>NC_092371.1:150083412-152583412 GCF_030028105.1 Mobula birostris
CTCTAACTTCTCTCATTCAGAATATTTTCCTGGTTGGAACCATAAAATGGCTTCCAAATTAGATACTTGCACTCATTAATGTGAGCAATCAGAAATAAATTTTGAACATTATTTTTTACAGGCAACTTTAAATTCCCTTTACCTTATTCGAGGTTTTCACACCAATAAAAGTTTGGCTTAGAGGCACTGGTCGAAATCGTCCGTCGAAGAAAAATAGCCCAATGAATGGATTAACATGGAGAAAATTTGCCACATCAAGATAATTGGGAAGTGTAGCTGATAAACCAAGAATTCTGATCATACTTTGTGTAGATTCAACCTTGAAAAAAAATAGAAAAACAATGACAGTTTTCAAACAATGCTAATTGGTGCCTATTTCCAAGGTATAGCTATGTTCATAACACCTTTTGAGGCACTTTAAATTTAGCTTTAATGCATTTGTGGGTAACTTTATAGATAAAATTAGTCTTCACATAATAGCTCTGTGCTCCCCTGTAAATGTACAAATGTGTAAATAGGTCACAATTATGTAAAATGATGCATGGCTGTAAATGGTTTAAATATTATTATAACTTATATCAGTGGCCTGCAATCAAGAATTCAAAGATAACTCTCTTTAAATGTAACAAAGCTCATCTTGGAAAAACAATTGGCAAATGCAGATTTACTGTATATTCCATTGAATTATCAAGTACCCTGCCCTGAGGAACCAGAACAAAGAAATCATTCGATTCTCACTCTGTTCAGGTTAAAGAATACCAATTATTTTGTTAGCCAGTTATTTGGAAATGCTGATTTCATTTTCAGAGAAGCTTTATTTATAAATCTCTAATACATAATACCGTTAAGTGCAATAAATCAATGCATTACATTTACAAAACAAGCTTCAAAACAAGGAAATCAATTTCACCTCGGTTATTTTATTGAAAGGGCACACAGACAATCCTGTTCCTTAGTATTTAATTATAACTGCATAGAAAACACTTAAGAAGCTTCAATGCACAAGATAAGCAACCAGATTGACAATAATTAAGTCAAACTATTGTTAATTAATCGATTGTATATGTTTATTAAATGCACTTAACCACCATGCAGAATATTCCTTAACTCGAGCACGATCTCAGTAATAGGAGCACATATTCACCAGAGTTTTACCAATTTGCTTTTGAAATTAAAAGTTTCCGTTATCACAAGACTTATATTCCAATACCTTGACTGAGCTTCCACTTTACCCCTTCCAGTACTTTGTTGTGCATATCCGAAATCACATCTTTGACAAACTGAACACTACCCAAACGTCTCTAAAAATATTCACCTGAAAGCCTGCAGTGACCTCATCTTTCCACTACTTCTGTAAACTTAGAATCTTTGAAACACACTCTGTTCTTCCAAATCCAGCATCATTACACTCAGTAGCCACTCTATCAGGTACCTCCTGTACTTAATCAAGTGGCCATTGATTGTATGTTTATGGTCTTCTGTGTTGGCATGTAGCCAAGTGGTTAAGGCATCGGTCTAGTGATCTGAAGGTCACTAGTTCGAGCCTCAGCTGAGGCAGCGTGTTGTGTCTTTGAGCAAGGCACTTAACCACACATTGCTCTGCGACAACACCGGTGCCAAGCTGTATCAGCTCTCGTGTCCTTCCCTTGGACAACACTGGTGGCGTGGAGAGGGGAGACTTGCAGCATGGGCAACTGCTGGTCTTCCATACAACCTTGCCCAGGCCTGCGCCCTGGAAACCTTCCAAGGCGTAAATCCATGGTCTCACGAGACTAACGGATGCCTATTTTTCTTTTTAAATCTTTTTATTGAATAAGTATACAAAAAGGTAAGCCATATAGGCACTAATACACTGTTAGAATATAATAAAATTACAGGAAATATTAATACAGAAAAAAAAAGTAATACAAACAATGTAATTTAAACATAACATACTAAGGTAACATAATAGTATACTAATTTTTATATATATATATATATATATATATATATATATATCTCAATAGAGAAAAGAAAAAAAAAAAACCAAAAATCCCACCGTGCAACTAACTAAAAGCAAAGCAAAGCAATGGGCTAACTTGGAACCAAGTAGAGTTAAAGAACTTAAAATCACGTCCTCAAACCCGACCTCCATTAAAAACAGTAAAAAAAACAAGAAGGGTATATAAATATGGAGCAAAAGAGAGAAGAAAAAATTACATTAAATGAAAATATTGAATAAAAGATCTCCAGGTCTGTTCAAATTTAAGTGAGGAATCATTAAGATTGCTTCTAATTTTCTCCAAATTCAAGCATAATATCGTCTGAGAAAACCAAAAAAAGGTGGTTGGAGCATTAAGCTCTTTCCAATGTTGTAAGATACATCTTTTCGCCATTAAAGTAAGAAATGCAATCATTCTACGGGCTGAAGGAGAAAGATTACTGGAAATTTTAGGTAGTCCAAAGATAGCAGTAATAGGATGCAGAGAGATATCTATATTCAATACCTTTGAGATAATATTAAAAATGTCTCTCCAAAAAGTTTCCAGAGTAGGACAAGACCAAAACATATGAGTTAAAGAGGCTATCTGCCCTGGACATCTATCACAAAAAGGATTAATATGAGAATAAAAGCGAGCTAATTTATCTTTGGACATATGTGTTCTATGAACAACTTTAAATTGAATTAGGGAATGTTTAGCACAGATAGAGGAAGTATTGACTAATTGTAGAATCTGCCCCCAATCATCCGCGGAAATGATAAACCCCAATTCCTGTTCCCAATCTACCCTAATCTTATCAAATGGAGCTTTCCTAAGTTTCATAATAATATTATAAATCATAGCCAATGCACCTTTCTGACGTGGATTAAGGTTAATTATAGTATCTAAAATGTATGTAGGAGGAAGCATTGGAAAAGGAGGAAGTATAGTACTTGGGAAATTTCTAACTTGTAGATATCTAAAAAAATGTATTCTTGATAAATTACATTTATTAGATAATTGTTCAAAAGACATAAAGGAACCATCTAAAAATAAATCCAAAAACCGTGAAATACCCTTAGTCTTCCAAATTTAAAAAGCACGATCCGTAAAGGAGGGAGGAAAAAATGTTACCTGAAATAGGAATCGCTAGCCCAAATTGGTTAAGATCAAAAAATTTTCTGAATTGAAACCAAATACGTAAGGTATATTTAACTTTCGGGTTAGATACCTGTTTGAGGCGTTTCAAATCAAAAGCAAGAGAGGAACCCAAAATAGAGCCAAGTGTGTAGCCCTGAACAGATTGTAATTCCAATGCTACCCATTTAGGAATGGATAGTATATCCTGGTCAAGTAACCAAAATTTCATATGTCGAATATTAATTGCCCAATAATAGAATCTAAAGTTAGGTAATGCTAAACCTCCATCTCTCTTGGCTTTCTGTAAATGTATTTTACCCAGTCTCGGGTTTTTATTTTGCCAAATAAATGAAGAAATTTTTGAGTCAACTTTATCAAAAAAAGATTTTGGAACAAAAATCGGTAATGCCTGAAATATATATAGAAATTTTGGCAGAAAAAACATCTTAACTGCATTAATACGACCAATCAAAGTTAAATATAAAGGAAACCATTTAGATGAAAGTTGAATAATATGGTCAATTAAGGGTAAAAAGTTAATCTTAAATAAACCTTTGTATTTACAAGTAATTTTAATCCCAAGATACGAAAAATAATTATTAATCAATTTAAACGGAAAATTATGATATAAGGGAAGTTGTTTATTAATCGGGAAAAGTTCACCCTTACTAAGATTTAATTTATAACCTGAAAAGAGACTAAATTGTGCTAATAACTCTAAAACAGCAGGGATGGATTTTTGAGGATTAGAAATATATAAAAGTAAGTCATCAGCATGGAGTGATATTTTATGGGACTTTAAGCCCCGAGTTATCCCAGTAATATTTGGAGATTCTCGAATGGTAATTGCAAGAGGTTCTAATGCAATATCAAATAATCAAGGACTAAGAGGGCAACCTTGTCGAGTACCTCGAAAAAGAGGGAAAAAAGGTGAGCTTAGAGAGTTAGTACGGACCGAGGCCACAGGAGAATGATATAACAGTTTGATCCAGGATATAAATTTCGAGCTAAAATTAAACATTTCAAGCACCTTAAATAAGTAAGGCCATTCTACTCTGTCAAAAGCTTTCTCAGCATCTAAAGAGATAACACACTCAGGAACATTTTGTGAGGGGGTATAAACAATATTTAACAGTGTGCGAATGTTATAAAAAGAGTAACAACCTTTAATAAAACCTGTTTGGTCTTCTGAAATAATAAAAGGAAGTACTTTTTCTAATCTGTTTGCTGATAACTTAGAAAAAATTTTAGAATCAACATTTAATAAAGATATTGGTCTATAAGATGCACATTGAGCAGGATCTTTATCCTTCTTTAATATTAGAGAGATTGACGCTCTATTGAAAGATTCGGGAAGTTTACCAAGTTTTAATGAAGCCTCGAAAACCCTACAGAACCAAGGGATTAATAAAGGTGCAAAACATTTATAAAATTCTACGGTAAACCCATCAGGGCCAGGAGCTTTCCCCAAGTTCATAGAGGAAATAACATTCTTAATCTCATCAGTGGTAATGGGAGTATCTAGCATAGAAGACATATCCTGTGAAATCTCAGGGAAATCTAGGTTATCTAAAAAATCATTCATATATTTAGAGTCTCAAGGAGACTCTGATTGATATAAGGAAGAATAAAAATCAAAGAAGGTTTGATTAATCCCCACATGATCAGTATCAGTCGGTCATTTTGATTATAAATCTGATTAATTTGAGATTTAGCATAATTAGACTTCAATTGGTTAGCCAACAGTTTGCCAATTTTGTCACTGTGTACATAAAATTCACTTCTTGTTTTCTTTAATTGGTTTACAATCGAGGACGAAAGTAATAAACTGTGTTCCATTTGAAGTTCAGTTCTTTGTTTATATAACTCCTCAGAGGGAGCTGTAACATATTTCTTATCAATTTCCTTAATCTTGTCCACAATTACCAACTTCTCCTGCTTCAGCTTCTTCCTCAAAGCAGCAGAATACAAAATAATCTGACCACGAATATAAGCTTTAAAAGTATCCCAAAGAATGTTCACAGAAATATCCTCTGTATAGTTGATTATAAAAAAAAGATCAATCTGTTCATTCATAAAGTTAACAAAGTCCGAGTCCTGAAGCAACAGCGAATTAAAACGGCATTGTCTATTATTTTGTGTATTGGCCTGAATTTTAATAGAAAGCTTAAGTGGAGCATGATCCGAAATGGTTATAAAGTCATAATCACATTTAATCACTGAAGAAATAAGACGAGAGTCAATAAAGAAATAATCAATTCTTGAATAGGAATGGTGAACATGTGAAAAAAAAGAAAAATCTTTTTCCTGAGGATGCAAAAAACGCTAAATGTCCATCGACCCAGAATCAGAGAGGAATGAATTAATCAAAGTTGCAGATTTATTAGGTAAGGTCCATAGAGGAGCCGAACGGTCCAAAGCTGGAGATAAACAGGTATTAAGATCTCCACCCCAGATCAACGAAAACTCATTGAAATTCGGGAACTGATTGAATAATGATTTATAAAATTCCAGACAGTCAATATTGGGAGCATAAACATTAACCAAAACTACCTTTTTATTAAATAGTAGACCACTAACCAGTAGAAATCTACCATTCGGATCAGAGATAATATCATGTTGTATAAGAGTAACTGAGGAGTCTATAAAAAGAGAGACACCTCGAATCTTAGCATTAGGGTTCGAATGAAACTGTTGTTTCTTCCAGAATTTAAAAAAACGTAGTCTGTCCCCCCTCCGCACATGGGTCTCTTGTAAAAATAAAATTTGTGCTTTAAGTCTCCGGAACACTTTAAAAACTTTTTTCCTTTTAATAGGATGGTTATGACCATTAGTATTCCAGGAGACAAAATTAATAATAGACTCCATAAACCCTAAAGTCAACCCGCAACAAGGAGGATTGACGATAGGCTCGACCCACGAACCCGGAAAGGGAACAGAACAAATAAGAGATACCGGGAAGGAGAACGCAACCAATACTTCAATAGTATACATAGCCCAAGAAGAAAAAAACTAAAGCGTGAAGCCCCTCCCAGCACCCCCCACCCCATGACCCCAAGGCTAAATCTAACACAGACCAGCCAAAAAGAAGCAAGCACTAAAACTACCCCCATGACTTCCGATAGACGCTCCCTAAAAAAAGTGTAAATATAAAAAAGATCAGCTAGTTATAAAGCAGTAAAAGAATAAAAAAAGTAAATGAATTAAAACAAACACTTAATATAACAGCGAAAAAGCCAGAAAATATAAAAAAAAACCACAACAAACCCCAGACCCTATGAATAAACAAAAAAAGAAATGAAATTATTAACATAAACTAGTTATGAAAACCTACAAAAAAAGATTTAAAAACTACAAAATTTAAGGCCTCAAAGGAAATACGTAGAATGACGCTGAGGGAATAACCACCCAGAATCCCCTGGGAAAAAGAAAGGAATGACGCAGATAGAAAGAAAGTTTAGCAACCATATTAATTAATCATAAATAAACTTTTCTGCCCATATAAGGCAAAAAAAATTAAGGCCGACAGATTCACAACCTCCGATCAAACTGAGATATTAAAAATTACGATTAAGATGTTGAAGGTGAAAATTGATCCAGATAACTCTGGGCATCTGATGGAGATTCAAAAAAACGAAGGGCTCCATCCAACATACGAATCCTTAGACGTGCTGGGTAAAGCAACGCTGGTTTTAAATCCATCTTGTAGAGTTCCGACATCACAGATCTGTAACGAACCCGCTGATCCCGAATTGGTTTGCTGAAATCCTCCACGAATCGGAACTTAAAATCCAAAAAATCAATGTAACCTTTAGATCGAATGAATCGAAACAGTTTCTCCTTGTCTTGAAAGTAATGAAAACGTAAGATGACATGTCGAGGTTTATCTGACTTAGACGAGTATGATGGAACTCTATGAACACGATCCAGTAACGGTGGTTGGTCAGGAAATACAGTAGGAAATGCATCTTTTAGAAGTTGAGAAAAATACTTCATAGGGTTATCAGATTCAACAGCTTCACGCACCCCGATCATTCGAAGATTCTGCCGTCACATTCTGGATTCTAAGTCTGAGTTTTTAAAGGTCAGAAGGTCAAGTTTCTTCTTCATTACATTAATTGTTTCTTCGATTTTCTCCATCTTGAGTTCATTTTGTTGTGTGGATTTTTGAAGATCAGATATAGCCGACTGATGTTCCGTAATAGATGTTTGTATCTTATCGATTGAATTGGCAATTTTCTGGAAATTAATTGAAATTTTCACACGAATCAGCTCCGTAATAGAAGTTGAAATTTCCCTTTGAATTAGATCCGATATAGCTTTCAAAGTCACCGGTGGTTCAGTCGGAGGAAAATCGGTACCTTTCGGTCTAACCGGAGGTTTGCCGTCCTTCCCGTCTTTTCCATTCTTAGACATAGCAGACCTTAAAAGCATCCGATTATCAAAGAGCCCAATTTATTTCAAAATATTGTAAAAGTCGATGCCTTAATAGTTAATTAAAATATAGCTGATCATAAGAAGAAAAACTCAGAGGTAATGGAGCAAGTCAAGAACACGACTTCACTCCATGAGCTCTACCGGAAGTCCCACGGATGCCTATTTTTATGGTCTTCTGCTGCTGTAGCCCATCCACTTCACTGTTCAATATGCTGTTCATTCAGATATGCTCTTCTGCACACCACTGTTGCAACACATGGTTCTTTGAGTTGTTGTCATCTTCCTGTCAGTTTGAACTGGTCTAACCATTCTCCTTTGACCTCTATCATTAACAAGGAATTTTTGCCCACAGGACTGACGCTTATTGGAAGTTTTTTTGTTTTTTTGCACCATTTTCTGTAAACTGTAGAGACTGTTGTGCATGAAAATCCCAGATCAGCAGTTTCTGAGAAACTCAAACAACCCTGTCAGGCACCAATAATCATTCCATGGTCAAAGTCACTTAGATCACATTTCTTCTCTATTCTAAAATTTGGTCTGAACAATTGAATCTCTTGTTCATGTCTGCATGCTTTCGTGTATTGAGTTGCTGCCATGTGATCGACTGATTAAGATATTTGTATTAATGGGCAAGTATACAGGTGGATAAAGTGGACGCTGAGTATATATTGACAACTACCACCAATGGCGGCTCGCCATTTGGTGTCTCAGTCCTTACCTGTCCAAATGCACCCTACTTCCCCAATTTCTCAAAACTTACTTATCAAGTTTTCAAGCTAGCACCTACTAATTATCCTCCTGAAGTAATTGTTTATGGTAAAGTTGTTGCATTAGAGGATATATTAAAACTATTACCACAACGGGTCCATAAATTAAAATTGTAATAGTTGATTTTGGAAACGTTTACATTTTATTAAGTATGCACTTCAATCAGTTCCTGATATTTTGCAAGCTACAAATGTATTCTAAAAATTACTAATGCAAAATAAATGGTACACAAAAATTAATTGTCATTTTGGCTTCTGTGTGCAGAACGAAGCACAAGGCAAAGCAAAAAATCAAATGATGCTACGTTACTCACAATAATCATTTACAACACATGTTGATCATTCACTGAGTAGAAACAACATAGGGAGTTGTGATTTTGAATCCATTTTGAAGAATCCTTTTGAATTCATTTATATTGAAATACCAGCTTTTAATTTCTAGTGATTGCTGTTTGTTTCACAGAGAAAAAAAGAAAATAGAAGCAGAGTAATCATTAAGCTTTCCCCATCATTTAATATGACCATGACAGAACAATCCAGGCCTCAATTGTGTCAGTTCCCCATTGTCCTCAATTAATTAATCTTTCAAATATAGTGTTTTGAAAAATTATTGAGCTCCCACAGCTATTTTGACATTTTACTGTCTCATTTTCAAAATTTAAAATATATTGGAGTAGGACTTTTTGAGCTAATCTACAAAACACTGAGCATCAAGTCAAATCAAAAGAAAAATTCCAAAACCTGTTAATAATTTACTAAAAATTAAAAAACAAAAATTTGAGGCTAAAAATGTAATCATTCACTTTGTAATTGCTACATTAACTTTCCTCAGGTGCAATATTATCTTCCTAACAACCTTATTTGGTGATGTAGGAAATTGGAGGATTACCTGCTTTCAATTGATGCAAAAGAATAAATGCCACCTCTCTCTGTAAGGTCCAACAGTATGGTAGATTTTCAACAGACCAAACCAAGATGAACACAAAAGAGCATTCAAGGCAGGTCAGGGAAATGATAATGGAGAAGTACAAGTCTGTGGGAAGGTACAAGATGATCTCAAAGGTACTGAACATACCTTAGAGTCTTAGTACAGGAAAAATATGAAACCAGAGCTACACTGCCTAGGTCAAGCTGCCCCTCGAAACTTAATCACTAGAGAAGAATGGCACTTGTAAGAAAGACTACTGTGATGTCAACAGTCACTCTGAGTGAGCTGCAGAAGTCAGTGTCTGCAACTGAAGATGAAGTTCATCGCTCCACAATCTCTAAGGCCGTGCATAAAAAGGGTATTTATGGAAGGGCAAGAAAGAAGCCCTAGCTTAAAAAAAGCATATCCTTGTCCATCAAGCCTTTGCAAAGTGTCACTTTGAAGATACTGTAAAGACATGGAAGAAGGTCTTGTGGTTGGTTGAGACTAAAGTGGAACATTATGGCTTCAGCTCCTAAATCTAATAATGCGCATCAGCCAGGTAACACCATCCCCACTGTAAAGTATGGTGGAAGTAGCATCATGCTGTGAGATGCTTTTCAGAGGTAGGGATCGGAAATCTGGTCAGGACTGATGCGAAGATGAATGCTGCTACTGGCTAGCCTCTGCCAGAAAGCTTAAACTGGGCAGGAAGTTCATCTTTCAGGAGGACAATAACCTGGAATGGCTTCAAATGAAGAAAATTGATGTCCTTGAGTGGCCTAGTCAGTCCTGACCTTAACCCAATTGAGCATCTCTGACAAGACCTCAAGATTGCTGTCCACCACCACTCCCCAACTTACTTGGCACAGCTTGAGAAATTTTGCAAGGAAGAATAGGCAAATCTTGGTCCATCATGCTGTACAAAGCTAATAGAAATTTATCCAAAAAGACTACTGGCTGTAATAGCTGTGAGAGGTGGTTCAGCAAAGTACTGAACACAGGGGGATGAGTACTTTTGAATTGATGGCATTTCACTTTTTGAATTGCTAAGCTTTTATTGCAACTACAAAATATTAGAAACCCAGCCAGTATTCTCATTACTTACTGCATTTATTAGTTTAGTTCACTTGCATTAAATTTCACTGCTTGAGAAGTGCAGAATTTCCTTACAATGATTTAAAACTGATTTAAGACATTTGACCAATCAGAATAGACAGAGAGAAAATGAACAAAAACCCCAAACACCAACCCACTGTACTGTAACCATACACACACAGGCACTCACAATATTTCCACTAAATTATTCATTGATACTACAGCTAATCTTCCCATGATAATAAATATCTTCGCTTCCTCATCTAATGAATCATTTAATTATGCTGCTTGTCTTCAGACCGTTCTGTAATTTATCAGAACCAAAATTGTAAAATTAATCCCATATGCCTATTTTGTCATTATGGTGGAGCCATGCAATTTCAGTACTTCAAATTCTGATTCAGTTCCAATGCTACCACTTCTGAAACCAAAACTAATCACAGCTAATGAACAAAATGAAGCTACCTGATACACAGATATGGAAACTGGCAGGTTTTGTGAGCATCCCACTCTACGCAGCATACGTGCCTACAGGAGCATTATCAGTAATCTTGAAAGAGTGCAACGAAAATTTACACGGATGTTGTTAGGACTCGAGGATCTGAGTTACAATAGGTTAGCACTTTATTTCCTGGAGTGAAGGAGACAGATGGGAGATCCTATGGAGGTATATAAAATTATGAGGGTTAATGCATGCAGGCATTTTCTCAAGTTGAGTGCAACTAGAACTAGAGGCCATAGGTTCAGGGTGAAAGAGGAAATATTTAACGGGAACCTGATGGGGAACTTCTTTACTTAGAGGATGTTGTAAGTATGGACTGAGTTAAAACCATAAGACAATAGGAATAGAATTATGCCATTGATTCTGCTCAACCATTCCATCATGGCTGATTTATTATCCCTCTTAATCCCATTCTCTTGCCTTCTATCTGTAATACTTGGCAATTTTACTAATCAAGAATTAATCAACATCTACCATAATTTATTAGATCCTTGATTGGTCAGGGCATGAAGGGATATGGGGCGGGAATAAGGCAGGAGAAGTTCAAAGTAAAATTTATCATCAGAGTACATACAATTTCAAGAAAATGTATGTGAACCCTTGTATTTAATAACTGGTAGAACCTCCTTTAGCAGTATAACCTCCATCAAACGCTTTCTATAGCTGCTGATAAGACTTGCACAATGGCAAGAAGGAATTTTGGACCATTCTTCCATACAAAACTGTTTCAGTTCATCAATACTTCTGGGATATCTTGCATATCTTCAGGTCATGCCACAACATCTCAAATGGTTTAAGACTAGACTCTGACTTAGCCATTCCAAAACACAAATTTTCTTCTTTTTAAACAATTCTGTTGTTGATTTATTCTTGTGTTTCACACCATCTTGTTGCTTCATCCAACTTCGATTAAGCTTCAGGTGACGGACCGCTACCCTGACATTCGCCAGTAAAATATCTTAACACAATCTTGAATTCATTGCTCCCTCAGCAATTACAAGCTGTCTAGGTCCAGGCCCCAAACCAAGGCACTCCTTCCACCAGCTTCACAGCTGGGATGAGGTTTTGGTGTTGGCACGCAGTGCCTTTTTATCTCTAAACATAGCGGTGTGCATTTCTACTGAAAACGTTTGTCTCATCTGTCCACAGAACAGTGTTCCAGAAGAGTTGCAGAACATCCATGTGATCTTTGGCAAACTTGAGACGTGCAACAATGTTTTTATTTTGAAGAGCAGTGGTTTCCTCTGTGGTGTACTTCCATGAACACTATTCTTGTTCAGTGTTTTACTTATTAGCAAGTGAGACATTAACAAGTTATAGAGATTTCTGCAGGCCTCTTGTTGTTACCCTTGGGTTCTTTTTCACCTCCTTCAACATTGCATTTTGTGCTCTTGGTATGATCTTTGCAGGACGCCCACAGCTATGGAGAGATGCAACAGTACTGAATTTCCTCCATTTGTAGACAATTTCACTTACAGTGAACTGAAGAATACTCAACTCTTTAGAAATCTTTTTGTCACCTTTTCAGCTTCATGCATCTCTACAATGTTTCTAAGGTCCTCTGGAAGTTATTTTGATTGAGGCATGGTGCACATAAACAGGCCTTTCTTGAGAAGAGCAGGCTCAGCCAGTAACCTGACTTTGTGTGGCTTTTTTTTTCTGGGGCAGGGCACCTCTACAACCCACACCTCCAATCTCATTTCATTGATTGGAACAACTGACTCCAAATAGCTTTTGTGGAAGGTACAACCCCAGGGGTCCACATACATTTTTGAAGCTAGACTGTGATCGTTTAAATGGTGCATTCAGTATTGAGATGGAGTACAATTGTTTGTCTGTTCTTAGTTTAGGCACACTGTGATTGTCTATTCTTGTGACTTAAATGATGATCAGACCATATTTGATGAGTAATCAATGCAGAAAACCAGGAAATTGGAAAGGGTTTACAAACTTATTCTTGCAATGCACATGTCACCACATACAATCCTGAGATTCTTTATCTGTGGGCATACTTAGCAAATCTATTGAAAATTAATTGTGAACAGGGTCAATGGACAAGAAACTGCAAATGCAGATATAAATATACAACAATGAATAACAAGCATGAAATAACAAGTTTAAAGAGTCATTAAAAGAGTGTAGTTATCCTCTATTTGTTGTTGATGGTTGAGGGGTGCTAACTGTTCTTCACCCTGGTGGTGTGAGTTCTGATGCATTTGTACCTGATGGTAGAGGCAAGAAAAGAACATGGCCTGGTGGTAAGGATCTTTGGTGATGGATGCTGCTTTTCTATAACAACGTTTCGAGTAGATCTGCTGAATGGTTGGGGGGAGAAGGGGTTTACTCATGATGTTTTGAGCTGAATCCACTGCCTTTTGTAGGATTTTCCGTTCAAAGGCACTGGTGTTCCCAGACCAGGCAGTTACGCAGCTAGGCCTTCCAATATTTGATAGGTTTTAATAAGATCGCTCTTCATTCTTCTAAACTCCAGCAAATACAGGCCCAAAGTCATTAAGCACTCCTCATACATTAACCCATTTCATTCCCAGTATCATTCTCATGAACCTCCTCTGGACTCTGTCTAAACCCAGCAGAAGTAATAAAGCACCTACGCATCAAGAATAATGACGCCTCTCTTCCTGATAGACTAAATGTTTTTCATGCAGTTTCTGATGTATAGGATGATGTGCCAGTGAGGAAGACACCTTACCTACAAGGAGCAAGCACTAAGCCTGGTTGCAGTTGATGTGAGGAAGACCCTAGCCAGGGTCAACCAATGTAAGGCTGCAGGATCTAAAAACAGACCGGCATGTGCTGAGTGACTGTGCAGCCCAGTTAACAGAGCTTTTAACAGGCAACTTCAACATCTCTCTAGAACAGTTCACTGACCCTACTTCGAGGCAGCCAGTGTCCAAGGGGGTAACAGTAACCTGCTTTAATGACTAGTGGCACTGACTTCAACAACAATAAAGTGCTTTGATTTGGATGGCTATGGATCCCATTAAATTCTACATTCCTGCTACATTGGACCCTTTTCAGCTTGTTTATCGCTCAAATTGGTCCACTGATGATTCCATAGCATGCCTCTGCCATCTATTCCTTCCTGTCTTACCTGGAAAATGGTGCCTCAGATGGCAGAATGCTGTTTATCAACTTCAGTTCAGCATTTAATATGATCATCCCTCAGAAGCTGGTGGGTAAACGATCATCATTGGGTTTCAACCCATCTCTCTATAATTGGATTTTGGACCTCTTGACAGAAAGACCATAGTCATCCATGTTGGCAGCAACATCTCTAGCTCCATCACTCTGAGCACCAGTGTCCCCGAAGGCTGAATGCTCAGCTTGCAGCTGACACAATTGTATTTCTAGATCTGGTTCCAACTGAATCATCAAGTTCACTAATGACACATCAGTGGTTGGCCTCATCAACAATAATGACAAGACGGCGTACAGAGAGAAGGTAGAGCAGCTGGTGGAATGATGCAAACACAACAAATTGAGTCTCATATGGACAAGACCAAAGAGATGATTGTGGATTTCAGGAAGATGCAAGGCTGACCACTCCTCACTGCATATAAATAGCTCCTCCGTGGAGAGAGTTAGGTGCGCCAAATTTCTGGGAGTGCATACAACGGACAATCTCATCTGGTCCCTCAACATCACCTTTTTAGTCAAAAAAGCACAACAGCATCTGCACTTCCTGACGAGATTGAGGCAAGTGAGACCCACCTTCCCTATTCTAATCAATTTTTACTGGAGCATTATTGAGAATGTCCTGATTAGCTGAATAACTGTCTGATACAGCAATTGCTAGGCAACTGACCGCAAGGCCATACAGATGACTGTGAGAACTGCTAAGAGGATCATCAAGGTCTCTCTTCCACCATCCAAGATGCTTACCAGAAGCACTGCATGTGCAGAGCCCTTAACATTGTCAGTGATCCCTCCCATCTATCCAACTATCTCTTTGATCCCCTACCATCAGGCAAGAGATACCACAGCATGAGGTCAAGGACTGATAGGATGGGAAACAGCTTCTTCCCCAGGCTGTGAAACTACAAACTATCTGCCACCACCTAGGCCTCACCACGTATAAAGCGCTATAGTGTTCTATTTTCTAAGTTGTGACATAAATGCACCTTATAAGTACATGGACAAGAAAGGTATGAGATTTTGTGGTCCAGGTGCAGGTAGATGGGACTACGAAGAAAAACAGGATAGCATAGACTAAATAGGTCAAAGGCTCTATTTCTTTCATTTCAAATCTTTTTATTATTATTATTCAAAAATAACATGAGTACATTGAAGTAACACTTACAATGTCTCAAGGGGAAAAAAATCATTATTTTAAAGATTGAAAATTTTTTGTGATAATAAAAAAACCCTACTAAGCAGGAAAGTGGGGGGGAAACCCATTAGGTGTACAACCCCAGAGCCATGCGTCATACAAAAAGCTTCTAAAGATAAACATCAAACTGCCAGCAAGAAAAAAAATACCAGAAATTTACAATTAGATCGTGGAGAAAATCCATCAACTAACTGAAATGATAATAACGAGCAAATGAACCCCATCTTTTCTCAACATCAAATAAAGGTTCAAAGGTTCGACTTCTAATTTTCTCCAAACTAAGACATAGCATCACTTGAGAGAGCCATTATGACAAAGTGGGAGCTGATGTATCCTTCCACTTCAACAAAATGGCCCTCCTGGCTATCAATATAACAAATGCAATAACATGTTGGTCAGACACAGAGATACCATGGATATTTTGAGGAATTATTCCAAAAAGCAGTTAATTTGCGAGGTTGTAAATTAATTTTAAGTGCTTTAGAAATTGTTGAAAAAACTGACTTCCAGTCTGTTCCAGTATAGAACAAGACCAAAACATGTGTGTCAGTGTAGCTGTCTCAGTTTTACATCTATCACAATAACTATCAACATTAGGAAATACTTTAGACAGTCTCTCCTTTGTCAGATGGTAATGATGTACAATTTTAAATTGAATCAGTGAATGACTAGCACAGATTGAAGAAGAGTTAACCAGCTTCAGAATCCGCATCCAATCCTCCGTCATAAAAGTCAAATTGAGTTCATTTTCCCAATCTTGTTTAATCTTAAATAAAGAACACTTATCCCATTGTAATAATAAATTATAAATTCTTCCAAAAGAACCCTTGATCGAAGGGTTCATACTCATAATAATATCTAACAGGTTAGCCTCCAATATATCAAGAAAATTACTGCAAAGGCTCTATTTCTATGCTGAATTTCTCTCTTACTCTATCTCGAACTCGACAGATGTACAATTTCTAACATATTCCCAAAAATACAATTAATTCCATATGCAGTTTTATTTCTCAGATACTGTTGTTTTCAGATTCATGTTTCCAATTCATTGCTTCAGTTAATGATTATAAGCTATTCAAAATCCATGCTCGAAAACAGCTTACGTAAGACTTCTCTAATTCTACATTAATCCTTCTACATTGGTACAAACATCTTCCACTAAAGTTCATCTAATTCTATCCTAACAATTTTTGACAGGTGAAAAGATATAAAGAATTTCAGATGAAATATTTCACATTGAGGAATTTCATCCACAGTGCCAGGCAAAAGTGCTAGGCATTTAATGTGACATTTCCTTTCACACCTTAAAAATTCAGTCAAATACTGTTAGTTCATATTTAATTTCTCCTGAAATGCACAACAGTAAACAAAATAGCTAAAAGTAATTACATTTCAGAAGAATTTTTAAGTTAAGAGTCAACTAAATTTTAATTGCACTAATTCCTCCACAAATTTAAAGCAAAAACACCATGAATTGAGTCAATAATATTTAAAAGAACAAATACAAATCTCATACTTGCCTACTGGAGTACAGCAAACCAAATTCATCTCTGTTCCACTGTCTAAAAAATCCTTATGAATCCTAATAAAAAATCCTTGAAATCGCGGAAGAATTAAGCATCATTTTATCTAAAGACTGGAAGAGGTGCCAAATTTCATTGGTAGCTTCCCAAACACACTATTAATCACACAACAGTTAAATAAAATACAGAATCAATTTATTTTCATTTTGAAACTGAAGAGGTCTTGAGACACGGAAGAGTAAACGATCAGCAACAAATATCTATCCATTGAAAATGAGTTTTTTTTAAATTGAAGCAAATCACCATCTGAATGAATGAGAATAATTGTTGCCAATTACTCAATTTAAGAGAAATTTAATTTTTTTTCAATGGTGCTACTTATGCTATGAATTAGTTGATTAATACTAGGACATATCTGCTGAGTTTGTATGGAAATTTGAGCATAACTGGAGTTAGACGAAGCAACCCTCCTCAACCTTAGACAGCTAATTGAAATAATTCTGAATAATTTTGAAATAATTTCAAAATTCTTTTATGACTATATGGTATATAACAGTTGGGGACTATTGACAAGTAAATAATTCAAGATGTATATCTGTGGCCAAATTTCAGCTGACTCAGAATTTTAATGCAAGGTCAAATGTATAAAGAAATGACTTGTGGTGTTCAATTAGATTTAAACCACAATATTAACAAAATATTAACCAGAATGCAGAAATGTCATATCACAAAAGTCATATCTGCAAATCATCACTAACATTAAGTTCTTTACAGCCTAACAAACTAATGGATAGAATGATATATTGGGTCTAAACATTTTTTAAAAACATTGGGAATATTTTGATCAGTTTTTAAAGAATGTTAGAATTAATGGCAACTAAGTTAACCATACTGAGAATATGGTCTAGGATTGGTTTTGTGATTTTTCACTTGGACATCTGTGTCCATGTCACTTTAACATTCTAGATTAGTGACTTACAATATACTTGCGGGTCACAAAAATCCTACAGAAAATCCTATCCAGTCTGCTTGCATCTGACTCATTGCTCCAGTAACCCAAATTTGGCATGGAGCTTACACACTGTTGTTATGATCGCATGGATTTTAATTTCCTTCTACATCCCAATAATATCCTGGAAAGTTAACTGGCATCTGCAAATTATCACTTAATGTGGGTTAAAATCAAAAGGAACTAAAAAAGGAGATTTGAAGGGCATGAGCAAGAGATATTAACTTGCAAATGCTTGGGGAATTAAGGAGAGGGGAATGAAACCTAGGCCTTGTTATCTCCTTGTGCAACTGGATTCTTAATTTCCTCATTTGCAGACCCCTCAGTCAGTTCAGATTAGCAACATTTCCTCCACAATCACCATCAGAACAGACACACCAAAAGGCTATGTGCTTAGCCCACTGCTCTATATGCTTCATATTTATGACTGATGCTTTTAACAGCTCCAAAGTCATACTTAAATTTGCTGATGACTCTATTGTTGGCTAAATCAAAAGTGTGATGAATCAGCATATAGGAAGGAGATCGAAAATCTGCTTGAATGGTATACAACAACCTCTCACTCAATGTTAGCAGAACCAAAGAACTGATTATTGACTACAGGAGGTAAGAACAGAGGTTCATGAGCCAGTCCTCATTAAGGGATCAGAGGTGGAGCAGTTCAGTAACTTTAAATTCCCTGGCAATATCATTTCAGATGATCTGTCTTGGGATCTGCACGCAAGTGCCATTACAATGAAGGGAGGGTAGTACCTCTACTTCGAGGTTTACACAGATCTGGCACATTAACTAAACTTTGACAAACTTCTACATACTATATGCACAGTGGAGAGTACCCTGGACTGGGTGTATCTCAGCCTAATATGGAAACACAAATGCCCAAAAATGGAAAAGCCTACAAAATGTAATGGATACAGCCCAGTCCCAGGAAAAGCTCTCCCTGCCATTTCATCACCACAACATGAAAAGAGGATGCTGTCCAAGTTGCATGCCATCTTGGACAATGTCTCCCATCCACTACATAATGTACTGGTTGGGCACAGGAGTACATTCAGCCAGAGACTCATTCCACCGAGATGCAACACAGAGCGTCATAGGAAGTCATTCCTGCCTGTGGCCATCAAACTTTACAACTCCTCCCTTGGAGGGTCAGACACCCTGAGCCAATAGGCTGGTCCTGGACTTATTTCCTGGCATAATTTACATATTACTATTTAACTATTTATGGTTTTATTACTATTTAATTATTTATGGTGCAACTGTAACGAAAACCAATTTCCCCCGGGATCAATAAAGTATGACTATGACTATCTACATGAAATATTGCCATAAGAAAGCAGCATCCTTCAACAAGGATCCTCACCATTCAGGACATGCTCTTTTGCCGCAGCTGCCATCAGAAAGGAGGTTCAAGAGCCTTAGATCCCACAGCACTAGGCTCATGATCAGTTATTACCCTTCAACCATCAGGCTCCAAAACCAGTGTGGATAACTTCAATTCACCTCAACAGTGAACTGATTCCATAACCTATGGACTTACTTTAAAGGACTCTACAACTCAGGCTCTCAGGATGTATGCATGTACACATATATCCTATTGTTTTGTTTGTTTGTATTTGTATTTGCACTGTTTGTCATCTTTTGGGCGGAGCTCTGGTGGCACTAGACAGCGGCTTCTTTGAGTTCACCTGCAGAAACGGCATAATTTAACTTCTACCTTTAAAAGTCTCTCTTTTTCCTTTTCAAGGTGGATGGGGTTCCGTCGAAGACACTGACCCAGAGCTGCACTCAAATTTCGGTACTTTACAATATTGGTTCTCATTTTCAGGGCTCACCAACCAGCCTCTTTGTGATATCTCAAGGATGTGGCCTAGAAAACGAGTGTGCCTTCCAGGTTCCGAGGCTTTGCGTCCCTGGGAATGAGCCAATTTTGTGTCGGTACCGAGTGAAGTGTCACAAGAGAAAACAGAATTTCGGGAACAATGGATTAGCTGCCAGGGGCGCTGTACTCGGATCATTCTCATTCACACTTACACTCTTACTCACATTCTCACTCACAGTCACATTGGTAGGGGTGAGCTTGTTACCCATTCTCGGGGACAAAAAGCGATACGGCAGACTTCAGCATAGTAAATCAGCCAGTTGTTTTATGTCTCCCCCCTCGCTGAGTGACACCTCTCTGCTACTTTATTAGGGAGACAGAGTACCTGTGGTATGTCAAATTGTTAGGTGAATGATTAGTTGTTGTTGTACTGTAGATCATGGTCTTTCTTGGGGGCTTTGCTATTGCTTGCTTGATGGGTGGAGGGTGCTGATGCTTTTTTTTACATAAGTGGAGAGGGCCATTATTTTGCTGCTGCTTGCGCATGGGGGAGGGGGAGAAGGGTGACTTCAGGATATTATCAAACAAAAAGGGATATTAACCTGGTATAGATTAGAGCTAGAGGCACTTGGGAGAGTAAAAAAAAGATCTATGATTAAATCACCTTACATTGTTCACATAATTCCATCACTTTTACAAGTGAATTACATACCCAAGGATGAGGCCAAAAACCTGAACTATTGCTCAATTTAATAGATATATCAACTTGATTCAGTTGGCAGTATTCAAACACTGAGAGAGTGGCTCATGATCTAAACACTATTGTAGATTTAAGCTGCATTTCTGAGACTGCAGTTTTTCAGAAATGCTCTTTTGGGTGAAATGTCAAATTAAGAACTCCATGCACTTGCTCATGTGGGCATAAGAAATCCTATGTCATTCAATTAAAAAATTCAAGGATGCTCCTTAGTGCTCTGGCCAACACATTTTACTTATCCAATATACTAAAAATAATGAAAATGCTATATTTTTATCTTTGTGAAACCTAGCACTTTACTTGCCTACGTAAGTGATTTTATTTTTTTTAAATGTAAATTCAGTCTTTTGAACTTTATTTTGGGTTGAGCAGATTAATGGCTTTGCTCTCAGTTGTTCTCCCTAATATCCTGTTAACATTGAAATTGTAAGTTTCCATATCAACTACTTTCTCCATTCTACACTATCCTCAGCATTTCTTTGTGAGAGGTATTTTTTGTTGACTCCTTACCACCAGTCTGGTTCACTTGGGGGACACATACAGGGAATCAGCTTTTATCCAAGTTGCAAGTCTAATTCTTATTCAATATGAACCATTTGTATTTATCAGCAATAGACAGTTTGGGGTACTGCTGACTCCATATGATCCATGATGATTTATGGTATGAGAAGCTATGTATTTGATTCTGCATAGTTGCAAGATGCATTGAAAACATAGTACACTACTATGAGAGCCAACATGAAATGAAATGTCATTTATCATTATATTAATGATGGAGCTCAGCTTGTCCAAGAAAAAGCAGGTCTTCAAAGGAACAGAAGCAGTTATTTGTGTCTCTGAGTAACCACAGCACCATCAAAAAGCAGCATCAATTAGAGGAAGATTTTTTTTTAAAGCAGCACTCTGGGAAAAATATACTAAAACAAATAAAACACTGCTGTTTACTTTGAGAAGAGGGTAAAATCAGCAACCAATTTAACTGAATATTGGTAAAATTAATCTGTTGACATACTTTTAAACGAAGCTCTTTATGTTGAATTGGACATTGAGGCAAGAAACTTTCAGCAATGTATGTTTAATCCAGTAAGTTTAATATTATACTCTAGTTCTTTCAATGTGAAATTAGTGCTTTATTACTTTCTTGAAAATGTATCACAAAACACCAAATGATCACCAAATTTGTAAAACTTGAACATTTCAAAAATATAAACATTTTATTCTATCTTTGAAATAATAGGTCTGTATTTTAAAAATGAATAGTTTATGTTACTAAAGCTTGATATAGAACATATAGTTTGATGTTTATCTTTTGAGTAGAATTAGTGATTCGTGCACAATACAGTAAATTAAATTTTGACTGAACAAAAGAACATAAGAAATTGGAGCAGGAGTAGGCCAGCTGGCCCGTTGAGCCTGCTCCACCATTCAATAAGATCATGGCTGATCTGGCCATGGACTCATCTGCACCCACCTGCCTTTTCCCCATAACCCTTAATTCCCCTACTATGAAAGAATCTATCCAACCCTGTCTTTATATTTACCGAGGTAGCGCCCACTGCTTCATGGGGCGGAGAATTCCACAGATTCACCACTCCCTAGGACAGTGGTCCCCAACCACTGGGCCGCAAAGCATGTGCTACCAGGCCGCGAGGAAACGATATGATTTGACAATATGAAACGATATGAGTCAGCTGCACCTTTCCTCATTCCCTGTCACGCACTGTTGAACTTGAACATAGAGTTGCCAACTGTTCCGTATTAGCCGGGACATCCTGTATATTGGGCTAAATTGGTTTGTCCCATACGGGACCGCCCTTGTCCCGTGTTTCCCCCGGCTAAGGTAGAGTGTTCCTATGAAACCGTTCGTAAGCCAAAATGGCGTAAAGCGAAGAAGCAATTACCATTAATTTATATAGGAAAAATTTTTGCATTCCCAGACCCAAAAAAAAACTACCAAATCATACCAAATAACACATAAAACCTAAAATAATACTAACATATAGTAAAAGTGGGAATGATATGATAAATACACAGCCTATATAAAGTAGAAGTAATGTATGTACGGTGTAGTTTCACTCAACAGAGTCGGGAAGATTAAGCCAAAACCGATTTGTAGAAAAAAATTCGGCATGCACATACAGGTGACACAGGTGCCCGTGCAAGGCTTCATGGTCATGGTAGTCTTTCCCAGGGTAAACACAAGTGTCCCGTATTTGACTGCTACTTTTGTCCCTTCTTTGGGAGTGAGAAAGTTGGCAACCCTACTCAACACCCCCACCCCGTCGGCCGGTCCACAAGAATATTGTCAATATTAAACCGGTCCGCAGTGCAAAAAAGGTTGGGGACCCTTGCTCTAGGAATAGCAGTTCCGTCTCATTTCCATGCTAAATCTATTCCCCCCCCCCCCCGAATCCTGAGGCTATGTCCACTAGTTCTAGTCTCACCTACCAGTGGAAACAACTTTTCTGCCTCTATCTTATCTACTCCTTTCATAATTTTATGTTTCTTTAAGATCTTCCTTCACTCTTCTGAATTCCAGCGAGTACAGTCCCAAGCAACTCACTCTCACCTCACAGTCTAACCCCTTCACCTCTGGAATCAACCTGGTGAACCTCATATGTACCACCTCCAAAGCCAGTATATCTTTCCTTAAGTAAGGAGACCAGAACGGCACGCAGTACTCTAGGTGCAGCTTCACAGTTGCAGCATAACCTCCCTGCTCTTAAATTCAATCCCTCTAGCAATGAAGGCCAACATTCCATTTGCTTTCTTGATAGCCTGCTGTACCTACAAACTAACATTCTGTGATTCATGCATAAGCAATTCCTCTGCACAGCAGCATGCTGCAATCTTTTACTATTTAAATAATAACCTACTTTCATTTTTCCTTCCAAAGTGGATGACCTTGCATTTACCAACAATGTACTCCATCTGCCAGACCCTTGCCCACTCACTTAACCTATCTATATCTCTCTGCAAACTCTCCATATCTTCTGCACAATTTTCTATTCCATTCAATTTAGTATCATCAGCACACTTAGATACACTGCACTCAGTCCCCTCTTCCAGATCATTAATGTATATCATGAACAGTTGCAAGCCCAGCACCAACCCCTGTGACACACTGCTCACCACTGATTGCGAACCAAAGTAACACCCATGTATCCCAACTCTCTGCTTTCTATTACATAACCAATCCTCTATCCATGCTAATACATTATCCTCAACTCTGTACATCTTCATCTTGTAGGTAAGTCTTTTAAGTGACACCCTATCGAATGCCTTCTGGAAATCCAAGTAAATAACGTCCATCTGTTCCCATCTATCCACTGCGCTCATTATATCCTCAAGGAACTCCAGTAAGTTTGTCAAACAGGACCTGCCTTTGCCGAATCCATGCTGCATCTGCCTGATAGATCCATTTCTTTCCAGACACTCAAACATTTTCTCAACTACAGGTGTTAAGCTAACTGACCTACAGTTTTCTGCCTTTTGCCTACATCCTTTTTTGAACAGTGGCATGACACTTGCTGTCTTCCAATTTGCCGGGACTTGCCCAGAGTCCAGAGAATTTTGGCAAGTCATCACCTAAGTCTCTACTATAATTTCTGCCATTTCTTTCAGTGCCCTGGGATGCGTTCTATCAGGAGCAGGGGACTTATCTATCTTCAGGCCCACAAGTTTGCTCAGTACTACCTCTTTAGTGATAGCTACTATATCAAGGTCCTCACTTCTCATTGAAACCATAACATCTATCTTTGGCATGTTAGACATGTCCTCCACTGTGAACACTGGCACAAAATAGTTATTCAAAGACTTGGCCATTTCCTCATTACATAATATCAATTCTCCCTTCTCGTCCTCCAAGGGACTTACAGTCACCTTAGCCACCCCTTTCCGCTTTATATAATTATAAAAAGCTCTGAAGCGTTCTGAAATTTCAGTCAAATATACTTTCAAACATGAAGACTATCATGAATCTGTGTAACTGGTCAACTTTTAGCAATAATCATTTTAATATAAGCTGGCTAAATCAATCTCACATTTGACCAAATGATTAAGTAGGACCAGAAATCTCTTTGAAGAAGAACTTGTGTTATATCAGACCTAACTGCATATAGCAAGTTTAATTTAAAATCCTTACATAAACTTTAAAATTCAAAAGGCAAGTTGAGGGTAGGCTGCTGATTCCCAGCAGCACCTCACCTCCCATATTAACAGTAATGTACTTGCATTCAGTTTGGCACTACTTCAAACATTACTCAGATTACTTAATGTAATATGTGCAAATATACAGAGGGCCAAGATCCACGCATGTTGTGCAGCTGTTCTCGAAAAATAATGGATTTTATTGTTTCTAAAATCATTAAAACAAACAGACAATGAGCAGAACTTTGACATTTCTTAAGGATCATGGGCTAAATAAATTGTTAGAAGATTTTTTATGGGTTTATTCTGCAAATTCACAATAATACCTACATGGATTCAACAACACACATCAAAGTTGCTGGTGAACGCAGCAGGCCAGGCAGCATCTCTAGGGAGAGGTACCTCTCCCTAGAGATGCTGCCTGGCCTGCTGCGTTCACCAGCAACTTTGATGTGTGTTGCTTGAATTTCCAGCATCTGCAGAATTCCTGTTGTTTGGATTCAACAACTAAGGCTTTGATTGACTGAGATTAAACATGAAGAGTGAAAATGTTACCTGCCACAGAAGAGAGTATTGCCTCATATTACAACTGACCTTCACCAAGGCTGATTAGAAAACTTGTTAATTACTGTCAATCACAAGAAATACCATAAGGTGTGCAGAAGTAACCTTTATCAAAATGAATTAATTGCAATGAGAAGAACAAAAACATAAACTGGAAGCGAAGGAGTCGGGTGGTTGGACCAGATCACTTTAAGTAAGAGTACAAAAGAGAGCAAAAAAAGATTGTCTAGAGAAATTACAGGAAAGTGCTAATATTCATTGCAAATGTTCAAATAAATTTAAAGAATCTCCCATTTCCTAAAATGTATCAATAGTGTATGAAAGGGAAGTTTAGAAGGGATTTGATTATTGCTTGCTATGTACATACATCTATTGATGCTTCTGGACACATCTTCAGTGATGTTCCTGGAATCATCGGGTGTTTCGGGTCTTTCAACATCATACAACCTCCTCCAGGTGACCCAGCCGGGGCTGATCAGACCCCAGCTTGTGTCCCGATGGCTAGCTACTTATGACTCCATGGCTCCCCTCTTTTGAGCCACAGCCATCTTGAGGCCCTCTCTGCCGCATCGGTGGTACTGCGGATGGCTCTCCTCTTCCTCTCTCCCTCGATGACTAAAGAACGGGCTACGAATCCCCTACAACCAACCTCCACTGGGAGACACCTTGCTCTCCATCCAGCCTGCTGACAGTTGTTGACCAGTCCTGCGTACTTGGAGAGCTTCCTTTCAAAGGCCTCTTCCAAGCTACCTTCCCATGGGACTGTCAGCTCCAGCAGCACCACTTGCTTAGTAGACTCAGACACTAGGACAATGTCTGGTTGCAGGGTGGTGGCTGCGATATGGTTGGGGAACTTCAGCTGCCCTTCGAGGTCCACCAACAGCTGCCAGTCCCTTGCAGAGGTCAGAATGCCTGCAGATGTCAAGTTATTCTGAATTTCCATTTGTACATTCAATTTATCCTATTTCTCAAGATGGTCAAATTGGCTTGCAGTTCAGTAGTGTTGGCATGATAAAGTTTCTAGATTCAAAGTCCTGCAATTTGTCCTGTATTATGATCATCATAAGTGGTTGTTAAACTTGCATTATACCCTCCCAGAAATGCAAGAACTTAGTCTTTCTTCTGCACTTTCCCCTATCCCATTACTTGCAAACTATCATCTTAAAATATCACAATCTCTTCTGTGCCACAGGACAATCTTTTACAAAACTTCATTAATTGCCTTGCCCGTTCCGGCCTCAAAGCCAAACTTTTCAAGTTACTGTTGTGAAGCGTATCTTTGGAACTCATGACCTTGGAGGCTCAGTCATTGATTCACTCAAAACAAAGATAAATAATGTCTGATATTACAGGAGATGAGGGAAATGGATATTATGTAGAGATTACCACGGAAGTAGATCAGCCATGATTTGACTCAAATGCCAAGTGGCATATTCCTACTCCTTATTTCAAAGTGCACTAATCTAATTTAAATGTCAAAGAAAAAGGAAAGAGAGACAGGATCTCCAAGATGCTAGTAGCATAATGAGGATTTAGCAATGTAAAAGCAATACAATTTAATACTGCTGAACAACAGGTATTAGAGAATTAATAAACTCAAAATTAAGTTTAATTAGTTATGTTAATTTAACAATTAAACATTTGACAAGGGAAAGAAATCATGATTTAACGAGAAGTGGACGTGCCAAAGTTTGTCTGCATCAGTGTACTTCTCTGCATTTATCTGTGTGCACTGCAGGTATGAGAAAAGAGAAAAACACATACAAAATGACCAAGACAGAGTAACTAGAAGAGTCGACAGAGTTTGTGGTGGAGTGAATAACGTGGGAGGGACAGAGAAAAAGGACAAAGAAAGATAGATGTTAGAGTGGTATACATATAGAGAGGGATGCAAAGAGAAAATTAAGAAGGAAGAAATACAGGACAACTGTAAGGTAGTCAATAACCAAATAACCACTTCTTATTAAAAAATAAGAAGAGGCAGAATAACAGTCATGTCAAAGAGTTTTGTGTTGTTGGTGGCAATCAGTCTTTTTGCGTTTTCTCTTATAGAAGAGCAGTTGCAGAATTTACTCTCTTTAGAGCTACTAAGTTCATGATAGTTTACAATTTTAACAAGGCATATCACTCTTCCCATCCAAATCATCCTTTGGAAGATATTTATTGATGTCCAAAGTATTGGAAAGTATAAACTCCCATCTATACAGCTGCAGTACAGTTCTGGTCACCGAATTATAAGAAAGATGTCAACAAAATAGAGAGAGTACAGAGAAGATTTACTAGAATGTTACCTGGGATTCATCACCTAAGTTAGAGAGAAAGGTTGAACAAGTTGGGTCTTTATTTTTTGGAGCATAGAAGGTTGAGGGGGGACTTGATAGAGGTATTTAAAATTATGAGGGGGATAGATAGAGTTGACGTGGATAGGTTTTTTCCATTGAGAGTGGGGGAGATTCAAACAAGAGGACATGAGTTGAGAGTTAAAGGGCAAAAGTTTAGGGGTAACATGAGGAGGAACTTCTTTACTCAGAGAGTGGTAGCTGTGTGGAACGAGCTTCCAGCAGAAGTGATTGAGGCAGGTTCGATGTTGCCATTTAAAGTTAATTTGGATATCTATATGGACAGGAAAGGAATGGAGGGTTATGGGCTGAGTGCAGGTTGGTGGGACTAGGTGAGAGCAACAGTTCGGCACGGACTAGAAGGGCCGAGATGTCCTGTTTCCGTGCTGCAACTGTTATATGGTTATATGATGTGCGTAATTGAGAATTTCAAATTGCATTCAAGAGTTTTTTTTGAATATACCTTCAAAATAAATGATTAAACAAGAAAAAATTGTTAAATTACAAAAAAAAAAACAGGCACAGGTTAGCTGAGTTGCTGGTCAGTGGTGAAATGTAAATATTGATGATGATTTGGGGGGGGGGGGGGGTGTAGCTTGTTATTTATAATGCTCCACAATGTCAAGGGTAGATGGTAAGAATTGCACTTACAAGAGATAGCACCCCCCATCCTGTTGTTTGCCATTTATGAAGATGCACCTGAATATTTCCCAGGTTTTGAGCGTGTTTATTGAAGTTTTACAAATGGGTCAGAGGCACGAAGAATGGAAATAAGCCTTTTAGCCCACCAGGTCCATAATGACCAGTTGGCACCCACCTATCTTAATCTCACGTTTCCCCATAGTCAACTGTGCCTATTTGATTGAAGTATTTTTGCAGACACTTTTTAAATGCTGTCAACGACTTTGCTTCTAACACTCCCTCATAAAGTGTATTCCAGGTACTCACTACTTTCTGGGTAAAAAAAATATTCATCCCTCTCTGTCACCTTGTAATACTGGCCATCACCTACTACGTTCCAGCACTGATGACAGTTCGTGACCTGAAACATTGACTATCACTAGCAGTTCTTTTTTGTTCCAGATTCCAGCATCTGCAGTCTTTCTCGTTTCTCCTTGGCAATGTTTAATACTAATATTAGGTGGTAACATCCAAACCATTACACAAACAGTTCAGGAAACAAAATTAAACATAAAAAATGATTACAGCACTGAAAAATTAGTTATGCCTGAATATACTGGTCCTGCATCTTAGTTATTCTAGAAGTACAAAATATCATTTATTGTGGTATTGTTTACACATCTAGTAAAATATTGTACAATAACAATAGAGGCATGTACAAAAAAAAATACTTTATCAAATATTTTACCTGTCGTAGCGTCCGTGCCACCAAGCTTTCTAGAACTGGTCCTCTGTCTTCATGCAGTAAGTGAACTTCATCCAAAATCAACAGTCTGACAATCTGACACAAGGCAACATCTCCAACACTTTTACGCGTTACCACATCCCACTTTTCAGGTGTCGTCACAAGCATCTGATAAAAGAGAGAATTATTTTCAACACTAAATGGAAATATATTAAAAGAAATATCACAGGTAATATTTCAACATAAAAATAGAAAATACTGAGCTACCCCAAAGGTTGGAACCAGCTGTAGAGGGAAAAAATGTTTACATTTCCAGTTTGTATGCCCTTTTTTCAGAAGTGTATGCAATATGTTAATTATTGCAATAATTCTGCTGTTGTTACGTATAATATCTAAATTATTCAGAATGCTAAGACAGAATTTAGCAACATATGCTGTTAAAGATTATCTCAAAATAGATAAAATGCTGGTTATCAACATTCACAAAAGAGGTGAAACTTACATTCATTCAACAGTTATAGGAACTCCACAGTTAAAGTTATAGGAACTCCACAGTTAAATAAGAACAAGTACAAATAACTTGATTTTCCTACATATTCCGGTCAAATGAGAAACTCTGCTCCTGCTATGAATGTGCGCTGTTTTAACCTGTCATGTCAACAATAAAAACAAGGCACAGACCACTGACACAGTGTCTTTCTCTATTACAGGATTTCTAACTATCCAAACAGAATCAATCTGAAAACAATCAATTTTTCCCTCTGTCATTTCCTTAAAAGGCAGCATGGTGAATGTTAAACAACTTAAACTCCATTGTTAAAGCCCTACACAGCAAAAAAGTAAATCCATGATTTAATTCCATGGTAATAGAAACTAGCTAGTCAGAAACCCTACTAAAATAGATCTAATCAATAGGTATAATTAGTGTCCCATTTTTATCTGTGAGATTATATTAAAGAATATATTAGCTTCAACTGAAGAGCATTACAAATCTAAATTCCTCTCGGCCATAAGATGTAGGAGCAGTATTAGGCCATTTGGCATATAGTCTGCTCCACCGTTCAATCATGGCTGATCCTTTTTTCCCCTCCTCAGCCCCTCTTCCCCAGCCTTCTCCCCGTAACCTTTGTTGCAACAAATTCCACAAATTCACCACCCTCTGGCGTAAGAACTTTCTCTACATCTCTGTTTTACTCTGTTTTAACTAGATACCCCTCCATCCTGAGGCTGTGCCCTTTTGTCCAGGACTTTCTCACCATGAGAAACATCCTTTCCACATCTACTCTATCTAGGCCTTTCAACATTCAAAAGGTTTCAATGAGATCCCCCCCCTCATCTTCTAAATTCCAGCGAGTACAGACGCAGACTCGTCAAATGTTCCTCGCATAATAACCCTTTCATTCCCAGAATCATCCTTGTGAACCTTCGCTAAACCCTCTCCAACGTCAGCACATCTTTTCTTGGATGAGAAGCCCAAAACTGTTCACAATACTCAAGGTGAGGCCTTGCCTGTGTCTTATTAAGCCTCAGCATTCACATCCCTGCTCTTGCATTCTAGACCTCTTGAAATGAATGCTTACATTGCATTTGCCTTCCTCACCACCAACTTAACCTGCAAGTTAATCTTTAGGGTGTTCTGCACAAGAACTCCCAAGTCCCTTAGCATCCCAGATTTTTGTATTTTCTCCCCATTTAGAAAATAGTCTGCACATTTATTTCTACTATCAAAGTGCATGATCATGCATTTTCCAACACTGTATTTCACTTGCCACTTTCTTGTCCATTCTCCTAATCTAAGTCCTTCTGCAGCCTACCTGTTTCCTTAACAATACTAGCTCCTCCACCAATGTTCTAACCATGCCAGTAACTTACCTGTAATACCATGGGCTCTTAACTTGATAAGTAACCTCACGTGTGGCACCTTGCAAAGGCCATCTGAACGTCCAAATATACCACATCCACCGTATCTCCTTTACCTATCCTACTTGTGATTTCCTCAAACAATTCCAAAAGATCTGTCAGGCAAGATTTTCTCCTGAAGAAACTATGCTGACTTTGTCCTATCTTTTCCCGTGTCACTAAGTACTCCATCACCTCATCTTTAACAACTGACTCTAACATCTTCCCAACCACTGAGGTCAGGCTAACAGGTCTATAATTTCCTTTCTGCTGCCTCCATGTTTTCTTAAAGAGTTGAGTGACATTTGCAATTCCCCAGTCCTCTGGCATCATGCCAGAGTCCAATGATTTTTGAAAGGTCATTACTAATACCTCCACAATCTCTACCACTACCTCTTTTAGAACTTTCGGATGCAGTTCATCTGGTCTGGGTGACTAGAACATAGAAATCTACAGCATATTACAGGCCCTTCGGCCCATAATGTGTTGATCATATAACCTACACTAGAAAATGCCTAGAATTTCCCTACCGCATAGCCCTCTATTTTTCTAAGCTCCCTGTACATATCTAAGAGGCTCTTAAAAGACCCCATTGTATCCACTTCCTCCACCGCCACCTGCAGTGTATTCCACCACTCTCTGTGTGGAAAAACTTACCCCTGACATCCCCTAGATACCTTCTTCTTAAAACTATGACCCCTCATGTTAGCCATTTCGGTCCTGGGAGAAAGCCTCTGGCTATCCTTACGATAAATGCCCCTCATCACCTTATACACCTCTATAAGGCCACCTCTCATCCTCCGTCGCTCCAAGGAGAAAAGGGCAAGTTCACTCAACCTATTCTCATAAAGTATGCCCTCCAATCCAGGCAACATCCTTGTAAGTCTCCTTTGCACTCTCTCTACAGTACCCACATGCTTCCTGTAGTGAGGTAACCAGAACTGAACACAGTATTCCATGTGGGGTCTGACCAAGGTCTTATATAGCTGTAACATTGCCTCACGGCTCTTGAACTCAGTCTCACGGTTGATGAATGCCAACATGCCATAAGCCTTCTTAACCACACTGACAACCTGTGCCACAGCTTTGAGTGTCCTATGGACATAGGCTGCAAGATCTCTCTGAACCTTCACACTGCCAAGAGTCTTACCATTAACATTATATTCTGTCTTCAAATTTGACCTCCAAAATGAACCACTTCACACTTATCTGGGTTGAAATCCATCTGCCACTTCTCAGCTCAGTTCTTCATCCTATCAATGTCGCGATGTAATCTCTGACAGCCCTTCAGACTATCCACAACACCCCCCCCTTTGTGTCATCAGCAAACTTACTAACCCATCCTTCTACTTCCTCATCCAGGTCATTTATAAAAATTACAAAGGGGAGGGGTCCCAGAACAAAATTACAAAGGGGAGGGGTCCCAGAACAGAACTGTGGAACACCACTGGTCACTGACCCCTATGCAGAATACGAACCATCTACAATCACCATTTGTCTTTTGTGGTCAAGCCAATTCTGGATCCACAAAACAAGGTCTCTTTGGATCCCACGCCTCCTTACTTTCTGAAGGAGCCTTGCATGAGGAACCTTATCAAATGCCTTTCTGAAATCCATATACACTATATCCACTGCTCTACCTTCATCAATGAGTTTTGTTACATCCTCAAAGAATTTAATCAGGCGCGTAAGGCACGACCTGCTCTTGACGAAGCCATGCCATCTCTAATCAGATTATGTCTCTCCAAATGCTCATAAATCTCCTCCAACAAGTTGCCCACCACTGAAGTCAGGCTCACTGGTCTATAATTTCCTGGGTTATTTCTACTCTACAAGGGAACAACATTTGCAACCCTCCAATCCTTCTCCTGTTCCTATTGTTGATGCAAAGATCATCACAAGAAACTCAGCAATCTCCTCCCTCGCTTCCCACAGTAGCCTGGGGTATATATCATCTGGTCCAGGTGACTTATTTAACTTAATACTTTTCAAAAGCTCCAGCACATCCTCTTTCTTAATGTCTATATGCTCAAGTGTTTCAGTCCACCGTAAGTCATCCCCACCATTGCCAAGGTCTTTTTCCCTGAAGAATTAGGTACCCTTAGGTCTTACAGCTCTTTCAGCATCTTCTCCTTTATAATAGTAACTGCACGCACTTCCCTTCCCTTACAGCCTTCAACATCTGGCACAGTGCTACTGTCTTCCACAGTGAAGACTGATGCAAAATACTCAATTTGTTCATCTGTCATCTCCTTGTCCCCTGTTATTATTTCTCCAGCCACATTTTCTAGCGGTCCAATATGCACTTTCATCTCTATTACTTTTTTTTTATATACTTGAAAAAGCTTTTACTATCCACTTTGCTAGCTTGTTTTCATATTTCATCTTTTCCCTCCTACTAATTCTTTTAGTTGCTCTTTGTGGGTTTTCAAAAGCTTCCCAATTCCCTATGTTCCTGCTAATTTTTACTTTGTTGTATGCCCTCCCTTTTGTTTTTACATTAGTTTTGACTTCCCTTGTCAGTCACAGTTGCATTGTTTTGCAACATGAGTATTTCTTCATTTTTGGAATACATCTATCCTGTATCTTATTCATTTTTCCCAAAGAGTCATGCCATTGCTGCTCTGCTGTCATTCCTGCAGCAGCTCCTTCCAACTTACTTTGGCCAACTCGTCTCTCATACCACTGTAATTTCTCCCTATCATATTTCATGTTGAACTCAATCATATTATGATCACTGTCTCCAAAAGGTTCTTTTTACCTTAAGCTTCCTAATCACAACTGGTTCATTACATAACATGCAATCCAGTATAGCCGATCCTCCAGTAGGTTCAATGACAAACTGTGCTAAAAAAGCCATCTCATAGACATTCACCAAACTCACTTTCTTGAGATCTAATACCAGCCTGGTTTTCCCAATCAACCTGCATGTTGAAATCTCCCATGACTATCATAACATTGCCCTTTTGACACACCTTTTCTATTTCCCGTTGTAATCTGTGGTCTACATCCCAGCTACTGTTGGGAGGCCTGTACATAACTGCCATCAGGGGATTTTTAACCCTTGCAGTTTCTTAATTTAACCCACAAGGATTCAACATCTTCCATCCTATGTCATATCTTTCTATTGATCTGATGCCATTCTTTATCAGCAGAGCCATTCCATCTCCTCTGCCTAACTTCCTATCCCTCTGATACAACGTGTAACCTTGGACATTCAGCTCACAGCTACAACCAACCTGCAGCCATGATTCAGTGATTCATTTCCATCCGCTGCTTCTTTAATAAGGAAACTCACTTGACAAAATTTCTGAAACTGATATTGCAGAAAATTCATTAAAGTTCTCGTCTTTTTCTTTTCTCCATCAACCTCATTTAAAAAAACTTTTACTCTCCCATTTTTTTTCAATTTAAGAACATTCATCCAAAATATTTGATACTGAATCCATCTTACTCTACATCCTACTGCCACTCAAACATGCAATGCCCCAACAGTTATTTTAGAACATTAAATTTCAAGTAGGTCTGTAACATACCTTTTGCAATAATCAAAAAATGTTGTTCTAAAAATAAAAATATCAAGAAACTGCTTTATCTATTGCAACATATTTTAGAAACTGAGAGCTTTCCCAAATTAGTGTCCACAGAATCAAAAGGTGAAAAGTGAAAAGTTTGAGGGAAAAAGGAGGGGAAACTTTTCACTTGGAGGGTCTGAGAATATGGAATGAGCTGCTAGCACAGCTAGTGCAGGCAACCTCAATTTCAGCATTTAAGAGAAGTTTGGATCAGTACGCAGATGGTTGGGGCATGGAGAGCTATGGTCCCAGTGCAAGTCAATGGGAGTAGGCAGTTTAAATGGTTTCAGCATGGACTTGATGGGCCAAAGGGCCTGTTTCTGTGCTGTACTTCTCTATGACTCTACTCTGCATCCTCCCCATTCTAACTACTTAACATCTTACATCTACTGCTTTCAGTTCTGTACTTACCCAAAACCTCGAACTGTGTTCATTTCTGACCTACGCTGTCAATTCCCTTCATCATGTTTGGTTTTTAAAAGGAAACTCAAAGACATTTTAATCTGTCCTGATAGTTACAACTTCTCAATTCTGGTTTCATCTTTCTAAATGACACAAAGGTTGGGGGTGTTGTGAATGGTGTGGAGGGCTGTCAGAGGTTACAGCAGGACATCAATAGGATTGTGCTGTAGGTTTTCAATGTCTCTATGTTTCTACCTTTAAAATTTTCTTTCATCCTCCCCAATGTGCCGAAAGTCTTCTTGTAATATGATGAACAGAAATTTTCATATTACTCAAAAGTATAGTCCAACTAAAATTGTATGGAAGTCAGACAACCTATTCCGTTTACTCTTTGAAATGAAAATATTCTGCTTATTAAAACAAGATTACTTGCAAGATCTGGGCTGGAGAGACTGAATGAGATTAGATGAAACTTGCTAATACACTAAAATAGTTTGAAAGGAATAATGTAAGGATATTTTACATAACATTGAACATTCCCAAATGTTACAGGGGAACTGTAAACCAAATTAGCTGCAGCCACCAAAATCAACAGGGGAAGATATCAACTCTTCAGCTCCTTTAGATCCTGTTAAGGGATATAATTTAAAATTGTTTGATATCTTAAATACTGGATAGGTCACATCTTAAGTATTGTATATGAAAAGATATATGATACAGTTCAATCTGTAACAGTAATGTACTGTTGAAGTGGACTGTATAAATGTTACTTTCCTTGTATTTTAACTTGCTTTTGCTTGTTTCTATTTTTACGTAATCACTTATAGACAGTGCATTCCAGTTAATTGAGGCACAACTGGACCAGTGCATTTTGGTCCAATTAAGCAGCTGCCCCAATTAGCCAAAGTTTCATGGAAACAGTTAAAGGTATAAAAAAGACAAACTACCATTTAAATGAGTAACAAGTTATGTACTTAAATGAATTTCAGAACAAATTAGAACACTACCAATAGCACTTCAGTACTATAAAAACTGTATTAGTTCCTGATGGTTATCAACAAGATCAGTTTTTCTTAAAAAAACACAAACAGATGCAAATGACATTATTTAAAAACTATTCACTGTAAACATAGCGTAGTATCTAACAGCCACAGAAGCATGCACGACCATCACTAGTTGGGAAATATTCAACAACAGTCTCCTGTACCAATTAAGCAACAGTGTCTGAAATAAACAACAGGAATCCTGGCTACTTTTTCCATTTAATTTGTTCTTTAAAAGTTGTCCCAAATCAGGCTGTCCTGATTAACCAATGGACCAACTAACTGAAATCCACTCTCTCTCCCGCATGTTTCATCTTCTTTCTCTGTTTCTTTCTTGTAACACTTAATAAACAACTGTAAGCAACAAGTTTTATGCCTCATTCTTGACTTCCAAAGAGCCTCAGATCAAAATCAAGTTCCAACAGTACCTATATAGTTAACATTATTCTGTTCTTTATCTTTCTTCCAAAGATTTTTGTAGTACAGTGCATTTAAGCAGACTAAAAGGGTAATCATGATTTTCAGCCACCATTTCACTAAGATTAGTAATACAGGATAAGCACCCCTTATCAGAATACTTGGGGCTGAAAGTGTTTTAAATTTCAGTTTTTTTTGTAATTTGGAATATTTGCATCTTCATGAAATAACTTTGGGTTGGGACCCAAATCTAAACACAAAATCTATTTATATTACATATACAGCTTATGCATATACCCTGAAAGCAGTTTTATATCATATTTTTAATAATTTCATTCATGAAACAATAATGTGTTCATGAACCATCATAAATGTAAACCATCACTAACTTGGCCACCTATGTGGACAGTCAGTGGCTATGTGGCATTGCCATCAATCCCAACAGAAATTAAGTGCTTACGGAAAGTAGTCTTTGCCGTACACTTGTTTATCATGCATTAGTATTCACACAGTCTTTCAGCATGTTCTATTTTCATCAGTGATGATCTTGGCAAACTCATCAATGAACACCTCTGCTTCTTTACGCTAGGCAGACACTTTATCACCACAAATCGTTAAAAAAAATTAATGCTAAGGCTTTTCTTAAATTTCTGCAACCAGCCTGATGAATATTCAATCACACTCAATTTTCAGTTTGTTATTGCTGATCTTTGCTTGTTTCATAACTAGCATATCATTAGGCAGCATACAGTATGTTCACTCTGACACTGATGAAACCACTCTCTCAATACATTATCGAGATCTTCATTTTTCACTTTATGCAGTTTTTCTATTTTGCATTCACTTCTGTTCATTACATACAGTAAGTGAAGTCACTTCCAGAACTGTCTGTGATGAGTAGAGACCTGTGCATCACCTGGGAACCCTCCAAACACCTTGTGAATTTTCCTTGTGATGTCATGTTAGCATTCAAAAAATGTTCGATTTTGGAGATTTTCAGATTTTGGAATTTCAGAATAGAGGTGCTCGTCCTGTAGCATTGCTGCCTGGTTGATAGCAAATGTGTTGGAATGTTCTCAAAATGAATAGTCATGCCGAGTTTTGCATTTGTGAGACTCTTCAGTTTCTCATCTCAAAAAACCAAGGCCAAAAAGTTCAATTTATATCAACTAAAGACATACTTTGAAACCAATACACATACACATATACACAAGTGTATCCACAAAGTTTTCAAGATGTTACCTATCAAGTACTTAAATTCATTTTTTGATACAACTTAATAACCCTGATACTGAACTCAGATAACAAAAAGAGATTTGTTACTGCTGCCCTCTCAGGGAAATTTAAATATGGATCCAACATTGCACATAGACTAATCTCATTAATCATTGAACATGCTTGGTTGGCTAACTACATCATGGGAATGTTTCATATATGCAATAACTGAGTGGAATCACAACTGGGTTACCAAGAGACTGCAGTATTTTGTACTTAATCAGCTAGTACAAAAATAAACTATGTATTCTGTGCCCAAAATACAGTAAGTGCTGGAAATCTGAGGAACGGAGAATGAAGATATATTGAGTAGACCGGCAGTATCAGACAGGATCAGGGAGTTAATATTTCAGATCACAGCTCAATGAACCTGACCAGCTCCGATGAAAATCATTAGCCAAAAATGTTAATTGCTTCTCTTTCCACAAATACTACTGTACATCAACAAATCCCCTTTACTAGTAAGCAGGCAGTTGTCAATGTAATAAGTTAAAGTTTAACTACATAAGGCTACTGCACTATTAGAAAAACAGTAAATTCTACAAATGGCAATGGAGATACAGAATCCATGCTTCAGGTCGACAACTTCATTAAAGCAACTAATTAATTTTTTATTTAGCTTATATGCACATAATTTTACAGTACACATAAAGTTGCAAGAGGTTTGTGAACCTTTTGCAATTACCTGGTTTTCTGCATTAATTACTCATAAAATGTGGACTGATCATCTAAGTCACAAAAACAGACAAACACAATCTGCCTAAATAACACACAATCAATTGTACTTTTCATGTCTTTATTGAACACATTGTTTAATCATTCACAGTACAGGGGTTCACATAACAACTGGGAGAACCTCCTTTAGCAGCAATAACCTTCATCAACGTTTCTCATAGCTGCTGATCAGACTTGCACAACAGTGAGGAGGAATTTTAGATCATTCCTCTGTACAAAACGGTTTTAGTTCATTAATATTTCCAGAATACCTTGCATGAACAGCCCTATTCAGGTTATGCTGCAGCATCTCCATCAGGTGAAGGTCTGGACTCTGATTCAGCAACTCCAAAACACGAATTTTCTTCTTTTGAGAACATTCTGTTGTAGATTTACTCTTGTGTTTCACATCATTGTCTTGTTGTATCATCCAACTTTGATTCAGCTTCAAGTGACGAACCGTTACCCTGACGTTGACACAATTTTGATTCATTGTTACCTCAATGATTGCAACCTGTCCAGGCCCTAAGGCAGCAAAGCAAACACAAACTATGACTCTCCTTCCATGCTTCACAGCTGGGATGAGATTTTGGTGTTGGCATGCAGTGCCCTTTTTCCTCCAAACATAGCGGTGTGAATTTTTACCCAAAAGAGTTCAACTTTTATCTCATATGTCCACAAAACATCGTCCCAAAAGCATTGGGGAACATCTAGGTGTTTTTTTTTTTTGCAAACTTGAGACCTGCAGCAATGTTTTTTTTTGGACAGCAGTGGTTTCATCTGTGGTGTCCTTCCAGGAATACCATTCTTGTTTAGTGTTTTTCTTTTACTGGACACATGAACAGAGACTTTAACAAGTTCTATAGATTTCTGCAGGTCTTTTGTTGTTACCCTTGGGTTCTTTTTCATCTCCTTCAGCATTGCACTCTGTGCTGTTGGTGTGATCTTGCAGGATGCCCGCTCCAAGGGAGACTACCAACAACACTGAACATCCTCCATTTGTAGACAATTTCTCTTACTGTGGCCTGATAAACACTCAGGTCTTTTCAGCTTCATGCATCTCTACAACTCTTCTTCTAAGAATTCTCTCTGAAAGTTGTTTTGATCAAGGCATGGCGCACATAAAAAGACCTTTCTTGAGAAGAGCAGGCTCCATCAGTAACCCGAATTTGTGTGCCTTTTTTATAGGGCAGGACACCTCTACAACCTACAACTCCAATCTCAACTCACTGATTGGAACACCTAACTTCAAATAGCTTTTGTAGAAGGTATTACCCCAGAGGTTCACATATTTTTTTTAACCTAGACTGTAGTTGTTTAAATGGTTTACTCAGTACTGATGAAAATAAGTTTAATTGTTTGTAATTAGTTTAGATAAGATTATGGTGAACGCAGCAGGCCAAGCAGCATCTGTAGGAAGAGGTGCAGTCGACGTTTCAGGCCGAGACCCTTCGTCAGGACTAACTGAAGGAAGAGCGAGTAAGGGATTTGAAAGTTGGAGGGGGAGGGGGAGATCCAAAATGATAGGAGAAGACAGGATGGGGAGGGATGGAGCCAAGAGCTGGACAGGTGATAGGCAAAAGGGGATACAAGAGGATCATGGGACAGGAGGTCCGGGAAGAAAGACGGGGGGGCGGGGGGACCCAGAGGATGGGCAAGGGGTATATTCAGAGGGACAGAGGGAGAAAAAGGAGAGTGAGAGAAAGAATGTGTGCATAAAAATAAGTAACAGATGGGGTACGAAGGGGAAGTGGGGCCTTAGCGGAAGTTAGAGAAGTCGATGTTCATGCCGTCAGGTTGGAGGCTACCCAGACGGAATATAAGGTGTTGTTCCTCCAACCTGAGCGTGGCTTCATCTTTACAGTAGAGGAGGATGTTCATGCCATCAGGTTGGAGGCTACTCAGACGGAATATAAGGTTTTGACAAGCAACCAATGTGCAGAAGAAGACAAACTGTGCAAATAAAATAGTACTGAGAACAAGTTGGAAAGAGTCCTTGAAACTGAATCAGTAGATCATAGAATCAGTTCAGCTGTATGAAGTTATCCATGTCAGTTCAGGAACCTGATGGCTGTAGGGTAATAACTGTTCTTGAGCCTGCAGGTGTGGGGCCTAAGGCATTTATACTTTTTGCCAAACTGTAGTAGCACGAAGAGGTTAATGAAGTATTCACTGGTTAATCAATTATTAATCAAGTATTCATTCTAGTCCCCACTTCCCCCACCACAGTACACCAGGACTCCACAGTGTAGCTGGCATCATAATTTGATCTTCAAGATCCCCAACAGCACTCTTCACTGGGCTTCTTATGGTTTTGTGACTATCAATACAGGTGTTCAGTTGCATTAGCCAGAATACATCAGGAATCAATTTTCCATGCACTGAGGCATAAGGCAGACTTGAGATTAAACAAATTCTATGTATTCTTTAGACATTGATCATGGGAAATTTCTTCTCATTATGACAGACGCTGAACTTCTAGGGGGCACAAGTCTTTGCATTTCAATGCAGAGCTCCAGTTTCTCAAGGTGAATGTGAAATGTCAGGAGAAGCGCAATTATCTATCATGAATTCCCCAGTCTTTTTTTCTATTATTGACAAAGGCCTTACCAGAGAGAAAATCAAGTCCCTCTTTCCTCTCCCACGAGATCATCATGTATGGCAGCAATTTTCTGGTCCCTAGTCTGCAGTTCTATCCAGCTGCTATAGCACACCCAGCAAAAACACTCCAGGAAAGGAGAGGTTAAGTGGAAAAATGCTGTGCTCCTTATACAATATGGTAGAGTGAGGATAGTTTCCCCACTTTGGCAAAACAGCCGCAAAATGACATTAAACTACAGAAGTAAATGAAAAATAGCTCAAGTCCTTAACTTATTCAGCCACATTGAGTGGAAAATTATGATAAAATGATTTTTGTGAGTGTCTCATGACAATCCAAACAGAATTATGGTCTAGCTTCAGCACACTAAACTCTGCATTACTAATACGATCAGTCCCTTCCACGTCTTATTCATCAAGCATCTGCTATGTGCTCAGGGCAATTTCTCAAGCTATGTGACATATTAAGAAAAATTATATTTTTGTGAATAATTCATAAAAATATCAAAATTTAACCACACTGTGCACTTAAGTGCTGCATTAGATCACTACGTTCCTTGGCCCCTACTTTTCATTGTAAATTAATCCTTAAAGTTCATAACTAATTGCCTTTTTAAAGTTCCTTTGTGAGTTCCAGCAGTTTCATTTATTATACTGCAGATCAATATGAATTTTGATTTTTTTTTCCCTTTTTCTCCATTAATTTTAACTGCATGATCTCTGGTTAATAGTTTGGGAAGTATTTCTCCACATCAAAGCCCGTTAACATCTTATGATTCTATTCCTGTGATCTAAGGACAATCCCAGTTTCTTTGTACAAATGAATTTGCTTGTAATGAGAGGGTTAAAAACTAATTTTACTTAAAATAGATTAGTCCCTCTAACTAATCCCTCTAACATGAAGTCTAACAGGAGGCGGATCAGATGGCCTGCAGCTAACATGACTTCACTGTGGAAGCAGTTTGATGAAGATGTTAACCAAATTCTGGAGGCAACGGCGAAGGGAGGGGCTGATAAGAAGTTGCACGCCATGACAACAATTATTGTCCCAGTGGAGGTTGGTTGTAGGGGATTCGCAACCTGTTCCTTAGATAGAGCCTTCAGCATTTTGGGCATCGAGGGAGAGAGGAAGAGGAGAGCCATCCGCAGTACCACTGATGCGGCAGAGAGTGCCTCAAGATGGCTGTGGCTCAAAAGAGGGGAGCCACAGCGTCATAAGTAGCTAGTCATCTGGACACAAGCTGGGGTCTGATCAACCTGGAGGAGGTTGTATGATGTTGAAAGACCTGAAACACCCGATGATTCCAGGAACATCACTGAAGATGTGTCCAGAAGCATCAGTAGATGTATGTACACAACAGTCTGCTCTGCTTCATAATGAGCAACCATGTTAATGAGGAAGATAAGTAAAACATAAGATCTTGATTCACTGAGGCCTTGAAGCATGCAGACATAAGGCATAAAGGAGTGTAATACAATACGATAAAGTTGTTTATTGGAGACAAACCAGTTTGGCTCTGTTCACAACGTAAAGACATTCCTGTTCATCTATATTTAAGAAAAATCATTAAGTTTTAGTTACAGCTGACTGACACATGTAGATTAGAAAATAAGTGCAAGTTCTTTTGGTTACATAAGTGAGAGCAGAGAGCAAAATGATCAATATTCTCATCAGACCGCAATCACGATCGATGCTAAGAAGGTCTGAGATTCTCCAAGCTGTTGTGAAGCTAGAGATCCCAAAGAGCAGAAGGGCACGAAACTTGTTATTTTAATGATTTCATACCATAGTTCAGACTCCATGTTTTGTTAATCTTCCACAGCACTTATGAAGTGTTCATCGGTCCGAATCCTTGAAAGCCTGCTAATTTTCCATTACAATTCTTCCGCCTTAAAATAAAACAACTAAGTTTCCACAACATCGTTTCCAAGATCTTAACATTCTTCCTGCACTATGATACCCTGAATGGATGAAAATACAGTAAAACTCCAATATTCCTCCACACAATTATTCAAAAATCCTAGTTCACCATCTGATTTACCAGGTGCTGATTCATGCACTAGTTTTAACGCACCAAGGCCTGATTTCTATAATTCCTGTAATTCAAAGCCCTGAAATGTTTAAAAAAAAAAGCTCCTGTGTTCTGTTTAAATTCTCAGGAGCCCTATTTCCTGGTTTCCCAAGAAGGCACTGGGGTCCTATTTCCCACGCTCCCTTGAAACTCACCTGGTTTCATTTCCCATACTCCTTTAAAACTTTTGGAATTGTTTTATCGTTGTCACATGTACCGAGATACAGTGAAAAGCTTGCCTTGCAGACTGATCATACAGATCAAACCACTATACCAGTGGTCTCCAACCACCGAGCTGCAAAACATGTGCTACCGGGCCGCGAGGAAACAATATGAGTCAGCTGCACCTTTTCCTCATTCCCTGTCATGCACTGTTGAACTTGATGATAGGGTTGCCAACTGTCTCGTATATGCCGGGACATCCTGTATATTGGACTAAATTGGTTTGTCCTATAAGGGACCACTCTTGTCCCGTATTTCCCCTGCTAAGGTGGAGCGTTCCTATGAAGTCTTTCGTGCCCAAATGGTGTAAAGCGAAGAAGCAATTACCATTAATTTATACGGGAAAAATTTTTGAGCATTCTCAGACCCAAAAAATAACCTACCAAATAACACATAAAATCTAAAATAACACTAACATATAGTAAAAGCAGGAATGATATGATAAATACACAGCCTATATAAAGTAGAAATAATGTATGTACAGTATAGTCGGAAAGATTAAGCCAAAACCGACTTGTGGGGAAAAAAAATCGGCACGTACGTGTACGTCACATATGCACACATCACACATGCGCACACAGGTGCCCGCGCAAGGTGTCATGGTCATGGTAGTCTTTCTCGGGGTAAACACAAGTGTCCCGGGATTTGACTGCTACTTTTGTCCTTTACTAGGGAGTGAGAAAGTTGGCAACCCTAACCATAAAAGACATGTTGAAGTGAGTTCAACCCTACTTGAACACCCCCCCCACCCCCCCAGTCGGCCGGTCCGCAAGAACATTGCCAATACTAAACCGGTCCATAGTGCGAAAACGGTCGGGGACCCCTGCACTATACAGCACATTTAAGTAGAACAAGGCAAAACTATAATAGAATGCAGAATAAAATGTTAGCTACAGAAAAAGTGCTGTGCAGTAAACAATAAGGTGCAAGATCATAACAAGGTAGATTGTAAGGCCAAGAGTGCATCTCATTGTACTAGGGAATCATTTAATAGTCTTGTTCAATGGCAGTGCAGTAGAAGCTGTCCTGGAACCTGATGGTACATGCTTTCAAGCTTTTGTATCTTCTGTCCAAAGGAAGAGGGAAGAGGAGAAAATATTTGGGGTAGGTGGAGTATTTTGACTATATCAGATGCAATACTGGGAGAAAGAGAAGGAGAAACAGAGTCCATAGAAGGAAGGCTGGTTTCTGCAATGTGCTGAGCTGTGTCCACAACTCTCTGCAGTTTCATATGGTCACATGCAAAGCAGTTGTAATACAAAGTTTCGAGGTATTCAGATAGGATGGCAACATGCCAAGTTCCTTTAGTCTTCTAAGAATGTAGAAACTAAATACTTACAGGGTTCATTGGAAAATTTAGAGATTTAGATTTGCTTATATAATAAAAAAAACTGAACTAAACAAATGCCCCAATACATTTGATGAAGTGCAGCTGGGATGTCCTCCCTTCCTCCAGCACTGATGTTCCACCATGCACATCATCTTAATTTCCTGCAAATTTACCCTCACCCCAACCTCCCATTGTCATAACACGGATGAGGGTTCCTTATGTCCTTAGCTACCAGCCCACAAGGCTCAGAATTCAGTACATCATTGTACATAACTTCTGCCATGACCAACAGGATCATATCACTAAGCATACCTTTCCCTCCACTCTCTGTAGGGATAATTCTCTAGGTGATTCCCTTGTCCATTTGTCCCTCTCTACTGATCTCGTTCCTCGCACGTACCCTGCAAGTGTGACGAGTGCCACCTCTGCCTTGACCCTGCCTTGTGCAATAGCCACTGCTCTACATACTGTCCTTATACATATGGAGAAGAAGGATGCTTATGTGAGAATGCTGTTCTTGGACTACAGTTCAGCATTCAACACCATAATTCTATCCAGGTTCAACAGGAAGGTCAGAGACCTCGGCCTTGACCCTGCCTTGTGCAGCTGGATTCTGGACTTCCTGTCAGATCGCTGGCAGGTGGTAAGAGTGGGCTCCCTCACCTCCACCCCTCTGACTCTCAATACAGGAGCCCCTCAGGGCTGTGTACTAAGTCCTCCCCTTTACTCCCTGTACACCCATGACTGTGTCACCACCCACAGCTCCAATCTGCTAATTAAATTTGCTGACTACACCACACTGATTGGCCTGATCTCAAACAATAATGAGGTGGTCTACAGTGAAGAAGTCATCTCCCTGGCACAGGGTGTCAAGGAAAAAACCTCTCCCTCAATGTTGCAAAAACAAGGGAGCAGGTTGTGGATTACAGGAGGAATGGAGACTGGCCAACACCTATTGACATCAATGGATCTGGAGATGAGAGAGTAAACAGCTTTAAATTCCTCGACATCCACACCACCAAGGACCTCACGTCGTCTATACACACCAGCTGTGTGGTGAACAAGGCACAATAGCGCCTCTTTCACTGCAGTGTTCTCGTGCAGTGTGTTGAAACTCTGACTAAACACCAAGTTAAACCGGAGTCTTCTTTAGCACCTTGAATCTCCAAGAGTAAATCTCCGAGTTCTCGTAATTTAGTGTGGTCCTTGGCTGACACCCTAGGAAAATTGTCCAGCCGTTCAAATAGCACCCTCTCAATAATTTCAGGGGCCACATAGCAGTTCTGAAGTCTCTCCCATGCTTTGTGTAAGGCTAGCTTAGGGTTGTTGACATACACTGAGCGTATGCGTTTCACCTGTTCATTTGATTCCTTTCCCAGCCACGTAGTCATAAGGTCCAACTCTTGGGCTGCTGTGAGCTGGACTCTGCCGCTGGCACTGGTGAATGAAGAGTACCACGCACGGTAGTTTTCAGGCTTATCGTCAAACTGGTACAGTCCTGAATTGACGAGGTCTCATCACGCTAAATACCGTGCCAAGGGTTCTGCTGTAGGTGGCGTGCTAGCTGGGGGAATCTGTTGGGGAACATATGACTGGGCGTGTACGTTCATGATAGGATTTGATGTTCTGACTTCAGCCTTTGTCTCTGATCTCACCGGATCTGGTAAGCTTGGAGTCGGGAAGTATTCGTAGTCAGCCCTTTCATACTTGAGTTTGTGGCAAGGGTGCAATTGTGAGTTGTCTTCCCCAGGTGGATGTGATGCAACAAAGCTTCCCTGAGATTTCAAATGAGATGGGATGCCAACAGGCAAGTATGGAGAGGGAAAATGAATCTGCAGGCCAATTTGAGATTGGACATATTTGCTGGTGCATTCCAATTTGGCCCTTCCTCACATAGATTTTCCTGCTTCATCTAGAACGTGCATTTCTTCAGCGTTTTCCAACACTTGTGCTTCCACCGCAGCTGCATCAACTTCTCGTTGTAGCGTCAGCACTTCTAACTCTGTATCTATCCTTGCCTTTTCTTACTGGTTTTCCGCTTCTCTGGAAGCCTTTTCCATTTTCAGTTTTGCTTCTTGGTTAGCGTATAACGCTCGCACCTTGGCAGCTTCTGCTTTAGCTCTTGCAAGGGCAGCCACACTTGTCGAGGTCCTACTGCTCTTAGTGCTTAATGCAAGCGACTTGATGCTTGATCGCAAAGCCATTGTACCACTTGTTGAAACACCAAATGATTCCGCCTTTTCACTGTAGTGTTCTCATGCAGTGTGTTGAAACTCTGACTAAACAACAAGTTAAACCGGAGCCAATGAAGACAGAGTCGTAGTAAGGTTAACCATTTACTGTTCACTCTTCCACCTATGGGGAAAACTGTTGATAAAAAAATACAAACATATACAGTGTCTGTTTCATTCTGGAGACCACGCGTGCTCTCTTCTTTTAGTGAGTGTCTCCAGCCACCCTAAGTAGCGAGAGGGGGATCCCGTCAAACCGCCGCCGGGCTCGAGTCCACCCGCGTTTGAAATTGAAAAGCCAAAACATACGCCACTCGAACCGCCGCTTCCTTAACAGAAACCGCGATAATATTTTTACTTCAAATACTTTCATAGGAACTTACAGCGTTGCTTCTATAATGTTCCTTTGTGGGTAGAAACGGAGCTCTTCACGATCATGCTGCACGCATGTCACCCACCTTTACACCTTCCCAAACTGGAGGTTACACATAAGACGCAGCAAAACCGGAGGTGACGTCGTCACATGCCACAATATACCATAGACACTGAATTTTCCTTTGTTATACTGTAACATATTTATCAACCTTTAACTTTAACTGGAGAATAGTTACATAAAAATCATTTAAAGTGCAGACCCAACAAAGTCAAATAAATGCCTTAAGGGCAACACATTCACTTCAGATGGTTGAGGAAGTTTGGTATGCCCATGATTCAGGATATTTACAAAGACAGATGTGTAAAAAGGGCCCGTAGAATCATTGGAGACCCGAGTTACACGAACCACAATCTATTCTAGCTGCTACAATCCGGGAAATGGTACCGCAGCATAAAAGCCAGGACCAACAGGCTCCGGGACAGCTTCTTCCACCAGGTCATCATTTGAGTGTACTCTATGTTACGTTGACTGTTCTATTTATTATAAATTATTATAATTGCACATTGCACATTTAGACGGAGATGTAAAGATGTTTACTCCTCATGTATGTGAAGGATGTAAAAAAATAAAGTCAATTAAATTCAATCTACCCTTACACCTCCTTCCTCACCACCATTCAGATTCAGAAGCAGATAAGATAATCACAGGAACATAAAAACACTCTGAGAACTGTGTCATTTGTGTTAACAACCAACACAATCTAAAGATGTGCTGGGGGCAGTCTGCAAGTGTCACCACACAATCTGGTGCCAATATAGCATGCCTACAATGCTTGGCAGAACAACACAGAACAAAACAAGCAACAAAACAACAACACAAAACAAGCCCATTTCCAACCACACACCCCACCCCAACATAGACAGATAGTCCTCCAAACCCAGAGCAGGCCCCGAGTCTCTAGCCATCAGGTTTCAACTTCTGGACTTCCAATCAACCTTAAACTGACTTTCAACAGATGAAGAGACATCAGCTCTCTTTAGTGCTGACACGTTCTTCACATTTGCACTCAAGTTCTCCTGTATCCGTAGGTTTACTTCCATCAGGAGTGGATGGATGAAAAACAGAAAGTTGATGGTCATTCCCCCTTAGACTACTGAGGTTGCTGGCCACCTAACTGCATCGCAAATATATTCCAGATCAGCCCCCAAAAGTTATGACTGTAACTGAGTCACCAGAGAAGTTGGTGGATATAAAAGTCTTTTTCATCACAACAGACAGACATTATCTTGCACACTAACACGAGTCAAGATCTGCAGATGCTGGAAATCAAAGTAATACACATCAAAAGCTGGAGAAACTCAGCAGGCCAGACAGCATCTGTGGAAAAGAAGCAGTCAATATTTTGGGCCAAGATCCTTCATCAGGACATGATCTTGTAGATCCTCTCAGTAGAATTCTTCCAAGTGAAGCAACATGTTACCTGCGAGTCTGCTGTGGTCAGCAATTGTATCGGGTGCTGCCAGTGCAGCCTCCTCTACAATGTTGAGACCTGACATATATGGGGAGACCACTTAGTCAAGCACAAAAGACAGGATCACCCAGTAGCCACCCACTGCAATTTGACTTCACATTCCCATACGGACATGAGGGTCCACTGCCTCCTCTACTACCATGATGAGACCAAACTCAGGTTGGGGTAGCAGATACAATTCTGTCTGAGAGCTTTCAACCTGATAGCATGAACAATGATTTTTCCAACTTCCGGTAATTACTTCCAATCCCCTTCTCACTTTTCCGTCATTCTGCAATTTGGTTACTCTCACCCCTTTCCTTCCTCCCACCAACCTAGTACCTCCCCCCATTCCCATTTTCCTTCACTTTATTCAGAATCAGGTTTATTATCACCGGCATGTGTCGTGAAATTTGTTAACTTCATTGCAGCAGTTCAATGCAATATATAATATAGACAAAAATAAATAAAATAATAAGTAAATCAATTACATTATACATATATTGAATAGATTAAAAATCATGCAAAAAGCAGAAATAATGTATATTAAAAAAAGTGAGGTAGTGTTCACGGGTTCAATGTCCATTTAGCAATCGGATGGCAGAGGGGAAGAAGCTGTTCCTTAGTTGCTGAGTGTGTGCCTTCATGTTTCTGCACCTCCTAACTGATGGTAAGAGTGAGAAAAGGGCATGCCCTGGGTGCTGGACGTCCTTAATAATGGATGCTGCCTTTCGCTTTGTAGGCTAGTACCCAAGATAAAGCTGACTAAATTTACATCCCCCTGCAGCTTCTTTCAGTGCTGTACAGTAGCCCTCCCATACCAGACAGTGACACAGCCTGTCAGAATGCTCTCCACAGAATCTATTGTTTACTGAAAGATTAAAAATTCCTCAATCATTGACTGAATATGGAAAATGAGATGCTGAAGATGACACTCTCTGACTTTAACAAACATTATCATTACAGCTGGTTTTGAATTAATAATAATGAATAGGAAACAGAATTATCAGGAACATTTGGCCTCATGAAAGCTAACTGCATAACCAGGGGACTTATTTAGTGCAACTCTTTAGCTTTATTAAGGCTGAATATGTGACATTTACCACTGGATTGAATCATCAGCAAATTTATAGATGGTATTTCAGCTATGCCTAGCCACACGGTCATGGGTATAGAGAGAGTAGAGCAATGGGCTAAGCACACATCCGAGGTGCACCAGTGTTGATCGTCAGCAATGAGATGTTATCACCAATCTGCACAGATTGTAGTCTACCGGTTAGGAAGTTGAGGATCCTGCAGAGGGAGGTATAGTGTTAAATGCTGAGCTATAGTCGATGAACAGCATCCTGACATAGGTGCTTGTGTTGTCCAGGTAGTTTAAAGCCCTGTGAAGAGCCGTTGTGATTGCATCTGCCATTGACCTATTGTGGCAATAAGCAAACTTCAATGGGCCCAGGTCCTTGCTGAGGCAGGAGTTCAGTCTAGTCCTGAACAACCTCTCAAAATATTTCATCACTGTAGGTGTAAGCGCTACCATACGATAGTCATTAAGGCAGCTCACATTATTCTTCTGAGGCACTGGTATCATTGTTGCCTTTTTGAAGCAAGTGGGAACTTCTGCCCGTAGCAGTGAGAGGTCGAAAATGTTCTTGAATACAGGTATCACCCACTTTGCACCATTTCGCTTTTACGAAAGACCTACATGAGTACCTGTTTTTGCTAACCAAAAGAAATCCGAAGAGGATTTTCACTTTTATGAAAAAAAGGTGAAAAGCGAAAATAGCGTTCAGCGTTTGTTTTGCAGCAAGCTGTTAGAGGCAGCGCACACACTGAGCAGTGAGAGTGGTAAAAAGCGAAAATAGCGTTCAGCGTTTGTTTTACAGCGAGCCATTATAGAGGCAGTGCGCACCCTGAGCGAGAGTGGTAAAAAGCGAAAATAGCGTTCAGCGTTTGTTTTACAGCGAGCCATTATAGAGGCAGTGTGCATCCTGAGCAGCGAGAGTGGCATCGCCAAGCTCCTTCCCCGGGAACTGTATTCAGCATCAAGCAGTCATAGCTTTGAGCTGCGTAAGATTTTCACTACAATTGACAGTGCTGCAATGATTGCAGAAAAGTACGACTTTAATTTTGAAAGGGCACGTAGGTTTAGGGCAGGTTTGCAGGATGTTTTGAGTGCTTACAAAGAACTGTATGACAGAAAAATGCGTGAAACTTCCAGTATGGTCGCTGTCTTCCCGATTGTGGTAAGTGAAACTACATTGTACACGCATTATTTCTACTTTATATAGGCTGTGTATTTATCATATCATTCCTGCTTTTACTATATATTAGTGTTATTTTAGGTTTTATGTGTTATTTGGTATGATTTGGTAAGTTATTTTTTGGTTCTGGGAACACTCAAAATTTTTTCCCATATAAATGAATGGTAATTGCTTCTTCGCTTTACGCCATTTCAGCTTACGAATGGTTTCATAGGAAGGTTCTACTTTCAGATAGCGGGGGAAACCTGTACTCCCGCCAGTTGGTTTACACAGGTTTTCAGAGCCTTATCAGGTACTCTGTCAGAACCTTCTACCTATGGTTCACTGTCCTCTCCTATTAGTTTTATTTTTCTTCATTAGCCCTTTACCTCTTCCATCTTTCACCTTCCAGCTTCTTATTTCAAACTTTCCTCCTCCCCCACCAGCTCATCTCTCCCCTCATCTAGTTTCACCAATCACCTGCCAACTCATACTTCTCCTCCCCTCACTTTTTTATTCTGGCTTCTGTCCTTTTCCTGATGAAGGATCTCTGCCTGAAATGTTGATTTCAGATCCCCCTCCATAGATGCTGCCTGACTTGCTGAGTTCCTCCAGTATTTTGTGGTGATGCTGAAGTGTCCAAGAGTCCAGAAAAACTGCCAGTCCAACATCAAAGACCCTAGCATCCAGATTAATGTCTTACTGTACTCTGACTCTGGCCTAACCAGGGATTTATACAGTTGAGCACAATTTCCTTATTTGGGATACATCCATTTACAAAATCATATTTCCCAAGTGTTTTCATAATTATATTGCCACGGCTTGCTACCTTGAAAGATCTGTGAAGATGCACCCTCAGGCTTTTTGTTCCTGCCCTCCCACAAAAAAACTCACAAATCTGCATCCAAGGAGATACAATGAGTAATGAACAAAAAAAAACTTCTTGATTCAACCGACAAAATGACATCATTTAATTAAATTTCAATTAAAGTCAATTCAAACTGTATTTCAAGTTTCCTACTGTGGTCAAATCTATTAAGCAGACAAGTGTATTGCTTACTTTCCCTTAAAGGTATAATTCTGTCCAATTTATTTTCACTGCACCCATGCAGTATAAAAGTAAATGCATGAATTGCTCTAATGTTTGTTATCTCCTGGGTGACACGGAGGAAGCTGATATTTTACACCAGTTTCATGGTCATTAATAAGACAGGCGTCATTAAAAATACAGGTCATTAATGGAATTTAAATTCCACATCTGGCAAAATAAAGGTTAGTAACCCAGAAATCACAATCATCAATGCACCACACTGAAGTTCCTCTATTGTGTGCAACATCTTAGTTAATCAGTTTCTAAATACTGTTTACATTATGTGCATTATACCAATTAATGCAAAAATTGGACGTTACTTAACTACATTCATTAGCTCTGACAATGCATCATTCATATGCGAATGATGTCCAAATTCCTTCTTTGATACCTATGCTGCAGCCAGATTTATCACCATATCATATCACCAAGCACTTTTCATAACTGAATCCTCAGCCAACAACTGTACTGAACCTCAACATATTCTATTAATTCGAGTTATCTGTATTGCCTCAATTCATATCATGCAGATATACACATGAGCACATGAAATATTATTCTTTGCATTGGAAATTCCAGGATGAATTATGCAAATTAGTTGGCAGTGAGAACAACTATATTTCTTTGCCTAAACATTACTAACATTAACCACAATAAAATGTGGGCTAACAAAATTAGCAGCAGATTTTAGAAGGCAAATTGGTTTTGAGCAATAATTTTCAAAGTATGCTGCACTTATGTTGCAATCATTCGTCTGAATGGTTACTTTCACCCAGGGGCAGCAATGAGGTGGTGCTTGTTGGTGCTATAGCACCAACAGAAATTACAATAGCACCACAAAGAAATTAACTGACATTTGACATACAAATTGCAACTGCTTTCTCTGTATAGTTTTGAATACAGCTTACTTCTCCTGTTGATCTAGTGAAACAGCGCCCCCAATTACCATAGCACCTACGCAGCAATAAAGTTATAAACTCTGTGCTGGTCTAAGTTCAGATCCACTCTACACCTCTGCTTATTCATTCGTTGTCAATGTCTTGCCGTTGCTGTCCTCAGATCAATTAAGCTGATCTAAGATCTCTTAAGGTGGTGATGTCACTCACTCTCTCTCATGCGAGAGATTGATAGTATACATACATTGTGTAGGATCCAGGCGCAGATCCATGTTCTTGCGAGACTAACGGATGCCACACACACACATTGTGCTTTTACAAGCTAGCGTGGGCCTGGCACGTGCATTATTTTGGCTGGTGTGGAAAAATGGATCGATTTTTAGTGAGAAGACGACCTCATCCAGAGGAATCAGTGGTGCCTCAGCCTGAACTTATCTTAATTGAAAGTGACAAGCAGAAAGAAGTAAGTGGGGATGAGGACAACAGCAGTTCATTGAAGGACTGTGAGGGCAAAGTAGAGGAACAAGAAATGGAGTGGGATTCGGAAGAGAACGTGGATGAAGCTGCTCTTAATGCTAGTGGGAATACTGTTAGTGATGCAGTCTGAGGAAGGACCCTGTCGGCCAGCATTGAAAAAGTACCCTTCGCAACAATTTGGCAATCAGCAAAGGAGTTTTATTCATGGCTGGCTTGACCTGTACTCCTGGCTGGAATATTCGATCACAAAAGATGTTACCTTCTGCTTTGCATGCAGGCATTTCCTGTGTGGATGACATGGGTTCCATTCTGAGTCTACCTTCACTGTCACCGGTTATCGCAACTGGCAGAAAGCTACAACAGCTTTCAAAACCCACCATGCAAGTACAGCTCATAAGTTTGCTATGGAGGCATAGGCCGAATTCAGACTGAGAAAACAAGACGGTTCAAGATTAGGAAATATGCTTGATAAAGGACATGCAAAGATTGTCCAAGAAAATCGTGAGTATATGATAGCAGTGGTTGAGTCTCTACGCTACACTGCTTGCCAATGCATTGCCCAGTGAGGACACCGGGAGGATGATGGATCTGGCAATAGGGGAAACTTTGTTGAGTTGCTCAGTGTAATTGGGCAGTTTAATAAGACTGTGGCTTAAAAAAAAGGACAATCCTGGAAATGCAAAAAACACCCATCACGATATCCAAAATGAAATTATGGGTATTATGGCAGACATGGTCAGACGTCAAATAAGTGCAGAAATCGAGGAGGCTGGACATTTTGCCATCATGGTGGCAAGTATCAGAGGTGATGCGGTATTTGAATAACGAAACAGTGCTTGAAGAATTCCTGCACTTCACTCCAGCAGAAGGGTTAGACGCAGAGTCGCTTCTTAAAAGCATTGAACAGACACTCGCCCAGTGTGTTATTGATAAGAACGCGTGTATAGGTCAGTATTATAACGGGGCGACAGTGATGTCCGGGTGCAATAACGGGATACAAGAGAGGTTCACGAAAGACATCCCACAGGTATATATACACTGCCATGCTCACAGACTTAACCTTGTTTTAGTGGATGTTGTGAGCAACATACAAGAAGCAGGTGAGTTTTTTGAAACTGTGCAACTTCTTTTCAAACTCTGTTGCCCACGATCTTTTCATGAAGAATCAGAGAGAACTGGAATCAACTGCACAGCCCGTGGAGTTGAAGAAATTGTCAGATACACACTGGGCATGGCAGTATACAGCTTTGTGGGCTATAAGGAAATCACTCCCTGTCATTCTAGCTACACTACAGGATATCATGGGTCAACCAAATGCACGGAGGAAAACGGAGGCCAGAGCTGCAAATGGACTGATTGACGAGCAGTTTGCTTTATGTTCTCACTCTGTTTGAGGATTTATTCCAAGTTACCAAGTTCATGTCAAACCAGCTACAATCTCCCAGTTTGGAGCTTTCATCTGCTGTGGACTTGGCTCAGTTTGTTATCGATGCACTCTCAGCAAAACTGGGAGAGAAATCATGGAGTGAAATTCACGTAAGAGCTAGGGACCTGTGCGTCAAGACCGGTACACAGAGCAGACCACATGAAAGGAGACAGGCCCAGCCACCCCGCCGCCTACATGATTTTGTTGTTGAGGCCCAAACCAAACGCACACCTGTCACATCCTCTGATGACCTTCGCAAGCACTGTTTCTATCCGGTTGTAGACAGACTTCTGACTGAAATGAAAAGACGGTTCTCAATTGAGACTGGGATGTTCTGACTGGAGTCTCAGCATTGAGTCCCAAACACAAGTTCTTCCTAGACAAAAACTATCTTTGGCCAATGGCCCAATACTATGGAGTGACTGAAGTGAACCTGACTGTAGAGCTACATCAGGTTCGGCATCTGTTGGAAACAAAGCAAAAGCAAGGACAGACAGTGAAGGACACAGTAGAACTTCTAGCTCTAATGAGACCCTACCGCGATGCATTTATAGATTTATACAAACTAATCTGCATATCACTGACTCTGCCTGTGACATCTACCTCATGCGAACGTAGTTTCTCTTGCCTCAGACACCTCAAAAACTACCTAAGGAATAGCAGCGGCGATGCTCGGAACAGCAACTTGGCCCTGTTGGCCATTAAAAGCCGGAAGACCAAAGCAATTGACATCCAGAAAATCATTGATGCTTTTACCACCAATCACAACAACAGACGGATTGTGCTACTCCGAAAACATCAATGGTGAGTGCAGCTGATTTTTTTTAAATTTGGGCCAAGACTAATGCTAATTATAATTATTATTTTGTGGTGGATACCCTATAGTCCTTATGTTTCCTGCAAATCCTAAAATATTACATTTACTGCTATTAAGCCTATTGGTTTTGCTTAGACTTCCGAGCAGTGATTCTGTTGATTCTTGTGTTAAGTTCAGTAGCCTAATTAATTGAGGTATTGCATGGTCAGAGCACGATTTGTCCAACTCCTGGTAAGGTCATGCATCTGCTGTTTGCCTTATTTGACTTTAATAACAGTGTATCTTTTGGCATTGTCTATCTATGTAATGCAAATAGCAGTGGACATTGTGGGTTAGTGTTGAGTTTTTCAGTTGAAAAGCACGCACTTGACACTGATTGCAGGATTGGTGCATGATTTACGTTTCGCACTGTGGGCCGGATGCTCTGTTGGTTTGTTTTTTTATGCTCTGTGTAGCCCGGGTTGACTCCGATGCTGTTGACACTGTCACAGTTCACTTCTATATTAGATCTATCAATTGCTGTTGCTTGTGAATCAACAGAGGCATTTATAGTAGGCACATAATGCTTGAAACTGACTTTTGCATGCCATGCATCTGGCCTTGCGAATACATATTACTGTACAGTACATCCCTCAGCACCATCACTGAATAATTCAGCCCCACTGTAGCACCAGCAAGAAAAAAATCTCTGCTGCCGCCGATGCTTTCACCATACATTGTCAGTTCGCTAAAATCTTAGTTAACATTACCACAGCCAACAGATGAAACCCTTAAATTTGAAATACCTACTTTGCTCTTGTTCAATTGAAGCAAACAGCCAATGAGGCATTTTTGAAGTGTAACAGGCAAGTACAGTTCAAAAGATGAAAATGATGACATTAGAGATTGGAATGCTGACAATGAAAAACATCTACAAGGATAAGTTACCCACAGTTGAAAAGTGAAATATATCAAAGAAAAAAATTAGAGCAAAAATGAGCATCAAAATGATGTTAATTAGTTTGCCATACCTAGAATACTTCAGGAAATTTATGCACAACAATGACCTAATATCACTAAAGGTCACTGCTGAATTAGTCAATAAACTTTCAGCCACACTTTTAGATTAAGCAACAATTCCTTGGCTAGAACCCCTCGTGATATTGTTGCTCATATTTTTCTGCAATATTTAGTATCTATTTTAACATTTTAGCATAATGACATGTTATATTCCTCCATTTCTAAACCCAAATAGCATGTATCATATGCTTTATTAACCAACTTATCAATTTGCTTTATTACCCCTAAAAGCTTTAAAGATGGAAGCTAATTTTATATTGATGGTTAGGTGCAAAAATTGCTGTTATTTTTGAATGGTAGTTCATCATGAATGAAAGTAAACCATAAAATCAGAATCTGCTTACATGAAATGAAATGAAGAAATGATGGCATCTATTTAAAATATCATGGGTTTTAAAATAGGGTATCTTCTACAAATAAATCAGTGTTCCATTATTGGCTGCTGACTACACTCTCCACACAAAGTCAAGTCAATGTCTTAATCAGAATGGAACACAAGGCCAAACAATAAAATAGATCCCATGAAACAGAACCCTGCAAGGTGAATTTCTTACTCCATGTGTGACCATGAGGTTCCATATGTATCTACGTACATAAACACATGTATCCCAGTTACTGCCATTTCCCTGGATGCTGAAAAGGCCTGTGACAGGGTTGAGTGGAGATTTTTAACCACAGCCTTGCCATTCTTTGGGTTTGGCTCTATCTTTAAATCATGGATTCAAATTTTGTATAAAAACACTAAGGTTGCAGTTATTACAAATGGTATCATATCCCCATTTTTCAACATTTCAAGGGGTACACGCCAAGGATGCCCCCTCTCCCCACTGTTATTTACGATTTTTTTGGAACCGTTGGCAATCATGATTCGAGCAGATCCAAATATGAAAGGGGTGAAGGGTGGTGGAAAGGAGCATAAGCTGATGCTATATGCTGACAATATTTTACTACTGATTAGTGACCCTCTTAATTCCTTACCCCCGCGAATGAAAACAATTCAATTATATTCTGAGGTATCTGGTTATAAAATCAACTGCAATAAAACTGAGGCTATGCCAATGTCAAAATTGTGCGTGTATGTGTGTGTGTATATACACACACACACACACACACACACACACACACACAAACACACACAAATACACTATTGAGCAACACCTCAAAATTACAAAAATACATTTAGTTTGTTCTATATGCGAAAGAAGTGGAAATACAGATCCCAATTAATTATGTAATGATATAAATAACTTGAACACATGCAACCAGTTCATTTAACTAAAGGTTCCATAGATGTTTGAAGCATAAAACTGTCTATGCTGGAAGTCTACAGGATTTTCCTTCAGTCAGGTGGACAAACATTGAGTGCCTTAAACATATAGCCCCAAAACTGTAATTTTGAATATAAAAATATGCATCAACAAATATAACTACAAGGAAGTCTGCAGATGTTGGAAAATTCTGCCTCTTCCACCTTCTTTCTTAGTCATGCTAAATTGTACCCTTTCATATCTCAGATATTTTATCTGATTTATATTATCATCTACCAAGAGGCACGAGTATCATTTTATCTGTATTTTACTAAAATTATTAATTCTCATATCATCTCTTGGAATAATTCCCATATGTCCCCCCCCCCCCAAAAAAAAATTTACTTCCATCAGTGAATGGAGATTGTTACTTTGGTAAAAGCATAGAAGCATATTTCTGGAACACAACATGCAGAAATATCATCTCAATTTGGTGCCACAGTAGCATAGTGGTTGGAGCAACACTATTACAGCTCAGAGCGTCGGGAGTTCAGAGTTCAATTCTGGCACTATTCTGTGAGGAGTTTCTGTACGCATTTCTCTCGTGGAATGTGTGGGATTTTCCTGGGTACTCCGATTTCCTTCCACAGTCCAAACACATACCAGGTAGGTTAATTGGTCATTGTAAATTGTCCTGTGATTTGAGGTTAGGGTTAACTGAGTTTGGTGCGGCTTGTATCACAAATGAACATTTCTGCTTTCTCCTTGAAAGACCCTGCGTGGTCTTTACTTTTGTAGATTTTACAGTTTGAAAAGAACCTACTGGAGTTGATCACATAACTGGATCCCAGTTCTTAGTGTGATGCAGCATTGCCAGATTCAATCATAACCCATGGTAATGTAAATCAGTCCTGACAACCAGCAATCATTCACTGTCCCTAGAGCAGTGCAAGCAACTTGTTGGCTTGCAAGCTCCCCTGTGTCATATTAATTCATCCCACATTTAAATTCAAACACTTCATTGCACATCACCTGGATTTTAATAAGCCTAATACTCAGACCACAAATGAGCTTTTATTGTTCATAATCTGGCAATTTAATGCATGATTCAGCATATTATAGTTAGGTTAGGGATGAAAGCTTTCAATTACCAAAGTGCGAGAGGAAAATTGAAGTCTTACCTTGTAAAATTACAATTTTTTTGAAAGATAGAAGAGATTTGTGTGTCATTCTCAAAAGCAATTTAACATTCATCAGCAAATAATTGCAGATAAAAACCAAAATATGTTAAGATAGAAATTGAGGTGTTGGCAGTATCTGGACAGTTGATATTACCAGGAATAAATAATGCAAACACCTAAAGCAAACTATATATAGTACAAAAGTGAATAAAATATCGGGATGAGTGACTATCATCTGCCAGTTTGTACTTCTTCCACTCCGCCCACCTTTTCTTTATTCCAACGTCTTCCCCCTTCCAGTCCCGATGAATGGTCTTGGCTCAAATTATCAACCATTTATTTCTCTCCATTGATGCAATCTGACCTTCTGAGTTCCTCCAGTATTTTGTGTGTGTTGGTTTTAAATTTATGGTCATATTAGCAAAGACTGTAGAACAAATGATAGCTATAATAAAAAGATGTGGAAAGCACTTTTAAATAAAGTTCTTTCACTTCATCCTAATTAGATTATGTTCCTCAAATTGCACCAAACTTCTTCAATTCAGCAGGATAAAACATTGGAAAACACTGCATCCTGAAAAGTTTACTTTCACCAAAGAGTGAATGTTCTTAAAAGTCATCAAAAAAAACTACAAAGCTGAAAGACATTTAAATTATAGAAATAGCTATTCTATAATTCAACTATGAAAAAATATTTACTGTGAGATTCTTCATGACGTTGAATTCTCTGATTAATTTCCATCTAGAAAATAAATTAGCTTTGCCTTTAGGTTTCAATACACAAATAAATAGTACATAGGCTCTAGCAAGATCACTTTCATCCTAAGTTCCATCAACTGACCACAAGAGAGCACTGTAATAGCATCTACTTTTTCAAAATCACGAAGTGCAACAAAATCCATGGGCCGGAACCTGAGTGCACTGGCAGGCAACACAAAACATTGACTGTAAAAAAATAAAATCACTTTAGCCTAAAGACAAGATCCTGTAGATGCTGAAACAATTAATCATTATTGTTCAGTCCAAATATTCAAATCAGTGTTGCTGAAGTGAAAGAAGTAACAAAGGCCTCGATAGAGTGGGGACTGAGCAGATGTTTCATATGGTGGGCAAGTCTAAAACTAGGGACAGAGCCTCAGAATTGAGGGGCATCCTTTTAGAACAGAGATGAGGAGGAATTTCTTTAGCCAGCAAATGATGAATCTGTGGAATTTGTTGCCACAAGCAGCTGTGGAGGTCAAGTCATTGCATATATTTAAAGCAGAGGTTGATATCTTGATTAGTCAGGGCATGAAGGGATATGGGAAGAAGGCAGGAGACTGGGGCTGAGAGGGAAAATGGATTAGCCATGATTAAATGGCAGAGCAGACTTGATGGGCCAAATGGCCTAATTCTGCTCCTTTATCTGATGATCTATGGTCTTATAAAGTCAGAGCCAAAATACTAGACACAAGAGATCCTGTAGATACTGGAAATCCAGAGCAACACAGACAAAATGCAGGAGGAACTCAGCAGGTCAGGCAACATCTACAGAAATAAACAAATAGCTAACATTTCAGGCTGAGTCCCTTCATCAGTACTGGGAAGGAAGAGGGAAGATGTCATTGTAAGAAGGTGGGGAGAAGGAAAGGAGGATAAACTAGAATGCAATAGGTGGAGCCAAGTGGGTGGGGGAGGGGGGATAAAGTAAGAAGTAAGGGAGGTGATAAGTAGAAAAAACAAAAGGCTATCAGAAAGAATCTGAGAGGAGAGGAGAGTGGATCATGGGATAAAGGGAAGGAGGAAAGGCACCAGGGGGAGGTGATAGAGAAGTGAGGAGAAGAGCTAAGATGCCAAAGTGGGGAAATGAATAAGACCAAAATACTAGACATTCTCCAAATGAAGATCTGCTGTTAACTTTCACTCCAGAAGTTGACTTCTCATATTAATAATGATATTTTCAAGTAGATTTCATGAAAAAGCAAAATGAATCTGATCTAACTCCACAAATTGAAAGAGTAAATTCAATATAATAGAAATTGTATGTTCAGTTGCTTTAAACAGACATCAAGGTCATATTTTGCAAGTACAACATCTTTGATTGCCAATGTTTTGATCTTATATCAGATTTCACTTTTGACTACTAGCAGTCCTTCAAACCCTATTTACAGATCTCGAACAATTTTAAGATTCCTCGTGATTTCTTATTATTAAATTATCACAAAGAGCAACTATGTTAATTAAAGTGTGGATGGTCAGAAGCAAAAAAAAATGTGCACACAGAATCAAAGGGATGTGTAGGTCAATCACATCTTGCGTTTACTAGTCACTGAACTAAAATACCATCAAATAGTTACAGATCAGTATCTTAGTAAACACTTGTGTCCCCAATGCATAGAAAGCCACAGACCACGTACAGGTAAAAGAACATTGTGGACTGAAGGGCCCAATTCTGCGCTGTACAACTTTAAATATAAGGTCACCAGAACTGACACTATTTCACATTATTTAATAAATGAAATTATAAATTCTTCATCTATCATAATAATTTTAAGACATGTTATAACATCCTGAATCAGAATCAGGTTTATTATCACAGATTTATGTTGTGATTTCATTAGAACCTCCACACTGAACAATAATACAGTCAGTCCAAAAGCTCTCCACGGTACATCTGTAGAAATTTCCTAATTTTTGGTGATATGCCAAATCTCCTCAAACTCCTAATGAAATATAGCTGCAAATGTGTCTGCATCAATACGCTGGGCCCAAGATAGGCCCTCTGATACTTTGATGCCCAGGAATTTGAAAATGCTCATTGTTTCCACTGTTGACCCCTCAAGAGGACTGACGTGTGTTCTCCTGACTTCCCCCAAAATCAGTTCAATATAGTATAGTCATACTTTATTGATCCTGGGAGAAATTGGTTAATTTCCTTGTTCTTACTGAAGTTGAATGCAAAGTTATTACTGCAATACCACTCAACCAGCCAAACTTTCCTACTCTTGTATGTCTCCTCACCACCAGTTGAGATTCTGGCAACAATTGTGGCATTGGCGAATTTATATATGATGTGCTTAACCACACAGTCATAAATGTAGAGAGAGTAGAGCAATGGGCTAAGCACACATCCTTGAGGTGGCCTGTGTTGATTTTCAGGAAGAAAGTGATGTTATTTCCAATCCACACTAACTGTGGTTTCCCAATAAGGAAACCAAGGATTCAGTTGCAGAGGCCCTCGTTTTGAAACTTGATGATTAGTACTGAGGAGATGATGAAGCTGAACGCTGAGCTACGATAAACACCAAGCTGACGCAACATCAGAATTAATAATCCACAATGACCTCCATTATAAGCCCACAATATCCTTACAGCTATTTAACTAGAGCTCCTCCCACCTTGTTTACTGTAACAATTTTATTCCTCCAGTTTCTCTAATTCAAATAAATTCTGAAAAGGTTATCCATATCAGCACCTGTGAGACACCTTAGACCTTAATGTTGACTCCCCTTTTACCACTATTGAGAGAAGACTCAAACACGACCCTTCTTCTTACTACATGATTGTTTTCCTTCCAAGCAGCACAATGATTGGGTTCTTCTTGTCATCACCTTCCAACACACCAGCATGCACATTCAAAAGATCCTATTCTGTAGTACAAGTCTCTTTCAACGACCATAAGACACACATTCTACCCACTTCACGTCATCATTCTTACTATTCTCCACAATGCCTTGTTTCACCCTTCCATTTTCAAAACCAGTCTATTTCTAGTGGGACTTTTCCATGCAAGCACAGAACCAACATCTGTATTTTATGACTTCACACCATTTAGATGCCCAAATAGTCTTTCCAGATAAAACAGCAATTCACTTGTATGCTTATCAGTTGAACATACTACAATCTGGTGCTGTACATAGTCTTCTTCATGTTGCTGATTGCTTTACAGAAAACCTTAAAGCAAGATTGAACCTAAGCTTAGTTATCTGTCACTTTAATTCTCCATCCCTACTCCCACACTAAGCTCTCCACATTGTTCCAAGAAATTCTTATTTTGTGCCTTTGAACATTGTATCCCCTGGAAGTCGATACTGAATCAACAATTTCAGATGGCAAGCTTGTCGTGCTTGCAGCAAGACTGGTGATTTCTGGTGCAAGGTTATCCACCTGGAACATTAAATTAGCTTTTTCCTGCACAGATGCTAGCTGAATTGTCATTTTCCCCACACACTGTCCTGTGATTCAGATTTCACCCAACACAGAGTTAGGCATCTCACATGTTTTTGTTCCCCTCCTTCTAACCACTGTTTTTCATTTATTAACTAGATTTTACCAAAAGCAATTGTTTCATCTGGACAACTTTGGTCCCTACTCAAGTACAGACATTTTCTTTATTTAACTAAACCCTCCCTCCTCTGCAATTTCAAATGTAATATTTTTCCCTCACTTATGCTGTTTTGATGAAAATCATCACCCTGAAACATTAGCAACACACATCAAAGTTGCTGGTGAACGCATCTCTAGGAAGAGGTGCAGTCAACGTTTCAGGCCGAGACCCTTCGTCAGAACTAACTGAAGGAAGAGTGAGTAAGAGGTTTGAAAGTTGGAGGGGGAGAGGGAGATCCAAAATGATAGGAGAAGACAGGAGGGGGAGGGATGGAGCCAAGAGCTGGACAGGTGATTGGCAAAAGGGACACGAGAGGATCATGGGACAGGAGGTCCGGGAAGAAAGACAAGGGGGGGGGGGAACCCAGAGGATGGGCAAGGGGTATATTCAGAGGGACAGAGGGAGAAAAAGGAGAGTGAGAGAAAGAATGTGTGTATAAAAATAAGTAACAGATGGGGTACGAGGGGGAGGTGGGGCATTAGCGGAAGTTAGAGAAGTCGATGTTCATGCCATCAGGTTGGAGGCTACCCAGATGGAATATAAGGTGTTGTTCCTCCAACCTGAGTGTGGCTTCATCTTTACAGTAGAGGAGGCCGTGGATAGACATGTCAGAATGGGAATGGGACGTGGAATTAAAATGTGTGGCCACTGGGAGATCCTGCTTTCTCTGGCGGACAGAGCGTAGGTGTTCAGCAAAGCGGTCTCCCAGTCTGCGTCGGGTCTCGCCGATATATAAAAGGCGAGCACCGGACGCAGTATATCACCCCAGCCGACTCACAGGTGAAGTGTCGCCTCACCTGGAAGGACTGTCTGGGACCCTGAATGGTGGTAAGGGAGGAAGTGTAAGGGCATGTGTAGCACTTGTTCCGCTTACACGGATAAGTGCCAGGAGGGAGATCAGTGGGGAGGGATGGGGGGGACGAATGGACAAGGGAGTCACATAGGGAGCGATTCCTGCGGAAAGCAGAGGAGGGGGGGGGGGGGAGGGAAAGATGTCCAATATATAAAAGCCACATCGGGAGCACAGGACGCAGTATATCACCCCAGCCAACTCAGACTGGGAGACCGCTTTGCTGAACATCTACGCTCTGTCCGCCAGAGAAAGCAGGATCTCCCAGTGGCCACACATTTTAATTCCACGTCCCATTCCCATTCTGACATGACTATCCACGGCCTCCTCTACTGTAAAGATGAAGCCACACTCAGGTTGGAGGAACAACACCTTATATTCCGTCTGGGTAGCCTCCAATCTGATGGCATGAACATTGACTTCTCTAACTTCCGCTAATGCCCCACCTCCCCCTCGTACCCCATCTGTTACTTATTTTTATACACACATTCTTTCTCTCACTCTCCTTTTTCTCTCTCTGTCCCTCTGAATATACCCCTTCCCCATCCTCTGGGTCCCCCCCCCCGCCTTGTCTTTCTTCCCGGACCTCCTGTCCCATGATCCTCTCGTATCCCTTTTGCCAATCACCTGTCCAGCTCTTGGCTCCATCCCTCCCCCTCCTGTCTTCTCCTATCATTTTGGATCTCCCCCTCCCCCTTTCAAATCCCTTACTCACTCTTCCTTCAGTTAGTCCTGACGAAGGGTCTCGGCCTGAAACGTCGACTGCACCTCTTCCTAGAGATGCTGCCTGGCCTGCTGCATTCACCAGCAACTTTGATGTGTGTTGCTTGAATTTCCAGCATCTGCAGAATTCCTGTTGCTTGCCCTGAAACATTAACTCTGTTTCTCTCCCCATCAGACAGTGCCTGTCCTCCTGAGTATGTTTAATGTTTTTCCTTTTCATTCACACAAATTATTAATCACACCTTTAATAACACTGAGTACGAGTTAAAAATACACGTGGACTAAGATGTTAACTGTCCTGTGCTATCATCAGTGGGATCATCAGTTGATCTGCCACCTGCCTTCAGGAGTTTCGGCCCGCTTATGATCAAGACTTCCTCGAGGTGGTGGGCCAAAAAAAAACACTATTGTTGGGAAGTAACAGTAGTGTTGAGGAAAACAAGACTGAGGTACTTGTCGGATTTTCATGTGCATCTTAACAGAATTTACAATGAATGGATACATATTTTTCTATTTTAAGCATGTAGCAGTAATAATGGCATTAAATCTCATGTTAAGAATAACGCAACTAATATACAGATGAAACTTTCTACTCTATATTGGGAATGAAAACTGCATAATTATGTAAATCAGCTGTAAAAATAGTAAGAAAACAATTGCAGCTGTCCTCTAAAGACAGAAATTATTTTTTTGAAATGAATTTTCTAAGCAGCTAACTCAACTCACACAGATTCCAAGTAGAACATAATGACAGGATTACTAGCTAGCAATATTATGCAACTGACTGTCTGCATTGGCTTGTCTGAAAAAATTTAATCTGAATTTACTATTGTCTGTGTGGCATCTGACATTAAAAATAACCTTCACTGCACCATCTACCGGCAATAGTATGGCATAGAATTCAGTGTGAACCCATCAATTTTAATTCATCCCGGATGCTACAAATTTGCAGTGTACCCCCCCCACCCACATAATGGATAGTTTGTGTTTCTATAATACTGCCCATTTCACCATTTTCCTTAATGCAAGCTCTCTTTCTACCATTAATTCTCATGTAATAAATAGAAAAGCATTCCAACAGAAAGCTTGTCTTTCAACAGCAATGCCTTTGCAGGTATGAAATCTATTTAATCTGACTGTATTATAGGCAAAAGATAAAAGGGTTGTTGTTTTAAATAAATAGAAATGGGTGATACATTGTTTGATAAAGTATCATTGTGCATTTATTGAAAGAAAAGATTGCCTTATGAGTTTCCAGTAGACTCTTCACTATCCTTGATAAACTAATTCTCTGTATATTTTGTTTGTGTTATTCCCTCCCTTTATATTCCACAAAAGCAATACTTAATTTCCTATCTTACAATGCTTGATAGAGATTTATGAATTCTACCAAGACAAATCTCTATTCATCAAAATGTGATAACATGGCAGTATAATAGACCAGGCTCCATAATATTTAGGTGATTTTTGAACAGTAGCAATCTAATAACTGAGTTGAAGACATCGAGGTCTTAACAGAAGGTAAGGAAGACTACATGTAGATCAGAGATTATACTAAATAAAAATGACAATTAAAAGTTTGTTGCAGAAAATAGCGATGCTGAAATACTGACTGGCAATACAACACACAAATGTATTGAACTCTTTGTTAATAATTGCAAGTGGAAACAGAATTGCAACTTAAGATCAATCAATTTGCTAAATAATAGACTATAAAAACACCAAATAGGACAACAAGCAGTGGTTACATGTACAAAATTTAGCACCTGTACTTCCAAGTAAGTAACTAATTTTGCAAAATTCCTAAGCACTGGCAAATTTGCAGACACCAAGACTGGGGGCAGAGTGGAAAAGCCTGCAAAGTGATCTGGACCAGCTGGAAAAATTAGCCAAAAACAGCAGATTGAACTTAACACAGAAAAGTTGTGCTTTGATAAGACTTACACAGTGAATGGTAGAGCACTGAGGAGTGCAGTACAACAGAGGGATCTGGGAATATAGATCCATAATTCCTTGAAAGTGATGTCACTGGTAGATAGGGTCATAAAGACAGCTTTTTGCACGTTGGCCTCCATGATCAGAGTATTGAGTACAATACTTGGGATGTTAAGTTATAAGATGTTGGTGAAGCCAAATTTGGAGAATGATATGCAGTTCTAGTCATCTACCTCCAAGAAAACTATCAATAAGATTGAAGAAGTGCAGAGAAAATTTACGAGGATGCAGTTGGGACATGAGTCATAGGGAAATGTTAAATAAGGAATAAATATCAAGAAAATAAGATGAAGAGTCACTGAAAGTGAGTCCATAGGTGTGGGAGCATTTCCATGATGGGAAAAATGAAGTTGAGTGGTTCAAGAGTTTGAAGGCTGAGGGGTAATAACTGTTCCTGAACCAAGTTATGAGAGTCCCGAGCCTCCTGTGCCTTCTTCCTGATGGCAACGGCGAAAAGACAGCATGTCCTGGGTAGTGGGGTCCCCAATGATGGATGCTGCTTTCCTGCAACAATGCTTCCTGCGGATGTGCTCAATGGTGGTGAGGGCTTTACCAGTGATGTACTGGGCCGTATCCACTACTTTCTGTAAGATTTTCTAATCAAGGGCATTGGCGTTTCCATACTCTCCACTACACATCTATAGAAGCTTGTCAAAGTTTTAGATACCATGCCAAATCCTTGCAAACTCCTAAGGAAGTACAGGCACTGCCATACTTTCTTCATAACTGCACTTGCATGCTGGGCCCAGACCAGATCGGCCAAAACAAAAGCACCAAGGAATTTGAAGTTACTGACTCCACCTCCAATTCTCCAATAAGGACTGGGTCATGGACCTCTAGTTTCCTCCTCCTGAAGTCAATAATCAGCTTCTTGGTTTTGCTGACATTGAATAAGAGATTGATTACTTAAACTGTGTCGAAACATTGGCAAAAACGTCCTGCACACACTGCAGTAACCCAACAAGGCAGCAGCCATCAAAAAACTTCACCATCCGGAAAATGCACTCTTTGCATTACTGTCATCAGGAAGCACGTACAGGAACCTGAAGACGTACGTTCAATGTTTTCAGAACAGCTTCTCTGCCTGCCCCATCAAATTTCTGAATAGACCCTGAACCCCATTATGTTATTTGCCTTTTGCACTATTTTATTACACAGTAAATTTTATGTCTTGCACAGTACTGCTGCCACAAAACAACAAATTATGTTCTTTGTTGTTGTTAATAAATCTAATTCTGATGAATAAGGACCAGGAAGAGTTCCTTGGCCCCACTGGCATCCTTTACGACTTGATAAGATCCTGGCTGATCAAATTATAATAACAATTCTGTATTTTCATACACTTGCAGTAATCTTTCATCTCTTTGCTCATCAAGAATCTATTAAGTTCTGCCTTAAAAATTATCAACTTCTTCCTCAGCCACCTGTGCAAATTTTCAAGATGCATGGGCTGAACTATACAGCATGCAACAACATTTTAATTTATAAAATGCTATCATGCATAATGGTTCCAAGTAATAACATTGTCTAGACTTGCACAAATAGTGGACTATACTAAATATTTACTTTCCATTGCAAGATAGGTGAAGCTTTTAGTTGGAATGTAAAACTCAGCTTTATATGTCATACGTACTATACATCAAAACTTACAAGAAAATGCATCATTTGCATCAACAACGTGTTGGGGGTAGCCCACAAGCGTTGCCATGTATTCGGCGCCAAGATTCTATATCCACACCTTACTAACCAGCAAATCTTCAAAATGTGGAAGGAAGCTGAAGCACTCAAAGTCAAAGTAAATTTATTATTGGAGTACATGCACATCACCATATACTACCTTGAGATTCAATTTCTTGTATGTATTTACAGGAAAATAAAGAAATATGTACAACAGAATTTATAGAAACTATGCATAAACAAAGAATGACAAACAGCCAATGTGCACAAGAACTCAAATTGTACAAATATAAATAAATGAGTTGCACAGTCCTTCAGATTGAGTCTCTACATTGTGGAATCAGTTCAGAGTTGAGGTTAATGAAGTTATCTATGCTTGTTTGGGATCCTGATGGTTGTAGGGAAATAACCATTCCTGAACCTGATGTGGGCGAACTTTGGCTCCTCTACTTCCTGTCCAATGATAGGAGCAAGAAGAGGGCATGGCCTCAACGGCGGAGTCATAGAGAAGCACAGAACAGAAACAGGCCCTTGGCCCATCCAGTCCATGCCAAAACCATATAAACTGCCTACTCCCAACGGCCTGCACTGGAACCATAGTCCTCTATATCTCGACTACCCAGGTACCAACCCAAACTTCCCTTAAACGTTGAAATCAAGCTTGCATACACCAACGCATTCATTCCACACTCTCATGATCCTCTGAGTGAAGAAGTTCCCTCATATTCCCCTTAAACTTCTCAACTTTCACCCTCAACCTATGACCTCTGATTGTAGTCCCACCCTAACTCAGTGGAAAAAGCCTGCTTGCGTTTACCCTATATATACCCCTCATAATTCTGCATACTGAACCTTTTTGATTAAACTTCCATGAAAATGCCTTACTGAAGTCCATGTAGACAACATCTACTGCCATGCCTTCATCCACGTTCCTGGTAACTGCCTCAAAAAACTCTCTAAGATTGGTTAGACATGACCTACCATGCAGAATATCCTTAATCAGTTCATGTCTATCAGAATACTTACATAGATAGATAAATAGATAGAGATAGATATACCTTATTGATCCCGAGGGAAATTGGGTTTCGTTACAGCTGCACCAACCAAGAATAAAGCATAAAAATAGCAATACACAAACCACGAACAATCAAACAACAAAATGCAAACTATGCCAGATGGAAAGTAAGTCCAGGACCAGCCTATTGGCTCAGGGTGTCTGACTGCAAGTTCGATGGCCACAAGCAGGAACGACCTCCTGTGCCGCCCAGTGTTGTATCTCGGTGGAATATGGCCAAAGTTCAACAGTAAAACCTTCAATATCCGGTCTACAAACACGTTCCCCGATCGTAATATGACCCGGATTGCATCATCTGTTGTTAACCAGAACAGTAAGCACCCAACTCCTTTACGCTTACCGCTCTCAGTGCACTTCGGGTCAGCCCGAATAGTCTGGAAGCCGTCCATGGAAAAGTTTTGATCAGGTATGTCCTCGTGCAGCCCCGTTCCAGTGAAACACATAACACTGCACTCCCGAAATGTTCTCTGACGCCTGGCTAGCACCGTGAACTCGTCCACTTTATTACCCACCGAACTCCTCTTCTCCATAAATCTCTGTTGTCTCGACCCGGTCCTCGTTCCTCGACTTTGTGATCCCCCTCTGCATTTTCTGTGTGTTTCCCTCCAGATTTCAGCAGGGGTGTCCGCCGCTCTGTTCGCTAAACCGGCCGGCATAAGTGCAAGCAGCTGGTCCCTGGAATGAACAATGCGACCATGCTTCTGTCCCACTAATGAGACATGCCCGAATGTTAACTATTTCCAGCGTTAAAAACCCAAATAAAAAAGATAGGCTGGTCCTGGTCTTATTTCATAATTTACTGGCATAATTTACATATTACTATTTAACTATTTATGGTTGTATTACTATTTATTATTTATGGTGCAACTGTAACGAAAAACAATTTCCCCCAGGATCAATAAAGTATGACTATGACTATGAAATAAAACTCTCTCTACCAGCATGTTGGAGAGGGTGCGGCTTCGACGTGTTACCGTGAAAAAAAATACAAAAAATAACGTAAGTTAAAAAGTAAGAAGAAAAAAGAATACTGATCGGAACGGCTGTAACAGGCTGCATGCACCACCGGCGCATGCGCACTATTGACATATCCAGTCCTTTAGAATACCATCCAATAACTTTCCCACAACTGATGTCAGAGTGATGTCAGTTGTCGGTCCATAACTTCCTGGTTTATGTTTACAGCCTTTTTTTTTAAACAGTAAAACAACATTGGCTATCCTCGAATATGCTGATACCTCTCTTGTCGCTAAGGATGTCTTATATATCTCTTCTAGGGCCCCGGCAATTTCTGAACTTTCTTCCTGTAAGATCAGAGAGAGCACCTTGTCAGGTCCTGGGGATTTATCCACCCTGAGTTGCCTCAGGGTAGCAAACACCTCCTCCTCTGTAACCTGTACAGGGTCCATGAAGTTGTTGCTGCTTTGCCTCACTTCTTCAAACTGATATAGAGATTATGATGGATGCTGCTTTCTTGTGGAAGTGCTTCTTCTAAATGTGCTCAATGGTCCGGAGGGCTTTGCCTACATGATAGGCTGTATCCACCGCTTCCTCTAAATTTTTCAGTTCCTGGGCATTGGTGTTTCCATACTAGGCCATGATGTAACCAGTCAGGATACTCTGCACTGTGCAATATAGAAGTGTGTCAAAGTTTTAGATGACATGCTGAAGCTACGCAAACTTCTAAGAAAGTAGAGGCAATACCGTGCCTAGTTTGAAATGACACTTACACATTGATCCCAGCACAGATCCTCTGATATGACAAAGCCAAGAAACTTAAAATTATCTACCTGCTCCATCTACGATCCCCTAATGAGGACTGGCTCAGGGACCTCTGGCTTCTTCCTCCTGCAGTCAATGATCAACTCATTGGTTTTGCTGATGCTGTCTGAGAGATTGTTGCTGTGGCACCATTCAACCAGATTTCCAGTAATCCAGTAGCTATAGTGTTGTCAGCACACTTCAATATGGCATTGGAGCTGTACTAGCCACACAGTCTTAGTATAAGGCAAGTAGAGTAGGAGGCTAAGCTCACAGCCTTATGGTGCACTTGTGCTGATGGTGACAGTGGAGATGTTGTTGCTTATCCATACTGACTGGGGTCTACACGTGAAGAAATCAAGAATCCAGTTGCAGAGGTAGATATCAAGGCCTAGATTTGGAGCTTAGCGATTAGCTGAGAAGGCGATAATGTTGAATGCTGAGCTGTAGTCAATTATAAGCATCCTGATGTTCCAAAGCTGAGAGAAGAGCCAATGAAAAGGAACCTGCTGTTGACCTGTTGTGACTGTAGGCAAATAGGAGTGGATCCAAGTCACGCCTTATGCATACCTGGAAGAAACCCACCCCAATCACAAGTAGAACATACAAACTCCTTCTATACACCAGAGAAAATTGAACATTGATCATTGGTGCTGTAAATCGTCACGCTAACTGCTATGCTACCATACTACATACTTACAAACCTTACTGACTCTTTGGAATGCAGAAGGAAGCTGGAGCATGCAGAGGAATCTGACATCATCATGAGGAGAATGTACAAACTCCTTACATACAGCAGTGGGAAATAAATCCCGATCGCTGTCACTGTAAAGCATTACACTGTCATGTACAAACCCCATTTCGAGAAAAGTTGGGATATTTTCCAAGATGCAATAAAAACAAAAATCTGTGATATGTTAATTCACGTGAACCTTTATTTAACTGACAAGAGTACAAAGAAAAGATTTTCAATAGTTTTACTGACCAACTTAATTGTATTTTGTAAACATACACAAATTTAGAATTTGATGGCTGCAACACACTCAACAAAAGTTGGGACAGAGGCACGTTTACCATTGTGTTACATCACCTTTCTTTTTAATAACACTTTTTAATCATTTTGGAACTGAGGATACTAATTGTAGTCAATTTGCAATTGGGAATTTTGTCCATTCTTGCTTGATATAAGACTTCAGCTGCTCAACAGTCCGTGGTCTCCGTTGTCTGATTCTCCTCTTCATGATGCGCCATACATTTTCAATAGGAGATAGATCTGGACTGGCAGCAGGCCAGTCAAGCACACGCACTCTGTGTCTACAAAGCCACACTGTTGTAGTCCGTGCAGAATGTGGTCTGGCATTGTCCTGCTGAAATAAGCATGGACGTCCCGGGAAGAGACGTCGCCTTGATGGCAACCTATGTCTCTCAAAAATCCTAATATATGCCTCAGAGTCAATGGTACGTTCACATACATGCAATTCACACATGCTGTGGGCACTGATGCACCCCCATACCATCACAGATGCTGGCTTTTGCGCCTTTCGCTGATAACAATCTGGATGGTCATTTTCATCTTTGGCACGGAGAACTCGACGCCCGGCTTTTCCGAAAACTAGCTGAAATGTGGACTCACCTGACCACAGCACACGGTTCCACACTCTTTCGGTCCATCTGAGATGAGCTCGGGCCCAGAGAATTCACCGGCGTTTCTGCATAGAGTTGATGAATGGCTTCCTCCTTGCGTAATACAGTTTCAAGTTGCATTTCTGGATGCAGCGACGGACTGCGTTGAGTGACAATGGTTTTCCAAAGTACTCCTGAGCCCAGGTGGCTATAATTGTCACAGTATCATGACGGTTTCTTAGGCAGTGCCGCCTGAGGACTCGAAGATCAAGCGCATTCAACAGTGATTTCCGACCTTGCCCTTTACGCACTGAGATGTCTCTGAATTCTCTGAATCTTCTCACAATATTATGTACACTAGATGTTGAAAGACCTAAATTCTCTGCAATCTTGCATTGAGAAATGTTCCTTTTGAACTGATACTTGAATATTCTGTGCACTTTTCAATCTTATTTTAATTCTGTCCCAATATATGTTGAGTGTGTTGCAGCCATCAAATTCTAAATTTGTGTATGTTTACAAAATACAATTAAGTTGGTCAGTAAAACTATCTTTTCTTTGTACTTTTGTCAGTTAAATAAAGGTTCACATGAATTAATATGTCACAGATTTTTGTTTTTATTGCATTTTGGAAAATATCCCAACTTTTCTGGAAATGGGGTTTGTAGTTTTATGAATGTGAAGACTACATTGTTAGCAGCAAATATAATACACTAAAAGCAAAATAAATGCTAATCAATGCATCTAAAGTGGGTAAGATGTCAGAAGGAGTAATCCAATTGGATCGAAACTTCTGGAGTCAAGGGAAATAACAGAAGCCTGAGGATTTCTGGCCAACAAAATAGGAACAGAAGTGAAAGTGATGGAAGTTCTTCACCAAGTCTAGCTTGTACCTTATAGATCACAGAAGAACAAAACTTTTACTGAAGACTTTTCTTTAGATCTACAGAGGGGAAGCTCAGAAGAGATTCTGAAAGCAGGCAAGGCCATGGGCAGAAGAAGAGGTGGGTTGGAAAAAGTGAGAGTGCCAACAGATCCGTTTAAAATTCAAGAATGTTGTTTGAAAATGATAGAATACCAATTTTTCTTTTCCTACATTTCATAAGGTCTTGTATTCAGCTAAAAATAATGAAATCCATTGAAATACATATTCTGGAATTAGAAGCAATTTTATGCGAATTCAAGTCATAATCTGCTCAATTAAACAAATATAGACAAAATTTTGCACCAATTTATGCTTGAATGCAATGAACTCCTGGTCATACCTGTGTCCGTAAAATTTCTCCTTTGGTCAGCTGCATGTCCCCAGTAAGCTCCTTCACCAAGATGCCCAATGGCTCAAGGCGCTTGCTGAAGTAATTTGTCATCTCAGCAGCTAAGGCCTTCATAGGAGCTACATATACAATCTAGAGTAAAGATTAATAACAAGTCAAAAAAACTGTTATGTAGATCAAAAATCTACATGAACCACTTTATTATCTAGTAAGGCTGAAGAATACTAATAATCATGTGTGAAAAATGATCCATATTGAAACTATATAAATAGTCATGTATTTTATTTAACTAACATAGAAATTGACTTAAAACAGAATTAAACACATTACCATTTAGAAAGCTGTTTACATTATGTAATGACTTTACAGGTCATCACTGAGTTAAGAATGCTCAATTTATGAACATCCCTACATTTGGATGAATTTTACATATTACTAAATGCAGATGTTCAACATATGTATCCATTTCTACAAAAGAAAATTCTCTCTCTCTCGATATATATATATTTTTTTCTCTCTTTCTTATAGCTTTCAAAGAGGTCCAGAGAGAATTTTTTCCTGGTAATATGTCAAATATAATACAACAGGGAACTCCTCATGGAGCATAGAAGTGATGCAAAACTTCCTGCAGTTTCCCATCAGTTGCATTGGGAAATCTGACTTCTACACTTTTTAATAGGAGGGAGCAGTCAGAGGGAAGGGAGGCAAATTTAGATGATTTGTCACATCTTGAAACTCACCGAGTTTATTTCAATTGTTTTAAGTATTTCTAGTATTTTATACATTTATTTAATTTTAATTGCTTATGAGAATTAGTGATATCAATGTATTCTAGCCTGCTGATGGCTTGAACAGCTGATTCAGTCTAGAAACATTGTCTAACCAACTATCAAAGTATTTTTGTGGAATTTCCAACTGGATAGTCATCAATCAGATTAACTTTGGTATGCGTGAATCTAGCCAGCAAGGGAGAAGATGCCAGTGGTGAATGCAGCTCCAAGTTTATTTGGAGCAATGGATAATGAAATATTTCATGTTTTATCCCAGATGAAACTTAAATAAATTTGTACCTTGAACTCATCCCTTCTGATAACTCCTTGTTGAACATGCTTTCGGATTTCATGCAGAACAGTAAGCATGGCAATGTTAGTTTTCCCAGCTCCTGTTGGGGCACAGATCAGCATGTTCTCGTTGGTGTTGTAAGCTGTCTCAAAAACGATGGACTGGATGCGGTTCAGTCGCTTCATCCCTTTGAAAGCCATCTGACCAATCTGAAAGTATAAGCATGAAAATTATTATAAACCTTCTGCAATATCAGACCTTCGATGGACGTGCAAGAGAGATGTTGGTATCTATAAATGTGAGATGAAAAGTAAAACTTGCAATTAAGAGGTCCAATTGAATACATGGCTTTATTGCAAAAGAGATCAAGTCTAATAATGGGATATATTAAGGACTCTTAAAGGGTATCATAAGGGGTACTTTCTTTGTGCAATGGGGGAAGAGACTTTTGTCTTGGGCTGGAATACAGCTGGTGCTCAGAAAAGGAACAGCATGTTGAGTACAGGGGAGGGGGAGGGGGGGAAGGGGAGGAAAAACAGGGTGTGTGAGATTGTTAGATCTGTGGACGTTGTAGAGATCGGCTTGCTTTCTGAATGCCAAGTATTTTGATTTAGGTACTGCTACTACTGTAGACATTTGTTTTTCTTTCTGTATTACATTTGTGTTAGATCTAATAAAGTGTTTTCTTACAGCTGAGTAAATGTCTCCTTTGTTTGCGAATGCATATGCAAATGCCCTGAGCTGAATAAGGAAAGAACACAACAAAATTTAAAACTATTTTTCACTAGAGAAATCTCAGCGCAATTGTACAAGCACAGTGAGAATTAGGCTTAACTGAAGAGTTTATAAAGTTGAAAATTGGAAGCTGATGCTTACCTATTCCATTGTATGTTGGGAATTTATAGATCGAATAGAAGATCAATGTGAAATACATCTTTTTTTTTACATATACAGTATTATAAATAGTTTTTAAGAGTTCACACTGGAAAATATGTAGTAGTGGCATATAGCTGCCACAGAAGAGATGCACAATTACATTAATACAAATACATGTTAATTACTCAGTAGCAAAATGAAACAATTAAAAAAAACAACTTTTTCAACAAAAAACATCTTGTGTCGACAATTGTTAAATGAAAGAAAATTAAGTGAATGTAGCCCACCATCATGCATTACATGTTCAAAACATAAATAGAATAATGCTTTGTGCTAATATGTTTTATTTGTTTGCTGTACTTCCAAGGAATCTAATAGATAATAAAAACAATCTGAGATAAGCATCTTCCCTAACCTTATGAAAAATCAGTAGAAAAAAACACATAAAAGTCAACTTCCTACAATGCATGGTAATGTAACTTAACGATTTTTTTGTGCCTGAAACAAATTCTAAGCATACTGCGGGTTTATATATTTTACAAAAAACACGTGCAGATAGTGCCACTTAGAGGCAGGAGCACTCTTCGCACAAGTTAAGCTTAAGTTCTGCCAAGTGGGTTTGACCTGTCTCCTCTTCTCGCTGCTACCATTGGGTGGATGGTGCAGAAATCTTGGGTCCACGCCACCAGGTTTGGGAGTAGTTGTTGCCCTGCAGCCATCAGATTCACCCACCTCAGTGCTGAACAGACCCCGCAGCTATGGTCCGTAGCCACAGGGCCCCTGGATGGGCTTTACTCAGCTGAGCGCTGAACTGGCTCTCTGGCTATGGACTCACTTTTGGAGACTCTGCGGGTCAAGTTCTGTGTATTATTTGTTTACTTTTTTATCGTTTGCATGATTTGTGCTTTTTTGCATTTTGGATGTTTGTTGATCTTTGTTGTGTGGGGTTTTTCATGGATTCTATTGTGCTTCTTTGTTTTGTAGCTGACTACAAGAAGACAAACCTCAATATTGTATGCGTACTCTGATAATAAATTTACTTTGAACTTTGAAATGACTCCAGCAGCTTGATTCAAATTTCAGGCAGCATCTCAATAGATACAAACATTCTGACAAACCTCTTCTGCACCCTCACCAAAGCCTCCATCCACATCCTTCCTATAATATGGTGACTGCATATACAGTACCTTGGAAAAGTATACAGCCTCCACAAATATTCTCACATTTTATTGTATCATTTTCTAAATTTAAAGTATATTGAAGTAGGATTTTTTGAAAACATTGTGCATCCTGTCAAATCAGAAGAAAATTCCAAAGCCTGTCAATAATTTATGAAAAATTAATCAACATTGTGAGACTGAAAAAGTATTCATCCCCTTTAATTTAGATTAGATTATGAGGACGCTCAGTCCTCGTTTATTGTCATTTAGAAATGCATGCATTAAGAAATGACACAATGTTCCTCCAGAGTGATACCACAAAAAAAAAACAGGATAAACCAAGGACTAACACTACACTAACTTTCCTCAAGTACAATATTACCTTACCCAACTCACCTAATTTGTTGATGTAGAAAATTGAAGGATCACCTTTTTTAATGAATTCATAAGAGTAAATACCCTTTCTCTCCATCAGGTCCAACAGAGTGATAGATTTTCAACAGACCAAATCAAAATGAAAACAAAAGAGCATTCAAGTCAGGTAAATAATGAAGAAGCACAAATATGGGGAAGGTTACAGACCATCTCAAAGGCAGTGGACGTACCTTGGAGCTTAGTGCAGTCCATCATGAAAAAGTAGAAAAAAATATGAAACTACAGCCACAGTGCCAAGGTCAGGTTGCTCCTCTAAACTTAGTCACTGATGAAGAATGACACTTGTAATGCCAACAGTCACTCTAAGTGAATTGCAGAAGCCAGTGGCTGCAACTGGAGATGAAATTCATGGTTCCACAACCTCCAAGGCCTTGCACAAAATGGGTATATAAAAAAAAGCATATCCTTGCTGTAAAGACTTTGCAAAGTGTCACTTAGAAGATACTGTAAAGATGTGGAAGAAGGCCTCATCGGATGAGTCTAAAGTGGAACTTTTTGGCCTCAAAGCTAAGGTGTACGTTGGCATCTAATACTATGCACCTGTCAGATAACAACATCCTTTCTGTAAAGTATGGTGGAAGTAGCATCATGTTCTGGGGATTGTTTTCAACAGGAGGGACTAGTCGGAATTAATAGGAAGACGAACGTTGCTAAGTACAGACAGATCCTGGATAAAAACTTGCTAGCCTGTCAGAAAGCTTAAACTGGAGAGGAAGTTCATCTTACAGCAGGACAACAACCCAAAGCACACTGCCAAAGCAATCATAGAGTGGCTTCAAATGAAAAAAACTGATGTCCTTAAGTGGCCCAGACAGAGTCCAGACCTTAACCCAATCGAACATCTCTGGCAGTCCTCAGAATGCTGTCTACCCCTGCTCCCCAACTGACTTGGCACAGCTTGAGCAATTTTGCAAAGAGAAATATGTAAATCTTGCTCCATCACAGACTTATCCAAAATGACTACTGGCTGTAATAAGTGTGCGAGGTGGTTCAATCAAGTACTGAGCAAAGGGTGATGAGTACTTTTCACCTGCTGATATTACAGTTTTCTATTTTCTAGTTTTTCATGCTTTACAATTTTCCCATGTTTGGGGGGGGGGTCTAATGTGAAAAAAGGAGCATGTAATTCATAAATAAAAATTCTCAGTTCAATTGAACAAAATCCCTGGTTGTAATACTCATTTATGTAAGCAAAGAGTTGGGGGCTGAATAACGGGCACTGTATACTCCAAATGTGGCGTAACTAAAGTTTTACAGGACTTCCCAGCCTTATATTTAAGAGCCCAGCCAATGAAGGTAAGCAAAATATATGCCTTCTTTACCACCCTATCTAATTGTGTTGCCATTTGCAGGGTAAATGATAATGATAAAATGTTGAGATAAGCCAGGACCAATTGAATAACTACTTTGGTTCTGTCTTCACTAAGGAGGACATAAATAATCTTCCGGAAATAGAAGGGGACTGAGGGTCTAGTGAGATGGAGGAACTGAGGGAAATATATGTTAGTAGGGAAGTGGTGTGAGGTAAATTGAAGGGATTAAAGGCAGATAAATACCCAGGGCCAGATGGTCTGCATCCCAGAGTGCTTAAGGAAGTGGCCCAAGAAATACTGGATGCATTTGTGATAATTTTTCAAAACTCTTTAGATTCTGGATTAGTTCCTGAGGATTGGAGGGTGGCTAATGTAACACTGCTTTTTAAAAAAGGAGGGAGAGAGAAACCGGGGAATTATAGACCGGTTAGCCTGACATCGGTGGTGGGGAAAATGCTAGAGTCAGTTATCAAAGATGTGATAACAGCACATTTGGAAAGCGATGAAATCATCAGACAAAGTCAGCATGGATTTGTGAAAGGAAAATCATGTCTGACGAATCTCACAGAATTTTTTGAGGATGTAACTAATAGAGTGGATGGGGGAGAACCAGTGGATGTGGTATATTTAGATTTTCAAAAGGCTTTTGACAAGGTCCCACACAGGAGATTAGTGTGCAAACTTAAAGCACACGGTATTGGGGGTATGGTATTGATGTGGATAGAGAATTGGTTGGCAGACAGGAAGCAAAGAGCGGGAATAAACGGGACCTTTTCAGAATGGCAGGCAGTGACTAGTGGGGTACCGCAAGGCTCAGTGCAGGGACCCCAGTTGTTTACAATATATATTAATGACTTAGACGAGGGAATTAAATGCAGTATCTCCATGTTTGCGGATGACACAAAGCTGGGCAGCAGTGTTAGCTGTGAGGAGGATGTTAAGAGGAAGCAGGCTGACTTGGATAGGTTAGGTGAGTGGGCAATTTCATGGCAGATGCAATTTAATGTGGATAAATGTGAGGTTATCTACTTTGGTGGCAAGAACAGGAAAACAGATTATTATCTGAATGGTGGCTGATTAGTAAAAGGGGAGGTGCAACGAGACCTGGGTGTCATTGTACACCAGTCTTTGAAAGTGGGCATGCAGGTACAGCAGGCGGTGAAAAAGGCCAATGGTATGCTGGCATTCATAGCAAGAGGATTTGAGTACAGGAGCAGGGAGGTACTACTGCAGTTGTGCAAGGTCTTGGTGAGACCACACCTGGAGTATTGTGTACAGTTTTGGTCTCCTAATCTGAGGAAAGACATCCTTGCCATAGAGGGAGTACAAAGAAGGTTCACCAGATTGATTCCTGGGATGGCAGGACTTTCATATGATGAAAGACTGGATGGACTAGGCTTGTACTCTCTGGAATTTAGAAGATTGAGGGGGGATTTGATTGAAACGTATAAAATTCTAAAGGGATTGGACAGGCTAGATGCAGGAAGATTGTTCCCGATGTTGGGAAAGTCCAGAACGAGGGGTCACAGTTTGAGGATAAAGGGGAAGCCTTTTAGGACCCAGATGAGGAAAAACTTCTTCACACAGAGAGTGGTGAATCTGTGGAATTCTCTGCCACAGGAAACAGTTGAGGCCAGTTCATTGGCTATATTTAAGAAGGAGTTAGATATGGCCCTTAGGGCTAAAGAGATCAGGAGGTATGGAGAGAAGGCAGGTACAGGGTTCTGAGTTGGATGATCAGCCATGATCGTACTGAATGGTGGTGCAGGCTCGAAGGGCCGAATGGCCTACTCCTGCACCTATTTTCTATGTTTCTAATTTGCATCTACAATTCTACCTTTTAGTCTTAAGGGCACTTGGCAAACTAACCAGCGTGATTACAAATGGGGCATTAGAGCAGAAATTTGGGGTGACCCTTATATCTTTTATTCTAAAAGTAACTTAAGAAACAAAACATGATCAGTAGTTCTAAATGGATTTTTAAATTCTACTAAGAAGACAAAACTTGCAACCAAACAAATTCTCTCTTGGATGTTATGAAATACTAATACAGCTATCAAAAAGCAGAAAAGTTTGGCTATGAGCAGAGTTAGCACAGCCAGCTAAATCAACAAGAATAGGTTTTAGGTGTTCAGAAATGGTAAGGACAATTGATTTTCAGTTTGGAGCCAAATGGAAAAATAATAATGTGCAACAAGAAAAGCAGAAGAGTGACTTTATAGAGGTTTACAAAATTATGAGGAGCATGGATAGGATAGAAAGTCAGAATCCTTTTCCCAGGAAAGACGTCCAAACTAAAGAGTGGATGTTTAAATTGAAAGGAGAGGAATTTAAAGGAGATTTGAGGGTTATGTTTCCTTCACAAGAGAATGATGAATATTTGGAATTAGTTGCCAGAGGAATAGTTGAGGCAGATACTAGTAAAATATTTAAAAGGGATACAGACAAGTAAAGGAACAGAGAGATTTAGGTCTCACAGTAGCATTTGACCAAAATCCAATAAAATGTGTTTCTAAAAGCAAGGGAATAAATACAAATTTGAAATGATAGTAACACACCAAACAATAATCTGAATAGCACGGTATTTTCCATTTACCACTATCTTTTACATATTTTAAAATGAATATGAAGTTCATTACTTCTATTTTAAATTGGTCAACAGCTATGGCAATAACCTGGGAAAGCACTGTATTAGGTAGCTCCTTTAAAGCAAGGACTGCTTGTTCCATCTAAACCACATGACTGCTCAATGATCTGTTAAATCAATTTTAAAGTAGAAATGAAAAAGTTTCAGCCAAAAGCAAATTTTTCCCACCTTGAAATCACAACAACCTTTCAGTCCCATATGCGCAGAGTACTGTAAAACTGCTCTCATTCTGCACTGCGAATATAGTATGAACACAGATCAATCTACCTTACAAATATGATGTTGATAATTTGACGTCTTCAGAAGTATTCGATTCTCCAAAAGAAAAACCACCAAGTGGATACAGTGATCCACAACAATTTAAAGATATATTCGTATCAATGCTTTATTGTGTTCATTCTTTACAATCTAAAGCATGACACTTATCAGAAGTCGTGTCTCTAATCTGATTTCTAATTTACATCATAGAAACATAGAAAACCTACAGCACAATACAGGCACTTTGGCCCACAAAGCTGTGACAAACACGTACTTATTTTAGAAATTACCTAGGGTTAACCATAGCCCTCTATCTTTCTAAGCTCCGTGTACCTATCCAGGAGTCTCATAAAAGATCTTATTGTATCCCCTCCACCATTGTCGCCGGCAGCCCATTCCATGCACTCATACTCTCTGCTTAAAAAACTTACCCCTGACATCTCCTCTGTACCTACTCCCCAGCACCTTAAAACTGTGCCCTCTCATGATAGCGATTTCAGCCCTGCGAAAAAGCCTCTGACTATCCACACGATCAGTGCTTCTCATCATCTTATACACCTCTATCAATCAAATCACCTCTCATCCTCTGTTGCTCCAAGGAGAAAAGGCTAAGTTTACTCAACCTATTCTCATTAGGTATGCTCCCCAATACAGGCAACATCCTTCTAAATCTCCTCTGCACCCTTCCTATGGTTTCCACATCCTTCCTGTAGTGAGGCGACCAGAACTGAGCACAGTACTCCAAGTGGGGTCTGATCAATGTCCTGTATAGCTGTAACATTACCTCTCGGCTCTTAAACTCAATCCCACAGTTGATGAAGGCCGATACACCATATGCCTTCTGATCCACACAGTCAACCTGCACGGGAGCTTTTAGTGTCCTATGGACTCGGACCCCAAGATCCCTCTCATCCTCCACACTGCCAAGAGTCTTACCATTAGTATTATATTCTGCCATCCTATTTGACCTACCAAAATGAACCACCTCACATCTATGTGTGTTGAACACCATCTGCCAGTTCTCAGCCCAGTTTTGCATCCTATCCATGTCTCACTGTAACCTGTGACAGCCCTCAACACTACCCACAACACCCTCAACCATTGTGTCATCAGCAAATTTACTAACCCATTCCTCTACTTCCTCATCCAGGTCATTTATAAAAATCACAAAGAGAAGGGGTCTCAGAACAGGTCACCAACTTCCATGCAGAATATGGCCCATTTACAACCACTCTTTTCCTTCTGTGGGCAAGCTAATTCTGGATCCACAAAATAAGGTCCCCTTGGATCCCATGCCTCATATTTTCCCAATAAGCCTTGCATGGGGTACCTTATCAACTACCTTGCTGAAATCCATCTACAATACATCTACTGCTCTTCCTTCATCAATGTGTTTAGACACATCCTCAAAAAATTCAATTACGCTCGTAAGGCATGACCTGCCTTTGACAAAGCCATGCTGACTACTCCTAATCCTATTATGCCTCTCCAAATGTTCAAAAATCCAGCCTCTCAGGATCTTCTCCATCAACTTACCAACCACTGAAGTAAGATTCACTGCTCTATAATTTCCTGGGCTATCTCTACTCTCTTTCTTGAATAAGGAAACAACATCCGTTACCCTCCAATCCTCCGGAACCTCTCTCGTCCCCATTGATTATGCAAAGATTATTGCTAGAGGCTCAGAAATCTCCTCCCTCGCTTCCAACAGTAGCCTGGGGTATATCTTGTCCTGTCCTGGTGACTTACCCAACTTGATGCTTTCCAAAAGCTTCATCACATCCTCTTTCTTAATGTCTATATGCTCAAGCTTTTCAATCCACAGTAAGTCATCCCTACAATTGCCAAGATCCTTTTCCATAGTGAATACTGAAGCAAAGTATTCATTAAGTATCTCTGCTATCTCCTCCAGTTCCATACACACTTTCCCACTGTCACACTTGATTGGTCCTATTCTCTTATGTCTTATCCTCTTGCTCTTCACATACTTGTAAAATGCCTTGGGGTTTTCCTTAATCCTGCTCGCCAAGGCCTTCTCATGGCCCCTTCTGGCTCTCCTAATTTCATTCTTAAGCTCCTTCCTGCCAGCCTTTTAATTTTCTAGACCTTTATTATACCTAGTTCTTTTGAACCTTTCATAACCTTTTCTATTCTTCTTGACTAGATTTTCGACAGCCTTTGTAAACCATGGTTCCTGTACCCTACCATCCTTTCCCTGTCTCATTGGAATGTAGCTATGCAGAACACCAAGCAAATATCTCCTGAACACTTGCCACATTTCTGCCATACATTTCCCTGAGAAGATCTGTTCCCAATTTATGTTTCCAAGTTCCTGCCTGATAGCTTGATATTTCCCCTTACTCCAATTAAATGCTTTCCTAACTTGTCTGTTCCTATCCCTCTCCAACTCCATGGAAAAGGAGATAGAATTGTGATCACTATCTCCAAAATGCTCTCCCACTGAGAAACCTGACATCTGACCAGGTTCATTTCCCAATACCAGATCAAGTACAGCCTCTCCTCTTGTAGTCTTATCTTCATACCATGTCAAGAAACCTTCCTGAACACACCTAACAAACTCCACCCCATCTAAACCTCTTGCTCTAAGGAGATGCCAATCAATATCAGGGAAATTAAAATCTCCCATCATGACAACCCTGTTATTACTGCACCGTTCCAGAATCTCTCTCACTATCTGCTCCTCGATGTTCCTATTAATATTGGGTGGTTCGAGAAAAAAAACACCAAGTAGAGTTATTGACCCCTTCCTGTTTCTAACTTCCACCCACAGAGACTCAGTAGACAATCCCTCCATGACTTCCTCCATTTCTGCAGCCTTGACACTATCTCTTATCAGCAGTGCCGCACCCCCGCACCCCCACCTCTTTTGCCTCCCTCCCTGACCCTTCTGAAACATCTAAGGCCTGGCACTCTAAGTAGCCATTCCTGACCCTGAGCCATCCAAGTCCCTGTAATGGCCACACCACCATTGTTCCAAGTGCTGAGCCACGATCTAAGCTCATCCCCTTTGCTCATGATACCCCTTGCATTAAAATAGACACATCTCAAACCATCAGCCTGAGCGCATCCCTTCTCTATCACCTGCCTATTCTCCCTCTCACTCTGCTTACAAGCTTCCTCTCTATGTGAGCCAACCTGTATACCATTTGGCCTGCATACAGGGCCAACTGCCCATCAGGTTCCTCTGTCCTCCAGTTCACTTCTCAGTTTCAAGTAACTCTCCAGATTAAACAAATTACTAGCTAACATTTCAAATCTAACATTAAGCCAGTGAGCTTCAGCTCCTGGCCGCATAGCCAGGAAAACACCCTTTTCGTATCTACCCTGTTGATCCCTCTGAGAATGTGGTGTGCTTCAATTTCGTTATCTCCATTTTTTATAAACTAACAAATACATGTCCAGCCCACTCAGATTCTGCACATATGACATAACCATCATCCAGAGAACCAGCCTGATCAATCTTGAACATGTCTGTATGCTTGCATGCATTATGCTGCTGTCAAATGACTGGCTCATTAGATATTTGCATTAAAGAACAGGTGTACCTAATAAAGTGGCCACTGAATGTATTCAACATTTTATTTCTGTTGACATGGATAACTTCCCATCTGTCCACATTGTATTTCATCTGGCGTATTTTCGTCCACTGATTTAACTTGTCTACACTCCCTTACAGACGTTTTACACCTATAACAACATTCACACCGCCAACCCATTTCACTTCAGTGGCAGCTTGGAAATATAATATTTGATGTGCTTAACCAAATTGTTGACATTGACTATGATCAGTTGACACAAACACTAATTCTACACTTCTCTAGTAGTCACAGCCTGCCAAAGAAAGGATGACCTGCTTATTCCTTCTCTCTTCATCTAAGATGAAACTTGATTCTCCATTATGAGTTTTTGTTGATGTTTCCATCCCTGAATGCAAAGTATTGTTTTATATCGTCTGCTAATTGCTTAAGTCCAATCATAAATTCTGCCTTTTGATAATGGATACACATTTGCACTTGTTAACTTGTTCATTTGGCTTATTTATAAACTTATATTCTTCTTACTTTTTATATAGGCATCCGTTGGTCTCGTGAGACCATGGATTTGTGCCTTGGAAGGTTTCCAGGGCGCAGGCCTGGGCAAGGTTGTATGGAATACCGGCAGTTGCCCATGCTGCAAGTCTCCCCTCTCCACGCCACCAATGTTGTCCAAGGGAAGGGCACTAGGGCTGATACAGCTTGGCACCGGTGTTGTTGCACAGCAATGTGTGGTTAAGTGTCTTGCTCAAGGACACAACACGCTGCCTCAGCCAAGGCTCGAACTAGCGACCTTTACTTTTATTTAGTCATCTTTTCACAAGTTCTAAAAAGCTCCTAATACCTGGTTTTAGTGCTTCCCCCTTGGTTATTTTATTTATCTTTTTTATTGATTTTCATAGAAACACAGAAAACCTACAGCACAACACAGGCCCTTCGGTCTTCAATGCTGTGCCGAACATGTACTTATTTTAGAAATTACTCAGGGTTACCCATAACCCTCTATTTTCCTAAGCTCCAACTACCTATCCAAGTCGCTTAAAAGTCCCCATTGTATCTGCAAGTTGGACAGTTAGTAATGGGAGACAAGGAAATGGCAGGCGAATTGAAATAGTATTTTGAGTCAGTTTTCACTGTGGAAGACACAAGCACTATGGTGGAAGTTGCAAGCGTCAGGGGCATAAAGTGTGTGAAATTACGATTACTAGGGAGAAGATTCTTGGGAAACAAAGGTCTGAAGGTAGATAAGTCACCTCGACCAGATGGTGTGCACCCTAGGGTTCTGAAAGAGGTAGCAGAAGAGATTGTGGAGGCATTAGCAATGATCTTTTAAGAATCACTAGATTCTAGAATGGTTCCAGAAGATGGGAAAATTGCAAATGTCACTCTACTCTTCAAGAAGGGAGAGAGGCAGAAGAAAGGAAATTATAGGCCAGTTAACCTGACCCCCGTAGTTGGGAAGATCTTGAAGTCAATTGGAGGATGTGGTTACAAGGTACTTGAAGGCAGCATGGTTTCCTCAAGGGAAAATCTTGCCTGACAAATTTGTTGGAATTCTTTGAAGAAATCACAAGCAGGACAGACAAAGGATAATCAGTTGGTGTTGTGTACTTGGATATTCGGAAGGCCTATTTCTTCAATAATCAATAATTAAAGCACTCTTCTTTTTCATTTGTGTCTGAAAGTTATCTACATTTGTTGCAAATTATGCATCATTCTTTTAAATGCTAACCACAAATGTCCACAGTCACACTTCTGAATACAGCTTATCAATTTATCATAGTAATTCTGCTCCTCATACCTTTATAGTGGATCAATAACACTATGGAAATAATAGTTACTGAAACAATTCAATAAAAGCTAAGAACATGGCATTATACACATAGACTAAAGATGTTCAAAAATGATTAGGGTAGAAAAAAGTACTGATTAGGGAAGTTATTACAGTGCTAGGAAAAGAGAATATCCTTGCAAAAAAGAAGAAAGAAGGACACTATCATCCCACAAGAGTACTCAATAGGTCAGGAAATATTGAGAACAGATTGTGGAACAAAATAATGCTAATTTTGTAAAACACCCAATACATTGTTTGAAATATACAAAAGCAATGTGATTATCACCTCATCCAAGTCCCTGATTTCAACCGGTTTCTCCTCAATTCCAATTGGCATAGGATGAGTTGCAGGAATAACCACTTGTTCATAGATCTTGTTATTTTCACGCTCAATGCCTTCTGGAAGAAACATCTGTAAAACAGTAAAGCACAGAGCATATTAGCATACACATAACTTAAAATGTATTCATAAAAGCATTTCCCCACAAGTTACAAGTTAACTTTGAGTACTCAACCTTAAAACACACATTTTCCTCAGCTGGACAAGGGCTGCACTGCCACATTAAAAGAAATGATGAATTTTTTCATCAATGTTTTCCTTCATTAAGTAATGGCTCTCAAGATATGAGAATTAATCCACGCTTCCCAGGGTATTATAACAAACCTATAATTGTCAGCGATAGCATTGTGCAACAGGAGATACAGTGAGATGCAAAAGTTTGGGCACCCCTGGTCAAAATTTCTGTTACTGTGGATAGTTAAAGTGAGTAGAAAATGAACTGATCTCCAAAAGTCACAAAGCTAAAGATGAAATATTCTTTTCAACATTTTAAGTAAGATTTGTGTATTATTTTTGTTTTGTACAATTTTAGAGTGAAAAAAAGGAAAGAAGCACCATGCAAAACTTTGGGTACCCCAAGAGATTTGAGCTCTCAAATAACTTTTACCAGGGTCTCAGACCTTATTTGGCTTGTTAGGGCTATGGCTTGTTCACAATCATCATTAGGAAAGGCCAGGTGATGCAAATTTCAAAGCTTTATTAAATACCCTGACTCCTCAAACCTTGTCTCAATAATCAGCAGCCATGGGCTCCTCCAAGCAGCTGCCTAGCACTCTGAAAATTAAAATAAGTGATGCCCACAAAGCAGGAGAAGGCTATAAGAAGATAGCAGTGTTTTCAGGTAGCTGTTTCCTCAGCTCGTAATGTAATTAAGAAATGGCAGTTAACAGGAACGGTGGAGGTCAAGTTGAGGTCTGAAAGACCAAGAAAACTTTCCCAGAGAACTGCTCGTAGGATTGCTAGAAAGGCAAATCAAAACCCGCATATGACTGCAAAAGACATTCAGGAAGATTTAGCAGACCCTGGAGTGGTAGTGCACTGTTCTGCTGTGCAGCAACACCTGCACAAATATGACCTTCACGGAAGAGTCATCAGAAGAAAACCTTTCCTGCGTCCTCACCACAAAATTCAGCATCAGAAGTTTGCAAAGGAACGTCTAAACAAGCCTGATACATTTTGGAAACAAGTCTAAAGAACAATCTTGTAGAAATTTTACAAATTCTGTCTCTTGTGATCCATCACCAACCTGATTTTCCCAATCTACCTTCATAATGAAATCTCCTATGACTCTCATAATATTGCCCTTTTTACATGTCCTCTCTATCTCCTATTGTAATTTGTACCCCACATCCTGGCTACTGTTTGGAGGCCTGTATAAAACTCCCATCAGGATCTTTCTGAAGCTTCTTAACTCTATCCACAAGGACTCTACATCTTCAGATCCTATATCACTTCTTTCTATTTCTATTTTTCTATTTTATCAACAGAACCACCCCACCTTTTCTGCGTACCTGCCTGACCTTTCAATACAATGTGTATCCTTGGATGTGAAGCTCCCAACTATTATCTTTTTTCAGCTACGACTCAGTGATGCTCACAAACATCATGCCTGCTAATCTCTAACTGCACTACAAGATTCTCTACCTTATTCCATATACCGCATGCATTCAAATACAACATCTTTAGTCCAGTATTCATTTAAGATAAGAGAGGAAGCCATTTCTTTTGAAGATTAAAATTAATGATGTGCTTTGAGCTAAGCTACAAAGATTTTTGGACATTTAAGAAATCAAACAGAAACATGGAATTGCGAGAGAGATCAGTTTAGTGAAAGATCAGATCAATCATGATGTTAGTGAGTAGCAGAATAGACTCAAGAATTTATTTCATTTACTCTTTTTTTCCTGTTCTCATTTTTTTGAAAATCTTAATCTGTGCTGGCCAGTGCTATCATGTTTACTGTTGTGTGCTGGGGCAGCAGGCTGAGGGTAGCAGACACCAACAGAATCAACAATCTCATTCGTAAGGCCAGTGATGTTGTGGGGATGGAACTGGACTCTCTCACGGTGGTGTCTGAAAAGAGGATGCTGTCTAAATTGCATGCCATCTTGGTCAATGTCTCCCATTCACTACATAATGTACTGGGTGGGCACAGGAGTACATTCAGCCAGAGACTCATTCCACCGAGATGCAGCACAGAGCGTCATAGGAAGTCATTCCTGCCTGTGGCCATCAAACTTTACAACTCCTCCCTCGGAGGGTCAGACACTCTGAGCCAATAGGCTGGTCCTGGACTTATTTCATAATTTACTGGCATAATTTACATATTACTATTTAACTATTTATGGTTCTATTACTATTTATTATTTATGGTGCAACTGTAACGAAAACCAATTTCCCCCAGGATCAATAAAGTATGACTACTACTACTACTACTACTACTACAGAAATTAAAATTATAGGTAGTCAGCTATTCACAAAAACATGCACACTAGTGAAAATATTTGCATGCTAAAAACCAGTCATTAAGTAACTTTATTACCCAAAACATCAGTTATACCTTTGCACCAGCAATAAATGCTGAGGTCTGTGTTGCTTCACCATATGAATCATAAACATGTGGATAATGAATTCGTTCATAATTATATTGTCTTGTAAGAATTGGCGTTAATCTTGCATTCTGTAGCGCATTCTCCCTATAAAAGACATACAAAAAATTATAACTAAAAATCATATCTATAAGCATTTCTTTAACCAGAAATATTCTGTTTTTTCTTGATTTTTGAAGACAAAGTGATCTTTTGATTGAGAGGTTAGTTAATAACTGAGCACTGTGCATCTTGCAAAACTGAGCAATCAGGCTTGAATTCTGATTTGCATAATAAATGAAATGTTTTTGCTTTATGACTGAATATTGTTTGTAAAACTGAAGAAAAAATTTAAGTTTAGACTTACAATTCCATTTTTTGATCATCCATAATGATGTTCTATATTTAAATAAGCAGTTGCAGTTTTAATAATACTTTTTGATTACCAATCCAAAACTCATTATCACTGCCCATCCTATTGTCAATCTCGCAGTTGTTCCTGGACTCTGAGGCATAGATCAATGATATTTTTTTTTTATTAACTGACTGGTGTTTTCAGTCAATGAAAGGAAAATTACTTTAACATTTTGTAAAACAAATTACCTGAACTAAATTGTTGGAAACAAATAGCTTTGACATTTGCTGTCTTACCTTTGTATTCGCAATTCCTTTGGATCAAAATATTGAGGTCCATCACCTGAAAATTCCCCTTCATCTTTTTTTTCTCGTTTAGCTTGCCGTTTTTCTTCTTTACGACATTGTTTCAATAATTGTTTTTCTTGTTCAGAATGGACAGTGACTTGGCAGCCATATATGGGTTGTGAATTTCCAACTAAACCTTTCTTTGAAGTATCTGTAAATGGGATTAATGTAATGTTGAGCATAAAACCATAAGATATAGGAGCAAAATTAGGCCATTTGGCCCATTGAATTTACTCCATCATTTCATCATGGCTGATCCAGTTTTCCTCTTAGCTCCAATCTCCTGCCTTCTTCCTGTATCCTCCATGCCCTGACCAATCAAGTATCTTTCAACCTCTGCCTTAAATATACCTAAAGACTTGGCTTCTACAGCTGCCAGTGGCAAAGAACTCTACAGACTCACCATCCTCTGGTTAAAGACATTCCTCCTCATCTCCGTTCCAAAAGGACGTCCCGCTATTTTGAGGCTGTGTCCTCTTGTCTTAGACTCTCCCACCATAGGATACATCCTCTCCATATTAACTCTATCAAAGCCATTCATCATTCAACAGATTTCAATGAGATCACCCTCATTCTTTTGAATTCTAGTGACTACAGGCCCAGAGCCATCAAACACTCTTCATTTGACAAGCCATTCAATCCTGGAATCATTTTCGTGCATCTAATTTGCATTTATTAAGTGCTTCCAATCAAGTAAAACATCTCAAGTTGTGTCACAGAATCATAAAAATAACCAAGCAACACATGGAGATATTACGATAGGCATAAAAGACATGGTCACTTAAAGTGAAATATACAAGTAACAAAACTATGAAATTTGAGAATTGAAGAGTCAGCAACTGCTCTGCATTTTGTTGGATACCAAGATACTAAATCTACAGAGACCCACGCACCAACTGAAGCTAACTGGCATGTACTTAATTGTTAGTCTATCCTATCTACTTTTCTATGATGTTTGCATAATTGTTTGCATCATAAAGTACAAATTCTGGCAATTAACATGAGAGAATAATGCAAGTTCCAGACTAAAGGAAGGGTACAGAGATGATGGAAAAGCAACATTACCACAAAAGTATACAAATACAAAAACAAATGCACAATACTCATCATCACCATCATGTGGTGTGCCATATGATATGGGTGATCATGGTCTCTATGACCATGAGCTTCTCAGCAAATTTTTCTACAGAAGTGGTTTGCCATTATCTTCTTCTGGGCAGTGTCTTTACAAGACGGACAAACCCAGCCATTATCAATACTCTTCAAAGATTGTCTGACTGGCGTCAGTGGTCGCATAACCTGGACTTGTGATATGTACCAGCTGCTCATATGACCATCCACCACCTGCTCCCATGGCAGATGAAGGAAAGGAGCACCTTACACCTCCTTTGGTAGAGACGTATCTCTATCCTGCGCAATACTAATATTCTGATTTCAGTGGAATTTTGCTGATTAAAATAGAAGTGTGTTGCAGTGAAATTCACATTCAGATTTAGTAATAACAAATTGAACAGTACATTAGATACACAAATGAAATTAAAGTGATTATGAAACACAATGGGTCAATGATTTTTTTAGTAATAAAAACTTAGGGTGAATTTTCTGTTACCACATAATATTTCCTAAGTAAGCTAATTGTGAAAAGACTGACTAATTGAGGAGTGTCATAATAATAATTCTGATGATTTAGAGTTTTGATAAGCAATAAATTCAATTAGATCCTTTATTAAAACTACAATATCAATAAAGTAAGGGTTAAATTTAAGGAAAGTGAAGAAGAGACGAAGAAAAAAGTACAACAGTCTAGCAACATTTTTCAGTAGATTGTGTATTGTAGAATGTGGCTGTGAATGAAGATATACTATCATCTTGCAGTATCTTTCCCATTGGTTAGTATGTTGTGGATTTGTAAAAGGGTCTCTGCATGGGCTGTTCTGCTGATTCTGGCACTTAACAACGTGGTTAATTATTGAGGATGTTTATATAGAAATGGGTTTTATTCCAAGTAGCCACCAACAGTACTTTTTTTAAACTTATGTAGAGATACAGCACAGAACAGGCCCTTCAAGCCCAATGAGCTCAGCCATCCAGCAATTTACAATCACTAGTTAACCTACTAACTAGTACATCTTTGGACTGTGGCAGGAAACCAGAGCACCAAGAGGAAACCCATGTGCTCATTGGAATAGTGTACAAACTTCTTGCAAACAACGCGGGAATTGAACTTTGATGACCTGAGCTGTTATAGCGTCGCTAATGTGGCACCCTGGATATGCTTGAATATGCTTCTAAAAAAGGCAAAGCCACCTAATATCTAATATGCAATATTTGGCCAATTGCTAAGAAAATAGACAGTACAAATGTGGAAAACCATATAAATACCACACGAATGAATATCAACCTACAGCATTTATCAATATTACAGAATTTTATCTGTCCTATGATTTGAATCTCAGCATTGACACACGGGACACTGGTCAAGCAGGCTGTCCTCCCCAAATCCTTTATTAAATACTGCTTATCCATATAGGTTAGATTGAAGGAATCTCTTTGGTTCAAACATTCACTCTAATTATTATATGCATATCAAAAACAGAGTGAGTAGGGATAACTTTTAAAAAGATACATATGTACATGCTGCTTCCCTGGTTGGAAAGGTCAAAATATGAAGGAGGTAGAAGACCAGAAGAACACCTATCATAAATTGTGTAGTTGATGGCCAGGTGTCTGGAGATAAAGGCATTTCAACCATTTGTGGAGTAATGCCCCCACATCCAAATGCAGAGAATTTCAACTGTAATTCTTAAATAGGGTATCTGTAACAAGGGTGTCCAAAATGCCAGGAGAGCAGTTTCAAAATGAGTGGTTGGCCATTTGATCCTTTCATTAGGAAACAGTGAATCTGTAATTCCCTAGCCAAGAAGACTGTGAATAGGTTGAAATTAATCCAACCTATTCAACCTTTCCTTATACGTGCGATCCTTGAGTATAATATGGAGACAAGTCTAACCTAACTAAGATCATACAAAGCTTGGAGCAACATATTTGCTTTACAAATCTAACACTCTGAAAATTAATGCCAATGTTTTGTTTCCTTTCTTAAAACTGACCTTATGCCTGTTTCATGACACATTATGATCTGTATATGTTCCTCCCCAACAAAGTGCTTAATCTACTACCCTGTTCAAATACACATTCTATACAAAATAAGACCTTGCTTTTCCGCCACAATTCAAGGTATACCACCTCACTCTATAAATATAAAATGATGCAAACCTAACCCTAACACAAGTAGATCCTGAATGGCTCTAGTTAAAGTTTTCATTCAGTTCCAAATCCTTTTATTTCAATTTGTAAACTTCTTACCCTGAAGGTAACTGGGCTTGAGATCCATAGGGTGGGTGAGAGCTTTTTGAACGATCATAGACCTGTGCTGTAAAAGCCGTTCTATTAATTCCAATCCTTCAGGTCCAAGAAGTTCAAATAACTAAGATGAAATACATTTTGAGAAAAAAAAACTTCAAATGAATTATAAATATACTGACATCAAGTACAAAGCTTATTGTTCTTCTAAGAAGTTATAGTTTCCTTGGTCAACACCTTAAACTTGGGATTTTGTGATTTCACACAGTATTTTTAATCAATATTCATTGACCATTCTATTGACTAAGATGTGAAAAAAAAGTCTGATAATAGATAAATTAAAATGAAGATATGCAAACACCTGGCAAATCCAGAAATAGCCATATATTAAATATATATTTCAAAGTTACATATAGTCTTCCAACAGAAAGGATTTAATCAATGTTCGCTGTCCATCAACAGCCTTTACAAAAAGTAAAACCTGCAGAAACTTGTAATCAGTCACTACAATGAATTACCTAAAAATGTTTTAAAAAAACGTAAGAAATGCATCTGTTTCAAATAGCGGTAATAAGATATGAGATAAGAGCCAGAACAGCTGAATAGCAGGATACAAAATATCTGTAAAATGTTGCATGTACTTTTGGTAACTTTTCTACCAACATTATACACTCCCTCACAACTGTTTGCCCATGGTACTTCTTGACAACAGATATAGCTGAGTTAGCAAATGCATTTAATTGGGATAATGGACATTTACTGAAATGATTTGTAAGTAAATGTGTTTAAAATAAAAATCTTACTACTGTAGGCAGAATGCAAATATGTTGTAAAATGGACATCAAAACTCTTTATAAGGTAATAACAAGACTGTAATTTATTACCCATGCATTGTTGAGTTGACCTGAGGGAGCAGTAACTGGGTTTCTCGTTAATCTACAAAAGGTTGTTACATTTAGGTCAATTCAGACTGGCAGCCCAGAACTAATTACATCAGTGAAAAACTGGAATAATATATGGGCCAGATTCAGTAAGGGCACAAGAGTTTTCTCAGAACATACTAGCAAATCAAGAACAGGTTTATACAATCTGAAAACTTAATGGATAATTTTGATTGTCGAACTACTATATCTAACTGAAAAAAATTCATAAAAGCTACCATTAAACAGCACAAAAATATTGCAATATAAATTTTGGGGTCAAAAATACAAAAATAATTCTGATAAAAATGATCAGCTTTTGTGAAGAAAGAGAGTGTAATCAGGGAGAAAAGGGGAGAGCTAGCAAAAGGCAGCAATCCAGAGAGTCGGGGGAGACCTTGTGCCAGAGAGTTAGAATGCAAAGGAAGCAGCAATCCTGAAATTAAAGGGTGCCAGCGGAGCAAGGGGAGATGATGAGAGAGAAAGTGAGGGAAGACTGTAGGAAAATTGTGAGAGATGGATGAAGGAAGATTAGAGGCAGCCAGCAAAAGAGGTAGGAAGAGATGCTGCAAAAGGGGAAAAGCTAAGGTGGCAGCACAGAACAACGATTTAATGAAAACAGGAATAAATTTTCTAATACTACTACATACCAATGTTTCATATATTTGTACATTTCAGGAACTAAACATTGATTTCACTTTTCTGCATCTATTTTTGGAAACACAAAATCTTGTTTAATTCTTAACATTTATGGAATGATTATGGTCAGTTTGGAATTATAAACTTAATGTCTGACATACCTCATTTTGAAGTTCATCATCACTTTTAGAAGATGCCAGCATCTCAAACAATGTACCACACAAGTCATCTGCAGTTGGTCGATCTGCTGACTCTTGTAAAGTTTGAACAATATAGCTATTAACCTGTTGCCTTAAAAATGAGCCATCCACTTTGTTCGAAGAATATAGATCCGAACTATCAATCAATCCATTTTTATAATCTTCCTGATGATTGTTTACATATTTATTATAGTCTAGACTGAAATCCTTGTGGTTGTTTTCCTCACAGTTCAAGGGTATTTCGTCTATACATTCCAAAGTAAATGATTCAAATGAAAAATTAATGTGTTTACCAAATTGTGCTTGAGAATTGTGGCTTGCAGGTTTATTTGTAGAAATTAATGTTTGCAGTACATCGTCACAAAAATATGTGACAACTTTATACACTGCATTACAGGCAGCAGTGGCAGCTGAAGAAGGGAATGGCCCAAACATTTGTTTAAGTGCTTTTGTTTCTTCTTGTCCAACATGGTCCTTATTATGAAAAGTTTTGAAGAGAAAAGCAGCAGCACTTTCTGCTGCCTCCTGTTCCTCTTCAGTACCAACTATATAGAAAATAAACAAAATATATTTTTTAATATCTTAAAGTGACATAGGAATCAGTAGTACATGGTTAGCTCATGAATGTCAAATGTAGCTTAAATTTTCCACGACTACAGAAAAAAATTTCCATACATAATGATCTTAATTGTTTTTTTTACACACAGTCATTGTATGTTTTAGACATCAGTAAATATGTTTTGTTTAAATGGTTCTCACAGGGGGTCTTGACTAGAAACGTCGACTTTTCCATAGATGCTGCCTGGCCTGTTCAGTTCCTCCAGCATTTTGTATGAGATATTTTGCATCAAATCATTATACATTATATAAAACCTTGATTATTTTTGTTCATTAAAAGCAAAACATTTGAGGTAAATTTCAGTCCCGACACTTGTATTTTTGGAGAGGTCATTTTAAACTTAACCGCAAACGAATGAAACAATTATATAAAAAATTCAATTTTTGTTTAAGTATGCTCCAAAAATTTATGGTAACAAGCTGTGTTATTGAATATACACTTTCAATATTTTAACACCACATGAATCAAATGTCTGCATATCCTAACGTTTTTCTGAAGCTCCAACACCACTTCTTTCTCAACCTCAACGTGCTACAGCACATTAGCCTCTTCTTCTCTCACTAGTGGACACTGAAGCAAAGTATTCATTAAAGGCCTCCCCTATCTCCTCTACTTCCAGATTCTGATTTATTTATCACCATGTACATCGAAACATGCAGTGAAATACATCTTTGCATTAACAACCAAAATGCTAAGGACCAGGGTTTCCCCAAACTGGAATCACTGGTCTCCTCAGCACCTGTGGCCTGACTTCCAAGACTGATGATCTGTGATGGGAGACCATTCTAAGCTGGACTCTGAGCATAGGCTCCTGCGGCTGACTCTTCATTCTCACTCAATCCTGACCCAAAACCTTAACCTGACCTGTTTTCAGACTATATTTTCAGAAATTTAGCAGCTCATCTCAGCCCTTTGACCAACAATATCATAGAAAAAACAACACTTCTAACCTAGAAATCTATCATCAGAGCTAGATCAATATTCTAGGAATTCCTAAGACTAATGTGCAAAAACCACCACCACAAAACTATAATATTTCAAAAAGATGTTTCAATGCCATCTTTCAAAACAAAAAATAAACTTTGAGACAAAGATTTGCAACCACCTCTCTTTTTTAAAATGTTTTGAAAGGAAGGAAATATGACTACAAAACACTGCTGGATATTAAGAACAAGTACTGCAAGTCTACCTCAATAGTGAGTTAATAGATGACAGTAGAGCTGCAAAGCATGGGCTTGTTGAGTACCGAGGACCTTGGAGACGTTCTACAGTCCAACAAATGGTGGAAGTGATTGTCTTGGATGTTCTTCCTGTGATCACAGGACCCTGTTTGACATCAGTAATACAGAATACTGCAAGTCTGCTTTATTGGTGAGTCTGACAACAGGGGAGCTACATGGCCTCAGTCGCTGCATGTAGCAGGCCCTCATGCCACAGCATCACATGTTGTAGCCACCCAAGGAGAGGGTACTGGAGGCAGTGAGAGAGAAAGCAGAGGCATGGCAGCACATGGGAATCCATGCTGGCCGCTAACAATAGCGCTGTTCTCTGGTTTCACTCAGTGAAAGAAGAGCTGGATTGCCTTCATCTGTGGCTGCACTAGGGCATGATGAGGAAATGCTGTGTGCTTATTCTTGCAGGAATAGCTCAAGGACAACATCCCAGGCACTATCAATCCTCAGGCCATGCCACTCCGGGACTTGGACTAATATCATTTTTTTGTGACTGCATGTGGTATCATAACTACATGTGCCATGTGCTGTGTGTTACTGTATGTATTTTGTTATGTACCTTGGCCTTGGAAGAACACTTTTGGTTGAATGACAATTAAAATTGAATTTGATCTTGATATGGTATAATTTATTTAATGTTGAATTTCCATAAAAAGCACATAAATCTCTATGTTAACTTACCAAACTGTCTAGCAGCCTTCAAAATCTTCTTGAGTTCTTCATTAATAATCTGATGTTCATTCTTTGGTACATTCTCAACAAACCGAATTATATTCTTCCAAGTTAAACCTGTCTTGCAAAAGTGTTCTTTCCTTTTTGATCTTTTTGTCTAGTTAATAATTGAAAAAGACACAATTAACAAGTAATCATTGGAATGTACACAGATAAGAACACAAATATGCAATTAGTATCTCAGTGAGCAAAAAATTAATTTTGTAATAGATGCATATCGTTGAAACCTTGAGCATCAAATTTATGAAAATACAGTGCAAATGTAATCTCCGCTGCATTGACTCCACTTTCTCAGCCACTGATGACTACTCGCTCTTTGGACACTACCTAACAACCTCCCCAACATTTTCTCTGCTGCATTGATGACTGCATCAGGGCTGCTTCTTGCACTCATGTAGAGCTCATCAATTTTGTAAGCTTTGCCACCAACTTCCACGTTGGCCTTCCATTGGTCAAGGTTGACCATGGATGTTGTGGCCCAGCTGTCTATGTTCAGTCAATATACAAGCCAGTACGCAAGATAGGGTGGTACAAAATGGACAGAAACTATTGACCAAACAGCAGGCACCCTAAAGGAACAGCAAAGACCAATACAGTTCAGCACCAGTGTCGCAGGTGTTGCCAAACAGCACTGAATATATTGGCTCCTTCTCCAACATCCATCTTCCCTTTCTTGGCCTCTCTCTGTCTCTAACTCCAGAGACAAAATTATGTACTGACATCTTTTATAAACTCACTCACTCCTACAGTTACCTTGACTACATCTCTTCCCACCGTTGCATGCAATCCCTTATCTCATTTCCTCTGACTACACTGTACCTGTTCTCATCAGGAGGCTTTTCATTCCAAGACATCCAAGATGTCCCCTCTCTTTTCAGAAAACAAGGTTTCCCCTCCGCTGCTATCAATGCAGCCCTCCCCACAAATCCACTCCCTACTCCTACACTGCCAAGCTGATGCTTGACACAGATTAGAGGAATAACACCTCATATTTCATCTTGGCTGTCTCCAACTTGACAGCATCAACCACTCCCTTCGGTTCCCCATCCTTCATATTTTCCATCCCTCCCCCAACCTCACGACCATCATCCACGCCTTGCTTCCTCTAATACCCCAGCTCCTGATAGGACTGTGCAGTTCACCACCTTTCTCAGCCCTTTGCCTCTTCCACCCATCATCTCCTAGCTTCTCACATCATTCCCATTTCCCCCTTCAACTCCCCCCCAACTCTGGGCTGCTGCCCTCTTTGATTCCAGTCCTGATGAAGGGTCACAGCCCGAAACACTGACTTTTCATTTCCCTCCATAGATGTTGCCTGACCTGCTGACTTTCTCCAGCTCTGTTATTGTGTTGTTCCAGGCTTCCAGTAGTTAAAAATATGGCACTAGCGACCAATGGCGACATCTTGCAGACAGCATACAAAACTGCTAGATACTCTAGGAGATGTATTTCTTCGGAACTGTGACTGATGCAGTCTGCAGCCTACAACCCGTAATTTTTCCCTATACATTGGGTGTTTGACAGTGTTTGTTGTATGTGTGTGTTTTTGATAGGTTCTTTCGTGTTTCTTTTGTAGCTGCCTGTAAAAAGATGAATCTCAAGGCTGCACACAGTAGACATACTTTGATAATAAATGTACTTTGAACTTCAAATTTTGAACTTTGACTTCCAACATTTGTTCTTGTTTCACAAAGTGATGAACATATGCGCTAACTCAGTGGCACAGCTAGTAGAGCTACTACCTCACAACTCCAGCACCTAGCTTCAACCCTGAACTCCTGTGCTGTCTATGTGAAGCTCCCACATTCTCCCTTTAACCATGGGGGTTTTCCAAAATCCTCTGGTTTCTCCCATATCCCTAGGGAATAGTGAATTCCTTCCAATGAGTGGTGACTTCTGAGATATGAAAAGTGGCCTTTCTCTTATCAGTGTCTCACCATTAACTTTTATTGTCGGAGAATAACACTGTACGTCAGTGGCAGGTTGGAAGAAGACTTTTGTCCTGCATATATTAAGTGTAAGGCTCATCCTTGAGTATGTCTCGGTGAATAAGTTGAAAATGTAATCAATTTGTGCCAAACAAAGGTTATATCCTATTTTTCAGTACACTGAATTCTTATGCTTTATCTGTTGGACTATGATATTGTGGTGAATAAGGTTTTAAGATCAAAACAGACTGTCATAGCTTTGCAAATGATACTTAGTCTCAGGTAAGTGAGCTAGGAGGAAAATGAAATCAGAGTCAAGGGTTAACTGTATGGCAGAGAATGAAAATGATGGCTTTGGTTTGCCACACGCTAATCAGTATAAATTAAGACCAGAAATTTTAATGAGTACTTCTATGGTGCTTCAAGCTTGTTCTACCAGTCAATAAGATCACCTCTGAGTTATCTACTGATCTTATCCATTGATCCCAGAGTGCCTAAATAGTTACTAATTTTAATACTAAATACATTTCATGGGGATCATGTGATACTTTTTCAGAAATCAATGTTGGGCCTACATCCATATATATTAAGACAACATAAAGAAATAAAACATTGTTATATGATTAGTGAACAGGATTTGAAATATTACAAACCAAGGAGCTAAATGTCAGTAAAAGATAAAGATAGAACAAAAAAAGTCAATGTTTTTTCTATAAGAGATTTAAGTGTCTCAACATAGAAGGCTCATTATATCTATGCCCAAGAGCCGAAATATTGCTAAAAAATAAAATTTTAAGATAGTGGGATAATGTTAAGGACATTTAAGTAAGAACAGATTCAATACAGTTTGTTTTTATAAATTAAGATATTTTTGCTTAATAGAAGATCAGTGACAGGGTACCTAATGTAAAATCATCAAGAGTACAAACATGGCAAGGTGAAAATTTCTTTATTGTGAAGATTACTGGAATGCTTTGAGTTAGTGAGTGGTTAAAGCAGTGACTGATTCATCTCTGAAAGAAAAAAGGAGAAATATTTGGTTAGTAGGAAGATAACGAGTGGAAAAAGTGGGTCACTGGTATACTTCTGAATTGCTCAAGTGACAAAAAAACAGCTATGATGAACCAAATGTCTCCTGCACTGGGGTTACTGCACTACCACCCATCATTTTTTCAAGAAGTGTGAACATGTCAAATCATAAGTACATGATCTGGCTAGCTTTGCACTGCACAATAGTCTCAGTAGGTTACTGCCGCCATCTATTCCCACAGATGAAAAGGACCTCCTGGTAAATAGCTACCTAATCACCTGCTTCTGAGCATTCAGATTGACAGGGGAGGTCATACCCTTCATATAACAAGGGAAACTTTCACACCATTCGTCGAAGTCTGGGCATTATATAAAAAGTAATAAATGCAACTACGTCTTCTAACTTTCAATGCTGTAATTTCATCTCAATACAAGCACCACCTGCAAACTATTCAAGCCTCCTGTAATAATTGTTTGAATCCCTTGCATAATCTATTGATACAGTTGTATCCTACTTGAAACTGGTCACAGAGCAAACCATTTGGGATAATATTTTAACAAGTGAAAATAATAACAATAAGGAAAGAAAATACTAAAAAGTTCTACAAATTTCAGCCACAAATTCTTAACTTAATACTTATACAGCTTAAAATCAATTACTTTCTACTGCTTTAAAATAATTCTATATGAGCTCACATAATATTGCAATAAAATGAAAATACACATCAGTGGATTTTGCTGTGAAAATGTACCTGCAGTTCACATATCTACATATGCCCAGAATTGTTTACAAGCTGAAAATGATTAACATCATTGGTGCAGTCGCTAATATACATAACATTCACCTAATTTAAAAATGGATTAGGTTAGGTTAAACTAGAAAATGAAATTCTAAAAACTTACAAGCATTTCTGAAGTATCCTCAATATATTCATCTTGTTTGGTGACATTTGAAAAGGAGCGCAATGCTCCAGTTAGACGAGGTAGTTCCATTTATTCTCAACTTAGTGATCCATAGGAAAAGTAATTGAATTACTACTGGGATTTGCAAAACCTGCAGATGAAACAAAAGAATATTATACAACTCATGCACAAATTTCTCAAAAGAAAAACAGAATTATAGAATTATGGCACTGCTGGTAGACAAATAAAATTAGCAAACATCAATAAAATAAGGAATAGATTAAAGTAATAAGCTGTCAATCTTAGGTCATGCCTCTCAGGGACTTGCCCTAACATTATTCTATGATTATATATGCTGTGTGGGACTATATGTACTGAGGGGGGTGGGAAGGAGGTGACAAGGGGTTGTTTTTGGGACAGCTTCTTTTCACGTTATATGTCAATATAACATGAAAATGTTGGATGGTGGAATTGATGGCTTTGTGGCCACGTCTGCAGACAATATGAAGATAGGTGGAGAAGCAGATCGTGTAAAGTAATCAAGGAGCCTCCAGAAGGACTGAGACAGATTGGGAAAATGGGCAAAGAGGCAGATGCAATATAGTGTAGGGAGGTGTTTGTCATGCACTTTGGCAAAAGGAATAAAGGCAGACATTATTTTCTAAACCAGGAGAAAATTCAGATATCAGAGGTGGAAAGGGTCTTGAAAATCCTCCTGCGGGATTCCCCAAAAGTTAACTTGCAAGTTGAGTCAGTGGTGAAGAATGCAAATTCAATGTTAGCATTCATTTCTGTGAGGACTAGAATATAAAAGCAAGGATGGAATACTGAGACTTTACAAGGCATTTGTCAGACCTCACTTGGAGTATTGTGAGCAGTTTTGGCCCCTTATCTAAGAAAAGATGTGCTGGCACTGGAGAGGGTCCAAAGAAGTTTTATGAGAATGATACCGGGAATGAAAGGGTTAATATGTGAGTAACATTTGATGGCTCTGGGCCTCGCTGGAGTTTAGAAGAATGAGAGCGGATCTTATTGAAACCAATGGAATGTTCAGAGGCCTAGATAGAGTGGAGGTGGAAAGGATGTTTCCTGTAGTGGGGGAGTCTAGGTCCAGAGGGCAGAGCCTCAAAATTGAGGTTCTGTCCATTTACAATACAGGTGAGGAGGAAATTCTTTAGCCAGAGAATAGTGAATCTATGGAATTCATTGACACAGATGACTGTGTAGGTCAAATCATTAAGTATATTTAAAGCAGAGATCGATAAGTTCTTGATTTGTTAGGGCATCAAAGGTTACAGGGTGAAGGTAGGAGAATGGGGTTGAGTGAGATAATAGATCAGACATGAGGCAATGACAGTGCAGACTTGATGGGCTGAATGGCTTAATTATGGTCTTACTGTGTTTTGCACCTTTGCCCAGAGGATTGATGTTTCATTTAGCTGTATACATGTGTATGGTTGAATGACAATAAACTTGAACTTGAAATCTATTTCGATTTATATAAAAACAACATACACAAAATGCTGGAGAAACTCAGCAGGCCAGGCAGCATCTATGGAAAAGAGTACAGTCCAGGTTTCGGGTCGAGACCAGTCAGCAAAAGGGCCCAGCTGAAGGATCTTGGCGTGATAATGTCGACTGTACTCTTTGCCATAGAGGCTGCCAGGCCTGCTGAGTTCCTCCAGTATTTTATATGCGTTATTTGGATTTCCAGCATCTGCACATTATTTTGTTTGTGATTGGTTTACATAAATAAGAGATCATCTACTTCTTCAGGAGACAAAAGGAATATGACTTGTCCTCTTTGACCCTCACCAATTTTTTATTGATGCACTATAGAATGCATCCTATCAGATCCATCATGGTATGATGTGGCAACTGGTCTGGCAGTGACTGCATGAAACTATGGAGTTAGACACGGCTCAGCACATCACATCACAAAAAACAGCCTCCCCTCCATGAACTATGTCTACCTTTCTCACTGCTTCAGTAGATAGAATAATCAAAAATCTCACCTACTCCAGACATTCCCTCTCTCGCGCGCCCCCCCATCAAGCATAAGATACAGAAGACTGAAAGCATGTACTACCAAGCTCAAAGGCAGCTTCTGTCCTGCTGTTATAAGACAGTTGAATGTTTCCCTGACACAATAAGATGGACCTGACTTTACAATCTTCCACCTTACGTCTATCAACACTGCACTTTCTCAACTGTAATATATTACTCTGCACTCTGTACCATTATTGCTTTTCCTTGTATTACCTCAGTGTATTGTTGTAATGAAGTGATCTATATGGGTGGTATGTAAGGCAAGACTCTCACGGTACCTCAGAACATGTTACAATAATAAAGCAATCTACTTTTACCAATTCCACTTTGGACCAAAAACAGGGATAGAATCTGAAATCAAAAAATAACTCAGCCACTGGTTTTCAAAATAAAATCTAAAACAAAAACAGAAAATGCTGGAAACACTCAACAGGTCAGGCAATATCTGTCAAATGAGAAACAGTAAACACTTTGAGTCTGGGACTCTTCACCGGAACCCAGGTAAAATCGAAGATAAAACTTTGTATAGGAAACTCCCAATGCTAGAAAAGCATTGTGTCACGATTTTCCATAAACATGAAATGCTACCTCCTATTAAATCCCATGTTATAAGTGGAGACGTTTTCCCACCAAATCGTTTTCTCTCTACAGTAACAATGAGTACTGCAGCTGCTGGTTCATGGCAAGGAGCCACTTGACAGATTGTTGGGTAATGATTTGTGAATTCCATTAAGACAACTTTACATTACCTGAACAATCACAATGTGTCAGGCCTCTGACCATTCAAAATGATGACCTGCTATAGGCAAGTCAGAAATCCAGTGAGAAATGGGATTCCAATAATGTATGTCAATTGTTAAAATAAAGGATTGCATTGAAAAATAACCAAAATATTTACAGAAAACTATACCTATACTATTGTGAACAGTTCTGGCCAGTGCCTCCATGAATAAATATACAGAACTTTGAGTACACTATATATTTAACAAAGTAATAATTAGACTCCAAGGAAAGTTTTCATAAACTAAGGATGTATACTCTCTGAAAGTTTTAAGCAAACCAAAGTTTACTGTTTTACTTTAATCATTTAGAAGACAGGCTACATTTCCAACAAATAGAGACAGGACAGAGGTTAGTTACACCACATGCAGGCAGTAATAAGTACAGGCATCCATTAGTCTTGCGAGACCATGGATCTGCGCCTGGAAAGTCTTCATTTTCCAGGGCGCAGGCCTGGGCAAGGTTGTATGGAAGACCAGCAGTTGCCCATGCTGCAAGTCTCCCCTCTCCACGACACCAATGTTGTCCAAGGGATTTTGCTGATAGTTGACCAATTATTCTCTGCATTAGGGCCCATACAGCTTGGCACCAGTGTTGTCGCAGAGCAATGTATGATTAAGTGCCTTGCTCAAGGCCACAACATGTTCCCTCGGCTGGGGCTCGAACTCACGACCTTCAGGTAGCTAGTCCAATGCCTTAACCATTTGGCCACCTGCCCACACTAGGCAGTAATATATGTTTGGAATATACTTCCACAGTAGCAAAGAATGTTGGATCAATGTTAATTTTAAATTTGAGTTTCGCAACTTAAAAAAACAAAAATCTTGAGAATATGAATTTATTAACTCAAAATCAAGTATATGAAACTGGGTCACAGATTGGACAAGATCTCATCAAATGGGCAAATTTAGTTTAGGAACAGGAGTTTAGCCTTGAAAAGCAAGTATCCAACCTGGTCACATTGGCCAAACCATTACAATGCATTCAAAATATTAAGTAAAACATAAAAAGAATGATAATAACTGGGACAATGAGCAATTCTATTTCTTTTAAAAGTGTGTGAATGCCAGTATTGCTTCTGTGTGGATGACCAAAATAATTTTGCTAATAGTTGACCAATTATTCTCTGCATTTGAATTACGTACTGGAAACTCTTTATTAAAATAATATACAGGTGGTCCCCCCGTTTTTCAAATGTTCGCTTTACGACAGCTTGCTGTTACGAAAGACCTACATTAGTATCTTTTTTATAATCTAAGCTTTTACGAAAAAAAGACACCCGCTTTATATGTGTGTTTACCCTGAGAAAGACTACCATGACTGTGAAGCCTTGTGTGGGCAGCTGTGTGCGCATGCATGTACGTGCTGATTTTTTTTTCTCCCAATCGATTTTGGCTCTCTGTCTTCCCCAATTTGATAAGTGAAACTACACTGTACATACATTATTTCCACTTTGTATAGGCTGTGTATTTATCATATCATTCCTGCTTTTACTATATGTTCATGTTATTTTAGGTTTTATGTGTTATTTGTTATGATTTGGTAGGTTATTTTTTGGGTCTGGGAACGTTCAAAAATTTTTCTCATATAAATTAATGGTAATTGCTTCTTCACTTTATGACATTTCAGCTTACAAACAGTTTCATAGGAACACTCTACCTTTGGATAGCAGGGGAAACCTGTAAAAGGAAAGGAAAATCTGGGAAATTTTACATCAAATTGAGGAATATGAAACAGACAGAATCCCTTTTTTTGTGACAAAAGCTTGCACTCCCCAAGTTTCTCAGCCTTTTCATGCCAGTCATCCAGTCAGGGAATAATTATCTGCCTATGCAATTATATGTGTGAAGACCACCCTGACTCACAGCCCACCAACATTAAAAACTGACCCATTTATTCTAACTCCCTGCTTTTCGCCCTTTAACTAATTCTTTACCCGTCTGTATTTATCATAACCTGCCCCAAGTTTTATGTTGAAACCTATTATGTGGAAGTGCATCAAATGTCTTCCAAAAATCTTAAGGCACTACATCCATTGGTCATCCTTCATCTTGCCTCATAATATCCTCAGGAAGCTTTTTATAGATTTGCTATCAAAATTTTCCTTTTATATAACCTTGCTGCCCACCTGATGAGAAATAGAAGCAGCAGCACCTCACATTGTCCTTTAAATATGTTTCACTATTCATCAAAATGACTGAGCATATGCAGATGTTCAGGTGTAAACTTCTGACACTATCTAATCACTGATTACCAAATACCTTCCTTTTCTATTTTTGTGCCCTAAAGGGATTGATCTCACCTTTTTCCTTTACATATTTCATTCTGTCCGCCATGTTCTTGTTCACTCATCCTGTCTTTATTCAGTTGTCATGAAAATCATGAATGTTAGTGATAGTGTGCATGAGAATCATGATCTACAGGATGATACTGATTTCAGTGGTCAATGGAATTCATTTCTGATAGGTACACAGTGACGCACCTTGGGAGGGCTAATAAAAGAGTATGCCATACAGATCTCATGGTAGGATCACAGGGAGTATTAAGGTACGGGACAGTCATGGTATACCAGTTCAAGGATTCCTGAAAGTGGAAACGCAGGTAGATAAGTTGGGGAAAAAAACCATACAGGATGCATCCCTTCATTTACCAGGATAGAGAATATAAAAGCATGAAGATTATGGTACATTATATTGGCTGCAGTACCAGAGTACTGCATACAGTTTTTGTTACTACACTATTGGAAGAACATGACTGTAACTGGGGAAGGTATAGAAGAGGGGATTCACCAGGATGCTGTCTGGGATACCGCACTTTAGTTATGAGGAGATATAAGAAAGACGTAATTTGTTTTCCTGGAATGTGAGGGAACTGAATCTGATACAAAATTATGATGGGCATACTAGGAATATATAATAAAAAAATTTTATCTACAGCAGAGCTACCCAACACACAGAAGTATGGGTTTAAGATAAGGGGCAAGAGGTTTAGAGGGGAGATGAGAAATAACTACTTCATCGAAAATGCTCTGCCCGAGAGGGTAATGGAATAATGATAACTAAGTTAGCACTCAGAAGTGATTGATGATCAGCGTGAACATGGCAAGTCAAAGGTGTTTCTGGGCAGTAGGAATCTATGAATTACTGCCTCGTTACATTCTTCTTACTCACAATCCCACCTAAATTTGTTTTTTATTTTGCATCCCCTATTACAAAGGAAGATAATAGAAAGCAGAATGGGCCAAGTACCTCTGATATTAGCTCAGTATTTTATCTCTTCAAAAGCACAGCAATGCATGCCCTGCAGCCCTAAATTTTTGAAAATACAGTTGCAAGAAAAAATTTGTGAACCCTTTGCAATTACCTGGTTTTCTGCATTACTTACTTATAAAATGGGGTCTGATCTTCATCTTAGTCATAGTAATAGACAATCACAATGCTCAAGCTAATAACACAAAAAACAATTGTACTTCTCGTCAATACTGAGTAACACCATTTAAACAATCACAGTTCTATGTTCAAAAAAGTATTTGAACCTCTGGGGTAATGCCTTCTACAAAAGCTATGTGGAGTCAGGTGTTCCAATCAGTGAGATGAGATTAGAAGTGTGGGTTATAGAGGTGCCCTGCCCTACAAAATAAACACAAACAAGGTCAGGTTACTGACAGCCTGCTCTTCTCAAGAGAGATCTGTTTATGTGCACCATGCCTTGATGAAAACAACTTTCAGAGGACCTTAGAAGAATTGTAGAGGTGCTTGAAGCTGGAAAAGGTTACAAAAGCATTTCTAAAGACTTGCATGTTTATCAGTCCACAGTAAGAGAAATTGCCTACAAAAGGAGGACTGTTGCTACTCTCCCTAGGAGTGGCTGTCCTGCAAAGATCACACCAAGAGCACAACGTGCAGTGCTGAAAGAGGTGAAAATGAACCCAAAGGTAACAGCAAAAGACCTGCAGAAATATCAAGAACTTGCAAAAGTCTCTGTTCATGTATCCACTACAAGAAAAACACTGAAGAGTGGTGTTCACAGAAGAAAATCACTGCTCTCCAAAAAAAAATTAGAACTTTAGAAGGCTTGTGACAAGAACAGGCCCAACAAAATTTACCAAATTCCTATTCATATCGTGTTGAAATAAATCAAGTTTAGATTTGAAAATCTCAAAATAATCAGTGTGATAGATGCAAAACTGAGATAGCTACATTGACACATATGCTTTGGTCGTGTTCTGCATTGAAACAATTTTGGAAATCTATTTTTTCTATAATCTCTAAAGCTTTAAGAATCAATTTTAACCTAATAAATTGACAGTTTTGTTTGGTATTAATTCCTCAACATATTCACGGTATTTCTATATCTGACCAATATGTACTTTCATTTGTCACATTACTGACCAGAAGGGTTATTTTGTTAAAATGGAAAGGTGCCTCTTCTCCCACTTTGATACAATGGTTCTCTCAGGTGATGTTATGTCTTAGTTTGGAAAAAATTAGAAGTCGAACTTTTGATCCTAAATTTGACTTTGAGAAAAGATGGGGCTCTTTTGCCCGTTATTATCATTTGACCTGAGTTAATTAAGATGGTCCTTTTCTGATGCTTGGTTATATGAATTTGGTTGGCGGTTTGATGCCTTCTTTTTATGGAAGCTTGTATGGCGCATAGCTCCGGGTTTGTGCTCCAAATGGGTTGTTTTTTTTTCCCCTTTTTTGTAGTTATTAGGGGTTCTTCTCTGTTTTAGTTAGTAGGGGTTCTTTTTTTTTTCCTTCTTTCCTTTTTTCCATAAAAAAAAGCTTTAATACTTCGTTTTTTGATTATTATTGATATACTGTTTAGCCTGGTTGATAGTTTAACTTTTACTCTACATATGGATATGTTATCTTGATTATTTTGATGTACTTTTTCTGTTGTTGATTTTCAATAATAATTAATAAAAAGATTTAAAAAGAAAGAAAGAACATCTCAAGGTACTACTCTCAACTGTACAACTAGGTAGTTTGTTCCAAGTGCCCACAACTCACTGTGTCAAGAAATGCTTCCTGATGCTGCAGATCTCAAGTCTGCAAAAGATCACCTGGATGTTCCACAGTTCTTCTGGGACAATGTTATGTGGAAAGATGAGACAAAAATTGATCTTTTTGGCAGAAATGCACACCACTATGTTTGGAGGAAAAAGGGCACTGCACAGCAACACCAAAACCTCATCCCAACTGTGAAGCATGGTGGAAGGAGCATCATGGTTGGGGACTGCTTTGCTGGCTCGGGGCCTGGACAGCTTACAGTTGTTGAGGGAAAAATGGATTAAAAATTGTATCAAGACATTTTCAGGAGAATGTCAGGATAGCAGTCAGTCACCTAAAAGTTAAGAGAAGTTGGATAATTCAACAAGACAATGACACAAAATACAAGAGTAAATCAGCAACAGAATGGTTTAAAAAGAAGAAAATTTGTGTTTTGAAATGGCAGAGTAGAAGTCCTTACCTTAATCCAATAGAATCGCTGAGGAAGGACCTGAAGGACTCTTTTCCACACATTGAACAAAATCCTCCCTTTTTACATATTCATGTGCCTATATAAGAGCCTCTTAAATGCTCCAATGCTATCTGCATCTTCCATCACCCATGCTTAACAGGGACAAACTGGCCAAGGGACCCTCTTCCAAGCTATATAAATCCATGGCTATGACTCTAATCTCTTCAAAAATGGTTTTGTGCACTACACTAATCTCAGTGAACTCAGTCAAATCAGATGGGAATTTTATTCAGTATAATGAAAAACCACCAACTTTAAATACTGGCTCAGGGAAAGGAAAGATCAAATTTTTGGTTGAGAGACTGCATCCTTTCACACCACAAATGCTGAATGACTTCCTCCAGAAGCTTGTTTTTTTTTAAGCTCTCTAACATCTGCAGTCTCTTCTGTCTACTTGAAATATTGGCTGCTTCCTTTTCCACAGATGCTGTCTGGCCTGTTGAGTGTTTCCAGCATTTCTTTTTTGTTTCAGACTTCCAGCTCTGCAGTTTGCTTTTATTTTCACATTAGAGTTTAAAATAACTTACATTCAAACATCATTGTCAAATATTTCCAAGATGTACTACTGAACCATGAAACAGAGTTAAGCTAAATAAAGGCAGAGCAAGAGAAAAAATAGAGGAACACTTCATTAGAGGCAGAGGTTTAAGATGAGGGGGTGAAGATTTAAAGGGGGAGACGAGTATATTTTTCATACAGAAGGAGGTGGGTATATGAATTGAGCTACCAGATGATGATGATAGAGCCAGTTACAATTACAATATGGAAAAGATATTTGGAGAGATACGTGGAATAAAAATGGTTAGAGGGATATAGGCCAAATATAGTAAAATGGGATTATCATAGACTGGCATCTTGGCCAACAAGGACAAATTGGAATGAATGATTCACCACTATACCATATAATTCTATGAATCTTTGAATCCTGAAAGATGATCAAGGATGAAATTTTCATTGCAATAATGGATGTCATGGATGTCTCCATATAGTGCTCTAACCTAAAGGTATGGACTAAAGCCTAAATAAAAGTAATCAAGTAGATAAAAAGTAATCAAATGGCCTGAATGGCCAATTCTCCCAGGTATTGTAAGACATAGCAGCAGAATTAGGACACTTGGCCTGTTTAGTCTGCTATGCAATGTTTGTGCTTAATACTACAGCATTTAAATTTACATAAACATTTACTATCACCATCCCTGAAGTTTCGCAAGTTATTTTTCCAGTGATACAACAATATCACAGAAAGTTTCTAAATATCCAGTGGATTCTGGTTAATTGGGGCACATCAGGACCAATACATTTTGGCCCAATTAAGTGGCTGCCCCAATTAGCTGAAGATTCATGGAAATAGTTAAAAAGGTATTAAAAAGAAGACAAATTAAGTAATGAATTAAGTATTTAAATGTAATACAGAACGAAAGAGCAGTACTGATACTATAACAGCACTATAAAATTGTGTATTAGCTCCTAAATTGGGGTGGGAGAACTGGTTGCAGTAGCTTCTACAGGGTCAATAAAAGGTGTTACTGTTCTAAACGCACTTCTAATGATCACAAGACCATGTGATACATTAAGAACTTAAAGTACTGCATGTCTACAGCATCAGTGAGTTGCTTGCTGGTGGAGATAATGAAGGAGATGTGCAGTGTGCTGCTGCCTGAGTCCATGAAGACTTACGATCAAACAGAGAGTGGCTATCATGGTCGCTTTTCTTGTGATAGCAAGACCTCTTTGGACATTGTTAATCTAGGTTGCTGTAAATTTAATTCACTGATCTATTGGATGAGAGCAGAGGTGCATGGTGGGAGGACTCTCTGGCCTCAGACGTAGCGAGGACCACGCCTGAAGCCACGGTGTCGCCTGTTTGCAACCACCTGAGTGAGGAGATGAAGGTGTTGCTCTTCGCCGGGAGGCGGTGTGGCACGGCATCAAGAATGGATTCAATTCTGCCCTTCCAGTGTTTTGCTCAACAGAAGACAAACTCTGTTGTGGTCGACTGCAGATTTTTTGGCAGCACTCAATAGACTCAGGCCTCAAGACTCAAGCTACAGGATCACTTGCTTTTCAGACAACAGGGGAGAGGAATCACCCTCTACTGGGGACAATACAGCACAGTTGTATTCGACTGCAGATTTCAATTGGACTGAGGAATCTGGTTGTGTTTTTACCAATACTCTATATGTGCTTGTATACATGAGGATTGGACCTCCAGGCTGTGGTATTGCCTAGTGGGCGCCGGGGCAGGTCGAGAGATGATCATGGTGGGCTGGGAGGTGTGGACTATGCACATGCATATTCTGTGTCACTGTATTTTTACTACTATTCTATATGTACTTGTATACAGGAGAACATGAGTATACATGTATGGTTAAATGACAACTAAACTTGAACATAATTGAGTTATTACTTATCTACAGAGAAATTCAGCCGTGCCGCATTCTTTTGACTATAAATGAACAAAATCAGTACATATAGTGGACTGCCTTCATAAAATGCTGTCAATGATTGCATCCTCCAAGTCTTCATTTCCATTGTAACATTTAAGATGATGGCCAACACCTTCAAATTCTTCATAATTGCTGAAGTAATGAAATCATTTCATTTGCACTCCTGGCCATCTCTGGCTTCTACAAGCCTGAATGCTTGAAACCGCAGTGAGCAAACAGTTCTGAATTTCCTTACTGCTTATTTTTCACCAACGACCTGTGACAAAAATCACTGCTATTTGAACACTAACATACGCAACTTTATGTGGATTATCTCATGTGGATAGGGTGGTGAAGAAAGCTTTTGGTATGCTGGCCTTTATAAATCAGAGCATTGAGTACAGGAGTTGGGATGTAATGTTGAAATTGTACAAGACATTGATAAGGCCAAATTTGGAGTATTGTGTACAGTTCTAATCACCGAATTATAGGAAAGATGTCAACAAAATAGAGAGAGTACAGAGAAGATTTACTAGAATGTTACCTGGGTTTCAGCACCTGAGTTACAGAGAAAGGTTGAACAAGTTAGGTCTTTATTCTCTGGAGCGTAGAAGGTTGAGGGGGGACTTGACAGAGGTATTTAAAATTATGAGGGGGATAGATAGAGTTGACGTGGATAGGCTTTTTCCACTGAGAGTAGGGGAGATTCAAACAAGAAGACATGAGTTGAGAGTTAGGGGGCAAAAGTTTACGGGTAACACGAGGGGGAACTTCTTTACTCAGAGAGTTGCGGCTGTGTGGAACGAGCTTCCAGTAGAAGTCGTGGAGGCAGGTTCGATATTGTCCTTTAAAAAAAATTGGATAGGTATATAGACAGGAAAGGAATGGAGGATTATGGGCTGAGTGCAGGTCAGTGGGACTAGGTGAGAGTAAGCATTCGGCACGGACTAGAAGGGCCGAGATGGCCTGTTTCCGTGCTGTAATTGTTATATGGTTATACTTAAAAACTGTTCGCTCACAGCATGGTGTAACGTCTAATGGCCATGCAAGTGCACATAACTATACTAGCTATAAATTGTTTGGCAATCGTCTCCTGTACCAATTAAGCAGCATAGTATCCCAAATAAATGAAGGGAATCCCAGCTATTTTCTTGATTGTCATTGGTTCTTTAACAGTTGTCTTAAATAAATGGTACCCAATTAACCGATGGCCCAATTGATCGAAATACCCTTTATTCCCATATCGTTGTGAATCTTGCCTTAATTTATTTTGATGATTTTATTTCCAGATTTTCTCCAGCATCCAGCTTTCTCAGCCACCTAAACAGGCCAGCAGTTTCTTGTATTCAGGGGTGGAATAGCAGCATAGTGGTTAGTACAACACTTTACAGTACAGGCAACTGGGGTTCAATTTTCACTAGAGTCTGTAAGAAGTTGGCACGCGACTACATGGGTTTGCTCCAGGTGCTCCAGCTTCCCCCAGAAGCCCAAAGACATAATTGTTTAGTACTTTAACTGGTCATTGTAAACTGTCCCATGATTAGGCTAGGATTAAATCAGGGATTGATGGACAGCATGGCTCGAAGGGCCAGAAGGGCCTATTCTCCATTGTATCTCAAGAAAAAAAGAAATAACTTCAATGCAGAAGGAAGGGCTGCACTTCAGTTAACATGTTCTGGACATTAATCATCTTGTTTCTGGAAGAGGACATATGCAAAGTGCACCAAGAAAGTCTGCATGTATTTATCCTTTGATTTGTTCCTGAGAGGAGATACAGTTTGAAAGAGTTTGAAATAATTTGAATAAATTCTGGAAGAAGATCGATAGCTGTGGATAGCTTATTTATTAATAACACTTATATTATTGTTATAATTCTTTAAAACAGAGCACAATAATCTGAAATTTCATTGGAAATAAACGTAAGAGCTCGAAATCAGGATTCAAATTTCCAGTAATAATTTTCGAATCCCTGTAAACACCAAAACTTTTATTTAAGAAAACATGTTCAAAGCAGCTCATATACATATATGCATAAACACACACATGTACATGTAGAAACACATTGTGCAAATGGTTTCACTTGTGAATAGGAACACAAGATTTCCTCCGCAGGGGGTCTATTATTTTAAAAGAAGCGAGACGCTCTAACATGTTTCGCCCACACTAAAAACAGGTTTTAAACGATGTCGGATATACACACGGGTCCATCAGGATGCATCGCATCACGTGGAAACGACAACCTCAGTAATCGAGGAGTTGTCGCCTGGAGCATGCGCAGTTGCTGCTCCTGCCACAACTGAATACCTGCTGGGACTTGTAGTTTGGCCCCGGCACGTTAAACTCAGTTTCTATTTAGGCCACACACACCAAACATTGTCCCCCAACTCTTTCAATCCTTGACAAAGCTTCTCTTCTACTTAATCTCATACAAGACTGCAACCAGCCAAACCCGCGAGTTGTTTCAATCTGAAATCTCCATCCAGTTCCCCATTCAGCATACACCTACCGCTATGTAACTCCCGCAACACACCGGCTGCCGACTGGTCACTGCCGTAAATTGCGTAACCGTGGTTGGTCAGCGTGCGCGCACACGGGGAAGGAATTATCTCGCGAGACTGTGGCCTCTTCTCCCTGCGGCTGAAAGGTGTGCTGTTGGGAGAGTGACGAGGAGCTTTCCTGCAGGTCTGGCGAGGAATGCCCCGCACGACCCGCCGGCTGGTCCGTGACGGTCTGAATATTCTTTCGACTATTAAACCGTATGAGGGCGCGCGAGCCCGGGGGTGCGCGTCGGAGACGGCGCTTTGCGTCACGTCATCGGTTTCGATTACGCGATTAATGTAACTGCGTATGGGATTAGGGCAGGAAATTACTCATGTGGGTGAGTTGTCAACTAGAACAGTACTGTACTTAAATTTTAAACCCGCACATTCTGAAACATGCAAACGTTCGCACTCTTAGCATTGTTCTTAACAATGGAGCACTGAATTGTGCTACGTATTCATTTCTGTATTTAGTTTAATGGACTAGCAAAGATATAGATTTTATAAAGTCAGGTTTAAGAGGGAGTGGTAAATTTACAGTCCTTTTTTGCAGATCCAAATCAACCAATATGTTTGGAGAGATGGAGAACAAATTTCTGTAACTTAATCATTACAAATTACATGACACGGAGACGGCAGATGCCCGAATCTAGAGCAACAATCCGCTGGTGAAATTCAGTGGGTCGAGTAGCATCTGCAGGGGAAGGAACTGTCATTTTGGGTCGTCGCGTCCTGGTTCACGGTCTCGAGCCGAAACGCCTATAGTTCCTTTCACTCCACGGTTGCTTCTGGACTCACTGAGTTCCTCTAGCAGATTACTTGATGCTTTGCATTCTAGGTGCTGTGATTTTGACAAGCAGAATCTAATCTATGAAATTTGTAACTGCATTAAGGCGACATTGTATAGTTACATGCAAAAAGGCTGGATAAACCCTGGGTCAGACAGGTGTTGAGGGAAATAGATGGTCGACATTTCGAGTGGAGACCTTTCTTTCATCTGGATATCTTACAGTTAGTGACTCCAACATAATTGATTTCCGGATAACCAGTGCACAGTGGTTTCAGTAAAATTACTGTGGCGTCAGTAATCACCTTGTTTAAATAGGACAATTCTTGATACTCTGGTACCCCTGGTTTCTGCAGTTTAGTGGTGCTGACAGCAGCAAGTCTTTATTTCTACACCTCATTGCAGAGTGAAGAAGACAGGACTAGATTCTCAGTAACCTATCTTCATTTCAATGTACACACATGTTCCTTTTTGACAACACACCATCACTAACAGATGTTTTCTGCGCTTTTTAGTTATTTCAGATGACATAAAGAAACTGCTTCATGCAAGATGGTTGGCACTGGCAAAGTCCCAACTGCATTGCTCAAGTTGTGTTCTGTAGAATTAGCAATGCCTTCAGCTAAGCATCTCTAACTTATCTTAAATACGTTGACTTAATTGTCAATGTGCAAGATGGTGTGTGCACACTGTACACACAAAAGGAGAGCACAATTGTTTCCTCATTGGGCTACGTGAATTGTCAACAGACTGGTGTATGTTTTGCAGTTGAATAGATGCTCCTAAGCAGAGTGGAAAGCCATTGATAAACACAAGAAAGTCTGCAGATAAACTGGAAATCCAAAGCAACACACAAACACAAAATGCTGGAGGAACTTAGCCAGTCAGGCAGCATCTATGGAAATGAATAAACAGTTGACATTTCAGGCTGAGACCCTTCTTCAGGACTATGAAGGAAGGAGGAAGATGCCAGAATAAAAAGTTGGGGGGAGGGGACTAAGTCTCTCTGGAAGGTAATGGGTGAAGCCAGGTGGTTGAGAAAGGTCAAGGGCTGGAGAAGGAATCTGTATGGCATATAGGAAAAACAGAAGGAGGAGGGGACCTGGGGAGAAGTAATAGGCAGGTGAAAAGAAATAAAAGATCACAGTGGGGAATAGAAGAAGAGTGGGGGGTAAATTTGTTTACCAGAAGGAGAAATCAGTATTCATGTCACCAGGTTGGAGGCTACCCAGATGGAATATAAGGTGTTGCTCCTCCACCCTGAGGAAGAGGCCACAGACTGACATATTAGAATGGGAATCAAAATGTTTGGCCACTGGGAAGTCACCAGAATGGTGCAGAGGTGCTCGGCGAAGCAGTCCCCCAGTTTACCAGCGGACTTCACCAATGTAGATGAGGCTGCATTGGAGCACCAGACACCAAAGAGAACCCCAGCAAATCCACAGGTGAAGTGTTGCCTCACCTGGAAGGACTGCCTGGGGCCCTGAATGGGGTGAGGGAGGAGGTGTCTGGGCAGGTGTAGCACTTGGGCTGCTGGCAGGGATAAGTGCCAGGAGAAAGATTACAGTAGTTGCGAAGGACGTATGAACAAAGGAATTGCATAGAGAGCGATCCCTGCGGAAATCAGAGTTGGGGCTGAATGTAGAGATTTGTTTAGTGGTAGGATCCATTTGGAGATGGCGGATGTTGTGGAGGATAATGCATTGGATGCAGAGGCTGATTGGGTGCTAGGTAACACAAGAAGAACTCTATCACTATTAAGGCAGTGGGAAGATGGGATGTATGTGGAGTAGGTGAGGGCAGCATCAATAATTGAGGGAGGGAAACCCCTTTCTTTAAAGAAGGATGATATCTTTGATGTCCTGGAGGGCAAAGCCACATTTTGTCAAAAAAGCTGTGGCAGAGGTGAAGAAACTGAAAAGAGGATATAACATTTTTACAGGAGATGGGGTGGGATGAGGTATAATTGAGATAACCATGGAAATCAGCAGTTTTATAAAAAAGTTGGTTGACATTTTGTCTCCACAGAGAGATCGGGAAAGGGGGGGGAGGTGTCAGAGATGGGCCAAGTGAATTTAAGGGCAGGGTGGAAGTTACAGGCAAAGTTGATCAAATTGACGACATCAGCATGTATGTGTGAAGCAGTACCAATGCAGTCATCAATGTCGTGGAGGAAGAGCTGGAGAGTATAACCAGGGAAGGCTTCAGACATGAAGAGACAATAGGACTACCCAGATAGTCCAGTTAGTGGATCTTGAGTAGGAAGTACAAGTGAGCAATGTTAGGTAAGGGAACTATGAGTTTGGTGGCAGTGGATGAGGTCAGTGATTGTGGCGGAGACAGATTTCTGATAATTTGGAGTGGAGTCGAGTCCTCTTTGAGAGGTAGGTATGAGGTGATGTCTGAGAGTTACTGCCTGGCCTCAGCCAGTTAGAGGTCGGTGTGCAACACTAAAATACCACCCCCTTTGCCTGCAGGTTTGATATTAAGGTTAGGACTGGTGTGGACAGAATGGATGGCAGTGTGTCCAGAGAGGGTAAGGTTGGAAGAGGAGAGAGGAGTGCTGAAATTAAGATGGTTGATGTCTCATTGGTAATTCAAGATGAAAGCTACTGACATTGTGTCTACAGAAGAATTATTTAGCAGTAGTTGTCAGAAGTAACTTGAATTAAAATCAGAAAATTCTGGAAACACCCAGCAGACCAGGTGGAATATATATGGAAAGTGAAATTGTTAACCACTCAGAGATACGAACCTTCTTGGAACTGCGATAGAAATTAAGTTGGTTTTCAGTTGTAGAGAAGGTGGAGGACTGAAAGGAGGGGAGGAACTAAGGAGTATCTCCATACAATAAGACCAGATAATGTCATGATGCAGATTGTGCTATATCTGTATAATTGGTTATTCACAGTAGCTTGTACCCAGCAGGCCAAATAGAAATAAAAGTTGAGCCAAACTGATAACAGTTATGATCAGTTTTTATGCAGACAGGAATAAAAAAGAACATAAGAAATAGGAGCAGGAGTAGGCCATCTGGCCCATCGAGCCTACTCTGCCATTCAATAAGATCATGGCTGATCTGGCCGTGGACTCATCTACGCCTATCTACTTTTCCCCATAACCCTTAATTCCCTTACTATGCAAAAACCTATCTAACCTTGTCTTAAGTGTATTTACTGACGTAGCCTACACTGCTTCATTCAGCAAAAAATTCCATAGATTCACCACTCTCTGGGAAAAGTAGTTTCTCCTCATCTCCATCCTAAAGCTACACCCCCAAATCTTGAGGCTAGGTCCCCTAGTTTTAGTCTCACCTATCAGTGGAATCAACTTTCCTGCCTCTATCTTATCTATCCCTTTCATTATTTTATATGTTTCTATAAGATCTCCTCTCATTCTTCTGAATTCCATCGAGTACAGTCACAGGCGACTCAATCTCTCCTCATAGTCTAACCCCCTCATCTCTGGAATCAACCTGGTGAACCTCCCCTGCACTGCCTCCAAAGTCAGTATATCCTTCTTCAAATAAGGAGACCAGATCTGCACACAGTACTCCAGATGTGGTCTTACCAGTGTCCTGTATGGTTGCAGCATAACCTCCCTGCTCTTAAATTCAATCCCTCTCGCAATGAAGGCCAATGTTCCATTTGCTTTCTTGATAGCCTGCTGCACCTGCAAACCAACCTTGTGTGATTTGTACACAAGCACTCCCAAGTCCATCTGCACAGCAGCATGCTGCAATTCTTTTACCATTTAAATAATAATCTGCACTTTCATTTTTCCTTCCAAGTGGATGACCTCGCACTTACCAACATTGTACTCCATCTGCCAGATCCTTGCCCACTCACTTAACCTATCTATATCTGCAGACTCTCCATATCTTCTGCACAATTTGCTTTTCCACTCAATTTAGTAACATCAGCAAACTAGTTATCTAAACGAACAAGTTACCTGAAGGTGGAGAATTTGGCACTGAGTTCTGAAGGCAGCAGTTTGCCTCGATAGATGGCATGGAGATCCATAAACTCATATTGAGCCTCATGACAGTGCCAGAGGCCACAAACAGAAAGGTCAGCCAAATGTGAATTAAAGTAGCTGACAACAGGAAATTTGAACACTCCTACTGACCCAATGTAGATGCATGGCAAAGCGATTGTCCAATCTGCATTTGTTTACTGCAGGGTTTTTCAACCAGGATTCCGTGAGAGGTCGCTTGGTGTTTCGTAAGAGATCGTGATTTTAAAAAATAAACATTGCTTTTTGAACTTTACGCAACACGTGACGCTAGCACTCGCTGTGGTGGGCGGTGACTGAGCAGCCCCATTAGCAATTTCGTTAGAGGTGTCCCAGCCCAGTACGGCAATGCGCAGTAGGACCGTGTTTACTTGGTGAGTCCGTTCTCAGCTTTTGACACGAGATAGGGGAGACTGTTGATGATTGGTGAGCGTTGTATTGAATGGAGGGGAGGACAGTAGACTGATAATTGGTCAGCACTCTATTGCACGGAGAGGAGGATGGTGGGCGTATAATAGGTGAGCACTGTATTGCATGGAGAGGATGATGGTAGGCTGATGAGTGTGCATTTTCCAAGTATTGAATGTACTCGCCCGACTCCAGCTGTGACGTCAGCCTCTCCCTCCCAGATTACCTTCCCACAACTTCCCCATGCACACCGCCGAGCAAACAAACTAATGGTGTAGTAGAAAATGGGAGGGAAATTTTCATTGTAAAGACAGTCCAGCATAGCCATTTTTGAAGAGGAGGTGTGAGATGGAAGAGGAAGATTCTAGGTCTAGACCTACGGACAATTTTGATAAGGTTAATGATGAAGAAGTACAATTTTCTGAGTCAGTTCACTGTGCTAGGGCAAGAACTGACACAAAAAAAGTCAGCCTTTACAATGAAAGCTACTTATCAATGGGTTTTACATAGAGTGGTGATCCAAGTTCCAATTCCATTGTGCCTAGTCTGTGGCAAACAACTTACAAATGTAGCAATGTCTCCAGCAAAAATGAAAAAATACTTAACTATAAATCACAGCCATATGACACATAAAAGTGCTGATTACTTAAGTGACTACTGGAATCGCAAAACAATCAGATTGAAGCTTTTGAAAATGACGTCGCTCAGTAAAAAAGTCCAGGAAGTAAGTTATTGAGTAGCTGTAAGACCAGTTCTCTAGAGAATGTTTTAAAATCTGATTGAAAACCTGGACAAAGTGCACACCAATCTCCTGCTACACGTAGAAATCCCGTGGCCTGGCAGAGGAAGAGTTCTCAACAGGGTGTTTGATTTGACAGGTGAATTTCAGGAGTACTTTCAAGAAAATAGTAGGCCAGAGTTTGCTGAGCGCTGTGAAGATGAAGAATATCTGCAGAAACTAGCCAACTTAACAGACATTTTTCATCATGTGATCCAGTTGAACAAGACTCTGCAAGGGCCTGGAGAAAATATTTTGACTTCAAGTGACAAGATTCTTGGATTTAAAAGGAAACTGAATCTTTGGAAAAATCATGTTGCAAAAGGAAATCTTGAAATGTTTCCATTGCTGCTTGGGTTTGAGAGTCAGAAAGTCTCGAGTCTTATTGAAAAACACCTGAAGATCTGCAGAACAACATTGAGCAGTATTTTTCGTCCCTTTCAAAGCCCTTTCTGTAAATCTTCTGTTCAGACTGAGAACTTGACTTTGAGAGAAAAAGAACTTTATGAGCTCCACTCTAATCATGCACTGAAGATGAGATTTACTGACCTGCCCTGGACAAGTTCTGGATTTCTGTGAAGGAAGAGTATTTCTGCCATTCATAGGAAAGCAATGAACATTTTGCTGCAGTCTTCAACTTGTGTGAGCAAGCTTTTTCTTCTTTAACAAGCATCAAGAGCAAGGATAGAAATCGTCTCATTTCAGCTGAAGGTGAAATTCATGTGTGCTTATCTCAAGTGCGGCCCAGAATTGAGAAATTTATTATGTTTGCTTATGAGTTTTTAAAATTTATCAAAGCAAAAGAAAGTGATTAATTTCAAGAAAGGTAAACTAAAAATTCATTCTCTACTCAAAAGAGCATTGACAATTATTTTTGGATTATTGTATCTACAACTTGTAGATCACGCGAGCTGTAGATATAATAATTTTTATGCAGGGGTTCCTCCATGGCAAAAGGGTTAAGAATGGCTGGTTTACTGCATTGTAGATGAGGCCACATTGGGAACAATGTGTAAGATTGGAAGAAATGCAAGTGTATCACTGCTTGGATCCCTAGATGCTAAGACAATAAACAGTGAAAGGGCAGATATTCTTGCCATTGTATGAGAAATTGCTATAAGGATGAGACTGCTAGGTGGGGATAGAAGAGCTGACCAAGGAGTTGCAAAGAGAATAATCACTTACAAACCTGAAAGGGAATGAAAATATGTGGTGGTAAAATCACAGCAGCTGGTGGAAACAGAACTCTGTTCTTGTCCTGTTAAGAGGCGAGAGCCGATCTGGCAGAGAGGAAGCCACAGTTCAGAAAAAAAGGAAGACATTTGAGGAGCATCTGTGCTGAGTGTCTCATCATCCAGTAGTTAGTTGCTACTAGGAGCCAGGAATAGTAGTATTTCTGATAGATCTGTTATTGTATCAAAAATCTTAACTACCCTACTGCTGGGCTTAAGCTCTTTTAAATGCATGGGATATTTAATATATAAAAATACTTCTGAGTATAGAGTCACCTTTCTTGCGTCACTTGCATCATTGTTCAGTATTATGCCTCTTCCACCTGAAGTTCTCTGAGATATGCTGTCAGTCTGATGGAATTAGTTCTGTGTAGATTTAAATGAACTACCAACCTTTATGTTTTCACATGGTACAAAAAGGAAAGCTAGCACATAGATTAATAGTGCCAGGAAGTGAAAATACCACTAAAGGATGCAACAATTTGGATAGTTTAACCTTACTATTGAGACCTGCCTTCATTGGCTACAAATGTAATTCTTTATATCAAGAAATAAAAAAGACCAAGAGAATTCAGTCTTTCATATAAAAATAGGCACATCTTCCTTCCTGTACCTGGGGGATATTACATGGATATAGTGAGTGCAGGAGAATTGATTAGTTTTAAACCACTTAAATTAACATGCAAGTTCTTAAAGGAAATATATTTCTCCTAGTCTAGTTAATCAGAATATATACAAATCCATTTACTTCCAGGGTAATAACAAGAAATCTATTTTGAAAGCAATGTTTCTGTTGTATTTCCACAATGAAAGATTACATTCATAATTCACTCACTCCCTACCTGTGGTAGTCAGTTTCAGAGTCTCTCAATTTCCAGTATTTTAGATTTGTAATTAAAATATTCAAGTACATTTGGAAATTTATTGACAATTTTTTTCCAAAGTAACAATAATGTTATGAAATATAAACAATTGAATTTCAACACAGGTTTCCCCCACCATCCAAAGGTAGAGCATTCCTATGAAACAGTTCGTAAGCCGGAATGTCGTAAAGCGAAGAAGCAATTACCATTTATTTATATGGGAAAATTTTGTGAGCGTTCGCAGACCCAAAAATAACCTACCAAATCATGCCAAATAACACATAAAACCTAAAATAACAGTAACATATAGTAAAAGCAGGAATGATATGGTAAATACACAACCTGTATAAAGTAGAAATACTTTTCCACAATCATTGCCTGAACTGTTCTCCGTAGCGAAAATCTCACGCAAGTGCCGTCAGCAAAAACATGGCGCAAGTGCTGTCCAGTAACCTTTAAGTTATGAAGCTGCCAAATCATACCAAATAACATGTAAAAATACACAGCCGATATAAAGTAGAAATAATGTATGTACAGTGTATTATCACTTACCGGCAGTGGGAAAGCGTGGAGCACACTGATGGTGGTGCGTCAGACTGAGTCGTCGGAGTTTGGGTGGTGCAGTGGCCCCCATCCTCCGGGCAGCGAACCGATACATTGCCGCGAAGCATGCAGCGGTAGCCAGGAGGCACACAGCACATCTTTAAGAAAAAAGCCGAAATAAACATGCTAATTAATTAGGTGCTACCTGGCACGTAATTGTCGGCCCAGATCAGTGTTGTTTGCTGATTGCATCGCCTCTGATCTGGGCCGACAATTACATGTCGGGCGGCACCTAATTAATTAGCATGTTTATTTTGGCTTTTTTCTTAAAGATGTGCTGTGTGTCTCCCGGCTACTGCTGCATTCTTCGCGAATCGGTATCTGTCCGCGGCCTGGGTGTTGGGGTGGTGGGACACTGAGGTGTCATCTCATCGGCTGTTTCCATTAGAGCAGGCAGCTCATCTTCTCCTATGACTGCCCGCCTCGATGTCAAAGGCCGAGGTTCGTCGTCTGCTGTGGCTGATGTGGAAGGCTTGCTTGACTGCTGAGCCTTACGCATTTTTCTATCATATAGTTCTTTGTAAGCACTCAAACCATCCTGCAAATATCCCCTAAACCGACGTACCCTTTCAAAATTAAAGTCGTATTTTATCATTACTCATTCGGTTTCGATTGTTATCCTTTCCTCTTCCAATTGCATCAGCCCTTCATCTATCAGTTGTTGGTCAGGGGATGCCAAAACCTCTTCAATATCACCTTCGTCAGCTTCCCCAAGCTAAACTCACTTAGTCCTTACTACGTTCACCACGGTCAAAACGCTTAATTATGTCTAGTTTTAAGCTAAGTGTAACACCCTTACGAGCTCTTTCAGGCCTTTCCGATACTATAGAACTCATCTTGCAAAGGGCTGCTCACAGGAACATGATTAAGCAATGCCAGCGAGATTGCAGTTCCAAATCCGGGGGAGAGCGGCTGCTCGGGGCGCGTGCTGCCTTTTATCGCAGGCTGCTTTTTTCGTAACAGTGAAAACACCTGTTAGTGAAAACAGAGTACTAATGTAGGTCTTTCGTAACAGTGAGGTTTGGTAAAGTGAACGTTCGAAAAGCGGGGGACACCTGTATTATGGGAATATATTCTTAGAGGGTTCTGACAGCATTGATATTGAGAACCTCTTTCTCCTGAATACCAAGTACAGGACTAGGAGCTTCCAGTCTCAGGATAAGGTTTCGCCCATTTAAGACTGAGATAGGGCAAAACTTATTTAGGAGATTAGTGAGTATTTATAATTCTCTTTCTCAGAGCTATGGATGCTTGGAAGATAAGTTTATTCCAAATTAGAAAAAAGATTTTTGTGATGAAGTGGAGTTGGCATCGAGGTCCAGCCATGGTTGCTTTTAATGAGCGAACAGACTTGAGTCAAATTGTGAAATCCTATGCTTTTTAGAAAAAGTTTATTGAACACAGCAAAAGGATCATCAATAAATAAATTGCCTGCCAGTAGTAGAAACTCATAAGCTTCCTTGAGCTTGAAGCATTAATTAGTTGTTTTCTTTCCCCCATGGGTTCTGCTCAACTTGCTGAATATTTCTAGGATTTACTATTTTTATTTCAGTTTTCTGGTTTTCCTTAAGAACCTTGTCTGTTCCTTTACAATTTATAACATATATTTTTGCAGTGGTTTTCCATCAACTCCATGAAGCTGAAGCAAGTGTATAGATGTAGGAGGGAATGTTCAAGAATCTGCAGATATTTTGATTGAGAAATGAAACGTAGATTTGTGAAATCAGTATGTGGAAGAGGGTATTTGAATATAGATAATAAATTCTGCATGCTTTTAATCCTCTGTATAAGTTGCTGTGAAGTTGTATGTATTGTGATTGTGAAGGTGTCTTTCAGATATTTAAAACAAGATTCCCCTATTTTTTGTGGGGGGGGGGGGGGGAAATCTCACCATGAAGTGTAAAATTTATGGGCCCAGATATTTTTCAGAGACTTGGCAGTTCCATTCTAGTTGCAGGTGGGGGGGGGGGGGGGCGCACCCAGTTCAAATTGTGGCATTCCACAGATCTAGTGGTACAGGAAGAACCAAACTTCCTTAAAGTGAAATGAATCCAAATAATATGAAGGACACGAGAGGCGGTGATATCTACTTGAAGCCTAATTTGCTTTGATCCTTTAAATTCAATGAGAACCTCCTGAAGATGCAGTTAATATACAAGTTGTAGTGGTCTTGCCTGATATAATCCTGCTGAAATACATTTTGCAGAGTTGGAGTTCTATCATCACATGTTTAAGGACTTGTGTCTGAAATAACATCCACATGACTTAAATTATCGGATACAGTATATTACAACATTATATTAATTGACCTTTATAATGCATAGGAAGATATCTGCAGTGCCGTCCTTTGATTGAGGTGTTAAAGATATATCAGGATATCTTGTTTCCCCTTTCATATCAGAATTAATGGAGAAATCAAACTCATGCTCTGAGTACTGTAATTTTGAAACTTTATTCATAATAAAATTATTTACAAGTATAAACTGTTCAATGCCCTTTCATTCTTTCTACTTATGGTCAATGTTTTAGTTCTGGTTCGATTGCATTCATACACATCAACAGCACTGCTATGACTCATGGTGCCCTAGGGTGGTACACTGCTACCACAGTAATTAAGTGCCTTCTTCCTACTACCCTCTTCAGAAGGAGAAGAATCTTACACTGTGATCCTTTCCCATCCAGCCCTCGTGTCCCTCTGCAGGTGCTCCAGCAGCCAGTCTCCACGGACGTCTTGATGTGCTGGTAGACCAAATGTGGAAGTTTTGGTAAGGCAAGAATTAACATAAAGATAGAGTGCAGACAACCCAGTCAAGAACTGCCTTTGCACACCAGGGATCTGGAGACAAGATAAGAGATCAAAGCACCCGCACCAACTCACAAATGACTTTGGAGATACTCTGAAGGTGCTGGAAATCCGAGCAACACACAGAAAATGCTGGAGAAACTCAGCAAGTCAGGCAGCATGTATGGAAAGAAGTACAAAGTTTCGGGCCGAAACTCTTTGGCAGACCTGGAGAAAAAAAACTGAGGAGTAGATTTAAAAGGTGGGGGGAGGGGAGAGAGAACCACCAGGTGACAGGTGAAGCCTGGAGTGGGAGCATGAAGTAAAGAGCTGGGAAGTTGATCTGTGAAAGAGGTGGAAGGCCATGGATGAAAGAGAAAGGAGTAAGAAGCACCAGAGAGAGGCGATAGGTGGGCAAGGAGATAAGGTGAAAGAAGGGAAAGGGGATGGGAAATGGAGAGGGGGGGTTGGGGGGCATTACTGGAAGTTTGAGACAATGATATTCATGCCTTAAGGTTGGAGGCTACCCAAACAGAATTTAAGATGTTGTTCCTCCAGCCTGTGTGGCCTCATCACAACAGTGGAGGAGGCGATTCCAATATGCCCATCCATGACCACCCATTTTAATTCCACTTCCCATTCCCATTCCAATATGTCCAACTATGACCTCCTCTATTGTCGTGATGAGGCCACTCTTGGGTTGGAAGTAGAGATTGCTCAACATTTAATTAATATACCGTATATAAGCACATGAAAACTTTTGGGATAGAACGCTAAGGACTAAGTGCTGGAACATTGAATTAGGTACCTTTTTGATAAGTGTGCTAACAGGTGTGTTTCCATACTGTATGACTAACTATTTGCATTCAAAGATCTAAACTTACTGTTCACTTATAGAAGGTCATTGTGTAACAAAAGTTGACTTTGATTAGGTCAGCATCAGTATGCAAAATTATACTGAACCATGTTGAAGCAATTCCAAGATAAAATGTTCAATTGACCTTACATGTGAAATAAAGTAATATTTAAAATTAATTAAGGGGAACTGAACTATTTTGGATACCAAAACGCAAACATGAGGAATTCTGCAGATGCTGGAAATTCAAGCAACACACATCAAAGTTGCTGGTGAACACAGCAGGCCAGGCAGCATCTCTAGGAAGAGGTACAGTCGACGTTTCAGGCCGAAACCCTTCGTCAGGACTAACTGAAAGAAGAGCTAGTGAGAGATTTGAAAGTGGGAGGGGGAAGTCCTTCCAGGTGAGGCGACACTTCACCTGTGAGTCGGCTAGGGTGATATACTGCGTCCGGTGCTCCCAATCTGGCCTTCTATATATTGGTGAGACCCGACGCAGACTGGGAGATCGTCTTGCTGAACACCTACGCTCTGTCCGCCAGAGAAAGCAGGATCTCCCAGTGGCCACACATTTTTATTCCACATCCCATTCCCATTCTGATATGTCTATCTACGGCCTCCTCTACTGTAAAGATGAAGCCACACTCAGGTTGGAGGAGCAACACCTTATATTCCATCTGGGTAGCCTCCAACGTGATGGCATGAACATTGACTTTTCTATCTTCCACTAATGCCCCACCTCCCCCTCGTACCCCATCCATTATTTATTTATATACACACATTCTTTCTCTCTCTCTCCTTTTTCTCCCTCTGTCCCTCTGACTATACCCCTTGCCCATCCTCTGGGTTTTTCCCCCCTCCCCCTTTTCCTTCTCCCTGGGCCTCCTGTCCCATGATCCTCTCATATCCCTTTTGCCAATCACCTGTCCAGCTCTTGGCTCCACCCCTCCCACTTTCAAATCTCTTACTAGCTCCTCCTTCAGTTAGTCCTGACGAAGGGTCTCGGCCCGAAATGTCAACTGTACCTCTTCCTAGAGATGCTGCCTGGCCTGCTGTATTCACCAGCAACTTTGATGTATTTTGGATTCCATTAGGTAGAATTACCAATATTTATGCAACATATTATGAATTTAGAACCATTGATCCAGAGTTTGAGCCCCAGCATGGTAGCTGAACAATGTACATTTTGGTGAATATATCTGAGATAAAAAAGGGCTAATATCAGTGGTAGTAATCATAAAATTAAGAAAATGTTGTAAAATTCCACCATGTTATCAGTCTGTATGGATTGGTGATAATATCTCCTCGCTGACAATCAACATTGGTGCACCTCAGGGGTGTGTGTTTATCCTACTGCTCTACTCTCTCTATTCCCATGACTGTGTGGCCAGGCTTAGCTCAAATACCATCTATAAATTTGCTGATGATACAACCATTGTTGGTAGAATCTCAGATGGAGACGAGGGCATACAGGAGCGAGATGTACCAATTCGTGGAGCGGTGTCGCAGCAACAACCTTGTACTCAACGTCAGTAAAATGAAAGAGCTGGTTGTGGACTTCAGGAAGGGGAAGATGAAGGAACACATACCAATCCTCATAGAGGGATCAAAAGTAGAGAGTGAGCAGTTTCAAGTTCCTGGGTGTCAAGGTCTCTGAGGATCTAACCTGGTCCCAACATATCGATGCAGCTATAAAGAAGGCAAGACAGCGTCTGTACTTCATTAGGAGTTTGAAAAGATTTGGTATGTCAACAAAACACTCAAAAGCTTCTATAGATATACGGCAGAGAGCATTCTGACAGGCTGCACCACAGGACCGAAAGAAGCTGCAGAGAGTTGTAAATATAGTTGGCTCCATCTGGGGTACAAGCCCACAAAGTACCCAGGACATCTTCCAGGAGCAGTGCCTCAGAAAGGCAGAGTCTGTTATTAAGGAACCCCAGTGCTCAGGGTATGCCCTTTATTTATTATTATCATCAGGTAGGAGGTACAGAAACCTGAAGGCACACACTCAGTGACTCAGGAACAGCTTCTTCCCCTCTGCCATCCAATTCCTAAATGGACATTGAACACGTGAACACTACCTCACTTTTTAAATACATATTATTTGTTTTTGTACGATTTTTAATCTATTCAATATACATATACTCTATTTATTTTACTTCTATATTATGTATTGCATTGGACTGCTGCTGCAAAGTTAACAAATTTCATGACACATGCCAAAGGTAATAAACCTGATTCGGATTCTAATTCTGACTGTTTATTAATGTACTTAAGGAAAGGAAATATACTGTCCTTCCCTAACCTGACTGAATTGTGGTTCCTGACCCAGCAACCTTTTTTTGCCTCACGATTTAGGGGCAATTGGAGTTAGGAAATAAATACTAGTAACACCTACATTCTGCAAAGGAATAAGAAAATGATCCTGACTCAGCCATATATCAGTGATGTCAAAAAAATTGAAATAAAAACAAAATTTGCTGGCAATACCTACATGGGATAGTGCCATGAGCAGGGAAGTTGACATTGATAGAAAGCAAAAGTGAATCAGAGTGGTAAAGAATATGGCCTGCTAGGATATTGAAAGGGGAGAGAATGCAACACTCACAACACGCTGGAGGAACTCAGCAGTTCGGGCAGCATCAGTGGAAAAGATCAGTCGATGTTTCGGGCTGGAACCCTTCGTCAGGACTGTAGAGGGAAGGGGCAGAGGCCCTATAAAGAAGGTGGGGGGGAAGGTGGGAAGGAGAAGGCTGGTAGGTTCCAGGTGAAAAACCAGTAAGGGGAAAGATAAAGGGGTGGGGGAGGGGAAGCAGGGAGGTGATAGGCAGGGAAGATGAAGAAGGAATAGCGGAAAACACAATGGGTAGTAGAAGGAGGCGGAACCATGAGGGGGGTGATAGACAGCTGGGGGAGGGGGCAGAGTGACATAGGGATAGAGGAAGGGAGGGGGAGGGAATTACCAGAAGTTGGAGAATTCTATGTTCATACCAAGGGGCTGGAGACTACCTAGACGGTATATGAGGTGTTGCTTCTCCAACCTGAGTTTAGCCTCATCATGGCAGTAGAGGAGGCCATGTATGGACGTATCTGAATGGGAGTGGGAAGCAGAATTGAAGTGGGTGGCTACTGGAAGATCCTGTCTGTTGAGGCGGACAGAGCGGAGGTGTTCGACCAAGCGGTCCCCCAGTTTGCGTCGGGTTTCACCGATGTAGAGGAGGCCGCACCGGATGCAATAGATGACCCCAACAGACTCACAACTGAAGTGTTGCCTCACTTGGAAGGACTGTTTGGGGCCCTGAATGGTGGCAAGAGAGGAGGTGTAGGGACAGGTGTAGCACTTGCGCTTACAGGGATAAGTGCCGGATGGGAGATCCGTGTGGACCAGGGAGTTGCGGAGGGACCGTCCCCTGTGGAAAGCAGAGAGGGGTGGAGAGGGAAAGATGTGCTTAGTGGTGGAGTCCTGTTGAAGGTGGCAAAGGGGAGAGAATGTATGTTTAGAAATTATGTAGGATAATCTATTGAATGTAACTGCATCCTTCTGGCTAGCAATTGAGAGGATGAGAGCTGAATTGTGGAGCAGATGGGTGTTAATAGCCAGACAAATGTGGAAAAGGAAAAGCCATGGTTCAGATAAAAAGGAAGTAATCTCAGAATCACTGATGTAGGAACTGCTAAATCTGTTCTGATGATGACAGAACCAAATAAACTGGGAGGTTAGAGTCATTAGTAGATGCAGGGTAGGAAAAGATGTAATTTGCATTGCTGCAGGGCTCTTTGGGTTTGTAATAAATGAAACAATCTTGTTTATCAAAAACAGCTTTACACATGTCTGTCATGGAAAAGCATTCAAAAGCTTAGAAAGGAAAATGATTCAAGTTATTATAAGTCTACAATCAGTAGGTTTTATGAGGAGGAAAAAATGTTTAGAGTGTTATAATAGTTTTACAAGGATGTAAACCGCAGTATAGTTGAGGGGTGGGGGGAGAAACCAGTGGTTAGAGATTCACAAAATGCTGCAGGAAGTCAGCAGTTTAGGCAACATCTATGGAGAGAAATTAACAGAATGTTTTGGGCTGAGGCCTTTCATCAGGAATCTCTGGTGTCTCTGACTGTATAGAGACTGTCTGGATTTTCAAAAATCATTTCAGAACACAAAGGGTTGCTGCACAAAATGAGGGATCATGGGTTATGGCAATGTTTTAGTGTAGACATATAACACTGGAATGCAGATCATTTTCAATTTTTGAAACAAAATAAACTTAATTCACAATAAAAAATACATACAAGAATAACCAATTCAATGCCTTTTCTTTCTTTACATTCATAGTAAATGTGTTCCACACTGTTCAATTGCATTCATGCACATCAATAGCACTGTTGCTACTCACATGGCACTCTGGGGTGGTATGCTGCTAGTATAATTACTGAAGGGCTTTTCCCTCAACCTGGCCTCTCCCACTCCAGTAGAAGAACCCACACTGTGGTCCCTCCCCACGTCCTCACTACAGTTATTTTCAGATTAGCAGACTTCTGGTGGTTTGGTACTACTAGGCTCAGTACTGAAGTCCTCAACTATTCACAATAGGAATGATTGAATGTAACACATTTGGTTTCTGGCTTTGTTTTACCATCAGAGATTCTCAACAATTGATGTAATCAATGTATTCAAATATAACAAGGGATGTAAGCAGTGACCATGGCTTGTGGACGGTTGCAGTGTACATCATCTAAAATATGCACATTAGTTACTCATCTTGACCACTCTGACAATACCTCCTACACTTAAACCTCTGCTACTGAGAAGGACATAAGGAACATTACTCCCTGCACTTTCACCTCAAGGCAACACCGTAGTAACATAGAAAACCTACAGCATAATATAGGCCCTTCAGCCCACGATGCTGTGCCGAACACATACTTACTTTAGAAATTACCTAGGGTTATCTAGTAATTTTTCTAAGCTTCATATACATATACAGGAGTCTCTTAAAAGACCCTATTGTATCCGCCTCCACCACCGTCACCGACAACCCATTACACGCACTCACCACCCTCTGCATAAAAAATTTACAGCTGACATCTCCTCTGTACCTACTTCCAAGCACCTTAGAACTGTGCCCTCTTATGTTAGCCATTTCAGCCTTGGGGAAAAAGCATCTGACTATCTACACGATCAATGCCTTTCATCATCTTATGCACCCCTATCAGGTCAAATCACATCCTTCATCGCTCCAAGGAGAAAAGGCCAAGTTCACTCAACCTATTCTCATAAGGCATCCTCTCCAATCCAGGCAACATCCTTGGAAATCTCCTCTGCACCTTTTCTATAATTTCCACATCGTTCCTGTGGTGAGGTGACCAGAACTGAGCACAATACAGCCCAGTTTTGCATCCTATCGTTGTCCTGCTGTAACCTATGACAGCCCTCCACACTATCCACAACACCCCCAACCTTTGTGTCATCAGCAAATTCACTAACCTATCCTTCCACTTCCTTATCCAGGTCATTCATAAAAATCTCAGAGTAGTGGTCCCAGAACAGATCCGAGGCACACCACTGGTCACCGGCCTCTATGCAGAATTTGACCCATCTACAAGCACTCTTTGCCTTCTGTGGGCAAGCCAGTTCTGGATCCACAAAGCAATGTCCCCTTGGATCCCATGCCTCCTTACTTTCTCAATAAGCCTTGCATGGGGTACCTTATTAAATGCCTTGCTAAAATCCATATACACAACATCTATGGCTCCACCTTCATGAACGTGTTTAGTCATATCCTCAAAAAAATTCAGTCAGGCTCGTAAGGCATGACCTGCCTTTGACAAAGCTATGCTGACTATTCCTAATCATATTATGCCTCTCCAAATGTTCATAAATCTGCTTCTCAGGATCTTCTCCATCAACTTACGAACCACTGAATTAAGATTCACTGGTCTATAATTTCCTGGGCTATCTCTACTCCCTTTCTTGAATAAGGGAACAACATCTGCCACCCTCCAATCCTCCAGAACCTCTCCCAACCCCATTGATGATGCAAGGATCATTGCCAGAGGCTCAGCAATCTCCTCCTTCGCCTCCCACAGCAGCCTGGAGTATATCTTATCCAGTCCCTGTGATTTAGCCAACCTGATGCTTTCCAAATGCTCCAGCATATCCTCCTCCTTAAAGTCTATATGCTCAAGCTTTTGAGTCCACTCTAAGTCATCCCTACAATCGGCAAGGTCCTTTTCCGTAGTGAATACTGAAGCAAAGTATTCATTAAGTACCTCCGATATCCCCTCTGGTTCCATACACATTTTTCCACTGTCACACTCGATTGGTCCTATTCTCTCACATGTTATCCTCTTGTTCTTCACATACTTATAGAATGCCTTGGGGTTTTCCTTAATCCTGCTCGCCAAGGCTTTCTCATGGCCCTTTTTGGCTCTCCTAATCTCATCCTTAAGCTCCTTCCAGCTAGCATCATAATTTTCTAGATCTCTATCATTACCTAATTTGAACCTTTCGTAAGCTTTTTGTTTTTTTGACTAAATTTTCAACAGCCTTTGTACACCATGGTTCCTATACCCTACCATCCTTTCCTTGTCTCTTTGGAATGTACCTATGCAGAACGTCACACAAGTATCCACTGAACATTTGCCACATTTCTGCCGCACATTTCCCTGAGAACATCTGTTCCCAATTTATGCCTCCAAGTTCCTGCCTGATAGCCTCATATTTCAACTTACTCCAATTACATACTTTCCCAACTTGTCTGTTCCTATCCCTCTCCAATGCAGTGGTAAAGGAGATAGAATTGTGATCACTATCTCCAAAATGCTCTACCACTGAGAAACCTGACACCCGACCAGGTTCATTTCCCAATACCAGATCAAGTACAGCCTCTCCTCTTGTAAGCTTATCTACGTATTGTATCAGGAAACATTCCTGAACACACCTAACAAACCCCATCTAAACCCCTTGCTCTTGGGAGATGCCAATCAATACTTGGGAAAATAAAATCACCCACCACAACAACCCTGTTATTATTACACATTTCCAGATCTGTCTCCCTATCTGCTCTCAATGTCCCAGTTACTATTGGGTGGTCTACAAAAATACACCCAGTAGAGTTATTGACCCCTTCCTGTTCCTAACTTCCACCCACAGGGACTCAATAGACAATCCCTCCATGACTTCTTCCTTTTCTGCAACCCTGACACTATCTCTGATCAGCAGTGCCATGTCCCCACCTCTTTTGCTTCCCTCCCTGTCCATTCTGAAACATCAAAAGCCTAGCACTCTAAGTAACCATTCCTGCCCTCGAGCCATCCAAGTCTCTGTAATGGCCACAACATCATAGCTCCAAATACTGATCCACGCTCTAAGCTTATCCACTTTGTTCATGATGCTTCTTGCATTGAAATAGATGCATCTCAAACCATCAGTCTGAGTGCGTCCCTGCTCTATCACCTGTCTATCCTCCCTCTCACACTGCCTACAAGCCGTTTCTTCCTCCGTCTCTTCAGTTCGGTTCCCACCCCCCAGCAATTCTAGTTTAAGCTCTCCCCAATAACTTTAGCAAACCTCCCTGTCAGCATATTGGTCCCCCTCGGATTCGACTGCAACCCGTCCTTTTTGTACAGGTCACGCCTGCTCAAAAAGAGGTCCCAGTGATCCATAGATCTGAATCCCTGTCCCCTGCTCCAATCCCTCAGCCATGCATTTATCCTCCACCTCATTCTATTCCTATGCTCACTGTCATGCGGCACAGACAGTACTCCCGAGAATACCACCTTTGAGGTTGTGCTTCTCAACTTCCTTCCTAACTCCCTGTGGTCTCTTTTCAGGGCCCCCCTTTTCCTACCTATGTTATTGGTATCAATATGTACCACGACCTCTGGCTGTTCACTTTCCTAATTCATGATATCATGGATGCGATCAGAAACATTCTGGACCCTGGCACCTAGGAGCAAACTACCATCTGTGCTTCTTTCCTGTGTCCATAGAATCACCTGTGAGACCCCCTATCACTACTGCCACCGTCTTCCTTTCCCTACCTTTCTGAGCCACAGGGCCATGCTCTGTGTCAGAGGTGCAGCCACTGTTGCTTCCCTCAGGTCAGTTTTCCCCCCAACAGTACTCAAACAAGAGTACTTATTGTTAAGGGGGACAGCCACAGGGGTACTCACTAGTATCTGACTCTCGCCCTTCCCTCTCCTGACTGTTACCCACTTACCTGTCTCCTGAGGCCCCAATGTGACTACTTGCCTATGGCTCCTCTCTATCACCTCCACACTTTCCCTGACCAGACAAAAGTCATTGAGCTGCATCTCCAGTTCCCTAGCACGGTCCCCAAGGAGCTGCAGCTCAACACACCTGGTACAAATATGACCATCCAGGAGGCTGGGAGTCTCTCGAACATCCCACATCTGACACCCAGAACAGAACGCCAGCCTCACAGACTTATTTTCTATTCCTATTCCTCACAAATAACTTACCTTGCCGAAGTCTCGTTGAGCCAAAGTCCTCCTACTCTGTCTCCCTCTACTCCGGCACCCGCTCTATAAAGCTGTCTTCTTTTTAAATCTTTCCTTCTGGTCTAACTCGCTGACGTCCACAGGCTTGCGCAGTTGTGCCTTGATCAAACTACTGAGGAAAAAACTGTCTTCTTTTAAATCCTTCCCGCCAGTCTAACTCACTGACATCCACATGTTTGTGCAGTCGTGCCTCGACCAGTAGTGTAGTAGTTAGTGTAACACTTTACAGCTCCAACAATCTGGGTTCAATTCTGCCACTGCCTGTAAGGAGTTTATATGTTCTCCAAGTGACTGCGTAGGTTTCCTCCCACATTCCAGAGACATCTGGGTTAGGTTTATTAAGTTGTGTGCATGCTATTTTGGTGACACAACCATGGTAACACTTGTAGGCTGTCCCCAGCACATCCCTGGAAGGTGTAAATCATTGACACAAATGACGCATTTTACTGTATGTTTTGATGAGCATGTAACAAATAAAGATATTCTTAAATCTTTATTGTCAATCCTTCATCATCACTGGATTTAATTCAGGGAGGGGAGGAGAAGATGGCAGCACACGCAGCCACTCCAAAATGATAACCTATTTGTAAGTAGGTACCGTGCACAATCCTGATTTGATGGAGATAGACGTGAGCAGCATGGAGGAACATATGGAGAAACTTCTGAAATGCCCGCTTCCCTGCCACTGCTACTGTGCAATTGAGAATCTCTGGAGGGGAAGGCCCCAAATCCTCGGGTTGTCTATTGCCTGTTGCCGGGGCCGAAGCGCTCGGCAGAGATGGTGCTCAGTGCTCGGTGTCGGAGGCTCGAAGTTTTCGGACAGACTCAACAGTCGGCTGTGGTCGGGTGCTTCCAGGGTGCTGCATCGGCAAGTTTGCGGCGCTGGGAGCTCATGGCAGGGAGAGTTTTTCTTCCTTCTACCGTCTGCGTGAGATGATCGGACTTTTGAGAGACTTTGAGACTTTTTTTTTTTAACCGTGCCCATGGTCTGTTCTTTATCAAATTATGGTATTGCTTTGCACTGTTGTAAGTATATGTTATAATTATGTGTTTTTTGTCAGTTTTTCAGTCTTGGTTTGTCTTGTGTTTCTGTGGTATCATTCTGGAGGAACATTGTATCATTTCTTAATGCATGTGTTACTAAGTGAAATAAAAGAGGACTGCGTGTCCTCATAATCTAATCTAATACCGTTGTAGAACCACCTTCATCAAAGGCATTGCAACAATTCAAGAAGTTGGCTAAATGCCAATATCACAAGGGTAATTATGGATGGGAAATAAATGCTGCCTTTGCCAGGAATACTCATATTCTAAAAAAATAAATATACAAGCAAGTTAATTAACTAACCAATTTGATATCTGATGACATTGGTTATACAAAGAATGTTAGTTATAATACTAGGGAGCATACTATCTTCAATGTGTCTTGTGGGATCTTTAATGTTTAAAAGTGAAAGCCGATTTTGCTCACTATTCGTGATGGTCACTCCCCTCTCCATGGTGCTAAGGTTATGAAGACTGCCCCAGCTGCTGTCTTCAGTGCCCGCTAATATGGTGAACAGATAAGTGAGGCTTTGAATGTGCTTCAGGCTGCTCCAGGGTTCAGATCTGAGGACTCAATTTGGTTCGCAATGTTGTCATTCACTTCAGTTGGTCGCATGATTTGTGTTTTTTTCCCTTTCGCACATCAGGTTATTGGCCGTTTACTTTTATTTATTTTCTTTAATTAGGTTCTTTCGGGTTTCTTACTTTGTGGCTACCTGTAAGCAAACAAATCTCAAGGTTGTATAATTTATACTTTCTTTGGTAATAAATGTATTTCAAATCTTTGAATCTTTGAATCATGTTTTGCACAGTACAATTATAATGATACTTCACTTTTCCTAATCTTCAACCTTATTGCAATAAAGGCCCACATGCTTGGTACTCTTTGCTAAATATTTTTTTAAATTTCATTTGTTAACCATGGATGATGGTCTTTCTAATTGGGATAAGTTTCTGCTGAGTGTTATGAACAGCTGTTTAAGTATCTGCCATATTCATTCACTGACCAATCTTACAAAGTCTACTCCAGACTTTACTTTCATACAATTGTAGTTGACTTTATTCATTTGAGGACACAGGTTCTGTGTCCGAAATTTAACCTTCAAACTGTACCTAGAATTCTGTCACTTGGTGATCACTTCTCACTAGGAGATCCTTAGTCATAATCATCTTTTATTTATTCTACCCTAGTAAATGTGATTATATCCATAATAGCCTGTTCCCAAGTTGACCTTGCAACATATGCTCTCAGAAACAATTCCTGGCTCATTCCACAAATTCTACTTCCACAATACTCATTATAATTGATTAATTCAATCAATATGCAGATTAAAACTTGCCACGATAATTGCAGTTCACTTCTTATATTGTTTGATATTTCCGTATTTATGCTTTATCTAATTCAGAAACAACACCTTTAGAATACTTCCACCCATGTCTTTTGTCCCTGTTCACTTTTGCCACCAGAATTGATTCCACATCATAGTTCCAGACATATATATCATTATTCAACACAGCATGGATTCTTTCCTCCATTAATCAAGTTATGCTGCCTCCTTTCCTTTTTTTCTATTCATTTCAAATCTTGAATAACCTGGAATTTTGAGTTCCCAGTCCTGATCATCCTGCAACTGTCTGTGTGAAAGATATTTAAGCAAACTTGTCTGCTTCTATGTTTGCCATCAAGTTATCTATCTCAGCGGTCCCCAAGCACCGGGCCGCAAAGCATGTGCTACCGGACCGTGAAGAAATGATATGATTTGGCGATATGAGTCAGCTGCACCTTTCCTCATTCCCTGTCACGCCCACTGTTGAAACTTGAACGCACGCGAACTCATGACCCGCACATCATCCATGTCAGCACAGGAAGGAGATCAACTCCTCGACCTTGCAAATGACGACGGACTGAACAGTATGTTTGACATAACATCTCTGCTGGCATGCGGGATCAAAGTCAAAGCTAAATATCCTGAGATAGCCATGAGAGAGCTGAAAATGTTGCTTCCATTTCCATCACATCTCTGCAATGAATGCAGCAAAAACTAAATTGCGGAATAGACTGGACATAAAGAACCCCCTTTGAGGATCACTGTCTCCCGTCACCCCTTGATAGGACCGTGTTGTTGCAGGGAACAAGCCCAGGGCTCCCACTGATTCAGCGATACTGCTGTGTTGCAATGATTTTATATGTTCATACAGGGAAAATATGTGATGTGTGTTTAATATCCAAACGTTTCTTAAAATATTATGATGCTATTGACTTATAAGTGACTTATATAACCATATAACAATTACAGTAAGGAAATAGGCCATCTCTGCCCTTCTAGTCCATGCCGAACGCTACTCTCACCTAGTCCCACCGACCTGCACTCAGACCACAACCCTCCATTCCTTTCCTGTCCATATACCTCGTTCAACACTTACTTCAAGCTCCCGTCCTTCCCTGAAAATTGACTTATCACTATATTTACGCGAGGAAAATATGCACTGTGTGTTTAATATTAAATTCGTTAGATAAATAGACAATAGATGCATAAGTAGGCCATTCAGCCCTTCAAGCCTGCACTGCCATTCTGAGATCATGGCTGATCATCTCCTATCAATACCCGGTTTCTGCCTTGTCCCCATAACCCTTGATTCTCCTATTCATAAGATACCTATCTAGCTCCTTCTTGAAAGCATCCAGAGAATTGGCCTCCACTGCCTTCTGAGGCAGCGCGTTCCACACCTCCACAACTCTCTGGGAGAAGTTCCTCCTCAACTCTGTCCTAAATGACCTACCCCTTATTCTTAAACCATGCCCTCTGGTACTGGACTCTCCCAGCATCTGGAACATATTTCCTGCCTCTATCTTGTCCAATCCCTTAATAATCTTATATGTCTCAATCAGATCCCCCCCCCTCAATCTCCTTAATTCCAGCATGTACAAGCCCAGTCTCTCTAACCTCTGTGTAAGACAGTCTGGACATCCCAGGAATTAACCTAGTGAACCTACACTGCACCTCCTCCACAGCCAGGATGTCCTTCCTTAACCCTGGAGACCAAAACTGCACACAATACTCCAGGTGTGGTCTCATCAGGGCCCTGTACAAATGCAAAAGGATTTCCTTGCTCTTGTACTCAATTCCCTTTGTAATAAAGGCTAACATTCCATTAGCCTTCTTCACTGCCTGCTGCACTTGCTCATTCACCTTCAGAGACTGATGAACAAGTACTCCTAGATCTCTTTGTATTTCTCCCTTACCTAACTCCACACCGTTCAGATAATAATCTACCTTCCTGTTCTTGCTCCCAAAGTGAATAACCTCACACTTATCCACATTAAACACCATCTGCCAAGTTTCTGCCCACTCACCCAGGCTATCCAAGTCACCTTGAATTCTCCCAACATCCTCATCACATGTCACACTGCCACCCAGCTTAGTATCATCAGCAAACTTGCTGCTGTTATTCACAATGCCTTCCTCTAAGTCATTGACGTAAACCGTAAACAGCTGTGGTCCCAATACCGAGCCCTGTGGCACCCCACTCGTCACCACCTGCCATTCTGAGAAACACCCATTCACTGCTACCCTTTGCTTTCTATCTGCCAACCAGTTTTCTATCCATGTCAGTATCCTCCCCCCAATGCCATCAGCTCTGATTTTACCCACCAATCTCCTATGTGGTACCTTATCAAATGCCTTCTGAAAGTCAAGGTAGATCACACCCACTGGATCTCCCGCATCTATCTTCCTGGTTACATCCTCGAAAAACTCCAATAAATTAGTGAAGCATGATTTGCTCTTGGTAAATCCATGCTGGCTCGGCCCAATCTTATCACTGCTATCAAGATATGCCGCTATTTCATCTTTAATAATGGACTCTAGCATCTTCCCCACTACTGATGTTAGGCTAACAGGGCTATAGTTCTCTGTTTTCTCCCTCCCTCCTTTCTTAAAAAGTGGGATAACATTAGCCATTCGCCAATCCTCAGGAACTGATCCTGAATCTAAGGACCATTGGAAAATGATCACCAATGCATCCGCAATTTCCAGAGCCACCTCCTTTAATACCCTAGGATGCAGACCATCTGGACCTGGGGATTTGTTAGCCTTTAGTCCCATCAGTCTACTCATCACCATTTCCTTCCTAATGTCGATCTGTTTCAGTTCCTCTGTTACCCTATGTCCTTGGCCCATCCATACATCTGGGAGATTGCTTGTGTCTTCCCCAGTGAAGATAGATCCATAACAATTTCTCCCAATTCATTCTTCAACCCTTTTAGAAATGAAATTAAGTATTAGCCACTTATCACCTATATTCCAGTTGTGATTAACACCCCCCATCCCCCCCGGAACAGAATCGCCAAAAACGATTTGTAGAAAAAAATCAGGACGTACATGCATGAGCAAGTCACGCATGCACACTGGTGCTCGCGCGAGGCTTCATTGTCATTGTAGTCATTCTCGAGGTAAATACAACGTATTTGACTGCTACTCTTGTCCATCGGCAACCCTACCACTGCCCCCCCCCCCCCCGGGTCAGCTGGTCCACAAGGATATTGTCAATATTAAACCAGTCCGCAGTGCAAAAAAGGTTGGGGACCCCTGATATCTATCTTATTTCAAATACTCCATACATTCAGATCAACAGCCTTGCACTTCAACATTTTGCACTTTTTCCTTCAAATTTACTTCCCACTGCAATTCTTTTCTAATTACAGAAACAACATCTAGGAGATAATTTGTTTGCAAGGAGCACCTGGTAATAAAATTCACCAACTTCATTAAAGATCAGTCAGCTGTTTAATCACCAGCTCACGTAATGAAATGAGATTTCCTCTGACCTTTTATGTAGTTATGAATATTATGGGATTCATTCTGCAATTAGATTGTCATAACACTTTGAAATTAGCAAACATTTGACAACATGGGCCAAAATATCACTGGATTGAAAGTACTTTGAGATAAAGACATACAATGTGTTTTGATGTCAAATTAATTGTTGTGGAAGGAAAATAAGTATTTCTTCTGAGCAAATACTATTTTAAAATATTTAACCCTATAACCATATAACACTTACAGCATGGAAACAGGCCATCTCGGCCCTTCTAGTCCATGCGGAACTCTTACTCTCACCTAGTCCCACTGACCTGCAGTCAGCCCATACCCCTCCATTCCTTTCCGTCCATATAGTGGTCCAATTTAACTTCAAACGACAACATCGAACCTGCCTCAACCACTTCTGCTGGAAGCTCGTTCCACACAGCTACGACTCTCTGAGTGAAGAAGTTCCCCCTCATGTTACCCCTAAACTTTTGCCCTTTAACTCTCAACTCATGTCCTCTTGTTTGAATCTCTCCCACTCTCAATGGAAAAAGCCTATTCACGTCAACTCTATCTATCCCCCTCATAATTTTAAATGCCTCTATCAAGTCCCCCCTCAACCTTCTACGTTCCAAAGAATTTACCCAAGATTTTTCTCATGTCCTCTGTCAAAGAATATTATTCAAGCCAAATACAGCAAGTATGCATAACATGGCTATATCTGGCTCAGGTATTAAAATACAGTAGATAGCACTTACTCTTGATTTGGTAAAATTAACAAATGTTAGCCAACAATGGCAAAATATCACTATTTAAGTCAGTCTTTTTTTGAATCTTTAAGGCAAAAGGTTACTGTTTGATAAGTATCCCTGCAGGAAAAAGAATCTCAAGATTGTATGTGGTGATATGTCTATACTCTGATTATAAATTGTACTTTGGACTTTGAACTTTCAAGTTCTAGGTACCAAAGAAGTCTGTCTGAGGCTATGGTGGGATATCGTGCAGCTAGAACGTTGGGTACAGTTGTGGCTGATGGAATTTAATTCTGTCAGATTTGAATGAATGTGTTTTGGGGAGATCAAGTTCTTGTAAGAAAAATTGCGGGGACCATAGGAGTCTGTAATGGCCAGTGCTATCATGTTTGCTGTTGTGTTCTGGGGCAGCAGGCTGAGGGTAGCAGACACCAACAGAATCAACAAACTCATTTGTAAGGCCAGTGATGTTGTGGGGATGGAACTGGACTCTCTGACAGTGGTGTCTGAAAAGAGGATGCTATCTAAGTTGCATGCCATCTTGGACAATGTTTCCCATACACTACATAATGTACTGGTTGGGCACAGGAGTACATTCAGCCAGAGGCTCATTCCACCAAAATGCAACATGAGCATCATAGGAAGTCATTCCTGCCTGTGGCTATCAAACTTTACAACTCCTCCCTTGGAGGGTCAGACGCTCTGAGCCATTAGGCTGGTCCTGGACTTATTTCCATCTGGCATAATTTACATATTATTATTTAATTATTTATGGTTTTATATTGCTATATTTATACTATATTCTTGGTTAGTGCAACTGTAATGAAACCTAATTTCCCTTGGGATCAATAAAGTATGTCTATCTATTTATGTACAGAGGGACTTTGGCGTGCAAGTTCATTGTTCCCTAAAAGTGATAATGCAAGCGGATAGGACAGAGAAATAAGCACTAGGTTTTCTTGCCTTCATAGACTGAAGCATTCAATATAAAAGTTGTATTGTCGTTTAGTAGTAGCACAAAAGATTGTTGGTCCACCTTGAGAGAACTGCGTATAGTTTTGGTCACTGTACTACATGAAGAGCATAGCTATAGAAAATGCAGAAAACTTTTAGCAGGATGTTGCTTGGAATGGATGGCCGTAGTTATAAAGAGAGATTGGATAGGTTAGGATTATTTTCACTGAAACATACTCTCCGAGGCTGATGAGTAATCTTACAGAGGCTTGTACAATCTTAAGACACATACTGTGGATAGTCAGCATCTTTTTCCCAAGGTAGTCAAATCTTGAAATAGAATCTACATGTTTAAGGTGAGAAGTGAGAAATTTTAATGAGATTTGAGTAGTAATTTTGTTATACAGAGGGCGGTGAATATCTAGATAGAGCTGCCATGGGAAATAGTGGAGACAGACACAGTTGCAACACTTAAAAAGTGTTTGGACATTTACTTCAATTAAAGCGTAGCAGAGTATGGGCCTAAAGCAGGCAAATAGGATTAGAATAGATTGGCGCAAACAAGATAGGCCAAAAGGCCCATTTCTGTTCCAATGATTAATGAATGAAGGAAGAGGAGTGTTCCTTCTTAATGGCTTTCAAATAATTACATCGCTTACTTTTGTTACGTAAACGGCAACGATGAATATTAATCGAAACTGGGCAACCGAACATTTATTAAACACGTATAAACGATAAGGAAAAAAAAAACAAAGGAAAACTTTAACCGGAGGTTAAACAGGTACGCAGCCGTTCATCAACTCCACTCGGCTTTGGTTCTTAAAGCGTTAAATGTGTAAACAGTTCTTAAAGCGATACAGTCAGATATAGTTCTTACAGCGATAACTTCGAAAGTCCAACAGTTTTACACGTTCAATCGGGAGAGACTTCTTTGGAGAAGGATTTCTTCACCGACGCACCTTTACTGCTGGTTCCGTCCACAGGATTCCCGATGCCGAAATTAAACAGTTTAAATCGACTGACCTTAAATTCCTTTTAGAGAGAGAGAGAGCCTTTTTGCATGAACTCATTGCGCTATTGCAAGAGGTATCTCAATGCAGGTTCTCTTCAACGAAGACTCAATAAGGTCGATCCTTTATTAAACTGCCAAACGATGCCGACTTCTCTCGATCCTTCACTTCGATGAATTCTTCACTCTCCCTTCAAAACTGTCGGAATTGAGTAAATTGGCACTCCCAGTCCAAATACAATATCTTGTAAGAGAACGCACCTTCCGTTTTAAAAATGAAACTGCGTCACAAAAATCAACACGCAACAGAAACGGAGGCACAACACGTTCTACCTGGAAATCTACAAACTGAAAAAACCCACGGCGTCACCTGAGTCGACCCTTATATAGTCACGGGGGGGGGCACATGTCATCACGTGACCTCACATCGGCGGGAAAATCACATCAGGTGACCTCCAAAAGACCATTACAGCATTCTCACAAAAAAAACAGATCTCCTTGAGCATGTAACACTTCTAATAATTATATTGCATTAACATCTCACTCAGTGCTCATTTCCCAAACTAAATTCTATTTTGTGGTCATCTTTTGAATTGTACTGTTTCTAACACTAGTGAGATATGGGATTCAAGATATACTGTACATGACAGACTAGTTCTTTTAACTACAAATCTTGTCACACCAAGATAAAAGGAGACGTTGTAGTCTGCTTGTTGTACTCCCTAAAGCCATTAAAAGGCAGTAATAGAAACATCTCCACTTCTCTTGAATCCTGAAATTAAAGGTACTGTCCTGTCACTTTTTGTGTTTAAGTAACTGGATGACACCATTTATCCTTCCTTCAAGTGATATTAGATTATCTAGTGACTCAGGATAGAAGGTAGTCATATGAATTTTGTTCCTTCTTGCATGAGGAGGAGATAGTTAAGTAATGTTCCTTATAATTGGATAAAAAGATTTTGAACTAATTTGTGCCCATTTTACTTGGGAGAGAAAGGATTGGATGATGTACATGAAACATACTAAACAGCAGGAGCTGTTCATCTAAGAGTCTTGGGACTAATGATGAAAACCTTGAGTGAGAAAAAGAGAGAGTGTCAGGTACCGTGAAAAATATTGATCTTGGCAGATATTCAAAAGAGCCTTGTAGCCTCATGGTGAAAGTGGAGACTTTTGGAGGAGCCAGCAGATAACTGACTTAGGAGGCTCAAATTACTTCTGTTGTAGCTCTGCTAAATGTCACCATTGACAGGATTGCTACTTTGCAAGCAAAAATGATCAGTGATGTTTTTGGGTGAGTTGGTAATGTACATGCAGCACTCCTGGCTAATAATGGCAGGGGTACCACCTTCCTTGGCCATTCTAAGTGCCTCAGTGCAAATTGCTACTGTCACAAGGCTTGGCTGTTATCCTCTAATGTTTAAAGGCATATTGATGTCTTCACAAGCAAGTCTTGCAAGTCCCCAGAATGGAGCTGTTATTATCTACAAACTTGCAGTTTCTGTGATAGCCCTTCAGTTGTGGCCTTGCACAGATGACGTAGAGAGAGTGACTGCAGATGAGATATAGTATCGCATTGGCCAAAAACCAGCAACCTTTCCATTCTATAGGCAGTCATGGATATGCCTAATGCCACATGTCCTGGACTTCCCAATAAGGGGTCAAGGGTCGGTGAAGAAGGCTGTGTGTTATTAAATCAACATACACAATTTTCTTTCGTGATAGTACCTTCCCATTGGCAGGTACACTCTTCACCTTTCCTTTGCCTCATTAGGATCAAAGGGTATGGTGATAAAGTTCTGTTATACGAAGGTAGACATTACCCATCTAAGTTGGTTCCCACTTGCTGAAGGATAGTATACATCTCTCCTTCAGACTGTAGCCCAATGCTCCAATCTCATCTCCTAATACTACTAGTATTGTGGCTCATTAATTGTTCACCAGTCTCCTCCCCTATGACTTAAATGCTGCTGTGTGTTCCTGGTCTTATTATTCAGATGGCACCAAGCTTCCACTTTGGAAAAAGTAAAAAAGGCTGTGTACCAAGGGAACACACTCAGCTGAATGCTTGGGCACACTAGAACATATTCAGCAACTCAGCTGATTAGAGCACAGAGCGTATTCCTAATTAAGAATTAGAAAGGTATTATAATTCAAATCCATGCTCATGTTCTTGTTACTTCAGACTATACAAAGGAGAGCTTATTCTTGCAAGGACCTTGCTTTGTACGGGTATGCATACCAGGCACATACTGTCCTAACCATTGCCATGGCACAGCTTCCATCTGCTCATTGTTTTGAATCAAGTACAAGGAACACAGTGATTGCACTTTCAAAACATTGAAGAGCATTACATGCAGTTCAGTGTTAATCATTGAGGAAACCCATCAAGAATCCAGCCCAGTCTCATAGACAAATTCTTTTTGAATTTCTACCATTTTTTTCCTTCACCATATTACACCAGGTGACAAAGTTATTATAAAGCTCTTGATGTTATTAGACAGATGTTTCACAGTGACACTACATCCTGGTTGTTGACAGCACACAGAACTTCATAATCTATTAAATGCTCATTATTACTGATGATAATACAAATGGTACTCAAAAGTTCAAATTTATTATCAAAATACATTTATGCCACCATATGCGACCTGAGATTCAATATCTTGTGAGCAATCACAGTAAATACAAAAACCACAATAGAATCAATGAAAGACCACACCCAATAGGATGGACAACAAATATAAACAAAAAAAACCCCACAAACAACAAACTGTAAATACAAAAAGAAAGAGAATGGGGAAAAAAGATGTACCCTTAAAGATGTATCCAGAACATCTTCCAGGAGTGCCTCAGAAAGGTGGTGTCCATCATAAAGGGCCTCCACCACCCAGGACATGCCCTCTTCTCATTGCTACTATCAGGAAGGAGGTACAGAAGCTAAAATGCACACACTCAATGATTCAGGATCAGCTTCTTCCCCTCTGCCATTTGCTTCCCAAATGGACATTGAACCTATGAACAAACAAGAGAAAATCTGCAGATGTTAGAAATCTACTCCTCAGCTTTTTTCCTTACGAAGGGTCTCGGCCCGAAATGTTGACGGTATTCTTTTCCATAGATGCTGCCTGGCCTGCTGAGTTCTTCCTGCATTTGTGTGTGTTGATTGAACCTATGAACACTAACTCACTTTTTTTTTAATTTCCTATATATTTGCACTACTTATTTGACTATTTTATATATATATTTACTGTCATTCATAGTTTTTCCTCTCTCTGTTATGTATTGTACTGCTGCTGCAAAGTTAACAGATTTCACAACATATGCCGGTGATAATAAACCTGATTCTGAAAATAATAATAAATAAGCAAGCACCAAATAGCAAGAACATGAGATGAAGAGCCCTTGGAGGTGAGTGCATAGGTTGTGAGAACAGTGATGGGCGAGTGAAGTCGAGTGAAGTTATCCCCTCTGCTTCAAGTGCCTGATAGTTGAGGGGTGATTACTGTTCCTGAACCTAGTGGTGTAGGCTCTGAGGCACCTGTGCTTTTTTCCTGATGGCAGCAGTGAGAAGAGAGCCTACGTGGTGGAGTTCCTTGAGAGATGCTGTTTCCTGTGACAGTGCTCTGTAAAAATGTGCTCAGTGCTGGGGAGGGCTTTACCCATGATGAGCTGGGCCTTATCCTCATCTTTTTGTAGGCTTTTCCATCCAAGGGCATTGGTGTTTCCATACCAAGCTGTGATGCAACCAGTCATATACTATCCACTGCAGATCTATCTGCCTGTCAAAGTTTTAGATGACATGCCGAATCTTTGCAAACGGCTAAGAAAGTAGAGACGCAGCCGCGCTTTCTTCATAATGGCCCTTACGAGCTGGATCCAGACTGATCCTCTGGAATGACAACACTGAGGAATTTAGAGTTGCTGACCCGCTCCACTTGCGATCCCCCACTGAGGACAGGCTCAGGGATCTCCATTTCCTCCTTCTGAAGTAAATAATCATCTCCTTGGTCTTGCTGACATTGAGTCAGATGTTGTGGTTGTGGCATCACTCAGCCAGAGTTTCAATCTCCCTCCAATATGGTGGTTCATTGGCAAACTTAAATATGGCATTGGAGCTATGGCTAGCCTCATAGTCATAAGTATAAAGTGAGTTGAGAAAATTAATACTGTCATCAAATGAAGGTAGCTCATTTTGTGTGCCAGAAAATCTGATAACATGAGCAATGCTGGAGCTCAGTTAATTTCACACAATCTCAAAGCGAGATAAGTTCTTTATATCTCAGTAAACTAACTAGTTGCGAAGAGCCATAATTTTATATACTGTAGGTAGGTTGCATTGTAGTGGTTATAGCAATCCTTATAGCCTGCAGTGCATGTATTTCAGTATATTACAAGAAAGATGTTAGTATTTGTTGGAGAGTTTATGGAAAAAAATAAAGATTTTATAGATAATAGCTTTGAGGCAGCATGTTCAAATATTGTAACTGTAAAGTCTAAGTGTTATATTCAAATTTGGTAGTTTGCATGATTGTTTATGAGATAGAATTTAATGTTGAGATCCACAGTTTGAGTTAAATCAGATTGAAGAATTTTGATGGAAGACAAACTTTATTTCCTATAGTATATACTGTTAATGATGGACAAAAGAGACTAGCCAACTCTTTTGGAAAACTTGGTGAAAGCTTGACAAATAGAAATTATTCCACTCTAGATTTGAAGTTTTGCTGGCAGCATACTTTGCAGTCTCAGCTTTATTTATAATGTGGGCTGAGAAAGCAGGTAATCCTCTGCCTGCTGCTTTGTAGCTCAATAAAGAATGTTTGCCTTCACTGTTGCTTTTCATCAGGCTCTTGACATTAGCCAAGACTGCTGTGTGTTGGCAAATGTATCCTGCTCCCGCTTTTCCTGCTCTTCTGAGGTATTCTTCTTGAACTTTGGCCAGCAAGGGCTCTGCACTGTTGTTAACTAACTAAGCACATGAAACAGAAAATAGTAAAAACAACATGGTCACAAAGCAACTCTTATGAAGAGAACTGAATACCATCTTCAGCATGCCTGTGGAATTCTCTTTTAGGCTAATGTGAAATGGATGATTTTATCTTTCTTCAGCTAGAGACTCCAAAACCTGTATCAGTGTGAGGATTTATGACACTATATGAGCCTTGTCTCTGAGCTTCCATCCATACAGTCTATGTCCAATAAAAAAGAGTTGTCCAGTCTAATCCTGCCTCCAGCATGAAGTCCTGCAAATCGCTGCTCTTCCAACATACACCCAAGTATTTTTGAAACCTGTTAAAGGTTTCTGACTCCATACTTTCAAAGTTCAAAGTACTTATATGTCACCAAAAACAACCCTGAGATTCATCTTCTTGCAGGAATACTCATTAAAACCATAGCAGAATAATAACCATAATAGAATCAATGAAAAACTGCACCAACTTGGGCATTTAACCAACGTGCTAAAGACAACAAAATCTGCAAATACAAAAAGAAAGAAACAACAATAGTAAGTAAATAAGCAATGAATATCAAGAACATGAGATGAAGAGTCCTTGAAAGTCATTCCATAGGTTGTGGGAACATTGACTGGGCAAGTGAAGTTGAGTGAAGTTATTCCCTTTGGTTCAAGGGCTTGATGGTTGAGGGGTCATAACTGTTCCTGAACCTGGTGGTGTAAGAGCTGAGGCTCCTGTATCATCTTCCTGATAGCAGCAGTAGGAAGAGAGCATGCGCTGGCTAGTGGGGGTCTTTGATGATGTACGCTGCTTTCCTGTGTCAATGCTTCAGGTAGATGTGCTCAGTGGTGGAGAGGGCTTTACCCAAGATAGACTGGGTCGTATCATCAATTTTGTGGGATTTTCAGTTCAAGGAAATTGGTGTTTCTGTACCAGGCTGTATTGAAGCCAGTCAATATACTCTCTCCCAATATAATTTCAGGTGTGAGATCCAAATTTTTACTATCCAATAGATTAAGAAAAAATCTCTTCCTTTTTGTTACAAGTTTCTTTCAATCTCCTATTTTGACTACATAGAATCAAAAAGTGATACAGCTGAGCCCACAGAGTCAAAGAACATTTCAAAGTACATTTATTATCAAACTATGTATGCAGTATACAACTCTGAAAGTCATCTTCCCCACAGACAGTTACAAAACAAAGAAGAACCATGGAACTAACCGGTTCAAAGAAAATCATCAAACATCAAACCCTCCTACCCCCGCATGCAAAAAACAACACAAACAGCAAAAAAAAATGAGCGATGATGTAGAATATAAAATACAAAATCTAAAGGCATATTTCAGTATAGCTCGGCTCAGTGTTCATTATCTGCAGGCCGTCTTGATTGAAAAATCACCAAAAAGTAGTAACAAAAAAGAGCGATAAGAACTAGAAACTAGAACAGGTCATAAACCTGAATTAGAGTCTGAATCTACAATCCAGGTTGATTAAAACTTGCTTTGGTGTCAGGGAGAGGGAGATGACTCGAGTGAAACGACCTTACCTCGGGAACAGAGTGCAAGAGACTTCCAGACGCAGACACCTTCCTCTGGCTGCAGAGAGTGACAGGCTGATAGATGGTGCTGTACACTCGCTCGCCTTCTGCACTGACCTGATGATTTCAATCTTCCCCTACACTTTAATTGATGAGAGATGCAATCAATCATGGATCTGCACTAACTATGAACCTGAGCAGGAGATATAGTTATGGAGTCATACAGAATGGAAACTAGTCTTTGGGCCACGGAGTCAGCCATGCATTTAAACTAATCCTATATTAATCTCATTTTATTCTTCCAGCATTCTCATCAACTATCCGATTTTACCACTCACTTATGTATTAAAGCCATTGTAGCTTTTTAAGCCAGTTAACCTCCCAATCTATGTTTATGCTTGGGTGGGTGGAAATTCATAAGGACAGGAGACCAGTGGGCATTATCCACTAACTTGCATGGCTCTCAGTGTATCTTCACTTGTATGATGTAGTTGGAAAACATGCTGATGTGTAAACTAAAGAAAGGATAGAAAATCTGTGCTGGAAAACTGAAATACAACTGAAAATTCTGAAAATGACCAAAAAATTAGGCAGCATCTATGGAAAGAGAAATAAAGTTAATTTTTCAAATCTTTCTTTCTCTCAGAGTCATAAATCTTTGGACAAAATCCACAAGTATTTAAACTGGAAGGAAGACAAAGAATACAGTGAGAGAGTGGAAAAATAGATAAAGCCAAGATTGAATCAGCCATGATGTCATTGAATGGAGGAGCAGATTCAAGGAGCTAACTGGCCAATTCTTGCTTCTTACATTCAGCTGAATACTGGAACAAGCACTGTGAATGTTGGAAAGAATTTGTGCGGTCAACAATAGTTTTGTGAAGGAGCCTGACCACCAGAGTGCCTGTCTAAATTACAAAAACACCCAAGAAATTCTATTTTCTAATGAATCTGTTTGAAGCTAATTATAATATAAAGCTTCCACTTCATTCTAGGTTGTTTCATATCAACTTTGGCATTACATGAACATTAATATCTTGAAGGGTCTGCCTGACAGCAGGCCTGCTGACAGGAATTATGCAGGAAGTGTCCAGTTTAGTTTTCATGATTTCAACTGGAATATCTAATGATAAATCACAATTGAACCTCATAGCTTCCAACAAGTGAACTGAATTGAATTGAATTGACTTTATTACTTACATCCTTCATACACATGAGGAGTAAAAATTTGTACATAACTTCTCCAACTAAATGTACAATGTGTAATTTATAGTAATTTGTAATAAATAGTATGTACAACAGGACAGTCAATATAACATAGGAATACAATTATATCAGCATGAACGAATCAGTCTGATAGCCTGATGGAAGAAGCTGTCCTGGAGTCTGTTGGTCCAGGCTTTCATGCTGTGACACCATTTCTCGATGGTAGCAGCTGGATCAGTTTGTGGTTGGGATGAATCGGGACCCCAATGATCTTTCAGACCCTTTTTACACACCTGTCTTTGTAAATGTCCTGAATAGTGGGAAGTTCACATCTACAGATGCGCTGGGCTGTCGGCACCACTCTCTGCAGAGTCCTGCGATTGAAGGAAGTACAGCTCCCATACCAGGCAGTGATGCAGCCAGTCAGGATGCTCTCAATCGTGCCCCTGTAGATAGTTCTTATGATTTGGGGGCCCATACCAAACTTTTTCAACCATCTGAGGTGAAAGAGGCGCTGTTGTGCCTTTTTCACCACACACCCGGTATGTACAGACCATGTGAGATCCTCGATGATGTGTATGCCAAGGAACTTAAAGCGGTTCACCTTCTCAACCCCAGATCCATTGATGTCAATAGGGGTTAGCCTGACTCTATTCCTCTTGTAGTTCACAACCAGCTCCTTTGTTTTTGAAACATTGAGGGAGAGGTTGTTTTCTTGACAGCACTGTGTCAGGGTGATGACTTCTTCTCTGTAGACTGCCTCATTATTATTTGAGATTAGGCCAATCAGTGTAGTGCCATCAGCAAATTTCATTAGCAGATTGGAGCTGTGGGTGGTAACACAGTCATGGGTATACAGAGGGTAAAGGAGGAGACTGAGTACACATCCCTGAGGGGCACCTGTGTTGAGCGTCAGAGGGGCAGAGGTGAGGGAGCCCACTCTTACCACCTGCCGGAAATCTGACAGCAAGTCCAGGATCCAGCTACACAAGGCAGGGTGAAGGCCAAGGTCTCTGAGCTTCTTGTCTGGAGGGAATTATGGTGTTGAATGCTGAACTGTAGTCCAAGAACAGCATCCTTCTCCAGATGTGTAAGGACAGTTTGTAGAGCTGTGACTATTGCATCATCTGTAGATTAGTTGTGTCAGTAGGCAAATTGTAGGGGGTCCAGTGTGGGTAGTAGCATGCTGCAGATGTAGTCCTTGACCAGCCTCTCAAAGCATTTGCTTATTATTGAGATGAGTGCGACAGGACCCCAGTTGTTCAGTCATGTTACCATGGTCTTTTTAGGTACAGGAATAATGGTGGATGTTTTGAAGCAGGAGGGCACTCTACACTGGGAAAGGGAGAGATTAAAAATATCTGTAAACACATCTGCCAGTTGTGTCGCACACATCCTGAGTATCCGCCCCTAGATGCCATCTGGTCCCGCAGCCTTGCGGCTGTCCACTCACTGGAAACACCTGCGTACTTCAGCCTCAGAGGTGACCAAGCTGTAGGTCTCTTTGGCGGCTCTCCTCAGGGGCTCAGTGATGGCAACATTGGATTGAGCATAAAAAAGATCGAGGATTATGCATTCTGTTTTCTGGAGTATGCAGTCATCTCAAAATCCGCACTGCTGGTCGACTTCTACAGGTGTCACAAAAGGGCAGAATTTTTTGGGGGATGTTAAGTTGTTCTCAGTGTGTTAAGTGGTTCTTTGATTGGAGTCCTGGTGGAACGCAGATGAGGCCAAATGCTTTGTCACTGCAAAGTAGACAAAAGCAGAGGTAGTGAGTATACATGACTTTTATATACCTTTTCCCCTTTTTCTATGTTCAGGCAGATCCTTGCTACCTGTCTTGTCATCTTGACTGTGGGCAGTGGTTGGCTTGTGATGAATAAACAAATTCAGAGAAAGAGAGGGTTATTAAACATGGAGTAAGTCACAACATTAATCAACTAGTATATGAGAATATGTTTAGCAATCATAATGGTGTCACAGTTGTACCAAAAAGGTTAGTTTTAATGAACTGGGGAAATTTAATTGTGTAGCAGTGAAGTGTAATCCCACTAGTCAAAGTAATCTTTATCATCTGTGTAGGCTTCATTATCAATATGGTTATGAATTCTTTGTGCCATTTGATTTCATAATACCCTAATTTGAGTAGGTGATGCAAATTACCTCAAACTGTAGAGAGAGAGACACCAGAACAATTAGATTTTGATGTGTTTGTATTAAGTGCTGCAGTTTTACAGATATTTTCTGAGCATGAATTTTTTTTGTGTTATCATTTTCAAAAAGAGTGGAGCTATTGATTCATCACATGCATTTATTGAGCTAAAAGACATTGCATGAAGTTTCAAGCAGGTGACTTTATTCTTCTTTGACAAACAAGAGAAAATCTGCAGGTGCTGGAAATCCAAGCAACCGCACACACAATGCTGGAGGAGCTCAGCCGGCCAGTCAGCATCTATGGAAAAGAGTACAGTCGACGTTTCGGGCTGAGACCCTTCAGCAGGAGTCTAGCAGGTGCGTTCTTTCAGGCTTTTATATTTTCTGTCGAATGGGATGAAGAGGTGGGTGAAGAGGGAGTGTCCGGGGTAGGTGGGACTTTGATGATGCTTGCTACCATACTGATGCAGCGAGAAGTGTAGACAGAGGCCAGAGAAGGGAGGGTTCATTCCATAACTTGTTGAGCTGTGTCCACAAATGTTGCAGTTTCTTGTGGTCATGGCAAGGGCGGTTGCTGTACTTAACCATGATGGATCTGGATAGGATGCTTTCCGTGGTGCATTGATAAAAATTGGTGAGGGTCAAAAAAGACATGCTAAATTTTTTTAGCCTCCTGAGGGAGTAGAGGTGCTGGAGAGTGTGGCATCTATGTGGGTGGACCAAGACAGACTAATGTGGATGTTAACTTCTTGGAATTTGAAACTTTCAACCTTCCTAACTGTTATGAGTGTACCAGGAGTGGAGTAGGGGGCTGAGGATACAGTCTTGTGGGGCGCCAAGCTGAGAATAAAGGAACAGAAGGTTGTTCTTTTATTTAAGAGGGATACTATGATAAGCCAGGTAGCAACAGTTTGGTGAGCCTTATGTCAGTGTGTAGGAAATGCCAGTGTAGGGGAAGTGCAGGGTATATGGACGAGTATGACGTGGTGCAAGCTAAAGCCTGAGCAGCAGAGTTCTGACTGGTTACACATTTGTGGAGCACAACGTGAGAAGCCAAAGCACAGTACAGTAAGTCTGTGCAAAAAAGATACAGATTCGGCTCACCAGCAGATGAACTAAGGCGCAGCATCATTAGGGAACATTAGAAGTATGAACAAAGGTGATCTACAAGCTATCCCAGATATGTGCTTAGTGTATGTGGTTGAGGTAAGATTGACCAACATATAATTCCTTGATCTCACTTTGTCTTCAGAGTTCAGGAGAGTTATATTTAGTAGTTTCTAATACTCGGCAAATTTTTTGTAAAAGGCCTAACCAGTTTTGTCCTAGCCTTTTAACCAGACTGTCCAATGTAAACTATCAAATCTTTGGAATTTTCTATCTTAACTTTAAATAATGCCTTCTGTATAACTTCTTTTGAATAATAAACTCCACTGGTTGTTCAGTTGATGTTTCTATCCTCCCAACATTCACCTACTGTACATACTTAAAATTTAGGTGAAGTAATATATTTTCCTAATCTTTTTTCCATTGCTCTCCATTACAACACAATCCCTGCCTCTATTTCTTGTGTCTCTGTAAAGCCATTTAATCCCTTTATAATCTTATTCTTTTCCACTTTTTGGCCAGTATTCAGATTCTATATTTTTCTTTATTAGAATATGTTTGAATTATATTGTACTTAATTTAGCTCTGAGTGCTTGAATTTAGATTTCAGTTATGCAGAGATTTCTTACATAACACTAAGTAAACCTAATTAGGGAGAGCCAGCATGGCTTTGTGCAGGCAAGTCATGTCTTACTAAATTTTTTTTTTATATACTTTATTTTCAAAATTTTCAAAAAACAATGAAATCAACAAGAACATATATGCTCAGACATGTGTAAAAATAAAATAAGAAAAAAAGGAACATAACATTAGAGGGATGCCTATTGTACAAAGTGCTCAAAAGTGCACTTTTTACTAACTTCATTGAGATGAGGTGAAAAGGGTGATTGATGAAGGTAGAACTGTGGTTGTTGTCTACATGGATTTTAGTAAGGCATTTGACAAGGTCCCTTGTGGGATGCGCATCCAGAAGGTTATGATGCTTGGGATCAGTTGGCCATTTGGTCCAATGACCTGGATGAAAAAATACCTGTGTGGGTTAGTAAGTTTGCAGATGATGCAAAGGTTGGTGGTGTAATGGATAGCACAGAAGATTAGGAAAGAATAGAGCAGAATTTAGATTAATTGCAAATACGGGTGGAGAAATGACAGATAGAGTTTAACCCTATCAAACGTTAAGTGTTACTCCTTGGTAGGTCAAACGTAAAGAGACAGTATACTATTAAGGGCAAGACCCTTAACAGTGTTGATGAGCCCAAGTTCATAGCTCCTGGAAAGTGGCTATGCAGCTTGACAGTATAGTTAAGAGACGGATGGTATGTTCCCCTTTATTAGTCAAGGCATTGAGTTCAAGGGTCAGGAAGTTATGTTGCAGCTTTATAAAACACGAATTAAGCCACATCTGAACTATTACATACAATTCTGGGCACCCCATAATAGGAAGGATGTTAAGGATGTTGGAGAGGGTGCAGAAGAGGTTTATCAGGATACTGCCTGGTTTAAAGAGCATGTGCTATAAAGAGAGGTTGGACAAGCTTGGATTTTATTCCCTGGAGTGACAGAGGCTAAGGAGGTAGAGGGGATAGAGGTTATAAGATTAGAGAGGCACAGAGAGGGTAGACAGACAGTATCTTTTTCTCAGGGCTGAAATGTCTAATAAAAGGGGCAATGCATTTAAGGTGAGAGGGGGTAATTTTAAAGGAGATGTGAGAGGTAAATCTTTTACACAGAGAGTGGTGGGTGCTTGGAACATGCTGGTGGGGTGACAGTAGAGGCAGATTAGCGACTAAGAGATGCTTAGATGGGTTCATGAATGTGAAGGAAATGAAGGGATATGGACATTATGTAGGCATAAGGAATTAGTTCAGTTGGCCAAGTGATTACTAATATATTTGGTGCAGCACAACATTGTGGGCAGGAGGGCCTGTTCCTGTGCGGTACTGTTCAATGTTCCATGTTCTATGAACAAGTAGTTGTTTAGAGTTTGATCAGCTCAGTGGAAGCATTTTCCTTTGATTCTGAAACACCTCAGCAAAGTCTTAAGCACATAATTAAAAATGACCTTTCCATACAGTACCAAAGGGTCTACTGCACCAGTGAAGAGGCAATCCATTCAAACAGCTAAAAAACCAAGACTTCATCTACACTTCAAGTGAACATAAGAGGTTCCATAGCAACAGGGCTTTCTTGCTATTGGGAAAACAATGAAGTCAAAATAGAGTTGACTAGCAATTCGTTCCAATTTCTTTGAACTCAACAGATTATATTGAATCATCAGGGCACAGTATTCTTCCTCCAAAATACATTCCATCGTTTCAAAAAATCATTTCAAAAAGATTTCAGTCAGAGCATTCAATAGGATACATAGCATTGCTCATGGGAATGATTTTTTTAAACATGCTGTTCATTTATTCCATTGTTATTCACCAATCTCTGATAAACACAACTTCTACTGCTGCATTATTTTACAGGATTCAACATTCCAGCATAGATGAAACTCTATGTAAATAAGATCTACCTTTCTTTCATCAGAGCTAAGGTAAAATTTGTTTTCAATTATGCATGAGTCTTTTAGAATTCTACAAAGGTTGGCGGATAATTTATGAGTGTTTTTAAGACAGAATTAGATAAATAAGCAGGACATGGATGGGGCAGTGCATATGAGAGGTTATTTACAGGTAGTTTGGAATCTCAAGCAACTGAATGGCTTATTCCTCCTTGTTCTTTCAAATGTTCATAAAATATATTATTTTCACATGCTGCTGAAAGGAATTTGGTCAAGAATGGGATCATCCAAAATAATTAGGTACATAGTGGACATTATTATAAGATGTTAGTTTGATTCCAGGTCTTCTGTATGTATGATACACTTCCACAAGGAGGTATTTAATATGCACAATGACTTTAAAAACATTGAAGATATGTGGAAGAAAATAGCCAGAGCTGACACTGCATTGAGCAAGGAAGGGTTAATGATCTTCAAACGTAAAATCAAAGTCTACTGTGACTAATGTACTCTGTGATGTTGACAATGTGCCTTTCAGTCAGGCTGATTAAAATAACTATGTTTGTATTTGTTGTTCTAAGAATCATCACATGTCTGACATACTCTTTTAGCCTGTCTGATATACTCTTTTGAGAAATTAACACTGAAGTAAATGTGTAACTGCTCAGGGACATATCCTGCAACTTTGCTACTCAGCGGAAGTGCCATTGAAGTTCCTCCCTCTGATGATGTGTTTTTCTCTCATATGCTTGGGATATAAATAAGAGCATGACCCATTGTCAGACAGAGTCTCACGAACTCCGCCTTTAGGAGGATGGGCTCTCCATGATATCATGCTACAATAAAGGTGTTCTGAAGCGATCTCCCTCCGTGTCCGAGTGTTAGTTCTTTTTCCGTGATGAGAAGATAGCTTTTGACAACACCACCCCCATCTTCCTGAATACAGCAATGATGGTGTCATGTATGGAATTACTGATTTAGAAAGAATGGTAATGAAAGAATAATGATGTACTTCCAAGTCAGGATAGTCATGAAGTCAGAGTTATACAACATAGAAATAGGTCCTCTGGCACACCATGTGTATGCCAACTATCTTACCTAGCTATACTAATTCCACTTGTCAGCATTGATTGGCTCTGTATCTCGATCGTTCAGATGCCCCTTAAAACGTTGTTAGTCAGCATCCCAGAGGGAACCTGCTGTTTTGGTATTCCTATATTCTTGCCATATTTGTTCTTCTTGAGAATAAAGTACATGATTTTGGGAGGTGCTGTTAGAATAGAGCGACAATGCATTTTGTCGATGGCACTTGGTCAAGTTATTTTTTCTTGAATGATGTTAAGCTTCTGGTATATTATTGGAGCTGCACTCATTCAGCCAAGTGGAGATTATTTTGCCAGGCTCCTGACTCATGCAGATAAATACAAGAACTGACTCAAAGATTCAAAGTGCATGTATTATTAAAGTGTGTATGCAGTATACAATCCTGAGGTAGTTGTTCCCCACAGACAGCCATAAAACAAAGAAAATCATGGAACTCGTTCAAAGAAAAACCCAGGCAGCCATAAAACAAAGAAAACCATGGAACTCGTTCAAAGAAAAACATCAACACCAAAGAAAAACAAATTGCTCAAATGGCAACAAAAAAGAACAAGCAAAAAAAAGAATATAGAACAGAAAATCGAAAGAGTCCAAGTATATTCAGTTTAGCTCAATTTGTTATCTGCAGGCCTGCCTGATCAAAATCACCCAGAATAGCACCAAAAAAAGGAGTGACCAGAAACACATCGTAACGAGAGCTCCAATCCACAAACCACATCGGTTAAACCTTACCCAAAACCCAGAAATTTGGCTCCACCCTTACACAACATCGAAAGAGGGAGACCATCCGAATGCAGAGACCTTCCTTCGGGAGCACTGAGTGAGGTGGGGGGGAGAGGAAGAAAGAGAGAGAGAGAGAGAGAGAGCAAGAGAGAGGGAGAAGGAGAGGGGGAGGGAGAGGAAGGGGGGAATTGAGACAGAGAGAGAGGGGGAAGGAGAGTGAGAGAGAGAGGAGAGAGGGGAGGGGAGAGGCAGAGGGGAAGGCGAGGGGGAGAGAGAGGGGGAAGGTGGAGGGGAGAGGGGGAGGGGAGAGAGAGGGGAAGGGGGAAAGGGGAGAGAAGGAAAGAGAGAGAGAGAGAGAACAGACAAAAGGATAAAGAAAGGGATGAGCCAGAGACTGGTCATGTGAAGGCAAGAGCAGTGTGGAAATATACAGCAATAGTCATGAAATTGACAAGTTCTGAATTATTGGAAGCATAAAGACGGTATGCAGTCAGAATCTTTTCTTGAGCATAGAAATATCAAATGCTAGAGAACATCCTTTTAAAGTTAAAGTTTGGGGGGAGATCTAAGGGTGACGTGAGGTGGTAACTTTTTTTACAGAGAGTGGTAAGTATTGGAATGGATTACTCAGGTAGTGGTGAAAGCAGTTTAAGTTGAGCTTAGATAGATACATGAATATGGAGGGAATGGAGTGGTATGGGTTATACACAGGAAGAGGACATTTAGTATAAATTGCATCAAGAATGGCACAATATTGTGGGCCAAATACCCTGTCCAGTGCTCTACTATCCTATGTTCCATGAGTAAAGGAGGCAGTACCATTATATTGTTGAAGTACTGGGGTAAAAAACATAAGGCTTGGGTTGGACTAAAATAAAGACTGTTCTGTATATCCCACAGACAGGCATAGCCTGGGCCAATGCTTGCGGCCATATCTAGCAGTTTGATACGGAGAAAGTGAATTGAGTTGAAGGAGCGGCTGTTCAATGTGAGATCAAGCTCAGCCAGGAGGATGAGCCTGTTAGTGAACATGAGCTGGTTGAGTCTCTCTGAAGGAAGAAACTGTAACAAATGGATCTATTTCTTTCAGAGCAATGACCCTCCCCCCCACACTGTATATTGATCTGTTGTCTACACATGTGCATTGTTCTCTCTCTCTCTCTCTCTCTCTCTCTCTCTCTCTCCCGCCCCCACTGTCTCCCCCCCCCCCCAGTTAAAGCTAGTGAAGGTAAATGTGACATATGGAGGCCAAACACAGCAACTAAAGTTTTATGTATTGAAAAGTGGAGGGCCAGCACTTTTCGGATGTAAATGATTGAGAAAAATCCAACTCAACTCGTACTCAAATCAAAGTTCTCAGTGTGGCATCAACAGGCACAGCTGCTTAATGTTGATAAGAAGGTGTTTGAGAAGGGAATTGATAAACAGATTGAAGACTTGGCCAAAAGCTGTTCAGTATGTCAAAAAGTTCAAAATGCACCCCCACAGGCAGTCTTGGGAGTAGCTGTCTTTACTATGACAAAGAGTATATATTGACCTTGCTGGGCTGTTCATAGACTCCATGTTTCTGATTGCTGTGGATACTTACTTGAAGTGGCCGGAGGTTATAAAAATGAAGTCAACCACCTCAGCAAAGACTGTCTCCATCCTGAGGACTATCTTTACCAGAAAGGGCTTACCAGAACAAATTGAGTGACAATGGACCCACAATACACATTAAAAGAATTCCAGCTGTTCATGAAGAAAAATGGCATCAGACATTTCAAGTCAGCTCCTCGCCACCCAGCAACAAATGGGTCAGCTGAAATGTTTATCCAGATTTTCAGGAGGTTACCATTCAGGTGAACTTTTGACACCCTGACAAGGAGGACATTTCTCTACAACACAAGGTGGACAACTTCCTTTTTGTGTATTGGAATTCTGTTCATGTGACGACAAATCAAACACCTGCAATGCTGTTCATGAACAGGAATCTGAGATCTTGCATAGACCTCCTGAGGGAAGTACAGAATAAACAGTTCAGCCAGTTGCCAAGTGAAGCAGCAAGAAGCCTAGCGTGTGATTACTGAGAAGACAAGTGGACACCCGATAAGATACCTACAAGAACTTGACTGCTGATGTACACAGTGGGTTGGAGATCAGACATGGAGACGTCATGTGGACCAGATACTGGATGCTCAACCGAAGAACACACCTGACATCCAACAAGACAGACACATTACCATCACCTGACCAACCTCTCAGTGATGATATCACTGACAGCAACATGACAGCAGAAACCGAGAATGTTGTCTTAGACAAGGCACCTGCCAAATCTGATGTCACTCCACAGGTGTGGAGTGCTATCCTGAAAGAAACAGAGGGGGACCCAAAAGACTGAAACTTTACAACTGTGAAGTTAGTTATGGACTGTAACTGTGAAAGCATATTTATTTGGAATATGCTTTTATGAAAGAGAAATTGAATGTTTTGTACATGTACAGTTTTATGTTGCATTAATCTTCCTCCATTAAGGGGGAGGAAATATAATGTATGGATGTATTCCTTTTAGTGCAATAACACCCTCCCCTTAGCATTATGTATTGATCTTTTGTCTGCACGTGTGCTGTTGTCTACGCATGTGCATTGTTCTCTCTCTCTCTCTTGCTGCAGTGTGAGTATGCCAGTTAAAGCCATCTCCCGTGTGTGTGCCTTTATTTAATTGATATGTAGTTGTGCATAGACACAGCAGAAACAGAAGGCTCTTAGAGCATACTGACATGGGATGGAATGTAAAGCATTGCACATCCATGAGAAAGATGATCCTTTTGGCAGTAGGGATTTGGAAACAGTCGAAGTAGTGAGGGGCATGAGAGATGTCACAGACTTAATGTAAGTGGAAAACAACTTCCTAATTCTCTTCTCAAATTTTGACAGAAGGTTTTCAACCAGTAGATTTAGTTTTAATTCAAATGCATTCTGACCTGTTGAATATTTCCAACATTGTCTATTTTAGTTTAGATTTCTAGCATCTGTAAATTTTGTTTTATTTCCACATTATGGACATATTATGCATGTTCCCTTGATCCAAATCATTGATCATCCCTATATCAATCCCCAATGCAGGCAATTAATCAGTCTCACAGCTTCCGACTCACTTATTCTTATTTTCTGTTTTCATTCTGTTAATTTAAATTCAATAGATATAATGCTTGAATAGTTTCCAGGAAACTCTAATTTTAGATTAGATTACTCTGGTAGATTGTCAAATACTTAATTTTATCATTGTGTTTTAATAGTTAAGATTCCAAACAATGAGATGTATATTTTTGTGTTAAAATATGGATACAATTTCTTTAAATTAAAAATACATTTTTTGTGAAGTAGGAAGGTTTGTCTCACACATTCTAAGTTCATTGAGATATATCATTTAAATTCAGAAACTAGTCATAGTAAGAAAGTATCAGGAAAGGTGAACATAACAGGTAAATACAAAATTTCTTGACGTTCTTCTCTTGGAACCTAAATCAGAGCAGTTTGACAGTCCTTACAGCGTTATTCAGGTCATTTCCTATTGTACTTCCTTTGTTGAATATATTTAATCAGTTAATGAAAAATGTATTCTTGAGCAGATTCTCTGAAGCTTCCATGCCTTTGAAAGGTGATATATGTGAGACTTACTCCCAATACTATGATATTTGTATTTTTATGGATACCTACACCTTAAGCTTTTGAAGGGAAGATTCAGAAGAATGAAGAGTAGGTACTGAGTTTGTATTATGCACAGATACCCTTTGAGATGATTGCTCAAAATAAACTTCTGTGCATTTGGTTTCCGTATAAGGGATAGTTTCATGTTTCTCCTTTTCATGTGCTGCTTTTAAAAAAGGAGGGATAAAATATTAATGTATCTATAGCCTGTTATTTTTTTCTTTATGTTCAGCTCTTGTAAAACTTTCCATCATATGCAGTTGTGGTTGACCATATTCAAAAAGGTGACAATTCCATCACATATCCTGCTGCCTGGTATCACCAGTGCCCTTATCAAATGTGTCCTTGTCTCCCAGGGTCTGAAGACCTACTCCTTGAATCATAGTGCTGCATCCATCCATAAAATGCAAAGTGGATGTGACCTCCACCATGCACCAAGAGAAACATAGCGATCTTTGTGATCTCGTTAAAATGTTTGACACAGCCATCCAAGACATCTGTGGACCATTCTCTTGCCTATTGTTAATTTTCACTGTCAATTTCAAGACTACACATTATTGTGTCACTCTCATCATTAACAGAATTTTCATCAACAGCGTGCCAGTTAGTGCCCTCTTTGAAACTGTAACTTGACTTTTGAGCTTTTTCTCTTCTCTGTGCAGTCCATTTATTTATGTCTGCTTAACATGTTATTTGTATGTATCCTACTTTGTTGCATTTTCTGCAAGTTTCACCTTTAAATCTGCATTTGTTTGTGAGCCCCTACCCCAATGGTAACACAATTTGTTTGGCCGGGCTGGTTTCCATTTAAACATTGCAATTTCATTCACACTCACTTTCATTTCTGACTGCAAATCAATTGCATCTCTGTCTGTGATTTATATTTTAACAGTGATTTCAATTTCTCTTTTGAATGTAAGTTTTTTTTTCATTTAGGAACTGTTTTTGAATGATTTATTTTAAGATTCCACAAACTAAATGATCACTCAGTGCATTATTTTGCCCATGACTAAACTGACAATGCTCAGTCTCTTCAATTCAGCCATGTATGCTGAAATGGACTCCACCTCTTTTTGATTCTGCTTCTGAAACCTAAAGCATTCTGCAAGCAACATGGCTTCGGTTCTTAGTGTTCCTGTGTCACTTTTACAGTCGAAGCAAAGCTCATTTCTGATGGTTTGGTTGGAGTAGTTAAACTTCAAAGCAAACTGTATGCCTTTAAATCCAATGGACTGAGCAAAATTGACACATGCTTCTCATTGGCTGTTTCATTTGCTTCAAAATACTGTTCCAATAGCTCATTATACATGAGAAAATGTGTAATCAAACTGGTCAATCTTTCTGATGTAGTCAGCGATTTCTAATTTTTAAAAAATGATTATTATCATCCAAAACTCACTGTTTATGAACCCTGAATTCTTCCGTTTATGTCCTTTTTTTAACGACTTCTCTGCATGTGTTGGGCTACATTTTTCACTCAACATGTTTTTTTCAGGTTGAAAGTCTTGCTGCGCTCTAGTAGGTCAGTAGCCGTCTCAAATTCATCTTAAAATACCTTGTCACCAATGTTATGTTTTGAAACATTAAACTAATTCAGAGGAGGCCTTGGGACTCTGAAATGTGAGTCTAACTTTGAGTTTACTTGAAGTGAGGTTTGCACATATGCAATGAACATATTTTTACATGTAACCCATAATAAATTGTATAAATGAACAAGCATGCTTAATCAAACAATATATAGTGGCAAGCAAATGTTTGGGCAACCCAGTCAAGATTTCTGTTACTGCGAATAGCAAAGCGAGTAAAAGATGACCTGATTTCCAAAAAGCATAAAGTTAAAGATGACACATTTCTTTAATATTTTGAGCAAGATTACTTTTTTATTTCCATCCTTTACAGTTTCAAAATAACAAAAAAGGGAAAGGGCCCAAAGCAAAAGTTTGGGCACCCTGCATGGTTAGTACTTAGTAACACCCCCTTTGGCGAGTATCACAGCATGTAAACGCTTCCTGTCAGCTAAGAGTCTTTCAATTCTTGTTTGGGGGATTTTTGCCCATTCTTCCTTGCAAAAGGCATCTAGTTCTGTTAGATTCTTGGGCTGTCTTGCATGCACTGCTCTTTTGGGTCTATCCACAGATTTTCGATGTTGTTTAGGTCGGGGGACTGAGGGCCATGGCAAAACCTTCAGCTTGCACCTCTTGAGGTAGTCCATTGTGGATTTTGAGATGTGTTTAGGATCATTATCCTATTGTAGAAGCCATCCTCTTTTCATCTTCAGCTTTTTTACAGATGGTGTGATGTTTGCTACCGGAATTTGCTGGTGTTTAATTGAATTCATTCTTCCCTCTACCAGTGAAATGTTCCCCGTGCCACTGGCTGCGACACAAACCAAAAGCATGATCAATCCACCCCATGCTTAACAGTTGGCGGGGTGTTCTTTTCATGAAATTTTGCCACCTTTTTTCTCCAAACATACCTTTGCTCATTGCGGCCAAGAAGTTCTATTTTAACTTCATCAGTCCACAGGACTTGTTTCCAAAATGCATCAGGCTTGTTTAGATGTTCCTTTGCAAACTTCTGACGCTGAATTTTGTGGTGAGGACGCAGGAAAGGTTTTCTTCTGATGACTCTTCCATGAAGGTCATATTTGTGCAGGTATCGCTGCACAGTAGAACAATGCACCACCACTCCAGAGTCTGCTAAATCTTCCTGAAGGTCTTTTGCTGTCAAATGGGGGTTTTGATTTGCCTTTCTAGCAATCCTACGAGCAGTTCTCTCAGAAATTTTTCTTGGTCTTCCAGACTTTAACTTGTCCTCCACCATTCCTGTTAACTGCCATTTCTTAATTACATTATGAACTGAGGAAGCAGCTACCTGAAAACGCTTTGCTATCTTCTTATAGCCTTCTCCTGCTTTGTGGGCATCATTTATTTTAATTTTCAGAGTGCTAGGCAACTGCTTAGAGGAACCCATAGCTGCTGATTGTCAGGATAAGGCTTGAGGAGTCAGGGTATTTGTAAAGCTTTGAAATTTGCATCACCTGGTCTTTCCTAACGATGACTGTGAACAAGCCATAGCCCTAACAAGCTAATTAAGGTCTGAGACCTTGGCAGAAGTTATCTGAGAGCTCAAATTTCCTGGGGTGCCCAAACTTTTGCGTGGTGCTCCTTTCCTTTCTTTCACTCTAAAATTGTACCAAACAAAAGTAATACAGTAATCCTGCTTAAAATGTTGAAAAGAATGTTTCATCTTCAACTTTATGACTTTTGAAGATCAGTTCATCTTCTACTCACTTAACTATTCACAGTAACAGAAATTTTGACAAGAGGTGCCCAACTTTTGCATGCCACTGTATATACAAGATTACTCAAATATTATTGAAATATTAAATACACAATACTGTTCCTAAAAAGATTAAAATATAACTGCTAATGATTAGGATTTTAATTTTTAAATGGTATTGAACTGTGAGCCAAAACAAATCAGTGGGGACCGAGGTTCAAGGCAACTGAATGGAAAGCTAGGAAGAAAGACATCTAAACAACAAAGACTAGGGATGACAGAAGTGCAGATAATTTTGCAAGGTTCGGCTGATGATGTGGAATGGCGCAAAGGTGAAGAATGGGAATTGAAGGTGAAGCTGCACTTGAGATCAATTGCACTTCAGAGGGTCAGAAAATATTTTTCATATTTTTGTCTTAAGAAACAGATAGCTATTTCTGCTTACGCTCTCCTTCAATAAAAAAGTAGCTGCTCAGGTGAGGTGCTCTAAACTTAACGAAGGGAATTGGACGAGCATGGGTAGATGTAATTAGGCCCACTGTTCAAGTGAAGGATAACATACCATGGTCAAATGGTGTGTACTATTTAAAAATACACTGTAGCAATTCACTAAAACTTCTACAACAGATCTTTATAAATTCATAACCGAGATACACATGATCAGCAGGCTCATGGGAAGCACCTCCTCCAAGTCCCTATTCAAGTCACACACACAGCCATTCTTTCATCTATACTGGGTGTAAAATGCTGGAACTCCTTACCCAAAGCCATGTTGAAGTTGAAGAAGGCAACTTAAGAACTCCTTCACAGAATCACTTGGTAATGAATGCTCACCTTGCCAGTGATATCCACTTTGTATAAATTTTTAAAAAAATCTATTTCTCAGATGTTGTATTCAATCGGCCATTGCAGCCAGGAGTTCAAATTCTTGTCAGGAAGAAGATCAAAGTATGAATGCATTGGGGGAACTAGATGGGTGGTGGCAGGATTCATGAAATTCTGTCAAGGAAGTTTGTTCCTCATGGTTTGTTTAGCCTTTCTTTATTCATAAGAAAGTTCACGTTTATAGCTTCTATATTTGATTGTGTTTATAGAATCAGGATCAGGTTTACTATCATTAACAAATGTCATGTTGTTTTGTGGAAGCAGTACAATACAAGACATAAAAAATTACGATTAAATCGTGATATGAAATAAAATAAATAAATATCACAAAAGAAGAATAGTGAAGTAGTGTTCATGGATTCATGGGGTATTCATAAATGGTGGAGGGGAAAAGCTGTTCCTATAACATTGAGTGTGCATCTTCAGGCTTCTGTACCCTGATGATATACAGTAAATGAGAAGAGGGCATATCCTAGATGATGAGGGTCCTTAATGACGCATGTCCTCAGTGGTTCCAAAGGTAGTCATAGCCGAAGGGTGGTAGTGGGAACGAGCTCCCACTTCTAAACAAATGCTCTTCATGGCGTGCATCTCAAACAGCCTCTGATAACCAAGTCCAACTCCTGGCCTTCACGTGTGGCATAGTTCTTATGCCCGGCGGAGCTGTTCTCACTGACAGGAGAAGGGGCAAACGCAGGCCACTGGCGACTGAAAATCAGTTGCTCCGGGCAGATGGGGCTCGTTAATCACAGATGGTAGCTCATCTAAGAGAGGGAAAATTCCGACTTCAAACCTCTGCTGCCTTGCGGCTATACCCCCTCAAAGGAAAGGCTTTGGAAGTGAACCCTGAGGGAAAATCTGAAGCCGGAGCCCTGAAGGCGGCTGCCTGCTGTACCCAGCATCGGCACGGCAACTCCTGCGATGCTGCTGGAACCAAACTGTATCGACTTTTGTTGTTCCTTTGGACCTGTCATCAGTGTGGGGGGGGGACCCACTGCATGGGCAACAGACAGATCTCCATATCAACTCTGCCCTGGCTTGCGCCCTGGAGAGGCCATTCCAGCTTTGATTTATAGCGTCGGACAAACACCTGCAGCAACTGTGGCAAAGCCTGCCATTCCAGGATCGGCCTCAATAGCCACAGCCGACGCTGCTTGACAAACCAGTGACTACCAGAGGCGCATTACCCGTGGTTTACCACGACCGACGGAGGCCACACACACACACACACCCCTCCGTGGTGGGGAGGGTTGTGGATGGAACTGGCTGATTCCACATCCCTCTGCAGGCTGCAGGCGATCCTGCGCACTGGGGCCGCCACACCAGGCATTGAATGCTGTCCACAGTACATCTGTAGAAACTTGCTAGAGCCTTTGGTAATATTTATGGTTTTCTTCTTTTGTAGTTCACCTACATTAACTTCATTCTCCAAAATGGTAACCCTGTAATACCTCAAACATTAAGAATATGTTAAATGTATCTGTTGTCACTTGTCCCACGCAAATTAGTAATGGTCAGAATGAATCAAATATGACAAACAAATAAAAGTATGAATTCTTTTCAAGAGAGTGTGCCTGTGTGAATGTTGTACAGGTTCCTTCAATTGTGAGATTAGTTCATATTAAGATCACTTTTGACAGCTTCGTAAACTAGAATATTAGACAAGTAGAATTAACAGAACAGAACTAAGTCAATTTATTAATTAGAATTAAATTCAAACTCATTGTCAATTATTCAACTAATGATTACTGGAATGGCTCACTTGAGAGTTCACAGACAGACATTCAGGTTTCCCGGCTTGCTTGGAACATCTGTTGTTCACTAAGGCAACATTTCATGTGTCATCTTTAAACTTTTGCCTTGAAGTATTCTTTTCATTAGTTGAAAGCTCAGGAAGTTGTGGATACTGTTGATTTATACACATGCATTCAGAAAATCAATCTTACTGCCTTTTTCAGCATTGTTGAACTGGATATATGTTGAAATATCACTTCATGCTTCAATGATTGAGAAACACCTCAACGATTCAGAAACAGCTTCGCCCCCATCATTAGATTTCTGAAAGGTCCATGAACACCACCTTGTTATTCCTATTTTTGTAATTTATTGTAATTTTGTTTTTGTTCTGTACTGCTGCTGCAAAACAACATATTTGACATCTAGGTCTGTGAAAATAAATCTGATTCCGATTGTAACTTTACATTAAAGAGCAGAGCAGGAAATACGAAGGGGTGGAAGTTATAGCTTTGCAGAACACTGGAGATCTTATCTCAAATATTGTATTCACTCTGGTCACTGAACTTCAGGAAAGATACAATTGTCTTCCAAAGCATATAGCACAAATACACTGGAATGGTAGAGAGCTGAAGAGATGTGTTACAGAGTCATAGGCACATACAGCATAGAAACAGGCCCTCCAACTCAACTCATCCATGCTGACTGTTGCCGACCGGATTGTGGTACCCTTGTCTTAACTTGAATATAGATGATTAAAAGATAATCGATTTGAAGTTTTTAAGGTGGTTAAGCTACTTGATAGAGTAGATGGGGAGTCTAGAACAAAATGACTTAATTTTAAACAGCAAGTGAGGGATATAAGACAGCTGGAACAATAGTCAAAGATGGTGTTGTTAGACAAACTGGTATGTCCAAGTGGACATAGATAAACATTGGATAGGTTCAAATTCATTCCTTTATTACATGTACATTGAAATATTCAGTGAAATGCATTTACATCCAACGCAACTTAAGGATGTGCTGGGGCAGCCTGCAAATTCCATCTCACATTCTAGTGTTAATGTAGCATGCCCACAATGTTCAGCAGAACAAAACAAGCAACAACAGCAACAACAAAACAAAACAACAACAGCAAAACAAGCCCCTTTCCTCTCACTCACTCACACAGTGATGTGCGAGTATGAAGAAGAGTGGTAAGTGTACTGGTATTCGATCAAGGTTTAAAGCGGATCCCTGCTCGCTGAAGGACAATTCTACTCACTAACGTTTGATCGTTAGAACATAAGCTGGATTATTCGGGTCTACCTCTGATCTAGTGGGAGATGACGGATTGCTGTACACTGGCCCTAACAGAAATGTGGCTCCAGGACACTACTTCATATTTGGTCATCCACCTGCAAGGCCTAATCTCCTCTCAAGTGGACAGAAATGCTACAATTTCTGGCAAGACCTGCAGAGGAGGCCTGTGTGTCTGTACCAATAGGAACTGGTGTGTGAATGGTTCGGTATTAACAACCCACTGCTCATGCACATACAATTTTTAATGGTGAAGTGCAGGCCCTTCTACTTACCAAGGATGTTCATTGCCATTGGCAATTATTGCTGTTTACATCTCCCCCTGTGCTCATTCAGAATCAGGTTTATTATCACTGGCATGAGACATGAAATTTGTTAACTTAGCAGCAGAAAAAAAAATAAAGATAATAATAAATAAACAAGTAAATCAATTACAGTATATGTATATTGAATAGATTTTAAAAAACGTGCAAAAACAGAAATACTGTATATTAAAATAAAGTGAGGTAGTGTCCAAAGATTGTGTCCATTTAGGAATCAGATGGCAGAGGGGAAGAAGCTGTACCTGAATCACTGAGTGTGTTCCTTCAGGCTTCTGTACCTCCTGCCTCATGGTAACAGTGAGAAAAGGGCATGCCCTGGGTGCTGAAGATCCTTAATAATGGACGTTGCCTTTCTGAGACACTGCTCCTTGAAGATGGCCTGGGTACTTTATAGGCTAGTACCCAAGATAGAACTGACTAGATTTACAACCTTCTGCAGCTTCTTTCAGTCCTGTGCAGTAGCCCATCCATACCAGACAGTTCTGGAGAAGCGCTGCAGGAGCTCTATGGTTCCATTTTCACTCTCAAAGCTACTCACCCTGATGGTGTCTTCATTGTTGCTGGAGATTTAAATCATACCAACTTGAAAACAGTTCTGCCGAAGTTCTACCAGCATGTCAACTTCACAGCCTGAGGAAAGAATATATTAGAACTGGTTTATATCAAAGTTTGTGGTGCCTAAAAGGCAGCCCCCCCCCCCCCCACCGATCCTCACCTCACATACTTTGACCACATTTCCATTTTGCCAATCCCTGCACATGGACTAGTGGTTAAAACAGTCAAACCAGTTCACAAAGAGATCAGGACCTGGCCAGAAAGTGCCACATCAGTGCTGCAGAAATGCTTTGAAAGCATATTCAGGGAGGCAGCTATCTATGATCTTCATATCAACAGTGATTGATATATGGGATTGGTGACTGCTTACATAAGAAAGTGCATTGAGGACATTACTGTGAATAAATACTACACTTCTAGGGCAAACCAGAAACCAGAAGGCAGAGGTTCGTGCACTGCTTAGGGATTGTGACACTGCCTTCAGATTGGGGGACAGGGCAACTTTGAGGTCAGCAAGAGCTTTGCTCTCCCGTACATCAGGAATGCAAAGCATGAGTATGCACTGAAAATCCACAGACACACTTGTGACACCAGGGACGCGCGCTGCATGTTACAAGGTACAAGGTACAAACCATAACCAATTACAAGTCCAAGCTGCGCATCAATGAAGCAATGCCTCCCTTCCTGACAGGCTGAATGCTTTCAATAATGATTTGATGCGACATTGAATGATGTGACATCAAGGAAAGCCCCCTTTCCCTCTGAGGAACAGACACCCTCTCTGGCTGTAGCCAAGGTGAGGAACATCCGAGCCAGGGTAAATCCACGGAAAGCTGCGGAACTGGACAACATACTTAGTCAGGTGTTGAGGGACTGTGGGGCCCGGCTTACCAAGGTTTAAATTGACATCTTTAATATCTCTCTGAAACAGGTCACTGTCTCTGCTGGTTACAAGGCAGCTACCATCATTCCCGTGCCCAAGAGAGCAATGGTAACTGGCCTAAATGATTACTGCCTAGTGGAACTCACTTCAACAGTCATAAAATGCTTTGAGTGGCAGGTAATGGATCATATACCATTCCACCTTCCAGCTACATTGGACCCTTTCCAGCTCATTTATCGTTCAGTTTGGTCCCCTGATGATGCAATAGCCTCTGCTCTCCACTCTGTCCTGTCGCACCTGGAAAGTTGTGCCTCAGATGCCAGGATGCTGTTTATCAACTTCAGCTCAGCATTTAATATGATCATCCCTCAGAAGCTGGTGGGTAAACTGTTCTCACCGGGTCTCAACATTTCTCTCTGCAACTAGATCTTGGACTTCTTGATTGAAAGATCCAAGTCAGTCTGGGTTGGCAGCAACATCTCAAGCTCCATTACGCTGAGCATTGGAGCCCCCCAGGGCTGTGTGCTCAGCTGGCTGCTGTTCACGCTGCTGGCTCACAACTGCACTGTCAGATCCAGCTCAAACATCATCATCATGTTCACCAATGATACTAAGTGATTGGCATCATCAGTAACAATGATGAGGCAGCATACATAGACGAGGTGGAGAGCCTTGTTAAATGGTGCAAGAACATCAAGCAGGCACAGGTCGACCACCCTCCATTTGACATCAACAGTTCTGCTGCAGAGAGAGTGATGCTGTGAATGGCATGAATTTTGAATGATATTTTATCTTATATGATAATATTTTGATTTATGTGCTGTGTGATATATGTTTTGTGGATGCAGAGTGGTGCAGAGGAACATTGTTTCATTTGTTTGTATATATGTACTGTCAGATGGTGATAAACCTGAACTTGAATACATACAGACAGGCGTCTAATCTCAGAACAGGTGTCCTTAGTGTACCTTGGCTCCAGACTCTCAGTCTAACAGATAATGCACCTGGACTCACAGTTGCAAACTTGCAAATATCAGACATTAACTTCCAGACTTGGCAACTGCGGTCTTTGACCTCCGACCTTCAATATTGACCGCAGTACTCTTGGATCACAGGACTTTGAACCCTGGGTCTCGAACTCCAGACTCCCATGGACATCCGGCCCCAGGACTCAGCAAACTGTGGTGGAGGAGGGTTAACTAGCCTTCGTGCCTCCTGCCTGTACAGAACTCCAATCGTGGAGGTCAACAGCCATATTCTATGGGCCACACTAATCTCACTCATTGACTACAGGAATCAAAGTTCTTCATCCTCTATGCCTGGTAACCTGATAACCGTCTGTGCGGATTGTTGACCTTCGACCATGAAGTGCTCTGACTTGGACTCCAGACAAAGGCTCCTTATTAACTGTCCCTGACCTCTAACTCCCCCTCAGCCCTGTCCCTAAACCTTAACTTGGCCTTAAACTCAACATGCTGCCCCTAAAACCATCCATATGGACCTAAAAGACAACACGGTCTGAGCTATGACCTTGACAGAGATTGTGGCCCAGCGCCATCTTGACTGGTTAGCTAAGATGGAGCTCTGAAGGGAGCTCGATGGAGTTAGGATACAGTAAATTTGTATGTTATAATTCGTTGAATGCCTTATAGTAAACATTCACTGAACTTTTAGTTAGTACTAATATATTAAAATTGAATAAAGGAATATGTTTTTAATTTGGATCAGAAGTCATTTATGTTGATACAATTGAGCCAGTGCAAAATAACCTTGTATAAATGCAACACATTAATGCAATTGATTACCTTAAAACATTTCCTTTAAAGCTGAACTTTCACAAAATATTAAAGACATGATCAGTCATTTGTTTGCTGTAGAGCACAAAACTCTGTGTACATTAAAGGTCATGGTGTTTTATTGCATCCACAAGAAATGACTTAGAACACTTCACACACTTTTCCTCTTTTATAATGCAGTCAAATAAAGTTGCCAGTTTACATATAGTTATATTGAAAACAATGAAATAAACCTCAATTGATACAATATTTCTGGGGAAAATAAGTTTGGCTTAATTCATGTTCCTTCTTTCTCTTGAAATTTCCTGAAACAATCTTATACATTAAAATAGGTTGTTAGAAAGAGTCACATTACCCATGATGAACCTGCACATGCCATGAAATCTGCTGGATAAAGTAGTTACTTTGTTTCATTTTCATTTTATTTTGTTGTCGATGGATGCATGTACAGTACAACTCTGATACTCATCTCCTCCGAACAGCCACAAAATACAGAAAACACACTCCCCCGACATGAAAAAGAAAAAAAAAACAAAATATGCAAACCCCAAAACTCTCCAGCCCCCCCAAAGAAAAAACAGTGACGATAACATCAAATCCTCAGCCCCCTACCTACCAGAAAAAAAACAGCGATGATAACAACAAATCCTCAGCCCTGCCTTTGCAGAAAGGAACACAATGACAGTAACATCAAATCCCCAGCCTCCTTCGCAGAAAAAAAGTGACAATAACGTCAAATCCCAAGGCCCCCTCACAGAAACAACAGCAACAATAACATCAAATCCTCAGCCATCTCCTCGTAGAAGAGAACACAGTGATGATATCATCACATCCCCAACCCCTCTTGCAGAAAAAATTGCGACAATAGCATCAAAACCCCACCCCCTCTCTCACACACAAAAACCAACAGAAAAACACCAACAAGAAACATCAAACATCAGACCCCAAATCCCCAGCTTCTCCCTCACATAAAGAGTAACATATTGCCCACCCACCAATCAGCAACAAAAAAAGAAAACACCAAAAACTGAAGGAGACCAATAGTAAGTACAGCCCACATTCAAATAAATCTCAGAATATTGAAACCATCATTCCATCAGGTTTCAAGGAGAGAGGCCACATGAACTCAGTCTTTCTATGAAGAGCGACCGCCATGCCGGGTGCAAACATGAATGCCACCGACCTGGCGACTGATCCTGAGGCCTCAGTTGAGAGTGACCGCTGACCTCCTCTGCGTTTACCTTGATGTTTCAATCTTCCTTGCCACTTCAAAGTTGTTCATGACCCCGTTCCCCATCTTTGGTCTTTTCCATGTGTCAGCTCATGTTATTGGTCTTTTTCAGGTCTCCATCTCTGGTCTTCTCTATGAGGCAGCTCTCTGGACACAGCAGAGTGTTGGATCATTCAATCAAATTCCAAACTGCACATCACAGGCTCCAACCATTTCCGTAACACAATCAAGACAAATAGAACAAACAGAAGACATAGAGAAAGTGAAATAATTGAAGAGATTGGCTATCTGAAAGTTGTCATCCAGGAAATCATTGGTCGCTGACGCCATCTTCACAAGAAGGTGTAGTTATTGTTGAATTAAAGTTTAATAATTGTTTATTTGGGGTTCCATGGTTTCTGGCCATAACTTGCTAATACAGATTCTCTTTTTATTTCTCCCTCCACATTAAAAAAATTCCTAGGCATTGATAATGGCAACTTCTTTATTTTGCAGAATGCATGTGTTAGATTTTTATCATCAGATTTGTAGACAAGTTGTATATTTAGCAAATGGAAATATAGGTATTGCCTTCTGATAAATATGTTGTGTTTCCTGGTGACTTTATATGCATTTTAGCTCCAATGATGGTTACCTGGAGAATCTAGCAAATCAGAAGAGATTGACAATCCTATCACTTTGACCATAAGGATGGTGCTTTCTATGACAAAATTGGATATCCTCAAGAAAAGAAGATGCATTATTTTAAATGTAGAACTTTACTTCTTCCTGAGTGATGCAGAGATCAAGTGCATGACAGGAGTGGACCCAAGGTGTAGAATTTGTGAGGATCTCATACGTTTATTTCTCCTGCAGTAAAGAGGAATGCATTTACTGTTCTAGGAAAGTTTCTCCCACAACCCTAATAAAGCACTTCATCTTGTACACTCTCTTGGAAAATGGTAGTGCTTGTTTGAGAGTGAATGTAACAGTGAGTTCATTGCAAAGTGAAGCCTCAGTGTTTCACCAAATAGGCTCCTTTTATTCTTCTCTCTTGTTAACATAGACTAGAGCATACTTACTGTTACAGATTCGTTTTCAGAATAATATGTTAACCATTGCCCCAGTTTGTCATGGTCTGGTCCGTGAAATCCGTATTCCGGTTCATGGTCCGGTCCATGCTCCTTATTCCAGGTTTTCTGGTTTTCCCCAGTTTCTGTTGAGGCAGCTGATTCTCGTTTGTGCTGGCTTCATAAATAGCTTCAGGATTAAGCCTCTGGCTGCTGGATTGTTCCTGTTCTCACCACCTGTCTGAATCCCTTCTCTGCCTCTTCTTCCTGATGTCTTGCCACGCCCCTGCAACCTGTGTCTGAAGCCTTGCCTTGCCTGAAGCCTGGCCTTCACTTGCCTGTAACCCTTGCCTGTACTGCTGTCTAGTTCAATTGCTGGAGCAAGATAAGGAACTGTCTATTGTTGTTTTAAACTATCTCTGTGTCTACGCCTTCACTAGGGAGGTCCAGCTGTTTGCTGCTACCTAGTGTTGGGAACCGTCTGTGCCCATGCCTTTGCTAGGTAGGTCTGGCTGTTTGCTGCTACCTAGTGTTGGGAACTGTCTTGTCATATTCTGCATTCTGTGTAATGAGTCCTGGCCCTATGTCCTGTACCCAAGGAGGGGTCCTGGCTCTGTGTTCTGTGTATGAGTCCTGGCCCTATGCCGTGTTTCCAAGGAGGAGTCCCGGCTCTGCGTTCCCGTCTCTCTGTCGGCCAAGGCTCTGCGTTCCCGTCTCTCTGTCGGCCAAGGCTCTGCGTTCCCGTCTCTCTGTCGGCCAAGGCTCTGCGTTCCTGTCTTTCCCTTGGCCAAAGCAAGGCTTCGAGGTCTCGCCCAGTCCTAGCCACGATCCTAGAACCTTGTCCTGTCCAAGCCATGGCTTTGTGTTCTCATCTTGTCCATGTATCCCGCCCAGCCCAGGTGTACCTTTTCCAGCCCGGTGCTGGGGCTCCCTTGTCCAGGGGTCTTACATCCAGTCCTGTTGCCTCTCCCCGTCCGGTAGCCTTGACATGTCCTTGCCTAGTTCCAGGGTCCGAGCCCAAGTCAACACCCTTGGTTCTGGGTCCTTGTCCAGTCTCTGGCTTGGAGTCCAAGCCCAGGTTCCTAGTTCCCAGTTCCATATCCTGGTTCCGCTATCCTAGTCAAGTCCTAGCCCAGCCCGTGAATCCTTGTCTCATCCAGAGCCTGTGTCATGTCCAGCGTCCTTTCTTCACCACTTCTCTTGCTTAACTCTCATCCTAGTCCAGTTCCTAGTACTTCAGTGTCTGTGTCTTGCCTCCCAACCTCCCCCTTATGACACGGTTAACCCATTACTGAACTTCAGGAATGGGAAGTCGAAGGAACACACACCAGACCTCATCGGGGAATCAGCAGTGGAAAGGGTGAGCAATTCCAAGTTCCTGGGTGTCAACATCTCTTAAGATTCATCCTGAGCCCAACATACTTAAAAATGTGGCCCCCTTCTTTAAGGACTCCCATCACCCAAGACATGTTCTCTTCTTATTGCTATCATCACACAGGAGGTGCAGGAGCCTGAGGGCACGCACTCAATGTTTTAGGAACAGCTTCTTCCCCACCAGCATCAAATTTCTGAATAGAAAATGAACCCATCTGTCACAAATAGGGTTTATATGAGAATAAAAACAGACTAATTTATCCTTAGACATGTGGGCTCTGTGTACTACTTTAAATTGTATTAATGTATGTTTAGCACATATAGAGGAAGTACTGACTGATTGAAAAATTTTATCCCATTTCTCTATAGGTAGGCAAAGTTGAAGTTCCCTTTCCCATTCATTTTTAATTTTATCAGATATATCTGGCTATAATTTCATAATTATATCATAGATGCTATTAATTTAGGATTTAAACCTAAAATTCTATGGATAATATCAGTAGGGTATGAGGTCAGAAAGGTAGGCAACATAGTATTTTAAAAATTCCTTATTTGTAAATATCTAAAAAAAAATGAGATCTAGGCAAATCAAATTTCTTAGATAACTGTTCCAAAGACATGAAACAGTTATCCAGAAATAAGTCACGAAAACATGTTATACCTTTCATTTTCCACATCAAAAAGGCTTGGTCCATAACCGAGGGTTGAAAAAAAATTAGATATAATAGGGCTTAATAATATAAATTTGTTCAAACCAAAAAATTTATGAAATTGAACTATTGGATCAACCAATTGTTTATTCAATTTAGAAGCCACTCTGAAGTGGCTTCTTTAACTCATGTTTTGATCCTGTCCTCTTTTGGAAAAATATTGGAAATATATTTTTGATATTATCTCAACAGTTCTGCATTTTGATTTACAACCACATCCTATTATGGCAATTTTTGGATTGCCAATGGTGGAACATAGATCTTTATCTTCAGCCTGTCGGATGATTGCATTTGTTACTTTAATGGCCAGAAGGTCTATTTTATTGAACTGGAAGGAGACCAATCCTCCTGCTACATTCCAATGGTTTTCCCAAACTATATTATGTTTAAATTTAGAAAAAGTTAGAAGTGATATTTTTGATCCTTTGGTTTATTAACAATAAGATTGTTCCATTCTCTTTGTATCAGCATTGTTATTTTGTTTATAATCTTGGAAAAATTAATAAACAGATTTAAAAAGAAAGAAAATGAACCCCTGTACACTAACGCACTATTTAATTTTTTCACTTTTTGCACTAGTTATTTAATTTAATTTTATATATGCATATATGTATATATCGTTATGTTTTGTAACCCTAAAATATAAAAACTAATTGAAAGGAAAACAAGATAGCCAGGAATGAGAGTCTAACTTCATTTTTACTTTAAGCGAGACACGCATGTATCATCTGGTAGCATCATGACATATGCATTTCACGTAACCATAATGAACTATTTAAACAAAGAGTACTTACTCCAACAATATATTTACAATATTACTCAATTATTACTGATGTATTAAATGCACAACATGCATTTTTTTCTTATAAGTTATAGTATAAAAATGTGTGTTATAATGTACTGCTGTCTCAAAACAACGTATTTCACAACATATGCCAGTGATATTAAACCTGATTCTGATTCTACACTGGCTATCTGACCAGTATTTTTGTTCCAAAATCTCTATCCATTTTTAATGGAATATTAAAAATGGTAATACTTTTGCAAAAATGAAACATAGTCCAGGTAAGAGAGCCTTTGTCAGAACTCTATCTAGTCTCACCTTTCTCAGTTTGCATCTTCTCTTCAGGTGAAGAACAATTTGATGGATATTTTTAACCCTCTAGCTTTGTGGTTTCTGAGGCAACAGGCGGGGCCAAGGTGGGGATCACAGACTTTTCCTCAGATAGAGCAAGGGATGCACAAAGGCTGAGAACCAAGCACCCTCTCTGCTGTACCCATCTGGTTACTACCTGCCAAACTGATAAAAACCCATCAACCTTTCTTCACTTTGCTGGGAGTTCAGTGAGAACATCTTTCACTGCTTCCTCTCTGTGCACATTTTACCTCCTACTCCTTTCCCCCACTCCATTTTCTTATTCTGTTTTTTTCCTCCTTCCTTCCCAAACCCGATGAAGGGTTTAGGCCCAAAACATTGACTGGTTATTCCTTTCCATAGATGCTTGTTGACCCACTGAATTCCTCCAGCATGTGTGTATTGCTCTGGGTTTCTAGCATCTGCAGAATCTCTTCTGTTTATGATTTGTTGCCCCACTGCGAAGTCTCTTTGAGGTATGCTTTTCCTGAAGAAATTTAAATCTTCTCTTTGATGGGAGATCAGTGAGACCCTCTCTCACTGCTCCCCCTCTGTGCACCTTCTAGCTTCTGCTTCCTCCTCTCCCCCCACCTTTTTGCTCTTGCTTCTACCTCCTTCCTTTCCAGTCCTGATAAGAGGTCTTGGCCTGAAATGTCAACTGTTAATTCATCTCTATTGATTATGCTGACCTGCTGAGTTCATCCAGTATTTTGTGTGTGTGCTCTGGATTTCCAGCATCAGCAGAATCTCTTGTGTTTATTTCTACTCTCTTTTTTATGTCTGTCAGCCAGTTTTCAATCTATGCCAATACATTACCTCTAAGACCTCCTGTTTTTATTTTACACTTGAACTTTCTATCTTAAACTTTATCAAAGTATTTCTGAAAATCCAATACTCCACTCGTTTCCCCTTACTTATTCAACCCATTATATCGTTATCAAACTCTAGCAGTTCTGTCAAACATGAATTTTCTTCTAGAAATCTATGTTGATATATCTATTTTGGCTGGTATTTTCCAAGAGTTCAGGTTCTCATTGATCTAATTCTTTATAAAAGCCCCCAGCATTTTATCATGTATTATGTGAGGCTAATGGGTTTGTGGTTTCCTGTTTTCTCTCTTTCTGCTTCCTAAAAAAGGTGAATGAAGTTACTACCCTCAAATATTTGGGAATTATTTTCAAATCTATAGAACTCTGGAAGATGATAACCATCTATCCACTATTTCCGTGGCTGTCTCATAGAGACATGGAATCATGTAGCACAGGAAAAGGCCTTCAGCTCAACTCATCTGTGTTGGTCAAGGTGTCTTCCTGACCAATCCCGTTAGGCCCATGTTCCTCTATAATCTTGCTACGCATGGACAGGTCCAAACGTCTGGTAAACATTGTAACTGTATCTGCCTCTATCACTTTAACCAGTAGCTCCTTCCACATACCCACCATCCATGGAAAAACTTGCCTGTCAGGTTCTCCTTAAATCTTTCTCTACTCTCTTTAAACTATGCCCTGTTTTTAGATTCCCCTAGTCTGTGAAAAAGACTGTCTACTCATCTTGTCTATGGCCCTCTTGATTTTATAAATATCTATAAAGAGTGTATTTGATGACATACCACGTTTCATCAAATCCCCAAAGAACTGTGGCTGTTGTTTGTAATTACATCAATTTATTGGGCCAAGGATAGATCTTCAGAGATGTTGACATCCAGGAACTTGAAACTGCTCACCTTTTCCTCTGCTGATTCTTTGATGAGGTCTGGAGTGGGTTCCCTTGACTTCCCTTTCCTGAAGTTCACAATAAATTCTTTAGTCTTACTGTTGTTGAGTGCAAGGTTGTTGTTGTGACACCACTCAACCGGCTGATCTGTCTTCATAAGACCATAAGATATAGGAGCAGGATTAGGCCATTTGGCCCATGGAGTCTGCTCTGCCATTCAATCATGGCTGACTTTTTTTCCCCTCCTCAGACACACTCCCCAGCCTTCTTCCCGTAACCTTTGATACCATGTCCAATCAGAAACGATGAAGCTCTGCCTTAAATACACCCAACGATCTGGCCTCCATAGCTACCTGTGGTGATAAATTCCACAAATTCGCCACCCTCTGGCTAAAGAAATTTCTTTGCATCTCTGTTTTAAATGGATACACCTCTATCCTGACTCTTCCACCATGGGAAATATCCCTTCCACATCTACTCCGTCTGGCTCCTGTATGCCTCCTCATCACTCATCTGAAATTCTGCCAGCAATGGTATTTGAGCTGTGTCTAGCCACACAGTCGCAGGTCTAGAGAGTGTAGAGCAGTGGGCTAACATGTATCCTTGAAGTGTGCCAGAGTTGATTACCAGCAAAGAGGAGATGTTATTTCCAATCTGCACTGACTGTGATCTCCCAGTGAAGAAATCAAAGATTCGGTTGCAGAGGCCCAGGTTTTGGAGTTTGATGATTAGCTTAATCACATCTCTCTTATAGCATGCACATAATATTCCAGGTGCGGTCTCACCAATGTCCTCTAATATGAAGTGCTAATTCTTGCACGGTGCCTCATCCAGTGAAGGCAAACATTCCCTTTGCCTTCTTATTCACTTTGTCTGCAAGATTTGCCACCTTCAGAGAAATATGTACTGCATTCCAAGGTCTCTCTGTTCTACAACAGTCGCAGTGCCCTGTCATTTACTGTGTAAGTCTAGCCCTGCTTTAACTTGCATCACTTCACTCCTGGCCGAGTTAAATCCCATCTGCCATTCCTTTGCTCACTTTCCTTTCAATAATCTGGTATGCAAATGTACAGGGTCTTTCTTCTTTTGTATGTGAAATTTAAAATGGTTTCTTTGTTATGTTATACTTGGGAATGCTCCTTATTTTAAATGCTGAGAAAGTCTTAGCTAGACATTTGCTTGGGTTATGACAGATAGCAGGATGCTATTAGCCAATGGGTGTTCATGTGTCGTTTTTTTTTGGATGATAATACTGTACCATATGACTGGGGACGGGGTTTTTGGCAGGGAGTTGGAGGAGAGACGAGGAGGACAGCGGACGTGCGGAAAGGCTCTAGTCGATCACTTCGGTTGGTCCCAAGCCATGAGTCGACAGGATCCAGGTGGTCGTCAGGAATTGATTGAGCTCCAATGGTTGCGCACAAGGAACTTGGACTCTGATAAGTCTTGGCGCCTTTTTTTCATTACTTACTTGTCTGTATCGAATTTATATTAATGTCATAGACTTAGTAATATCTATAAAGTGTAGTTGGTAAAACGTACTGGATGTGCTGGCAGATGATTGATGTTTGAGATTGATTCGGGCGGTAACCGACTCCGTGGGAAGTGTTGAGGCAGGTGCTGGTTGGGATTTCCCCCAGACATATACGAGCCAATATAACTGAGTGTTACATAAATGATCAGGCTCTGGGTCATTATCAGCTTTCCATGCCTTTAATTTCTCCAGCATTATTTACATGCTAGCACAAATTTTCTTTAATCTTTGCCTTCAAGTCCCTTTTGAAGGTAGTGATGCAGCTTTTAGGTCCGGGGATACCAGTCGCTACACGGAATCCAGGCGTGAACTCCAGAAAGCCATTAAGGGCACCAAGAGGCAATATCGAGCCAAGTTAGAAGCCCAGGCTAACCAGAGGGATGCTAGTAGACTATGGCAGGGTCTAAATGAGATCACTGGGCACAAAGAAAAGGCTGGGAATATCAATAACTGTGACACTTCTCTTCCTGACAAACTTAACGTATTCTACGCAAGATTCAAACAGAAGAGGAGTGACCCGCTCCCTCCAGATGAGCTGGACCTGGTGGCATCGAGATTCATCGTCACCGAGGAGGACGCTAGAAGGGCCTTCCTGAAGATAAGTCCAAGGAAGGCGACAGGTCCAGATGGCATCCCGGGACGGTTTCTCTGGGCCTGTGCAAGCAAGCTAGCTGGAGTGTTTGCTGACATCTTCAACTGCTCCTTGTTTCAATCTAAGATCCCGTCATGTTTTGAGAAGGCAACAATAATCCCAGTGCCGAAGAAGAGCAAGGTGGCATGCCTGAATGACTATCAACCTGTGGCTCTGACATCAATTGCTATGTAGTGCTTCGAGCGATTGGTTATGGCACACATCAACCACAGCCTACCGGTCAACCTCGACAATTTGCAATTCGCCTACCCGAGCAACAGGTCAACAGCAGATGCCATCTCTCTGGCCCTACATTCCTCCTTAGAACACCCGGAGAATATTGACACATACGTAAGGCTCCCTTTCATTGACTTCAGCTCTGCCTTTAATACCATCATTCCAAATAAACTGACTCCTAAGCTCCGGAACCTGGGCCTTAGCACTCAGATCTGCAGCTGGATCTTCAACTTCCTCACAGACAGGATTCAGGCTGTAAAAATAGGAGACAAACTCTCCTCTACAATCACTCTGGAGCACCAGTGCCCCACAAGGCTGTGTACTCAGCCCGCTGCTGTACTCACTGTATACCCGTGATTATGTAGCCAAGTTTCCTTCAAACTCAATATATAAGTTTGCTGATGACACAACAATTGTAAGCCGTATCTCGGGTAATGATGAGTTTGAGTACAGAGAGGAAATTAATAACCTGGTGGCATAGTGTGAAGACAATAACCTATCCCTCAAAGTCAGCAAGATGAAGGAATTGGTTGTTGACTTCAGAAGGAGTAGCGGACCACACGACCCAATTTACATCGGTGGTATGCAAGTGGAACGGGTCAAAAGCTTTAAGTTCCTCGGGGTCAATATCCCAAATGACCTGACTTGGTCCAACCAAGCAGAGTCCACTGCCAAAAAGGCCCACCAGCGCCTTTACTTCCTGAGAAAACTAAAGAAATTTGACCTGTCCCCTAAAACCCTCACTAATTTTTATAGATGCACCGTAGAAAGCATTCTTCTCGGGTGCATCACAACCTGGTATGGAAGTTGTCCTGTCCAAGACCGGAGAAGCTGCAGAAGATCGTGAACACGGCATAGCCCATCACACAAACCAATCTTCCGTCCTTGGACTCACTTTACACCGCATGCTGTCGGAGCAATGCTGCCTGGATAATCAAGGACACGACCCACCCAGCCAACACACTTTTCGTCCTTCTTCCCTTCGGGAGAAGGCTCAGGAGCTTGAAGACTCGTACGGCCAGATTTGGGAACAGCTTCTTTCCAACTCTGATAAGACTACTGAACTGATCCTGACCCGGATCTGGGCCGTACCCTCCAAATATCCAGACCTGCATCTCAGTTTTTTTGCACTACTTTACTTTCCATTTTTCTATTTTCTGTTTATGATTTATAGTTTAAATTTTTAATATTTACTATTGATTTGTAATCCAGGGAGTGGGAAGTGCAGAATCAAATATCGCTATGATGATTGTATGTTCTAGTATCATTGTTTGGCGACAATAAAGTATTGTCTGGAGAATTACAAGTGTGTTCTTTTAATTAATTGTTCTGCCATTTCCTCAATCCACATTATGAATTCTCAGGTTTTACCTGTAGGGGCCAACACTCAACTTGTTTAAATTTTCACTTTTGACACATTTGCAGAACCTTTACATTCTACTGCAAGTTTACTAACTTATTCTATATTTGCTCACTTGATTAATATCTCTGATGGGGATAATTTTCCTGGAAGATCCAGGCAAATCACTTTATTTCCTTTATCAAAACAATTATTTCCTGAAACAAAAACTAATAATTAGCTGCCATTTCCTCATAAATCTTGTCATTTATTTGATCTATTACTTTATTTTGTGGAAAAATTGAGGCCAGGCATTGTCTTGCTATTCTTTTTACTGATTCTGAATTTATTCTATGATAATAATTTATTATCAGCTGCTTTATTAATTCTATGTCTGTAAATACTTTCTTTATTTTTCTTGTTATGTGGCGTCAGACCTCTCAAATCTGCTTTCCTACACGTTATTAGTTTATTTTGGTTTATGTTAGCTTAATGTTTGTACCTTCTATTTGTATCATTTTAATTTTAATGGCACTTTCATCTATATTATTTCAGTTTTTCCCACATTTCATTTAAATCTTACTCTTACTGAAAAAATTATTTGTTTTTCCTTGGTCTTATCTGCCAAGTTTTCTTTCCATTTTATCTAGGCTAGTGGCTTTTTTTAGCTCCTTAAAACCAGCTTATTTCTAGTCAGGTATTTGTATCTAGTTAATTTTTCACTTTGTACCTAATTATGTCATTAGTTTCAAGATATCCCTGTCTTTATATTGCTTACTTCTTCAGTTCTTAAAAGCAGATTCAACATCACTTCCTATCATATTGGATTTAATAAATCACTGGCTGGGAATATTGTATCCATATACTGTACTCTGCGAGTAATTCACTTCATGTTCTGAGTTCATTGGTTGATGTACGGTATAAACTTCAGTTTATACTTACCATTGTCCACATAACGTCATTCTTCAGTGCAATGATCATACTTTCACATATAATCAATGGTCACTTTATTAGGTACACCTACTCTTTAATGCTATACCTACTCATTAGGTACACCTTCTCATTAGTCATCTAATCAGCCAATCATATGGCAACAAAGGCATCCGTTAGTCTTGCGAGACCATGGATCTGAGCCTGGAAAGTCTTCACTCTCCAGGGCGTAGGCCTGGGCAAAGTTGTATGGAAGACCAGCAGTTGCCCATGCTGCAAGTCTCCCCTCTCCACCTCTCCATGACACCAATGTTGTCCAAGGGAAGGGCATTAGGACCCATACAGCTTGACCAGTGTCATCGCAGAGCAATGTGTGATTAAGTGCCTTGCTCAAGGACACAACATGTTCCCTTGGCTGGGGCTTGAACTCACGACCTTCATGTCGCTAGTCCAATGCCTTAACCACTTGGCCACATGCCCACACATATGGCAACAATTCAATGCATAAAAGCATGCAGACATGATCAGGAAGTTCAATTGTTGTTCAGATTAAACATCAAAATGGGGAAGAAATGTGATCTAAGTGACTTTAGCTGTGGAATGATTGTTGGTGCCAGATGGGGTGGTTTGCGTATTCAGAAACTCTGGATCTCCTGGGATTTTCATGCACCCCAGTCTCTAGAGTTTGCAGAGCCTGGTGCGAAATGAAAAGAAAATCCAGTGAGCAGCATTTCTGTGACCAGACAGGTTCAAACTGACAGAAAGGCTACAGAAGCTCAAATAACCAAATGGTGTGCAGAAGAGCATCTCTGAATGTGCAGTACCTCAAATCTTGAAGTGGATGGGCTACAGCAGCTGAAGAACATGAACGTACACTCAACGGTCACTTTATTAGGCACAGGAGATACCTAATAAAGTGGCCACTGGGTGTATAGATGCGGAAGGAGGATTGATCCCCAATATTATTGGAGACACTAGAGAATGCAGATGCTGGAATCTAGAAAAACAATTTGCGGAGAAGCCTGTTACAGTGTGTGGACCCAAAACATTGACAGTTCCTTTCCTCCAATAGATGCTGCTCAAACTGTTGAGCTCCTCCAGCTTGTTGTTTGTTACCCCTGATTTTGTTGCCCCTTCACTGTAACGTATGGGAGGATGGTACTTGGACTAAATATCAGAGTAGTTAAATCACTGGATCCAATTATCGTGCTGCACTACAAAGACTCCAAACAGACAAGATTCATGTTGAAGTACAGAGAATGTGGATAACTTTATATAACTGAGGAGATGCCTCTCAGCATGGACGGATACTGATGACAACCTTTAATGACCTGACAAAGTCTGTGTTCAAAGACCAAGATCATGATTACCTCAAAGCACCAGGGAAGTACCACAACAGTGTCTCTGCACAATCCTCCAGATTCATTGGCAGGTACTCAAATAGTTCCTATAGGCAGGATGCGTCTTCCATGTATGTGATACCTGACCTCTGAAATCAAAACTCTGCACATAACGCCATTATAAGTCACGATTTCCAATTGGGCAAAGTAATTACTAAAAGGATATTCCCAAAGTATAAACAATGTAACAGACTTATTAATGGCCAGTTATCCCTGGCCCAAGACAAATCAAAATGGACAAGGAGCACAGAGAATTGCACTGAGCTTCATCACTCTCTGATAGTAAAGTGTGGAAGTCATATATTGTGGGCAGAATGAACCAGCTGCCTAGTACAGTACTATAAAGGTCAAAGGAGCTGATTTGATTGCCACCCCATCAATGAGCCTGAAAATTCATTTCCTCTAAAGCCATTAGACACTGGTTCCAATGTATACTGTCTTCTCTGAATGCACTATCTCAACTACTAGGGAAGGTAAGGGCATGAAGTACTTGAGAACACCATTACCTTCAGGTTCCCTCCAAGTCACACACAGCCCTGATCACTCATCTTTTATTGTCACTGGATCTAAATCTTGGAATTTCACTGGAAGGACTACAGTGCATTGAGAAGAGGCTCGCCTCTGCCTTCTGAAGGACAGCTATGGATGGTCCAGGACTGGTATTGATTTTGATTCATTGTTGGCACATGTGCCAAGATACAGCGAAAAGCTTGTCTTGCGTACTGTTTATACAGATCAAATCATTACACAGTACATTGAGCAAAAATAAGGTAAAACGCCAACAATGCAGAATGAGGTGTAAAAACTGAAAAAGTTCAGTGCAGGTAAATGATAAAGTACAAGATCATAGTGAGGTAGATTGTGAGACTAAGCGACCATCTTATTATACAAAACATCCATTCAAGACTCTGATAACAGTGGGATAGAAGCTGTTGTTGAGCCTGGTGGTAAGTGTTTACAGGCTTTTGTTTCTTCTGTCAACTAAAATGAGAATGTCTGGGGTGGGTGGGGTCTTTGGTCATTAAAACTGGCTGCTTTAATGAGGCAGTGAGAAATATAGGCAGAGTCCATAGAGGAGAGGCTGCTTCCTGCGATATGCTGAGCTATATCCATAACTCTCTGCACTTACTGTGATCACTTGCAGAGCAGTTGCTATACCAAGCATTCGGCATCCAGAGGGAATGTTTTTGGTAGTGCATTGATAAAAATTGGTAAGAGTCGATGACGGCATGCTGAGGAAGTAGAGGCATTGGTGAGCTTTCCTGGATGTGACATCAACATGATTGGACCATATTTGCTTGATAAATGGAAAATAAATGCCCAGAAATGCTCAGATTCCAGAATAAAATAGACAATGTGGTCAATTTCTGAAGAGAACTGAGGTTGAGAAAAATAGTACCTCCATGAACATTTCAAAATTATGATCAGGCAACACACATCAAAGTTGCTGGTGAACGCAGCAGGCCAGGCAGCATCTCTAGGAAGAGGTACAGTCGACGTTTCAGGCCAACACCCTTCGTCAGGTCATCATAATTAAAATTATGATGTTGGGATGAGAAAGTTAATTGGTCACATGAGGGCTAACACAACGAAGGATCTCGGCCTGAAACGTCAACTGCACCTCTTCCTAGAGATGCTGCCTGGCCTGCTGCGTTCACCAGCAACTTTTATGAATATCTTACATTTGTATACTTGATGCTATGTTCCTTAAATCATTTCTCCTTGCACTGGATTTCTATTCCTTCAGGATTTTTAAAATTGTTTAAAAATTCATCAGATAAATTCACAAATCTTACAAAGCTATGTTCTATTTTCAATTAAAATTCCTCTTAATATGCTTTGATCAGCCATATTTAGTTATCGAATATAAATGTTGCTTAACGTTACTACGTTGATCCAGTTGACATTCTTCTCCACTGGTAACTACTGAAGAGTGTGTTTAATATGAATCCTTCTCGTCAAGCTTTACACACCAGAACTCATTCTTTGCATCTGGCAAAATGAAAATATTTGCTGTGATCATGTCTAGCAACACATCTTCTATCGTCTTTGTGAAGTAGAGATTCCACTTCAGAGTTCTATTATGGTGTTTCAGATTTAGGCAGATTCTCAACTTGTTTATTTTTGGCACTGCGCAACATGCAAGAATAGATGTTTTTACTGAAGTGGACAAAGTACACAGACCTACTCTCTGCTCTTCATGTATACTGTTTGTAGGAATAATTTTCCAATCCATATTACACGAATGCTTCCTTATATACAGGTAAACTATTTTTCATCTACTCATGTTGCCATCTGGAATACTTGCAAACCCATGCTACATTGGCTGTACACTGCCCTTTCTACCTTTTGTCCCACACTTAATGCATAAACTTCCTCCATGCTCTTTCTTCTGTTGGCCATCCAACATTTCAAGTCTGGACTTGAATGGCTCTGTAGTTTTGCACGCCTGCATTTAACTCCAATGTGACCTCAGTAAAATGATAAGCAGGTTCATCAAATGTGCAGAGCTGCAATTAGCTCTATTAAAAAGGATCAACATGTAACTTGACCTAAAACACACATTTGTAGGGAAGATTTCACTTCTGACAGAATCAATTAATTTGACTATCCACTAAATAACACTCAGGTTTGTTCAAAGTTCAATGTTCAATGTAAAATTTATTATCAGAGTACATAAATGTCATCACATACAACCCTGAGATTTCTTTTCCTGTGGGCATTCTTAGCAATTCTATAGAACACTAACTGTAAGCAGAATCAATGAACAACAAACTGTGCAAATGCAAATACAAATAAATAGTAATAAATAATAAGTATGAAATAACAAGTGAAGAGTCCTTAAAGTGAGATCATTGATTGTGGGAACACCAGAAATAGAATGAGTGTATTTATCTCCTTTTGTCCAAGAGCCTGAAGATTGAGGGGTAGTAACTGTTCTTGAATCTGGTGGCGTGAGTCCTGAGATACTTGTATCTTCTACCTGTTGGCAGCAGTAAGAAAAGAGCATGGCCTGACTGGTTCCAGAAAGAAACCTATCGAGCTGGTAATTTTATGTTTTATTGTTGAAAATGGTTAATGACCTGGGTTATCTGGTTGATAACCACAAATGTCATTTCACTCCCTAAAAAGTGAGAGAGGCAAAAGATGGGAAATTATAAGCCAGTTAGCCTGACTTCAGTGGTTGAGAAGGTATTGCATTCCACTATCAAAGATTTGGTTTGTGGAGATTTGGAGAAACAAATAAAATAGGCCAAAGTCAGCATGGTTTCCTTACGAGGACATCTTCCCTAACAAATCTGCTGGAATTCTTTGAGAAAATAACAGGAAGGATAGACAAAGGAGAGTCAGTGGGTGTTGCTTACTTGATTTTCAGAAGGCTGTGACAAGGTGCCGCACAAGGCTGTTAAATAAGATAAAAGCAAATGGTATTACAGGAAAGATACTACATGGATAGAAGATTGGCTGACTGGCAAATGGCAAAGAATGAGAATAAAGGCCCTTTTCTGGTTGGCTGCCAGTGTTCTGCAGGAGTTGGTATTGGATTCACTACTTTTCATGTTATATGTTAATGATCTGGATGATGGAATTGATGTCTTTGTGGTCAAGGTGGAGGGGCTGGTACTGTTAAGGGTGCAGTGACTTTGCAGAAGGACTTAGAGAGATTAGGAGAATGGTCAAAGAAGTGGCAGATGGAATACTGTGTAGGGAAGTGTATGGTCATGCACTTTATTAGAAGAAATAAAGGCATAATCTATATTCTAAGTGGGGAGCGAATTAGAGAAAATGGAAATGCAAAGGACTTGGGAATCCTAGTGCTGGATTCTCTAAAGGCTAACGTGAAAGTTAAGTTGGTAGTCATGAGGGCAAATATGATCCTAGCATTCATTTTTAGAGGTTTGAAATATAAAAGCAAGGATGTAATACTGAGGCTTTATAAGGCATTGGTCAGACCACATTGGGAGCATTGGGAGCAGTTTTGGGACCCATATCAACGAAATGATGTTCTGAGATTGGAGAAGGTCCAGAGAAGGTTTATTTGAATGATCCCAGGAATGTATGGACTAATGTATGAGGAGTGTTTTTTGGCTCTGAACTCACTAGAGTTTAGAAGAGTGACTGGGGAATCTCAATGAAGCTTTTCAAATATACAAGGTGCAGATAGAATGGGCAAAGAGAAAATGTTTCTAGTAGTGGGGAGTCTAGGACCGGAGGGCACAGCCTCAGACTAGAAGGAAATACCTTTAGAAGGGTGATGAGGAGAACTTCCTTTCACTAAAGTTTGGTGAATCTTTGGAATTCATTGCCACAATGGCTGTGGGGGCCATTTCACCGGGTATATTTAAAGCAGATTTACGATTATTAAAAGCATCAAAGATTACAAGGAGAGGGCAGGAGAATGAGATCGAGAGAGAAAATAAATCAGCCATGAATGGATTGTGGAGCTGATTCTGGGCTGATTGGCCTAATTCACCTCCTAAGTCTTATTGTCTTAATGACGTACTGTAGGTGTAAAAATTATACTTTCTCCTGTCTGGCTATGAAAACTCCTCAGAGGATAAATGATGGATCTGCTAACAGAAGGGACAATTTTGCTGTTCTCATTGTGCATTTTAATACCACCCTGCAGCATAAACATAATGTTATGTTGATTTAACAGCCCAGCAAATTCAAAATGGTGCTTTAATTATATCATTAGCTTAGCAGTAATGCATGACCTCCAAATGACAGTAGAAGACTTTTCTTTCCGCTGGTGGCAGCTCAACATGTTAATATACCAAGGATATTGTTATAAATGAACTGAATAACTCAGCAATTATAAATTATACTGCATTAGAGAAATCCCTATTTGCCACTCAGACATTTAAGACCTTAAAGCAAATTATAAAATGCTAGAAATACTGAGCAGGTCTGGTAGTGTGTATGGAAAAAGAAGAAGAATTTAAGGTTTCAGGTCAAAATTTTTTTATTACAACTGGGGAAGAGAGAAGGAAATGAGTTTTAAATTACAGTGAAGGTGGTGAAGGAATGGATAGAAGAAGGGGAATATCTCTGATAGGGTGGGGCCAGCATTGCTGTAGGAGTAGTGTTGATGAACTACTATCATCAATCCATCAACGGTTGAGAGAGTTAGTGATTTATCCCTGCGATTGGTAGATTAATACATTTCTGTAAAATATGTCACACAAAATTACTTATATATCTGGACATACATTCTTCATGCTAAACCTAATTTAACACTCAAAGAGAAATATACTGGATAAGAGTTGTGTAAAGGCATTATTTTGAATAATTTTATGGTTTGCTTTCTTGTGTTATGTTACAAACGAAACTTAAAAGCAAAATGTCAGAAATCAAAAACAATATTTTTTTTAAAAGTGTAAGAAGTATCTTTGGAAGAACAGAGGAACATAAAAGACATGACAGGCAAAGCTGTAGGGATTGCTAAACAGGTTAGGCCATGTTAGTGGAGAGGGGAAATCTGAGCCAATATACAGATGGATGACCTGCAGCTTAATCAGCCTCTTCTGATACAATCAAGTCAAAGTAAATAAGCAACACACACAAAATGCTGGAGGAACTCAGTAGTCCAGGCAGCATCTATAGAAATCAGTACGGTCAATGTCTTGGCCTGAAACGTAGAGAGTCCTGCTGAAGAATCTCAGTCCAATATGCCAACTGTACCCTCTTCTATAGATGCTGCTTGGCCTGCTGAGTTCTTCCAGCATTTGTGTCTGTTGCCCAACCAACAATGATTAGTTTTAGCATTTTTTGGTAGCCTGTTTTAATGTGCCACTTAAAAAGATTCTCATCCAATATGCTTTAAAGATATTGTTAGTAGTTCTCCTTCATACATATTCAACAAGTTTGACCTCAGTTTGTTCAGGAGGAGTAATATTGGTCATGATTGACAGAGTAGCATAACCCAGAACTTTTAAAATTTATTTTAACAAGGTAAACATTGTAAATAAAATAATATGAAGCACTGCACATAATAGAACATTAACAACGACAAGAAACTATGATATTGTATAAAGTATGATAAACACAAGAAATTCTACAGATGCTGGAAATCTTGAGCAACGGTCTTACACAGTTTCAAACTCTAAGTGCAGCTTATTTAGTTTGTCTTATTCTGATTCTGGAGAAAAGTACCTTGGTCATAGCTCAAGGGAGTTTGTCAAGAAACTGTCAACAATCTCTTACAAGTTGTCTTTCCTCTCCCCCTCCTCTCTTGTGTGTAACAACCATCATTTTATAATAGCATAATTCACACCCCAAACAATTAATTCACTCACTGCCTCCCTCCCCATACATTTCTGTACAAATAAGCTAACAGATCTCCATGAAATGCTTCATTTAATTAGTCTTAGCTACTGTTTTGAGGGGGCAGAATTCAAAGTTCACATTAGTGAACAATAATAACCTTTAAATAACGACGAAGGATGTGGTTGTTCATTTGTGTTCAGTCGTTCCTTATTTTTCTCTCCCCCTCCACCCTGATGCTAAGAAATGGTACCTCAGCATTATGGCGACCTAAAGCAGACAAATACAGTGAATTGCACACCTTCTTCACCATGGATTCAACATCATATAAAAGAAAATAGCAATAAAAGCACAATACAACAGTTACCCACTAAGTTATTCTACACAAGTTCAAGTGATTACTCTGCCCAATGATGGAACATGTTACCAATAGAACACAGTTAGACATGTCTGCCTTAAAGATCAGGCCTTTCTGGCATGCTCTGTTGCAGCTTATGTTTGGTCAGGAGTGCTGTTGGGGTTGGATGATCAATGGCATGTAAATAGGCATTGCCACAGTCACACAAACAGGAGCAATGTCTTCCATGTCTCATATATTGTGACCAAACAGATTATCAGATACCTGTCTGGTGTTATCAGCAAGAATATTGCCTTTCTAGCTATCGGATTCTGAAACATTCTGCATTGAGAACGTGCTTACATTCAACATGATTTGCCAGTGTTTTTATTAATGCTATGTAAGAAATATCCACAAATTTCTTTGGGGCAATCAAACCTTTTAGAAGTCAACAATCTTCATGCCCAAAGAAACATATTTGTTGTTTTCTCATCTGAAGCCTATCTTTCAAAATGTTTCAAGTGAGAATCCGTGCTTTCTGTTGACCTATCTAACTATGACGCCGACCTAATTGTTGGCATTTTCCCTCCAGATTCATTTTTAATTCTTCAAACTTTAACTCAAATGTTTCTCCCCATGCAGATGTTCCCTGATCAGCTCAGTATTTCCTGAATTTCCTTTTGTTCAGTGTTCTAAGAACTGCAGTTATTTTGCATCACAATATTCCAGCATTTTACTGCCTCTCCTCTGTCCTCATTCATCTCTTCTATTTACATCTCCTCCAGCCAGATAAGACCACAATAGAGACAGCAAACACTGGAAATCTTGAGCAACACACACAATACGCTAGAGGAACTCAGCAAGTCAGGTAGCATCTGTGGAGAGGAATAAACAATCAATCGTTTGGGTTTTGGCCTGACTTGCTGAGTTCTCCACCATTTTGTGTGAGCTGCTATTAAAAATTCTTCAACACCCTCACTCAACTAATACAAAGCAGTGTCACCCGTTACCTTCTTGCTGCCATCCTCTCACAAACATTCTCTTTGTTCTCTCCTTTCTAAATTCTTTCTAAATTTCTCACAGTCATGATGAAGGGTCATCAGCCAGAATATTAGCTCTGTTCCTCTTTCAACAGATGAGATCTGAAACCTTTTCAGATTTCCCTGTGTATACGGTTTTCTTAATCTTCATGTTCTGCTTTTATTTCAGATTTCCAACATCTGCATTTTTCAATATTAATGCCATTGACCTTGTACACAAATTGGTTCTTACATTTTCCACATGACTATGGTGACTATATTTCAAAAAGAATTTAGGTGGCTGGGCAATGCTTTTGGATGTCCTGAGGGCCTGAAGGTTCCATTTAAATTCATTCTGTTTTTGACCTGATTTAAGAATGAGTCTTATCAGATGCAGAGAAATGCTGAAGCCAAAGTGAAACGTGAAAGACAAATAAAAATGAAATGTTGCTAGGCACTAATGGCATATATAATTCTGCTTGCTGTGTTGCTATTCTAATGCATTCATTTAAATGAATAATACACCAAATGGTGCTCATATGTGAATAGTCCCTAAAATTAACTAGCATTTGCTAAACATGCAATTATAGCTACATGTGTACAAAAGTTCTTTGCTTGAAAATTTGATTAAATTCTTGTCAGTAGAATTGAATGTATATTATATCACACGGTTAGCAAAAGTGACTGAAAATGTAGTCTTCTTTGTCTTCTTTTATGAATCCTGATTCATCAGTAGGCTATAGGGAAATGTGCTTTCAACCTACTATAAGCCACTTCCATTCAAGTTGAAGTGGATTTATTTCCCCGTACGTGTACGGTATGTCATCAAATACTACTGTGAGATTCATTTTCTTGCAGGCACTTACAGTGGAAGACTGGAAAGAGGTGACACAGGGTTAAAAGGTGTCGAATCATTGTGGATGGAGCTAAGGAACTGCAAGGGAGTTATATACATACCTCCCAAACAGCAGTAAGAATGTGGTCTACAAATTACAAGGGGAGATAGAAAATGTATCCCAAAAAGGGAATGTTACAATAGTCATGGGGTTTCTTCAATCTTGCAGGTAGATTGGGAAAATTATGTTGGTGCTGGATTCCAATGAGGGGAATTTCTAGAATGCCTATGAAAACAGCTTTTTAGAGCAGCTCTCTAAAGGAAAATTTTGCCTGTCAGATCTGTGGAATTCTTTGAAGAAATAACAAAGAGGATAGACAAAGGAGAATCAGTTGATGCTGTGTACTTAGATTTTCAGAAGGCCTTTGACAAGGTGCCATACATGAGGCTGCTTAACGAGCTACAAGCCCATGGCATTACAGGAAAGATTCTAGCATGGATAAGGCAGTGGCTGATTGGCAGGAGGCAAAGAGTGGGAATAAAGGGAGCCTTTTCTAGTTGGCTGCCAGTGACTAGTGGTTTTCCACAGGGGGTTGTGTTGGGACTGGTTCTTTTTATGTTATATGTCAATGATTTGGATGATAATATTGATGGCTTTGTTGCAAAGTTTGCAGATGATATGAAGATAGGCGGCAGGTGGTTTTGAGGAAGTAGAAAGGCTACAGAAGGACTTAAATTAGGAGAATGGGCAAAGAAGTGGCAGAAGGAATACAGTGTCATGAAGTGTATGCTCATGCACTTTTGTAGAAGAAGTGAAAGGGTTGACAATTTTCTAAATGGACAGAAAATACAAAAGAATGAGGTGCAAAGGAACTTTGGAGTTCTAAGCAGGATTCTCTAAAGGCTAATTTACAGGTTAAGTCTATGTTGAAGAAGGCAAATATGATGTTGCAATTCATTTCAAGAGGACAAGAATATAAAAGCAAGTATGTAATGTTGAGACTTTATAAAGCATCGGTGAGGTCGCAGTATCATAAGCAGTTTTGGTCCCCTTATCTTAGAAGGAGTGTGCTGAAACTGGAGATGTTTCTAAGGAGTTTCCCAAGAATTGATTCTGGGGAATCAATTCTTATGAAGATTGTTTGATGGCTCTGGGCCTCTATTCACTAGAATTTAGATGAGGGATGCCTTCATTGAAACCTATCCTTCCTTTAGTGGGAGAATCTACAGCAAGAGGACACAGCATCAGAATAGAGGGGCCTCCCTTTAGAACAGTGATGAAGAGGAATTTCTTTAGCCAGAGAGTGGTGAATCTCCTGAATTCTTTGCCACAGGTAGCTGTGGAAGCCAAATACTTTTGTATATTTAAGGAGGAGTTGATAGATTCTTGATTGGTCAGGTCATGAAGGGAAATGAGGAAAAGGCAGGAAAATGGAGTTGAGGGAGGAAAATTGGATCCTGATGAAATGGTACAGAAGACTCGATAGGCCAGATGGCCTAATTCTGCTCCTGTATCTTAAAGTCTTATGATCTAGAACAAAGAAATACAACAGAATCAATGAAAAACCATGCACAAGGACTGACGAACAACCAACGTGCAACAAAAAACAACGTGGAAGAGACAAACTGAGCAATTACACAGTCTATATAGATAGCTATATGGACAGGAAAGGAATGAAGGGTTATGGGCTAAGTGCAGGTCAGTGGAATTAGGTGAGAGTAAGGGTTCGGCATGGACTAGAAGGGCTGAGATGGCCTGTTTCAGTGCTGTAATTGTTATATGGTTACAAAAAAAGTAAAAATAAACATAATAAATAAATAAATACAAAATAATCTGCAGGTGCTGTGTTCAAAACAACACTTACAGTATGCTGGATGAACTCAGCAGGTCGGGCAGCATCAGTGGAAACGATGAGTCGATGTTTCGGGCAGGAACCCTTCTATCGAGTCTTCTGTACCATTTCATCGGGATCCAATTTTCCTCCCTCAACCCCATTTTCCTGCCCCCTCCTCGTTTCCCTTCATGACCTGACCAATCAAGAATCTATCAACTCCTCCTTAAATATACAGAAGTATTTGGCTTCCACAGCTACCTGTGGCAAAGAGTTCCTGACGAAGGGTTCCGGCCCGAAACACCGACTCAGCGTTTCCACTGATGCTGCCCGACCTGCTGAGTTCATCCAGCGTACTGTAAATAAATAAATAATACTGAGGACATGAGTAATAGAGTGTTTGAAAGTGAGTCTATAGGTTGTGGAATCACTTCAGTGTTAAGTGATGTAATCCACACTGGTTCAGGAGCCTGTTGTCTGAAGGGATAATAACTTCCTGAACTAGTGGTATGAGATGTAAGGCTCCTGTACCTCCTCCCCATGGCAGAAGTGAGGAGAGGGCATGGCCTGAGATCTAAGATGGAGATAAGATCCAAGATGGCACTGGCGATACACGGGCAGCTCAGAAAATTACTGGATACTGTATATTTCTTCTGAACTACTATTGTTGCAATCTGCAGCCTGTAATTTCCTTTTAAGAAAGGTTCCTCTGAACCATCTTTATTTTCGTATTCTTCGCTAACCTTGGTTTCGTAGTAACATTCAGACCTTGGATCTTGCTCTTAGTGGAGCCTTGAGTATGAATTGTCAGGTTTCCTCATTACTATGGTGACAACACTTCAAAAAGAATGCTGTTTGCTGGGAAATGCTTTGAATGTCCCGAGGTCCTGTAAAGGTCCCATTTAAATTCATTCTCTTTTTAATCAAGCTCTATATACGAGCTTGTTCTCATTGCCCTCAAATTTTGTTTCATGGCTTGATGCCATATTTTGCTTGATAATGCGTCGGTAATGTGCCTTAGGACATTTTTCTATGCTAATAAATGGGAAATTGATGATATTTTATTTCTATAATTCAAGCAAGCAATGATTATATTCATAAATTGGGAAAAACATTTTGTGAGTAAATACCTGGATATTAAGGAACTGACCTGCCACACTGGGAATAGAAAAGCATATAACTGCATACACTGGAAATCGGAGCTGAAAACTGATCAGACAGAAAAACAGAGTTAACCTTTCATTACAACTGGGAAACTGAGAGAACAAATGGGTGGGGTGGTGTGTGTGTTTGAGGTTTGGGAGTGAGGGAAAGCAGACAGAGCTGAGTGTCTGTGTGTGATGTGGTGGAGACTAGAACTCACGCAAATGCAATAAGCAGCTTCCAATCTTGATGTGATTAATCACAGCAAACCTGTCTGAAAGGAGGTAAGTATAGATGAGAGAAGATACAACATCAATACTAGAACTGTGAAGGCAGTTCTGAGAACCTGAAATAAATGGGAATGATCCAGCTAGGGAGCAGATCAGATACCATCTGTGGGTTAAGGATATTGGCTAGGGAGATCAAGATGTAGCCTGTGTGTGTGGGATTAAGAAATAGCAAAGGAAAGCAGTTATTGTTGTGAGTAGACTCTAGGCTCCCTAAGAGAAAATAATCTGTCAGTTTAAGTCAAGAAAGAAATGAACGCTTGCATGAACAATACTGCAAAAATTATGGGTGGCTTTAATATAATTTCCAAACGTGGCCTTGAGGAGGAGTTCACTGAGTGGAACAGTTTCTTAAAACAGTAGATTGTGGAAACAACAAAAGAACGAGTAAAGGGGGGGATTCCAGTCCAGAAGAAGGGTCTTGGCCCAAAACATTGACTGTTTATTCCTCTCCACAGATACTGCCTGCCTGCCTGACCTGTTGAGTTCCTCCAACATTTTGTGTAAGTTGCTGTGGATTTCCAGCATCTGCAGAATCTCTTGTGTTTAAGAGAACACTTTATTTATAGTTCCAATGGATGTGCATTGAAACAGTATTAATAAATGGTTTGTTGGGATAAGACTGGCTGTAGCATGATAGGATTTCACATACAGTTTGAAAGTGATAAACTTAGATCTGGAAGCTTTGAAATGAGAAATGGCAAGAGAGGACTTTGAGAATCAGTTAAAGGGTAAAATAGTAGATAATAATGGCAAAAATTTAAAAAAAGATACATTTAGAAATAAATACTATAAAGCAGATGAACTATATGCATCTAACTAAGCAGACTAAAGATCTTCTACCAATTTGGTGTAATGCATTGCGTTTTGGTGGTGTAAGCTCCTCTCTGCTGGAGAAACAAAAAGCTGATCAGGTGGCCACAGTACAGAACATCTCCATTCTGTCCACAAAGCTGAGCCTGGGCTTTCAATTGTCTGTGGCTGTAATTCTCCAACCCACTCTTACTCTAACCATTTAGTTTTTGGCCTTTTGAATATCTAAAGATATGGAACAAACTGCCAGAGGAAGTTTTTAAGGTGGGTACAATAAAACGTTCAAGGTACTTGAGCATGTACATAGATCAAAAAAGTTTTGAGGGATTTGGGCCAAATACAAGCAAATAGGACTAACTTAGGCGGGCATCTTGGTCGTCATCGATCAGTTGATCTGAAGGCCTGCTTCATAGCTATATTACTCTATTACACTGAGAAGCCTGGCAACACTTTCTATTGGAACCTCCCAAATGATGTATAAAAGTACATAAAAAATTTACAAGAGTATGCCAGGACTTGAGGACTTGAGTTATAGGGAAAGGTTGAATCGATTTGGACTTTTTCTCTGGAATGTAGGAAAATGAGGGGAGGTTGGATAGGGTTAATGCAAGTGGGCCTTTTCCACTGAGGTTGGGAGAGAGTAGAACTAGAGGTCATAGTTTAAGGGTGAAGGGTGACATATTTAAAGGGAACTTGATTTAGAGTGTGGTGCAAATGTTGAATGAGCTGTCAGCAGAGCTGATGGATGTGGGCTTGATTGCAAAGTTTACGAGAGGTTTGGGTAAGTACACGCATGGAAGTGGTTCGGAGGGCTATAGTCCAGGTGAGGGTCAATGGGACCAGGGTGAATAACAGTTTGACATGGGCTAGTTGGGCTGAAGGGTCGCTTTTTGTACTGCACTGCTCTATGATTCTACGGTGATGCTAAAAGTACATGTGGAGAAATTTCTAGGCCTTGATTATTTTCTCTTATGAAAAGAAACCTCTTTTTTGTCACATTATGAGATAAAAGAAAACATGGAGTATTGAATGAAGTGCTGAACATTTGTGAGTTAATTATCTGACACTGTGCTTCTGGGGGTTTTAAGCTCACGATGCATACATTTTCCCAGGCATTATTATCAGATTGTCAGAAAACCATTTATATTGTGCTTACATTTTTGATTTGTGCTCCAGGCTAGTGACTGACTTTAATGAAAGTTACAATACAAAAATAAATGGAATAGGTTAATGATGACGTAGATATTCTCTTCTACAAGAAATTTGCAATTCTGTAACTTTTATTGCAAGTAGTGTTGGTAAATTACTGCACAGGAAGCTATCTTTTTATCAAATGTGTCTCTCATAACTGCAGTTTTAGTAAGGTGATTGTTATGTGCTGTAACTCCAAAACATAAAAATAATCGAAAGAAAAACATAGAGCTGGGGATACGCAGGTGTACTTCATTTTCACTCACTTATGGTGTAGTGACATAATAACGTATGCCATTCACATTCATTTACATATAATCTGTAACGAATTCCATAAACAATAAAGAATGCTTTATCAAACAATATGTTTGCAAAATCCCTCAAATATAGCATTAATGGTAAGACTCTTGATAGTGTGGAGGTCCAGAGGGATCTTGGAGTCCAAGTCCATAGGACGCTCAAAGTTGCTACGCAGGTTGACTTTGTGGTTAAGAAGGCATACGGTGCTTTGGCCTTCATCAATCATGGGACTGAGTTTAAGTGGTGAGAGGTAATGTTGCTGCTATATAGGACTCTAGTCAGACCCCACTTGGAGTACTGTGCTACAGGAAGGATGTGGAAACCATAGAAAGGATGCAGAGGAGATTTACAAGGATGTTGCCTGGATTGAGGAGCATGCCTTATGAGAATAGTTTGGGTGAACTCAGCCTTTTCTTCTTGGAGTGACGGAGGATGTGAGGTGACCTGATAGAGGTGTACAAGATAATGAGAGGCGTTGATGGTGTGGATAGTCACAGGCTTTTCCCCAGGGCTGAAATGGCTAGCATGAGAGAGCATAGTTTTAAGGTGCTTGGAAGTAGGTACAGAGGAGATGTTAGGAGTAAGTTTTTTATGCACAGAGTGGTGAGTGTGTGGGATGGGCTGCCGGCGGTGGCGGTGGAGGCAGAAATGATAGGGTCTTTTAATACCTTCCCACCGATCTCCCTCCTAGCACTTACCTTTGCAAGTGGAACAAGTGCTACACCTGCCCTTACACTTCCTCCCTTACCACTATTCAGGGCCCCAGACAGTCCTTCCAGGTGAGGCGACACTTCAACTGTGAGTCCGCTGGTGTGATATACTGTGTCCGGTTCTCCAGGTGCGGCCTTCTGTATATTGGTGAGAACCGACACAGACTGGAAGACCATTTCACTGAACACCTACGCTCTGTCTGCCAGAGGAAGCAGGATCTCTCAGTGGCCACACATCTTAATTCCACATCCCATTTTGATATGCCAATCCATGGCCTCCTCTACTATCAAGATAAGACCACACTCAGGTTGGAGGAACAACACCTTATATTCCGTCTGGGTAGCCTCCAACCTGATGGCATGAACATTGACTTCTCTAACTTCTGTTAATGCCCCTCCTCCCCTTCTTACCCCATCCCCTATTTTATTTATTTATTCATTTAGTACTTCCCCTCCCCTTTTTTCTCTCTCTCTTTCCCTCTTGCAATCACTCCTTGCCTGTTCTCCATCTTCCTCTGGTGCGCCCCTACCCCTTTATTTCTCCTGTATCTCCACCTTTGTTTCCCTTTAGCCAATCTACTTCCCAGCTCTTAGCTTCATGCCTCCCCCCCCCACTGTCTTCTCCTATCATTTCGGATCTCCCCCTCCCTCTCCCTCTTTCTACTCTCTTACTATTTCTTCTTTCAGTTAGTCCTGACGAAAGGTCTCAGCCCGAAACGGCGACTGTACCTCTTCCTATAGATGCTGCCTGGCCTGCTATGTTCTACCAGCACTTTGTGTGTGTTGCTTGAATTTCCAGCATCTGCAGACTTTCTTGTGTTTGGGTCTTTTAAAAGACTCCTGGATGGCTACATGGAGCTTAGAATAATAGAGGGCTATGGGTAAAGCCTAGGTAGTTCTAAGGTTGGGACACGTTCGGCACAGCTTTGTGGGCTGAAGGGCCTGTATTGTGCTGTAGGTTTTCTATGTTTCTATTAGGGTAATATTAAATACACAACACTCCTCCATCCTTAGCTATAAAAAACTCAATCTAGAATGCATCTCAAATATATAATGTACTGCTCTCTAGTCTTCTATATACTGTATATATATAGTATTTATACAATTACTATATAGACATCCACGGCATAATAAATTTTAAATAGTCCCATTCAGGCCTAAAGGTTCAATTGCTGCAGAGGATTTATTACTCTTATGGGATAACATCTTTCTGTTGGGGGGTGGGGGTGGGGAAACGGGTGGGGTTACTGTGCAAGGTAGGTGAGACTTGTGGTCATTAAATGATCTCAGCTTCTGGGACCTCTTCCATGTTGGTTGTAGGTGATGACACTGGGACTGCAGGGAGTGGTTCTGATAGCAGTAGCCAGCTTTCTTCTCTAACCATTGACTCTGCTCTCCCCAACTGATTGATGTTTTGTCTCCAGATGACATCAGATGCAATCTCTACTATGTAGGAGAGTAGTCTGGTTCTGTCCTTAATCTTTCCAAGTACCCAGTTTTGATCACCTCTGTGGTCCCTTGCCAGGACTGCTTGTCCTGGAGTGAAACATCGAGGAGCCCTCAATTTGTCTCAGCTGTTTGCCTTGCCCACTTCTTCTAAGATTGGGTTTGAGAAGGTCCAAGCATGAACACAGGGAATGACCCAGGAAAAGCATAGCTGGTGAGTTGTTGGATTTAGAGGGTGCTGCATTACAATATGCAAGGAGGAAGTTGGTGAGTTTCTGATTCAGTGTCAATGTTGTGTGTTGTGCTGATATTGCTCATGATGCACTCTTTGGACTCTGGACAAGCCCTTTGGGTGTTACGGTGTCTTATTCCACTCATTTTCAGGAATGACTGAAACTGCTCCAGAACAAACTGTGCTCTATTGTCACCGACTAAGAGTTCTTGGAATGGCAGTCCTTGAGAAGAAGCTTCTCAACACATCAGCAGTGTGCACAGCTATAATGGAAGCTGCTGGGAACACTTCTGGCACTTTGCAGCTGCATCCACTACTACCAAGAAATCTGTGCCAATGATTGGTCTGGCAAAATCCACATGAATCCTCAGACAGGGCAATGCAAAGCCATTACCAGGGATGGAGAGGCACTGCTCTTGGCATCTTCTGGATGAGTTTTCATCCTTAACAGTGCATGGCAGGCTGCCTGATTTGCTGATCTACCCTAGGCCACCAGACAAAGCTTCACACTAACACCTTCATTTTGACCATGTTTAGATAACTGAAGGGCTGGGAAAGGTAAAGGGTTGCAGATGAAGGAAACTGATAGGAGAGGAGAGTGGACCATAGGAGAAAGGGAAGGAAGAGAGGCACCAGGGTAGAGCTGACAGCAGATGAGAAGAGATAAAAGGCAAAAGGTAGGAGATCAGAATGGGAAATAGAAGAAGAGGGGAAGGGGAGGGAATTTTTTTTACCGGAAGGAGAAATTGATATTCATGCCATCGGATTGGAGGCTACCCATATGGAATATAAGGTGTTGCTCCTCCACCCTGTAGGTAGCCTCATCATGGCACAATAGGAGGCTATGGACTGATATGTCAGAACGGGAATGGAAATTGGAATTAAAAGGGTTGGCCACTGGGAAGTTCTGCTTTAGGTGGATGGAGCACAGGTACTTGATAAAGTGGTCCCCCAATTTATGACAGGTCTCACCAACATAGAGGAGGCTGCATCAGGAGCACTGGATACAATAGTCGATCCCAGCAGATTCACAGGTGAAGTGTTGCCTCATGTGAAAGGACCGTCTGGGGCCCTGAAAGGAGGTGAGGTGGAGGTGGACGTGCAGGATTAGAACTTTGGCTGCTTGCATGGATAAGTGCCTGGGGGGAGATTAATGGACAAGGGAATCAGAGAGGGAGCAATCCCTGTGAAAAGTGGAGAGTGGGGAGAGGTAAGGATGTATCTGGTGGTAGGATCTCTTTAGAGATGGTGGAAGTTACGGAGAATGATGTGTTGGATGTGGAATCTCATGGGCTGGTAGGTACGGAAAGTAAGAACTCTATCACTGCTAAGGTGGCGGGAAGATGGGGTGAGCAGGGATGTCCAGGAACTGGAGGAGATGTGAGTGGAGGCAGCCTGGGGGTGTGGGCAGCACAGTAGTGGAGTGGTTAGTATAATGTTATTTCAGTGCCAGTGGCCCAGGTTCAGTTCTATCGCTGTCTGTAAGGAGACTGTAGAATCTCTTCATGCCAGCATGGGATCCCCCGGGTGCTCTGGTGTCCCCCACATTCCAAAGACGTACAGGTTACTAGGTTAATTGGTTACAGAGGTATAATTTGGCAGTGTGTGCTCGTCAGGCCTGAAGAGCCAGTTACCGTACTGTATCTTTAAATAAAGAAAACTTTGTTTGCAAAATTGTAGGTACTGCAGATAGGCAGCTCGTATTATACAAGCAGTTATCCTGGACCAAAACTTTGGGAGGTAACTACCAGGAGATGGGAAGTAAGCAGACAGTGCAGGATTCTCCTGTGGCCATTCCCCTCGGTAACAGGCAAATTGTTATACCCCTTGGATAGGTTTTTGGGGGGAATCATCTTTCAGAGGAGGTCAGCAAGAATAGCTGGGTTGATGGCACTGTGCACAACTGTGAGGTAAAGAAGGGACAGGTGAACTCAGGTGAGGTGAAAAGAGACTTAATAGTAAGGGTTTCAGATAGACCAAAGTCAAGACCCCAGATAGGTGTGTAGCATCTCTGGTGCCAGAGGCAAGGATATCTTGCAGCGGTACAGGATATTCTGAGAGTGGAGAATGTGCAGCTAGAGGTTGTGGTCCATATAGGTACCAATGACATAGGCAGGAGCAGGGGTGAAGTCTGGCAAAATTATATTAGGAGCTAGGTAGAAAGTTAAAAAGAAGAACATCCAGAATTGTCTCTTGTTTACTACCAATGCCACATGTTAGTGAGGTGAGAAATACCTTAGATACTTCAATACTTGGATAAGGAACTGGTGCAAGAGGGAGGGCTTCAGTTTTATGGATCATTGCTCTCTCTTCCAGGCCAGGTGGGATCTGTACTAGCAAAACTATTTGCATCTGAACTGGAAGAGAATCTATTTCATTGTTGGGAGGTTTGCTGGTGCTACTCAAGAAGGTCTAAACAAGAGTGGCAGGAAATGGGAATTATAGCAGCAGGACAATGGTGGTTGGTAGAAAGATGGTATAAAAATAAGACAGGAAAGGAGGAGAGCAAAGGGCAAACGGGTTTGATGGGCTGAAATGTGTTTATTTCAGTACTGGAAGTATTATGGGTAAGTAAGATGAACTTAGAGTCTGGATCAGTACATATAATTATGAAGTTGTTGCGAATAAAAAGATCCACTTTCATTAGGTACAGGACTGACAGCTCAATAGAACATAATACAGAAATCTACAGCACATTACAGACCCTTCGGCCCACAATGTTGTACCGACCATGTAACTTACTCTAGAGACTGCCTAGAGTTTCCCTAGCACATAGCCCTCTATTTTTCTAAGCTCCCTGTACCTATCTAAGAGTCTCTTAAAAGACCCTATTGAATCTGCTTCCACCGCCGCCACCAGCAGTGCATTCCATGTACACACCACTCTCTGTGTGAAAAACTTACCTCTGACATCCCCTCGCTGCCTATTTATAAGTACTTTAAAACTATGTCCCCTCATGTTAGCCATTTCAGCTCTGGGAAAAAGCTTCTGGCTATTCACACAATCTATGCCCCTCATCATCTTATACACCTCTATCAGTCACCTCTCATCCTCTGTCATTCCAAGGAGAAAAGGCCAAGTTCACTCAACTTATTCTCATAGGGTAGGCCTCCAAACCAGGCAACACCCTTGTAAATTTCCTCTGCACTCTCTCTATAGTATCCACATCCTTCCTGTAGTGAGGTGACCAGAACTGAGCACTGTACTCCAAGTGGGGTCTGACTAAGGTCTTATATAGCTGTAGTATTACCTCATGGCTCTTGTACTCAATCCCATGATTGATGAATGCCAACACACCATACACCTTCTTAACAATACTGACAAGCTGTGCAACAGCTTTGAGTGTCCTATCGTCACAGACCCCAAGATGTTCCTGTGTTTCAATGCTCTAAAATTGGGAGTTGGGGTGTGGTTGAGGGTAGTAGGGGGTGGAGGGAGTACACTACTTGTAAGGGAGAATGTCACTTACAGTACTCAGAGAGAGTATGTTGGAGGGCCCGTCTACCGATGCACTTTGCTTGGAAATCTAAAAAAAGAAATGTACAATTACGCTATGGGATAATACTCTAGTCTTCCCAGTAACCACGGAGAGGTGCAGCAACAGCAGGGAGGATTTCAACTTCCCTAATATTGAGTGGAACTTCCTTAGCACATGAGGATTAGATGGGGTGGAATTTCTTCAATGTATCCAAGAGGGGTATCTTGAAGCCGTACGTGGAGAGTCCATCTGGAGGAGAAAACATACTGGACCTGATTCTTGGAAATAAGCACAGGCTACAGATCTGATATTGGGTGAACATCTTGGGAACAGTGACCATAGCTCAGTCTGCTTCCAGATTTCTGTCAGTAATAATAAAATCAGATCCTGTGGGAAGACACTAAATTGGAGAAGGATAAGATAGAAGGTAAGGGGTATTGATTGGCAGCAGCTGCTGTCTGGTAAGTTCATGATTGACATTTTGGAACTGTTTAAAGACCAGTTGATCAGAGTTCAGGGATTGACATTGACAAAGGGTGGGAAGGCAAGGGAACGCTGGATGAACCAAGAGGTCCTAAAATAAATCAGAAAGAAAAAGGAAGAATACGTAAGATTTAGGAAGCTAAGATCAGACTGAACTCTTGTAGAACATAAACAGTGCAGGAAAGTGCTCAAGCAGGTGATTAGAAAGTCCAATAAGTCCACAAAGAATTGTTGGTGAGTAGAATCAAGGGTAATCCCAGGACATGTTAAGAAAAAGACAATAACTAAGGAGAGGGTAGCTCCGATCAAGGACAAAGCAGGGAGTTTGTGGTAAGGTAATGAATAAGCACCTTATATAAGTATTTACACTGGAAAAGGACTTGGAGGATAGTGAAGGCAGAGTAGAGATCCAAATGTGCTGAGACATTTTGAGATTCAGAAAAGGTAGTGCTGCACCACCTAAAAAGCATTCAGGTGGCTACCCCTAGGATCTGGTGATAGATTTCTCAGAATTTTGGAAGAAGAAAGAAAATTGCTAGGACTTTGACAAAAATCTTTGTGTCCTCACTAGAAACAGGAGAGGTCCCAGAGTATTGGAGAGTAGCTAATATTATGCCTTTGTTCAAGAAGGGAAATAGGGATAAACCAGGTAACTTTAGGCCAGTAAGCCTCTTGTCAATTTTAGGGAAAATATTGGAGAGGATTTATGCACATTTGGAAAGGGCATGGCTTGCTTTGGGGCACTCCGCATGGCTTTGTGCAGAGCAGGTCGTGCCTTGCAGCGTTTATTGAGGATTTTGGAGAAAGTGACAAAAAAACTTGAGGGTAAAGCAGTGGATGTTACCTACATTGATGTTAGTAAGGCAATTGATAAGATTCCTCATGGTATGTTGATTCAGAAGATAAAAAGGGTAAATTTCAAGTTTAAATTCAGAACTGGATAGCAAATAGAAGACAGACAGTGAGGGTTGAAGGCTTTTACTTGGGTGGAGGTCCATAACTAGTGGTGTTTCACAAAGATTGTTGCTGGGACCTCTGTTGTTTGCGATTGATATATATATATACACATACACACACACACACACACACACACACATATATAATTTGGATGAAAATATGGATTGATGGATTAGCAAGTTTGCAGATGCTACCAAGACCAGCGGAGTGGACAGTGCAAAGGATTATCAAAGAATGCAATGGGATACAGAGCAGTTATGAACAAAGGCAGGAAAGTGGCAGATGGAGAGTAAATGGATCAGTGTCGCACTTTGGGAGGTCAAATGAAAGGAGAAAGTAGATGGTTGATAGTAGACCCCTTAACAGAACTGAGGTACAAAAGGATCTTGGGATTCAGGTCCATAGTTTACTGAAAATGGCTACACAAGTGATGAAGGTGTTAAAGAAGGCACATGGTGTGCTTTCCTTCATTGGTAGAAATACAGAGTATAAGAATAAGGAAGTCATGCTGCAGCTGTATAAAGCTTTATTCTGACCACAGTTGATGTATTGCATGCAGTTCTGGTTGCCCCAGAGAAGGTGTGAACTCTTGTAGAGATGGTGCAGAAGAGTTTTACCAGGATGCTGCATGGATTAGAGGGTATGAGCTATCAGGTGGAACGAAATTGGGCTGTTCTTCTGAGGACATCAGAGGCCAAGGAGAAGCCTGATAGAGATTTTAGTTTAAATTATAAGAGGAACAAATGGGGTAATGGTCAGAATCTTTACCCCGGGGAAGAAAAACTCCAGAGGACATGATTTTGAGAGAAATTATTTTGTACAAAGTGTAGATGCCTGGAAATGGTTACCTGCAGTGGAACAGTGGAAGCATGAAGTTTGGTTGTGTTTAAGAGGCTTTTAGATAGATGAATATTAAGAGAATGGAGGGATAGAATTACGATGATGCACAGAAGAAAGGCATTTACAGTAAATTGGCATCAAGATCAGCACAATCTCATAGGCCAGATGCCCTTCCTGGGCTGTACTATTTTATGTTTTATGTAAATATGGGAGTGGAAGGGAGAGAGGCCAGGACTTCGGGTTCCTTCCATGAGAATCTCATCCCTATTAGGCTACTTTGGGAAAATGTATTTATTATCCAATTTGGAGGCCATTAGTATGTTCCAGATATTCATACTATGTCCAACTAATATTAAATTCTAAACTACCTTCAAACATATTTAGGAGAGGGTAAATATCTTGCTCAGGACAATGTTCTCCGTTTGGACAAATATTTCCAAAATGTCTTTTAATATAGAATTCATAACACAAGAACAGATCCTACTCAGTATTATGCTTATTTTTATATTCCCTCAATTTTAACTGTCTTTCAACTTCAACATTTTGTGCAGAAAATTTAAAATAATGAGAACTAACTACAAATGCATTTTCTGCTTGTGCTAAGAGCTCAAGTCTACCCTCTACTGGTGGCATAGTTCACTGCATAACCACTCTTGCAATGTTTCATTCTCTGATGGTAACTTTAAATAGACTGTGGCTTTTGGCAGCACCTTGTACTCCTCTTTTAAATGACTATGCAGCATTTACCGAATCATGGAAAAAATACAAATGGTTAGGAGGGCATTTACCCAGATGAGCTGTGCTGACTTTAGATAAGACCAGTCCTGTTTGTCCCATTCTCAAACTGCAAAAGTGTGAGGTTATGGGTTTAGAAGTACTGTGGAAGGGTTTGGGGGCAGGCAATAATCCTCAGGTTCATAGAGGCCAATTGTCCAAGGTAGAGTTAAGCAATAACTCTTAAATAAGATTAGGCAAAAGAGAAGTATGTGTTTTCTTCCTGAAGGGAAAGGAAAATTTCAAATAGTACGTTAGATCAATTTGAAGGAAACGTTAGCGGCAAACGTTAGAACTAGTATTGACTGAAGCTTTCAATATTCCAGCACTTGCCTATGGGAGAATGGACATCCACCTTACTGTAACAAATAAACTCTTCCAAATCATGTTTTCTTACACCTTCAATGCATCTTATCTTGTGAAATGGATTGTAACACATTAAAACAAATATTTTTAATACTCCATGAAAGATTGAAAATCCTTTAAGGAAATTGAGGTTTGGAGACTTTTCAGTTGAGCTCCTCTTTGAACTGTGGTCATAAGTGCTGACAAGGGCTCTTGAAGACTCTTACAATTGTTGAAAGGCTATGAGAGTTTTGTTTCTTTTAATAGGGCAAACTATCTTTTCCATTTTACTAACTGCTTCATCAAACTATCTTCTTGCACAGATTTATTGGCTCAGAACTGAACTGTGATAAACCAGTATTTGGCAACACAGCCTTTTATTCAAGAGAATTTTTCTACAAATAATGGAATACAATCATGAGCATATGTAGAGTCCAAAAGAAACCATCTGTCATGGGCTTATTTCAGTCCTCAAATCTGTACAGAAGAATCATCCATATCAAGATGCTTATTGGATTAGTTGGATCTCCAGGGCCTGTAACATTATTTACATTCCCTTTAATTGGTTTGGAGTACTCTAATTAAATGTAAAAATAGAACAGCATAAGTTCTATTTTTTATTCTGTCAGAGATTTAAATCTAAAAATCTTCCCACATTCAGGACCTCTCTGTGATTTTAACATTCTATATTCTTTCCTCCAATGGGAAGAACGTAACTGATTTACTTTAGGCTAATATTTTCAATTAGTGTTTCCCAGACAAATATTCCTATGAGAATGGGTATCAGAACCACAGGCCAATGTAACGAAACATGAACAGAGGAATTTTCAAAAATTGCATCACTTAAACTTTGAGTCAGGTGTTTCTGATTATCTTCCAATTAGAATGAAGCAGTAATGCTTTGCAGAGAATATTTTTGAAATGAAACCTACGGTTTGGTATTTTATTTTGTAATCCACGGTGCCTATTCTGGCAGTGCTGCTGAAGTTCTAAAATGGATTATTTAAGTGCTCATTGCATGTTGAGCCTACAAAGCTTCCTTCAGCTAAATAGTGCAGGGTTCGGTCAAAACAGTCAAACCACAAATTTGGTGCAACAACCATTATTATCCAGTTCATTGTTTAGTTTCCTTGTGCAACAAATCAATTGATTATTGAGACAGCTTAATCTAACTATGATACCGTGAAGTTAATATTACATGCTCATTGGTGTGTATAACCGCATAATTGCTTTTTGTTGAAATTATTCAGCAATAAATTTCACACCATAACTAGTAGTTTTCCACAAAGGTTTATGTAAATTTGTAAATTCTATAAATTTCAGGCAGGACAGATAAAACAAATTGAATGAAAAAGAAGATTCAATCAAGGATCAACTTTATTTGCAATATACATTTATATGCATTAAGAATTTGGCTCCATAAATTTGTTTTTCCATTCCATTAAGTCATGACTGATTTCTTGGGACATCCTCAAAAGCACTATAAAAATTTGAGGCTTTTCAAATTGTTACCTGTGCTCTATTTTACTTGGTACTCTTATTTAACCAAATGTTTATTGATCTTCAGTTAAACTTCAGTTAACTTGGCTACCACAACCATCTGGTGAATGGAGCTCCATAATTCTATAACCATTTATGTGAAAAGATACTTCATTATTGGAAACTTAACTAAGATAGCTATAATTTTAGGAAATCTGAAATCCCTACCAAGTGTAATAATCATCATGTTTCAAATTTATTGAATTACTTTATCATTTTGAGAAAAGAATTGGGTCAGATCTTAAATGGACCGCACTTTCGCTCTCAAAACTAAAAGGAAAAACAAAGTTTATCAGCTTGTCATCAGTATAATCTTTTAAGCACTGGCATCATCTGTTGAGGATGTTGCAATGTTTTTTTTTAATCTCCCTTCCTGATTTGCTTTCACCTTTGTAGATTTTTGATCACAGCCCGTCCACAGGATCTATAGTCTGTACTCATATCTAATATTGAGACGATATGGAGATAAATGACCAAATAGAAAATTAGTAAGTGGAGACTAGTTTAATATGCAGTTTATGCTCCTGAAACTATTTCTATCATAATCATATTGTGCAGTTATGGATACCATTGTTTACACCATAACAAAAACAAAGTTACATTAGACCATGCATAATTTTAAAGTGGATAATATATATTTAAACTTTTAGTTTAAGTCAAGCATCCATTTGCCTTAGAGCCTGGTGATGCACTTGGAGAGGATTAGGACTTTACGGCAAAGCACAGAATCGAACCATTATTATTGGACAGTGTTTAGAACCTCTTTGAATCAGAACACAACTGCACGCTTTAAATGGTCTTTATTTCAAGTTTTTGACAATGGACAGGGCCCAATCAAGTCAGTTGCATTGTCAATCATTGTGTGATGTAGGAATATTGACCAAATGAAACTTGAAATTTTTTAACACTGTCTCTCCGATTGATCAATTCCACATCTATTCCAGATGAGACATGTTTCCACCTTTAATGGATTAGAACATAGAACATGGAAAAGTACACCACAGTACAAGCCCTTTGGCTGATATTTTAACATACTTTAAGATTAGTCTAACCCTTCACTCCCCCATAACCCTGCATTTTTCCTTCTATATTTTTTCTGTATATTCTGTGGATTCTATACTTTTCATAATTTGTAACAGAATTGAATGTAAAAGCCATTTTATATTGGCCCAGTAATAACCCCAATCTGATGCTCCACTATTGGACAAGATATGGCTTATGAAAATATCTAGGACACAATATTTTTTAGTTACATCACTGAATGTGATCCAGAGGCTAGAACTAATTGTTTCAGAGACATAATTGGTTCATCAGATGCAAAAATAAATTTGCCGCCTCACCTGGCCTAGCTTTGTGGAACTCCAGTGTAAGACTATTATCATTGACTATTAACTGTCCAGAAGTGGTTCAGCAAATTACTTATATAAATTAAATTATTGTGAATAATTATAAACAACTGCATTGGATTAGTCAGTGACAACCTTGATAATAAATCAGGACACGATAAATGTGCACCAGATCCAGCTGGCCTTATCGTTCATCTTGGAAGACTGTTTCCAAAGTTGAAAGAGCTCAGTCAAACTACAAGGTTCAGAATCAGAATCAGAATCAGGTTTATTATCACTGGCTTGTGACTAAAAAATTTGTTAACTTAGCAGTAGCAGATCAATACAACACATAATATAGAAGAAAAAAAAAATAATAATAAATAAGTAAATCAATTACAGTATATGTCTATTGAATAGATTAAAAATCGTGCAAAAAACAGAAATACTGTATATTAAAAAAAGTGAGGTTGTGTCCAAGGGTTCAATATCCACTTATGAATCAGATGGCAGAGCGGAAGAAGCTGTTCCTGAATTGCTGAGTGTGTGCCTTCAGGCTTCTGTACCTCCTACCCGATGGTAAGAGTGAGAAAAGGGCATGCCCTGGGTGCTAGAGGTCCTAAATAATGGATGCTGCCTTTCTGAGACACTGCTGCCTGAAGATATCCTGGGTACTTTGTAGGCTAGTACCCAAGATGGAGCTGACTAGACTTACAATCCTCTGCAGCTTCTTTCAGTCCTGTGCAGTAGCCCCTCCATACCAGACAATGATGCAGCCTGTCAGAATGCTCTCCACAGTACATCTATAGAAGTTTGTGAGTGTATTTATTGACACGCCAAATCTTTTCAAACTCCTAATGAAGTATAGCCGCTGTCTTGCCTTATTTATAACTGCATCGATATGTTGGGACCAGGTTAGATCCTCAGAGATCTTGACACCCAGGAATTTGAAACTGCTCACTCTCTCCACTTCTAATCTCTCTATGAGGATTGGTATGTGTTCCTTTGTCTTACCCTTCCTGAAGTCCACAATCAGGTCTTTCATCTTACTGAAGTTGAGAGGCAGGTTGTTGCCATGGTACCATTCCACCAGTTGGCAAATCTCACTCCTGTACATCCTCTCATCACCACCTGAGATTCTACCAACAGTGGTTGTACCATCAGCAAATTTATAGATGGTATTTGAGCTATGCCTAGCCACACAGTCATGGGTATAGAGAGAGAAGAGCAGTGGGCTAAGCACACACCCCTGAGGTGCACCAGTGTTGATTGTCAGCGAGGAGGATATGTTATCACCAATCCGCACAGATTGTGGTCTTCCGGTTCGGAAGTCAAGGATCCAATTGCAGAGGGAGGAACAGAGGCCCAGGTTTTGCAACTTTTCAATCAGGATTGTGGGAATGATGGTATTAAATGCTGAGCTATAGTCGATGAACAGCATCCTGACATAGGTGTTTGCGTTGTCCAGGTGGTCTAAAGTTGTGTGAAGAGCCATCGAGATTGTGTCTGCCATTGACCTATTGTGGCGATAGGCAAATTGCAATGGGTCCAGGTCCTTACTGAGACAGAGTTCAGTCTAGTCATGAACAACCTCTCAAAGCATTTCATCATTGTCCATGTGAGTGCTACCAGGCGATAGTCATTAAGGCAGCCCACATTATTCTTCTTAGGCACTGGTATAATTGCTGCCTTTTTGAAGCAAGTAGGAACTTCCGCCCACAGCAGTGAAAGTTTGAAAATGTCCTTGAATACTCCCACTCGTTGGTTGGCACAGGTTTTCAGAACCTTACCAGGTACTCCACCGGGACCTTCTGCCTTGCGAGGGTTCACTCTCTTTAAAGACAGCCTAACATCAGCCTCTGAGACAGAGATCACAGGGTCATCAGGTGCAGCAGGGATCTTCACAGCTGTAGTTGTGTTCTCTCTTTCAAAGTGAGCATAGAAGGCGTTGAGTTCATCTGGTACTGAAGTTTTAAGTCCTATGTACATTAAAATATCCTTCCACTGATATTTTTGGATTAACAATTGCCATCTGGTGGTTTTATATTAATCCTGATATTTTCCTTGTAAATTAAGCTTGCTTCTGTGCTATATTGTTTTGATATCCTTGTCGAAAATAAACCAAGATGTTATACATGTGCATGCATTTCACAACTTTCCCCTCCCCAACTAAAAGATTTGCAATAGGTTTTGCAGTTTAATCACTGTGGAAAGTTCACTTGAACATAGGAAATTCACAACGTAGCTATTTTTGTGAAGATTAGATAACCTATTTTTAGGGATCTCTATTGAAGCATAAGAATTGAATGGAAATTCTTCAGTGATTTCTAGGGAGAAATGCACTGCTCTTTGCATTGTGCTATGATATACTTTATACCTACCCAAAATGGAATCATTGACAATGGATCATTTCTTCTCACTGCATGAGAAAGACAATTAGTATTTTCCTTTTTATGTGTTTAAAGTAGGACATGAATCCACAATCCTTTGTCTCAGAGGTGAAAATGCTATCACAAGAAGATGCAACTAGTGTATATTTCCAGTCAACACAGAATATAATTTTCCTAATGCTTTTCAGCTTTATTGTAAGGCATTCCTCCTTCACTGATTTAAATCTCTAAAAAACCAGCATTGACTTATAAATCTACTACATGAAGAACCAGGTTTGGCAGCAAGCCTTATTACGTCTGGAGGTAAGATTGGGTTTGGAAAGAGGTGTCATCAGTTGTGAATGCACTTCACAGTCCTTAAATCTAGAATCCATCTTTCTCCTTGTAAGTGCTATGTGCCACCTAATTGTTTCAGAATACAGGTGACCTCTATGTTATGATTGTTTGGGTTAGAAAAGATTGTCCTGACAGAATTCACAAATCATTACCTGATAATTTGAGGTATGGAATAAAATGGCTTAATGTGAGAGATAAACAACCCACAGGAAAACATCTCTGCTTATACGCATGGGATTCAGTGGGGAAAAGATGGATCATGTTACAGAAAATCACAACATCAATAGTTTTCTATTAATGCTACCTTCCATAATAGGAGGGTCATCTATAAAGCAAAACACATCATCGAAATACCAAAGATGAATTAGGTGTTCCTTAAGGTTGTCATAGCCAGATGGGGTAGGGAAATATGCTCCAACTACCTGCTAAATGCTCCCAATGCCATGTGTCTCAAATCATCTCTGACAACCAAGTGCAGATATGGGCTTCACATGTGGCTTAGCTCTAAGCCCAGCGGAACTGTTTCCACTGACAGGAGAAGGGGCTTACTAGTGAATTAGTCATATGGGGAAAATGGGCTCTTTAGCTGTGGCTGGCAAATTATCTAAGAAAAGGAAATCTCTTTTTTCAACCCTCTGGTGCCTTGCAGCTATACCCACTCATGGGGAAGGCTTTGGGGTTAAACCCTGAGGGAATATCTGGAACTGGAGTCCCTAAGGCAGCTCTATGTTGAGTTCAATACTGCCTGGCAACTCCTGTGATGGCGCTGGTGCCAAGCTGTATTGGTTTCTGCTGTTTCTTTGGGTTAATCAGAGGCATAGCCAGTGGGAGCCTGCTGCATGGGCAACAGCTTGCTCTCCCTGTCATACTACCTTGGCTTTTACATGTAGGCAGCTAGGGCACAATATCCATGCTTGACCTCGACCAACAGAGGCTTCGTAATTAGGGTCTTGCTGGTATTTAAACAAACTTTAGAGCCAATGATACCTTTGCCACTTCCAATGTTAATGCAGATACTGATGATGTGTGTGGAAGTGTAAGAACTGGGCAAATGGCTACCTCCTGTACTATACCCTACCAGTGTTTCAAAGGACCATGTGGCAGCGGTAGTCTTCAGTTATGATGGCCTTCAGTGTCACTTGTAGCAAAGTCCACATTGGTGGTAGCTCAAGTGATCACTTCTGCAGTACACGCAGCACAGGAGTTAATGTTTCACCAATGAACTTTAAACTGAAAGCTAAAATCATAAAAATACTGCAGATTTTGGCAACCTGAAATGAAAATCACAAATTGTTAGCAACACTTAACTGGTCAGGTTGGCATCTGTTGAAAGAGAATCATTTAAAATTTCAAGTCAAAGACCTTATGACAGAACTGGGAAAAAAGCGAAAAAAATCAAGTTAGTTTTAAGCTGATGAGAGTGTGGAATGGGGTAGATACACAAAGGATATACCTCTTGAAGTTACATTTTTTTTTACCTGTCCTGAAAGCAGATTTCAGTAATTGAAGAACATAGTGTTGTAAATACTCAGTAGTTTAGACAGCATTTTAGAGAAAGAGAGAGAAATAAAGGCTCTTCGTTGGAACTAACTTGTTATTTCTGTTATTATCTCTTTTAAAACACTTCCTGTTTTTATGTCTATCAATCAAAAAACTGTTGATTCTGTGAGATAGATCTACTTACATGGTACAAGTGAATTCCTATTCTTTATGGACAGCCACTTCCTGCTACTTCATGGACTCCAATTGATGCCCAATGTTTGATGATGCTTAGTAGCAGACTGCAAAATGCTGTTGCATCATTCATTTGTATCGTAGCAAGTCTTCAAATCAGTCTCTTGGCATGAGTTTCACCTTACTTTTCTTTTAAAGCTTCTTTCTCTTTCGCCTCCACAGAATAATACACATGGATATCTCCTGATTGGTCTTGAACAAAGATTTTTTTTACTCGTTCAATTTAGAATGAATATACGAATCAGAGAAGCAGAATTAAAAGAAGAAAGGTAAGTTCATTGCCAGATTCATCTGAGTCGTCTACAGTATGTTTATGCATGACTAATTCTTTTTGTTAAAATTAACACACATTCCCTTTCATGTTTTCAATTAACCTCATTCTGGAGATTGTTATCTCTTTAACTGTTACAGTTGAGACTCTTAATATGATTTTGTTACTTTCTTCTGGGCTGCAGGGCATATTTAATTGGATTTAGTCTTCAGACTTTTAGAAAGTAATAAATGCAATCTGACCTGAAGTAGTTTTTCTTTCAGTTATTGGTAAGCCCTTTTCATTCAGGTTAACTCAGAAAAACGTTCACAAAAAAAAATCAATTAAGTTTAATCTTGATAAATGCATGACTGGTTTGCCAAGAAACGTTCTGCTCAGATCACAATTATGCTGGAATGGGAACTTCTGGTTGACTGTTTATAAAAAGAAATGCCCAGTTGATAGTATTTGCACATGATCCATTTAATCAGGCACAAAGCAAATTAACCCTGAGGAAATAAATTGTGCAAGAAGTTACAACTGTGTGAAGAATGTCTTATTACCTGCCTAAGTAATGTGTGATTTCTCTGTGTTAGAAATACTGTAATAAAAATTGAATTGGATTGGCTTTATTTGACATTTTCACCCAATGAATGGAATAAATATATATTATCATCTGCAGTGCAACCTCATTCAAGGTGTCTCCTTGCTACTCAATGCAGTTTAAATAAATCTTTACTCTGTTGGCGAGTTGCATTTACCTAATGCAGCTGAGACATGCAGCTTGAGTTTCATAAGTCATACATCATGGAAATTGGGCAATTCAGCTCACCAAGTCAGCACCAATCAACCAACCCATTTTCTCCATGTTGTCAACAACCTTATCTAGATTCTATTCCTTGTCTAATCAGTGAGACTATTAACAATGACAACTTAATCTACCAACCCACACTACTATTGGAATGTGGGAAGAAACCGGAAACCCAAACAGCAGAATGTGTGAACGCTTCACAGACAGCACTGACAATGAGGATGGACATGGCAGGTAGCAATCGTACTAGTGGCACCGCTGTGCCCTCTTCTGCCTTGTATTTTAAGACCACCTTAGGCATTATTAAGACAGATAGATTTGGCGTCTCTTGGTTATGCTGTGAAAGTTTGGTCAGATTCATATTTGAAATTTCATTTGTAGGCAGGAGAGAGAGTAATCTTGAAATGTTAGCACTTCCCTTCATTTGTTTAGCAGCTAATGCTAAGCAGCACTGCATGGAAGTGAAGAACAGATACCTTAGCAAATTGCCCAATGCTGTCTGGTTGCAATGGAATCATCACAGTAGAAAATGTAAATAAGAGTACAAAACTCTGGAAGTACTCAGCAGGTCAGGAAGGAGAAAGAGAACTTGAGTTAAAGTTTCAGGTTGGTAGCCTTTTATCAGGAAAGGATGAAATTTGTGGAAAATAGCCAAGAATATACTATAACACTGGCAAGAAGGTTTGACAGAATTCTCTGATGCAAAATCATTCACCTGAAATATTGGTTTGATTTCGACAGATATCGCCGTACTGGTGCTTCATCATTCCTGTTTTTATCTTAGGTTTTCAGTATCTACACCATGTTGGTTTTGTATGCCAATGTTGGTGAAGGGGTTATGGTAATGATGAGACACTGGGTAATTCATCTTACACAATTACAGTAATTATATATGATAAGCTATGTAATTTGTGATATAATTAATTCTGGCTTATAAAAACAGTAAGACGTAGGAGCAGTAAGACAAGTTAGGCCCATTAGCCCATCGAGTCTGCTCTGCTATTCCATCATGGCAGATTTATTATCCTTCTCAACCTCATTCTCCTGCCTGCTCCTTTAATCTTACTAATCAAGAACCTATTAACCTCTGCTTTAAATATACTCAACGACCTGGCAACCACAATCATCTGTGGCAATGAATTCCACAGATTCACCATCCTCTGGCTAAATAAAATTCCTCCTCATCTCTTGTATTCTGAGGCTATGCCTGCTGATCTTAAACTCCTTCACTATAGGAAACATCCTATCAAAATCTACTCTGTCTAGGCCTTTCAATATTCGATACAAGTCAATAAGAGCCCCTGTCATTCTTCTAAACTCCAATGAGCACAGGCCCAGAGTCATCAAATGTCCTTAACCTTTTCATTCCCAGGATCATTCTCATGAACCTCCTCTGGATCCTCTCCAAAGTCAACACATCCTTTCTTAGATAAGGGGTCAAAAACCATATAATAATTGTTTCTCACAAATGTTATTCAAGTTTTTTTGCTGATATTAATCATATGTTACTGGTCTCTCTGTTATTGCACTGAAGGTGTTAACATTATTTTAAACACCAATAATATATCCGAAGGCATAGTTAGCAACTTTCAATTCACTTTGTCTGAAGATGTGGTGCTTGTACAGATGCCAAGGTTGCAATTGGTTTAATATTTCTTAGTGGAGTGTTATAATAAATACCATTACGATTTTAATATGGAAAATGTTCAATTTATCTATTACAATCCAAGGAAATGATTGTAGTTCTTTATTTTTATGTTGCTTCGTGGAGACACATTGTCTTTTGGATTCTTTATCATTTTGAATTATCCCTTGAGATTGAGGATGACTCTTTCCTCGAGTTCTGTGGGTCCTGATGTGACTAAAGAGACCAGTTTGGTTCCTTGCAGATCCTGTTACAGGTAGGACAGGAGGTGCTTGTTGAATGGATAGGTGCTGGGCTTCTGCAGTTGTTTACATTAGACCTTTGTACAAATGTTCCCAATGAATGCACATTTTCCTCAATGATCCTGTATTCTGAGCAGTCATGAGGTGGTTTCCCATAAGTAGGTGCGATATTACATGTTTTCAAGGAGGCTTTGAGAACATTCTGAAATAGTTTCCTCTGTCGATTGATGATCTGTTACTATCACAGAACTTGGAATACCAACTTGGATTTCCTTCTCCCCTCCCCCCACCTTCTTATTCTGACTTCTCCCCCCTACTTTTCCAGCCCTGATGAAGGACCTTGGCCCAAAACTTTGAATGTTTATTCCCATCCAAAGATGCTACCTGACCTGCTGAGCTCTTCCAGCACATTGTGGGTATTGCTTGGGGCAAGGTGTCCATTTTGGGAGATTGGTCCTGGGCGTGTGAATGATCTAGCGAGCTGGGCTGTTATTGGGATGCCAGTGTTGGTGATGTTGTACTGCTGTTGTTCACTTATCCTGCCAGTGCATTTGGAGAATTTTCCAGTGATTTGAGTTGCTTGTTGTTGATAGCCTAGGAAGGCAGGCTTCACGGCTGGCCGGAAGCCTTTGTGTCAGGTTTGAGGTACTGATTTTCAAAACATTAATTTCCTCAGATAACCAATAGTGGTGGTGGCGCATTGGATGTGATGATGAGTTTCTTCATTGATGCTTGCCTTTGTTGGGAAGTAGCCCAAAGATACCTTCCTAGATCTGATTGTGGATCTTTGTTGCTGGGGAGCAGTGTTGTACATTGAGGCCAGGCTGACATGGGATGTTTATTGCAAAAATGGTTGTGTAAATTTCATCATTTCACCCGCTTCAGTGAATATGTCACAAGGACTTGGAGCTCACTGTCCACAGGTGCTCAAAGGCAAGCTTCATCTGTACACTGCAACTTGGTAATGAAGCCTGATTCCAGCCTGCACTGAGATTAGTGTTCTTCAAGACTCATTGGTTAAAGTCACGTCTTCTGTGACGTTATGTAGCAGTTTCAAGTCTTGCAGCCATATTTGTGAAGGATTCTTCTCATTCTTTTCAATGGATGGAATGAAAGGCCATAATGAAAGTGAGGTCATAAAATTATCATTTACCTGCACTGCCCTTCTTGGTAGCTTTTACACTTTATTCTGCATTGTAACATACACTAAATGCTGCTGGAATTCGACAGGTTAGGCAGCGTCTCTGTAAGTGTATAAACAGAGGACGAGACCCTTCTTCGGGAGTGCATTTAATTCTGAAGCTAATTTATATTGTTTTGCTATCCACCAAATCCACCCTCACTGATACTAAAATACGGTCGTGATTTTATTTCGAAAAACTATGCGGATGTGCGGATAACTATCACTGTTTGTTGAGACTAGGTCGGGCAATGCATATATCCTGACGACAGCCAGTTCCAGTCAACTATATTCATGCATTTCTTAAGTATCTCGTCCTTCCATGAGTTTTCAATTCTGCCCGCGATTCTGTTTATCATATCGCGCACAATCTTCATTTTCCTTGGCCCCATTGAGTTGCACGAGGGTTCAATTTTAGGTTCCTGAGCCCGGTCGAGCAGGTCCTATTCTGGATGCGGTCAATAATGAGTTGCCCCGCCAGGGGGCGCGACTCTCCCGCAATAACAGCAGCAACAACAGTAACACGGCAGAGTACAGCTCTGGCGCTGTGCGCTTCTTCCGGATGCATGTTCCTCGTAAGGTCTGGGCTGAGGGAAGCATCAAGTGTGTTTATTGGGTCACAACTCACGTCATTTTTTTGTAAAATATAAATATTACAAACACAGAAGTAATAAAGAGCCGAATCAACAAACTATCTGACTGCAGAACCGTCGGATCTGTTAAGAATTCGATAAGAGTCGACACGTATGGATTACGGTGCAAAGCGCCGTAATTTGGAAGGGGGTGGATGAACTGTGTACGCCTATGAAAAGTATGGCAACGGTATTTGGCAATGGATTCCTGGAATATTTCGCTACTACAATAATATTGGTTTTAGAGCGTGGTCCGTCCGTCATAAAGTATGTAAGTTTCGTTGGAATGGCGCTTTTTCACATAGATTAGCGCCTTTCACACTGCTTAGTTTAGCAAGGTTTTAAATATATCAAGCAATTTACAACAGGATTGCGTTTTAAAACTGCTGTCGTTCTACGTGACCTGCTGTGGTCTGGCAAGTTCATTACCCGGTGACCAGGCGGTATCTGCAGGGGAGTCTCTCACAAACTTCCTGTTTGATCGTCTTCAGAATGACTGGCACAGTGCCGCTGTTTCTGCAAGGTACCAGCTCATTAACATAATTCTCAATAGTTCAGTCTTGTCACCGGATCCGGCACCTCTCCGTCCCCTTCAGTTCCCAGCTACAGTACTGGTAAAATCGCTCGAATTTTGGGAAGGGGCCGGGAGAGAAAGCTGAGGGGAGGGGAGGGGTGGGGCGGGGGAAAAGGCAGTGGAGGTTAATAGATAAAAAAAACGCTGTAACTCAGCCTTGCCACTTTCTATTGTGAACCTTGAACCCACTCCGTGAGGGGATGGGTACCAATCTTCGACCATCACCCTCAAGAATGTTTAAACGCTACTTGAACCCTCTCCTCGTGGCGCCAGATCCCTTGTCCAGTGGGTTGCAATTCTAAAGTCCTAAACACACGGGCTCGTTTTATCCAGTCCCGTCTAGACCTCACCTCACCGCACACGAGCTTGTTTGATTTAGCCAATTAACAGGGGGAAGAGGTTGAAGAAACTTTAAACCTCGAGAATTGTCTTCGTGATTTTGTGCATCTGCAGGAGGTAAATTAATTACTGGAAGTCGCAGAATAATCTGGGTGAACTGGAAGCGGCAAAGTAACCCAATATTCGTTCACACAACCTCGAGGGTTCGCAGCCTGTGGACATTCAGTGAAGAGACATAAATGAGGAACTGCGTGACCTGATGGTTTTAGAGCCATGACTTTTGACCGGGTCCACAATGGAATTATACAAACGCTCATCTGCGGCACGGATTTTGTCTCTGGTTACGGCAATCCGCTTTTCTCAAAAAAATTATAAACGTCACGTAACGATAAGTGAAGGTTTTGCAACAAATTAATTCTTTCTGCCGAGGGGGGGGGGAATGCTTCGAGAAACAATAGAGCGGGGAGGGCTCCTGCGCTGAACTATTCATCGCAGGACTGAAAACTGGGCGAACACATGTTTGAAAGGAATTTGGTGCGTGTGACTTGAACTCATTAGTTTGTTGAGAATATTCTGGGAGCAATGTTTATAATTCCATATCCACGCCCCAGGACAGATACACACACACAGCCCCCTCCCACACAGGACATGTGACGAGGATGGGCTGAGAGCGGCGACTGAGAGCCCGTACAGCTACACGCGCGGGTGTACCAAGGAGCTTACGACGCTACGCTCACTTTGTGGGAATTAAAGATCATTGATCCTACAGCGGAACTGCACACGCCACATAGGCAAAGTCTGGTAAAGAGAAAACAACCCGAGGTTTTTAGCCCGAGGCAGCAAGGAAACGAGTGCGTTAGTACCGTTTAGGGCGTTTTGCATCAGGTGCTAATGTACCCCAAACCCGAGGCATTAACGATATAAGGTATTTAAATTTCACGTCTTTTGTCAAATAAAACCACTATGTCTTTACGTCGCGATTAATTTTGCTGGGACTGTGACTCACAGCCCAGTTTTAAGAGGATCTGTGCAAAAGGTGGTTGGATGGATGGATTGATTATAAGTTGCAAAACGATTGGCTGTATTAGAGACGTCTCGATTAGCCACTGAACAGATCCAGCAGATATATCGCGTTTTGTTTATCGGTCTACAGGACATAATAAAATGGTTTTCCGGAAAGCCATCTCGTTCGCGTTGAACAATGCGCATAAAGCGTTCACATTATGCAGTTAACATAAGGGCGCTCTGTCTCCTTGGTTGGCGGCTAGTTCACTGATTGTAAGGCTCAACAGAACGCGCCCCTTTAGTCGCGCTGGGCAGTCACCCAACAATCCTTGGCTGGGGTGTCAGCCTGAATGATAAGGAAGGACCCATTCTTCGTCAGTTCTGCATGAGAGGCAGGCGCAGTAGTCGAATGGGTAGCAGACTTTTCTGCCCTAAATGAAGTCCAGGAACGCGTATGACTTGGATGGCGCGATTATCTCATTCGGGAAAACCACACAGTCTGTCTCGCTTTCAACGTCCCTGCATGGTTTGGGAGACTGTAGCGCCAGGTACAGGGTTCCTGACAAGATTGTGAGTATCAGTTTCCTTCTTTTTAAAGAAACAAAATACTTCCATTGCCTCTAGCCTTCAGAAAGAACAGTACGCCCGATAACCACACACGTCACTGGCATGTACCTGCTCTCAATTTCACGCAACTACGGTTAGTTTGATTTGATGAAAATGGTTTGATTTGGAGGACCCAATCGACCAGAACCACCTCTGGGAGTACAGTAGGTGCCAAGAAGAGAGCGATCCCTACGATGTGTGAATGAAGCCACCCGCCTGTAAAGTGAAGAGCAACTGAGCAACGTGCTCTGTTAATTGATGTTCTGAGCCAAGAGCCCAGTACCGGGCTTACCCGGCACTCCCTCCTTCACGGAGTCACTGGGGTGGCGCATTTGGCAGGAGTTCATTTTTCCATGTTTTCGCTCTCAGTCACGTCATGGCAAATTAGCATCGCCACCCATCAGCTCGCAGGGAGTTCGATCCGGCCCTTGGCTTTTCCCGCGCACTAGTTGGCCTGCTCCTTGGTGTGCATTTTTCAAATCAAGAGTATGCAAGCTTTTCGTAGGTAAGTTCCGGCGCTTTAAACGGGAACCGTCTCAAGAGCTGTGTGCAATGTTGGTGAACTGGCGAATTGCTGCTTTTTTTGCGACAACTGATCCACGGTTGACCTGTTTTCCTCTCATTCTACTTTACTTAAATTGGTGACAGTCCCAGAAAAGCAGCGACTGGTTTGCATGCATCGTCGGCATTTTTTTACTTGTAAGTATAATGGTATTTCAAAGTTATAAGTAAATGTATTAACAAAATACATAATGGCACCATTACAATCTTGAAATTCTTTTTCTTGCGGGCAGTCACAGCAAATTCAAGAAACACAGTCGAATCAATGAAGGACCACACCCAACGGGGTGGACAACCAGTGTGAAAAAAACAAATAGTGAAAATACAAAAATGAAAGAGTAAAAGGAAACAGTGATGATAACAACGGATAAATAAGCAATAAATATCGAGAACATGAGATGAAGCGTCCTTGAAAGAGAGCCCAGTTCAGTGACGGGGCGTGAAGTTATACTCTCTGGTGGACCCTGATGGTTGAGGGGTAATAATAGTTCTTGAACCTGGTGGTGCGGGTTCTGAGGCTCCTGTACCTCCTTCCTGATGGCATCAGCGAGAAGAGTGCAAGCCTGGATAATGGATCCTTGATGAAGGATGCTGCTTTCCTGCGACAGCGCTACATGTAGATGTGATCAGTGCATGGGAGGGCTTTATCTGTGATTGACTGGGTGGTATCCACTACTTGGTACTAATTTGTAACATTTTTGGGATATCAGCTTTCAAATCGTCCTTTTCACTCAATGGACAGCAATATTTCCAGGTTATAGTCGCGCATTATATACTCCTTAAGGTGTAAAGGACGAATAAGTGACATTTGCAGGCCTGCTTCGATGTGATTCGTTCCGACTCTTATCCCGGGACGAGAGGGTGTAGACATGAAACGGCCAGATGGGGTCGCTGGATCCTTAGTTTAGCACTCGGCGCGTTGCTCGTCTCGCACTCTCTTGCAACAGAGACTAACGTGTCTCCTGCAGTCTTCTAGGGTGCTTCTGAATCTCCCGGTGTGCTTCTGCGTGTCACTGACTACTGTACAGCATAAAGTGTTAAATCGGCAAGTTTAAAACGAAAGAGCACCAGATATCTATTTTAATTCTCCCCTCCCTGTTACCACCCAAGACAGTTACTGCCGTAGTCTTACTGCGAATCCAACCATTCCGAATGTTAACTAATTTCCAAGCTAATAAACTGTTCGGTACATTTAAAAGGGTTTGACGTATTGATATCAATTGCCGCACTGTAATATGAAACGTGTTTATCTCAGGTGCTAATATTTGTAATCAACGGCAGCGACGACACCTAAACTAGCAGAGGTTTTTTATATAGTTAAAAATTACTTCTCTTTTTTTTCTGAGACATCCACACTGCTCAGACATTAGTTGATTGGCCTTTCTATCTAATTGCAACAGTTTCTGCCACTTTCGTGACTGACCTCCTCCGACAGACACCCACACCTTGAACACGGCACTCCGCGTTTCTAGTCAGTTTAGTGCATAACCTCTGGTAAGCAGTACTGCATATAATATTCTTAGTACTGCATTTAATATTTATTTTGCCAAAGGTTACTTAAGGATATTTTATTGCTTGAATGTCAGCGACCTCATATTAAACTACCGCCGCAACTTCCTTAAAGTGTGTGGGACCAAACGCATCATTGTTTGAAGCGCAAACTGAATCAATGCCATTATTTCTCTCCCTCGACACGCATAGACCAAAGCGTGCTGTCAGCAAGTCTGTGGCGGTTTCATGCCCGAGTGACTGTTGGCCTATCTCGGCCTCACACTGACACCTGGGACATTTAATGTGGTGAGTGTGCGAGAAACCCACGGGCTCTGGGAGAGACCTATTTCCTCTCCGATCACGGCAAGATTTTACTAACTCCGAGAGCGTCAAACACAGGGCCTGAAGTGGATGCCGGGGAACAACAGCGATAGGGGAGCCGGTCTCCTGCACCTCTCCTTCGCTCCCGCTCTCGCTCACATCCTAATGCAAATGTCCACGTCAGACGAGTGCTGTGTGTGTGTGTGTGTGTGTATGTGTGTGAGTGTGTGTGTGTGTGTGAGAATGTGTGTGTGTGTAGCAGTGCAACGGGCCGATCACTTATTTTACCAGACGTTCCTTTTTTAAAACCAGTTGAGAGATCTGACGTCTGAGGGCGTTCGATATTGATTCTTATTATTGTTTTTTGTTTGTACCCATCTTTCCTCTCTCCTCCTCCGGTCCCACCCCTCCTCCATTCACCCATCCCACACCCTCCCCTCCCCTCCCTCCCTCCCTCCTTGCAGCGTCACCGATCTGGACTTGTGGATGGATTTCTTCAAGAATTTCGGAGTCTGAAAACATGGATGTCCCACCATTCCTTGCAGCGGAAGAGTGTTTCTCTGCGCAGTGAATGAATGAAGAACATGCGGGGATTGCTAATGGTTTGGGAAGCGTATGCTGTCTCCAGTCTCTCTGCATCTCTGTGACCATGTCGTGATCTTTTCCGTGTTCCATCGACCGCTCTTGCTCGCCGTGCATCTAGCCCTCCCGCGGAACCTGATAATTGATAACACAAAGAGGGGAAGCACGCCCCTGGAATTGATATACATACAAAAACCATGAAGATTATCTCTCCGCTTCTAAGCAATCCGGTCTTTGAGTATTCGATTAGACTTTTCCTGTGCCTCTTGGGGATGGGATATTCGCAAGGAATGCCGCACGTTTTAAGATTTGGTAAGATTTTTTTTGTTATCCTTGATTTATCGGATCTGATTTGCAAATGCAGGTTTGCTAAAGTTGCATGCGATCGGTGCGGACAAGCTGCGGGTTGCGTACTTGACCCCCGGTAACGTCCTATTCCATTTTTAGAGGATTTAGATGGTCTGGTCCGTTTGCTGCAATTCTCGACTCGCTCAGCTCGGAATTCTGCTCGCTGCTGAGGGTGAGCTGACTGGCGGTCCTGACTTTGATAACCTTGCAATCTCTAATACCCCGTGGTCGAATGTTTTTTTTTAAAATAAAATATACATTCAGGTCTCTAAACAACTAGGAACATTATCCGATTCCGCATGAAGTTAATATTTCGGTACTATCGGCCAATAAGGAAATAGCTTTTATTTCCCTGTGCGGGGCAGGATCCCGATGTCGTCAACGTGCAAAGAGTTAATAATGTTTTTGATGGAATGTTTCATCATTCATAGTTGTACTGGTTGATTATACCCGAGCATTTAATTCAAACTCTTTTACGCAAGTGTCTGTTCCCAAAGCGAGAGATTCTGCACAAAATTATAAACCGACTATTTCTGAAGAGCAGGCTAGACTTAAAGCTGAAAGCATCGGCAATAAAAGTGCATTTATCTCAACTCAAAACACAGAAATACACACTTAGAGGATCCCTAGATGGATCTGAAGAAAACCAAGCAAAGAACAGGAAGTCGTAATAATGTGTTTGAGTATGAATATTTACAGCTGTAATTAATTACAAAGATAGGCAGGCGAAGTTCCAGGTGGAGTGCTGAAGACAATTAAAATCCATGAGACGAATGCGCGAAGACAACTGTTAACCAATTAGCGCTTTCTGTTTGCAAACAATTTGAGACTCTGACTCCTTACTAATTTCATCAATTAACCGAGAGAGGGTAAAAACGAAGTCTGCCATTAAATCCTATTATGTGTGAGTGTCAATATTGGATTTTTACATTGAAGTAAAAAGGCGCTAGGCAATACAGCGAGGGGGTGGCGGAGAAGGGACGTTTCGAACTCGGCCGCAGACGCAACAAGTTCCCGGAATGAAACCGCAAATGTTGATGAGCACTCGCTTGATAATCACCACAGCAGTTTGATTATTATTAATTCAGCATACTGTGTTGGCAATTGTAGGGTACTGTTAATTTCCCTGTAGTCATGGGTTCATCTGAACAGTTCGCAACGCTGTCAAGAGCGAACCTCACAACAGAATGACGCAATTAATCCATCTTTGCACACCCTGAGGAACTGTGTTTTGGTTAACGGTGGTGGTGATGGTTGGGAGGGGGTCAAGGCAAGAGTATATGGTCTCCTAATTGAATTATATCGTCATCTCTCTCTCACGACTTGCACACTCACTTTTTTACAAACACTTTGCATCGGAAAGCTCATAAACAAGTTATGGCCAACAGATGGTTGTAGTAAGCGAGGATATGCGCGTTAACCGGTGCTTGTGCTGCTGCGGTGTTTAATAACGGCTGGAAACTGATGCAATTCCTTCGAAATTTATCCGAAGGATCCACGATGTTGGTAATGGTTATATCGCCAAAATTTATCCTGTAACGGCTCGGCTTATGGCGTTTCAGTGAGGTCTAGAACCCCAAAGCTATACGCATTCATTTAGATCCCCTCGGTTTAGAAATGACGTTTATTAAATCCGCTCGGATTGAAAGCATTGCACTGTAACTTCTATCATGGCGGAATGCTATAATGCGCGTGTAAAATGCCTTTTTAGTGTGCTATCGGATATCAAAGCAGACAATAGCTAGATCAAAGTACAAAACTACAAAGTCCTTTACCTTTCCTGACCAGTTTCCAGGCCTTTTTGTAGCGGAGTGCCCATCGGGACTATGGAGGGCACTCACCCCTAAGGCTAGATAGAGTCCTTTCGCCCACGGAAGTCAGGATAGAAAGTTGATTGGATCTAATTCTATTTGATCGGTCCGTAGATCTGTTTCTACGATATTTGCAGGCTGCTTGTTAATAATTGTGATCAACATTCAGGCAATTAAAAAATACTCAGGATTCCTGTTTAAAGAAAAATAAACATTGTCAGGATATATCCCAGACCTATTTAATTTTTGTAACGTTTCGCTTTGGTTCTGACGTTGGAAAAGCAGACAGACCGAGATTTGCTGTGGGCTTGCTTCACTCCCTTAGAACAGGTACAGTACTTATTTAAAGCGAGGAAGACGGATGTTTCATGAAGCGCTATTTAACGGGCAGGCCGCGTCTTCAATTTAGCAGCGCTATGGAAACGCGCTTTGAATTGAAGGATTCCAGCCACGGCGTTTGTAATATACGACTACCCCTTATAGCCTTTTAACACTCAGAAAACAAATATTCGCATATTACCACACTCAACATTGGGTATCGATTTTTAATTGTTAATGGGGAAGGGGCTTGTGATGATGCAGCGTAACCCCTTCTCTGGCTGCTGAGGTAGAGGAGTGAGTGGGACAGAAAACCTAACCACATAGTTGAAAAAATAAAGCGTGCGATTAGAGTTCACAATTACAACTGATCTATTGGTGTTGTATGTGATATTTCTGCTGAGAATCCATCAAGTCGGTTAGTTAAGTATCAATATGCATAACCTTCACAGCAGCAATTGTCCGCTAATCCACAGAAAGCTTTATAATTGTGACATAGAGTATATCTTAGTAGCTCTGGGCAAAGTAGCAACAACTTTCTCCCCTTAGTCCCTATCCCGTTCTATACATTCCCGTATACATCAAAAATAACAGTACGAATACACAGTAATATTTATTTCTGAGTTAGCAGAAGCTTCGATCTATTAGCATTGCAAACCGCATTTCAAGGTAAGGGCTGAGCGCCTTCTAGCGCTCTATAAAACCGCGGACTCTTATTTGGTTTCCCTAACATTAAAAGTCTTTTTTTTAAATAATCGAGTTTACCAGCAGAGTGCTAATCCTATCTTTGGGAGGGAAGCATAAGGCAGCAGTAGAGAACCCGGGCTTAGGCCATTGTCTTTCTGTCGAGGAGTGCCCTGCAGACCCTGCAAGGTGCGGGTTTACTGGCGACTCGGCGGCTGGAGAGCGCCGATTCCGTTTTCAGCACTCAGGACAGCGGCACCGCATCCGCAACCCAACCTTCGGAGAGGCAGGACGAGCGACAGCGCTCGAGTGACGAGCGCTGATCTCGACAGCAGCCAATGATAATCATAGACTGGATCGCAAGCAGATAACACCGTGTTTTACAGCGAGCACAAAAGCTAAAGGTCGAAGCAACAGGCAGAGCAGTGACACAGCCAGGAGCAACAGCATTAGAGACGTACATAACCGCACACCCCAAGGCAGATAGCAACCGTAGTCACAGTCTGCGACCTGTTCTCAAAAGGAACTGTAACCTTCTAATCTGAGTTATAACTGAAACCAGACGCATAGGTGAAACCGGAAGGCTCCTTATGCAGAGTATGATTCCAAGGCTTACGTTAGAGTCGCGGCTTGTTTCCCGGAACTTTTCCCCCGGAACTTTTCCCAAACCGCTTTCCCCCTCTCGGAGGGGTACACCGGAGCATTAGTGTAGTAAGTGCACCAGATCACGGTTTCGGAGGGATTCAGAAGTCGGCCCCTTCTCTTGTCAGGTGCTCCGTTGTACTTGGGCACTATACAAGAGAGGGAAAAAAGGATTTGAGGTGGAATTGTAAGGATTGGAGTCGGACAAGCAGGAGGCGACGTTAACATGTCGCCAGGAAATGTTCCTCAGTTACAGTCAGCTGGAACACTCGAGAGGGGACCGAGCAAGTAGCAAACGGCGAACAATCGGAATGCTTCACTGAGCCAGAGAATCCAGCCCAACGCGACTCTGGACATTGGGGTTTCAGGAGGGCCGTTGATTAACGCTCTTGGTATTCAGCTCCTTACACTCACCCTGACGCAAACACTCCAGTTTAAAGTGACTATTTTCTAAAATGATGCTATGTAGAGATTCACTGTAGGTTGCTTGAATTTTGTGGTAGTTATTTTCACCCCGATTCTGCTCTGCCGCGGAATTAGACCGCTGTTCATCCAGACACAATGATTTGGGCAAATGTGTTCCCACGGGGCTGAATAGCTCGGCAATAAAACAAAACCTCAATAGGTCAGGTAGATTCTATGGAAGAAGAAACAGAGGGAATCTTTAAAATCGATTACTTTCATCCGGTACGATCCTGAAACATTGACTCTGTATCTCTCTCCACAGATGCTGCGCGACCTGCTGAGCAGTTCTGGCATTTTATTTTTATTCCACCAGCTCCCAATGCCTGTTTTTTTCTTCAGTGTTTTTTTTTGGACTGACAGTAGCTCAAATTTGCAGTGGTTTACAGATCCCTCCCATCCTTCTACTGATAAGGACATCTGTATAATTGATTCTTCACCATCTGCCAGCCCCCATCAACCTAAGAATCTAATCATCTATGATTTAGAAGAAATTCTTGCAGAACTTGTGAATTTAGAACCCGTTGTTTGTGAAAGTTGAACACTTTCTCAATTAATTACCACTTAGATCCCATTGTGAAACTTGTCTGATCTTTAGTTGCTGATCTTCCTGTACATATTTTCTCAGCCGCATCTGTCAATGCAATTACGCAGATCACAGTATTAATGAGATTTATATTTAAAGGTTTGGGAGTGGCAGCAAACTGGGGTCACTGATCTACACAAAGTTGTCATGGAACAGAAATTTTAACAGCACTCCACTGTAGTTGATTGTATTAAGATAACCTGTAGTAGTTTAGTTGTAAAAGACAATGGGTTTTAGGTGGATATAATGCACAACAGCTGAAGAATGCCTCATATAGCATAATAGATGGTTTGTGATGAGTGGCAGAGTGGAATAAATTCTGGACCGTTATTTTAGAATTCAGATTAAAGATTATACAGTTTTCACAGCATGAGACAATCAGGTGTATATTAGCTCTTCGTCTAATAATCATTTAGCTTATAATATATACAAACATATTTGTTTGAGCTTGCAGTCACAAAAAAATAATCAGAATCTTGTCAACTCACAAACCACCTAAGTAAATAATGAGAAATTAAGGCTGTGTAATCTCCTGTCCCGATCATTCAGAGTGTGTTGTTATTATAGAACAACTCCATTTAACTGCCTACATGTTTTGATAAAATAAAACATAGTCTACAACCTTTAATGTTTAAAATATTGAAGATTGCAATATAACATATACTGCTTCCTCACTTAATAACAATGTGCAATAACCGTGAACATAAATGGCAAATTTATGGAAAATTATTCTGCTTGTTGTAGGAAGCACAATGATGAAAAATAATTATTTGTGAATAAAAAATGTTTGTTTTTTCAAAAATATATTTAAAAATAGTCATTTAGTCTGTATGCTTTGAACAAAATGGGTAGAGATAATTGAAAACATAGTATCAATTCATGGTTTTAAAGGATACATCAATCCTGAAAAGTGTTTTCCAATTTGAGAAGGGTTTGGGGTAAAAAGCCACGTATTAATTATGGAGGGCTTTGAAAGAATTTAAAGAAATGTGTTTGTCAGGTGTATTTTAATATATTTTTTTAAAATACTGTTATAAATAAGTATGTTATATAAAAGAATGAATTACATTGATATAATGGGTAACAATTCACTGTGTATTTATATTACATGCAACAGAATACACCACCAGGGTTACATAAGTGCAGCATCATCTTTGGGTACCTGGCAGTATTGCCTTTCATATAATCACCTCTCACTGCGAATTGTGGTTATTGTATCAAATTTGAATGCTGCCACTTATGTTCTTCTTTTTCAGGGTCAGAATTGGGTTTAATACTGTATCATTGACATATGTTGTGAAATTTGTTGTTTTGTGGCAGCAGTAAAGTGCAGTACATAAGAATCTCAAACATGGATTCTTTTCCTTCAATGTTTGGTGGTAATCTTGATGTTCCAACCATTATTGATTGATTCTATCACCAAAGAGCCAGCCATTGCAGATTAAACCCTAGTTTAATTAAATACAAGTTCCAGAAAAAGTAAGTGTAATTTATTTGCAATAGCAGGACTTAGCCTAGAATCCTGCCCAGACCAACAAAATGCAAAGTTTTACTTTTCTGTGGGTTGTGAGAGTTCTATAGTAATATGCTAGAATTGTCAGTCCTGCACATGTTAGCTAATAAAATGGCCATCTCCGTCAAAGCAAACAGAAAAATGTCAGACACGAGGAAATCTGCAGATGCTGGAATTTCGAGCAACACACATAAAAGTTGCTGGTGAATGCAGCAGGCCAGCCAGCATCTCTAGGAAGAGGTACAGTCGGTGTTTTGGGCCAAGACCCTTCGTCAGGACTGACTGAAAGAAGAGCTAGTAAGAGATTTGAAAGTGGGAGGGGGAGGGGGAGATCCGAAATGATAGGACAAGGCAGGAGGGGGAGGGATGGAGCCAAGAGCTGGACAGTTGATTGGAAAAAGGGATATGAGCGGATCATGGGACAGGAGGCCTAGGGAGAAAGAAAAGGGGGAGGGGGGGAAGCCCAAAGGATACCCCACCGTTATTTATTTATATACACAGTACCCCATCCGTTATTTATTTATATACAGACATTCTTTTTCTCTCTCTCCTTTTCTCACTCTGTCCTTCTCACTATACCCCTCGCCCATCCTCTGGGCTTTCTCCCCCTCCCCCATTTCTTTCTCCCTGGGCCTCCTGTCCCATGATCCTCTCATATCCCTTTTGCCAATCACCTGTCCATCTCTTGGCTCCATCCCTCCCCCTCCTGTCTTCTCCTATCATTTTGGATCTCCCCCTCTTCCTCTCAGTTTCAAATCACTTACTAGCTCTTCTTTCAGTTAGTCCTGACGAAGGGTCTCGGCCCGAAACGTCAACGGTCCCTCTTCCTAGAGATGCTGCCTGGCCGACTGCATTCACTAGAAAAATATCAGATATGGATATTAAAAGTGATTAATACTTCTGCAGCAGAAAATGCTGGAGGAATTCAGGAGATCAGGCAGCATCTATGGAAAAGAATGCAGTGTCAACAGTTTCAGGCTGAGACCCTTTATCAGATAAAAGGCTGATGAAGGACCTCGGCCCAAAACATTGGCTCATTATTCTTTTCCATAGATGTTGCCTAACCTGCTGAGTTCCTCCAGCACCTTGTGTGTGTTACTTTGGATTTCCAGCATCTGCAGAATCATCTGTGTTCTTAGATTAATACTGCATGTGTTGCTGACTACTCATGCCGTGCTGTATCTAATATAAGACCACTATATCTATAGTGCAAAAATTCTTACATCTCACATTTCCCACTTCAATGAGTGAAAATTAAGAAGGAAAATATAAATATGATATTATAGTAACATATGTAGTTTTATAAGAGGTTTAATGTAGTAATTTAGTGAAAAAATGACAGCGAATGAATTTGATTGAAGCTATGGTCAAAGAGTAGGGTTGTAAGCATTGTGAGATGACTGTAGATTATGATACCCCAGGTGGAATGCTAAGAGAGTAAATCAAAGCAGCCAGAGGTCAGAGGTTGAGAATAACAAGTGGAGCAAGAGAAGCAGAGAGTTGCAAATGATGAAGAGTTGGAATACATGAAAAAACAAATGGATGAGGAAATGATGAAAATTGCTGAAGAGAAGGTTGTTGGACAGGACGTGAAACAACTTTTTTGATGAATTATAGTTATGAGAAAGCATGAAACCATTGTAGCTTTGCGCCATAATTGAGGTCGCATGTGAATTAGTTGACAACAGTGATTTATCTCTCTCTCTTATCCAGCAAGGTTAATATCAAAAGACTATTTATTTATACATTTATTTGGAATTTTATAAAATGAAACATGAAAAGAAATGAGGATAATTAAAATCTAGTCCTAAAACTTAGCTTGGAGAAATGGCTGTGAGTGGTTTATATTTAGTGCCTGTTACATATGGAAAAATGACAACTGTATTAGACAATACTAGAACAACTCATAAAATCTTGAATGCCTACTAGAACTATTGGAACAGATTTACTATGCTTTTACTTATACCTCCTCCTGAAAGCTGGCACAATTCAGTTTTCCTTAGTTTGGCACTAGATTTTGAATCTAGCATATGCACTCAAGTTCTGGAATGGATCTTGAATGATGATTTTTTAAAATATCAGATTACAGTGATTACGTTTTGTGAGTAACACACACAAAGCTCTAGAGAAAGTTAGCAGGTTAGGCAGCATCGATGGAAAGGAATAAGTAGTCGACATTTCAGGCTGAGATCCTTCTTTGGGACTTGGCCTGGAACTGTTTATTCCTCTTTGTAGGTGCTGTATGATCCCTTAAATTCCTCCAGCATCTTGTGTGTGTTACTCTGGTTTTACAGCATCTATAAAATCTCTTTCTGATTGAATATTAACTGAAACACTGCTTCTTCTTTCTTATAGTTGAGGATCATTTGATTTCATAAGAATAATGCCTTGAAGTATATACAACACCTGGTCTGGAGATAAATATTTCGCTATATCGTTCAAATTTACTGGATATTCTTAATTGCCCAGTGCACCTTAGAAGAAATATCTCTACAAACATTTGTATTTCAGGGTCAGAATTGGGTTTAATACTGTATCACTGACATATGTTGTGAAATTTGTCATTTTGTGGCAGCAGTAAAGTGCAATACATAAGAAAACTATTAAGTTATAAAAAGAAATATATTTAAAAAAAATAAGTTGTGCAAAAAGAGAGTAAAATTATGAATGAGTATTCATTGTCCATTCAGAATTTTGATAGCAGTGGGGAAGAAATTGTTTCTAAAACGTTGAAAGAAATACCTCAACCCTCTATAATTTTTGGGCCTGTTCTTTGGTTTGCTTAATCTATCTCCCCTTTGTTGTAGATGTTTTTGTTATGCATCATTCTTTGGGGGTGGGAGCGAGGGGCCGGTTGAGGCAAACCTCTGCCAAGACAACTGCATTGTCGTTGTGAAAATGAGCAGAAGACTGTTTCAGCTCGATTCATTCTCACTTCTGCTGTTCTTGTCCCCTGTCAATTGAAGAGAAAATGTAGCAGCAATAAGCAGGACAACAATAAAGGTTAATTTTTAAGGCTAACTTGGTTTTCTCTGGTTGTTGGCTTTTCAGTAAACCATCCATGGTTAACTATTTTTAGTTAAAAGCTGCACACCACTTTCCTTTTGGGTGAATTGAATAAGCCTTCTCAAATGGAGGATGTACACAAGTGGAAAATAGTTGCTTTTTATCATATGTCCAGGTAGAGTTAGCCCACCACTTAAAGGGCTACATAGAACTGCTATCATCTGATTTAGTTAAAAATGTGTTATTTAAGGACTTCTATTCATTAATGTATTGACGTACTTCTCCACTGCTGGCAACTGCTGTTAGGATAATATCCATAGTATTCAGCCATATCGAAGGAAACAGTTACAGAATAATTGCCATTTGAGACCTATTATGCGTAAACAATGATAGTTAATCAGCAGGAGGAAAGTGCAGTTTTTAATTTAGAGTGATAACAGTATGAAAGATGTAGTTTTTTGAGAAGTAATAACCCATATATCCACATATTAAAGAAACTATTAAAACACAAAAAGGCATGCAGTTAATGACACAAATTCAAAAAAGACAAATCATTCAGATGGATTATTGCATGTATATGCTGGGTACTTGTTATTATTGCTATTGTTTGAGACAAGCACTCTGTAACTAGACATTGTGGTGATTTTTTAGAGCTGAATTTATGGGGTTGTAGGAGTGATGCAAATTCACCTGCTGTTCTACAACAAAATGAAACCTGTCACTTCAGGTTTGCTTCCTGGTGAAATGAATCAACAGAGTTTGGTTTATTAATATGGGAACTGAGCAGAAATTACTTCCTCACTTCAGGAGCCACTGGTCTAGTCTGAATTATCCATGGATATCTGTGAGGCAATTGTTATTATCCAGTTGGAAGGTAGATGGTTTCAACAGATTTGAATCTATATCATATTGTGTTTACTGTTTTCATTTACATAATTTTAAAAGAATGTATTATGCACAGGAGAAAAAAAGAAGAAAAAAGGGTTTTGTTTAAACCTAACTTGTTCAAATTCTCCCTTTTCCTCTGCTGTGGCATCTCAGTACTGCTGGTACTCTGACACGAGGTCATTCATGTTGCTCTTGGCATCCGTGAACTCCATCTCACCTATCCCTTCAACTGTGTACCAGTGGAGGAGATACAATATGCATATAGCAGAGTAAATCTTAGTTATTAGGTGTTATTTTCTTTAGTGAGTGCAATTCATATATCGGCAACTTACACATTGATTTGAAGTTTTTCAAAAAATATATTATTAAAACTGAAGCTTAGGAGTGCAGTTATAAAACACAAATCACTTTTACAATTTACCAATTATTAATTATGTTTAAGATTCATCCAGCATTGTTTCCATGACAGAATATGACAGTTTACAATTGCTGGCTTGGCGCTGGGAATCACAATGTCAGTTTCAGCAGATAAATACACCCAGTTTCTTAATAGATGTTTAATTTGTTCACTGCTGTACACTGAAACTGAAATTGTATTAAGACTTTAATTTTTTATTTAGTAGACTTGTTTGCTGTTTTATCCCATGCTGTGAAATTAGTGCAGTGCACAATACAAATACATATACAATACAAATTGGAATATATGGATATTAATAAAATTAGAAATTTTGATTACATTGTACTGCAGTCAGATGAATAATTCCCTCTCTTCATGCTAGTATTTTTGACCAAAAATAAGATAATGGACTAACTGTAATTGGTAATTACAAGTGATTGTTAGATGATAATTAGCAAAATATCTCAGGATCTCTGACGAGATGCCATCAACCTAAAATCTTTCTTTCTCTTTCTCCATACACTGCCTGTCCTGCTGAATATTTTAGACTTATTTGTTTTATTATTGGTATTATAACTTATTTATATTTAGTATCTGAAATGTTTCCCTAAATACATTCTCAAAATAAGCTTGAGATGAACTACATTTATTGAAAACTTCCTTTATTTAGTATTATAATGTATCATAAAACCATATTAAGCTAGAAAGAGTAACAATGCTTTAAAATATTTTTCATTTCCATTGCCAGTATATGATCAACATAATTGAAGACAATGGTGCAGCTTGACAAATTGATTTGGTACTTCATACACAAACAAATGCTTAGAATGGACTTATGATCTTAATTCACAATTACCATGTACTAATAAACCTCATACTCTGTTGAGAATACTTTCTACCTTAATTGTTTTGCAGTGGACTATACCAGGTGTGGTATATGTGGCTGTCTTGGCAAAATCTCCCTGACAGGCTGATGAATTGATCACGAGGAGCTTTGCTCAGATTAAACCATGTGAGGGATTGGTTAATGAAATTGGGATGGCCTTGATTCTGTGATTTAACATAAAAATAATATCATAGGTCATATCTTGTTGATACAGGCACCACACTTGGCACCCAAAGCTAAACTTGTGTGGCAAAAAATGTGAAGCAATCTACCATCACCTTAGTTTTCTTTTCTATAATGCTAGGAACCCCAATGAAATCAGTGGGGGTGATGGACCTTACACTAGTATCCAAGAGCCAATTCCCCAGTGAACTCTCCAGAACCACTGAAAGATTAAAACCCACTTCTGGATTCCAGCAATGGAGTGCCTTGATAGATGTGGCACTTACTTTTCTTGATTAAGTTGAAGCCTACACATGTCTTCTTTACAAATGCATGGAATTCTTGAATTTGTTTTCATCTAAATGACTAGATGTTAACAGTTCTATTCAGAACTGTGGGGATATACCAGAAAATAACCAAGCTAGTAGACAGATTTGTTATTTTAATTTTGAGTATGATTAACATTGCATATTGGATTATTTGGTTACTTTTATTGAGCTTAGAACAACTTTTACAAATAAGAAAGCTGCATTTGGCAGTTGATGCAGTTGGGTAAGTACTTCACGTGACTATAATTGGTGGAATGTATAAAACTGGTGTAGAACGCACTCTTCAGATTTAGCTGCTCATAGAAATGTGTCTCCATCCTTTATGTTCCATGACAGCATGCAAGTCATAATTCTAACTAATGTTTTAAAAAAGAATCAATCTCAGTGTAGTTCAGTGTTAAATGTGGCTGTCACAATTTTTTCAGCACCTTTCTCCATCTTTCTTGCTGTAACAAGCTTCCTGTGTGAGGGGAATTAATCTTCAGAAATAATGGGGATACTGTTCAATCTTCAACAGCTTCATTCTAGAATCAACTGCATCCAAACCTCAATTTTTAAGCTGCAGAATGCAGACACTGCTTGGATTGCGCAGGTTTGAAGAGCATGCTCCAAGACATTGTTGACTCACTTACCAAATTATATTAAAAGGTATGTCTTATATCTACCAACCTGCCCCTGATGCATCATCTCCGACAATAAGGGTTCACAGCAAGACCAGCCTCTCCTCAGCTGATTTAATTTGGACATCCCACTGCCTTGGAAAAAGCAGCTAACATAATCAACTAGCCTGCAACCTGATGGCACGAACCTTGATTTCTCTAAATTCTGATAATTTCTCCGTCAGTGCCCTTCTCTCTTTTTACATACCCCATACTGGCTCCCCTCTTACCCCTTCACGTCTCCTCACCTGCCTATCATCTCCCTCTGTGCCCCTCCTCCTTCCTTTTCTCCCATAGTTCACTCTCCTCTCCTATCAGATTCCTTCTTCTTCAGTCCTGTAGGTTTTCCACCTATCACTTCTTAGCCTCTTGCTTCACCACCCCCACCCACCTACCTTCCCCCTCGCTGTGCTTCACCTGTTACATTCTAACTTTTGCTCCTTCCCTTCCCCCCCCACCTTTTTATCCTGGCTCCTTTCCCTTTCCAGTCCCGATGAAGAGTCCCGCCTGAAACACTCAACCTTTATTCCCTTCCATAGATGCTGCCTGACCTGCTGAGTTCCTCCAGCATTGTTTCTGTGTTATTCTGGATTTCCAGCATCTGTAGTGTCTCTTGTATGTAATACAATCCAGGAACCTTCCCATCCTGGTCCCATTGGGTAAAAGATACAAAGGCCTGAAAACATAAACTAAGGATAGCTTGGTTACCACTGTTAACAGACTCTTGAACAGACCTGTCATACACGAAAAGATGAACTCTTGAACCCTTAATCTCTCATATGCTAAAGATGAACTCTTGAACCCTTAATCTCTCATATGCTAAAGATGAACTCTTGATCTCCCAATCTCCCAGTCTACACCGCATTTTCTCGGCCGCTGTAACACTTTATTCTGGGTTCCATTTTCTTTCTACTATCTTGAATGTAATTAAATATGGCATGACCTGTCGGGATGGTAAACAAAACAGAAGTTTTGCTGTGTATCTCAGAATGTGACAATAATAAACCAAAAGCAATAGAAATAAAAAAAATAACATGGAATTAAAAAAAATCTGCGTTGTGGGAGGAGGTTGCCAAGTGAACAGAGGAAAAGGATTGAAAGATGTGCTTAAAGCTTTCCTTCCTTCTTACTGTATCTTTGACACCTTTACTAATCAAGAACCTACCAAGTTCTGCTTTAAATATACACATTAGCTTATCTATTGTGAGGCTCTTCCCTTTGGTCTTAAATTCTCCATCACTGGAAGAAATGCAACAATGTCATTGATCCTGGGAAATTTTGACCGGTGATCATTTAAACTGGGGAAGGGGCATTCAGGGCATAAAGACCATGGTTTGGCATCACAGTGAAGTCTAGTATAAGCAGTAGAAGGAATGCACTATCTCACGAATGACCCTTGCACCAAGCTACCTCTTCCATCTGTGAAAGAGGCTGTGGTTCCTCCGTTACCCACCCTGAAATTACAAAAACAAAGAGGTGACCTGAGAAGAGCATGGTATTCATTTATCGCTGTATTTTTTACAGTACCCTAGAGCAATGCTGTAAAATGCCAGGGAAAGTGTTCTGTTTGCTGAGTTTTGGTAGAGTACTGATCATGCTGTGTATCAAGCTATGCCCTGTACATTCTTTTTTAGCACTGACAGTTAAAAGGGTTATTTAATTCACTACTTAGTAAAGCAGATTAGCAAGATGTTGTACCGTGACGACACTCTATTAATAGAGTATTAGAATGGAGTAAATGTCCATTTAATTTGTTTCTCTGATGTCAGAGTCAGATGGATTGGTATCTTACTGTATTTGATGCTTTATTATTTAAGTGAGTTTTTAATTATTTGGATTATTCTTAAATCTTTCCTGATTCTCGGTCTGGTGGATTATTGAAACAAAGGTGAACCAACCTGCTATCTGCAGCATATACAGCTGGCCACACATTTGCCTGAGTTTGTGAAGAAAAGCCAGCAATTTTCTGACTCTGCTTTGGTGTTGGAGAGACCGTCACATGGACTATCAACTTATAAAACCCACACCAGTTTAGATGGGGTAAGATAGATTGCAAGACCTATAAGACATAGGAACATTTGATTATGGCTGATTATTATTCCCTCTCAACTCAATTTTCCTGCCTTCTCTCTGTAACTTTTGACACCCTTGCTAATCAGGAAGCTATCAACTACTGCTTTAAATATACCTAATGACTCATCTCTTGTGAGGCATTCGCTCATCTCTGTTTGATTGTGAGGTTCTGCCCTCCAGTCTTAAACTCTCTAGCCTTGGAAGCATCCTCTCCAACATTTCATCCAGGCCTTCCATTATTCAGTAGGTTTCAATGAAATTGCCCTCATCCATCTCAGATGTGGTAGGTATAGGCCTAGAGCCATCAAATGTTCCATGTACATTAACCCTTTCATCTTCAGAATCATTCCTATAAACCTCCTCGGGACCCTCTCCAATGCCAGCACATTCTTATTAGGTATGAGCCCCAAAACTGCTCACAATATTACAAATGAGGTCTGATCGATGACTTATAGAATTTAGCATTACGTCCTTGCTTTTATATTCTATTCCTCTCAAAATGAATGCTGAAGTTGCATTTGCCTTCCTTACTGCCGACTTAAACTGCAAGTTAATCTTTAAGGAATCCTGCACTAGGAGTCCCAAGTCCCATTGTAACTTTGATTTCTGACTTTTCTCCCCATTTAGAAAATAATCTATGCCTTCACTTTTTCTACCTAAGTGCATGACCGTACACTTCCCTACACTGTATTCCTTTTGCCACTTCTTTGCCAATTCCACATCCTGTCCAAATCCTTCTGAGGACTTCGTGCTTCCACAAGACTACCTGCTGCTCCACCTATCTTAGTATCAACCACAATGGCATTAGTTGCGTCTTCTAGATCATTATCATCTGATATGAAAAGTAGTAGACCCAACACTGACTCCTGTGGAACACCACCACTCACCAACAGTCAACCTGAAAAGGCCCCTTTATTGTTAGTCCTTGCCTTTGGCTGGCCATCCAATCTTAAGTCCATGCTAGTACTTTTCCTGTAATGCTATGCACTCCTATCTTGTTCAGCAGTCTCCTTTGTGCCATCTTGTCAAAGAACTTCTGAAAATGCAAGAACAACATCCTCTGATTCTCCTTTGTCTCTCTGTCCTGCCTGGTACTCCCTCAAAGAAATTCCAACAAATTTTTTAATCAAGATTTCCCTTTTAAGGAAACCATGTTGACTTCAGCCTATTTTATCATGTGCTCCCAAGTATCCTTAATGGACTTTAAGATCTTACCAACCATTGATGTCAGGATAATTAGCCTACAACTTCCTGTCTTTTACCTCTCCTCCCCCCCCCCTCTAAAGTTTGGAGTGACATTTGTGATTTTCCAATCCTCTGGAACCGTTCCTGACACTTGAAAGATGAAGCTATTATCCGCATAATTTAACCACATCACTATCTTGAAAGATTGTGATATGGTTAGGTTGTGAGGCTAACAGCCCAGAACTTTGGTTCAACTCACACAACACCTGTAGAATTTTCATTTAAATAGTTAAGTAATTCTGGGAAGAAGCCCAATTATGGTATGAAATCACTAAATAGCTATATGATCATTACTGATCCTCACCAACCAGGACATACCCCCTTTTCATTATTACCATTGTGAAGGAGATACAGGACCCTAAAGACCCATACTCAATGTTTTAGCAGCAGCTTCTTCCCCACCACCATCTGGTATCTGAACAGTCCTTGAACCCAGGACCACGGCCTACTTATTCCCTTTTCACATAATTTTCTTACATTGTACCACTGCCACAAAACAAATTTCATCACATATGTCAGTGAATTTGATTCTGATTCTAATCGCTTCAGGGAAGGAAATCTGTTATTAGGTTGAATGCCTCATCCTATGTTATTATAAAATTGAAAACAGAAAATGGTTAAGGATTAGAATGAGTGTGTAGAATTAGTGTGTGTACTAATGACTGAGCTTTACTCAGGTAAGTGTTGATCACACTATTCTAACACTGTACCCATTCTGTGTAACATCAGGCATACCTACTACATTTCTGTTCACTTCAAACTGTCTCCCCATTGCGTTGCTGTGGATGTGCTGTTTGACTCACCTCATTGCCCAGTCTGACCATTCTGGTGGCCTCAAGTTGTTTCTCCTCACAAAGTATGTTGGTGTTGCAAACATTTCCAGTCCACTCTGGAGCTGGATATAGAAATTGGGTGCGAGTGTCCCACTTCACATAAGGTTGATGTCTGTTCTTGTATTGTTGTTAGGTTACTATAGAGAAAAGCATGGGAAAACACATGAATGTATCAAACCAATAATCATATGTAGAAATCTTACAGTCAAGATGGAAGTCCATACACATTTACATGCTAGAGCAGCTTTTTGATACTTTAGTAAACATGGAAAATCTACAGCACATTACGGGCCCTTCGGCCCACAATGTTGTGCCATGTAACCTATTCTAGGAGCTGCCTAGAATTTTCTTACACATAGTCCTCTATTTTTATAAGCTCCATATACCTTATCTAAGAGTCTCTTAAAAGACACTGTTGTATCTGCCTCTTCCACAGTTGCTGGCAGTGCATTCCACGCACCCACCACTCTCTGTGTGAAAAACTTATCTCAGACATCGCACTTGTACTTACTTACAAGGACCTTAAAAATATGCCCCCTCATGTTAGCCACTTCAGCCTGGGAGAAAGCCTCTGGCTATCCACACGATCCCTCATCATCTTATACTCCTCTATCAGGTCACTTCTCGTCGTCCGTCGCTCCAAGGAGAAATGGCCAAGTTCACGCAACCTACTCTCATAAGGCACGCTCTCCAATCCAGGCAACATCCTTGTAAATCTCCTCTGCACACTTTCTATAGTATCCACATCCTTCCTGTAATGAGGTGACCAGTACTCCAAATGGGGTCTATCTAAGGTCTTGTATAGCTGTAACATTACCTCACGGCTCTTGAACTCAGTCCCACAGTTGATTGAAGGCCAACACACCATACGCCTTCTTAATAACACTGTCAAACTGTACAGCAGTTCTGAGTGTCCTATGGACATGGATCCCAAGACCTCACTGATCCTCCACACTTCCAAGAGTCTTACCATTTGTATTATATTCTGTCTTCAAATTTGACCTAGGGAAATGAACAACTTCACACTTACCTGGGTTGGACTCCATCTGCCACGTCTCCGCCCAGTTCTGCATCCTATTGATGTCCCATTTTAGCCTCTGACAACCTCCTAGACTCTCCACAACACCCCCACCTTTTGTGTCATCAGCAAACTTACTAATCCACCCTTCTACTTCCTCATCCAGGTCATTTATAAAAATCACAAAGAGGAGGGTCCCAGAACAGACCCCAGCAGGATACCACTGGTCACTGACCTCCATGCTGAATACGAACCATCTACAACCACCCTTTGCCTTCTGTGGTTAAGCCAATTCTGGATCCACAAAACAAGGTCTCCTTGGATCTCATGTCTCTTTACTATCTAAATGGGCCTCACATGGGGAACCTTATGAACTGCCTTACTGAAATTCATATACACTACATCTACTGCTAAACCTTCATCGATGTGTTTTGTTACATCCTTGAAGAACTCAATCAGGTTCATAAGGCATGACCTGCCTTGACAAAGCCATGCTGACTATCCCTAATCAGATTATGTCTCTCCAAATGTGCATAATTCCTGCCTCTCAAAATCTTCTCTAACAACTTGACCACTACAGAAGTAAGACTCACTGCTCTATAATTTCCTGGGTTATCTCTACTCCCTTTTTTGAACAAGGGAACAACATTTGCAAACTTCCAATCCTCCGGTATTTCTCCCGTCCCTATTGATGATGCAAAGATCACCACCAGAGGCCCAGCAATCTCCTCACTGGCTTCTCACAGTAGCCTGAGTATATCTCATCCGGTCCCGGTGACCTGTCTAACTTAATACCCTTCAAAAGCTCTAGCACATCCTCTTTCTTAATGTCTATGCACCTAAGCATTTCAGTCCACTGTAATTCATTCCCACAATTGGTCTGAAGGTCCAATTTACAAATTGTTTAATGGAATAAATTGGCAGTAGTGGAAACATGCATGAATAGAATTGTGGCTATCCCTCTGAAGCTAATTTATTTCAGGTTGCAAAGAAAGTGGTAGAAATGAACAGGCTTACTCTAGAGCAAAGCTTTACTCATGGTGAGCTGAGATTGGAGTTTAAACTCTAATGTTTTAGTCAGAGACTGCTTTAATCCCTTTGCCATCTGGCTGTAATCTGGAGGAAGTATTAACAGGGAATATTTAATTGTCTTAAAGTTCAATTTTTTGTTTTTCCATTTGCTTATGGCTGATTATTTAAAGTGCACTGAATTTGCCTTAGTGATTGAACATTTCTTTCATAGATTGCTCTGTGGGTGATGTATTTTATCAGATGAACGAGAAAAGAAACTAATATAATAGTGTGAAATTAGATTAATGCTTTTGTGGAATATATTTTGTTAAAATTTAAATTTAATAGTTATCTGGTGCAGTGGTTGGTGCAGTTGTTACGGCAATTACTGATTAAAGTATTTGAGAGAGAATGCTGGTACTGTGATTATGTTAGTTGGCTGTAATTCCAAAGAGAAGTTCAAAGAAAATTTATGATCAAAGGATGTATGCAGTATGTTACTATTTACTTCTGTGGGATTCATTTTCTTGCAGGCATTCACAGCAGAACAAAGAAATACAATAGAATCAATGAAAAGCTCCACATAATCACTGACAAACAACCAACATCCAAATGAAGACAAATTGTGAAAATACAATAATAAATAAATAGTACTAAGAAAATGGGTTTAGAGTCCTTGAAAGCGAGTCCATAGGTTGTGGAATCAGTTCAGAGTTGAAGTCAGTTGAGGAGCCAAGAAAAAGACTGCCACCCATTGGAATTTTGTCTTCACTTTATGTCAGCAGTTACCACCTGTTGCCATTGGAAGAAGTCAAAACCCAAAACCCAGCACAAGCCTGGCAGTGCGTCTGGCAACAGTGATCTCTTCTCTCCTGTACTTTTCAGAGAAAAAGACCAAATAGAGCATGGACTTTTTAAATAAATTTTTCAAGAACTGGCATGATATAAGTTCAGCCTCTTTTACTCGTCCTTAATTACCCATGAATAGTGCGGCCTGCTGTGTCACTTTCAGTGTTCAAGATTGTTTAAGGCTCTAGATTGTTCAATGTCATTTCTAGTGCATAACCGTAAAGGAGAACAAAGTTACCGGCATCCGATGCAGCACAAAGTAATCACGATAAGATAAAGAAAAACAATAAAAAAATTAAAAAACCACAGTAAATATAAATCCATAAGATGGCTAATGTATATAGATTGATTGTATGTCCATGAATTGATGCTAGGTACAGGAGTGTCCGTACATAAGGTGACTCTGGCAGGAAATGATGAAGTAGTGGTGGTGGGGTGGGCTAGTGGGTGGAGATGTTGATCAGTTTTACTGCTTGGGGAAAGTAACGTTTTTTCAGTCTGATGGTCCTGTCATGGATTGGAATCAGAATCGGAATCGCGTTCAATATCACTGGCACATGTAATGAAATTTGTTGTTTTGCATTTGCAATATATTGCAATACATCATAAAAAAATTATAAATTAAAATAAGAAGTATATATACTTATATAAAAATAAGTTAAACAAGTAGTTCCAAAAGAGAGCAAAATATAGGAGGGTAGCATTCACAAATTCATTGTCCATTCAGAGATCTGATGAGGGGAAGAAGCTGTTGATGAAACATTGAGTGTGTGTGTTCAGGCTCCTGTACCTCCTCCTTGGTGGCAGCAATGAGAAGAGGGCCTGTCCTGGATGATGGGGGCCCTGGATGCTGGATGAGGCATTGACCTTCGAAGGTGTTCTGATGCTGAGGAAGCTCGTGCCCATGATAGAGTTGGCAGAGTTTACAACATTCTGCAGCTTCCTCCAATCCTGTGCAGTGGCCCCTCCATACCAGACGGTGATGCAACCAGTTAGAGTGCTCTTTACTGTACATCTGTAGAAATTTGCTAGAGTCTTTGGTGACATACTGAGTCTCCTGAAACTCCGAATGAAATATATTTGCTGACGTGCCTTCTTTGTAATTACATCAACATGTTGGGCCTAAGGTAGATTTTCAGAGATGTTGCCACCCAGGAACTTGAAACTGTTCACCCTTTCCACTTTTGATCCCTTGAATAGGAGTGGCGTGTGTCCTCTTGAAGCCCACAGTCAATTCCTTGGTCTTACTGACATCGAGTGCATGGTTTTTGCTGCAACACCACTCAACCAGCTGATCTACCTCACTCTTGTACGCCTGCTCACCTCCATCTGAACTTCTGCCAACAATAGTTGTGTTGTTCGCAAATTTATAGGTGGCATTTGAACTGTACCTAGCCACACAGTCATGGGTGTAGAGAGCGTTGAACTATGTATGCATCCTTGAGGAGCACCAGTGTTGATTGTCAGTTAAGAGAAAATGTTATTTCTAATCCGCAGTGACAGAATGCTAAATATCCTCCTCCTTGATGGGAATAGGACAATCAGTCTATTAGCAAGGAGGGTTTCAGAGGGCATTTCAGATTTAACCACAGGAGGATTGTCTGTGGGAAGCAGAGTTGATTTTCTCTCATAAAGGACATTAGGATACTTGATGGGCTTTTCAGAGAGCTCGGTTCAACTCCCTGAAGGACAGAAGGAAATTTTGCATTCACTTATTGGAATAAGTAGAATCTTGAGTACGAAGTTAATATCAATAACCGAGACATGAAATCTACCAGATTGTCAGAAATGCTTATTTTAGGAAAGGAAATCTTCGTCACCCCCTTCCGTAACTTCACAAACATGAGGAAATCTGTAGATGCTGGAATTTCAAGCAACACACATAAAGGTTGCTAGTGAACGCAGCAGGCCAGGTAGCATCTCTAGGAAGAGGTACAGTTGACATTTTGGGCCGCGAAGGGTCTTGGCCCGAAACGTCGACTGTACCTCTTCCTAGAGATGCTGCCTGGCCTGCTGCGTTCACCAGCAACTTTGATGTGTGTTATCTGTAGATTTCCTCATGTTTGTGAAGTTTCTTCCCTTTGTTAGGAGTGAAGCAAGGAATTTACTGATGGAAGTGTTAATTGAGTTCTGGGTCAATGATAGCATGAAACATTGATAAATATTGACACAAGCTAGCATCAGACCATAGGCCTGGTCATAAACTTATGGCTTTTGAGGACCAAGGAGCATTTCACAGCAGTACCATACAAATCAATATGATACATTACAGAGTTTTACCATGGATGTAATCTGACTGAGATTTAACCCTTACTGCCAAATTTTAAAGATAACCCCTTTTGACCACCCTGGTGTAGATACAGAAAATAATGACCTTTTAAATTCAAAAGAAGAAGTTTGGTATTATCTTGAAATATATCTTTAGATATTTGTGAGATGAAACTTTTTTTATAAATGAGCATTTTATAGGTGCTCAATTACAAGTAATCACAGGAATAAGCTGAAATTTTACAGTGATTGTCATGCAGAACCATCTACATTAGAGTTTTGCATATTCAGACACAGTTGAAGCTTCCCATAGTTAATTACATTGTATTACATACTTTATCTGAATAACTATTTTTATTTTTTTAATCTTCTGTGAAGAATTATTCCTACTGAGGGTAAAAAAAGAAAATTTGCTATTCTGAATTTATCAGATCATTTGGGGTAAGAGAAGAGAGATCTAAATGTCTGTGTGATGGTTGTAGATGATGTCTTTCCTTGCTTCCCTGAAGCTCTGCAGCTGTAGCAGAGTGGGGGATTTGCAAGCAGCAGCTCTAATAATGTTTGCAGTTTGTTTATCATTCTGCAAAAAGGCAATAGTTCAGCTTGTTTCATACTGGGAAAACAAATTTGTTTATTTCTGTACAGAAACTGATGGTAAATGTTTCACTTGAGTGCACATGATGAATTTTCAGTAGGACTTCATTAATAGCTTACAAACATCAAGATTCTTTGTATCACTTTTCCTGCATGATTATTTATAATATATTTGACTTGCTTGAAGAACCCAAACACACTTACCAAAGAATTGAAAGTGTAGCAAATCAATGCCTGAATAAAATGTTTCATCATTTAACCAACAATTTTACTTGGAAATAAATGTACTGAGTTTTCAGAGAGTTTCCATAATCTTATTAAAATGAAGAGATAAGTTCTCTGGACTTGAGTATTGCATGGCTTAATGAGTTGTCATAAAATTCAGTCTTCCAGTACTTTGAAGGCAGATTGCATTACATGAAATAATTTGGTTAAAAGCCATCACTAATAATTATTTGTTGCATCTCCCTGGCTTTGGAAATCAACAGAAGACATTTACTGACAGGGTTATTCGTATGGTAAAACTGTAGGCTGGCATACAATAATCATGGCAGTTTGGGTGAAGCACGAACCCAAGAGTTGCAAATTGCTAAGAATAGGATCTTACCTTAATTGTTCAAATGAGTTTCAAGAAATTGTTGGATTTCTGCCATAAATGTAAACACAAACCAAACACAGAATATAAGGTGTTGCTTCTCCACCTTGGCACAAGAGAAGGCCATGGACCGACATGTTGGAATGGGAATGGGAATGGGAATTGAAATGTTTGGCCACCAGGAAGTTCTCCTTGTGGTGCATGGAGTGGAGGTGTTGCTGAAGCTGTCTTTCATTTTAAGATGGTTCTCACCAATGTAACGGAGGCTGCAACAGGAGCTCCAGACATAATAGACAACCCCAGCAGGTTCGTGGGTGAAGTGCTGCCTGGTAGACCATGAGTCTAGTGTCAAGTTTGATGTCTTAATCTTCAAAAACCCTTCACCTCAATTGTCCAAAGGCTGTGCTGCAGTTTATTTATATATTTATTTCTTCAGACATCCAGTGCCGGACAGACCCTTCTTGTCCAACGAGTCACACTGTCCAGCAATCCAACTTTTTAACCCTAGCCTAATCACAGGACAGTTTACAATGGCCAGTTAATCTACTGAGCAGTATGCCTTTGGAATGTGGGTGGAAACCCATGCGCTCAGAGGAAATTTATACAAACTTCTTCGGGGTCAGGATTGAACTCTGAATTCCAGTGCACTGAGCTATAATAGCATAGTGCTGCTACACTACCGTGGAGCCCAGGAGAGTAGAGTATTCAGGGTAGAGCTGAATTTCATCATTGATGTTTGCTTTGTTTCCAAGATACCAGAAGTGTTCCACTTCTTCCAGGGTCTCACTGTGAACTTTAATTGTTGGAAGGCATTTTGGTGCAGCGATGACAAGTTGGTGGAGGACCTTGGGCTTGTGGATATTGAATGTCAAGTCTATCTTCTCACTTGGAGAGAGAGGCAGTTCACAGGTCCATGAGTGAGATTTTAACAAGGAGCGTTTTGCGCTCTCGCCTTTTTATTGGCAGCCCCATTGGACTAGGAGTGAGAGTGAGGCAACTTGCAGGTCGATGAGTCAGACTTAAACAAAGGAGTGGTCATGGGCTTTTGGTGTTTTCCTGGTAGGCCAGTTGGTGGGGGGGGGGGAGAGAGAGAGAGAGAGAGAGACTGACTCACTCACTCACTCACTCACTCACAGGTCCATGAGTGAGAGTTAAAAGGGAGCGTTCGCTCAATTGGATAACAATTCATTAGTAAGGCTAAATAAAAATAAGGTAGGCATAAATGGAGTGGTCATTGTGTCAGTGGACCAGTGTTAGAGTGGGGAGGCTTTGGTCATCAGTAAGTATCTGGTAAGTTTCTTCATTCTTTATTTTTTGTCTGTTAGTATAGATAGAGTTAGAGCAGTGTGAATGGCTCCGGGGGCTGTGTTTTGTTCTGTGTGTGAGATGTGGGAATTCTGGGAGACCTCCAGCCTCCCGGATAACCACATCTGCAACGGGAGCACTGTGTTGCAGCTCCTCATGTGAAGGAAGAGGAGCTGCAACTTGCTGACCTTTGTCTCATACGGGAGACTTACTGATAGATAGGAGGCACAGGGAGGTAGTTACCATTAAGTTGCAGGAGGAAGGTACCTGGGTGACTGTCAGGAGGAAGAAAGGAAATGGGCAGCCAATGTAGATTACCCTACTGGCTTTTCCCTTCAACAATATGTATACTGCTACGGATACTGGTGGGGGATGACCTATCAAGGGGGAGCCACAGCGACCGGGTCTCTGGCACTGAGTCTGGTACTGTGGCTCAAAACAGAAAGGAGGAGAAGAGCAATGCAGTAGCGACAGTGGTTTTCATAGTTAGATGAGTAGCATGAGATTCTGTAGACGCAATAGACACTTGGATGGTATGCTGTCTCCCATGTGCCAGGGTCAGGGATGTTTCAGATTGGGTCCTTGGCATTCTAAAGGGGTAGGGTGAGCAGCCAGAAGACTTGGTACATATTGGCACCAATGACGTAGGTAAGAAAAGAGAGGAGGTCCTGAAGAGATAACTTAGGGACATAGGTAGAAAGCCGAAAAGCAGGACCTCCGGATTAGTAATCTCTTGATTGCTGCCTATGCCACCTGCAAGTGAAGGTAAGAATAGGATGATTTGACAGATGAATGTGTGGCTGAGGAACTGGTGCAGGAGGCAAGGGTTCAGATCTCTGGATTATTAGGATCTCTTCTGGGGGAGGTATGACCTGTACAAAAGGGATGGGTTACACCTGAACCGAAGGGGAACCAATATCCTTGTGGGCAGGTTTGCTAGTACTGTTGGGCAGGGTTTAAACTAATTTGGAAGGTGGATAGAAACTGACTGATGTGGTAGTTGGTACACAAGTAGAGGCAGTGCTTAGTGAAACTGTCGGGAATTGCGGTCAGTGGGATAGGTTGCAGTGTAACCAGGGAACAAGTCGAAAAGGGTGACAGATCCAGAAATGAAGGTGTTATATTTGAATGCATGTAGTGTATGTTATAAGGTAGATGATCTTGTGATGCTGTTAGAGATTGGCATGTATGATATGGGCATCACTGAGTTGCAGGTGAAAGCAGATAGTGGTTGAGAGCTTAACATCCAAGGAGACACATAATATTGAAAAACAAGTAGATAATAGACAATAGAGAATAGGTGCAGGAGTAGGCCATTCGGCCCTTTGATCCAGCACCATCATTCACTGTGACCATGGCTGATCATCCACAATCAGTACCCTGTTCCTGCCTTCTCCCCATATCCCTTCACTCCGCTATCTTTAAGAGCTCTATCTAACTCTTTCTTGAAAGAATCCAGAGAATTGGCCTCCTGAGTCTTCTGAGGCAGAGCATTCCACAGATCCACAGCCCTCTGTGTGAAAAAGTTTTTCCTCAACTCCGTTCTAAATGGTCTGCCCCTTATTCTTAAACTGTGGCCTCTGGTTCTGGACTCCCCCAACATCGGGAACATGTTTCCTGCCTCTAGCGTGTCCAATCCCTTAATAATCTTATATATTTCAATCAGGTCCCCTCTCATCCTTCTAAATTAGAGTGTATACAAGCCCAGTCGCTCCAATCTTTCAACATATGACATTCCCGCCATCCCTGGAATTAACCCAGTGAACCTATGCTGCACTCCCTTAATAACAAGAATGTCCTTCCTCAAATTTGGAGACCAAAACTGCACACAATACTCCAGGTAGGGTCTCACAAGGGCCTTCTACAACTGCAGAAGGACCTCTTTGCTCTTATACTCAATTCCCCTTGTTATGAAGGCCAACATGCCATTAGCTTTCTTCACTGCCTGCTGTACCTGTATGCTTACCTTCAGTGACTGATGAACAAGGACACCCAGATCTCGATATACTTCCCCTTTTCCTAACTTGACTCCATCTAGATAGTAAGCCGCCTTCCTGTTCTTGCCACCAAAGTGGATAACCTCACATTTATCCACATTAAACTGCATCTGCCATGCATCTGCCCACTCATCCAACCTGTCCAAGTCACCCTGCATTCTCATAACATCCTCCTCACATTTCACACTGTCACCCAGCTTTGTGTCATCTGCAAATTTGCTAATGTTACTTTTAATCCCTTCATCCAAATCATTAATGTATTTTGTAAATAGCTGTGGTCCCAGCACCGAGCCTTGCGGTACCCCACTGGTCACTGCCTGCCATTCTGTAAAGGACCTATTAATCCCTACTGTTTGTTTCCTGTCTACCAACCAATTTTCTATCCATGTCAGTACTCTACCCCCAATACCATATGCTCTAATTTTGCCCACTAATGTCCTATGTGGGACCTTATCTAAGGCTTTCTGAATGTCCAGGTACACTATATCCACTGGCTTTCCCATGTCCATTTTCATAGATACATCCTCAAAAAATTCCAGAAGATTAGTCAAGCATGATTTCCCCTTCGTAAATCCATACTGACTCGGACCTATCCTGCTACTACTATCCAAATATGCCACTATTTCATCTTTTATAATTGACTCCAGCATCTTCCCCACCACTGATGTCAGACTAACTGGTCTATAATTGCCTGTTTTCTCTCTCCCTCCTTTCTTAAAAAGTGGGATAACATTAGCTACCCTCCAATCTGCAGGAACTGATCCTGAATCTATAAAGCATTGGAAAATGATTACCAATGAGTCCACGATTTCTAGAGCCACCTCCTTAAGTACCCTGGGATGCAGACCATCAGGCCCTGGGGATTTATCAGCCTTCAGTCCCATCAGTTTACCCAACACCATTTTATGCCTAATGCGAATATCCTTCAGTTCCTCCATTACTGTTTGTCCTCTGGCCACTATTACATCTTTGAGATTGTTTGTGTCTTCCCTAGTGAAGACAGATCCAAAGTACCTGTTCAGCTTGTCTGCCATAGATAGAGGAGGTGGTGTGGGGCGTGGGTCTGTGGTAAAAAAGTGAAATCAAATCCTTAGAAAGAGGTGACATAAGACTGGAAGGTGTAGAAACATTGTGGGTAGAATTAAAGAACTGCAGAGGTAAGAAGTAATTGATGGGAGTTATATACAGGTCTCCGAACAGTGTTCAGGATATGGGCTACACGTTACAATAGTGATAGAAAAGGCATGAAAAAAGGGCAATGTTACAAAAGTCATGGGAGATTTCAATATGCAGGTAGATTAGGAAATATCAGGTTGGTGCTGGTTCCCAAGAAACTGAATTAGTAGAATGCTTACAAGGTGGCTTTTAGAACAGCTTGTGATTGACCCCATTAGAAGATCAGTTATTCTGGATTGGGTGCTGTGTATTGAGCCAGATTTGACTAGGGAGCTTGTGGTAAAGGAACCCTTAGGGGATAATGATCATAATGGGATAGAATTCACCCAGCAATTTCAATAGGAGAAGCTGAAGTTAAATGTATCAGTAATAAGGAATTTACAGAGACATGAAAGAGGAGATAGCTAAAATTGATTGTAATGGGATACTAGCAGGGATGATGGCAAAGCAGCAATGGCTGGATTTTCTGGGAACAATTTGGAAGACTCATGATAGATACGTCCCAAAGAAGAAGAAGAAGTATTTTGAAAACAGGATGACACAACTGTGGCTGACAAGGGAAGTCAAAGGCAGCATAAAAGCAAAAGAGAGTGCAAAAATTACTGGGAAGTTAGAGGATTGGGAAGCTTTTAAAACTCACAGAAGACAAAGAAAAAAGCTATACGGAGGGAAAAGATGAAATAAACTAGCCAATAATATCAAAGAAAGTGCTTTGGAAGCTGAAAGGTACGAAGGTAGATAAGTCACCAAGACCAAATGGATTACACCCCAGGGTTCTGAAGGAAGTAGATGAAGAGATTGCGGAGGCATTAGTAATTATCTTTGAAGAACCATTGGATTTTGGCATTGTGCTGGAGAACTGGAAAGTTGCAAATGTCACTCCAGTCTTCAAGAAGGGAGGGAGACAGATGGAAGGGAATTATAGGCCAGTTAGACCAGCCTCGGTGATTTGGAAGATATTGGAATTGGTTGCTAAGGATGGGGTTAGATTAGATTAGATTAGATTATGAGGACACTCAGTCCTCGTTTATTGTCATTTAGAAATGCATGGATTAAAAAATGATACAACATTCTTCCAGAATGATATCACAAGAAAACACAGGATAAACCAGGACTAAAACTGACAAAACCACATAATTATAACATATAGTTACAACAGTGCAAAGCAATACCATAATTTGATAAAGAGCAGACCATGGGCACGGTAAAAAAAAGTCTTAAAGTCCCAATAGACTCATCATCTCACGCAGGTGGCTGAAGGGAGAAACTCTCCTGGCCATGAACCTCCAAGCGCTGCTAACTTGCCGATGCAGCACCATTGGAAGCACTCGACTGCAGTGGACTCTGAGTCGGTCCGAAAACTTCAAGCCTCTGACCAGCCCCTCCGACACAGCCTCTGCAAGCACCATCCTCTGCTGAGCGCTTCGACCTTGCCCTGGCCACTGAGCAACAAGCAAAGCCGAGGACTCGGGGCCTTCTCCTTCGGAGATTCTGGACCACACAGTAGCAGCAGCAGTGAAGCAGGCATTTCAGAAGTTTCACCAGATGTTCCTCTGTGCTCTCACGTCTGTCTCCATCAAATCAGGATTGTGCATGGCACCCTACTTGATAAATAACAGACATCACCACCGGAGTGGCCGCTGCGAGCTGCATCATGCTGCCATCTTCTCCTCCCAAAGAGATGGAGATACTTAGAGGTATATGGTAAAATAGGCCAAAATCAGCATGGTTTCCTCAAGGGAAAATCTTGCCTGACAAATCTGTTGGAATTCTTTGAGGAAATAACAAGCAGGATAGACAAGGGGGAATCAGTAGATGTAATGTTCTCAGACTTTCAGAAGGCCTTTGACAAAGTGCCACATGAAGCTGCTTAGCAAGATAAGAGTCCATGGTATTACGTAAACGTACCAGCATTGGCTGACTGGCAGGAGGCCAAGAGTGGAAATAAAGGGAGCCTTTTCTGTTTGGCTGCAATGACTAGCTATCATGCTATTCTATTCTATTGTGAGAAGTGATTACAAGGATGTTCTGAAAGCTTGCTTAAGAAAGTGCAGCATCCCCACAGATTCTTTGGAACCTCCAGCCGTTGACCACTGGTACTGAAGGCAGCTCAAGATGGTGTTGAGAACCTTGAGGCTAGTTTCAGTTACACATAGAACTCCTGCATGAGCAGATGAAGAACAACTCAACTCATAAACTACTAACTGCCCTGCTTAGCCACCTCTTCACCAAACTGTGGAGAGTCTGTGCATCCCATGTTAGCTGTCTCTCAATTCCCAGAACTTGCATGGAAGCAAGTCATTTAAGGAACTGCCCATGGGGAGCCTAAACTTAGTAATTCCTCCACTGAAATGGTCTATCACTCCAAATTAATTTGTGGATTACTCATTAAAGCCTAGATTTTTTTTCATTTGCTTGTCTCCGATATCTATATCCACCTCAGAGTTGGATTTTGCTTGATAATGTATCTTTAACAGTGTACTTTAGTAAATAATACTGAAAGTATTCTTTGTCTAGGAGCTTCTTTTGTAATGCACCCATTTGTACTAGTAGAAAAAATCTTGTATGATCGGAAGGTAAATTCGATTGAACTGGCCAATGCTCATCTGGTTTGCAGTAAAATACCATAGAAATGTGAGCATTTGATATCTATTAAATCCACTTGCATGGGCAGTTGTTTGTGAATTAAAAGCATTTTATTGCAATAGTGATCTAACAGCTGAATAAACAGCTTAATCTTTAGTTACACATGTGATTTAAACAAACGGGCAATAGCCAATGTCAACTGTTCAGCAGCTTTGCTTGTTAATGGCGGTGTTATCACAAAGACATGGAATAACTGGAGCTGTATTTTTCTCCACTTTCCACAAAGGATATCAGTCAGTAATTGTTAATATTCAATACAAATTAGTCAATGTAGAGTACAGTTTGCTGCAACATCATCTGTACATTGCTTTTAGATCAATTAAAAACACTTCTGTCTGTAATATTTTCTCAGTTCTCCCTTTCCTATCTTTTACGTTGAGCATCAGTATGCTCTTCATGATTTCTGTGCAAGAAGTGAATTTATCTCTAATATATCATTGATCTGATGATGCTAAATGAGGCATTAAAGGATGAAATAGCCAAGTTGGAATTTACATTGCAGTGGTACAATCTTAATTCTTAAAACACAAAGGATCCTTGTTATTTAAATCAATGGAATTTTAAAGTTGTGATGTCCTCAATCAATTTTTGCAGATTAAATATTAATTTCACGAAACTCAGGTGAGGCATAAAGCACATGATGCTGAATTAACTTTTCAAACACATTTCAGGTTTATTGAATTCTAAATTGACCTTTCCATATATCAAACAAGCATTACTGAATTTGTTCTAATAAAATGGACTGTCAGTTTGGATTTTATTGGTGAATTTGTATTCTTTTTTATCAGAGTGCAGCAGAGTGTCTACTGCAGATGGAAATGAAACATTTCTGCATTATGACAGTGACTACACTTCAGAAATACTTAATAGATTGAAAATAACTTTAAGATGTCATCAAAGGGCCCATATAAAGATGCAGTTCTTTCTTTCCAACTAGGCAGCTTCTGCATTCTTGTTAACAGCGGAATCAGAAATGGTCCCCAAACTCCAGTGAGGATCAATTGTGAGATATGGGTGGAATAAAGCAATGAGTCTTCAGTAAGTCTGTGCATAGTCAATATGCTACTGAAATAAATAAAAATGGCTTGAATTAAGAAATAATGTTGGAGTAGTTGGCCAGTGCACCAGTCAATGCAGGTTTGAGGCCCAGGCCAAACTTAGAATCGCCCCACACTAGAGCCAACTTCCTGTGAAAACTAATTTTTGAAGCTTCCTGAAGAATGCTTATAATGTATACCAGTCATTGGTAACTGGTAGATAATGAATCTACCAGTCATTGGTAGATGATTCTGGAACAAATCAGGTCCTGATTTGCCCTAGAATGGCATTATAATCAAAATTCAAAATAAATTTATTATCAAAGTACATATATGTCACCATATACAATCCTAGGGTTCTTTTTCTTGTGGGTATACAGAAATAGAAGAAACACAATAGAATCAAATAAAGACCACATCTAACAGGACATTTTATTGTTAATAGTTACCAGTACTACAATTTTGGTGAAAGTCTTGTCTTCTCTAATTAATGTCTATTGGATATTAATTACATAGTATACTGGGTAGTAGACATGTCCTTGAGATTAAAAGGATATTGGCAGTATGAAGACAGTGATGCAGTATATGACAATAACACAATTTTGGTAGAGATTATTACTGCTTATCTTTGGAATGATTGACAGGCTGATGAACCTTTTGAGAGGTCATGAAGTATTGATTCCTTCCATATTTGTGACGATCTTTATAGCAGTTAGTGGTTAGTCTCATACAGAATTATGCCAAGTGATGAGAACAGAAACATCTACATCAATCAGATGCCAAAATCTTGTATAATAAAAAAAAATTCCTTTTTCTGAAATATCCAGAGCTAGGTCTAAGTCAAAAGTAATATTGGTGGCACTTGACTGGAAGCTTGCTCCAGCTATATTAACGAACTCTTAGCCAAACATATGTTGCTAATGTACTAGGTTAAGTATTAAACTCCAGCTTCAGGCATAAGCAGGTTATATAAAATAGATTCTAAGTTTGAAATGGGGATTGAGTAAAAACGTGGCTTACTCAATTATAATGATTTGAAATAGCATTAATGCTGAATATGTTTATATGTTTATAAGAAACTTATATGCATGCAATTTGAAATGCTCAGTACTTGAACTGAATTGTTAACCTTTGGATTATACTTTCATTAGAATAATCGATAGAGAATTTGTGATCATAAAATAGCAAATACTGCTTCATTTCTGTGATTCTCTGTTATATTTTTTCATTGACATCAAAAATAAGATATTTTATATAAACACTAGTCTAAACAGTTGTATTAATTCACAAATTCATGTACACTTACATCCAGATTTTAGAAATTAGTATCTGCTGGGTATGATGTCAATTAAGATATTGTCATATTATGACATAAATTAGAATGTGAAAATTTAAATATTTGAACAGTGGAGACCGTTGGAAAGACTGGGATTCAAGTATGATACTCCAAGTATGTTAAGTAATGGTGAAATAAATATATCTGGTGTTCAATGTTAAAAATGTATGGAAATTTCTCAAGATTTAGAGAGCTCAAATCCCTGCATCAAAATGCATTTTCCCTTGTCTCTTCAACTGTAAAACCTCACCAATTAGATTTTGCCTTCATTAAATTGTTAATTTTCGAAGCAATGATAAGCACTTGCAATGAAATCCCTTGGCTACACTTGAGTCACTAAAATACAGGCGGATTAATTGAATGTGGTATTTAATCTAAAGCAAATGGAAGTATCACTGAAAATTTAAATACCTCCCTTCCTAATGTTTTAAAGAGATATTGTCCAATTTAAATTTTACTTAATCAGGAATGATGTGTGTATCTTGAATTTAACCACTGAAGCGTGGAATTGCCCAGGATATGATGTACCTTTGCAGATATGTCGTGATACATAGGGCATTATAAAAATGCAGGGCAGGCTGGACGAGTGTATCCTTGCCTATCATTATTTATATGTTCATAAATTTGTGTTCCTTTCAAATTAGTCTTCCAAAAATGGTTTTCTGCACCTTCTTAAAGATGGTTATTTTGTAAAAGCATAAACCTAACTACACAGTGATGCAAGATTTTTAATTTCAATGACCTTCATAGCCCAAACATTTTGGTTGAGAATATCCATCTTGCACACAATCATCAGTCCAGGTGCAAATTGCCTTCAAAACTGAGCTGGAATTTTACTCAGGTATCACTGGATGTAAAAAAAAGACAATCATCCAGTAGCGTTTCAGAATTCAATATACAGTATATTAACTTTGTATTAAATTACATTACTCTGTAAATTTAAGATCGATAACATGTTATAGTTTGATTAATGGAACAAAATACATTTGACAAATTTCATTATATCTTAATATCAAGATTGTTTAATGCCATTTTCAGTACAAAAGTGTAAAGGAGAACAAAATAATTGTTCCTCTGGATCCAATGCAGCACAAAAAACACAATATAAAAAAAGAACACAGTAACTAAAAAAAACACAATAAATATAAATGTTAAAGATAGCTTATAGACATAGATTGATTGTATGCTCATTAAGTGGTGCTAGAGATAGGAGTGTCTGTACATAAGGTGACTCTGACAGGAAATGATAAAGTGGTGGTGGTTGTGCACATGGAGGGTTGGGTTAATTGGTGGAGGGGTTGATTGGGGAGATTAGCTCTTTTTGACTCTGGTGGTCCTGGCGTGGATGCTACGCAGCCTCTTCGGGGATGGGAGTGTGACAAACTGTCCATGAGCAGGGTGGGTGGAATCCTTCATGATGTTACTAGCCCTTTTCTGGCAACTTTCTGTGTATGTGTCCTAGGTAGGCTAGTGCCTGTAAGACATTAGGCAGGTTTTGATTACCCACTGTACAGCCTTTCTGTCTGCCACAGTGCAGTTTTGTACTGTGTGGTGATGCAGCTTGTTAGGATGTTCTCTACAGTGCACCTGTAGAATGACTTGAGTTTCGGTGTGCACAGTCCAGCTTTCTTCAGCCTCCTCAAAAAGTAGAGGCATTGGTGAGCTTCTCTGATTTGTTAAAATAAGCATTAAGATTCCTAAGCAAAATACTCCATATGAAATTTGAAATTATAACAGAAAATGAACTTATGTACGAGTTCGATGCCCCAGCAATTCTTCCATTAGGAAACGGCAGTTTGGCATTCGAACAACGGCCAATAAGCAATTGGGATTGATTGGCAAGAAAATAAAAATAAAGCAGGGGTAAACAGTATGGCCATTGTTGTAATGCTCAGGGTTAGTGGTCATTTGAGACTTCGGTGAGGAGGGGCTAGAGTGGGAGAAGGTGAAGAAGCTGTAGGTAGAGTTTTTTCTAGTTTATTTATTATTTCCTTCTTCATATTTGCACAGTTAGACTAGTACGGACACCAAGCAGGGTATTTGAATGCTCTTCTTGAGGGATATGGGAAGTCAGGGAGACCTCCAGTGTCCTTCATCACTACAATGTGAGAAGTGCATCCAGCTGCAGCTTCTAACAATCTGTGTTAAGGAGTTGAAGCTGGAACTAGATGAACTGCAGATCATTTGGGAGGCTGAAGGATTGATAGATAGATAGTTACTGCTAAGGTACCGGCCACAGGAAATTGGGTGGCAGTCAGGAAGGCGAAGGTGGTTAAGCAACCAGTGCAGTGTACCCTGTTGCCATTCTCCTCAACAGCAGGTACATCACTTTGGATATTTTTGGGGGAGATGGCCTAGAAGAGGAATATCACTGTGATCACATCTCTGGTACTAAGTGTGGCTCTGTGTCTCAGAATGAAAGAGGGGAGAAGAGGTGAGCTGTGATGATAGCAGGTTTGTTAGTTAGGGGAACAGAAAGGAGGTTCTGTGGATGAGAAAGAGATTCCTGGATGTATATTGACTCCCGGGTGTCAGGGTCCAGGACATGGGAAGGTGAGCAACCAGAGGATGTGATCTATGTAGGTACCAGTGATCTATGTAGGAAGAGTGATGAGGTTCAGCGAGTTAGGTGCTAAGTTAAAGGACAGGATGTCCAAGTTTGTGATCTCAGGGTTGCTACTCATGCCACATTTTAGTAAGGCCAGAAATAGGAACATCGTACAGTTTAACATGTGGCTAAAGATTTGGTGTAGGAGGGAGGGCATCAGTTATATTGATTATTGGGCTTTCTTCCAGGAAAGCTGGGGCCTGTACAGAAGAGATGGTTTGCAACTGAACTGGAGGGTGACTAATATCCTGGCAAGAAGGTTTGCTAGTACTGCACGGTGTGGGTGGGGGTTTAAACTAGAGTTTCAGGGGGATAGGAACCAGAGTGCAAAAGCAGATAGTGGAGAGGTCATGGAAATGGATGTTTTTAAGACCTCAGACAAAGTCAAAAATAAAAAGGTTGAGTCTGGCAGGACTAATGTTTTGAGCTGCGTATATCTCAATGCAAAAAGTACCGTAGTAGAGACAGATGATCTCAGGGTATGGATCACCACATGAGATTATGAGATTGTAGCCATTAGCGAGACTTGGTTGCAGGATGGGCAGGATTGGCAGCTCAATAATGTGGGGTCAGTGGAAAAGACATGGTCGTGCTCAGTCAGCACAGACTGGATAACTTGTCTAGCGAGGCTTTATGGGTGGAACTGAGGGATAAAAAGAGTATGACAGTGTTAATGGGCTATATTACAGTATAGATCATCCAACAGGCCGCAGAATTTAGAGGAACTAATTATAGAGAGATAGCGGACTGTTTCAAGAAATGTAAGGTTGTTATAGAAGGTGATTTTAACTTTCCACACACTGACTGAGACTCCTACATTGTAAGAAGTACTAGATGGTGTAGAGTTTGGTATATGAGTTCAGGAAAGTTTCAATAATCAGTACGTAGAAATTTCAACCAGAAAAAGTGTGTGATACTTCATCTCCTATTCGGGGTTTAGACTGTGCAGGTGACAGAATTTGTGTAGGTGAACACTTTGTATCTAGTGATCATAATGCCATTGGTTTCAAAGTAAATATGGAAAAAGATAGGTCTGGTCCTTGGGTTGAGATTCTAAATTGGAGAAAGGCCAATTTTGATTGTATCAGAAAGGGTATGGCCAGTATGGATTAGGACAGGCTGCTTTCTGGCAATGGTGTACTGGGTAAGTGGGATGCCTTCAAAAGTGAAATTTTGAGAATGCAACCCTTGTGTGTATCTGTCAGTATAAAAAATAAAGATAACAGGTTTTAAGGAACCAGTGCGAGGTGTTGTACTTTGGTAGAACCAACAGTCATAAGCTTTATGACCTGGGTAGGTCTTACACAGTGAATGGTAGGGCACCGAGGAGTGTGGTAGAACAAAGGGATCTGGGATACAGGTCCATAATTCATTGAAAGTGGTGTCACAGGCAGATAGAGTCATAAAGAAAGCTTTTGGCATATTGGCCTTCATAAATCAATGTATTGAGTACAGGAGATGGGATGTTGAAGTCGTCTAAGACATTCATGAGGCCTAATTTGGAGTACTGTGTGCAGGTATGGTTACTGACCTCCATGAAGGATTGTAAATAAGGTTGAAAGGGTACAGAGGAAATTTACAAAGATGTTCATGGGACCAGAGGGCCTGAGTTATAAGGAAAGACTGAAAAGGTTAGGACTTTATTCCCTGGAACTTAGAAGAATGAGGGAAGATTTGATCAAGGTATGCTAAATTATGAGGGGTATAGATCTGGAAAATGCAAGCAGACTTTTTCTACTGAGGTTGGGTGGGACCTCAACTAGAGGTCATGGGTTAAGAGTGAAAGGTAAAAAATTTAAGGAGAATATAATGGGAAACCTCTTCACTCGGAGGATGGTGAGGGTGTGGAACAAGCTGCCAGTGTAAGTAGTGCATGCAAGCTCAATTTCAACATTTAAGAGAAGTCTGTACAGGTACATGGATGGCAGAGGAATGGAGGGCAGCTGGATGGGTCTAGACAGTTTAAATGGTTCTGCATGGACTAGATAGGATGAAGGACCTGTTTATGTGCTGTACTTTTCTTTGATTCTATGACCCTAATTAGCTTTGAAAAATGATTGAGATGATATGATAACTCTTTTTCTTTTTCCACTGCAGCTGCCTGACTTGCTGGATTCTTCTGGTATTTTTCGTGTTTATATTTATATCCTGTCTAGTTGTGACACCCTTCTAGCCTTGTATGAGTTATATGGTTGATTGATTGCAATGCCTTTTGTTGACTTGACATGGATTATGGTGCTCTGGCTTTTCCTTCTTCAGAAAGTTGTAAAAATATGAGTGTTAACATAGTGCTTAGATGCTGGCCTTTTATTTTATTCATAATCTCTTACTCTTACATAAGTTATGAATAAAATGTGTTTTGAAGGATTTGAAATGTTTGCCATCCTCTGCAGCTCCTCCATTAGTTTGCATGACCTTCTCAAGTGTGGTAAAATGCATCCTGTTTTGATAGTATAAAGCAGATGATGGTAGTTCCGGAGCTTGTTTTACAACTCTCCAATTTTAATTTACATCTTTATTGCTCATTTTATCAAAATGACTCCGAGGTATTAGATTTATTATGTGTGTGTCACAGTTACCCTACTGGGATTATACCACAACTACCTGCCTTAAATGAAGCAAGTAATTTTAGAGGCACTTCCTTCAATCCTTTGCCAATTATCTTTATGAATTGACATGTCATACATGTTCGTTGATGAGGACTATCTAACGTTAACCAGATTGAAGGTGTTAATAACTATATTAATATACAAAAGCTAAAAGTCAAATTAAGTTTGGAGTTACTAATACTTTTTTTTGAAATGCAGAGATTATTAATAGTGAAGTATCAATTTCAAATGGAACTCATGCAAAATAATAGTACTAAATTGTAATCAATGACAGTCTCAGACTCATAGATTTGAATTTTAAACTGGTCAAAGGTACAATTTGAAAAGTTAATATAAGACTATTTGTAATTTTTTAAATAATATTCTCACTATTTTAGCTGAATCATCATCTCATATTAAGTACAGTGGTTTTCTCCCACCAAAAGAGTTTGATCTACACAGCACTTTTCAGAACATCAGAATGATGCCCCGAAGCACAATTACAGATTTTCCAAGTGTAGACGCAATAGCACTGTAGAAAGCAGAGTAAGGTACCACAAAGCCATAATGAAGTTAATGGTCATGTTAACTGTGTTCATGTTGGTTAAGGATAGCTGAAAGTCAAGAATGGGGGTGACTGCCTTGTTCTTGGGCAAATAGTGCCATGGGATTACTTGCACTTACAGGTGTCCCCCACTTTTTGAATGTTCGCTTTACGAAACCACGCTGTTATGAAAGACCTACATTAGTTCCCTGTTTTCGCTAACAGAAGGTGTTATCACTGTTACGAAGAAAGGCAGCGCGCGGGGAAGAGCATGCTGCGAAAAAAATCAGCGCATGATAAAAAAAAGGCAGCATGCTCCCCGAGCAGCCGCTCTCCCCCAGATTCGGAACTGCATTCTCGCCGGCATTGCTTAAACACGTGTCTGTGAGCAGCCATTTGCAAAATGAGTTCTAAGGTATTGGAAAAGCCTAAAAGAGCTCGTAAGGGTGTTACACTTAGCGTAAAACTAGACATAATTTAGTGTTTCGAGCCTGGTAAACAAAGTAAGGACAAAGTGAGTTTGGCTTGTGGAAGTTGACGAAGATGATGTTGAAGAGGTTTTGGCATCCCATGACCAAGAACTGATAGATGACGAGCTGATGCAATTGGAAGAGGAAAGGATAACAATCAAAACTGAATTCAGTAGCGAAAGTGAAGTTGTCCAGGAACTGAACGTAAAGCAACTACGTGAGATTTTCGCTGCAATGATAAAGTATGACTTTAATTTTGAAAGGGTACGTTGGTTTAGGACATATTTGCAAGATGGTTTGAGTGCTTACAAAGAACTGTATGATAGAAAAATGCCTGAGGTTCTGCAGTCAAGCAAGCCTTCCACATCAGCCACAGCAGATGACGAACCTCGACCTTCCATATCGAGGCAGGCAGACATAGAAGAAGATGACCTGCCTGCCCTAATGGAAACAGATGACGATGGGATGACACCTCAGTGTCCCACCACCCCAATCCCCAGGCCGCGGACTGATATTGATTCGCAGAGAATGCAGCGGTAGCCAGGAGGCACACAGCGCATCTTTAAGAAAGCCAAAATAAACAAGCTAATTATTTAGGTGCCACCCGGCAAGTAAATGTCGGCCCAGATCAGAGGTGATTGCCGATTGCGTTGCCTCTGATCTGGGCCGGCATTTACGTGCCGGGCAGCACCTAATTAATTAGCTTGTTTATTTTGGCTTTTTTCTTAAAGATGTGCTGTGTGCCTCCAGGCTACCGCTTTACCGCTGCATGCTTTGTGGATCAGTATCGGTTCGCTGCCCAGAGGGTGGGGGCCACTGCACCACCCAAACTCCAACGACTCAGTCTAACACACCATCATCAGTGTGCTCGGCAAGCTGTCTTCCCGATTCCCGTAAGTGATACTACACTGTACATACATTATTTCTACTTTATATCGGCTGTGTATTTTTATGTGTTATTTGGTATGATTTGGCGGCTTCATAGCTTAAAGGTTACTGGAGAGAGTGTTTCTGCCAACAGCGCTTGTGTGAGATTTTCACTGTGGAGAACAGTACCAGCAATGATTGTGGAAAAGTATTTCTACTTTATATAGGCTGTGTATTTATCATATCATTCCTGCTTTTACTATATGTTACTGTTATTTTAGGTTTTATGTGTTATTTGGCATGATTTGGTAGGTTATTTTTGGGTCTGTGAACGCTCACAAAATTTTCCCATATAAATAAATGGTAATTGCTTCTTCGCTTTACGACATTCCGGCTTACGAACCGTTTCATAGGAACGCTGTACCTTCAGATGGTGGGGGAAACCTGTACTCCAAAAGTTTAGTTCCAAAATTTAAAAATAAAGCTGCAGATGATGGAAATTTGAAGTAAGAAGGAAAATGTTAGAAATGCTCATGACTACATCTTTGGGAAGAGAAACAGAAGGATCTCAGCACAAAACGTCACTGTACTTTTTTTTCCATAGGTGCTCCCTGGCCTGCTGAGTTCCTCCAGTATTTTGTGTGTGTTGCTTGGATTTCCAGCCTTTGTAGATTTTCTCTTTGTTTCTGACCTTCAGCACTTTCTGTTCTGGTTTTAGGTTCTAGTTCCAGTCACTGTTGTCCTATCCCATTGGTGTTTGCTTGGTGCCAGTATCACTAGGTAGATGCTCTGTCACAGGATCTTCTGAGCATTTAACTAGCATTCTGCATGGGTGCTTGTCTTCAGCAAGGAAGCTTATCATGAGCCCCTGTCAAGTATGGCAGAGTCAACCACAGTGGATGCTTGTGACTGTATCTCAGTACTTAGTCTGAGGTACTCCTCCTCACAGTTTACGGAGCAGACACCCCTGTGCTAAAATTGCAAGCTGCCACATTTAGGAAACAATTATTAACAAAGCAGTGTCCTCATCAATGTTACGTCTTGTAAGTCCGTAACATGAAACTAACTGAAAGTAAAACACAGATCTGGGCATAACTCATGTACTGTACATTCATTTTGACTTTAAGCAAGACCCTTGTATAGGATGTGGTGGTGTGATGGTATGAATTACTTCAGTGAACAAGAATGCTTAATCAAACAATATATTTACAATATTACTCAAATACTGTTGAAATATTTGATCCACAAGTCATAATTTCTTATAGCACCCGATTTCTCTGTGCAAAAGAACAAAGCAGAAGACTTGAAAGAGGATACAAGGCATCCTTTTACGCTGCAGTAACATTCCTCTCCCTGTATTTGCAGCTGGATGCTGATGCTTGAAGGCCTGAGTGTATAATGAAAAGTCCTGGGTCCCTAAGCATTTGGGCATCAAAAGCACTATTATGCGTGCTTCGCTATTGAAATGTCACATTTTGCCATTAAAGAATGAAAGCTAGTATCAGTGCTTGGAGCAGCTAAAAACTGCGATGTAGGAAGAAGGAAAGGCTGTTGAGCTTGTATTGCCTTTAATGCACAGCTGTATTACTCTGGCTCCATCAGCCTGTTTGCGTCAAGGATGATCTGATCAATTTTTTTTCTGAGCTGAGTCTATCAATTCTGCTTTTTGATAAGTCTGGTACAGATTCAGCTCTTATTTGAATGTTAAAGAGTAATTCTATAGTTACCCTACTCCCACCCCCGGGATGGGAACTTGCTTAACACCATAAATCAGAGTTGACAACATTGGAGTTGGAAGTGGCTGATTTTTGGGTATTATGGGATGCCTCAGAGACCAGTAATGGCATTCATGTCACATACATATACTTGTGAGCACAGCTCTCATTTTACATGTCAAATTGGTGAGAGTGTTAATGTGTGTGCACTGGATAGCTAGCCTAAATCTGTGAAGTAGAGCATCCAGCACCTGATGTCAATTTGATATTAACACCTCCAATCTGATACTTGGTAGGCATGTTAAGGCCCTTCATTGGTCAGGGGTCGACCACGGATATTGCATCCTAGCTGTCTATGTGATATGCAAGCCAGGACAGTATGATATGGAGAACAAGCTGTTAGCCATGCAGCAGGCTCTCCCTCTCCACGCAGCTGATGAATCCAAAGGAACGGCAGAGACGGATACATTTTGGCACCTGTGGCATCGCAGGAGTTGCCAGTCATCATTGAACTCGATGTAGGATTGCCTTAGGGACTCCAGCTCCAGAATTTTTGCTCAGAGTCTATTCGTGAAGCCTTCTTCATGAGTGGGTATAGCCGCAAGGCAGCGGAGGTTTGAGATCAGAGCTTTCCTTCTTCTAGATGAGCTGCCGACCACACAGATGAACCTCATCAGCCTGCAGCGACTGGTTTTAAGGTGCCCGTAACCCACCTTTGCCCCTTATCCTATCAGTAGAAATGGCTCCGCCGAACTTACTAGCTGAACCATATGTGAAGGCCAGGAATTGGACTTATTTGTCAGGAGCTATTTGAGGCACACACCATTTAGAGCATTTCACAAACACGAGAAAATCTGCAAATGCTGGAAATCCAAGCAACACACACAAAATGCTGGAGGAACTCAGCAGGCCGGGCAGCGTTATGGAAAAAAGTCCAGTTGATGTTTTGAGCCGAAACCCTTCGGAAGAACTGGAGAAAAAAAGATGAGGAGTAGATGTAAAAGGTGGTGGGGTGGGGTGGGGGGGTGAAACACAAGGTGATAGGTGGAACTGGGAGGGGGGAGGGATGAAGTAAAGAGTTGGGAAGTTGATTGGTGAAAGAGATACAGGGCTAGAGAAGGGGGAGTCCGATAGGAGAGAACAGAAGGCCATGGAAGAAAGAAAAGGGGTGAGGAATACCAGAGGGAGATGATGGGTTGGCAAGGAGATAAGGTGAGAGAGGGAAAAGGGGATGGGGAATGGTGAAGGGGGTGCCATTACCAGAAGTTGGAGAAATTGATGTTCATGCCATCAGTCAGAGGCTACCCAGACAGAATATAAGGTGTTGTTCCTACAACCTGGGTGTGACCACATCACGACAGTAGAAGAGGCCATGGATTGACATATCACATTTAATAGGCATTAGGAGCTTATCCCCACTACCTCCTCCAGCTGTAACAGATGTATCAGTATTACAGTGCAGTAGAGCAATTACAGAGGATGAGAGAGGAGCTGGCCAAAGTTGACTGGGAGGGGATACTTGTAGGGATGACAGCAGAACAGCAAAGGCTGGAGTTTCTGGGAGCAACTCAGAAAGCACAGGACAGATACATCCTAAAGCACCAAACAGAAGGCAACTAAAAAAACCTTAAGGGGGGAAAGGATGAAACATGAAAGTAAGCAACCTAGCAATATGAAAGAGGATACCAGAAGCTTTTTCAGATGTATAAAAAGTAAAAGAGAGGTAAGAGTGGATATTGGTCCCCTGGAAAATGATGGTGGAGAGCTAGTGATGGGGTTCAAGGAAATGGTGGATGAACTGAATATTTTGCATCAGTCTTCACTGTGGAAGACACTACCAGTATGCCGGAAGATTGAGTGTTAGGAGGCAGAAATGAGTGCAGTTGCTGTTGAAAGTTCTTGGGAAGATGAAAGGTCTGAAGGTAGATATGTCACCTGTACAAAGATGGACTATACGCCAGGGTTCTGAAAGAAGTAGCTGAAAAAACAATGGAGGCATTACTATTGATCTTTTAAGAATCACTAGATTCTAGCATGGTTCAGCAGGATGAGAAAACTGCAGATGCAACTCCACTCTTCAATAAGGGAGGGAGGTAGAAGAAAGGAAATTATAGTGTTGTGGAAGCAGGGAGGTTGCAGAAAGACTTGGACATATTTGGAAAATGGGCAAAGAAGTGGTAAGTGGAATACAATGTCACAAAGTGTATGGTCATGCACTTTGGTAGAAGAAGTAAAAGCATAGACTATTTTCTAAACAGGGAGAAAATTTTAAAAAAAGTTGAGGTGCAAGGGGACTTGGGAGTCCTTGTGCAGGATTCCCTTAAGGTTAATTTGCAATTTGAGTCAATGATGAAGAAAGCAAATGCAATGTTAGCGTTAATTTTGAGAGAACTGGAATATAAAAGCAAGCATGTAATGCTGAGGCTTTATAAAGCACTGGTGAGGTTTCACTTGGATTATTGAGAGCAGATTTGGGCCCTTAGTTAAGAAAGTATGTGCTGACATTGGAGAGGGTTCACAGATTTACAAAAATGATTCCAGGAATGAAAAGGTTATCATATGAGGAGTGTTTGATGGCTCTGGGCCTTTACTCACTGGAACTTAGAAGAATGAAGAGAGATCTCATTGAAACCTATTGAATGTCGAAAGGCCTGGATAGAGTGCATGAGGAGAGAATGTTTCCCATGGTGCAGGAGTCTAGCAGCAAAGGGCACAGCCTCAGAATAGAGGGACGTCCATTTAGAAAGGAGGTAAGGAGCAATTTCTTTAGCCAGAGGGTGTAATGCCACTGCTTCATTGCCACAGGTGGCCGTGGAAGCCAGATCATTTGGTGTATTTAAGGCAGAGGTTGATAGGCTCTTGATTAGTCAGTGCATGAAAGGTTACAGAGGGAAGGCGGGAGAGTGGAGTTGAGAGGGAAATGGATCACCCATGATGAAATGGCAGTGTAAAATCAATGAGCCGAATGGTCTAACTCTGCTTCTACGTCTTATGGTTTTATGGATAATCTTACGGAATCAATACTCGTACTGTATTTATTATGCATCAGGAAGAACTCCTCAGCAAGAGAATTTAAGGGGATTCTTAGATGGAAGGAGAAAAACCTGTAGCAGGTGGCTGCAAATGCCCAGAGATTTCAGCAACATTTCCTTCATGTGTGGAACAGTGTGGGAGAAGCCTATGTTTACTTAACAATATCCTTGACAAAACTTCAGTTGTAGAATAAAGTAGTGACAAGATTGCTTATGTCTTTTTTATGCATTTAACAATTTTTGGTCTGGGGCTAGAGACATTACCATCATCTTACTGTTGAATTCTACTGCTGTTAACTTAGAACAGATTGGATTTCATCCACGCTGAAACCAGCAGAGAGAGCGAGGACTGCAGGCTTCTCCAGTGTGCAGGGTGTAGCTGAATGCATGCAAATCTTTTTATAAGTGTCCCATGTGAACAGTATACCCATTGTTCTGGCTGGTGTCTTAATCCTTTCATTCTGCAGCAAGCTGCCATACCAGCTACATTTTCGTCTGTATTGAAATTTTGCTGATAGGAAAGAACAGCTATCAGCTGACAGCATGACTAATGACAGCAATGCCCAGCACATCAGGGGCAAGGTATATATGATTAAATCCATGGTGTGTGCAGAAGTGCAGAATGTTGGCACTCTGAACAATCCCAGCACCAAAACTACCCTGGAGGAAGACTTGCAGAGCAGGACCTCCAGATGGCTCTAGAGCTGGAATGCTCTGAGCAATATCCCATGACGAGGGATTCGAAATAAATTTATTATCTAAGTACATCTATGTTACCACATACTACCCTAAGATTCTCTTTCTTGCAGGCCTTTTCAGGAAAAAAAAGGAGTATAATGGAATTTTATGATAAAAACTGTACATAAATACTGACAAACAGTCTGTGTGCAAAAGAAGACAGGCTGTAAAAATAAAAAAAATATTGAGAACATAGTTGTAAAGAGCCCTTGAATGTGATTATATAGGCCTTAAAATCAGTTCAGAGTAGTGGTGAATGAAGTTATTCAAGCTAGTTCAGAAGCCTGATGGTTGTAGGGTGTGGGATGAAGCCACACTCAGGTTGGAGGAACAACACCTTATATTCCGTCTGGCTAGCCTCCAACCTGATGGCATGAATTTCTCTAACTTCTGCTAATGCCCCACCTCCCCCTCGTACCCCATCCATTATTTATTTATATACACACATTCTTTCTCTCTGTCCTTCTCCCTCTGTCCTACTGACTATACCCCTTGCCCATCCTCTGAGTTTTTTCGCTCCTCCCCCTTTTCCTTCTCCCTGGGTCTCCTGTCCCATGATCCTCTCATATCCCTTTTGCCAATCACCTGTCCATCTCTTGGCTCCATCCCTCCCCCTCCTGTCTTCTATCATTTTGGATCTCCCCCTTCCCCTCACACTTTCAAATCTCTTACTAACTCTTCCTTCAGTTAGTCCTGACAAAGGGTCTCGGCCTGAAATGTCAACTGTACCTCTTCCTAGAGATGCTGCCTGGCCTGCTGCGTTCACCAGCAACTTTGATGTGTGTTGCCTGAATTTCCAGCATCTGCAGAATTCCTTGTGTTTGTGGTTGTAGGGTAATAATTGTTTCTGAACCAGGTTTGTGAGACCTCAGTTCAGAGTTTAAGATCAGGAGCAGAATTAGGCCATTTAACCTATTGACTAATCTACCCTTTGACCTTTTAGGTTCCTTAAAGCTTTCTCTCTACTAATAGCAATGACACTCACTTCTGCCCCCTGACACCCTCAAACTTCTGGCATACTGCTAGTGCCTTCCACAGTGAAGAAAGTTGCAAAATACTTACTTAGATAATCCATCATTTCCTTGTTCCTCATTATTACCTTTCCATTGGTCCAATATCTATCTACTCTTGCCTCTTTTTTACTCTTCATATATCTGAAAAAATATTTGGTATCCCCTGTGAGGTTATTGACTAGTTTGCCTTCATATTTCATCATTTCCCTCCTTATGGCTTTTTGTTGATTTTAAAAGCTTCACAATCCTCTGATTAATTTTTGTTCTGTTATATGCCCTCCCTTTTGCTTTCATGTTGATTTTGACTTCCCTTGTCAGCCACGGTTGTGTCATTTAGAATACTTCTTTGCAATGTAGAGTATCTATCCTACACCTTCTGCATTTTTCCCAGAAACTGTAGCCATTGCTGTTCTGTCATCATGCAAAATGTTAATTCAAAGGAAGACATGGGGAATTTTTTTTATTTTGGGATTTGCATTTCTTTGGAATTCTCTACTTAGAAGGCAGTGATAGAGTATCAAATGTTGAGGTGTTTTGTACACTTTGCATTGGGATTTGATGGATAAATAGATGAAGGCATGGTCACTCGTGATTTTATTGAATGACAGAGTAGACTTATTGGGACATTTTCTTCTAATATTTATGCTTTTATATGGAGGATACATTCGTTAACACTTTCATCTCAGCATGGAAGACTGCAGATAGGTTACACCATAGACATTTGCAGAAGGGTGAGAGTGTAAGGGAGAACGTAGTCTTTCTGGAGAGGACAACAGGGTTGTATTCTATAAGCAGGTGTGTCTGTCTCCACCTAATTCATTACTGCAGTATCCAGTTCTGAGTCACGTTGATCTCCACAGGAGGGGTGCAATTGCTTCACTGGGTGTTATGCATGTCGTGTACATTATTTGGCTGTCTTGGCTGAATAATTGGTAACACTTGCCAATGATGAGATGTGAGTACAGGATAGGTTGCAATAAAGAATATGTAAGGGCAAGGTGAGGCATGTTAATATTGTAGTTGAGTCCAGGTTGATAGATGGATCTTGGTGAGCTGGGGTTTGAGTATAACTGGAGATAAGTTTAGAAAATCACTATTTTTGTGACTTTCACTAAATGTTAATTATGAACTGAATCCAAACCTCTCCAATTTGATTTTAAGTAATACATTCACATAGTCGGCTGGTGGTATATTGGCATCGGCACCGGATTTCGAGCCCAATGGTCTCGGGTTTGAATCTGGCCGGCTCCTTGCACACTTTCAGTCTGTTGCTGGGTTCAGTGTTGAGTTAACAACTCGACCTCGTAAAAAACAGACAAATGCTTAGGAAACAGTAAACAAAAATGCTGCCCATTAAAAAAAAATTATCCATTTTACTTATTTGGTATTTTGACTTATTTAACTGATTGGATGATCCCAAAATATTACAATGGGAAGAATTTAACCTGAAAACACTATTTCCATTTAGTTAACAAGAAACTAATGTAAGTTAGAGGGAAAACTCATCCATTCTGTTTGCTTGGATTCTGAGGTGACTGGAGGACCCACAGGAAGGGCAGGAGGTGGTTGATGGAGCAGGTGGATGGATAGATTAGAGTCTTCCACCATTACATTAGACTGTGGGTTCCCAAAAAATTGGATTCAGGCCACCAAAATCCTTGTCCTCCATTTTGAGCATGTGGGACTTCTTTGAGATAGTAGTGATGTTACACTTTTTCAAGTAAACTTTGAGTACACTTGTGAGTTATTCCTCTGTACACTGGTTATCACTTGCCTTTGTTGTTCTTGGAATAATGACAAAGAGACCACGTACGCTAAAATTCTGAAATAATAGAGTACATTTTTCAGGTATCTTATGTTAGCCATGTGACTGATATGGCCTGCACCTTGTTAGTGATTGAAGATTGTAAAAAGACCCTTATCGTGGGGATGTTGTCTTTGCAGCAGAACATGAAGGTGGATTTCATGTTCTGCTATAGAATTTGGAGGATTTGCAGAGACAGTACTTAGAGTACCTTGCCAGTGCTTTGATGTGCTTCTAGTGGGTAGTTAATGTCTCAGAAGTTCACAGGAGGGCAGGGATGAATCCTGGTGATGGTCTGTCTTTTCAGTTGGGTTTGAGGCCTTGATCTTCAAATATATTTTTCTTCAATGACTAATGGCAATGAAAATGCAGAGTGCTTCCCATATCTTTGGAGCTGCTAATAATGCAAAATACTAGTCACTGCTGTTACCACTGAAAAACATCTACAATGACTGTTACATTGACAATGCATCAGACAGAATTGCCATGACACTGCCTGGGGAGATTTGAGTAAAATAAGTTAGAGGCACAAACAATAAAAGCAGCAAAAATGATGGCATTCCTTCAAGGAAGCTGTGAAAGACAAATCTAATGATTGTGATCCTGTAGTGGAACATACTGAGATGGATAAAATAATGGTTGCAAATAGAAGCAGAAAGTTAATGACTCAAACTTCAATGTTTGTGGCTATTAATCTTAGAGTAATTGTTGATTATTTTTTTCTTACACTGAAGGTATTGGCTTTCCAGGCTCCAGGTGATTACAAGTAGCCTTGGTCAAAGGTTAACCTTAGTATTGATAAGTGAATAATATCTTGCTCCAGGAGTTTGGCTGCTGTAAACCACCAGTAATGCCCATGTTTTGTACTGTGACACTAAAAGCTGAAATCACAAGAATTACTCAGCAGGTCAATCAACATCTATGGAAAGAGAAACAATGAACATTTCTGGTCAGGATCCTTTTGTTAACTCTGTTCCATTTTCCTCATATACTGCCTGATCTGCTGAGTGTTTCCAGTAATTTCGGTTTTTATTTTAGACTTCTAACAACTGCAGTATTTTTCATTTTTATTTTTTGTACTGAGAAGAACAGCTGTGCAAACCACTCTTCCAAATGATATAAAGGATTCTAAAATGCATCTTAAAACTTTCTTGACAATCTAGCTTCAAATGATTTCCCTGGTTGACCCATCAGAGAGAAAATTTCAAGGAAAGCAGCTTCCGAAACCGTATAGATTCTAGAAATTACTAAGAAAGGAATTAGGAATTCAGTTTCATTTCCTGTGTAGTATACAGGTGAAAATTCTCTGCTCAGTTCATAAATTAGAAAGGAATTTGTAACACTCACAAAGATTAGTTACTGTACCAGACAGCTGATCAATGGCATTCTGCTGCTACATTGGGAAAATAGATGGTACTGATAAACAGTTGCCACAACAATGCTGCCAGCTTTATAAGTAATTGCAAGCAAAGAGTGCTGGTTACAGGGCCAATGGCATTAATGAAGCACACAAAGCAACTACTGAGTTTGAAAAAAGTATTTCTTTCACCTTTCCATTCTTTTAATCTTATTGAGCTACTAGAGTGATAGCTTTTAGTCTGTTGGTTCTTTTTTTTTTGAGATGCAGTATGGTAGCAGGCCTCACCGGCCCAACAAGCCTGTGCTATGCAAATACACTCATGTGACTAATGAACCGGTATGCCCTGAGAATGTGGGAGGAAACCAGGGCACCCAGAGGAAACCCACACAGTCACAGGGAGAACGTACATACTCCTTGCAGGAACTCGTACAGGAATTGAACCCAAGTCACTAGTGCTTTAATAGCGTTACTCTCACTTTGCTTCTTTGCCTGGAGTGTCAACAATTACCTTCCATCATCTAAACCATTTCACTTTCTCAGTCTCAACCCTTTGTTAGGCCTCTAAAAATGATAGAGTTACATTCTCAGGCACCCTAAATCCCAAATCATGCCAAACTAAATTAGGCTGTGATTGCCATCATTCAGAATTAACGTGACAAATCTAATATTGAAGTCTGGCAGGAACCAAGGATGTAACATTCAACACAGTCAGCCTCTGATGGCAATGGCAAACACTGGACATAATTGTAGTAAAATGTTGTACCAGAAAATGTTATACAAGTCAATAAGGCATGAGCTTTGTTCTTTGTTAATCATTTAACCCTGCATCAGATGTGTTAGAAGCCTTATTACCAACTTTAGTACATCATTGGAGCGAGCACTTCAATGGCCTGCTAGCAGAGTGGTGTGCTAGTAATGGTTCTGTCTTTGACACTATTTAACTTTGCATGACTTTTAAACCAAATAGATTCCAACTTCCATCTGTTCAAGTGTACACTCCAAGCCAGTGTTTTTTTTTAATAATTGCAAATCAGAGAACGGAGACGTCATTTGCAACCTTCAGAGGAGAGAGACCTAAATTTCTTTCAAACCTTTGTGGGAAGAGGTACTTCTTCAGAGCCTCATGAGAGTCTTGCTGCAATTTTAATGATAAAATTGATTAAATGCTAGAGGAGATATACCCCAGGCAAGCCATCATACCATTTAGAAAACTACTTTCAGATCACTTCTTAGAGTCCAATACTTGCACTAAAGTTATAAACCAAAATAAACGGCAGATAAGATAGAATTAATATAAATATAGGACATGTTGCTCTAGGAATACACAGAGAGAAGGGGAGAAGGTAGATGTGCTGTGGGAAAGGGAATCGTTTAATATTAAGAAGTGCTCGGGAATATTGGCGTTCAGCCAACATAGAAAGTAGGCTAGAGGTTCTTGGTTGAACGAGAACTACAATTAAACCGTAAGCAACACGTAAACTGTAGTTAGTTTGGAATAAAAGGGAAGGAGAACTTGTAACGTTACGGGTCGCATCAGTGGGAGGGAAATTATATTAATGTGGGTGTCAGTCAACCAGATTTAAACTATGATTGTTCAATGGCTTTCAATCAGAACTGGAGAATACAATGACCGATGTTCCATGATACAGTGTGTCATGGATGCCTGAAGAGGTAGTGGCTATCTAGAAATGTCAATTGCTTCCAACAGCCAAATCGAAATTATGCCAACTCTGAATGATGACAATAAGAGCCTAATTCAGTGTGGCACAATTTGGGATTTAGTTTGTTTTCAAATGTTTTTATTGTGAAGCAACATCAGCTTAACCACATAACAACATAATGAAAGTCAAATGAATGTATTTGCAAGCAAAAAGCAAAGGAAAAAGCAAAGGAAACCCAACCACCCCATCTCCTTTCCCCTTCCCAGCCCTACCCTCCCCTCACCCCTCCCGTATGTGCTGTTTAGGTCCTACCACCCCCCACACTTAGTTCAGCTGTCGGTCTCTTCTAAATACAACAGTGATGCTTGCTAGATTTTTTCAAATTCATTGAGTCTGTCCTTGATAACGTATCTTATCCTCTCTAGATGCAGAGTATCCATTAATGCAGCCAGCCATTGTCTGAGTGACGGAGTTTCCTCCTTTTTCCAGAACATCAGTATGTGTTTCTTTCCATTAAGGAGTTGTTGCTGGGTAGCCTGGAATTTATTTGACTTCGCAGAAGTTCCAAAAATTATTAAAATTGGGTCTGGTATTATCTGAACCTTTAGTACCTTCGATAGGACCTCAAATACTCCTGGGACATAAAGCATAACTGTGTAACAAATTTGCCTCCAAGGACTTGCATTTCTCACACATTGGGGACACCTCTGGGAATATTTTATGAATCCTTACTTTTGAGTAACGTAGTCTATGTAGGATTTTAAATTGTATTAAACAATGCCTGGCATTGATGGAACAGGAGTTAACATACTCCAAAACCTCATTCGATATAACCTCCTCTATCTCTGTACCCAACTCCTTTTCCCACTCTTTTTTAATATTATCCATTGTTGTATGACACGAGTTTTGTATGGCATGTGACGAAAGTACACATAGACTAAGATATCGACTGTCCTGTGCTATCACCAGTGGGATCAACAGTTGATCTGCCACCTGTCTTCAGGAGAGAGAGATAAGTAAAGACAATGGAGCAGCATTTGGAAATGTTAATGAAGAGACGGGAGAGCCTAACGGAAGGAGACAGCGGTCTGGGAATTGTCAAGACCGGCTCCTCTTTGAACCCTGAACTGTTTGAAGTGATGGACAGGCGATACCCCAGCAGGGGTTAAAAAGGGACAGGTTCGCTAAGGCAAGGCACACACGATACCACGAGGTAACGAGACCCTGGAAGTGGTGCGCCTCCCACAAGTCGGTGGGAGTCTTTGGAGGGCTGGTCGCGGGATCAAGCCAGAGACGCACAGGGTGGAAAGATACGATCGGCGGGAACCTGGTGTGTGTCCGCCCTTGCCTGGGTGCCGGGTTCACCGCTGAGGAAAGATCGTATCTGGAAACGGAGGGGTCACAGTCGGTGACCTCAGAAGACATCACAAAGGGCTTGCCTGAAAGCTGACTGCGAAGAATATCGAAGGTCTGTGTGGAAGCCATTTGAATATTCATTCATTTTTGCTCTCTCTCTCCTTCCCCCCACTGTCCATTGCCACGGCAGTGATTACTGTGAACTGAACTGAACTTTGCGTCACTTTGAAACTGGTCATTTACCCCCAGACGACAATAGAGCTTGATTGATCCTGTTATTCTAATTCTGTGTACATGTGTGTTTATCATTGCTGAACTGTTGCATTTATTATCCTTTTGATTAGAGTGCTGTGTTGCTTGTTTCTTTAATAAAACTTTCTTAGTTCCAGTAATCCATATTACTGGTTCCATATCTAAAATTTTTAAACTCCAACCTAAGGGTTACGGCTGAGCAGCTGAAATGGTTTCGATGATAGAAGATGGTTATTGACACCTCAGTCAATTACCAAGGACTAAAACAAATACAACCACAAAGAACAAAGGTAGAACATAAAAGAACCAACCGATTGAAAACTATCACTCTAATGGCTCAGTAAGATGATAAGAATAGAAATGGGAAAGAAAAAGGAATTTCAAAAACTCTGAGGAAATAGCAAGGATGCCCACTGGGAAGAAAAGAAGGTTCAGTAACATGCAGCAGACTGATTTGAAGGGACTGAATCAAATAGGAAATAAGAGGAGCTGCAGGCACCAAACACAACAAGAAGTTCTTCCAGTATGGAAAAAGCAGTATAATACAGTTTGAAGATGAAGATCTTAAATGATGCCTGTGGAGTTAAAACTGAGAATAAGTAGCAAATCGTAAATTTATTCAATTCAATCTTCCTTGAAGAACTCACTGGAGATGTTAATAATATCATTCTTTCAATTAATGGAGATATTCTAAGCAGATTTATGGAATTTGCCATCAAAAAGTTAGAATTCCAAACAAGTTTAAAAGCCACAACCAATAACTTTGCAGCATGGATAGGTTATATCCAAAGTACTAAGAAACTAGAGGGATTAAATTGCAAATGCCATCAATTATATCAAAGGAATGATTGATCATCAAGTAGACGAGAAATATTAATATAATGCTGCAGTGAAAGAAAACGGACAAATTTAATCCAGACAACTTTAAACCATTAATTTTAGATTGATGAAAATAAAAATTAAACAGCAGATGCCAGAAATCTGAAACAGAAATTGAAAATGCTGGAACACTCATTAAGACAGATGGCATCTGAGGAAAAATAAGCAGTCAACATTTCAGATCTGTGACCCTTTATATTACATCAATGTTTGACTGTATAGCTACTAATATGATAATTTCTTTTCCTTCGCTCATTCCTTGGTATTGAGGACAGTTTCCATTTCATTTCTGTGGGTTCTTTGATAACTTCTGAGGATTATATGGTAATTACAAATGCTTCTGCTGATAATGCAAGTGCTGTTTGATAGGTTGGGCACCCTTAAATATGGTGCCTTCTTCTGCCATTCATCCTAGGCTTCAATGTGCTCTTCACATATGGCCTTGAGATTCTTAATACTGTATGAGAATCTCCCTCTCCATTTTGAGTGGTTATGGGCCAGAGAGTCCCAGGAGTCATTGAAAATCAATGCAAATGAAAGGCAAAGTGACTGCTAATGAACTTGAGAGAGCATAACTCTGCAAGGTAAACCTTCTCATTTTTTGATGGCAATGTCTCTAATATACATTTGGAAAGCCAATGACATTTCAAATCCCACTGGTAAAATACTTAATGGAAAACTGCTTCTCAAGCTAAAAGGTACAGGAATTCACAGGTTAAATTTGAAGATGGACACGTTGTAACCTAGAGGAACAGTAGCAGTGGGAACTTGTGGGCAGAATGATACAATGAGTAATATGCCAGAGGGAAAGTTATTGGCTCACACCCCGTGGTTCCTAGTACACAATTGTGATATGGATTCATTTACTAAATCTACCATACTTGATTTTTAAAAGATGCTCTTTTCACTAGGTGAAACCAGACTGATTTTCAGGAATGGAAGTAGATAATGTTTAGAAATGAGTAGAATGTAAAGCTATGAAATTAAACACTGTCATAGAAATTTCCTACTGTTTGGTAGGAAAGTAGGCTTAAAATGAACAGAAGTGATTTGACATAATTACAATGCTTGTACTAAGGTGGCCATATGTGCAAAAATACATTTATAAACTGGCAGATGCCCTCTCAATTTTGATTGGGTCTTTCATTTGAAATTCAATTTTTGCTTGAGTGCTCATTGTCTTCTTTTGCTGAAAGACCGGGCATTATACATGCAAATAATTCTACTGTTTAAAATTCAAAGTAAATTTATATTCAAAGTAAATATTTGTCACCGTATACTCCCCTAAGATTCATTTTGATTGATTTTCCTGTGGGCGTTCACAGTTAATACAAAGAAACACAGACACACACAGCAAAGGTGGACTAACAACCAATGTGTAAAAGGCAATAAATTGTACAAATACAAAAATGTATAAAAAGTAATGAATATTGAGAACATGAGTCGTAGATTCCTTGCAAGTGAGTGAATCTATTCATTGTAGGATGGGTGAAGTTATCTACTCTGGTTCAAGAGCTTGATGGCTGAGTGGTAATAATTGTACCTGAACCTTGTGGTGTGAGACCTGAGGTTTCTATACCTCCTTTCTGATGGTAGCAGTGAGAGGAGAGCATGGCCTGGATGACTGGGGTCCTTGATGATGGTTGCTGCTTTCCTGTGACAGGGCTCTTAGTAGATGTGCTCAGTAGTGGGGAGGGCTTTAGCTGTGATGTCTAGTACCTGAAGCTCGTAAGCACTCCCTCTCAATGTGACTTTCTTTCCTCAAATGTAGTAAGAAGGAAATTTATCTTTCAGAATTTAACAAAATGATAAGCAATAGCCATCTGCGATTACTTTTAAATGAATTCATTTACTCTCAACCAGGTAAGTGTATTTATATGCAGTGTCTTCTCAGTTCCTCTCTTGAATATTCACTAACAGCTAACAGTAAGGATACATAACATCATATTTGCTCAGAGTAAGCTTTTGAAGAGTTTTGATAAAGGGTTTCAGCCTGAAACATCGACTGTTTAGCCTTGTCCATAGATGCTGACTGACCTGCTGAGTGCTCCAGCACTTTGTGTGTGTTGCTTTGGATTTCCAGCAGCCGTTGATTTTCTTATGTCAGAGTAAGCTTTCGTCATGTAGCTATGTAATTCCTTTCATTGTAAATTCGCATGTTCACATTTATAACAAATGCAACCTTGTCAAAAATAACTATTTATAGCTGTAGATTTGTCCTTGGTCGGTAGGGATAAATATACTATAGTGGATTCTGGTTAATTAGGCTAGCAGTTTTTTTGGGGCAGCTCTTAAAGAACACAAACTAAATAGCAGGGATCCGCATTGATTATTTGAGACACTATGCTGCATAATTAGGGCAGGAGACTGTTGCCGAATAGTTTCTAAGTAGCGTTGGTTGTGTGGTCGTAAGACACTACACTGTGCTTAGAGCATTCAGTTATAAATAGCGTCAGTTGTGTCTTTGTGTTCAAAAAGCAGTGATCTTTGTCACTGATAGTTGGCAAGAAATAAGCAGTCAGAAAATTCAGAACTGTTTTGCTCATCCCGGTTTCAAGCATTCAAGCTTGCAGATGCCTGAAATGGCCGGGAGCGAAATGAAATGGTTTCACTATTTCAACAAGTTAGGAATTACAAAGGTATTCACAATCACCTTGAATGTTACAATGAAAGAGAAGATTTGGAGGATGCAATCATCAACAGCATTCCATTATTTCCAATGAAGGCAGTCCATTATCTGCACTAGATGTCTGCATCGATTTTGTTCATTTATAGTCAATCAAAAGAATACAGCAGATGAATTCCTCTATCGAAAACTATCAGGAACCAATACACAGTTTTATAGTACTGTTGAGGTATTGGCAGTGTTCTAATTTGTTCTTTGTTTCATTTAAATACCTACATTGTTACTCAGTTAAACAGTAGCTTGTCTTTTTTATATCTTTTAACTATTTCCATGAAACTTTGGCTAATTCGGCAGATGCTTAATTGGGCCAAAATGTTTTGTTCCCACTGTGTCCAAATTAACTGGAAACCACGGCATGTAGTGGCAGCTGCATAGGGGCTTGCTTTTCTCTTGTCTATTTTATTGTTGTTGGTGCTTATGTTGTTCTGCTCAACGTTGTGGGCATGTTATGTTGATGCCAGAATGTGTGGCGACACTTGAAGGCTGCCCCTAGCACATTGTTAGTTGTTAACGCAAATGACGCATTTCACTGTATGTTTCGATGTACATATGATAATGAAACTGAATCTGAATCATCTGCAAAGGCAATCCAGCTGAATTTCTGAAATGGAATATAAAGCTTTGACACCAATATGGTGCATGTTTATCATTAACCACTTTAGATATCATTATCCATACACATTACCACATTCTGGCATTATCACAAATAGTTCAAAACAAAATGTGATGCTGAATCACATAAGGTCTAAAGTATAATCAAAGGAGGAAGGTTTTGTGATTGTAGAGAGAACATAAAAGTTTGGATGGACCAATGTGTTCAAAGCTGGGTCTTTCTACTCCTCAATTGTTTGGTTTTGAGGTACTTCTTAAAGCACCAGCTTAGACCATAATTCATAAGTCCGTAAGACGTAGGAGCAGAATTAGGTCATTTGGTCCACCGAGTCTGCTCTGCTATTCAATCACAGCTGATTTGTTATCCCCACTCTGCTGCCTTCCCCCATAAGCTTTGACCTCATTATTAATCAAGAACCTATCAACCTCTGCTTTAAGTATACCCAATGACTTGGCCTCCGCAGCACTCTGCAGCAATGAATTTCACAGACTTACCACAGTTAGCTTCCCCAAATCATCAAACACAACAATAGTACCACATTGAAGGGAAATCTCAACATTTCTTTTGTCCTAAATCAGCTTCCAGTTTTCATGGCCTGAAATTGTATGTAAATCAGTGAAATCATTTTTGGAACCATGGTTTGTTCTCAATCTAAGTTTCTATTTCACCTTGAATTCTAACAGAAAATCAAGAGAGAGTCATAAAGTCTAACAGCATGGTAACAGACGTTTTGGCCCATATGGTCCACTGTGTTGTCCATTGGACTAAGTGAGTTTTTCCAAGTCATAAATGGATTGGTAAAGGATAACAGTTTTCCTTCCCTGAAGTACCTGTGTAAACCTGATGCATTTTCTACAACAGTCCAGCAGTTTTGTGCTTATCATGAATAGTAATAACTGGATTATTTTTATTTCTGGATTTTCAACAGATCATTTTGAGATTTTGTGTTTGAGATTGTCAATCTGATAGCACTACCACCACTATATCATAGGGCAGTAGGATTCACATTCATTTAATTAGTTCAGTCATTTGTGTTTCAACTCAGTACATGACCACATATAATCCAGGGCTGCCAGTCCTCCATTTTTGTCCTGGAGTTTTCAGGATTTAAGTTTCCTGAAAAGTGCAACCCAAGAAAAATATTACAAGCACATAGAAATTGAAGTGAGTGGGTACTGTAATTAAAACTTGAGGAACATGTCCGACCATAACGTTGTGCTGCCCTTTTAAGATCAATCGAATTCTTCACTATTCTATAGCCCTCCATTTTTCTATCCCCCATTTGCCTTCCTAACAGTTTCTTAGTTACCCCTAATGTTTTTGCCTCTACCAGCAGCCCTGGAAGGGCACTCCATGTACTCACCATTCTGTGTTTAAAAAAAAAACTTACCTCTGATATACCCCTCATACTTTCCTCTAGTCACCTTAAAATTATACCTTTTGTAAACCTCTATTCTTGCATTTCTTTCATATTTAATTTAATTTGCTACTAAAGGCACTTACTCGATGTCAGGATTGTTTTGTCACTTTGCAGTTGTTACAAATAGTTTATGATTATACTCCAATACAGAATATTTTCCACGCATTTGCTGGTAGAACATTTTAATTCCAAGTATTTCAGCTGTGACTTTTCTCTCTGTTTGGGAATCTCAATGCTAAATTGCTGTGAAGCTACGTTGTTTGAGCTACTGCTTGCAATTCTAGTGACCCATGTTGAAGCCTGACCTCCATTGCCACCTCTGTGGAGTTTGCACGTTCATCCTGTGATTGCATGGACCTCCTTCGAATGCTCTGGTTTCATCATAGATCCCAAAAACATGCTGATTGGTAGGTTAATTGATGCTGTAAGTGCCCCTAGTGTGTAAGTAAGAGGAAGAATCATGGGATAGTTGATGAGCATATTGGGAGATTAAAATTTGATGAGTATAAATGGGCGGTTGTTAGTGTGGACTCCATGGCCCAAAGGCCTGTTTCCATTCTGTATCTCTTTATGACTGCATGAGGTTGTGAATCATACTAATATATTCTTCAAATGGAAGTATCAATACCCATCATCGAAGGCTTGGTCACAGTATTTCAGCACTGAAGTTATTATGAGGTGTTGTAAATCTTGAAAGTTGTAATATAATTATTTGTTCACTGTTATGCAATAACTTAGTTGGACATTTTAACTTCTGAGAGATCAGACAGGAACTTGTTAAAATCCTATGCTACATTTGGCAGTATTTGTGCTGCTTGACTTTTCATGTGATTTCAGTATCTCCTCTCATTTTTTCCAATGGCCTTAAGTCCTATAAGCAATTTCAACTGGAATTAATTAATATTCGGCTACATATTTTAGCTGATTGCTTTTCAATCTTTGAACATATTTACATTTCCAAATTAGCTTTGCCTCCTTTCTGGCAGCTGTGATAATGTGTACTGGAGGATTTCTAAAGGTGAGCTGATTTCAAAGACCTTTTAATAGATGAACATCTCCCATGAAATGCACTCAGTGGCCACTTTTTTGGAACCTTTTTTACCTGATAAAGTGGCCACTGAGTGCCTTTTTTTGCTCTTTTGCTACTGTACCCGGCAGCCCATTCCACGCACTCACCACTCTCTGCGTAAGAAAACTTACCCCGACATCTCCTCCGTACCTACTTCCAAGCACCTTAAAACTGTGCCCTCTCATGTTAGCCATTTCAGCCCTGGGAAAAAGCCTCTGACTATCCACATGATCAATGTCTCTCATCATCTTATACACCTCTATCAGGTCACCTCTCATGCTCCGCCATTCCAAGGAGAAAAGGCCTAGTTCACGCAACCTATTCTCATAAGGCATGCTCCCTAATCCAGGCAACATCATTGTAAGTCTTCTCTGCACTCTTTCTATAGTTTCCACATCCTTCCTGTAGTGAGGTGACCAGAACTGAGCACAGTACTCCAAATGGGGTCTGACCTGGGTCCTATATAGCTGCAACATTACCTCTCAGCTCCTAAACTCAATCCCATGGTTGATGAAGGCCAATGCACCGTATGCCTTCTTAACCACAGAGTCAACCTACGCAGCAGCTTTGTATGTGCTATGGACTCGGAACCCAAGATCCCTCTGATCCTCCATGCTGCCAAGAGTCTTACCATTAATACTATATTCTGCCATCATATTTGACCTACCAAAATGAACCACCTCACACTTAACTGGGTTGAACTCCATTTGCCACTTCTCAGCCCAGTTTTGCATTCTATCAATGTCCTGTTGTAACCTCTGACAGCCCTCCACACTATCCACAACACCCCCAACCTTTGTGTCATCAGCAAATTTACTAACCCATTCCTCCACTTCCCTCATCCAGGTCATTTATGAAAATCACGAAGAGAAGGGGTCCCAGAACAGATCCCTGAGGCACACCACTGGTAACTGACCTCCATGCTGAATATCACCCGTCTACAACCACTCTTTACCTTGTGTGAGCAAGCCAATTTTTGATCCACAAAGCAAGGTTCTCTTGGATCCCATGCCTCCTTACTTTTTCAATAAGCCTTGCATGGGGTACCTTATCAAATGCCTTGCTGAAATCCATATACACTACATTTACTGCTCTACCTTCATCAATGTGTTTAGTCACATCCTCAAAAAATTCAATCAGACTCATAAGGCATGACCTGCCTTTGACAAAGCCAAGTTGACTATTCCTAATCATGTTATGCCTCTCCAACTGTTCATAAATCTTGCCTCTCAAGATCTTTTCCATCATCTTACCAATCACTGAAATAAGACTCACTGGTCCATCTGTACTTCCTTTCTTGAATAAGGAAACAACATCTGCAACCCTCCAATCTTCTGGAACCTCTCCTGTCCCCATTGATGATGCAAAGGTCATTGCCAGAGGCTCAGCAATCTCCTCGCTTGCCTCCCACAGTACTTGGGGTACATCTCATCTGGTCCCGGAGACTTATCCAACTTGATGCTTTCCCAAAGGTCCAGCACATCCTCTTTCTTAATGTCCATATGCTCAAGCTTTTCAATCTGCTGCAATTCATCCCTACAATTGGCAAGATTGTTTTCTGTAGTGAATACTGAAGCAAAGTATTCATTAAGTATCTCTGCTATCTCCTCCGGTTCCAGACACACTTTTTCACTATCACACTTGATTGGTCTTATTCTCTCACGACTTATCCTCTTGCTTTTCACATACTTGTAGAATGCCTTGGACTCTTCCTTAATTCTGCTCGCCAAGGCCTTCTCATGGCCCCTTCTGGGTCTCCTAATTTCATTCTTAAGCTCCTTCCTGCTAGCCTTATAATCTTCTGGATCTCTATCATTACCTAGTTTTTTGAACCTTTTCTAATCTCTTCATTTCTTCTTGACTAGATTTTCAGCAGCCTTTGTACACCACGGTTCCTGTACCCAACCATCCTTTCCCTGTTTCATTGGAATATACCTATGCAGAATGCCACACAACTGTCCCCTGAATATTTGCCATATTTCTGCTGTACATTTCCCTGAGAACATCTTCTCCCAGTTTATGCTTCCAAGTTCCTGCCTGGTAACCTCATATTTCCCTTTACTCCAATTAAATGCTTCCCTAACATCTGTTCCTATCCCTCTCCAAGGCTATGGTAAAGGAGGTAGAATTGTGATCACTATCTCCAAGATGCTGTCCCTCTGAGAGACCTGACACCTGACCAGGTTCATTTCCCAATGCCAGGTCAAGTACAGCCTCTCCTCTTGTAGGCTTATCTACATACTGTGTCAGGAAATCTTCCTGAACACACATAGCAAACTCCATGCCATCTAAACCCCTTGCTGTAGGGAGATGCCAATCAATATTTGGGAAATTGAAATCTCCTACCACGACAACCTTGTTATTATTGTTATTGTTACACCTTTCCAGAATCTGTCTCCCTATCTGCTCCTCGAAGTCCCTGTTACTATTGGGTGATCTATAAAAAACACCCAGCAGAATTATTGACCCTTTGTTTCTAACTTCCACCCACAGAGACTCAGTAGACAATCCCTCCATAACTTCCTCCTTTTCTGCAGCCATGACACTATCTCTGATCAACAGTGTCACGCTCCCACCTCTTTTGCCTTCCTCCCTGTCCTTTCTGAAACATCTAAAGCCTGGCACTCTATGTAACCTTTTCTGCCTTTGAGCTCTCCAAGTCTCTGTAATGGCCACAACAACATAGCTCCAAATGCTGATCCACGCTCTAAGCTCATCCGCTTTGTTCATGATATCCCTTGCATTAAAATAGACACATCTCAAACCATTGGTCCCTTCTCCATCACCTGCCTATCCTCCCTCTTGCACTGTCTCCGTTTATGAGCCAACAGCCCCTTCTTCCATCCTTTCAGTTCAGTTCCCACCCTTCAGCAATTCTAGTTTAAACTCTCCCCAATAGCCTTAGCAAACCTCCCTGCCAGGATATTGGTCCCCCTGGGATTCAAGTGCAAACCGTCCTTTTTGCACAGGTCACACCTGCCCCAGAAGAGTTCCCAGTAATCCAGAAATCTGAATCCCTGCTCCCTGCTCCCTGGTCCAATCCCTCAGCCACACATTTATCCTGCACTTCACTATTCCTTTTCACACTGTCATGTGGCACAGGTAGTAATCCTGAGATTACTACCTTTGAGGTCCTGCTTCTCAACTTCCTTCCCAACTCCTTGTAGACTGTTTTCAGGATCTCCTCCCTTTTCCTACCCATGTCGTTGGTACCAATATGTACCACAACCTCTGGCTGTTCACCTTCCCACTTCAGGATATCATGGACACAATCAGAAACATCCAAGACTTAGGGACCTGGGAGGCAAACTACCATCCATGTTTCTTTCCTGCGTCCACAGAATCACCTGTCTGACCCCCTTAACTATAGAGTCCCTTATTACTGCTGCCTTCTTCCTTTCTGAGCCACAGGGCCAGACTCTGTGCCAGAGGCGCAGCCACTGTTGCTTCCCCCAGGTTGGCTGACCCACCAACAGTACTCAAACAGGAGTACTTATTGTTAAGGCTGACAGTCTCAGGGGTGCCCTCTAGTACCTGACTCTAGTAACTAATCATTCAGTTTGAACCAAAACAGTCATTCTCCTCTGAGCTCTCTCATTAACAAGGCATTTTCACCCACAGAAATGCTGTTCACTGGATGTTTTTTGTTTCTCGCCCCATTCTCCATAAACTGTAGAGACTGTAGTGTATGAAAATCCAAGGAAATGACCAGATCCTGAGATACTCAAACCTGCCCATCAAGCATCAACACTCATTTCACAGTCAAACCCACTTAGGTTACCTCTGTGCCTCTATTCTGATGTTTGGTCTGAACAACAACTGAGCATCTTGACCATGCTTTTATGCGTTGAGTTGCTGCCACTGATTGGCTAATTAAATATTTGCATTAATGAGCACATGTCCAGCTGTACCTAATAAAGTGGCCACCGAGTGTATGTGCAACTTCAATGAGCTTTCTCTTCAATTGTTCTTTCCATTTGTCATGGGTTGCATGAAGTGTGGCATAACTTCCTCTGGCCTTCACTGAATGTCCTTTTTATTTAAATCTTTCGTAATGAAGCATAATCTAATTTAAGCACCATCACCATTCTGCTCTTTCATTTGCGTGATTCCTTTAGAGTAAATTTGACTTCGTGTGATAATGTAAAGCTGGTACTTTGAAATCAAAGAAAAAAAATCCCAAGGAGAAATCAGAATTCAGTTGCTGACCTGCTGTCATCCATTTTATGCCTTTGCATGAAGCTTAGCTCCGGAAATATAAAACTTTTCAAAGGTTGAGCCAGCGCCAGTAGTATTCATTGGCGTCACTGTGGGGCAAAAATTTGAGGTGTTACCTTACAGTTCAAATAACCCATTCATTCCTGACTTGCTTGAGTGAAGTTTTATGCTGTCCCTGGGTTTGTGTGTGTTTCCTCAAAGTTCTCTAGTATCACTCATATCCCCAGGGGTGCAGTGCTAGCTGGCACACCTTTAAGAAAAAAGCCGAAATAAATAAGCTAATTAATTAGGTGCCGCCCAGGGTGATTTGAGTATCTCAGAAACTGCTGATCTTCTGGGATTTTTACGCACAACAGACTCTGGAGTTTACAAAGAATGCTGCAAAAAAACGAAAAAACATCCAGCGAGTGGCTGTTCTGTGAGCGAAAACATCTTGTTAAATCCACTCGCTGGATGTTTTTTCGTTTTTTGCAGCATTCTTTGTAAACTCCAGAGTCTGTTGTGCGTAAAAATCCCAGGAAATCAGCAGTTTCTGAGATACTGAAATCACCCTGGGCGGCACCTAATTAATTAGCTTGTTTATTTTGGCTTTTCTCTTAAAGGTGTGCCGGACGCACTCTGGTGCGCTCCGGCTAGCACTGCACCACTGCATATCCCAAAGAAATGTTGGTTGGTAGGTTAATTGGCTGTTATAAATTACCTGCAGTGCTTGAAGAATGAGGAAAAATTTGCAGGAAAGGCCATATGACATATGGGCAGAATTAGGCCCTGCAGCCCATCCACCCTGCCAAAGGAAGAATGGGCTGCACGGAAATGAATGGGGAATAGGAGTGGTGTGATTTCTCTGAGAGCTGGCATGGAATGGCTGCCATGAGTTTTGTGAAACCTCTGTTCAATCCAGCTCACCATGGGTGTTTCAGTGAGATGAATTTGGCACTTCTACAGTCAGCATATAATTTTGTCTACACATCAAAAAGGGAAAAGAAATAAAACTTCAGATGCTGGAATAGGAAGCAGAAGCAGAAATGCTGAAAGAAATCAGTTGCATCTGCGGAAAGAGAAACCAATTAGAGTGTAGAGGTGGCAAGCCTTCCTCAGAACTGAGAAAACAATTTTGTCTATGTAACAGAAAAGGGGATGGTAATGGTTGGAACAAGGGGAATAGCTGTAAAATGCTGACATGACGTAGACATAGAATAGACAGTTGTGCTCCCTTTACTGTGCAATATGTTGCTAATTTAAGAAGTCTGGGTGATTTTGTATGTCCTGGCCCATGGGAACAAATTGAGTTGTCCAGAATATGTAGAGACAGTGTAAAAATCTGGAATAGGAATAAGACATTCACTCCCTCAGGCCATCTTCACCATTAGGCAGATTGAGTTGCAAGTCATTTCCATTTTCTGACCTACTGCTTCGTTTTCCTGGTTAAACTCAACTGAGAAGAAAACATCGCACCTCAGTCTCAATTCTTTACCTTAATGCTGTCAGTTTACCAAGGTACCTTGAAAGGTACATTGCTGCTGACTTCTATTGTTAGGTTTTCCTGCAGCTCTGATGCTTTGGCCTAATAGTTCTGCCAACTTTGTTTTAGATTTCACAATTTTATATATAGATTCTTGTAAACTGTGCCAGATCATCAGATTATGTTCTCAAAGTTCAAAGTAAATTCATTATCAATATATGTATATGTCACCATATGTCTTCTAGGCTGCGTCCTTGATATATCGAATAATGGCCAGGCCCGAAGAGCGTGTCCCGTTCCTGCAAAGAACTGAAATCAGCGTGTAACTCCAGGTCAGGGTCTTCAAAAGAACCCTGAAAGGGCAAAATAGTGAGATTGATTTTCTTGTGGGCAATTTAAAGGTTTCAAAGGTACATTTAATGTCAGAGAAATGTATGCAATATACATCCTGAAATTCTTTTTCCTCACAAACATCCACAAAAACAGAGAAGTGCCCCATAGAATGAATGACAGTTAAATGTTGGAACTCCAAAGCCCACCCAGCTCCCCCCTCCCACATGTAAGCAGCAGCAAAGCAATGACCTCTTCTCCCATCAGCAAAAAAGAAGCATCAGTGCTCCCCACTGAGCACTCAAGTGTGCAACAAAGCATCAATAAAGACACAGACTTGCAGTATCCAAAGACTACTCGTTTACCTGGTAATTCGACATACCACAGGCTCTATCTCTCCCTCTCTCCCTAATAAGGGGAAAAACAGTCTCTGTTTCACTGTGAGAGGGGAGAGATAACCTTTATGGCATTAAAAGTCTGTTGCGTCACTTTTTCCGAGCTCTGTGCCCAAAGAACTTGACTGTCTGGGCACACAGCCAGCAGCCAGCTTGCTGCTTTCGATCTTCCTTATACTCCCACAACACACCAATTTCCTGTAGAAGCACCAAACTCAAGTCCGCCTGCCACGAAATCCCGAAACTTCAAAGGCGTGCTAATCTTCTAGGCCGTGTCCTTGATATATCTAATGGCCAGTCGTGAGACCCCAAGAACGCATCTCATTCCCACAAAGAACCAAAGTCAGCATGTAACTCCAGGTCAGGGTCATCAAAAGAACCCTGAAAGAGAAAAATAGAGATAGTAAATGTAGAAATAGAGCTGTTTCTGAAGATGCAAGCAAACGAGTCACTGTTAGGCACCATTGTCTCCTACGCTCCACCCTTTTATTCACAGTAAACAAAAGAGAAACAATAGAATCAATGAATACTTACACACAAGTACAAACGGCCAATATGCAAAAGAGGACAACCTGTGCAAATACAAAAAAAATATTATAATAACAAATAAATAATATTGAGAACATGAGTTGTAGAGTCCTTGAAAGTGAGTCCAAGGTTGTGGAATCAGTTCAGTGATGGTGAAGGGTAATAACTGTTCCTGAACTTGATGATGTGAGACCTGAGGCTCCAATACCTCCTTCCCAATAGCAGTCATGAGAACAAAGCATGGCCTGGATTGTGGGAGTCCTTGGTGATGGATACTGTTTTCTTGTGATAGCACTCCTTGTAGATGTGCTCATTGGTGGGGAGGGCTTTCCCTGTGATGGACTGGGCTTTATTCGTCACTTTTTGTAGGTTTCAAGTCCAGTTATTTTAGTTATCTTGAAGTTGACTATCCTACATGATCAGCTGTTTGTTTATACATGAAAGAGCATTCTTCCTGTCAATATTCTTCTGCTTTATTAATTATCTCTTTTAATGAGTGCTTATTTGCCCGCGATTTTTATTTATGTTTGGTGTACTTTAGCAAAACAATTTGATCAATATTTCTGGAGTACAATTTAACATGTACATTAATCTGTGGTCTGCTCTTCACCAGTTCAACCTGTTTTTTTTAGCCCTGTAAGAAACTGATGAAGGAAGAACAGTAAGCAGAAACTGATTCTTTGTAACACACATTGTGCATTGAATGTGTTCCCATATTATTTTGCTGATCAGCATTTTTCAAATACCCCTTAGTAATTTGGCTCTGAATGAATTTTCTATGAGGCTAAAAACAATTTAATGGACACTTATAATATTCAGTCGTTATTTCCCAATGAATTTTATTTTTAATGAATGTCCTCATCTTAAGTTTTAAAAAAAATTATCCTAAATGTTTTTTTTAATCTACTGGAGCAGGATATCTTGTAAGCAGCCCATTGAAATTGAGTTCTTTTGCTACAAATGCACAGTTTATTGCACTGAAAATGGGCCAAAAGGGAAATAACGGTCATCCATGGCTTCAAGACTTTAACTCTGTAACAATGTAGATTTGAAAATCAGAAGGAATCACATTGAATGATGGCAAAGGCTATAAAATCAATCAGAATGAGATACAGAAATAAAGTAAAGGGGGAAAGAGAAACTTAATTCAGAATCAAAGTAAGAATATAAAGTATAGAATAGTATAGCAGAGGAAAAGAAACTTTGGCCCACCAGTTCCATGGAACCATGTTGCCAACCGAAGTAATTCACCTGCTCTCACATGCTTCATATCCTCTATACTGCACCGGTTCACTTGCAGACATCCCACCCTGCAAAAACTCATTTCAGGGAGGTAGCATCATCAATTTGCGGGAAACTTCCGGGAGAGGTAGGATTTCTGCAATGGAGTAGCTCCTTAGCAGCTAGCCAGCTAGTTTAAATAACGTTAGCTATGCTAATGAACGAATGACACCTGTTAAACTCACCTCAACACATCTTTTGCAGTCTTAATCCACCATGGGCAATAGAAAAGTCACTGTTGCAAACAGTGCAGCGAGCAACACTGTCATTATTTTTGACCCCTGTTAGGCAGGGGTACACTTTAGTGTAGTCTGCGGTGACGTACGTTTTATTTTTTTTTGGAACACTCTGCCACTCTGACTTTTTTTGGAACTCTCTCGCTCTTGCTCTTTCTCTATCGCATGCGTGCGTTCTCTTGCTCATCGCTCTCACTTGTGCTTGCTTTCTCGCTCTCTCTCTCGCACTTGCTCTCTCGCGCTTGCTTTCTCGCTCTTGCTCTCGCGCTCTCTGTCTCGTGCTTGCTTTCTCGCTCACTCTCGTGCCTGCTTTCTCGCTCTCTCGCACGCTTGCTTTCTCGCTCACTCTCTCTCGTGCTTGCTTTCTCACTCTTGCTCTTGCGCTCTCTCTCTCGCGTGCGCTCTCGTGCTCTCTCTCGTGGTCGCTCTCACTCGCCCTCGCTCTCTCTCGCTTGCTTTCTTGCTCTTGCTCTCGCTCTCTCGCGCGCTTTCTCTCACACCCGCTCTCAAAAAAAAATCAATTTGCGGGACATTGTATATAACTTGCGGGCATCAGGGAGCCACTATTAATTTGCGAGAGACTCCTGGAACTTCCGGGAGAGGTGGGATGTCTGCATTTGTCTAAATTCCCCTTATACAATGCTATCATAGCTGCTTTCTACTTCCACGCCTGGCAGCGAGCCCCAGTCACCTGTCACTATGTAAACTCATTTAAACATATGCCCCTCCACCTTAAACTATTTCCTCCTGTCGTTGACATTTCCATCTTGTGGAAAAAGACTCTATCTATGCTTCTCTTAAATGTTTATATTACTGTCAGGTTGTTCTCCAGGCTGTGGTGCTTCAGCAAAAGCAATCCAACTTGTGCTTTGGAGCTGATAAACTCCAGTTCAGGCAAGATGCTGATGAACATCTTCTGCACCCTCTTCAAGACCAAAAATCAGAATCAGGTTTAATATCACGTTGTAATATATATGTCGTGAATTTTTTTGTCCTTGCAGCAGCTGTACAATGCAATACATAGTCCCAGAAAAAGAACATGAATTACAATCAATCAATCAATAAATATCATTAAATTAAATAAGTGGTGCAAAAATAAAAATAAAAAAGTAGTGAGATAGTGTTCATGGGTTCAATGTCCACTCAGAAACTGGAGGACAGAGGGGAAGAAGCTGTTCCTGAATCATTGATTGTGAATTACACACAATACACCAAATGTGGAATGACCAAATTTTAATCCAATTATAGCGCGAACTTGTCAACTTTTCTACTCAATCGCCTGATTGATGAAGGCAGGCATGCTCTAAACCATTACTACCCTATCCCCTTAGATGCCACCTTCTAGGAGGTATGGGTTTGTTCCTCAGGATCCCCTTACTTATCAGTTCTCCTGAGGGTTCTGCCATTTACTGTATACTCTCTTCTTGCATTCGATTTACCAAAATGTTACACCTCACACATATCCAGATGCTATTTTTCCACCCAAATTTCCAACTGATCTCTATATTGCTGTATCTTTGATAACCTCCCTCACTATCCACAACTCCACCAATTTTTACGAGACGTGTAAATTTACGAATTGACCATCTACATTTTCATACAGATCATTTATACATCTATCACAGACAATAAGGGAAACATATGCACAAATCTTATAATTGTATCTCAGCTGTGAGCTTTAATGATGAGAATAATTTGTATATTTAGCACAAATGCAAGAGTTTGTTGGAAAGCGTGGAGCATGTTGAGTGGTAGAAATTGTCCAGAAATTTGTAGTGACTTGCATGTCAATACGTTCCTAGCCTCACCATAAATTGTTTGCATTTTACTCACTAAAAATAATGTGTTAAACTCAGTATCCCCTGCAGAGTTATATAGTTCATAGGTCAGAATGGGGGAGCTGTATTAATTATAATTAAATTCCTTTTAAAATCTTTAATGTAAAAATGCACCTGTCCTACACATCTAACCAAATTGAAGTCCTTTTGTGCCTAGCAAATTAATTTACATCTTTTTGTCTCTTAGACTATAAAGATGTGTGTGTGTGTGTGTGTGTGTGTGTGCAATTCAAAAACTTTACAATGTTATAGTACTCTGTTGGGTCTTTGAGGAGGACAATATAATCACTCTTAGTTTCTCCTAGCTTTTGATTATGTGTGCTAAATTTATATATTTCTGTTTTCCCAGATGCAAATAGAGGATCTTTAACTTTCTGTGGAGGCAATAAATTAGTAAGAAAGCAATACAGTTGGGACCAATTTACATCAGCAATACTGTTTTCTCATGATCCCTCACCACTGTATTTATTGCCTGCAGAGTTTCATCACTGCCTTCCAACTCAAGAATATTTCTGGCTTTTATGTCGTCTTTCTCCTTCTCATGGAGGATAATAATAATACACTTTGTTTCACACCCATGGCTCTCTATGATGGCTGCATACACTTGAGCCGTCACTCTCTTCTTCCACTCTCAGCATCTTCCTCTATTTATAGACCTATAGTGTCTACTTTACTTTAAAAAAGTCAGAGTACGCATCTTTAAGCATTCCATAGTTAGAAGCAGCTGCCTAGAGCTCTCCGTATGCAATCTATGGGACTAAAGGAAAATGAACTGCAGTTAGAGGGGTCAACCTTCATTGCCCGTTTTCTGCCTCTGTTTTGCCATTGTCCTTCTTCCTGAGAAGTTTTCAGAGTCCACAGAATCAAAAGCCCTGGTCATAAGTCACAGTGTCAAACTTAAAAAAATAATAATTCCATGTTCAGTGGATTCCAGTTAATTGGGACATATTGGGACAAGTACATTTGGCCCAATTAGCAGCTGCCACAATTAGCTGAAATTTCATGGAAATAGTTTTAAAAATGTGTAAAAATGAGAACCTTCCACCTAAGTGAGTAACAAATTATGTACAGGTGCCCCCCGCTTTTCAAATGTTCGCTTTATGAAACCTCGCTGTTATGAAAGACCTACATTAGTTACCTGTTTTCGCTAACAGAAGGTGTTTTCACTGTTACGATAAAAGGCAGCGCACGCCCCAAGCAGCCAAGCTCCTCCCCTGGAACTGCATTCTAGCCAGCATTGCTTAAACACGTGCCTGTGAGCAGCCGTTAGCAAGATGAGTTCTAAGGTATCGGAAAAGTCTAAAAGAGTTCGTAAGGGTGTTAAGTATTTCTACTTTATGTAGGCTGTGTATTTATCATACTATTCCTGCTTTTACTATATGTTACTGTTATTTTAGGTTTTAAGTGTTATTTGGCATGATTTGGTAGGTTATTTTTTGGGTCTGTGAATGCTCACAAATTTTTCCCATATAAGTCAATGGTAATTGCTTCTTTATGACATTCCAGTTTACGAACCTTTTCATAGGAATGCTGTACCTTCAGATGGCGGGGAAACCTGTATTTAAATGAAATACAGAACAAATCAGAACATTATCAATACAGTACTCTAAAACTGTGTATTAGCTCCTAATAGTTATTGATGGAGGAATTAATCCAGAGCACACTGCCATGTCTTATAATCTTTTAATTGACTGCAATGAACAAAATGAGCGCAGACATCCAGTGCAGATAATGCACTGGTTTTCTACAATGCTTTCAACAATTTCATTTTCTAAATTGTCATTTTCATTATAACATTCAAGATAATTGTTGATGCCTTCAAATTCTTCGTAGTTTCTAATTTGCTGAAGTAGTAAAATTGTTTCATTTCCATTCCCGGCCATTTCTGGCATTTCCAAGCCTTAATGCTGGGACCCACAGTGAACAGAACAGTTCTGAATTGTCCTTGCGCAAAGCTTGGGGTAGTGTCTAATGGCCATGCTTGTGCACACAACTGACACTAGTTCGAAACTGTTTGGCAACTGTCTCCTGCCTCAATTAAGCAGCACAGTGTCACAAATAAATGAAGGAAATCTCAGCCGTTTTCTCAATTAGTTTTGTTCTTTAAGAGTTGTTCAAAATATGTCACTGCCCCAATTAACTGATGGGCTAATTAACTGGAATCTACCTTATTTTTCTTTTTTTTTTACAAATATTGCCATAAGTTGTTTTTGATTACTTGTGTCAGATTTATACCTTATTGCTATCTCAGATGGCTGTGGGTTAAAATATTCTTCCAACCAGTGGACTACCTCCTATTAACAAGGTATCAGTGGACCTTGGGCACTTCTGGACTTTTGGTAAGTTATAGGACACGAGAGATTTCAGCAAAAATATTTACTTCAACTCCAGCAGTATATAATTCTCTACATATGGGGAGTATAATATGACCTCTGACCTCAAAGCTACATAAACATATACTGTACTCAACAAGACTACAATGACAGAAACTGTCAAACCAAGTACCTGTCATCAACCCAGGTTCAAGTACATGGGAGCACGACTAACTGCAAGTCTCACTCAGGGTCCAATATCATCTGACTTGGGGATGTGTTACTCTCCCAACATTGTTATCTCATACATCCCATAAATAAGTTAAAATATGATTGGTGTGAGATTGGTATCAGACATGCTACTTAACTGATAAAATGTCCATTTTCATGTTTAAATATTTCCTAAAGTATTTCTAAATTTAAGAATGCTCATTTACTGCAAGAGGATAGAATTCAAAGTTAGGAAACTTAATTGAATTCCAGGGTAATAGTGAGATCATACCTGTAGCACTGTGTGCATTTTTAGTCTTTTTTTAAGAAGGCATGAGAGAGGCATTTCAATGGAAATTTACTATGTGAATTCTGGGAATGAGAATGAAAATCAGGTTGATTATCACTGACACATATGATGTAAAATTTGTGTTTTGTGGCTGCAGTACAGTATTATAAATTACAAAAAAAATTATGTAGTGTAAAAAATAACAAGAATAGTACTCCCAGATTATATTCAACAGTGTTCCTGCTGGCCCAAAACCATGACCATTTGTCTTTCTACAAATGCTGTTTGACCTGCCGAGTTCTTCCAGAATTTTCTGATTTTATCACCCAAAAGAATAACTTGTTCAAACAGCTGCAGCTCTGTGGAAATTGGAAACCTTTCAATCCAGTACAATCTATACCAAAACAATTAAGTTCGAACCTGGAGTATCATTAAGACAAAACCTTGATTTTAAAACAAAGTAAAATCATTAAGGTGCTTGTTCCTTAGCTGCTTGATTTTAGGTCTTTAATACAATAGTGTTTGGGCAGTGTTCATCTCCAAGCTCGGTTTGGTTGATATCAATGATATCATTACCACCAAAGACAAACTGTTCTGAATCACTTGTCCTGATTATATCGACATTTTAACTGTCTATTTCGCTTATAGTAAACTTTAAATTGAAACATAGTTCCTGCTTTATGGGTGTATTGTATGTGGCCTGGTTACCCAACAATGCTATAAATAAAAACGCTGGAGATGGGAGTTAAGGTTCATAGTTCTTTACTGGCAGAAAACGAACTCGGCACACACGTACAGATCAATACATGCCTAATAGTGCATGCTCAATACGTGCCTAATAGCGCATGCAACGACATGTTACTAAAACATAAAGTAATTCCTTATTATAATGTAGACTGTACGGTATACTCCTCCCCTTTTATTTTAATAGTGTATCAACTTTTTCTTACTGGGGCATTATGCTAAACAAATATGTTTACCCTTAACATACAAACACCTACCATTTGTTTACGTAGCAACTTAATAATATCAAATTATATCAAATTATAACAAAGTAATGTAATAATATTGAATTATAACAAGCCTTTCTTTTTTCTTTTGGTCTAAGACCCATTGATAACTTAAGTTTCTTTGGGAGGGGGGTCTTCTCTAGATTGTCTGGCACTGAAGCAAATCAGTCTTCACTCTATTGTCTGGAATAAATTAAACAATCGACAAATTGGCAGGTTCCAGCCATAAAGAATAGTCACCTCCATCTTGCAAAGATGACAAAAGCAAAATGAAATCCGTGAAAAGGTGAATGTTATTCTTAAAAATATGTACAATCATCAAAACTGAGATGGCATTGGAAAGTGTCTTCAAATAGTGTGTTCTTCAGTCTGTCAAAGACTTGTTTGTTTTAATACAGATTTCCATATAAAAGTCATGAAAAGTTGACCTCTGAGCATAGGGAGTTAAGAAGATGTACGCCTCCAACTTGCTAAGAGTTCTAGGCAGCAGATCGCCTCCATATAACGAAGACTGCTCTGTGCAGCTGTCCTAGATATATATACGCATCTTTGTGCTATCACTTGTCTTCCTTACCCATATCTCGTTTGTTCCAACTGAGCTAATTACACAGCCAATCTTCGTATTCTCCTTGGATTCCAAATAGGTAGCCTGACCTTTATGATACCATCTCTTATTGTAATATAACTTTCCATCGTCTATTCGTGCTTCATATCTTTGTGCTGGTGATTCAGCAGGACTGCTGGGAAGATGCTCAGGAGAAGACAGAGATGCTGTTTTTTTTTTGGCGATTTACACTTATTGAGAGATCGCAGATCTTCCATTATCTGTTCATCTGTTAACAAGTAATTTAGCTGTGCAGGTGCAGGTTTTCGTCTTTTGTCTGTAATTGGAACAGAGTCATTAGGTCTCCTCCTTCGTTTCCTAGTCATTATTGGCTTTACCTCCATAGAGTCTCCTGTGAGCTCCATTGTTAGCCTCTCATTCTCAATCATTTTTTTTTCATCTAACTCAATCCTTTTATCTTTAAATTCCTTCACTGCTGCTTTCTTCTCCTTAATATAATTCCTTTCCACTTGTTCTGTCTCCAGTTGCAGAAAAAGTTCTGTATTCTTTCCTTGTATCGTTGATCTAGTTTCTTCATCCTTTTCTGATACTCCTGCAAAATGCCTTCCTGTAACTGCTGTAGCTGTCTTTTGAAAGATGTCAATTTCTCCAGGTACATCTGCTCTTTCACTTCCAGGTAGTCTTCATCATCCTGCTTATTGGCAATATCTGTCTCCCTTACATCCTTTGTATCTTCATCCGAGTTGCGGCCACGCATACTCCGCTCGTCCTCATTGTCGATGCTGTCTACCTCCTCCTGGTCATTGTAATAGTGGACAATGGGTGAGAGGAGAGCTGAGGACATCTTCCCCACTGGGCTGCTCTTCTTTGTTGACACATCTAGTGCCTTGATGGTGTGCCAATCCAACTGGATTTTCCTGAGCCATTCACGTCCCAGCAACGGTGGTCCTCCACTTTTCAGTACATAGACGTTCTGCTGCTGTGTTTTGTCTCCGTAAGTCACTGTTACCATAATTTTACCTTTGGGATGCACTTTCTGTCCTGTGTAAGTCTTTAGCAGTAGTTTAGTTCGTTTCAGAGGTATGTGAGAAAACAGTCGTTTGTAGATGTGTACAGGGATCACTGTTATAGCTGAGCCTGTGTCCAACTCCATTTTCAGTCTCAAGCCTGCTACTTGTGGAGTGATCCTTATTACTCTTCGATCATCTGCCTCTTTCACACTGTGAAGTTGCAGACAAGATGATTCACTTTTGTCTGAGTCATTTTCATCAGAATTGCTTTCTTCCATTTTGTGTACATTGTTGTGTTTTCCTTTCTGGGGTTTCTTGTTTCTCTGTATTTTGTTCTTTTTCTGCTGTTTACTAGCTTTGCATACTCTCCCAGTGTGGCCCTGTTTGCCACAGTTTCTGCATTCTTTGTCTTTAAACCAACTGTCATCAGGGTCATGTGACATGTTCCCACAACGGTAACATTTCTTTCATTCATTTCTGTTCAGTGACATTTTATTTGTAGCATATTCCAGAGATTTTTGTTGTATCTCTGAAGCACCCCATGCTGCTGTTTCCGTTGATATTGCAATGTTCAGCGCCTTCTCTAGTGTAAGGTCTTTTTCACACAGGAGCTTCTTCTGTGTGGTTTCACAGTGCATGCCACACATTAAGCTGTCCCTCAATGCGTCCGATAGACCAGCTCCAAACTGACAATGTTCTGATAATTTGCACAATTCAGCACAATATTCAGAAATGCTTTCATTTTTGCTCTGGTTCCGATTGTGAAATTTAAATCTTTCAGCAATGACCAGTGGTTTGGGGTTTAAATGCTGTTGGAGAGTGTCTACTATTTGCTTGAATGTTTTGTCAGCTGGCTTTTCAGGGGTTAACAAGCTCCATAGCAGGCCATATGTTCTTGCTCCCATAATACAGATAAGATGCTGGCTTTCTTTTCATCATTAACACCGTTAGCCTCACAATATAACTCCACTCTTTCAAGTTGCCCTGTCTTCAATGCCGCTATGAAATGCTGTAATGGTTCCAATCATCGCCATCTTTGTTATGTTAATTAAGCCCTGTTCTCCCCTGATTTTCTTTTTTGACTCACGTGTCCTTTTTGTTAGCGCTACGAGTGCAATCCATCATGATGTGTGTGTGTGTCGCTCCTTTTTATCTCCCTTCTGGGGCAAGCAGACCCTCAGTCTCTGGGGGTCAGCACCGGCTGTGGTCTCGGCTGGATGTGCTATGGCTCCGACTGTATCTCTTGGTCTCCTGATGTTCCCGACCACAGCTGTGCTCCTGTTTCCTTTCAGACCCGCGGCCTTGTTCTACCTCCTTCTCCCGCTCCTTGGCTCATTCCTTGGCTCATACCTTGCGCTCTTCTTCCGAATATTGTTATCAATTAAAACACGGCGTTCCGATATGATGTATGTTCATTAACCTTGTTGCCAATTTGTTGTGTATGTGGCCTGGTTACACAACAATGCTATAAATAAAAATGCTGGAGACGGGAGCTAAGGTTCATGGTTCTTTACTGGCAGAAACCGAACTCAGCACACACATACAGATCAATACGTGCCTAATAGCGCATTAAATGATGTGTTGCTAAAACGTAAAGTAGTCCCTTATTATAATGTAGGCTATACGGTACAATGGGCTCCAAGCTTTTAAAAATTGACTTCACCTAGAATAGATCAATCTAGGGATTATTCATAAGTGAAATTGTGCCCAGTCCGATCTTGTGACCATCACAGGGAGTTAGGCTTCTCATTGCTGCATCTCATCTTTACCGTACATGGTATCAGACCTACAGGAAAAGGTGTCACTAGTTCTGCATTGCACCTTTTACTTCCTACTTGCACTTCCATTGAGATAATGACCATCCTATGACAGTCACAGTAAACAAGGAACAAAGCCCACTGAACCTTGCTAACAAGACAAGGTTTAAAGGCTCTTCATCTCTACACTGATATTTTGCACATAACACCTCACTGGCCCATTTTGCGAAGTTCAGGATACTTGCAGACTCATTGTTTGCTCCAAGAACGTATATTCTACACTTCCAAATAAAATGCTGGTAATTCTGCCTCACTGGTTATCTCATACTTCGAGAAGTGTAGGGCCTTAGAAGCCTCACGTTACTTGGGGTCTGTGTTCGTGGGTGGTCAAATGCATGGAAAGTGGAATCCTTCCTTTCTGTTGTGTTTTTCCTTATTCCCATGGCAGACATTTAGATATCTAGAATGAAAGGATAAAGTGTTGGAAATGCTCAGCAGGTGAGTCAGTATCTCTGGAGAGAGAAACCGAATTAGCATGAAAGCGTATGTAATAAAAGGCCATCAAGTTCTGGCAGAATTAACTCTGTTTCTCTTTCCTTTGAGGCTGAGTGTTTCTGCAGTTTTCTGTTTTTGTTTAATATTTCTAGCATCTAGCTTTTTTACTTTCATAGAGCTGGCCTGTGGTTTTGCCGTGGGAAAGAGGTTCCTTAAGGACTCTTGACCTTCTCATTGAGTATCTTGGCAATAATGGAGCAGTTGTGTGCTTCTCATTCGGCTCCTGACAGGAAACTTATTGGTCAAGTATTATCACCTCTGTAGAAGTGGAAAAACAACCAGGCACCTTTCAAAACTTTTTCGCCCAGTTCAGCAGTTTCCACTTGGAGAGATATGAACTGGCGTTGGTTTTGTGTGGAATGGTGATTTAGTTCCCTGCAGTGATCCAGTTTATTTTCCAGGAAAATACATTAAAAATATATATTCTCAAGGCACATAGGCTTGCAGGAACAGCACAAAGTCACAAATGGCCAGTGGTAAGACATCTTCGACAAGTCAGTTTCATAAATATTTGGATGACTAGCCTGCATCACTCAGATCAGAGCTTGTTCACAGCAAGTCGACAGGGCAGCGACAGGGCAGTATAATTGTGAATGAGACAGGGTTTAAAGATTCAGATTCATTTATCACATGTACAGCAAAGCATACCGTGTAATGTGTTAACAAAGTTCCTAGTAAATTTATTATCAAAGTACATATTTGTCACTATTTACAACTCCAAGATTTTCTTTTCCTGAGCATTTACAGTAGAGTACAAGAAGCACAATAGAGTCAATGAAAGATCCACACTAAACAGGATGGACAAACAACTAGCGTGCAAAGGACAACAAACTGTGCAAATATAAAAAAGGAAAAGAAGAAATAATAATAATAATAATAAATAAATAAGCAATAAATATTAACGTGAGGTGAAGAGTCCTTGAAAGTGAGTCCATAGGTTGTGGGAACGATTCAGTGATATGAGTGAAGTTAGCCCTTTTGATAGTTAAGGGGTAATAACTGTTCCTGAATCTAGTGGTGTGGGTTCAGAGGCTCCTGTGCCTTCTTTCTGATGGCGGCAGTGAGAAGCAAGCATGGCTTGGATGACGGGGGGTCCTTGATGATGGAGGCTGCTTTCCTGCGACAGAGCTCCGTGTGGATGAGCTCAGTGGTGGTGGGGTTTTTACCCTTGATGGACTTGGCTGTATCCACTACTTGTTGTAGGCTTTTTGCTTCAAGGGCGTTGGTGTTTACATACTAGGCCATGATACAGCCAGTCAATATCTTCTCTACCACAAATCTATACAGGACAGATTCTCTGAAATGATAACACCGAGGAATTTAAAGTTGCTGATTCTCAACACCTCTATTTCCCTGATGAAAACTGGCTCATGGACCTCTGGTTTCCTCCTCCTGAAGTCTTGCTGACATTGAGTGAGAGGTTTTTGTGTGACCATTCAGCCAGATTTTCCATTATCCAGATTGTCACAGCCTTTGATTCAGCCAACAAACGTGGTGTCGTCAGCAAATTTCAATATGGCATTGGACTATGCTTAGCCACACAGTCATAAGTGTAAAGCGAGTAGAGCAGGGGGCTAAGCACACAGTCTTGTGGTACACTTGTGCTGATGGAGATTGTGAGAGAGATGTTGTCATTCTGAACTGGCTGGGGTTTTCCAGTGAGGAAATTGAAGATCCAGTTGCACAAGGAGGTATTGAGGCCAAGGTCTTGAAGCTTACTGATTAATTTTGGGGGGGTGATAGCATTGAATGCCACACAACACATTCTGGCGTCAATATAGCAAGCATGACGACACAAGAAGCAGCAGCAACACCAATAACAACAACAAAACAAAGAGATATCTTTGGAGCAAAAACAAATCTGCTGGAAGAATTCAGTAGGTTGGGCAACATCCCTGTGGTGTTGAGACACTGTATCAGTCTGAGTGTGGGGAGGAAGGAAATTTAGTATAAAGAGGAGAAGGGGACTGGGGAGACAGTGTTGGCTGAGGAGGGGTGAACACTGATGGGTAGATAGAACTATGTAGGGGAGGGGAATTGGTGGAGTTGGGGGGTAGGCAGTTGGATGGTATAAGTGCCTGTTTCCGCCTATCATTGTTTGAGAGCTTGTTACATGCAAAATGGTGGGAACTGAAATGCAATGTTCTTTTATGATATTATAGCCAGTTTGCATAGAGGAAGGTCCCACAAATACTCAAAGTTTCAAAGTTCAAAGTACATTTATTATCAAAGCATGTATAAGTTATACAACCTTTGAGATTTGTTTGCTTATAGGTAGCCGCAAAGCAAGAAACCTGAAAGAACTCAGTTTAAAAAAAAAGGATAATATAAGGATCAACACCTGATGCGCAGGGAAAGGAGAATTTTTAAAAAACACAAATCATGCAAACAACAGAAGGGAACAACAACATTCCAAACCAAAATGAGTCCTTAATTCCGAACCCTGGAGTAGGCCCAAAGCCTCGGTATCCGTCCATCATTTCAGATAGCACAGAGGACAGAAACTGGACCAGTCTTCATCGTCTCAGCGCCGTGGAGAGAGGGGTGAACATTGCAGGAGTGCGAGTAATGACTTTCCGGTCTAACTGGCCTGGTGTTTAAACTATCCGAACAGTGTATCATAACACGTGCTAGGAGCCGGGCCCCGGTGCAGCAAAATGCACCGGGCCTAGACTATGTTGTACAGTGACTTGCTGTGGGCTCAGATTTCACTGACCAGCATGAAGCTGTTCTTAATTTCTCCAAATCGGCTTGGAACCCAGAGCGGTCCAGCCTTACACCTGGCCAGTTGTACGGGCATCAGAACTCCTCTGCCTCGTCTTCTCCTCTCTGAATGGCTATGCTGATTCTACAACATACCAGCACAGTTCATCACTTGAATTCACTTCCTCTTCGCTCGTCTCTTCATCGTTTGCAGTGATAATTTACCACAATTTACTTCAGAGAAGGTGTTATTAGTAACATTTTTACTCAAATTCTTGCCTTTTGAATTACCAGTGAGCTGTCAGTAGCATGCACTCGGTAGCGCCATCTTAAAAGGGAAAGTACCGTTCAGATGAGTCAGAGTTAGCTTATCTTTTGTCAGTGGTGGCTTAGGGATAATTATTACTCAGTAAACTTGGAGAATAATGCTGGGGTATCTTTTAGTTTTCACTGATTATCAGGATCTGTGCAGCACTTGTAAAGCCAGCATTTATTACGCGTCCCTAATTGCTTTTTGAGAGGGTGGTTGTAACAACTATTTTCAAGTGTAGATTTTTTTTAGAGGCAGCTTTAGGAGTGGATTTAGATTCACAGGTAAATTAACCACTGTGCTACCTCTGTACCCTGTTGTCCACGTGATGAACATTCTGACACAATGAGTATAACAATTAGCGCATCGATTTACATGGTCAGTGGCCCAAGTTTAATTCCCACTGCTGTCTATAAGGAGTTTGTATGTTCTCCTTGTGACTGCGTGCCTTTCTTCCGGGTGATCCAGTTTCCTCCCATATTCCAAAGACGTATGGGTTAGTAGGTTAATTGGGCTCATTGGACCGGGGGACCTGTTACCATGCTGTATCTCTAAATAAATAAAAAAAATAATATCAGGTATTCATTACTGTGAATTAGCAAACCAAGCATGCACTGTTGAGATCTTTTCTTCCATTTTCATCTATTTGTTGTCCTGTAGTTCTAACTGAATTAATTCCACAGGGCGCCTGCCATTTGTGAAGCGTTGTTCCCTGTGGATCCATTAACAGCAGTGCAGAAAGCAATGGTTTCGAAGCACTTAAACCTCCTGCAAGTTAAAACTAACAGAGCAACAAATGGAAGCAGCTAGAATCAGTGTAGCACAGCAGGCCAAAGCAGCTTCAAGAGAAGCAGCAGGCCCGAAGCAGCTGGTGTTGTAGGAGAGCATCGGGCCCACCTTGGAGCAGCTTCTCTGTGGGAAGTACAGCATGGGGCCGAAGCACTACAATCAGCTTCTGGCTTCTGAGCAGGTGAGCAGAGCTTGTTAAATGTCAGATGTTCTTCATCACAGTCCCCTTTTTTATTGAAAAACAATGAATCCCCTGATGTACTTGACAAAATGTATTGGAGGACAGAGGAAAGGACAGAGACCTCCATCCTTTCAGAGCTCTGAGAAAGATGCCATCAGCAAAGTCAATGATTGGATCTCCATTATTGGATATGCATAATATGGAAAAAATATGTATAGTTCTGTGCACAAGACTTAGGCACGTGTGTGTAGCCAGGGTGCCTAAGACTTTTGCTCAGCACTGTATTTGTCAATGAGGAGTGGAGAGCGAGTTTGCAAACTTGGCGGAAGCAAAGGATGTTGGGAATGGTGAGGGTGGAGTGATGCAGGAGGGGTGTGGGACAGGTGGCAGAGAATTTGTGCCAGGGGCAGGGGGTGACATGGGTGCAGACTCACCCAACCCTGAGACCACGGAGTTATTTGATTCCAAACAATTGGCTTATTGATCATTATAAAATATATCTCTGGTGCTTCCTGCTCTCTCCCCTCTCTCTTCCCCTTCTCCCAACCATGATTCCCCTCTACCTGTGCCCTTCCTACTCTCAGTTCATAATAGAGACCGATATGATCACTCACAAATGTCATGAAATGTGTGTGTTTTTTGCAGCAGTACAATGTAATACATAAAATTATTGTAGTAGGGTGCAAATGTCTGAGGCACCCTAGCTATGTAACAGAGCTAAAACATTTTATATTCTTGGTGTAATTTGGTCAATGCATTCAATAGTGTTAATACATTTTTGAAACGCTAGCACCATTGCCAGTCATTTGGCCCTCAATGTTTGAGGGTTTCCCCACCCAACTCTGGCTCTCCATGTGCAGTAGTGGAAGGACTCTAGACTGTGGTCCTTCCCCACAGTGCTGTTGTGTTGCTTGCACCAAGTCACAATGCATCTTCAGCACATGATAAAAACCCACACAGAAATCAGATGGTTGACATCATCCTGCTTGTGATTTTCCTACATTTAAAAAGTCTTGATGATAAGATCTGAGCATGTATTTGTCATGGTCTGGCCCGTGATGTCCGCATTCTGGTCCATCGATCCGTATTCCACGTTTTCCCATTTTCCCTTGTCCTGTTGTGTGCCTTAATTGAGGCACATAATTCTGATTTTGGGCTGGCTACATAAATAGCTCCTGGGTTCAGCTTCATTTGATGAACTGCCCCTTCCCCTCCCCTTCCCCTTCCCCTTCCCCTTCCCCACTTGCTAGCGTCCTTGCTTGTATCAGTGTCAAGTTCTACTGCTGGTGCAAGACCGGAGCCTTGCTGTGTCTAGATAAGGAACTGTCTATCGTTGTTTGGAACTGCCTCTATGTCCACGCCTTCATTAGGTAGGTCTGGCCATTTGCCGCTACCTTGTATGGGGAACTGTCTCTGTGTCCACGCCTTCGCTAGGTAGGTCCGGCCATTTGCTGCTACCTTGTATGGGGAACCATCTCTGTGTCCATTGCCTTTGCTAGGTAAGTCCAGCCATTTGCTGCTACCTGGTGTTGGGAACCATCTCTCTGTCCACGCTTTCGTTAGGTAGGTCCGGCTGTGTGCCACTACCTTGTGTTGAAAACTGTCTCCGTTCTGTGTATGATTCCTGGCCCTATGTGTTGTTCCTAAGGAGGGCTCCTGGCTCTGTGTTCTGCGTTCCTGCCTCCCAAGACCAAGTCAAGACTTCAGGGTCTCATCCTGTCCTTGTGCCTCACCCATCCCAGGAGACCCTCGTCCTGTCCAAGCCACATCCAAGAACCTCATCCTGTCCAAGCCACATCCAAGAACCTCATCCTGTCCAAGTCAAGGCTTTCTGTTCTCATCCTGTGCATGTGCCTCATCCTGTGCAGGAGTTCCATGTCTTGTTCTTGCCAAGATCTTAGTCCTGAATCCTAGCCTAGACCCAGGTTCCAGATTCGAGTCAAGACCCAGGTTCCGAGTCCCAACCAAGACCCAGGTTCTGGGTCCTTGTCCAGGCTCTGGTTCTGGAGTTCCGTGTCACTAGTCCAGGCTCCTTGTTCCTAGTTCCTTGCCCAGGTTCTGTGTTTCTTGTCCATGCCCTAGCCCAGGCCCTGCATCCTTGTCTCGTCCAGGTCCTCTGTCAATGTCCAGTGTCCTTTCTTCCCTTGCTTGCTTAACTCTAATCCTAGTCCTGTTCCTAGTACTGTACTTCAGTGTCTGTGTCTTGCATTTGGGTCTGCTCCCAGCAACCCCCCCCCCCCCATATGACAGTATTCTCATCTCTCTACTGAGAACGCACAGCATCTGCTCAATATTGTGTTTCTAAATGATCAATTTGAAAAGGTTTAACCATTTGGCTGGATTGATTGACATTACTACTACAAAGCTCATTTGACCATATTGATGAAAGCCTCTCAGGAACCTGCTGCATGATGGCAAACAAATCACTCACTCTCGGTCGGTTTAAGTAATGGTTTAAGCTTTAGTGTTGTGCCAAGGTTCAAAATGTTTGCCTGAGGACTTTGTTCAAAAAAATGCAATGCTAAAATGTTAAATAAGTTGTAAAGAAGTGGTTTTCCTTTTAAATTTTTAATTATATTTCTCTTCAGCATGTAAACAGTGTGGTGCAAGAGGAATGGTACATGGCAGTTCCATAAGTTCTGGAGCTGCAATCAAATTCGCTTACTGCTGTAAGAGTGCAGAAAAGGTTTAGCTTTGACAGGGCCCGTCGGGAGACATCAGCATCTAAGTTACTTCACCTTTCTCATACATGTTAGTACGACTATTACTTGGAGCTGCAAAGTGATGCTGTCCATTTATGTGGTACTGCATTATGAAAGAAAGAAAAGGTGGCATTTATATTAATCAAGCTATCCAAAGTACTTTATAAACCATGAAAAATTCTGATGTGTAGTCATTATTATCCGATTGGAACTGCAGAACTAATTCACACAGCACTAGCTTCCTCAGATTGTCCATTTCATTGTTTTGGGAACTGTACAGAACACCAGGAAGAAATATTCTGCCCTTTCTTGGAAACAATTCCATAGGATATTTGAAATCCACCTGAGAGAATAACAGGGCACCAGAATTCTATCTCATTTAAAATTTGGCATGTGTGACTGTGTAGTATTGCCCCAGAGCTGCTTTGGAGTTTCAGGTGACATGATGTGCAAGGGTCCAGCGATGGAGGCTGAATGCACCATGTAGTAATTCAGGAGTGAAGAATGTTATCAAATGAGCCAGACAGAGGACTTCCAATGTGGATTTCTAATGTACTGGTTATTAAATCATTTGCTGTATGCTTTATGACATACTTTTGCCATAAGCAAACACTTCTCATGTGATAAGACATGTTCGTCATTATGAACCGACATGGTAGTTGGTATTAAAATTCAAACTATTATCCTAGTCTTTTACATGCAGCATCATGTTCTGGGTGGAGAAGGTGTAAGTTTATTGAAAATATATGAGAAAGACAGAGACATTGTTGTTTCACTACTTTGGGTTGGCCCAGCCAGGCAGCTGGATGATTACTTAACTCACTCTACAGGTCTGCTAATTTTGGGTTGCACATTGTCCTGGGGAGTCGAGCCTTGTGCTTTCTCCAGACAACTGGTTCCCTTGCAGACCTTGAGCGAGAGCTTTGCGTGTGAAGTAACATTATCCTTTTAGTCACAGTTGAAGGGGACTGACGTCAGGCAGGTCTGGTTGAATTTTCTGATTGAAGCAAATTGATACAGGGATGTTCATTATTGTGTTTTAATCTTGGGGAAAGATCAATCTTCAAAAGAATATTGGATAATAAAAAGTGTTGTGCATTTTGAAAACAACTTCATAGTGGTCTGTTAAATCTTCCTGTATAATTGATGACAGTTATATGTTTTTTTTAAAAAAAATCGCTATTTTCCTCAATGCCAGCTCAAAGGTGAAGATTTGAGGTGAGACTTTCTTTACTGAGGAGCCTGTATGATAGTTCAACCTACTGTTTCTGCTGGTCCTGTATGATGCACATTGAATATTCTTCCAGATTCCAGCAGATGGCTTACTGCAGCATTGGCACCGATAGTACTCAGGGTCTGCTCTGAGCTGGTGTCAGCAGTTATGCCATAATTCCAATGATTACAAATGGATAATTTAATGAGAATGGCATGAGATAGTTTCCTATAGTTCTCAGAGTACAATGGAGACAATCCATTAATTATGCTTAAAGTTTAAAATTAATTTCTATTATTACTGTTCTTACAAAATTTTAAATCTAAAACTGTGCCATTGCTCTACAACCAAATCAGCAGGCAGAAAACTTTTGCCTGTCTATTGCTGATGAAATCCACCTAAAAGTTTGACTTGTTCTGTGTTCAGAGATGCTCTTCTGCAGAACATTGTTGTAAAACATGATTATTTGAGTTACTTTTGCCTTCCAATCTGAACCAATCTGGGCATTCTCCTCTGTCAAACACCCTATTTTCAAGAAGAACAAATGATGCAAACAATAAAGATAAGCAAATGGCATGCAGAACATGAATCGCAGAGTCACCAATAGTGAGTCCACTGCCACGGAGCCACTTCAGCGCCACAGCCCGATGGCTGTTAGGCCACAGCTACAGAATCAGTTCGTGCTGAAGTGGGTAAAGTCTCACAAGATAATGAGCTAAATACTGGTTTGTTCTTCGCCCTTGACCTCTGCACCTTTAATCTGGCTCAGTGCTTAAACTGTACAAACATCGGTTCATTTCCTGCTCTCGGAGCTGGGCCCTGCTGCTTCAATCTGGCCCGACATTTCAGACTGGCCCCAAGTCTACCTCAGCAATGGCTGTCATGGCCATACCTGCATTCTTAAGACTCCAATCACAAGCAAGAGAAAGTCTGCAGATACTGGAAATCCAAGCACCACACATAAAATGCTGGAGGAACTCAGCAGGACAGGCAGCAACTATGGAAAAGGCTACAGTTGACGTTTTGGGTGGAGACTCCAGCAGTAGTGCTGATGAGTCTCGGCCCAAAGCGTCCGCTGTTCCCTTTTCCATCGATGCTGCCTGCTCCGCTGAGTTCCTCCAGCATTTTGTTTGTGTTGCTTCTCAAGAGTCCATTTTGCAATTCTTTCAGGATACCACAAAAATGCCAGCTGATACATATGGTTCAAAATCATACCTCCCTACAGGAAATTATAGGCTCTCTCACTAACAGGACATTTTTGCCTGTATACTGTATCTGCTGCTCACTGGATGCTTTTTTGTTTTTCACACCATTCTCTGTAAACTCTAGAGACGGTGTGTGAAAATTTTAGGAGATCAGCAGATTCTGAACTACTCACACCAGCCAGTCTGGCACCAACAATCATTCCACAATCAAAGTCACTTCGATCACATTTCTTCCCCATTCTGATGTTTGGTCTGAACAACAAATCAACCTCTTATTCATGTTTGCATGCTTTTATGCATTGAGCCACTGCCACATGACTGGCTGATTAGATGTTTGTGTTAACAATCAGGAGTATAGGTGTACTCAATAATGTGGCCACTCTGTGTATATTCCCCAGAAAACTACTTGTATTTCATTATGGTACAGTTTCTCTATCCTTTGTTTCCTTTAGTAACAAAAGATTAACAAAGGAATCATGCATAGTGCTGTTTCTTTCATATTATACACTAATATTATCAATATAGAAATGTGCTGTTTAAATATTTAAAGGCAGAATCAAACATCAGATATTCTTATTTATTGTTCATGCTGTTCCTTGATTGGTCTTGTAGCTCTATAGCAATCAATCATTTACAAAGATTAAGTCCATTCCTATCTCAATGCTAATTCTAATTCTGGTGCTCTGGGCCACACCTTACTTCTCCCATGGTGAGGTTTTATGTTGGAGCTTTATTGAGACTATAAATGTTAATGCTTTGTTTGATACAGAGTTGGATTTGCCTCTTAAATAATAAAACAATTTAATTTCAGAATATTTCCCCTTGGAAATATAGATTAGGATGAAGACTTTCTGTATTGATTTATTGCTGTACTTTCAGCCTTAATTTACACTAGTAACTTTTCCTTTTAATGGCTAGAATATAAAAATCTGATGTGCTTTATGAATAATAAATATTTAAAGATCATTATTAATTCTGAAGATATGCTTTTGATGTTTGTTGAATGTGTAATTAGGATTGAGATTAATATATCTTGCCCATAAGGCTGTTGTTAAATTTCAAGATCTCTTGTTTTTGTTGCCAGTTGCTCTGAATTGGAATTGATTTATTATTGTCACATATACCAAGATACAGTGGTCTTGCAATGAACCCTTACAGAAAATTTCCAAACATAATTTATCAAAGTAGTGCAATGGAAAAGCAATAGTAGATTACTGTCACGGACTGGTCCGTGAAGTCCACGTTCCGGTTCACGGTCCAGTCCGTGGTCTCTGGACTCCAGGTCTTCTGGCTGTACCTTGTTTCAGTTGGGCTTAATCATAGGCACCTGATGCTCGTCTTGGGGCTGGGAATATAAGTGGCCCTGGGTTTGAGTGTGGTTGCTGGTTTGTCTTGCCAGTATCCTGTCCTTGCCTATGTGGGGTAAGTCAGGCTGTCTTTGCTGTTACCCTGAGGCTGGACTGTTCCCTTCCCTTCCCCTTCCTTCTGGAGCCTTGCCTGCGACCTTGTCAAGTTCAACCACTGGAGTGACACTGGAGCCTTGCTGTGTCAAGATAAGGAACTGTCTGTTGTTGAGTTGGAACTGTCTCTGTGTCCACGCCTTCACTAGGTAGGTCTGGCTATTTGCCACTACCTAGTGTTGGGAACCATCTTGTGCTCAGCACTCTGTGTAGAGCCCCGGCCCTATGTCCTGTTCCCAAGGAGGGATCCTGGCTCTGTGTTCTGTGTATGAGTCCTGGCCCTAAGTCCTGTTCCCAAGGAGGGATCCTGGCTCTGTGTTCCATGTCCCTGTGTTCCTGCCTCTCAAGTCCAAGGCTCTGTGTTCCCATGCTCTAGACCAAGGCTCTGTGTTCCTGTCCTCCCCAAGACCAAGGCTCTATGTTCTGCATTCCTGTCATCCTGAGTCTAAGGTTCCGAGGTTCCTGTTATCCCAAGTCCAAGGCTTGGCTGTTCCTGAATACCAAGTCAAGGCTTCACATTCTTGTCCTGTCCATGTGCTTTGTCCTATGCTGGTGTTCTCTCATCCTGTACTGATGTTCCCTTGTCCTGCCCAGGAGTCTCTCGTTCTGTCCTGTAGCCTCGCCTAGTCCTGTTTCCCAAAACCACATCATATCTTTGCCTCGTCGTGTCCTCGGCTCGGAGTCCGAACCCAAGCCTCGTCGTGTCCTCGGCTCAGAGTCTGAAACCAAGCCATGTCCAGTCCTGTAGCCACGTCATGTCCTCGCCTAGTCCGGGGTCCAAACCCGAGTCAAAACCCAGGTTCTGGGTCCTTGTCCAGTCTCCGGCTCGGAGTCCAAGCCCAGGCTCCTAGTTCCCAGTTCCTTGTCCTGGTCCCGCTTGCCTAGCCAATATCCTAGCCCAAGTCTGTGTTCTTGTCCCAGCTCTCTAGTCATGTCCTGTTCCTAGTACTTCAGTGTCTGTGTCTTGCATTTGGGTCTGCTCCCAGCGCCCTCCCCCTTATGACAATTACAGAATATTGTGTTATAGTTACAGAGAAAGTTCAGGCAGACATTAAATGCAGGGGCCAGGATAAAGTAGATTGTGACACCAAGAGTTTGTCTTAATGCTCATGAGGTCTATTCGAAAGGCTTATAGCAGCGGGATGGAAGCTGTCCTTGAGTCTAGTTCAGATGAGGGGTCTTGGTTTGAAACATGTTTCCCTCCACAGATGCTGCCTGACCCACAGAATTCCACTAACATTCAGTGTGTTGCATCGGCAGCCTCTTGTGTCTGCTTCGAGCCTGACCATGTGTGTTCTCCAGCTTCAATCTGTAGGGATTTACTACTGCCACTAATCCAGTCTGAAGATTATGGACTGGAACGTCACCCTGCTTGTTTGCAGGCTCAAGGAAATGAGATTTTCCAAAGTAGTACCAACATTGCCATTTTCTGTTTTTTTTTTTTCCCCCTATTTCATGGCCTGTGAGTAAAATTATAAAAACAGAAATGTAGGATCAGAGCAGGTCCTAATGAGGAACGTTTGAAGACTCTGGGTCTGTACTCGCTAGAATTTAGCAGGATGAGGGGGGATCTCATTGAAACCTTTCGAAGTTGAAAGGCCAAGACAGTAGATGTGGAAAGGTGTGGATTTTCAGAAGGCCTTTGACAAGGTGCCAGACATGAGGCTGCTTAACAAGATAAGAGCCCATGGAATTACAGGAAAGTTACATACGTGGATAGAGCATTGGCTGATTGGCAGGAAACAGAGTGGGAATAAAGGGATCCTATTCTGGTTGGCTGCCGGTTACCAGTGGTGTTCCACAGGGGTCTGTGTTGGGCCACTTTTTTTTACGTTGTACATCAACGATTTGGATTATGGAATAGATGGCTTTGTGGCTAAGTTTGCTGATGATACAAAGATAGGTGGAGGGGCCGGTAGTGCTGAGGAAACAGAGTCTACAGAGAGACTTGGATAGATTGGGAGAATGGGCAAAGAAGTGGCAAATGAATTACAATGTTGGAAAGTGTATGGTTGTGCACTTTGGCAGAAGAAATAAAGGGGCAGACTATTATTTAAATGAGGAGAGAATTCAAAGTTCTGAGATGCAATGGGACTTGGGAGTCCTCGTGCAGGATATCCTTAAGGTTGACCTCCAGGTTGAGTCAGTGGTGAAGAAGGCGAATGCAATGTTGGTATTCATTTCTAGAGGAATAGAGTATAGGAGCAGGGATGTGATGTTGAGGCTCTACAAGGCACTGGTAAGACCTCAGTTGGAGTACTGTGGGCAGTTTTGGTCCCTTATTTAAGAAAGGATGTGCTGACGTTGGAGAGGGTTCAGAGAAGGTTCACTATAATGATTCTGGGAATGAGAGGGTTTATATATGAGGAACATTTGTCCGCTCTTGGACTGTACTCCTTGGAGTTTAGAAGAATAAGGAGGAACCTCATAGAAACATTTCGAATATTGAAAGGCATGGACAGAGTGGATGTGGCAAAGTTGTTTCCCATGGTGGGGGAGTCTAGTACGAGACAGCATGACTTAAGGATTGAAGGGCGCCCATTCAGAACAGAGATGCAAAGGTATTTTTTAGCCAGAGGGTGGTGAATCTATGGAATTTGTTGCCACGGGTGGCAGTGGAGGCCAAGGCATTGGGTGTATTTAAGGCAGAGATTGATAGGTATCTGAGTGGCCGGGGCATCAAGGGTTCTAGTGAGAGGGCGGGGGAGTGGGACTAAATGGGAGAATGGATCAGCTCATGATAAAATGGTGGAGCAGACTCGATGGGCCGAATAGCCGACTTCAGCTCCTTTGTCTTATGGTCTTACGGTCTTATGGAAAGGATGTTTTCCATAGTAGGGGCATCCGGGACAAGAGGGCACAGCCTCAGGATATAGGGGCGTCCACTTAAAACAGAGATGCAGAGAAATTTCTTTCACCAGAGGGTGGTGAATTTGTGGAATTTATTACCACAGGTGGCTGTGGAGACCAGGTTGTTGGTATATTTAAGGCAGAGCTTGATCGGTTCTTGATTGGACACAGCATTGAAAGTTGTGGGGAGAAGGTTGGGAAGTGGGGCTGAGGACGGGAAAAAGGATCAGCCATGATTGAATTGTGGAGCAGACTCGATGGGCCAAATGTTCTAATTCTGCTCCCATGTCTTATTATAGTCTTATAAAAGCTTGTGCCTGTCTCACTACTTAAGATCATGGTTAACCTAATATAGGCTTCAGCTCCACTTTGTGCTTGTTCCCCAAATTCCTTCACTATCCTACAGCCCAATAATCTTTCCATAAGTATTAACTCAGACTAAACACTTTACAAAGAGATTCTTCTTCATCACTATTTTGCATAGATGATTCATAGTTCTGAAACTATGACATTTAGTTCTATGCTTCCCACAAGAGGTAATATACTCTCTCCATCTACTCTGCTAATTCCCCTCAAGAATCTTGTATGTATATTTATTTATTTTGTGACAAAAGAACCAGTTATCAGAAGATTGATGCTGATAAGAGGACAATGAGGGAACATGCAAGGTGCTAATAAGAGAGAGACGAGAGAGATTACCGAAAGGAGACATGGTTCCGAGTATTGTCAGAGACCGGTGGCTTTGAACCCTGGACTGTTTGAAGTCTGATGGATAGGCGATACCCCAGCAGGGGGATAAAAAGGGACAGGTTCGCTAAGGCAACAGACACACGACTCCACGAGGTAATGAGACCTTGAAAGCGGTGTGCCCCCCCCCCCCCACAAGTTGGTGGGAGTTTTTGGAGGTCTGGTCGTGGGACCAGCCATAGACGCACAGGGTGGAAAGATACGAAGATACGGTCGGGCGGGAACCTGGTGTGTGTGTCCGCCCTTGCCTGGGTGCCGGGTTCACCGCAGAAGAACGATCGTATCTGGAATGGAGGGGTCACAGTCGGTGACCTCAGAAGACATTACAAAGGGCTCGCCCGAAAGCTAACTGCGAGGAATATCGAAGGTCTGTTTGGAAACCGATTTGCATATTCATTCGTACTCTCTCTCTCTCTCTCTCCCCAACGACATGACGGCGACTACTGCGAACTGAATTAAACTGAACTCTGTGTCACTTGATGACTGATCATTTTACCCCTAGACTGCAATAGAGCTTGATTGATCCTATTATCCTAGTTCTGTGTACATGTGTATTTTATCATTGCTAAACTGTTGCATTTATATCCTTTCGATTAGAGTACTGTGTTGCTTATTTCTTTAATAAAACTTTCTTAGTTCCAGTAATCCAGACTCCAACTGGGTGATCCATTTCTGCTGGTTTGGCAACCCAGTTATGGGGTACGTAACATAAGTGGGGTTCTCGTCCGCGATTTTGAATGCTAAATTTGGGATGGGGTAAATTGATTGGGTTAAAATTCCCAAAAGAAGGAAAAGGCAAACAGCAGAAATGGACATTGAGGAATTTCTAAAGGCGCTGACCTCGGAGGCATTAGAGGATGCCAGGAAAGCGGAATTGGCAGCTGTGGCCAAACGGTTGAATCTTATTAAGGGGAAGTCGACAATGAGGAGAGAGGAGATACACAGAGCTATCGTAGAGCATTATGTGTCTAAAGGTGTGTTTCCCCAAGGGGAGCTGGAGGTGATATCTATTGGAAAACCTGGTGGAGACGCAGTACAGGTGCAGCTTGAAAAATTAAGACTCGAGCACGAGTTCCGGGTACGGCAGCTAGAACATGAAGAGAAACAGAGGGAAAGGGAATTCGAGCTGGAGAGGTTAAAGATAAGGGCAGAGCAGGGGGCCATGCCGAACCAAGGTGGAGGGTTCAGGGTGACCCAGGAGGTTAGGCTGGTTCCCCCATTTGACGATACCGATGTGGATCGGTACTTTCTCCATTTCGAAAAAGTTGCTGCAAGTCAGGACTGGCCGAGGGATAAGTGGGCTGTTTTGTTTCAGAGTATACTTAAAGGAAAAGCCCAACAAGCTTACTTGGCTTTGTCCGCGGAAGATGCCCAGAGGTATGAGGTGGTGAAAGAGGCCATCCTCAGGATTTATGAGTTGGTCCCGAAGGCATACCAGCAGAGGTTCCGGAATGCGAGGAAGCAGTGGGACGGCACGTATTTAGAGTTTGCCCATGAGATGCAGACATATTGTGAGTGTTGGTGCGCCTCGAAGGGGGTAGATGGAGATTATGACAGACTGCTACAGCTGATCCTGATTGAGCAGTTTAAAGGTTGTGTCCCGAACGGTATGAGACCCTACCTAGATGAGAAAGAGGCAGACACTTTAACCACACTGCTAAGTTAGCGGATGAGTACGCGTTGACACATAAAATGAAGTTTGCCATGAGTAAAGGCTACCAGAAGGGTAGTTGCGACGGTGGAGAGAGTCCGCCAGAAAAGTCAGAAAGTAAGCCGGGGACTAGTGAGAAGGATAAGGTAGACCGGGAGCAGTCTGGTAGGAAGTCTCCTGGGGTCGTATGTTATAATTGTGGGAAAGCCGGTCACTTTGCGTCCAGGTGCTTTGCCCCAAAGAAGGAGACGGGAAAAGGAAAAACGGCGTTTCCGACTGGCTGTATTGAGTTGGTAAACAAACCGCTGGGGAAGGAGAGGTCTGATAAAGTTCAGGAAGGGTGCGAGAGGTTTACCTCGACCGGATTGGTGTCGGTGAAGGAGGGGTTAAACCCAGTTCCAGTACGGATCTGGAGAGACACGGGAGCATGTCAGTCATTGATATTAAAGAGTGTGTTAGACTTTAGTTCAGAGGTTGAGACTGGGAAAGTCAGGGTCATAAAAGGCATTGGGAAAGGGACTGAGGCAGTACCTTTGCACCAGATACACCTAAAAAGCGACTTGGTCTCTGGACCGGTCACGATCGGGGTGAGGCCCGAACTACTGATGAAGGGCGTGGAAGTCTTACTCGGTAATGACCTCGCCGGCGGAAATGTGTTCTCGGCAGTAAAACTGACAGGTCAGCTGCCAGCATTGAGGCCCCGCCCATGGACTCACAGGTTCATCCCGGTTGCGCAGGGACTCGGCGTATGTCCAGGAAGGCTGCCAAAGTAAATTTAGCTGAGACGTTTCTACCACCCTTGTACCAGGGGGAGGTAGAAAGTGAAAAGAAGGAGCGTAGTGAAACAGGAGGACGTGAGGGAGTTGAGGCAGACTTAGCATTAGCAAGGAAGGACTTTGTACAGATGCAGGAGCAAGACGAGGAGCTGCGGGTTTCGGCGGAGACAGCTCTCTCTGAAGCAGAATTAAAAAGGGAGCCAGTAGGCTATTGTGTGGAGGAGGGAGTGCGAAGGAAGAAAGGGAGACCAAGTACCGTGCCCGCAGATGAGGAATGGGGGATAGTGCCAAAAATTTATGGGGATGAGATTCTTAACCTGGCCCACAAGATACCCCTGGGTGGACATTTTGGGGGGAGGAAAACAGTCGGCGGAATCATGAAAGAGTTTTACTGGCTGCACAGGAGGAAGGATGTTACTGACTATTGTAGACGTGAATTAACACAGTTAGAGGCTATTAACATGTTAAAAGCTCACCACGATCAGAACACAGATCTAGCTGGTGATGTCATGAAAATTAATGAGGTTAGGGTGCCACCTGATAAGGGGAAAACCCATTTGGAAAAGATAAGTGTGGTGCTGACCAGATGGGAGAACTCTATTGTGTTGACCGACTTTACTGTTGAGTTCTCTCCCTTAATGCCCGAACAAAGCGAACCGCTAAGAGAGCTAATTAAACGACACGCCCACGTAGGTCCAGATGTCCCGAGGCGATGCAAAGAGCTGGGACATGGAGCTGTTGCTACATCAGGTCAGCCTAGTGAGCAACACCCCTGTAGAATGATTAATTCAGTGACAAACGGGCTAAAGAACACAGAAGTGTATATTGGCGACGTAGTGGTCTGGAGTAACACGTGGGAGGAGCTGTTTAAACGGCTGTCTGAAGCCAGCTTGACAGTGAACCTCGCAAAAAGTGAGTTCGGCTGCGCGAAGGTCACTTATCTGGGATTTGTGGTAGGACAGGGGCAGCTGGCTCCGATGCAAGCTAAGGTGCGGGCTATCTCTGAAGTCCCCACCCCGACAGACAAGAGAGCCCTGAGAAGGTTCTTGGAGATGGTGGGGTACTATCGGAAGTTTTGCAGGAAAAAAAACAACTTTGCGGATAGTACCCACCCTCTTACTAAGCCCTTGCCAAAGAATGCTAAGTTGGTATGGGACGATCCTTGTTATCTGTGTCCGGGGCGAAATCCACTGAGAAGTTACACTGATCACAATTCATTAGTGTTTTCGGCCACTATGAAGTTTTCTAAGTTGGAGCCTGGTTTTAGAGGATTATTAAAATGACACATATAAAAGGAACAGAAAATGTGATTGCTGACTGTCTGTCAGGTGTTGACAACTTAAAAGTCTCTGTAGTAGCCACATAGCTGATGAACATGTATATTTGTGTGTATCTAAGAATGTATTCCTGCCTATTATTTTTACCCCGGTAAAAATCCTTTGAAGGGTAGTGATGTGACAAAAGAACCAGTTACCAGAAGATTGATGCCGATAAGAGGACAATGGGGGATCATGCAAGGTGCTAATAAGAGAGAGACAAGAGAGACTACCGAAAGGAGACACGGTTCCGAGTATTGTCAGAGACCGGTGGCTTTGAACCCTGAATTGTTTGAAGTCTGATGGACAGGCGATACCCCAGCAGGGGGATAAAAAGGGACAGGTTCGCTAAGGCAACAGACACACGACTCCACAAGGTAACGAGACCCTGAAAGCGGTGTGCCCCCCCCCCACAAGTTGTTGGGAGTTTTTGGAGGTCTGGTCGCGGGACCAGCCATAGACGCACAGGGTGGAAAGATACGGTCGGGCGGGAACCTGGTGTGTGTGTCCGCCCTTGCCTAGGTGCCGGGTTCACCGCAGAAGAACGATCGTATCTGGAACGGAGGAGTCACAGTCGGTGACCTCAGAAGACATTACAAAGGGCTCGCCCAAAAGCTAACTGCGAGGAATATCAAAGGTCTGTTTGGAAACCAATTCGCATATTCATTCGTTCTCTCTCTCTCTCTCTCCCCAATGACACGATGGCGACTACTGCGAACTGAATTAAACTGAACTCTGTGTCACTTGATGACTGATCATTTTACCCCTAGGCTGTGATAGAGCTTGATTGATCCTATTATCCTAGTTCTGTGTACAAGTGTGTTTTATCATTGCTAAACTGTTGCATTTATATCCTTTCGATTAGAGTACTGTGTTGCTTATTTCTTTAATAAAACTTTCTTAGTTCCAGTAGTCCAGACTCCAACTAAGTGGTCCATTTCTGCTGGTTTGGCAACCCAGTTATGGGGTACGTAACAATTTATATAGATACATTCTGGAACAGGCCCTTCTGGCCCATCGAGGCGCATCACCCACTGACACCCCTACTTAACCCTGGTCACAGGACAATTTACATTGACCAATTAACCTAATAATTGGTACATCTTTGAACTGTGGGAGGAAACCCCATATGCACATGAGAGGGAACATACAAACTTTATTACAGAGGACGCCGGAACTGAACTTCAAACTCGAACACCCTGAGCTGTAATAGTGTGGCTCTAACAGCTACAGTGTCATGATGCTCCATGAGGCGGGAGGAGAAGATGGCGGCACGCCTGCGCGTGCACAGCTCTCTGGTGGAAATGATGTCATATCCATTAAATAGGGGCCATGGACAATTCTGATTTGATGGAGAATGAACGTGAAAGCACAGAGGAACATCTGGAGGAATTTCTGAAACGCCCGTTCACTGCTGTCGTTACTGTGTGGTCGTGAATCTTTCGGAGGGTAGGCCTCAAAATCCCCGGCCTTGCCTGCTTTTGGTGACTGAGAAGGAGGTGGAATCGCTCGGACAGAGATGGCGCTCAGTACTAGGTGTCGGAGAGCTGACCAGAGCTCGAAGTTTTTGGATGACTCGGAGTCAGACTGTGGTCGGCGTGGCAGGGAGAGTTTTTCTTCCTTCTCCCGTCTGCATGAGATGTGGGACATTTGAGAAACTTTGAACTTTACTGTGCTCATGGACTTCTTCATCAAGTTATGGTATTGTGCACTGTTGTAACTATATGTTCTATTTATGTGGTTTTGTCAGTTTTTTCAGTCTTGGTTTGTCCTGTGTTTTGTGATACCACACCGGAGGAAATAATGTATCATTTCTTAATGCATGCATTACTAAATGACAATAAAAGAGGACTACGTGTCTTCATAATCATATAGGAACAGAAGAGGAAGGAATTGAGTGTTGACAGTCTGCTGGTTACTCCAATACAGCATGGGAGAGGCTTGGTGGAAATGGTACTCTATAGCAGTCCATTTTTGTACATGTGCATGCTTTGCAATGGATAAAAGACAGACATTCCATGTAATCTGTGTGTGATCCAAGGCTGTAGTATTGTCCAAAAGCAGTTTAATTTCTCTCTGTGGAGCTAAAATCTATTAGTAACTAACAAGTATCTTCCAATTCTGCTAGTTTAATATACAAATATTTTCCATGAGCAGCATGGGCAACTGCAGGATGAACAACTACATGGGCTAAACTTTGCTACTAACGCCCAAGATACCTGTGGCATTTGGTGTTGGTACTATATTTCTGGACTAACGCTGAGGAATGAACAATGGACAAATGTTGTTCTGTTTTTGATCATTATCCAGAAATTTCATGAGATATCGTGTGCGTAGATTTGTCAGCAACTGTGTAATGGTAACTGTTTTTCATTTCTTCATCTATCCATAACAGTCAAGAGTAATTCCAAAAGGGAATGCAATGGTAGTTGGTTATTCAGAGAATGTTTACTGACTCCTAAAGTTGCAGCATAGATAATCATGATTATTTGCTATCTAATAATAGAGGAAGGCTTTATTCCCAAGCTACTAATCTTCCTTCTTCATTACATTGTGCCATGGAGTTATGGAACTGGAATCATCCAAGACCTGCTCCAAGAAGCACAATTTCAGGAAGCAAGAACCAATAAGCAAGTGTAAATCACTACAATAAGCAAGATTATGTTTTCAACTGCCTACACTTCTCCCACAAGGATAGATCTACTAATCTTGACATAACTTACCATCAAATGTCACTACAGATACAGATAGTTTTAAGCTGATTTTCAGAATAATTGTAATTCAAATTCTCCAGCTGCTGTGGTGGGTTAGAATTCACTTTCTCTTCGCATCTACAATCTGACCTTGGGGTAAATGCTGAAGATGGTAGCAGTTGTTTAAGTTCGCTCATGATGTGCTGGTACCCAATTTGACTCAGAAAAGGAAGAAGAGGAATCTATAAAATCCCCTCATTCACCTTAGTACAGTACATCTCAAGAAAATCATTAGAATGCCGACCTCTTAAATTCATGCTGTGGACATCTTCCCAGTGAAACTCATGTCAATTTAACTCTGTGACATAAGTCAAATTCATTCAGTTGTGCAATTTCAAGAAAAAATTATCACCCTTCAAAACACTTTAGACCATAATCAACCAAGAAATGAAGTGCAACCATAGTACCATTGAAGAAAAGAATTGTTTGAAGTAAAAAGGACCGCAATGTACTCCTGAAAAATGGACTAATTTGGGAATATTGGACTCCCACTCACTAGCAGGTTTCTATTGGAAACCTTGCTATAATTTGCCATGATGACACCAGAGATGATTTGCTACTTTGTGGAATGCATTCCCCAGCTGAAATTGCATTTAACTGATCTAATCTGCAGAACGCTATAAGCAGAACTGAATGACCGTAGTGACCGCGAGACGTCATCAGTCAAATGCCATACTGCTTTGAAAATTGAAAAGAAAAGCATAGAGCTTTGGCAATACAGGGAAGAGTTTGAAATTATCGTTGTTTCTTAATGGGTCTCTGAAATAACATTTAATAGTGCAGTATTAGTGGTGAAGTTCCATGATATCTTATTAATTACCCTCAGGGTCAGGACTACAATAAATTACAGACTAAATATGATATGGGCTTTTATTTTCTTCTATTACACAGTCATCTAATTTAAATTAAAACACTAGAAATATCTTTTGTATTAAATAAGGTAATATACTGACTCTTCAATTGTGGCAGTGAAAAGCCTGCACGTAGATACTAAATATGGATGTGTAATGACATAAATGGCCAGGAAGTTATTTTCTTCTGCTTTGTATTGACAGTAAACACTATGACTCTGAAACCTATAGCTTGCAATTTAAACTAAGAAGCATAGCGAACTATGACTATTGCTGAGTGACCATTCACAGCACTGGTGTGATTCTGTCCAAACCAGATTCCACATTGATTGTCAAGCTGCTTATTCAATTCCCAGTGCAATTGAAGCCTCTCTGTTTAACTGTGCTGCCCGTGCTAGGGAATAGAATACATAAACCTATTAAGAGAAGAAGTTGGATTTAGCATGCACTCTGCTTGGTCCTGAGTGTGCAGCTGACAGCCAGTGCAACAATGGTCAATTCTTTCGGCATTGTATTGTTGAACTTAAACATTGGAATCACATGTCAGCTCTATCATTCAGCACAGGTACTGATGTTTGCACTCCAAAGGGATTTTTCACATTCTGCATTTGATTCTGAGCAGAGTGTGGCAGGGTTGAAACAGTTGGAATCTGCCTGCACGGAGTTTCAGTCGAACAACCTCTGCCTCTTGAGAGCCAGGCTGCTACTGTGACACTTGTCTTTTGCAGTGGATAGGGACGTACATCTGAACAGACGTACCAGGATCAAAGGGACTCCCTTTGCCTCCTTGAGCTGGATCTGTTGGATTCAATAAGATTGTGGCTAATCAGGTTGTAACTCAGCCCTGTGTTCCTGTCTACTCTCTTTCACTTGCTGGATTAATGAGAATATTAAAAAAGTTAAATACTATTGCAGTCATACAGTCATTTAGCATGCTAAAAGGCTCTTCGGCCTAACTCATTCATCTAAACAAAGCACCCATCCAAATAGTCTAACCTGCCTGTGTTTAGCCCAGATTTCTCTAAGTCTTTCCTATCTATGTACGTTTGTACTTTTCCAAGTGCCTTACAAATATTGGTAAAGTAGCTGCCTGATCCACTTCCTCTGGCAGTTTGTTCCATATATGGACAACCTTCTGAGTGAAAATATTGCCCCTTGGGTTCCTATCAAATATCACCCTTTTCACCATAAACCTATGCCCTTTAGTTCTAGATTCTCCAAACGTGGGGAGGAAGAATATGTGCATTCACCATATTTATGCCCCTCTTTATTTTATACACCCCTATAATATCACCCCTCATTGTCCTGTGCTCCAATGAATGAAGTCCTAGTCTGCTTACCCTCTCTCTATAACACAGTTCCTTGATCCTGGCATCATCTGTGTAGATCTGCTCTGCACCCTTTCCAGCTTAATGGTATCATTCCTGTAACAGAGTGACCAAAACGAAACACAATATTCCAAATATTCCCCATCAACGTGATATACAACTGCAGCATAGTGTCCGAACTTCTGTACTCCATGAACAGTTCAATCAGATTTTGAAGAAGAGTTTCAAAGGCTCATGATCCTCTGAGAAAATCAAAACACCTGAATGAAGCACTCTTTTGAGAAGTCAACATATTAATGCCCTATTTTCTTGCATTTTGGGTAGTATTGTGGGTTGATCATAACAATGGTTGGAAGCACCTCCATCTTCCTAGGGAAAAAGAACTGACAGTGGTATAGGAATTAAATAAAGCAAAGTTAAAATGGTCCAACTAGGGCAGCATGAATAATGTGCTACAGAAAGCAGAAAAAACTGAGATATTGCATTAAAGTTTTTAAATATTGTTGGTGTTGAGACCAATGGTTAATACTGAAGTATTAACAAACAACATTTATAAAAATAGTTGTGGATAAGTATGTCCCCACAAAATCATTTGGCTGTAAGACCGTAAGACATAGCAGTAAACTTTGACCATATGGCCCATTCTGTCTGCTCTGCCATTCAATCATGGCTGATCCTTTTTGCCCCTCCTCAGCTCCACTCCCTGACCTACTCCCCTAACCTTTGATGATGTGTCCAATCAAGAATCTGTCAAGCCCTGCCTTAAATACACCCAACAACCTGGCCTCCACAGCTGCCTGTGGTAACAAATTTCACAAATTCACCACCTTCTGTCTTCCCCAAACAGAAACCTTGGATGAACCATGAGATCCACAATCTGCTGAGGGCAGATTAATGGCATTCAGGTCTGGTGAACAATTAAGATACAAGAGGTTCAGATAGGATCTCTGGAAAGCCATCTCACATGTTAAGTTGTAATTCCGGCCCAAACTTGAATCATTGAAGGATGCCCAATAGCTGTGGCAGGTCTTCAATGTTATCATCTCTTGCAAAAGGAAACCAAGTGACATAGGCTACAACAGGGCTTTGCTCACAGATGAGTTCAATGCCTTTTATGCTCACGTTGACTGTCGAAACATGGAGGAACCTTCACAAAAATTTACAGCCCCTGATGACATTGCAATTTCAGTCTCTGAGGCTGATGTGAGAGCATCTATCAGGATGGCGAACCCACAGAAAGCATCCGGCCCAAATAGGGTACTTGCCTGAGTACTAAAGATCGGTGCTGATCAACTGGCTAGAGTATCCACCAATATCTTGAACCTCTTGCTTCGGCAGTCTTACTCACTTGCTTCAATTATGCAGGTTCCTAAGAAGATCTTGGTAACCTGTCTCAGAGACAAAGAACCAATATGCAAAAGACAACTAACTATGAGCCTGTTGGTAGAGTGGTAATAATTGTTCTTGAACCTGGTGGTGTAGGTCCTCAGGCTTTTCCTGATGGCAGTAGCAAGAAGAGAGCATGCCCTGGGTGGTGGAGGAAATGTATAAGGGATGCTGCTTTCCTGCGACAGTGCTCTGTGTAGATGTGCTCATTGGTGGGGAGGGCTTTACCCATGATGGACTAGGCCAGTCAGCGGTGGGAGCAGAGCACAGCCATGAGGTTTCTCACAGGTCACCAGTGCTTGTTTAAAGGGAGAGCTTAGTGGGCGTTCAGACATTCTGGAGGCACAATCAGCGGTGGGAGCAGAGCATAGCGAATTAAATAAAAGTGCAGAAGGGACAACGGGGAGGCCATTGTTGGGACTAGGCCAGTAGTGAGACTAGGGCTGACAGGCTTTGGCTTGGAGTAGGTGTTGGCTCTGAGAAAGCTTCTGTTCTCTTTTTTTTCTTTCTCTTGCTGAACAGTGTAGTAAATGGCCATTGTGTGTTCTTCATGCTGGATGTTGGAGTCCTGGGAGACCCAGAGTCTCCCAGAGAACTGCATCTGCATGAAATGAATTTGGCCGCAGTTCCTTGAGGTCTGTGTTAGGGATCTGGAGCAGCAGCTGGATGACCTTCAGCTTGTATGGGAGAGTGAGGAGATAATCGACCAGAGTTAGAGGGGAGTAGTCACCCCGAAGTTGCAGGAGGTGAGTAGCTGGGTGACTGTCAGGAGAAATGTAAGTGTGAATAGGCAGTCAGCACAGAGTACCCCTGGGCTACTCCCCTCTATAATAAGTGTACCACTTTGGATATTGTTGTAGGGGATGACCTCCCAGGGGAATGCCACGGAGACCGGGTTAATGGCACTGAGCATAGGCCCGTGGTTCAGAAGAGGGAGAAGAGGGGAGCAGCAGTGATAGGGGACTCAATAGTCAGGGGAACAGACAGGAGATTCTGTGGACATGAATGGGACACCTCGCAGGTGCCAGAGTCAGGGATATCTCAGATTGCGTCGACAGCATTTTAGAGAGGGAGGGAGAACAGCCAGATATTTTGGTACATTTGGTACCAATGACATAGGAAAGAAAAGCAATGAGGTCCTGAAGAGAGAATTTAGAGAGCTGGGCAGAAAGCGGAGAAGCAGGACCTCCAGGATAGTAATTTCTGGATTGCTGCCTGTGCCACGTGCTAGTGAGGGTAGAAACAGGATGGCATGGCAGATTAATGTGTGGCTGAGAAACTGGTTTAGGGGGCAGGGCTTCAGGTTCTTGGACCTTTGGGATCTCTTCTGGGGGAGGTATGACGTGTACAACAAGAACAGGTTGCACCTGAACCAGAGGGGGGCCAATATTCTCGCAGGCAGGTTTGTTGGGGAGCATTTAAACTAATTTGGCAGGGGGGTGGGAACCGGAATGAAGGGACTCAGGATAGACGGACGGTAAAAAAGCAAAGATAGTGTGCAGTCAGTCTGTCAGGAAGGCAGGCAAATGAAAGGACAAATTTGCAGCAAGCAAGGTGAGTATTGGTGCATTAGGGATGCAAAATCAAAAAGGGTAGCAAATACAGTATCCAAGGTGTTATATCTCAATGCACGGAGTATAAGAAATAAGGTGGATGATCTTGTTGCACTATTACAGATTGTCAGGTACGATGTTGTGGCCATCACTGAATCATGGCAGTAGGATGGTTGTAGTTGGGAGCTGAATGTCTAAGTTTACACACTGTATTGGAGGGATAGGAAGGTAGGCACAGGTGGCAGCATCGCTCTGCTGGTAAGGAATGTCATCAAAGATGTTACATAGGATTGGAAGATGTTGAATCCTTGTGGGTTGAGTTAAGAAACTGCAAAAGTGAAAGGACCCTGATGACAGTTTTAACAGGCTTTCCAACAGCTGGGATGTGGATGCCAGATTACAATGGGAAATAGAAAAGGCGTGCCAAAAGGGCGATGTTATGATAGTCATGGCAGATTTCAACATGTGTGTCAATTGGGAAAATCAGGTTGGAAGTGGATTTCAAGAGAATGAATTTGTTGAATGCCTGTAAGATGGCTTTTTAAAGCAGTTTGTCTTTGAGCCTACTAGGGGATCAGCTATACTGGATTGGGTATTATGTAATGAACCAGAGGCGATTAGGGAGCTCAAGGTAAAAGAACCCTTAGGAGCCAGTGATCACAATATGATTGACTTCAACTTGAAATTGGGTAGGGAGAAAGTAAGGTCTGATGTAGCAGTATTTCAGTGGAGTAAAGGAAATAGCAGTGGTATGGGAGGGAAGTTGGCCAAAGTAAATTGGAAGGAGCTGCTGGCAGGGATGTCAGCAGAGCAGCAATTGGGTGAGTTTCTAGGAAACATTAGGAAGGTGCAGGATAGATGTTTTCCAAAAACGAAGAGATGGTGAAATGGCAAAATAGTACAACCGTGGCTGACAAGGGGAGTCAAAGCTAATGTAAAAACAAAAGAGAGGGCATATAACAACGCAAAAATTAGTGGGAAGATAGAGGATGGGAAGCTTTTAAAAAGCTACAGAGAGCAACTAAAAGAAACACATACCACCTGGTGGTTCTTTGTCCCCTCTCTCCACTGTTTGAATCTACTCCACAGCTTTTTTTTCTCCGGTCCTGCCGAGGCCCAAAATGTCAACTGTGCTTTTTTTCCATGGATGCTGCCTGGCCTGCTGAGTTCCTCTAGCATTTTGTGTGTGTTGCTCAGGTTTCCGGCATCTGCTGATTTTGGCTTGTATGTGAAAGGAAATTACATTCCAGTTAACCTGACCTCAGTTGTTGGAAAGATGTTGGAGTCAATTGTTAAGGGGAGGTTATAGAGTACTTGGTGACACAGGACGAGGTAGAACAAAGTCAGCATGGTTTCAGTAAGGAAAAATCTTGGCTGAGGAACCTGGTGGAATTCTTTGAAGAGATTACAGGTAGGATAGTTAAAAGGGATGCAGTGGGTGTTGTATATTTGGACTTTCAGAAGGACTTTGACAAGGTGCCATACATGAGGTTGCTTACCAAGTTAAGAACCCATGGTATTACAGGAAAATTACTGGCAAGGTTAGAGCATTGGCTGATTGGTAGGAGGCAGTGAGAAGGAATAAAAGGATTCTTTTCTGGTTGGCTGCCAGTGACTAGTGGTGGTCTGCAGGGGTTGGTGCTGGGACTGCTTTTTTTATGCTGTATATCAGTTATTTAGATGATGGAATAGATGGCTTTGTTGCCAAGTTTGCAAATGATATGAAGATTGGTGGAAGGGCAGGTAGTGTTGAGGAAACAAGTGGGCTGCAGAAGGATTAGATTAGGAGAATGAGCAAGAAAGTGGCAAATGAAATACAATGTTGGAAAATGCATAGTAGTAGAAATAAATGTGCAGCCTATTTTCTAAATGGGGAGACAATCCAGAAATCTGAGATGCAAAGAGACTTGGGAGTCCTCAGAACAGCCTAAAGGTTAACTTGCAGGTTCAGTCAATGGTGAAGAAGGCAAATACAGTGTTAGCATTCATTCCAAGAGGTCTTGAATACAACAGCAGAGATGTGATGCTGAGGCTTTATAAGACACTGGTGAGGCCTCACCTTGAGTATTGTGAAGAGTTCTGGGCTCCTCATCTAAGCAAAGGTGCATCAGCATTGTTGGAGAGGGTCCAGAGGTGGTTCACAAGGATGATTCCTGGAACGAAAGGATTATCATGTGAAAATCATTTGATGGCTCTGGGTCTGTACTCGCTGGAAATTAGAAGGATGAGTGGGGATCTTACTGAAACCTTTTGAAAGATGAAAGACCTAGACAGAGTAGATGTAGAAATGATATTTCCCATGGTGGGGGAGTCTAGGGCAAGAGGGCACAGTGTCAGGATAGAGTGGTGTCCTTTTAAAACAGATGCAGAGAAAGTTCTTTAGCCAGAGGGTAGTGAATTTGTGGAACTTGTTACCACAGACAGCTGTAGATGCCAGTTTGTGGAGTATATTTAAGGCAGAGCTTGACAGGTCCTTGATTTGTCATGACATCAAAGGTTATGGGGAGAAGGCTGGGGATTGCAGTTGAGGAGGGGTAAAATGGATCAGCCATGATTGAGTGGCGGAGCAGACTCAATGGGCCAAATAGCCTAATTCTGCACCTATGTCTTATGGTCTTATCCTGTTGGGTGCAGTCTTTCACTGGTTCTGTTATGTTACTTGGCTTTATGTTCTGTTATGTTACTTGGCTTTATGTTCTGTTATGTTACTTCTGTTCTGTGGACGCAGTCCAGAGACCCGGATTGTAGTTTGCCTCCCTGGTGTCAGGGTCCGGGATATTTCTGATCGTGTCCAAGATATCCTGAAGTGGGAGGGTGAGGAGCCAGAGGTTGTGGTACATATAGGTACCAATGACATAGGTAGGAAAAGGGATGAGGTCCTGAAAGGAGAATATAGGGAGCTAGGAAGGGAGTTGAGAAAAAGGACCGCAAAGGTAGTAATCTCGGGATTACTACCTGTGCCACGCGACAGTGAGAGTAGGAATGCAATGAGGTGGAGGATAAATGCGTGGCTGAGGGATTGGAGCAGGGGCAGGGATTCAAGTTTTTGGATCATTGGGACCTCTTTTGGCGCAGGCGTGACCTGTACAAAAAGGACGGGTTGCACTTGAATCCTAGGGGGACCAATATCCTGGCAGGGAGACTAGCGGGGGCTACTGAGGTGACTTTAAACTAGAATGGTTGGGGGGTGGGAATCAAATTAAAGAGGCTAGGCGTGAGGAGGTTAGTTCACTACAGGGGGATGGGAACCAGTGCAGAGAGGCAGAGGGGTGTAAAGTGAGGGTAGAAACAAAAAGTACTATGGAGAAAAGTAAAAGTGGCAGGCCGACAAATCCAGGGCAAGCATTAAAAAGGGCCACTTTTCAGCATAATTGTATAAGGGCTAAGAGAGTTGTAAAAGAGCGCCTGAAGGCTTTGTGTGTCAATGCAAGGAGCATTCGTAATAAGGTGGATGAATTGAAAGTGCAGATTGTTATTAATGATTATGATATAGTTGGGATCACAGAGACATGGCTCCAGGGTGACCAGAGATGGGAGCTCAACGTTCAGGGATATTCAATATTCAGGAGGGATAGACATGAAGGAAGGGGAGGTGGGGTGGCGTTGCTGGTTAAAGAAGAGATTAACGCAATAGAAAGGAAGGACATAAACCGGGAAGATGTGGAATCGATATGGGTAGAGCTGCGTAACACTAAGGGGCAGAAGACGCTGGTGGGAGTTGTGTACAGGCCACCTAACAGTAGTAGTGAGGTCGGAGATGGTATTAAACAGGAAATTAGAAATGTGTGCAATAAAGGAACAGCAGTTATAATGGGTGACTTCAATCTACATGTAGATTGGGTGAACCAAATTGGTAAAGGTGCTGAGGAAGAGGATTTCTTGGAATGTATGCGGGATGGTTTTTTGAACCAACATGTCGAGGAACCGACTAGAGAGCAGGCTATTCTGGACTGTGTTTTGAGCAATGAGGAAGGGTTAATTAGCAATCTTGTCGTGAGAGGCCCCTTGGGTAAGAGTGACCATAATATGGTGGAATTCTTCATTAAGATGGAGAGTGACATAGTTAATTCAGAAACAAAGGTTCTGAACTTAAAGAGGGGTAACTTTGAAGGTATGAGACGTGAATTAGCTAAGATAGACTGGCAAATGACACTTAAAGGATTGACGGTGGATATGCAATGGCAAGCATTTAAAGGTTGCATGGATGAACTGCAACAAATGTTCATCCCAGTTTGGCAAAAGAATAAATCAAGGAAGGTAGTGCACCCGTGGCTGACAAGAGAAATTAGGGATAGTATCAATTCCAAAGAAGCAGCATACAAATTGGCCAGAGAAAGTGGCTCACCTGAGGACTGGGAGAAATTCAGAGTTCAGCAGAGGAGGACAAAGGGCTTAATTAGGAAGGGGAAAAAAGATTATGAGAGAAAACTGGCAGGCAACATAAAAACGGACTGTAAAAGCTTTTATAGATATGTAAAAAGGAAAAGACTGGTAAAGACAAATGTAGGTCCCCTGCAGGCAGAAACAGGTGAGTTGATTATGGGGAGCAAGGACATGGCAGACCAATTGAATAATTACTTTGGTTCTGTCTTCACTAAGGAGGACATAAATAATCTTCCAGAAATAGTAGGGGACAGAGGGTCCAGTGAGATGGAGGAACTGAGCGAAATACATGTTAGTAGGGAAGTGGTGTTAGGTAAATTGAAGGGATTGAAGGCAGATAAATCCCCAGGGCCAGATGGTCTGCATCCCAGGGTGCTTAAGGAAGTAGCCCAAGAAATAGCGGATGCATTAGTGATAATTTTTCAAAACTCGTAGATTCTGGACTAGTTCCTGAGGATTGGAGGGTGGCTAATGTAACTCCACTTTTTAAAAAAGGAGGGAGAGAGAAACCGGGGAATTATAGACCGGTTAGCCTAACGTCGGTGGTGGGGAAACTGCTGGAGTCAGTTATCAAGGATGTGATAACAGCACATTTGGAAAGTGGTGAAATGATTGGACAAAGTCAGCATGGATTTGTGAAAGGAAAATCATGTCTGACGAATCTCATAGAATTTTTTGAGGATGTAACTAGTAGAGTGGATAGGGGAGAACCAGTGGATGTGGTATATTTGGATTTTCAGAAGGCTTTTGACAAGGTCCCACACAGGAGATTAGTGTGCAAACTTAAAGCACACGGTACTGGGGGTAAGGTATTGGTGTGGGTGGAGAGTTGGTTAGCAGACAGGAAGCAAAGAGTGGGAATAAACGGGACCTTTTCAGAATGGCAGGCGGTGACTAGTGGGGTACCGCAAGGCTCAGTGCTGGGACCCCAGTTGTTTACAATATATATTAATGACTTGGATGAGGGAATTAAATGCAGCATCTCCAAGTTTGTGGATGACACAAAGCTGGGTGGCAGTGTTAGCTGTGAGGAGGATGCTAAGAGGATGCAGGGTGACTTGGATAGGTTGGGTGAGTGGGCAAATTCATGGCAGATGCAATTTAATGTGGATAAATGTGAAGTTATCCACTTTGGTGGCAAAAATAGGAAAACAGATTATTATCTGAATGGTGGCCGATTAGGAAAAGGGGAGGTGCAACGTGACCTGGGTGTCATTATACACCAGTCATTGAAAGTGGGCATGCAGGTACAGCAGGCGGTGAAAAAGGCGAATGGTATGCTGGCATTTATAGCGAGAGGATTTGAGTACAGGAGCAGGGAGGTACTACTGCGGTTGTACAAGGCCTTGGTGAGACCGCACCTGGAGTATTGTGTGCAGTTTTGGTCCCCTAATCTGAGGAAAGACATCCTTGCCATAGAGGGAGTACAGAGAAGGTTCACCAGATTGATTCCTGGGATGGCAGGACTTTCATATGAAGAAAGAATGGATGAACTGGGCTTGTACTCGTTGGAATTTAGAAGATTGAGGGGGGGATCTGATTGAAACGTATAAGATCCTAAAGGGATTGGACGGGCTAGATGCAGGAAGATTGTTCCCGATGTTGGGGTTGTCCAGAACGAGGGGTCACAGTTTGAGGATAGAGGGGAAGCCTTTTAGGACCGAGATTAGGAAAAACTTCTTCACACAGAGAGTGGTGAATCTGTGGAATTCTCTGCCACAGGAAACAGTTGAGGTCAGTTCATTGGCTATATTTAAGAGGGAGTTAGATATGGCCCTTGTGGCTACGGGGGTCAGGGGGTATGGAGGGAAGGCTGGGGCGGTGTTCTGAGTTGGATGATCAGCCATGATCATAATAAATGGCGGTGCAGGCTCAAAGGGCCGAATGGCCTACTCCTGCACCTATTTTCTATGTTTCTATGTTTCTATGTTTACTGTGTATGCCCACAAGAAAATTAATCATTGTGTTGTATATTGTGACAGATGTCATTTTCTTATAAATGTACTTTGATGTGATATTGGTAGTGTAGGCACCAAGCTTCACGTGTTGTTTAAATAATAGAGTTTGATAGGACTTGGTTATTGCAAAAACATAAATCATCAAGAATCACTAAACTGCTGCAGGGCCATCATCAAAACAAACAATAACTCAAGCTCACAAAATCATGGTCAGAGCTGTGAAGCCTGGTAGGTACGTCAGCATGTCAGTCATCAAGGAATCTGACTCATAATCAGCTTACCCAGAGGGTGGTGAGAATATGCAAACCTCATTTCATAGAAAGCATCTGAAATAAATCATTTGGATGCATTTATGGAGAAATAGATAATTCATAGAAAGAGAAAGGTATAAAGGTTTATTTTGCTGGAGTGAAATTAGAAAGAGTTGGAGGAAATGAGTGGTACAACCAGTCAGACTATTTGGACTAATACTTGTGCTGCATATTCTGTGTGATTGACCCATGCACCATGTTGCTGTGGTTTGTGATTGAGTTACGTCAGATGATCTGAAGAGTTAACAATGAAGAGGTTGGCAATAGCAAAGTGTTCTAGCTGCTAGTGTGGGCTGAGTTTTTTTTCATTCTGAGCCTGACAATCATTGACCTTTTTTAATCCTTTTTATTTTAATGTAGATGGATTCACTGGCTGATGAGTGAAATGCCAACTATGAAGATTGTGCTATATGTCTGGAATTAATGAGAGCCTGTTTACCAAGTTGAATGTCAGAGAGTTAAAGGGGCTGGGTCCACTGTGAATGGAAGTAGCAGTGAGAATGACCTCAGATATGGTTCTACACCAGCAGACCACAGTGCACAATGTAAAATTCTTACCATATGATTATGACTAATTTCTGCAGCTAAGTGGAGAAAAGTGGTTCTAACTAGCAGATCTTTGAAGGTTCAGGGGGCAAGAAGTAAACTTTGGGCAAGAAATATATTCTACTAATTCTACTCCTATGTCTTATGGTCTTCTATATGAGGAAAAACCTTTGTTTATTCAGCATTCTGGAAGTTTCTCCATGTAAGCATGGTGGTGGGAGCACAATCAATCAGTGCTTTCAAAGTGAATTTGATGGTTAGAGGAGAGAGAGAAAATAATTTACGGGGAACAAATGTACTGGGTAAGAGTGGAAAAAAGTCCAGTATATATTCAATGGTATAACAATATTATGATTCTTTGAATAAATTGATGGAATCATCATAACAATGCTTGTTCCAGAGATATGGAAGTAAGTTAAGATCATGTTCTTTATCATTAGATTACAAGTTTTGCTAAGTATAAAAAGAAATTAGCTCACACTCAAACAGTGCTGTCATTATCTCTGGATAAGCCAGTTAGAAAGAGAAAAAATGTGTCTCTTGCAATTAAATAAGAATTAAAATATTCTCTGATTTTGCAAAACTGCTTCATCCAGATTTCATTGTATTTACGGTACAGATCTCCCCCGCTTTTCGAACATTCGCTTTACGAAACCTCACTGTTATGAAAGACCTACATTAGTTACCTGTTTTTGCTAACAGAAGGTGTTTTCACTGTTACGAAAAAAGGCAGCGCATGCCCCGAGCAGCCGCTCCTCCCCAAGATTCGGAACTGCATTCTCGCCGGCATTGCTTAAACACGTGCCTGTGAGCAGCCGTTAGCAAGATGAGTCCTAAGGTATCGGAAAAGCCTAGAAGAGCTCATAAGGGTGTTACACTTAGCATAAAACTAGACATAATTAAGCGTTTCGATCGTGGTGAACGAAGTAAGGACGAAGTGAGTTTGGCTTGTGAAAGTTGACGAAGATGATGTTGAAGAGGTTTTGGCATCACATGACCAAGAACTGATAGATGAAAAACTGATGCAGTTGGAAGAGGAAAGGATAACAATCGAAACTGAACGCAGTAGTGAACGGACCGAAAGTAAGGATATCCAGGAATTCAAAGTGAAGCAACTGCGTGAGATTTTCGCTGTAATGATAAAGTACGACTTTAATTTTGAAAGGGTATGTTGGTTTAGGGCATATTTGCAAGATGGTTTGAGTGCTTACAAAGAACTGTATGATAGAAAAATGCACGAGGCTATGCAGTCAAGCAAGCCTTCCACATCAGCCACAGCAGACGACGAACCTTGACCTTTGACATCGAGGCAGGCAGACATAGAAGAAGATGACCTGCCTGCCCTGATGGAAACAGACGACGATGAGATGACACCCCAGTGTCCCAGCATCCCAAACCCCGGGCCGCGGACCGATACATTGCTGCGGAGAATGCAGGGGTAGCTGGGATGCACCCAACATATCTTTAAGAAAAAAAAACAAAATAAACAATCTAATTAATTAGGTGCCGCCCAGCATGTAAATGTCAGCCTGGATCAGAGGCGACACACTTACAAACCGTTTCATAGGAACGCTCTACCTTCGGATGGCGGGGGAAACCTATATTGAGAATTGTTGCTGATCCTCTTGTTACTGACTTGAATAAATGCTGTAAATAGAAAGTAATGTAATGACATAGAAACAGTAGAGCCTGATTAAATCAAATTTCCTGGGTCAGCAGAATATAGGTGGCCTAGAATTCTTGCTGCAAAATCCTTGACTTCCATGTCGTTTTTCATTTCCCTGCTCAATTGACCTTTAACACTAGCTAGTCTTCATGGTATTTTGAACTGCATGGAAAATTTCACACAATAATAAAAACTGTTACCGAGGCATTGGTCTACAGAATTGCCCCCAGTATTTTTTTGATAGGCAGCCTTGTAATTTAAGTTTCTTCTTTCAAACTGTTGGTAAGTTTCCTCTCTACATCAAACTTGATGTCTGAGACCTCAGACTTTGGGATTAGTGTGAGACACTCTTCACAGTCATTTTTTTGCAGAATGTGAAGGGTTGATCATGATGATTCTCCATACCACAGGAGTTGGGAGGCTAGGCCTCAAGAGGGGAGTGTGGAGCCTCCCCTCATGAATGACAGAAGCTAAGGGGGAAGATTGTGTCTATGAAGACCAAGTCATTTGGGTGTATTTGGTGGAGTTTAGAAGAGTTGGCGGGGGGGGGGGTGTGTATCTCATTGAAACCTTTTGAATATGGAAAGGCCTAGATAGAGTGGACATGGAGAGGATATTTCCAATAGTGGAGAAGCCTTAGACCAGGAGGCATAACCTCAGAATACAAGGACGTCCCTTTAGAACAGAAATGAAGAGGAATTTCTTTAGTCAGAAAGTGGTGAATTCGTGATATTCATTGCTGCCAACATCCGTAGAGGTCAAGTCATTGGGTACATTTATCAGAGATTGATAGGGTCATGATTAGTCGGAGTGTTAAAGGTTACTGGGCAAAGGCAGGAGAATGACGTTGAGAGGGATAATAAATCAGTCATGATTGAATGGTGGAGCAGACTTGATGGGCTGAATGGCCTTAGTTTGCTCCTGTGTCTTACTATATCAATGTCTGTTTCTGTGCTGTATGATACTATGACTCATCTTAAGAAATATTGAAATAAATGAAGACCACAACCTTGTGGTGGTTTAGAGGCATGCATGCCTCAGTGACCTGGAGAGTTCTGCTGGTTAGACTCAGCTTTGGCTCTTGGTAGTGTCACATATGCCAAACAGGTCAAAGATTAGAGGCCTGACCAAGAGTGGTCCACTGGTCCTCCAGGTTCAGGGGTCGAGCTCAGTGTTAACAACTCTGATTGGTCAAACAAAATGGCTCTGGAAGCAGCAATGAAGAATCCTACATCTGTGTCTATTGGTATTCCTGAGGCTCCATCTGGGTTTTGCATGGCTGACAGTAGTGAAAACTGAAAGGAAGCTATTGACATGATGAAGGAAGCCCTGAACATTGGCAGGTGGATCTTCATTGCTGACCTAAACGCCGGCAGGTGTAACTACGAGTAAGGACGTAAAATAAGAAATAGTGAAATTGGAATAAATGATGAAAAGAATTGAGAGTTGCAAACTTAATTAAAGGAACATAAAACACTCAGAAATATCTTAAGTCATTGAACTGTTGTAACATCTTCTCCTTCATCTTCTCGTCCTAAACCTCACTAGAAGAAAGAGGATTTGGTCTTTTGCTGGACTTGAGTAGTGTTGCTCCAGAATAATCCTGAAGCCATCCCAGGAAAATGGGTTGGATCTTTGGATTCTTTGTGGAGTCCAGTGATAGGGAATAGTGATAGGTGTGGTACAGTTTGCCACTCAGTGTGTCTCCGACCTCTGTTTTGAACGATGCCTGCATGGAGGTTCGAGATGTTGTAGCAGTGGACAGTTCAGCCAACGAGGCTCATCTCATTAAGTCAGCAAGTAAGTACTGTGTGCAGTGTGCAGCAGACATAACTCTGGTTCATGTCAAGAAGATTAATGTATTTCAGGTACCATGCATGGTGAAGCAATTTTTACAGGGTTGCTTTTAACATGCAAAAGTCCAAAATGACAAACAGATAAAGGTCAATTTAAAATCCAGATGAAGCAGCTTATAGCAGTTGAGACAACAGAACAAAATTCCTGAAGGTTTACTTTACATCTATGGTAATTCCTTGGTAATTAGGAGCAGGCATTTAGCCTTATGTACATGTTCTACTGTTCAGATGGATCATGTATAATCTGACCTAATACCAGAAACCTACCCTCTCTCCATATCCCTTAATACCTTCTGTTTTCAAAACTCTGTCAATCTCAGATATACAGTTAACGACTGACATTGCACTAATTGCATTTGGAGTAAGTAACCAGTCCCTAGAACAAAATAGTGTGTGAGAAGAATACTGGAAAGACTGCAAAAATCAGGAATGCATAATATTAGGTCATTCATTCCTTGGAGCTAATGCTACCTTTCAATTATATTGTGTCTGATATGCACCTCAACATCATTTAACCACTTCTGCCCAAATCCCTTGATACATTTCCTAATGAAGAACTATTATTTTCTGACTGTATCGTGTTCTTCGCTGAATTTTATGATTTATCTTGTTATGATATATTGCTCATATTGTTGCAGGTCTTTTATTGCTCAGCAGGCTTAAAACATCAATTGGCACAGCATGCAGAACCTGAAGTAAGAACTTCAAGATTTTCACCGTCCTTTGTGCCAAGACATGCTTATGGCCATTGCTGAATGATTTTAATATGATTTGAATGACTTTGCTCTAATTTTATGAGTATGCCCCACTGTCACCGTCAAGATGTCCTGGGTGTAATACCAGAAAAAGTAGTTTCTCTCAATTTATGCTCTTAGTAGAATTAAAAGTCCTCAGGACATCTGAAAACTGGTTGACGGAAAGAAATCAGTGAGTATTGGTAACCCATTATGGTATTTAAGCCCATGCCCTTTTTGATGTTTAGTGGCAGAACACACTTGTTATTTTCCGGTGTGCAGAAGTGTTAGATCTGGAGATGATATTTTCCAGAAGGTTCAGTAGAAGTAAAAAATGAGGCACAAGTCTTCTAGTTATTCGTTGTTCACAACAAATAGATGACAGTAAAACATGGCAGCAGATAACTAACACGAACTATAACCAGCTCGCTCTACTGTAAGGAAGAAGGAAAGAGAGAGTTAGGAAAAATGAGTGAAAACATTCTAACCTCCTTTTCTGTAGTTCTGCTGCATCCTTTGCTGCAGTCTCTAACGATATTGCAATGGTGAATGACATTCTAAGGTTAGGTCTCTTTCATATGGTAGCCTCTTTTAAGTGCTTTGACTATGCATGCCATATTAAAGCCTGTCCCTTAATGCATCAGAAAGTCCATCTCTAAAATGACAGTACTGGGAAAGTTTGTGCAATTCTGCAATGATTTCAGAAATGCTTTCATCTTTTGACTGGTTCCTGTTGTAAAATCAAAATCTCTCAGCTCTTACCAGTGGTTTAGGAATCATTTGATTTTGTAAAATTGTAACAAGTTCATTGAACGTCTTGCTTGCTGACTTTTCATGTTTTACTAGGTTGCATAAAGGACTGTACGTCCTTGCACCCATTAAGCTAAGAAATGCAACGGCTTTCTTTTGCTCCTCCACATTATTCACATTACAATACAGTTCAACCACCTCGATATAGGACACCCAGCCTTCATTGGAGCTAACAAATTCATCAACTTTCCCAACAGAAGCCATCACCATGTTACTTTCACTTTAAATTCAGCACGTCTTTCTCTGTTACTCACGGGGTGTTCAGCTTTCTCGTGCTATTTAACTCTCACAATGTCATCCCATTACTGTCAGTGCAGTTTGTGATATTCTCCGACATTCAGGTTCATACTCCCCGCCAATTTGTAGTGTCTATGCACAACTACATATCAAATAAATAAAAGCATGCATGCGGTAGATGGCTTTAACTGGTCTATTCAAATTGCAGCAAGAGAGAGAACATTGCACAACAGATCAATACGTAGTGCAGTGTGGGTGTCATTGCTCTAAAAGAAATAAATCCATACATTATACACTGTGTCTGTCTTTATCGTCCTTATAGCCAGAGGGTCGTGGGTTTGTGGAATTCGTTGCCACATATAGCTGTGGAGGCCCGATCATTGAGGGTGTTTAAGGAGGAGATTGACAGGTATCTAATTAGTCAGGGTATCAAGGGATATGGGGAAAAAGCCAGAAATTGGAACTAGATGGGTGAATAGTTTAGCCCATGGGGAGCTGTGGAGCAGACTCGATGGGTCGAATGGCCTACTTCTGCTCCTTTATCTTGTGTGTGTGTCTTGTCTTGTGTGTCTTATTTGTTTCATTTTGCTTTTCTGATCTTTAGCCTTTGAAATTATTTCTGTACCCTAGTCTGAGTGATTAGTGGGTCAGATCATGCTTGCCTTGATCAAGTTGCACAAGTCCCATCTCCTGCTATAGATGAAGTTTAAGCCTCACTATAATGAAACAAATTGGTGTCTGAGTGGCAACTGGGCCTCTGGTAATAAACTTTGAGGCCCTGCCCCAGGCAACCCTGGTGTCTTTCTGACAGCTCATGACACCAATGACCTTTTCATCCTTTTCTCAATATATCAGATGATTGGAAACATTTTTAAAACAGCTGAAATAGATTTAACCTAAAATGAAAAAATAAAAGGCCAAAATGTCAAAGAATATTTTATAACATATTTGAAATCTATATGCTAATTAATAATAAACGATCTTTACCTTAATTTAGCTTGTCCGCAGAAGTTGGCAAGTTGGCTACTGGGTACACCCGCCATTTTTAGTGCAAGTCAGAGAGGCCAGATAGGAAGTACAACCATCTCCTTGACTTCGTCAAGTCTCGCTACAGAACAGTCATTTCCCAAGTTTTCTTCCTTTGGATTAGGATCTAAATTGTCATAATTCTTGTAGATTATCTTTCTTTATGTCAGTTTAAATGTTTGTGTAATCACCTTCTGTTTATGTTTAGATTTTCAGTAACTTGTAGTATAGTTGATTCAGTATTTTTGTAGCCTATGTCATGCCAATGTAAGTCAGATTGTCTTCATTGTCACGTAGGCTGTCCTTATCAAAATAAGTTCTTTATCTATCTGAGCTAGATATTCAGTATAAAGACAACAAGACAAAATTCTTTGTCTTTATCTTTTATTAGTGTTACAGATAAGGTCACATTGAGAGAATGTGCAAGCTAGACAAAAAAACACAACCGAGTGAAAAGTCTTAAACATAAAGCTAAGCAAATGCATAAAGTTACCAAATGTAAAATGGAATCAGACAATATAGAATCTGATAAAGGTGGACTGTCATGCCTAGAACTGCATAGTATAACTGAAGCAGGTCAAAAAATCAACTGGATCACAGTGTAAAACCAAAAATGCAGCTGGATATAGTCAGCTTTGAACATAATTCCAAAGGCTGACTGCAACAGACTGTTCTCTAAGATACCATAAGAGATGACCTCAGTGATGATAAAGATTTACACAGGCAGAAGAAGTGCCTCCCAAAGGCAAACTGACAGTAAATGTGACGTACAGAGGTGAAACAAAATAGTTAGAGCTTTTTGTATTAAAAAGTGGAGGACCAGCACTCTTTGGACGTGAATGGTTGAGAAAAGTCCCACTAGACTGGCACTTAATTAAAGGTCTTAGTGTGGCATCAACAAAGCAATGGCAGCCCAATCGGTAGCACTAACCCCAGGCTGCCACAGCAGCTTAATGCTAATCAGAAGGTGTTTGAGATGGGAATAGATAAACAGGTCAAAGACTTGGCCAAAAGTTGTTCAGGATGCCAAAACGTCAAAATGCACCTCCACAGGCACCTTTAAACCCGTGAGAGTGGCCATCATCTTAATGGGCCAATTTGCTGGGCCAGTTATGGACTCCATGTTTCTGATTGCCGTGGATGTTGTTTCGAAGTGGCTGGAGATTATACCAATGAACTCGGCCACCTCAGCAAAGCCTGTCTCCGCTCTAAGGACTATCTTTACCAGAAATAGCTGACCAGACAAATTGTAAGTGACAATGGACCACAACACATCAGAAGAATTCTGACTGTTCATGAAGAAAAATGGCATCAGACATTTCAAATCAGCACCCAGCAACAAATGGGTTAGCTGGAAGGTTTATCAAAACCTTCAAGAAATCCATTAAAGTGATAGAGAAGGAGGACCGCACAACGTGGACAACTTTTTGTGTATCAGAACTCTGTTCACGTGACAACAAATCGAATGCCTGCAATGCTGTTCATGAACAGAATCTGAGATCTCACATAGACCACCTGAAACCAGATCTATGGAGGGAAGTACAGAATAAACTAGTTGCCAAGTGAAGCCACACTTCATCAGGAGGTCCTAGCATGTAATTACCAAGAAGACAAGTGAACACCTGGTAGGATAGCGACAAGAGTTGGACCACTGATGTGCACTATGGATGTTGGTAATCAGATATGGAGATATCATGTGGACCAGATACTGGATGCTCTACTGAAGAACATATCTGAGTCGACTACATCCAACATGGTAGACACATTACAGTCAACAGACTTGCCTCTCAGTGATGATGTCACTGACAGTAATGTGACACCAGAAACGGAGAACGTTGTCTTAGAGTAGACACCCACCAAATCTGGTGCTATTCCACAGGTCCAGAAGTGTGACAAGAGCATTATTGTTGACAAGACACCTGCCCAAACTGACGCCACTACACAGGTCCAGAGGCGCTATCCTGAAACAAAGTGCACTCAGAGACTGAATCTTTAGAACTGTGAACTTTATTGAGATTTTGGATTTTTATTGAGATAAGAATGTTTATTTGGAATATGGGTTTATGAAAGGAAATTGAATGTTTTGTACGTATACAGTTTTACGTTGCATTAATCTAAAAGAGGAGGAAGTTTAATGTATTCTTTTACAGCAATAACCCCACTGCCCAGCACTATGTATTGACCAGTTGTCTGCATATGTGCTGTTGTCTACGCATACACATTGTGCTCTCGCTCTCATTCTGCAATGTGAATACACCAGTTCAAGCCACCTCCCGCACGTGTGCTTTTATTTAATTGTATGTAGTTGTGCATAGACGCAATGCTATGAGGAATGAAGCGAGGAAACTATACAGGGAAGTGTGAGGAAGGAACATTGAGGTAGCAATTAAAAATAAGGACATTGAGCTGCAAAGTGTGCAGAAAAGATTCCCAATACTCTTACTGGGTTTAGAGGGCATGATTCATAAGGAGAGGCTCAACAGGTTGGGTCTTTTTTTTCCTGAAGTGTTGGACGTGGAGCTTATAGAGCTATATAAAATAATGAGGGGTATAGATAGGGTGAATGTACACAGTCTTGTCACTCACTGTCAGCAAGACCAAAGAGATGATTATTGACTTCAGGATGAGGAAACTGAAGATCCCTGAGCCAGTTCTCATCAGTGAATCAGAGGTGAAGAATGTCGACAAATTTAAATTCCTCAATGTTATCTTTTCAGAGAATCTGTCCTGGGTCCAGCATGTAAGTGCCATTATGAAGAAACACAGCAGTGCTTCTACTTTGTTAGAGGCCTGTGTAGATTCAGCATGACATCTGTTTTTTTTAAAAAATTGTACAGTTGTGTCATGGAGAGCATATTAACCAGTTGTATCACAGCTTGATATGGAAACACCAATGCTCATGTATGGAAAATCCTACAGAAAGTAGTTAATATGGCCCAGTCCATCATGGATAAAATCCTCCCCACAATTGAGCACATCTATGCAGAGCGCTGTCACAGGAAAGCAGCATCCATCATCCAGGCCATGCTCTCTTCTTACTGTTGCCATACAAAGAAGGTACAGAAACCTGTGAACCTGCTTTACCAGGTTCAGGACAGTTACTACCCCTCAACCATCAGGGGACCAGAGGGAATAACTTCATTCAACTTTAATTGCTCCATCACTGAACTTTTCCCACTGAACTAGGCTCATTTTCCAGGACTCACGTCTCATGTTCTCATTATTTCTTGTTAACCATTTGTATTTCTTTTTTCTCTTTCTTTTATGTTTGTACAGTTTTTTAAAGTTTGCACACTGATTGTTGTTCACCCAGTTGGGTGAAGTCTTCCATTGATTCTACTGTGTTTCTTGTATTTTCTGTGATTGCGTGGAAGAAATGGAAACTCATGACTGCATATGGTGATATATACGACTTAGATAATAAATTTACTTTGAACTTTGAAAGGGCACAGATTTTAAAGTGATAGGGCGAAAGGTTCCCTGAAGAAACTGCTGAGGCAGATACAATTACAATGTTTAAAAGATGTTTGGATAGGTAGACAGATAGGCAAAGCCTAGAGGGATACAGGCCAAATGCAGGCAGTTGGGACTAGCTCAGATTGATCTGTTGGTCAGCAAGGATCCGTTGGGCCAAGGACGCTGTTTATGAGCTGTATGACTCTGTGTTCCATGACAAAACACTATAATTATAAAGTAGGTTAGAACAGAAAGGCCCAAATTCATTCTAAATAGTAAAACACAAGTCAGACTTGGCTTTGTGAAACTATAAGACATAGGAGCAAAATGAGGCATTTTGACCCATTGAGTCTTTTCTGCCATTCCATCATGGCTAATTTATTACCGTCTCAACCCCATTTTCCTGTCTTCTCCTTACAACCTTTGAAGTTCTGATTAATAAAGAAATTCAGCTTTAAATATATCCAGTGACTTGGTATCCACAGCCAGCTGTGGCAGTGAATTCCATAGATTCATTACCCTATGGATAAAGAAGTTCCTCCTCATCTATGTTCTAAATGGATGTCCCTCTATTCTGAGGTTGTGCCCTCCAGTCTTAGACCCCTGACTATAGGAAACATCCTGTCCGTATCAATTCTCTCTAGGGCTTTCAATATCTGATAGGCTTCAATGAGATTCCCCCTTCATTCTTCTAAACTCCAGTGAGTACAGGTCCTGAGCTATCAAAAGCTCTGAGGCTTCAGAAAGTTTTAAATCTAGTCAGCTCTATCTTGGGCACTAGCCAACAAAGTACCTAGGATATCTTTAGGGGGTAGTGTCTCAGAAAGGCAGCATCCATTATTAAAGACCTCCAGCACCCAGGGCATGCCCTTTTCTCACTGTTGTCATCAGGTAGGAGGTACAGAAGCCTGAAGGCACACACTCAGTGATTCAGGAACAGCTTCTTCCCCTCTGCCATCCGATTCCTAAATGGATATTGAAGCTTTGGATACTACCTCACTTTTTTTTTAAATACACAGTATTTCTGTTTTTGCACTTTAAAAAAAAATCTGTTCAATACACATAATTGATTTACTTGTCAAATCATTACAAATCATTAACATATAATGTGAAAAGAAGTGGTCCTAATACTAATCCCTGTGGAACACCAGTAGTCATTAGCAGCCAACCAAAAAAGGCCCCAATTATTTCCACTCTTTGCCTCCTGCCAATTAGCCAATCTTCTATCCCAGTTAGTATCTTTCCTGTAATGGCATGGGCTCTTATCTTGTTAGCCAGTCTCATATGTGGCACCTTGTCAAAGGCCTTATGAAAATCCAGGTAAGCAATATCCACTGACTCTCCTTTGTCTGTCCTCTTCTGAATCTTTGAACTTCCCACTAGTCTTTGCAATATTATGTGGCTTCCAGTTGCTTTCATGCTTATTTTGACTTCCCTTGTCAGGCACAGTTGCCTCATTCTCCCTATAGAATACTTCTTCATTTTTCAGATGTGTCTATCCTGTGCCTTCCAAATTGCTCCCAGAAGATCCAGCCATTGCTGTTCTTCTGTCATCCCTGCTAATGTCCCCTTCTAATCAGCTTTGGCCAGCTCTTCTCTCAAGCCTCTGTAACTCCACTCTACTCCACTGTAATACTGATACATCTGACCTTAGCTGCACTCTCTTTAACTGCGGTGTGAGTTTTATCAAATTGTGATCACTGTCTCCTGAGGGCTTCTTTACCTTAATCAAATCTGGTTCATTACACAACACCCAATCCAGAATTGCCTTTTCCAGAGTGGGCACAACCACAAGCTGCACAGAAAGCCATCTCGTAGGCATTTTACAAATTCCCTTGGGATCCAGCAGAAACCTGATTTTCCCAATCTGCCTGCATGTAGAAATCTCCAAAGACTACTGGAAGAATGCCCTTTATACGTCTTTTCTATCTCCCGTTATAATTTGTATCCCAAATACTGGCTACTGTTCGGATGACTATGTTTAACTCCCATCAGGGTATTTTTTACCCTTACAGTTCCTTAACTCCACTCACAAGGATTCTACATCTTCCAATCCTATGTCATCTCTTTCTAAGGATTAATTTAATTTTTTTTTATCAACAGAGCCACCTCACCCTCTACTTGCCCATGCTTTTAATACAATGTGTCTCCTTGGATGTTAAGCTTCCTTCTTCCTGTCACAATTCAGTGATGCTCACAACGTCATATCTGCCAATCTCTAACTGTGTTACAAGGTTATCTGCCTTATTCTGTATACTATGTGTATTCATACATAAAACCCTCAGTTCAGTTTTCATTATCCTTTTAGTTTTTGCCCCCATTTTACACCTTAACTCATCTGACTGACTGCAGTTTTGTCCTATCATCTGCCTGTCCTTCCTCACAGTCTCACTACCTGTTGCATCTACTTGGATACCAACTGGACCCTCCTCAATCCTATCAGTCCCGTTCTCATCCTTCTGTAAAATTAGTTTAAACCCTCCCCAGTATCTCCAGCAAACCTGCCCACAAACAGATTGGTGCCCCTTGAGTTCAGGTCATACATTCCCCAGAACAGATTTGTATTATCTAGAAATCTGAATCCCTGCCCCATACACCAGTTTCACAGCAACACTTCCATCTGCCAAATCATCCTATTTTGCCCCTCAGTGGTATATGGTACAGACAGCAGTCCAGAGATTTGTTATCCTTGAGGTCCTGCTTTTCAGCTTTCTACCTAACTCCCTATTATCTCTCATCAGGACTTCATCCCTTTTCCCGTCAACCTGTTGTTGATACCAATTTGCCATGACTTACGGTTGTTCATCCTTCCACTTTAGAATGCTGTGGATCCAAGCTGAGACATCTCTTACTCTTGCATCTTTGAGACAACAGACAATCCAGATGTTTCTTGCACATCCATGGGATTTCTTGTTTGCTCCTCTAACTTTAGAATCCCCTATCACTACTGCACTCCCCTTCTACTCCTTTTTCTTCTGAACCACAGAGCCAGAGACCTGGTTGCTGTAGTTCTCACTGGTAGACTGTCTCCTCCAACAGTATCCAAATTAGTACGCTTATTGTTGAGGGGATCAGGCACAGGGGTTCTCTGCACTGGCTGCCTATTCCCTTTGCCTCAGCTGACAGTCAACCGCATACCTGCTTCGTGCAACTTGGGGGCAAATACCTATCTGTAAACCCTATCTGTCACCTCTTTATTTTCCCATGTGAGCTGAAGGTCATCCATTTATAGCTCCAGATCCTTAATATTTTCTATGGAGTGGCAGCTCAATGCACTTTGTGGCGATGTAGTTATCAGGTAAACTGGAGGTCTCTCAGGGTTCCTATATTTCACACAATGAACATGCCACTAACCTTAGAGCAATTCTCAATGCACTAGCTTTGAACTAATTAGTGGGAAGTTAGCGTGTTAGGAAGCTTTAAAAAAAAACAAGCAACTAAAAACATAAGGAGAGAAAAGGTAAAATATGATAGTAAGCTAGTGAATAATATAAGAGGATACAAGAAGATTTTTCAAATAAAGAGTAAAGCAGAGGCGAGTGTGGATATTGGACTGTTGGAAAATGCTGCTGGAGAAGTAACAAAGGGTGACAAAGAAATAGCAGATGAAGCTAATAAGTACTTTGCATTCTTCTTTGTGGAAGACACTAGCAGGATGCCAGAAATTTGCAAGTGTTGGGGACTGAAGTGAGTGTTGTAAGGAGAAGGTTTTTGGAAAGCTAACTGGTCTTGAAGTTACAGTGGATAAGTCACCTGGACCGGATGGACTACTCCCCAGGGTTTTGAAAGAGGGAGCTAAAGAGCTTCTTGAATGGTTTCAGCGGACTGGAGAATTGCAGATTTCACTCTACTCTTTAAGAATGGCGGCGGGGGGCAGCAGAAGAAAGGAAATTATAGGACAGTTAGCCTAACTTCAGTGGTTGAGAAGATGTTGGAGTCGACTGTTAAGGATGAGGCTTCGGGGTACTTGGAGGCATATGATAAAATAGGCCGAAGTCAGGAGGGTTTCATTAAAGGGGAATCTTGCTTGACAAATCTGGAGGAATTATTTGAGGAAATAAGGATAGAAAAAGGAAAGTCAGTGAATGGTATGTACTGTGATGTTCATGATGCCTTTGACAAGGTGCTGCTCATGAAGCTGCTTTAACAAGAGCCCATGGTATTGCAGGAAAGATACTAGCATGGATAGAAAATTGGCTGAGTGGCAGGAGGGAAGGATTGGGAATAAAGGGGGCCTTTTCTGGTTGGCTAACAGTGACTAGTGGTCCACAGGGGTCAGTATTGGGACCACTTCATTTTATATGTCAGTGATTTGGGTGATCTAATTGATGGCTTTGTGGCCTAGTTTGCAGACAATACAAAGATAGGTGGAGCAATACAAACAAGTGGAAATCTGCAGATGCTGGAAATGCAAGCAACACACACAAATGCTGGAGGAACTCATTAGGCCAGGCAGTATCTCTGGGAAAGTCCTGCTGAAGGGTCTCGGGCCGAAACATCAACTATACTCTTTTCCATGGATGTTGCCTGACCTGCTGAGTTCCTCCAGCATTTTGTGTGTGTTGCTTGGATCAATACAAGGATGGGTACAATATAAAGGCAGGTAGTGCTGAGGAAGCAGCAAGTCTGCAGAAGGACATAGACAGATTGGGAGAATGGGCAAAGAAGTGGCAGATGGTATATAGTCTCAGGAAGTGTGTGGTTATGCACTTTAGTAGAAGGAATAAAGGCATAGACTATTTTCTGAATGAGGATGAAATTCAAAAATCAGATGTGTAAAGTAACTTGGGAGTCCTTGTACAGGATTCCCTAAAGGTTAACTTGCAGGTTGAGTTGGTGTGAAGAAGGCAAATCCAATGATAGCGTTCATTTCAAGAGGACTAGAAGTGCAAGGATGTGATGCTGAGGCTTTATAGGGTATTGGTCAGAGCACACTTAGAGTATTGTGAGCAGTTTTGGACCACTTATCTAAGAAAAGATGTACTGGCATTGGAGAGGGTTCAGAGGAGGTTCATGAGAATGATCCTGGGAATGAAATAGTTAATATATGAAGAGTGTTTGATGGCTCTGTGCCTGTGCTCGGTGGAGTTTAGAATGAGAGGGAATCTCATTGAAACCTACGGGATACTGAAAGGCCGAGACAGAGTGAATGTGAAAAGAATGTTTCCTATAGTGGGGGGTCTTGGATCCCAGAGCACAGACTCAGAATGGAGGGACATCCTTTTAGAACAGAGATGAGGAAGAATTTCTTTGCGAGAGTGAATCTGTGGAATTCATTGCCACAGATAGCTGTGGAAGCCAAGTTATTACTTATATGTAAAACAGAATTTGATAGTTTTTTGATTTGTTGGGGCATCAAAGGTTGTGGGAAGAAGGTAGTAGAATGGTGTTGAGAAGGATAACAATTCAGCCAGGAGTGAATGCAGAACAAACATGAAGAGCTGAATGGCCTACTTTCTGCTTCTATGTCTTATGGTCTTAATAGACAAAGAGAAAAAAGTCTTACTAGCACCTCACTTAGTGCCTCTGCCTGTTTTCGCCGAAGTCTGTTGAACCAAAGCCTCCCACTCTAATCCTGGCCTCCTGTAACAATGGCTACTCTGCTTACACCGCACTTTTTTATTGGCCCTTGCTGAGTTATTAATAACGCAAGCAGTCTCCCACTTCACACAAGACCTGATAGCTCGCCTTTTAAAACTGGCTTGTAATGTCCTCAAGTAACTATCTCCACTTCTCTGTGATCTGTCACTCTGCAGTCCTAGCAGTCCCTACTCTGGCCCCTGCTTCTTATTAACAGAAGCAGACAGGGCCTTTCTTACCAATGGAAGCAGAGTATATAAGCTAGGAAGTTGGATTACATCTTTAGAAAACACTGCTGTGGTCCCAGACAGAGGGTTGTCTTCACCTCTGGATACCATATTCAAGGATCAATGCCAGGATCTTCAAAGCAGTGCCCAATTGATTTACTAGAAGGGTACTGAGAATGAATGACATCAGCAATCTGGACAGGCTAGAGAGCTGAATTTTTTTTCCCTTAGTGCAGAGAGGTTAAATGCAGACATGACAGAGAGTTCAAAACTGATGGATTTTGATGGATAAAAATAATGTCAGTTGGCAAAAAGTTGGTGATCAGCGGCCACATATATAAGGTGATTCACAAAAGAAGCAGGGAAAACATTTATTTTGACAGCATGGGTTTCCATGATATAGAAGGCAATATCTGACAGGGTGGTAGAAGTGGATTCAAAATATAGTAGCTTTCAACTAGCTAAGACCTTGAAGATGCAGAAAAAAATGCAGGGCTATAGTGAAAGTATAGGTACTGATATTAACTGAATAGCTCCCCAAAGAACTGACATGGGCATAATGTACTGAAAGCCATTTTTGCTTCTGTAATCTTTGATACTTCAGTGTCAAATTCTGTTGTCATTTCATTTTCTTCAATTAGCTTCCAATCAACCACTAATCTAAACTAAGGGGAATATGAACTGTTAATGGTGGCTTCGTAATTAAACTTTTTGGAGATCATTCAGTCTAATCTGTGATTGAAGTGTCTTCCCCAACACCCTCTTTGTAACTTTATTTTTAAACAAACTGAAAAGTGAATATTACCTCTCTTCAGTAATGAAGAATGGTGAATTTCTCAACACCAGAATAAAGCTGTCACTAAACCTTTGGTGAACTGTACCAAGAAAGTTAGTTGTTCTATGTTCCCTGTGGCTTGTTAGGAAAATGGGGGTTCATATTTCTGTGGATATCTTGACTCTCCCTTCAATTTGTTCGAACAAAAGTCCCACTTGAATGAATATGGGGATTTTCAGTTGAGCATTGCTGCAATCAATTCTGTTGGAATAATGCAGTATTTCAGATATTTCAGAAGAGAACTCAATTTATTATGTGTAAACCTTCCTTCTCTGGAAGATCCATTATTCTTCAGGACAAAGGAATTAAGATAAGGACAAACTTTTTTTTCTGAAACAGCTAACTACAATGAATAAAAGTCAAATAGTGTTGTGTAGACTTGGACAGGCAATTATCTAGTAGCTGCTGCAAAATAGAGCACTAACTAACTCAGTAGAATCGCTGCCTAGTTATTGAAAGCATTAACATATCTTGTGAGGGAAGGAAAGGCGTCATCTAGTTCAGGAGGAGGTGAGAGCAGTAGTGGAGCAGCAGTAGCGGCTGTGCAAGGGCACTTGGTGAGGGACGGTACAGGTGGAGGCGTGATCAGGTCCTGAAGACCATTGCTGAAGTCGTCAGCGCAAGAGTTGAGAGGGCGAAGTGGTCCCGACCCTCCAAGCAGACCATTGCCTTTGTCAGAGCTGGGGAGCAGCCAATACCTGCCAAAAGAACATCTGCAGGCATTCTGACCTCTGCAAGGGACTGGCAGCTGTTGGTGGACCTCGAAGGGCAGCTGAAGGTCCCCAAACATATCGCAGCCACCACCCTGTGACCAGACATTGTCCTAGTGTCTGAGTCTACTAAGCAAGTGGTGCTGCTGGAGCTGACAGTCCCATGGGAAGATAGCTTGGAAGAGGCCTTTGAAAGGAAGCTCTCCAAGTACGCAGAACTGGACAGCAACTGTCAGCAGGCTGGATGGAGAGGGAGGTGTCTCCCAGTGGAGGTTGGTTGTAGGGGATTCGTAGACCGTTCTTTAATTAGAGCCTTCAGCATTTTGGGCATCGAGGGAGAGAGGAAGAGGAGAGCCATCCGAAGTACAACCAATGCAGCAGAGAGGGCCTCAAGATGGCTGTGGCTCAAAAGAGGGGAGCCATGGAGTCATAGGTAGCTAGCCATCTGGACACAAGCTGGGGTCTGATCAGCCCCGGCTGGGTCACCTGGAGGAGGTTGTATGATGTTGAAATACCTGAAACACCCGATGATTCCAGGAACATCACTGAAGATGTGTCCAGAAGCATCAATAGATGTATGTACACAGTGTCAGATCATTTCTTTTTTCTGCCTACCCTTTCTTATGCCCTGTGCTCTGCCAGATGAAGAAATGTTAAAATGCGAGCATATTCCTTTTTTTTTTGACCTAACGTGTTACTGGTGACTATCAGTAAGTGACTGATACCCAATATGGGCAACCAGTTTTCAGGAATTCTCCCAGCAGCTGTGGTTCAGAGGACAAGCAGCATTTTACAGAAAGAAACAATATTTTTGGAAAAGATATTGTACATTTTTCTATGAATGTCTTGACCCTTGGAACAATTTGCATGAACAAAATGCCACTTGAGTGAGGTGACATCACAAATTGAATATTTAAACTCCACCATGGGAACCTTCAGGAGGATGTGACCTTTGGATAGAGATGTGAAGCAGCTGACATGACCTACTGGGGACAATTAAATTGTCCTTGGAACTTATTCGAGTTAGAACAATTAAATAAAGCTGAGATTAATTCTTGCAGAAGTCCTACACGTGTGGGTTGCATGAAAAACTATTGAGAGATAATGAAATGTAATTTGTATTCAATTCATGTGAATTAATTAAAATTACTCAGTGCTGACAGGTGATTCTGCTCACAGTTTGAAGATAGATATACAGATATAAATTTCACAAGTGCTAAGTATGCTCCTTTATATGATTGACCCTACTTCAAAGATTATTGTAAAACATGATAATTGTTTACTGATTATGTATGAGTAATAATCGGCAACACTATCACATCTTCTGCATATTGAAATTGATGGGAACATTAAAAAGACAGCACTCAAAAAACGTTGGGTTGAATTGTATTAACTCTAGCTGGTGTTTCTGAAGCGATCCATTAGCATTCAGCTACTCCAAGAACAGTGAGCCTGAATGCACTGTATGTCAGAGAAATGTAGAGTGTGGCAGTGCAGCATTGATAGACTCCACCTGTAGTCCTGCACTAGAACCCAAACTTGATCTGCTTCTCATTTACTGCAGTTCTGCATCTGGCATAAAACTGAAATCTCTTTTCTCTTGAATGGGATTCCTAGCTTCTGGATTATAAAGGCAAGGGAATTGATATTTGTATTTCATTTTATTTTAGTGCTATAAATTATTGAGTATGCTTTACAATTTTTAAAATTAAAATAAATAAATTATTTTCTAAATTTACAGCGATTTTTAAAATTACTTCAAGCATGGCTGAATACTAAAGACTGTCGTGGTTGAGGTCTTAGTGCCGAGGCCTTTGATCAGGACATCTAGTCCTGATGAAGGGTCTCAGCCCAAAACATTGACTGTTTATTCCTCTCCGTTGATGCGCCCAGCCTGCTGAGTTCCTCCAGCATCTTGTGTGTGTTACTCTGGAGTTCCAGGATCTGCAGGATCTCTTGTGTTTATAAAATCTTGGTGGCTTGCTGCCCAACGCCTCAGCACTGCTGATAGCATGCAAGCCCCTGTTGGCCAGTGGAGGGTTAATTTGATTGACCCCCACCCCCACGTTTAGTTTGAGTAAGTAGGAGCTGACAGTCTGTTGCCAGTAGCTCTGGGTATTGAGTTCAACTCAGTTCAGTGCATTACTCCAGGAACACCTGAACACCTGTTGTTCTGTTTTGTGACATTGCTCAGTCTGTTATAACAATTCTCTCTAAAATATCAGAGTGTACATTGACTCCTGCAGTGGAGCTGTTTCTGCTTATTTTTATACCATATAATTTTATCTGACTAATATTAACAGGTGAAAGACCAACCACCAATATATTTTCATCTATCGTGTATATTGATATTCCTAGAAAATTGCACTAAATCAGTACACAGTTAATTGTAAAGCAAGCTGTCAACATTTCCCCTAGAAATTTCATTAAAATTCCAACATGCTCTGTCTTTTTTCCTATTATGTCCTGTACCTTACCTGGTTTTCTTGCTTTCATTGACTTGAACAAAATGCTGGACATGTGTAAGTGGCAACCAATCAGATACATTAAAACAACACACATGAAAGTTGCTGGTTGCAGGCAAGTTGCAGGCTAGGTAGCATCTCTAGGAAGAGGTACAGTCGATGTTTCAGGCCGAGACACTTCGTCAGGACTAACTGAAGGAAGAGTGAGTAAGAGATTTGAAAGTGGGAGGGGGAGGGGGAGATCCAAAATGATAGGAGAAGATGGAGGGGGAGGGATGGGGCCAAGAGCTGGACAGTTGATTGGCAAAAGGGATATGAGAGGATCATGGGACAGGAGGCCCAGGGAGAAGGAAAAGGAGGAGGTGGGGGGGACCCAGAGGATGGGCAAGGGGTATAGTCATAAGGAGAGAGGGAGAAAGAATGTGTGTGTATATAAATAAGTAACGGATGGGGTATGAGGGGGAGGTGGGGCATTAGCAGAAGTTTGAGAAGTCAATGTTCATGCCATCAGGTTAGAGGCTACCCAGACGGAATATAAGGTGTTGTTCCTGCAACCTGAGTGTGGCTTCATCTTTACAGTAGAGGAGGCCGTGGATAGACATATCAGAATGGGAGTGGGATGTGGAATTAAAAGGTGTGGCCACTGAGAGATCCTGCTTTCTCTGGCAGACAGAGTGTAGGTGTTCAGCAAAACGATCTCCCAGTCTGCATCGGGTCTCGCCAATATATAGAAGGCCACATCGGGAGCACCGGACACAGTATATCACCCCAGCCGACTCACAGGTGAAGTGTCGCCTCACCTGGAAGGACTGTTTGGGGCCCTGAATGGTGGTAAGGGAGGAAGTGTAAGGGCATGTGTAGCACTTGTTCCGCTTACAAGGATAAGTACCAGGAGGGAGATCAGTGGGGAGGAATGGGGGGGGGGGGACAAATGGACAAGGGAGTTGCATAGAGAGCGATCCCTGCGGTAAGCAGAGGTGGGGGGGAGGGAAAGATGTGCTTAGTGGTGGGATCCCGTTGGAGGTGGCGGAAGTTACGGAGAATAATATGTTGGAACCGGAGGCTGGTGGGGTGGTAGGTGAGAACCAGGGGAACCCTATTCCTAGTGGGGTGGTAGGAGGATGGAGTGAGAGCAGATGTGCGTGAAATGGGGGAGATGCGTTTGAGAGCAGAGTTGATGATGGAGGAAGGGAAGCCCCTTTCTTTAAAAAAGGAGGATATCTCCCTCATCCTGGAATGAAAAGCCTCATCCTGAGAGCAGATGCGGCGGAGATGGAGGAATTGCGAGAAGGGGATAGCATTTTTGCAAGAGACAGGGTGAGAAGAGGAACAGTCCAGATAGCTGTGAGAGTCAGTAGGATTATAGTAGACATCAGTAGATAAGCTGTCTCCAGAGATAGAGACAGAAAGATCTAGAAAGTGGAGGGAGGTGTCGGAAATGATCCAGGTAAACTTGAGGGCAGGGTGAAAGTTGGAGGCAAAGTTAATGAAGTCAATGAGCTCAGCATGCGTGCAGGACGCAGCGCCAATGGAGTCATTGATGTGGAGGAAAAGTGGGGGACAGATACCAGAATAGGTTTGGAACATAGATTGTTCCACAAAGCTAACAAAAAGGCAGGCATAGCTAGGACCCATACGGGTGCCCATAGCTACACCTTTAGTTTGGAGGAAGTGGGAGGAGCTAAAGGAGAAATTATTAAGAGTAAGGACTAATTCCACTAGACGGAGTAGAGTGGTGGTAGAGGGGAGCGATTAGGTCTGGAATCCAAAAAGAAGCGGAGAGCCTTGAGACCTTCCTGATGGGGGATAGAAGTATATAGGGACTGGACATCCATAGTGAGAATAAAGCGGTGGGGGCCAGGGAACTTAAATACATCGAAAAGTTTAAGAGCATGAGAAGTGTCACGAACATAGGTAGGGAGGGATTGAACAAGGGGGGAGAAAACCGTGTCGAGGTACCAAAATTGCCTGCAGTGGGAAATCCATGAAATAAGTTAATTCCACCTCCATCAGACAAGAGTTCCCAGTACATCTTGGAGTTTAATTCAACCACCCAGGCTCCACCTGTCATGAGCTCCCATGGGGAGCAGTTCTGGCTTTGGATAGCCTCATTCAAAAGATCAATAACCACCCACTCACAAAACTATGACTCGGAACATCTGCTGGTGACTTGCCCCTGGTTTGTCAGGCTAAAGAACAATGGACATCGAAAGATACACTCATTGAAGGTTTATACTTACTGGCCACTTTATTAAGTACAGCTCAATACATAAAAGCATGCAGATGTGGTCAGGAGATTAAGTTGTTGTTCAGACCGAACATCAGAATGGGGAAGAAATGTGATCCAAGTGAGTTTGACTGTGGAGTGATCGTTTGTGGCAGACAGGGTGGTTTGGGTATCTCAGAATCAGCTGATTTCCTGGGACTTTCACACACAACGGCCTCTAGAATTTACAGAGAAACAACGTAAAAATCTGGTGAGTGGCACTTTTGTGGGTGAAAACGTCTTGATAATGAGATAGGTCAGAGGAGAATGGCTAAACTGGTTCAAGTTGAAAGGAAGGCAATAATAATTCAAATAACCACACATTACAACAGTGATGTGAGAAGATGCACACTGTGTCGATCTTTGCAGTGGTTGGACTGCAACAGCAGAATACCATGAACATACACTCAGTGGTGAGTTTATTAGGTACAGAAGGTATAACTTGAAGTCTGCAGAAAATATTCATGGTCAGTTCTACAAGGACCTACCAAAATATCTAGACCATCTGCTGTCTTAAGGCAACACCTCCAAAATGCCAGAATTACTTTCAAGATGAGACTGAATCTCATGTGGAAGCTGGTGCATTCCAGATGGGACAATGGAGTCACGAGGTATATACACATCTCTGCGAAGCCAGGGGGATTACATCTGGAGCACTGAAATCAGCACATCTTGAGTGGGTTTCTGAGGTATCCTGCATCAAACCTCATATTATCTGCAAAGAAAACATTCTTCTCAAAGAACACCAGCAGCCAACAAAGCTTTCCCACTGATAAATCATATTAATCAGCTCCCATACCCTACCAGCCCCACATGCTACTACCTAAAATCTTTTAGCTCCTCGAGCAGCAGACACAAACCCTGGAAATAGCAGTCAGCGACATCTTGCATAGGTTAACTGCATGTCTGAGCACAAGTATGACCATCCTGGATTTAGTGAGCAACACACACACTTATATCTCAGGCTAATGCCTTGCCAAGGAAGTCCTGAATGACCCTCAACTGCTTGAGGACCAATCAGTGAAATTATGGTCACCCGTTCCATTAATGGACTGTGTGAAATTGCGCAGTTTGTGATTTTGCTGTTATGAGACTGTCTATCACCTACTTACTGAGCTCTGGGAAAGCTGCCTCTGTTCACATCACCTCAGCTGAATCTGGACAATGACTTCTTTCACAGTTTTGTGGATATATTAATTCCTTGCTCTTCAGTGTCAGATTTTGGAGTTCAATTCCAGCTTCCCCTGTATGAAAGTTTCTACGTTCTTCCCGCATACACGTGGGTTTCCTGATGCTCTGATTTCCTCCCGCGTTCTAAAGACTTACCAGTTAGTAGGGTCAATTGGTCTCTGTAAATTGCCCTGTGATTAGGCTGGGGTTAAATCAGTGGGTAGATGACTAGCACAGCTCAGTGGGCGGAAGGGCCTATTTCGCGCTGTATCTCCAAATAAATTAAAAAAAAACATTATTTACTGATGCAAGTCCTAAGGGAGTGGATTTATGCACATTTGGAAAGGTACAGGCTAATTGTGAATATTCAATAGAGGGCTATGCAGTAGGGTATTTCTTGGCAGTTTCTAGAGTCGGTTACATGGTCGGCACAGCATTATGAGCTGGAGGGCCTCTAATGTGCTGTAGATTTCTATGTTCTCTGTTCTATATTCAATGAGGCTTTGCGCAGGAGAAACCCCACCTCACTAATTTGAGTTTTATTTAGATATTAACTAAGAAGATTGATGAAAACAAGCTCCCAAAATTCTTGGTGATAGAAGCATACATAAAGCTGGTAAAGAAGGCATATGGGTCCATAGATTTAGAGTTACACAGCATGGAAACAGTACTTTTGGCTCAACTCCTCCATGTTGACCAAGATATTTATCCATTCTATACGCATTGTGTGTAGTTGGCCTATATCCAGGAAAAACCCTGTATCAGAGGGAAATACAGTAGAGGGAACCTGAGGAAGAAGTTATCCAGGGTGATTAGAATCTGGATTGGACTGTCTGAAGTCAGCTGGTTTCAGATACTCTCACAGCATTTAGGAAGTATCCAGACAAGTATTTCACTTGCCAAAGATTAGAGGTCTACAGATTAAGTGCTGGAAAATGGAATTAGTGTAGATAGGTACTTGATCAACTTGTCTCTAGTGAGTCTAAGGTCTCATTTCTGTGTTGTATAAGTCTATAACTTTTGCATTGACCTTATAGTAACTATGCTGACTTTTGCTTTTGTCCTTTGACCTCCTTTCTTCGACATGCTCTTTGCTTGCTACCTGCAATCACAAAACACTCTTGAAGTAGTCACCGATATTGATATTTTTTATATTTACAGAAGTTCCAACTCTCAGACTCACTTGATTTTACTGAAGAGTAGACAGGAAATCTTCATTCAGTACATCTGATCTGGGGAGAATTTGATTACTTTCCCTCCATTATTCCTGAAAGTACTTTTGCAAATCACTTCTCCAACATTAGATTTACATTTTCTTCTATGGTTAATTTAACTGTCCACTAATGCAAATACTTTTGCTGTATGATTTTATAAAAGATTTTAACTCAAATTTGACTCAATATTTTTGGATAAGATAGTTTATAATCTTACATGTTTCCCATACAGAAAATTATCATTGAACCCAATTTTATATGTTGAACACTTATTTATGAGTATTTTGTTGTCTTAACACAATCATAACACAGTCTGTTGTAAAATTCCAATCTGTGTTAGTGAATTTGCTAACAAGAACCTGAACTCAACTATTGCAATGGTCCTTTCCAATCCTAGGTGGACAATTGATGAGAGGGAAAATGTGCCCATTAATTAATGCTTTTAGCAGATTCTAATGCATGCAGGTAAGGCAGGAGGCCAATAAAAGACTAAGTCTCAGCTGCTTTGCAGAATCTTATACTCTGAATGAATAAAGTCTCAGAATTTAAAGGTAATTGACAATTATGCTAGCACAATTTTGACACTGACTTTTTGTTAGCTACAGGGCAGTTGTAAAGGGAACTCAATTGCAACATTTTACTGCACAGAAATTGGAAGGAATACCACTGACTCCTTCGTAAGCACATAATTAACATCATATAATTACTAATAATGATCTATTTCCTCTAAAACTACATATTACACATTAAAATATTTAATAGCTCATGAGCAAAATCCTTAATAGTTCTATTTATAATACATCTCAGAGCAGTTTTAAAATGAATAAACTTCTAACAATGTTGTGAGTAAGCTGAAAAGCTCCTCACTGCTTTAGCCATTTTAAATAGAGCTCCTTCAGAATTGCATTACCAGTTTGCTTCAGGCCATCTCTGTACAAATGAAAGTCCCTGTTTACATTCAACTTTTTTCCAAATTACCTAATCAGTTGCTCCAGTGTTGCATTAATCCTCTCTTTACATAAAAAAAATGGTTTATGCGTGTTAGAGCACTTACTGGATATTTTTTCACTTTGAATTAAGTTTCAGAAACCTGATGGCTCAGGTAATGCATAAAAGATCGATTATACTTGTATTTTGGGATATTGGAGCTTTATCAGAGTTTGGTAACCCCTAAATATTGGTCATGTCCTGTAAATTTCTACTTTAGTTTATTGAGAGCAAATATGTCTAACTGCTGTTTACTTCTAAACCAAAGCTGCCTTATGTTAAATATTGAGTAGATCCTATTAAGTAACTTGTAAATTATCCCACAATTACCATTGCTTTAAGAAAACCCTAGAAAGAGTTCACTTAATTTGAGAAAAAAGTTAATAAGATAGGTAAATTACATTCAATGGCTACTTTATTAGCCACCTCCTATACCTATGTTCTGCTACTGCTGTAGCTCATCCACTTCAAGGTTCGACTTGTTTTTCCAGTCATAGATGCTTCTCTGTACACCACTGTTGTAACACGTGGTTATTTGAGTTACAGTCACTTTCCTGTCAGCTTGAACCAGTCATGACTGTTCTCCTCTGACCTCATTAACAAGGTGTTTTCGCTCACAGAACTGCTGCTCACTGGATGTTTTTTGTTTTTTTTTGTTTTTCGCACCATTCTCTCTAAACTCTAGAGACTGTTGAGCCTGAAAATACCAGGAGATCAGCAGTTTGTGAAATACTCAAATCACCCTCTTTGACACCAACAACCGTTCCATGGCCAAGGTCACTTAGATCATATTTCCTCCCTATTCTGATGTTTGGACTGAACAACAACTGAACCTCTTGACCATGTCTGCATGCTTTTATGTATTGAGTTGCTGCCATATGATTGACTGATTAGACATTTGTACTAATGAGCAGGTACAGAGGTGTACCTGATAGACTGGCCACTGAGTGTATTTCCATTCCTACTTAACAATAACATAAAATGAGTGGTATACTGACAATGTGCCACTGCCACTTTGTTTAATGTTAATACTCATTTCACCGATGTGTTGTCCCTAGCGACTGTTCAGCCTGATGTATGGGGCTCAATGGATAGAAACTAATAGTATAAAGGTTCAGTGGTTGTGTTAATAAACCTGTATCTGGAGAACAGGACTTCAAACCCCTTCATGACAACTTTAGTTCAGCTTTTTTTAAGTAAATGTAACCACAGTTGTATTTAAAAATATAATTTTAACATTAGCAACACACACAAAATGCTGCAGGAACTGAGCAGGTCAGGCAGCATCTGTGGAAGTGAATAAACAGTCGACGTTTTGGGCCGAGACTCCTCTTCAGGACTGAGAAGGAAGGGGGAAGATGCCAGAATAAAAACATGGGGTGAGGGGAAGGAGTATAGTATAGTTGCCGATCTTCTGTCCTTGGACTCACTTTACACCACACGCTGTCGGAGCAGTGCTGCCAGGATAATGAAGGACACGACCCACCCAGCCAACACACTTTTCGTCCCCCTTCTCTCTGGGAGAAGACTCAGGAGCTTGAAGACTCCTACGGCCAGATTTGGGAACAGCTTATTTCCAACTGTGATAAGACTGCTGAACGGATCCTGACCTGGATCTGGGCTGTACCCTCCAAATATCCGGACCTGCCTCTTGGTTTTTTTGCACTACCTTACTTTCCATTTTTCTATTTTCTATTTATGATTTATAATTTAATTTAAGTTTTTAATATTTACTAATTTTTACTATTTTTAATATTTAATATTTGTAATCCAGGGAGTGGAAAGTGCTGAATCAAATATTGCTGTGATGATTGTACGTTCTAGTACCAATTGTTTGGCGACAATAATTCTGCACAGCAATTCCCCCACAAACAAAACATAATGGCTCAATTATCTGTTTTCTTTTAGTGAAGGAGTTGGTTGGATAGGGTGCTGGATTAGATGCCCCGGCTTGCCTTTGTATTTGTGCCTTGGGATCTTCTGTGCCCTACTGAAAGACAATAGACCAGGGTATTGGATGAACCAAACTGAAAGTCACCCATCCAGATCTTGCAGCTGAAGACGTCCACTGATTTGAATTTAATAAAAGTTAAAACGTTAATCGGAAGGTGGAACAGACCTGGAAGTAATTATTGTTACAGAGACAAGACAGAACTATAGAAAAAATGATTCAGTATTATAACACAGATGATAATAATTAAAATACTTAACATGCTGATCAGGTGAAGTAGAGAAGACGGTTAAATACCAAATTGGTGCTTTCTTCAGGTACTTATAGAATATTGGCCACCCTCCCTCCATAGCAGCAGGGCAAGGAGAACTGAGGACTTCAGCAGGAGTCAACTGGAAGTCTTCAATAGCTTAAGAGGAGGCAAAACAGCCCTCAAACATAACTGGTATTTAACTCTTAAATATAAAGGGACATCAGGTATGCAAAGTATTTGCTGATGAGGGTGTTCCCAGTGAACTGGCCAACAAAATATCTACTTTCAAACAGATACATCTATGCAATGATAGATGCATAAATTGAAATCAATGCTGTTGAAAATAATGGATTGCTTATCAGGACCAATCCTGAGCATTAACTGATTAGCATTAACTCAGTGTAATGGATCTAACAGGGTGAGATTCAACGAAATAAAATATGTGCTTTGATGTGATAAAGCATTTGAGCTAATTTCTACAAAGGATGATACTACACGTGGCAATGGGGATGTAAAGTAGTAGCTACAGAATTTCCAGTGTCACATAAAAAAATTTAGGGCTGAAGATATAACTTTTGAATTTATGTTTGATTTGGGGATGTAAGCAAATTCCGAGGAAAAACACAACATGTACAATTTAATGTGGGTGAACACAAAGTACTGAAAATAGAAAAATGGATTCCAAAATATGTCCAGAATTGATAACAAGGGCTAATGAAGAGGCTTTTGGAATATATCATAATGGTTTATATCACAGCTGATGTCAGAAATCTTGAGAGATAGTACACATCTGCTTTGAGACATTGTTTGAGTATTGGAAGAATATGGAATAAAATTTTGTTTTTAAATTTATTTCGAGATGCAGAATGGTAACAGGCCCTTCCAGCACCATGAGGCAGGGCCCCCACCCCCCAATTACACACATGTGACCAATTAACTTACTAACTTGTACATCTTTGGATGGAGCACCCAGAGGAAGGCCGCTTGGTCACAGGGAGAATGTACAAACTTCTTACAGACCAGTGGCAAAATTGAACCAAAGTAGCAGGGGCTGTGATAGTGTTATGCTAACTGCTGTGCTACTCTTCCTCCCTGCTAGGCTCACAAGCTCCACTGGAGACTTTGAAAATTATTTAGATGTTAACCTTTTCATGTTTTCTTCCACGACAATCATAGTGTTAAATAGGCGAGTACATGATGTATTACTGTCCTGGATTTAGAACATGCTTAATGCAGATACCTTGAGCACTTTGCCTCAAATTTCACATCCATTGTGCCACTACCTGTCCCTCTGCCAAAGACTATCCCATTTTCTTTCGCCTCACAGTGAAACTCTCCAGCACCCTTCTCATGCTGAACGAATTCCAGGACCCTGTCGCTTATAGTGGTCTCAGTACGAAACACATTCTCTCACTACAGAAATGCAGACAGATGAGTTTGCAGTTAAGAGAGCAAAGTAGAGTTGGGAAGTGTGATTCTGAGCAGGACACAGTTCGATCAGTCTGTCTTATTTCTTTTCCCAAGGCATCCAACCCAAGAGATTAAGAAACAAGGTTAGAGGCTTGTTTCTTTGCTTTACCAGACTGAATTATCATGATGAATCTGTGTCTTTAGCCTGGGGAGTCCAAAGGTCCATCTAAATGTTGCAGAAAAAGATAGATCCAGGACATAAGAAATTAACGATTTCCTTCCTCTACCAGATTTTCATTCCTTGTAAACTGAGTTGGAAATGGGATCGATAGATTAGTCCATCATTGCAAGGTGCTGGTCCATTATTCCTGCTGGCCTTTGGATCAGATACTCCTTAGGGATTTGCAATGGTGTTCCCAGTGACCTTTTGATGAGGGTGCACTCCACTTCTCTAAACCCCTCATCAAACCTCAGTTCATTTTAGAACTCTGTTGTCCATATCTTATTTCACACAGTGTTTCAGCTGCCATTACCCTTGTTACCCTTGTCCTTGTTGACCTATGTGTGTTTCCTCTCTTTCAGATCTCCAAACTAAGATTCCTGCCCTTTGCTTTTATGTTCTTCCAGATCCTTCTCTTTCCTGTTGTAATTTGCTTCAAACCTGCAATGACTTTGATAAATTTTGTATCATGCTAATTCCAGCCTTCTGTACTTTTCCTCTCCCATCTTTGCCCAGTCAGACGTACATGTGATTCCAAGCCATCTCCTTATGTTTGACGTCTAAATGTCTTACGAAAAGTGGCCTAGAAAACCAGCAGAAGAAGAAGAAAGCCTTTAACTCCGAGTGGAGTCATTGGGATGCTGTCATGACAGCGTTTTTCTTTAGCAGACTTTCTTATTTTTATGAGGCCGAGTTGCTAGCTGGACGCTCAACCCAGCACGGATGGAAAGCGTTCAGGGGAGCCGGCTGGATTCGAACTCGGGAGCCTTCGCTCTGAAGTCTGGCACTGATGCCACTAGGCCACCAGCCGGTGGCCTAGCAAACCACTGGTACAGTATTCAAAAAAGAAGGAATTAATCTGGATGGTCCATTTTGTGTCGACTAAGTCACTAACTTTGGATATGGCAAAATTGTTCCTGCAAAGTCCTCACAAACATAGAGTCATAAAGTCATAGAGTTCAATATTATAAAGCACGTTTCAATATTCATAGAATCATACAGCACGGAAACAGGCCATTTGGCCCATTTTGTCCATGCTGACTAGGTCCCCTACTTGAGCTAGTTAGTCCTACTTCCCTGCATTTGGCTCATATCCCTCTAAATAGTTCTGATCTATCTAATAACTAATATCTGCATTGGGTCATTGCCCATGGGTGAATCAAGGAACAGCTTGACATGGTTATAATCCAGAATTATATCTTACTCAACAATCACCTTCATTTCATCCTCTGGGTGTATTTCGTCTCCCAGGAAGGACAGACCCATCAGATGTTACAGGACAGTGGGATACGTGAGAGGAATCAGCATCACGTTCCACAGAACCCATGAAATATAACATTAGGCCAAACACAAACAAGGGAGGCTCCTTTTGATTGTTTGCTGCTTTCCTCTCTCAGCTGACAAATTAATGCTCTTTTATGTTGATCAGCACTTGTAACAGAACAAATGTACTGTGAGAGGGGGCCTTCAATGTCACCAGGCAGGCCAAGTCCTGAAGACTATTGAAACTTGATCAAGAATCTACTGTTCCCACTTGCAAGAGGTTCTGTAACCAAATAATACACATTTAAGATAATTGTTAACAAATAAACTATGCCAATGAATAATAGTTTTAACAACTTGGCATATTTTTTGATAAGTGAGTGCAGTTTCAAACAAAAATCAATTGGATATTAACAAAAATAAGAATGGCCATTGTGGAAAAAGGAGAGGGGAAGAACTATGATGATTGCATTAATATGTTGAGGCCATGATAGATCCTCTGAGACTTTACAGCCAGGAACCTGAAGCTGCTCACACTTTCCACTGCTGACACCTGAATAAGGACTGCATGTTCTCCTGACTTCACCTTCCTGAAGTCCACAATCAGTTCCCTAGTCTTGCTGATGTTGAGTGTGAGGTTGTTTTTGTGACACCATTCAACCAGCTGATCTGTCTCACGCCTGTAAGTTTCCTCATCACCATCTGAGATTCTACCAACAAGAGTGGTGTTTTCAATGAATTCATAGATAGTGTTTAAGCTGTGTTTAGCCACACAGCCATGAATGTAGAGAGATTAGTGCAGTGGGCTTCCTAAAATAGCCCTGTAAAAGTGGCATTCAGCTCCAGCTATTTAAATTTTGCCACTACAAGAAATTAACATTATTTATGCATGTTTAATCACATTAAAAATAATCCCTTGCGCCAGTGAGTTGTAGCACGAAATGGGGTAGGGCAATGATTGTCTTGACAGCCAATTATCTGTAATGCACAAACATGTTCAGTTTATTCAGAAAATAGACCTGTTTTCGCTGTTGATTTTTTTAAGCAGCAGAAATAGAACTAAGGTTAGAAAATAGAACCACTTCTCTCTTGATACCTGCAGTATAATTCATTGAAAAAAAGCAGTGTGTGGACCGTAATAGAAAATTCTTTATATTAAATCAGCCTCTGTGAATTCCCAACAGTCTAAGATCAAGGGGACAAGTGAATTAACTGGTCATTTTCATTCTAATTAATATGAAGATTATCGCCACCAGTCTTCAAAAAAGTCATTCACCTAGTTGAGCTGCTATAACTAGCATATTCCTAGCTGGAGGTAATTCCCACCTGAACCTTTAAAAGACCATTGGAAGATAAAGTACGAGAGCATTCAATGTGATTTGCATATTAAATGTTAATACATTTTAGTTGCAGTGAAATATAGTATTCATATTTTACAGTAGCTAAAATATCCAGTTGTATTATCTAAAATATTCCATATTCAGTCCACTCTTTTGAATTGAGTACCCTGTCTTTGAGTTGAGTACATTGTCTGATTGCTGTAAAGAAACTTAAATTTTGGGCATGCTTCTGTTTTGGTGACATTGTGCTGACATTATCTTTTCATTGCTTATCTAATAGAAATGATTGCATTAGAACTAATATTATCTTTTATATAGGAAATAATAAACTCTAAAGTTTATTTTTGAACTTTGTTGGAATGTATTTGGCTTGACATTTTAATGGTACCTACAAATTTCAACCTTGTAGTATGACGAGTATGTGGTTACATACTAAAATGTACCGCATGTGTAATGTAATGTGGTTACAAACTAAAGTGTATCAGTATGAAAGATAAAGATTATTTGTCACATGTGCATCAAAACATGTTGGACTGCGTCATTTTGTGTCAAATCAAATCAGCGAGGATTGTGCTGAGGGAAGCCTGCAAGTGTTGCCATACTTCTGACGCCAACAAAGCTCAAAATTCACAGTAACTTTATTACCAAAGTACATATATGTCACCATACAAGACTGAGCAACAATGAATGTCAAAAGATGACAAACTGTACAATTATAAAAAGGGAAAAAAGCAAACAAAATAATAATATATACAGTAGCATGCAAAAGTTTGGGCACCCTGGTTAAAATTTCTGTTACTGTGAATAGCTAAGTGAGTAAAAGATGAACTGATTTCCAAAAGCAATAAAGTTAAAGATGAAACATTTCTTTAATATTTTAAGCAAGAAAACTTTTTTATTTCCATCTTTTACAGTTTCGAAATAACTTTATGCCTTTTGGAAATCAGTTCATTTTTTACTCGCTTAGCTATTCACAGTAACAGAAATTTTGATCAGGGGTGCCCAGACTTTTGCATGCCACTGTAAAAATTGAGAACATAAGATAAAGTGTCCTTAAGAGTAAGACAATAAGTTTTGGTTACAGTTCAGTGTTGGGATGAGTGAAGTTAAATGAAGTTATCCTCTCTAGTTCAAGAGCCTGATGGTTGAGGGGTAATAACTTTTCCTGGAATTGCTGGTCTGGATTGTGGGTGTCCTTGATGATGGATGCTGCTTTCCTGCAACAATGGTGGGGAGAACTTTACCCCGATGGATTGGGTGGTATCCACTGCTTTTTGTAGGCTTTTCCTCAAGGGCATTGGCGTTTCCATTCCAGACCATGATGCAACCAGTCAGTATTCTTTCCATTGTACATCTATAGAAGTTGTCAAAATTTTAGAAGACATGCCGAATCCTCACAAACTTCAAAGTAAGTAGCAGTGCTTCCAAGTCTTCTTCGTAATGACACTTATGTGCTGGACCCAGGAAAGATCCTCTGAAAAGATAATACTGAGGAATTTAAAGATACTGCCCTCCCCAGTTCTGAGGACTGGTTCATGGACCTCCTGTATTCAATAATTATCTTCTTGGTCTTGGTGACATTTCATGAGAAGTTGCCGTTCTGGCACCATTCAGCCTATGTGCTGACTTGTTGCCATCCTTGATCTAGCTAATGTCAGTGGTGTTGTCAGCAAACTTGAAAATGGGATTGGAGATGTGTTTAGTATCACTGGTGTAAAATATATTGCGGTGCATTGCAATACATAATAAGAAAGCAATAAATTACATTAAAAAATATATAAGATAAAATTAAATGGCACAACAAGAGAGAGGAAAAAGAGAAAAAAAGTGAGGTAGCGTATATGGGCTCATTGTCCATTCAGAAATCTGATGGCAGAGGGGAAGAAGCTGTTCCCAAAATGCTGAGTGTGTGTCTTCAGGCTCCTGTACCTCTCAATGGTGGTAGTAGTGAGAAGAGGGCATGTCCTGGGTGATGGAGGTCCTTAATGATGGATCCTACCTTTTTGAGGCATCAGCTTTTGAAAGTGTCCTGGATGCTGTAGAGGTGAGAGCGCATGATGGAGCTGGCTGAGTTTGCAGTTTTCTGCAGCTTTTTCTAATCCTGTGCTGTGGTCCCTCCATACCAGGTGGTGATGCAACCAGTTAGGGTGCTCTCCATGGTACCTCTGTAGAAATTTGTGAATGCCTTTGGTAATATACCAATTCATCTCAAACTCCTAATGAAATATAGCCACTGTCATGACTCCTCTGCAATTGCATTAATATGCTGAGCCTAGGATAGATCCTCAGAGATTATGACACCCAGGATCTTGAAACAGCTCATCCTTTCCGCTTCTGATCCCTTGATGAGGGCTGCCGTGTACTCCCTCAACTTACCCTTCCTGAAGTCCACAGCCAGTTCCTTGGTCTTACTGACGTTGAGTGCAACGTTGTTGCTGTGACTTGCTGACCTTTCTCACTCCTGTATGTTTCCTCGTCACCATCTGATATTCTGCAACTACAGTTGTGTCATTGGCAATTTTATAGATGGCATTTGAACTGTGCCTAGCCACACAGTCATGGCTGTAGAGAGAGTATAGTAGTGGGCTAAGTACAGCTGTTTGAGGTGCACCACTGGTTGATTGTCAGTGAGGACAAGATGTTATTTCTGATCTGCACTGACTGTGGTTTTGCAGAGGGCAGCACAGAGGCTGGGATCTTGCATCTTGTTGATTAGTACTGAGGGTATGATGGTTTTGAAGGTAGAGCTGTAATCAATAAACAGCACCTTGAGGTAGGTATTGCAGTTGTCCATGTGATCCAACGCTGAATGGAGAGCCAGTGAGATTGCATCTGCTGCTGGTTAGCATGCCCTAAACTGTTCAAAATGTATAGAAAAATAAAATATTTACACTTGATTTCAGTTTCTTAACTGTTATCAATGATTAAAAGAAATTGTGTATGAAAATTGGATGATAGTATGATTAGATATAACATCCAGCAGAGATTGAAACAGTGAAAACCTGATCTCTTTGGTTATTGCTTTCACTTACCTCCACTAGAGGGGGGTGGGGCAGCACGGTGAAACAATGGTGAAAGTAATTTCAACTTCCTTTACTATCTATTACTTACTCTAAATATGTGCCAGGAACAGAAATGCCTGCTGATATTGTCAAGGCTGGTGAAAAATTGGGGCAGATCCAATATTATTTTCTCTATCTGGGATTTCAATGGGTTCAGAAGTTCTTATTGAGCAGGATAGACCACATGATGAGCTGATATGCGCAAACACGATCAATTTAATCAATGATTCAGCACTTACTTTTGTCTTTAAAAGGTGCAGCTATCAGAACAAAGGTAAAAATATGCAGCAATTCCCAACAGCAATAGCATAATTCATTCAATAAAGGTCGTGAGTGTGCAATACATGTGATTGATATACCGTACGTAAAATCAACCTTAGTCAGTTACTGCAGTCAGATCCAGGCTAATCAACACATCTAAAGTTCTACTCTAGTTTGTTGTGAGGAAAGGAAAACCAGGATTACTCCCTAACTTTACAGAGTCATTCTTATTTGGAGAGGCCACAGTGCTCTCACGTGAGTAATGAAAAATATCTTCCTGGATCTGGGCTTTCCGTTATTGGTTGTGAAATTGATTGATTAAATTTATCTTTGGTAGTACACAATGCACCGGCTGTTGGCATAGTGGCATCAGTGCTGGACTTCGGAGCGAAGGCTCCCGAGTTCGAATCCACCTGGCTTCCTTGTACGCTTTCCATCCGTGCTGGGTTGAGCATCGAGCTAGCAACTCGGCCTGGTAAAAATAAGAAAGCCTGCTAAAAAAAATGATGGTGTCCAGATGACTACACTGGGATTTAAGGGCTTCCTTCTTCTTCAGTACACAATAGAGCAGCTACACATCCCACACCTTTTCTGAAATTCAGTACATTGCAATCAATTGAACCAACTCAAAGTTAAGGTACTGTGCACAGACAGTTCCATGCATTTGCACAGACTACTAGGGCAGAATCTCTACTCAAACACATTATAATCCAAACTTTCCAAAGACTGAAAATCATACTGACTGATCTCCAGCAACAGCACATGTGTAAGTTGGGAGATGACGTATTATTAAGGTGCTTGGATATTAACTTAAAGTCTGTAGTAACTAGTTTAGATGCATGATATGATCAAGTCAATGCTATACATTGAATTTCAAATTGCTGAAAATGAGGACATTCTTAACTCTTATCAAAAATCCTTTTTCAACTTTGTTGATATGTTTCCTGTAGGTAGGTGACCAGTATTGCACAGAATACTCCAAATTAGGCATCAGCAATGTCTTATACAGCTTCAATGCAAAATTCCATCTCCTGTACCCACTACTTTGACTTATGAAGGCTTGAACAAAAGTATTGTTAAAAAGAACAGCAGGATCTAATATTTTCTCTTTTATTTGATAATGTTGACCCTTTGAACTATGTAGGATATACACTTGATGCAAGATTTTTAGATTTGATTTAATTATCTGAAATAAATAAGTAACTTTAAGATCTAATCACGTTTCAGGTGACTGGTAAAATAGTGTTTGCTAATAATGTATGCTTATGTGGATTGGTTTATTCATGTTGACTAGGACAGCTGGAGCTTGTTGGAAAGCTACCACTGGTCACATAGTGTACTTCCCATAAAATATTTTTAATTGGTTTTACTGTGAATTAGATAACAATATACTTTCTTCTTCTTTATTCAATAGACATTTTTTGGTTGAGCTCTGCAATCCATGAGTAGTGAGGGATGTTTTTTTGCTGTAACTTGTAAACATCAGCAGCTCAGACACATTAACTTGCAAAGCGTCACAGCACCATCTCTGAAAGGCATTTTGATACACAGGCTGTGGAGGTGCCAAATATACAAATATTGTTGTGAAACATAAATTAGCCAGTTTATTTAATTGGAATTTGAACAGCTGAGAGCAGATTTGCTTCAGTTACCTCCAGCTGCCCATTTAATTCTCTCAGTTGTATCCAGTGTGGGCATTTTCAGCACCTGTCACAATCAAATGCCCTGCATCCTTTTCAAATTCTGGATAGGTTATTACTCTCCTTACCAGTGGAGGGAAAATGGGCCTCCTTGACTTCTTCAATATTTGAGTTGAAATCCTGCTAATTTATTTTCATGTTGACACTCAAACAAAGAACCTTTTCTAATCCTGTGCAGCTGATCAGTTAATATTAATATTTAAAGATTATTAGTTGCTTGATTGGTGGTTTTTATCTTTCATCTCAGTGATTAAAGGAACATTTTCAGTCACCTGAAATCCAATAAAATAAAATATTCTACTCCTTGTATTTGTGAGAGAAATTGATTATTTTCTCTCTCACCGGGAACCTTGCTTAGGTTCTGGTCACTTGGAGCTATTTTAAGTAAGTCAGTGCTTAAATGGAGACCACTTAATTGGTAACTCCTTTGATGATCAAATATTTATATAAAGAATACTGTGTTAATGTAAATGGTGGCCTTATCATCACATTAACGTTAGCTTTCATCACATTCTATGTGACGTGCTAGGTTTTACTCCAATTTGGATGTGGTCTCTGTCAAACCCTGTAAGTGATAGATAAATTATCGTAATTCCCTTGTTCTGCTAGTTTCTCACACATACTTAGTAAGTGATATTAATTTATAAAACTGTTCTTGAATATCTGAACTTTTTATGTTTACTTCATTTTAAAAATAAAATGCCACCAATAACAGAATACTTAGAGAAGGTGCACATTCAGTGATTCAGGAACAGCCTGTTCCCCTCTGCCATCCGATTTCTAAATGGACACTAAGCCCAAGAACACTACCTCACTACATTGTTTATTTAATTCTGTTTCTCTGTATTTTTTCTATGTTTACCATGTATTATATTGTACTGCTGCCACAAAGTGAACAACGTGAGTATAGCTCAAATACCATCTACAGATTTGCTGATGATACAACCATTGTTGGTAGAATCTCAGGTGGTGACGAAAGGGTGTACAGGAGTGAGATATGCCAGCTAGTGGAATGGTGCCGCAGCAACAACCTGGCTCTCAATGTCAGTAAGACGAAAGAGCTGATTGTTGGCTTCAGGAAGGGTAAGACGAAGGAACACATACCAATCCTCATAGAGAATTCAGAAGTGGAGAGAGTGAGCAGCTTCAAGTTCTTTGGTGTCAAGATCTCTGAGGATCTAACCTGATCCCAACATATCGATGTAGTTATAAAGAAGGCAAGACAGTGGCTATACTTTATTAGGAGTTTGAAGAGATTTGGCATGTCAACAAGTACACTCAAAAACTTCTATAGTTGTACCGTGGAGAGCATTCTGAGAGGCTGCATCACTATCTGGTATGGAGGGGCTACTGCACAGGACTGAAGAAGTTCCAGAAGGTTGTAAATCTAGTCAGCTCCATCTTGGGTACTAGCCTACAAAGTACCCAGGACATCTTTAGGGAGTGGTGTCTCAGAAAGGCAGCATCCTTTATTAAGGACCTCCAGCATCCAGGGCATGCCCTTTTCTCACTGTTACCATCAGGTAGGAGGTACAGAAGCCTGAAGGCACACACACAGTGATTCATGAACAGCTTCTTCCCCTCTGCCATCTGCCATCCGATTCCTAAATGGACATTGAAGCTTTGGACAATACCTCACTTTTTATTAATATACAATATTTCTGTTTTTGCATGTTTTTAAAAAATCTGTTCAATGTACATAATCGATTTACTTGTTTATTTATTATTATTATGTTTTGTTTTATTTATTTTTTTCTCTCTGCTAGATTATGTATTGCATTTAACTGCTGCTGCTAAATTAACAAATTTCACATCACATGCCGGTGATAATAAACCTGATTCTGATAAATTAGCAACATATCAGAATAAGAATCAGGTTTATTATCACTGGCATGTGACATGAAATTTAAATAATAATAATAAAATAAAATAAAATAATAAATAAACAAATAAATCAGTTACGTATATTGAATAGATTATTTAAAAAAATGTGCAAAAACAGAAATACTGTATATTAAAAAAGTGAGGTAATGTCCAAAGCTTCAAAGTCCATTCAGGAATCGGATGGTCGAGGAGAAGAAGCTGTTCCTGAATCTCTGAGTGTGTGCCTTCAGGCTCTGTATCTCCTACCTGATGGTAACAGTGAGAAAAGGGCGTGTGGAAGGTAGTTTCCTATTTCAATACAAACAGAGAATATCTTTGTACTAAATTAATAATTTGTCAACAAAATTGTATACTCAGAGATTCATGTTTCAAAGTTTCTTGTGTTTTTAAATTAATTCCTGCAATTTGGAACTCAAAGTAGTTTCCTTTCTGATTACATGCATGTGAGAAGATATTCCACCATTTGATTAGATGCAAAGTTACAGGTGTGAATCTGTGATGGAAGACATAATTGCAATATTGTGTTAATGAATGTAATAACACTTGTTAAAAGAGATTTTTAAAATTTGCAGATGGCATGAAATGTAGAAGCATGGTAAATCCTTCGATAGGACATAAACACACTGGTACAATGGGAAAAATATGGCAGATAACATTTAACATCAGAAAGAGTGAAGTGATGAATTTTTGATAACAAGAGTCAGGGAAGCTGTACTAAATGGTACAACATTAAATGTAGAGCAAGATGATAAATACTTGGATAATGTGCAAAAATTTTTGAAGGTGGCAGGATATTAGCAAATCTGTTGTTGGCCATCTGTTCTCAAGTAAGACTATAACATCTAGTCTATAGTCTTGTGATGTGTGGAGATGGCTGATTATATCAATCTGGGCTTGAATTTTCCTTTCATGCAGGTGACAGAAGGGTAGGCATGCTGTAGTGGTTCTTGATTTTCAAGATTCATACCCATCATAAGATGAGAAGCAAAGCCATCAATTTGTGCTCAAAGCTTCTGATGCTATACAACAGACTGAGAGAACCCTGGTGGAATTGGAGACCTTGTGTTTTTTAGTATGCTGTATAACATTTTAAATCCAGTAGCAGCCAGTCACTATGTCACTTCAGAAAGTCTTGCTTTATTTCAGTCAGAGTCCCAAAGCAGGGAAACATCAAGTTGCGTTTTAATTGCGATATCCATGGCCAATATCACTTGGGTCCTCAGAACGTGCTAATAAAATACTAAGTAAACAGGAAATCTCTTCATTTTTTGTTTACTAGTTGGATTTTTATTTATAAATTTTTCATTTTTTAATTAAACAGTCGGTAAATTATAGGCATAAATTAAAGCTACCTGATAGAAAGACAAGAGTGGAATTGAGAGAAAAAAGTATTTCATGCAACAAATGATGAAAATCAGGAACTTGCTGCCTAAAAGGGCAGTCAAGACAAAAAATATCTAAATGTGCTCCTTAAGAGCAATAACCTGTATAGAGATGGATCAAGAGCTGGGATGCGGGACTACACTGAAGTCTGATTTTTGATAGCCATAGACATGATGGGCTGAATGGTCTCCTGCACTGTAAACTTCTATGATTTTATGACTCTTTGAAATGAACCAACTTGCAGAATTCTAAGCTCAGAAAGAAAGCAGAAATTTTAATTGAATTGTGTTAACTACAAGTGGAAGACATTTACCTTCGAATATTTGTACTTCAGATGTGTTAAGAGTATTGGAAGGAATGTGGATGTAAGACCATTACTCAATGTCAATATTATTATACCTTTTTAGTGCATTAAAATCTGAGATTGTGAGCAATACCCACATCCCAACAGTAATAAACTCAGTGGCCACTTTATTAGGTACACTTATACACCTGCTTGTTAATGCAAATATCTAATCAGCCAATCATGTGACAGCAACTCAGTGTATTAAAGCATGCAAACTTGGTCAAGAGGTTCAGTTGCTGTTCAAACCAAACATTAGACTGGTGAAAGAAATGTGATCTAAGTGGCTTTTACTATGGAATGATTGTTGTTGCTAGACAGGGTGGTTTGAGTATCTTAGAGACTGCTGATGTATTGGGATTTCACGCAAAACAGTCCATCAAAAGAATTGGGTAGCTTAATTCCTCTGTAGGTTGTGTAGGTAGGCGGGATTAGTGTTTGGATGTTTTTGATTTGCTTTTTAGCTTGTTTGACAATATTGTAGGCCGGATGGCCTGTTCCTATGCTGTGCTGTTCTATGTTTAGATTCCTCAGAATCTCTGAAGAATATCTACATAAGACTAGAACTAGGGTGCTGCAGTTCACTGTGTCTGTACCCCTGACTGTAAAGTCAATCACACTTCATCACTGGTTACGTTGTGTATAATTTACAGGATATATTGTAGTTAACTTGGACAGCATTCCTTTTTAGCCCTGGCGTTGAACTGTGAAATAATACTCGGACTCAGTTGAAGGAATTTTTTAAAAACTGTTATCTTCTTTAGGTTTAACCCTTACAACACAGGACTTCCAATAAATTTATTCTTGAATACCACAATCTACATTGAGAGTGGACTTCGTGCATCAATTTGAAATAATATTTATTTTATTTTTCAAATTGTTGAAGATTAATTTGTAATAATAGATGATATTTAATGGTGCCTTTCTCTTTCAGTGATTGAAATATCTGTGGTAAAATACGTTTTATATTGTGATATTTTCCTTTGGATTGAATAATAATCATATCAGAATCTTTCTATTGTTCCAGCATAGATGTGTATTTTACTGGTTTGATATGTGAGAAGAGCAGAAATGCCACACTTTCACACTGTGCTTAAACTGTTGCTTTAAACCATGTGTAATTTTCAGATTGTGAATGAATGTGAGTTGCAGAAAGAATGAAAGGTCAATGCAGTCTTCATGCAAATGAAAGTTTAAAAGAATAAAATGGTGAAAAAGTCAACACATTTATAAGAATGTTGCCTTACCTATAAGAGAGAAGGCAATGTCTCCACAAGGATATAGTGGCCTTGCAGTACAGTAGTTTCTGTGATTGATTATCAGTGAGACTGGTGCCTTCTGAGCCATTAAGAAATTTGGCTGGGCAGTTCCTTGCTTGGGTTATTCTCAAAATATTGATGAGTTTTCCTCTTCAGTTCTTCATGGAATGTCATCGTTTTCCATGCAGTGCTTCTTTTGGAGCATTGTTGAGTAACCTGGACCAAGCAATCACCTGTAGGCACATCAGGGACAATTGTGATTTCATAATGTAAATCTGAGTTTGGATAACTTTTTGTTATATCCTTCCTTAATTGTCATTCATTGGGGCTCCTCCCTGCTGCTTCCTTGTGGAACAAATCCCAACACCCCCAATGCTGCTCATTAGGAAGCCTAGTAATCCCTTTACTCTTTGATCCCTAATACTCCTGATCCTCCATGGCCCCATGACTCTTTGAGGATCTCTCCATGATCCAGGTGAAGCCCCATGACTCTCTGAGGACCTGACTCAGGACCCAATGAAGTCCCATAACTCTCTTGAGAACCTGGCTTAGGACCTGGTGAAACTCCATGGCTCCCAGAGGACCTGACTCAGGTACAAACACTTGATCAGGCATTGACCCAGCAATTTCCATGTTCAGGTCTCCTCAGTGACCTGATATCAGTCACGGGCTGACGGACACTATACAGCCTGGTCTTCCTGAACTGGTGTCTGTCCGGGGTGGCACATTTTCAACTATGAGGAATGCTACACCCATTCAGTATCTTTGTTGAAGCAGCCATCCAATGTGGTCATTTAGGGCCCTTCAATGAACAGATAATGTTTCTGGAATGCTACTAATGCCTGGTCCTGAGGCTGGGAGGAAAAGCAGGTATTTGAGAGGGAGAAGGATGATCAGCAAGTTGGAAGAAATGAGCAGAAGAAGTAGGTCAAATGTGACAAGCAACATTCTTTAACATTCCTGTATCTCATGGATCAATATTTAAAGAATCTGACAACACAGAATCAGGCCATTTGTCCCATCTTATCCATGCTGACAAAATGTCGATTTGAGCTAGCACCAAAGAATCTGCTGGAGGAATTCAGCATCAGAGGGAGGAAAGGAATTTTGGGTTGAAAACTTGCTCAGGACTGAGCTATTTGAGCTAGTGGCATTTACCTGCATTTGCCGGACAACACTTTTGGCCTTTTGAGACAGGTCCTGGCCTTTTATAACATATCATTTATTCATTAGTGGCTTGTATTGTCTTATTAAGGACCATAGGTCAACCTGTGCATGTGTGTTCACCTGAATGTAGCTGCACCATAGCTGAAATATAAAATTGATCTGACAAACATTCTCTTTGTTGAAAGGGCTTTTTCAATTATGGAATATGAAAGTCTTTCCATGTTTTTGCCAGTGTGATGGGAAGCTCGTAAAGATTGTCGGTGTTTGATCTTTCATGGGGGTTGCCTTTTTCACTCTGAAAATACCTAGGTCGTTAAGTGATTTCTTTGAGAGAAAAAGAAACAATAGAAGAGCACTGGATTCATTATTATATTCAGTATTTCATACCGAAGTTTGAAACAACAATTTATATTATGCACATGAGAGATTCTGCAAATGCTGAAAATCCAAAGAAACATACAAAAAATACTGAAACAACTTCATATATGGAAATTTATTTTAAGATATGTAGTTAGGTTTTTAAACCATAATTTACCACTGGCATATACGGAAAATTTAGCAATTAAAATATTTGCTTGTTTCAGAGTCCTTAAGAAAGTGAAAATGTTACCCAGAATGTCTCTGATGTATAGTTACAAACTGAGAGTGGTACTGTATACTGTATAATACTGAAGCAGCTGATCAGCTATAATTGTATTGAACACTGCAGCAGGTTTACGGGACAAAATGGTCTCCTACACATTTTCTATATTTCTCTCCGTTTTTAGGAGTTGAGTTAACTTGACGAGAGGTAGTTACTGAAGGCGTATCTGAAGAATAGGTAATTTTTCTAAAAGGGTAAATAGGGAGGAAGGTAAATAAAGGGTAAAGCACACTTGGCATATTTAACATTACAGATGCTAATGGAACCAACTGCAAATGTGTGCTGCCTGATTCAAGATTGCCAGTGACCCTGATATTACCATATGAAATGGTGTCTGCATCAACTTCTGACAGGAGGGTTTGGATCTGTTCTGTCACTAAAGCATAAAAATCCTAGACATCAAATTTACCCATTTGTTGCTGTACTCTGTCTCTCCAAATGATTCAAGGACAAAAGAGAAAATCATTGCCTATCTGGAAAATCAAAGGTTTAACATTTTGATGACTTTTAACAATGTTTTTTAATGTAGTATGAGATTGCATTAAGGACACAAACAAATAACAGCATATTATTCCCTTTATTTTTGAGGATTATTGATCAAAATCTCTGCTTTAGAAAATATTTCTTGGATAATAATGTGCAGTGAAGCATTGCTTACTGTTTCTGGGTATAGTGTAAAACTTCACACAAATTCATCTGTAGTATAGGTACGTGAAATGTCAAATGCAAAGCAGACATATTATTAAGTGGTGAGCTGTACTAATGAGCAAATTGATTATTGTAGATAATCAATGTTGTTAATATAAATACAAGCATGGACTCCTAGAATCATAGAATCATACAGCATAGAAACCAGCCCCTTCAGCCCATGCTGACTGTTAAGCCTACCTGCACTAATCCCATTTGACTGCATTAGGCCTGTTATTCTACATTCCTTTTCTAATTAATTATCTGTCCAAATACTTGTTAAACATTGTAAATGTATCCCTAACTATGAGGTCCAATTTTAATAAAATTGTTATTCTTGAATCTCAACCTTTGATAAGCTTATTAGTTTTTACTTGATTTTTAAAAAAACTTTCACAATTTTTTGTTTTGATCAGATTTAAGTTTAAGTAAATTTATTATCAAACTACATAGATGTCACCAAAAACAACACTAAGATTCATTTTCTTGTGGGCATACTCAATAAATCTCTAGAATAATAACAATTACAGAATCAATGAAAGACTGCCCAACTTAGTCTTCAATCAGAGTGCACAAGACAACAAACTGCAAATACAAAAAGAAAGAAAAAACAATAATGAATAAATAAGCAATAGGTATCAAGAACATGAGATGAAGAGTCCTTGAAAGTTTTCCCACAACCAATGGATGTATTTTCAAGGACTATGCATCTCATTTTCACAATATTTATGAACTACCACATTAGTCAGCTTACATTAATTTGTAATATTTTTAAAATTTTCTTCCTACATCCCCTAATAATACAAGCCTCTCAGCTTATTAATACAATAAAGTGATCAATACCTATGCATCCAATACCCTAAGCAGGGACCAAAGGCAAAGTTTGTGGTTCTGGCAGACTGGTTTAACTTCTCATGAGGTTAACTCACAGGTGCCAAAGGAGTTGAATGCTTTCATTGTGTTGATGAAGCTAGACAAAGACAAAATGAATGTCTGCACAGAAGCTTTTGTGCATTGAAATTAAGTATTTTGCTAAAATATTTCTATTCCAAAGATTTCGTAGCTCTTTCCATGGACATCACTCAGGATAGAAATCATAGTTCTGCAAGAGTCTAGTTTAGAAAGTGATGATGGAACCATAAGGACATCTTTTACACTGTTTGGCTTACTTCACACCTTTAAGAATTGTATATTCCTGCCCTTGCTTTCACAGAATTTAAAACATGTTTGTCAAGATCCAGAATTCTGCAGGCACAGCCTAGTGCTAGAACAAAGAGTTAACCTGCAGAATAATACTGCAGCCACTGATCTGTAGCAGACAAGGGTGAAGTTGCATTGCCACAGATCATCTGCTAAATTAAAACTGGGATGCTAATATTAATCCCTTTTGTCATGGTCCGGATCGGGTTCCCTTTAAATTTACTTTGTTTGTGTTACGATCCAGGCCGGTGACTTCCTGTTTCCCTTTGGATCCCTGTTTTCTCGTGACCCTCGGGCTTGGTGATTAGAGGCAATTTACTCTCAGGGGAACCGGCAGTTTATAAGTCTTCGGCTTTCAGCCATTCGGTGCGAGGGCGTTAACAAAGTCACCAAAGGTAGTGCGAGCCAATGTCATCTGGTCGGAGCCTACTAAGTTTCTTGCCAGAGCAAGCCTAGTCTCCTCCTGAAGCAGGTGCCAGCAAACCGCCTTCCCTTGCCAGAGCGGGTCAGTCAAAGTTAACCCACTGGGGTGAGTCAAGAGCTCGCCGCTGCTTGGAGCGTACTTGTGACCAGTGATAGTTCTGTCCATCGTTGTGTGGTCTCCATATCCAAGTCTTGCATCTAGAAGGGGTCCTGACCCTGTACCCTGGAAGGGTCCTGACCCTGTGTCAAGTAGAGTCCCGACTCCGTCCTGTGTCTAAGGAGGATTCCCGACTCAGTGTTTTATGTCCTATGTCTGAGTCTGTCCCGTGAATAAGAAGAGTCCCAACTCCGAGGTTTCAAGTATCAAGTCCTAGCTCCAAAGGTTTCAAATATCAAGTCCTGGCTCTGGAGGTTTCAAGTGTCAAGTCCTGGCTCTGGAGGTTTCAAGTATCAAGTCCTGGCTCTGAAGGTTTCAAGTATAGGTGTCCCCTGCTTTTCAAACATTTGCTTTACAAAACCTCACTGTTACAAAAGACCTACATTAGTACCCTGTTTTCGCTAACAGAAGGTGTTTTCACTGTTACGAGAAAAGCAGCGCGTGAAAAAAATCAGTGCGCGCCCTGAGCAGCCACTCTCCCCTGGATTCGGAACTGCATTCTCGCTGGCTTTGCTTAAACACGTGCCTGTGAGCAGTTGTTTGCAAGATGAGTTCTAAGGCAGGGGTTCCCAACCTTTTTTGCACTGCGGACCGGTTTAATATTGACAATATTCTTGCGGACCGGATGACCTGGGCGGGGGAGGGGTAGGGTTGCCAACGGACAAGAGTAGCAGTCAAATACATTGTGTTTACCCCAAAAAAGACTACAATGACCATGAAGCCTTGCACGGGCACCAGTGCGCATGCGTGTACCTGCCGATTTTTTTCTACAAATCGTTTTTACCGATTCTGTTCGGGGGCGGGGGGGTTGGTGTTAATCACAACCGGAATATAGGTGATAAGTGGCTAATACACTCAATTTTGTTTATAAAAGGGTTTATCTAACGAATTTAATATTAAACACACAGCGCATTTTCCTCGCATGAATATGGTGATAAGTCAATTATCGGGGAGGACAGGGGAGCTTGAAGTAATTGTTGAACGAACTTCTAGTAGAAGTGGTAGAGACAGGTTTGATATTATCATTTAAAGAAAAATTGGATAGATATATGGACAGGAAGGGAATGGAGGGTTATGGGCTGAGTGCAGGTCGGTGGGACTTGGTGAGAGTAGCGTTCGGCATGGATTAGAAGGGCCGAGATGACCTGTTTCCGTGCTGTAATTGTTATATAGTTATATAAGTCACTTATCAGTCAATAGCATCATCACATTTTAAGTAACGTTTGGATATTAAACGGACAGCACATATTTTCCCCGTATGAACATATAAAATAATTGCAACACACCAATATCACTGAATCAGTGGGAGCCCTGGGCTTGTTTCCCTGCAACAACACAGTCCCATCGAGGGGTGACGGGAGACAGTGATACTCGAAGGGGGTTCCTTATGTCCAGTCTATTCCATAATTTAGTTTTCATTGCATTGATTGCAGAGATATGTTGGAAAAGGAAGCAGCGTTTTCAGTGCTTTCGTGGCTATCTCAGGATATTTAGCCTTGACTTTGATCCCAAATGCCGGCAGAGATGTTATGTCAAACATACTTTTCAGCCCGCCGTCAGTTGCAAGCTCAAGGAGTTGATCTTCTTCCCACACTGGCATGGATGACGCGTGGGTTCATGCTCAACAGTGGGCGTGACAGGGAATGAGGAAAGGTGCAGCTGACTCATATTGCCAAATCATATCGTTTCCTCGTGGCCCGGTAGCTCATGCTCTGTGGCCTGGTACCGGTCCGCAGCCCGGTGGTTGGGGACCGCTGTTCTGTGGTATCAGAAAAGGCTGAAAGAGCTCGTAAGGGTGCTACACTTAGCTTAAAACTAGACATAATTAAGTGTTTTGATCGTGGTGAACAAAGTAGGGACTAAGTGAGTTTGGCTTGTGGAAGCTGACAAGATGATGTTGAAGAGGTTTTGGCATCCCATGACCAAGAACTGATAGATGAAGAGCTGATGCAATTGGAAGAGGAAAGGATAACAATCGAAACTGAATGAGTAATGATAAAGTACGACTTTAATTTTGAAAGGGTACGTCGGTTTAGGGGATTTTTGCAGGATGGTTTGAGTGCTTACAAAGAACTGTATGTTAGACAAATGTACAAGGCTCAGCAGTCAATCAAGCCTTCCACATCAGCCACAGCAGATGACGAACCTCGACCTTCGACATCAAGGCGGGCAGTCATAGGAGAAGATGAGCTGCCTGCTATAATGGAAACGGCCGATGAGATGACACCCCAGTGTCCCACCACCCCAACACCCAGGCTGCAGACAGATACTGATTCACGAAGAATGCAGCAGTAGCCGGGAGACATACAGCACATCTTTAAGAAAAAAGCCGAAATAAACATGTTAATTATTTATGTGCCGGGCAGCACCTAATTAATTAGCATGTTTATTTCGGCTTTTTTCTTAAAGATGTGCTGTGTCCCTCCCGGCTACCGCTGCATGCTTCGCAGATCAGTATCGGCTCGCTGCCCGCAGGGTGGGGGCCACTGCACCACCCAAACTCCAACAACTCAGTCTAACACATCATCATCAGTGCGCTCTGCGCTTTCCCAATTCTGGTAAGTGATACTACACTGTACATACATTATTTCTACTTGATATCGGCTGTGTATGTTTACATGTTATTTGGTATGATTTGGCAGCTTCATAGCTTAAAGGTTACTGGAGAGCGCTTGCGCCTTGTTTTTGCCGACGGTGCTTGCGTGAGATTTTTGCTACGGAGAACAGTTTAGGCAATGATTGTGGAAAAGTATTTCTACTTTATATAAGCTGTGTGTCTATCATATCATTCTTGCTTTTACTATATGTTACTGTTATTTTAGGTTTTATGTGTTGTTTGGCATGATTTGGTAGGTTACTTTTGGGTTTGCGAATGCTCACAAAATTTTCCCATATAAATAAATGGTAATTGCTTCTTCGCTTTACGACATTCCGGCTTACGAACCGTTTCATAGGAATGCTCTACCTTCAGATGGCGGGGGAAACCTGTATCAAGTCCTGGCTCTGGAGATTTCAAGTATCGAGTCCTGGCTCTGGAGGTTTGAAGTATCGAGCCCTGGCACTGGAGGTTTCAAGTATCGAGTCCTATGTTCCGAGGTCCATGTTCCGAGCCCTAGTCCAGACCCTTAGTCCCAGCCTACGCCAGGGCCTGAGTCCTTGTCCACTACGCTATTTCCGCTTCTGCTTTGCTCTCCTTGTAACCAGCAATAAACTCAATTCAGTTAACCTCACAAGACGTGTTTGTGTCTTGCATTTGGATCCACCATCAATGCCCCCCTTGTGACACCTTTAGCCTTTTAGATGCCAATGTGTAGGTTGTGTGAGTTTTGATAATATATAAGCTGAAAACAAATACATTTGCAAAATAAACTTGCATCTCTGGCTATGAGTCCATTCATGAGAAAAATAAAGAAGACCCATTCTTCCTTGCACAACCTAGACAGTGTTAGACCAGAAGACATAGGAGCAAGCCATTTGGGGCCTATCAGGTCTTCTGTGCCATTCCATTATGTCTGATCTGTTATCCCCTTAACCACATTCTCCTGCCTTCCTGCCGTAACCTTTACTGCCTTGACTAATCAAGAACCTATCTGTGCCCACTTTAAATATACCCAGTGACTTGGCCTCCACAGCCATTTGTGGCAATGAATTCCACAGATTAATCTCCCTCTGGCTAAAGAAATTCCTCCTTATCTCCGTTCTAAATGGACAACCCTCTATTTTGAGGCTGTGCTCATTGGTCCTCAACTTGCCCACTATAGGAAACATCCTCTCCACATCCACTCTATTTAGGCCTTTCTATATTCGACAGGTTCCAATGAGATTCCCCCTTACTCTTCTAAACTCCAGCGAGTACAGGCCCAAAGATATCAAACGCTCCTCATACGTTAAGCCTTTCGTTCCCAGAGTCATTCTCGTGAACCTCCTCCGGACCCTTTCCAATGGCAGAGCACCTTTTATAGATAAAGGGTCCAAAAATGCTCACAATGTGGCCTTATAAAGCCTCAGCATTACATCCTTGTTTTTATATTTCAGTCCTCTTGAAATGAATGCTAACGTTGCATTTGCCTTCCTTACCACCAACGCAATCTGCAAGTTAACCTATAGGGAATCCTGCATGAAAATTCCCAAGTCCCTTTGCTCCCCTGGTTTTGAATTTCCTCCCCATTTAGAAAATAGTCTATGCCTTTATTCCTTCTACCAAAGTGCATGACCACACACTTTCCTACACCATATTCTATCTGCTACATCTTTGCCCATTCTTGCATTCTGTCTAAGTCGTTCTGCAGACTCCCAGTTTTCTCAGCCTCTCAAGATAATACCACTTATCTTGGTATTATCTGTAATCTTGACCACAAAGCCATCAGTTCCATCATCAAATCATTGACATCTAACATGAAACGAAGCACTCACTACACTGATGGCCTGCGGAACACCATGAGTCACCGATAGCCAACTAGAAAATTTCCCCTTTATTTCAACTCCTTGCCTCCTGCCAATCAGCCAATACTCTATCCCTGCTAATATTGCTCCTGTACCCTGACCTCTTACCTTGTTCAGCAGCTTCATGTGTGATACCTTGTCAAAGGCCTTCTGAAAATCCACTGACTCTGTTGTCTATCCTGTCTGTCAGATCCACAAAGAATTTCAACAGCTTTGCCAGGCAAGATATCCCCTTAAGGAAATCATGCTAATTTTGGCCCATTTTATCATGTGCCTCCAAGTACCTTGAAACCTCAGCCTTAATAATAGACTCCAACATCTTCCCAATCACTGAAATCAGACTAACTAGCCTATAATTTTCTTTTTTTCTGCTTTCTTCCCTTCTTGAGTAACATTTGCAATTTTGCATTCCTCAGGAAACATTCCAGAATCCAGTGACTCTTGAAAGATTGTTACTAATGTCTCCACAATCTGTTCAGCCACCTCTTTCAGAACCCTGAGAAGTAGTCCATCTGGTTCAGGTGACTTATCTACCTTCAGACCTTTCAGCTTCCCAAGCACTTTCTCCTTATTAATAGCAACTACACTCACTTCTGCCCCCTGACAATCTCAAATTGCTGGCGTACTCCACAATGAAATTGATGCGAAATACTTGATTAAGTCTGTCTGCCATTTCTTTGTCCCCCATTACTACCCTTCCAGCATCATTTTTCAGAACTCTTGATGTATTCACTCTCGCCTTTCTTTTATATATCTGAAAAACATTTTGTATCCTCTTTTATATTAATGCTAGCTTATCTTCATACTTAATTTTTTTCTCTCCTTATGCCTTTTTAGTCACCTTCTGTTGGATCTTAAAAGTTTCCCAATTGACTAACTTCCCATTAACTTTTGCTATCTTGTATGCTCTCTTCCTTGCTTTTATGTTGTCTTTGACTTCCCTTGTTAGCCATGGTTGCATCATTCTTCCTTTAGAATACTTCTTCATCTTGGGAATGTATCTTGCCTCCGTTGGGTAAGCCAGGCCGTCTTGCCGTTACCTGCGGTTGGTTCTGTCCCTTCTTGTCCCATGCCTCCGTCGGGTGGTGATCCGCACCCTGCCTAGGAGGAGCCTGCCAAGCCTCGCCTCAAGTCTCTAGCCTCAAGCCTGAAGACCACAGCCTTCTGCCTCCTGCCAAGACTCACCTCAGGTCTCTAGCCTCTAGCCTCAAGCCTGAAGACCCCAGCCTCCTGCCTCCTGCCAAGACTCACCTCAAGTCTCTAGCCTCTAGCCTCAAGCCTGAACACCCCAGCCTCCTGCCTCCTGCCAAGCCTCGCCTCAAGCCTGAAGACTCCGGCCTCATCCTGCCTGCCAGCCAAGCCTTGTCCTTGCCTAGTTCTGGGGTCCGAGCCAGAGGCAAGACCCTGGTACTGGGTCCTTGTCCAGTCTCTGGCTCGGAGTCCAAGCCCGGGCTCCTAGCTCTCTTGTCCAGTTCTGTTCCGGGTTCCCGGTTTTCATGTCCATGTCCTTGCCCTTACCCTGTATCCTAGACCTGTCCCTAGTACTTCAGTGTCTGTGTCTTGCACTTGAGTCCGTTCCCAGCCACCCCCGTATGACAGCTCGACCAGCTGAGTTCCTCAAGCGGGTGGTTTGTTACTCCAAATTCTAGCATCTGTAGTCTCTTGTGCCTCTCAGATGAACTAGAAACGTTGGAAAGATCTGAAGCCAGAGTTGTAATCCAGGATGAGTCAATATATGCAGAGATTTCAATGGAAAGAAAGAAAAAGTGGTTATGAATCCTATATTGACCAGAATACATACAGCTAGGGGGTCACTTTATTAGGTGCACCTGTGCACCTGTTTGTTAATGCAAATATGTAATCGACCAATCATGTGGCAGCAGCTCAGTTCATAAAAGCATGCAGACATGGTCAAAAAGTTTAATTGTTGTTTGGACCAAACGTCAGAATGGGGAAGAAATTTGATCTCAGTGACTTTGACTGTGGAAAGATTACTGGTGCCAGACGGGGTGGTTTGAGTACTTCAGAAACTGTTGAACTCAGATTTTCATGCTTCACGGTCCCTAGACTTTACAGAGAATGGTGTGAAAAGCAAAAAAAACATCCAGTGAGTGGTAGTTCTGTGGGTGAAAACACCTTGTTAATGAGAGAGGTCAGAGGAGAATGATCAGACTGGTTCAAGCTGACAGGAAGCAACAGAAAATCAACCAACCACCATTACAACAGTGGTGTGCAGAACAGCATCTCTGAATGCACAACTTGTTGAACTTTGCATTGGATGGGCTACAGGAGCAAAGATCACGAACATACATTCAGATGCCACTTTATAAGGTTCAGGATATATCTTACAAAGTGGCCACTGAGTATATCTAGTATCATATTAAGAAACCATCGATTTTAAATCAGTTTTCCTCAGCAATTCTAAGCAGGCCTGCAGATAAAAAGGCTTAAATCTGGCACCCATAGGACTGCTTTTTTTAAAGAGCTGAAGCAGGCAAAAAGGACTGAATGGCCCCCTCCTATGCCTTCATTCAATGATTCCACCTTTAATTATTGAAATAGAGAGGTGAATAGGAGCTAGTTTCTACATGTTCACCAGATGTTGTGTTGTATATTGAGTCTGGTGCCCTCCTTAGTTTGCCTGGCTCATGTAACAACACTATTCTCTTCCAGCCAATCAGACTGAACTCAGCTTATCTGCTTTAACAATGTCACTTTCCACATTAGAACTTCTCAAGTGTTCTCTTTGATTTTGGATTTTATTAAAGTAGGCTATATTGGCTATATTAAAGGAACTAAGTAAATACCAGTTTTTATTGCTGTAGCCATAGATATTTGCAAAACTTAGACCTAGTGGCCTTAATATTCTAGCTATCTGAAGCACTGTTGCATTTCAGCAGTGATACATTTTCCATCATACAAAACTGCATCTCCATCCTTGTAAAACAAAGCAGGTTATTAGCAGGTGTTAGCTCTTAAGCAAAATTTAAGAATCCCCTCTGAGGTAGTCACAGGTTATGGGTGAAACTGAGATCTCCTTTTCTCCTGCATTATTTGTGAATTATTATGGCCAGACTGAAACCTTTAGAAAGTTCATGATAGGAATAGCTCTAATTATTAATTTCACAAAATGGAGTTGATGTAAATATTTTTCTGATTTAAACACAATCTCTTTAGTTCCTTAGTTGAGGGTATGCTGCTGAAACAGAATGCAGTGGCAATATATGTAAAGATGTACAAAAACATTTGGAATTATAACTAGGATCCTAAATATCGATTTTCTTTCTCGAAAACATTTGGTTTTTGAGCGACTTTTATAGATCGTGGCTTTATGCATAAAGATGCATGTTCTTTTTTCAGTCAATGAGATCTTTAAAAGCTGTGCCATTAATGAGTTTTTTTAATTGACTGAATGCTACAGCATTGAATAAAGTATCAGAGAGATCAGACTGCCTATTGGGATTAGCCTATCACATACTAGCAATAAATCTCAGAAAATGGCATTTTCAAATGTAGTTTTAGGGTAAAAATAGCTAAATTTTTATAAGAGGAGCATAAAATTATTGAGGACTTGGTCTTGGTGTTTTCCTTTAGGTTATTATATGGTAAGGTGTGATGATGAATCTAATGTAGTGAAAGCACCTCGCAAATTTCAGCTCACTGATCATATATTTGAATGGTACACTTTTTATGATCTATTAGCAGCTGGAAACTTGAGTATTTACTTTTCATTATCCAGCACAGAAGGAACACCAAGTCTACAATGGAATTCAATTAAAAACAAATGCCTACAGATACAAAAGGTTGTGTCTGTTATCTGCTGGATGAATCTTTTAATTATACTGAAAAATAATTAATTTTCATTTGGCTTCATGAAACAAACTTGGAATTATGATCATTAATAGTGAAACAACCAATCATTTTCAAGTCAAAGCACAGACTACATCTGTTTTGGGCAGTGAATCTTTAATCTTTCTCCAGTTCGATGTTGAGAGCTGAGGATTTCCAGTGCAGGCGGCCTGTTCAACAGTAATTAAAGAAGCTCATTTTTTCTTACATTTAATCTAACAGTAAGTCTGCAAAGCTCAATAAACTGCCTGCTGCTGTAATGAAATTCACTGTCAAAGCACATTCCAAGTAACAAAAAGGATTGTATGCGCAGTGAGGCTTCCTCCACTGGGAAGTCTCTCTGCCTTATCCGGTTAACAGTTTATTGGCTGATTCCAGCACAGACAGTGTTTATGCAATTGACAGCAATGCTGACCCAGACCAAAATTTCTCCACGTTGCTCAAGGCCATTACAGGATGTGCCAGCTGTAAGAGCTTGCTGGTTACCATTTTCAGTGGAGAGCAGGTCACTCTCATATTCGGTCGATTGTGTACTCTTTTCCCTAGATGCTGCCTGGCCTGCTGAGATCCTCTTGCATTTTGTGTGTGTTGCTTGGATTTCCAGGATCTGCAGATTTTCTCACCTCATCCACACATAATCATTTAGATATTTTCCCCATAATGCATGAACTTCAGAATCAGAATCAGGTTTATTATCTCTGATATATGTGGTGAGTTTTTTTGTTGTTGTTTTGTGGCAGCACTACATGCAACACATAAAAAAAATGCTATAAGGTTCAATAAAGACTTTAAAAAAAGTAAGTAGTGCAAAACATAGGTAGAATAGAAAAAGCAATTTCTGAAACATTAAATGTATGTTTTCAGGCTTCTATACCCCTCTCTGATTGTAGTAATGAGAAGAGGGCATGTCCTGGATGATGAGGGTCCTTAAAGATGAAAGCCATCTTCTTGAGGCAGTGTCTTTTGAAGACGTCCTCGGTGCTAGAGAGGCTGGTGCCCTTGATGGAGCTGACTGAGTCTGCATAATGTCTGATAATGTGCATTGGCACCTGCATACCAGAGGGTCCTGCAACCAGTCGGAGTGCTCTCCACGGCACATTGTAAAAATTTGCTAGAGTCTTTGGTGGTGCCTTGTAATGATCAACTGGAGTGTTCAAGGACATCTTAAAACTCTCACTGCTTTAAAAGGGCATCGATCATACTGGTATCCAAGAAAAGCAAGGAGTGCTGCCTAGCGACTATCACCCTGTAGCACTCAAATCTACTGTTAGCGCACTGGAAGCAGTTCGGAGACTTACTTAGCTATTTCTATTTATTTACAAACCTAGAGGAGTGGGCAGAATGAAAGTTATCAAAATCCCAGTTTGAAAATAGGTTGGAGAGCATCTTGCAATGTGAGTATTTGGACTCTGTCGTGGGTAATAATTGGTCTGTATTTGGAATTTCGAAGACTACGGATTGACCATACTGAAACATACAAGATTTGGAGAGGGCACAACAGGTTGGGTTTTAAGGTGTCCTAGAAGAAAAATCTGCAACAAGAACAAAGAAAATGTTCTTTTTTTTGAGACATTATAAGTGTTGCTTACTTCGATGTACTCGTGTTAATTTTGGATAATAATCATAATAAAAAGATTTGAAAAGAAAGAAAGAAGACATGGTTATAAATAACAAATGACGATGAATGAACTCAGTGGGCTGAGCCGAGTTTGTAGGTGGAAAAGGAATTGTCGACATTTCTAGTTGAAATCATGCAGCAGGACTCAAGATTAGCAAAGCAACTGGTCAATTTCAAGTCAAAGCACAGAATACAACACCTTCTCTGAACACTGAATCTTTCACCTTTACCCAGCTCAGGATCTTGATGTCTTGATGCAGAGTTTCGACCTGAAATATCAACAATTCCTTACCCCACCTCCCCACTGATGCTGCACAACATGTTGTTTGTTGCTCCAGATTCCAGCATCTGGTTTCTTTCATGCACAGATTCATAGGAGTTGAAGCCTGGGGCAGGACAGAGCCATCATCATAGTGAATGGTGGGAAAGAGATGAGGGGACAACTGGTCTAACTACCTTTTCCAGAAGCTCCCTTCTGGAAAGTGCTATAGGGATACCAAAACAAAAAAAACAAAGCTTCATGCCTTCTTAAAAGTTTCCTCCCCAGGCAATTCCTCTGATCAACAATTCTTGTTAGTCCACACACCCTCTATCTATTGCCTCAGTCACTGCACTGCACTATACACACTTAAAACTACTTTTTCCTACATTGTCAATACATGCTGGTATTTATGTATTTATGCACATTTTATTCCATATCTGTACTTCCAACTTTACTTTTATATAATTCTTTATTCTGTATAATTGTTGAATGTTGCCATTTTTTGTTGCATGTAGCACCAACAATTACAAGCACCGGTAATTTCCTAATACATGTCAATCTATATGGCAAATAAAATTGATCCTTGAATCCTGCTTCTATTTTCTTATGTTCCAGACCACTATCTGGAATGGGCTAGTGATTGTATGAGGAAATATTGGACAGTCTAGGACAGTAAGAAGAAAGGCTTGATTGAAAAGTAATGTTCTGAGGTTCCTTGATTTGGGAAAGGATGTTTCCTCTTGTGGGAAAATCTAGAACTAGGAATCAGTGCTTAAAAATAAGAGTTACCTATTTCAAAGTGTAAAGGGTTGCAAACTTCTTTTCTCAGGAGGTTTTGGAATTTTTTTCTTCGAAGGATGGTGTCTCAGTAGCCAGATTCTAGACATGTAATGGGGTGAATGGGCCATTATGTGAAAATAAGGGATAGTGGATAATCTTATTAAAGGCAAAACAGAATCAAGGAACATTTTGGTCTATTCCTGCTCCCAATTTGTAGGTTTGTATGTACATAAAAGATCCTAATTTACATGTGGAATGTTGCCCATTGCCTGAGAATCATGCTTATTCACTTAGCCTGGACACCTGTAAAATGACAGTGGATAGATAAATAGTGCAGTAAATGGTGCAATTGTGATGATTAATGCCTGTTCTGGTAAGTAGTGTGAATGTATGCTTGTACTAGATTAACTGACCGATCCTGCAATAAGATGACGTGAGTTAGCGCACTAAAAAGATGAATCTTTTTACATTGCGAGAACTTGGCTACTTCCCTACATTATAATTTGGCACCTTCAGAATTGTTCCTGAAAGCTATCATAATGTGTTCATATTTTGCATCAAAAAAGGATTGTAACGCTTTTAGTTCTTTTGATTTTCATTTTAACACTGTGTCATGTCTACTCTATACTGGCTGATCTACAAAAACTAAATATAGATGAATTGAAGACTGAATTACTTCTTTATTTTATTAGTCAGAATCCTGTTCAGTTTTTATCATATTAATCTGACCAGTGCTTTCTCATTTTACTTGAATGAAAGTGTGTTTCATTTTGATCACTATTATATATTTCATCATCATTGAGAAACATAATCTCTGATTCAAGGCAAAAATAAAAAGAAAGCAGGTGATAAAATGTATCCTGTGCACCCATCTTTCTTCATGGTGATTCTTCTTTCAAAGGGTCTTCATGTTATTTTGAGGATATCTGATAGTTGCACTGTGGTGGAGAGATTGACTGCCTTAATTATCACTGAGTTGTTGCCTCACTGCATCCTGTTCCAAAATGAAAATATGAAAATATGTCAGATGAGCAGATAAATTATGATTTATATTTTTCTTTTCTGGGGATACTGTAAATAAGTACTATTTCAGTGTACAGCCTGGAATATAATATCTGTGCCTTGAAGCATGAGATCATCTCAAGCTTACTAATAGCAGCTAAAGTACTGGATGCACGGCCTTTAGCTAAAACCACCAAGCATGTTAATTCTTGCTTTATAAATAATGGGCTGGATTGTGTTTTCTGACTGCTGAGGTTCTGACTGTCAGTCTTTTGATGTTCAACACATCTTTAATGTCTGCGCCAGTAGTTTGAAAGTCTAAGGCTATCTGGAATTAAGATGGCAGTGCATTCAGCCAACTGTTGTCCCACTTAACTTGGTATTGAGGCCAGGGATAAGGAAGTGGGGTGTCAGGAAGGATCTGAGTCCACAGTTCCTCGGCCTTACACCAGTGAGGGCTAGTGTACATTCATTTGATGTTTTAAACATTTGGTTAATGTCGTTTTCAATCATCCTTACCCCCCCCCCCTCCGATCATTGAGTCAGTAATCAAAGTCTTGCAATGCCTGCATGGTAACTAGGCCTTCACTGGTTTAGCCCCAGAGTCCTCAACTCTCAAATACCCAGATAGCAGTAACATGTGCTGCTGTCAGGTGCCTTTGAGCAGTTTTCCATTTTAAAAACTATCTATCGAGGCTTAAATAATTAAAAATAAATTAAAAATCTGTGAATGTGTTGTTGACACTATGGGAAAAAGTATGTGCTGGAATTATTTTACTTTGTTTCAGTTTTTAATTATTTATTAGTATCTAATTATATTCTTGTTAATCTTAATTTTTTAATTATCTAAATCGATTCAAATAAATTTTGAATGAGATGTTAAAAACCTGTTCGGAACTCTTTGGTAGCAAACACTCCAGAGGTGAGGCCCTGGTGAGTCTGCTGATAGAAAGCCTTGTCACTTCACCACACCCTGCTGATCCTCTCCAAGACTGAAAGCCAGGGACAATTGGGCTCTCACATTCACACCGGATTAGCAAATGCTTCGGGATTATGGAGGGTTAGGGAGTCGGAGGATGTGGCGGGGGCGGGGGTGTGTGGAGAGAAATGGCATATCTAGGGAAATTAGGCAACATTCCATCCTATGATTAGTTATCAACTAACATTCAAAGATTGAATGATTACTGCAGTAAAGTTAATTAAAAAGGAAACCACCAAAAGTTTTGATTATTTAGGATAATTCATAGGCTAATGCAGATATAACTTTCTAAATCATATACATCCAGATGTTGGATTTCCATGACGCTTAATTTTCTAGGCATTTTCAGATTAATTTCTTGAAGCATTTCCCATGGTAGTGCTCTGGTCGAGTGAGTAAATGGAGAGGGCTAAAACTTTGAGGCACCCCATCCAGTGAAAATGGTGGCAGAACCTTGAAACTACTCCCTGTTTCATTTCTGCCATTACCATTTGCAATCTGGATTTGTTGGCCCAGTGAATGTTTTCCTCTAATGCTGATCACCTTCTGATATTCAAAATAGTATCTTTGGATCAACAGACTTTGAATAAACACTAATCAATTGCTCCTGTGTGGAATATTAAAAAGCTCTGAAGGGCTGATAAATGGATTAGCATATCCTAATTTAAAGTCCCAGCAGCATGCACAAAATGCTAGAGGAACACAGCAGGCCAGGCAGCATCTACGGAAAAGAGTACAGTAAATGTTTCAGGCAGAACCCTTCAGCACAACTGGAGAAAAAAAAGATACAGTCAGAGTACGTCCACACTAGACTGAATAAACCTGTAACCGTAGCTTTTTCTCTTCGTTTTGACCCTCCATCCACACTGAAATGGCGTTTTCCTCCCCCGAAAACAGAGCTTTTCTAAAACGCTCTCCAGAGTGTTTAAATCTGAAAATGCCGGTTGGGCATTGTAGTGTATACGGGGTAACTGGAGGTTTTAAAAAACCTGTCGTCCCTTTCATTGGTGAAGAGACTACGGCTGTAGGAACTGTTTCCAGGGTGAGCCCTCTGTGGGAGTTGGGAAGATGTTGGTGGGGCCACCCGGGGGTCTGTGTGTCCATATGTGTAGCTATTTTAGTGGCTGTGAGGCTGGTATTGTGGCGGTGAAAAGTACTGGGAGGGGAGAGCCATCATAGTCCTCATCATTGCAAATTCCTCTGCAACAAATTTAGTCAGTTTTTCAACATTCGTCATCAGCTGGGTCATACCGTCTGTGAACTCCCTGTCAGTTGCCTCCATACACTCCAGTATTTGTTTTTTCAGTTTTAAACCCTCCTGTGTGAGAGCCAACAGCTGTGCGTCATTTGGCAATTTCCTTTTAAGTTTTTCTAGTCTGTAACTGGACAAATGCACACCAAGTATACCGGTTCCTCTTCACTTGTTTTCTGTAGATGTGTCCTGCGCATGCCCAGTAGGAGGAGATTCGCCTAAATACCCGTTTTAATGTGGATGGAGGTATTTTCAAAAACGCCTGGTGTGGACGCCTATCGTTTTTACGTGAAACCAGTGTTTTCAGAATTATCCGGTCTAGTATGGATGTAGTCTCAGTGTTAGAAGGTGGGGGAGGGGAGAGAGAAACACAAGGTGATAGGTGAAATCAGGATGGGAGCGGTGAAGGAAAGAGTTGGGAAGTTGATTTGTGAAAGAGATACAGGGCTGGAGAAGGGGGAATCTAATAATAGAGGATAGAAGGCCATGGAAGAATGAAGAGGGGGAAGGACCATCAGAGGGAGGTAATGGGCAGGCAAGGAGATGACCCCAACAGACTCACAGGTGAAGTTTTGCCTCACCTGGAAGGACTTTTTGGGGCCCCAAATAGTAGTGAGGGAGGACTTGTCAGGGCAGGTGTAGCACTTGTTCCATTTGCAAGGATAAGTGCCAGGAGAGAGATAGTGGGGAGGGATGAATGGACAAAGGAATCGTGTAGGGAGCACACCGAAGAGTCCCAATGGCCACCCATTTTACTTCCACTTTTAATACCGAGACGTCAATCTATGGCCTCCTCTAATGTTGGGATGAGGCCACACTCAGGCTGGAGGAGCAACATATTCCGTCTGGGTAGCCTCCAACCTGATGGCATGAACATTGATTTTTCGAACTTCTTGTAATGGCAGCCCCTCTTCCTTCACCATTCCTCATCCCCTTTTCCCTATTTCCTTGTCTGCCCAGCGCCTGCCTGTGGTGCTCCTCCCCCTTTTCTTTCTTCCAGGGCCTTCTGTCCTCTTAGATTCCCACTTTTCCAGCCCTGTATCTCTTTCACCAATCAATTTCCCAACGCTTTACTTCACCCCTCCCATCCCGATTTCACCTATCACCTTGTGTTTCTCCCTCCCCTCCCCCCCTCCAACTTCTAACTCTTTGACTCCTCATCCTTTTCTCTCCAGTCCTGCTGAAGGGTCTCGGCCCAAAATGTCGACTGTACTCTTTACCGTAGTTGCTGCCTGGCCTGTTGAGTTCCTCTAGCATTTTGTGTATGTTGCCTGGATTTCTAGCATCTGCAGATTTTCTCTTGTTCCTAATTTAAGGTCCTATAATTTGCTCCTCTGTATAAACTTCAATTATGAGCCTCTAATCATGAAAAAAAACGCCTAAGCCAAGGGCTCCCAACCCGGAGTTCACAGACCCTCGATTAATTATAGGGGTCCATTGCATTAAAAAGACTGGGGACCCCTGGTTTAAGCAAACTTGTGCTGATAAATTGACATTTGCAGACAAAGCACCGCTAGGGCAACGTCTTAGATGAAAGGAACAAGCAGCATGTTTCATGAATATGGTTTTGTGTATTTTGCAGTAAAGTGAGGGAGCCAAAGAGACCGCTAGTTTAGGTTTTGGGACAGCATGTCAATCAAGAAAGTGGCAGACACAGATGCCTCACTTTATAATAGGGATTTCCACTTTTTCAAATTTCTGCATTTTCTATCAGTAAATTATGACCGTATTGAAGCAGACATAGCAAGCAATCTACTCCCCTGACTTGTCTGTCACTTCCTTGCAGATCCTTGATATACATGGTACTCCTTCATTCATTAACCGCGTGGGAGCACAGGCATCAGGTGCACGAGTTTGATCTGACAGTGGGAGGCAGTAGCTTGAGACAAGCCAGAGCTTGGTTGCAAAAACTCAGAAATTTTAGCATTTTGATCTAAAAGGAAAACTATCATGTGAGGAAGACATTCAGGTTGAACATTTTTTAAGGAGTTAAACCAGTTGTCAGGAGAAATGCTGAATGTCAATCCAGTCTGACTTGGCGATATCTGAGAAACACACACAAAATGCTGGAGGAGCTCAGCAAGTGAGGCAGAATCTATGGAAATAAATTAACATTCGATGTTTTGGGCCAAGGCCCTTCATCAGAACTGGAAAGGAAGGAGGAAGACACCAGAATGAAGAGGTGGGGGAGGGGAAGGAGGACAAAATAGAAGGTGATAGGTGAAGCCAGGTGAGTGAGAAAGGTAAAGTACTGGAGTAGGTGGAATCTGATAGTAGAAGAGAGTAGACCATGGAGAAATGGAAGAAGGAGAGGTACCAAAGGGAGGTAATAGGCCAGAGAGGGGAATAGAAGAAGAGAAAAGTGGAGGGGAAAATAAAAGTTAAAAACAGAAGGAAAAATCAATGTTCATCCCATTAGGTTGGATGCTATTTAATGGAATGTGAGATGTTGCTCCTCCACCCTGAAGAAGAGGACATGTCGGAACGGGAATGGAGACAGGAATTCAAATAGTTGGCCACTGAGAAATTCCACTTTTGGTGGATGGAAAGGAGGTGCTCAACAATGCAGTCCTTGTATTGGCAGCGCCGGATACAATGGATGATCCCAACGGATTCATAGTTGTAATGTTGCCTCACCTGAGAGGACTGTTTGGGGCCCTGAATAGAGGTAAGGAAGGAGGTGAATGGGCAAGTGTAGCATTTCTGTGGCTTGCTGGGATATGTGCCAGGAGGGAAATTAGTGGAAAGGGAACGATCCCTGAGGAAACCGGAGAGTTGGTTGTGGGGGGGGGGGGTGCTAGAGATAAAGATGTGTTTGGTGGTAGGATCCCATTGAAGATAGTGGAAGTTGTGGAGAATGATGTGTTGGATCCTAAGGCTCATGAGGTGGTAGGTAAGGGCAAGAAGAAGGGTGGAATTTGGAGGCAAAGTTGTTAAAACTGACAAGTGTATGAAGCAAGTAGCACCAATGCTGTCGTCAATGTAGAAGAATTTGGAAGCTTTACCAGAGAAAGCTTGGAACATGGACTGTTCCACAAAGCCAGTGAAAAGGCAGGCATAGCTGGGGCCTATGTGGGTGACCATGAACCTGTCCAGTTCTGCTAGATGGAGGAGGACATTGGTGGAGGGGAACTGATTAGGTCTTGTATTTATAATATCTGGGAAAGATCTGAAACCCGGATATTTACATGGTGATGGTATGAGATCCCTATCCCTGACAAAAAGGCCTCCTGGTCAATAATTATACCCAGGGTAGATTTACTTAAAGATCATTGACAGTTCTACAGAGTTCTGTGTTAGGAGTTTTGTGATTTGCAGCAGTCGAGAAATCATTAAATTGCTGGATTGTTAACTGGGAAAGAAAAACATTCCAGGCCCCCCACCCAGTTAGGCCTATAAGTCACTCCAGCACTATAGCCATGTGGCTAACTCGTACCTGCCCTCTGAAATCTGAAGCAAGTCACTGATAACATAACAGTTAGTGCTAGCTGGTATTATCTATCTAAAACTATGAGGGCAAATCAGACAACTTCCAGTGGTTGTGTTGGTGAGGTTTTAAAGAGTGTTGGTATTCAGAAAAGTTGGAGTCCTTACTGTTGTAATTTCTCCAGCTAGAAGGTGACACCTGGAGTATGGGGCAACAGTCTTGCATCTGAATCAAGTTTCTTGTGTTCAATCCCCATTCCAAAGGCTTAAGCTCTGAGCCGACCACACTGATGGTAATGACCTAGCATCCTAGAGTAAATGCTTTATAATGATGGTCTTACAATGGAAAGGTGGTATTATTCAGCTCATCTGTCTGTCAGGTTTGAGGTCCTCTGCTTTGCCCCTGTGACTTCTTTAATACATGGAAATTAAAAGGAGTTGAAGCACGCTGCAATATTGAGGCAGTAGCAGAAGGATATATTTGAAAAGGAGCTCCAGAAAGTTTGGAAAGAAGATCTCATCAAAAAAGAAATGTTGTGTCAAATTGTCCTAAACTTCTAACAGCACCACATGAGTGAACTACTTAGTTTATCCATCGGGACTGCTGTGAACCTTTGGTGCACAAACAGTGATATTAGAAAATGTATTATTTGTATAAATTGATATCTTAGTAAGGGGCTTTTGTTTGTGATGTTTGGGATGGAACCTGATATCATACAGAAACAGAATCGAATATTTCCAGATTGTAAGGTTATAGTCTTTGGTCTATATGGCCTAATTTCACAGTGACTGTCCAGGCACACTTTATTGTGCAATATCAGGCTCATAGTTTTAATGTTATTCTTGCCATTTTGTTTTCTTATTTGGAAAATAAGTAAATTATTTAGTTTCTGACGAGTATATGTTGGGAAGTACAAGATTCATATATTATTATCATACAAATATAGCTTTATAAAATGCAATCAACTTAGTAACGGACTGAATTATTTGGTTTATAAATAAATTTGCCTGATGACACATAACATATGATTAATGTAATCAATTATTTAGTAGGCTATAAATAAAATATAATGTACTACTATACCAGATGAAACTTATTCTTTATTTCACTTTTACTTACTAAAATTTTTCCAAGAATCAGTATTCCAAATGCACAGCGACCTGTCTAGTTTCATTTAGAACTGGGGTTTATGGTTGCATTGATTGGGGTGGGGACAATGCTTTATGCTCCTCTGCTGTTCAATAAAATAGAGAAATGCAGCCAAGCAGAGAGATAATTGTGGTTGTGATCGCTTGACATTTATATCTTTGTTGAACTAGATTGTTGAATTTTACATGCATCTGACTGAGTTGTTGCCATGGTTATAGTCTTGTCTGATGTTGATAATAAATCACTGGACTGGATTGTTAGCGTTTCCAGGTGTTTCAATTTCCTTCACTATTGCCCTCTTTTAAGGAAAATGCATATATCACGAGAGCCTGCTTCTCATTCTAACTATCTATCTCTCTATCATATTCATTTTTTATTAGTTTGTCCCTTTAGCAATGATCCATTGTACTTGAAAAACATCTAGATTAAATATACATATCAAAACCTAAAGTTGGCTGTGTGCAATAACTGTTCATTATTTGCAAAATACTAACTCAATTACATAATATCAGTTAGACTAGTTCAGCAGAATATGGCTGTTCAGTTGAAAGGTGCAAACTATTGAACCATATCCTGGCATCTTCTTCAAAACAAAATAGATTCTGACGATGCTGGAAATCCAGAATAACACACTCAACACACTCACTAGAGAAGCGCAGCACTTAGGCAGCACCGAGGTAAAGGAGTAAAGAGTCGACGTTTCGGGCGGAGATCCTTCATCAGGTCTTCAGAACACTGACTTGAATTATAAAATATCCCTGCATTTTCAGTGTACTAAGATTTGCTTGGACTGGCTGGTGGTGTAATGGCATCAGCACTGGGCTTCGAGGTGGATGGTCCTGAGTTGAATCCAGCCAGGTCCCAACCTGGAGCAGCAGCAGCACCTGCATGGAGGGAAGACCTGGCAATCTATTTCTGTATCTTGCTATGAAAACTCTTTTAACAACTACACCATCCATAGGGTCGCCATGGACGACAGTCAACAACAACAACAACAAAGATTTGCTTGCTCACCGCGCCGTCGCAAGCAATTAAATTTCCCTGATTTCATCGCACCATCATCCCCGAGGCCTGACATGGTCATTCTGTCATGTCAGTTCCTTGGGAAGACCGGAATGTTGGAGGCGTATTTCAGTATCATTTCATAAAAAGATTGTGCAGCCAATAGAAAGTGGGGACTATCATGTCATCTGTCTGCATTAAAACTCAACTCACAGCACAGGTGTCAGAGGTTAATGGTCCTGTACCAACTAACTCCTTGATGAGGTAGTTGAAACAAATTTGATCAATTCACAGGTAGAAGACCCCTAAAATACTTAGAACTAACGCAAAGTAATGCATGTTTTATCCTTGAAAAGGTTGGTGAAGTCAGTAGAAAGAGACAACATACCCATGGGCAGGACTCAAGCCTCCCTCACTAGGTTAGAGAGCTGGAAGAGCAGATATTCAATCTCTTTTGTGTATAAGTATATTAAGCACAGTGAGGATTGCAACCCCAGCAACTGTGGGATCCCCTTTAAGTCACATAATGCCTTGAATTGGTGTAACTTTGTCAATCCTTCATCACTGTTTCTAAATCTTAGAACTCCCTAACAACAATAGATAAACTGCCAAGGTTCAAGGACAGTTAAGAAATTTTCAATAAATGTTCGGCCTTGCTAGCCACACCCATATCCTATACATCAACAAAATAATATGAATTTAATTCTACTTTGGAAGTTTGTTTTATTACTGACTATATGATATCATCAAAAGGGAAACATCATGTCATGCCTGCGAGGGGTAGAGAGAACAAGTGGAGTAATGTGATCACTTACAGACTAAGCTATGATTATTTAAAACAAATGGTCAGAAATCCATCAGGGCATAATTCTAAAATTCCAACATATCGATTTTGCATGGGAGAGGAACGATGATGAAAGTTTACTACAGCTATTACTTTGATATCACTTCAGACCTGAAATCTAACCATCTGAACTATAAGTTCGAGCTGTGATCTTGCAAAACTTATAATTTCCAATTCTAAAGTTCATTTCGAAAATTCCATATGGATTTTCTTTGAGGATTGTTCCAGTTATATGATTCTTATATGACTAAACAGTGTTTAAATGGATTACATTACAAATTTGTGCCTCCCACGGTGAGGTGTGCATGCCAGGCATGTGGATGCAAAGTCAGCAGATACTGGAGGATTTTATATCTATAATGTATTGAATTATCTCTGCACTGGAGCTCCTGAATTGCATTCCTGTTTACAAGAAAATCTGTGAAGATTAACAAAGTTCTACAGAAACATCTAGAATAGAAATTTATCTCATACTGGGAAATGAGCAATATTAGATTGATTGCCATTAATGTGGAAGATGGCGCAATATTGGGTTATTGATTTAGATGTAATGGATGGAATAGGAAGTGGAAAAACTTATTGTAACCCAACAAAACAAATTTCTATCAGGTCATTGAAAATTTTAGGAACTCCAATGCATTAAATATTTTTGGGAATCTGTGTTGCTCTCATCAACTGTTGATCAACACTTGTCTATTGACTACATTCACAATTAACATGTGGAAATTCAGTCCTAAGACCAATTATACTAATTAATCTCAGATTGTTATGGATGATTCAAAAACAGATATCACAATCATCACAGGAATCTGGAAGGCCTGCTTTGTTTCTTTCTGCTGTATGACAATTATTCACTGGTACACTGGTTCCAACAGGAATCTAGGAAACAACCATTATGTGTTTTAAGAAAGGCCTGTTCATCATTTCATTTGTGCATTTTCCATTCAACAAAATTAAATAATTCAACAAACCATGTATGAATATTTAGGCAAAATATTTTTGCATAGTAAACTTATCTGTCCTGGGAGATACCCATGGAAGGTCACTGGAAGCATTTTCAATAATGAAAAGAGGGTAGTACTTAACTGGTTAGGTCAAGAACTTTCAACACGTTCCATTTTTTGATTTAGATGTCCAACGTTGGTTTTATGTTTCATTACTCCAGATGCTAATTGAAAGAAAAACACGTTAGTCAGGAAACGTGTTTATTTAGATTTTACTTTTCCTTCAGTGAGGTTCTCAAATATGATGTGGTGGCATAATGACATATGCCATTCACGTACTTCTTTCATATGACCCATAATGAATTATGTAAACAAAGAATGCTTCATCAAACAATATATTTACAATATTGCTCAAATATAACTGACATATTAAATACACTCCCTGTTTAGTTATAAACTCCAACTCAATGTAGAATGCATCTCAACTCAAAAAGGTTTTGCTCTTTAGTCATATGTTTATGTGTGTGTGAATATATGTGTGTATACACACACAGTATTATATAATACAACTACTATATAGACATTGGAGCATAGTAAATTTTAAACTGTCACATTTAGGCTGAAATATTTAATTGCTGTGGAGGATTTCTTACTCTTGTAGGATGACATCTTTCTTGACGGAGGTGGGGTCACTCTGCTTGTCTTATGAGAATTGTGGCTGTGAAACAGTCTCAGGTTCTGGGGCATCCTCTGTGGTGACTCAGGGACAGCAGGAAATTGTCCTGACAGTTCTGGACAAGTTGGCACCCCAAACAGTGCATGGCAAGCTACTGGATCTGCTGATGATCCCAGAGCGCCAGTCAAAGCTTCAAGCCAGTGCTTTCATTTTGTCCACCACTTGGACCATGTAGCTCCTCCAACACTTCAGCTCTCAGCTTGGATGGTATAATAACACTTTATCCCGACATAAGCCAACTTGTGGCAAGGGCAAGTTCATCCTGGGGCTGATAAAAATGGAGAAACTGGAATTTCTGCTGTATATTCCAGACATTTTGGGTTGCCTTGTAGATCTGAGGGAGTGTGGGTCTTTTCTGGTTTCCCTTTGGATCATTTCTGCCATTAAAGGGAGATGTTTGACTTGTATTAGGGAGAATAAGTGAAGAGAAGTGTTTTATAAATTTTTCAGGTATTTTCTTTTCCAAGGTTAAACAGGACAATCCATCAGCATTTCCATGAGTAGTTGTCTCCTTGAATTCATTCTTGTACTTGTGTCCCTGAAGAAACAGAGCCCATCTCTGCGTTTATGCTACTGCATGAACACCCTTCTGTGGATTGAAAATGGACAATAGTAATTTTGTTGATCAGTAAGGAAGGTAAGCACTCTCCCATACAGGTACTGGTTGAAAAGTTTTAGACCCCAAGCAGACTCAAGGCATAATTTTTCTCTGCAGTGGTAGGGAACATGATGCAAAGACTATGGTTTATTCAATTCCATCATTCATAACACAGACATCCCACCCTGCAAAAACTCATTTCAGGGAGGTAGCACCATCAATTTGCGGGATACTCCCGGAACTTCTGGGAGAGGTGGGATGTCTGCAATAGAGTAGCTCCGTAGCAGCTAGCCAGCTAGTTTAAATAACGTTAGCTATGCTAATGAACGAATGACACCTGTTAATCTCACTTCAACACGTCTTTTACAGTCTTAACCCACCATAGGCAATAGAAAAGTCACTGTTGCAAACAGTGCAGCAAGCAACACTGTCATTATTTTGACCCCTATTAGGCAGGGGTACACTTTAGGGCAGTCTGGGGTGACGTACATTTTATAGTTTCTTTTTTTGGAACACTTTCCCATGGCGCACGTGCTCGCTCTCATGGTCGCCATCACGCTCTTGCGCTCGCTGTCTCGCTCTCAAAAAAATTGATTTCTGGGACATTGTATATAATTTGTGGGCGACAGGGAGCCACTATTAATATGCGGGAGACTACCAGAACTTCTGGGAGAGGTGGGATGTCTGCATAATATGTGGCATGACTGTACCTACACTGTAAACATTGCATCACAGACCAGCTTCACTGGACGATGTGAATCATAATGTCTGAGTATAGTGTCTGACGTTACCATTTACATTGCCTTTTGAAAAGCTACCTCACACTGCTCTGTCCTTTGCCATTTCTTCGCTAACAATATTAATGAGTTCAATGGGTGGAGCTCGGGGGAGGTTTGGCAGGAACTTGTTGTCATAATTGGCAAATCCTAAGATGGACCATAACTGTGACATGTCATTGACCTTGGGCCAACTACCACTACTTGAATTTTTCTCAATGCACTTGTCTAATATTTGTGCATCAATGGTGTGCATCAATGGTAAGTGATGTTTGGTTTGAAGAATTCATAATTGTTGCATAATTGTTCCATAATCTTCTAATCTTTTTAACACTGTCTTGAGGTTTTGGAGTTGTTACTTGTCATCGTCACCAGTAACAATTATGTCATCAAGGTGCCTGGATGGCCTAACAGCACCTAGTCCACAGCTTTCTGCCAGATGCAGGTGCAGAACTATGCCAAAATAAGCCTATTATGGCAATAAAGCCCTTTGTGAGTGTTTATGGTGAGAAACACTTTGGACTCTTCTTCCATTACCATCTGTAGGTAGTCCTCAGCTAAGCCCATTTTCTCGAAGTTTCTTCCTCAAGAAAGGTTTGCAAAGGTATTCTCTATCCTGGACAGAGCGTATTAATCTAATTTCAGTACTGGGTTGATGGTGACCTTAAAATCATCACAGATTCTGACAGACCCATTCTTCTTATCTACTGGGACCAGTGGCCTTGCTCATGGTTTCCACTCAACCTTGGAAATAATACCTTCAGCCTCCATGCAGTCTAGCTCACTCACTACTTTATCACATATCATATAAGGAGCCAGATGGGTTTTGTAAAACTTGGGTGTAGTATTTTCATTTAACACTATTTTACCCTTGATATGTTTGAGTTTTTCAGTGCCATGCTTGAACACCGCTGTGGCATCATAAAGTACCTTTCTTAATTCACTTTCAGTTGACTCTATTGTAGGAGACGTGGCATGCAAAAGGTGGATGGATTAATACCATCCACCATTTTAATATTAATATTAATATCTCTTAGTGCATCATTAAGCACATCACCAAACTGACAATGCTGGAAAAATTTCTTCAGTTCAGCCAATAAGCTGAAATGGACTCACTTTCTTTTTGATTCTGCTTATGAAACCTGAAGTATTCTGCAATCAACTATGGTTTTGGTTCTATATGTTCCTGCATTAAGTTCACAATGTCAGCAAAGCTCATTTCGGCTGGTTTGGTTGGAACAGTTAAACTTCCAAGGAAACAGTATGCTTTTTCACCTGTTACTTGCAGCAACACTGGGACTAATTTCTTATCGACTATTCCATTTGCTTTAACATACTGCTCAATTTGTTGAGCATACATAACCCAGTTACCTATTGTACAACTGAACACGTCTATCTATCCAATGTAGTCAGACATGTCTGCTTCTTTATTTTATTTATTATTATTATCACCCGTTACTCACTGTTTATGAACTCGTGGCTGTACATTTTGCTTGTTAATTTCATCCATCTTCTGCCTTTTTTTAAGTCGATCATCTCTCTTCCTTCCGAAAAAAAACATGCTACACTTCTTTCTAACTTGAATATCTCACTGCACTTCAATAGGTAGGTAGTTGTCTTGGGTTGTTTTAGTACTACTTCGTTGCCACTGTAACCTTGTAACTCCAGAAACTAATTGAAAGAAAAATGTGGGAACTGGGAAACAAGTCTGCTTAGTTATTACTTTTCTTTTAGTGAGGCACTCACATGTGATGTGGTGGTGTAATTGTGTATGCCATTCATTTGATAATATGATGAAATGATGGCATCTGTTTGTCTCAAAGGACAATGGGTGTCTCCCTGGCACAAGCCTGGGTGGAAGGTATGGAGATCCTGGGATGCCCAATCGTCAAGATCCCCCGTCGACCTAACTGGTGTAGTCTAAAGGAAAGCAAAGCAATACATTTGGCACCAGTTTGGCTGCAGGAGCTGCCAGAAAGATATTCAGTGACATCCAGCTGCTCTGGATTTTGTAAATGGGTTTACTGCCATAGCCTTTGTCTCTCCTGAGGCTATTCACAAGGCAGTGGGGCTCATTACCTGTAGCTGGAAATCTCGTTCACAAGCACCAGCACTTGTCCAAATGGTGGTGGACCTGTGTTCTATGTGTGCAGGGGCCAGAGCTCCTCCCCATATTTGTAGTTCAGCCCGAGTCCATGTGTTAACAGCAAGGAGGCACTACATGAGTGAGGACTGCTGTTGCAGAGGCTATGTATTAATAGGGAGAGACTTATACACTCAGCTCTCCTTTCCGCAACACTATTAGCCACTGATGGAAACTGAAAGATAGATAGATATACTATATTGATACTGAGGGAAATTGGGTTTCGTTACAGCCGCACCAACCAAGAATAGAGCATAAATATAGCAATACAAAATCCACAAACAATCAAACAACAAGATGCAGACTATGCCAGATGGAAAGTAAATCCAGGACCAGTCTATTGGCTCAGGGTGTCACCCTCAACGGGAGGAGCTGCAAGTTTGATGGCCACAGGCAGGAACGACTTCCCGTGCCGCCCAGTGTTGTATCTCAGTGGAATGTGGCCGAAGTCCAACGGTAAAAAGTTCAATATCCGGTCTACAAATATGTTCCTCGATTCCTAATATGACCCGGATTGCACAATCTCTTGTTAACCAGAGCAGTAAGCACCCAACTCCTTTACGCTTACCACTCTCAGTGCAGTTCCGGTCAGCTGGAACGGTCTGGAAGCCCTCCATGGAGAAGTTTTGATTTGGTATGTCCTCGTGCAGCCCCGTTTCAGTGAAACACATCACACTGCACTCCCGAAATGTTCTCTGACGCCTGGCTAGCGCCGTGAACTCATCCATTTTATTACCCACCGAACTCCTCTTCTCCATAAGTCTCTGTTGTCTCGATCTGGTCCTCTTTCCTCGACTTTGTGATACCCCTAAGCATCCTTTGTGTGTTTTCCTCCAGATTTCAGCAGGGGTGTCCACCACTCTGCTCGCTAAACCGGCCGGCATTAGCGCAAGCAGCTGGTCCTTTGAATGAACAATGCGACTAGGCTTCTGTCCCGCGTGTCGGGATGTGACTATTTCCAGCGCTAAAAACCCAAATAAAACTCTCTCTGCCAGCATGTTAGAGAGGTTGCAGCTTTGACGTGTTACCGTGGAAAAAAAAATACAAAAAATAACGTAAGTTGAAAGTAAGAAGAAAAAAGTAAGAGTACTGATCGGGAACGGCTGTAACAGGCCGCATGCACGACCGGCGCATGCGCACTAGTTATAGCGAGAGCAATAAACACTACCCACTACACTACCACACTAGACGCATCACAACAACCATTTGACACCATTGCGATTCATGTACTTCTTACATAAAACCTGTGATGAAATCTGTAACCAAAGAATGATGAATCAAACAATATATTTATAATATTACTCAAAATATTACTGAAATATTAATTACACTCCAACTGGCTCTAGTTTGCTTCAGCGTATTCAAAAGGGACTTTCTGTAGTAATGCTTTTATTTGTAGCAATTATTTTGTAGTTTCACTGCAATACTGATGAGCAATTCCATACAGATTGAGAGAATGATAGTTGCAAGGTTATAATTGACAAAAATGAATTTTTTTGACACTCAGCTGATAATGTTCCTCAGTGCTTCAGGGGAAGACCAGAGAGAGGCACTAATCGGATTTCTTTCAGAGAACTGAAATGACCAAAGGACCACCTTGTACTGTATCAGTTTGTAAGGTTTTATTTATTTGAATCATCCGTTATTGATAGGATTGCATAAAAGCTTATATTAAGTAGCAAAATTTCCTTCAATTACAATTCATGAATTCCATTTGAAGCAAGTGATTTATTATTTTTACAAAATCACTATTGATATTGTTGTAATTAACATTAAAAAGTGAACTTTAGAAGCACACTGAAATAATTCTTGAAAGGTCATTGATGTGAAACAGAAGTAACGTAATTGTGCTAGGCCTGTACTGTAACTAACTTTCTGCACTGGCTATCTTTGTAAACCGTGCAATACCAACAGCTCTGATATAGAAATAGTTTGATGAATGGTTAATCAATTAAACTAATCTAATGTCCAAATTTTCCTTTGTTAATTGCGTCATGGAAGCTTAGATTTTCTGATTTATTGCATCCAGTTTTTGCAACAAAATGGAGCATGCTTTTCTGTGGCGAAAATGAGATGAGTATATTCAAATTTTGATTGACATGACCTTTAAAAAGAAGGATTGTGGTCCACATCTATTCTATATTAATTGACAATCATAGCAATGCTGATGAGTAATACCATACAGATTGAGGGAATGATATTTGCAAAAATCATAATGCATAATAACGAGTTAATGAAATAGCTGTTTTATTAACCTGCATGATTTACAACATCAGTAAACTATTCCTAATACTGTTGCTCATTATATGGAATGTTGTATGTGCAGGAAGTTTAAAAAAATACGGTGCACACTTGCTACATCAACCAGCTGCCGGAAGCTGCTTCCTGAGGGGGAAGGGAGTAGGCGCATTCATTCTGTCTTTTTGTTTGAAAACTTCTCTGAGAAAGATTCTGCTGTTCCACACAACCATCCTGGAGGAGCTCGTGGAGACCCAGTATGCTGTACCTTCCTAATGTCCTAGACAAATATCATAGCCACTTAAGGTTCCTCTGAAGAAGGGGCTGAGAAGAGCAAGAAGGAGGCATGAGAAGGCCTTGGTGAGTAGGGTAAAGGAAAACCCCAAGGCATTCTTCAATTATGTGAAGAAAAAAAGGATGACAGGAGTGAATGTAGGACCGATTAGAGATAAAGGTGAGAAGATGTGCCTGGAGGCTGTGGAAGTGAGCGAGGTCCTCAATGAATACTTCTCTTTAGTATTCACCAATGAGAGGGAACTTGATGATGGTGAGGACAATATGAGTGAGGTTGATGTTCTGGAGCATGCTGATATTAAGGGAGAGGAGGTGTTGGAGTTGTTAAAATACATTAGGACAGATAAGTCCCCGGGGCCTGATGGAATATTCCCCAGGCTGCTCCACGAGGCGAGAGAAGAGATTGCTGAGCCTCTGGCTAGGATCTTTATGTCCTCGTTGTCCACGGGAATGGTACCGGAGGATTGGAGGGAGGTGAATGTTGTTCCCTTGTTCAAAAAAGGTAGTAGGGATAGTCCGGGTAATTATAGACCAGTGAGCCTTACGTCTGTGGTGGGAAAGCTGTTGGAAAAGATTCTTAGAGATAGGACCTATAGGCATTTAGAGAATCATGGTCTGATCAGGGACAGTCAGCATGGCTTTGTGAAGGGCAGATCGTGTCTAACAAGCCTGATAGAGTTCTTTGAGGAGGTGACCAGGCATATAGATGAGGGTAGTGCCGTGGATGTGATCTATATGGATCTTAGTAAGGCATTTGACAAGGTTCCACACGGTAGGCTTATTCAGAAAGTTAGAAGGCATGGGATCCAGGGAAGTTTGGCCAGGTGGATTCAGAATTGGCTTGCTGCAGAAGGCAGAGGGTGCTGGTGGAGGGAGTACATTCAGATTGGAGGATTGTGACTAGTGGTGTCTCACAAGGATCTGTTCTGGGACCTCTACTTTTCGTGATTTTTATTAACGACCTGGATGTGGGGGTAGAAGGGTGGGTTGGCAAGTTTGCAGATGACACAAAAGTTGTTGGTGTTGTAGATAGTGTAGAGGATTGTCAAAGATTGCAGAGAGACATTGATAGGATGCAGAAGTGGGCTGAGAAGTGGCAGATGGAGTTCAACCCGGAGAAGTGTGAGGAGGTACACTTTGGAAGGACAAACTCCAAGGCAGAGTGCAAAGTAAATGGCAGGATACTTGGTAGCGTGGAGGAGCAGAGGGATCTCGGGGTACATGTCCACAGATCCCTGAAAGTTGCCTCACAGGTGGATAGGGTAGTTAAGAAAGCTTATGGGGTGTTAGCTTTCATAAGTCGAGGGATGGAGTTTAAGAGTCGCGATGTAATGATGCAGCTCTGTAAAACTCTGGTTAGGCCACACTTGGAGTATTGTGTCCAGTTCTGGTCACCTCACTATAAGAAGGATGTGGAAGCATTGGAAAGGGTACAGAGGAGATTTACCAGGATACTGCCTGGTTTAGAGAGTATGCAATATGATCAGAGATTAAGGGAGCTAGGGCTTTACTGTTTGGAGAGAAGGAGGATGAGAGGAGACATGATAGAGGTGTACAAGATAATAAGAGGAATAGATAGAGTGGATAGCCAGCGCCTCTTCCCCAGGGCACCACTGCTCAATACAAGAGGACATGGCTTTAAGGTAAGGGGTGGGAAGTTCAAGGGGGATATTAGAGGAAGGTTTTTTACTCAGAGAGTGGTTGGTGCGTGGAATGCACTACCTGAGTCAGTGGTGGAGACAGATACACTAGTGAAGTTTAAGAGACTATTCGACAGGTATTTGGAGGAATCTAAGGTGGGGGCTTATATGGGAGGCAGGATTTGAGGGTCGGCACAACATTGTGGGCCGAAGGGCCTGTACTGTGCTGTACTATTCTATGTTCTATGTTCTATGTTTAAATCTTTAACAACATAACATTTCCCATCCTTTTAGTCACAAACTGCAATCAACAGATGCTTTGTGTTGGAATCTCTTCTTTTGCAGGAATGCCATAAGTATTAATGTACGTGGTAAAAAGAACAGGATATGATGAGTAACACACATAAAAGTTGCTGGTGAACGCAGCAGGCCAGGCAACATCTCTAGGAAGAGGTGCAGTCGACGTTTCAGGCCGAGACCCTTCGTCAGGGTCTTGGCCTGAAATGTCGACTGCACTTCTTCCTAGAGATGCTGCCTGGCCTGCTGCGTTCACCAGCAACTTTTATGTGTGTTGCTTGAATTTCCAGCATCTGCAGAATTCCTATTGTTTGCGAGGATATGATGAGAATTCATTTCAGTACATACGTCAGTTATGAAGAATGTTTTTGAATGGTCATGATTGGGAAGTATTGATATTCAAGCGGGCTAGGATATCCTTGAGTGCATGCCCTGCAGATTGGCCAGGAAAGTAAATTGTAGGTGGGTCTTTAGTTCAAGAAGATTTAGGTGCAACCATAAAGAGTATTATCACATTTATATAGGATCAAATTATATCTGGAGTATTCTGCATAATTTAGAAGGATATACTTGCTATAAATATAGTGCAGGGAAAATTCACTGGACTAGTTCCTGGAATGGCGGGTCTATCATTATCAGGAAAGATTAAGTAGGCTCAGCCTTTTCTTTAGAGTTTAGAAGAAGGAGAGTTGACCTCAATCAACATTCTTAGAGAGATTGACAAGGTAGAAATAGAGAATAACACAAAAGATTCTGCAAATGCTGGAAAGGCAGAGTAACATACACAAAATGCTGGAGGAATTCAGCTGGTCAGGCAGCAACAATGGAGGGGAATAAAGAGTCAATGTTTTTGGCTGAGACCCTTCATCAGGGCTGATAAGAAAAGGAATAGAAGCCAGTATAAGAATATGGGGGGAGGAAAGGAGTACAAGCTGGAAGGGACATTCCAATCTTTACAGGGAGTATGTTTTCCCTGGCTGAAGTGTCTAAGCTAGGGAGCAGGAAAATTAATGTAATGTAGTATAAGTAATGTAAATAATATAGTTCTGATTTAACACATTTCCGATAATGCAAGTTTTTTTATAATACAAGTGATAGAGTTGAGAACACTATTTACATTGTGCAGGGCGCATCGTTAATAGTGTGATCCTGATTATGAAGACCTGTTTAAATCTGTGCTTTGAAGTTAGATAATGTGGCACTCTGTAACAAGAGGTTAATCACTATCCCATTGTAACAGATCTGCTTGGAGTTTCAATTTTAAAGAATATGGATTACGCTGGACTATTAAGGACTGACAGCTAGAGAAATTTCTTCACATATCTCTGAAATTCTCCATACTGGAGTACAGAGGAGGCACATTGATTTCTCTGAAAACTGAGAATGATGAATATTTGGGAATATGAGAAATCGGTGGATATTAAGGTTTATGAAAATAGGGTAGGAAAGTGGTATATAAGTAGATCAACTGTGATTTCATTGAACGGCAAAGCAGGCTTGAGTTGTCAGATGACCAACTCCTGCTCATATTTCTTATTGTTTTAAGTAGAATAAGAGGGAAAGCAATCCTTTTATTCCATGGTATAAGCCTGAAGGGACAGCCTTTTATTTGTACTTGTGTTTTAAAACAAAAGTATTGAAGAGGACTCAGACTGCATGGCACTTTAGAGATTTTATGCTGCTTTCTACTTTGTCACTGGAACTCTATCGTTTTCCACTGGTTTCCATGTGTCAGTGAAGCTCACAGGGGAGAGTAAAGCTCAGTGGGCATTCTGAGCATGGAGTTATAGAAATAGATGATAAAACCATAAAAAAATAGGAGTAGGATTATCCATTTATACCATAGGGTTTGCTCAGAAATTCAATCATGGCTGATCTTTTTCAACCCTATTCTATTGCCTTGTCCCTGCAACCCTTAACTTCCTTACCGATCAATTTCTGCCACCAGATTTACCACCTCCTAGTTGAAGAAAATTCCACATAATCTCTGTTTTAAATGGATGTCCCTTTATTCTGAGGCTGCACCTTTGGATCCTAGACTTCCCTATTAATAGAAGCATCTTGTCCATGTCCACTCTATCCAGGCCTTTCAGTATCTGGTAGGCTTCAATCTTCATCCTCTGAGCACGGGCTCAGAAACACCAAATGCTTGACAAGCCTTTCATTCCTGGAATTATTTTTGGTAACGTCCTTGGAATCCTTCCAGGGCCAGCACATTCTTCCTTAGCTATACAGTGGTATGCAAAAGTTTGGGCACCCTTGGTCAAAATTTCTGTTACTGTGCTAAGCGAGTAAAAGATGAACTGATTTCCAAAAGTCATAAAGTTAAAGATGACACTTTTCTTCAATAATTTAAGCAAGAAAACTTTTTTATTTCTAGTTTTTACAGTTTCAAAATAACAAAAAATGGAAAAGAGCCCAAAGCAAAAGTTTGGGCACCCTGCATGGCAGTACTTAGTAACACCCCCTTTGGCAAGTATCACAGCTTGTAAACCCTTTTTGTAGCCAGCTAAGAGTCTTCAATTCTTGTCTGGGGGATTTTCACCCATTCTTCCCTGCAAAAGGCTTCTAGTTCTGTGAGATTCTTGGGCCGTCTTGCATGCACTACTCTTTTGAGGTCTAGCCACAGATTCTCGATGATGTTCAGGTCAGGGGACTGTGAGGCCCATGGCAAAACCTTCAGCTTGCACTTCTTGAGGTAGTCCATTGTGGATGTTGAGGTGTGTTTAGGTTCATTATCCTGTTGTAGAAGTCATCCTCTTTTCGTCTTCGGCTTTTTTACAGACGGTGTGATGTTTGCTTCCAGAATTTGCTGGTATTTAATTGAATTCATTCTGCCCTCTAACAGTAAATGTTCCCCGTGTCACTGGCTGCGACACAAGCCCAAAACATGATCGATCCACCCCTGTGCTTAACAGTTGGAGATGTGTTCTTTTCATGAAATTCTGCACCCTTTTTTCTCCAAACATACCTCTGCTCATTGTGGCCAAGAAGTTCTATTTTAACCACAGGACTTGTTTCCAAAATGCATCAGGCTTGTTTAGATGTTCCTTTGAACCTTTTGAATAGAACTTTTACATGCCACTGTAGGGCTCAAAATTGCTCACAAGACTCTAAAAGCAGTCTGATCAATGCGTCATAGGTCTTCGGCAGTACATCCTTGCTTTTATGGTCTCGTGCTCTCAAACTGAATATTAGTTCAGTTGAACCAACCTGAAAGGTAACCTTAAGGGAATCGTGAACTAGGACTCCCAAATCCATTGCACCTCTGATTTCATGAAAGCACCGCAGAATTTCTGGATCAGTGATGGAGCGTATTACAAGGAGTGATGTGGGAGGCTTTATTTACAGCATTACTCTCATTGCATTCCCCTGTCAGTATTAACACTCTACACATTTTACAATGGGATGTTTCTGCACTCTCTGTATCAGCTTCTTTGAGACTAATCCATTCATTATCCATGTTGTGCCCACCCCACTCGTGCTATCCAGTTTAGTTTCTGGAACACACTCATCAAAATAGCTCCCTGAAAGTGACTACATACATTGATAGTGTGGTTAAGAAGGCATATGGCATGCTCGTCCTTATCTGTCGAGGCAATGAGTTCAAAAGTCAGTAAGTTATATTGTAGATTTATAAAACTCCAGTTAGGCTGCCTGTGGAGTGATGCCTACAGTTCTTGATCACCCCGTGATAGGAAGGATGTTGAGGCTCTGGAGAGGCTGTAGAAGGAGTTTACCAGGATGCTGCCTGGATTAGAGGGTATGTGCTATAACCAGAAGTTGGTCAAACTCGGGTTGTTTTCTCCAGAGTGTTGGAGGCTGAGGGGAAATCTGATAGGGGTTTATAAGATTATGAGAGGTATAGATAGAGCAGATGGACAGTATCTTTTCCCCAGGGTTGAAATGTCTAATACCAGAGTACATGCATTTTAGGTGAGAGGAGGTAATTTTTAATGAGATGTGAGAAGCAAGTTTTTTACACACAGTTTTGGGTGCCTGGAATGGCAATGGGGGCAGATACATTAGGGACTTATAAGAGTCGTTTGGATAGGCACATGAATGTGAGGAAAATGGAGGGATGTGGACATTGTGTAGGTACAAGGGATTAATTTAGTTGGCCATTTTATTACTGATTTATTTGGTTCTGTTTCTGTGCTGTACTATTGTATGTTCTAACATTTACAGAACATTTGCCTTTCTAATGCTGAATGTATCTAATGTGTCTGCTCTGTTCTACAGCTGTCTGCTTGCTACTTACTGTCTACTTCAATAACATGTCTACTAACTTGTCCTTCTTGGATAATTGTTCCACGCAGCAAAGAAGTGGTAGATGAAATATATTGTAGGGTATTGCATGGTTATGTATTTTGGCAGAAGAAATAAAGGCATAGACTATTTTCTAAATGCGGTGGGAGGGGGCGGAATTCCAAACCAAAGGAGCAAAGGGACTTGGGAACCTTTGTGCAGGATTCCCTATAGGTTAGCTTGCAGGTTGAGCTGATAGTAAGGAAGGCAAATGCGCAATGTTACCATTCATTTGGAGAGGGTTAGAATGTAAGAGCAATGATCTGATGCTGAGGCTTTATAAGGCTTTGCTCAGACTTCCCTTGCAGTATTGTGAGCAGATTTGGCCCCCTTATCTAAGAAAAGATGGACTGACATTGGAGAGGGTTCAGAACAGGTTTATGAGAATGATTATAGGAATGAAAAGGTTACTGCATGAAGAGCATTTGATGACTCTGGCCCTCTTCTTGCTGGAGTTTAGAAGAATGAGAAGGATCTCATCGGAACACATCAAATATTCGAAGGCTAAGGCAGAGTGGATGTGGAGATGATGTTTCCTATTGTGGGTGAGTCTAGGACCAAAGGGCACAGCCTCAGAATAGAGCAATGTCCATTTAGAACAGGAATGTAAAGGAATTTCTTACAGCCATGGACAGCTGTTTAGACTAAGTCAGTGATTATATTTAAAATGGAGGTTGATAGGTTCTTGATTAGGCAGGGTGTCAAAGTTTACAAGGTGAAGCCAGGACAAAGGGGTTGAGGGGAATAATAAATCAGCCATGATGGAATGGAGGAGCAGACTTGATGAGCCAGTTGGCCTACTTCAGCTCCCATGGTCTTATGGTATTAAGGACATAGCTTCCAGCAGAAAGGTAAATAGTTTTTTTTAATCAAAGAGATTATAGATTAATGATTCTTAGATTAGCTTTATTTCTCATATTTACGTTGAAACATAGAGTGAAATGCATTGTCTGTCTGAATGAGGATGTTCTGGAGGTGGCCAAAAAGTGTCTCCATACTTAACGGTGTGAACATACTAGCCCTACCTGCCCTGTACATCTTTGGAATGTGGGAGAAAACTGGAGCACCGAGATGAAACCCAGTTAGTGTATGGAATACATTTTTATTAATTTTTATATTTATTATGAGTACATTTTCAACTAAATTAACACTGTATTACTGAAGCCCCAGATGCCCTTGTAAGGTACTTCCCCCTCCCCAACTGAAGATGTAATGCACCCACGTTTGAACCATTCACAGTTGGATGCATTAACTGCTGTTTGAGCATCCCATTTTATAAAAAGTATTGGAAACATAAGGAAGGTGAATTCTAGGTGGCAATATTAACTTAACCTATTGGGGGAAGCCAGCAGGTTTGGATCATCTGTCTGCCTTAACTCTCTGCTAACTTATAGGTTTGCAGGGGTGATAATGTAAAAAGGAGAACATAATTACGAGACCAGAAAAATCAGAGTCAGGTTCTGAAGGACAGAATAACAAAGGAAGTGATTTATTAAGATTGTTTAGAAGGTGCTGAAAGAAGACATAAATATGACTTCCAGTAGTTAATAAATCAATAGACAAAGGGGCAGAGATATAGGATTAGTAACATAAACATAAAGCTGTAATAGGAATATCTTATTTTGCTGGACTATTAGAATATGGTTTACATGAGGATAAAAGATAATTAATTGTGATTCAGCTATATAAACCTTGATTTTGCTATATTGAGACATCTAGAGATAGCACCTTTAATTAGACATCTTCCAGTTCAAAAATTATATTGTCTTGACGAATCTAATTAAATAGTTGGGTTGTGTAAAGATCAAAGCCCCTGTCCTCAACCGTGTGATATCTATCAAAGCTTTTCTTCAAATTTCTTGTTACATGAGTAATTCCATCAGGGACATGAATAACCACATCACCAAATTAATCGAACTAGTCACTTGCTATTATTTCTAGTTACTAGTTCAGAAAAAAAATGACAGGTTTGTTTTGCTTACTACATTTATAATCAATGGTCTGTATTCCGTGTTGCTGGCATGACAATAAGAAAGTGATCCATCTAAGACTCCATTATTCCTCATATCTGCCATGGATTTGACTCCTGCCAGTATGGTACTGCTTTAGCTTGTCCTAATAGATTGTGCTTTTGTTCATACTCGAAGAGTTGACCTTGAGAAGCCAAGCTTTTGTGTAAGGGTGTCTTTTTCATTCTAAATGAGGATTGGATCTCATAAATAACTAAATTCTTATTGGCATTTTGATTGATGTGGGAGTTAGTAAAGGTTCTGTGGATTGGGTTATATAATTATCAGATTGTAAATTGTGCATAAAGTTTACAGCAGAAGAAATTTGCCATTGTTCTCCAGCACCACATTGTAGGCTGCTCCTGGCACCAGAGAACAAAGGACAATTTCTCTGCTGCTGCAAACTTTGATATTTGGCCAGCTTGTCCTAAGCCATTGGATCACTATGTTTATAGAACTGAAGGCCATTTGGTCCATTGTATCCATGCTGTAAAGTAGCGGTGGTGTTCAAAGGTGAACTTTTACCCGTTACTTTTTGTATGGCATAGGAATAACCAGGCTCCAGAAGCAGTCGTAGTCATAGAACTTCATAGCACAGAAGCAGAACATTCTGTCCATCTAGTCTGTGTCAAACTGTTATTCTGCCTAGTCCTATGGACCAGTCCCTGGACCAAAGCCCCCCATACCCCTTACATTTATGTACCTATCCGAATTTCCCTTAAGTGTTGAAATCAAACCCACATCTGCTATTTCCGCTGCAACTTGTTCTGCATTCATACCACACTCTGAGTGAAGAATTTCCTTTAAGTATTTCACCTTTCACCCTTAACTCATGATCTCTAGTTTTAGTCTCAGCCAATGGAAAAAGCCTGCTTCTAATTACCTTATCTATACCCCCTATAATTTTGTATACCTCTATTAAATCTTCCCTCATACTCTACAGAATAAAGTCCTAGTCAAAGCTATACCCTTATTGTACCCAATCATTATTAGTTATTTGTTTGAGTCAAACAGACACGGATGAAAATAACCAGAAAACTGCTGGTGAGGTTCATTGGAGAGAAACTGATTTCCCATGAAATAACTGCTGATAAGATGAATTTGTTAAAAGCTCTCTGAGAAATTAGCTCATGCTACTGTATTTTATGGGCTGTGTGTAGAACTTTCTACACAATGAATGGAGTCCTGACTTGGTTGGTATTTAACCTGAATGTTGTGTCCAGCCTTTCTTTGAAAACAGACTCCTGCCTTGCAGCGAAGTTACACGCAAGCTTGGAGTTGGTTCCCCATGTGCTTTGACAGTTCAGGCAGTCAAGGAAACAGGAAACAGTTGAGGCCAGTTCATTGGCTATATTTAAGAGGGAGTTAGATATGGCCCTTGTGGCTACGGGGATCAGGGGGTATGGAGGGAAGGCTGATGCAGGGTTCTGAGTTGGATGATCAGCCATGATCATAATAAATGGCGGTGCATGCTCAATGGGCCGAATGGCCTACTCCTGCATCTATTTTCTATGTTTCTATGTCTTTCAGATAGTTTGGGTCTTGCTGTAAGCATCATACCTTGTTTCTGCAGGCTTCCCCATCAAACTTTCCAACTGAATTGTCTGAAACAGAACCTTGATGCAACTTTTCACTCTGGAGCGAAAGGCACTTGAACTAACATTCCCCTCAAGCCTGTTTGCAGCCTACCCATGCTCAGTGATAGAAATGTGCAGATCTTGTCTGTATGCTACTCCCACAAATGCATGTGTAACACCCTGATTCTCATTTTTACTGTTATGCTATAGGTATTTCATTTAGCTTTCTGCTTTCAGCCTGTTTGGGTTATTGTTGAAGATAAGGGATGATGAGGAATGAGTGCCATCCAATTATGATGGTGGAAGTGGGCGGAGGTTTTTTTGTGAGAGACAGTAAGGGTGGTATGAAGAGAGAAGACGCTGGAGAGAACAGGTCGTAGGATTCGACCCGGTGCAGGACCATGATTTGATGAAGCCAGGTGCCAAGATGGATTGAGGATTGGTGAATATGGTGAAACATTAAACTCCAACTTGCACACACTTGACTGCTTAATTAAAATGGGCCCTTTTCTTTTTGTCGCAAACAGGAATTCTGCAGATGCTGGAAATTCAAGCAACATGCATCAAAGTTGCTGGTGAATGCAGCAGGCCAGGCAGCATCTCTAGGAAGGTACAGTCGACGTTTCAGGCCGAGACCCTTCGTCCTGACACATCGCCTGTTCCTCTTCCTAGAGATGCTGCCTGGCCTGCCGCGTTCACCAGCAACTTTGATGCGTGTTGCTTCCTTTTCTTTTTGTTTTTCTTTACTAACCCTTTAGTTAAGTTAGGGTTCATAAATATAATTCCTTTAATCGTACGCAGTGTAGTGTCTGTTATTTCATTTTTAATTTTTAATTACTAATTGTAACAGGGTAGCAAATTACCGAGCATCCACATAGACCGGGGTTCAGGGTGGGAGAGCCGTCACAGTCTCACGGGTTTGGATTGTGTCTTACCCAAACTTACGCAGCCAGGGGAACCAGGGCTTTCATGTGAAGTGTCTGAGAACAGCTCCTGCTTCTCCCAAATCATTCACATAGCAAAATGGCACCATGATGGTACTGCTTCCTCATAGCTCTAGGGACCCAGGTTCGATCCTGACTTCACCTGCTGACTGTGTGAATTTCCGTTTCGTCCCTGTGACGCTGTAGATTTCTACTGTATGCTGGGATTTCCACTTGGTGACTGGGTTTTCTCCCACCTCCCAAAGGTACGTTGAATTTAGTACTGCAGCCTTGACTAAACAAGTCTTTTATAATGCATCATCATGACTTAGTCTTTTGCACTTTTGACTCTTTATTTTAAATATCTGATCATGTGAAATTTTTAAATCACTTTATCATCCTGCTCTCATTCTTTCAACAACTATGCACAGAGGATTGAAGATTCATGCTCATGTAGTAGTTAGTGCTTCACTTTAAAGTGCCAGTGGTTATCGATCAGGATTTAATTCCCACCATTGTCTGTTAGGCATTTCTTCATTCTGCCCATCACAAACAATAGAGAACCTGCAGATGCTCGAAATCCAAAGCAACTCACACAAAATGCTGGAGGAGCTCAGCAGGCCAGGCAGCAGCTATGGAAAAAAGTACAGTCAACTTTCAGGCCGAAACCCTTTGGCAGGACCGGAGGAAAAAAAAAGACGAGGAGTAGATTTAAAAGGTGGGGGCAGGGGAGAGAGAAGCACAAGGTGATAGGTGAGGTGGGGGAGGAGGAGGGATGAAGCAAATAGCTGGAAAGTTGATTGAAAGAGATACAAGGCTGGAGAAGGGGGAGTCTGATAGGTGGGGACAGAAGGCCATGGAAGAAAGAAAAGTGAGGAGGAGCACCAGAGGGGAGTAATGGGCAGGCAAGGATAAGGTGAGAGAGGGAAAAGGGGATGTGGACTGCTGAAGGGGCGGGGGGAAGGGCATCACTGGAAGTTTGAGAAATCGATGTTCATGCCATCAGGTTGGAGGCTGATATAAAGTGTTGTTCCTCCAACCTGAGTGTGGCCTCATCACAACAGTAGAGGAGGCCATAGATTGACATATCAGAATGTGAATGGGAAGTGGAATTAAAATGGGTGGCCACTGAGAGATCCCTCTTCTTCTGGCAGACAGGAGTGTAGGTGCTTGACGAAACAGTCTTCCAGTTTATGTCAGGTCTCACCGATATCTAGTAGGCCACACCAGGAGCACCGGACACAGTATTAGACTCCAACAAACTCACAGGTGAAGTGTCACCTGACCTGGAAGGAATGTTCGGGACCCTGAATGGTAGTAATGGAGGAGGTGTAGGGGCAGGTGTAGCACTTGTTCCTCTGGCAAGGATAAGTGCCAGGAGAGGGAACAGTGGAGAGGGACGAATGGACAAGAGAGTTGTGTAGGGAGCACATAATTCTCTGGAACTTCCGCCATCTCCAATGGTATCCCACCACCAAGACATCTTCTGCCACTTCCCCTTTCTGCTTTCTGCAGGGATCTTTCTGCCCAAAACCTTGACTCTTTATTCATTTCCATAGTTGCTGCCTGGCCTGCTGAGTTCCTCTAGCATTCCATATATTCTTCTCATCACATTGGGTTTCCTCTGGGTGCTCTGGTTTCCTCCCACATTCCAAAAGCATGTTTAGGGATAGCGTTACTGAGTTGTGCGCATGCTATTTTGGTGGTGGAAGTGTGACCACATTTGTAGGCTGTATTGGCCACTGATGCAAAAAAAAACCACGATGCATTTCACTGTATTTTTTGATGTTTTGATGTACTGTACATGTGACTGTCGATAGCTTTACTCAGCTCTTTGGCAGTCGGCAATGCATCAAGTTCCTCCATGACAGGGAGGCATTCCACGGCATCTAGCGCGCTGTCCGAGATGCTGTTTTCTCTGGAGAAGAGTTCAGAGTAATGCTCCGCCCATCTCTCCATCTGCTTGCCTTTGTCATTGATAGTCTCGCCTGTTATGGTTTTCAATGTTGCTGTCTTGCTCTGGGTTGGCCCGATGGCTTTCTTTATCCCCTTGTACACTCCACGGATCTTGCCTGTGTCAAATGATGACTGAATGCTTTCGCATAGTTGTAGCCAGTAGTCATTTGCACAGCGTCTGCCTGTTTCCTGGGCCTTGCTTCTTGCGCTTGCAGTGTTGCCTGGGTGGGGTGGCATTTGTGCTCTAATAGCGCAACACACTTCACTTCGATGACAGCGGTGAGCTTACTTGAGCTCGCTTCAAATCAGTCCTGCGTCTTGCCCCGTTTCTTCCCGAAGGCCTTGAGTGCAGTGCGGTGGATAGTGTCCCTGAGAGAATCCCATCTCTGCTGAGCATCTCCTTCTGGTGGGTCTGCAAAGAGAGCATCCTCCAGTGACTTGATGAACTCTGCAGCTTTTTCTGGGTGTTGTGTCTTACTGGCATCGATGCACTGCTTGCCTGGAGGCTTGGCGCAGTGCATCTTCTTCGGCCAAAGTCTTATCTTGCAGCAAACCGGAGAGTGATCCTCAAGAGCCTGCCAGGACTTCAGCTTGACCATCAGCCTGAAGAAAACCAACGTGTTGGGCCAAGGCGTTAGCACCTCCCTGCCATTGCCATCAACAGCTACGAGCTGGAGGTAGATCACGAGTTTTCATACCTTGGCTCCACTATCACGGACAGCCTCTCCCTAGACCCCGAGATCAGTAGACGGATCAGACGAGCAGCCTCAACATTCGCCAGGCTGACAAAGAGAGTCTGGGAGAACAGAAAGTTGACGACGCACACCAAAGTTGCAGTCTACAGGGCCAGCGTCCTCAGCACACTGCTTTACGGCAGTGAGACCTGGAGCCTCTACTACAGACAAGAGCGGCGTCTCAACGCCTTCCACCTTCGCAGCCTGAGACGCATCCTGGACATCACGTGGACTGACTGAGTCACCAACAATGAGGTCCTGGCCCGCGCCCAGATACCCAGCCTCTTCACCCTGCTCCAACAACGCCATCTCCACTGGCTGGGCCACGTACACTGCATGTCAGACGGGATGGTCCCGAAAGACCTGCTGTACGGGGAGCTGTCCTCCAGCAAGAGAGCACAAGGGCCGCCCCATCTTCGTTTCAAAGACATTTGCAAGAGAGACATGAAGTCACTGAAAATGAACGTCAAGAGGTGGGAGGACATCGCAAGCAATCGCTCTCACTGGAGACTGGGACTACACAGAGGTCTAAAAAGAGGAGAAGAGAAGCTGAGGCTTGCTGCTGAAGAAAAGCACACTTGTCGGAAAAACAGCACCAAGACAACACTGGAGGACAGTGCCTTCAAGTGCAGTCGACGCAGCCGAGACTGTCACTCCTGTGTGGGCCTCTACAGCCACAACAGACGCTGCTCTAACACAGACTGAAGCAAGACCTTCCAGGCACAGATCCATGGTCTCACGAGACTAACAGATGCCACCACCACATGTGCCTGTACTAAGCTAATCTATTCTTGTGACTCTTTTAGAGTTGTGCTTCCAGTAAGTGACATGTTTGCTGATCTTGACGTGAGAGATTTAAACTAGTTAATGCACCACATCCTGGTCATGGGAGTTTTCATCCTGGAATTGATCTAGGTTGCCACCTTTTGAATAATGAATCTGCAAGCTTCATAAGGTCCTGAATGCAATGGACTATTCTCACCTTCTTCATCCTTTTGGACTGAAGTATCCAGACCAGCTTTAAAAAAAGTGGTGTTCCCATTTCCTGTCACTGCTCTGCCACGGCTTGGTGCAATATTCCTGAAGTTGTGAAGCGAACACTTTCATTATTAGTATTATAACTTCAAACAGTGAGGGTTCATTTTGGCAGATGCAAGAGGCTTCTAAGACTATACATGGTAAATCGGTACTAATGGCACTGGCTGAACTTCACAATTATTATGAGATGCACTATAAATTTCAGATGCTGCCCACACTGGGTCTAAGTGGCAAGTATTACTCGTCCCGATTCAAATGCACATCTTTCTTCATAGTAGAATTGCTTCCCAAAATAATCAACTACTCCATTAAAAAAATTAACTTTATTTGCTATCTTATCCTTACCTCAATGACATAGAATTAAAATCACTGAGAGAACAACGGATAATGAAACTGAAGTTTCTTTATCTCAAATTGAATTCAAGTTTAATTGTCATTCAACCGTACGTGAATATAGTCAAATGAAACAGCGTTACTTTGGGCTCATGGTGCAAAACACAGTACTAACTGTCACACACAGCATGAAGCGCACACAAGATAGCAAACATAAATGATATCACAGTCACACGATAAAAGAGTCCAAAACTTGCACTATCAATTTACAGTCAACCATAACGGAACTTCCTTTGTCGAGCGACACATTGTGGGGGGAGGGGGATGTGAAGCACCGACTCAAGCTTGGACACTGTACCACACTGCCCCTGGTGGAGCACACCGGCTCCGATGCCCCATCCAGGCAATACTGCAGCCCGAGGCCTAGTACCCGCACACCCAAGACAACAGGCACACACACAGAGTGTTAGCAAACTGCAGCCACTCAAAATATACATGTATAAAGTCCAGACACTTAAGTCCATTGAAATCTCCAGACAACCACAACAGAGCTTGTCTTTTGCCAAGCAAACACCTCACCGCCCCCAGTGGAATGCTCCGGCACTGATGCCTTTCCCAGGCGATGCCATGGCTAGAGGCCCAGTCCCTGCACAGACAAGACAGCAAGCGCACACAGAATATCAGCAAGCTACAACTGTGCAAAATGCAGTCAAGGAGCGGTGCACTCTTTAATGTACAGTACTTGACACACTTTCTTGTGCCAAGTTTGTTTACACATTCTACCTGCCACACAATCTGGTAGCCATTGCTACATTATCTGGATGACTTAAATATCTGCACCACTTTCACTTGTTTCAAAGGTTTCTAAGGTCCATTTAATGTCAGAGAAATGTATACAATATACATCCTGAAATGCGTTTTCTTCGCAACCATCCATGAAAACAGAGGAGTGTCCCCAAAGAAGGAGTGACAGTTAAATGTTAGAACCCCAAAGTCCCCGCCCCAGCTCCTCTCCCTCCAGCGGGTAAGCGGCAGCAAGTTACGATCCCCCCCTCCCCCCACTGGAAAGAAAAGCATCTGCACCCGCCACCGAGCGCTCAAGCATGAGAAAAGCAGCAGCAAAGACACAGACTTGCAGTACTTCAAAGATTACTTGTTCACCTGGTATTTGACATATCACAGGATCTCTTGCTCCCTAATAAGGGAGAAAGGGATGTCTCCATTTCACAGTGAGAGGAGAGTCATAACAAACAACTTGCTGGTTTCTGATGTTAAAAGGCCGTTGCATTGCTTTTTCTGAGCTCTGTGCCCAAAGATCTCAGGTCTCTGGGCACACGGCCTTAGATCTTCCATCTCCCATGACACACTGATCTGCTCAGACACCGATCTTCGATCTGCCCATTTCCAGAGCCACGAGATCTTGGCCTTCCGAAGGCAAGCTGAGCTTTTAGGCCGAGTCCTTGGTGTGCCAAATAACAGCCAGTCGTGAAACCCTGAGAGTGGGTCCCATTTCTACAAAAGAACCATAGTCGGCGTGTAACTCCAGGTCAGGGTCTTCAAAAGAACCCTGAAAGAGAAAAATAGAGATATTAAAAATGGAAACAGAGCTGTTTCTGAAGATGCAAGCAAAGGAGTCGCCGTTAGGCACCATTAATCCTCCTACGCTCCTCCATCATTTGTTTTGTGTTGAATATGAGTTGTTAAGTGTGAGAAATCTCAAGAGTACGCAGTATTCACTAGTGAGAAAATATTCTGTATATTTACTGAGATACAGTCCTTTACAATTGCCAATGATCTTATAATGTTCGTTATCTACTGTCCGTTATGGATCACTTTATAATTGCAGAGTTGTATGTTTTGGTATCGCAATGGTGGATGTCACACAGTCTGTTACATGTCTGCCAAACCCTGTGATCCTCCAATTGCTTAGCTCTTCTGTCTGAACTTTTTAGAGACATAGATATGTACTTTATTGATCCCAAAGAAAATGACAGTGTCACAATAGTATTACAAGTGCTCAGATATACTCCATACTCCAAAGAACATCAGTCTTCTCAGGAAGTAGAGGCAACTCTGGTCCTTCTTGTACACAGCCTCTGTGTTGGTGCTCCACTCTAGTCTGTCATTCGGGTGCGCCCCCAGGTACTTGTAGGTCCTCACCACATCCACCTCCTCACCATCAATTGTAATAGGGGGGTGGATAAAGTATAAACCAAAGTTTAGAATGAATTGTTTTTTTCTTAATGTCCTTTAATATTTGTATATAAATCTTTAAATAGATCTTTGTTTTGCTCCAGAAGTTTCTATAAATGTGGATATGACATAACACTTTAAATAAATTTTTTAATGCTTCTTCAACTTTTCTATCCCTAGAGTTTGCTTGTTTATGTGATCAACAAATTTAATCAGTAGCCTCGCCATTTTCTAATTCTCAAGGACATTTCCTTTGATTTGCTTAGGTTCTTGGCAAAATGTGTCCTTAACGAGAAAGCGCTTCTTGCTAAACTCATCATTGGCATCTCTTCCAATGATGGATCAATCATCATCAGCATGAATAGTCATATTGATGTCTTGGTTACTAATCTTTAATGTTGAAAATGATAACTTTATTACCTCTAGTGGAGTATATGGTACATTAAATGGATTCTTCCCTCATCATCAATTTAATTATTTCTTTTCCATTGGGACACTGATTAACTGTCCCTCATTTTTTGGTTTCTGTACTGTGTTACCTCTCAATACTGAGTCTATGTGTCCTTGCTGTAATAATTGAAATATCTTATACTTTGAACCCACACATTTGCACTCTGGATCTGGGTGAGCACATAGATATTGCCTGGCCTGTTGAGTTTCTCCACACACACACACACACACACACACACACACACACACACACACACACCATATAACAATCACAGCACGGAAAACAGGCCATCTCAGCCCATAACCCTCCATTCCTTTCCTGTCCATATAGCTATCCAATTTTACTTTAAATGACAATATTGAACCTGCCTGTACCACTTCTGCTGGAAGCTCGTTCCGCACAGCTACCACTCTCTGAGTAAAGAAGTTCCCCCTCATATTACCCCTAAACTTTTGCCCCCTAAATCTCGACTCATGTCCTCTTGTTTGAATCTCCCCTACTCTCAGTGGAAAAAGCCTATCCACGTCAACTCTATCTATCCCGCTCATAATTTTAAATACCTCTATCAAGTCCCCCCTCAAACTTCTACACTCCAAAGAATAAAGACCCAACTTGTTCAACTTTTCTTTGTAACTTAGGTGCTGAAACCCAGGTAACATTCTAGTAAATCTTCTCTGTACTCTCTCTATTTTGTTGACATTTTTCCTATAATTTGGTGACCAGAACTGTACACAATACTCCAAATTTGGCCTTACCAATGCCTTGTACAATTTTAGCATTACATCCCAATTCCTATACTCAATGCTCTGATTTATAAAGGCCAGCATGCCAAAAGCTTTCTTCACCACCCTGTCCACATGAGATTCCACCTTCAGGGAACTATGCAGCATTATTCCTAGATCCCTCTGATCTACTGCATTCTTCAATGCCCTACCATTTTCCATGCATGTCCTATTTTGATTAGTCCTACCAAAATGTAGCACCTCACATTTATCAGCATTAAACTCCATCTGCCATCTTTCAGCCAGCTCTTCTAACTGACCTAAATCTCTCTGCAAGCTTTGAAAACCTACTTCATTACCCACAACGCCACCTATCTTAGTATCATCTGCATACTTACTAATCCAATTTACCACCCCATCATCCAGATCATTAATGTATATGACAAACAACATTGGACCCAGTACAGATCCCTGAGACACACCAGTAGTCACCGGCCTCCAATCTGACAAACAATTATCCACCACTACTCTCTGGCATCTCCCATCCAGCCACTGCTGAATCCATTTTACTACTTCAATATTAATACCTAACGATTGAACCTTCCTAACTAACCTTCCATGTGGAACCTTGTCAAAGGCCTTACTGAAGTCCATATAGACAACATCCACCGCTTTACTCTCATCAACTTTCCTAGTAACCCCTTCAAAAAATTCAGTAAGATTTGTCAAACATGACCTTGCATGCACAAATCCATGTTGACTGTTCCTAATCAGACCCTGTCTATCCAGATAATTATATATACCGTCTCTAAGCATACTTTCCATCAATTTACCCACCACTGACGTCAAACTCACAGGCCGATAATTGCTAGGTTTACTCTTAGAACCCTTTTTAAGCAAGGGAACAACATGAGCAATACGCCAATCCTCTGGCACCATCCCCATTGCTAATGACTTTTGGAATATTCCTGTCAGAGCCCCTACTATTTCTACACTAACTTCCCTCAAGGTCCTAAGGAATATCCTGTCAGGATCGGGAAACTTATCCACTTTTATATTCCTTAAAAGTGCCAGTACTTCCTCTTCTTTAATCATCATACTTTCCATAACTTCTCTACCTGTTGCCCTTACCTTACACAATTCAATATCCTTCTCCTTAGTGAATACTGAAGAAAAGAATTTGTTCAAAATCTCCCCCATCTCCTTTGGTTCCACACATAGCTGTCCACTCTGATTCTCACACACAGATATATATGTTGAAATGCTTCTGTATTGAGTTGAAGTTTATAGATAAGCATGGAGGAGTGTTGTGTTTTTAATATTTCTCTAATTTTACAGTAATATTGTAAAGATATTGTATGATTAAGCATTCTTTGTTGTTTACATAATTTATTATGGGTCATATGTAAAAATAGGTGAATGACATACGTCATCATGCCACCATGTCATAAGAGCATGCCTGACTAAAATAAACCTAAACATATCTGTTCTCCTGGTCTCTTGTGTTTTATTTTGCTAAGTGTTTCAAGTTACAAGTCATAACATACATCTGTACAGCAAAGTCTGCACATCCTTAAATACTTTTGCCTAGCAAACTTTACTCATGTTTACTTGTCCTTCACTGGAAAGTTTGTCAGAGCTGAATTTGGTGCTTTACCAATTTGATTTTTTTTCAGATTGATATGGTCTATATTTTTCCCCATTCTTATTGGAAATGTTATGATGTTACATTGTTAACTTCATAGTCCATTACTACTGATCTTCCTGTTTTCACAAACTAATAATGCCACTTCATTCATCAGGTCAGAATGATACTGATCAAGAAGGTTTTATGAAACACAATTTTGAGACTTCTTATCTCTGCTGCCCTGGGGCAGCACGGTAGTGTAGCAGTTGGTATAACACTGTGAGAGCACCAGCTGTAAGATTGGGGAGCTGACTCTGCTGCTGTCTGTACGGAGTTTTTATGTTCTCACCGTGATTATCTGGGTTTCCTCTGGGGTATCTGATTTCCTTCCACATTTCACATTCCAAAGACATAGAGTTAGTTGTGGGCATGCTGTGTTGGTGCTGGAATTGTCATGACACTTGTGACTTGCCAAGCACAATCCTCACTGATCTGATTTGATGCATATAATGCATTTCACTGTATGTTTTGATGTACACGTGACAAATAAAACTGACCTTTAGTCTGATTTTTATGTTACTGCTTTTGTTTTGGGTGGCTGATGTCCTCTATTAAAACTGCTTCATGGTTTTGCATATTTCTCTGCAAACTAGCACCTTATTATTCTTACCCCTGTGCTGTGGAATAGCCCTGGTATTTTCAATTTACCACTGTGCTTCTTTACTCTAAGCATAGATTCCTTTCTTTATTGCACCAAGGCATCCTATGCATTATTCTGTTGCCACTCCCCTTCTTTTCTTAAGCTTCCCTATCTTTCCTAAACACCTTGTGTTGATGAATATTTATAATCTATTTCTGCCATTTTTTTAGTCATCTCTCTGTTATTGCCATGACATCATAACCCCAAGTGGCTGTTAATGCCTGTGGTGCATCAACCCTGTTTACTATATATCTTGCATTTAGATACATGCACCACAATTCTCTCCTGGTGTGTCTTGGACTCTTTTAGACTGGGCAAAAAATTATATTTATTGCTCCAGTGTCTATTCTCTCTCCCAATCCTCTTTTTATTTCTTTCCCTTTTGAACACCTATTTCCTGTGTCTATCCTGCTGTCAGTCATTTAAACCTCTTCCCGCAACGTTCCTCCGGACCAAGATGCACAATACAGTATACATAATGTAACTCAGGCATAACACATCAAGTAATATTACCATAAATAAAGTAACAAATAATAAAATCCATTCCAGAAGATTTAGCATAAGGTGTATTTATGGCATAAGATTAAAAGTAAACAGTATAATGCTACTGGTGCTTCATAAGTGATGAGACCTGAGCGGTGGCAGTGATTTCAGTGCATTTCTCTAGTGTGCAGTGTTTCTCCACACATTAATTTATTCAGTCGTTTCAACTATTAGATAAAGAATATACTTAATGTGCTATAGTTAAATTTCCAGCTGTTTTGCCTAGGCTAAAATAATTATTTCAGCTGGTAAGGCTTGGGATGTCAAGCCAAAATGTCAGCCATGCTCGGATTGCAAAGGTTTCACCCTTTCTGAAATATTCCCTTTGTCCTGTTGATCCCATCTCTTCCTCTCTGAGACTTAAAGGCTACAATATTTTCTTTTTATTCTGTTCTGATGACTGGCCTTTGGCCAGATACAAGAATTATGTTTCTCTTTCCCTAGGTGCTGACTGACTCTTTGAGTATCTTTAGATATTCTGTTTTTATTTCAGATTTGTGGCACTTGCAGTTTTGGTTTTGAACTTTCATTGGACAGTATTGAAGCTGTCAAGCAGCATGAAGACCAAAAACTATGCAAAAATGGAACATACAGCGATTATAAAGTTAAACTTAAAGATAATAATTCTTACATAACTTATACAAATGCTTAAAATTTGTAAATGTGAGTTATCAGAAATTACAGGAGAAACTTGATCATTGAGATAAGTGCGCTAGTGATTGGTAACACCCACAACGTTCAGGTCTCGAGACTCAAAACATCAACTATTTACTCTTTTCCATAAATACTGCCTGGCCTGCTGAGTCTCTCCAGCATTTAGTGGGTCTTGCTTGGGTTTCCAGCATCTGCCGACTGTCTCTTGTCAGTGATTGGCAAATATCTTTTAGTTTGCATAAGTGCAAGTGTTGTATTCTGGGATGTCAAACCAGGGTCGATTTATGCAGTGAATGGTCAGATCCTGAAGAGTGTTGTGCAACAGAGGGGCCAGGAGTATTGATACTTAGCTCAGTGAAAGCAATGTTGCAGGGAGACATCAGTCAGGGCATTTAATATAGGAGTCGAGATGCTATTTTTCAGTTGTACAAGAAGTTTTTGAGGCTGCACTCTGAGGATTACGTACTTTAGTCACCCTGTTATAGGAAAGGCACAATTAAACTGTAAAAAGCGCATACAAGATTTCCAAATAATGCTGCTAGGACTTGAGCACCTCAGCTATAGGGTGAGGGTGTAAAGTCTGACACTTTATTCCTAGGAGTGGAAGAGGTTGAGAAGTGACTTGTAGAGATACAAATTTTTCCCAGGGAAGGGGAACTAAAAACTAGAGGCAGAGCTTTAAGGTGAGAGGGCAAAAACTTACAAGGGACTTGGGGGGCAACTGCTTCGACAGAAGGTGGTACATACGTAGAATGATCTGCCAAGGGAAGTGAATGAGGCAGGTATAATAGCAAAATGTAAAAGACATTTGGATCAGGGAATAGGTAGGAGGGATTTAGAGTACCAAGTGCAGGCAAGTTGAACTCGCTTCTTGGCACCATGTTAAGCATGGGTGACATGGACCAGCCGACGTCTTTCCATACTTTATTATGCTGTGACTCTAATACATTATGTACGTCAAGATGTTCAGCAAAGTGCAATAAAAAAAAAGCATGCTGAATTTGAAGACTCAGTACTGGAGAGACTGGAAACTCTAGGTCAGATGTGCCATCAGGTTTCACATGATAAGGCCACTAACCAAGGCAGCTGACAATGCAAATAGACTAATTCTATCGGAAGAACACTGGCTCAAAATTTTAGAATTGAATTGTAAGAATACCTATGTTGTGAGCATTTTGCAACTACATTTGGATTAAGTTTTTGGGAAACAGGCAGATAAGCAAATGTTTGCATTGAGGAGCACAAGGCCTCACATGCTCTCTCTACTGACTCTCAATGGAATTTAAGAGCATAAGACACAGGAGTGGAATTAAGCCTTTTGGCCCATTGACTCTTCTCCACCATTTCATCATGGCTGATCCATTTCCCTCCCAACCCCATTCTCCTGCCTTCTCCCCGTAATCTTCATTACCCTGACTAATCAAGAACATTATCAAGCTCTGCCTTAAATACATGCAATGACCCGGCCACTACAGCTGCCTGTTGCAACGAATTCCACAGATACACCATCCCCTGGCAAAAGAAATTCCTCTTTATCTCCGTTCTAAATGGATGCCCCTCCATTCTGATACTGTGCCCTCTGGTTCTAGATTCCCCCACCACAGAAAACAGGCTCTTCACATCTGCTGTATCTAGGCCTTTCAACATTTGATAGGTTTCAATGAGATTCAATTAATTAATAGCAACTGAACTCACTTCTGCCCCCTGACAATCTCAAACTTCCAACATATTGCATCTGTCTTCCATAGTGAATACTGATGCAAATACTCATTCAGTTCACCTGCCATTTCCTTGTCCCTCATTACTACCTCTCCAGTGTCATTTCCAGCAATCCAATATTTACTGTAGACCTCCTCCAGTACCTCACGTTAAAGGCTCATGCAGGGAAGGAATCATACAAAATCAGATAGCACGGTGCTTTGATCAAGACTACACAGAGTTTTTGGCTGATAACTTTGTTCTGATCCTAAAGCATACAAAGCTCAGGCTCGTTTAATATTAATATTTGAAGTACATTTGTTATCAAAGAACATATCTTGAGAGTTGTTTGTTTACAGGTAGCCACAAAACAAGAAACCTAAAAGAACCCAACTTAAAAAAATAAAAGACCAACACCCGATGTACAAGAGAAAAGGCAAAAAACACAAATCATGCAAACAATTGAAGTGAACAACAACATTCCGAACTAAATTGAGTTCTCAGATCTGAACCTCGGAGCAGGCCGGAGGAGCTCAAAGCTTTTTCGTATTGGCAGGCATGGAGTGCAGTAGCTGGGGTAGTCTTCATCGCCTCAGCGCCATGGAGAGAGCTGTGACCATTGCGGAGAACAAGCGAAATCGGCTCTTTCCTTGGATCCTGAGACCCTGGGCCGGCCTTTAAATTGACCAGACAGTGGATTGTACCTCTCGTTGTACTCAGGAATCACTGCAGGGAAAGGCTCTGGTGCCCCTGAGAGAGGAATGAATATTGTGGAGAGTGAGCGCAACCAGATTTCGCCTCCGATCTGTGCTGGCGTTTAAATTGTCCGAACAGTGTATTGTACCTTGCACTGGGACCCAGCTGCTGCAAAGGGCTCAGAGCCTAGACCATGCCGCCCAGCAACTCATTCTGGGCCCAGATTTTCACAGATTTCAACCATACATGAGTACCCATGAATATAGCCAAATGAGACAGTTTTACTCTGGGGCCAAAGTGCAAAACACAGTACTGTACCAACAGCAACATACAGCATAAGGCACGTATAAGATATCAGTAAAAACAGTCACACAAAAAAAAGTCCAACACCCTGAGTCCATGAATGTTCCAGAAATTTGCAGTCAAACATAATACAGCCTGTTTTCTGCTGAGAGAAAATTGGGGGGCAGTACTGACTCTGGCTTGGACACCGTACCACCTCTGGTGGAGTGCACTGACTCCGCCATCTCTCCCTTGGCTGTTAACAGGTGACACTGTGGCTTGAGGCCTAGTCCTTACTACGACCTAGGCCATGAAGCTCTCCTGCCATCCATCCCTGCTGTCAGTGCAGCATTCCACATTAACAAAGTCCAATAGGGTCTTGCAATCACAAGAAAAGCAACTAAGATGATCACTCGTTGTTAGACTGCACACTGCTTTCACTCACTGACTCCTGTGATGCCTGTCTGATGTAGGCAGCAGCACGATCCATACCCAGTTTCTCCCCCAACGAGCAACTTACTGTTGGGGTAGCCCTGCAGTTCTTTAAGTTCTTAATGTCCAACAGGGTCTTACAATAGTAAAAGAATATGTTTAAGAAGGACAATAACACTTTTGGATGGCCCCATAGGAGCCACTGTGATCAAACGCGCTGCCGTCTCACCGGAAACACTGTGATTTTGTTGGCGATATGAGGTAATGCTTCACTGAGCCACATTGCAGTGTTTAAGTACTGAATTGCCAGGGCCATCATCTTGAGCAAGTTGTACTTATAAATTGGCAAATCCATTATTATTGTCACATGCACTGAGGTACAGTGAAGAACTCCATCCATGCTGATCATTTCTACAGTGCACTGAGGTAGAACAAGGAGTGCAGAATAAAGTGTTACAATTAAGCAAAACTGCAGTGCAAGAAGTCAATAAGTTACAAGGCTTTCTACAAAGTGACAAGTGAGGAGTCTATCTTACTGCATTTGTGGACATTTCAATAGGAATAAGAGTGGATGTCATCCATGAGCCTCATGGTATGTACTTTCAGGCTTTTTTGTCTTCTGGCCAATGGGAGGTGGGGCAGGGAGGAGCAAAGAGAAGGTCCATGGTGGTGGAGTCTCTGATTGTTTCACAGATTTGCACAATTAATTGTACTTAACACACACAAAAATATTGGCTCTTCTTCCATTCCTTTGCTTTGCCAGTCACCTCCCTGTGGTGCCCCTCCTTCTTCCCTTTCTCTCGTGGTCTTTTCTCTCCTATTTTATTCTTTTTTCTTCAGCCCTTTACCTTTCCCATGAATCACCTCCCAGCTTCTCATTTCGCCCTCCTCCCCTACCACCTACCTTCCTCCTCACCTGGCTTCACCTTCAGGCTATATTCCCTCCTCTCTCTCATCTTCTTTCCCCTTACTTTCGAGACCTGATGAATGTTCTCGGCCCAAAGTTCCTCGGAGTTATGTTGTCAAAACAGCTGACATGGACCTCCAACACCTCGCTGCTTGTAAAAAAGGCACAACAAAGACTCTTCTTCCTCAGAAAGCTGAAACAGGCCAAACTTCCACAAAAGCTGTTGCTTAACTTCTACAGAAGCACAATTGAAACCATCCTGACCAACAGTGCCACAGTGTGGTATGCCAGCTGCACGGTCACTGAGCGACAAGACCTGCATTGCGTGGTGAAGGCGGCCCAGCGACTTGTCAGGATGGAGCTCCCAGGACTGGACACCATCTATCCCAGCAGACTCAGGAGGAAAGCACTCAGCATAACCAGAGACACCACACACCCCGGCTACTCCCTGTTTGACCCGCTGCTGTCCAGCAAAGGTTCAGGACACTAAAAGCCAGAACAAATAGACTGAGGACCAGCTTCTATCTCAGAGCTGTGGCCTCCATCACACCACTCCCACAGAACAATGACTGAAACTGTGAGCACACACATGCACACACAAGGTCTCAAGTACTTGCACTAACGGCACTTTGTGCATCACTGTGATATTCTGGTGCTGCTGCAACTTATTTTCTGTTACTTATCTATTTAATACTGTTTTTCTATTACTGTCTTGTTTTTATCTATCGCTTTATTTAATTGCCTGAGAGGAAGTCAAACAGAGTTTCATTGTACCTATGTATAATGACAATAAAGATCATTCAATTGAATTCAAAATCTTGACTCTACTTCTTTCCGTAGATGCTGCATAACCCGCTGAGTTCCTCCAGCATTTTGTGTGGATTTCCATCAGTTGCAGAATCTCTTGTTTTAAATGTAGTTAATTTATATTTAACTTTTAATGTTTCTAATTCCTCCTATACCAAGCCACCTGAAGACCATGTTTGTGATAGATTCCAATCCTATTTAGGCAATCTATCTGTTGCTTTTGTTTACAACTGTGCCAGAGAAGAAAAATGCTTGTGTATTTGAAGAAGTATTCATAAGACCATAAGACATAGGAGCAGAATTAGGCCATTTGACCCATCGAGTCTGCTCCACCATTGCATTATGGCTGATCCATTTTTCCTCTCAGCCTCAATCTCCTGCCTTCTCCCTTCGTGCTCTGACCAGTTCAGGAAAACTTATTGAGTTTAATAGTAGAGTCATCGAGCAATACAACATGAAAAACCAGCTCAACTCATCCATGCCAACCAAGTTGCTAATTGAACTCATCCCACTTGCCTGATATATTAGAGAAAGGTATTAATTTCCAGAAAATGTATATCTTTTCATTAGAAGGAAGTAGTTTATTTGAGTCTCAGGGTAGCTGCAAATGGTTTACAACCAATCAAGGCTAAGGCTTATCAGGGCTTGAAGATCCAGGACTGTCACCAAAATTTATTTTCCTGTGTACTATATCCTGTGTACTGACAATGCTACTTATCTGTTGAAGAAGCATGAAGCCTGATGATAGGAAATGGAACAGAAGAAGAGGCACAAGCAGCTGATGAAGCAGTCTGGTTGATAGATTAATCAGGGCAATTAAAATGCAAGAATGTAAACAAAGGGACATGGACAATCTATGAAATTGAGCCAGCATTACTGCTGGTTAAGGATTACATAACTGGAATGTTCTGATAGAGTAAGAGCAAGTTACCTGAGGATGTTGAATTCTAAAGGGAGTCCCAGAAGGCATACTGTGACCAGACTGAAGATAAGGAGCTGTTTTCAGGCACAAGTTAGGCCTATTATGATAATCCAGTTGGTCTCAGAGACCTACACTAGTCATGGGATGAATAGTTAAAGTGACAGGCAACTTGATGCTGTGGGTCACCCCTCTGCATGGAACACAGTGCTGCAACATGTGGTCACCGGAACTACATTAATCTCAAATATAGGGGAGACCACACTGAAAACAGTACCCTGATTATTAAATTCACCAGGGAGGAATATTTATACCCATGAGGTGTGGAAGGGGAAGAGATAAATGGGGGATTATATTTTGATTTTAGAGCCTGGAGAGGTACAGCAGTGAGACTGGCACTTTGCTCACTGAGCCTGCACTGAGCATCCAACTAAAACTAGAAAGCATTGGAGCAGGGTTCGGCCATTTGGGTCATCAAGTCTGCTCCATCATTCAGTCATGGCTGATGTATTATCCCTCTCTATTACATCATAATGTAATGTAAGCTTCTTTTACCCTAATCCTGCGTTAATCCTATATGTTATTCTCCTCACGTTCTCACCAACTCCCTGCAGATTCTACCACTCACATCCTGGAGGCAATTCACAGTGGGCAATTAATCCTGCAACCCGCACACCCTTGGGATGTAGGAGGAAACCCTGTGTAGAGAAAGGGACAATACGTAAACACCTTGCAGATGGCACCTAGAGTCAGGATTAAAGTCAGGTAGCTGATGTTGCGAGACAGCGGCTGTACACACTGCACCACTCTGTCACCCAGCGAAGACCATAAGACCATAAGACATTGGAGCAGAATTAGGCCATCTAGCCCAACGAGTCTGCTCTGCCATTCAATCCTTTTTTTTTTCTCCTCCTCAACCCCAGTTCCCAGTTTCCTCCCCGTAACCTTTGATGCCATGTCCAATCAAGAACCTATCAACCTCTGCCCTAAATACACCCAACGACCTGGCCTCCACAGCTGCATGTGGCAACAAATTCCACAAATTCACCACCCTATGGCTAATGAAATTTCTCCACATCTCTGTTTTGGAAGGGTGCCCTTCTATCTGGAGGCTGTACCCTCTTGTTCTAGACTCTCTCACCATTCTTTCCACATCTACTCTGTCTAGGCCTTTCAACATTCAAAAGGTTTCAATGAGATTTCCCACCCCCCCCCCCACCCCCCCGCACCACCCTTCTGAATTCCAGCAGGTACAGACCCAGAGCCGTCAAATGTTCCTTGTGTGATAACCCTTTCATTCTTGGAATCATCCTTGTGAACCTCCTCTGGACCCTCTCCAGTGCCAGCACATCTTTTCTAAGATGAGGGGCCCAAAACTGTTCACAATACTCAAGGTGAGGCCTCACCAGTGCCTTATAAAGAGTCAGCATCACATCCTTGCTCTTGTACTCTAGACCTCTTGAAATGAATACTAACATGGCATTTGCCTTCCTCACCACCAGCTCAACCTGCAAGTTAACCTTCAGGGTGTTCTGCACAAGGACTCCCAAGTCCCCTTGCATGTCAGATTTTTGGATTTTCTCCCCGTTTAGAAAATAGTCCACATATTTGTTTCAACTAAGAGGGCAATGATATTTTAAAATTGATTTTAGCAAATCAGATGATCTCAATAAAGTGAAATAGCAGAGAGATTAAGATTAATAGAAAGAATTAACAGACCAAGCAGGAAAGAAAAGCTCAGATTCCTTCTTCGCAAGTCCTTTACCTTTTTCAGCTATCTGCTCCCGGCTTCTTACTTCATCCCCTTTTCCCACCCACCTGCCTTGCCTATCACCTTCCAGCTTGTCTTCCTTCCCCTTCCCCCTCCTTCTTTTTCTGGCATCTTCCAGTCTTGATGAAGGGTCTTGGCCCGAAACATCGACTTTATTCCTCTCTATAGACAAGAAAGTGTCTCTATTCCTCTCTATGGATGAGAAAATGGCAAATGAAATACCATGTTGGAAAATGCATGGCCATGCTCTTTGGTAAAAGAAATAAATGTGCAGTCTATTTTCCAAATAGGGAGAAAATCCAAAAATCTGAGATGCAAAGGGAGTTGGAAGTCCTTGTGCAGAACAACCTAAAGGTTAACTTGTAGGTACAGTCAGTGTTGAGGAAGGCAAATGCCATGCACTCACATCAAGAGGTCTAGAGTACAAGAGCAAGAATGTGATGCTGAGGCTTTATAAGGCACTGGGGAGGCCTCACCTTGAGTATTGTGAATAGATTTTGGCTCCTCATCTAAGAAAAGATGTGCTGGCATTGGAGAGGGTTCAAAGGACGTTCACAAGGATGATTCCGGGAATGAAAGGGTTATCTTTTGAGGAATGTTTGATAGCTCTGGGTCTGTACTTGCTGGAATGCAGAAGGATAGGGTGGGCAGGGTGGGGGTGGGGAATCTCATTGAAACCTTGCAAATGTTGTAAGGCTTAGACAGAATAGATGTGGAAAGGATGTTTTCCATGGTGGGGAGTCTAGGGCAGGAGGCTACCTCCTCAGGATAGAAAGACGTCCATTTAAAGCAAAAATGTGGAGACATTTTTTTAGCCAGTGGGTGGTATATTTGTGGAATTTATTACCACAGACAGCTGTGGAGGCTAGGTCGTTGGGTGATTTAAGACAAAGCTTGATAGATTCTTGATTGGACATGGCAACAAAGGTTACAGGGAGAAGGCTGGGGAGTGGGGCTGAGGAGGGGAAAAAAGGATCAGCCATGATTGAATGGCGAAGCAGACTCGATGGACCAAATGCCTAATTCTGCTCTTGTGTGTTATAGTTTTATGGTCCATAGGTATTGCCTGGCCTGCTGAGTTTCTTCAGCATTTTGTGTGTGTTGCACTGGATTTCCAGCATCTCCAGAATCTCTTGTGTTTAAGAAAAGCTCCAGGAGTTGGTTTGAATTTATATGAAAATGATAGAGGAATTCTTCACTCTTTATTGTTCGGCAGAGGAGATGGTTGTGCATGAGTTGGTGGTAAAGTGGATTTTGTTTTTATTCCGCCACAATATCATTCCTAAAACTTGGCACCGTTTATTCCTAGTGGGATGGAAGGGCAGCTAATGGCACAATGTCTGGCTCTGGTACCAGGCCTATGGTGCATGTCAGCAGCAGATGTCCTTCGCTTGGCAAGTCTGTTCATGTAATTAATATGGGTTAATCATACAATGGCAACACATCACCTGTTAATGGGCAGGTGGGAGCAGTGTAAATGAAGCAGAACAAGCCTTGTGTCTTGATATGTAACCAAGGCTCGTAATATCTGGGCAGTGAACTGCTGCAGCAATACGCACAAAATGCTGGGGAATCTCAGCAAGTTTGGCAGTGCAAGTCAGGAGAATAAACAGTCAATGTTAAAGGCTGGCACCTTTCATCAGGACTCTTCACCAGTCCTGATGAAAGGTCTCACCCTGACACATCAACTGTTTATTCCCCTCCATAGATGCAGCCTGACTTGTTAAACTGGTCCAGCATTTTGTGTGCGTTATGCAAGATTTCCAGCGTGTGCAGAATCCTTTGTGTCACTGAATTAAAGTAAGCCCGTTTTCACATCTATTGTTGTTAACAAATAAATTGAAAGAATGTAGTAAAGACAAAAATTGGTGAGATGTTAAATTGATAACTTATTTGGTTCCTTCATATCTCTGCCAGGCCAAATAAGATTTAACCTCACTGAGCCTGAGGGGCATTCTGATTGTTCAAAATAATCTATCAAACTGCTCACTTTTATCATCAGGAAATGTGTTAGGACCCTGTATTTCTTTCTGGAACAAAGATTCAATCTGAACACCTTAACAATACTCTCATCCACCCGCAGAGCATGTTCTTATCCTCAGATGTGGCTCCTCCTCCGATGTGGTTGATTTTTACCATGCACTCCTACCTCATTCAGTGTAGAGTAGGTGATCAGTTTGAAGAGCACATGCAATCTGTCCACAGCGGCCATCTTGAGGTTCTGATTGTATGTTATTTCACTTCCTTTTTCCATTACCACACCAGCCTGCCTGACCTTGGCCTGCTGCCCTACCATCGTGAGGCCAACTGTAAACGGCACCTCATATTCTACTTGGGTAGCCTTCTGACCCTTCTGTCCCTTTGAGCTCCCGCCCAGCAATCTCTTGATTTAACCCTAGCCCAATCATGGAACAGTTTACAATGACCAATTAACCTACCAGCTAGTACGTCTTTGGACTGTGGGAGGAAACTGGAACATCCAGAGGAAGCTTTGTGGTCTTGGAGAGAACTTACAAACTCCTTACAGGCAGCAGTGGGAATTGAACCCGGGTCGCTGGTACTGTAAGGCATTATGCTAACCGCTACACAACCATGGAGCATTAAATCTGTGCTTAGCACAGGGAGGTATAGAGTCCAAGATCTTAAAGCTTTTTGATTCATTTTGAGGGGATGATGGTATTGAATGCTGAGCTGTAGTCAATAAAGGGCATCCTGGTCTGTATATTAATACCTCGTTATACAACTGGATCCTTGATTTTCTCACTTGCAAACCCCAGTCAGTCGGATTGGCAACAACATCCCCTCCAACAATCATCATCAGCACAGCTGCACCACAAGGCTGTATACTTAGTCCCTTGCTGTACTTGCTTTACACTTATGACTGTGAGGCTAAGTAGAGTGCCAAAGCCATATTTAAGTTTGCCAATGACACCACTGTTGTTGACCAAATCAAAAATGGTGAGGAATCAGCATATACAAGGCAGATTGAAAATCTGGCTGAAAGGTGCCACAACAAGCTCTTACTCAGTGTCAGTAAAGGAGAAGTAAACTGGAGGTTCTGAGCCAGTCATCATCAGGGGATCAGATTTGGAGAGGGTCAGTAACTTTAAATTCCTTAGTGTTATCATTTCAAAGGATCTGTTCCTGGTACAGCTCGTAAGTGCTATTCCAAAGAATGCACAGCAGCACCTCTACTTTCTTAGAAGCTTGTGAAGATTTAGCATGTCATCAAAAACTTTGAGAAGCTTTTATAGGTGCACGGTGGAGAATGTACTGACTGGTTTCCTCATAGCTAGGTATGAAAACACCAATGCCCTTGAACGAAAAAGCTTGGAAAAGTAGTGGATACGGCCCAGTCCATCACGAGTAAAGCCCTTCCCACCATTGAGCACAGCTATAGGGAGGGCTGTCACAGGGAAGTGGCATCCATCATCAAGAAGCCTGACCATCTCCTCTTGCAGCTGTTATTGGGAAGGAGGTACAGGAGTCCCGCACCACCAGGTTCATAAACAGTTATTACCCTTCAGCCATCAGGCTCCTGAATCAGAGTGGTTCACTTCATTCACCTGAACACTGATACCATTTTCAAGGACCCTACAAATCATGTTCTCAATATTATTTATTTATTTATTGATTTATTGAATTGACTTTATTACTTACATCCTTCATATACACAAGGAGTAAAAATCTTTATGTTACATTTCCATCTAAATGTGCAATGTGCAATTTATAATAAATAGTATTTACAACAGGACAGTCAATATAACATAGAAATACAGTTGTATCACCATGAATTAATCAGTCTGATGGCCTGGTGGAAGAACCTGTCCCGGAACCTGTTGGCCCTGGCTTTTATGTTGCAGTACCAGTTCCTGGATACTAGGAGCTTGAACAGTTTGTGGTTGGGGTGACTCAGGTCCCCAATGATCCTTCGGGCCCTTTTTACACACCTGTCTTTGTAAACATCCTGAATAATGGGAAGTTCACGCCTATAGATGCGCTGGGCTGTCCGCACCACTCTCTGCAGAATCCTGCGATTGAGAGAAGTACAGTTCCCATACCAGATAGTGAAGCAGCCAGTCAGGATGCTCTCAATTGGATTTGGAGGCCCATATCAAACTTCTTCAACCACCTGAGGTGAAAGAGGAGCTGTTGTGCTTTTCTCACCACACAGCCGATATGTACAGATCATGTGAGATCCTCAGTGAAGTGTATGCCAAGGAATTTAAAGCTGTTCAGCCTCTCAACCCCAGATCTATTGATGTCAATAGGGGTGAGCCTGTCTCCATTCCTCCTGTAGTCCACAACCAGCTCCTTTGTTTTTTTGACATTGAGGGAGAGGTTGTTTTCTTGACCATCTATCTATTTTTTCTTTAAAATTTGCACAGTTTGTTGTCTTTGTGTGTAGTTCTCCATTGATTCTATTGTAGGTTTGTATTTATTTTATTTACTTTGAATGCCCACATGAAAATCAGTCAATGAATCTTAGGGTAGTATACGGTGACATATATGTACTCTGATAATAAATTTTCTTCAGACTTTGAACTGTGAACATTATATTTTCCAATTTTAGGCAACCCACTGCTCTGTGTTCCTATCCATTCTAACCAGCCTAAACATGCTCTCTCTCCCTCTGTTACCCTTTTTCATTCCCCTCCTCCCCCATTACCTGCCACGGGTTCCCAGGGGTTAATGAAATAAAAAAGTTTAGGAACTCCTGAATCATCACCCTGGTACCATCTGGCAAAAGTTTTCTTTTTCTTATATTTCCCCCATCGCCTGCCAGCCTTTGTCTCTCCTCATCGTCCTTCCCCCATGAAGCTCCATCTGCCTATCATTCTCCCAAAAATCCCTCCTCATCTGGTTTCACCTGTCACCCACCAGCCTCTGTCTCATCTCTTCCTCTCACTTGTGTATACGAGGGGTGATTGATAAGTTCGTGGCCTAAGGTAGAAGGAGTCAAATTTAGAAACCTGGCACACTTATTTTTCAACATAGTCCCCTCCTACATGTACACACTTGGTCCAGCGGTCGTGAAGCATACGGATCCTTTCTTTGTAGAAGTTGTCTTCAGCAGGGGTGATTGGTATGTTCGTGGCCTAGGGTAGAAGCAGTTGAGTTATACAGCTGTTGTTACAGGCACGTGCTGTTCAACTCTTTGAGTGAATATGCAGAAAGTTTGAAGTTAATAACTCATCTCCTTCTACTTTAGGCCACAAACTTATCTATCACCCCTGCTGTGGACCACTTTCTGGAGGTCCAAGATACCGACTTCTACAAAGAAGGGATCCGTATGCTCCACGACCACTGGACTAAGTGTGTAAATGTAGGAAAAATAAATGCACTAGGTTTTCTAAAATTAACGCCTTCTACCTTAGGCCACGAACTTATCAATCACCCTTCGTACTGGCTCCCTTCTCTCTACACTCTCAGTTCTAATGCAAGGTCTTGACCCAACTTGCCGACAATTCCTTAACCCACAAAATGCTGCTTGACCTGCTGAGCTCTTCCGCAGTTTACTTCCTGCCTCAAATTCCAGTAAATACAGTCTCTTGACTTTCCGATTCATTTTTACGCTATTGCTGAGGAAACCCCTATCCAGCATAGCCACTACGTTGCACTTAGTAAAAATGTAGTCTTGCGAGGATCACTTACCTTAAAATATACTAATAAAATGTTACCATAATCTGCACAAAATTATCCATCCAAATTCTGTGATTCTGCCTGAAAAAATTAACATTTGACTAAACAATATTCAGGAGGCAGAATTACCTTTCTCGGAATATCAGCAGTTGACTGCAAAAGACATTAGCCGTAAAATGTCAGGCTGAAATGAAATCATGCTGTGATTTATGTTTGAATTTCACATTTATTACATGATAGATGAGCTCAGATGTATATGCATCTGAAAATCTTAAATTTCTCTGGCAGTTTTTTCCTTCTCAAGACCTTGTAATTTCTGAAACAAGCAATAAAATTTCACCTTTATAAATTAAGTCAAAACTTCAGGCACAGGTAATGTATTTCACCATCTGCTTCTCAGTAAAGTGCACTAAAAACAAAACTTTATTAACCACTTGACACATCTAAGACACATTAGTTACAGTACATTGCGTAGCCACAAACAATGTGTTGGAGTAAATGCAACATCTTCTTGCCTTCTTATGAGTAAGCTGTTGACATAACATGGAGATTTTCTGGCAAACCTCTCAATTGCTAATTAAGAGAAAATGATCTGAAAAATTTGATAGATATCCTGACTGATGTGTAAAGGTCACTTCTGATGTATATCGTCTGAGGTATTTGCATGAAAATTATGTAAGCATTTGAATGTGTAAGCCATTTTCACTGAGATTTTATGAAAAGGATTGCAAAAGTAATTTCAGACTTGTTCTGTGTTGAAGCCAAAGGGCAATGAAGCAGAGAAAGCCTGGGCTGACTTCAAGAGCAGAGGTGAACCAGAAATGCAAAGTTGCCACAGTATTTAATATCAAAGTCAATGTTCAAAGTAAATTTATTATCAAAGCATGTATATATTACCATATAATACCTTGAGATTCATTTCATTTTCTTGCAAGCACAGGGAAAAATAGAATAGAATTTATGAAATAAGCTATATATACACAGACAAAGTTGACAAATGTGCAAAGGAGACAAACGGTGCAAATAAAAAAAAATACTATGAGCATGAGTTGCAGAGTCCCATAAAATGAATTTATCGGTCATGGAATCAGTTCAGTGTAGTGGGAAGAAACGATTCCTAAAACATTAAGTGTGTGTCTTCAGGAACAGTTTCTTCCCCTCCGCCATCAAATTTCTGCATAATGAACTCATAAGCATTACCTCACTAGTTTTGCTCTCTTTTTTCCCTACATATTTAATTCTTTTATATATACTTCTTAGTGTAATTCAGACAAGAATGGCTGACTGTCTGGTGCGACATGCTAAAAAAAAGTGTAATTTATAGTATATTTTATGTATTGCTGAGTACTGCTGCCGTGATACAACAAATTTCATGCCATATATCAGTGATAATAAACCTGATTCTGATTCTGGTGAGTGGGGTTATCCATGCTGGTTCAGGAACTTGATGGTTGTAGGGTAATTACTATTCCAGAACCCGGAGGTGTGGTATCTAAGGCTTCTGTATGTCCTGCCTGATGCTGGTAACACTAAGAGGGCATGGCTTGGATAGTGGATGTGGATGTCTGTGACGATGAATGCTGCTTTCATGAGAAAGCTCTTATGTAAAGGTATTTAATGGTGAGAGTCTCATTTGTACTTCCTGACCAGCAGTTGGCCAGGCTGAGTTATTCCCTGGGAAGGGATTCAGTGGAAAGCCAGCATCAAGGATAAAGAGGATAGGAAAACAAGGGTGGGGTGTGGCCATATGCTCTTGCCCCTGGCTGACAAGCAATATCATTACCTCCTGGTGTTTGTGTTACTATACAAATTCCATGAAATATTGTAAAATATCTAATTGTGACAATAAAAATCTCTCCCAGTCAAGTAGCAAACAAAAACACCAAGACAATTGTGTTCATTCGTGGAAGGCGTGATTAGTGATAAGGGAATTAGTTTACCTGCAATAGCTTGTATTATTAAAAAAAAGATGCAAAATATTGTGGATGCTCAAGATTTGAAATCAGAGCTGAAAGGTAGAAGCTGTGGGTGGTGGATGGTGATAGGAGCAAGGAATTGAGGGGAGGGGAGGAGAGAGAAGAGGGAGATGGATGGGGAAGAGAGAGAGAGAGAGGATGTTTCAGTTTGATTACATGTATCACTGAGGTGATGAAATAGTATTGAAAGTTAAGCAATCAACAAAGTCCTGTTAAATTAAATGAGAAAAATTGATCAAGGTGCTAGAGATAAATAGCAGAAGATATTCTATTGTGGATACCTGAGTGTAGAAAATTGAATCCAGAGGAAAACAATGTAGGTTGTTAGAGAGCAACAGACACAAAATGCTGGAAGAACTCAGTAGGTCAGGCAGCATCTATAGAATAAACAGTTAATGCTTGAGGCTGAGACGTTGACTGCTTATATCATAGATGCTGCCTGACCTGCTGAGTTCCTCCAGCATTTTGTATGTGTTACTCCCCTGGATTTCCAACTTCTGCAGAATCTCCTGTATTTACAGTATATTGTTATAGATTATGATTGTGAATGATGATTTGAAAGAAAATGGGTGAATAATAGCTACGGGTAGAAAGATTAAGTTATGACTTCTTGTTATGATATTCAGAATGATACTGGGGCTAATCTATTTATTGTCTCATAAAACTATTGATTGAAGAAAGATGCTATTGAGATAAAAGTATCATTAAAATTTGATTTGTTAAAAATATTACCAATTCACCTACATTATAGTGTGTCAGATAGTGTTTGTACTTTCTGAAAATGGCCAGTTTGAAATGTTGAATGATTTATTTTTCCTACAGTCATTTTTTAAAAAATGACACAGTTGCATTCCTGTATAACAGAAGGAGAAAGTCAAGCAGCATATTCATCATTTGTTAACAGATGATGAAATTTGGTTTTATACCAACACATGGGCATCCTTAATTGTTTTGCTAAAAAGTTAAGTTGTCAGTGTGAGCTTTTGTATTGAAAGCAGAAAACCAAGCAAAATGACAGATAGCTCTTAACTAAATATTCATGACACATTTAATGCCTTCAGAGATCACTGCTTCTTTTTCAACATTTGACTTTGTTGACTGTTATTGGCAAAATAAGATGAACAAAACTGATAGTGTACCTTAATTGTTGTGATTGTGTGACAAGTTAAAGCCATATTCTTGCACTGTTAATCCTTCATATCAGGATTGTAGTTGTCCATCTTGATGGAATGTTCTGACTTTTATTCAGCATTAAGCCAATTCTTTACTGTCTACTAAGACTGAAGGGATGGAATTGCTTAGCCTTAAACTGTTTGGAGAGCTAGGCTGCTTGACCTTTGTATGTAATGGTCTTGGTGGAGAATAACACAGAATTCTCTTCTTAGGCAGCTCCACAGGATTAAGGACGCTTTGTTCCCACTTCGTTTCTATGGAATCGGAGTTATCAGATTTATTCAATGTGGGACTTACAAACTCTTTCATGTTCGGGGCAGGAGGTGCTTGACAGAATGTGGGTGGGTGGTTTATGGGCTGTAAGGCTCCTTTCACCATTGTCACTAGACTTCTACACACTCCTGATGAAGGCTGTCAAGGTTCTTACTGTGCTCCTGTTAAGTAATACTGGGCTAGGTATTTTGACCGGTCAACGAAGATACCGCATTTGCATTCAGCAAGGCTCTGAAAACATCTTTCATTCTTTAATTTCCTTCTTGAGTCCCACTCCGTCTTGTTGTGATGGAGCTCAGAGTAGATTGCTTACTTTGAGAGTTATGTGCAGGGCATGTGATCAACGTGCTGTACCCTTTAGAGCTTGGCAGGAGTAATTGAAATCTTGATGCTGGGATTGCTTTGCATTATCGAACAGTATATTTGATGGATTTGCAGAGGTGGGGTTGGCAGAACCTATCCTGTTGTAAGTAGTTGGTGTCTCTCAAGTATAAAGGAGTGCAGGGATCACTGCTGTAGTGGTGTCATGTACTGTGTTGTGCTTGAGATCTTGATCTCTGAACATCCATTCTCTCAGCAGTATAGAAGCTTTGCTAGGGGATTAAAGGTGGCAATGATTTTCACTGTCAATAATTGTCTGTGCTGAGAAATGTGGGATGTGGTCCTTGTTCCCAGGTCTCACCTTAGACTGTCACAATTTTCCTTAATTATCAGGCTTCAAAGTCAGCATTGGCTTGTCCTGTGGCAGGCAGAAGGAAGTTCCCTTTGCATTATTCGTTCAGCATTGTCTTCTTTATGGACACGCAATCACTCCATGTCTATAAGCTATCATATGTATCTATATTTATTATTTTTTTATTATTATGTGTTCTTTATCTTATTCTGTTTTTTTTTGTGCTGCACTGGAGCATGTATTTAATTCTCCTTTACACTTGTGTACTGGAAAAGACATCTTGGATCTTGAATCTTGCCATGACAAGTATCATTGCATCACTGAAGTTCACAACACTTCCTTCATGAGCACCTCCGCTCCGTCCGCCGCAACAGACAGGATCTCCCAGTAGCCACCCACTTCAACTCTGCTTTCCACTCCCATTCAGATATGTCCATACATGGCCTCCTCTACTGCCATGATGAGGCTAAACTCAGGTTGGAGGAGCAACAACTCATATACTGTCTAGGTAGTCTCCAGTCCCTTGGTGTGAACATAGAATTCTCCAACTTCCGGTAATTCCTTCCCCCTCCCTTCCTCTATCCCTAGGTCACTCTTCCCCCTCCCCCAGCTGCCTATCACCTCCCTCATGGTTCCGCCTCCTTCTACTACCCATTGTGTTTTCCCCTATTCCTTCTTCACCTTTCCTGTCTATCCCCTTCCTGCTTCCCCTCCCCCACCCCTTTATCTTCCCCCTTACTGGTTTTTCACCTGGAACCTACCAGCCTTCTCCTTCCCACCCTCCCCCCACCTTCCTTATAGGGCCTCTGCCCCCTCCCTCTTCAGTCCTGACGAAGGGTTCCGGCCCGAAAGGTCGACCGATCTTTTCAATGGATGCTGCCCGACCTGCTGAGTTCCTCCAGTGTGTTGTGAGTGTTACTTCCTTCACTTCCCAGGTGTGGATAATAAAGAACTTCAAAGAAGGTGCTGTCGTCTCTGGGGCTTTGCAGTATTTCTAGTTACCCTGGGGTGGTAGTGGTGCTGGGTCACGTAGTGTTCTAATGGTTGGAATGAATAGGATTGGAAAATTAAATACAAAAAATGTTTACCTTCTAAAAAAATAATTGGGGCACAACCAGTGAAACAAGATTACATAGCAAAATCCGTGATCCAGTCACTGCACCTTAGTTAAACTATATTACTGGCTGTGTAGAAGATTGCAAGAATTTCCACGTTACCCAGGCCATGGCAGATACCAGTGACAGTGGGACAGAATGCTGCCTAATCCACTTTGTTATCTCCATCAGCTCATCTCTAAAACAGCTGTCACTGGAGCTGTAAGGCACTAGTTCTAATAGCTGAGCCACTGAGCACCCCCCTGTGTTGGTGTGCAGACAGCTATTGGTGCATGTGCCTGCTATGTGGATGTTAGTCCAGCCTCGCCTCCAGTTAACATGAAATTGGTTTCACTCTGTGGTACAGAATTGTACCATTCTGCCCCAAATGGCTGATGAACTTTCCATACCAGCCTCCGAACATTCCACCCATGTGATCTCAGTCTCCCTACTTACATTCTGCTCTGTTCTTACATATGTTCCTCCTGCTTCATTTTGAGGAAGTGATTCATCATTTTAAAGACTCCTGTTTGATGACCTTTTTTTTAAAAAAGACACTAACGTTTTGAACCTCTCCCGGTCGTGCATTATCTCTGATATGTTGCCATCCTTTAACCTGAGGCAGAGTTTCTTGTTTTATTTTTACACAATATCTTCACACCTCCATCAGTTGTATCTGTTTCCACACCCACCCTGACAGTGTATTCCAGTCATCCACCACCTTCTGTGTAAAAAAAACTTGCCTTACACATTTCTTTTGAAGTTAGCCACCCCCCCCCCCACCCCACCAGCTTAAATGTATGCACTCTGGTCTTTGATAATTCAACCTGGAAAAAAGATACTGGTTGTGTCTCTCGACTAGACGTAACACAGGGTTTAGTTTAACTTCAGTAATGATGAATTCTTATGCCCCTAAGAATAACTTCAAAACGCAAACATGAGGAAATCTGCAGATGCTGGAAATTCAAGCAACACACATAAAAATTGCTGTTGAACACAGCAGGCCAGGCAACATCTATAGGAAAAGGTACTGTCGACGTCTCGGGCCGAGACCCTTCATCACGGCTAACTGAAAGAAGAGATAGTAAGAGATTTGAAAGTGGGAGGGGGAGGGGGAGATCCGAAATGATAGGAGAAGACAGGAGGGGGAGGGATGGAGCTGAGAGCTCCAACACCTCATGGGTACAAACAACAGGAATTCTGTAGATGCTGGAAATTCAAGCAACACACATAAAAGTTGCTGGTGAGCGCAGCAGGCCAGGCAGCATCTCTAGGAAGAGGTGCAGTCGACATTTCAGGCCGAGACCCTTCGTCAGGACTAACTGAAGGAAGAGTGAGTAGGGGATTTGAAAGTTGGAGGGGGAGGGGGAGATCCAAAATGATAGGAGAAGACAGGAGGGGGAGGGATGGAGCCAAGAGCTGGACAGGTGATTGGCAAAAGGGATACGAGAGGATCATGGGACAGGAGGTCCGGGAAGAAAGACAAGGGGAGGGGGGGGGACCCAGAGGATGGGCAAGGGGTATATTCAGAGGGACAGAGGGAGAAAAAGGAGAGTGAGAGAAAGAATGTGTGTATAAAAATAAGTAACAGATGGGGTACGAGGGGGAGGTGGGGCATAAGCGGAAGTTAGAGAAGTCAATGTTCATGCCATCAGGTTGGAGGCTACCCAGGCGGAATATAAGGTGTTGTTCCTCCAACCTGAGTGTGGCTTCATCTTTACAGTAGAGGAGGCCGTGGATAGTCATGTCAGAATGGGAATGGGATGTGGAATTAAAATGTGTGGCCACTGGGAGATCCTGCTTTCTCTGGCGGACAGAGCGTAGGTGTTCAGCAAAGCGGTCTCCCAGTCTACATCGGGTCTCGCCAATATATAGAAGGCCACATCGGGAGCACCGGACGCAGTATATCACCCCAGTCGACTCACAGGTGAAGTGTTGCCTCACCTGGAAGGACTGTTTGGGGCCCTGAATGGTGGTAAGGGAGGAAGTGTAAGGGCATGTGTAGCACTTGTTCCGCTTACACGGATAAGTGCCAGGAGGGAGATCAGTGGGGAGGGATGAGGGGGACGAATGGACAAGGGAGTTGCGTAGGGAGCGATCCCTGCAGAATGCAGAGGGGGGGGGAGGGAAAGATGTGCTTAGTGGTGGGATCCCGTTTGAGGTGGCGGAAGTTACGGAGAATAACACCTCATGGGTGTCTATTTAAACTTACATTACTTTCTTCCTCTAACTGGTATCATCAACAAATTTTGGTACTTATTACTAAACCCAGACCATTAGCTTATAATTAATAAAACATGGAATAGTATAGCACAAGAACAGGCTCCCTAATGCACAATGTTGTGCTGAACAAATTAAATTAGTAATCAAATCCCTAACTAAACTAATCCCTTCTGTCTACGCAATGGCTGTATTCTTCCAATTCATGCATATTCACATGACTATCTAAGAGCCCAAACACCTCTATTGTATTTGAGTCCACTATCGCCCCTGGCAGTGCATTTTCAGCACCTTTACTCTCTGTGTAAAACAATTTGCCCCACTCATCTCCTTTGAACTCAAGGTGCTCTAGTGTATCAGTATGTTCTGCAATGATCTCTGTAGCCTCTTCATTCTTCTCCTTGGTAAATCGATGCAAAACACTCACTTAGGATCTTACACACATTCTCCATTTCCAAGTATATGGTGTCTCCTTTATCCTTGATTTGCCCTATCCACTCTCTAGTTACCTTCTTGCTCTTGGCATTCACTTTAATCCTTCCTTTCAAGGACTTTTCATGGCCCCTCCTTGCTCTCCTAATTCCCCCTTTGAGCTCTTTTATGGTTTATTTCTAATCCTTAAAAGTTTTGTTTGATTTATGCTTCCTAGATCTTATATTGCTCAACATCCAGTGTTCTCTTAGTTTGCCATCCTTGTCCTTCCTTCTAATTAATTGACCCAATGCTGATCCTTGTGGCTACCCATTCCTTCCTTCCTCTTGTTTCATTAGCTGCTGAGCCTATCCTATCGTCTTACTATTTTATAGCCAAGGTCAAGAAACAGGAGTACAGGTCACGGAGAAAAACACATAAGATGTCGGAAATGATCTGTAGGTCAGGCAGTATCTGTAGAAAGAGAAACAGTTAATGCTTCAGGTATCAGGAAAGACGAAAAGCAAGTTAGTTTTAGGTTACAGAGAAGTTGGGGAGGGGTAATGGTAGAAGAAATGGAATATCTCAGATAGGCTAGGACTGGATTATAGGATTTAAAATCAGATTAAGCTTCACAGAAGTCACTGGTCATATAATCACCTATGATACCCATCTGTGCTCTCTGCTGCCCAGTATAAGGAGCCTGAACTTATAATATTGGTTTTTTAGCCTTTTTCTACACTGGGATACAGTGTAAAGGGGCCATACATTTTTTACATCTGAGCTCCTTTTTATTTATTTGCTAAATTCCCAAACATTCCTTGAAATTAGTCTGTTATATTGAATCTCCACTTGTTAAAGTGGATTTAAGGGACTGAAATTTTATTTTATCAGAAACCATGTTCTTCACATTTTCTAAGGTCAAAAGGAAAGAATCTTCTGATGATATCAGATAACTATTTTTAAAATACATTACAATGTAATGATACCCAGGAGAAACAGAATACTATGTTTGTCCAAAAAAAAAGCCAAAACTAATTTGAAGAGAAAGTTGATTAGAATCATACAGCACAGGTGACTGTTCTGACTGTGATGACTATCTGTGCTAATCCCATTTGTCTGCATTAAGTCTTTCCTATCCAATTACCTGTCCAAATACCTTTATAGGCATAATGTAGATGCTCAAGGATCCAATGACATGTACTGTTGAACCTGTTCCAGAAACACTTCTCAGTCATATTAAAATTGACTAGAAAATGGAAGTCTACAATGTTATGATATTTAAATAAGCCTCCTATATTATTTGTGAATTTGCTCTTTCCTAGCACCTGATGCCATATGAATAACTCACTGAGAAACTTGCATGATTAGCAAACAGCAAACCTCCTATCTTTCTTATGGATTAGTTTTTGGCTGCCTCTTAATTCAGCTTGTCTTTTGCTTTCTACATCTATATTCTTGTTTCTCGATAAAACATTGTGTAAGTGCTGGGCCACCTTGACCTGCTTTGCCACAGCTGTATTGCAGAAATGTGTAGTCTGGCATTTCTATACAGTACCTTCTCGACATTGTTCATATACTCTGCTTAGGGTAAGCTTAAAAAGAACTGTTTACGAAAATTCTAACTGTGGTTATCGTTTATACTTGCTGTTTTTTCTGCTGTTAGATTCAAAATCACATTTATACACTTTAAGCCTTGGTGACCTACTCTGGGATGAATTATTGGCTTCATTTTACGGTCCTTCTGACTATTGTTCATATTCAATTTAATGACTTTCCTATTTTTACTTCCAAAATAAGTTCTTTCAGAGTAAAGAGTATCTGTTACTTATGTTTTTTTCAACCACCTTTGTCACTCCAGATCCCTTCACTACTTCCCTACCCTGCCCTATGATTGGTCTTATTGGAAAGGCTCAATAACATTTGTGATGTCTAAAGCATGATTTTTTTTTTGTTTCAGGGGGTATTTTTGAGTCAGTGGAAAAAAGCCCATCTGGGGCAGAGGAGCTTGCCTTTAAATTTGCTTTAAATACAATCAACCGAAACAGAACACTGCTGCCAAACACAACATTAACGTACGACATCCAAAGGATAAATATTTATGACAGTTTCGAAGCATCCAGAAAAGGTAAATGTGGTCCATACAGTCTCAAAACCATAAAATCAAGTTTTATTGACTAGATTTCCCCAGAGTACCTGGAAATTTAATCAGCAAATGTTATAAAGGAAAACTCTTGAACTACCTAAGCACAAACTGTGATTCTGAAGTGACTAAGTAAAGCTAACTAGTTTATTTATAGTACATAATGAAATATGTTTTGTCAACCTGCTCATTCCTACATAATTCATGCCAAATGGACAGAATGGGCTGAAGAGCCTCTTCCTGTGTTGTATTGTTACTAACAGTATCATATGTCTCTTCTTTAGCATGTGATCAACTCTCTCTGGGGGTGGCAGCCATCTTTGGTCCTTCTCACAGTTCTTCAGCCAACGCAGTGCAGTCCATTTGTAATGCACTTGGGGTCCCCCACATACAGACCCGGTGGAAGCATCAAGTCTCAGACAACAGGGATTCCTTCTATGTCAATCTCTACCCAGACTTCTCTTCTCTTAGTCAAGCCATACTCGATCTGGTACATTTCTTCAAATGGAAAACTGTCACTGTGGTCTATGATGACAGTACAGGTATGTACGTTGCATTGTAAAAGCATATAAACACTTAATATTATTTATCCGTGATATTGATTTTTATGTGTACACATACTTATTCACTGGAACAAAGGAAATTACGGTGGTATGAGAGAGGAACTGGCCCAAGTCGATTGGAAAAGTAAGCTAGATGGAGGGACAGTAGAGCAAAATTGGATAAAATTCCTACAAGAAATAAGGAAAGTGCAGGAAAAATATACTCCAAGAAAAAAGAAAATCATGAATGGAAAAGTGGCACAAATATGGCTAACGAGAGAGAATAAGGCTAAAATAAAAGCAAAAGAGACGGCGTAAAAAGAAGCAAAAATTAGTGGGAAAACTGAGGACTAGATAACTTTTAAAAAGTTACAGAAGGAAACTAAGAAAGTTATTAGGAAAGAAAAGATGAATTATGAAAGGAAGTTGGCAATTAACATAAAAAAAGATACTAAGGGTTTTTAAAAAATATATGAAGAGTGACATTGGTAGATACAGGACCGATTGAAAATGATGCTGGAGAAATTATAATGGGTAACAAAAAAATGGCAGAGGAACTATATGGTATTTTACATCAGTCTTCACTGTGGAAGACATTAGCAACATACCCGATAGCCAGAGGTCTCAGGGAATAGTATTAGGTACAGTCAAGATTACTAGAGAGAAAGTGCTTGGGAAGCTAAATGGACTAAGAATAGATAAGTCTCCCAGACCGTATGAGGTGCACCCACGGGTTCTGAAGGAGGTGGCTTTGGAGGTTGTGGAGGCATTGGAAATGATCTTCCAGGAATCTGTAGACTCTGGCATGGTTCTGGAGGACTGAAAGGTCGCAAATGTAGTTCCGCTGTTTAAGAAAGGAGGGAGGCAGCAAAGAGAAAATTACAGACCTATTAGTCTGACGTGGGTAGTTGGGAAGTTATTGGAGTCGATCCTCAAGGACGAGGTTATGAAATACCTCAAGGTGCATGACAAGATAGGCCCAAACTAGCATGGTTTCATGAAAGGAAGATCCTGCCTCACCAACCTATTTATGAATTTTTTGAGGTAATCTCAAATAAGATTGACAAGGGAGAGGCTGTGGATGTTGTGTATTTGGATTTTGAAAAGGCCTTCGATAAGGTGCTGCATAAGAGGCTGCTTTATAAGACGAGAGCCGATGGAATTACAGGAAAGATATTGGAATGGGTGGAGCATTGGCTGATAGGCAGAAAGCAAAGGATGGGAATAAAGGGATCCTATTCTGATTGGTTGCCGGTTACTAGTGGTGTTCCGCAGGGGTCAGTGTTGGGACCGCTTCTTTTTACAATGTATATCGATGATTCAGATTATGGATTAAATGGTTTTGTGGATGACACCAAGAGAGGTGGAGGAGCAGTAAGTGTTGAAGAAATGGAAAGGTTGCAGAAAGACTTAGTCAGTTTAGGAGAGTGAAAAAAGAAATGGAAGATGAGATACAATGTTGAGAAATGTACAGTTGTACATTTTGGAAGAAGAAATAATTGGTCAGATTATTATTTAGACGGGGAGAAAATTCAAAAATCGGAAGTGCAAAGGGACTTGGGGGTCCTCGTGCAGGATACCCTAAAGGTTAACCACCAGGTTGGATCGGCAGTAAGGAAAGCGAATGCTATATTGGCATTCATTTCAAGAGGAGTAATGTATAAGAGTAAGGAGGTGTTGATGAGGCTCTATGGGGCATTGGTGAGACCTCATTTGGAATACTGTGTGCAGTTTTGGGCCCCCGATCTTAGAAGGGATGTACTGATGTTGGAGAGAGTTCAGAGAAGATTTATGAGGATGGTTCCTGAGATGCAGGGGCTAAGATATAAGGAGCGTTTGTCAGCTCTTGGACTGTGTTTATTAGAGTATAGAAGAATGAGAGGGGATCTCATAGAAACATTTCGAATGTTGAAAGGGTTGGACAGAGTAGATGTGGAAAGGCGGTTTCCCTTAGTGGGTGAGTCCAGGACAAGAGGCTACAGTCTTAGAATTAGAGGGTACCCATTTAAAACAGAGATGTGGAAAAATTTTTTTAGCCAGAGGGTTGTGGATTTATGGAATTTATGGAATTCGTTGCCACATACAGCTGTGGAGGCCCGATCATTGAGGGTGTTTGAGGAGGAGATTGCTAGGTATCTAATTAGTCAGGGTGTCAAGGGATATGGGGAAAAAGCCAGAAATTGGAACTGGATGGGACAATAGTTTAGCTCATGATGGAGTGCCGGAGCAGACTCGATGGGCCAAATGGCCTACTTCTGCTCCTTTGTCTTGTGATCTTATTCATCTTAAGGAAATTTGACTTTTGTTAAATGCTTAGAAGTTCCAGTGTTAAACAATTAATTCTATTTTCAGGAAATGAACAAATCATGGTGAGTCATTATATGAAATCTTTGTTTATGTTTGATGGTACCAATTGATGTTGGCTGGCAGTAAAAAGAAGATAGTTTTCCTATTGATCTGCTCTTATTTATATTTCTGGGGTAAACTTGTGAGAATGTTTATCAGGTAGCTAAACCATTCATAGACAAAGTAAATACAGCAATGCAGTTTATGCTTTTTAATTAGCCACATTTTTGAATATCACTCTATAATAATTTTATGAAAATCAACTCCCTCACTCTCCCACACATTGTGAAAAAGACACTGTATATTGAATTAGTGGTAATATTAGATTTATGCTCATTTTTAAAACTCTTGCAAAACTTATATAATTGTGCCTCAAAATTAAAATTTGGAAAAAGTAAAGGGTTGTACAATCTATTTATAAAATTTTGAGTTTCACTTATTGCCATGGATAGCCACAAACAATAATCTTACAGAAGTAAACCAGAAACTACTGGAAATGCTCAACAACACAAACAGCATCCGTGGAGAGAGAAGCAGAATAAATATTGCAGATAGTTGATGATTCATCTGAACTAGGGAAAATTAGAGAGTTGGAAAAGACAAAAATAATGTCTGGGAGTACTGCGCAGATGCAGCTCCAGCGAAAAGCTTTGAAAACATAGTATCCATAAAAGAGAACTACTGCCTAGTGGAGTGGTCATTGTGGGAATAGTTGTCATTGGAGTATTCTGAGGCAGAGTCGTAAGGCTATGATACAACAGAGCTTTGGTGAGAAGAGGCAGAGGAGAGGTAAGTAGGTAAGTTCTTTCCTTATTTCTTATTTAAATCTTGATAAAATAGGGGGAATGTCTACGGAGCCAGTGTTCTGTTCTGGGTGTAAGATGTGGGATTTCCAAGAGGCTTCGAGCCTCCCCAGTGGCTACATGTGCACTAGATACATCAAGATGCAGCTCCTTAAAGACTGAGTTAGGGAACTGGAGCTGCAGCTCGATGACCTTCAGCTTGTTAGAGAGAGTGAAGCAGTAATAGATAGGTAAGGCTCAGGACTATCGGCTCATGTTTATCTCGGGGTACTGTCTGCCTGCCAAACCGTGTCTCACGTTTGTGTAGTTGCTGTGTAATGCCACCTGGTACAAACTCACACATCAAATATCAGACAGCACACAATGTACGATTTACAGATTACACTTCATAAATCTTACTGGAACTATGTAATTAATAGAGATACAATATAAAAGGAAAGTAAAAGGTGCCAAACTTATCAGAGTTCAACCACTTCGTGCACAACCGTTGGAGCTCAATTAATGGGGTCTTTGTTCCACTATTCGATCTCCGCCGACCTCCTCGACCCGCCGCATGGGACCAACCATGGTGGGCGACCAGAGTGCATCCAGCACGTCCTTCTTCTTCAGTTCTCCTCCCGAAAAACCCGCGCACTTGCCCAGGTTCCCACACATACAGATAAAATAACATAGCTTCCAGTGGTTAATTCCTCTGTTATCTATAACTATAACCCAAACATTTAAGCTGCAGAGAACACTACCTCATAGTTAACATTGCAAAGGAACTACTTCTTTGTTACACTTCAGAGGAGCCATTTTATAATTAGCAGTTAACAGTTAACATTACAGTTAATATTACTGAGAACCCTACAGATAGGAGCTACAGGGAGGTAGTCACCCCAATGCTACAGGAGACAGGTAATGGGTGACTGTCAGGCTAGGGAAGGGAGAGCGTCAGATAGTGGAGAGCACCCCTGTGACCATCCCCTCAGCAATAAGTACTCCATTGTGAGTACTGTTGAGGGTATGACCTACTTGGAGGAAGCAGCCTTGCCTTGCCTCTGGCACTGAGGCTGGCCCTGTGCCTCAGAAGGGTAGGGAACTGAAGAGGATGGCAGCAGTAATAGGGTACTCTATAGTCAAGGAGACAGATAGGCGACTCTGTGGGCGTGAAAAGGAAACACAGATGGTAGTTTGTCTCCTAGGTGCCAGGGACCACGATGTTCATAAACCCATCCACAATATCCTTAAAAGGGAGGGTGAGCAGCCAGAAGTCATGGTACGTATTGGTACCAACAAGAAAAATGGAGGAGTTCCTGAAAACAAATACAGGGAGTTAGGAAGGAAGCTGAGATGCGGGACCTCAAGGATAGTAATCTTGAGTTTGCTGCCTGTGCCACACGACAGTGAGGATAGGAATAGAATGAGGTGGCTGATAAATGCATGGCTGAAGAATTGGAGCAGAAGGCAGGGTTTCAGATTTCTGGATAATTGGGACCACTTTTGAGGCAGGTGGTGCCTGTACGAAGGAATGGGTTTCACTTGAATCTGCGGGGGACCAATATTCTTGCAGGAAGGTTTACTGGAGCTGTTGGGAGTGGTTTAAACTAATATGGCAGGGGGATGAGAACCAGTATGATAGAGCTGAGGATGAGCCAGCAGGTTTACAAGTAAATGATGGGTGTAACAGGAATGTAAAGAAGGAGCAAGACAACGATTGGGTACAAAGGCAGACAGAGCAAAGAGTTGAATTGTACCACATAGGCAAAATTCAAAAAGGTGAAGAATGCAGGGCTGAAGTTGCCATATTTAAATGCGTGTAACATTCAGAATTTCGTGACACAATTAGAGATTCGTCAGTACGATGTTGTGGGCATCACTGAGTCGTGGCTGAAAGAAGGCCATAGTTGGGATCATAATATCAAAGGATGTACTTTGTATCGAAAGGACAGGCATGAAGGCATATGCAGTGGTGTAGTTCTGTTGTTAAGAGATGGAATTACATCTTTAGAAAGAGGTGACATACGGTCAGAGAATGTTGAATCTTTGTGGGTGGAGTTAAGAAACTGCAAGGGCAAAAGAAAAGACATTATGGAAATCATAATGCTCTGCCCTCCAAATAGTAGCCAAGATTGAAATTGAGATTACAAAGGGAGCTGGAAAAGGCATGTAATAAGGGTAATGTCACAATTGTAATGGGGGACTTCAATATACAAGAGGATTGGAAAAATCAAGTTGGTGTTGGGTCACAAGAGAGGGAATTTGTTGAATGCCTTCAAGATGGCATTTTAGAGCAGTTTGTGCTTGAACCTATTTGGGGAAATGTATCTTAGATTGGGTATTGTGTAATAACCCAGATCTTATTAGGGAGCTTAATGTAAAGGAACACTTAGGAGGCAGTGATCGTAATATGATTGAATTCATGCTGCAATTTGAGGGGGAGAAGCATAGGTCACATGTATCAATATTGCAATGGAATAAAGCGAGTTACAGAAGCATGAGGGAGGAGCTTGCCCAGGTGGATTGGAAAAGGATACTAGCAGGGATGACGGCAGAGCAGAGGTAGCTGAAGTCTCTGGGAATAGCTCACAAGGCACAGGATAGATATGTCTCACAGAGGAAGGAGCTCTCAAATGGCAGGTGTAGGCAATGGTGGCTGACAAGGGAAGTTAAAGACTGCATAAAAGCCAAGGAAAGGGCATATAAGGTAGCAAAAGTGAGTGGGAAGTTGGATGATTGGGAAGCTTTTAAATTCCAACAAAAGGCAACTAAAAATGCTATAAGAATGGAAAAGATTAAATATGAGGGAAAAGTAACCAATGATGTAAAGCAGGATATCAAAAGTTTTTTTCAGTTATATAAAGAGTAAAAGGGAGGTGAGAGTTGATATTGGATCACTTTAAAATGATGCTGGTGAGGTAGTAATAGGGGACAAAGAAATGGCAAATGAACTTATTGGGTACTTTGCTTCTGTCTTCACCGTGGAAGACACTAGCAGTGTTCCATAGGTTCATGAGTATCAGGGAGCAGGAGTGAGTGCCATTGCTATTACAAAGGAAAAAGTGTTGGGCAAAGTCAAAGGTATTAAGTCACCTAGACCAGATAGACTACATCCCAGACTCCAGTGAGAGATTGCTGAAGAGATAGTGGATGCATTGGTCATGATCTTTCAAGAATCACTTGACTTTGGCATGATCCCAGAGGACTGGAAGATTGCAAATGCCACTCCACTCTTTAAGAAGGGAGGAAGGCAAAAGAAAAGAAATTGCAGGCCAGTTACCCTAACCTCTGTGGTTGGGAAAGTGTTGGTGTCTATTATTAAGGATGGGGTGTAGGGTACTTGGAAATTAATAATAAATTAAGTCAAAGTCAGCATGTTTTTCGTAAAGGGAAATCTTGCCTGACAAATCTGTTAGAATTCTTTGAGGCAGTAACAAGTAGGGTGGACAAAGGAGAGGTAGTGGGATGTCATTTACTTGGATTTTCAGAAGGCATTTGATAAGGTGTCACACATGTGGCTGCCTAACAAGACAAATTCCTACGGTGTTAAAGGAAAGATTCTGGCATGCATAGGGGAATAGCTGACAGGATAGAGGCAGTGAGTAGGAATAAAAGGGGCCTTTTCTGGTTGGCTGCTAGTGACTAGTGGTGTTCCTCGGGAGTCAGTACTGGGACTGCTACTTTTTACTTTGGTTATTAATGATTTGGATAATGGAATTGATGCTGTTGTGGCAAAGTTTGCAGATGATATGAAGATATGTGCAGGGAGAGGTAGTGCAATTGCAGCAGGACTTAGATAAATTGGAACAATCGGTAAAAAGGTGGCAGATGGAATACAGTGTTGGGAAATGTATGATAACACATATTGCTAAAAGAAACAATAGTGCAGACTATTATCTAAATGGGGAGAAGGTTCAAACATCAGAGGTGCAGAGGGACTAAGGGGAATAGAATATAAAAGCAAGGAGGTAATGCTGAGCCTTTATAGGACATTAGCTGGGCCACACTTGGAGTATTGTCAACAGTTTTGGGTACCATATCCCAGAAAAGATGTATTGCCATTGGAGAGAGTCCAGAGGAGATTAACAAGAATGATACTGGGAATGAAAGGGTTAACATATAAGGGGCATTTGGCAGCTTTTTCCTGTACTCACTGGAATTTAGAAGAATGCGTGGGGATCTCATTGAAACTTACCGAATGTTGAAAGGACTAGATAGTGTGGATATGGAGAGGATGTTTCTGATGCTGGGGGTATCCAGAACCTGAGGGCACAGCCTCAAAACTAAGGGGTGACGTTTTAGAACTGAGGTAAGGAGAATTTTTTTTTTAGCCAGGGAGTGGTGAATCTGTGGAATAGTCTGCCACCGACTATGGTGAAGGCCAAGTCTGTGGATATATTTAAGGCGGACATTGATTGTTTCCTGATCAGTCAGGGAATCAGAGGATATGGTGAGAAGGCAGATGTGTGGGTTTTAGTGGGATCTGGGATCAGTCATGATGGAATGGCAGAGCAGACTTGATGGGCTGAATGGCCTAATTCTGCTCCTATGTCTTATGGTCTTATGATCTGTGAATAGGTGACCTGGGCTTGATCAGTGTTGATCTTACTGAATGGTAGCACAGGCTTTAGGCACCATGCAGATTAATCTTTCACCTAATTCCTATGTTCAAAGTAAATGTATTATCAAAGTATGTGTATTTTCTTGTGGGCATTCACAGTAAATACAAAGAAACACGATAGAGTCAATGAAAAACCACACACAACGAGATGGGTAAATAACCAATGTGCAGAAGACAGTAAACTGTGGCCAAAACAAAAAGAAAAAGGAAACAAGGGAAATGAGACCAAGAGAGACTGAATGATACAAAAGTAATGATGCTGGCTGTGAGAGGGTGGTGAAGGATTGTGAATTGCTCATGATCTGTCTGTAGGAGGTGTAAATAGAGGGAGATAAATGAAAATGGAAGAGAGCAAAAAGATGTGGGGACTGTGTGGTATATAACACAGTTGTTCTGGATATCTGAAATAATCAAGAATGTTGGAAATACCAGAAGCTAGAGAATTACCCAGGGATAGGGAAAATCCATGGTAACATTACAATTTAATTAACTTTTATCAGGCTGGTGAGTGCTGCAAGAAACTGGGAAGGCTGGTTATCTGAAATTGTTGAATTCAGTAATGTGCCTGGTTGGAACAAAGGTTGTGTTGGTCTTTATTGGAACAGTGTAAGGGAACATCGACAACAAAGTTCAAAGTGTGGTGATGAATTAAAGCCATAGGTAACTTGAATTCAGGATCACGCTTACAGATAAGAGTTTGGGGTTGGAGGCAACATGGAGGATTGGCTAGTTGTCGTATAATCTGCCTATTTCTTTCTCTCTCCACAGATGTTGGCTTATCTGTTGTGAATACTGTGCACAGTTTTGGTCACCTTAGTCATATTGGAGGCAATCCAAAGGAGACTCACCAGTTTAACTACTAGGATGAGAAAGTAGTTCATTCGAGAGAGGGCAGATGGTTTGAATTTACATTCTTTGGAGTTTAGAATGAGAGGTTGACTTCATTCAAACATAACAGATACAAAGAGGGCTGTTGTCTTTTTAATCATTCAAGCTCTATTGCCCTGTCTTAACTAATTGACTTGTTAACTGATTTATGAATGAAAATACGAATTAGGATCAAACCTGCCTTGAGCTCCAAAAGCTCCATGTTCTGGAATTTCCTCCCTAAACTTCTCTACCTCTCTATCTGCCCATTTTTATTTAGGACATGGGTACAACACCTATGGATCCTTTGGATATTTTGCTATGATAAAAATGGTCCATCAATACAAATATTGTATATTGTTTTTTTTTTCCATTCATAAGTCAATCAACACTTCCAGGAATAGGTAAATGTTATCCGTTGTGAGTTAAGGCATAGCAACAGAATTTAGATGATGAAGAAAGCAATGGCAGCAGATGCCAAAAATCTGAAATAAAAACAGAATATGCCAGAAATAATAGGCAAATCAAGCAGCATCTATGGGAGAACAGTTAGAGTTTATGCTGCAGGTTGACACCTATTCTTTGGAACCAGAAACAAGGGAAATGTCTGTGATAGGGTGAAAGGTGAGGGAAACTGGATAATAAAATAGGGGCTGATGCCAATAGAGAGCAGATGATGAATGCTTATTAATCAAAGCTGATCTGTGTGGATTGTAGACAGTAGAGTATGAATGGGTTTAAGCATTATGAATTTGTTGGCTTTTCTCTCCCAAGATGCATTTGGGCAACCTGCTGTCCCATTGCCTTTACTTGCAAATCTGCTTCAATATTTTGGGGTTGGCAGAGTGCCAGTGCCAACTAATACCATGGAGGAGATGGCTAACATTGGATTGCCTCTGTATCATCAGCTGCTTTTACCTGCTACTGGCCTGAAAATCTTAAAAAGCTGACGCAGCTTTTTAAAAAAATTCATTCAAGGGATCTGAGCATTGTTAATGAAACCTGCACTAATTGCCCATGCTTTATTACCTTTGAACTTTGTGGCCTGTTCACCTATTTCAGAGCACAGTTAAGAGTCAATCACTTTTCTGTTGGTCCAGAGAAGGGGTTCCCAACCTTTTTTATGCCATGGACCAATACCATTAAGCAAGGGATCCGTGGTCTCCAGGTTAAGAACACCTGGTCTAGAGTCATATACAGATCAAACTGCTTAAGAACAATACGTTTCCTTGCCCGAAGAGCATCAATTTTCTAACAATTATATAGTTTCAAGGCTGTTGTTCCGAATGCCAGCTATGAAATACCAGGTTACTTAAGGCAGCCAGTGTGGAGGTGCGGGAAGCATCAAAAACATCGATGGCAGTGGAAGGCAAACAGAGCATCACCAAATGCAGTGAGTTCTTTCTCCTTGCATGAGGGTTCTTCTTATTTTTCAAACCATAAAAGAGAGATGGGCTGTAGTGGATCAGCCCTTGTTGGAGTGAGGATGAGAGTCAGAGTGGGAACTTTGAGGCTTTGGCTTAAGAGGCTTCAACGAGAAGAAGCTGAAGCCAAAGAAACAAGTACGAAGGATAGGTTTTTCCTTTCATTATTGCTGATTTGGTCTTGGTTGCCCATAGTACAGTGCAGGCAGGATGGCAGATGTGGCAGTGGAATGCTCCTTCTTTAGGATGGAGGAATTCATGGAACCTGATGGTCTCCCTGTTGACTACACCTGCTGAAAGTGCAGCCAGCTCCAGCTCCTGAAAGACCACATTAAGGAGCTGGATCATCTGGGAGGCAGAGCAATTGATAGGTAAGAATTTTGAGCATGTGGTTGCACCCAGAGTCCAGAATTCAGGGAGTAGAAAGGTGAACACAGTGAGAGGGAAAGGGAGAAAAATGTCAGTGCAGGGATCCCCTGTGGCCATTCCCCTCAGCAATAGGTATACCCCTTAGGACACTGATGAGGGGGATGGCCTACCTGGACAAGGAGGCAGCAGCCAGACCAATAACATGCTGGTCGGCTCTGAGCCTCAGAAGTGTAGAATGAAGTCAGGCAGAGCAATAGTCATAGGGGACTCGATAGTTAGGGGGACAGATAGTTGATTTTGCCGCAGCAAAAGAAATGCCAGGATAATGTATTGCCTCCGGGGTGCTAGATCCAGGATGTCTTTGAGTGGTTGCAGAATATACTGAAGGGGAGAGTGAGCAGCCAGAGGTCGTGGGGTACATATTGGTACCAATGACATAGGCAGGAGAGGGGTAGAGGTCCTGCGCAGTAAGTCTAGGGAGTTGTGTGTGTGTGTGTGTGTGTGTGTGTGTATGTACACACACACCACCCTCTGCATAAAAAGATTCCTCCTTGGGTTCCTGTTAAATCTTTCCCCTCTCACCTTAATACCCTTAATGCACTGCATTTCCAGGTGCCATGTTTCCATGTAATTAATGTAGACCTATGGGTTGCTAGTTTCAGTGGCATAGCCATTATTGCTACAAGCCTATATAGTTAAGAAATCTAAAGAGTCTTTTATTATTGTTATTGGTCAGGATAACTGCATCCCTTCCAAAAAATCAAGCAAACACTCATCTTTCCTATGCTAGAACCTACGGTTCTTATGGTGGAAGTGATAGTGTTAATGGAAATGAGTCAAGCTATATTCTGCACCACTATCTGGGTGCCCTGGAATGAAAAAGTATTATGTCTAAATATATACATGTGTAATGAGACATTACTTAACCAATTCTGGTAACAGCTTGTGTATTAAATCCACAGCGGCACTTATTAAACAATACCAATTCAGCAGGGGAATTATTATACAGCCCAATCAAATAAATATGTGCAGATGTCCAGCTGCTTTGACTTGCCAGTCTGTTTAGATGAATTTAAATAACTGTCTCCCACTGTAAGCAATTAAATATTCTTGTGGGTTTAGTGATGTTATTGTTCACAGGAATATCATTCAAAATGGAAAAGAAACTCAATACGTAACAGCTTATGTTTATCATTTATTCAACATATTATTTCAGTTTATTTTATAATTGTTGAAAGAAATGCAATAGATAATTAAATTATAATTTATTCTAAGAATTTACTCCAGGGAAGTGTTTGGCTGGTGTGAAAAATGTTTTTTTTTAAACCAGATTTTTGAGCAGTTTTATCGGAGGTCAATACTTATTTCATGGCCACAGGTCATTGAGACTCTTGAGAGAGTCCCATCAAGGAGTTGCCTGACAAATTGTAAATGTATCTGCATCCAGCATGTTTAGGTCAACAGTGACAAACACAAAAATTTGCTTGGATAGCTTACTTCACTCCAGAGGAGGTGCACATAATTCAAATAATAGCAAGATTTCTTTTAATTGCTTCTACTAGCAGTCAGTAATACCTTGCTCTGGAAATACAGATATGTAAAGTTTTTTTTTCCAACTGTATGCATTTTTCCCTGATTGTAATATGATCATGAACATTTCTAGGTGGAATTATACTTCGACAGAATTTTGACTGGATACTTAGAATCATAAATCACTCTCATTCCAGTGATATCTTTCCTTTGTCAGAGAATATTATTCTCTAGCTATTTACTCCTTCCAGTTCTGAGGGATATCTGTTTTGGGTATTGGCAAGGCAACTGTGTTTTGAAAGAGACAGAAGAGATGGCAGATGCTGGAATCTTGTGTGAAAAAAAAACAAACAAACTGCTGGAGGATCTTAACGGGTCGGGCAACATCTGTGAAGGGAAATGGACTCAACATACTGGGTCGAAACCTTTGAGCTTGACTGAAAAGTGAAGGAGAGAGAGAGCCAGTGTTGAGATGTGATGGCAAGGGATGGAGCAAGAGCTGGCAAGAGGTAGATGGGTGCAAGTGAAGGTCCTAATATGCCGATGGAGTAGGGAAGAATGGAGATAGTGACAGGGTCTGGAAGGTGATAGGTGGAGATTACAAAACTCTTAAGCACTTTTAACTCGCAGTTATTTTGTAAATAATACTATTCTTTTGCACTTCTGGTCAGATGCTAGTTGCATTTCATTGGCTTTGTACTCGGTACAATGACAATGAAGCTGAATCTAATCTAATGATGGAATTCGATCAGAGAGGAAAATGGGGCATAAATCTTTATAAGGGAGGTGAGATGGGCAGATAAAAACAGTGGGGGAAGTGTTTTTGGGTGATGGGCAGATGGAGTTTTTGGAGGAAGGGAAAGAAACAGGGTGAAAGAGGGCTGGCTTATGTGGCCATAGAAGGAAGTGGGAGAGGGAAATAGGAAAGATGAGGATCAGGTTACTTAAAATGGAGAATTCAATTTTCATGCTGTCACATTTTGAAAGCATTGTTTCCACCACGGCAGCCTGAATTATGGGACCCTCCCCAGGCAGTTCTCAGTCAATTATTAACAGTGTCGCTCAGGAACATCTTCTTTATATTTTGCCACCCACACCATCTCGCAATCTTTGGCTCCCACACTTATTCTCTTGTCCCTCCATCCCCATTCAGAGATCAAAGGCCCTGATGTGCAACCATTAATCTAATGACTCAAGGATCAAATTGTGGCCCCTGCAAGCCCTAATCTGATAACCTTTCTTCAACTTCGTGCCAATACATGATTTCTGTTGAATGCCAGACCATGAACTGATGACTCCCCTTGATGTAGATTGCAGTCTGACACCTTTGTAGCCCTGTAATCTTGAGCACCTCATCTTCTTTTTGCAGAGCAACTAACTGCCAGGTCTCTTTTCACCCTGTCATTGATTCTGCCCTTACCTGCAGTGTTCTTTTGTATATTCTGTGGAGATACAGAGTCCAAAGTTTGTATAGGGTTTTCAGTTGTGCTTGGTTCAACTATTGGATTTTTATGTATCAGGCCAAAACCAAAATGTTCACTGGTGTGCCATAACAGGCCAAGGTGCTGATGAATATCTAGGGCATCCCTTTTATGCTTATAATTTTGAACTACAGAACTTCATAGAGTCATAGAGTTATAGAGTTACACAGCAGAGAAACAGGATCTTTGGCTCAACTAGTCTATGTGGACCCATGACCATCCACTTGCCAGCATTTGGCCTATAACCTTCTAAACTTTACAATCCATGTATCCGATTAATTGTCTTTTAAAGGTTGTTTTTGTACCTGCCTCAACTGTTTCCTTTGGCAGCACATTCCACATACATACCACCCTTTGTATAAAAAGGTTTGTCCCTTCAGTTCTTCTTAAGTCCTTCTTCTCTCACCTTAAACCTATGTATTCTAGATCTTAATTTCCCAAAAAAAAGAACTGAGACTAGAGCAAAACATACTCTGCTGGGTGAAGTCAGTGGGTCAAGCAACATTTTGGAAATACGGGAGTCCCCCGCTTTTCGAACATTCGCTTTACGAAACCTCGCTGTTATGAAAGACCTACATTAGTTACCTGCTTTCGCTAACAGAAGATGTTTTCACTGTTACAAAAAAAAGGCAGTGCACCGTGTGCCCCGAGCAGCCAAGCGCCTCCTCGAAACTACATTCTAGCCAGCATTGCTTAAACACGTGCCTGTGAGCAGCCGTTAGCAAGATGAGTTCTAAGGTATCAGAAAAACCTAAGAGAGCTCGTAAGGGTGTTACACAGCGTAAAACTAGACATAATTAAGCGTTTCAATCGTGGTGAATGAAGTAAGGACAAAGTGAGTTTAGCTTGTGGAAGTTGAGGAAGATGATGTTGAAGAGGTTTCGGCATCACATGACCAAGAACTGATAGATGAAGAGCTGATGCAATTGGAAGAGGAAAGGATAACAATCGAAACTGAATGCAGTAGCGAACGGACTGAAAGTGAAGTTGTCCAGGAACTGAACGTGAAGCAACTGCATGAGATGATAGAAAAATGTGCGAAGATAAACAGTCAAGCATACTGCCGTTTTTCAAGCCTTCCACATCAGCCACAGCAGACGACGAACCTCGACCTTTGACATCGAGGCAGGCAGTCATAGAAGATGACCTGCCTACCCTGATGGAAACAGACGACGATGAGATGACACCCCAGTGTCCCACCACCCCAAACCCGGGCCACGGACTGATACATTGCTGCGGAGAATGCAGTGGTAGCCGGGACGCACCCAACACATCATTAAGAAAAACGCCGAAATAAACAAGCTAATTCTCCCCCCCATCCCTCCCCACTGATCTCCCTCCTGACACTTATCCGTGTAAGCGGAACAAGTGCTACACATGCCCTTACACTTTCTCCCTTACCACCATTCAGGGCCCCAAACAATCCTTCCAGGTGAGGCAACACTTCACCTGTGAGTCGACTGGGGTGATATACTGCGTCCGGTGTTCCCGATGTGGCCTCTTATATATTGGCGAGACCCGACGCAGACTGGGAGACCGCTTTGCTGAACATCTACGCTCTGTCCGCCAGAGAAAGCAGGATCTCCCAGTGGCCACACATTTTAATTCCACATCCCATTCCCATTCTGACATGTCTATCCACGGCCTCCTCTACTGTAAAGATGAAGCCACACTCAGGTTGGAGGAACAACACCTTATATTCCGTCTGGGTAGCCTCCAACCTGATGGCATGAACATCGACTTCTCTAACTTCCGCTAAGGCCCCATCTCCCCCTCGTACCCCATCTGCTACTCATTTTTATGCACACATTCTTTCTCTCACTCTCCTTTTTCTCCCTCTGTCCCTCTGAATAAACCTCTTGCCCATCCTCTGGGTCCCCCCCCCCTTGTCTTTCTTCCCAGACCTCCTGTCCCATGATCCTCTCGTATCCCCTTTTGCCTATCACCTGTCCAGCTCTTGGCTCTATCCCTCCCCCTCCTGTCTTCTCCTATCATTTTGGATCTCCCCCTCCCCCTCCAACTTTCAAATTCCTTACTCACTCTTCCTTCAGTTAGTCCTGACGAAGGGTCTCGGCCTGAAACGTCGACTGTACCTCTTCCTAGAGATGCTGCTTGGCCTGCTGCTTTCACCAGCAACTTTGATGTGTGTTGCTTGAATTTCCAGCATCTGCAGAATTCCTGTTGTTGAAGCTAATTATTTAGGTGCCGCCCGGCACGTAAATGTCGGCCCAGATCAGAGGCGATTGCGGATTTTCGCTACCGAGAACAGTGCGGCAATTATTGTAGAAAAATATTTCTACTTTATACGGGCTGTGTATTTATCATATAATTCCTGCTTTTACTATATGTTACTGTTACTGTAGGTTTTATGTGTTATTTGGTATGATTTGGTAGGTTATTTTTTGGGTCTGCAAACGCTCACAAATTTTTCCCATATAAATAAATGGTAATTGCTTTTTCACTTTATGACATTCTGGCTTACGAACCATTTCATAGGAACGCTCTACCTTCAGATGGCGGGGGAAACCTGTAATGGAATTGTTGAAGTTTCGGGTCGAGACCCTCCATTAGGGCTTTCCTTCCCTGATGATACTTGACCTACTGAGTTCTGTCAACAGGTTGTTTGTTGTTCTGGGTTTCAGATCTGCTATCTCTTGTGTCTCCTGAACTGAGACTGAATGGAAAACCTGAGATGATCTTCCTGCTCAGTGATGGCTTCAATACATCTTACTCTCCTTCAGTTGTTAAAAGTATATACAGTAGAATGTAACACCAAAAATTCTGCTGGTGCTGTAAATCTTGAGCAACACACACAAAATGCTGGGGGAGCTCAGTGGGTCAGGCAACATCTATGGAGGGAAATGGCCTGTCAACTTTTAGGCTGAGACCCTTTATCAGGATCCTAATGAAGGGTGTTGTCCTGAAATGTTGACTGTTCATTTCCCTCCATAGTTGCTGCCTGACTTGCTGAGTTCTTCCAGCAGTTTGTGTATGTTTTATAAGATAGAAGGTAACATTTTATTTTCCACAAACATATAATACTTATTATTTTCTGACAAAGGGGCAGATGTCAAACGCTGTCAAATTGAACCATAAAAATTTCTTACATTTTTTATTTTCATGGATTAAATCCTTACCCCGCAGTTTCTAGTTTTGCTCCATCAGCCTGCCTTATTGGCTCATGTTTGACAACGTTAAAATGAAATTAAATTAATTTATATTTTTCCATCAGTCTGTGACATCACTATATGTTTGAGACATTGGGAGAGCACAGACACTCTGATCCAGGTAGTGAGGCTGTTCCTGCTCCCTGGCTGTGCTGAGCGTGAATCTTGTAAAATAGCCATTAGATGGTGTCAGGAGCTGCTCAGGCACGACACTTCATTTTACTTCTCATTACTCTCCACTCACCTGGTGCTTTCCTTGTCTTAGAAGCAGCCTGGGACTTGAACTTTGTGTCCACGCCTGCTTTCTGATGCCAGACCCTAAGGCACTTCTATGTAGCATCGCTTCACTGCCTCTAAAACAGCTTTATCTACCATAAATCTTATCTGCCAATAGATTCCTCGCATGGATTTTGAACAAATCGCGGTAACATTGCAGATAAATTAGTGGATTAGAATGCAAAGGCCTTAACTGTTGACCTGGACTCAAGAGTTCAAATCCCATCATGACAGCTGGCAAAATCGAATTTGACTGAATGACATTGTAATGAAAAACAAAGGTTATTAATAGTGACCATTAAACTAGATTACCTTAAAACCCATCTGGTTCATTCAGCAAGAGAAAACAGTCCTCCTTACCCAATTGAACAACACATAACTCAAGATCCATGGGCTTTTAACTGACTCTGAAGTGGCTCAACAAGCCAATAAGTTCGGGGGGGTGGGGAGCAAATAGGGATAGTCAGTAAATGTTGGCCTGTCAATTATGTCCCCGTCCTGTAAGTGCTGGTAAATGTCTTTCTGTCCTTAATAATCAGGATCCGAATCAGAATCGGGTTTATTATCACTTCCTTATTTAAGGTTTGTTATTTTGCAGCAGCAGTGCAGTGCGAAGGCATAAAGTTACTATAAATTACAAAATAAATCAATAGGGCAAAAAAAATAGGTAATGTTCATTGGTCTATGGACCATTCAAAAATCTGATAATGGAGGGGAAGAATCTGTCCCCAAATCATTGAATGTGGGTCTTGAGGCTCTAGTAGCTTTCCCTGATGGTAGTAATGAGAAGAGGGCGTGCCCATAATAAGATGATAAGACCATAAGACATAAGAACAGAATTAGACCATTTGGCTCATTGAGTCTACTCCTCCATTTCATTATGGCTAATTCATTTTTCCTCTCACCCCAATCTCCTGCCCTGACCAATTAATAATCTATCAACCTCTGCCTTAAATATACATACAGACTTGGACTCCACAGCTGCCTGTGACAAAAACTTCCACAGATTCACCACTCTTGGCTAAAGAAATTCCTTCTCACATGTGTTCTAAAAGGACACCCTTCCATTCTGAGGCTGTCTTCTGTTCTTGGACTCTCCCGCCATAGGAAACATCCTCTTCATATCCATTCAATCAAAGCCTTTCACCATTCGATAGTTTTCAATGAGGTCACCCCTCATTCTTCTGAATTCCAGTGAATATAGGCCCAGAGCAATCAGACTCCCTTCATATGGCAAGCCGTTTAAACTTGGAATCATTTTCGTGAACCTCCTTTGAATCCTCTCCTGCTTCAGCACATCCTGTCTAAGGGGTCCATGACTGCTCACCTCAAGTGAGGTCTCACCAGTGCTTTGAAAACTCTCAACATTACACCTTTGCTTTTATATTCTAGTCCTCTTGAAATTAATGCTAACATCACATTTGCTTTCCTCACCGCAGACAACCTGCAAATTAACCTTTAGGGAATCCTGCACAAGGGCTCCCCAGTTCTTTGTACCTCAGTTTTTTTTTGTATTTTCTCTCCATTTAGAAAATAATCAACCCTTTCATTTTTTCTACCAAGGTGCATGACCATACACTTTACAACAGTATATTCCATCTGCCACTTCTTTGCCCATTTCCCCAATCTGTCTAAGTTCTTTTGTACCATTTCTACTTACTCAAAGCTACCTGCCCTTCCACCTGTCTTCATATCATTTGCAAATTTTGCAACAAAGCCATCAATTCCATCATCTAAATTGTTGACCTATAATGTACAAAGAATCAGTCCCAACTCAGACTTCTGTGAAACACCACTAGTCACTGGCAGCCAGTCAGAAAATGCTCCATTTATTCCCACTCTTTGCCTCCTGCCAATCAGCTACTGTTTTATCTATACTAGAATCTTCCCTGTAACACCATGGGCTCGTAGCTCGTTAAGCAGCCCCATGTGTGGCACCTTGTCAAAGGCCTTCTGAAAATCCAAGTACACAACATCAACTGATTCTCCTTTGTCTATCCTGCTTGTTATTTCTTCAAAGGATTCTAATAGATTTCTCAGGCAAAATTTTCCCTTGAGAAAACCATGCTAACTTCAGCCTATTTTATTATATGCCTCCAAGTACCCTGAGACCTCATCCTTAATATCTTCCCAATCACTGAGGTCAGACTGACTGGCCTATAGTTTCCTTTCTTCGGCCTCTCTCCCTTCTTGAAGAGTGGAATGACACTAAAAGTGGATGCTGCCTACTTGAGGCACTGCCTCCTGAAGATGTCCTTGATAGAGCAGAGGTTTGTGCCAATAATGGAGCTGTCTGAATCTATAGTCCTCTGCAGCCTATATGATCTTATGCATAGGAGTCTCCATACCAGGCAGTGATGCAATTAGTCAGAAAGCTCTCCACTGTACACCTGTAGAAATTTGTATGAGTCATTGATGTCGTACTGGATTTCCTCAAACTGTAATGATAGAGAGCCATTGGCATACCTTCTTCATTAAGTATAGGAGTATTGGCATTGAATAGTCATATACTTAATAGTGACATTTTTACCTCCCTCAAAAAGCACATTAATATCCTCCAGTGAGCTTCCTTTGAGATCTGTGTCATCTGTCTGAACATTAATACCGGCAGCTGGCTCAGTGATCACTATAATTGTCAGTTTCTGGCCACTTTAATTATGACTTAAGTTGCAACTTCTGCTCAATCAAGGTATTTGAATACTACTTTCCTCCAAAATAAGTATTATAATTATTATCATCAATCTGTGAGCTGTTTTTTTATCTGTTTATAATGTGGAAGGAATAAGCTTGGTGTTTAGTAGATTTATATAAGGCTGTTTTCAACATACCAATGTTCATCATACAGTGAGATGATTTCAAATAGATTTGTCCTATTTATGTTCTTCCTATACCGTTACTTCCTTTTGTAATCTAGTTCCACTGGAGCAATGGCACAGAAGTTGTGAGGTGTATTTAGCAACAGTGTTTGCTGCGTTCCACCAGCATTTTTTGTGTGTTGCTTGAACTTCTAGCATCTGCAGATTTCCTCGTGTTTGTGTTTGTGATTTCCTGCTGTTTTGTTTGTTTGTGTACTGCACCATAGCTTGGGGAAATGAAAGTTAAAAAAATGCAGACGCTCAAATCTGAAATAAAGACAGAATATGCTAAGTATACTTTGTTGAGAATTGCTGACAGTTTGCAGTATTTTCTGTCTTTTTACGAAAACTCTGTCATTGTGAGCAGCCATTGCCTTTGCCTTCATGCAAGGGAATACAAAGAGCCTGAGACCGAGACCAGGTATGGAAAGTTGCTGGTGGGGGACGGATGAAGGAGGATGTGGATCTGGCAGAGAGAGCTGGATTAAAGGGAGTGGGGGGTGTGGAGTGTGGAGAGGAATTGGGGATTGGGAATTGGAATCTCAATCAGGGCCAGGTATGTGCATTTGGCTGGCTAGTGATCTGCATCTTGTGAGGTTGGGATGAAGTGGAGATCAGACTCTAGGTAGAATGGGTTTATAGACTAAAAGTGAGGTGAGTAGTGAAAAAGGGAGTAGAGGTTGAGTGGTGTTGACTTTGGATGTCTGGCAATGGTGTGTGGTGGAGATTGTAACTTAATTAGGGAAGGGCTTTGGCAATTGGGTAATACAAGATCTTGACTTTGAGCAAGTTCTGATGTTTGGGGTGTTTGAGATTGGGGGGATGGTGAGAAGAGTTGATTGCTGCCATCGAGGAGTGAATGAATGAGGGAGTTTGAGATCAGAAGACTGCCCATTGAATGTCAGGTGGAAGCCCAGCTTGATCAGAGTGTATTAGGGGTGAGCTTGGTGGTTTTGGGAAAGATACTGTGGAAGAAGGCTCTGTACCTCAGACTAGGATAAAGGTATGAAAACTCTGCATTGGTCCAGAAATGCTCAGTGATAGGCACACCCATAACTATTTGGTCTAATTTCCCAGACAGTTTCGAATGTTGAGTCTTTATAGGATTTTTGATGTACACATTTGTATTTGCAGTTTGTCTTCTTTTGCATATTGGTTGTTTGTCAGTCTTTGTGTGTAATTTTTCATTGATTCTATTGTATTTCTTCATTCTACTGTGAGTACCTGCAAGAAAGTGAATATCAGAGTAGTACATGGTGACATGTATGTACTTTGATTTACTTTCACTTTGAACTTTGCATTTGACATGCAAGAACATCTCTCACTGGAAAACATTTAGATGAAATTCCAGAGCAATGTAAAATGACTTGGTTGACATCACATCCCAGACTTGAAAAAGTCAATTTTCAAATTTTTTGCACTGAAACAAAGAGTGCTGCTATTTAGATCTCCCAACCATATGCAAAATATGTATATTTTATGTCAAATATATCGTCTGAGAACTTTTGCTTGAATTATCAGATGAACAGAATAAAGAATATATTGGTCAGTTGCAGGCCAACAAATGTAGTTTAGTTGTAATTCTCTTTGTTATCTGTTATGACTGAGAGAATAAGAAGTGGTCACACAGGACATGCATGCCTTCATCGTCCAAGGCATTGAATGCAAGAGACGAAGCATCATGTTATAGTCGAGGAAAATGTTCATAAGGCAACACTTGGCTTATTGTGTGCAGTTCTGGTTGCTATGCTATTGGAATGATGCAATTAAGCTAGAGGGGGTTCAGAAAAGATTCATAAGGATGTTGACTGGATTGGAAGGCTAGATTTGGGAGGAGATATTAGATGAGACCAATCTTTGCATTTCATGGGAGGCTGTGGGACCATCTTCAGAAAACAAGCAGCAACGCTTCAAGAGAATACAGTCGGCCCTCTGTATCCATGGGTTCCTCACCCACGGATCGAAAATACTGTACAGGTTTCCTTCGCTATCTGAAAGTAGAGCGGAAATGGCGTAAAGTGAAGGAGCAATTACCATGAATTTACACGGTAAAACATTGTGGGCCGAAGGGCCTGTACTGTGCTGTACAATTCTATGTTCTAAGTTTTATGAAAAATTTTTGAGCGTTCCCACACCCAAAAAATAACCTACCAAATCATACCAAATAACACATAAAACCTAAAATAACAGTAACATATAGTAAAAGCAGGAATGATATGATAAATACACAGCCTATATAAAGTAGAAATACTGTATGTACAGTACAGTGTAGTTTCACTTACCAGAATCGGGAAGGCAGTGAGTATACTGGAAAGTTCATGCATTTTTCTATCATACAGTTCTTTGTAAGCACTCAAAACAACCTGCAAACCTGCCCTAAACCTACGTGCGCTTTCAAAATTAGAGTCATACTTTTCTGCAATCATTGCAGCACTGTCAGTCGTAGTGAAAATCTCATGCAGCTCAAAGCTATGGTGTGAGTGCTGCCTCTATAACGGCTCACTGCAAAACAAATGCTGAACGCTATTGTTGCTTTTCACCACTCTCGCTGCTCGGGGTGCACACTGCCTCTATAACGGCTCGCTGCTCGGGATGCACACTGCCTCTATAACGGCTCGCTGCTCGGGATGCACACTGCCTCTATAACGGCTCGCTGCAAAACAAATGCTGAACGCTATTTTCGCTGAGGCAGCGTCAGCGTTCCCAGAAGAGCTACGATGGTTGCATGTACAGACTTTTTTTTCTTGTCATTATTCCCTAAACAATACAGTATAACAACTATTTACATAGCACTTACATTGTATTAGGTATTATAAGTAATCTAGAGATGACTTAAAGTATATGGGAGGATGTGCGTAGGATATATGCAAATACTACGCCATTTTATATAAGGGACGAGCATCCACGAATATTGGTATCCGTGGGGGGTCCCGGAACCAATCCCCCGCGGATATGGAGGGCCGAGTGTAGTGTATCACCAATTTCTCAAAAGGAATTAAGGATGAACAATGTGCTGACCTAGAGAGTGATGCTTATATCCCAGAAAATAAAAGCCTAAACACACGAGACGAATCTGAGCACATCAAGTGTATTCTGAAATGATGTTTCTGTGCTGTTATCGATCTGAAGGACGTCTGTGGTGCTTAGCAGAGCGGGTGTCAGGATTACTCAGCCTCATAAAGGAGGGAGAGACAGTGCACAAATTGCAGCGTGAGCAGCTGAGGAGTCAGAGTAAAAGTAGGAGAAGGCAGAAGGAGAGAGGTAGTTTCAACAGCTCCGTTCTCTCAGGGTTACATGTGACAAACATCCGTTTGTGGTCAGGGTCACTGAAAGTGGAACCTGAATTCCTCATAGAAGAACATAGGTCCTCTCTTTCCTCTGACGCTGTCTATTCAGTGTTTGTTTGCCCACAATGCAAAATAGAAACCAGAAGATACAGTAAAAGATGCCAAAATGAAGTTATGAATGAAATAATGCAACATTGCGCACATAAAACGAATAATCAAGTTGTGCGTTTCATTATTATCATCACATATTCAGAGACAGACGTGGCAAGGAAACAGGCCCTTGAAGCCTCTTGAGTTCACAGTGACCATCAACTAACCATTTACACCTTGAATCAGAACAATACAGCACAGACACAGGCCCTTCAGCCCAATGAGGCCAAGCTAACCATTTTGTGTACTTAGCTAGTTGGAATTCCCAGGTTCACCCCATATCCTTTCTCTCTCTCTCTCTCTCTCTCCCACACACACACTCTCTCTCTCACACTCTCCCTCTCTCCCTCACCCTCTATCTATCTCCATCTCTCTCTCTCCCCCCCCCACCTTCAATGATCCTATTGTACCTGCCTCAACCACTTCCTGCGGCAATTCTTTTCCTACACTCACCAACCCTAGCCTGGAAAAATGTTAAAGTCTCTTTAAAATCTTTCTCCTCTCACCCTAATCTGTGCCCCTTAGATTTGGACTCCTTTACTCTGAGGAAAAGACTATTACCATCCACCTTATCTGGGTACTTTTCATTTTAAAAACTTCTGTAGGTTATGTTGCTATGTTCCAGGGAATAAAGACCGAGCCTAGCCAACTTTCCTTAAGACTCAGGCCCTCTAGTCTTGGCAACATCCTCATCATTTTTGTTCTACATTTTTGCCAGTTTAGCCACATCTTTTCTATGACGTAACCTCACCAGTGACTTGTATCACATCAACATAATGGCCCAGTCCTTATACTCAGTGCTTTGAACTGATAAAGGCCAGCTGCACCTGGACTCCTCATATCTCACTCTTGCCATTTGTTCCTTTCCCTTTAGAACAGGCTCTTTCAGAATCAGAATCAGAATCAGATTTATTATCACCAGCAAGTGACGTCAATTTGTTAACTTAGCAGCAGCAGTTCAGTTCAATACATAATCTAGCAGAGAGAGAAAAATAATAATAATAATAAAACATAATAAATAAACAAGTAAATCGATTACGTATATTGAATAGATTTTTAAAAATGTGCAAAAACAAAAATACTGTATATCAAAAAAGTGAGGTAGTGTCCAAAGCTTCAATATCCATTTGGAAATTGAATGGCAAAGTGGAAGAAGCTGGTTCTGAATCTCTGAGTGTGTGCCTTCAGGCTTCTGTATCTGCTACCTGATGGTAACAGTGAGAAAAGGGCATGTTCTGGGTACTGGTGGTCCTTAATAATGGATGCTGCCTTTCTGAGAGACTGTTCCCTAAAGTTGTCCTGGGCACTTTGTAGGCTAGTGCCCAAGATGGAGCTGACTAGATTTACAACCTTTTGCAGCTTCTTTCGGTCCTGTGCAGTAGCCCCTCCATACCAGACAGTGATGCAGCCTGTCAGAATGCTCTCCACGGTACAACTATAGAAGTTTTTGAGTATACTTGTTGACATGCCAAATCTCTTCAAACTCCTAATAAAGTATAGCTGCTGTCTTGCCTTCTTTATGACTACAATGATATGTTGGGACCAGGTTAGATCCTCAGAGATCTTGACACTGAGGAACTTGAAGCTGCTCACTCTCTCCACTTCTGATCCCTGTGTTTATCCTGCCCAATTCCCTCAAAATTAGCCCTGCTGAGTTTTTGGACCCTAACCTGGGGATCTGTACTATCCTGCTTCATCACTATTTTAAAGCTAGTAGAATTATGTTCGCTAGAGGCAAAGAACTTCCTAACTGCTCTCTCAGTTACTTGCCCTGCCTTGTTACCAAGAGGAGACACAGTTTTGCACCCTCCTGTGCAGGCCCCTCTATACATTGTCTCAAGAAACTTTCTTGGATACACTTCACAAGTTCCGCCTCATCCAATCAATCATTTAACACAATGTGTGATCCGGTCAATACCAGAGAAATTAAAATCTCCCACTAATAAAATCCTGTTATTCTTACAACTACAAGCAGTTTCTCTATGCATCGACGCCTCGTTCAACTTCCAACTGACTGATGGGGTGGGGGTCTATAATGCAGCTCCACATTTCCATCAGATCTCCTCAGATTCAACCACTCATAAGCAATCTACAACAACAAGTTAATTTACCATCTAATTAACTTATACAGGAGCTGATTATTGACTACAGGAGGAAGAAACTGGAGGTCTATAAGGTGGCGAGGGTCAGTAATGTTAAATACCTTAGCATTTTCATTTCAGAGGATCTGTTACTAAAAGGCACAACAACACCTCCACTTTCTTAGAGGTTTGTGCAGATTTGGCATGTCCCCTAAAAACTGACAAAGTTCTAAAGATGCACAATAGGAAGTATCTTGACTGGTTGCATCATGACCTGTTATGGAAACGCCAATGCTCAGGAGTGGACAACACTGAAGGTCAGAATTGAATCCAGGTCTCTGGTGCAGTGAGGCAGTAGTTCTACTACTGCAGTACGAAATTTCCTGTCACTGTGTACGTTCTGCATGCATTTGTTTGGTCTGATCCTGCAGAGCAGTTCCAAACGGTGGCTTCAGAAAGAAAGCTGGCTTTCAGTAGAGGGCACACTGCAGAAGGCCAAGCACATTGATCTCACAATACGGGGCGGAGAGAAACAGCTGCTGCATTCACCATCATGTCATGGGTGGCAGTGGTCCAGTCTGGCTGGATGACAGCAGCAGCACGGACACTGGCAGAGTGGCAGGGGTGAGAGGACAAATGCAGGCATTCTGAGGAGGGACAGCAGATCTATGCTCCAGAGGATCACCTTCATTTCCAGGGAGCTGGTCTTTGATGCCAGTTTGGCCTTCCTTACCGTTCTTGTGAAAATCTGTTGATTAAATTTCTACCTTGAAGGTAAGGAAGACCAAACAGTCATCTGAACAGATGTAAAGAGCCATGTGTTTGATGTTGATCTGAACCATAGCTTAGAATGACTTATTGTATATATCACGGTAATGTTAATGAAAAATGCAAACCTTTCAATGCCATTGTTGTTATTTTACAAAAATCACTTCGGAATAGCCTTTTGGCAAGAAACAGGTTTAAATTTCATTTTAATAATTAAGATGAGGTTTCTCTCGGTCAGGGTCGACCGTGGAGGTTGCATCCCAGCTGTCTAGATACACAAGCCAGGGCAGTACAATATAGTCAGCAAGCTGTTGCTCATGTAGCAAGTTCTCCCTCTCCACGCATCTGATGAACCCAAAGGTATGGCAAAGACCAATACAGTTCGGCACCAGCAGCATCGCAGGAGTTGCCAGTTAGCATTGAGCTCAATGTGGGACTGCCTTAAGAGCTCCAGCTCTGGATTTTTCCCTTGATGTTTACTCCCAAAGTCTTCACCATGGGTGGGTATAGCCACAAGGTAGCCAAGGTTTGAGATCAGAGTTTCCTTTCTCCTTGATCAGCTGCGAACCATCGGCTGACGAGCCCCAATTGCCTGGAGTGACTGGTTATAAGGTGCTAGTAGCCTGCCTTTGCCCCTTCTCCTGTCAGTACAAATGGTTCTGCAGGGTTTAGTAGCTAAACCACATGCGAAGGTCAGGAGCTGGACATAGTTGTCAGAGGCTATTTGAGTCGCACAAAATTGAGAGGAATTAATAAGTAGTGGGAGCTTGCTTTCATTACCACCCCTGGCTATAACAACCTTAAGGAACCTTTTATATTTAGTATTACCATGATAACAAAAGAGAAAGAACCAGAAAAAAACACAAAGAACAATTAACTGTGGCAAGGAAAAACATTCCTTAATTTCTTGGCAATGAACTTCCATTGGGTGAAAGCTAAATGGTGGCACAGTATTATGCGTGAAGTATTGGAGGAGTCCAGCAGGTCAGGCTGAATCTACGGAGAGGAATAAACAGTCAACATTTTGGGGTGATGTCAACTGTTTATTTCTCTCCATAGACCTGTTGAGCACCATGTGTATTTTTCTCTGGATATCCAGCATTTGCAAAATCTCTTGTGTTTACCCAGTATTATAATTCTGTGCCTGGAACGTGCTGGGAGATCCCAGTGATTTTGCAACTAATGGCAAGTCCCACAAGTTTGGATGCTGAGCAAAAGTGGACATTCTGAACTTGCTGGCTGAACCTCAGTGGCAACTTTCTGGCTGTACTGAGGAATTTCCATGTCAAACCAAATGCTGTACACAGTCCTGATGAAGGGTCCCGGCCCGAAACATCGACTGTACCCCTTCCTATAGATGCTGCCTGGTCTGCTGCGTTCACCAGCAACTTTTGTGTGTGTTGCTGTACACAGTTGGCTCCTCCCTTCTGAATTAGATTCTTGACTGTGGAACTAACAATCTGCATTGATCGACCATAGTAAGGCAGGATTACCAGGAGGGTCAGGATCTATAGAGGCACTATTTGAAATCATTGATTACCTGCGGTCTTGCTGGACACTGAGTTGGGGGAGAACTCACTAAGAATGACAGAGCTGTAAAATGTAAGGTGTAGACTTGTTATAAACGGTTGAGTTCAGAAATCATGATGTCTGCTTTAATAATGGCTCCTTGGCACTCCAGCAACATTGGAGCAAACGGAGGTCTAATCAAGGTTAAAGTACTGGGGTTAGAAGTGTTCTGCATAGGTGGCTTATCCACAGGATTTCTTAATGGAGCAGAACCTCCATGTTCCTGTAGAAAACCAATTTTCCTTCATTCCTACATACACACACACATGACACACCTTTTGGCACTGTGATTCACTTGAGGGTCCTACAATTGCTTGCCCAACATTTGATTGGAAGACAGATTGCTTAAGTGCCATCATAGCTTTGAAGTTCTCATCAATTGCAGAATCCAACGCTTGGAACTTATCTGCTGCTCAAATGTTGAGAATCTCCCACTTAAATTTAAAATGGAGCCAGAGGTTTTTGCCCTCTGACTGAGCAATGATCTTTTATCATTGATGAGGCCTCCATAGCTCCTGCATCTCCATGTGGTAGGCTGGAATTGACCTCTTCTATATCTCACTTAATTGTAGTTGATTGTACACACTCTGTATATGCTGCAAATCTCTGAGCTAGAACCCTCTGTCCATACTTCTTGAGCTCATCCGTTACCAAATAATAAAGGTCATTGATCTGAAACATTGGCCGTATTCCTCTCTCAGAATGAGAATCAGGGTTTTAACACTGACGTATAGAAAATAGAACATTAGAGCACAGTACAGGCCCCTCAGCTCATGATGTTGAGCCAAACTTTTAACCTACTCTAAGATCAACCTGACCCTTCTGTCCTACATAGCACTCCATTTTTCTATCATCCATGTGCCTACCTAAGAGTCTCTGAAATATCACTAATATATCTGTCTCTACCACTACCCTTGGCAATGCCTTCGGGGCATCCAACATATTCTGGATGAGTAAACCCTAACTCTGACATTTCCCCTGTACTTGTGTTCCCTTGTATTAGCCATTTTCACTCTGGGGAAAAGTCTCTGGCTGTCCAGTCAACCTGTGCCTCTTATCATCTTGTACACCTCTATCAAGTCACTTCTCATCTTCATTTGCTCTAAAGAGCAAAGCCCTAGCTTGCTCAACCTACTTTTATAAAACAAATCGTCATGAAGTTTGTTGACTTGGGGCAGCAGTATAATGCCATACGTTAAAAAATGACTATAAGTTACAATAAAAATAAACAAGTGGTGCTAAAAGGGAGCAAAATAATGAGTTAGTGTTCTTGTGTTTGTGGACCATTCAGAAATCAGATGGCAGGGGGAAGAACCTGTCCTTAAAATGTTGGGTGTGTTTCTTCAGGCACTTGTACCTCCTTCCTGATGTTAGTAATGAGAAGAGGGCATATCCTGGATGGTAAGTGCCTTCATGATGGAAGGCATCAGCTTTTGGTAATTAGCATAAATTGCTAAAAACATTAATTAGCATAAAATGCAGCATTTATTGTTTCATGTTCCTGAATGTCATCATCCCTGAGTGATGTCCTCAAGGGTGGTGAGGCTAGAGCCCACGGTGGAGTTGGCTGACCCTACAGTCGTCATGATCCTGTGCATTGGAGCCTCCATTGCCGACAGTGATACAAATTTTCGAGAGTCTTTGGTGACATACCAAACCTCTTCAAAATCCTAATGAAGTATAGCTGTTGCCATGCCTTCTTTGTAATTGCATGAATATATTGGTCCCAGGATAGATCCTCAGAGATGTTGACATTCAGGAACTTTAAACCACAAATGCTGCATTTCATGCTAATTAATCTTTTTCAGCATTTTATGCTAATTAAGCTCTCAGGCAGGCTGATCAATGTTCTATTTCCATGTGCACTTTCTGAGCTTTTGTATGTTGCTCGTTCGCTATCCTTCTCTGAAACTTTGGGCAGACTTGATGAGGAGCTTCTCGTTTTAGAGAAGTGTAACCACAGCAATATTCTGTCTTGGTCTGGCTGCGGTACACACTTGCCTGTTGATTCACCTCTGGCTAATCCTGTCTCTCAGCTGACCTCAGAATATGAGCTGAGTGATGTAAATAATGAATGCAGTGATAGATGCCATGAGTGTATCTGTTTTTCTGCAGAGGGCCTGGCCAGGTGCCGTCAGTTATGTGTTTGAAATGAGAGAGGCATGAGGGAATGGTGTATTAATGGAAGGGCCACATTGGACCATCTAGGTGCATTAAAGACAAATAAATACTAAGATAAGGGGATAGTGGAATGCATTAGAAATGAGCCAGCAACATTTTAAATGATCACTGATTCACACTGGCAAAGCCAAGCCCTCAAGTATACCTCCTTTAACTAACTGATCCAATGGATACGGTCAGACCCTCTCCTCTTGGTATGGATGACTGATATAGTTGTATGCGATAAAAGTTGTTTGGAGAACTGGCAAGTGTATGAGTACTTGTTTAGCCTGATACAACTGTTAATATTTTTATCTGAGTTTTACCCTTGGAGTGTTACTGCAGAGATCAATTTTCTGGTCATCCCTTCCGTCTGAGGCTTCATTTCTGTCTGATGTAGCTTACTGATTGTCCTGAAGGTGTTTGCCTCTTCTCCTGGTTAGGGTGTGCTATGAGCCAGAGTCCATTTTTACATCTCTCCTACAGAACCATGGTTGCAATTAGTGCTCTCCAGTTTGCAAAGTTACTGAGTAGTTGAATCAACTTTTCTTTAAGAAATACGACACGAATTGGTGCTAGTTGCTTTAAATTAATGCATGCCTAGCTCCTGCAATTGCTCCCAATTCCAATGAAGAAATGGGAATAAAGGTTGTGATTGGAGCCTTCAAAGCACACAATTGCTTACTTAAGCTGTGCAGTCAAAAATGCCCATTAATGTCACTGGGACAGACTGGCGCAACACCTACACAGTAGCATTGATGCACATCTGAATGCTGGCTAATGAACCTGTAGGCTGTAAATAATTAGTCAGAGTGGAACTAAAGGCATGTGTAGGAACAGAACTGAAGACTGTGTCGCACAGTGCAATGCCGTGCAACAGACATTGGAGCCGGTTCACTCATACACTGTCATCTGTTCCTAATGTGGCTGGGAGGAGTCGGTGTGCCATGTTTATATGGAGTGCGAGAGGTTGCAGACCCTGTTTCAGTATCTGAAGTGGCTGCTCATCAAATTCTGGTTGCACTTCAGCCCCATACTCCTGATATATGGTCATCCAATACCAGGGGGTGGTTAGGTAGCTTGGGGATCTCCTGGTGGGCTTGCTCCAAGGTGGCCATTCATGGGTCTGAGTGGCAGGCAGTCAAGGGCTCATTCATGCCCGGTTGTCCTTGGAGAGAGAGCATGCGCTGTCTAAGTGCACAGTGGGGGGTTTCCAGTAATGTATTTACAATATACATTAATGATTTAGGTGAAGGGATTAAAAGTGACATTAGCAAATTTGCAGATGACACAAAGCTGGGTGACAGTGTGAAATGTAAGGAGGATGTTATGAGAATACAGGGTGACTTGGACAAGTTGGGTGAGTGGGCAGATACATGGCAGATGCAGTTTAATGTGGATAAATGTGAGGTTATCCACTTTGGTGGCAAGAACAGGAAGGCAGATTACTCTCTGAATGGTGTCAAGTTAGGAAAAGGGGAAATACAACGAGATCTAGGTGTCCTTGCTCATCAGTCACTGAAAGTAAGCATGTAGGTACAGCAGACAGTGAAGAAAACTAACGGCATGTTGGCCTTCATAACAAGGGGAGTTGAGTATAGGAGCAAAGAGGTCCTTCTGCAGTTGTACAGAGCCCTGGTGAGACCCCACCTGGAGTATTGTGTTCAGTTTTGGTCTCCAAATTTGAGGAAGGACATTCTTGCTATTGAGGGAGTGCAGCGTAGGTTCACGAGGTTAATTCCCGGGATGGCTGGTCTGTCATATGTTGAAAGATTGGAGCGACTGGGCTTATATACACTGTAATTTAGAAGGACGAGAGGGGATCTGATTGAAACATATATGATTATTAAGGGATTGGACACGCTAGAGGCAGGAAACATGTTCCCAGTATTGGGGAAGTCCAGAACCAGAGGGCACAGTTTAAGAATAAAGGGTAGGCCATTTCAAATGGAGTTGAGGAAAAACTTTTTCACCCAGAGAGTTGTGGATCTGTGGAATGCTGTGCCTCAGAAAGTAGTGGAGGCCAATTCTCTGGATGCTTTCAAGAGAGAGTTAGATAGAACTCATAAAGATAGCAGAGTCAAGGGATATGGGGAGAAGACAGGAACGGGGTACTGATTGTGGATGATCAGCCATGATCACAGTGAATGGCAGTGCTGGTTCGAAGGGCCAAATGGCCTACTCTTGCACCTATTGTCTATTGTCTGTTGTCTATTGTCTATTGAATGGTGGACCCCAGGGAATTGAGTGTTTTATAGATAATAGTAACTACATTTTAATTTCAAATTGCGAATAGTTTTGTAAATCCCTGATCATTCTGTGTTTTTTGAGAGTGAATAAATTTTTGTATTTTAGTGAAGAAAAATCAGAACCTCTGTTGCTAGGGGATAAAAGAATTCTATAATTTTGCAGAACAAATGGAAATTAATCTGTGTTTGACTAATACTCTTTACTTCATCAGGAATCATATTCACGGAATTTCAGTTTTTTATTTAATATTCACCTCCAGTATGAAAATAAGCCTGTACAAAGACAATAGATTGTTATACAGTTTACTCAGGTTGGAGAAGTCGAAGCACCAACTTGTGAATTAGTTTAGTTCTTCTCATATGAGCATTGTATTCTTGTGACAAATAAGAATGAATGTAACAATTGCTGAAAAAAAATTACCTTGAAGTTGGAACTGACAAGGATCATAATTTAAAGTTTACTTCCTTGGTCCCTTAGTAAGAGGTGAAGTGTACAGCTCAGCTTTCCTCTGCAGATCAAGTGGTGAAATATTACTTACGGATCACCATTTAATTAAAACGTATTTTATCTGTCTTGCAATGTGGCTTGTGCTGATAGCTTGAGTCAGTCTGAGGAATAAGGAGGACTGGGAACACTTGAGGAATTTGTGATATCCTAATGAATTCTTAAGCATGTAAATTAAAGAAGGATGGTAAATTTGGACAAGATAGGATTATTTAGCTGATTCTGAAATGACGAAGTGAGAAGACTCTTCCCCACTTCTCCACTTGAAATCACTGACAGCACTTTAAATTACGAGCTTATGATTGTTTATCGATCTGATGGAGAACAGATAACAAAATAAGGAATTGTGGATCTTGCTTACAGAAATTGATACTATATTTCTCCCTTTGTGAGGGGACTTTGAATACACATTGAGTCAATGTCCTAAAGCAGTGGTTCCCAAAGTTGGCAATGTTTGCCCTCCTGGGGCTGATGGGAGTTTCTAAGAGGGCGATAAAGTTAAAGGGGGTTGGGGGGTAGGGTACTCAATGGCAAGGGAACAGCTGAGGGATTAACCATATAACCATTACAGCACGGAAACAGGCCATCTCGGCCCTTCTAGAGGCTCAATTTAAGAAAATAATTACTTATAAGCATCTGATTTTCATTGCCTCAAAATTGATTATAATGATTGCCTCATCTCTTGCTAACCCACTGTTCTCTTAGATTTTGCTTGAAGTGCATTATAATTGTTGAAAAGTAATGTGACACTTCTGTATTTGGCATGTCATGAGAAATCTGAACAGACGAAATAGTGTTTTCCCAAGCCTGGCTTGCACATTATTACCATTCACTCAGTATTAGCTCATACGATTTCCATACTCTAATCACGCAGTGACGCAATTCCTGTGAGTTAGGGTATGGCAATCAATGTCATAAAGTTCTGAATCTTCCCTTTGATCACATTTCTCTAGCGCACAGCCCCAACTGAGATATCATGCCCCGCTTTATGTACCTTCAACCAGAGAGTGAGATTTTGCCTGAGCTATGATGACGTCCTAACTTTCCCTTTCATTGATCACAGCGCTTGAGGTTGAATTTAAACAATAGGCAATTGACTGTAGTCATTAATCCATAATGAAAATGGCAGAAGCAGCTCAAATGTGTAGAAGTATAGACAGAATGTGGAGTATTTGAAATATGGATTTATACCAGCACGAAGGAACCAACAGCAGCCAATGAGTCTTCTGTGTGAAAATGTTTTTCTTTTCCAAATGAGGTAATGAAACATCTAGGCTCCTTGAACATTTGAAAAAAATATGCTGTCTTTGACTTTCCTTGTCAGCCATGGTTGGGTCACCATCCTTTTAGAATACATCTTCATCATTGGGATGTATCTATCCTGCGCCTTCTGAATTGCTTCCAGAATTTCCAACCGTTGTTTCTCTGCCAGCATCACTCCTAGTGTCCTTTTCCAGTGAATTTAGGCCAGCTCCTCTCTCATGCCCCAGTAATTCTCTTGTAATACTGTAATACTGATACATATGACTTAAGCATATTGAAATCACCCATCACAATTGTAACATTGCCCTTTTTACATGCCTTTTCTGTCTGCCGCTGTAACTTGTATCCCACATACTGATTACTGTTCAGAGGCCTGTAAGTAACTCTCATCTGGGTCCTTTTTCCCTTACTATTTCTTAACTCCACTCACAAGGAGTCTACATCTTCCAATCCTAGGTCACCTCTTTCTAAGAACTTGATTTCACTTTTACCAGCAGGACCATCCCACCCCTTCTGCCTACCTGTCTGTCCTTTGGATACAATGCTTATCCTTGGATGTTAAGCCCCCAACCATGATCTTTCAGTCACAACACAGTGATGTCCACAAAGTCATACCCGCCAGTCTCCAACTGTGCTACCAGATCATCTACCTTATTCCATATACTGCAGGCATTCAAATATATCACCATCAGCTCTGTATTCATCACCCTTTTTGATTTTGTCCCATGTTACTCCTCAACTCATCCCATTGACTGCAATTTTGTTTTCTACCTAACTCCCAAAATTCTCTCTTCCGGACCTCCTCCCTTTTCCAACTTATATTGTTGGTATCAATATGTACCATGACTTCTGCCTGCTCACCCCTTGCCTTTAGAATGCTGTGGATCTGATCCGAGATACCCCTGACCTAGGACCTGGGAGGCAATATACAAGAAGTTACTGTTGCTCTTCTAACTATGGAATCCACTATCACTACTGCTCTCCTTTTCTTCTTCCTTCCCTTCTCTGACATAGGGCCAGACTCAGTGATGGAGACCCAGTCGCTGTGGCTTCCCACCAACAGTATCCAAAATATACTAATTATTGAGGGCAACAGCCACAGGGGTACTCTGCATTGGCTACCTATTCCCTTTCCTTCTCCTGACAGTCACCCAGGTATCTGCTTCCTGCAACTTAACGGTGACAATCTCCCTGTAGCTCTTATTTATCACATTCTTTTTCTCCCGTATGTTCTGCAGGTCATCAAGCTGCAGCTCTAGTTCCTTAACACGGTCTCTACGGAGCTACACTTCTTACAAATGTAGTAATAAGGGGACTGAAAGTCTCCCAGAGTTCCCACATCTCATAAACAGAACATACCATTAACCCTGGATCCATTCTCACTGCACTAGCTATGTACTAATAGACAAAAAAGGAAAAAAAAAACAGACTAGAACCTTATTTTGAGCTTCCACTTGTTCACACTGAAGCTTTTTGAGCCAGAGCCTGACTGCTCTAACACTGTCCACTCAAACAATGGCAGCTGTTACAATGGCCACTCCACTTACACCTCACTTCTTTTTATTGACCTTTGCCGAGTGCCTAAGATTTCAACCCACCAGAAAGTCAAAATGCCCCAAGCCGTTTGCTGAGGCATATCACAATATTTTACTAATAGGAGCCAATGAGCTCAGATTGGACATCAAACCTGGGACTTTGCATGTTCAGCAACGAATGAATATGCTGGCTATGAGTTGGCTAGTCAAAACCATTAGCTACATGATGTATGTAGTGGCACTTCGCTGAAGCAATTTTCTGGATGAATGGATGTGTTTCTAAACTCCTATTCTCACATCCACCCAGCTCAAAATATATTTTCTTATCCCATGCATCTAGTGATACATTGAAAGGCAGTCTAACTGAATTGACTGATATATCTCGAGACAGTTGTCAAATGAAATATTTTATTCCTTCTTACAGGAATTCCCTCAGGCAATCAATGATCAGTTTTCTTTGGGGGAGAAAACTGAGATGACAATGACATTTGCTCTGTAAACCAACAGAGCTACATGTGCACATCTTAGCTAATGATTGCTGTTGATTAAGTACTTCAATGAAAGTTTTTGCTTTTATATTTAGAGCCTAAGGCTACCAGCCTACAGAACCAAACAGTGCAGTATACCACATAACTGCATGCAGACATTTGAATACTAAAGTGGATTGTTATTTCTATTTTTATCTTACCTTTTCACTAAATGATTCTTGGATTTATCTGAATCCATTTCTGTTCCATTTCAAGAGCAGAATTGACTTGCTTCACCACAGTTTTTAAATATTTTTATTGAGGGAGGAATGTGGATGATATTTGTGTGGCTGTGAATCAATAACTAATACACTGCACTGAAGGCAGAGTGCACTAACATTAAATAGAAAAATTGAGAAGGATTGAGTGGTGCTTTGGGTCAGAATTCTATGCTTCCACTTCTGGGACTTGGGCTTGAATCAATTGCAGTCTCTCAGCTCAACACCTGCAATCCAGCTTCTAGTGCATGTGAACTCATAACATATGACTGCACATGGTTTGGTACAAATTAATAGCAAAGTACTCAATTTCTCTCATCTTGATGTATGATAGGTAAAAAAAAATCATGTTGATGGAGCAGAGAGCTGGCTCCCTGAGGACGAGGTTAAGGTACTTATTGTGAGCTTCTCTGTACTGACTGCAATATATCTGGCTTTGAGGTTCTTCACTGTGACATCGATTGTGGAATATGATAAAAATACTAATCTTCTCGCACTGATATTCCACATCTTGAATAACAAAAAATTACCAAAAAAATGCAACATTAAGAACAACGTATAATGAGCATGAGAGTTATTGCTGAATTTTAAATTAGTCATGTGCACTCTTTGAAATGAATTTACATCATCTTCTATTCGTCATACATTACCACGGTAACAGTCATTAAAATAAAGTATTTCAGTAGACATACCAGTCAGAGAAAAGTGTTGCCACTCAGCCAGTGGCCTTTGACCTTTCCCTGGTAAAAACGTGTGCCTGGAATTCAGGAGGTTTAGTTGCAATATTGGCACATGTGTCACACATGGGCAAAGAGCAATGGATTAGTTATCCTTAAAGAATATTCATTTGCCTCCAACAGACAAAACATCATTATATTTTTGTGTAACGTACAGCAAAGTGAATAACTGCCAATTATTTTTCTTATTCTGTGACAGCATAAAATGTTCTCTCACCCACCCCCACACTCCACAAGGTCAGATATCTTATGTTGTATTTGCATTACTTTTTCTTCTCTTTAAGGACTGATTCGGTTACAAGAGCTCATTAAAGCTCCATCTCGGTACAGTATCCGCTTGAAGATTCGGCAGCTTCCTGCAGATACAAAGGATTCCAAGCCCTTGCTGAAGGAAATGAAAAGGAACAAGGAATTCCACATAATATTTGACTGTAGTCACGAAATGGCGGCTGGGATCTTGAAACAGGTAGGCAGTTCCGGAACCAAACCAAAAGTGCATTTGATTAAAACAGGCTTAACTATAATTTTACCAAATAAGATGTAAGCAGATCCCGCCTCCTTGATGGATTTCAAGTACTATGAATTTTATAGACCCAGAGGAATCATCAATATTGATGATGGTGGCACACAGATACATGTTTATTGACAAGTTGATGCTCCCATCTTCCTGATTTGGATATTCTCCATGGGGGGAAATAGTAATGGATTTAGAAAGAGCAGATGCAAATACATTCCCCACACGAAATTCATACCATGCAACTGACAGCACAAGATTTTCTTGCTCTCTCACCTTTTATTTTGACACCTTCGTCACAATAACAGTGGCTCAGAGTCAGGTTTATTGGGTGCCATTATTCTGTCTGTGTTACCATGATGGGTTGCTTCACTTTCTTTTCTGAAGCTGTACAGTAAATAAACCAAATTTTAAGCACATTAAATAAAACCTGCAAAGTTTAGAGTCTTTCAGGTAAAAGAAGAGAAGTTCCTCTCAGCTATTTTCACTCACGCAGAAATAAAAAGAACACAAAATGCTGCAAATATTCATCAAGCCAAGTAGCATCTATGGAGGGAGAAGCAGATTTAAAGGCTCAAGCTTGAGCCCCTTTGCCGAACTGCTTTTCCAGAGTTGCTTCCAGCAAAATCCAAGCCCATTCTCACATTCAATTTTAGTAAAGTAACTATTGCAAAACAGAAGCAGCTCTGAGGGAATTTCTCGCCTCTGCTTAGTGTAACATATTACATATTCTGTTACATCTAAACCACTGCTGTGTTGAACCCCTTTAGCTTTTGATAAATATTTAATTTTGCTATAAGCTTACAAGATATTAGCATAACTATTGCATTTTCAAATTTGTTTTGCCATTGGGAATACTTACTGTGGGTTTAGTAATATGTCAGTGATGAAGTTTAAAGTTAACATTATTATTAGCCAGGCAATATCTGCCTGGTAAAATAAGGTTGTAATTTTTACATAACCATCACCCACTGGCCTTGATCCACCACTAATCAATCTTCTCATGAGTTAATTCTTCACCTAGAAACTTAATCTTAAACAAAAATGTAATACTTTTGCAAAAAGGGGACATGAGAACCTGAATTTGATTTAATTACATGGCTTACTTTGGGTGTAGTTAAATGTTACAAAGAATTATTATTTGAAGTTATGTGACAACTTATTTAGGAGGTGAAGCTGGACTAGTATGAGTTTGAGCTTAACGGGGTAAAATTAAACAAAGACTTAAAAATAATGAAAGTATTTAGCAGTGTAAATAAAGAGTTAATTTTTCTAATGGTGGGAAATAAAGAGGGTATATATATTTTTAAATGTTTTAACAGGTTAAAATACTGTAACGCTGTAATATATATTTAAATACTGTAGAAGCTCAATGCTTTCTATGCTCGCTTCGGCCATCAAAACATGGAGGAAACTTGCACAGCTCCCAATAGCCCTGTGAGCCGATGTGCGCACACGTCACCCGGTGCGGGCATGGCCCAAATGCGGAGTGAGAGACACCTAAGCGGGTCAATATTTCACAGACTTTAATGCGAACAGTGTTAAAGGAAGAAAGAAAACAATAAACGCTGGACCAAACAGGGCTGTTGACTAAAACACTCAGATCAAAAACGAAGCCTACACTGCGGCTGAAAAGAACAGCTAAGAATAAAATGAATACTGCTAGTCTTCAGAGTCAGTTGACTCAGCAGTCCAATTTCTCAGGGAAGGCGGAATGCAGATAACGATGCGTAGCTATATGTCCGTGTCCAAGTCTCAACAAATACTACGACAGAATGAATGGAGTTAAATACTATCACAATGAAATAATAATTAGCTGACACGTGCAGATTCACGAGTGCAATTGCCGTAACTGCTGCCCTGCTGGATCTGTGGTTACGACAGCGCATCCTTCAAGAGGGTGAATCCATGGAAACTATCTGTCCCAGATGGGGTACCTAACTAAGTACTATAGACCTGTGCCAATCCACCAGAATGTTTACCCTCTGGCTTCGGCAGTCGAGATACCCACCTGCTTCAAGCAGGCCTCAATAACTCCTTGTGCAATTGGGTCTATAATTTTCTCACTTGCAGATCCCAATCAGTTCAGATTGGCAACAACACCTCCTCCACAATCTTCTTCAGCATAGGTGCACCACAAGGTTGTGTGCTGTGTGCTTAGCCTTCAGCTCTAATCACTTTACACTTATGACAGTGTGGCTATGCACAGCTCCAATGCCATATTGAAGCTTACTGATGACACCACGGTCATTGGCTGAATCAAAGTTGGTCACAAATCAGCAGATAGGAGGGAGACTGAAAATCTGGCTGAGTGGTGCCACAACAACGACCTCTCACTCAGTGTCAGCAAGAGCAAGGGCCTGATTATTAACTTCAGGAGGAGGAAATAGGAGATCTATGAGCCAGTCCTATTCAGGGGAATCAAAGGTGGAGAGGGTCAGCAACTTTAAATTCCACAGTGTTATCATTTCAGAAGACCTGTCCTGGCCCCAGCAGGGTAGTGCAATTGTGAAAAAAGCATGGCAGCACTTCTACTTCCATAGATTCAGCATGATGTCTAAAACTTTGACAAATTTCAAAAGGTGTAAAGTGAAGAGATTATTTACTGGTTGCATCGTTGCCTGGTATGGAAACACTAATGCCTTTGAATGGAAAATCGTACAAAAGGTAGTAGATACATCACAGTCCATCATGGGTAAAGCCCTCCCCACCATTGAGCACATTTACACAGAGTGTTGTTGCAGGATAGCAGTATCCATCTTTTGGGACCCCCAACGCATAGCCCATGCTCTCTTCTCGCTGCTGCCATCATGAAGAAGGTACAGGAGCCTCAGGACTCACACCACCAGGTTCAGGAACAGTTATTACCCGTCAATCATCAAACTCTTGAACCAGTGTGAATAACTTCACTTAGCTTCACTTGCACCATCACTGAACTGTTCCCACAAATTATGGACTCACTTTGCCAGTCTCATCATCTCATGTTCTTGATAATTATTGCTTATTTATTCATTATTATTATTATTTCTTTTTTTCTTTTGCTTTTGCAAAGTTTGTTGTCTTTTGCACACTGGTAGTTTGTCCTGCTGGGTGTGGTCTTTCATTGATTTAGTTTTGTTTCTTGGATTTACTGAGTATGCCCACAAGTAAACGAATCTCAAGGTTGTATCTTGTGACATATACTGTATGTACCTTGACAATAAATTTACTTTGAGTTACTTTGAACTTTAACCATTCCACTAAATGTGAAATGTTCATTTTTCTATTTATTTTTACCCTTTTCAGTGCAGTTTTCCTGTGTAAATCAATTTATAGTACTCCTGCTTCAATTTTTTTGTTGGGAGGAGCAAATCAGCGCACATTCATGACAATTCTTGCAAAGCCATCGCAGTCTGCACCACAGATTTGAGAATACAAAGTAGTAATTTCCTGATATACACAGCAAAGATTCAAGACAACTGTTGCAGGGATGTGAATGGGAGACAACAAAGGTACAGTCACTGCTTCAACAATCATGACACTTCAACACACAAAACAATAAGGATTTACAGACAATCTTGACCAGTAACAAAAAAATGAGATAATTACATTGAAGAATGCTTACTTTTATTCAACATAAGGTCGATGAACTTGTAACCACAGTTATAGATTGGCAAGTATGATGTTGTAGGCACCACTGAACCATGGCTGAAAGAAGATTATAGCTCAGAGCTTAATGTCCAGGAATACACATTGTGTCTAAAGGACAGGAGGTAAGGCAGAAGAGGCGGTGCTACTCTGTTGGTAAAAAAAAATCAATCAAACCATTAGAAAGAGGTTACATAGGGTCAGAAGGTGTTGAATCATTGTGGATAGAGCTAAGAAACTACAAGGGTAAAAAGACCCTGAAAGGAGTTACATGCAGACCCCCAAACAGTAGTAAAGATGTGTTCTACAAGTTACAACAGGAGATAGAAAATACATGCCAAAAGGGAAATGTTACAATAGTCATAGGGGTTTCAATATGCAAGTAGATTGGGAAAATTAGGTTGGTGTGGGTACTTGGAGACACTTGATAAAATAGTCCGTAGTCAGCATGGTTTCCTCAAGGGAAAATCTTGCCTGACAAGTTTGGTGGAATTATTTGATGAAATAACAAGCAGGATAGACAAAGGACAATTAGTTAATGTTCTGTACTTGAATTTTCAGAAGGCCTTTTGACAAGGTGCCCCGCATGAAGCTGCTTAACAAGTTACAAGCCCATGGTATTACAGGAAAGATTCTAGCATAGAGAAAACAGTGGCTAAATGGCAGGAGGAAAAACGTGAGAATAAAGGGAGTCTTTTCTGGTTGGCTTCTAGTGACCAGTGGTGTTCCACAGATGTCTGTGTTGGGACCCATTCTTTTTACGTTACATGCCAATGATTTGTATAATGGAATAACACCTATGTTTCAAAGTTTGCATATGAAGACAGGTGGAGGGGCAGGTAGGTTTGAGAACATAGGGAGACTACAGAAAGACAATTTAGGGGAATGGCAAAGAAAGGGCAGATGGGCAGAAAGGGCAGATTCCCAACAGTGTTGGGAAATGTGTGGTTATGCACTTTGGTAGAAGAAATGGAAGTGTTGACTATTTCTTTTTTTTTCCTTTTTTCAATTTTTAAAAATTAATTTTCTACATAGGAGAATACAGAATTTAAGAAAAAAGAAATATATCAAATACATTATACTGAATCGTACATGCAAACTCCTTCTCTATATTCATACAAATTGATTAATTACATAATACTGAAATATAGTAAATTTATTATACGGGAAAAAAATCTAACCCACTACCAAGACTGAAACTGATTAGTAAAGAAGAAAAAAGAAAAAAAGTATATTATCCTTTCCAATATTTTTATTAATTTATATACAAGAATACAGAGTACAGGAGAAAAATATATATGTCAATACATTAGATTAAATTGCTTATAAAGACTCCTTACCCTATATTCATACAAATCAATTGGTTCGTAACATTGAAAAATAATAATTTTTTTATATTAAAAAAATCTAACCCACTACCAAGACTGAAGCTGATTAATAGAAAAAAAGAAAAAAGATTGTTAGTCATCATCTGTGCTTTAACAGCAAATCAAAGGTTTTGAAAATAATTCAGAAAATGTCCCCACAATGTTTGTAAGTCTTGATTAGATTCAAAGATTGAACATCAAATCTTCTCTAAATTTAAACATGACATCACATCATGTAACCATTGGGCATGAATAGGAGGGGCCATATCTTTCCACTTAAGCAAAAGCGTCCTTCTGGCCATAAGAGACATAAAAGCCAAAATGTGCAAATCAGATGGCTCCAAAATAATCTCCTTTCCTCCAACAATACCAATTAAAGCAAACAAAGGATTAGGCTTGAAATTTACTTTAAAAAGTATCGAAAAAGTTTGAAGTACTTCTTCTCAATATTTTCCAAGATTCAGACATGTCCAAAACATATGAATGAGTGAAGCTTCTCCATTATTACATTTATCACAATACGGAGATATATCTAGATAAAAATTAGTCAACTTATCCTTAGTCATATGGGCCCTATGGACCACTTTAAATTGAAGGAGAGAGTGATGAGCAAATAACGATGAAGTGTTGACCAATTAAAAAATTTGATTCCAAGTTTCCTCAGAAATTGAAGTCTGTAAATCTTGTTCCCAAAGATTTTTAATTTTATCTAAAGGAACACTTCTCATTCCAAACAGCATATTATAAATGTTAGATATAGATCCATTATAAAAAGGTTTCAGATTAAAGATTACTTCTAGCAGATTCTTATCAGGACTTTTAGGAAATGTTCTTATTTGTGACCATAAAAAATCTCTTATTTGTAGAAACCATAGAAAAACTACAGCACAGAATCAGGCCTTTTGGCCCTTCTTGGCTGTGCCGAACCATTTTCTGCCTAGTCCCACTGACCTGCACACGAACCATATCCCTCCATACACCTCCCATCCATGTATCTGTCCAATTTATTCTTAAATGTTAAAAAAGAACCGTTATTTACCACCTTGTCTGGCAGCTCATTCCACACTCCCACCACTCTCTGTGTGAAGAAGCCCCCCCCCCATGTTCCCTTTAAACTTTTCCCCCCTCACCCTTAACCCATGTCCTCTGTTTTTTTTTCTCCCCTTGCATCAGTGGAAAAAGCCTGCTTGCATTCACACCATCTGTACCCATCATAATTTTATATACCTCTATCAAATCTCCCCTCATTCTTCTATGCTCCAGGGAATAAAGTTCTAACCTATTCAACCTTTCTCTGTAACTGAGTTTCTCAAATCCTGGCAACATCCTTGTAAACCCTCTCTGCACTCTTTCAACCTTATTAATATCCTTCCTGTAATTTGGTAACCAAAACTGAACACAATACTCAAGATTCGGCCTCACCAATGCCTTATACAACCTCATCATAACATTCCAACTCTTATACTCAATACTTTGATTAATAAAGGCCAATGTACCAAAAGCTCTCTTTACAACCCTACCTGCCTGTGATGCCACTTTTAGGGAATTTTGTATCTGTATTCCCAGATCCCTCTGTTCTACTGCACTCCTCAGTGCCTTACCATTTACCCTGTATGTTCTACCTTGGTTTGTCCTTCCAAAGCACAATACCTCATACATATCTGTATTAAACTCCATTTGCCATTTTTCAGCCCATTTTTTCCAGCTGGTCCAAGTCCCTCTGCAAGCTTTGAAAACCTTCCTCACTGTCCACTACACCTCCAATCTTTGTATCATCAGCAAATTTGCTGATCCAATTTACCACATTATCATCCAGATCATTGATATAGATGACAAATAACAATGGACCCAGCACTGATCCCTGTGGCACAGCACTAGTCACAGGTCTCCACTCTGAGAAGCAATTCTCTACTACCACTCTTTGGCTTCTTCCATTGAGCCAATGTCTAATCCAATTTACCACCTCTCCATGTATACCTAGCGACTGAATTTTCCTAACTAACCTCCCATGTGGGACCTTGTCAAAGGCCTTACTGAAGTCCATGTAGACACCATCTACTGCCTTCCCTTCATCCACTTTCCTGGTAATCTCCTCGAAAAACTCCAATAGATTGGTCAAACATGACCTACCACGCACAAAGCCGTGTTGACTCTCCCTAATAAGTCCCTGTCTATCCAAATGCTTGTAGATTCTGTCTCTTAGTACTCCCTCCAATAACTTACCCACTACCGACTAGATATCGGAAATAATCAGTTTTGGGTAAACTATATTTAGTTGACAATTGTTCAACTGAAAAAAGACTTCCCTCTACAAACGAGTCCTGTTTTTCCTAATTTTTTTTAAACCCTGTATGATTGATGTGGCTTTTAAAGAATGGGATAGATTAGGTATTAAATGCTTTCAGGACTTGTTTGTAAAAAGTATATTATTAGCCGTCATCAGTGCTTTAATGGCAAATCAAAGGTTTTGAAAATAGTTCAAAAAAGGTCCTCACAATGTTTGAAAGTCTTGATTAGATTCAGAAATTGAACACCGAATCTTCTCTAAATTTAAACATGACATCACATCACGTAGCCATTGAATGTAAGTGGGCGGGACTGCATCTTTCCATGTAAGCAAAATAATTAGGAAAAATGGGACTTGAAAGAGAAAATCTCAATAAGCTGAAGTATTTTTGGATTTGTACCCAAATTCTCATAGTATGTTTAACTAACAAGTTGTCAGTTAACTTACTCAGGGATAAAGGAACCGAGGATCCAAAAAGAGAAATAATTAGAAAATTTATTAACAGAGGTAGCTTCTAAAGAAACCCACATCGGACAATCCTCACAATTAATGTAATATAACCAAAATATAAGATTACGTATATTAACTGCCCAATATTTTCTACAAAATACATAAATCTGAGCTGCAATGGATTTGGGAATCCTTGTGCAGGATTCCCTAAAGGTTAATTTGTGAGTTAAGTCTGTGGTGAGGATGTTAAATGTGATGTTAGCATTCATTTCAATATAAAAGTGAGGATATAATGTTGAGATTTTATAAAGCATTGGTGTGGCCTCACTAGAAGTACTGTAAACAGTTTTGGGCCCCTTAGAAAGGATGTGCTGAAACTGGAGAAGGTTCCCAGGAGGTTCACAAAAACGATACCAGGATTAAACACTTGTCGTATGAAGAGTATTTGATTGCTCTTGGTGGGTATTCACTGAAACTTAGGTGAATGAAGGATGGCCTAATTGAAACCTATCGAAAAGCCTTGATAGAGTGGATGTGGAGAGGATTTTTCCCACAGTGGGTGTGTCTAAGACCAGAGGACACAGTCTTAAAATAGAGGGATATCCTTTTGGAATAGAGGTCAGGGGCAATTTCTTCAGCTAAAGAATAGTGAATTTGTGGAATTCATTGCCACAGGAAGCTGTGGAGGCCAAATCATTTTGTATATTTAAGGCAGAGGTTGACAGATTCTTGTTTGGTCAATACAAGAAGGGATATGGGTGTGGAGGTGGAGGGGGAAGGCAGGAGATTGGGGCTGAAAGGAATAATGGATCAATCATAATGAAATGGCAGAGCAGGCTCGGTGAGCCAAATGGCCTAATTCTGCTTCTATATCTTATGGTATTATATATGTGGCTGGGTAATAAAACAGTGCTAGAATATTGCCCCCAGTGTTGCAAGCAGATTTTTTATTAGAAAGGAACAAAAGGAAACAAGTGCAAAAGAAACAGTTGCTTTGAATTGTGCCATTCTAGTTATGTTGGTACAAGGAAGATTTACTGCTTTTCTATCTGAAACTTGTCTTTGTACTGCTTTGTATTAATGAGCATAGAACCTTGTTCATTTTGAATACAATTTCCCAATTGAATACCCAACAGTTCTTATATGTCATTAAGCCTATTTGTAACTGTACTAAGGCCCCTAATGATGAGACTCTAATAATATAGAATGGCTGAGTGGCTGAATCATACTTCTACCATTTTTAATGTCAGATTGACAAACGTGGGGGTTTTCAATTGGTTTGTTCTAATTATACTGTGAAAGTCATATTATGTTTTTTTCTCTGTTGGTTTGCTCTGAATATTTCCCTTAATATGTAGGTGTTGGAACTTGACTTGTCAATTCATTTCTTTCTCAGGCTTTGTCAATGGGAATGATGACTGAATATTATCATTACATTTTCACTACCTTGGTAAGCAATTGAACAATTTAATGTCATTACATGATGTGTAAGGAAGATGCTCATCTATGAATGGCTGATTTGTTTTCACCTTATTCTCTTTCATTTCACCAATGTAATGCATTGGAAAAGTGCCAGTCGCCAATAAAACTTGAGCAGCAGCATTTTATCATTTTGTTCTGCAGATTTACATCAATATTTTGTATTGTTTCTATGGAATATCAGCATTCCCAGTATCTTAGAACTCTGAACATCCTCACTTGTCTCAAATTTACCTTTTCCCCAGTGTAGTTTGCAGCTTAAATTTGCTCCCTTACTATTGGTGAAGTCAACATTGTAGAATTGGTGTAGCCTCATCCACAGTTTCTAACCACAATTGCTTTCAATATTATTAAACTTACATTGTGAAAATATTGTAACCTGGATCACTGATTACTGAGTCATAGAGCACTACAACACAGAAACAGGCCCTTTGGGCCAACTGATCCATTCTGACCAAATGGCCCATGCAAGTTAGTTCCAATTGCTTGTTTGGAGGCCTGTTTCACTCTTCCTATCCATGTACTAAGTCAAATGTCATTGAAATGTCATTATTCCTGATTCAACAACTTTTCCTGGCAGCTCATTCCACATATACAAAACCATCTGTATGAAGAAGTTGACCCTCAGGTATTTTTTAAAATCTTTCCCTTCTCATCTGAAACCTATGCCCTTTTGTTCCCTTTCCCTGGGAAAAAGATGGTGAGCATTCATGCTATCTATACCTCTCAGGGTTTTTTTATACACCTCTGTAAAATCACCTCTCAGTCTCCTACATTCCAATGAACAAAGTCTTAGCCTGCCCAACCTTTTGTATAACTCGGGTATATTTAACACCTGTAACACTGCAGTGTTTAATTTATATAAATATCTCCTCTCAAATCTAGATTGCTTACTTCCTGAAAAGACAGAAAGACAACCCATGGGGTCACTAGCATAGACAAACTTCCTTCAAAATCATACAACATCCTTATTCACTGATTCTTTTCAGTTGCTGTTTTAACATTCTGAGATCAACTTCCTGGAAGAACTTAGTATCTTCGAACTTTGAACATCCTCACTTGAACAATTTATTGTCAGTACAATTCTTACGCTCCATGATTGTATCTTTGGAGGAGGTCAACATTCATTTCAGTTAACAAAGCGTAAAAGTTGCTGTCCTTCATAGATATAGTCATAAATATTGAATGGAAAACAAAGTCACATCTTTCATTTGGATTAAATGTAGTTAAAAAGGCATGAACAAAAAGGAATACAGTAACAGAATATTTAGTCCAGAATAAACAACAACTTGTCTTGATGCTGGATGTTGTTTCAGGATATTTTTGCCTTGGACTTGGAGCCTTACCGTTACAGTGGAGTGAATATGACGGGGTTCCAGATTCTCAACACTGAGAACAGCCAGGTCGCCTCCATAATTGAGAAATGGTCAATGGAAAGATTGCAAGCCCCTCCCAAACCAGGCTCAGGCTTGCTGGATGGCTTCATGACGGTATGAGAAATGGTGTTGCATGCTAACACGTTGTAAAAAATGTCAGTTTTATTCAATTCAAGAAACAATAATGTGACCACAGTATGAAATGAAATTCATTATCTTATCATACATGCTGAAGATTGAAATGAGAAAATTGGCCCTAATTGTATAGCTTTTGCCATTACTTTCCAATCAAAAAATAGAGAACTTCAGCGGGGCACTCTTTAAGCACTAGCTCATATCTTGTGGATGGTACTGGAATTCGCAAGCTTGTGCAACTGATTTCCTGCTCTACTGCTGCATTCATCATTCTTCAGGTCAGAGCTTAGATGCACTGAACTGAGAAGCTGATGGTGGGTTAGAGGTCATGATGGAAGAAGAGGACTCCCTGGGATAGAGTTGGTGCACTTGGAATATTCTTCCCTCACAGTAAATTTGCAGAAGGAATGACTTGTGAGCTGTTGAAAAATCTTAAAACACAAGAGATTCTGCAGATGCTGGAAATTCTGAGCACAAATGTTGGGGGAGCTCTGCAGGTCAGGCAGCATCTATGGAGAAGCTGCGTGACCTGCTGAGTTTCTCCAGCAATTTGTGTCTGCTGAAATGTCTACTTTGTTGTTACCACGTTGGAGCTGAAACATTTTCTCCAATATTCTCTGCAAAATTATGTGGTATGGACAGACTTTAAAGGTGCAGTTAAGCAGGCTTGTTTTAGTTGGGGTGTATATTTCTTCTCAACTCTTTTTACGGTCCATATTCCCTCTACACCCTCAGTGCTGATGCAGTGTTTCAACCTGAAATGTTGAACATCCCTTTGCCTCCACAGATGCCACTTGATCTACATTGAATTCCTTCAGTAATTTGCTTTTGGCTCCTTTAGAGACATCATCAGTTTGCTACTGATTGTAAAGTTTGGACCAATGTATATTCGTGGCATGGACCATCTTATGCATCTATTCTACACTGGTATAGTTAAGTTAATGTTACCAACAAAAGCCGCAGCCAATGCTGATTGCTGCAAAGCATACTGAGCAAATTTCAATCAGTTAAAAATGAAAATATCATTCACTACTACCATATTATGAGCACCTAATCAAACTTTTATTTTGAAGTATACTGTTTTAACTGACAGTTTAGATTTACAAATCTATTAAAGTGTTTTTAGGACTACAGTATTATATAAGCATAATTTTGCTAGGACACATTTAGTTTTTTTTTTGCTTGTGCTGTTCTCATTACAAGAATTATTTAATGAAGTGAAAAAAATCAAATATGATACTTGCCTTTTAGGATGACCAGTAAAGTGTTTTTATTATATATGGAAATCTTGAGAATTTGTGTTGCAAACTTAAAAAGCTTAAAAGCACTGAGAATTGGTATATTGAGTCATGAGGGAGTTCCAGATTATTTTACCCAATCATATACATTTTAATAATTTGACAATTTAGAGAGAAACTCCCATGAAGCTAGTGCAGATTTCCAAGTTGTATTCTAAATGCTACAATTTTTAGATCGCTATGTATTTGATTTATTTTTACTATTTATCTTTGTGCACTTAAACGTGGAATATTGAATGATTTCCTTTCACACTGACGTGCTAACAAGAGAAGCTGAAAGCAGTTAGCTCCAAAAATAGCAAGTTGAAGGTATCCGATATTGTAGAAACTGTAAGACTGGGAAGCTAAAGGCTGTGATGCTGAAAAGCATTGAAAAAATGCAGTTACTGGGCACTGGAGTTACTGGGTAGCTCAGTTAGCATTTTTAGAGAGAAGAGATGAGGAGGAAGAGGTTCTTGCTCACATGTTGTGCTCTGCTTCCAAAATTCAGGCCATTGACTAATAGAATTTAATTTTGGAAGTGAAATGCAAGATGCCATCTCAATTGGACATTTTGCACAAGTGGCCAACATTGAATTTCGACTCCTTTAGTAAATACTACGATACAGCCAATTGTGACAACTGTTTCCATTTTTAGCAGCTTCTTCTCCGCACTTCTCTGCAAACCCAGGCCTTGTATTCTCACACGTACCTTTTTCCATCTAATCTCTTTGCCATGGAAATCTTTAAGTTGCTTCAGAAGGCCTGCTGTCATCTCCTGTTAAAATCATTTCAGCCATATAGCTGCCTCCTGTCAGTAGCCATTTTATTAGGTACACCTGTACACCCTCTGTTTAATGCAAATATCTAATCAGCCAATCATGTGGCAACAGCACAAAGCAAAAATACATACTGATGTGATCAAGAGATTCAGTTGTTGTTCAGACCAGATGTCAGGATGGGGAAGAAATGTAATGTGAGTGACATTGGCTGTAGAATGATTGTTAGTGCCAGATTGGATGGTTAGAGTATCTCAGAAACTGCTGATCACCTGGGGTTTTCACATAAGATGGTGTGAAAGGCAAAACAAAAATTACAGCAAGCAGCAGTTCCATGGGCAAAAACAGCTTGTAAACGACAGAGGTCAGAGGAGAATGGTCGTGCTCTTTCAAGCGGTCAGGAAGGTGACAGTAACTCAAATAACCACATGTTACAAAAGTGGTGTGCAGAAGAGCATCTCTGAACACATATGTTGAACCTTGAAGTGGAACGACTACAGCAGCAGAAGACCATGAACATATACTCCATGGCTATTTTATTAGATGGCTCCTGTATTTTGGTTATTTTCTCTTCCTTTTGTTCTCTTTCCTTTCATGAAGCTTCTTTAAAAATTGTTGATTTATTGTAACAGAAAGAGCACTCCAGCCATTAATGGATTTGTTTTCCCTCCGAATGGAGACTGACCTGCTAAGTATTTCCAGCAATGTTCCATCCTTGCTACAGAAACTTCATTCAGTTATGATCATGTAAAAATTGCATTGAGAATGACTGATCTTTAGTCACAGTAATGTGAACAAAGTGGTCCAAAGTTGAACCTACCTTAATAAACTACTTAATCTGCCTGAAGTTTTGCATGCATAATTAAAATGATCTAACAAGCCTTCCAACATCATTAGCATAACTCTCCCTTGTTAATTACCTTAGCTATCATCTGTTTTAACTTGTGTACTTTAATGTTTGCTGTGTTGCATTAGTTCAGAGGATGTGTTATTTTATTCGTAACCTGAGGAAAGTAATCTTTCAGTCAGCAGCATCAACTGGAAAGTTATCAAACAAGATTGTCACCGAACATACCAGGAGCTAATAGTAGATTGGGAAAAAATTGGTAAAGAGCTGCTTTTAAGGCCATAAGACAGAGTAAGATTTAGGTGATTTGGCCCATCGAGTGCTCCACCATTCTGTCATGGCTGATTCATTATCCCCTCAAACCCCATTCTCTGGCTGCCTCCCCATCACTTTGGGTAGCCTCACTAATTAAGAACCTGTCCACCCCTGCTTTACATATATCCAATGACTAGGCCTCCACAGCTGCCATGGCAATGAATTCCACAGATTTTAAGGGAGTAGAAGAGCTTTAGCAAGGGGATTCTATGGCTTGGGGCCAAAGGCAACTAAAGGGCACATCTATCAATGGTAGAACTAATAAAATTGAGGATGATGCAAATCCAGAAATGAACAGTTGCAAGGATCTTTAAAGGCAAGAGCTCTGTAGATGTTTAAAACCTTCCTACATTAGGACCAACTTACAGTAAATTATTAGACTGTCCCAACCTCCACTGAACCAAAAGAAAGCAAGTCACTGCAGCCACGAGGAAATCTGCAGATGCTGGAATTTCAAGCAACGCACATAAAAGTTGCTGGTGAATGCAGCAGGCCAGGCAGCATCTATAGGAAGAGGTATAGTCGAGGTTTCGGGCCGAGACCCTTCGTCAGGATTGCAGGATGACCATTCAAATTTGCTACAGACAACACCCACGTTAGAATCAAGCCTGAGTTGTTCGAGCATAGCTAGAGCCACACTGTGTGTCACTGTGAAGTTTATTGAATTACAAACTAATCTGGCTGTGCATTCATCACAAATACATATTTATACAGTGGCTTTAAATTAGCAAACACACTTTGCTGAGCAGTATCAAATTAACTAAGTTGTGTAGAAGCCATGAACAAAAACTTAGCCAAAGAGATGGTAACTGTTCACTGAATTTATATTATAGAGGTTGTGGTGATCAATGTCATAAGAAACCAAATTAATTTATTGGTGATTCCTTGTTAATATCCTCATCATATGGTGAGATTTTGTTTTCAACTTCTGAACATTCCTCACATTTAGTTAATGAGGGTGATCAAACATTACAATATATCACACTGCATCATTTTATTTCAGAGAATTAAAAGGTGTTTTCATGTTTCATTGTAAAGAGAACATAAAGGACTACCTTAATCAATTAAGGCCCAACTGTAGTTATATCAAGAATTTTAGTATGCAGTGTTAAATCAATGCTCCAGTGATAAACTATGCGAAGGAGGATATCTGTATCTCCTTGTGCTGTTTTAGGGACAGCTACTTATTTTCAATAGGCCCTGTAATATTTATTGCCAAATTCAAGAAACAATTTGGCAGCTTTTTAGGCCGTGTTGTTTTGTAGTTAGAAATCTACATTTACTTTTAAGATCTACTGACCGCTAAAAGTGGAACAATACATTAATTGCTACTTGTAAAATGCTGGAGGAACTCAGCAGGCCAGGCAGCAGCTATGGAAAAGAGTAAACAGTTGAACTTTTGGGTAGAGACCCTTCATCAGGACTGGAAAAAAGAGATGAGGAGTAAAAATGTGGGGGAAGGGAGGAAGAAGTACAAGGTAGTAGGTGATAGGTAAAACTGGAAGGGGGCAGTGGTGAAGTAAAGAGCTGGAAAGTCCATTAGTGAAAGAGATAAAGTGCTTGAGAAGAGGGAATCTGATAGGAGAAGACCGAAGGCCATGGAAGAAAGTGAAAGGGGAAGAGCACCAGAGGGAGGTGATGGGCAGATAAGGAGATATGGTGAGAGAGGGAAATGGGAATGTGGGATGGTGAAGGAGAGAGGGGGTCAATTATCAGAAGTTTGAGAAATTGATGTTCATGCCATCCGGTTGGAGGCTACCCAGATGGAATATAAGGTGCTGCTCCTCCAACCTAAGTGATGCCTACCCTGAAGAAGTTTAAATCTTCCCTTCAACAGGAATTCAATTAAACCCTCTCTCACTGCTCCCCCTCTGTGATATCACCTTGTGTTTCTCTCTTCCTTCCCCCCACCTTTTAAATCTACTCCTCAGCTTTTTCACTCCAGTCCTGCCGAAGGATCACGGCCTGAAACATCGACTGTACTCTTTTCCATAGATGCTGCCTGAACTGCTGAGTTCCTCCAACATTTTGTGTGTGTTGCTTGGATTTGCAGCATCTGCAGAATTTCTCTTGTTTTGTGATTGGAATACTACACTGTGAAGTCTCTTCCAGGGATGCCTACCCTGAAGAAGTTTAAATCTTCCAATCGACGGCAGTTCAGTGAAACTTCCTCTCACTGCTCCCCCTCTATGATATCACCTTGTGTTTCTCTCTTCCTCCATCCACCTTTTAAATCTTCTCTTCAACTTTTTTTTACCACTACTGTCAAAAGGTCTCGGTCCAAAATGTCAGCTGTACTCTTTTCAATAGATGCATCCTGGCTTGCTGAGTTCCTCTAGAATTTTGTGGGTGTTGCTTGAGTCTGGCCTCAGCATTAGAGGCCATGGACTGTCTTGTCAGAATCGGAATGGGAGTAGAATTGAAATGGGTGGCCACTGGGAGATCCTGCTTTTTGTGGCAGATGGAGTGAAAGTGCTCGACAAAGCGGTCTCCCAGTCTATGTCAGGTCTCACTGATATACAGGGGGCCACACTGGGAGCACCAGATACAGGAGATGACCCCAAAAAAACTCAAAAGTGAAGTGTCGCCTCATTTGGAAGGACTGTTTGGGGCCCTGAATGGTAGTGAGGGAGGAGTTGTAGGGGCAGGTGTGGTACTTGTTCCAATTCTGTTACTTGTAGTTTCTTTATTTTAAAATATCCCTTCTTGTTCACCAGTTAAGTTGTTAGATGCCAAAATATGAATCTGTGTTATGATGTGGACCTTTGCAAAATCAAATTCAACTCAGACAACATAGAACAAAGTGAGATATATCAAGCTGTTCAAAATTCAGTGATAATTCATGTCATTCTAGGGCAGACTATTAAAGCTAAATGTGACAGAAACTGAGATGATGTAATTTTTTTTTAACATGGTGAATTTCATCTCTCCCTAATTCCCAAGGATCTTCCATTTTAAGGTCTTACCTCCCTCTTTGTATCCACTAACTAAAATGTGAGAAATAAATCCATGCTGTATTATTGACTATACAAAACAAATCACTTTTTGAATAGTTTACAAAGACAGCATTACAGGGTTGGTCAAATTTAAAACATTTTTCTTTGATATTGAAGAAACTTGTTATTGGGTTCAACTGTATGATCAAATGAATGAAAATGCAGTCAGTTATCCTCAGACATTGTTTAATGCAAACAATAAATTAAGTTGAATCTTACAACATCTTGTAATCAAACTATAATATACCTATACATTTAAAGTAATATGCCTCAGGAGGAATTAGTGGAAGGCAAAAACTGTCTTCCCTTGAAATATAGTGTTTTTTAAACAAAGATATTCCTTGCTGTATTTATCAATGCAAGGAATTATTAATAGGAAAGATAAGAATCACATTTTTGTCTTTCATTACCCTCTGCCAATGTCAAACTCTCACTGGCTGAGAATAACATGCCTAGATATAGCACCAAGCTTCCTTTATTTTGCCTTAAGAAACCCTATTAATTCCAGCTATAGAATAGTATTTACTTCTGGATCAGATATTTCCAGGTAATCTATTATCCCACACATGTCTTTCTCAAGGGAAATTTCTAATTTATGTCAAATGATGATCATATATCATGCACATAATACTGAGTTAAAACTGATCCAAACCTATTTCTGTTTGAATCTATACAACTGATATAAAGGATATTAATTCCTTAGCTTCTTTCTTACTCTTTATCTGTGAATCCCTACTGCTGCTCCACCATATCACCTGTTATATACTGTGGTTCCTTCACTTGTTATCTGTAAATATATATATACACATTTCTGTGCATTCTCTACATTGTATTATTCATTCTTTCATATATCCTATCCCTTTGTTTCACCTTGACTTTCCTACTATTCATGTTCTCCAGAAGGTGTGCAGATTTAAAATCATAATTTAATTCATGTTTGAACACATCATACTTCTCCATTTTTCTCTTCAGACCCATTGGATTTTGCTCCCCTATTCAGATACAAAATCTGGAGATTTTCATTAATATTGCATGTGTCCACCTTGCTATAGACAAGCTGTCTTCAGGTGTGACCATAGTGTTCTATTCTGTTCTGACTCATTGGCAGTTAGTGTTTTTATTTCTGACTGTTGAAATTGATGTCAGACTAAATATCCACAACTTCAATGAGGAAACTGGAGGATATGAATAGATGGATAAGGAGCTCACGGTGAAACAGAAAGGCTGATGGGATGTACTTTAAGAATGAAATAATTCAAAGGAAAGAATGCAGAGAGATGTTTGACATTAACATATTCCTAGGTGACCAATGAGGGAAGCACTGGTACAAAATGAGGAATGTTGGAGCAGCAATTTGTATCTTGCATGTTCTTTCCTTGATTTTGTAAGTTTATTTCAGGTGTTTTGCTGTGGTACCTTTTTATATTACAAAGATATTTAACTTCAGGAAACGTGGTGACAGATTGAAAAAGAGGATTGCTAATAGAAGACTGAAGGTGTAATATTTGAATCTGTGCAGAATACAAAATAAGGTCATATCTTGTAGCCCAGATAGAAATTGGCAAGAATGATGTTGTGGGCATCACAACGTTGTGGAAGAAAGAAGATCACAGATGGGAACTTAACATCCAAGGATACACATCATATCAAAAGGACAAGCATGTGGGCAGAGGGGTTGGTGTGTCTTTGTCAAAAATGAAGTCAAATCCTTATAAAGAAAACAGAAATCAGAAAATGTAGAGTCCTTGTGAGTAGAGTTCAGGAACTGCAAGGGTGAAAAAGAGCTTTGTTTGACTTATATACAGGCCTCCAAACTGCAGCCAGGATGTGGGGTGCAAATTACAAAGGGAGACAGAAAAGGAATGTAAAATAACAATGTAACAATGGTCACAGTGAATTTCAATATGCAAGTAGATAGGGAAAATCAGGATAGTGCTGGATTCCAAGAGAAAATGGAATTTGTAGAATGCCTATGAGATGACTTTTTTGAATAGCTTGTGGTCAGGTCCACTAAGTAGGGAAAAGGCAGTTCTGGATGGAAAGTTGTGTAATGAACCAAATTTGATTAGCGAGCTTAATGCAATGGAACACACAAGAGTCAGTGATCAAAGTGTAATAGTATTCACTCTGCAGTTTGAGTTGGATAAGTTAAAATAACATGTATCAGTACTACAGTTGAGAAAAGGAAGCTACAGAAATATGAGAGAGGGGCTGACCAAAGTTGATTGGAAGGGGACACTAGCAGGGATGATGATAGAGCAGCAATAACTGGAGTTTCTGGAAGTATTTTAAAAGACACAGGATTGGTTCATCCTAAAGAAGAAGAAGCATTCTGAAGGGAGAAAGAGGCAACCATGGTTGAAAAGGGAAATCAAAACAGTATGAAAGTAAAATAGATGGTATGGAATATAGCAAAAATAAGTTGGAAACTAGAGAATTGGGAAGCTTTAAAAAACCAACAAAAGGCAACAAAAAACAATGAGAGAAAAGATGAAATAATTGAAGATAATCTAGCTAATAATGTAAAAAGTTCGAAGTCCAAACTAAATTTATTATCAAAGTACAGGTTTCCCCCGCCATCCGAAGGTAGAGCGTTCCTATGAAATGGTTCGTAAGCCAGAATGTCGTAAAGCGAAGAAGCAATTACCATTTATTTATATGGGAAAATTTTGTGAGTGTTCGCAGACCCAAAAATAACCTACCAAATCGTGCCAAATAACACATAAAACCTAAAATAACAGTGACATATAGTAAAAGCAGGAATGATATGATAAATACACAGCCTATTTAAAGTAGAAATACTTCTCTACAATCATTGCCTGCACTGTTCCCCATAGCGAAAATCTCATGCAAGCACTTTTGGCAGAAACACGGCGCAAGCGCTCTTGGCAGAAACACTCTCTCCAGTAACCTTTGAGCTATGAAGCTGCCAAATCATACCAAATAACACATAAAAATACACAGCCTATATAACGTAGAAGTAATGTATGTACAGTGTAGTATCACTTACCGGAATCGGGAAGACATCGAGCACACTGATGATGGTGTGTTAGGCTGAGTCATCGGAGGTTGGGGTGGTCCAGTAGTTCCCACCCTCCAGGCTGCCGACCGATACCGATCTGCGGAGAATGCAACGGTAGCCGGAAGGCACCCAGCACATCTTTAAGAAAAAAGCCGAAATAAACAAGCTAATTCATTAGGTGCCGCCTGGCACATAAATATCGGCCCAGATCAGAGGCGATGCAATCGGCAATCGCCTCTGATCTGGGCCAACAATTACGTGCTGGGTGGTATCTAATTAATTAGCTTGTTTATTTCGGCTTTTTTCTTAAAGATGTGCTGTGTGCCTGCTGGCTACCGCTGCATTCTCCACAAATTGGTATCTGTCCGCGGCCCGGGGGTTGGGGTGGTGGGACACTAAGGTGTCGTCTGTTTCCATCAGGGCAGGCAGGTCATCTTCTATGTCTGCCTGCCTCGATGTCGAAGGTCGAGGTTCGTCATCTGCTGTGGCTGATGTGGAAGGCTCGCTTGACTGCTGAGCCTCGCGCATTTGTCTATCATACAGTTCTTTGTAAGCACTCAAGCCATCCTGAAAATATGCCCTAAACCGAGCATCAGCTCTTCATCTATCAGTTCTTTGTCATGGGATGCCGAACCTCTTCAACATCATCTTCGTCAACTTCCACAAGCCAAACTCACTTTGTCCTTACTTCGTTCACCACGATCGAAACGCTTAATTATGTCTAGTTTTACGCTAAGTGTAACACCCTTACGAGCTCTCTTAGGCTTTTCCGATACCTTAGAATTCATCTTGCAAATGGCTGCTCACAAGCACGTGTTTAAACAAAGCTGGCGAGAATGCCGTTCTGAATCCGAGGGAGGAGCGGCTGTTTGGGGCGCACGCTGCCTTTTATCGCGCGCTGCTTTTTTCGTAACAGTGAAAACACCTTCTGTTAATGAAAACAGGTAACTAATAAGGGTCTTCCGTAACAGTGAGGTTTCGTAAAGCGAACGTTCGAAAAGCAGGGGACACCTGTACATACATATATGTCACCATTTTTCAATCTGGAGATTCATTTTCTTTACTACATGTCAGTAGAAGTTTGTCCAAGTTTTAGATATCATGCCGCATCTTTGCAAACTTCTAAGGATGTTGAGGCTCTGCTGTGCATTCCTCGTAATTGCACTTACATTCTTGGCTCAGGACAGGTCCCCTGAAATAATAACACAGGCATTTAAAGTTGCTGACCTCTCCACCTCTTATCCCTCAATGAGGGCTGGCTCATGGACCTCTGGTTTCCACCTCTTGAAGTCAATAATCAGGTATTTGGTCTTGCTGGCATTGAGAGAGAGGTTGTTTTTGTGACACCACTCAGATAGATTTTCAATCTCCCTCCAATATGATGATTCACCACCACCTTTGATTCGGCCCATGACAGTGATGTTGGTAGCAAATATTACCCCAGAGCTATGCTTAGCCTCAGGATCATAAATATAAGGTGAGTAGAACAGGGGAGAAGCACACAGCCTTGTGAAGCACCTCTGCTGATGGAAATTTTATCCATTAGGAGATTTTATTGTCAATCTGAACTGGCTGGGGTCTGCAAGTGAGGAAATCAAGGATCCAGTTGCACAAGGAAGTATTGAAGCCAAGGTCTTGAAGCTTATTGGTTAGTTTTGAGAGGATGATAGTACTAAATCTCGAGCTGTAGTCAATAAAAAGCATCCTAATGTATGCATCTTTGCTGCCTAGATGTTCCAGGGTTGAGTGAAGAGCCAATGTAATGGCATCTGCTGTGGACCTGTTGTGCCTGTAGGCAAACTGGATCAGACCCAAGTCGCTTCTCTGGCAGGTGTTGATATGTTTCATCACAAATCTCTCAAAGCACTTTATCACAGTGGATGTAAGTGCTGCTCTACTGTGTGATAGTCACTGAGCCACACTCTTCTGCAGTACCTGTATGATTGAAGCCTGTTTGAAGAAGGCGGGTACCTCAGACTGTCGAAGGGAGAGGTTGAAGATATTGGTGAACACTCTAGTCAGTTAATCTGCACAGGTCTTTAGAACTTGGCCTGGTATCCGGTCTGAGTCAGATGTTTTCTGTGGGTTCACCCTCTTGAAAGATGCTACCACGTCACCCTCAGAGACTGAAAGCACAGAGTAATCGGGGGCTGTGGGAGTTTACTCCATGGTTCCTCCATGTTCAAGGTTCCTCCATGTTTTGACTGTCAAAGCAAGCATAGAAGGCATTGAGTTCATCTGGGAGCAAGGTCTTTTTGTAACCTACGTCGCTTGGTTTCACTTTGTAAGAGCTACTAGCATTCAAGCCCTGCCACAGTTGTCGATCATCCCTCAGTGACCTAGGTTTAGTCTGGAATTGTCACTTTGCAGGTGAGATGACTCTCCAGAGATCATACCCAGACCTCTTGTATCTTACTTGGTCACCACACCTGAATGTCACTGATCTGGCCCTTTGCAGATTGCAGATCTCATGGTTTCTGGTTGTGGAAAGCTCTGAATGATTTTGTGAGAACACATTCGCCCACAACTGTTTTTAATAAAAGATACTAAAAGATTTTTCAAAAGTAAGAAGAATAAAAGAGAGGCAAGAGTGGAGTTAAAAGAGTTACAGAATACACGTGGACTAAGATGTTAACTGTCCTGTGCTATCACCAGTGGGATCATCAGTTGATCTGCCACCCGTCTTCAGGAGTTTCGGCCTGCTTATGATCAAGACTCCCTCAAGGTGGTGGGCCAGCAGTGCTAAAGCACCACCTCCCACTGGTGAGCTTAAAAACTTGGCATCTGCCTCTATCAGAGTTGTTGGTGGCATCCATCCAACAGATAGTCTGCTCTTCAGGTGTCTATGCAACTACTGAAGGGTTTGCAAAAGATGTATACACTGTCTGACTATCTGCCCCTCTGGACATACTTGGTCCACACCCATGCTGATCCTTTCTCTGCTGCATCAGCTACAGCCCTGCTGGTTGACTTGATCTCTCTTCTAGTGAAGCCGCTGTCACGCAGCCACTTCTGGAGAGTGAATGCAATAAACCCACGGCAGCTTACTTCGAATGGATAGCATGAAACCTTCCACCCTCTGTCTCTGCACTCTGATCTTAATTCTGCATACTTGGTTAACTTGCGCTCATGGGCTTCATCGATGTTGTCTTCCCAGGGAACTGTGGAATAAAGAAATGGCAAGCATGGTGAAGAAATATATTCAAGTTCACGTTTATTGTCATTCAACCGTACATATGTTTACAGCTAAATGAAACAACTTACCTCAGGGACCAAGGTGCAAAATACAGTACATATATCACATACAGCACATAAAATAATGTACTCAGTGGCCACCTTCTGTACCTAATAAAATGGCCACTGAGTGTATTTAAAATGCAAACACAGAAAATCTGCAGATACTGGAAATTCAAGCAACACACACGAAATGCCAGTGGAATGCAGCAGGCTAGGCAGCAGATATAGGAGGAAGTATAGTCGATGTTTCGGGTTGAGACCCTTTGTCAGGACTAACAGAAAAATGAGTATTCTTTCTTCCAAGGCCTTCCGTCCCATGATACTCCCCCTTCTCCAGCCTTGTATCCCTTTTGCCAATCAACTTCCCAGCTCTTGGCTTCATCCCTTCCCCTCCTGTTCTGTCTTCTATCATTTCGGGTCAACCCCTCCCCCTCCCACTTTCAAATTCCTTACTATCTCTTTTTTCCGTTAGTCCTGACGAAGGGTCTCGACCCGAAACATCGACTGTACTTCTTCCTATAGATGCTGCCTGGCCTGCTGCGTTCCACCAGCATTTTGTGTGTGTTCACTGAGTGTATGTGCATGTATTATGCTGCTGTAGAAGACTTCAAGGTTTGATGTGTTATGCATTCCAAGATGTTCTTCTGCACACCACTGTTGTATTGTGGAGTTATCTGAGTTACCGTCACCTTTCTGTTAGCTTGACCCATTCAGGTCATTTTCATTTGATTTGCCTCATTAACAAGGCATTTTTGCCCACAGAACTGCTGCTCACTGGATTTTGTTTTTGTTTTTCACAGCATTCTCTGTAAACTCTTGAGACTGTTGTGCATGAAAATCCCAGAAGATCAGCAGTTTCTGAGATACACAAACCATTCCTTCTGGCACTTCGATCACAGTTCTTCCATTTGATGCGTTGTGCTTTCAGAGATGCTCTTTTGCACACCACTCTTGTAATGCATGGTTATTTGAGTTACTGTTGCCTTTCTGTCAGCTTGAACCAATTTGGCCATTCTCCTCTCCTCTGTTTGTTCTGAGCAAACACTGAACGACTTGACCATGTCTTCATGTTTTTATGCATTGAGTTACTACCACATGTTTGGCTGATAAGATATTTGCATTAACCAGCAGGTGTGCAGGTGTACAGGTGTACCTAATAAAGTGGCCACTGAGTGTATTAACAACAATATTAACAGAGAATTTTAAAAAATTCTGTAGATGTACAAGTTGGCATAAAGTATATACAGCATATAGTTAAGTATGCCACATTTTAATACTATTTACCTTTTTGTAAATAATGTGCATTTTCTGGTAGTAGGGTGTGCGGATGTCTCACAGCCTAGGGGAAGAAGCTGTTGCCCAGCCTAACAGTAGGAGGTCAGTGAGATTGTGGAACAGAAGGGAGGTGTCCTGAGGGCTCTGCAAATACAATGCTTCTGATATGTGTCCTGGATGGAAAAGGAGTTCTAAAATTCCAATTACTCATATCATTTAAATCTTTGAAAGAAAATCTCAGCCTCTCAAGAAAGCCAATAGCTCTGTGGTTTCTCAGTACTCCTAATAGAAATCTTTCCAAAGTTTAATGCATTTCCAAATGAAGTTGAAAATGTACCAGTTGATGGTCCCATTTTCAAATAACTTAATGAACACCATTAGAAATAGTGAACTCTTGTGTTGGGCATAGCCTTTGAGGGGTTACCTTGTCAAATGCTATCTGGAAATCAAAATGTAAATATAGGTTCCTCTCATTACATCCTCAAATAAATCTTGGATTTTTTGTCTCTCATTAAATACTGTTGACTTTGCTTGATTACACTAAATGTTTATAAGTGACTATTTTTTGTTCTTTATAACTCATCCAGTGGAAATGAATTTTATTGTATTGTCTATTGTCCCACACATTTATGTTTTTGCTGTGCAATCTTTAGCAGTAATAGTTATAATTTAATAGTTTTTATCTACTATTCAGAGGTGCTTTAAAAACTATTAAATCTAAATTAAGCATTATCAATCATTTTGAAGAAATACTTAAAAATACTTACAAACATTAAAGCAATATAATTAAGGTAAATACTTGCAGTAAACGGAAAAGGCAAATACTTCACTTTTCCTTTTATCCCCTTCCTTAGCCCCTTGTGGATTTAATGGCTTTTATTAAGGTTATGACTGATCCTGATTATAACTTCAAATCTACATTCCTCTCCACACCAATAAATCACTTATTCCTTGCTTTCTACCTCTGGGAACAGAGGTCGAAACAATCTTCTTCTGTCTTAGAAGTATTCAAAGACACTGTTTTCAGCAGTGCTTGAAGAAGAGAATTCCAAAGATTCACAATCCTGAGGGAAAATAAATGTTCTCATCTCTTCCTTAACCAGATGTTACTTTGCTTTTGAACATAGAACCCTACTTCTAGATTCTCTCACAAGAGGAAGTATCCTGACTCACCCACTCTATCAAGACACCTCAAAGTCTTTCCTTTCTTTCTTTTGCAGTCTTTTTATTAATATCAAGTTCTCAAACATTATAAAGCATTGCTGCAAAGCTATTAGGATTACATTAGGATTAATTATTACCTCAAATTCATACATGTTTCAATCATTTTCTCCCTCTCTACTGAACGCCAGTGGATACAAACCTATATGTCCAATGTTTCATCATAACTGTGGGAGTTACTGAGAGATTCATAAGGCCAAATTCATCAGTTCTTACCTCTGCTGGATTCCAAATGCAATTCTTTGCTTTTCCACTCTTTGGATTGTATGGAAAACTCCACCTCCAGGTTTACACTTTTATTATCAATGTAGAAACCAAAAAATGCTAGAAGTGCTCTGCAAGCCAATGAATTTTCATTAGAATCATTTAACTGCAAGCACTTAGTATTGTTTGACTCCATTTAGTAATAATGTAAGAAGCCTAAATGGTAATCCATCTTCATTCATTCTATTTAACATTCTATTATGGATCTCATGCACACAAAATGTCTTTTGGCTTTCAAATTTGAACAATTTTGAGCAATTGCACATTATGCACAATAATTAAGTGGCAAATGTAAATAATACAGACCTTGTTTTGGAGGAGTCCTTGTTTTGTTTTGAAATGATACGCCTGGGGATGCATCAAAGCAATGAAAAGGACTCCAGTAAATATTTCTAATAACACGTCATCGAACTGAAGCATTAAATCACCACAACAGGTCAATGCTAGATACAGTCTCACTGGCTCTCCGTTCTGTTCTGGACCATCTGGATAACAGTAATGCGTATGTCAGACTGCTGTTCATTGGCTACAATTAGGCATTTAACATAATTATCCCTCCAAGCATATCACCAAGTCTCCAAGACCTTGGCCGCTATACCTCCCTTTGTAACTGGATCTTTACTTCCTAGTTGGCAGACCTCAATCAGTATAGATCAGTAAAAACATTTCCTGCACAATGATAATCAACTTAGGTGTACCTTAAGGCTGTTTGCTTAGATCCCGGCTCTAATTGTTACAGCCCATGACTAAACACAGCTCCAATACCACTTACAGATTCACAGATGATGCCGCTGTTGTTGGCTGAATACCAGGTGGTGATGGGTCAATGAACAGGAGAGAATTAGAGCACCTTTCTGAAGGGTGTCATAATAACAGCCTCAAACTGAATGTCATCAAGAGCAAGGAACTAATTGTGGATATCTGAAAGGGGAACTTGGGAGACGACATACCAGTTTTCATTGGTGGGTCAGTGGTGAAGACAGTTAGCAGCGTTAAATTCCTGGGTGTCTCAAATTACCTGTTCTGGGTCCAGGATGTGAGCGCCTCTACTTTGTTAGATGCTTAAGGAAATTTGGCATGTCACCAAATACTTTAACAATTTTCTGCAGATGTCTGTTGAAAGTATCCTGACTAGTTGCGTTGTGGTCAGATACGGCTGCAAGGAGTGTTGGACAAAACCTGCTCCATTATGGCAGAGCTCTTCCCACCATTGAATGTATCTCTGTGAGACATTGCCTCAAAGACGTGGCACCTGTCATCGTCGATCTCTACTGCCTGGATCGTGCCCTCTTCACTCTGCTATCGTCAAGCAGGAAGTCTAAAGACCTGAAGTCCCACAGGTTCAGGAGTGACTGCTTTTCTGTATGCATCAGATTCTTAAACCAACCCACATGACCCTAATCCTATCTTGGTCGTTGGACACCACGGACTACCGCCTGCACTACCATGGACTTCTTTCTGATGGCACATACTTTTGCCCTCATGTCTTGTTTTGCACAGTCCTTTTTCCTTCATTGCCTTGTATAAATTATGCATTGTCTAAATCTACATGCACATGATGCTTCTGCAATAAGTTTTTCATTGCATCTGGACCTCACCATGCTTGTGTATGACAATAAACTTGATTAGAGTTTTCTCTACACGGATACTGTCTTACCAACTGAGTATTCCCAACAATTTCTGGTTATATTTCAGTCAGACATCAGCACTATTTTGCTTTCCTCTCATCAATATTTCCTGGTAAATGGAGGAATTCCATAATGGTTTTTTTTTTCAATCCTCTTGCTTCTGTTATAATACCTAATGCTACATTCTTCAGTAATACCAAACTGATGCCATTTCTCCACATTGCTTAGTAGTTTGTGCAGCAAGTCAATGGAGCCTTCTGATGTGAAACTTTTTAGAGAACTTGACTCAACTGTTATTCATTACCATTGGTGAATCAACTAATTCTGCAGTTCTTTTCTACGTTCCTCAGTTGCATCTGCTCTTTGACCTCGATCATTGTGATAGATGGCATGGTCAGTAATTTTTCAAATTGTTCTCATGCCAATCTCAAAATAGTTTGTGACTTGGTGGCTATCATCTGCATTCTTGAGAGATGGCAAGTTGGTACTTACAGTCTGTTCAAATACTTTTCCTGTTATTAATTGTGAATCACCACCCCTACTTCAGCTAAATTCATTCATGGCCTCAAGATGAGCTATTTATTACATATAGCACCTCCACATTTTTTCTTCATCCTGCATGCATGTTAGAGATTAATCACTACTTTCAATTGATCTCATCTTCTCCATTATGTTGTTAAAGTCCCATTAAAATGTATTTATTATAATTATGTTGCTGATTCTTTTAGCAGCAAAGTTTGTCACTGCAGTTTTGTTTGCCTTAGGAATATATTACAAAATGTCTATTTGCTTGCAAGGGAAATAAAAACCATCACAAGCTAAAAAAAAAAGCTAAAGTGCGCAGAAATGCATGAAGTGGCGTATGGACTTAAATTAACTGCTGCAAGGCTGAGCAGATTGAGTGATTTTTATGGCCACTGTGATCATTAATGTTTTTCAATGCATTTCCTCAGGTTGATAACTGCTTAAACATGAATTGTGTGGCTGAAATATTTCCATAATACAGGGGTAATCAGGCTTGGAGTTTATTTGCTCATGCTATTTGATGTTTTTTGTGGAGAATAAAATGAATGTATATGAATATGAACAGATGTGTCAGAGTTTTTAAATTTGTTTTTTTTTTGTGACTTGGGCATTTGCTGGGATAGTGGTGAGCTGCCTTTTTGAACCACTGTAATTCTTATGGTGAAGGTGCTCCCACAGTGTTGTTGGGTAAGGACCTCTAGGACTTAGATCGAGTGAATCTGACAGATACTTCTAAACCAAGATGTGGTGTAACTTGGAAGGATGTTTGTAGGTGGTGATGTGACCTTGTCCTCTTTGGTGGTAGAGATTGCAGATTTCGGAAGGGCTGTCAAGAGTAGTATATTCAAGTCCCTGGGGTTCATTTTGTATTAGGGTGCACATTGCAGTGACTGTACACCAGCAGTAGAAAAAAATTGAATGTTTAAGCTGGCGAATGAGATCCCTATTGAGTTTCTGCTTTGTCCCAGATGGTTTTGAGCTACTTTCTTCATCTAGACAAATGGAGTCGATTCCATTATGTCCTTCGCCTTGCCTTCTCAGTGGAGGAAATACTTTGGGGTATTAAGAGATTCCACAGCATACCTTGTCTTCAACCTGCTTTATAGTATTAGTACAAATGTACCGAGTGCGGTTGGGTTTCCGGTCAATTGTGACTCCATCACCACCTCCCCTCTCCCGTCCCTCAGTTAGATGTTGATTGTGAGCGATGTAATAGAGACTCTCTCTTGCTAAAGGTGATCATTGTTCATCAGTTTACAGACATAATTGTTCCTTGCCACTTGTCAGTCCATGGCTTGGGTTTTGTTGCATGCAAACATGGACTGTTCTTTTGTTGAGAACTTGTCAATGGAATTGAACATCATGCAGTCATTAGTGAACTTCAGGCTTTTGACCTTATGATGGACGTAAGGACTTTGATGAAGCTTCTGAAAGTAGTTGAGTGGAGGATTCTGCCTGCCCTGACAAAATCCTGCAGTGATATTCTAGCATTAGGTGGACAACTCTATCCTTTGTGCAAGCAATGAGCCCAATTACTGATGCCCGTTGGCTTCACAATGGAGGTGCATGAGAGACTACACGAGCTAAAAATCTTGAGCAACACACATAAAATGCGGAAGGAACTCAGCAGGTCAGACATCATTCATGGAAGGAAATGGACAGTTTACAGTTTGGACTGAGAGGCTTCACGATTCTGCTGAAAGGGCTCAGCCCAAGGCATTGACTGTCCTCTTCGTTTGTGTTGCCCATTGATTTCAGGTTTGATACCACTTGGTCAAATGATGTTGAGGCTACAGGACTGTTACTGTCATACAATGTATACTTCATATACACATCTACCAGGTGTGTAATTAATAAGAGATTTATGGACAGTTTTTAATGTTACCTCTTAACTCCAATTGGGCCAACAGTTTGTACGTATAGTATTTCATAAGAATGTCTGACTCTCTCAGAGTTTGACTTAAGCTGTGATATCTGAAATCACACACTTCGTTAAGTGTCAAGACTTATCATCAAAGGGTTAGCAATTTTATTTTCCCCCCTTGACAAAACTTTTCAAAACAGAGAGAGGATATACAGTATATAGTGCACACAGTATTCTACTGGCAAAGCTGCACTAACCATTTACTCCAATCTTTGTTAAAACTTTGCAGCCTCTGTAATCTTTAACTGGGATTATGTTCAATATGACTTACAACACAGAAAAAGGTTATAGTTACATTCGAACAGTGATAAAAGGTCATTGTGCCAAAATGTTAATGCTGTGTTTCCCAGTTAAAGTTGAGTTTTATTATTCTGATCCAGAGTTATGTTATTGTTAATTGGGAAATGAACATAATGGGCTGGATTTTCCAGATTGCTACATGGTAGCTATTTTTATGTCTTTAAAGCTGTAGTACAAGTCATTGCTCAACTGGCATTCTCTGTGGCAGACTCCAGATGGAGTACTTTTCATGGCTATACTGGGAGAGACACTTCATTTGGTAAAATGTGTGTGGTATTTACTTATTATGATAGAGATTGCAGCTAATAAGCCCCTCAAGTCATGCCTTCAACCCCAGCAGATCAATGCCCTCTGTAGCATTGCTCTGCCTCCTTTGCACTGTAGTCTGAAATTAATTCACATTTACACTCAGTGGCCACTTTATTAGATAGTGGATATTAGACAGGAGGCACCTAAAAAGTAACCACTGAGCGTATATTCATGGACTTCTGCTGATGTAGTCCATCCACCTCAAGGTTCAATGTGCTCTGCATTCAGAGTTGCTCTTCTGCTCAGCACTGTTGTAATAGAGGTTATCTGAGATACTGTTGCCTTCCTGTCAGCTTGAATCAGTCTGTCCGTTCTCCTCTGACCTCTCCCATTAACAAGGCATTTTCACCCACAGAACTGCCACACACTGGATGTCCTTTTTGTATTTCGCATCATTCTCTGTAAACTCTAGAGACTGTTGTGTATTAAAAGCACAGGAGATCAGCAGTTTCTGAGACACTCAAACCACCCCATCTAGCACGAACAATTGTTCCATGGTCAAAGTAATTTAGATCATGTTTCTTCCACATTCTGATGTTTGGTCTGAATAACTGAACTTCTTGACCACGTCTGCATAGTTTTATGCATTGAGCTGCTGCCACATGATTGGCTAATTATATATTTGCATTAGTGATCAGGTATGCACAGGTATCTAATAAGGTGACCACTGGCTATATATGCCCATTCACTCTCCTAAGGTTCCTTGGCCACATGCCTACACTAATTGTAATCTTCAGTCAACGATTATGTACCAGAATTTCTTTGGGATGTGGCAAGAGACCAAAGCACGGAGGGGAAAACCCATCTGGTCATGGGAGAATATCCAAACTCTACAAAGAACACCTAAGCTCAGGACTGAACCTGTGTCTCAAGAGTTGTGAGGTAGTTGCCTCACTATGCACCTTTTATATGAAGGGCAGCATGCTCTAACACACTACCAAAACATTCTTGATGTATTTTTGGATGTAAAGTAGTTGAAGGTTGAACTATTCCATTAATTCATTAGCCAACTGGAAACGTGTGTTTAATTTTACTCCTTCTACATGTTTAAACCCTTAACACATTATTGTTTTTCTATAGGTATACTAAAACTGGCATCATTGGGGTAGAGTTACAGTACTTATAACAGTTTAGGATTGCATCCAATTTTACTTTTAAGTGTTTAGAATTGACATTGAGTTCATACTTGATTACTATGTCATTTATAGTTTAGATCTGACTGCAAATAATTCATTATAATAATGAGCTTATTATAGATCTCACAGGTTGTTTTTATGGAGTGCATATGTGTGCAATAATATATAAAGATTAATCTTCCTTGAAGCATATTTAATGTAGGACTATGTATTTAATAATATAAATTAAGAATCCACAAAAACATATAAATATAACATTTCAGCATTTGCCTGAGATAGGAGACTCCTGCGCATTTACCATGCAGCTTTTCAATAATATCTCAAAGCATTTATTTTTCTGATTATTGAAACAGGCAATCATTCTATATTGTTAGCATGTGATGAGTGTGAGGGAATAGATCATCACTCTGACACTACATTGAAAGGTTTTCTGCATCTGCTAATGCTTCTTAACAGCATCATCAAGCTGTTTCAATCAGTATTAATGTTTCAGGACTCAATTCCCAAAATTGTTGTTGATATGTTTGTAACTGTGCCATTAACCATGCACGTCATCGCTCCCATCCTCTAATACTAAAATACGTTTGATATTGGTTTGATTTATTAGTCTATTTGAATGTTCCTTGAAACAACAGGTGTACATTTACAGAGCTTTTGGTTGACTAGTTTCCAATTAGATATTGAAATTCAGATGCTTGTATTTTCCTACAATGGAGAGCAGAAAAACATAGTTTTTCTATGTGGTGATAAATAGTTTGCAATTTATAGCATTTGTAACCTGTGCCCTGTACTGCTGGTAACATTGTAAATAATGGTAGACAAGGAATTATAAGTCCTAGTTGTACTTTTCTTTTATTTACTCTGCAAACATCATCATTGTGGTACATGTGGTTCAAAATGCCGAGTACTAAATCTTCCAAGAAGCTGCACATGAACCCTCCCCTTTCCATGGCCCTGAAACTCTTGCATGGTGTTTGCAAGTCTCAAACTGAACTATTGTCTCATTTTCTTCCTGAAGCCAAGCATGCTTTCTGCCATTCAGAGTTGAAGTCATAGAGTCATAGAACATTACAACACAGAAACAGGCCCTTTGACCCATCTAGTTTGTGCTGCACCATTATTCTGCCAAGTCCTATTGACCTGCACCCTGAGCTTAGTTCTCCATACACCTCCCATCCATGGATGTATTCAAATTTTATTTAAAATTTAAAATCAAACCCACATTCATCATTTCCACTGGCAGCTGCTTGTTCCATGCTCTCACCTGCAAATGATCTTGATCACAAAGGGGTTTTTTTTTGAAGTCTCAGCAATGAATAGTACAATCTATCCTGCCAGTGCACAGGGAGGTGAGACATTTCAGTGGGGTAGATGTAAAGAGAATATTTTCTCTTGTGGGAGAAGTTGGAAGCAGGGGCTGTTGATCAACTGTGAAGGGATCACCCATTCAATGCAGAGATGAGGGACGATTTTTTCTTGCTCGAAGAATGATGTGCCATTTTGAATTCTCATCCTCAAAGGATGGTAAAAGCAATACCTTTCAATATTTTTAAGCATGAGTTATATGGTCTGTTAATAAGCAAGTGGTGAAATGTACTGTGGATGTACAGGCCTGAAGAATAGAGGTAACAGTGAGATTTGCTGTGAATATATTAAATGGCAGAAAAAGCTTGAGGGGCTGAATAGCCTATTCGTGCACCTAGTCCAAATGTGTGGTGGCAGCCCATCGGCAGATGAGTTGGAAGGTTGGCCTTCAAGCTGTTCTTCAGGATAAGAACAATAAATTTAAACTAACGCTATTAATATGGTGTTTTCATAGGATTCTTCAACATGGGTGTTATTCCCATTGTTCAGGCCAATTTTCCTTTGTCAACAAATGTCACCATAAATCCTTTCTTCAAAGGGAAAAGAGAGAAGATTTCTGGTACTGGTTAAAAAGGGGGGAAAAGCCGAAAATCTAAAATAAGAACAGAAAATATGAAAAAACACAATTCCCCACTGATAGAAAAATCTGAATATTTGATGAAGAGCTTTCAAGTTGAATTGTAAATTTTGTTTCCCCATAACTAAGTGGTTCTTGTTCTTCTAAACATTTCCATCTATTTCTGCTTCTATTTCAGTTTTCCAGCATCTTCATCGTTTTGATTTTTATTCCATTTATGCTGGATTTCTGTGAGATCTGACATCAGATAGATGAATTCGAGGTTTTCAATACCATCTCAAAAGCATCTTTTCCAGTTTGTATGGTTATCAGCCAGGATATCTCAGGAGTTAGTGAGAATGATGTATTTATTCAACAAAGCCTTTAGAATATTCATGAATCTGCTCCATTGAACAGCTATTCATCCTTTGCTTTATCAATGCATGAAATAAAATGTTTAGTCCAGGAGCAACACACACAAAATGCTGGAAGAACTCAGCAGGCCAGGCAGCATCTATGGAGATGAATAAACATTCAATATTTCTGGCTGAGGCCCTTCATCAGGACTAGTTCATGAGTTTTGTTTTAGAAATGTGTACAATGTGGTCTACTCAGCAGAGCTAAATGATTGTAATTAAGACTTCAGTATTCAATGGTAATTTGGAAGAGGATGATGGTGAAGGTTTGCTTGTCTTCCCGAAGGATTTGGAGGATTTAGTGGAGACACAATTTTCCTCAGTCAGCTAGTGTTATGTTGCTCTGAATATAACAGTGAATTTCATCATAAATATCTCTGCTCTTCCCAGTGGCTCTCAAGTTGTTGAGCAGTAGTGTAGACCCAAGGGTCTCTGTAGCTTTTCCTGCTCAGAGTATAATGTTTCTATGCATTCCTGAATAAAATTGGAGGTGAATAGACACTTAGAAGTTCCAGTGCATGACTCCCTAAAGGTTAATCTTGCAATTTGAGCCATAGTAAGTAAGGTTTAAGCTTGTCATAGCTGATGGGTAGGGGGAAGGGTAGTGGAGATAAGCTTCCACTACCTATTAAATGCTCTCAAATAGCCTCTGAAAACCAAGTCCTTCACGCGTGGCTTAGCTACTAAGCCTGGGAGAACTGCTTCTACTGACAGGAGAAGAAACATAGAAACATAGAAAACTTACAGCACAATACAGGCCATTTGGCCCACAAAGCTGTGTTGAACTTGTCCCTACCTTAGAACTACCTAGGCTTACCCATAGCCCTCTATTTTTCTAAGCTCCATGTACTTATCCAAGAGTCTCTTAAAAGACCCTGTTGTTTCTGCTTCCACCACCGCAGCCAGCAGCCCAATCGATGCACTCACTACTCTCTGCGTAAAAAAACTTGCCCTGATGTTACCCCGAGAAGGGGCAAAGACAGATTATTGGCACCTTAAAACCAGTTGCTCTGGGCTGATGGGGCTCATCAACTGTGGTTGGCAGTTCATCTAGGGGAAGGAAAACTCTGAACTCAAACATCCGCTGCTTTGCAGCCATGCCCACTCATGGGGAAGGCTTCAGGAGTGAACCCTGATAAAAACCAGAACTGGAGTTCCTAAGGCAGTCCTGTGTTGAGTTCAACACTGACTGGCAACTCCTGTTATGCAGCTGCTACCATAATGTATCAGTGGCTGCCGTTCCTTTAGATTCACTGGCTGCATGGAGAGGAGGAGCCTGCTCTCAATATCATACTGCTCCAGCTTGCATACTGGCTTGTGCATTGACTGATTATGGACAACTAGAATGCAACATCATGATTGACCCCAACCAACAGAGGCCTCAGAAGGAAGGGATTTCAAGAGGACTAGAATATAAAATCGAGGGTGTAATTCTGAAGTCTTATAAGACACTGGTCAGAACACATTTGAGAATATTGTGAGCCGTTTTCAGCCCCATGTCTAAGAAAGAATATACTGTACTGGAATTGGGGAGGGTCCAGGAGGTGATCCCAGGAAATATGAGGAGCATTTGAAGGCTCTGTGCCTGTAGTTCCTGGAGCTTTGAACAATGAAACAAAGAAACTCCATACTTATGTAACCAAGTGACCGTCGGATCTTATTCCATATCGTTAAAAGTGTACTTAGGCATCCATCTAGGTAATGCTAGAATAGTTGTCTGTGCCTTTAAGGGAGATGGTGATGTCATTACACACACGCAGGATAGGGGATAGACCATTTTGTTTTCTGCTGAAGGAGCTGTGGGGGCGTTGGAATTGAGTTCCTCCCGAGGCTGGGCATGGTGAGGAAAGACTTCCACAAGTGAAGAAATCGACGCTGGGTAGCGTGGTTTATACAAAGTTCCTCACCATCCAAGATTGCCACTACCGTATTAGTACCGTATTAGTTCTGGTGTTTTTTATACTGCATACACAATTCTGTCCATGCACAAGGGTGTGGATCAAAAGATAATCTGAGATTTTAACGGCAAGAACTGGTTGTAAATTGGTTCGTTTTGTTTCACGACCCTCTTCTGGCACTTAAACATCTAAAACAGATAAAGGAATTAAAACCCGAAAAAAGTATTTGTCATCCCATGTGTGTACTTTCCCCCAGGCTACACTTGGTTTAAAAAACTGATGGCCTACATTTGTAGAATGGAAGCCAACCTCTTTCACATCTGTTATTGAAATGCTTTTCCTATTAATTGTTCAGCATTTGATTATATGTTGCATGTGATTGGTTTGACAATGCCTCTGAAATGAGAAACAAACGAGAAAATCTGCAGATGCTGGAAATCCGAGCAACACATACAAAATGCTGGAGAAACTCAGCAGGCCGGGCAGCATCTGGGAAAAGAATACAGTTGACGTTTTGGGTCGAAACCCTTCGGCAGGACTGGAGAATAAAGCTGAGGAGCTGATTTAAGAGGTGGGGGGGTGGGGAGACAGCCACACAAGATGATAGGTGAAACCTGTATGGGGAAGGATGAAGTAAAGAATTGGGAAGTTGATTGGTGAAAGAGACAGAAGGCTATAGATGAAAGAAAAGGGTGGAGGAACACCAGAAGGAGGCGATGGGTGGGTAAGAAAATAAAGAGAGAGAGGGAAAAGGGGATGGGAAATGGTGAAGGATGGTGGGGGGGTGGTGGGTGGTGGTGGTGGTGGTGGATGGGGGCATTACAGGAAGTTTGAGAAATCAATGTTCATGCCATCAGGTTGGAGGCTACCCAAACAGAATATGAGGTGTTTTTCCTCCAATCTAAGTGTGGCCTCATCATGACGGTGGAAGAAGCCATGGATGGACACATTGGAATGGGAATAGGAAGTGGAATTAAACTGGGTGGCCATTGGGAGATCCCGCTTTTCCTGGCGGACAGAGCTCGGAGAAGTGGTCTCCCAATCTTTGTCGGGTCCTACTGATATACAGGAGGCCACACTGGGAGCACTGAATACAGTAGATGATGCCAACAGACTAACAAGTGAAGTGTCACCTCACCTGGAAGGACCGTTTAGGGCCCTGAATGGTAGTGAGGAAGGAGGTGTAGAGGCAGGTATAGCACAAAAAAAAATTATTTTTAATCGGAGTTTTAACATCATGACTCAAAGAATTTTATTATCGTCTCTAACCTTTAAACTTTTACTAAAAAATGGTGACTGACTTGGCAAAGGACTCAGGTGCCTTAGGGCCTGTATTGCTCTCAACTCCATGATGCTGAAATAGACAATCGTTGGGCAAACGTCTCTGTTGTGGTTCAAGATAGATAGCATGAAATCTGCCAAAAAGCTACACATGAACCCTCCTCTTTTCACTGCCCTGAAGCTTTTGCATGGTGTTTGCAAGTCTCAAATTGAACCATGGAACCATTTCCTTACTAAACAGACCAGAGATCTCCTACAATTTTGAATATGAAGTCAGAGAGTCATAGAATATTACAGCACAGAAACAGGCTCTTCAGCCCTTCTAGTCCATGCTGAACTATTACTCTGTCTAGTCCCCCCGACCTGCAACGTAACTCTCCATATCTCTCCTATCCATGCACTTATCCAAATTTCTCTTAAATCTTGAAATCAAACCCGCATCCACCATTTCCACTGATGGCTCGTTCTATACTCTCACCACACTCTGAGTGAAGAAGTTCCCTGTCTTTTCTCCTTAAATATTTCACCCTTCACCGTTAACCCGTGACCTCTAGTTATCATTTCTTCCAACCTCAGTGGAAAAAGTTTGCTTGTCCATACCCCTCATAATTTTGTATACCTCTCGCAAATCTCCCCTTATTCTTATATGTTCTAGGAAATAAATCTGGAGGTTTGAAACCATTTCAACATGCTGTGAGAACTCCCTAATGAAGAGTGATAAGCTACTATTGTTGGTTTACAATGGTTAAATGAAAGATAAGAATGATTTGGTTCTCTCCACCCATTGCATGGTTAATATTCCATACAGATATTGTTGGCATGTATTGAGGGAAATTGATTGAGTGGATGTGCTGTATGATGTGCTTGTAGATTAAGCACCTCACCCCTCCAGCACAATGTTTTCAGCCTGACTAGTACTTTCCATTCATATGACATGCAACAGAAATGACCATCAGAGACTTCAATGTTCTCTTTGATTGATTGCATAGAATAGAGCTGAATGCAATTGCATTTGAAACTTGCTAATTATTGTTGCAGTCCAGTTATGATTTATTCATTGACAGCCAATAAGCTGATGTGAATGACACTAGAGACCTTCAGCTGAGACAGAACACCAGTTATAGCTGATGTCAGAATCAGAATCAGAATCAGGTTTATTATCACCGACATGTGTCATGAAATTTGTTAACTTAGCAGCAGCAGTTCAATGCAATACATAATATAGAAAAAAATAAATAAGTAAATCAACTACAGTATGTGTATATTGAATAGATCAAAAATCATGCAAAAAACATAAATAATATATATTTAAAAAGTGATATAGTGTTCAAGGGTTCAATGTCCATTTAGGAATCGGGTGGCAGAGGGGAAGAAGCCGTTCCGTGTCATTGAATTTGTGCAGAAGTGAGCCCCTTATTATGCCTTGTGATTACTAATGTCTTCATCGTGGAAGCTTTATCTATTACCCCAAGTGAGGCCACGCGTGTGAGCAGTTTCGGGTCCTTATCTAAGAAGGGATGTGCTGGCATTCAACGAAAGTGCACAAAAATTATTCCAGGGTTGTACGGCTTGTCATATGAGGAGCGTTTGATGCTCTGAGTCTCTGCTCACTGGGACTCAGAAGAATAAGGGATAACCTCATCGAAACCTGTCGAATGTTGAAAGGCCTCAATAGAGTCAATGTGGAGAGGATTTTTCCTGTGGTGGAGGAATTTAAGACCAGAGAACACACCATCAGAATACAGGGGTGTCCTTTTAGAATGGCGATGAGGAAGAATTTCTTTTGCTAGAGAGCGGTGAATCCGTGGAATTTGTTGCCACAGGTAGCTATGGAGGCCGAGTCATTGGGTATATTTAAGGCAGAGGTTGATAGATTCTTGATCCATCAGGACATGAAGGAATAGAAAGAGAAGGCTGGATACTGGGGCTGAGAGGGAAAATGGATAAGCCACGATGAATGGCAGAGCAGGCTCAATGGGCCATATGGTCTAATTTGCCCCTAAATCTTATGGTCTTAAATCACTATTTCTTTGTTTAAAAACTGAAACAAAGTCCTACTTTTTTACTGCACCCTTTATTGTGCATTTAATATTTCAGTAATATTTGACTAATATAATAATATGTTGTTTGATTAGGTGTCTGTTGTTTAAATAATTAATTATAGTTTTTATGTAAAAATGAAGTTAGATTCACATTCCAGACTCTGTGTTTTCCTTTCAATTAAATTTATGCTTTGGGGTTACAATACCTAACACTGGAGATGAGTAAGTTTTAAATGAACTCGAGCTGACTACCTACCTATTGAAACGTAGTAAGATATTCAAGTTTATAAAAAGCAGTGCACAACATGTCACTTCAGAAAAGGAGACAGAGACAATTGAATTAAAAATAGCAGAAATGAACAATTTCACAGGTTCATAAATAGTGAGCACCAGGTGAAAATAATCTTAAATTAGAAAAGCCTAAATGGCTGGGTATAACAAGAAGATAGATGCTTTCGACTGCATAACGGATAACTGGATTGTGTACACTGAATGGATTGAGCAATAATTTAAAACAAATGGAATAGTCAATGAGAAGCAAGTACCAATGACTGGATTTAAAGTACTAATGCATTGAATTTAAAAGCATACAATTTGCTTAGAAGTTTATCTACTCTCACTAAACCAGCCGAAATAAACTTTGTTGATATCATTAAATTAATACAGGAATATTTAGAAGCAAAACTATTGTTGATTGCAGAACACTTCAGGTTTCATAAGCAGAATCAAAAGGAAAGGGAGTCCATTACAAAATTGTTGGCTGAATTGAATCGATTGAGCATTGTCAGTTTGGTAATGAGCTTAATGATGCACTGAGAGATCATTTAGTTTGTGGAATCTTACAGGAAATCATTCAAAAACAGCTTCAAACTGAAGTACAACTTATCCTTAAAAGAGCAGTTGAAATAGCTGTATCAATGGAAAAAAAAGACAGACACTCAATTGAGTTGCAGTCAGGAATGAAAGTGAGCATGAACAATACTGCAGTGTCTAAAGATAAACTTTTATCATTGTGTCAGGGGCTCACATACACCAGTAAAGGGGTTCCCAACCTTTTTTTATGCCATGGAGCCCTGCCATTAACCAAGGGGGGCGTGGGCCCCAGGTGAGAGCCCTTGTGCCAGACCAGTGCAGGTTTGACAATGCAGAAATGACAATAAAAAGTGACTTGACTTAAAGGCAAAACTTGCAGAAAACGCAACAAAGTAGGACATATACAAATTAGCATGTGGGGCTGACAAAAATAAATGGACTGTACAAGTAAGAGGAAAAGATAAAAAGTCAAGTTGCAGTTTCAAAAAGAGCACTAATCTGCATGCTGGTGAGGAAAAATCTGATAAAGGTGAGAGTGACACAGAACTGAGTAGCCTTGAGATCTACATGTGAAAACTAGCAATAGACAAGCAATATGGCTAACACCAGAAGTGAACAGTAAATTAATTAAAATAGATTTGGACATTTGCTTGACTGTTTCAGTCATTCCACAAAATGAGTTTGAACATTGACTATATAAAAAAAATCAGATCTTAAAGGGAGCAATAGCAGGATTAATAAGAGAATGCTCCAGTGAACTAGATGAACCTTCCCAAGATCAAGATACACGTTGTAGAATGAAAAAAAAGGAAAAGAAAGAGGAGGAGAACACACGTGCTGTGGAAATGGAAGAGGATGAACAAGACCTAATTTCTTGAGAAATTAGCAAATTCAGAGATACAGAAATCTAGAAGAAAAAGAAAGTTGAGAAAAAAAAAGACATGAAAGAAAGAAATGTGGAATGAAGAGCAGATATGTGAGCGTGAGTCCATGATGAGAATCATGAGGGAGTCAAGGACAGGAAAGGGAGTGCCATTGAGAAAGGTATTGAGGGTGGGATAAAGAGAGAGAAAGAAGCTGAGACTGAGAGTGAAGCAAGGATTGAATTCAAAGTGATTGTTTTTATTATCAGAGTACATATATTTCACCATATACATTCCTGAGATTCATTTCCCTGCAGGCATACTCAGCTAGCCTATAGAACGGTGAGTATAACAGGATCAAACAAAGATCCACCAGAGTGCAGACGACAACAAAACGTGCAATACAAATATAAATAAATAACAATATATAACATATTGGGGATCAAAGTTGGCGGTGAAAACATCAATAATTTTAGATATGCGGATGACACTGTGTTAATTGAAAGTACGGAGGAAGAACTACAAAACTTAATTGATATAGTTGTTGAAGAAAGTGCAAAAATGGTTCTATCTCTCAATTGCAAAAAGACACAATGTATGGTGATATCCAAAAAGAAGGAGAATCCTATCTGCAGGCTGAAAATAAATGGAGAAACATACAACAAGTACAGAACTTTTGCTAATTAGGACGCTAGATGACATCAGATGGCAGGTGTGACTTGGACATCAAAAGAAGAATAGGGATGGCAAAAGACAACTTTCCAAGAATGAAGAGTATACTGACCAACACTAAACTAGGAATGACAACCTGCCTCAGAGTACTGAAATTTTACGTTTATCCAGTTATGTTATATGGATCAGAATGTTGGATGATACCTAGTAACATAAGGAAACAAATTGAAGCAGCAGAGATGTGGTTTTTGAGGAGGATGTGATGAACAGAGCAAACACAAAAAGAGAAATAATGTAGGAGATCATGAAAAGGCAACGTAACTTCATTGGATATGTGATTAGGAAAGAGAAGTTAGAATGCACAGTAATTATGGGAAAGATTGAAGGGAAGAAAGCAAAAGGAAGGCAAAGACAAATGATGATGGAGACAGCAGCCAGAGAACTGGAAATGAATATCCATGAATTGATCTACAGGACTCAAAACAGGAGTGTGTGGGCCATGGCAGTCAAAGCTCAATCTGGGTATGGCACCTGATGATGATGATGATGATGATGATATAACAAAAACATGGAATAACAAGGTGAAAAGTCCTTGAAGTGAGATCACTGGTAGTAGGAACACTTCAATGGATGGGCACTATCAGGTTCAGCAACAGTTGCTGTCTCATAACCATCAGGCTCCCCATGGTTATGAGATAGGAACTATTGTGGAACCTGGTTGTGTGAGTTCTGAGGCTCATATACCTTCTACCTGATGGCAGCAGCGAGTGAAGAGCATGGCCTGGGTGGTGAAGATCTCTGCTGAGGGATGCTTCTTTCTTATGATAACATTTCATGTAGATGGACTTAATACAGTCGGCCCTCCTTATCCGCGAGTTCCGCATGCGCGAATTCAACCAACCGTGAATTGAGAAAACCCGGAAGTGCTCTTCTAGCACTTGCTGTTCGAGTATATACAGACTTTTTTTTCTTGTCAATATTCCCTAAACAATGCAGTATAACAACTATTTTACATAGTATTTACATTGTATTAGGTATTATAAGTAATCTAGAGATGATTTAAAGTATATGGGAGGATGTGCGTAGGTTATCATGGATCGGGATCCGAAAAAAAACATGAAGTTTTCTTACTAAGTAAGTCGGAACAGGTACATCTGGTATTATTTAGTGTCAGTTAGTCAAACGTTTGTCCTAGTATATAGTATATATTTTAGACATAGTATCTAGTATATATTTACCTTTCTATCCATATAAAATACTTAAGAAACATGTGTTTCAGCGCAGGGCTCGGGAACAGAAGTTTCCGAGTTCGATCCAGTGATAGGTCATTCCCGAGTTCGATTCAGTGACAGACCACTCCCGAGCATGCTGTCCATCCCTGCCGAGTTGATGTGGAGGATCAAAAACCCAAAACCCCAAAACCCAATAATTAAACCACTGCGTTGCTTCGTAATAATTGTAGCTTTAATCGGCCAGGACCTTTCTCATTTCATCCTTTAAAATTGTTCCGATCGTTGACTGACTGTAGCCTAACGCTTTTGCAATGACCGATGGTGCTTCACCTCTTTCTGATTGCTTTATTATTTCCACTTTATTTTAAATTGTGATCGTGATTATTTTCGTGAACAGAAACATTGCGGATTCAGAGCTCCACTGCCGGGTCCTAATGCCCACTGCACTGAGACAAGTTAAATAAGGTCCGGGGTTCCGCTGGGTCCTAAGGTCCACTGCATTGAGACAGGTTGAATAAGGGACTTGAGCATCCGCGTTTTTTGGTATCCGCAAGGGGTCCTGGAACCAATCCCTTGCGGATAAGGAGGGCCGACTGTAGTTGGGAAGTCTTTACCCATGACGTACTGGGCCCAATCCACTACCCTTTGTAGGATTTTCCATTCAAAGGCATTGCTGTTTCCAATCCAGAGAGGAAAAGCAAGAAAAAGAGAAGAAAGGTTTCTAGGGCTGTTAGAACCACTTTCTGCACTATGGAGGAGGCCCCAGAAACTCAGATTGTTTCACAGCCGCAAGTCTGACCTCCCAAACAAAGTGATTCTCTTGTTGAGAAAAATTTTATCCCACTAGGTAAGAAAGCCTCCACAGTGATTAAATCTTTAGCCCTGAATGGGACAATTTAAAGTTGACTATGTTGTGGATGTCTGTATGGTAGTTACATAATATAGTACATAAATGTATAGTTTATTTGTTGGGATGGATTCTATATTGTGTTGGAGCTTATAGCTAAGTGTGGTGAATTTAATATTTCAGTATTATTTGAGTAATATTGCAAATATGTAACTTGATTAAGTATTCTTTGTTTGCTTAAATAATTCATTACAAGTTATATATAAAAGAGCATAAATGCCATGTGTCATTATGCCACCGAGTCATACATAAGCATCTCGCGAAAAGTAAAAATGAAGTTAGACTTGTTTTCATTTCAATTTATTGTATGTTTTGGAGTTACAAAACATATCACCCATCCTAACCTCAGGATTGCTCAGTGTGCTTTACGACAAAGAAATACTTTTGCAGTGTAGTCTCTAAAACAGTGGTCCCCAACCACCAGGCCACAAAGCATGTGCTACTGGGCTGCGAGGAAATGACATGATTTCGTGATATGAAAATATATGAGTCAGTTGCACCTTTCCTCATTCCCTGTCACGCACTGTTGAACTTGAACACCCCCTGCCCCCCCCCACCCCCGCCGTTGGCTGGTCCGCAAGAATATTGTCAATATTAAACCGGTCCACGGTGCTAAAAAGTTTGGGGACCCCTGCTATAATGTACTATAGGAGTTGCAACCATAGTGAGCTCCAAAGAATGTGACAGTAGTCAGGAATGGATGGTGGTCTTGATTTAGGAATGGAAATTGAATAGGAAATCAAAGATACCTCACTTGTTACCAAAAGGAACTCAAAATTATCAAACTGCTTCTTCCTTTCCTTGTATGTTCCTCAGTATCCTAAGCTCCACTGATATACTACATTTTCCTTGATGACATTCTATGCTTGAGGTCTCGGCTGCATGCTTTGATTCCACTGTAAAGAGAATAGCAAATAATATTAATAAATGCCTTCATCATAAATTGTGTTTCATCACCTGAAAGTTGTACTAGTGTGAACTAGCTATTATTTTAAAATATATATGTATTTTACAGCATATGAAAGCCGCTATGGTCACTTTTTTTTCTTATTAGTAGCCCTGTGGTAGCATTACATAGCAACAGAAAAATAGCTTTTGCTTAGCAGGCCGGCTTTGTGTCCTCCAGCTAAGAAAGTAAATAACTGAATTAACCCTAAAGCAGCAAATTTCTTGATTATCTGGAGCCAATTGACTATTTTTTTAAAAATAATGAATAAAATTTCAGTGTATATTTTTATTTTAGAGCTATAAAGTCATAGGAAACTACACTACTGAAACAGGCTCTTCAGCCCACCTACTGCACGCCAAACTACTTGAACTGCCTAGTCTCATCGAGATGCATCCCTATACCCCTCCATTCCATGTACCTATCCGAGTTTCTCTTAAATGTTAATATTGAATTTGCACTGACTACTTGCACTGGCAGCTCATTCCACATTGTCACCACCCTCTGAGTGAAGAAGTTTCCATTCATGTTCCCCTTAAACTTTTCACCTTTCCACCTTAACCCATGCCCTCTAGTTATAGTTCCACCCAACCTCAGTGGAAAATGTCTGTTTGCATTTACCATATCTATACCCCTAACAATTTTGTATACCTCTATCAAATCACCCCTCAGTCTTTCATGTTCTTGGGAATAAAGTTCTAACCTATTTAATCTTTCCTTATAACTCAGGTCCTCCAGTCCAGGCAAAAACCATTGCAAATTTTCTCTGTACTTCTCCATTCTTACTGACATCTTTCCTGTAGGTAGCTGACCAAAATTGTATTCAATACTCCAAATTGGGCCTCACCAAAGTCTTACACATTTCAATAGAACACCCTAACTCCTGTACTCAGTACTTTGTTCTATGAAGGCCAATGTGCTAAAAGCTTTATTTATGACCCTATCTACCTGTGACACCACTTTCAATGAACTAAGGACCTGTGCCCCCAGATCCCGTTGTTCTACCGAACTCCTCAGTGTCCTACAGCTCACTATGTAAGACCTACCCTGGTTGGTCCTTCAAAAGTGCCACCTCTTGTCTGTATTAAGTTCCATCCGCCATTTTTCAGCCTATTTTTCCAGCTGGTCCAGATCCTGCTAAAAGCTTTAATAGTCTTCCTCACTGCCAACTACACACCCATTTTCGGTGCCATTTGCAAATTTGCTGATTCATTTAACCACATTATTATCCAGGTCATTGATATGGATGATAAAGAGCAATGAAACCAGCACCAGTCCCTGCAGCACTCCACGAGTTAAAGGCCTCCAGTCAGAGAGGCAACCATCTCTACCAATCTCTGGCTTCTCCTGCAAAGCCAATGTCTGATCAAATTTACTACCTCATCTTGAATGCCAAGTGACTGAACTTTCCTGACCACCTTTCAATGCAGGACCTTGTGACACACCTTGCTTAAGTTTGTGCAGACAACATCCACTGCCTTGCCTTCACCAACTTTTCTGGTAACTTCCTTGCAAATCACTACAGGATTAGTTAGACATAAGCTCCCACACACAAAGCCATGCTGACTCTCCCTAACTAGTCTCTGTCTATGTAACTACTCATATATCCTGTCCCTTAGAATATCTTCCAGTAGCTTTCCCATTAGTGATGTCAGGTTCACCTGCCTAAAATTTCCTGGTTTATTCTTAAAGCCTTTCTTAAATAGCGGAATAACATTATCTATCCTCCAATCCTCCAGTACCTCACCTGTTGCTAAGGATGATTTAAATATCTCTGCCAGAACCCCTGTAATTTCTGCACTTGTCTCACACAGGTCTGAGGGAATATCTTGAAACAGGCTGTGGGAATTTGCCCACCCTGATTTGCCTCATGACAGTAAATAACTCCTCCTCTGTAACCTGTGTGGGGTCAATGACCTTGCTACTGCTCTGCCTCACTTCTGTAGACTGTCCATTTTCGAGTATATACAGATGCAAAAAATCAGTTTAAGATCTCCCGCATCTTATTTGACTCCAGGCATAGATTACCATTCTGATCTTTCAGAGGACTAACTTTGGCCCTTGCCATCCTTTTCCTCTTACATATCTGTAGTAGCCCTTAAGATTCTCCTTCACCTTGTCTGCTAAAGCAACATTATGCCTTCTTTTAGCCTTCCTGATTTCTTTAAGTATTCCCTTCCCTCAAGTACCTAGTTTGATCTTACCCCCCTATACCTGCTATGCACCTCTGTTTTTCTTAACCATGGGCTCAATATCCCTCGAAAACCAAGTTTCCTAAACCTATTATTCTTGCCTTTTATTCTGACAGGCACATGCAAGCTTTGTACTCTCAAAGTTTCAATTTTGAAGGCTCCCACTTACCAAGTACATCTTTGCCAGAAACCAGCCTGTCCCAATCCTCACTGCCAGATCCTTTCTGAAACAATCAAATTTGACCTTTCTATTTTAGAATCTCAGCCTGAGGACCAGACCTATCCTTTTCCATAATTACCTTGAAACTAATGGCATTATGATCATTAGATGCAAACTATTACCCTACACAAGTTTCTGTCACCTGCCCTGCCTCATTCCCTAATAGGAGATCAAGTATTGAACACACTCTCGTTGGTACTTCTATATCCTGATTAAGGAAACTTACCTGAACACATTTGACAAACTCTATTCCATCTAATCTTTTTACAGTATGGAAGTCTCAATCAATGTTTGGAAAGTTAGAATAACCTATTCTGATAACCTTTTGTTTCTTGCAACAGTCTGCAAACTCTCTACAAATTTGTTCCTCTAAATCCTGTGGATTGTTGTGTGGTCTGTAATATTGACGTGGTCACGCCTTTCTTGTTCCTCAGTTCCACCCATGAAGCTTCACTAGACGAGTTCTTCAGTCTGTCCTGACTGAGCACTGCCATGCCATTTCCACTGATCCCAGATTATTGAGCTGCCAATCCTGTCCATCCTGTATCCAAGTCTCACTAATGGCTGCAATATCATAATTTCATGTGATGATCTGTACCCTGAGCTCCTTGCCTTTCCTACAATACTGCTTATATTGAAGTATATGCAACTCAGAACACAGGTCGCACCATGCTCAACCTTTTGATTCCTGACTTTGAGGATTCAGCAGCATCCATCTTCATAACCACTCCGCTATCTGTTCTGGCAATCTGGTTCCCATCCCTCTGCAGCTCTAGCTTAAACCCCACCACCCTGCAGTACTAACAAACCTTCCTGCTGGGATATTTGTCCCCCTCCAGTTCATTTTATATAGAGATGCAGCATAAAACAGGCCCTCTCAGCCCAGCAACTCACCTATTTAACCCTCACCTAATCACAGGATAATATACAATGACTAATTCACCTACTAACCAGTACATCTTTGGACTGTGGAAGGAAACCAGAGCGCCCTCATGGAAAGGATATACAAACTTCTTACAGGCGATGTTGGGAATTGAACTCCGAACTCCAATGCCCCAAGCTGCAATAGCATTGCGCTAACTGCTACACTGCCATAGTGCCCTCACTGAATAAATCCAGTGTCAGATACAAATCTAAGATTTTCAGAAGAAATAGTTGTTACCATTTGGTCCCTAGTGATGGTACAACTGGATGAAATGAATCGAAGCAGCTAAGTTCTGTAGAGACCATAAGACAATAAGACATAGGAAAAAATTAGGCCATTTGGCCCATTGAGCCTGCTCTGCCATTCTATCATGGCTGACATGACCAAATGCAGATGCTGGAATCTGAATTTCGTCCAGCAGTTTATTCTTTTTTTGTACCAGTTAAGTTCTATGCTGTACCCTTGATGCAGTTTAGGGGAAATTATCCCTTGGAATTTGGGCAGTATCAAATTCTGTGTATGCATGCTGGATAGATTTTCACAGCTGAATCAACTGTTGAGTACTTTGATTGCATGGAGGTTGCTAAAGAGATATTCCCTATTTAGTTCTTGATCATGCTTTCTTCTCACTGCTGCCATTAGAGAAGTACTACAGAAACCTTAGGTCAGACAGCACCTGGTTCAGGAACAATTCTTACCCTTCAACCATTGAGCTCCTGAACCAGTGTAAATAACCTCAACACTAATTCTCAAACTTATGCACTCACTTTCAAGGACTCGAAAGCTCATGTTCTCAGAATTATTTATTTATTTATTGTATTTGCAGTTTGTCTTCTATTGCATGTGTTGTTTGTCAGCCTTTGTCTGTAGTTTTTCATTGACTCCATTGTATTTTCTTGTTCTTCTGTGAATGCCTGCAAGAAGATGAATCTCAAGGTAGTGTATGATGACACATACATGCCTTGATAATAAATTTACTTAAAAATTTGAGGGAATTTTACCACGTCTTCTTGCATTCCACAGATGAAGGGCACGATACACGCTGGCAACATTAATGGGGGTTATTTATCTGGCCAGATTGGAATTTATTTCAGAATATCAGAAGCATTAGACGTTAGTTAGGGGGGGCTTGGAAACCATATCCAGCACCTGACCATGAAAAGAACTATATCTGCAGGAGATCAGAAAGGAAAAAAAATGTCTCCTTTGAGTATAAAAAGAGTAAATGCTGAAGATTTATTGCATCTCCCTTTATTTGCTTATTCTGGTTACCCTGTATCTTCTTCTCAAACCACTACTATGCTATGGAGTGATGTCATTTAGTGGCTGAGACAATAGTTATGACCCAGCCACATTAAACAATGTTGGAGTCGCTGATGGGGTAAATATAAGGAATGACAGTTCCCCTTTCCTTAACAGGGAAGCATATATGGATGTGGTGTGCATGGACTTGACAGTGGTTCTACACAATTAATTATTTACCGGAATAAAAGCACAAACAATTGAATGTGCCTTTGTATTTACAGGCTGATCAATGTTTGGAATGCAAGAATCAAGAATGTGAAGATGAAAGGGATGTTATTTTATTGATCAAATGTAATCGGGGTATGACCCAGGGCATTTCACTCTATACAGTGATATAGTTATTAGTCAAATTTTGTAGAAGACACAAGGTTATGAGGTGCAGCTAGATGGAAAGGAATTTAAAATTCCAGCTGATACAGTGATACATTCCGGAAGAAGATGGCACCAGTGAACAAAGCAACCAAGTGTGGCATCCACCAGACGGTTCATGAAATTACTTTGCTTCTTTTACGTCTTCTGTTTCTTTAAAATGTGGTTCGGCTACTGCTGAGAGCCTGTGATTTACGTTTTGGTTGTGGATTTTTGGGCCGATGGAGTGATCTGGCACTTCGCTGTCTCCGAGTGAATTCCATGAGGCTTCAGGCAAAGCATGAGACCTTGAGGCCAAGAAGCCTGGAGGTGGGGCATAAGCCCATGATCAACTCCATTTCTTGCCAATCAGGGAAGATTGAAATCAATGAGGCCGAGCCGAGTGTGGAAGGTAGACAGGTGTTCAGCGCTCTCTACCGACTTCTGGCTTGCTGCTTCTGAAGGATGATCCCTGTGTTTGAATAATCTCTCTCTCTCTAACTTGATGCTCCTGGCAGATGGTGCCAGAGCATGGTTTACTTGATGCACTTTGTGGATTCACATTATGATGTGTTTCAAGTTTTTGTTTGCTCCTCTTTGTGGTGCTGTTTACTCTGAACGGAATATGCCTCTATACTTTCAAGTTTCAGTTTTATTTTCTGTGTTGTTCACTCTTTGTCTTTGTTGCCATTTGCACAATTTTTCTGCATGTATAGTGGTGGGGGGATGGGGGTGATGTTTTGAATGGGTCCCATGGTTTTTCTTTGTTTCATGGCTGGCTGTGGGGAAAACAAATCCCAGGGTTGTATATTGTATACTTATGTTCTTGGAATCCTTGAACCTTTGAAAAGTATAAAATCATCAATTCGAATATTGGGGAAAAAGTGGAACATAATGTGGTGAGCAACAAGCTTTTGTAAACTATGTTTAAAAAATTAAAGACCATCAAATAAAGATTATGTCTGTATCTTTCTAATGTATTCTCTGAAAACTAATTTAAGATTTCAGCATATTAGCCCTTATTACAGGAAGATTGGAGAGGTACATGGTGGCTGGCAGAGACATGGAGAGCTGAAGAGTCTGCTCTGATTCCGTGACTCTATGGTCTTTTGATCTTGTACCTAATTTTGGGCATCAAGTTAGAGGAGAGACACATTGGTCATAATGAGGCTAACAATTAACTTATTTGTTAAGGTTTATTATTTGTACATGTACTTAGCAAACCTTGGTGAGTTAAGTCCCTACCTAAGGAAGGATATGCAGTTCAAAGTACAACGTTCAAAGTAAATTTATTCTCAAGTATATATATGTCACCATATACCATTTTGAGATTCATTTTCTTATGGCTATGCTCAGTAATCCAAAGGATCAGAGTAGAATCAGTGAAAGACCACACCCAGCTGGGAAATAAACAATCAGTGTGCAAAAGTCAACAATTGTGCAAATACTAAAGAAAGTTGGGCTATCAGTTAATCAGGATAGCTGCTTATTTGGGACAACACTTAAAGAACAAAAACAAGTTAAGAAGATAGCCAGGATTCCCTTCAGTTAATTGGGACACTAATTGGAGAAAGAAACTTGCTGAACAGTTTCTAACTAGTGTTAGACACATGCATTTGTGTGGCTGTTCAACACAACACAGTGTTTAGAATGAACAGTTTTTAAACAGTCAGTGGCAAGTGTTTGTGTTTATAAAACAATGAACTTTGTCGCTGATAGTTAGCAAGTAATAGGCAATAAGACAATTCGGTACTGTTTTACTCACTGCGGTTACAAGCATTTAGGCTTGGAGTTGCCAGAAATGGCTGGCAGTGAAAATGCAGTACTCTCGCTACTTCAAGAAATTAGGAACTTGAGGGATCTTTAATGTTGCAATGAAAAGGAAGATATGCAGGATGCAATCATCAAAATCATAGTTGGAAGGGAGTCCATTATCCACATTTTCTGTCTACACTGATTTTGTTTATTTACACTCACTGAGAATATCTGAGTCAGAAATTTATGGCCATGAGGTTTATGCTTGTTCTTCTTAATGATGGCTGTGCTCCAGCTGAGAGGAAGAGGGCAAAGACTCTTGGAGTTAGCCGTCCCTATTCCGTTCTTACTGAAGGTGCGAATTGTACCTAACCAGAGGTTTGAGTTCCTTGTCACCCCGGCATTGGTCAGCTAGGAGTATCAGTTTGTCTCCCACTAGAATGAGGACAGTGATTTTAACCAGGTCAGAGTAAATGTCCTCTTTGTCCTCATCTAAAGCTTTAAATCCAAAGGTTAAGATGTATAACTGATGGCTTAAGTATTTAGGGTCCTTGTCAGACAGACAACACATCCTAAGACATTTGCTAATTTCACCAAAGGTGTTGCTGAGGCACTGAACTAGTTTATTCTTGATGGCGAAGCACATTCCATGTGATAACATTCCACTTCCAGTTTGTCCTTCCAAAAGAAAATGTGACCACAGGCTTGTCTTTGAACTGGCCAACTCCTGCCCATTTTGTTTTATTCAGTCAACTGATGTTGATGGCAAAGTATTTTAGTCTCGGTCCTGACCTATAACAGCAGAATGATGCTCAGATCAGTTGCTGTTTGGACTGTCTGTGAAGTTCATATTAGGAGTGCAAGTTAGTTTCAATGTGGGATGGCCATTGCACACAAGTGACAGGCTTCATAAAGCAAGGAACACACATAAAAGTTGCTGGTGAACGCAGCAGGCCAGGCAGCATCTCTAGGAAGAGGTACAGTTGACATTTCAGGCCGAGACCTCCCCCTCCTGTCTTCTCCTATCATTTTGGATCTCCCCCTCCCCCTCCCCCTCCCCCTCCCACTTTCAAATCTCTTACTAGCTCTTCTTTCAGTTAGTCCTGACGAAGGGTCTCGGCCCGAAATGTCGACCGTACCTCTTTCTAGAGATGCTGCCTGGCCTGCTGCGTTCACCAGCAACTTCTATGTGTATTGCTTGAAATTCCAGCATCTGCAGATTTCCTCGTGTTTGCGTTCATAGAGCAAGGTATTGGTCCAGTGGCAAAGGCAACTAAGACACACTCATTCACCAATGGACTCAGGCACAGGAGACCTTTCTCATTGCATTTCTCCTTAATTTTCACCCATTTTCAACCGGCTATGATCCAGTTTCCATCTCCCAATTCCGGATACTTCACCTGGCCCTTGGCACGCACAGACAGCCAAACTGAATTTTACAAACTTAACAAATGTTTTTGGAAAGAAAATTTGGAAAAGTGACTGGTGTAGATAGGTCCTGCTCTGGTTTAAAATGCCCTATAATTTATAAGGAGGAAATAAAATTTGATAGAGGTAATTCATTTTAGCAGCATTAGGTCCTGGGAAATAAGGGCACAGCAATAACATTTTAATTCTGATCCTGCTGATTGAGTAAAATTATTAGTAAATTTCAAAGCATATTAAAAATAAAAGTAGAATTAAACTACTACAATAGCTAGCATTCTGAAGCACCAACAATTTTGTCTTTGATGATAGGTCAATGAGCTGAAGTTTTAACTCTGCCTCCCTCCCCATAGATGTCACTCTGTGGAGTATCTCCTGCATTTCCCTTTTGAGTAAAACACAATCAGCTGCAGGTGCTTTGCAATCAGTAGTATTAGCTTCTGCTTGAAGCACAGACCATATGGCTTGGAAAAAAGTCTCTGCTGAGAGAAAATAGAGCTAATTATGTCCCATTGGTAGTCATTGCATCAAGTTCAAATAATCGGGACAAAAAAGTGGATGGAAGAACATTAAGACACTTTCCAGCAGCCTCTGTTGACGTGTCATGCTGAGAAATACAGTCACTTGAATTATGCCTCAAAGAGGGAAAAACATGCGGTTTTTTTGAAGTAGGCATACATAATCATTTGCCACAAAATTTGCAAATAAATCACAATGTAAAATAAAGATACAATTCTTCTAATACTCGAATTTTCCACTGTTTTTTGTCCCAATACGCACAATTTTAAAAACAACAGGTTCTATTACTTTGCCACAATAGTCAAGAGCATGTCCATTTATCATGTTGCATCTCCTGTCGAAAGAGGTGCCAGTGTGGTAAAATCCATGATAAACACATACCTTACCATTCATCATTGCCTGTTTTATTGAAATGTGTGGGAATATTACACCAGAAAATGAGAAGATTTAGCCCTGCATCAGATAATGGCTCACTGGAGAAATGTAATAGTAAATCTGGAACAAGATGATTTCTCATTTAATAGTTCATTGACTTTCCTCTTCGAGGCATTTCCTCCATAGCAAAAGCAATACCTTTACATGCATTTTATGGCACAACTCAAGCAGTGCCATTTTATTTGTGAAAATTTTCTCAAAGGCTGAAATTTATTTGAATTTTAAATAGTGCTTTGAAGTTCTGTGTGTTAATATTCACATGGGTATAATTATACTTTATACTTCATACTTTATTGTCGCCAAACAATTGATACTAGAATGTACAATCATCACAGCGATATTTGATTCTGTGCTTTCTGCTCCCTGGATTACAAATATTAAATATTAAAAATATTACAAATAGTAAAAATTAGTAAATATTAAAGATTTAAATTATAAATCATAAACAGAAAATAGAAAAATGGAAAGTAAAATAGTGCAAAAAAGCCAAGAGATAGGTCTGGATATTTGGAGGGTAGGGCCCAGATCTGGGTCAGGATCCGTTCAGCAGTCTTATCACAGTTGGAAAGAAGCTGTTCCCAAATCTGGCTGTACGAGTCTTCAAGCTCCTGAGCCTTCTCCCGGAGGGAAGAGGGACTAAAAGTGTTTTGTCTGGGTGGGTCGTGTCCTTGATTATCCTGGCAGCACTGCTCCGACAGCGTGCGGTGTAAAGTGAGTCCAAGGACGGGAGATTGGTTTCTGTGATGTGCTGCACTGTGTTCACGATCTTCTGCAGCTTCTTTTGGTCTTGGACAGGACAACTCCCATACCAGGTTGTGATGCACCCTAGAAGAATGCTTTCTACGGTGCATCTATAAAAATTAGTGAGGGTTTTAGAGGACAGGCCAAATTTTTTTAGTTTTCTCAGGAAGTAAAGGTGCTGGTGGGCCCTCTTCGCAGTGAGTACTGCTTGGTTGGACCAAGTCAGGTCATTTGTGATATTGACCCCAAGGAACTTAAAGCTTTTGACCTGTTCCACCTGCGCACCACCGATGTAAATTAGCTCGTGCGGTCCGCTACTCCTTCTGAAGTCAACAACCAATTCCTTTGTCTTGCTGACATTGAGGGATAGGTTATTGTCTTCGCACCATGCCACCAGGTTCTTAATTTCCTCTCTGTACTCAAACTCATCATTACCCGAGATACGGCCTATAATTGTTGTGTCATCAGCAAACTTATATATTGAGTTTGATGGAAACTTGGCTACAAAATTGAGGAATTTGTTCAAAGATTACATAGTATAGTTCTTCTTTCTGACTTACTAAACATGCAGCCAGAATAATATTCTTCTCCCAAAAGCTGTGACTATTTACGTTGGCATCCATAACACTGAAATTGCCTGTTTAATGTTATAATTCTTGTTAAATTTTCCATGTTTTCAATATTTTCCACAGTTCATAATTTAATCCCTTTGTTTGGTCTATTTATCTCAGAAAATGAATGTAATAATTACATATATTTCCATACTGTGGAGTTATATACAAAGATCTTCAATCTACAGAATTTCACATGACGAATAATAATGTGTTTGAAAAGTGGAAATGAGTAGGAATTGGTAAGAATAAGATTTTGCTGTGTCATGCTTCTTATTGATCTTAATGATAAATTTGGAAACTTTATCTGCAAGCATAAAGTGATGAAATTTTAGTGGACTTACCAGAGTGTTATAAAGTAATACATGGTGGTATGAGAGATGTACATGCATGTTAAAAATTCCTTTCATCTACTACCATTATTAGAAAATTCTCTCCCATAAAATCTGTGACTGTCAGGACCAGTGAATGTCAAAAGTTTTTGCCAAACCTCTGTGGGCATGAGGCGAACTCTATAGAAAGCTAAGTAAGCAATTCAGGAAAAAGTAAAGCATTGGGATGATGGGAAAAAAAAGTAGGAGGAAATCTGCATGGAACCTGAAGGATTGGGTCAATTGATGCATTCCTGCATTGTTATTTGTGTGTAAACTTTTTCATTCCACTTTTAACACAAGAATCAATGTTCCTTCAGCAGTGTAGGGATATGCCGTAACATAAATCAGGGATGCACACACATAATAGATAGATAGGTAGATATACTTTATTAATCCCGAGGGAAATTTGGTTTCGTTACAGCCGCACCAACCAAGAATAGAGCGTAAATATAGCAATACAAGAAACCCCAACAATCAAACACCAAAATGCAAACTATGCCAGATGGAAAATAAGTCCAGGACCAGTCTATTGGCTCAGGGTGTCTGACCCTCCACGGGAGGAGCTGCACGTTCAATGGCCACAATTACCCGTGCTGCCAAGTGTTGTATCAGGGTGGAATGTGGCCGAAGTCCAACAGTAAAAAGTTCAATATCCAGTCTGCAAACACGTTCCTCGATCGTAATATACCCCGGATAGCACCATCCGTTGTTAGCCAGAACAGTAAGCACCGAACTCCTTTACGCTTACCGCTCTCAGTGCACTTCCGGTCAGCCGGAATGGTATTACCCACCGAACTCCTCTTCTCCAAAAGTCTCTGTTGTCTCGACCCGGTCTTCTTTCCTCAGCTTTGTGATCCCCCTCTGTGTGTTTTCCTCCGGATTTCAGCAGGGGTATCCACCGCTCTGTTTGCTAAGCCGGCCGGTCTTTGCTGGTCCGTGAAATACACAATGCGACCTTGCTTCTGTCCCACGTAATTTATTGATGATAATTGGAAAAGTTGTAAAAAAGAGAAATAATATCTGGTTGTTAGTTTTCTATTATTCAGAAGTGATGCAAAGTCTTGTTGAACTCTTTATGGTTAGAATTAATTTCAGGTTGTGACATTTTCAGAAAAATATCAAGGACTGAAAAATAGTGCAGAAATATTGCATTGAGGAGCGTGGCCAGTTATGCAGAGAGCTGGTTTGTTGTTAAAATTGAGATATTTAAAGGGAAGATTCGCCAGAGATTTTCAGAAGCATAAAGAAAACAAAATCATGCTCTCTGTGTAAAAAAAACTAATAAGACCATAAGTTACAGGAGCAGAATTAGGCCATTTGGCACTTTGAGTCTGCTCCACTATTTCATCATGACTGATATATTTTCTCTCTCAGCTCAATCTCCTGCCATCTCCCTGTAACCTTTCATGCCCTGACTAATCAAATATCGATCAGCCTCTGCCTTAAGTATACCCAATGATTTGGCCTCCACAGCTGCCTGTGGCAATGAATTATACAGATTTACCATTCTCTGGCTAAAGAAATTCCCCTTCATTTCCATTCTAAAAGGATGCTGCCATCCATTCTGAGGTTGTGACATTCAGGCTATTGAGGCCTTTCAGCATCTGCTAGGTTTTAATTAGGTCACCCCTCATTCTTCTGAATTCCAACGAGTAGAGGCCCAGAGCCATCATATGAGAAGTCTTTCAATTCCAGAATCATTTTTGTGAACCACGTTTGAACCATTTCCAATGGTAACACATCCTTTCTTAGATAAGGGGACAAGAACTGCTCATTAAGTGAGGGTTACCAGTGCCAACCAACTGGCAGGAATATTCAAGGACATTTTCAACCTCACTGCTACGGACGGAAGTTCCCACTTGCTTCAAAAATGCAACAATTATACAAGTGCCTAAGAAGAATAATGTGAGTTGGCTTAATGACTATTGCCTGGTAGCATTCACATTACAGTGATGAAATGCTTTGAGAGGTTGGTCATGACGAGACTGAGCTCCTGCCTCAGCAAGGACCTGCATCCATTGCAGTTTGCCTATCGCCACAATAGGTCAACGGTTAGGAGTTTGAAGAAATTTGGTACGTCAACAAATACACTCAAAAACTTCTATAGATGTTTCATGAAGAGCATTCTGACAGGCTGCATCACTGTCTGGTATTGGGGGGGGGAGCGCGGTGTGGGATGTACTGCACAGGACCGGAAGAAGCTGCAGGGGGTTGTCAATTTAGTTGACTCCATCTTAGGTACTACCCAGGACACCTTCAGGGAGCGGTGTCTCAGTAAGGCAGCATTCATTATTAAGGACCTCCAGCACCCAGGGCATGCCCTTTTCTCACTGTTACCATCAGGTGAAAGGTACAGAAGCCTGAAGGCACACACTCAGCGATTCAGGAACAGCTTCTTCCCCTCTGCCATAGATTCGTAAATTGATAGTGAACCCATGAACATTACCTCACATTGTAATACATATTTCTGTTTTTGCATGATTTAAAATCTATTCAATATATGTATACTGTAATTGATTTACTTATTTATTCTGATTTTGATTGTAAAGCTTCAACATTACATACTTGCTTTTATATTTGTAACTCTCTTGCCATAACAAACTTAGCTTGTTAGCTAACTCTGCTAGCCATATGATTCAGCATTGCACAGATAACAGTGAGATGGCCACCTTTAATAAGCAATGCATGTCTAGTGTCGGTATGATTCGGGTTCAACTAAACAGGAAAGTTGGAATGTGAGCCGGAAATTGGATACCACATCAGTGATTTCAGAGACGATGATTACCACATGCCATCCAATTCCTAAATGGGCACTGAAGCTTTGGACATTACCTCACTTTTTTTAAAATATACAGTATTCATGATTTTGCACATTTAAAAAAAATCTGTTCAATATACATAATTGATTTACTTGTTTATTTATTATTGTTATGTTTTATTATTATTTTTTTCTCTCTCTCTGCTAGATTATGTATTGCATTGAACTCCTGCTGCTAAGTTAACAAATTTCACGTCACATGCCGGTGATAATAAGCCTGATTCTGATTCTGATCATCTGGATGTAATAAATAAATAAGGGTATCCGTTAGTCTTGCGAGACCATGGATCTGTGCCTGGAAAGTCTTCACTCTCCAGGGCGCAGGCCTAGGCAAGGTTGTATGGAAGACCGGCAGTTGCCCATGCTGCAAGTCTCCCCCCTCCAGGACGCTGATATTATCCAAGGGAAGGGCAAGGGCCGATACAGCTTGGCACCAGTTTCGTCGCAGAGCACTGTGTGGTTAAGTGCCTTGCACAAGGACACAGCATCCCGCCTCAGCTGGGGCTCGAACTCACGACCTTCAGATTGCTAGTTGAATGCCTTAACCACTTGGCCACGTGCCCACACTTGGATGTAATAATTTAACATATCAGACCATAAGTCCATAAGACAAAGAAGCAGAAGTCGGCCACTCGGCCCCTCGAGTCTGCTCCGCCATTTTATCATGAGCTGATCCATTCTCCCATTTAGTCCCACTCCCTCGCCTTCTCACCATAACCTTTGATGCCCTGGCTACCCAGATACCTATCAATCTCTGCCTGAAATACACCCAATGACTTGGCCTCCACTGCTGCCTGTGGCAACAAATTCCATAGATTCACCACCCTCTGACTAAAATAATTTCTTCGTCTTTCTGTTCTGAAAGGGCGCCCTTCAATCCTTAAGTCATGCCCTCTCGTACTAGACTCCGCCATCATGGGAAACAACTTTGCCACATCCACTCTGTCCATGCCTTTCAACATTCAAAATGTTTCTATGAGGTCTCCCCTCATTCTTCTAAACTCCAAGGAATACAGTCCAAGAGCGGACAAACGTTCCTCATATGTTAACCCTCTCATTCCGGGAATCATTCTAATGAATCTTCTCTGTACCCTCTCCAACATCAGCACATCCTTTCTTAAATAAGGAGACCAAAACTGCCCACAGTACTCCAAGTGAGGTCTCACCAACGCCTTATAGAGCCTCAACATCACATCCCTGCTCTTATACTCTATTCCTCTAGAAATGAATGCCGACGTTGCATTCGCCTTCTTCACCACTGACTCAACCTGGAGGTTAACCTTAAGTGTATCCTGTACGAGGACTCCCAAGTCCCGTTGCATCTCAGAACTTTGAATTCTTTCCCCATTTAAATAATAGTCTGCCCGTTTATTTCTTCTGCCAAAGTGCATAACCAGACACTTTCCAACATTGTATTTCATTTGCCACTTCTTTGCCCATTCTTCCAATCTATCCAAGTCTCTCTGCAGACTCTCTGTTTCTTCAGCACTACTGGCCCCTCCACCTATCTTCGTATTGTCAGCAAACTTAGCCACAAAGCCATCTATTCCATAATCCAAATTGTTGATGTACAATGTAAAAAGAAGCGGCCCCAACACGGACCCCTGTGGAACACCACTGGTAGCCAGCAGCCAATCAGAATAGGATCCCTTTATTCCCACTCTCTGTTTCCTGCCAATCAGCCAACGCTCTATCCATGTATGTAACTTTCCCGTAATTCCATGGGCTCTTATCTTGTTAAGTAGCCTCATGTGTGGCACCTTGTCAAAGGCCTTCTGAAAATCCAAATATATAACATCCACTGCATCTCCCTTGTCTAGCCTACTGGTAATTTCCTCAAAAAATTGTAATAGGTTTGTCAGTATATAATCTATACTTATTGAAATTGGTCAGAGAAACACAGCATAAAATAGTGATTTGAGCAAACCAACTCAAAATAGATTGCCAGTAGACATTGAGTGTAAGAATACTTAATTGAGTTATTGATGCAAGCAATATACACACAGTGGCTACTTTATTAAGTGCACCTGTACACCTACTCATTAAAGCAATGATGTGGCGGCAACTCAAACAGGTTCAGTTGTTTTTCAGACCAAACATCAGAATGGGGAAGCAATGCCATCTAAGTGACTTTGACTGTGGAATGATTGTTGGTGCTAGACAGGTTAGTCTGAGTATCTCAGAAACTGCTGATCCCCTGGCATTTACAAGCGTACATGCACAACAGTCTCTAGTCTAGAATTTACAGAGAATGATGCAAGAAACAAAAAGACATGCAGTGAGTGGCAGTTCTGTGGGTGAAAGAGCCTTGTTAATGAGAGAGGTAAGATGAGAAAAGCCTGATTTGTTCAAGCTGACAGGAATGCAATAGTAGCTCAGATAACCATGCAGTGCTGTGTAGAAGACCATCTCTGAATCAGTTTTAATCACCTTATCAAAAGTCATTGTTGTGAGATTAAAATACATCTGTTCCAATTCAAAGTGTTACCTGGAGTGTTTTTATTTATATAATGTTATAATTCAAGTTTTTTTAAGTGTTGCAGTAATGTTTGACAAATCCTACCAGAGATAGATGGGGGAAAACGAATCTGTCACACACAGGAATAAAAAATGCCTAATACTAGAATTTGGAATATATGAAGAAATAGAATGATGTTTGCTTTAGTGGGAATACAATGTATTTTAATTGTCCATAAAAGAGTAAAGTTTAATCCAGCAATGTAAGTTTTATAAAATTTCATTGAGAAAAACTATGATGTACAAGATGTGTGAGTTAATATTGATGATTTCAGACATAATACTACTACTACTACATCGACTCAGGCCTAGGGGACTGGCGTCGGGCACGATGACGGACTCTCCACTTCTCCCTCTCCCTCATCAGTGTGTTCAGTTCAGACATAATAGGCTAAATTAATTGATGCTGGAGAGACTATTTGCAGTCAGTGACCACTCATATTAATGAGCAAAGATCAGAGATTTCCTGATGTTGAGATTGCGGAGAAGCAGTGCAGTAGTTGAGGTTTGGATGAGGTGATGGTCATGCTGTGGGGGCAGGTGTGGGGTGACATTGGGGTCTGGAGGTAGTAAAGTGAGGCTGATGCAAAAGCTTGTTAATAAAATTGATTTGATTTTATTATTTGAAGGCAAGTTGTCTTTATTTTCAGCTAATTTTCAGTTATTTTTAAATAACTGCAATCTGTGGAAAAGTTGTTGAGTTGTATGGATGTCCTGATCAAAGCTTATACTTCGACCAGTATTTCTAATCCAGAGTATCTGATAATCTTCAAGTCGCTGATGGGACATTGTGGTACAAATATCAGTTGCAGTTTTGCCTGCGTTACTGTGGCTAACTCCAAAACCTATTGAGCATCAAATGGACATCAGATAGAAGAAATATTTGTCATGGATTCTGATCCAATCAGCAAGATGTTTGTAGTTGATTGAAGATTGATCTCATCTCAATATCCTCGCGGGCACTCGGCAGTCTTCAGAAAGTAATCGACAAGCTCCAAAAGGACAGGAATCCCTGACTACTTCAGTTTTGCTCCCTGAACATTTTGTCATCTGTTCTACCGGATATGGGAACAAAAAGAAACATGCAAGTTTGCCAGGGGCATGAAATGGATGGCTGAATCACCATCTTGTTTCACACAGATGAGCAAAATCAGAATCTGTTTAATTCACTCTATGAATTTCTAGTTTTAATTTTCATGTATTCCGGTAAGGAAACTGCAGTTCGGCAGTGTGGATGTTATTGAAACTGTGAGACCAGGAGGCCCAGGTATTAGCTATTTAACTGTTCTTGAATAGCTATGTATCATGAGTAACGTAGCTATAGTGCAGGAATGCGGAGGACTGTACAGATGATGCATAAAATCAGCAGTATAAGCATAGTGATTGGAGCTTTATTAGTTCATGCACAGTGTAGTGAAAACACTCTAGTCAGGGCTGCAAGCTGTATCTCCAGTGCTACTTCAGAATAGTGTTCAGTCATCTGACCAAAGTGAACTAAAACTGCAGTATAGTTCATCTTGAATACTGCTGGCTCTGTGATGTAGAACAAGCTTTTGTTTCTGCTAGGAACAAAGCAAGCATGGTATTCTGTGAGGCACACAATGGAGAACTAACTCAGTACCTCTTGTTTCACAGTAATGCACACAATTAGAATCTGTCCCACTGACTAGTTAGGTGTCCTGTATGAACCTCCAGCTTTATTTGTTATGATTTTAAAACTGGTTTCTTCTGTGGTGAATTTCTACCTATTTTGCTGATTGGCACAATGAGATACAGATTTCTAGGCCCATCACCCAACTGATGGTTTTGTTGAATATAGCGGAGAAGAAAGAAAATAAACTTTTGTATGTTGTTGAGATCTGTCAGTGAAAAATAGGTCAGTATTTATGTTCTGGTGAAAAATGCTGCTGTTGCTATGTTGCTTGGTATCTTCTATTTTGTTGTAAGTTTGCAATGTTGGAGCCGGGATGTATGACATTTATGACATTTGCAGGCTGCTCCCAAAACATCCTTGCAAACAAAGCATTTTACGCTATGTTTCGATTTACATGTGATAAATAAATCTGAATTTCAATCTTAAAGTATTGTGGCCATCCCTTCAGAATACTTACCTAACATTCAAAGTCCATGCCAACTTTCAGAGCATTCATAGTTTCATGTAACTCTAACAACAGGTATTCACGTGAAAAATACTGTCACCATTTAAAAATCTACCAAGCTGTACATGTGACTATGATTTTATTTCTGACCGATGTCAGGATTCCTTTCTGTGATCCTGCTGATAAGAACAAAAGACCATTAGAGATAGGAGTAGAATTAGGTAATTCGGCCCATCGCCACTGCTCCACCATTGCAGCATGGCTGATACATTATCCTGTCTGTGTGTATTGCTCTAGATTTCCAGCAGCTGCAGTACTTCTTGTGCTTATTATCCCTCTCAACTCCATTCTCCTGCCTTCTTCCTGTAGCCTTTAACACCCCTTACTAATCAAGAGCTTATCAACCTCTGCTTTAAATATACCCAATGACTTGGCCTCCACAGTCACCTGTGACAATGAATTCCACAAATTCACCACCCTCTGGCTGAAGAAATTCCTCTTCACCTCTGTTCTAAAGAGACATCCTTCTTTTCATAGGCTGTGCCTTCTTGTCCTGGATCCCACAATGGGAAAAATCTTTTCCCACTCCACTCTATCTAGGTCTTTCAATATTCAATAGGTGTCAATGAGGTTATCCCTCATTCTCCTAAACCACAGAATCTCCTAAACCCAAAGCCATCAAACGCTCCTCATATGTTAACACCTTCATTCCCAGGACCATTCCTTTGAACTATCTTCAATTCCAGTACATTCTTCCTTAGATATGAGGCCCAAACCTCTTCACAATACTCCATATGTGGTCTGATCTATACTTTATAAAGCCTCAGCATTTCATCCTTGCTTTTATATTCTATTGCTCTCAAAATGAACGCTAACATTACATTTGCTTTTGCTTTCTTTAGAATGACCTCAACAAATACATTTGTAATATTATCATAGATTTTTTGGAACTGAGGGTAGACAAAGTTAAGGTAGATAGCAGCCATCACATAATTGAATACGGGAACAGTCTATAAAACTGCTTGGCCTTTATTGGTTCTCGTAGATTTAAAAAATTAACATTAATATCCAATTTCACAATCTATTACTTTCATAGAAACATTAACCTGTTTAAGACATGCAGATTAATGCTATTGTTTGAAGCAGTGGATTAAGGAATGCAAAACAAAAAGGTCAAGCAGGGCGTAAGTAGGGCTGATAACTTATTGAAGCTAAAGGTCCAACGAAGAACAAAATGTAGAATTCGAACTTCACCATTATCCCACAAATGTAAACTGTGTATAAAAGCCCAGAAGCATACTGCTGAAGGGCCAAGACAAAGAGGAAAGCTGATCAAAATTGGCTCTTCAGCCTCAATGTATGTGAGTCTGTAGCACCCTCTTCCTACAAGTGGATTTTGACAGCCAGAGACGGACACTGAAGTATAGTCGCTCTGAGTAAAGAAATAATTATGAGACCTGCCAAGAAAAGAATCTTTATGATTTTCAGTTTCATATGTTTTTCATTTATGCTTTAACAAAAGACTACTTTATAAAAATGAAAATACTGACACATTTATGATTACCCTCAGGTGGTAAACTGTATTTCACTTCTTAGCTAGTTCACTATTTTCACAAATAGTAAAGACTGAAATAAGTTATGAATGCTGGAAATTGAAATAAAAGGTGTTAGAAAAGCAGATCTGCATTTTGGTCTGATCTCTTTTCTGTATTGCCTTCCAACATTACAACCTATAATTTAATTGATCAAACTTGTTAGTGAATTGTGAGTTTTATTTTATTTGAATCTTGGAGTCAAAATGGCATGGAAAAAGCCCTTCAGCTCATCAATTCAGCACTGATTATTGAATGCCCATTCATACAAGTCCCATTTTATTCTTTTCACATTCCTATCAACAGCCTCAGGTTCTACCATTGGTGTCAACTTGCAGTGGCCAAGTTACCAACCAATCTGCATGGCATTGGGATGTGGGACGAAGCAGAGCATGTGGAGGAAATATCTATAGTCACAGTGAGAATGTGCAAGTTCTACACATAAACAGATACCACTGGGATTTGGGAATTGAACCCAGGTCAGTGGTGCTGTGTTGCATCATCTGTACTAGACGTTACAGATTAATGCTTAATTCTTATTGTTCTGTTTCACACTTTAGACAAATGCTGCCTTGGTGTATGATGCTGTCCACGTTGTATCTGTGGCTGTCCAGCAGTCCCCACAGATGACAGTCAGTTCATTACAGTGCAACAGGCACAAACCCTGGCGCTTCGGAGGACGCTTCATGAAGTTTATTAAAGAGGTATGACAGACAGTAAGATGTTTGGAACATTATTTTTGTATGTCATATATAAAGTATTTTAAAGTGTTTTTTCTTTATCTCACAAATTCAAGGATTATTATTATTATCAATCACTGACCCTTTTCTTTTGAGACTGACCCTTGATTCTAAGTATATCATCCTTGCATCTACCTGGTCAATTCCCATTAAAAAGTGTGTTCCATAACACCAACTCTCATTCTTTTAAACTCATGTGAGTGTAGGCTTAATGTGCTTAATCTCTCTTCGTAGGACAGACTTTCTATCACAGGATACAAATTGGTGAAGCTTTGTTGTATAATACATTATCATCTCTTGAATGAAGCAGTGATTGGAGGGTTGTTATTTTGACTGGAGGTCTGTGACCACTGGTGTTCTGTAAGATCAGGTGTTGGGACTTCTGTTTGTTATATATAAAAATGATTTAGACAAAAAAGATGCAGATGACATAAAAAATTAGTGGAATTGCAGAGTGAGGAATATTGTCAAAGTATACAGGTTGTCAAAATACATAGATCAGCTGGAAATTTGGGCAGAGAAATAGCTGATGAAATTTAATCTGGACAAATGTGAGGTGGATACACAAGAGACTACAGATGCTGAAATCCAGAGCAATGATCAATCTGCTGGAGGAACTTGGTGGTCAATCAATATATGTGGGGAGAAAGGAATTGTTGATGGAAAGTGTAAAGTGTGAGGTAGCAGGCAAGAGTAAAGTATATAATAAAAGGCAGGATTCTTTTAACCAAGAGTGATCTTGGGGTACAAGTCCATAGCTCCCTACAAGCAACAGCTCAGTCAAAAGGGTGGTACAGAAGATGTATGGCATACCTGCCTTCCTAGTCAAGATATTGAATATAGATGTTGGAAAGTCATGTTACGGCTTTATAAAGCTTTAGTTCGGACACGTTTGGAGTATTGTATACACTTTTGGTTGTATTGTAGGAAGGATGTGGATGCTTTGGAGAGGGTGCAGAACACATTCATCAGATTGTTGACTGAATTGGAGAGTATTGGCTGTAAGAAGATTTGAACAAACTTGGATTGCTTTTGATGGAACATCAGTGGCTGAAGGGAAACTTTACAGAAGTTTGAGAGTTATAGGTAGTCAAGTGTTTTTCCTGGCTGAAAGTGCCAAATACTAGAGGACATGGATTTAAGGTGAGGGAAGCAAAGTTTAAAGGAAATGTGTGAGGGAACTATTACATAGAGGATTGTAGTTGCCTGGAGCACATTACCTGGGGAAGTAACAGAAGCAGATAGTATAGCAGTGTTAGATAGACAGACAGGCAGGCAGGGGAATGGAGAGATACGGACAATGTGCAGAAGATGGATTAGTTTAGATTGGCACTATGGTCAGTGCAGACGTGAAACACTAAGGGGTCTGTTCCTTGCGTTGCGTTGCACTACTCTCTGTAATAATACAGCACTGATGGCCTTCACTGTTTCCTGCTGATGCTGCAGTGCAGGTGATAGATTTTTATTGAAGTTTTGTTCAATCAGTTCTTATTTTCCATTCTTCTTCAAAGGTTTCTTGAGCTTTTGTCTTTGAATTGTCTAGATAGCTAAATTCTAGTGAAGTAAAGCATCTGATTGGTTGATAAGCATTTCAATCTCAAGCGTTTATTTCCTCTCTGCTTGTATGTTCTCTTTTCGACTTTCTCCTGCTGCACTCATATGATTCCCTACAGTTGGTGCTTTATCCATGTCCTGAGGAGGAAGATCTTGAGTCACTGCAGTGATAATAATTTGAAATCTTGGCCTAGTTAGATGAGAAGAACCACATGTGTTTTATGACTGTGTGGGCCAATATCCTCTTCTCATAAGGTGCCTGAAAAATGTCCATGAACATATGAAATAGAAGAAGGAGTTGTCCATTTAGCTTCTTGCCTCTGTTATTCCATTCACTTTGGTTGTAGTTGATCTCTTACTTATGCTGATGGTCCAGCTCAAAAAAGTTCTTGATCTTATCACTGAATGGATGTTGGACTATATTTGTTAGTAAACATTTTGAGCAAATCAGAAAGTTCCTTGCATCTCCATGGTTTTCCAATCACCCAGGTGCTACTCCCCGCCCCTGCTCCCCATTTGTTGCTGTCAGACTAAAGAACAAGCAATGGCCTGTTATAATAAAATAGTTAAAAGTGAAGAACAATATAATAAAATCAATATTTACCCACCTATCTACCTCCTCCCCCCCCCACCTGGTTTCACCTATCACCTTCTAGTTTGTATTCTTTCCTCCCCTCCCCAGCATTTTATTCTAGTTTCTTCCCCCTTTTTTCCAGTCCTGATAATGGGTCTCAGCCCGAAATGTTGGTTTGTTATTTGCTCTTTATAGTTGCCGTCTGATGTGCTGAGTTCCTCCAGCATTTTGTGTGTGTTGTTCTGAATTTCCAGCACCTGTAGAATGTGTCTTGTGTGTATGACAAACAAATATGGAATAAAAAAGATGGAAGATACATTCTCATGGAATGTCAATGTAATTAGATCTGAGAATCTTCATAACTAATACCCTGGAGTATATTAGGTCTGGACTGGTTGCTATGTAAAATATTTCCTCTGCTGTTGGCAGCCTTTGAGATGGGGTTTTACCATTCTTCCTTTGGAAGGGGCTGAGTTTGCAGCAGTTCCTTCTTTTTACCTTACATTTCCAGGGCTAGGTTCCATTTTTCCAAGATCACTTGCCCCAAAACAGATACAAGCAAATCCCGATCTGAAGCTAAAGAAGCTCCTAGCCTAAAGGTTTGCAAGCGACTTCACCTGAGTTACTGACATACATCTTTCTACTGAGAACAGGGAGACGTTGTCCCTCAAACAAGGCACTACAGAAATGCATACACCTGATTGTTGGATCCCTTGGTATCCAAGCCCTCCTACAGCAAAACTACTTTAGAAGCTTTACAAACATTAATACTTGTACACTGCAGAACACAAAACGTAGGTGTGTATATATCTGGTAGTGCTCCAGCTACAGGTTATTGTCTTTCCATGTTAGCTTTGTATGTCCTTAACTATCTAATTAGCTTTCAGATATCAAAAATAATATAAAATCTGTTCAGGGAAGAAAATGTTTCTTAGGTCTAACAAATTCAAGGATGGCTATTATCCATGATTGAATTTTGTCCAGGCTTGTCAATCCCCTTAAGATGCACTTAAGTTATCTGTGCTTATCACAGGCAGCTGCATTTTAGCTGGTACCATTAAGAGTCTGTTACCATGACAATGATAAGTGTGCCTTGTTTACTTTTCTCTGGTTTTAACTGAAGTGTGATGCACAATCCTTAATTCTGATGAGAAATCCAGAAAGCTTCAATATTGCTGTCTGCCTCCCTAATGACTCTCTGCTGGGAGACCTGCATTTTTTGTTGGCAGTTCTCCAGGAATTGAATAGAAGTTTCATCTGACACTAATCAATATGTTAATAACTAGGAGAGCCAGGAAAATTGTTTTTACTGCCCAGCACTTGCAGCTGGTGGAGTCTATTAACACTACGCTATAAGTGGTGACAAATACATATCTAATTTCAAATTGAAATGCTCAGCTGATCTTGCAAAGAACCTATGCTTTCTTTACTTTGCTTATCTTTTGTTTCCTATCTAGGCTCACTGGGAAGGTCTAACAGGGAGGATTATATTCAACAGTTCTAATGGCTTGAGAACCGACTTTGATTTAGATGTGATCAGCTTGAAGGAGGAAGGACTTGAAAAGGTATTTGAGTTCTGCTTTAAACTTAGTAAACTGAATACAAAGGAAAAATAGGAGGTAATTGTAAAACAATGAAAAAACATAATCCCCATCAGCAATATGTCAGATTAATGGCATTTATGAAAATGAAAACCAGTTTGATAGCTGAGATATTGCTTAGAGATGCAGTGATGATTCAACAACATGGGTGCACAGGGATATACCTTGTGAATGTATTTTCTTTCAACACCTGTACTGATTCAAATGCTTCTGGTATTGTGTAATAGAACCAACAATTACCATTGACCAGCTCAGCCATAGTTAAAATTAGACTAAAACAAAATTGGAGATGGGATCAAAAGTTTTCATCTTTTGTTAATCAGATTTTACACTACTGATAAATTGGGTTAACTATGCACACCTGGAGAATTAGCAGAATGAGAGAGCACCCAACCAGCTGGAGAATGAGTTGGAGGATTTTAACTTTGAAATATTATCATTCATAACCAGAGTGAACTTCTCACCAGGTGGAAAAGCGCCATTATCACCAAATAGATTTCAGATCATTGGTGTGGGGGATTCTGGGAACTAAACAGAAGGGTCTTCACTGGTTTAGTTTGTATTTGGGAGAGGCAGTCAAATGTATCGAGGAACAGAGATGCATGAAATGAAGCAAACTTAAGTTCCTCAGGAACCATAAAAATGAATCAAAACAGATTCTTACTTTTATTTAACCTCATTTGTGCTATTTCCATGTTTTCTGCTTTTATTGTGGGATTTATCCTGGCAGGGAAGTCAGGATGGCTTTTTCAGATAGGCCTAGATTTGATGTTGTAATTTATTCCCTAAGAAATCATCAGTGTCTATAATCAGTATTTTTAAAGAAGAACTCTATTACTTCTCATCTGCACATAAAATTTATATCTGGTGGAAATGTAGCAGGATCAGAGAAACAAAGCAGAATACAGTTTTCATGTTCATTCTTGATGCTTCACAAGGGAAAATTGAAGTTATACTGTTAAATGATTTCTCTTTGCTTTTTTTGAAAGAATTATGTCAGGTTTTATAGCCAAATGGTATTGCTAAGTCTAATGATCACCTAAGAAGGCCAGAAGTTTGAGCTGTTACATCTCACAGCAGCTGCCAATAGGAACATCTGGATAACAGTTTATTGAGTCTGTAGCTCCATAGGGGTAGGGAGGAAAAAAAAACTAAAGAAGAAATGCATCCCAAAAATAGTTTAATTATTAGCAACTTTGTTACATTCAGTCAGAATTTTTGGAGAGATTACTTCATAATGTAAAGCCATTTAAGGATTCTCTTAAGGATGTTGCTATTTTGATAATTGCATAATGTCACTCTCCTTTACAGGTTGGAACCTGGGAAACCAACAGCGGGTTGAACATGACTGAGAACCGCAAAGGAAAGACGGCTAATATCACAGATTCATTATCTAACCGGTCTTTAGTTGTTACAACAATCCTGGTAAATTATTATAACTTCCTCTCCTTTCATTTCTGACATAGTGCTATGCTAATGTGGGAAGCTATGAAAAGGAACAGAGAATGTGTGCTATTTTCCAACTGAAATTCGTAGGCCTTGAAGGCACATGAAACATTTAGATAATACGATCAGTTGCTGAGAAACTATTTACTTTTGAGAAAACAAGGCAAAGGTTTCAAGTCCAAGGTGCAAAAAAAAACAACTAGAGAAAAGCAAAACAGCAGACAATGTAAATCAGCAAGTGAGGAGCATGTATTTGGAAAATGTGACCCATGTCGAAAAAAGAGGTAGAGATAACAGAAGGCCAAAGATAATGGGCCCTTGTTGCTCAGTTGTATGTAACATAACTTCCTAAACCCTGATTTCATTTTATGCTTCTAAAAGAACATCATGCACTTTCCTCATTTTGATAACTGCTGTCTGGACATTGACCCCTGTTGGTGGCACTGACACACTGTGTATGATCAGCAAGTTGAGTTTCACTTTTAAAATTCATTCCATTGAAATTGGCATCATATTTTGGCATGTTTAATCCGATCAATTATGGATGAATTTTCTGCCAATATTTTTAGAACAATATTCCGGCTATAAATAGTAACAGGTGTAGATTGTAAACTTTTAAAACTTTGACACATATGTTGCTCTTTTCAATTATAATATAATGCAGGTGGACTGTAGTGAATAGTCAGACTTAAATGAAGTCCAACAGATTTGCATTTTCATTATAATATGTCTCCAGTGATTAGGGAACATAGGAGATGCTTAAGTTGCACATCTCTCATAGTTAAGCTGGATACAAAGTCATGGCAGAGCAGGATAAGAGAACAGCATATTATACTGTGCGTAAAAAAAAAAAAAAAAAAAAAAAAAAAAAAAAAAAAAAAAAAAAAAATTCAGGATAATTAATTATCTACACTGTCGCATCAGTACCAGTGAAGATTACCACTGCAATGAAGTTTTATATTGCCTGTATCCCAGCAGATACTGCAGAATCAGCCATGCTTCTATATAGAACTCTCTTTATAAAGGGAGCTTAATCCAACCCCACCTTCCCCCAGCATCCTATCTTTTGTAAAATACATGACATGATTGTGCATTAGGTTGCAGTTATTTGAGTTCTGGCAGAAATCCATATTCTTCCAGAAATATTGCTCATTGGTACACTGCTCTTCTGAGGCAGAATCACCTGACTCTGCTGCCAGTGGGAATATGTAACTGACTCGAAACTTGTACATGGAGCACATTGAGATTCCAAATTTATTGCTGCCTGCAGATTTAGGAAGGGGGTGGTTTCTCACTGATGCAGTCTAACAAATTACAGGTCTTTGAAAAGGAAGAAGACCTTGGCGATGAGGTAAATGCTGAAAATGTGGTTGAAGTTTACTCAGGACCATATTTCCTCGTTAAAAATAGATATAAAACTATCATGTGCTTAATAATATAGATTGCTTAGTCAATAATAATATATATTGCTGAAACTAATCCATCCAAAGCTATGTGTGTGGTGAGACATGAATCTGTTAGTTGCATTACCCGATTTTTCAATATTTGCTTTAGTTCAGTCTGCTTTTTATATGGCCACTGATGTTAAGATAACAGATCCTAAGGATGTAAAATTGAAAGGGTCTGCTGAAGGTAAATCCAGTCTTCAGGAGCCACTTTTGAACTGAATGCATTTCTCAAAACCTTTGAATCGCCTAATATCATGTTCAATAACCTGTACATTTATTATGTGCTGCTCACCACTTGAAACAGGTACTTTTACAAGCTCATTCTGACTGTAAGGTGTTTGCTGTTCTTTCATAATGAATAAAGTGTGCACTGCAAAATTATTGCCACTTTAATTAGAGGATTCTGACAATGCAAAAACCCACCTGTTTTTCATTTGGTAAAGAAACAAAGCATGTTCCAAAAAAGGATTATTACTTAATTTTAAAGGTAAAATTATGTGGAGGCTTGTTAGCACATTATCATTTGTGTTATCATTCTCAATCACTTAATTCTGGCTGTATGCCTGTGGAAATTATTCAGAGAGACTCAATGTTATTTAACCTGTGTTAGCTATCAGTATTAAGTTCCTTCAAAATATATGGTCCACAACATAAGCCTTAGCCATGCTGATATTTTATGGTTATAGGAAAAACAACTAACTGCAATCATGACTGAAAAGCACATCTCAGTAATAAATAATATCTTCAGTTTTATTATGGGAATGTTCTGAGTATGCGGTTGCTGGAATTTTCAAGAAATTAGTGTAAATGAAAAGATATATTTACACAATTTCTTCTGGGCTTCTGTTGCTCTCTGAACTCCTGGCATGGGATTGGAAAATCAATGCAGAACTTAAAAACTAAGTTTATGATTTGCTGTTACTTTAAATGCAATGTGCTAATTCAGATTGCTTTGTGATGCTATGAGTGGCTATTTACAATAAATATTCCTCCTATTATCGAGCTTCTCTGCAGTTCCACTTTTCGTATCTGGACCTGTACACAGTATGCAGCTTCTGCAGTTTTTTTTATTTTTGTTTAATCTTACAATTTGTTTTGTTGGTTCTCAGTGCCTCAGGAGTAATTGTTACTTCAAATGATAGAGTAAACTATGTGATAGGTAAATGGCATTCCATGACATATCTCACTGATGTTATTTCCACTGAGTTCACAGGAACCCCGCTCCTCACTACAGTTATTTTCTTGCAGATTGAAAAGTCTATCAGGCAGCAAATCTGGGGTATCTCTTGAGACTTTAGGTACAGTGAAATATCCCAATCTCATTATGCTCAAATTATATGCTGTAGGTCCAGTCCTATGGTAAAATGAGAAATCTGTTGACTGAACAGCAATGAAAGTTGTACTAGTTTTCTTTTCCGGATTGTTTACTCTCACTGTTCCAACTTTCTGTTCCCTCGGACTGGCAGGATTGTACTTCATCAGTCATTTGGACACTTTCTTGTCTTCTATATGAACATAATACATGCTATTCATTGCAGTTAAGTCAAGCAGACAATTGGTTCAAATTGCTCACATAAAGGCATCCTTGTGCATTTTACTGAAATAGTCCCACTCAGGCTGAGGAGCAGTGGAGGAACAAAGATTATTTCAGGCATAACATTTGAAATTTATGTCTTTGAACTTAGTTTCTCCAATGTTTTTGTTCTCCTATATTTCTGCCCTGAATAAAAATCCTTCTTTATAAAATAAAATTTCTCATATATAAAATTGCATAAAGTGGAAAGCATACAGTGTGTGTGTGTGTGGGAGCATTTCAATTACTGTGCAGCTGTGCACCCATACAGTTTAGAGGGAACAGTGTTGCTCACGTTGTTTTTCTTTGAATTGGTGATTTATTCTTTGTAATGTGACTACTCTGGGCTTACCTCTGCTGCTATCTATCCATTTCAGCAGCAGTTTCCACCTGTAGAGGCTAGATGGTTTGATTCTAGTGTTGAAGTTTCCATTTGGCCATAACTTTGGCCCTAATTTTATTTCTGACAGGCTAAACGCTATTGATGGGGAAGCTGGAATTTCAAGGATTTAACTTTTCATATGGTTATTGCCTCTATAGCTTAAGCAACACCTTTTCCAAATCTTTCTATGTGCTTATTCTTGGATAGCGGGAATCATTGTTGAAGCTAGATTTTGTTGCCAACTCCTTCAGAAGCTATTAGAGAGCAGCCATCTTAAATTGTGTGTTAATGGCCTTTCCATAGTGCTGTTAAGTAGTAAGAATCTTGTTCCAGCAATGATGAAATTATGTATGAATAACCAAATTAGGATAGTCTATCACTGGACGCTGTTACGTTTGTCCATTCCTACACCATTCCTACATTTCTGATTTGAAAAGCTCCAAAACCTGGGCCTCTGTACCTCCCTCTGCAACTTGATCCTCAACTTCCTAACTGAAAGACCACAATCTGTGCAGATCAGAAATAACATCTCCACCTCACTGATAATCAACACTGGCGCACCTCAGGGATGTGTGCTTAGTCCACTGCTCTGCTCTCTTTACACCCCTGACTGTGTGGCTAGACGCAGCTCAAATGCCATCTATAAATTTGCTGGTAACACAACTATTGTTAGCAGAATTTCAGATGGCGACGAGAGGGCGTACAGGAGTGAGGTATATCAGATAGTTGAGTAGTGCTGCAAAAACAACCTTGCGCTTGTTGTCAGTAAGACCAAAGAATTAATTGTAGACTTCAGAAGGGATAAGATGAGAGAACACACACCAGTCCTCATAAAGGAATCAGAAGTGGAACAAGTCGAAGGTTCTAGGTGACATCACCTCTGAGGATATCTCCTGTGCCCAACATATCGATGCAGCTACAAAGAAACATGATACCGGCTACCTATTATTAGGAGTTTGAGCAGATTTGGTATGTCACCAAAGGCACTTGCAAATTTCTACAGATGTACTGTGGAGAGAGCTTCGAACTGGCTGCATTACTGTCTAAAATGGGTGGGGGAGAGGCTACTACACAGGATCGAAATAAGCTACAGAGAGTTGTAAACTCAGTCAGTTGCATCATGGGCACTTGCCTCTGTAGTATCATAAAACATAGAATAGTACAGCACAGTACAGGCCCCTCGGCCCACATTGTTGTGCCGACCCTCAAACCCTGCCTCCCACATAACCCGCCGCCTTAAATTCCTCCAAATACCTGTCTTGTAGTCACTTAAATTTCACTAGTGTATCTGCCTCCACCACTGACTCAGGCAGTGCATTCCATGCACCAACCACTCTCTGAGTAAAAACCCTTCCTCTAATATCCCCCTTTTACTTCCCACCCCTTACCTTAAAGCCATGTCCTCTTGTATTGAGCAGTGGTGCCCTGGGGAAGAGGCACTGGCTATCCACTCTATCTATTCCTCTTAATATCTTGTATACCTCTATCATGTCTCCTTTCATCCTTTTTCTCTCCAAAGAGTAAAGCCCTAGCTCCCTTAATCTCTGATCATAATGCATACTCTCTAAACCCAGGCAGCATCCTGGTAAATCTCCTCTGTCCCCTTTCCAATGCTTCCACATCCTTCTTATAGTGAGGCAACCAGAACTGGACACAGTACTCCAAGTGTGGCCTAACCAGAGTTTTATCGAGTTGCATCATTACCTCGCGACTCTTAAACTCTATCCCTCGACTTATGAAAGCTAACACCCCATAAGCTTTCTTAACTACCCTATCTACCTGTGAGGCAACTTTCAGGGATCTGTGGACATGTACCCCCAGATCCCTCTGCTCCTCCACACTACCAAATATCCTGCCATTTACTTTGTACTCTGCCTTGGAGTTTGTCCTTCCAAAGTGTACCACCTCACACTTCTCCGGGTTGAACTCCATCTGCCACTTCTCAGCCCACTTCTGCATCTTATCAATGTCTTTCTGAAATTTTTGACAATCCTCTACACTATCTACAGCACCACCAACCTTTGTGTCATCTGCAAACTTGCCAACCCACCCTTCTACCCCCACATCCAGGTCATTAATAAAAATCCCGAAAAGTAGAGGTCCCAGAACCGATCCTTGTGGGACACCACTAGTCACAACCCTCCAATCCGAGTGTACTCCCTCCTCCATGACCCTCTGCCTTCTGCAGACAAGCCAATTCTGAATCCACCTAACCAAACTTCCCTGGATCCCATGCCTTCTGACCTTCTGAATAAGCCTACCATGTGGAACCTTGTCAAATGCCTTACTGGAATCCATATAGATCACATCCACTGCACTACCGTCATCTACACGCCTGGTCACCTCCTCGAAGAACTCTATCAGGCTTGTTAGACATGATCTGCCCTTCACAAAGCCATGCTGACTGTCCCTGATCAGACCATGATTCTCTAAATGCCCATAGATCCTATCTTCAAGAATCTTTCCCAACAGCTTTTCCACCACAGACATAAGGCTCGCTGGTCTATAATTACCTGGACTATCCCTACTATCTTTTTTGAACAAGGGGACAACATTCGCCTCCCTTCAATCCTCCAGTACCATTCCCGTAGACAACAAGGACATAAAGATCCTAGCCAGAGGCTCAGCAATCTCTTCCCTCGCATTGTGGAGCAGCCTGGGGAGTATTCCGTCAGGCTCTGGGACTTATCCGTCCTAATGTCCAACACCTCCTCTGCCTTAATATCAACATGCTCCAGAACATCAACCTCACTCATATTGTCCTCACCGTCATCAAGTTCCCTCTCATTGGTGAATACCGAAGAGAAGTATTCATTGAGGACCTCGCTCACTTCCACAGCTTCCAGGCACATCTTCCCACCTTTATCTCGGTCTACCTTCACTCCTGTCATCCTTTTTTTCTTCACATAATTGAAGAATGCTTTGGGGTTTTCCTTTACCCTACTCGCCAAGGCCTTCTCATGCCCCCTTCTTGCTTTTCTCTGCCCCTTCTTAAGCTCCTTTCTTGCTACCCTATATTCCTCAATAGATCCATCTGATCCTTGCTTCCTAAATCGCATGTATGCTGCCTTCTTCCACCTGACTAGATTTTCCACCTCATTTGTCACCCATGGTTCCTTCACCCTACCATTCTTTATCTTCCTCACCAGGACAAATTTATCCCTAACATCCTGCAGGAGATCCTGCAAAAAGATCATCCCAATTCACACCTGCAAGTTCTAGCCTTATAGTCTCATAATTTGCCCTTGCCCAATTAAAAATTTTCCTGTCCTCTCTGATTCTATCCTTTTCCATGATAATGCTGAAGGCCAGGGAGTGGTGGTCACTGTCCCCCAGATGCTCACCCACTGAGAGATCTGTGACCTGACCCAGTTCATTCTGGATCTGGTATGGTATTCCCCCTGGTCGGCCTGAAAACATACTGTGACAGGAATCCGTCCTGGACACACTTAACAAACTCTGCCCCGTCCAAACCCTTGGAACTAATCAGGTGCCAATCAATATTAGGGAAGTCAAAGTCACCCATGATAACAACCCTTTTATTTTTGCACCTTTCCAAAATCTGCCTCCCAATCTGCTCCTCCATATCCAGGATATCTTCAAGGAGCAATGCCTGAAAAAGCCAACATCCATTATTAAGGATCCCCATCAACCAGAACATGCCCTGTTCTCATTGCTACCACCAGGAAGGGGGTACAGGAACTTTAAAGCACATATTCTATAATTCAGGAACAGCTTCTTCCTCTCTGCCATCTGACCCTCAACTTGCCCCCCTTTACTCTCTGTACACCCATGACTGTGTTAACACTCACAGCTCCAATCTGCTAGTTAAATTTGCGAACAATACTACATTGATTGGCCTTATCTCAAATAATAATGAGGCAGCCTACAGAGAAGAAGTCATCAGCCTGACACAGTGGTGTCAAGAAAACAACCTCTCCCTGAATGTCACAAAAACAAAAGAGCTGATTATGGACTACAGGATGAATGGAGACAAGCTCACCACTGTTGACATCAATGGATCTGGGTTTGAGAGGGTGAACAGCTTCAAGTTCCTCGGTATACACATCACCAAGGACCTCACTTGGTCTGTACATAGAGTCTGTATGGTGAAAAAAAGCACAACAGTGTCTCTTTCACCCAGATGGTTGAAGAAGTTTGGCACGAGTTCTCAAATCCCAAGGACTTTCTACAGGGGCACAATTGAGAGCATCCTGTCTGGCTGTATCACTCTGCCTGATACAGGAACTGTACTTCCCTCAATCACAGGACTCTGCAGAATGTGGTGCGGACAGGCCAGCACATCTGTGGAGGTGAATTTTCCACTATTCATGACATTTACAGCAATAGGTGCGTAAAAAGGGCCTGAAGGATTGCTGGGGACTGGAATCACTCCAACCACAAACCGTTGTGGCTGCTACTAGCCGGAAAAGTGTACCGCAGCGTTAAAGCCTGAACCAACAGGCTCCGGGACAGCTTCTTCCACCAGGCCATCAGATTGACACTGACACAATTGTATTTCTGAGCTATATTGACTGTTCTGTTGTATATCCTACTGTAAAACTATTTATTACAAATTACTGTAACTTACGCATTGCACATTCAGATGGAGACGTAACAAAGGTTTTTACTCCTCATGTATGTGAAGGATGTAAGAACTAAAAATTCAATTCTGAATGGATATTGAACCCATGAACACAACCTCTCTACTTCTTTAAAAAAATTATTTTTGTAATGCTTATTTAAATAAATTATATATAGTATACACATGCACACTTTAATACAGTTTTTTCTGTTATTATGTATTGCATTGTACTGCTGCTGCCAAGACAACAAATTTCCCAACGTACGCTGGTGATACTAAACTTGATTCTGATTCCCTTGCTACTTTTGTCCTTTTAGGTTACAAAGTAGAATCTCTGTTAGTTGCAAAGCTCCCAGTATTAAGCTATTCAAGACCGCTGCAGCCAATTAAGTAATAAACTCGGGCATTCTGTTGGTAGTGACAGAATAGAGATTGGAACTGCACAAGCAATTTGTTAGAACAGTTTATTATTATTCCATATAACTGCTTCTTCCATAGGGGATTCATTCCTATTGAGCTGTGACCAGAAGTATGCCCAGCTCAGTATCTTAAATGATGCTCAGGGTTTTAGGAAGATGAATGCAGGAGTTTTATAGATGCTAGAAAACCTGCCTTGTTGCCCTTCCATTTATAGTATGGCACTGTGGAATTACAGAACTGATAGATGTTCCCAGAAGTTTGAGGTGAAATACAGAGGTTTATTATTTTGGATTCTAAGGTTGAATATTTTATCAGAGTTCTGTCAGGGAAAAAAAGAACATAGGGATATGCATAGGTGTCAGCAGGATCCTGTAGAAGGCATCCTGATGCAGAAAGTAGTTAATGGGTTTCCAGCTCGCTCATAGACACGTGGGGGTGCATGTATTTCCTGTCAGTATATTCTGTACTGCTGACACAAAGTTGTGGAAAATTGATGGCCAGTTTGTGCTCTGATTCAGCTTTTGTGTGAGGGAGTTAATGGTATGGATAAAACTCAGAGTAATGCTTGTTCCTGCAAGAGATGGAGCCAGTGTGTAGGGCTTATTTAATTACATTATATCACAAGCATTTTAAATAAATGTCTATCTAGTGGCAAGGAGATTAGCCTGGAAAAATGGTAATAATCTGCATATTTGGTATCAGTTTCATTAGGCTAAATCTGAGTAGTCAATACCATTTCATCAAAATTGCATTCATAGGATTCTAACAAGTCTAGGATACTTGCTAATGGATGTGGTCAGGTTGTTACTAATAATGTTACTTTTATACTCAAAATATTTGAAGCTGCCTTGAGCATTTGGGTGTTTAAAGTCAACGAATAGCTTTTGACCTGCTACCATGGAGATAGTTAACTGCGATTCAAAACCGCAAGCTTAAACAATTATGGCGCCAAGGTAACTGAAGATTGGAGTTGATATACCAGAGCCTCGAGCATAAGAATCTTGGGTTACCTTCTGGTTTGGAGAAAGAAAATGATTACTTTCCAACTTCTTGTGTATAGGGTATGATTCTGCATATCATAGTGACCCAGCAAGCTGTATCATGACATGAAAAAAAAGCTCAGTTAGTTTGGGTTAAATCAACAGATAATTGTATTAATGAATCCGAGTATTGTGATCACTCATTGTTAAAAATAAAATGAGGCTCTTTCAATTTCCAATGCTACCTTGTTCTTCTATTTTGCTATTCAGCCTGTTTTATTACACTTATATTCTTACATTCTATTCAATGCCATATCTCCCCTGTGGAGTTCAGTGTGGTCTGATACTGATAGATGGACATTGATTACCTAATAATCACAGAACAACACTACTCTGCACACGGTAGAGCTTGCACCTGTTAGTCCAGATCAAACAAGTCTAGCCTGCTCTTTAACATTGTTGTCTGCTGCCTGTGCTGTTCCCAAGGCTGTGGTCATTATTTGTAATCATGCAAGTTCAAACATTTCCTCATGATCTGCTGCCATGATTCAGACAGGTGATGAGGCTTCTAGTAGTGGACATGAAGGGCCTGTTTCCAACTGCTCTGTTATTGCATTTTGACCTCTTGTTGATCAGAGGTATTTAAAACAGCAATTTAAATGGAAGCAGGTTTGAAAATAATACATTTACTTAAAACACATACTATAGTGCAATAAATTAATTTAAAACAATCTCAGTACAATGCAAAGAAAGATCAAAGCATTCAGCTGCATTCACTTATTCAATTAAGGACAGTGACCCAATTTAAATGGCTGAGGAAGAGGGAGATGCAAAATGCATTCAGCTCCTCTGCATAGCATGTCTAATATCCACCCAGAGACTGCCAGGAGCCTCTACATAAATAGATGCCTGAAAACTGATCCATGACCTGCATGTGAATATTCTGTCCATAATGGTTTCTTCTGTGACAAGAACTAAGTGAACTGAATGATTTTTTTTAGCCAGTTCAGAAAATTGCAGAAAACTTGTTTCCTATGGCCCTTTCAGTTTTTAGATGCATAAACATGGGGAGCACCATCTCCTTCAAATCTCTGCTCTGACTTTGGTTTGTCTTAAGGAAATTCACATCAGTGTGAGTAGAGACAGGATGTGCAGAAGCTTGAAGTCCCACACTATGTATCAGGTTTGAGAACTTCATTCAGATCTTAAACCATTCAGATCAGCATAACCCTTATTGCTATCTCAGGATAGCAACACTATGACCACTTTGCACTATAAAACACTTAAAATTTTTTGGTCTAATTTTTTTTTCTTATTTAAGCATAAATCATGCAAGGTTTTTCCTGTGAATATTGTGTCTCTGATGTTACGTGCCTGTGATGCTCCTGCAAGTTTTTGATTGCACCTTTGCACTTTGAATTTGTGTAGCGGTAAGGCTGCTATAGGGAGCACTAAGCCTGAGCATCATATGAACAACAGGAAGTACATACTTAGTGCAATCTCCAAGTTCACTGTCACTCTGGATATTAAGAACTCACATTTCCCATCTACAGAGTCTGATTCCAAGCTCCACCTCCAAGAGCAAATCTTGGGCTCAAGTCTACTTGGCTGTATATTAGTGCACGGGCAGAAGCTCAAACCTGCGTGTACTATTTTTTAAAACCTTTTCCTTGGTGCTGTTACTTTCTTGATTATTAAGATTAATTTTCGTGAATATGTTTGCCCATCTGGTCCCACATATCTTGGGAGGTGCAGTCTATGAACTGAGCAGACTCCAGTGTACAATTACAGAGGTAGGTCTAGGGTACTGATTTGGCAACAATAAAACAATGATATTTTTCCATATTAGGATTGTGTAAATCCTGCTGTGGAATCTGCATATGTGTCGGCTTTTATCCTTTAAGAACTTGGGCTTTGCCAGTGATTTGATGACAGAGCGCGCAATGCCTTGGTGTGCTGGATGAATGCCTGGATAATATGGATCCTTGTGGGTATTACTGGAGTTGTACTCAATCAGGCAACTGGAGAGGGTGTCATTGCATTCTTAAGTCTGCATTGTGGATGGTAGGTAGGATTTGGGGTACCAGGTGGGAACTTGTTTAGTGTAGAGCACCCCAGCTTTCATACTATCATAATCTTCACCTTTATGATGAACTCATGGTACAATACCTAGGAACAGGACTTTATTTATATTCAGGGAGCAATACAACAGGGAAGGGATTGCCCAAAACTTTCCTCCATTGTCCTGTGATAATTATTTTTAGTACTGTATGTTTTTATGCAAGAATTGGGGAAAATAATCTGGTGAGGTTAGTCACCTCACTTCCTTTATTTGTTGGCAGAAGGGGATCTTAAAATTGTCAGACCAGGATAAGCTATCCTATGTAACTATCCTATTTTACTGCATTCCCTGCAGCAAAAAAAATGGCAATTCACCAAGAAACCCATCAAGACTCACTTGGGGAAAATGGCACACAAAGTATTTCAGGATGGACATTGCCAACAGAATTTTCTCAAAGCGAAGGGCCAAGGTCCTTGAGGGAAAAGGGTACACCATAAAAATACCAACAATGATGACAAAAAGAGTAAAGCAAAATCAAGGAACTACAAAAGCCCATTGCACTCATTATCAAATCTGATGCCGATCCCTTGCTGGAATGATTTATTGGTGCTTAATCCAATTGCACAGATTGTAAACACATGTATTCCCCATACTGCAATGCCTTGACAAGATTAACGCTGAACAGATATATGATTTTATCAGGGATGACACAACATTAATAATGCACTGGAACATTTTCAAATCGAGGTGAGAGTGAGTTTGATCTGACAGATTGATAACAAGTTCGCTCTTCTCTAGTCTACACTATGCTATTAGACCTTGCCATTTTACAGATCTCTGGTGCTTTCTCACTTTGTTTGCACTTCTGAAAATGCAAACTTTATCTCAGTGTATGAAATGTGACTTGGGTGCCATTGTGGTCTCTTCTATCCCAGAGCAATTAGAAACCTGTTGTAAGCTTTGAATGCCGAGCATTAGAACTCGGTATTATTAGTGCGTGCTCACTGGTGAGAAAGTTCTTCAGGGAGAATTCTACTTATAGAATTAGTTTTTTCCACATCTGTATAGTTGCATTGTTCCTCATCTGAAAACTTCCTCAGGCTCAGGTGTTGGTTCATATATATTTAATGTTGTGATAGATAAATCTTTGACAAATCAAGGAGTTGAGTGCTGTGGAAGCAGACACGGAAGAGAAATTGAGGCAAACATAGATCAGCCATGATGGCACTGAATGGCAGAACTGGCTCAACAGGCTGAGTGGCCTGCTATTGCTCCTATTTTCTTGGTTTCTTGTTCTTGTGTTCATGCTTAATTACTGTTCCTCAGAAACCAGTGTTTATAAGTGTTGCCAATAAGGACCAAATTGGTGGATGGTGCCCCTGACTTCCATCACAAGGACAGGAAAAAACACTTGAAGATCTCCCTCATTGGCTCCTTGGGGGTGGGGGTGGGGGGGGGAAGAAAAGCATGCTCACTGATTTATAGGAATCCCTGGCTTAGGACCACTTAACAGGGAGAAGGAATGCCCCCAAGACATTTTATTTTTTTGAGCTTCCTTTTAAGGTGTATGAAAAGGCTGCTTCTTTATTCGTGGAAGAGGTACACCACATTCTTATCTACCTACCTAGTTGCCCACCATGCATCAGCTGCTCACCTGTTGTAAAGACAGCCTTTCCCACATTGGACTTTAACTCGCCACATCCCCCAAGAAATTAAATGGAAGCAAGTCGCCATCAGTTATGAGAGACTGCCTATGAAGTAAACAGGATAGGAGCAGAATGACGTTGTATCCATTGCTGCACAGTCATTTCTCAGTGGATGTATCTGGACAGCTTCCTGAATTTGGAAATCTAGCTAATTTTTTTTTTCTTAATTTCTTGGACAAAGTGACTATGAATTGCATTTCTTTGTTCTACTCTGAGTACCCACAGGAAAATGAATCTCAGGTTTGTATATGGTGCCATATAAGTACTTTGATAATAAATTTACTTTGAACTTGGATGATCACAGAACTCCGAGCCAACAAAGGTAATATCAGTAATCAAACTGTGGACCCATCTGGCCCTTAAAATCCATCACCTCTCCTCTCCCTTCTCCAGCCTTGTATCTCCTTTGCCAATCACCTGTCCAGCTCTTGGCTCCATCTCTCCCCCTCCTGTCTTCTCCTATCATTTTGGATCTCCCCCTCCCACTTTCAAATCTCTTACTATCTCTTCTTTCAGTTAGTCCTGAGGAAGGGTCTCGGCCCGAAACATCAACTGTACTTCTTCCTATAGATGCTGCCTAGCCTGCTGCGTTCCACCAGCATTTTGTGTGTGTTGCTTGAATTTCCAGCATCTACAGATTTCCTTGTGTGTGACCACATTGAGTGACAAATTTCTTTTGCAAATGTCAGTCTAGGGTTTATTGGATCCATCACGCAAGATTTCCCTTTCATGTTACCCAAAGACAGTTTTCAGAATTCCCTTTGGAGAAAGGAGTCTCGCAAATCATTTCTACTCTTTTGTGTTTGAGTGATCACAAGCACAACAGGAACAACTAGGTCAAGAAACCAATGGGCTGAGATGAGTTCAAGTCATGACTGATTTCTTAATATCCCAGACGTTTTCTAAAATTTCAAGTCAGGAGTGTGAGTCGGGACTTTTCAGAGGATGAGTGCAGTTTTAACAATCCTCAAGAAGTGCAACATAATCCACAGTAATGCAAAATGCTCTAATATCCAGTCTTTTGACAGGTCTTGAAGTTGCAAACTGGGATAGGCTATCGTAGAGCAGTGCAGTAAGATTCAAGTTTATTGTCATTTTAACTGTATACATATATATTGCCAAACGAAAAACATTTCTTCAGACATTCACACTGTATAACTCACATAATACAACGTAGTGTTACCACAAAGAAAGTAACAAATAATAAGGCGTGTTTTCAACTCAAGTTTAAAAAATAAACAATATAACACTACAGGCGCTTCATATGTGGCGAGACCTGAGTGTTGGCAGGGAGTTCAGTAGTCTCACAGCCTGGGGGAAGAACCTATTTCCCATCCTAATAGTGCTTGTCCTAATGTTATGGTACTTCCTGCATGATGGTAGGCTGTCAAGGAGATTGTTGAATGTATAGGAGGGATATTTAACAATGCTGAGGGCCCTGCGTATGCAGCATTCCTGATGAATAAGACGACCGTAAGATATAGGATGAGAATTAGGCCATTTGGCCCATCGAATCTGTTCTGCCATTTCATTGTGGCTGATCCGTTTTTCCCCTCAGACCCAATCTCCTGCCTCCAGCCCCCGCCCCCCTCCCCATATCCTTTCACGCCCTGACCAGTGCATTCTCAATGGTGCTCCTGTAAAAATTGGTTATAAGGTTATAAGGAGGGGTTGTGGGGGTGGGGGCGGTGGGAATGCTCACTTGTCTCAAGCTCCTCAGGAAGTGCAGATGTCGCTGTGGTTTCTTGACTAAAGAGGTGGTGTTGATGATCACTTCCAGAAACTTGGCACTCTCAAATCTCTCTGTGAAGGAGAGATCAGTCTGCACCTTCCTGAAGTTGACAATCATCTTTTTAGCCTCGTCCATGGCGAGACTCAAGTTGTGCTCACACCAAAATGATAAAGGCTGCAATTCTAAATATCTATTGTTTTTGTTTAGAGTAGTTATAATTAGAGTAGGAATTGGAGGATGCATGCAGAATATAAACAAATCTCTCTTCCCTGGGCAAGAATGTGGGGAGAATAAGAAATGGGATTGGTGTAGCATTAGTGTAAATCAGGTAGTTGATGGTTACTGGGCTATAGGGTGTGTTTCCATGTTCTATTTCTATAACTTTTGACATGAGTAATTGTTTTTTTCTGGTAATATTGCTGAAAAACTATTGTTGACCAGGACTGCAAGCAAATTATCTTTGAACAGTGCCACGATAGGAATGTACTGTTTCTGATATCTGCAGTGACCATGTGGTTAGCTATCCCATTGAACAACATAGTGCATGCAATGTTAATTTCTATCTGCATTTTTCCTGACAAAACAAGTATGTGCACTTGTTAACCTTCAAAATTGTTTGGCCTGAAAGGATTAAGGTGGCAGCATATAAAGGTGGCCTCAGAGATGGTGTTAAAATAGGTGTAAATTTGCCTTCTGTTAGTAATACAGAAAAATTCCAGGAACATCTGCATTGAAGCACTTTATTTATGGCTGGTTATAATTGCCTTTGGCATTTGGGGTCGACAAAACACTGGCAGAGATGCTGAAACATAATTACATCTATGCTCTACTGATTTCATTTTGTTTTCTTCCAATGATTTTCTGTTCCTAAAGCAATGTATGATTTAATCTGCATTGCTTTGCAGTTTCTTGTAGCCAGAACTGGAAAGTTATCTCACACGTGGCAGCTTCCTCTATTTACTTAATGTCTTGCATTATTATTCCCAAGGATCACTTACTGAGTTTATTATTCTATACATTGCAGCACGTTTCCTTGCAAAATCAATGGACTTTTTTGATGGAGAAATAATGCATAAAATGAACTTCTGATTCACTTTCTAGCCAGAACAAAACTAATATATTTTAAAAACAAAATCCAAGACCAGTGTTATAAAAGTGAATGATATGCAAAAAAAAACTCAGTTCTTGGCACTACAAGAAGTACCTATTCTAATCCCTGTACACTTAAGCAACACGCACAAACGCTGGAGAAACTCAGCAGGCCAGGCAGCATCTATGGGAAAAAATACAGTCGATGTTTTGGGCTGAGACCCTTCGGCAGGACAGATTCTGCTCTAACTCCATCTACGTCTCCATCTCAAATAATGATGAGTTGGGCCACAGGCAGGAGGTACAGAGCTTAGTGACATGGTGCCATGACAACAATCTTTCCCTTCATAACAAGGGGAATTGAGTATAAGAGCAAAGAGGTCCTTCTGCAGCTGTACAGAGCCCTGGTGAGACCACACCTGGAGTACTGTGTGCAGTTGGTCTCCAAATTTGAAGAAGGACATTCTTGCTTTTGAGGGAGTGCAGCGTAGGTTCACAAGGTTAATTCCTGGGATGGCGGGACTGTCATATATCGAAAGATTGGAACGACTGGGCTTGTATACTCTGGAATTTAGAAGGCTGGGAGGGGATCTTATTGAAACATATAAGATTATTAAGGAATTGGACACGCTGCAGGAAGGAAGCATGTTCCCGCTGATGGGTGAGTCCAGAACCAGAGGCCACAGTTTAAGAATTAGGGGTAGGTCATTTAGAATGGAGTTGAGGAAAAACTTTTTCACCCAGAGAGTGGTGGATATATGGAATGCTCTGCCCCAGAAGGCTGTGGAGGCCAAGTCTCTGGATGCTTTCAAAAAAGAGATGGATAGAGCTCTTAAAGATAGTGGAATCAAAGGTTATGGGGATAAGGCAGGAACTGGATACTGATAGTGGATGATCAGCCATGATCACAGTGAATGGCGGTGCTGGCTCAAAGGGCCGAATGGCCTACTCCTGCACCTATTGTCTATTGTCTAAATGTCAACAAAAGAGCAGGCCATTTACTTCAGAAAAGAGGGAGGTGTATGTGCTCCTGTCTACATCAATGGTTCTGAGGTTCAGTGGGTTGAAATTTTCAAGTTGCTAGGTATGAATTTCACCAATAGCTTGTCCTGCTTTAACTATGTTGACGTCATGGCCAAGAAAATTCACCAATAGCTCTACTTCCTTAGCAGACTAAAGAAATTTGACATATTCCCATTGGCTCGTGGCAATTTTTATTGATGCAACATAGAAAGCATTCTGCCTGGATGCACAAGTTTGGTATGGCATTTGCTCTGCATGTGACCACAAACCTGCAGAGAGCTGTCCACACAGCTTAGCAGATCACAGGAATCGGCCTCTCCTCTATGGACTCTGTCTGTACTCTTCACTGCCTCCATGAAACAACCAGCATAATCAAAACCTCACCCATCATGGACATTCTCTCTTCTCCCCGTCCCTGTATCATGAACCACCAGACTCAAGGAAGGGTTTTGGCCTGAAACGTCAACTGTTCTCTTTTCCATAGGTACTGCCTGGCCTGCTGAGTTCCTCCAGCGTTTTGTGTATATCACCTATCCCACTTTTTTCAGACTCTTGAATGGATCTCTTGTACAAAAAGATAAACTCTTGGCCTAGCAATCTACCCCAATATGATCATGCACTTTATCATTTAGCCGCACTGCGCTTTTTGGCAGTTTTTACACTTTAACTACCATTATTGTTGTTTTACCTTCATCTAGGTTGATGCACTGTGTGATGGTTTGATCTCTTTATGCAGTATGCAAGACAAGTTTTTCACTCTATCTTGGTACTTGTGACAACAATAAACCAATACCAATAGTATTCTGATAGTTTGGTAATAACTGCATAAACAACAGTCATAGAATGATGCAGCACAAAAAATCAGTTCGCCCATTATGCTTGTGCCAGCTTTTTGTAAGTGCTGTTCATTTGTCTAACTCTTCTGTGCCTTGTCCACTGTCCTTCAAATATTTCCTGATCATGGACTATCAGCACTCTGGCCATTAAAAGCAAGCAAATGAAAATTAAAATAAAAACAATGCAGGTACTGGAAGTCTGAAACAAAGCCTGAACATTTCAGAAACATTCAGCAGGTCAGACAATGTCTGTGGAAAGAGAAAATAAGCTACTGGTACAGTTCAAAAACACTGCTTCAGAACTGGGTGTCACGTACCCTGTGACGGGGATAAAGAAACCAGCAGAAATAGAAGCAACACACAACAAAGTTGCTGGTGAACGCAGCAGGCCAGGCAGCATCTCTAGGAAGAGGTACAGTCGACGTTTCAGGCCGAGACCCTGCCTGAAACGTCGACTGTACCTCTTCCTAGAGATGCTGCCTGGCCTGCTGCGTTCACCAGCAACTTTGTTGTGTGTTGCTTGAATTTCCAGCATCTGCAGAATTTCTGTTGTTTGCAGCAGAAATAGAAACCACTTTGGAGTCCAGTATTGCTATAAACTACTAATATTTATTAGTAATTATGCAATACAGTAATATAAATGAAGATAAGTCACACAGGTTAGCAATGATTATATATATAAGTACGTAAATCAGTAAGTGTGGAAATATATGTATGAAAACCAAGCTTCTTTAAGTCTAGGGGTAAAAAGATACAGTCTTACGATGATGAGTAAAGTTCAGTTCAGTTCATGGTATGTAGTTGAATAGTGATGGAGAGAGAGAGAGTGAGTTGAGTCTTCAGGTGAGCTGTTGCCGTCGATCTTCTCGTCGTCCTCTGAAATCCTTCACAAGTCACCGACTGTGACTTTAACCAGTGGGACCAGTTTCCCTGTGGTGGAGCTATCACCCCGGCGAGGCTGGACACATAGACAACTCCCCACCAGTCAACCCCTTCCCCTTCACTGGAATAGCAATTTGGATCGATCCGCCTGATGGATCCTCCAAAACCCACTTTCTCTGCGGGCACAACAAAGCTCATTCAGTGTCCAGATCATGTATCTGAGGTCTGTATCATCTGACCTCCTATTTATCTCACGGTAAACTATAGAAACTACAGCACAGAAACAGGCCTTCTTGGCTGTTGCCAAACTATTTTCTGCCTAGTCCCACTGACCTGCACACGGACCATATCCCTTCATACACCTCCCATCTGAGCATCAACTGTCATTCAAATAATCCCTCCTTCCTTTGTCTGTGAAGAAATGCAAGCAGGCAACCTGTCCTTGAAAGTAACATCAACAATCTGCCTTCGGTCACCATAGCAACTTTCGAGCTGCTTGGTGCTGTCTCCAAATCCAACTCAGTAGAAATCCAAAGTTACTTCCAATGCCTTAAAGTGACAGTCCAACCGTTAATCTTCGTCCGTCTCTCTCTCTCTCTCTCTCTCTCTCTCTTTTCAAAAGCAACATATCGGTGGTAAATAACTCTCACTCTCTCTCTCTCTCTCTCTTCAAAAGCACAGTTAATAGGAGTACTCCAGGATCTTCTCCCATGGGGAAGAGACAAGGTAGTTTAGATGAAGGTCCTTTGACCTGAAGCAATAAGCTTTCCACAAATGCTGCCTGACCTGCTGTTTTTTTTCAAGATTTTCTGCTTTTATGTTAAATGAAAGACCCAGGTGAGCAATAAATCTGCAATAATGAGTCACCCATGACAATGTTCTTTTTGATCATCCTTATCATTAAAGTCTGTACTGGATAAAATATGACGTTAGTATGGTGAGGCCAAAACTGTGCCTATTTGGAATGAGAATATGTCCTTCAGCAATTAGGCTTTATTATTCAAATAAAGGTTATAGACTGCCTTACTTGCTTTAATGACTGTGATCCAACATCTGAATCTGCTTCAGACAGAAGAGATTATAACTTCCTTTATCTATTGATGCTTAGGCACGCCAATGCTCAATGGGGTATTGCAAACCTTTGCCTCGGAAGGAGCTAAGTAGGTGGTGTCAAGGTTTCAATAGTCCCTGTGGATTCTTGGATTGATACATTCACATTGCTTAAGAATTGCAGCATTAGCAATAGACTTGCGTATGATAGATCTAGACCAGGGGTTTCCGACCTTTTTTATGCCATGGCCCAATACCATTAAGCAAGGGTTCTGTGGACCCCAGCATTTTTCTTTTAAGGGAGGTTTGATCACTGAAACAAAGATTCCTATAACTCAATGCTGTTTCACTTTAACCTGAAAGCTCCATTTCAATGGACAACAAAGGGAAACTGAAAACAAAATCAAAATCACATCATTGAATTTGTTGCTCAGGGGTTGGTACCTGTTGACCAGCTTGATATTATTATCCTGTAGCAATACCTACAGTATTCTGTGGTGTCATGTTGCTTTCTCAGATGCAAAAGAAATGACAAGGCAGGTGTGCTCTCTTTAGACAAATTGAGGTGGCATCATGTTTTCAGTAATCCTCCTGGATTATAGGTTGCATTTCTACATTAGATCTCTGAGAATTGCTAGCACTGACAATGGACCTATATAGAACATAGGCTGCAGAACAGCAAAGCACAAAAACAGCCCCTTCAGTTCTCAATGTTATCCCACACTAATTAAGTTAGTAAGTGAAGACCTAACTAAACTAATTCCTTTTGAACATAGAAAACCTACAACACCATACAGGCCCTTGGGCCCACAATGCTGCGCCGAACATGTCCTTGCCTTACAAATTACCTCGGGTTACCTATAGCCCTCTATTTTTCTAAGCTCCATGTACCTATCCAGGAGTCTCTTAAAAGAGCCTATCATATCTACCTTCACCACCCTCACCGGTAGCCCATTCCACGCACTCACTACTCTCTGTGTAAAAAAGAAAGAAGCTAAAACTTAGCCCTGACAGCTCTTCTGTACCTGCTTCCAAGCACCTTAAAACTGTGCTCTCTCGTGCTAGCCATTTCAGCCCTGGGGAAAAAGCCTCTGACTATCTACATGATCAATGCCTCTCTTCATCTTATATAACTCTATCAGGTCATCTCTCATCCTCCGTCGCTCCAAGGAGAAAAGGCCGGGTTCCCTCAACCTACTCTCATAACGCATGTTCCCAAATCCAGGCAACATCCTTGTAAATCTCCTCTACACCCTTCCTATGGTTTCCACATCCTTACTGAAGTGAGGCAGTGAGAACTGAGCACAGTACTCCAAGTGGGGTCTGACCAGGGTTCTATATAGCTGCAACATTACCTCTTGGATCCTGAACTCAATCCCATGGTTGATGAAGGCCAATACACCATATACCTTCTTAACCACAGAGTCAACCTGCACAGCAGCTTTGAGTGTCCTATGGAGTTGGACTCCAAGGTCCCTCTGATCCTCCACACTGCCAAGAGTCTAACCAATAATACTGCCGTCATATTTGACCTACTAAAATGAACCACCTCACACTTATCTGGGTTGAACTCCAGCTGCCACTTCTCAGCCCAGCTTTGCATCGTATCAATGTCCCACTATAACCTCTGATAGCCCTCCACACTATTCACAACACCCCCAACCTTTGTGTCATCGGCAAATTTACTAACCCATCCATCCACTTCCTTATCCAGGACATTTATAAAAATTACGAAGAGTAGTGGTCCCAGAACAGATCCCTGAGGCACACCACTGGTCACCAACCTCCATGCAGAATATGACCCGTCTACATTTTTGCCTACATAATGTTCCTGTGCCTCCATTGTTTGTACATTCATGTACCTATCCAAGAGCCTCTGAGATACCTCTGTCATATTTGCCTCTACTACCAATATTTGCCTCTACTACCATTCCTTGCAGCACATTTAGGCACTCCCTGTCTGCATTTAAATTTAAAATAAAATAAAATCACTCATCCTACACATCTCCTCTGAAGTCATCTTAATGCATACCTTCTAGTTTTAGACATATAGGATTAGTTTGGTCTATGCCAGACTATTCATCTGGACAAAGAGCAAAGATTCTTGCAATTCAGCACATACTTACTTTCTAAACACAAGAAAATCTCTGGATACTAGAAATCCAGAGCAACACACTAAATGCTGGAGGAACTCAAAATGTCAGGCAGCATCATTTTGGGCTGAGACCCTTCACCAAGACAAGGATGTCTTGAATGCAAAGAGCTTGCTGAGTGAAATCAGTCTGGTTTTGCATGAATTTGTGATAATGTTTCTGAGAAATACCACAAGACATGTTGAAGTATTAAAGGTGCCACAGCTGTTCATATATAGTTAGGTAAGCATTGTAATCAGTTGGACTGGTGAAGGAATCTGCAGTGGGTTTTATCAGGATTTAATCCATGACTGTACTTCCTTTTGGGGAAAATTTCAGCCTCCATTCTTATGACCTGAATCTGCTTGATAATCAGTGTTGTAAAGGTTGATTTTTATGTTGCTATTCTGTATTAATTTTAAATCCATTTTATATGAAACATGTACTGTATTAGTTATCAAAATAAAATTATTTTGTAAAAATAATTTGGGGGCTATTGCATAAGCACTTGAGAGAATGTCTTGCCTTATTCATAATCAGTGGATTCATGATACAGAACTTTGGTGATTCTGTTACAGCCACGTGAACAGCCATTGACAAATATGAGATTTTTCCCACAATTACAATCACTAGTTTCAATATTTCAGTCCTAACTCTGAAATTATTGTCAGAAACAGCACATCAAATTAGCCTTCTTATATTTTACTTTTATTGTATTGATGGTAATCTGACAGCAGTAAGTGGGCTCAGGACTGAAAATACCAAGTGCCAAGAATAGAAGACCCAAACACGACATCAGAAAGCAAAAGAAAAACTAACTGCTTGAGTATGTTTGTTATTTCAGATGAATGCCATAGTTTACTGAAACTTTGGTCTGTAAGTCACTTACCTAGAACTTATCCCCACTTAGTTGTGCAAAACATTGTACTTAGCCACCAGTGTCAGATTTTACAAGAACTCTGCAATTCATTCTGTTGAATTTCAGTTTAATCAGCTTCCTGCATCAAGATCATAGTTATGTAGTGTGTTCTGTGATGCTGATTGGGATTGAATTCCTTGCCTAATCAAAAGTAACCTTAAGATTCAAGTCTGATGAAGAGCATATAGGGTGGAAGATCTGAACCATGCAGTTATCTCATCTTAGACCATGGTTTTCATCATTCAGTGCCGCCAGATATCCATGACTTTCTCTAATTAAGACATCCATTGACGTAATGTGATGGTCATCTTCCTCCTCCCCTTTATGGACTCTGCCTATACTTGATCATGATCAGTAAAGCAGCCAGTATAATCAAAGACTCTACTCATCCTCGACATTCACTCTTCTTTCCCTCTCCCACTGTGTGCAAGATACAGAAAGCACGTACCACTTGGCTCAAGGACACCTTCTACCCCACTGTTATAGAACTATTGAATGATTCCCCAGTATAATAAGATGGTTCCTTGACCGCACAATCTACTCTATTATGATTTTATGCCTTATTGTCTACCAGCACAGCACTTTCTCTATTACACTTTATTCCGCATTTTGTTATTGCTTTACCATGTACCATCTCAATGCACTGTATGAAGAATTGATCTATATGAACATACGCAAGGCAAGCTTTTCACTGTACCTCTGTACATGTAGCAAGAATAAAATAATTCAAATTCCAGTGGTTGCATTGAACAGCATATTTGGCATGGCTCCTAGATTTCAAAATGGAGATTGCACAAAGATACCAGGTAACAGCAAGAACCTAGAGCTAACGTCAAGCAAAATAGGCAACAGCTACAGGTCAGTTCAGGTCAGAAACAGAATAATGTAGTGGCTTGGGATGGAGATTTGTGGAGATTAGTAAAACTTTTAATATTTTTTCTCTCTTTGTGCAACCAAGTCATAATTAAGTAGCATTATAAGCAAATGTGAATATGTATGAATATTTAATCGTGTTCCTGGGGGTTGGTTGGAAAGCAAGAGAAAATAAAGAGGGAAAAGGGTATAGTTTCTGACTGGCATACTGGTGCAGCTATTGGGGATGTACCTAAATTAACACTTTTACTTTCAGTCTATTACTTTGTTAGAGCAATTGTGATCTATACTCTTATAATGGAATGAGTTAAAGATGTTCAGAAATTCAAATATTGATAAAAAGCATTGCTGTGGACACAATCTACTCGAGTGTTTCTTGAACAAAGCATCAATTATATTGTCCTCACTCCAGTTTGCCTGCTGGCACCACAGGTCCACAGTAGATGCCCATTTATTTGGCTCTTCACTCTACATGGAACATCTGAACAGCAAAGGCATATGCAGCAGGATGTTCTTTATCGACTACAGCTCGGCATTTAATACTACCATCTCCTCAAAACTAATCAATAAGCTTCATGACCTTGGTCTCAATACCTCCCTGTGTAACTGGATCCTGAATTTCTTCACTTGCAGACCTCAGTCAGTTTGGATTGGCAACAACACCATCTCCACTATCACCATCAGCGCAGTGCACCACAAGCCTGTGTGCTTAGCCCCCTGCTCTACTTGCTTTACACTTATGACAGTGAGGCAAAGCACACCTCCAATGCTATATTTGCTGATGATACCACTATCATTGACCAAATCAAAGATGGTGCTGAATCAGCATATAGGAGGAAGACTGAAAATCTGGCCAAGTGGTATAATAATAATAACGACAACCTCTTACTCAATGTCAGCAAGACCAAGGAGCTGATTATTGACCTTAGGAGGAGGAAACTGGAGGTTAATGTGCCAATCTTCATTGGAGAATCAGAGGAGGAAAGAGTCAGCAACCTCAGAGTCCTCACTATTATCAATTCAGAAGAGCTGTCCTAGGCCTAACACACAAGTGCAATTACAAAGAAAGCAGACAGACACCTCTAGTTCATTAGAAGTTCGCAAAAAATTAGCATGACATCTGAAACTTTGACAAACTTCCATAGATGTGTGGTAGAGAGTATATTGATTGACTGCATCACAGCCTGCTATGGAAACACCAATAACCTTGAATAGAAAGTCCTTTAAAAAAAGTAGTGGATATTGCCCACACCATCACAGATAAGCTCTTCCCACCACTGAGCTCATCTGTATGGAGTGTTGTCACAGGACACCAGCATTCATCACAGCCCCCCCCCCCCCCCGCCACTACTCTCTTCTCACTGTTGCCTTCAGAACAAGTGCCTTGGACAGACACTACCAGGTTCAGGAATGGTTATTACCCATCAGCTATCAGGATCTTGAACCAGGGAATAACTTCACTCAACTTCACTCACCCCATCACTAAACTGTTCCCACAACTTGTGGACTCACTTTCAATGACTCTTTATCTCCTGTTCTTAAAATTTGTTGCTTTGTTTATTCACTATTATTTTTCTTTTGTTTTTGCCGAGTTTGTTGTCTTTTACACACTGGTTGGCTGCCCTGTTGAGTGTGGTCTTCCTTTGATTCTGTTATTCTTATTGAATTTACTGAATATGCCAGTAAGAATACAAATCTCAGGGTTATACAATGACACATACTGCATGTAAATAGATAATAAATTTACTTTGAACTGAACCAGCCAATCCTGTACTTTTGTACTGAATACAGATTTCTTACTGAACATTCTCAGCTTATATACCTACAGGTCAGTTTGGGGCAAAACAAAATTCAAGCACTTCCCGGCAAATCTAGGTAAGGTTGAGTCAGATTGTTCATTACTGTGTCATAACTTTCTTTCTTTCTTTTCTTTTCAAATCTTTTTATTGTATATACAGGAAAAATAACATGAGTACATCGAAGTAACAACACTTGCAAGCCTCAAAAAAAAACCCCATCATCTTAAAGATTGAAAACTTTTTTTCCAATGCTGAAGCAAGGAATGATTATGACATTCAAAGATGTGCTGTTTCTTGCAAAATGTTAATTCAATGGAATGATTCTGCTGTCCAGAGTGCTAACAGTATATTGGAGCATAAGACCTGAAGACCTAGGAACAGAATTAGATCATTTGGCCCATTGTGTCTGCTCAACTATTCAACCATGGCTGATCCTTTTCTTAACCCATCCTCAGCCACACTCCCCACCCTTCTCCCCATAACCTTTGATGCTGTATCCAATCAAGAACCTATCAAGCTCTTCCTTAAATACACTGAACGACCTGGTCTCCGTGGCTGTCTGTGGTAACAAATTCCACAAATTCACCTCCTTCTGGCTAAAGTAATTTCTCCATATCTCTGTTTTAAATGAAAACCCCTCCATCCTGAGCCTCTGCCCTCTTGTCCTAAACTCCTCCACCATGGGAAACATCCTTTCTACATCTACTCTGTCTAGGCCTTCCAACATCTGAAAATTTTCAAAGAGATCCCCCCCCATCCTTCTAAATTCCAGCATGTTCACATCCAGAGTCATCAAATGTTCATCATATGATAACCCTTTCATTCCTGGAATCATACTTGTGAACCTTCTCTGAACCCCCTCTAATTCCAGCACATCTTTTCCTATATGAGGAGATCAAAATTGTTCACAATACTCAAGGTGAGGCCTCACCAGTGCCTTATAAAGATTCAGCATCACTTCCCTGCTCTTGTATTGTAGATCTCTTAAAATGAATGCTAACATTGCATTTGCCTTCCTCACCACCAACTCTACCTGCAAGGTAGCCTTTATGGTGTTCTGCAAGTCACATTGCATCTCAGATGTTTGGATTTTCTCCCTGTTTAGAAATTAGTCTGCACATTTACTTCTACTACCAAAGTGCATCACCAAGCATTTTCCAACATTGTATTTCATTTGACACTTGCTTTCCTATTCTCCTAATATGTCTATGTCCTTCTACAACACTTAACACTACTATTTAACACTGTTTCCTCAACACTACCTGCCCCTCCACCGATCCTCGTATCATCTGCAAACTTGGCAACAAAGCCATTGATTCCATCATCTAAGTCTTTGACATATAACATAAAAAGAAGCTGTCCCAATGTCGACCCCTGTGGATCACCATTAGCCAATCGCAGCCAACCAGAAAAGGACCATTTTTGTTCCCACTCGCTGCCGCCTACCAATCAACCAATGCTCTAACCATGCCGTAATACCATGGGCTCTTTTCTTGGTAAACAACCTTATGTGTGGCACCTTGTCAAAGGCCTTCTGAAGGTCCAAACATCCACAGCATCCCCTTTATCTATCCTACTTGTAGTCTCTGCAAAGTATTACAACAGGTTTGTAAGGCAAAATTTTCCCTTAAGGAGACCATGCTGACTTTGTCCTTTCTTGTCCTGTGTCACCAAGTACTCCATATCCTCATCCGTAGCAATTGACTCCAACTGAGGTCAGACTAACTAGTCTATAATTTCATTTTTGTTGCCTTCCTCATGGAGTGAGTGAAAATTGCAATCATCTAGTCCTCTGGCACCATGCCAGAGTCCACAGATTTTTGAAAGATCATTACTACTAATGCTCCTACAGCCTCTACCACTACCTCTTTCAGACCCTGAGGATGCAATTGATCTGGTCTGGGAGACTTATTTATCCCTACGTCTTTCAGCTTTTTGAGTACCTTCTCCCTTGTAATAGTAACTGCACCTACTTCTCTTCCCTCAGACCCTTCAACATCTGGCACACTGGTAATGTCTTTCACAGTGAAGACTAATGCAAAATACTCATTTAGTTCACCTACCATCTCCTTATCCACTGTTAAATTGTTTCTCTGACTTCATTTTCTAGGGTCCTGTATCCACTCCCATCTTTTATTTTTTACATTCTTGAAAAGCTTTTACTGTCCACTTTGTTGTTTGCTAGCTTGTTTTCATATTTCATCTTTTCTCTCCTAATGATTCTTTTAGTTGTTCTTTGTAGGTTTTTAAAAGTTTTCCAATCCTCTATCTCCCCATTAATTTTTGCTTTGTTGTATGACCTCTTTTGTTTTTAACTTTGACTTCCTTTGTCAGCCTCAATTGTACTATTTTGCCATTTGAATATTTCTTTGTTTTTGGAATACATCTATCCTGCATCTTCCTCATTTTTTCCCAGAAACATATGCCATTGTTGCTCTGCTGTCATCGCTGCCAGCATCTCCTTCCAATTTAGTTTGGCTGACTCCTCTCTCTCATACCACTATAATTTCCTTGATTCCACTGAAATACTGCTAGATCCGACTTTACTTTCTCCCTATCCAATTTCAAGTTGAATGCAATCATATTGTGATCACAGTCTCTTAAAGGTTCTTTTACCTTAAGCTCACTAAAACCTTGGTGTCATTGCTTAAAACCCAAACCAGTATAGCTGATCCCCTCATAGGCTCAACAACACACTGCTCTAAACAGCATTCAACAAACTCAGTCTCTTGAGATTCATTACTAACCTGAATTTTCCCGATCTAGCTGCACATTGAAATCTTCTATGACTATCATAACATTGCCCTTTTGACACACCTTTTCTATTTCCTGCTGTAATCTGTGGTCCACATCTCAGCTACTGTTTGGAGGCCTATATATAACTGCCATCAAGGTCCTTTTACCCTTGCAGTTTCTTAACTCAACCCATAATTCATAGATCCTGAGACATTTTTCTAATTGGCCAGGCAGATGAAAATCTTTTAGCTTACCTGCTTTGAAAATTAAAACTCTACACCCAGGAATGAATGAAGTAATGCTCCTTTTTAATTAATTTGAGAATTTGACAGCGGTTATTTCATCAATGCTGATTTCTCATTATTGAACAATCTCAGGATAAACAATGAAGCCTGAAAAATATATAAGTGGACCCAACTTTTTATCTGGGCTGTGAATCAAAGGGTCTTCTGTGAAATGGTGTTTGTCATCCAAACTTTCTTTGCACCTTTTGAGAGTGAAACTTGTAGCTGTTGTTGCTTTCTCACAAGCACGTTCGGCTGTTGGTCAATTTCAATCAAACTTTGCACCAGTACGGTGCCTGCAGACGATAATGTCCTAACTATAATAAGAATAAACAATCGATCTCAGACATGCTTAAACCAGGAGTTGACCTCAGCTCGGGGAGGAGTAGTTATAGCTAGAATTCATTGGTTCAGAGATTTCCTAGCAATGGATCCTAAGGCAAAATATACAGGTTAGAAAAATAGGAGCAAGGGTGGGCCTTTGAATCTGTTTCCACAATCATAGGTGATCCTCTCCCTAGAAACCATAGTTCCCAACTTGGTCTTTAACCTTGATTACTACTGAGGTTGACTCAAATCATAATCAAATAATTGAACATCATGAATGTCAAGTTTTCTTTCAAGTGCATTCTCAATGTGAAGGTTTCTAACCATCCCACCATACATGCCCACTCGTCAGGTATAAAGATCTAGACTGCTGCTGTTTTTCGAGTGGGGGAGAAAAAAATATTTCATGGAGGCATAGTGTCAAAAAAACCTTTCGTCAACTCCTCTTCTATTCTTCTGAGTACTTTTGATCTATGCCTCTCATTATTCATCCCCTCTAAGGGAAATGCATTCTTCCTATTCATCATAACTCAGTTTCACATAATTTTATGCACCTCAATTAAATTTTCATCAGATTAATTTTAAATCATAGTAACACAATGTGGGTTTGAGTAATAACTTGTTCACCACTGATTTCAGATTGCTGGGTGTATAATCACTCGTTTATCCTGCAACATCACAATCTTTCCTCAAAATGATACTTGGCAATATCCTCGTACTTCTCGCTTAGAATTACTGTACATTCCTCTGGTTTTGTTAATCTGTGAAGAAACAAAAACAACAGTGGGGCTCACCCTCAGCTGTCAAACTGGTGTTTCCAATGAATGTTTATAGATGTCTTTGACATTCTGAAATGTTCTAAATCACTGAAATTCTTTAAGTATTAATGATCATACTAAAATCTTCAAGTTATCACAGAAAAATTAAGGAGTAACTACATGCACACAAATGTTTGCTCACTCACTCACAAACTTGAAAATTACAAACTTACTTAATAAAATTGAATTGATACTCACCTTTCTCCTAACAGTGATTTAGTCCTATTGATTTCATTAGGCCCCCTGTGCATGAATCAGGTAAATCTGGATAAGTTACAGAAAGTTGTAGAATTAATCAGTTCCATCATGGGTAACAGCCTCCAAAGTATCTGAGATATTTTCAAGGAGCAATGTCTCAGGAAGGTAGCGTCCATCATTAAGGACCCCACCACCCAGGACATGCCTTCTTCTCATTGTTACTGTCAGGAAGGAGGTACAGGAGCCTGGAAGCACACACTCAATGATTCAGGAACAGCTTCTTCCCCTCTACTATCCAATTTCTAAATGGACACTGAACCGTGAACACAATATCATTACTTAAATTTATTTGTGTTTTGCACTATTTATCTTAACTATTTAATATACGTACTTACTGTAATTCAGTACTTTTTCTTTCTATACTTATCATATATTGCATTGTACTGCTGCCACAAAGGTAACATATTTCACAACATATGCCAGTGATACTAAATCTAATTCTGATTTTAATCCTAATTCTGATTTTAATCCTAACTCTGATTTTAATCCTAATTCTGATTTGCAGACAGTAAGATCTGAGAAATTTCTGAAAGTCCTTGCTGCTCCACTGGATTTCATGGGTATGCAGTTAGGCAGTGTGAAAGTCCCACATCCTGAGTTGGTTAGTGGAATACAATGCCTTAACCTCCTTTTGGCAATTTCCTATTTAGGGACCCACGTACTGACAGATCCTGACACAGAATTTTCCCTATAGTTTCATACTATACCTCCTTCACTAAATACTTTGAAGTATTTGTTTGGAACCATACTCCATTCTTTTTGTAACTACACTATTCTGTTCCTTAAATAGAGCCTTTCATTTCCATTGTTACGTTCAAAGCTGTTTCAATTTTCCTTTATTTTGCTTGCTGGTATTTTTTTCCCTCAATTGTACTTCCCAAAATGATTCCTGAGAGAATATGGTTTTTTAACAGGAAGGTACTGTAAATTTGGTTTGAATTCAGACTTTCTCCTCCACTAAACTTGCACTGATTTATCTTCAAGTGGTGTTTGTAGTTTTGCAAAACATTTGCAAAATTTAGTTCGGCCTGAAATATAGGCCATCACCATGGAAAGTGCCATTCTCCTTCTCTTCTTGATTTCAGCTATTTTACAGGCATCTGAACTTTCTGTTAATTGAGTCTCCTCTGAGTGACTAAATTTGTCTTCACTTCACTCCTAATTTACTCTGTATCTTGAGGCTGTGATCCCTCGACTCTTAGCCATGGAAATCTTCCTACCATCATCTAGCCTGCAGAATCCTATTAGAATACTGCATGTTTCAATGAAATCTTGTCTCATTCCCATTAATTATCATTGAATACAAGCCTAATCAACCCAGTCTGTCCTCATACAACTGTCCTACCATAGCATCAAGCAAGACCCAGCAACCTTTTGTCATGAGTATCAATAGTTTTCTAAGACCACAGAATCACAAGGAAGGATTTATTAACATGACCAAACCAGACATTGCCAAGCAACATAATTGTCCAAAGAAGCTAATTTTCAGCTGGTAGGAATACAATGTATCGAGTGTCCATACTCCATGCCATACTGTTCATGCAGTGATGATAAAAAGAAATTTGAGTTGATGTATTAAAAACTTTAAAATAAAATCAACAATTCCAGCCTTATATTTTCTCTGCACCGCATCAATTCATGAATTAACTATTTTAATTTGCAATTAAAATTATAATGCACTAAAAAGATTTAGGGTAAACTTTTATAGTGGATTAAGATTGAGATGTGTGACTTAGAGTAAAATATTTCACAAGCTTGTTAATATTACATTATTTATGTAGAGAGTTCATGCTAAATTACTATATCCTCCCAAATTAATAAGGACAAATAATTTTAGTATTGAGGTATGTGAATTGGGCCAGTCGTTTACTTTGGCTGCTTATTTAGTTTGAAAAATCTAAGGATTTAAACATACTATTGAAATGTACTGTTTTCCTTACATTACGTGTAAATTGGATCTGCACTTATCAGTATCTTGCCACTATTAAAAGAGGAAAAAAGGCATTCTTCTCCTGGATCTCTGCCAAAATTATTCTGCAACCAAGCATTTGAAGGTGCGCGAGAGGCATCAGACTGCTTCATCCTTTAATATTACCTGCCTGAAGGAACCATCCCCCATGACAGAGCTGCTGAGATTTACCATTTGGGGATTCTTAGCTCAAATGTACATCATACCACTGTAATCTTGCAACAGATTCATGCTCTTAATCTTCTAATGCCTGCAGGAAGGAAGATTATAATAATGAATATTTGAAAAGTTAACATTTGAAATCTGAGTCCAAGTAAAACTCAGCCATGTGGAAAGAAATCTAAAGCATACAATCAGCCTAATTGAATGAGTTGGCCAGTTTCAACCTAGTAAATCCTTGATGCAAAACAGCCCTTGAGTTGACACAAAGTGGTCCATAAGGAGACACAATATGGGAAATAGAAATATGATATTAAGACGGTCCCAGCTGCTGCTTCCTGTTGAAGTCTCTGTTGATGGTAGTGCAGGGCAGCTGACCATATGTACAGTACGCAGCGCATTAAATCCAAGAAAATTACAGCACAGGGAAGACCATTCTGTCCATTGTGCTCATGATGAACAGCTCAAGTTTCCTGTTGTTGGGTCCTGGTGCTTTTATGACCCAAAGGTTCTTTGGAAGTCAAGAATGAATCATAAAGTTAATTGCTAAGTAATTTTATTAAGTGTTACAGGAACAAAGAATGAGAAGTCTAGAAAACAAAGAAAGGATAAAGGAAAAAACAGTAATGATCATCACATTCTCAGACTAGAGATAATACAGTACAAATTCCACTAATGACAATTAACCTATAAAACTGACTGATTTGAGTGCCGTGACTCCTGTAACTTAGAATTAGGTGTCTAGAAAAATACAGAATCAGCTGTAGCACAATTACTGGAAAATTCACATCCATATAGGTGAATATATAAAAATATAAGCTAGCAAAGGAATGTTAAATTTCAGGAAAAATAACAATTCTTCACTCCAATCCAACACTGTCAAAGTAATTTCTGCACTAAATGGAAAAAAATGCAGATGCTAGATACCTGAAATAAAATCAGAAAATGCTGGAAATATTTGTTAGGTCAGGAAGTATCTGTGGGTGGTGTTACAGAATTAACATTTCAGTGACAGAGGAAGTCTGCAGAAGCTGGAAGTCTAAAGCAACACACACAAAACGCTGGAGGGGCTCAGCAGGTGAGGCAACATCTATGGAAAAGAGTAAACAGTCAACGTTTTGGGCTGAGACCCTTCTCCAGTACTGAACTGTTTACTCTTTTCCATAGATGCTGTAAGACCTGCTGAGTTCCTCCAGCATTGTGTATGTGTGTGTGTGTGTGTGTAACATTTCAGTGAACGACGTTTCATCAAAAGTACTGCAGTGTCATTAGTTTTACCATAGAAGGATTAGAAGTGACTGACGATAGAGTAGGATTGAAGGAGGAGGGTTAGAAGGATCTGAAGCACAAAAATACAGCACTTGGGCCAAAATTCTAAGTAATCACCAGCCAAATGCTATTAGATTGAAAGCAGTAAATGCTGGAAAACCTCAATATTTCAGGCAGCAGTACTGCAAAGAAAAACAGAGTTAATGTTTCAAATCCAAAATCATTCATCAGAGCTGTTTTAAAGTACAAATTGGTGACCTGTGAGTGCTTTATTCCATTTTCGGGTGCTGTGAAAAGAAAACAATTAATTTGCTTATGCTAAACTCTCTCAGCTTGATTGCTGGAACATTTAGGAATGTCACTTGTGGTTGGTTAAATTAACATATTTGTGAAGTAATTGAATTTTCTTCCTCAGTATTCAAAGTTTTCTAATCCAAATACAAATTCAAAATGTTCATGGTGTTCACAGGAGACAGGACTTCAGCTTCGCAAAATAATATGCTGGGATACATAATCAGATGGAGGCATGTAGTTTATCAATGTGCAGATGAGATAAAGGCCAAGTGATGACAGCAGGCTATGAATGAGTACTAGAGTAATAGAAAATTGACATATGGATGGAGGCTTTTAACCCCATCTGTCAATGTCACTCTAGAGTGGATTTTAGGTTCATCCTACTGCCCTGCTGTTGGTCCATTCATCCTCTGAACTGAAAAGTCTGGATGAGCATTTCAATTATTCTTTTACCACCACCCTTTCATTGGACGCCCTCGTACATTCTTCCATGAAGTGATATTTGTTGGACCTGGAGAGGCCACTGCAGCCAGGTATGGCACCACTCTTCCCCAAGGCTAATCCCTGGTTTGCACTGTTCAGTACATTTGTACTTAAACTAAACTTGGATTTTATAAGTAAAATTCTGGAATTCAGAGCATATTAAATTTCTCCAGAAATTCATTGAATGTCTCCATTAAATGGCTGAGCCTTGGACACCAGTAAGGAAGCCTTGTCTACAGACGATCCTGAGATAGATGTTCCTCAGATAGCTTATCTTTGAAAGGGCAGTGCAAGCTGGTATTGTCCTTTAGGTTTGTGACTAAAATTCCTGCTGCCGTCCGTTGAAGTGGATGGTAGAACTTACATCTGGCCGTAATGCCCTTATGATCACAAAGGTTGGCAACATTAAAGATTACTAGAAATAGCAAGCTGATGGAAATCAGATTCGATATCAGATAATACATCACCCTCAATTTCATTAAAGGAACATTAGAGAAGCATGTAATAGCCAATCAAATATAGATTTATTTATTCTGTCCTAATAACCATATTTACTCATGATATTGTTGTTTTCAATGCTGAGCACTTGAATGGAATGTGAGGGTCTGTCCCCTGGGATATTCAAGTCATGAATTTTGTATCTGCTCAGATGCTGTTTCAACACTCAGGATTTAATGATTTTGAGAAATCTGTGTTTTGATGGTGGGTTACTGTGATATCCCCTGGATAACTAAGTAAAAATGATGGTAAAGACGCTCATAAACACAAGATTCTGCAAATGCTGGAAATCCAGAGTCGCGCACACAAAATGCTTGAGGAACTTAATAGGTCAGGCTATGGAGGGGAAGAAGCAGTCACAGTTTTTGGCCGAGACCCTTCATCAGGAGTTCTGATGAAATGTCTCGGCCAGAAATACTGAGTGTTCATTCCCCTTCAAAGATGCTGACTGACCTGCTGAGTCCCTCCAGCATTTTATGTGTTTACTCTGGCAAATACACTCATTCATCCATTTCCTGGTATTTGTAGATCATTTGCTGAAGTCAACTTTCAACAGAGATATTATTCCATGTTTTATAATCTAAAAATGATGTTTAATACCAATGGTCTTGTCAAATTTTCAGCTGCTTTCTCAATTAGAAAATTGGTAGTGTTGGCATGGATGCACAGTGACATTTCGCAGTATTAAGTAATAGGACTAACTGCTATTCCAGGCTGTTGAAATCAGCAGTTGTTTCATAGGGATAATTTCATATCATAATAACGATTATTATATCTTTCTAGATGTGTATTATTAAGGCTAAGGCATCACAGCACATAATGATATTTAACTCATGCAATCCCACCAAGGAGCTATGGTTCATATTGCTGAAAAATAAAACAATTCAGAGATAAGATGTTGCAAAGTAGGAAGCATAAAATGCTGGGAATAGACAGCAGGATAATCCAACGAGAGTCACCAGGTGAGAAATTAACTCATCATTTTTGTTTCAGCTACTAATTGATTTGCTTTGCTTTTATAGCACGTTTTGATGTCAGTATAGTCACTTTTGGGCTGTCGAAAATAATCAAAGGCTTGAACCTCAAGGGGTTAATTGTTTTCTTCTTTATCTCCTCACCACAAAATACATACTCTTTCTTTCCCTTCCTCACTGCCTTCTTCGCCTTCTCGATCCTCCTCACTTGTTTTCTATCTTTCTTCCTTTCTCTCTCATTCTCTTTAAGTCATAGCTTTTCTTACAGAAGCTGATATCTCTGTTAAAAAAAAGATTGTATGTTGAATTTTGGACAGGGTATCAGAGAGTAATATATCAATATTTTTAGTTATGTTGCACACTGCAATTGACACCTTCAAAATCCAATTCCTATACTCTATTTTTAGTGACATCCCATTACACTGAATTGTTTGACTGGCTGCCGTTGGTTAGAGGGTGATTGATGAAGACAATCAATTTAAGTAAACTGAAAGGGCCGTCCTGGAGCTAGATGCAGGAAAACTGATGGGGTTGAAGTCCTCTACAATCCTCCTGCTCATTGCATGCTATGAAAACCTTTGCTGTTTGCTGGCACCTCTTCAAAAAGCAATAATTTTATTTTAAGCATTGAACATCGGAGAACTGGCAATGTAAAGCACAAAATAGTAATGAACATAAAAGTTGCACATATTCAGCAAAGCTAATATAACAAGGAAAGCTTGAAGCTATGCAGACTGAAAGCATTAGTTTGTACAGATTGCTCAGCAGAGATTTGTCCTTTCATCAATCACTCTGATTTAAAAAAAACTGTTGAGTGGAAAAAATAATTAAATTAGTGGACCTGGGCCATTTAACTTTATTCCCAGACTCAGTTATTTGCTGGAAAAGCCTGGCCTGTTTTTAAATCGATATTCTGGTAAATATCTGTTTACTTTGGTTGATATCTTTGCAGCTCACAAAAGTGCAGCATGTTGTCTTCTGAATATACTGTATGTTATGGGCAAAAAGAATTGTGGGTGTACATCTTGTCTTTCGTCATCTCCAGTTTTTCTGAAGGTTTTGAAGCTTACATTGGCTTTGATGTTGGACCCAATCATGCGGTTTATTTTTTAAGCACAGCAAGATCCAATATAAATTGGCAAATGGCAAAGCAGCTGTAACATTTTTTGCCATACTTAAGATACCATTTCAAGTGCATTGTTTTTTTTTGAAATATTGTTTTGGAAATTGAATCACTTTCTGGAAACAATCAGTAATTGACAATTGGTGGTCACACTCAGAATATTTCAGGAAATTAATTTATTTTTTATTTCAAGATTCAGCATGGAATAAGCCCATCCCGCCCTTCAAGCAGCACTGCCCAGCAACCCCCGACCCACCGTGATTTAACCTTAACTTTATCACGGGACAATTTATAATCATCTATTAACCTACCCGCTATGTTTTTGGACTGTGCAAGGAGACCAGAAGGCCCGACTTTAAAAAAAGTAACACTCATTCCGCAGGAAGGACGTACAGAGACCCCCTAGAGGACACCAGGATTGAACTCTGATGCCCTGAGTTGTAATAGCATTAAGCTGACCACTATGGTACTGTGGCACCATGACCTGAGTGCAAACTTCACTCAGAAAATGGTGTAAATGGGCCAGCGGAAATGGTTCAATTGCAACATTTAAGAGAAGTTTGAATAGGTAAATGGATGGGAGAGGTTGGAAGGATATGGTTTGGGTGCACATAGATTGGACTATTCAGAAGATCAAGTCAGCAAGGACTAGATGGACCAAAATGACTACTTCTGTGCTAAAGTACTCTATATTTGATAAATACCCTCCTGATAGGGTATAATACTCCCTGTCCTGCTTCCCGTTCTAATCACTCAAAGAATTGACCCATTGCTCCTGCACTGTCCTGGCCTCAATTTATGATCATTCTCTCTATCATGTTTATAATCACAAAGACTGCCCCAACTTTTCCAAGATTCAACTCCTGACATGCTGAGTTCCACTCCAAAGTTTTTCACTCTGGAACCTTAGTCCCACAAATCCTGAGCACTGAAGCTCTAATCTGACAACCTGAACCCCTCAGCCTCCTGCCTCAGGACTACATTCAGCTTTGTCACCTACTTTGAGAATTCTACAAGGTCTTGACTGGTTCAAAGAAACAGCACTGCATTTGTGCCACACCAGAGCATGAAGCTCTAGTGCTACCAATATTATGAAGATGGGCCCATGACCTTAGTAGTCATCAGCCATTGTGCTGTTCTTTGTGTTGTTATTATGGTGTTCACAAATATATAGTCTGAAGTAAAAATGGTGTTGGCACATTCTTCTCAGGCATTTTTTTGCTTCCACTGTGGTCCTTGTGGATTTTGAGGTAGACCTGCAGGCTGTGGTACAGGTGGAGCTGGTTGGGATGGGTGGCTGGGTAGTTGTGGAGGCGGTGTATTCTGTCCACGTTTTACACTGGCCTCCTCTGTCCTCCTATGTTTGGACAGTGGCATCCAGAATGTTCCTTCTACATTTTGAGTGGTCATAGAATGAGGATTACCATGTGCTGACTGGGTTGTTGCATATTTTCCTGGTGACTTTGATGATATTCCTGAAATTAGTTGTTGTTACAATGTAGGCCAATTTGTGCTTGAGAGCCGCATGGACGTCGTAATGATAAGCAAGTCAGTGGTTTTTTTGCTGATGACTTGAGATGAACATTTATTGGAGAACTTAGGATTGTGCCTCTGGACTCTTCTTCTAAAATATCCCATGAGGTTACAAACATCTTCAAATTCAATGGACCCAGTGTCTTATTTCTGCTCCTATGTCTTATGGTCTTTGTAGCAGTTCCACAGGAAATATTGGCGTGTCAGTGCAGACTTGTCTGATAAAATCTTTGATTAGGACTTGCCACTGAATCATGATTATGCTACCATGAGCTCTAAAAGTTTATCTTTGATGAATTATGCTGACAGGTAAAATTACTCCTCTCCTCATTCTAAGTTCAATAACAACATCATGGCAGTAAACTAGTACATTCAAGCATTTTAGCCCATGATGTAGAAAGCAGAAATTAAGTGAGATTTAAGCAGTCTTTTCTCTGGCAAGTTCATCATCAGACATACTTTATTTTCATGTTAATAACTCTTTAGATTTAGGTAACACAACAAATGAAAAAAGGAGCAGTGATATAATGAAATTATGTTTAAATAGATTTCCTAGAGCAATGTTCTCAATGCAGTCTTCTGCCAGGAACCCAGCTAACCAGCACCTCAGCGTAATGGAGTTTGTTGTAGAGGTTATCTCAGAGCCAGTATCAGTCTCCATTCACAGAATAACTTTGACAGCTCCAACCCTACCCCACTCTTCCTCATCCAACTCTCTTCTCCCATGATCACCAGCTATTGAAGTTGTCAGTTTGAAACAATTTCCAAACTGCCAAATAACTTAAAAAAAGACATTTAGATAATTGTATTTTCAAAGTTAAAAAATACATGCATTCTTCATCAAAATTCAAACAATTTAAATGACCCTAATGTGATTAGACTAAAAAGTATATTTAGCTTTATTCTGGCAGCCATTTGCTCCATTGACTTGGTTCAGTGGGCACACTTTCCTGTCTGAGAACTGAAAGATCTGTGGAGATGTGTGGCACTCTGTTGGACTCCAGAAGAAGGACGTTTAACCCAATGAGTCTATGCCAGCTCTCAGAAAAACCCCATCAATCCCATTCATTCACATATTTCTCTGTATCCTAATCTTTCTCACCTGCGTTTATTCTCGTACAACTCTCCCCTCCCCCCCACACACACACAAGGAACAATGAATTAATAATTAGCAATTAACTAACCACTGAGGTCTTGTCACTAGGACAGAGAGCTGTTTACTGTTTACCAGTGCTGTGCTTTACTACATGCATTTTGAATTATATTTTATTGACTTATTTGCAACCCCCTTTTACTGGGCGTCTTTGGAAATGCGGCTCATTAGCCCCTCAATAACAGCCACTGAATTCTGTGGCGAGAGCCTTCCTTTCTCCAGCTTCTTACGTCTAGGGAGTATATGACTTTGGTCCCACCGAATCTGTGAGGTTGGGATGTCTCACCCACCCAAACCCAGTCTGTGCGAATTCTGTGTGATTTACTGCCCTGCAAAAGCCAGCCAGCATAAAATGGGAGTCTCCATTTGGCAGTGTATGGAGTAAGACGTTTTTTGTCACAGCTCCATCTTTCACAACTTACTTTCCACTGCTAGATCCGTTTCAAGTTTGAAGATTTATTATATTTGCTGAAGGATTTACGATTTAATTACGATGGCTGGAACCGAGTTAAAGAGTGGCAAAACTTCCTGAGCCGCAACAAACAGAGAAATTGGAGGAAGTTTCTACTTCAGAAAGAATGCTCTCTTTAATAGAAGCTATTAATGTGACGATCGGTACGGTGGATACCAAAATGGATAAATTGACGAAAGCTAATGAATTGTTTGAAAAAACCATCCTCGCTATTCAGGAATCGTTGAAGAATTTGGAAGATCGATATCAGATAATTAAGCAGAGTACTCACAGAATTGAAAGGGAATTTGAATTAATGAATCAATTTATTAAAGAACAGGATTTGAAGATGTCTTTTATGGAAAAGAAAATTAATGAGAATACTTCAGAATTATCAAGAATTAAGAAGAAAATGATTGATTTGGAAAGTAGAAATCGCAGGATGAATCTACGTATACTGGGTTTGCCTGAAAATACGGAAACCGGTGAGCCACTAAAGTTTTTTTTTGAATATGTTATATTCACTTTTTAGTGATATTCTCAAAGTCTGTCCGATACTGGACAGAGCCCACCGAATTTGACATCTTAAACCATCAGCCGAAATTAAACTATGTCCTGTAATTCTCTGTTTGCATTATTTTACAACCGAAGAAGCTATTCTTCGGAATGCAAGGAAAAGGGATAAGCTAATTTATAATGAAGTTAAGATTCGTATAGTTGAAGATTTTACCTCAGAGATTTATGCTGAAAGAATTAATATCAGGAAGTGATGGTGGAATTTTTTTAAAGTCAACTGTCACCCGTCGCTGCGTTACCTGGTTCGTCTGATGATTGTTCCACCCAATGCTCGTCCAAAACGGATTGACTCTCCAGAAGATGGTTGGAAATTTATAAAAGAGTTTAAGTCCACTTCATAAGCAATTTGAAAAGTTGATCCTTAGCTGGGAGTGGTTTGTAACGCCATTGATGAAAGTCTGCTCTTCGTTTTATCAATGTTCAGACACAGACTTGGTTAACTCACTTAGATCTATTGTTTGCTTTAACAGTTAATGTAGTTCTGAATTTAACACATATATATTTACTTATTTTTTCTTTGATTTGTAAGTCTTTAATATTAGTTGTATATATTAGTTGATTGGATTTATCCTTTTTTTGAATACATGGCTGTGTATATTAAATGGATTTAAGATGGCTGTCATTAGTTCGGTCTTAGCAACTGTTAGACATAATATGAAAATATTTGGAATCTGTTTACTTCTTTATGTATTCTTTGTTATGTCTTTTAGGTGGTGGTAACTTTTTACTTTGTAAATAGGAGCTGCCAGCTGGAGACTGGGGTTAAAGGTTATTAGATTAGCGTGTCATTCACCTATTGGATGGTTTCTGGACTTTGGGGGAGGTGGGGGGAACTATTAGGTTAGTTTTTTTTGACTGGGCAGTCCTGAGGGGTTTTTCTTTGTCAATAATCTTGTTTTTCTTTCTGATCGAGTCAAGCTTCGCCCTTTCTACCGATTTAGGCTGCGCCTGCGCATTAGATTACTTTATAAAATTTTTTAATTAAATTTTTAATATGGATCTTAATAAAATCAATATAATATCTTGGAATTTAAGCAGTATGAACCAACCTATTAAGCACAAAGATTTTTAAGAAATTAAAAATACTTCATGCAGATATTATTTTTGTGCAGGAGATTCACATCCATAACAGGATGAAAATCGCTTTTTTTAAATTTTGGAAGGGACCCTTATTTCATTCTTTATCAGTAAATAAAATAAGAGGGGTATCTATTTTTATTAATTCTAAAATCCCCTTTGTTCACTTTAATACTGCTACTGATTTAATTGGAAGATATTTAATTGTCACTGGTTTGTTGCGTGGTCAAAAGGTGGCTTTGGTGTGTGTATATGCACCTAACATAGATAGTCCTGAATTTTTTAAGAAGTTATTTTCTGTATTGCTGAATTTAAGTGAATATAAGTTGATTATGGGTGGTGACTTTAATTGTTGTTTTAACCCGTCAATTGACAGATTGTCCACCAATCCAACACTTCCTAATAAAGCTGCAACTTGTATTAATTTTTTTTATTAGAATACAGTCTGGTCGACATTTGGAGATTTAAATTTCCTAAAGAAAAAGATTTTTCTTTTTTTTCACAGGTATACCATAAATATTCAAGAACTGATTATTTTTTCTTGGATACGTGATTGGTGCCCTCTGTTGTTGAGCGTGCGTATGATGTGATTGCGTTGTCAGATCATGCACCTGTGAAACTAACTTTGAAACTCTTTGATAATATTCACATACCTCAGAGGAGATTTAATATTTCATTGTTGCAAGATTCAACTTTTGTAAATTTTATTAAAGAACAATTTTCTTTATTTTTGAACTGAGTACAACTGAGGGAATGTCAAATTTGGTTATTTGGGATGCGATGAAATCTTTTCTTAGAGGACAGATAATTTCATATTCAGTAGGTTCAATAAGGAAAACTAAGGTGGAACTTTTGCTGATCACTAATAGGATTAAAGAAATAGATAAACTCTATTCAGTAACACCTAGTGAAGATCTCCTTAAGGAAAGGTTGAACTCCAAGCACAACATGATTTGCTTTTGACTTTTCCCATTGAACAGCAACTTCTTAAATCCAAAAGCCAATTTTATATACATGGAGACAAGTCAGGCAAAATATTAGCTGGTCAGTTAAAAGCAAATATGGCTAGAAGACAGATCCTGAAAATACGAAGACCTGATAGAATTGCAAACGGTGGATCCTTTTGAAATTAATAAGATATGTATGGATTTCTATTCTAATCCTTATGAGTCTGAATTTTCAGATAATATTACCTTTATGAATAGTTTTTTGCAAAAATTGAATATACCTCAAATCTTTAGTCAAGATATGAATACATTAGATGCACCTATTAAACAAGAGGAAATGGCAAGGGCTATATCCTCTCTCCAATCAGCTAAGGCTCCGGGACCGGATGGATATACAGTGGAATTTTATAAGACTTTAACTGATATACTTATACCTCATTTATGTCAAATTTTCACTGACTCTATGTCCTCTGGGACTCTCCCGAAAACTTTCTATGAAGCTTCAATCTCTTTAATTCCTAAAAAAGATAAAGATTTATCTGAATGCGCCTTATAGACCAATTTCTCTATTGAATGTGGATTTTAAAATTTTCTCTAAGATTTTGGCTAATAGACTTGAGAATATTTTACCTACTGTTATTTCCAATGACCAAACATGATTTATTAAAAATATTCACATTTTAATATTCGAAGATTATTAAATATTATTCACTCTTCTCCATCTAAAGAATCTGAATGTGTTGTCTCTCTTGATGCAGAGAAAGCTTTTGATAGGGTGGATGGTCTTATTTGAGCTTTTGGGAAGATTTAATCTTGGCCTGGGATTTATCTCCTGGATTAAATTGATCTATCATGCTGCTATGGCTGCTGTCATAACTAATAATCAAAAATCTCCCTATTTTAGATTACATAGGGGTACTCGACAGGGATGCTCTCTTAGCCCTTTGTTATTTACCTTGGCCTTAGAACCCCTTGCTATTGCTCTTAGAGATTCTAACACTGTTCAGGGTATTAAGAGAGGGGACAAAATACAGAAGGTTTTGTTATATGTAGATGACCTGTTAGTTTATATTTCAGATCCTAGGAAATCTAATTATTCTATGTTATCTATATTTTCTGAATTCAGTAGTTTTTCTGGGTATAAATTAAATTTACGTAAAAGCGAGTTATTTCCTATTAATAATTACTCAGATCCAAATCATCAAATACCTTTTAGTATTGCTAAAAATTATTTTACCTATCTTGGTATTAAAATTACTAAAAATATTAAGGATTTCTATACATATATAATTTTTTTCCATTAATTGGCTACACCAAACAAATGCTTTCTAAATGGTCGCCTATGACATTATCATTAACAGGTCGAATTAATGCTATTAAAATGATATTTTTACTGAAATTTTTATATATGTTTCAGGCAGTTCCTTCCTTTGTTCCTAAAATGTTCTTTGACAGAATAGATTCTATAATTTTATCTTATATTTGGAACAATAAAAATCCTAGATTGAGTAAACCCTTACGGCAGAAATTTAAAAAAAGGATGGTGGTATGGCTTTGCCTAACTTTAGAATGTACTATTGGGCAATTAATATTCGATATATTACTTTTTGGATTCGCTGTTCAGATATACATGAATGTCCTTCATGGTTGGATTTAGAGGTAAATGCGGTGAAAGGATTCTCTTTGGCCTCTTTACTGGGAGCTCCTCTTCGCTTTTTGTTTTCTAAGATTAGCAGACAAGAATTTAATCCCATTATTAAACATACATTAAGAATTTGGTGTCAGTTTCGTAGATTTTTTGAGTTAAATAATTTTATTCTTTCTAGTTAAATCCATCTCAATTATTTTTTTAAACCATCAATTTTGGATAAGGCCTTTTTAATTTGGAAAATCAAGGGAATAATAACTTTTTCAGATTTGTTTTTAGGGAACTGTTTAATGTGTTTTTCTCAGTTCGTGGATAAATATGATTTATCTAATGCACACTTTTTTAGATATTTACAAATTAGGAATTTTTTACGTGGCTTGTTGCTTATCCACTTAATATGATAGACATTCTCTTTCAGTTTAAACCATTTCAAAATGGGTAAATCTATAAACGGTTATTGAACTCACGAATGATATCTAATGATAAAATTAAACGCACTTGGGAATCAGAACTTCAAGAGTCATTTTCAGATAATCAAGGGAGTAAAATTTTTCATTCGGTTAACAACTCATCTGTTTCTGCCCACCATTCCTTGATACAGTTCAAGTTAGTGCATCGGGCCCATATGTCAAAGGATAAACTAGTGCGCATTTACTCCAATATCAATCCTATTTGTGACAGACGTAATACTGAGCTGGCCACTTTAACTCATATGTATTGGTCTTGTATAAAGCTAGATAACTTTTGGAGAGATGTTTTTAAAATACTATCAAAAGTTTTGGATCTGGATCTACAACCTAATTTGCTTACGGCAATTTTTGGGATTATCCCATCAGAAGCAGGAATTATTCCTGTTTCTGCTCAACGTATGATGGCCTTTTCGACCTTACTGGCTAGGAGAGTCATTTTATTGAAGTGGAAGGATTCTAATCCACCTACCGTCTTTTATTGGCTCTCCTCCATTATGTCTTGTTTAGAGAAAATAAGAAGTCAGACATTTGATACATCCTTTAAATTTGAGCAAATCTGGTGACCTTTTATCCAATATTTTCATTTAATTTAATTTATTACTCTTTCAATCTTTTTTTTCTGAAGTTTTAGATTTGATCAGAAAGTCTTTCCTTTTTTTTCGGTCGTATCCTCAAAATGGACTACCTAGTCCAATTTTTTTTGTTTTTTTTCTATTCTGTAGTGGTTCTTTTTCTTTTCATTTAAAACCCAATGTTTTTTTCTTTTCTCTTCATAAACTGATAAGAGGAGAATTGTCATTTTCATTTTTTATTATATATTTTATACTAGTTTAACAATATCTATGAATTTGACAATGTCTATCTTAATCTTGGTTTATACTGTTACTGATATATACATCTGAAATAATTCTCCTCTTGATTATATCTATGCTCCTTTTAAATCAATAAAAAGATTAATAAAGAAAGAAAGCATAAAATAACAAATCATACATGGCACACAATTAAAAAGAAATATATTTGTGAATGTTAACCAAAGAGTTAATAAAGATTAGAAAGAAAAAAAAACAAAAGGGTTCATTATAATTAAACAGTCAAATGTGCACAGGTTTGAGCTTAAATCTTCTAAAAAGCCATATTTATCTACCCTTGGCAGACCTCCACAACTGGGCTCCGTTGAATCATGTTTCCCACCGGATTGAATCCTATGTCCAGTTCACTGCAGTGTCTTCCCTCTTCATCTCCTGCCAAACAAGACACCAAGACCCACCACTGGTGTCAGTTACAAAACCGCTCCCCCAGCCCTCTCTAAAACCCTTCTCCCCATTCCACTTTCCTGATAGGATGGCCCACGTTCTTAAGCATCCCTTACCTCCAACAGTAACCCAAACACTCTTTCTACAGAAAGACCATTACATGAAATGCCCTGCAAAATTAGCAGTGAAACCTTTGCCAGGTTGTTACATATTTATAGTATAATATTTTCTTTTATGTGCTGTGAGCGATATGTTTTGTGGACACACCATGGTCCTGAACAATTTAGTTCTATATATGTACAATCAGACGACAATAAGGTTGAACATCTTATCACAACGAATGTCCTTAGAATACATGTTTCATTCTTCTAATCTCAAGAGAATGCGGGTTTATTTTACCCACTCACCTCAAAGAACATATTCCTTGTTCCAAGAATAAACCTTATTTCATTCTTTGTAAGGCAAACGTGATTTTCCTAAAATCAACAGGCCATATTATACACACTACATCAAGTATGGTCACACGATACAGCAAGCTTTCCTCACTATTGTATTTCAATTCTCTATTAATACTTTATCTATCATAGTGCCCAGGAGTTTGTCAAACAATGGCAGTAGCTTAGTATGACACTAAATTCTCATATGAGGTCCTCATCCAACAGAGCATGAATTTTCAAGGCCTCCTACAGCATGTGTAAACTAATCTCTTGATCTGGTTTATAGATGTTTCGATTTCTTTACTGATTCAACTGATTTTCCTTTGAATCTTGTGGAGAAAGCTGCAGAAACCTGTGGTTTATGGCTGATGTGTTTAACTGCAAATAAACACTGTCATTTTGCTGTCGGCTCAAATGTGGGTGAGGAAACCTCAGACAACACATGCAAAATGCCATAGACTAGGCAGCATCTATGCATTACTGTTTGGGTGGGGACACCATGTGGGGAAACTAATTTGTTATTGCTGAGAATCAGTTCTTCTCCACATTGAACAATACTTTCAGGGGATTCTGAAATTAACAAGGGAACAGAATATACTCTGAATCAGGGAACTGTGATGTTCATCACCAAGAGTGGCTTTGTAGCACCATTTCATAATGAGCTGGATGTTCCCTGAAGGACGTAGCCATCAGCAGGAGTTTGTAGTGTGTAATGAGTGAATACACGGTTAGGCCTACTTGACCTCTTCTTGACAGATGTATCGAGCCCTGAAAGCAATGACAGAAACACTGCTGCTAATTTCAAGTTGTTGTCCTGTCTGCGTACCCCTCAATGTATCATCTGTCAATCTAAACATACAGGAAACTCAGGAGCTGATCGGGAGGCAGTAACTCTTAAGTTGCGGGTGGCAGGTACCTGGGTGACAGTGAGGAGAGGAAAAGGAAATGGGCAGCCAGTGCAGCGTACCCTGGTAGCTGTTCCCCTCAATAACTTAAGTATACTTGTTTGGGGGGTGGGGGTGGTGTGGTGCAAATGACCTACCACGAGGGAGACACAGCGGCCTGGTCTCTGGCTCATTGGCTCAGGAGGGAAGGAGGATGAAGATGGCGGTGGTAGTGATAGGAGACTCCATAGTTAGAGGAGTAGACACAAGATTATGTGGATGCAATAGAGAGACCTGGTTGGAATACTGCCTCCAGGTGCCAGGCTTGGGGAGTATTAGGTACTTCCACTGTGTTGTTAGGGAGTTTATGGATTTTTATTCAATGATGGACGAATACCATTCAGTCTGCTGTTAGTTCTGAAGAGGCACTTACTTGAAAGTTGTGTTGTTCCCTGGTTTTTTACTGCCCATGTTTTCTGCAGCCGTAACAGATCTGGGTTTGGGAGGTGAAAATGAGTTGCAATGAATCTCTTTGATAATTAAAATGCAAATTAACTACAGCTGATAATTTTCAAACTAAATGGAAATGTAATATAATGTTTAGACCAGGGATTCTTAATCTTTTTATGCCATGGATCCCTTTGGCAGTTCAGTGAAGCCTGTGGACCCCTTCACCGAAAAATATATTTAAATATATAAAATAAAAATAGAAGATTACAAAAGAAACCAACTATATTGAAATATTAAAAAAAAACAAATTTACTTAATAGCAATATATGCTATTAATATATTAAATAATAAGGCTATACATTTAAAATATAGGCAAGTTAACTTTTGTTTGTTAAAGATTTATTTGTCCAAAGAAGAGCAACAACAGAACATATGAGTCAAGGAAGAAACTTCAGAATGACATCTATCACAAATAAGGCTTATATGAGAATAAAAATGAACTAATTTATTTTTAGACATATGAGCCCAATGTACCACCTTAAATTGTAACAAAGTATGTTTAGCACATAAAGAGGACAGGTTAACTAATTGAAAATTTTTTTTCCCATTTTTCCGTAGGTAAATGAAGTTGAACTTCCCTTTTCCATTCAGTCCTAATTTTATCAGATATACCTGAATTTATTTTCATAATCAAATCATAAATGATTGCTATTAAACCCTTCTGATAAGGATTTAAACCTAAAAATTTTTTCTGTGATGTCGAATGGATATGAAGTTGGAAATATAGGTAGCTTAGTATTTTAAAAGTTTCTAATTTTTAAATATCTGAAAAAATGAGATTTAGGCAAATTATATTTATTAGATAACTGTTCAAAAGACATACAACAGCTATCCAAAAATAAATCACGAAAGCTTAATATACCCTTCATTTTCCATACCGAAAAAGCTTGATCTATAACAGATGGTTGAAAGAAAAAGTTAGGTGTAATAGGGGCCTGATAAAATAAATTGTTTCAAACCAAAAGATTTAGAAAATTGAAACCATATTTGTAGTGTATGTTTAATTATTGGATTAACCATTTGTTTATTTAATTTAGAAAGAACAAATGGAAGAGAAGTCCTTAAACTGGAAGTCAGAGAAAACCTTTGTACGGATTTACATTCCAGCTTTACCCATTGTGGGGTTAAAGTTATATCCAAATCTTGTGTCCAAAATATTAAATATAGAATTTTAATTGCCCAATAGTAAAATCTAAAATTCGGCAATGCTAAACCACCATCCTTTTTAGACTTCTGTAAATACTTTTTTACTTAATCTAGGATTTTTATTTTGCCATATATATGAAGAAATTTTAGAATTTAAAGTATCAAAAAAGGATTTAGAAATGAAAATTGGTAATTCTGGAAACAAGTATAAAAATTTAGGTAGGACAATCATCTTAATAGCATTAATTCGACCAAGCATTGATAGAAACAATGGGGACCATTTAATAAACAATTGTTTAACCTGATCAATTAATGGTAAAAAATTATGCTTAAATAAATTCTTATGTTTCTTAGTAATTTTAACACCCAGATAAGTAAAATAATTAGTAACCGTTCTGAATGGTGAACATCTATAAATTGGAACCTGCATATTTGAAGGGAAAAGGTCGCTCTTGTTAAGGTTCAATTTGTAGCCAGAAAAATTACTAAACAGATCAAGCAACAATATTACTGCCAGAATAGATTTTTCGGGGTTAGAGATAAATCATCAGCATATAGTGATAACTTATGTATTTCATTCCCCCCGGTGATACCAAATATATTAGTTGATTCACGAATAGCAATGGCCAGAGGTTCCAAAGCAATATCAAATAATAATGGATGACTCAGAGGACAACCTTGCTTGGTGCCATGAAACAACTGAGAAAAGGGAGATCTTTGATTATTGGTAAATACCGACGCCAAGGGAGTAAGATATATTAATTTAATCCAAGATATAAATATCGGACTAAAATTAAATTTCTCAAGCGTAATAAATAAATATGTCCATTCGACTCTGTCAAACGCTTTCTCAGCATCTAGTGAAATGACACGTTCTGGAATTCTAGATGAAGGAGTATAAGCAATATTCATTGAACTCCTAATATTAAAAAAAAATGAATAATGATTTTTAATGAATCCAGTCTGATCAACAGAAATAACTTGAGGCAATATCTTCTCCAGTCTAGTTGCTAATATTTTAGAAAAAAATCTTGGAATCCACACTCAAGAGGAATATAGGCCTATATGATACACATTCAGTAGGGTCTTTATCTTTTTTAAGAATTAAGGAAATAGTAGCGCCATAAAAGGATTGCGGTAATTTACCTTCAGATAATGCATCCTTAAAAATTCTATATAGCTGAAGTGAGAGGATATTAGAAAAGGATTTTAAAAATTCTACTGTGTAACCATCCGGACCAGGTGCTTTACCTGAATTCATCGAAGAAATAGCATTTTTAATTTCACCTTCAGTAATGGGAGCATCTAATACTAAACGTTCATTGAATGATAATTTTGGAAAATTCAGTTTCCTTAAAAATTCATGCATTGTAGTAGAATCATCAGGAAATGCTTATTGGTATAATGAAATGTAAAATTCCTGTAAGGATGTATTTACCTGATTATGGTCAACGGTCAAGGTACCATCTCTTTTACGAATCTTAAGAATCTGACGTTTGACCAAAGCAGTTTTCAATTGATTGGCCAGTAACTTACCAGAATTATCACCATGTGTATAAAACTGGCTCCTAGTTTTAATTAACTGATTTTCAATCGAGGATGTTAGTAATAAACTATGCTCCATTTGAAGCTCAACTCTCTTTTTATAAAGCTCCTTACTAGGAGTAATGGAGTATTCCTTATCAATTTCTTTAATGTTATCAACCAGCATATGTATTTCATTATTAATTTGTTTTTTTCAGTCCAGCTGAGTATGAAATAATTTGACCATGTATATATGCTTTAAGGGAGTCCCATAATACCCCACTAGAAATTTCTTCTGTAACATTTGTTGAAAAGAAGAAATCGATCTGATCCTTAATAAAATTAATAAATTTGAAGTCTTGCCCTTTTTTGGATAAATATTGGAAAGATATCTTTGATATTATTTCTACAGTTTTGTGTATTGATTTACAACCTCACCCCATTGCTGCAATTTTTGGGTTACCGATGATGGGAGATAGTTACTTATTCCCTTCAGCCTGCTGGATGATTGTGTTCCTTACATTAATGGCTAGAAGATCTATCTTATTGAATTGGAAAGAGGTCAATCCTCCTACTACATTTCAGTGGTTTTCTCAAACTATATCTTGCTTAAATTTAGAAAAAATCAGAAGTGACACCTCTGATCCTTTGGTTAAATTTGAAGAAACTTGGAGACCATTTATTCAACATTTTCATATGATGTAGTTTGACCTTTCTCGAATCCTTTTTTTTAACTAAAAATGTACGGATATAGGAGTGGAGTTAACGACATTAATGATCGTATCCAATGTAATATGTTAGCCCAATTTTGTTTTAGTTTAGTTTAGTTTTGCTTAGCTCAGTTTAGTGTGTTTTTTTTTCTTTTCTAGTTTGTTTTTTTTAGTTTTTTTTCCATTTATCTTTTACCATGTTCAATTATATTTAGAGTTGGGGAGATCTAACATACTTGTACTATCAGCAATTTTATCTTTGCAAATGTTAGCTATTAATAACGTAATCCCATTCTCTGTTTATCAATATTATTGTTATGTCTATAATTTTGAAAATTAATAAAAGGACTCAAAGAAAAGATTTATTTGTAAAGGCTGTTGTTGCTTAGCTTGAATAAGAATATTAAACTGTGGGGTGGTCTTAGACAAAACAATACAAATGTCATGTTGGATATCCTGTCAATATCGATTTTTTTTGTTTTAATGGTTAGAAATGTTGAAAATCCTGATTCACAAAGATATGTTGTTGCAAATGGAATGAAAGCTTGCTATAGCTTGCCTTACAAGATGAGGATAGGCTTTTCTCAATGAACACCAGTATTCCTCAAGGCTGTTTGAGTTAAACTCCCACTGTAGTAAGTTATTGTCCTCAGATGAATAAGTTCATCCTTGTCTAGAACAACATCTTTGATACAGTTTATAGCAGAAAGGAAAGGATGGCGGATCCATGGTTCAACTTTAATAGAAGTAACTTTTGAAAGAGTTCTGAAGTGTTTGGAGGTGTTCATATATGTGTCTCTTCAAAGAAATTGACAAAAAATTTTGTATCTCAACTCCATCTTGGTAAAGCAATTCCTCCAGCATTTGAAAGTTTGCGAAGATGTCGACCTCTACTCTCTTCTTCCATATCAGCAGTTTAGAAAAGAAACCTTATAATTTTTCAGTAGCATCCATAATGGTGACTTCAGGACCTTGAATTGAAGGATTTATTTAATTCATATGGTTAAGAATATCTGTCAGGTAAAGCCAACCAATGAATACAATACTTTTTTGTCAAACTTCCAAGGTTGCATTTTCTTTTTCATTCAGAAAAAGTGAAACTTCTATCCTTAGTTCAAATAAGCGCATTAAGACGTCCTCTGGAAAGCCAGTCAACTTTTGTGTGGTAGAGAAGCATTTCATATTTTGCATCCATTTCTTAACAAAGTCATTAAAAGTGTGATTATTCAGAGAATTGCTTCCAATAAGGTTGATGATTCTCATGGCTGTTGACAAAACTTCTTTCCGGGTTTTTGGAAGTATCTTTGTTGCAGTACATGTCAGTGAAAAAACAATGTGATGATGACTTCAGGAGTTTCCTTTTTCATTGAAGTAGCAAAACCAGATGTACTATGAAGCAACAGAGGAGCACCATCTGTGCAAAGAATATGAATTTTTTCTTTCCAGTCGAAGTTTTGTTTGGCAGAAAAACTATTTACCATTTCCAAAATGTTGATGATCTTTGTAGTTTCCAAAAGTGACTCAAAAAATAGGAATTCTTCTTTGATATTGTCGACATGTGCATAACGAACAAAAAGAAGGAGCTGACTACATTGAGAGATACCTAGTTTCATCCAATTGCATACTGAATGGGAATTGCAAGGTTCCCAATTCCTCAATGGCCTGCTTCAAAATGTTGAAAGGAGTATCAACTATTCTAGATCATATCATATTATTTGATAAGGGGACCACTTCCAGTTTTTCCCTCTGTTCCAGTCGACAAACCATCTTGATCATTTCCAGTGCACATGGCTTTACTAAAGTCTCTCCAATATTGTGAGGCTTCTTTTGTTCAGCAAACTGGTAAACAACTTTACAGGATAATTCAAGTAATGTTTTTTTTATGAAATGCAAACCCAGGCGTTGGAGGTGTCTCAACTTTTTCATCATAATTCCCCTTCTTCGACATTTCAATTTAAATTGGGTGTGCAAAAAAAAAGCTAAAATAAAATATTTTATTCAATTGACATATTTTGAAACTAAATTCTTGTGTGTTTTTTAAAAAAATTGTTTGATAGATCTGCAAAGAAACGGTTAATTAAGTGAAGTGTAAGATATCAACAAAATTTGTATGCCAAGTAAGTAAAACAAGGCAGGTTTTACAATTCATCCAAAGTTATAACACTTTTCAGAGCTTTTAGATACTTGGATAGATACAAGGATTACAGCAGTAGCTTAGGTGTTATGTCCTTCCTGGAATTCAGCTACTGTTGTGTATTAAGTTATGTGACTTCCTGTGCCTTTCTAGTAATAATGGTTCTCATATCTGATATATCTTGCAGTATTTTTGCAATGTTATTTTTAAGATGTGCGGTATTTTCACGGAATAATAATACATGAACACCACTTATAAGACATCCTGAGTGTGCATGTCCTTACTGCGTAACACGGAAGTGTACAAAAAGGAAGAACTAAGAGAAACACAGAACTTGCATCACTGTGCATGACCTGTATCACTTCCCAGTCTGTTAGCAATAATAAGATGTTGCTTTAAATAACGCACTTTAGCAATTATTACAACTGTCAACAAGTTTGAACTTGCCTGGTCTACACTCGTAGCTTGCACACCTATCTGTATTACAGAAGGCCTTATAATATGGAGAGATAAGAATTTTCATTTGAACTGTCCAATTTTGCAAAACATAATCAATAAAAATGACTTACCTCCTACGCATTGGTCAACAAGCAGTTGTAGATAGGGAATAATGGAGAGCAGCGTAGATGTCTGGAACAGAAAGTTGAGAACGTGCGACTTCACTATTTAGTGGCTGGATGCCTAATAGATACGGGCTGCCCAAAAGTTGGCCTGCTACGCCATGCAAGTTGCTGCAGACAGCAAGACTGCAATCACAGTCGATCTAGCGGCAGCACTAATAACTACTGTAATTTTGAAGTAGTAATGATATTTTGAGATATTTGTAACAACTATAATGTGTTATGAAAATCGGTGATTTCTATTGGTGACAAAGTCACAGATACTGCTAAAACTACTGTGATTTGTTGGCTACGTTCATAATTGAAGGAAATGCTAAATTGCAGTTAGAGGTTAGTGAAAATAAAGGTGTAAATTTTTTCCCATACCAGTTCACGGACCTCCTGGAATCTATCCACAGACCCCTGAGGACCCCAGGTTAAGAATGCCTGATTTTTGATGAATCTGGATCTGACTTCCTAGATGTAGTGGATAGAAAACGAATAATGAAAGGACTAAATAGAGAGTATGTGGAGAGGATATTTCCTACAGTGGGGAAGGTCTAGGATCAGAGGACACAGTCTCAGAATATAAGGAGGAAGAATTTCTTTAGCTAGGATGGCTGTGGAGGCCAATTCATTGGGTATATTTAAAGTGGACATTGATAGGTTCTTGATTAATTAGGGTGTCAAAGGTTATGGGGAGAAGATATCAGAATGAGTTTCAGAGGGTTAATAAGTCAGCCATGTTAGAATGGCAGAGCAGAGTCAATGGGCTGAGTGTGCTAATTCTGCTCCTATGTTTTATTGTCTTATAAAACCAGCATCCTCTTTGGACACCATAATGAAATATATGCATTAGTCCCTGCATGTGTAGGACATCAAGGCAGAACCAGAGCAACAAAATAAGATGGTGATGCTCCTGATCCTCTTGCGTGCCCCTTTCACCTCTTGGCTCAGTGACTATGACACTTGACATGAGATGGTCTATCTCTTTGTATGTATACAATATGGCAATCAGAAAGGGATTGAAAGAGTCCTTTTTGAAAATATTATTACCATGTTACATAATTGTACAGAAGCTAAAGTCAAACAACAACCCATGATTCTCAGTGCAGGGCAATTTGTACAAGTTTAAATTAAAATAAAAGTTTTCTGCAAGGAAGAGGTAATATTCAAGTCGTTATGTTACTACTTCTCTCCAATTAATTTTCATATTTAGGCCTATTTATTTCGGCTTGAGAGAAGCAGAAGTAAGGTACTTAAGTAAAACCAATAGATGCTAATTATGGTCAGGAAGTACTCACAGTGAATTATTTGTTATTTCTATATATCAAATACTTATTTATCATTTAGTAATTTTAATGGTCATGAAAATTTAAATGTCAGGATAAATGAAAATAGAACTTAAATCTGTTATTTCAATGGCTCTGATCTGAAATTACAGCTTTTCCAACAGCTAATAGTTCAGTTTCAACAGCTCCCACTGCAAGGAATGCCAGCCTTCAGGGATTATAGCCAGAAGCCTTTGAAATTTATCTGCTCTGACTTAGGTCTGTACCTGATTAGTGGAGGGCAGTTGTGGTAGACATTATCTCTAAGATTTATTTGTCACCAGGGACATGTAAAGTCCTTGCATTGATCTCTTTTCTGTTATCAACTTTCACAGGAAGAGCCTTATGTGATGTTTAAAAAGTCGGATAAACCTCTTTATGGAAATAGCCGATTTGAGGGATTCTGCATTGACCTCCTCAAGGAATTGTCCAATATCCTCGGATTCACCTATGAGGTCAGACTGGTGGATGATGGGAGATATGGAGTTCAGGATGAAAAAGGACAATGGAATGGAATGGTCAGGGAACTGATGGATCATGTAAGTAATTTTGCTTAGAAATATTATAAATACAATAAAAGAAAAACCGTCATTTTCAATGGATTTTTTTCACTACAGTATGTCCCAAAGGGCTTCACAATCAATTAGGTACTTCTATAATGTAGAAAGAGTGCCATAGATGGACTTCGTAAAAGCTGGTTTCAGGTAGCATGTGCATATGATTACAGGGAATGTGATAAAGAGAGCACTTAAATATTTCTTTTGTGAGAATCTTTCATTAATAGTATGGATTATGTAAGAATTACTGGCTCTACAGATCTGCAATAAGATGGCAAGAAAATGTAAAGAAAAATAACAACTGCAGAGGATTATTTCATATAATGTACATCTAATTTCATGCCTGAAATATCTTATTACTTTTAATTGTAACTTAAGGAGATCATGTTGGCATAGTAACTTGACTTGGACAATACCTCAGCACATTTTCATTTGGAGGAATCGTCATTCAAGTTGCTGGCCTGTCATAGGTATCGACTGCCTCTTCTGTGTGCTTAGCCTTTGATATTTTCATCCATATCTCCTTACAATGTAGAATGGAGCTCTTCAGCCCATCGAGTCTATACCAGGTCATAGGACAATCCCTTTTCCCCGCTAATTTTAACATATTCTCCCCACATTACTATCAACTCCTCCCTGATCTACCCCACCCGACCACAGTTAGGGCAATTCACAGTGCCCCATTGACCTACAGGACTTTGGGATGTGAGGGAGTATCTGGTAGAAATGCAAGTGGTCACAGTGTGAACAACCAAACCTAGCAAAAACAAAGGAATGGAATGGTGGAGAGAGGAGGGGAATGACTCACATCCAGGGCTCTTCATCTTATGTTCTCGATATTTATTGCTTACTTATTATTGTAATTATTTCTTGTTGTATTTGCAGTTTGTTGTCTTTTGCATACTGGTTGAATGTTCAAGTTGTTTCAATCTTTTATTGATTCTATTATGATTATTATTCTATTATGGATTTATTGAGTGTCCCTGCGAGTAAAATGAATCTCGGGGTTGTATATGGTGATATTTACTGTGATATTAAATTTAAACTTTGAAATGTGATTCTCAAATGGGGAAACTCTGGAAGTATTCATTTGGTTATGGTGTAACTTTAGGACAACTAGGTCCCTGTTGTTACTGTTGCACTGACATTGAGAATGGTTTGTATGTAGAGGTCTATTCAGTGATAAAAATTCCCAGATTGATTCCTGGGATGGCAGGACTTTCATATGATGAAAGACTGGATCGACTAGGCTTATACTATCTGGAATTTAGAAGATTGAGGAGGGATCTGATTGAAACGTATAAAATTCTAAAGGGTTTGGACAGGCTAGATGCAGGAAGGTTGTTCCCGATGTTGGGGAAGTCCAGAACGAGGGGTCACAGTTTAAGGATAAAGGGGAAGCCTTTTAGGACCGAGATGAGGAAAAACTTCTTCACACAGAGAGTGGTGAATCTGTGGAATTCTCTGCCACAGGAAACAGTTGAGGCCAGTTCATTGGCTATATTTAAGAGGGAGTTAGATATGGCCCTTGTGGCTAAAGGGATCCGGGGGTATGGAGAGAAGGCAGATACAGGGTTCTGAGTTGGATGATCAGCCATGATCATACTGAATAGCGGTGCAGGCTCGAAGGGCCGAATGGCCTACTCCTGCACCTACTTTCTATGTTTCTATGTAAAGGTGGCAAAATATTTGCTCAGGTTTTGGATTCAGTATCAGTTTTTTTTATCACAACATGAAATTTGTTGTTTTGCAGGAATAGTACAGTGCAGACATAAAATTAGTATAAATTGCAAAATAAATTAATAATGCAGGAGAAAAGGAGTAATGAATAGCATTCATTGGTTCATGGACCATTCTGGAATCTGATGCCTGTGGGGAAGAAGCTGTTTCTGAATCATTGAATGTGGGCCTTTAGTACCTCATCCCTGATGGTAATAAGAAGAGGGAGAGCATGCCCTGGGTAGTAATGATGGATGCCACTTTCTGGAGGCAGTGTTTCTCGTTGACGGTCGCAATGGTGGGGAGGCTTGTTCCTGTGAAGCAGCTCACTAAGTTTACAACACTGTGTGCGCTCTTGCAATCCTACGCATTGGAGTCACCATACCAGGCTGTGATGAAACCAGTCAGAATGCTGTCCACGTACATTTGCAAAAATTTGCAAGACATACCAAATCTCCTCAAGTTTCTCATGAAGCAGAGCCACTGGCATGCCTTGTCCATGATTGCATCTCCGAAATGTTAATACCCAGAAACTTAAAGCTGCTTACCCCTTCCACTAACAAGGACTGGTACATATTCCTCCGAGTTTCCCTCGCTGAAGTCCCCAGTCAGTCCTTTGATCTTGCTGATGAATCTTGTTGCTGTTACTCCACTCAACCAGCCAACTTGCTTCACTCCTTTACACCACCTTGTCACCATTTGAGATTTTAGCAACCACAGTGGTGTCATTTATGAATTTATAAATGAAGTTTGACATGTGCCCAGCCACACAGCTGTGAGTATAGAGAGAGTACAGTAGTGGACTAAGCACACATCCTTGAGGTGCACCTGTGTTTATTGTCAGTGTGGAGAAATGCTAGTATCAATCTGTACTAACCGTGGTCCCCCGATGAGGAAGCGGCAGATCCAGTTGCAGAGGGAGGAACAGAGGCCCAGATTTAGAAACTTGATGATTACTACTGAGGGGATGATGGTATTGAATGCCAAACTATAATTGACGAACTGCAGCCTTATGTATGCATTGTTGCTGTCTATGTGCTCCAATGCAGAGTGGAGAGCCAGTGAAACTGTGTCAGCTATATAGACCTGTTGCAGCAGTAAGCGAATTGTAGTGATTCATGTTCTTGCCCATACTGGAGTTAACTGTAACCATAATGAACCTCTCAAAGCACTTCACTATGGTAGATATGAGTACTACCAGTTGATAGTCATTGAGGGCAGCTTCTTGAGCACCAGTACAACTGGGAATTATGGAGTTCAGATACATAATTCCCTGAAAGTGGCGTCTCAGGTAGACAGGGTTGTAAAGAAGGCTTTTGGCATCCTGGCAATTCATAAATCAAAGTATTGAGTATAAGAGTTGGAATGTTATGGGGAGGTTGTATAAGATATTGGTGAGGCTAAATTTGGAGTATTGTGTACAGTTCTGGTCACCTAACTCTAGGAAGGATATCAGTAAGATTGAAAGAGTGCAGAGAAGACTTACGAGGATGTTACTGGGTCTTCAGGAGTTGAGTTATAAGGAAAGATTGAACAGGTTAGGACTTTATTCCTTGGAGTGTAGAAGAATGAGGGGAGATTTGATAGAGGTTTACAAAATTATGAGGGGTATAGACAGTGTAAACGTGAATAGGCTCTTTCCACTTAGATTAGGAGAGATAAATACGAGAGGACATGGCTTTAGGGTGAAAGGGGAAAGGTTTAGGGGGAATATTAGGGGGAGCTTCTTCACTCGGTGGGAGTGTGGAACGAGCTGCCATCTGATATGGTAAATGTGGGCTCATTCTTAGGTTTTAAGAATAAATTGGATAGGTACTTGGATGGGAGTGGTCTGGAAGGTTATGGACTGGATGCAGGTCAATGGGACTAGTGGAATAGTGTTTTGGCACAGACTACAAGGGCCGAATGGCCTGTTTTCTGTGCTGTAGTGTTCTATGGTTCTATAATTACTGCCGTTTTGAAATAGGTAAGATCCTCAGAACGCAGGAGTGAGAGTTTGAAGATATCCTTGAACATTCCAGTGAATTGGCTGGCACAGGCTTTTAGTACCTGACCAGGTATAGCACGAGGGTTTTGTAAGGGTTCATACTCTTGAAGGATGTTCTGACATCCTGGAGGATCACTGGATGGTGTAGGGATTTGCACAGGCATGGGTTTATTCACCCTTTCAAATTATGCATAAAATGTATTGAACTCTTTGGAGAGTTCTGGTTTGCTGGTCTTCAACACCACAGATTGAACCATTGGCAAACTGCAAATCTCCTGGTTCATCCAGGTCTTCTGCTTTGGGAAGACTCAGCATGTTCTCTAAGGAACATGCTCTTCCATGTAGGTCTTGATGGAGACAGTGATGGCTGTAGCATATTAATTCATATTCAAAGATAGTTCCCTGAATATTGCCCAGTCCACTGATTCCTGTAAATGCTCCTCCACCTCCCTTGACCATACATTTGTGGTCCTCAGTCTTTGCTTCTACTCCTGAAGTACAGCCAGGTGGTTGGAATGCCAAAGCGCAAAATCTTTGGCATATTAAATGTTCCTGATGGTGGTGCAGGAGTGCTTTCATATCTGACCAGCTCAAAACGAGTAAAACTTTGTATACTTTCTAGGAATGGATTAATTGAACAGTTCCATTATGGTAGGTGGAAATCTTGTTAAGTTGTTGTGTATGTTGCCCTGTTGGCAAGCCATCAGTATACTGATGAGCCTGGTTGCAGCCCCAAAAATCTACAGGAGAGATGAAGTCAGGCAAGAAAGATGATACAGTATGGATCTGGGTAGAGGTGTCATGGAAATCTGGGCAGTGATCCTAACCATGGAAGAAAGGGTGAATTTGATTTTTGCGGATACAGTGGGTGAATCTGGCACTGTATGAGTGCGTGAGTCTGACTCGCAGGGGCAGTGGATGAATCTGATGTGATGGTAGGATTGAATCTGATGTTAGAGCAGGAACCTGACATTGAACTTGGCACTGGATGATCAGAGGTGGGCGAAGAGGCAACACTTCGTTTTTTTTTTTGGAAGCACACCTCTCACCTCCCCACCACCACCCATTTAACTGCTGTCATTTTCAAGAAGAATCCAAGTTTCTGTGCATTAATAAAAATATATTATATCAAATTGTCCTTAAAATATCTCAGTATCTGACCTAACTTGCCTCCAGTAAAACCAGAAATACAAACTAGAGATTGGTTTCGGACTTGAAACATTTTTATCTTGCCTTCCATCTGCAATCTATCTATTCTGGGGTTTGAGATTCTTACCTTAGCCTCAGCTTTAATTTAATATGGTAGCGGTGTGCTACACGCAGCGCTAGAATAACGACACGTAGTCGGCGAGTTGGAGTTGCGATAAAAGAGATTTATGCAAACTTCGCGGCCTCCTTTAAAGCCTTCCCGTTCCCGCATTCCCCGGGCGGGACTGCTGTGGGGAATGCATTAGCATCGCGGCATTTGCCAAGGCTTCGTTGGTTTTAACGAAAGCGGCCGCACCCTCTTCATCCCAAGTAATGTCCTTGCCCTTACTGGACATCAGGGTGAACAGGGGGCGCATGATTCGGTCTGCTGAGGGGAGGAAACGGTGGTAGAAATTCACCATACCCACGAATTCCTGCAGGCCTTTGATTGTGTTGGGTCAGGGGAAGTGGCGGACCGCGTCTACCTTGGCGGGCAGTGGGGTTGCCCCGTCTTTAGTAATCCTGTGGCCCAGGAAGTCGATGGTGTCGAGTCCGAACTGGCATTTGGCCGGGTTGATTGTAAGGCCGAATTCGCTCAGCCGGGCGTAGAATTGACGGAGGTGGGACAGATGCTCCTGACGACTACTGCTGGCTATGAGGATGTCGTCCAAACAGATGAATGCAAAGTCCAGTTCGCGTCCCACCGCGTCCATTAGCCGCAGGAACGTCTGTGCGGCATTCTTTAGGCCGAACGGCATTCGGAGGAATTCGAAAAGGCCAAATGGGGTGATGAGTGCTGTTTTGGGGATCTCATCCGGATGTACCGGGATTTGATGGTATCCCCGGATGAGGTCTATCTTGGAAAAGATCCTTGCGTCGTGTAGGTTTGCTGCAAAGTCTTGAATGTACGGCACAGGGTAGTGGTCTGGCGTTGTAGCCACGTCCAGTCTGCGGTAGTCACCGCATGGTCTCCAGCCCCCAGTTGCCTTGGGCACCATGTGCAGGGGGGAGGCCCATGGGCTGTGGGACCGTCGTATGATCCCCAATTCCTCCATCTTCTTGAACACCTCCTTCGCCAGTTGGAGCTTGTCCTGGGGGAGCCTTCGAGCACGGGCGTGGAGGGGTGGTCCCTGGGTCGGGATGTGGTGCTGTACTCCGTGTCTGGGCATGGCTGCCATGAACTGCGGTGTCAGAACTGATGGGAAATCCGCCAGAACCCTGGTGAATTCATCGTCGGACAGCGTGATGGAGTCCAGGTGTGGGGCTGGCAACTGTGCTTCACCCAGGGAGAACGTTTGAAAAGTCTTGGCGTGGACTAATCGCTTCCCTTGCAGGTCGACCAGCAGGCTGTGGGCTCGTAGAAAATCCGCCCCCAGGAGTGGTTGGGCCACGGTGGCCAGTGTGAAGTCCCACGTGAACTGACTGGAGCTGAACTGTAGCCGCACAATGCGGGTGCCGTAGATCCGTATTGTGCTGCCATTTGCAGCCCTCAGGGTGGGTCCCCGTTCTCTGTTGCAGGTGTCGTAACTCGTTGGAGGTAAAATGCTGATCTCCGCTCTGGTGTCAACCAAAAAGCGGCATCCCGACTGTTTGTCCCAGACATACAGGTGGCTGTCCTGATGGCCAGCCGCCCTAGCCATCAGCAGCGGCTGGCCCTGGCGTTGCCTGGGGATTTTCAGGGTGGTCTACAGCGGCAGGCCTCTGTGCCCCACTGCTGTTGGTAGAAGCACCATTGTTCGTTGGGCTCCTCACTCCCGTCGCCGGGTTTTGTAGGCTCTGCTGCCGGGCCTGGTCTGGTCTGTCGTTGGGCACGCGGCTTGGTGATCTGTGTGACGGATGCCCCTCTCTCCTTCCTGGCATTCCACAGCACATCTGCCTGGGCCGCCACCTTCCGGGGGTCACTGAAATCTGCGTCGGACAGGAGCAGGCATATGTCCTCGGGCAGTTGCTCTAGGAACGCCTGCTCAAACATGAGGCAGGGTTTGTGTCCTTCAGCCAGGGCCAGCACTTCGTTCATTAATGCCGACGGCGGCCTGTCTCCCAAACCATCCAGGTGCAGTAAGCGGGCAGCTCGTTCACGCCCTGAGAGTCCAAAAGTCCTTATGAGCAGGGCTTTGAATGCTGTGTATTTGCCGTCCTCTGGGGGCGACTGTATAAACTCCTCTACTTGCGCAGCTGTCTCCTGGTCGAGGGAGCTCACCACGTAGTAGTAACGAGTGGAATCGAAGGTTAACTGCCGAATGTGGAATTGCGCTTCTGCTTGTTCGAACCATAAGCCGGGTCACAGCGTCTAGAAGCTTGGCAGTTTTAACGAAACTGCATGAACAGATGCAGCATCGGTCATCTCTGGTCCAAATATCGTTTGGGCCGTCGGGGTCACCAATTGTAGCGGTGTGCTACACACAGCGCTAGAATAACGACACGTAGTCGGCGAGTTGGAGTTGCGATAAAAGAAATTTATTCAAACTTCACAGCCTCCTTTAAAGTCTTCCCGTTCCCGCCCTCCCCGGGTGGGCCTGCTGTGGGGAATGCATATTCGCAGACCCTTGCCGCGAGCGGGATTTTCCCCCTGTTGGTGAAGATGGCCTGGCGCCCTTTGGGGCCGACCTCTCGGCCACCGTGCGCTGTTTTGTGAGCTGGTTCGTGTGCGCTGGAAAGTGGGTCACCACAATATGATAGTTTGTAATTAAGTGCTTTCCAAGAGTTCATCCCATATGCGGTAATATCAGCTGTTGCAGCGCAGAATTCCTCTTACACTATTGCAGCCGCCCTTTAGTAGCATTTTCTTGACAGGCATCTCCCAGCTTCTGCAACAACTGATTACTTCAAAGTCTGATATAATTCCATGTTGATGTAAAGGTCTTGCCAATTGCCTCATAATATGTTCTCCCGCAATTCCTCATTCGATTAGTTTAGAATAATATAAAACATTAAAATAAATCATTTAATGTTTCTTCAAAATTATGGAGACAAAATTTGCAGATAAATAGCTTAAGTGTTAGGAAACTGTTGACCCATTGATTCATTTTGGAGTTAAGTTGGAAGTAATGGGGATGTCACCACTTTTTCAAGCTGCTTAGTACATGGCACATCAAGAGAAGTTGCTGCAGCAAGAATGGCATTAATTGAATCAAACATCACACGGTACAGCTCAGACTTTCACCATACTCCTATTTTACATGGCTGTCAGTCCAGTCTCAGATGGGGGTCAGGCGTAACCATAGTACAGTGCACTGTATGCAACAAGAATTTGAGACTTAAGAACTGGCATTTATGTCACATCTTTCATGACCTTATAAAATCCTGAGGACATCACAACCACAATCACAATCACAATCGGGAGTGCAGTTATGGAGAAATGCAGCAGTTAGTTTGCACGCACTAAGACATAATGAACAACAGTGAGAAAAAGGGGGAAAAAAAGCCTATTATTCATATTGCTTAGTTAAGGGGTGATTGAGGGCCAGGAAAACTTCCTGCTCAGCTTTGAATGTTGATACAATATAATTCTGGTATGGGGCATGAACTCATTTCCTTTTAACATAGAGACAGTCAGGTTTGCTAACATTGATCTAATTATGAACATAAGAACATATTAGGAGCAGTTGTAAGCCACTTGGCTCTTCAGTCCTCTCCCGCCATTCTATAAATCTGATCTGCTTCAAGCCTCATGTCCGTACCAACTATCTTTTTTTTAAAAAAAATTCTACTTCTTCAAATGCCCTTGATGACCCAGAACATTTTGGAATAGAAATTTCACCAGATTCTTCAGCTTCCATGAGAAGATGTTCACATGCATCTCTCTGTTTTGTGATAACAGGTAGTTATGGCTGGATTTTGCAGTACTGTGGAAATTTCAATTAATATGGTATTTGTGGGGATTGTTTTGCTTTGCTTTGCATACAGCGTGATGCTATTAATGTTCCGCTGTATCTTCACCAGGTAAGTTAGCTTAACATCTGTCAGTGGGAAAATGTGGGAGGACTGATTAACATATGAGAGCAATAGGTTACAGAAAAAAAATAGGGTGATGGGTTTGAGATTTGGCATTAGCTTACTGGGCTGAATGTCATGTGAAAATATGAGAAATCTGGCTACACAGGAATACAGGTCAGTTGGATCAGCCATGGCCTTATCAAATGGTGGACAAGGCTTGAGAAACCACATTGTCTACTCCTGCTCCTAACTGGGATGATCAGATTGTGACTCATTTATATGGGGTTGGGGCAGATTGCCTTAGTTGCCATCTTGATTCGTGTTAGTGATCATTTCAAAGATGTGCTTTCTTTCCAGGTTGCAGATTGTGTTCTGGTGCTACTGATGGTGCATAGTTTGAATGGATGCCTAGATTAGAGTTGGTAAAGCTGCCTTGAATCTATCCCGTTTTACATGAGTGCAGTAAAAGATGCATGGCAAGAAATTAGTTTGCATTGCGCAGTACTTCCATGTGTTATGCAATCCAATTTCCCTGAAAAAATGAATAGAGAATGACAACTGGGGACTCACAGTCTGACTGGGCACTTCCATATGACTGTGGTGTAGCTGATGGAGGATATTGCGCTTGTTCTGACTGACGTAACACCTTCAAGATGCAAAACGGAGAGCTAAGCAAAATCAGTAGATGAGAAGGTGTGAGGAGGTCAATCTTGAAGGTTTCTACTGTTGATACAAGGGGGAAGAGGGCTGAGTGAATAGGAGGGCTATTTGATCTGGTGAGGTGAGGTGTTAAGTGATTAGTCAGCAGAGGTTGTCATTATGATCAGTGGTTGGGTCATAAAGACAGGCAAGTTTATGATGGAGTGGTTGCTCCTGCTTGTAATCCATTTCTCCAGAGGGAATTAAGGAGTGGGAACTTTGCTTGAGTTGGTCTGCTCTCAGTATTTTATTTAAAGATTTTCTTTCTGTACTCTCATGTGATGCTGACTATTATCCGTCCTCACTCCCCCAAGTTAGTGACACTTCCCTCAGTTGATGGCTCACGAATGTCTGTTGCCTTTTCCACCCGGCATCCTCACTCATGATTTCAGAGGAGTTACATTTGTTGGATCTGAAGTATTATGAGATCTGTGTTCTGGAATGGGTAGTTTTAGTTCTTCATGGCAGTTCCTCAGCAAATGCTCTGATCAGTTGGAGGACAGATTGTTCTGCAATTAAAAAGCAGTTAAGCAATTAAACAAAGATGGCAAAAGTAAATCAAAGCCAGAAATGGATTCAGTAGAAACACTTTAAAATACTTCTCAGTGCTTAAAAGCACAAAAAAATCAAACTCAATCAAGAAAAAAATTGTCTTCTACCTGCCTTTCCTTGTTGCAGCCATTGGTCGCCAATGAAATAAACAGTGTGTGTTCAGTGCAGTGGGTCCTCAGCCCGTGCTGAGGGATTGTAGTAAATTACGCTCTACTATTTTCTCCCTGTGACGACAGGATTTACCGCAGGTTCTCTGGTTTTTCCTACATAGTGGGGGATGGTAGCTTAATTTGTCACTGTATGTTACCCTTATGTTGATTATTATCAACTGATCTAGGTTGCCCAATTCACTGCCCAACTCTTAATTAATCAAACCTTGCACTTTATTGTCTCTGTACAGACATCAACTTAACTATGTTGACCCCCAGCAAACAAATTAAAACATGAACTCTACCATTCCCTCTATACCAATACTTTCTCAGAATATTTCTCCAATTTAAACATTAAAATAGGGTATACTCTGTTGGCCAAACGACTGATCCTTCTTCTTCCGGCCCCTGAAATGGGGGGTTTCCTCACGGTAGTCTCCAAAGTGCTTACTGCTTTGTATTTGAAGCCTCTCACTTTTATACACTCTTTATCAGTTCAAATGTTGCAATTCAATCTCCTTGACACTGGCCTACCTGGTTAACGTGTGTCTGCTGAAAGAAGCTAGGTCTTCTTTCAGTTGGCCCTGATGAAGGGTCTCAGCCTGAAACATTGACTGTACCTCTTCCTAGAGATGCTGCCTGGACTGCTGCGTTCACCAGCAACTTTTAAGTGTGTTGCTTGAAATTCCAGCATCTGCAGATTTCCTCGTGTTTGCACTAGTAATTAATATCTCTTTGTTCTGAATCGGAGCAGACCCAGCCAGTTAGTAGGATCAAGATACTCGGGTCAGACACAGACACCCTTATTCATGAACCTGCATGTTCTATCATACCAAAGAATGCCGCACAAATAACTTCTTATTAAGAAATTATCTCCCGTTCAGCAGATCATCAGAAGCCTCTAATGTAAAGCACTTTGATGCAATTATTCCTGAGTAAAACTAGTTCACAAGACAGCTCACAAAATGGAGCTTACAGAGCAGCTTCACAAAATGGCAGCTTCCATTCCTACATCCACATGGCGAGAGCAAAGACAATTGGCTTGTCCACTTCTATTTGACTCATTTAAATTTGATGTTTTCTTCCATATTTTAGTTGCTTCATGGCCAACACCTTGTGTAGGTGGGTGGAAGAATTAGTGGGAATGTGGTCAGCAAAGGATAACCAGGAAAGGTAATTGGGGAATGGGATTGCTCTGTGTGCTGGCATAAACTGGATAGGTTGAGTGGTGTCCTCTCATGAATGAACAATGGAATTACTGACACTTCCAGCAAAGTTCAGCCCTGCCATTAAATGCTGCCTTTTCACAAATGTTTACTTTGAAGGTAAAGTCCACATTCACCTACAATGGTTTACCTTCCCTCTGTTATTCAACTTTGCAGCTTCAACGACCAAAGTTCATGAATGCATGCCTCAAACCAAATCAGTAACCCCAGTTCCAATTAAGACCAAACCTGGCAGATGTTGACTTACTACACTTGACTACCCTTAATGTCTGGCTTCCATATAACTTTACATCTTTTGCTGCTGCTGTGCATTGATCCCCCAGAGGTTGCAGTCGATTTGATGGAAGACTATTGCCTTACAATGGAGAAAGCCATAGAGGGCCCGGAATGAAAAACGTGGCTGGCCCTAAGCTTAGATGTCCCAGCCTCAGGTTATGCCGTGCTGGGTTTGGGATTTGTAGGTTGACAGGCAAATTACAAGGGCACTGGTGCAGAAGTAGTGGTGGGATCACTGCGCTGTCATCTAAAGGAGGACAGCAGATTTCTGCTGCTCTTTGCTTCTTTGCCTCTACCTTAGCAATGTCAGTAATCAACTGAAGATCACATTGATCAAATATTATATTGTTTGCAAGCTCCTTACATTTAGAAATCATTCAATGGCTGTAAAAGATTGGAAAATATCCTTAAATTCTAAATTTTGTTTGCATTGTTCTTTGCCTAATTCTCTAGTATACATATAGATTAAATATTTTTAGCATAGACAAAGGGACTGTGGGGTTAATCTTTAATTTTATGCAGGTACCCTGAAACTCATCGCCTGTGAAGTGGATACAGATTCAATCATTGCTTCCAAAACAAAATTGGGCAGACACTTAAGAGAGAATACTCTGCAGGGCTCTATGAAAAGAGGAGGCTAATGGGCTTGTGTACATGAACCAGCTTTGGTTAAATCAGATGAATGGCTTCCTTCTCTGCTTTAACTGTAATAGTCCTGATTTTAACTTAATTGGAAAGTAAAATTTGGAGGGGTGTCGAATATACACACACCCAGCAGGCTATCTTAAGATTGGGATTGTGTATGCAGGTGTTTGACAGGTAAAGCTTATATTAAAATAAATTGATCAGTTCTGTTCCTCACCTGGCACCAAGTTCAGCATTTTGCAAATATAGAGCAATAACAGCTTACATTAATTCTGTATTTGTCATTCATAAAATATTATCTCAGAATAGTTTGAAGGGTGGAAGTGTAAGATGAACACCAAGCGGATGTACCTTAGCTGGCACAATATGAGATTGCTAAGGTGGTAGCTGCATTGCCAATGCACAGAAGTTACTTTTAGTGATACTATTTATCAGTTGATTTCTGAAAAAGTAATTTATATGAGCAACTGGTTCTGTGCCAAGGAAGATTCATAGTTCCTGATTTGAAACCAACTTCTGCATCTGATCACATCATGGACTTAAAAAAAATATGATGAGTAACATTTATCTTTTAAAATACATGCCATGCTCATTACAGCATTCATCAGAATAATATTCTTTTCTCTGAATGAATGAGATGTTGTTCACACATTGGATATTGCCATCCATCTGCTACCTTTAACGCTCTGTTTAATTGTGGATTGCTGAAATGTACCTGCACAGGAATGTGTTCTGTTGTCTCTGCACCCATGACTATGTGGCTAGACACAGCTTAAATACCATCTGTAAATTTGCTGATGATACCACCATTGTTAGCAGAACCTCAGATGGTGATGAGAAGACATACAGGAGTGGGATATGCCAGTTATCTGAAGAGTCTCATAGCAACAACCTTGCACTCAACCTCAGTAAGACCAAAGAGCTGATTGTGAACTTCAGAAAGGGTAGAATGAGGCGACACAAAGCAATCCCCATAGAAGGATCTGAAGTGGAGAGAGTGAGCAATTTCAAGTTCCTGGGTGTCAATATCTCTCAGGACCTAACCTGGTTGCAACATATTGATGCAGCTTAAAAGAGGCAAGGCAGCAGCTATATTTCATTATGAGTTTAAGGAGATTTGGTTTGACACCTAAAACTCTCAAAAACTTCTGCAGATGTACCATGGAGAGCATTCTGACTGGCTGCATCACCACCTGGTATGGGGTGCGGGGGGGGGTGGTGAATGGCAATACACACTATCAAGTTGCAGAAAGTTGTAAAATTAGTCTGTTCCATCATGGGTACTAACCTCTGTAGTATCCAAGACACCTTCAAGGTACGGTGTCACAGGGCAACAAAGTCCACCCAGGACATTCCTTCTTCCATTGGAAAGGAGTTATAGATGCCTGAAGGCACACACTCAGCGATTCAGGACCAGCTTCTCCCCCTCTGCCATCAGTTTCTAAATGGAGATTGAACCCATGAACACTACCTCACTCAAACACGAGGAATTCTGCAGATGCTGGAAATTCAAGCAACACACATCAAAGTTGCTGGTGAACGCAGCAGGCCAGGCAGCACCTCTAGGAAGAGGTACAGTCGATGTTTCGGGCCGAGACCCTTCGTCAGGACTTACTGAAGGAAGACCTAGTAAGAGATTTGAAAGTGAGAAGAGGAGGGGGAGATCCAAAATGATAAGAGAAGACAGGAGGGGGAGGGATGGGGCCAAGAGCTGGACAGGTGATTGGCAAATGAGAGGATATGAGAGGATCATGGGACAGAAGGCCCAGGGAGAAGGAAAAGGGGGAGGGGGGGAAACCCAGAGGATGGGCAAGGGGTATAGTCAGAGGGAGAAAAGGATATGATCCTCTCATATCCCTTTTGCCAATCGCCTGTCCAGCTCTTGGCCTCATCCCTCCCCCTCCTGTCTTCTCCCATCATTTTGGATCTCCCCCTCCCCCTACCACTTTCAAATCTCTTACTAGCTCTTCCTTCAGTTAGTCCTGACGAAGGGTCTCGGCCTGAAACGTTGACTGAACACTACCTCACTACCTTTTTAAACTTATTTTTGTTGTTGTCCTATTTATTTTAACTTAACTCTTTGATATACATACATATACTTACTGTAATTCAGTTTGTTTCAATATGTATTATGTTTTGCATTGTACTGCTGCCGCAAAGTTAATAACACATTTCACGACATACACCGGTGATATTAAACCTAACTCTGATTCTGATGACTCCTTTCAAATTGCAACATTCTTAACCAGCCAAATAGAAGCCAGGCACTAAGGCTGTCAAGTGTGATAAGTCAACAACTGCAAGTTTAGATTGGAGTTTGGATTGCTGATTTGTTTGGACCATGTGTTCATTTAATTGTTGCCTATTTAGCAGTCAATGAAGACAATCTTTTAACTCAAAGCTGAATTGTATAGAGAATTTTAATGCTGGATTGAGAAATTCTGTGACTTTAAAGCCAACTGCTTAACAAGATAAGGGTCAACATGCTGTAATTACTATGGGTATTAGCTTTGCCACAGGCTTCAAATTGCATTCATTTTTTTCTTTTGCATACATGCACACGTGGGCTCATTTTAAAAGCTTTTTATATCAACAATATTTAATTTACTAATGAACTGACTATTGCACAAGGAAATTATTAAGTAGTTCAGCATATTTTTAAAGTCAATTTCGCTAATTTGTCAGATTATTCACAGATAGGGGCCCAGACAGCCTTATTAAAAATGCACCTGCTGATAAACCCATTTCCAGCTGAATTAATTTTCAACAGTATTCTTGGCTGCATCAAGGATTTTTATATTAGAAAGAGAAAGAAATTGTTATGCTCTATTTTACACTTGTGATTGTGTATCAATGAATTATAGGGGAGACTTGACCAAGCAAGCTTTTCCCAATTTCCCACTGAATGGAAACTCCACCTCCTGCAGTTAATTCTCCGAAAAACATCTCATTGATTATTTGGAATCAAGTTGTGCTGGCGGCTTAAAATGAAACACGTCTGAGAGATCTGTGTACATACTGTGAAACATGGAAGCCTGAAACTTAGTGACTGACTCAGAGATCCAGTTTATCAATTTGCCCTCTTTGAAATGGGGCCTAAATCCTCATCGACTGAACTGCAGGACACAGATTTAGGAAGCAAAAAGGAAGACAATACTTTAGATTTAATTTTAACTTTTTATTAATGTTCTCAATCAAATCTTTATAAATATGGACACATAACAAACCACTTGATTTGGGAAATATATTGACAAAGTTACTCAGGCGATAGTGATACATGGTGACATATAATAAGCAAAAATGTGTGCAGGTGCAATTGGAGGTTGTACTGAGAAAGAGTCAAAGGCATGTCATCGGTGTAGAGAACCTGAAACCTGCCTGTGTTGTGCCTGAGGGAAGATTGGTTTAGAACTCAGGATTTTTAATTCCATTGTCATCCCAAACATCTGTCAACTTGATGATCAGGCAATTACAAAAGAAGTGCAGTAAGCAAGAGTTACACCACAAGGCAGCAGGTTTGCTTTACTGTTTGTTTTCAGGGAGTGACAAAGTGCTAAAACTCTTGTTTTGATTTCATCGGAAGCCTCTATTTGGCTGCTTGATTGAGATGGCTTCAACCTTGCCAATTACCTTTTGCACTGCAGCAGCTTCTCTGTGCATTGATTAGCTGGTAGAATATTCCGTTCACAGGTTATCCAGACCACATGATACTACTAAAGTACGTTCTTGATTTGCTGGTCCAGCAAACTTGCTGGAAATCCTGCCGCATATTGGGAATGTCAGTTCAGTCATCCAGTGACAAATAACTGTGTTTTGGCCCAGTGGCTCTGTTGCTAAATGCTACATTGAGAGTACTGTTCGCACTAAACAGAAAATATCAGCTTAAAAATGCTGTTCTAGTGATTCACAAGGAATTGATTTTGGACCAAAAAGGGGAAGCCAGGGGAACAACACACCAGTCTTTGTTGAGGGAATAGTGGTGGAAAGTGTGAGCACATTCAAGTTCCTAGATATCAACATCTCTGAAAATCTATCCTGGACCCAACGTATTGATTTAATTGTCAGTGGCTATATTTTATTAGGAGTTTGAGGAGATCTGGTTTGTCACTACCTTATTAGTGAGCTGCTTATTACTGGAGAAACTGAAGGAGCTGGACTTGGGCAAATCTTGCTGCTTCCTGCATCGGAGGATTCGGTGCCCAAAGGTGGTGTCCGGTCCAAAAGTGAATGATTGCCTTAGTCACTTTTCTTGTGATCATAAGATCCTGTTGGAAGTTGTTAATGTGGAACGCTGCAAGCCCAATGTATTAGCAGACGGCAGGGGAGCTGAATAGCTTCAGTTGTAGCGAGGTCCAGGATTCAAGCTGCAGTATTGCCTGTTCACAGCCACGCAGGAGAGAGGCATTGGAGTTGGTGCACTCCACTGGGGTGCCAGAAGTGGAGCTGGAGTCAGTGCTGCCCCCCAGTGTTCACTCAGCAGAAGACAAGGTGTATTGTGTTTGACTGCAGACTGCTACAACATTCATGGAGTCAGGATCATGGACTACATATTCTTTGTGTGACTGTATTATACTGATGTCTTCTATGTGTTTACTATCTTATATATGCACTGTGCTGTGTAGGACTTTTGGCATTGCGTTATGTACCTTGGCCCTGGAGTAGTGGGTTTTCTTTTGGCTGTATTCATGGGTATTCATGTAAGGTTGAATAACAATTAAACTTGAACTATGAACAAAAAGGAGGTACAGAAGCCTGAAGGTACACTCCCTCTGTTTTAGGAGCAGCTTCTTATCCCTAAGTCATCAAATTTCTGAATAGACAATGGTCTAACGCATGGGCACCACCACATTATTTTTGCCCTGTTTTTGCACTATTTATTTTAGTTAACTTATCATATCTTTCTTATTATAATTTATAGTTCTTTTTATGTATTGCATTGTACTACTTCCACAAAACAACAAATTTCAGGATATATTGCCAGTGATATTAAACTTGATTCTTATCCACTGAACAAAACATTATAAAAACGAAGCTTTAACCTTATGGGTATATTATGGAATGTTTCTAGGGTGAGTCTTCTTCTATTTTACTGAGATAAAAAATACCTGTAATGAATAAAATATCTTTATTTCAGGAGTGTGTTTGTCCGGTTGAATATCATCACTGGCCCACTGAGATTTGTTAATTAACTCTAAGTTACTCGAAGGCTGCTGCTCTCTGTTTCAAACTTCCCCTACATAATATGGATTGAAACGCATGAGTTAGCTTGTATCAAGTTGCTCATAGAATGAGCAACTGCTCAACCCTGTGAGAGGCTCTTTACATACACCACAACACAGCTTACCAGTAGGATGAGAAACAACTTAAAGAACTCCACTGATCTGGCATTTGGAACAATAATCAGCCAGAATTTTAGTTCTTAAATGAATTGCATCGTCTTCATGGTCCTCTATGTCAGCATGGTGTTAATGCACAGAGCACACAGGTGTACCCAGACAGATTACCTGCAGGCCACTGTCATAAATCAAGTGTGCGTACGGGCTGCATTGTCTGAGTGCTGCTTGTGCAAGATCAGGTCTTATGATGCCTGTCTTGGTGTTGCTTAAAAGGAGACTTGAGGATTATTGAGAACTGACAAAGAAGAGGATTTGAAGCCAGGTTATTTTGTATTAAATAATAGGGCAGACTTGGTGTCATGGTGCAATACAGCATGGATGCAGGGTTTTCAGCCCAAGCAATCCATGCCGACCACTGCGCCAACATATCTAGTTCCAGCTTCTGCTAAAACTCACTCCTCTATGTACTGTACCTAACCAAGTGCTTCTTAAATTATACTATTGTATCTGTCTGCAACCACTTCCTCTGGTAGCTCATTCCATACTCACCACTCTCTTGATTGAAAAGATCCTCTTCGGTCCCTTTTAAATCTTTCCTCTCACACCCTGAATCGGTGCTCTCTAGTTTTGGATTCCCCTACCCTGGGGAAAAGATTGCTAGCATCCTCATTATCTATTCCCCTCATGATGTTATAAACCTCTATAAGGCCACTCCTCATTTTCCTATGTTTCTAACCTGGCCATCCTTTCCCTATACTCAATACTTCTAATAAAACATTCTTGTACTTTTTTTTTGCAATCTTTCCAATTTTACCACATCTTCTCTAGGAAAGAGTGACCAAAACTTTGCAGAATACTGTAAGTGTGGCCTCAGCAACAACTTATATAATCATATCATAATGTTCCAACTCCAAACAACTCAATACCCTGACTGATGAAGGCCAGCATGCTGCCTTCTTCACCACTCTGTTTACATGTGGTGCAGCTTTCAATGAACTATGCACATATTACTCCTCACTCAGTCTATTCCATTACGCTCCCTAGTGGCCTAACGTTCATAGTATAAGTCATCCACTGGTTGAACATTCCAAACTATATTGTCTGACATTTACTTGTATTAAAATCCATCCATTTATCTATCGTAATATGCTATAAGGCAACAAATACTTCCTTCCTGGTAATATGAATGTTCTCTAAAATATCTCTGCTTGTTTCATCTCTTGAGCAATTAAATGGCCTTGATGACCCATGGGGACCCTCTCCCCCCCACCCCCTTCCCTCTCCACCCTCTCTACACCCCTTCTTTGACTCTTAATACAGGTGTAGAACAGTTTGGGAGTTTTCATAACCTTACCTGACAGGTCCATCTCATACCCTTTCTTTCCCTTCCTTACTGCCCTTTTAAGAATACTCTTAATTTTTTGGGTGTACCCAAAGTATGCTTTCTTCTTTTTCTTGACCAGAGCTTTTATCTCTCTTGTCAGTCAAGCTTTCCTAAACTTTCCAGGTTTACTCTTCACCCTGACAGGAGTCTGTTGCTTCCGTACTTATCACACTCTTGAAAATCTCCCACCTGCTCTTCATTCCTTTCCTTTCAATAGTTTCACCCAATTGACTTGCTACTGATTCTCCGTAATTCCTCCAAGATTAGCCCTGCTCCAATTTAGGACCCTAGCCTGTGAACCTGTCCAGTTCTTTTCCATTACCATCATAGTGTCATGGTCCGGATTGGGTTCCCTTTAAATTTACTTTGTTTGTGTTACGATCCGGACCGTTGATTCCCTGTTTTCCTTTGGTTCTCTGTTTTCCCGTGTCCCTCGGGCTTGGTGGTTGGAGGCAATTTACTCTCGGCTGAACCAGCAGTTTAGAGTCTCCGGCTTTCAGCCGTTCAGGGCGAGAGCGTCAACGAAGTCACCGAAGGTAGTTGCGAGCCAAAGTCATCTGGCCGGAGCCAACTAAGTTCTTGCTGGAGCAAGCCTAGCCTCCTCCCGAAGCAAGTGCCAGCAAGCCGCCTTCCCTTGCCAGAGCAGGTCAGTCAAAGTTAGCCCGCCGGGGTTAGTCAAGAGCTCACCGCTGCTTGGAGCATACTTGGGGCCCAGTACTGTCCATCGTTGTGTGGTCTCCGTATCCATGTCCTGCATCTAAAAGGGGTCCCGGCCCTCTACCCTGGAAGGGTCCTGACCCTGTGTCAAGTAGAGTCCTGACTCCGTCCTCTGTCTAAGGAGGATTCGCGGCTCAGTGTTTTATGCCCTGTGTTTGAGTCTGTCCAATGAATAAGAAGAGTTCCGACTCCATCCTGTGTCTAAGGAGCATTCCCGGCTCTATGTTTTATGTTCTGTGTCTGAGTCTGTCATGTGAATAAGAAGAAGTCCTGGCCCCGGAGGCTCTAAGTATCAAGTCCTGACCCTGGCGGCTCCAAGTATCAAGTCCTGACCCTGGAAGTCCATGATTCCGAGTCCTAGCCCAGACCCTTAGTCCCAGCCTAGTCCAAGGCCTGAGTCCTTATCCAATACGCTATTCCTGCTTCTGCTTTGCTCTCCTTGTAACGAGCAATAAACTTAATTTAAGTTAACCTCACAAGATGTGTCTTGCATTTGGGTCCACCCTTGCTACCAGCAGTCCCCTTTGTGACACATAGAGTTAATAGAATTATGGTCACTAGAGCCAAATTGTTCCCTGATTGCCACTCTAGTTCCTTGCCCTACCTCATTCCCTAAGAGAAGATCAAGTATTGCACTCATACTAGTCAGTCCTGCTATATATTGACTCAGGAAACTTTCCTAGACCCGTTTCACAAATCTCACCTTATTCAGGCTCTTAACGGTATGGGTTGTCCAGTCCAGTGAAAATTTCCCACTAATTTAACGCTATTATTTCTAGAACTATGAGTAATTTCTCCATATTCTTGCTCCTCATGTTCCCGCTGGCTATTAAGGGGTTTATAATGCACCTACACTACAGTAACTCTCCCCTTCTTGTTTCTAAGTTCTAAACATAAGGCCTCAATGGACAATCCTCCAAGAACGTCAGTTCTAAGTACTGCTGTTGTATGAAGAGTATGCAAGATAAGTTTTTTCACTGTACCTCGGTACATGCGACAATAATAAACCAATTCCAATTCCAATTCTTATCAAAAAGGCAACACATCCTCTTTGCTTACTTGTACCTTGAGAGGAGTGATAGCTTGCTGCTATTTTCTTGTTTTCTTATACCTGAGAGGGTTTTGAAACATAGAGACAGGGTTAGGGACCTTCAAATTCATGTGCCACCCAGATCTCCCTCTCTGCTGCTGATTTGTGGTTCAGATCTTTACCAAACATCCTGGTCACCAGTAAAGAAAAAGCAGATTATATATTTGTTTAAACCCATGTGCAGAATAAATCAAGGTTATTGTGGAAGTCATGAAGCATTCATGCAGTTACTAAGTGCAAAATAAAAATACTTTTTGAATTGAAATGTGTTCCAGAAGTACATGGGCTACCTCTAAGCTGTGATGTGGTAAAGTAACCAGTGTACAGAGCAAAAATTCAAACCCATAATCTGCAGTTACATTATCGGTCAACTTGATATAGGGCAAACAAAGGTTCATTCCAGATTGATGAGTCCCCAAGGCCTGCTTTAGAAAGTGACTGGTAGTATTGAACCTAGAAAATCTTCCAGCAAGTAATAAATTCTCCAGAATCCACTTGTAATAACACTTTAAGTATAATTAAGAGTCCACTCTCTGATTCTTTGTGAACAAGGGATCGAATGCACCAATGAAACATATTGTAGTGTTTCACTAAGACAAACTTCTTAACTTTACACTTAATATTTGACTTCAGCAATATCATTTATCAGTGGCTGTGTCAATTGCCAAGTCATTGTGTTTTTTGGTGTAGGACCTATTATGAAAATATTGCAGCTTATTGTTCAAAAGTTCCATAACCAATTTTATATTGTGACAGTGCTCTGCCCCTGCTAATGTACTAACCAGACTTTCTCTTTCTTTTGCCCACAGAAAGCTGATCTTGCAGTTGCACCCCTGACTATCACCTACGTACGAGAGAAGGTCATTGACTTCTCAAAGCCATTCATGACTCTGGGAATAAGTATTTTGTACCGAAAGCCCAACGGTACAAACCCTGGCGTTTTCTCCTTCCTGAATCCTCTCTCCCCTGATATCTGGATGTATATTCTGCTGGCTTACTTGGGTGTCAGTTGTGTGCTGTTTGTCATAGCCAGGTAACATGATGCCTTCAGTGAGTTTTGGCAATGCCACTATGTTTTTGCAAATGTTGTCAAAAGTCACTGATTTTTTTTTTGTTGATTTTTTTGTCCCTCTTTGTTTTAACACCTCTGTGCTGTTTGTCATCTCTGTCTGAGATTAAATCTTGCTAATATCGGGGAGGAAAACAAAATGGCTTCAGAAAGACATTTTCGACTTGGTTTTCTGGTGCAGATAAGTATGTTAAACCAGCATCTCTTTTTTTTTAGTCCCCTCCTGCGCTGCTGACACAGTGTAAACGATGAATGCTGTCCAGAAGAAAAATGAAGGCAGTTAATTGAATTTTACACATTACACCGTTTCACTGCACACATGGACTGAAGCATAGAAAATGTGGTTTCACAGAAAACGTCTTATGAAAGGCTATTAATTAGTCATAGCAGGGGTTTTGTGTGGACAGGCAAAGTAGTAGAGAGATGGTAGTTTATCATGCAGCGCTGCAAGTTAGGATAACTAAGTGCCCAACCCCCACTGTTACCAACAAATGCTTTTCACCTTGCTTCAAATGCATGTTTTTGAACATGATATCATTGCTGCAGTTATATACTGCATCAGCCCGTGCAGTACCGGCTGCATTTTAAGATTAATATGAATAGGGAGTAGTGATTCATATTACAAAGTGGGAAAGTACGAGAGCGTAATTTGTACTAAAATGCATATGCGAGACGCTGCTGTCTCCCATCTGCTATCAGATATTTTCTGCCATAAATAATTACACTTGAGGAGATAGAGGGGAAAACTGCAGAATGTCTAGGACTTCCACCTTTACATTTCAGATTATGGTGCATGGGCTGAGCAGATCAGACTTTAAAAATAATGTTTGAAAAGGGAACTTAGCATCCTGGTGAAGAGAAAATAGCTCTTGCAGCAATATTTACCATTGCTGTCATTTCAACATCAGAGCATTGATACTGTATTTGTGGTAGTTTTTTCTATGAAGAGATTTAAGCTCATGTTAGGATTGATGATTGCAGAAGTTTCAAACATTGTTGTAAATTTGTCCAAGAAAGTTCCAGCAAAATGAACCAATCATTTGCTGATCTTGTTACCTCATTAGTACTAAAATATTATCTATGTGCTTTGCTTTTGGTGGGAGTGGCTGGGGTGAGGATATTGTGGGAGTAGAGGTGAGAGAGAGAGCAAGATTTATCCTACTGTACAGTAGTATTTAGTTATACTTTCTATAATGTTGTATGGAAATAGAACCGCTGTATATAGTCATACATCAGGAAGCCATGTGGATGGATGCTAGATTCATAAATAGAGACGCAGAGTGCCGTAGTACAAATGTGACCTTGAATCTGTACAAAGTATGGAGTGATGCATCTGGGTTAATGAATCCAATTCTGGTCACCTTGCTTTAGGAATGATATGGATATCCACGAGAAGGTGCAATGATAATTTGCTTTAACAATTATGGCGCTGAAGGATTTTTGCTACAAGCGTAGACTGAAGAATGTGAGTTTTTTCTCCTTGCAGGATAGTAGCTTGAGATGAGATTTGATAGAGGTGTACAACTGGTTTAGGAAGGGGGAAATTAAAGAATCTATGACAGATTAACATATTGAATATAATATGAAAGATCAAGTGATGGAAAAGCTTAGATTTGCCCCTCTGAGACGGAGGTGGAAACAGAATCACTTAATGCCTTTGAAAGAGAAATGGATAAGAACTTGAGGAAGAGCAACTTACCAAACTCCCGGGTAAGGGTAAGAGCAGGGAACTGAAAGGATTGATCAACGGATCTGGCATAGCTGGATGGGAGAAGTAGCCTCCTTATGTGTCGTAACATTTCTTGGATTCTATGAAGGAAAGTCTTGCACGTACATAGCTCCAATTCATGATTTTGGGCTATGTCAGTGTATTTTACAGTCAATGAGATACTTCTGAATTATAACATAGAAACATAGTAAACCTACAGCACAATACTGGCCCTTCGGCCCACAATGCTGTGCCGAACAATGTACTTACTTTAGAAATTACCTAAGGTTACCCATAGCCCTCTACCTTGTTTTTATTGTCAGTGTTGCAATGAACAAAACATGGCAGACAATTTATATAGAGCATGGCCATCAAAATAAAAATGTCATGATGAGCAGATAACTTGTTGTAGTGTTGCTGTTTGAGGAATTGGCTGGAATGTGGTGATAGACTTCCTGTTCTTCATGTGCTTAGAACTTAGATGTACATTATTACTGAGATTACAGACATGACCTTGGTCTCACACCTTTTCCAAATGAGTGCACTTCCAAACAGGAAAATGACATATAGTTTATGATTTTACTAAATTTTAGAGTTCATTCAATTAGATTCAATTAATCTCATTTCAATTAGATTAGATAATGCTGGTGAGAACTGGCACGTAGCAAAGATGAAAACCTCCGAATCATCATCATTCCAGACTATTTTATTTCTCATCACTTGAAGTGAAACGTCTATAATTATTTACATGAAAAGCAATTAAGGACGTGTATTAAGTAAAGACAAAGCCACAGTTTGCAGGGTAGATTGTAATATTGGAAGCGTATGGCTACATTGCATTCATTTTATTAATTCTAAGATTTAGATATTTTTTAGAGATTCAACACAGTAATGGACCCATGCCCCCTAATTACACCCATGTGATCAATTAACTTATTAACCCGTACATCTTTGGACTGTGGGAGAAATTCAGACACCCAGAGGAAACTCACGCGGTCATGGGAGAACATATAAACTCCTTACAGGCAGCGGTGGGCAATGCACCCAGGTCCCAGGTGCTGTAATGACATGATGCTAAATACTACACTACTGTGCTACCCCATGCATTTTGTTTATTCGTAATTAAACTTATGATATATAAAGTAAGGAGTACAAGGACGAGCAGTGTGAGAGTAGGCATTGTAGAGCTAAAATCTCACTATAAAGGAAGTCTTACAAATACTGTAATCACCAGGACAAATTTGTTGGCTGTTGCAACACATTTTGGAATTTAAGTGATCTTCATTCCTCTGGTTGAAACCCTTTTTGTAGATGCCTACCTTGATGTCTCATTCTAAAAGTTGCTGCATGGTGTGAAAGCTAATGTCTTTGCCTTGTGTAGATAACAGAGACAGGTATTACCTGTCCTTGTCTCATTTCCAAATGTAATAGAGAAGGTATTCACTGTTTTGGATGATGCACAGTGCCTAGTCAAGCAGAATTCTTAGTCTTGGATGGTGTCAAGCTTAAAAATTATTGGATTTGCACTCATCCAGGTAAATTCAGATGCGCTTCATGGACAGTAAAGAGCTTTGTTGGGTATCTGAGGGCAAGGCATTTGCTATGTGATACCCAGCCTCTAACCTGACTGGGGGCAAGACAAAGTTTATGGATATAGCACCACTACCTCTTCATACGATCAAAGGTACATAGAAATTTTAGAAGGATATTCAGCCCAATTGCTTTACTAGCCTGCTCTCACCATCCATTTATATTATATATTTTCAGAATGTGGGCATTGGTGTAAGAGCAACATTTATTGCTCCTTCCATAACTACCTTCAGAAAATAGTGGTTAGTGGCCTCCTTTCGGTACTGTCGTCGGTCGGTGAAAGTACTTCACCAGCAAGGAGTGTACTTCCAAGTCGGGAAGCTGTTTGAATTCAAACTTGTTTAAACTGGTAAGGAGCCTGTATTACATGTGCTGCCTGTAAGGGTAGCAGTTCTGGGATGTATTTCTGAAGGATCTAAGATGAGAAACTTCAGGGTATCCTGTAGCTAGTAAAGCCAATATGCTGCTTATGGAGGGAAGAATGTACAAAATAGAGCAGCACAACACAGGAACAGTCTCGTTGGCTCTTGAAATCCATGACACTCATGATGTCAATTTAAACTAATCCATTTGCATGAACATAGTCAATATCACCCCATTCCCTGCTTGATCAAGTGCCTATCCAAGTGCCTCTTAAATGTTGTGAGCATATCTGATTCACACACAAAATGCTGGAGAAACTCAGCAGGCCAGGCGGCATCTATGGAAAGGAGTACTGTTGACGTTTCAGGCCAAGAACCTTCATTAGGACTCTCGGCCTGAAACGTTGACTGTAATCTTTCCATAGATGCTGCCTGACCTGCTGAGTTCCTCCAGCATTTTGTGTGTGTTGCTTTGGATTTTCAGCATCTCCAGATTTTGTCTTGTTTGTCAATGTATCTGTGTATCTGCTTCCACTACTTTCCTTAGTGTAATGTTCCAAGCTCCTACTACTCTTTGTAAAAAAAAAAGAGCTTCCTTCATTAATTTCCTCATGCTTGTCCAGTTTGTCTTTCAGAAAGCCTTTGATAAGGTCCCACATAGGAGATTAGTGAGCAAAATTAGAGCACATGGTATTGGGGGTAGGATACAAACATGGGTAGAAAATTGGTTAGCAGACAGGAAACAAAGAGTAGGGATTAACGGATCCTTTTCAGAATTGCAGGCGGTGACTAGTGGGGTACCGCAAGGCTCGGTGCTGGGACCGCAGCTATTTACAATATACATTAATGATTTAGATGAAGGGATTAAAAGTAACATTAGCAAATTTGCAGATGACACTAAACTGGGTGACAGTGTGAAATGTGAGGAGGATGTTATGAGAATGCAGGGTGACTTGGACAGGTTGGGTGAGTGGGCAGATGCATAGCAGATGCAGTTTAATGTGGACAAATGTGAGGTTATCCACTTTGGTGGCAAGAACAGGAAGGCAGATTATTATCTAAATGGAGTCAAGTTAGGAAAAGGGGAAGCACAACGAGATCTAGGTGTTCTTGTACATCAGTCACTGAAAGCAAGCATGCAAGTACAGCAGGCAGTGAAGAAAGCTAATGGCATGCTGGCCTTCATAACAAGGGGAGTTGAGTATAGGAGCAAAGAGGTCCTTCTGCAGCTGTATAGGGCCCTGGTGAGACCATACCTGGAGTATTGTATACAGTTTTAGTCTCCAAATTTGAGGAAGGACATTCTTGGTATTGAGGGAGTGCAGCAGAGGTTCACAAGGTTAATTCCCGGGATGGCGGGACTGTCATATGTTGAAAGATTGGAGCAACTGGGCTTGTATACACTGGAATTTTGAAGGATGCGAGGGGATCTGATTGAAACATGTAAGATTATTAAGGGATTGGACGTGCTAGAGGCAGGAAACATGTTCTGAATGTTGGGGGAGTCCAGAACCAGAGGGCACAGTTTAAGAATAAAGGGTAGGCCATTTCGAATGGAGTTGAGGAAAAACTTTTTCACCCAGAGAGTTGTGGATCTGTGGAATGCTCTGCCTCAGAAAGCAGTGGAGGCCAATTCTCTGTATGCTTTCAAGAAAGAGTTAGATAGAGCTCTTAATGATAGTGGAGTCAAGGGATATGGGGAGAAGGCAGGAACTTGGTACTGATCGTGGATGATCAGCCATGATCACAGTGAATGGCGGTGCTGGCTCGAGCGGCCGAATGGCCTACTCCTGCACCTATTGTCTATTGTCCTCGTGCAATTCCTCATGCTTATCCAGATTGAACTCCATCTGCCCATATTTCCATCGGGTTTACATCCTGCTATATTCTTTGGCAACCTTCCTTAGTATCATCAGCCCACTTACAATTTCACCATACAATTATATAAAAAATACAGGAAGTGATACAGAATGCCAAGCCTCTGATCTGTTCTGGTGGCATCAGTGTTTGTGTGGCTGATCTGGCTGAGCTTCTGGTCCTTGGTGGCCTCGGATGTGTTGATGCTGGGGTGGGAGGGTGTACTTGCTGATGATAAATCCATTTGAATATGAAGGTAGAGGAATAAATGCTCTCTTCTTTGAGACATTCTTTGCCTAGTACTTTTGTGGCATGCATGTTACTTGCCACTTATCCACCCATATCTGAATGTTGTCTAGGACTTGCTGCCTGGAGGCATTTTCTGCTTCATTTGCTCAGGAATTGCCAATGAAATTGTACATTATGCAGTCATTAGCAAATATCCCCACCTCAACCTTATGATGGAAGGAATATTATTGATGAAGCAGCTGAAGATGGTTGGGCATAGGACACTACCAGGAGGTACTCCTTGAGTGTTGTTCTGGAGTTGGAATGATTCACTACAGCTACCTTCCTTTGTGCAAGATATGACTCCCAACAATTGGAGTGTTTTCCCCCCACATGATGTCTGAAGACTCCAGTTTTACCTGGGCTCCTTTGAAGCCACATTTGGTCAAATGCTATAATTTGCCACCAGAGTTCAGACCTCACCCATATTTCCTTAAGGCAATGCTAAACCCTGGAGATAAGTTGAATGGTTCTGATGAAACCCAAACTAGGCAGTGATGAACAACTTATTGGAAAGTAGGTGCACGCCACCTTACTCGTTCAGCATATCACCCTCGCCTCTGCTCATCATGTATTTATTTGGCTAAATGTCACATTACTAATTGTCTCAACTATTTCAAGTATTACATTGAATATAGGCAGGCTGAAGATTGTTTCACTGTTGTAACATTTATGTAATTGTGTTCTTGCCAAAAATTAGGCAGGGCTCTCTCAGAAAGTAGGAAGTACAGGGTAAATTTGAATCAGTATGAGAATCAGGTTTATCATCACCGGCATGTGTCATGAAATTTGTTAACTTAGCAGCAGCTGTACAATGCAACACATCATAATATAGAAAGAAAAAAATAAATAATTTCCAAGTAAATCAATTACCGTACCTATATATGTATATTGAATAGATTAAAAATAGTGAAAAAACAGAATTGATATATTTTTTTTTAAAAAGTAAGTTAGTGTTCATGAGTCCGATGTCTATTTAGGAAAGAGTGGAAGAAGCTGTCCCTACAATTTGCTGTGAAAAACAGGGAAATGTAAAGGATAATAAGGCATCTGAGCAGAAATAATACAAAATTTGAAAACTAATATTGCATTAAGGTATCTACTGCATATGCATTAGGGCTAAGATTATCTCTTTCCCTGACAGACAATGGGAATCCCTCTAGTTAGCCTTAAGCTTCCAACATCCAGTATTTTGCTGAGGAAACCCTGCTTCTGGACCATAGTTGTTTTCAAATGTTGGTGGCATTCAGAGATATTTTAAAAGTATAATTAAAAATTCAAATTCAAGTATTTTTAAAGTGTTAAAAATAATGAATAAATAAGATTAGCTAAAATACTGAAATATATTAATAAATAATTAAAATGGAACCAAAATAGTTTGTGATGTAGGCTCCCTTCCCTTTTGCTTTACCAGCATATATTTAGATAATAAATTTACTTGATCTTTGAACCACATTGGAATTAAAATGGGTCACTGAATTTCTTTGAAGATGTGAGAGATGATTTCCTCAGTGGTCTATCACGCACTCCATGCAGTGTTCAAACTGGATTGAATTAGAAACTTCAAAGCTATATGAGAAAGACTAATTTCTAAGACACTCAGGGTTCTCAGTAGTTTTTTGTGTGTGTTTAGTGCACTTGAATAGAGTATATTGTGGAACCTTTATTTACTTCACACGATCATCTGTTAATAGAGCTCAAGACCCTCCCCCAACAAATGACAAATGATGGTAACACATCGCAATAATGAATTTATTTGGACCAATATTGTCGAACATCTTAAGACAAGGAAAAGAAAACTATGAACCACTGGACTCTGAATCTAGCTGCATTGAGGCTTACAATATGTACTTATGTAACTGGCAGCTGTTTTCACCATTATCATTATTTTCCCTGTAAGTTCGTGTACATTGTTCAAGTCCTGTCTTGCCAAGGCTTGAAATAATGTAAGAATATAACAGCTCCTGATCTCCCTCTTGTGATCCTTGAAATGTGCATGTATGCTTGCCACACCCAGACAGGGTTAAATTTGAATGTGAGACCTCCTGCCTGTTGAGTACCTCTCAGGTGACCCTTGTCTATGCTCAAATGAACAATGGGTAATTAGTCAGGATGGCAGAAGATCTTTGCTGTTCCTGGACCATATCCCAGTGTCCCACCCTGTCCATAGTAATACACGCTTAGCACTTAAATACTCAGTTGATGAATAAACCACATGATTTATGAAGGAAATTGCAACGGGAATGTTTCCCGCAGGGACGTCACTTTACTTCATTTCATATTATGTTCATTGACCATATTGAAAATAGAAAAGAGAAAGAAAATTGCCCTTGACTTCAGTAATTTGTCAAGCTAGGTTCAAAGTTCAAAGTAAATTTATTATCAAAGTACATATGTCACCATACACAACCCTGAGATTTGTTTTCTTGCAGTCAGTCATAGTGAATACAAGAAACACAATAGAATGAATGAAAGACTGCATCAACAGGATGGACAAACAACCAATGTGCAAAAAAAACCCAAGAAACTATGCAAAAAATGAGCTGAAGAGTCCCTGAAAGTGAGTCCATTGGTTGTGGGAACATTTCATTGCTGGAGTGAGTGAAGGTCAGTGAAGTGATCCTCACTGGTTCAAGAGCCTGATGAGTGAGGGCTAACAACTGCTACTGATCCTGGTGGTGTGGGTCCTGAGTCTCACCTTCTTGATGGCAGCAGTGAGAAGAGAGCATGCCTGGATGGTGGGGGCCTTTGATGGATGCTGCTTTTCCTCTGACAATGATCCATGTAGATGTGGGGTAGACTTTACCTGCGATGACCTGGATCATATCCACTACTTTTTGTAGGCTTTTCCGTACAAGGGTATTGGTGCTTCCATACCCCGCCATGCTGCAACCATTCGGTTGACTCTCCACCACACATCTATAGAAGTTCATCAAAGTTTTAGATGACATTCCAATTATTCGCAAACTTCTAAGAAAGTGGAGGCACTGCCATGCTGTTGTTGCGTGCTGCATCCAGGACAGATCCTCTGAAATGATAACACCAGGGAATTTAATGTTGCTGACCCTCTCCATCTCTGATCCGCCAATGAGGACTGGCTTATGGACATTCAGTTTCCTCCTCTTGAAGGAATAATCGTCTTCCCTCTTTTCTTTACAATTGTACGAAGTTTTTAAAGACTGACCTGTATGTGTCTGACTGTACTGTCTGATCAATCAAATCAAAGCTTATTCAATGATTGTGCTATTGCACTCAATGGTCATTCCATTAGTTGCTTTGTTTACAGTCGCTAAAACACTATTGCTTATGCACTGCAGACCTGTCCATCTTCTTGTGTGAATGGACCTCCAACTCTGCTAAGAACATGCCCTGGCTTTTATAAACAGTGGGACAGTGTCACATTCTGCTAAGATGGTCACTGAATTAACCAATCTCTTGCTTGGGGCCGCAACTCCAGTAAATATCATGATTGATGAGAAAAATGTTTCTAAGACCTTCAAAAAGAAATTCTTATTTTTTTTCACAATTCTAGAAAAAGTTACAAGCAAATACTTGTTGTTTGATCAAAATACTCTGTACCTCCATGTTTGCTCTTATGTTCCTTGTCCATGATATTGTTCTGGCATCATCATAGTTTTGTGATATGATATTCATAGGTTTTGTGATTAAGCCCCACCCAATCTGACCCATAACCTAAAGCCAGACCAGTAGTGTTGGGGTGGAAAAATGCTGCCTATCAATAAGACATTTGTATCTGCTTGCTTCATTTATAAGAGATTTCATGGTACATTTGATAATTCATCCAATAACCAGCACTAAAGATTTGCCTGGCTATTTATTTCATTTCAATTTATAAGGGATCAATTAGCCACCAGATTTGCTTACAAGAAGACAGTGATTTCAAATGAAGTTGCCTATGAAACACTGCATCTTAAAGGTGTGAGAACCATTGAATAAATTTAGGTCTTTTGTGCTGGATTTAAAACCTGTGGACGTCCTACTGCTTCCTGTAATCCTGCATTTTGAATACCAAATATGATATTTCCTGATCACATCCTAATTTCCCTCATTGCAATTTTCAGGCTGGAAAATGTCTATTTGGAGATTTTTGGCCTGGAAATGTTATCTCACGGACATGCTATTTGAATGACTAAGCATGATTTTCACTGCATTTTTGGGGAAGCAAGAGTTGCTGAGGAAATTCTTGGCTTTATTCCTTCCAGCTTGGAGTTTTCTGCACTGTTGGATTTTGTTTAGTAATTAAGCATAGTTTTACTTCTTGCCTATTGAATCAAATATATATCCATATTCCATTTCTATTTTTGATAAGACTCATATATTCCTGGATCGTGGTAATATTCACTTTGCAGTACGAGAGCAGACAAAGATAGGAATCAGAACAAAGTGATTACTTTTGTCACATAAGCCACATCACCCAAGTTTTCTTCCTTCTGTTGATAATTCACAACAGGGCAGATCTTTTCTCTCTTTATACCCTTCCTTATCACCATTAGGTGTCACTCAACATCTTGCTTCAGCAGCAAAGCACCTTTGTCCCCAGACTTTAGTACTGGAGGGAAAGATGTCATGTTTGACCAAATGGATTTTTCTTGCTGAATTAACAGTCTGGTACCCTTGCAATTTGTAACAGTATGGACCAGTTTGCTTATCACACAGCACATTCTAGAGTCAATTGTTGTTCAACCATGTGAAACTGCTAACCATAAATCTGTTGCTATTCATTCATGAGAATCTGCCAGTATCCAAGTTTGCTGCCCATTCTGTAGCAGAAGGTTTCATTGAAGAGACAAAACCCACTTACTTTTCCCCTCAATATTTTTATCGTATCCTAACCATAGATTTCATTTATTTTCATTCACTCATTCACAGACCAATAGTTAAACATTTCCAAACTCACAATTGCAAAATTGTAATTAAGATTTGATTATTTATTTTAAGACATCAGCACTTAAAGATTATGTTATCCTGTTGGACAAGTAAAATTTAAGATTTAGAATTGCTTCTAATAAACTATTGCAATCTTAAAATTACCAGATCGGCCAACTGTTAAAGATACAAGTAAGAGATTGGCTGCAATTCTGCTTAACCGTTTCCATTCTGGTCCATTAATTTTTGTATAGTCCCTAACAATCTGCCGGGGGAATTTAACACAACGAGCAACATCTGTGGGAGAAAGGAACTGTTGACATTTTGAGCCAAAACCCTGCATTGGGGTACAGATGCTGCTCACCTCACTGAGCTCCTCCAGCAGGTTGTTTGTTTCTCCAGATCCCACCATCTCCAGTCTCTTGTGTCTCAATATTTTCCATAGTTATTGTCCATGACATCGTCTTCCATGTTGTTTTCTCATTAAAAATGTGCTCCCCACGTGGTGTTAAACTTCTTCACATGTAAGTCTAGTCTCCGTGTGTTGGCAAATTACTTGACCAGGGATTTCAGCAAGCATATTTGTTTGTCATTGCAAAGTGCAAATTGAGCTAATTTTTCCCTTTTTCTGATGCAGAAAAACAGAGGCCAGTTGGAGTGTCATTGCCCCTTCTGGTTGCGCTGAGCTAACTTACACAGAAATGGATCTTCCTACTCGGTATGGCTAAGTAGAATACGGAGTAGTGTAGGAACAAATTCAAATGTCATTTTACAATGCCAGTTCTGAAATGAAAAGTATGCTAATACTTATTTCTTTCATGCATTGACTGCCAGAGAAAGGGCGGGAGGGAGGGTGAAAGGAGCTTTTTCTTATACTTAGGCAGCACCGTAGACCTTTGTCAAAACTGTTTGGCTTTGTGAGAAGTATCATTGGCTGTACTGAGGTACAGGAGTTTCTACAGAAAACCTTCCACTGACACTCAGAGGCTACTCGTTACAGTGAAAATTTTCCAGGTTGTTGAAGGCCATTCATCACAACACTGGAAGCGTCGGGGAGTTTCTGAGGAAGGTATCCTCAGCCCGGCCATTTTCAACTGCTGCATCAATGGCCTTCCTTCCATCATCATGATTGTGAGTTTTTTGAGGATGGTTCCACATTATTCACTCCATTCACTACTACTTCAATAATAAGGCAGCCCAGGCTCTTTGCTGGAGCTGGATAACGTCCAGGCTTTGCCTGACAAATATACCAAATGAATGCTGTCTAATGCCATCAAGTCAACCTGGCCACTGACATCTAAAAATGGCACAAATATGTATCCAATTCTATATTACAGGAGCACCCTTACCTGTCCCCTTCTGTATCCGAGGAGGACTGGTGATTTCAGATATCTAAGTGTGGCATATTAATTACCACAACTTTAAGAGCAGGGCAAAGTCTGAGTTCTGTACAACCTGACACAGCTTCTTAACCTTCGAAGTCCTTTTACTCTGTACCAATCTCTCTATATAAGCTACAGTCAACAGAAATGGGCTACCTACGGTTGGCCAGAGTAGATTCCTGCAGAGAAGGATGTAAGTGGAGAGGAAGCAGAAGGGAATGTCTCTGATTGGGTGAGGATCAAAAGGGACTGAATAATAAAAAATGATGGTTGTGCCAGCTGAGAGATAGTTGTGAAGGCTTGTTAGTCAATGCTGATTCGAATGAAGAAGTATTAAATAGAAGGTGCAGTGTTTTATATCTCACAGTTCCACTATTGATTTATTTTCCTCTCTTCACTCTGTTCATCTCCATCTATTTACATTTCCTTCACACAGATCAGCTGTGATTAGCAAGCCTTCACCACCCTCTCTCAACCAGTGCCACTATCACTTTTGGTATATATTCCTCCTTGGTCCCAATCCCATCACAGATATTTCCACTCTTCTCTTCACTTCTCATTCTCTGCCATTTAAAACATGATTGATTTCTCTCTTATCCTAGTACTAACAACGTCATTGATCTGAATGTTGAACTCTATTTCTCTGTCCATTGTTGCTGCCTTGCCTGCCATATATCTTCAACTTTTTATGCATTATTTTGAAATAATGATTAATGATATTCCTTAAACTAAAGCTTTAGTCCTTTCTTGTTGTAGAGATACAGACAGGGATGGCACTGCAGAAGTAAGCTTGTTTCTATAATTGGATGCTATTGGGGTATATTACACAGTACAGTCCCAATACTCTGAAGAAAAAGGAAGTCAGATGCAGATAGGAATGTCAGTCCACTGTTTGATCATGAATACTGCTGAAAACGTTGAAGATTATTGTGGTTGTTATTGATGACTGTTGATGGTCCGAAAGGTCAGGAATTGAGCTATTTGCTCTAATGTAGCCAATCTCTGCACTAGTCTTACAGCTGTGGTCCTAATGTCCTCGGGTTAAAGTCATCTTCTGAGTAGCAACCTACGGATGTGAAACATGAATGCTTTGAAAGCTATACCTGGTCAGTAACAAGCAAATGCGTGATGTTTGATGCCATGTTTTTGCATACCATTTTTGGTACTGTCAGCCAGGCATGCATAGCAATGAAAGTCAGGTGAAGACAACTAGGCTCTCTCTTCTGCAATTAATTTTTCACACAGAACTTTGTAGCAGATGCCACTTGTCAACTGTAGCCTGGAGCATATCCAGGCATTGCTGGTTTTTTTTGTGCTGGTGTCAAAGTTCAGTGCTGCTGCCATGTACTGTTCCATTATTGGAGTTGAACACTGCAGCAGTGTCAGCAAATGCCGCCTTGCCTGACCCTGTGATGGAGGGAAGCGATTGGTGAAGCAGCAGAAAGTAGTTAGGCCATTGACACCTCCCTGAGGAACTCCCTGAAACACGTCCTGTGCTGTTGAATTTTAAAGTCAGACGAGACCCTGGTTTTGTGTCTCTGCTGACTGGGACAACCAGAAGATGTGGATGGAATGAGTGGGCTGGGCAGAAATCATGAATGAAAAGGCAGAAAACAGTATTTAAGTTAGACTCAAAACTGTTTGGAAAATCAAGCGTTCATGCCATAAGCAGCACAGAAAAGCACCAATTCATAGTCAGTGCTAGGTTATCACAAGCAAGGTCTTGTCATTAATACCTCTATACAAGTCCCCTTCAGTAGTATTGAAAACATGTTCTGTCATCATTTTGATGGTGAGAAAATCCAAAATGGTTTAGCAATGTAGCATTTTATATATATTATTAATATAATTTAAGTAAATTCCATCTAGATTATTTAAGATCAAGCTGGTGTACTTAGTTACTTTGAAAGTAGAGGGCAAGTTACAGGTAAAGAAGTCTGAATTGTTCAGAAGGAAACTCTAGGATGAAAGTCCTTCTAATTAAGCTGTAATTTCAAAGTCTGGTCTAGTGGTAAATGTGATGACTGAGAGGAGGTTGAGTGGTTTGTATGGCCCCAGACTTCTACTGTCCTAGATTCCTCATTATATTGTGGCAGCTAATTGTGCTTTGGACATAAATGCAGGAGTTACGATTAAGATACTAGATGACAAAATCTAAGCTGGTGAAGTGAAGAAGAAAATTATGCCATTTAGAGTGCAGACCATGAAATGGGCCATGGGAATAATTTAAGTTAGCTGCGGAAAAGTATCAGTGAAATGGTTAGCTGTGCAAAATGTGACATATGAAATTTATTTCAGAGGAAAATCAGATAGTACACCTGTGGGAGGCTAATAATGCAAAGGAATGCAAAATCGTTACTAGTGTGCTGGACTGTAGAGGAACAGAGAGGTTTTGTATATACCCTGAGATCCCTGAATATGGAAATGGTTGTGAAGGCTAAAATAGAGAATCTATGAAGAGGGATGGTATACAGTTATCTTTAAAAATCTGGTTTGGCCTGAGAATTCACTGCCTCAAAAGTGGTTGATGTAGAAGCACTCCAATATTTAAAAATATCTTGATAGAGCTGTTGTGGTAGCATTTGTACGGAAAGAGAAATAGAACATGGGAATAGCTTGAGTAGCTCTTTTTAATCCCAACATGGACATGATGGGTCACAAATTTCGATAGCTTTGTGAATCTCTGAAGGCCATGTGCGTAAACCTAACTTAGAAATGTCAGCACAATCACTGCTGATACTGCCGTTCTCATTGGTAGGCTGTTAAAGAGCCATTCATCAAAGTGAAGAAGGAAGAAACAGAAAAAAACAATATATTTCCTCATGTTGGTTTAATGAACGCATTTGCTATTTCTGTTAGCAATTATCACCCCACAACAATTCAGGTTTAATCTTGGATGCAACGTTGCGGGTAATGTGTCCATGATTAGATCCTGCCAATTGGTGAGTTCACACATTTTTCTAAAATTTAGTCTGTTGTGGTTCAAGGAACTAGGAGAGTGAGCTTAAAATATATCCATTGCCATTCTTCAGCTCTCTCGGTGGATCTGATTATGGTCTAGTACTTTCATATAATTACAAGGAGAATGCAGTAGATTTTGCTCCTTATGCACTTATCTCTGCCACTGTTTTCATCTTCTGTTCTGGGCTGCCAAAGTACTTTACCTAACTATTGTAAGGCTCTACCCTAGAAGACTATGCCATGGGTGCTTCTTTTAGGTAGTACATTGAAAATTAAATCAATTGACTTTTGGATACTAAAGGAGCTGGAGCATACAAGAAGCAGGCAGGAGTATACTCCAATTAAGAGGTTGGTCATTATATATAATGCCAGGGCAGACTCAATGGGCTGTCTGACCTATTTCTATTGATGTTCCTACTTCTTAGTGCATGGTTCTTCTGGTATGCCATCTGAAATCTGAGGTAATTGTCTTGATAGGAATGATAGGAGGAATGGCAGGCTTCATATGGGTTAGTTGTACTTCATATCCATAATTCTGAGGATGTCAGGGTAGCTTCTGTGTTCAGTGTGAAGTAACAGAGAACTTATTAGAGAAAAATAAAGAAAAATGCCACTACATATTAAAAATTAGAGATGGCTCAGCGTATGTTTTATGGCAGAGGCCAAGAATGAAGTAAAGTCATGACTACATATCTCCTGTAATATTAACTGAAGGGTCAATACTTGAAGCAATGGTGAAAAGCACAGTGGCCTCGCCACTCAATGGATGTTACTGGCAATACGAACACCTAAAGTAATGAGCAGCAACTGTCATCTAAGTTGGTTCAGAATATGCACCTGCCTATTTTTTATTCACCATCTCTGTGAGGATAAATTAGGTAAGTTATTCCCTCTTTCGCCTTTCTCGTCTGTGAAACTGAAGATAAAAAGAAATCAGCATGTGTCGAGACTTATTTGTCACAAAATTAAATGATGCACTCTAATAAACAAGATTTATTTTTAATGAAAGTAAGACAATAATCACAAGGCTTAACTTCTGGTGTTAGGAAAAAAAATCCATATTGTGCAAAGAAAACCCGGATTCTGTAGGAGTAGTTTAGAGGAAAATACAAAAATTACACTTTGCATACAAAAAAAAGCAGGTGGCATTTTGTAATGTATGGTGTAATCCATCAAAATCTAAGCAGTAAAGTCAATATATTTTTCATTACAAGATCCTATTGTGCATTCTAAAATGCAGCAGAATTACATTATTGTTATTTAGCACTGGTTTCTTTGCACTGATAGCAAAGCTCATTGCTCATGGATTTAATTCTATTACTAATATCTTGCAGGAAAAGAAAAACTGGTTTTTATTTTCATTTTGCTATATATTTTGTTGAAATTGTAAATGATGGAATTAGATCAGGGAAGTGCAGTCCTTTCACAGTCAATATCGGTAGAATTACCCAAACCAGATAGGATAAAATAAAAGTAGTTTGTGAAAAGTGAATGGTAGGTGTTAGGAATCTCATTTTCCTTCATGAAAATCCCTATTCCTCAGGATTTGTTAGACTGATATTTAGTCCATGTTTCACTATGTCTCCAAAATCTCCTGTATTTTTGCCATGAGCATCATTTTTAACAGTGCAGAATTATTAGTATCTCCGGTAGCAGAGGACTAGTAAAGCAGGGACAAAAGACCATGTTTGACATGGAAAGCACAATCACCCATCCAGCATATTACCTTACATATCGCAATATATTTACCTTGAATGCAGTGTAATTCTGGTTGTAGGAATCGTGTTGAAGGTTAAATATTTTTTTCGTATTTTGATAACTTTACCTTAAATGGATTTAAAGAACACCTTTCCGCAAATAGATTTTTTTTGTTGCAATGATGGTAACACTAGCTGTCACACAGAAGTAAGTGATTTGGTCAGCTCCAGTGGAGCATTTAATACCTTGTGTATTGCCTTTTAAATCTGGTACATGCAGGGTCAGCCAAAACTACTTTGTCCTAGGTCAAACGTAAAAAAAAAAATGACCGATTGCCAAGGATTTAGTGGCATATTTGTAGCATAAATAGCAACAGCTTTACATATTTTCAAATAAATACAGCTTTACAGAATGTTTTCCACAAAAAATATAGTTATTTATTTCCACAATTTGAAATATTTTCTCATGAAGCATTTTTTCTCTTGTAAAAGACACTCTGTCATTGTTTCTTTTGTATGCATGCTGTATAAATAAGGATGTATACTTACACGTATTGTGTATACATGTTAGGTATTAATTTCTCTTTGTCAGGAAAAAACAAGTTGCTTTTATTCATACAGCAAGCCCCTGTCTCCAAGTTAATTATAAGAAATAACAGGAAAGTGTATGCAGCACTTTTCACAAGCTCAGTCTGACTCGAAATAAGGAAAATGAAGCAATACAATGTTAAAATATTGTATAATGCTGTGGATTCTGAAAATCCAAAATAAAAACATAAAAAAGTGCTGCAAACTCTTAGCAGATCGGACATCGTGTGGGATAAGAAATAGAATTAACATTTCGGGTTCAGGATGATATACAGAAAGTAACGTGGTAATTTAAGATAATCATTTTTTAGTAATTCTAATTGATAGGGAAGATTGGAATAGAATAAATAACTTTCAGAATGGTATCACACGGGATGGCAATTTGATTTAAGATCTTAACTGAAATATGGCATAATACTTCAGACTGTATTAGAGCATCAGCATGGACATTTTGCATAATGCTCTGGAATGCCCTTTATCCTCATAACTTCTTGACTCAGGTTAGAGTCGTGAAAGCTAAGCAAGGACTATTCCTCATCGGTTAACTTAGATTCCTGGAACTATTACTGCATAATGGCATTGTACAATGGCTTGATTCATTTTCAACAGGGTATGTCTTTCTTTGCCACTGGAAACAGATTAATTGAAGTCAAATATCATCCGATTAATTAATCATAGGTTAATACAGATAATATAATTTCTATGCCTTGGCTTTCCTCAACTAAAACTTAACCTAGCAAAGCAGTCAAACATAGAGAAGTTTCTATCCAAAGTGAAAAGAACTCCCGTTTTCCCCAAAATTATGTAAATTACAAATGCTCTGTTACGAACTTCATAAGGTGAAGGTCTCTTGAATTTGAACAGCACTTACAGTAAAACTTTCTTTAGATATTATTTACATTATCAAAGAACTTGCTCCTGTGCTTTGGACATGATAATGTTACTGGGACATTGATAAAGATTTCTTCTTATAGTACACAGCCCAGGAGACTCAAATATACTGAATCCACATGCTGAATGATCTCATTATTATCTTTACATTACAAAAATAATTTATATCAGACATTTTTCCTAAGCTGTTTCTGTTCTTTGTCTTTATAAATTATTTCAGCAACATTTCCAGCACACGGATGGCAACAGAGTGAAAGCAGGTCCGGCTTTAGTGTAAGGAGGAGTTTTTGTGCAAGTGAATTTTCAATTCCCGGATTACAGTTTGCACTTTGTAACCCCTGCTGTTGCACAAACACTACATGTTCATGTAACCCCATCACTGAAATAAGTTAAACGCTGAGATAATGATGGCAATATGACAATTCTCTCTTTAACATGGAATAAATTCTGAACCAAAATACAAACATGCTAGAAATAAAAATCTATGAAGAGACAAAAATAGTTAAGAATCCAAATGTTAAAACTGTTGTAATACTATCTATCAGAAGTTGGAAGGAAGGGAAGAATTGTGATAAAATAATATAATACGTAATCTGCAGTGCGTAATCTCTTTTAGTAATAGACAAATGAGATAAGACATTAAAGAAATAGGAGGGGCACTACATTTTAATTTCACCCCAGTGCACTAAATTTAGATTTTTCAATACATTTAGATTGATTTTAATAAAAAAAACATCATTTAACAGGTACTTTCCTTCTGTAAACAAAATACAAGGAAGAAGAAAGTCTAATGAAAAGAGAGAAAGGAAAATAGCTTGTATATTCATGTTTATATATCAGGTTCATAATGACCTGTGAATTAGGTAAGGTGATATATTCGTATGTAAGCAGTTGATCAACAACCTTTAGTTCTATTGGTTCAAACCTAAGAAAATATAAATGCTAAAATATTGCAAAAAGAATGTATTAGCTTTTCAATTGATGTCTGCTGGATAAAACTAACCACTAAGATTTGTCAATGCTGCAATGAGACATCCTTTCCAATTTTTGCTTAGGTCAGTATGAGTTCCACCGAATCCCTGGCATCCAGCAGCTGTGGTATTATCAAGCCGGCTGGGCAGCCAATCACAATGAAGAACTTAGACAGAATTAAGGGAGAGCAAAAACATTAGTTTGAATTTGCAGTTTTTTAAAGATTACGTTGAGTGCCAAATAAGCTGGAGCATACAAAAAAAATTGTTGATGCTGAAACAAAATTAAGATAAAAAAAATTCTAATCCCTTACCATTTAAAATATTCATATGATGGAATTACGATAATCTTAAATAAACTTGATTTCTCCATGGAAAGATAGGACCAGCTAAGCATTAACTGTAACTCAGTAATCATTTACTTGAACTTCTGGTAACAGATATAAGATTTATAGGGTATTTTACAATGATTAATTCATAAGTAACAAATTCAAGGCAGTTCAAATGATTTTCTTTGGTTCCTTTGGAGAAAGCTATGAACAACATAGAATGTAGAAGTGTGGTGAGTCTCTGATAACAAGTTTGGAATATTCTTGTGCTATTAGTTTCAAGGTAGTTACTCTCCAAAATTTGAGACAGCAGTTCTAAGGCCTGAGCAGATACGCATTGAATGAAATGTCACTCCATTCCAGTCGGACTGGAAGATATTGCAGATTTTAGTTGAACATCTCAGAACCCTATCTGTTGTGATATAAAATGACTCTGAGTAGCCTACATGTCTAAACTCTGGATAAATTCCATCCATAATCTGAGTATTTTTCCAATGTATTGTATCAGATCTACTATAAAGCAGAAACGCATATCCAGCAATCAACATTGGTATCTATGCAGTAATCCCTTAATTAGTACTTGACTTATTTCTTTGGTCCATGCCTTAATCTGTGCTCTGTCGTATGTAAAGCTTATAACTCATGCAGAACAATTTGAAATTACAGCTGGCTTTATCTTTCATTTTATTCCTACTGAAGCATCAACTCATTTTCAATGACATTGTTCTACTTTTAGAAATAACATTCAAACTCTTGCCAGATAATGCTAAGAAATATTTGTGTTTGCTTTTTCTCTGCTTATAGATGGGTTATTGTTTCTGTTAACAGCCTCTTCTTTATCTTGTCTAGTTGGTTTTGTTATCTTTTCTCAGATTGGTTTTTACCTTTGTTCAAATAAAATATCTGGCATGTATTGCACTTCTTTTTTGTTTACTACAGCCTGTCAAACTACAGAATGGTACCCTGCAATAGGGTGATGTTTTATTTCATATATTGCAATAATAGGTAACATAGCGAGAGGTTTTTGTCCTGACTGACCATACGTAAGATTAATGTAAGAAGATGTATAAACTGGAATACCTACTCAATGCCACAACATCAAATATACTGTATTTCATGAACAAAGAACATAGAACAGTGCAGCAAGTACAGGCCCTTCAGCCCACAATGCTGTACCTACCTTTTAACCTACTCCAAGAAAAATCTAATGCTTCTCTCCTGAAGAGCCTTCCAGGCTGCTTATCATCTCACACACTTCTATCATATCACCTTCCATCCTCCTTTGCTCACAAAAGAAAAGCCCTAGCTCTTTCAACTTTTCCTCATAAGAGATGCTTTCTGATACAGGCATATGCTTTTTAATACAGGCAGCATCCTGGTAAATCTTCTTTGAAACTTCTCTAAACTTCCATGTCCTTCCCATTTAAATAGCAGTTATAATGGATATCCTTTGGGTGTTCTAAAGCATCCTAAAGTTGCAGGTCAGAAGTATTGTTTTGAAGTACAGGATTTTGGGATATCCTGTGGTTGCAAATGTGTTTTATAAATAAAACCCCTTAATTTTCCTTTTAATAGGTATGCCTGTCCAAATCACATTTTCAGGATTAAGTGATAGTTCAACAATAACATTAGAAATCCTGTATGTTTCCAAAACCATAATTACATCGACTACAACATAAATATAACTTTGTTTAACTACAATGTTTGTTGCTGAGTTTCTAGCTGCAGGTGTCAAAGCCACAGTTTCTAAATGTAAAATTAAAATAACATGTTTAAACGTAAAATGTACTTAAACTCAACTTTACGTCAAAGTAAAATCATTAGCACTTGTGTTTAAAAACTATTAAATTCAAGATTTTGTAAACTTAAATTTTAAAAAAATTATGTACTTACACTTTTAAAATGCTGATACAAAATAAAAGAAAGGAAATTGGTTTGTTGGAAATCTAAATTAATACAACAATGTGTGAAATTGCCTAAGTAAATTAGGTTGAAATGGTTTCAGCTTTTAAAGAAATCAGTGTCAGTAGCTAACCTGATCAGGAATACCCAATATCTAACTGATGTCAAGTCATCAATTACTTGGGTAAATAGATACCTCACAAAGCATGAAACCCACAAATGCCTGCTACATAACCTGCCACATTTAATTTTTGAAAATATAATTGAAAAACTCAGTGAAATAAGGAAATACTTTCAACTTTGACAGGGGTGGAAGATACTGGCATAATCCCGCTACCCATTCTAAAGCCTTTCCAATGATCAGTGGAAAGGAAATCAGGCAAGGTATAAAGGGCTGCGAATCATCTAGTTCCAATTTTATCTTGCGTCCCATGTTAATGATCTGGCTACAGTAATGTCATGAGAATTCAGTGAAAACTGACACATATGAAGAAGAAGCTGATAATTGTGTGAATAGCTTTAAAGATTTGAACAAAACACACATCTCTATAATAAAGACAACCATGAAGCTTGGCATATAATTCTACTTCTACTATTGATCACCAGTGCTGCAGCTCCCACTGCTGGTATGTCTTGCCTTTCAATTAGTTCTGGAAGCTCTGAAACACTACAGTTGAGACTCCTTTAATATTTGCATATTTATCTCTAGGATGTGTCATGGCAAAAATGGGAAAGTGAATCAGTGAGCAATTTGTTACTTTACTATTTGCATCTTCCTAATTGTATAAAGATTAAACTAAGCTTCTAAATGACAAGCATAAGGACCATTTAGGTCTGTGTAGATGTTTTTACCTCCTCACTCCTCACTGACTGATAAATGATCAAATAGTATTAAACTAGTAATATATGCAGTGATGTCTGTACTGCAAGTTGTCTTCTAAAGTTATTCTCCCCGTCTCCATCTCCTTCTGTTCACTCCCCTCCCCGATCACCTGTGACAACTTCCTTTTCCGTACCGTTGCTCTCAAAGGATTCACCGTTGACCCCATTGTGTTTCTCATGGCACAATGTCATGCATTAGCATTATGTGAAAGCAGAGCATCAATTTCCTCATTATGTTGACATCATTGCAATCTATCTCAGCATCTACTCTTAATTCTACTTCTGGATCTGAATTGACTGATCAGTTATCCAGGATCCAGTACTGGATGAGAAACAAAAATTCTCAAATAATGCAGGTGCCCCAAACTATTTTCTTCAACCCGAGATAAAATTTCTATTTCTGAGCTGCTTGCTTCCATGATCCCCCTTGCAACTGGTATCTTATTAAACTCCAAGAAAAACTTCTGACCACATACAGTTGATATCACTAAGGTCTCAGAAATCCAAATTCATTGAGGTCTTGTTTCTTCTGTTATCTCCAGTACATTCCTGGTTGAGCAGTTAAAAACCTTAATGTCTTTTTCATATCTTGCACCATCTCATTCAACTATTAACCTTGGCTCTTAATTAATTAGTGCATCGAGCTTAAGGCTATCTTTGTGAATCCCTTAAATGCTTCAGTTCTGAAATTTCCTCAATAAATCTCTGCCTTTCCTTCCTTTTTTACAACACTCTTTATATCTCTACACGCTGCATTTTTAAGATTTTTTGTATGAGACAGTTTTTGTTGGTCATTCTTGTGAAGCACCATTTTAAAGGCACTTTTTAATTACTTTTTGTGGTTTTGTTTGACCTTAAAAGGCAATGCAAGTTCTCAAACTATGTTTCTCTTCAAAAGAGTCATTCTGTGTGAAGTAGCAAGTGTTCCATGATTGCTAAGGTTATCAGCAGCCGAAATTCAATACTGCCAAATTGGTAATGTCTGCCAATTAATGGTAAAAAAAATAAGTTTTAGTAAGGTACAAGTTATTGGTAAGAAGTCATTTTCGTGAGAAATATTAAGGACTACTCTATTATTTTCATTCTAGATACTCCATTGGTTTGTACCCATATAACTGAATTAAGGGCAATAACATTGGTTATATAATAATGTATGAAATATACACTAAAAATGCAGAACTCTTCTCTGATGGTAACAATGCACTCCAACAGAAGTGTCTATCATTATCCCAAGCTCACAGTTCCGCTGCGTGCTAAATCAAGCTTCACTGGACTAAGTGGTTTTGTAATGCACACCTACCACAGGAATAAATTGAATCGTTCTCACATTTCCACACCTTAGATTTGATGAAACAGAAGTCCATTAGAAAACTGGGTATTTTTAGTATAAAGTGTAGCAGTTGGAGAATTGGGATCAAACCCTGGAAGCAAAGTGTCATGTACCCTTTCATTCTTGGGGATTAATGTACTGTATGGTAGAACTGAAAAGGAAGGAAAATAACTTAAAAAGGGATTGAACTAGTCTGCCTTCAAAATCTTTAGATCAACCACAATGCATACTTTTGCTCATTGAGGAAAAATGAATTGACTCGCCGACAAAATACACACAATGAAAATAAAAATGTAATTGCTTTGGTTGGGTTTCTTGCACCTATGATGATTAGATTAATGAGGACCTTATCATTCAGAAAGACAGTGCTATGCTTAAGAAGCTAAACAATGCAGGGAACAATCATGATTGCAGAAAAGAGTGCAAATCGAGAGCTGATTTTAAATTATATCGGAGATATTTCATCAGGAGCATGGGGCACATTTTTTTTTTAACTTGCTCTGTTCCTGAATTACTTAAAGATCTTAATTTAGCTTTTTAGATTGTTTAATCCAGTCAACCAATGTTGAGCAAAGCTAATGAAATTTCTTGTGACTGTCATTAGATGACATAAGATAAAATGCCTGAATTTCCAAAACAAAACATTTTATTGTTTGACAACTGATCCATGGAAGAATATTTAATTTGGTTGTAGTTAAATACATCAATGCCAGAAGCGCAGGATACTAGGGTAGGTTTTTGCTGAAGGATCTGTTTCATTCTCTACCACCACAAAATGTTTGACAGAGAAGGTATACCTTTAGAAGAGACACTAAAGCACTATTGCTAACAATGACCAATTAATTCTGAAAGTGCTGCTTTGAAATACTGTGAAATGCTTAATTTTGGGTGTTTTAAATTGAAGTCACCTTCAGAACATATATGTTTTAAAAATCAGTTTGCTTATATGTGTTGTTCAAATTTTGTTTTGCAATGGACTAGAAGTTTTATGAATCTGTTAGTGAAATCTCAGTTATGGATTTTAAACTTGCCTTTGTTTTCTTTTCCTCCAGGAATCGTGCTCTCTGTTGAGATTTTCTCTGCTCATAGTTTCAATTTGTTTCTCTCAATTACCACAGGTTTAGCCCATATGAGTGGTATAATCCCCACCCTTGCAATCCCGACTCAGATGTGGTGGAAAACAATTTTACCTTGCTAAATAGTTTCTGGTTTGGAGTTGGAGCTCTCATGCAGCAAGGTATACGCTTCAGCCTGCACCTCTCTTTGGGCACATGTCCCACTCTTTGCTGGGGGTAACTGCTCTCAGGCACTTGGCTTGCATGGGTGCCTCTTTGCATGTATCCTATCTAAGCACACACATGTTCATTTTTAAAAGCATCTACTGATCTACATCAGAAATGAGCGGCGCACATTGGCGCTCATCATTATCTACACACTGCATGCGACTCCATGACATGCGTGCCTGATGTACAGGTAAGTATTCCATCACATTAACACACATTCCTCAGTACAACAGGGTACATGATAAGAGGGAACCCTTCTTTGCCTGCTGACCCCCAGAAAACTGTGGGATAAAGTGTTGGACATGACGTTACCTTGGGTACATGACAGTCAGCCCCAACCAGGCTCTGTCTAAGCATCCTTAAAAGGCACCTCCTCTGGTTTGTGGGTAAGATAAGAACTTTGTGGTAATTGCGTGACTCTTACAGCAGATAGTTCCGTCTTGCCCTGGCGTGTTGTGTGCCTGCAAATGCAACATTGCTTGACTGCAGCCCCACCTTTAAGGAGTTAAGAGCAGTCCAAGTGGGCGAGTAGTCCCTGAGTGGGTATGATTTATGAATTTATGTATCGGACTGCATGCCTCTCAGGGCCTATTTGTCATCATGAACAAGGTATACTTCTCTTCTTTTCTTAGAGTTTTATAAAGTTAAGACTGGATTTGGAGTTGGCTGTCATGTCCAAGCTATTGTAGTTTAGGAGTCAGGCGGTAAGATGGGTTGTGATTTTTAAGATGGATCAAAAAGAGCTTCCTTGTCTCTTAAACGTTGTTATTAAACCGAATTACTGAAAGACTTGAAGAAGGAGTTGTAAATTTACCTGAAGAATCCATCTTTCTCACATTCCATATTACCCAGATCTAATTAAAAATGCACTTCCAATGATTCCATCCTGGTTAATGTAAGCAATCTTACATTTGCATGATCTCTGTTAAAAGAACATAGCATGCAATAAAATGCATGATTGAGCATCAGTTGTGCAATTTCTTCTTTTAATAGTTAGCCCAAGTATGAGATGGGGAGAAATATTTCTTGGTGATCATTTTAGTGGAAATCCTAATTTGTATTCTCATCAAGAATTTATTGAAAATGTCAGCTGGAGACATGTGATCTGCCCCTACCCCATTAGTTGCTAAATACCTCTTTGGCATGTATTCACTAATAGCAAATTGGATTCACTTGCATTTTCATTGCTTTGAAGGCATTTAGCCTATACCAGTATTGGTTTAGGTATTCAAGTGATTTTCAAGTAATGACATGCTACCGCTACAGTTTTGTGCTACGTAGATCAACTGAGGCCATTTTACATTCCTGGCTACATTCTGAATTTAAAACCCAGCAAGGTGTCACCGTACTTTGTAGAAGGTTTTTAAACCTCAGAGAGGAGACAGAAGGAGAAGAAAATCTGGAAATGGTACCAAGGAATATAAATTATTAGTTATCTGAAGTGACTGGTAAAACTGGGCGTGTTCCCTTGAGAGCAGAAATAAGAACATAAGAAATAGTAGCAGGAATAGGCCATCTGGCCTGTCAAACCTGCTCCGCAATTCGATAAGATTATGCCTAATCTGGTTGTGGTCCTAGTTCCGCCTGTCTGCCTTTTCCCCATAAACTTTAATTTCCCTGCTATGTAGAAATCTATCTAACTGCATCTTAAATATATTACATAAGGTAGCCATGACTGCTTCCTGGGCAGAGAATTTTACAGATTTATTACCCTCTAGGAAAATCAGTTTCTTCTGATCTTCATCTTAAATCTATTCCCTTGAATCTTGAGGTTCCTTTAGTTCCTTTAGTCTAGTCTCACTTGCCACTGGAGACAACATTCTTGCCCCTATCTTATCTATCCCTGTTTTATGCTTTTTTTTATAAGATCCCCCCCCCCCCATTCTTCTGAATTCTAGTGAGTATAGTCCCAGGTGACTCAATCTCCCCTCAAAGGTTAACTCCCCTCATATCCAGAATCAACCTGGTGAACCTTCTCTGCACCACCTCCAAAGGCAGTATGCCTTTCCAAAAGTAAAGAGACCAGAACTCCATGCAGCACTCCAGGTGCGGCCTCACCAGTACCCTGTACAGTTGCAGCATAAAATCCCTGCAACCAGTTTATGAGAAATTTAAGATAGAAGTGAGGAATGATCAAAGGGTTTAATTGGGACCAAAATGAAGAAACTATTTCCAAAGGCAAAAGGCCCAGTTACCAATGGAGACAAATTTACTCTGACTGGCAACTGAGCCAGAGGCTGCATGAGGGAGATTTAATATGGCAGGTTTTAAGTTCTGGAATGCACATGCTGAAATGATGATGGAATGAGATTCAAAGTTAATTTTCAAAAGTAAATGTAATAAGGTGTAAGACATTGTGTAAAAGGAAGGTGATTAGCACTGTTTTGATAGCTTCTTCAAAGCCATATGGGCCATGTAGCATTGAAGGGCATTCTTCTCCACAGTATCCTTCTGAGATTCTATAAAATGCGGAGATTTAAAGACTACCCTACTTACAGACTTTTCCCTTCCATTAGGTAGGGGGTTCTAATCCAATTAACTAGGTGTATTTGCAGATACCCAATATATACTTGCAAAATATGGTTCTTCATCACTGGTGAACTCATATAGCCCCAATTAAACATATTATTACAAAATTGATTGAGAGAAAAATGATCACAAGTTTGAATTTATTTAAGGATTAAGGTTTGCTTATCCTCATTACTTAGTATAATGCTGACCTATGACTGTCTGTTATAAAATCATGAACAGTCAACTCCATCCAGTATTGAATAAATGGAATATATTTTAAGCTACTTACCTATTGGAAACACTATACTCAGGGGTTCAATAAAATATTAATAAAATTCAGGTGCATCTGTAATAAGGAGCTAAGGAGAATTGAAAATTTGAACAAGTCCACCATTCAATGTCATTTTAGACAGTTTCCAAATACAGTGCACTGATACCTCTGTCTATATCCCCAATAAAAAAAACAGCCATAAGGATTAACAAGTAATATTTTTTGACAGATATTCCATTGTTGAGACACAATGAACACACCAAATTTCAATTGATTGGCTTGATGAAAATAATCAGAATAAAAATACATTTTAAACGTATCTTCCAAACCACTGAGTACTGAAGAATTTGTGACTCACACGATCATTTATGATTAAAATTACCACATATGGCTCTACCTAAATATAGCCAACATTGTTGTGTTTCAGTCCTTATAATTTGTACTGATGAGTTGGAAACATGTTTATCTTGTTTAAATCTACAGAAGGCATAATGAAGTTGGTAGAATGACAATAGTATCTACTCGAGAGGTTCGCCCTAGAGTTGGGATAGTATTTAACCTTACAAAACAAAAATCAATAGTTAAGAAAGGGCTTGGCAAAATTAAATTGGGGCGAACGCTTGTAGATAAAGTGACAGCTGACAAACACAAGATTTTCAAATGAGAATAAGAGTTCAGGTCTGGCATATTCCAGTGAGGGTAAAAGGCAAAGATGGCAAGATTATAGAAACTTGGATGACAAAGTATACTGAAGTTTTGGTTAAGAGAAAAAGAGGTATATGAATGGCTACTATAGGCAACTGTGAACAGCTGATTATCTTGAGGAGATATAGAGTGTGTAGAAGAGAACTTAAAAAAGAAATCAGGACAACAAAAAAAGAACCATGAAATGCCCTTGGCAGTTAAGGTTAAGGAGAATCACAATAAACACTGTATCAGGAGTAAGAGAATAGCAGTGGGGTTCCCACTGGGCCAAAGGGATTATTGAGCTGTGCAGCTAGTTAATGCAGATGAAGTCCCAAGGAGAAGGACATGGAAAATAGTGAGATCAGAAGAGATTATATGGATAATCTGGAGTTTCTCATTGTTAAGCAGGTGGTGTTAAATGTCATAGGATGCATAAGCACTAATACAACTTCGGATGAGTTCTATCTCAAATTGTTATGGGAAGCAAGGGGGAGATGGTTGGTCCTAAAAGGACTTGGCCCAAGATGTTGGCTGTTTATTTCCCTAGATTGATGCTGTCTCCAGCATTTTGTGTATTACTCAAGATTTCCAGCATCTGCTGGATGTTGTGCTTGGGTAGTTTGGGTTTGGTTTCAACCAAAGAAGGCTGTTGGGTGAGTGTATAGAGATATATAAAATTATAAAAGACATGAGTAATATAGATATTAAAGAATGATTTTACCACGGAAGTGCTATCAAGAACAAGAGGGCACAGTTTTCAGTTAAGTGAAGGAGCTTGAAGGAGGATTTGAGGAGAAAGATTACTTTACACAGAGAGTGAGTGATATCTGACAAGTGCTGACAGAGGAAGTTTTGGAGTCAGATACGATCACTGTGACTTACTTAAATGGGCAAGTCATGAAAGGTTGTATTGCTAATGTGGTAAATTAGGATTAATTAAGATGGGCAAAAGGTTTGGCATGAATATGGTGAGCTTTGGAGCCCCTTTCTGTGCTACACAATTCTAAAACTTAACAATGACTAAATAGTTACTCTTTAAGTCAATGACAATCTGTTTTCATCATGAACTCAAAATACATCTGAAAGGAATTTATTAGACCAGGGATTGAAAACACTTCCTCTTGGAAAACTTCTAAAAGAGATCTTGAGGAATGATGAACTTTATCAACCTCAACCACTTTCTTGGTTTGCAAATTCTGAAACTTAAAATTATCACCAATATAGTGTAAATTAGCAGTAAATGTTCAATTTATTTTTGTATAAACAGAGCCAAGCAGCGGACTGTACCCTCCAAAGGTAAATCTGACCCTTTGTTCAGAGATAAAATCTTTATAATGGGCAAAAAAACGGTTCAGTTCGTTTCGTTGAAGAATTTGATTTACTCAGATGCCATTATTTGCAAATATTTCAATTAAAATAAGGAAGTATCTGTTCTACCAATGCAAGTCTGAAACCTCACATCAGATATATTTGCAATTAATGCTCCTTGCAGATATGGAAATGATATAATTGAACCCCTGACTATATTGCACAAAACAAATTGGAGCACTGATTGATCTGATACCGTGGTGATTTTCATTAAGCACTCTATGTATTTTTGTCTGGTGTTTCAGACCACGAGTGGAGACACTTGTGCCACCCTGTGCTCTTTAACTCCATCACTTTTGTTCCCCCCTCCCCCCCACCACCATCACCCCCACTCCCCAACCACTCTTGTCAGGTTCCGAGCTAATGCCCAAAGCCCTTTCCACCAGGATCGTGGGTGGCATTTGGTGGTTCTTCACGCTGATCATCATTTCATCGTACACTGCAAACTTAGCTGCTTTTCTTACGGTAGAGCGCATGGAATCTCCCATTGATTCAGCAGATGACTTGGCAAAACAAACCAAGATAGAGTATGGAGCGGTTGCAGATGGAGCCACTGTGACTTTCTTTAAGGTATGTTTTTGCTGCACACACCATTTCTTTATCCACATTTGTTCATACCCACTAAAGGAAAAAGAAGAGCAATTCAAGTTAGAGGACGTGTCTCTGTGTCATGTTCATTAAAGCACGAATTATATTGTCAGTACGACATTGATAAATAACACTGGTTAATGAGTCAGCTTCTGACTTCAATTATAGGAATAAAGATTTAGGATTCTATGCATTCAGACATTGTTATGGCTATGTGAAATGACACAGTTTCATTAAGTTATTTTTAATCACTTGGTAATTTACGTATACCTTATTTCTTTAACGAAACACAAAGAAAATATAGTGGCACTTTCTGGTGCTTGGATTCTATTTTAGAATGATCACTTCTAAATTTGCCTTATACTCTGAAATAATAAATAGAAAGTACATTGTTCGTCGACGGGAAAATTGGTTGTGCATCAAAGATTGCAAGGAGCTGTAGCTTAGTAATGTTAATCCTGTGACCTGCAGGGCTGCTGCATGTGGATCCTTGCTACATCAGGGTTTGCCAAGGAAGAGAAACTGCTTCTTTGTGCCACCATCTGACACATTTTTGCTGTACATTTGTATAGTGACAATAGTTAATTGGTTTACGAATTTACCAATATTGAAAATGTGGCAAATTGGGAAACTGGAGAGTAGGTTTTTCTCTCCATCAGTTTTGGACAGTTGTATCCCTGCTACGTTGCCTGAAGTCTGAGCCTGCTAGTGAGAGGATTAAAGCTTAGTCATACATGGAAATAAGTGACAGATATAAAAAATGCCCCTGGGAGGTTTAGAATAACATTGGGCAATTGACTAATCATTTGGTCTGAAGAAAGTGAAGATGCTGTTTTCTGTAGCGGATGGGGATGAGGAAAATTCTGCAATGTAGTGGCTGTTTTTTTTGGTCAGCAAATCATTCTCAGAAAGTTATTCCTGCTCTTTTTGAAAATAACTCAAATTTTTCTTTGGACTCCTCTGCATCACCAATAAATGTTGGTTGTATTCCACTCAAGTTAGTTATAGTAGACCATTGATTAGCCTATGTATATGAAAGAACCTGGACTTACATTTTAGTGGCCTTTCCATATGGCATAGGCAGATACAGAGAAGTTGATTTCTGTCTGCACCAAGAACTGGATGGAGCACCATCAAAAGACTTGAATCTGTGTGATGTATTTCATGTCTGCAGAACATTACAAAGTACTTTTAGGCCATTGAATTCATTTTGAAGTTGGCAATATTAAAATGTTGAATTGTTGTGGCCTGAAGAAGTCTTCAGCCAGAGTATTTAATGTTGCCTGGTTCAGCCAATTGGTGACTGTACATTAGATTACATATCATAGCTAATCTATGTCTTCATAATCTGAATTTTGAAGTTATGAGGGAAATAAGTGGCAATTTAATGGGGATAAACAGATAAAGGCAGAAAGATAGGAAGTCCTTGTACATCAGTCACTCAAGGTAAATACTATATAAATGCAGCAAGCACCTAATAAGGCAAGTTCTACTTTGGCTTTCATTGCAAGAGGTTTTGTATTCAGGAGGAAGCAAATCTTACTGTACCCACACAGGACCTTGATGAGATTGCACTTTATTTTGTGCATTCTCAGTCTCTTTACCTATGAAGGATAAGCCTATCATTGAGGGAATGCAGCAGAATTTCACCAAACTGATTCCTTGGATGATAAGACTGCTGTCTGAACGGAGATCAGGTCAAATAGGTTTATTTTCATGAATCTAGAAAATTGAGAAAGGATCTAATTGGAAAAATATAGAACTTTGACTGGGCTAGACAAATTGGATGCAGAGGAGATATTTTCGCAGGGCTGAGGGTCAAGAATAAGGGTATAAGTGTGTAAGTTGGGAACTATATTTAAGAAGGAGGTAGATAGATTTGTAGATGAAAAAGGTATCCAGAAGCTATTGGAAGGAAGCAAGAACATGGCTTTGAAATAGACATTCAGCCAAGTTTAAATTGGATAGTGGAACATGACCTAAAGGCTGGATAACATACTCTAGCCCCCTAGCTTCTGTGTTTCATGTGAGCCTCATATCAATGCTGCACTTAGCAAAGAGGAGGGATTGGCATCAGTTGGGCTTTAGTAGCATCCTCTAAATGATGTGTAGAAGTGGTCTTTTGTATCACGTACTCTGCAACATCCATCTGCAGAACTGCAAGCTGGCAAGCACAATCCTCGCTGATTTGATTTGAAACAAATGTCACACGAAGAATAGGTCAAATGAGTTATTTTTGATATCTGTCTCTAAGAATACCCTTTAATATCTTCCAGAAATTGTTGAGAGACAATTAGTCCACATATTGGAGAACAATTAGTCCACCAGATTTGATTAAGGGGCATAACATAAAGAAACTCTTTGGAGGCAGTGATCATAATATAATAGAATTCAGCCTGCAGTTTGAGAAGGAAAAGCTAAATTCAGATATATCAGTATTGCAGGTGGAGTAAAGGGAATTACAGAGGCATGAGAGAAGAGCTGGCCAAAGTTGATTGGAAGAGGACGCGAGCAGGGATGGTGGTAGATCATTAATGGCTGGAGTTTCTGGGGACAATTTGGAAGGTGCAACAGTGGATATTGGACCACTGGTGATGTAGTAATGGAGGACAAAGAAACTTCAGTGTTTTGTATCAGTATTCACTGTGGAAGACACTAGCAGTATTCCAGGAATTCAAGAGTGCCTGAAGGTTAACTGGCAGTTTGCATCAGTAATAACGAAGGGAAATGTACTGCTAGCATTCAGTCCAAGAGGACTATAATATAAGAGCAATGGTGTGACATTGAAGCTTTATAAGGTATTGGTCAGACCACACCGGAGTGTTATGAGCAGTTTTGGGCTCTTAATCTATGAAAAGATGAGCTGGCACTGGAGGTGGTCCAGAGGAGCTTCAAGAGAATAATTCTGGGAATAAAAGGGTTAATATATGAAAAGCATTTAATGGCTCATGGCTTGTACTTAGTAATGTTTAGAAGAATGAAGAGGGTATCTCATAGAAAACTTTCGAATATTGAAAAGCTCAGGCAGAGTGAATGTGGAAAAGATATTTCCTACAGTGGGTGAGCCAAGGACCAGAGGGCACAGAATAGAGGGATGTCCATTTAGAACAGAGATGAGAAGGAATTTCTTTAGCCAGAGGGTGGTGAATCTGTGGAATTCATTGCCATAAACTGCTGTGGAGGCCATGTCATTGAGAATATTTAAAGCAGAGGTTTACTCATGGCATCATAGATTATAAGGAGAAGAAAGGAGAGTGAGGTTTAGAGGGATAATAATTCGGCCATGATGGAATAGTGGAGCAGATTCGATGGGCTGAGTTGCCTATTTCTGCTCTTATGCTTTATGGTCTTCAAGACTTTTACATCTTTTTTATGGAAGACCAAGATCTTTGTCCCTTGCTATTAAACTTCATATTTAGTGCAAATGCGGAATAAAATTCGGGGGAAGGTGGGCAATCAAAATGTCTGGTGCGCTATGTTAGATTCAACCGTGAATCTAGTATGGTGATCATTAAACAGAACTTCAGTTGCTGAAGCAGAAAAAAAACTTGAATACAGAAGCAAATGAATAATAATATTTAGATAAATACTTCCTCAAATTTGCAATATATAATTATGATAGCCAGTTATCACCATATAGAGAATCCAGGTTACAAGTCAAGGAAAGACGCAGACTAACACAGCTTTTTGAGGATCCCTCCCCTATCCATCCCATATAATCAAAATAATTGCACTTGGTCCCAAGTTCACCAAAGCTCACATCATTAACCAGAAACATCCATTCTCTAACCAAGACCACAAGACAGTTATTAACAGAAGGGATTAAATACTTGCATATTCCTCTCACTATTGCTCTCAGTAAAGAATACATTTTACTATCAGTTCAGCAAAGAAATGTCAACTTGATGGGATTCAAACTCAGGGAAAGGTACAGAAGAAATGTGCCAAATGTGTGGAGTTCTGCATAGGTACATTCCAATAAGACAGGGAAATTATGGTAGGGTCCAGGAACTATGGTGTACAAAGGCTGTAGTAAATCTAGTCAAGAAGAAAAGAAAAGCTTATGAAAGGTTCAGAAAGCTAGGAAATGTTAGAGATCTAGAAGATTATAAGGCTAACAGGAAGGAGCTTAAGAAGGAAATTAGGAGAGCCAGAAGGGGCCAAGAAAAGGCCTTGGTGGGCAGAATTAAGGAAAACCCCAAAGCATTCTACAAGTATGTGAAGAGCAAGATATAAGACCTGAGAGAATAGGATCAATCAAGTGTGACAGTAGGAAAGTGCTTATAGAACCGGAGGGAATAGCAGAGGTACTTAATGAATACTTTACTTCAGTATTCACTATGGAAAAGGATCTTGGCAATTGTAGGGATGACTTGCAGCGGCTGAAAAGCTTGAGCATGTAGATATTAAGAAAGAGGATGTGCTGGAGCTTTTGGAAAGCATTAAGTTGGATAAGTCGCCAGGACCAGATGAGATGTACCCCAGGCTAATGTGGGAGGTGAGGGAGGAGATTGCTGAGCCTCTGGCGATGATCTTTGCATCATCAATGGGGACGGGAGAGGTTCTGGAGGATTGGAGGGTAGCAGGTGTTGTTCCCTTATTCAAGAAAGGGAAAAGAGATAACCCAGGATATTATAGACCAGTGAGTCTTACTTCAGTGGTTGATAAGTTGATGGAGAAGATCTTGAGAGGCAGGATTTATGAACATTTAGAGAGGTATAATAAGATTAGGAATAGTCAGCATGGCTTTGTCAAGGGCAGGTCGTGTCTTATGAGCCTGATTGAATTTTTTGAGGATGTGACTAAACACATTAATGAAGGAAGAGCAATAGATTTCAGCAAGGCATTTGATAAGGTACCCCATGCAAGGCTTATTGAGAAAGTAAGGAGGCATAGGATCCAAGGGGACATTGCTTTGTGGATCCAGAACTGGCTTGCCCACAGAAGGCAAAGAGTGGTTGTAGATGGGTCATATTCTGCATGGAGTTTGGTGACCACTGGTGTGCCTCAGGGATCTGCTCTGGGACCCCTACTCTTTGTGATTTTTATAAATGACCTGGATGAGGAAGTGGAAGGATGGGTTAGTAAATTTGCTGATGACACAGAGGTTGAGGGTGTTGTGGATAGTGTGGAAGGCTGTCAGAGGTTACAGCGGGATATCGATAGGATGCAAAACTGGGCTGAAAAGTGGCAGATGGAGTTCAACCCAGATAAGTGTGAAGTGGTTCATTTTGGTAGGTCAAATATGATGGCAGAATATAGTATTAATGGTAAGACTCTTGGCAGTGTGGAGGATCAGCGGTATCTTGGGGTCCGAGTCCATAGGACGCACAAAGCAGCTGCACAGGTTGACTAAGTGGTTAAGGAAGGCATACGGAGTATTGGCCTTCATTGATTGTGTAATTGAATTTAGGAGCCGAGAGGTAATGTTACAGCTATATACGACCCTGATCAGACCAGACTTGGAGTACTGTGCTCAGTTCTGGTCGCCTCACTACAGGAAGAATGTGGAAACCATAGAAAGCAGGTTGAGTGAACTCTGCCTTTCCTCCTTGGAGCGATGGAGGACGAGAGGTGACCTGATAGAGGTGTACAAGATGATGAGAGGCATTGATCGTGTGGATAGTCAGAGGTTTTTTCCCAGGACTGAAATGGCTGCCACAAGTGGGCACAGGTTTAAGGTGCTTGGGAGTAGGTACCGAGGAGATGTCAGGTGTAAGTTTTTTACACAGTGAGTGGTGAGTGCGTGGAATGGGCTGCTGGCAACGGTGGTGGAAGCGGATATGATAGGGTCTTTTAAGAGACTTTTGGATTGGTACATGGAGCTTAGAAAAATAGAGGGCTATGGGTAACCCTAGTAATTTCTAAGGTAGGGACATGTTTGGCACAACTTTAGTGGGCCAAAGGGCCTGTATTGTGCTGTAGGTTTTCTGTTTTTTCTGTTTCTAAACTCATGAACTGACACAAGAATGCACACATTTTGTGTATTAATGAAATTGCACTGTGACATTTTTAATTACAGTCTGTAATTGGATTGCAATAAACTGTCAATTGATCAGTCAGCTTATTTCGCTGCTAGATATTTTGCCAGGTCTGTTTATACCGAATCAATGAACATTAACTAACGTTTACTAATGTCTCATTGCATATTTACTCTCTGGCAAAGTATTGAATGTTTGACCTTCTTTCAACCTTAAATTGTTCAGCTTGTCTTTAATGCTTTTGCTATCTCCTGATTGTTGCTCAGAAAAGTTAATACTATAGTCTGATCCAGGAAGTCAATTAATTATTCTTTCAAATTTATACAGTGTCTTCTGTTTAGTGTTTTAAAAGCCTAACCTCTGTACGTGAGGACATATTGTTCGGCTGTATTTGCAGTTTTACATTCTAGACTAAATTTTCAGTCTCAGGCAATTGTTTTGGATCTCTTGTTTGGCTCATATCTCTCTTTCTATCACCTTGTATGCATCTCTATCCCCTTGATCATTCCAAGATCCCCTGCATACCCTCCTCTCTTTTTACTCCATTTGTTGAGGTCATTTAAATCTCACTCTCTGAAGTACCCTCCTTGAATTTCCACTCTTCTGGTTCAAGATGGCACTGGTGAAGCACCACAACGGCATGCTAGCAGCAAACACATTTATTCCGCACACTTTTTCTCAAAAATGATCACTGCAATCAATAGTCTGGAACTTCCCTTTTGGAACTGAGCTGTAGCACTGCCTGTATGACCTGGCATTATTGTGGTGTGAACTGAAGTCTTGAAGGTGCAGGACGGTTACGGCATGACCAAATATGAACATATGAGGAACGTTTGTCCGCTCTTGGACTGTATTCCTTGGAGTTTAGAAGAATGAGGGGAGACCTCATAGAAACATTTCGAATGTTAAAAGGCATGGACAGAGTGGATGTGGCAAAGTTGTTTCCCATGATGGCGGAGTCTAGTACGAGAGGGCATGACTTAAGGATTGAAGGGCACCCTTTCAGAACAGAAATGCGAAGAAATTTTTTTAGTCAGAGGGTGGTGAATCTATGGAATTTGTTGCCACGGGAAGCAGTGGAAGCCAAGTCATTAGGTGTATTTAAGGCAGAGATTGATAGGTATCTGAGTAGCCAGGGCATCAAAGATTATGGTGAGAAGGCAGGGGAGTGGGACTAAATAGGAGAAAATGAATCAGCTCATGATAAAATGGCGGAGCAGACTCGATGGGCCGAATGGCCTACTTCTGCTCCTTTGTCTTATGGTCTTATGGTCTAAGTCAAGGTGGCGGGCTCCAGGCCCAAGAGCAGAAAACAATGTTTGGACATTGTTGGAACCGACTTGGAGATGATTCAAAGTGATAGAACTGGGATGAGACAAAATCGAGGTAGCAGGGCTCAGGTCCAAACATGCTGTTTGGCCAATTTAAGCGCAGGGTCAGATTGGAAAGGTCAGGTATGAGGTGACAGGACCAAGACTCAATAGTGTATCAAAGCAGCAGAGCCCAGGTCCGAGAGCGAGGAACGACCTGAGATTTGGCCAATTTAAGCGCTGAGCCAGGTTGAAAAGGTCAGGATGTTGGGGCAATAGGTGAGGGATGGGCTGGTGTTCAGCTCGCTGCTCCACGAGATTAACTCATCTCTGCACTGACTTGCAGCTAACAAGCTCTTGGATCGGCTGTGACTGGCTTTGTCGCTGTGGACTCACTTTTGTGAGTTTCAGTTCTGAATGTTATTTGCTTACTTTTTATTGCTTGCACTGTTTGTGTTTTTTCTGTGCATTAGGTGTTTGACAGTCTTTTTTCAATGGGTTCTATTGGGTTTCTTGGTTTTGTGGCTGCCTGTAAGGAGACTATTCTCAAGGTTGTATATTGTATACATACTTGGATAATAAATGTACTTTGATCTTTAAAGAACTCAATTTCTCCATTCTGCATGATCCTTCTTAAAAGTCCAGCACTTCGCCAAAGCTTGTGATTATCCATCAGATTTTGCTTCTTTGAACTCAACTGAAGAGAAAGTTCAAATTGGAGACGTTATAAATGTGGATTCTGACATACTTCACCTAGGGATTATGTATTTATGTTGAAGTGAAAGTTGGTAACGATGAAAGGCTGTGTACAGGAAAATGTGTACAGCAGAAGAATCTAATGAAATAGATTTGCATGCGTGTTTCAGAAATATCCTGAGGCAAAATATGTAAAACAAATTACTTTGAAGTGTTCGTTGATGTTATATACATACACACTGCATTTATTGTGTATGGCCTTGGAGCTTGAAGGCTCCAGCTGAGCCGTGGCAATTGCAATGAATTCAGGCTTACTACTGGTGATATTATTTGCACAGCCCTGAGCAGACCAGAAGCTACTACTGTACAGAAATTCTGCTTTTTGTGGATTGAGCAAAGGTGCTTGTAAAAGTGGTCCCCCAGTCTACAGTAGGTCTCACCGGTGTAGAGGAAGCTTTATCTAGAGCACTGGATACAGTAGACAACCCCAACAGATTCGCGGGTGAAGTGTTGCCTCAACTGGAAGGGTCTGCTTAGAGTCCTGAATGGAGGTGAGGGAGAAGGTAAATGAGCAGATATAGCACTTCTGCCACTTTCAGGGATAAATGCCAGGACTGAGATTAGTGGTGAGGGATGAATGGACAGGGCAATCATAGAGGGAATGATCCTTGCAAAAAGCAGAGAGTGGGTGATAAGGTTTGGTGGTAGGGTCCCGTTGAAGATGGCGGAAGTTGCTAGGAATGATGTGTTGGATATGGAGGCTCATGGGATGGTAGGTAAGTGAGGACAAGAGGAACTCTATCCCTGATAAAGTGGCAGGAAGATGGAGTGAGTGTGGATGTCCAGGTAAAGGAGGAAATGCGGCTGAGGGCAGCATGAATAATGGAGGAAGGGAAACCCTGTTCTTTGAGCAAAGAGAATATCCCCAGACCAAGGAAAGACATCCTGGGAACAGATGCAGTGGTAATGAAGGAACTGAGAAAATGGAAAAGGATTTTTACAAGAGACAGGGTAGGAAGAGTTATAGTCAAGATAGCCACAAGAATTGGTAGGTTTACAAAAAATATCAGTAGACAGTTTTTGTTGCAGAGATTGAGGCAAACAGATTGAGAAAGGGAAGAGAGATGTCAGAAATACATGAAGCAGCACCAATGCAGTCATCATTGTAGCACAGAAAGAGTTGGAGAGCATTACCAGGAAAGCATGGTGCATAGACTGTTCTCGGTAACCCACACTTTTCCCTCTTCTCACTGGCCTATCACCTCTCCCTGACGCCCCTCCTCCCTCCCTTTCTCCCATGGCCCACTCTCTACTCCTATCAGATTCCTTCTTCTCCAGTACTTTACCTTTTCCACTTATCACTTCCTCGTTTCTTACTTCATCCGCCCTTCCCCCACCCACCTGGCTTCATCCAGCTTGTACTTCCTCCCCTACCCTACATCCATTTTCCGCATCTTCTCCCTTCCTTTCCAGTCCTGATGAAGAGACTCGGCCTGTCTGCCTGAAGCAACTGGTTTTAACCCTCCTTTGCCCCTTCTTCGGTCACACGTGAAAGCAAGGAGCTGGATTTGGTTGTCAGAGTCTATTTGAGACGCACGCCACTGAGAGTAATTAATAGACAGCGGGAGCTCATCCCCAGCACCTTCCTGGGCTAGGCCAACCTAAGGAACTTCAATCGAGTTCATTGTTAATAGTATATTGTCTTAATAGTGTAATCACTTTAATAGTGCAATAGAATTACACAGAACCTAGAACAGTACTACACTGGAACAGGCCCTTTACTCCACAGTGTTGTGCTGAACTAACTAAAGTAACTATATCTAATTACACTAATCCCTTTCTGCCTGCACATGGTCCACCTCTCTGCATTTCCTTCATATTCATGTACCTCTTAAACGCCTCTATTATACTTGCTTCCATCTCTACCACTGGTGGTGCATTCTTAGCATTCACCACTCTCTTGAGTAAAGTAACTCATCCCGTACTTCTCCTTTGAACTTTACCCCTCTCACTTTAAATACATGCCGTTTATTATTACTAATAAACGAGTGTTAGACATTTTGATCTATGCCTCTCATAATCTTATAAAATCTATCAATTCTCCTCTCACCCGCTGCCATTCCAGAGAGAACTACCTTAGCTTGTCCAATCCCTCCTTAAGCACCTGCACTCTAATCCAGGCAGCAAATTGGTAAGCCTCTTCTGCACCCTCTCCAAAGCCTCCACAGCCTTCCTATAATGAGGTGGCCAGAAATGAAAACAATACCCCAGAATTTTACAAAGTTACAACTTCCTGATTCTTGAACTCATTGTCTTGGTTAATGCAGGTTAACATGCTATATGCCTTGTTTATCAGCCTATCAACTTGTATGACCATTTTCAGGGAGCTGTGGGCTTGGACCTCAGGATCCCTCTGTATATCAGATTTTTCATCATGGTCAGTCATATATCACAAACTGCAGAGATCTCTGGACAGATCCCTGTGGAACACCACTAGTCACTGGTAGTCACAGACCTCCAACCAGAGTAAGACTTGTTAGCCATACTACCCTCTGTCTTCTATGTGCAAGACAAATCTAAACCCAAATGACCAAGTCACCATAGATCCCATGTGTATCATAGAAACATAGAAACATAGAAAATAGGTGCAGGAGTAGGCCATTCGGCCCTTCGAGCCTGCACCACCATTCAGTATGATCACAGCTGATCATCCAACTCAGAACCCTGTACCTGCCTTCTTTCCATACCCCCTGATCCCTTTAGCCACAAGGGCCTTATCTAACTTCCTCTTAAGTATAGCCAATGAACTGGCCTCAACTGTTGCCTGTGGCAGAGAATTCCACAGATTCACCACTCTCTGCGTGAAGAAGTTTTTCCTCATCTTGGTCCTAAAAGGCTTCCCCTTTATCCTCAAACTGTGATCCCCGTTCTGGACTTCCCCAACATCGGGAACAATCTTTCTGCATCTAGCCTGTCCAATCTGTTTAGAATTTTATATGTTTCAATCAGATCCCCCCTCAATCTTCTAAATTCCAGAGAGTATAAGCCTAGTCGATCCAGTCTTTCATCATATGAAAATACTGCCATTCCAGGAATCAATCTGGTGAACCTTCTTTGTAACCCCTCTATGGCAAGAATGTCTTTCCTCAGATTAGAGGACCAAAACTGCACACAATACTCTAGGTGTGGTCTCACCAAGGCCTTGTACAACTGCAGTAGTACCTCCCTGCTCCTGTACTTGAATCCTCTTGCTATGAATGTCAGCATACCATTCGCCTTTTTCACTGCCTGCTGTACCTGCATGCCCACTTTCAATGACTGGTGTACAATGACACCCAGGTCTCGTTGCACCTCCCCTTTTCCTAACTGGCCACCATTCAAATAGTAATCTGTTTTCCTGTTCTTGCCACCAAAATGGATAACCTCACATTTATCCACATCAAATTGCATCTGCCATGAATTTGCCCACTCACCTAACCTATCCAAGTCACCCTGCATCCTCTTAGCATCCTCCTCACAGCTAACACTGCCGCCCAGCTTCGTGTCACTGCAAACTTAGAGATGGCTGCATTTAATTCCCTCGTCTAAGTCATTAATATATATTGTAAACAACTGGGGTCCCAGCACTGAGCCTTGCGGTACCCCACTAGTCTCCGCCTGCCATTCTGAAAAGGTCCCGTTTATTCCCACTCTTTGCTTCCTGTCTGCCAACCAATTCTCTATCCACATCAATACCATACCCCCAATACCGTGTGCTTTAAGCTTGCACACTAATCTCCAGTGTGGGACCTTGTCAAAAGCCTTTTGAAAATCCAAACATACCACATCCACTGGTTCTCCCCTATCCACTCTACTAGTTACATCCTCAAAAAATTCTATGAGATTCGTCAGACATGGTTTTCCTTTCACAAATCCATGCTGCCTTTGTCTGATGATTTCACTGCTTTCCAAATGTGCTGTTATCACATCTTTGATAACTGACTCTAGCATTTTCCCCACCACCGATGTCAGGCTAACAGGTCTATAATTCCCCGCTTTCTCTCTCCCTCCTGTTTTAAAAAGCGGGGTTACATTGGCCACCCTCCAACCCTCAGGAACTAATCCAGAATCTAAAGAGTTTTGAAAAATTATCACTAATGCATCCACTATTTCTTGGGCTACTTCCTTAAGCACTCTGGGATGCAGACCATCTGGCCCTGGGGATTTATCTGCCTTCAATCTCTTCAATTTACCTAACACCACTTCCCCACTAACATGTATTTCCCTCAGTTCATGAGGGACCTTGTCAGATGCTTCAATAAAATCCATGTAGACAACATCCACTGTTTTGTCTTCATCAACCATCTTTGTTACCTCCTTAAAAAAACTCAATCATGTTAGTAAGGCCTGGCCTGCCCTACACAAGGCCATGCTGATAGTCCCTACTTAGGGCCTGCTTTTATGTTAAGGCCCACCTGGACAAAAAAGACACGTACGTTCGAATGCTGTTCATGGATTTCATTTCAGCATTCAACACAATCATTCCTCAGAAACTGATTGGAAAGCTGAGCCTACTGGGCCTGAACACCTCCCTCTGCAAATGGATTCTAGACTTCCTGACTGAGAGACCTCAGTCAGTCCGAATTGGTAGCAGCATCTCCAACACCATTACACTGAGCACGGGGCCCCCCAGGGCTGTGTGCTTAATCCACTGCTGTTCACTCTGCTGACCCACGACTGTGCTACAACACACAGCTCGAACCACATCATCAAGTTCGCCGATGACACGACCGTGGTGGGTCTCATCAGCAAGAATGAAGAGTCAGCATACAGAGAGGAGGTGCAGTGGCTAACGGACTGGTGCAGAGACAACAACCTGTCTCTGAATGTGAACAAAACAAAAGAGATGGTTGTTGACTTCAGGAGGACACAGAACGACCACTCTCCGCTGAACATCGACGACTCCTCTGTAGAGATCGTTAAGAGCACCAAATTTCTTGGTGTTCACCTGGCAGAGAATCTCACCTGGTCCCTCAACACCAGCTCCATAGCAAAGAAAGTCCAGCAGCATCTCTGCTTTCTGTGAAGGCTGAGAAAAGTCCATCTCCCACACCCCATCCTCACCACATTCTACAGAGGTTGTATTGAGAGCATCCTGAGCAGCTGCATCATGGCCTGGTTCAGAAATTGTACCATCTCAGATCGCAAGACCCTGCAGCGGATAGTGAGGTCAGCTGAGAAAATCATCGGGGTCTCTCTTCCTGCCATCACAGACATTTACATCACACGCTGCATCCGCAAAGCAAACAGCATTATGAAGGACCCCACGCACCCCTCATATAAACTCTTCTCCCTCCTGCCATCTGGCAAAAAGGCACTGAAGCATTTGGGCTCTCATGACCAGACTATGTAACATTTTCTTCTCCCAAGCCATCAGGCTCCTCAATACCCAGAGCCTGGCTTGACACCAACCTACTATACCCTCTACTGTGCCTACTGTCTTGTTTATTATTTATTATTATTTATTATAGTGCCTGCACTGTTTCGTGCACTTTATGCAGTCCTGGATAAGTCTGTAGTCTAGTGTAGTTTTTCTGTTTTTTTCAGACGTACTTTTGTGTAGTTTTTGTATTGTTTCATGTAGCACCATGGTCCTGGAAAATGTTGTCTCATTTTTACTATGTTCTGTACCAGCAATTATGGTTGAAATGACAATAAAAAGTGACTTGACTTGATCTTTGGACTTACTCATTTTTTAAAAACTTGTTCTCTTTTATTGATGACTATAAACCCAAATTCTGTTATGGATGGCTTTTAAACACAATTCCAAGTCCAGAGTGATATAACCTTGCTACTTCTAATGGTGACTGCTGCCAACTTTACTTCTGTTGCTAATTATAGTGAACCCTACTTCTGTAAATGGCTGCCATTACATTTATTTCTGTTAAAGACACTGTAAACTCTATTTGTGTCATATATTTGGTAAATACTTGGACAACTATAAACTACATCCATCACAGCATTCCATAAATTGCAGAATGGAATTGTCTCGACTCATTCTCCTGCATGTACTAACTGCTGATACATGTTAGGATACAATAAAATGTGTGCTGACAGCCCTTTACAAAGGTGCTTTTTTCTGTGAAACAGACATGTTTGTCATAAAATATGTTTTTCAGTCCTCAGAACTTGTTTTAGGTCTGTGAATCACTCTTGTATTCCTGAAAATGTGGCTTAAGATTTAGAAAGTCTGCTTGCTCACAATATAAAACGGTCACCAATATTAGAAGGTATTGTGTGGATATTTGGTCAAGGCTTAATTTCCTTTTTGAAAAACAGTAAGGGATATGATTTTATGGTTGGAATTGCTAGACTAATATCACACACATGCTGGGTTAATTTACTGGCACTCGTAGTATATATCACACAGGCTTGCTAAAATTCTACTTATTTCAGAATCAAAATCAGAATCGGAATCAAGTTTAATATCTCTGGCATATGTCATGAAATTTGTTGTTATGTGGTAGCAGTACTGTGCAATACATAATTAAAAACAGTAAATTACAATAAGTAAGTGTGTGTCTGTGTGTGTGTGTGTGTGTGTGTGTGTGTGTGTGTGTGTGTATATATATAATTTTCTTTTTAAAGAAGTTAAGTAGTGTAAAAAGAGGGAATAAAAGTAGTGAGGTAGTGTAGTGTGAGTTCAATGTCCATTCAAAAATCTGATGGCAGAAGGGAAGAAGCTATTCCTGAATCATTGATTGTGTGCCTTCAGGCTTCTGTACCTCTTCCCTAATGGTAGCAATGAGAAGAGGGCATAACCAGGGTGAAATGGGCCCTTAACGATGGATGCTGCCTTTTTGAGGCATTGCTCTTTGAAGACGCCATGGATGCTGGGGAAGCTAGTGTCCATGATGGAGCTGACTTGAGTTCTTAACTTTCTGCAGCATTTTCTGATCCTGTGCAGTGACCACCCCATCCGCCCGATACTAGACAGTGATGCAGCCACTTATAATGCTCCCCACAGTACATCTGTAGAAATTTTCGCTTGTCTTTGGTGACATACCAAATCTCCACAAACTCCTAATGAAATATAATCGCTGTGGTGCCTTCTTTGGCACTCCGTTGATTTGTGGGGCCTAAGATCGATCTTCAGAGATGTTGACACCCAGGAACTTGAAATTGCTCTCCCTTTTCACTTCTGATCCATCTATGAGGATTGGTGTGTGTGCTCTTGTCCACAATCAATTCTTTGGTTTCATTGATGCAAGGTGGTTGTTGTGACACCTCTCAACCAGCCGATCTATCTCTCTAATTTACGCCTTTTCGTCACCATCTGAAATCCTGCCAACAATAGTTGTATTGCCAGCAATTTTTAGATGGTATTTGAGCTGTTCCTAGCCACACAGTTATGGGTGTACAGAGAGTGGAGCAATCGGCTAAGCAGGCATTCTTGAGGTGCACCAATGTTGATTATCAATAAGGTGGAGATGTTATTTCCAATCTGCACAGACTGTGGTTGTCTGGTGAGGAAGTTGAGGATCCAGTTGCAGAGGGAGGTACGGAGGCTCATGTTTTGGAGCCTTTCGATCAGAGCTGTAGGAGTGATTCTGTTAAACGCTGAACTGTAGTTGATAAACAGCAGCCTTATATAAGTTTTTGTATTGTTCAGGTGGTCCAAGACCACATGAAGAGCCAATGAGATCGCATCCACTGTAGACCTATTAATGTGACAGGCACATTGCAGTGGGTCTAGGTCCTTGCTTAGACATAACCAAACTACAAAGTACTTAATCATTGTACATGTGAGTGCTACTGGATGATAGTCATTATGGTAGCTCATCCTGCTCTTCTTGGGCACTGGTATGATTATTGCACTCTTGAAATAGATGGAACTTCCAAATGTAGCAATGAGAGATTGAAAATGTCTTTGAACACACCCACCGGTTGGTTGGCAGAGTTTTTCAGAACCCTACCAGGAACACTTTTGGGGCCTGTCAACTTGCGAGAGTTCACCTTTTTGAAAGATGTTCTGACGTCAGCCTCCGAGACAGAGATCATAGAGTCACCAGATGCTGCAGGGATCTTCATAGCTGTAGTTTTACTCTCTCTTTCAAAGCATGCATAAAAAAACATTAAGCTAATCTGGGAGTGAAGCATCACAGCTATTCATGATATTAGGACTCGCTTTGTAGGAAGTAATGGCCTGCAAACCCTGCCAGAGACGATGTGCCTCTGATTCCATCTCTAACCTCAATTGGAATTATTCTTTAGCACCACAAGGAGTTAATCATAAAGCATACTCCACCTCCTCTGCCTTTGAAAGACTCAGCAGTCCTATCTTAATGGTGACTCATGAAACCAACAAGCTGTATCACTGTGTCCAGAATAGCAGCAGTAACCAAGTTTCTGTGAAACAAAAAAAAACACAACAGTCTCTGATGTCCCACTGGTACAGCAACCTTGCTCTGAGGTTTTCAATTTTTTTTCCAGCAGAATAGACAGTAGTGAAAGTCAGAGCCCTCTTCTCCTTGGATGAACTTTTAAACCAGTGGAGCATCCTTTCTTCCACCGTCTTATCTGACTTCCACTGTCTGCACTCGGAACCGGAGATTCGAGATCTGAGATTCGTCGACTTTGAGTAGTGATGGAATTTTTAAATACCTTAAAATTATGTCATTTACTATTTTAGCCATGCCTGTAGCTGTGGATTTCAGCTGTAGCAGACTGAAATGGGAATATTTGAAAATTTCCATTGGAGCTGCACATACGAGTTGCCTCCTTAATGGTGCCAACGAATCTTTAAAGAAAACTTTCCCTAAACTTTGATAGCTTAAGTAAAATTCAATCCTACTGATGGTTAAAAAAACTTTATTAAATGAGTATAATTGGGGTTTTGTTTACTGGTGGCTGTAGCAAATGACCTGTTGATGGCAAGAGAGTGATGGCAAGAGATAGCAATTACAGTGAATCCATACACATTAATCTCCAAAGTCACATTGAACAGTTGGTGCTTTGTTTACAAGAATTACTGAGCATTTACGTATCTCTTTAGAAAATTGATCTGTAAAACAATTTATGTTGTGCTCTTTTATTCTGAAACAAACTCACTTTGACATTGTGTTTGAAGCCAAGTGTGTCACTTTGGTCATTTTTAAAAAAAGATAATACCTTGCCAGCAATTAACATTGTTAAATATTGTAGGATCCTCAAAATGATCCACATAATATCATTAGATGAGAATTTAATTCGAATTATAGAAATAGCACAATTGAAAGTAGTTAACTTTGAGATGTAATTTCTTCAATTTAAACTATTTTAACCATTATTTCACTGCATTGCCTAATATAGTGTGCAACACACAGGGAATAACCATGGATGAGATAGTGCCAGATTTCATTATTGAACTGAGCATAGCTACATTTGGTTGAATAGCACCTGGTGTAGTCAGCGTGATATAAACTTAACACAGATAGATAGCATCATTTGTAGCTTCTAATGTATTATGTGTCAATGCTGAATAATTGTCAAGTAAGTCGCATATTGATGTATGTCATTCACTTTTGTGTACAGGTAGAGGGCAGCATTGCAACTGAGTACTTTTTTTCGCAGTTCAGTGTCCATAATAAACAACTTGAAAATTGACGAATATACCCTTCTTGGGCTTCCAGCCGGGTACAGGTATTAATTATAACTCATGTTTTGATGACAAACTCTGCCATCTTCTTCAGGGATGATGCCTGGGTATGTCTAATCCAATGGTATTTATAGCCCCATAGTCCAACCCTCCTGATTGGTTAGTTCTCATCCAATCAGATTTCCGCTCTCCCATCTTGTTTACAATTGAATTCCAGTTCTTACTTCGAGTGAGACCTTCATCTTTGTTAAAATTCCTTGTAAAAGTCCATAAAACTATAAGACATAGGAGCAGAATTAGGCCATTTCGCCCATCAAATCTGCTCCGCCATTCAGTTGTAGCTGATGCTTTTTTTTCCACCCTCAGCCTTCTCCCTTTAACCTTTGATGCCATGTTCAGTCAAGAACTTGTCAAGCTCTGCCTGTGGTAACAAATTCCACAAATTCACCACCCTCTGGCTAAAGAAATTTCTCTGCATCTCTGTTTTAAATGGATGCCCCTCTATCCCGAGGTTGTGCCCACTTTTCCTATACTCCCTCACCATGGGAAACATCCTTTCCACATTTACTCTGTCTAGGCCTTCCAACATTTGAAAGTAGTCAATAAGATCCCTCCTCATCCTTCTAAATTCCAGTGAGTACAGACCAGAGCTATCAAATGTCCCTCATATGATAACCCTTTAATTCCCAGACTCATCCTTGAGAACCTCCTCTGAACCTTCTCCAATGTCAGCACATCTTTTCTTAGATGAGGAGCCCAAAACTGTTCATAATTGCCAAGGTGAGGCCTCACCAGTGCCTTATAAAGCCTCAACATCATATCCCTCCCCATGTATTCAAGACCTCTTGAAATGAATGCAAACATTGCGTATGTCTTCCTCATCACTGACTCAACCTGCAAGTTAACCTTTGGAGTGTTCTGCAAAAGGACTCCCAACTTCCTTTGCATCTCAGATGTTTGGATTTTCTCCCCACTTAGAAAAATAGTCTGCACATTTATTTCCACTACCAAAGCGCATAACCATGCATTTTCCAATATTGTATTACTTTTGCACTTCCTTGCCCATTCTCCTAATCGGTCTAAGTCTTTCTGCAGACTACCTGTTTCCTCAACACTACTTGCCCCTCCACCAATCCTTGTAACATCTGCAAATTTGGCAATAAAGCCACCTATTCCATCATCTATATCATTGATGTACAGCATAAAAAGAAGTTATCATCATTTTAAACACGTCAAGTGGATCATCCCTCAATTTACTCAACTTGTATCATTGTATACATACATTTGCCAGAGCTTTGCCTTATACCCCTCTGCATCATACTACCCTCATTCACATAACTAATTGTAGTTTCTGTCTTTGGAACGGAAATATGCCCCAACACTGGGATGGCAGGAGTCAAATTCTGGTCAGAATGCATATCTGGTTTTATCTAAATCAAAAGCTTGAAATCTAAATTTTGCTCATCTTAAGTTCAACTAAATTTTGTAAGGAGCCTATTGACATTAGATCTTTTAATAACACTAGCAAGTAGCCAAACACTTCCCTTAAGATTTGTCCTGAGGCATCTAACTGATGGTTCTCTTGATTTTTTGCAGCGGAGGCTCCATATCAGTGGATGAAGTACAGATCCTCTCTGTCAAATTGCAATACTTTGCACTCATTTACACTTGAGCATACAAGTATCTAAATCTTGATGTCAAATGTAAACTTGAATAAGAAATCATCAAAGTCAGTCAAACATATGAGAAAAGATAAGAGCCCAGAGTCCATCCCTTGAGAATGCTACCTGTCAGATTCCATCAATCAGAGGTTGTCCTCATTATTACCACTCTCTGCCTGTTTTGTCCCAACCAATTATCCACTTATGTCAGAAGATTACCTCCAATTCTCTGCTTTTCCAGTTTTGTTAATAATCTCTCATGCAGAACCTAACCAAATGCTTTTCACTGCACTGTAAGTGACATCCATAGGCACTGTTAATCATCCAAGTAAACTGCTTGTTAAAAATTTAACTAGATTTGTCATAAATAACTTACCCATTATATATCCATACTGATTCTTTAATTAGCTGGTCTTTGTTTTGTTGCTCAGTAATTCAGCCTTTGAAGCAGCAATTGATTGGGGGTCCATTTTGCCTCTTACTGCAGAGAAATTTCTTTAGCCAAAGGGTGGTGAATTTGTTGCCACATGCAGTTGTGGAGGCTAGATCATTGGGTGTATTTAAGGCAGAGGTTGATAGGTTCTTGATTAGACATGGCATCAAAAGTTACGGGGAGAAGACCAGGAACTGGGGTTGAGGAGGAGAAGAAAAAAGAGCAGCAATGATTGAATGGTGGAGCAGCCTCGATGGGCCAGATGGCCTAATTCTGCTCCTATGTCTTATGGTCTTATGGTCTTACCAAATGAAAATAGAAACTATTGGTGCTAGAAACTTTGAAACTTATTTCACAAATACAAACTCGCATTTTTTTTTAATTAGTTTGAAAATAAATTAGCAGCAAAAGGAACTAAAATATTGTTTTAAAATATAGAACTTGCATTCATTTAGCACCTTTTACTTTCTCACAATTTCTGTTTGCACTTTGTAAACAATTAATTACTAATACTGTGTGGTTGATGTTGTTGCATGTTATCGGTACAAAGTAGGGAATCACCAGCAGCAATGAGAGAATAAGAAAGCTACTGGTCCATTATCCTGCTTTTATTCAATAATATTTCATGAAAGACCTCACAAATGATATTTAAGAGAGAATTTCTCCAATCTTCCTTTAAGATCTACAAAATTGGAGATCAGGGAGCCTGCATTACCGTGGGAGCAATAATGCTAACGACAGGAATTCTGCAGATGCTGGAAATTCAAGCAACACACATCAAAGTTGCTGGTGAACACAGCAGGCCAGACAGCATCTCTAGGAAGAGGTACAGTCGACGTTTCAGGCTGAGACCCTTCGTCAGGACTAACTGTCAGGACTAGCTGAAGGAAGAGTTAGTAAGAGATTTGAAAGTGGGAGGGGGCACTAATGCTACTGACTTCAATTCACTGGGAAAGTTTGTTGCCATGCAACCTGTAATTTCAATCACAAGAAATCACAAGGTCACTCTCCATGCCCTGCCACTGCTTCTTGTGCACTTCCTCCAATGTGTTCTGTTGTTAGTACAGTATCAAGTCTGCCAAGTTGGTAGGTATCAGTCAATCACTGGAGTTTTTTTACACAAGTTCAGACCATTTTGGGGCAAACCACTCCTTCTCTCATTTTATCACCTTTCATCATTTCCTGGTATATCTTTTGTTTACATAGGAATGAATGCAGTATTGAAGGAAAGAATCATTTTACAAGCTTCATTTCCCTGCTGTTCCTGAGGATATTCCTAGTCACAACTAAAGTTCTTTTACTTCCTATTCATAGCTAGTTCAACCCTGTTTCCAATTTCACGTCACTGTGATAGATAAATATTTTAACAGTATGTTCTCAAACAATAACAAATTTCTTTAAACTCTCTCTCATGTCTTTCTGAAACTCTTGCTGGTGTGTGGATCAATGGGTTCCAGCACATCTGTCCTTGACAATACTCATGTTCAGAACTCGAAACAGTACTCTAGCTGGAGCCTAATCAGTGATTCATAAATACTTACATTACTTCCTTTGTTTTTATACTCCATGCCACTTTTATAAGATCCAGGTTCCTTGTTTGCTCCTGCCATACACTTAGTGAGTTGGTAATCTAGTTAGTGACTGGCATTGATCTGGGAAGAATTCTCTGGAGGATCCACAATGTTGTAATGGTACTTCAATCAAGTTTGATTTTAAACATCAAACATCACAGGATGCTGCATTATGAAACCTCTGTAGTGAAAGTAGAAGCACTAATTGCTTCTTATTGTATAAGAAATGAAGAGTATCCAGGGTATTTTGTTCCAATAGAAAATACAGAATAGATTTTAGATTGACTATGAGGCCAGTATTCTGCTGGAGATTATCATCTGCTCAATAAAGGTGACTCCTGCATTATGGCTATTTTGATTATGGAAATTTGCCCTTAAAGTATATGCAAATCATAACTCAAAAATTGAGATGCAAAGCAAAATTTGCTCTTAAAGATTTATGTGAAAGAATAAGTAAACACAAAATTATTTTTTATAAACTTGTGTTTCTTGATGCATATGCAGATAGAAAATAGCAATATAGAGAATTATGCAGGAACATAATGTGGGGATCGTATTATTAAAATAAGCTCACACCTTTGGTTTTAATGCACTCATAATTTGGCAGATGATCCTACCTGTCAGATTACTGAAGTTGGATGAAGAAGTAAAATTAAGTCACAGTTCCCATTTTTAATCATTTTTGAAAATGGAGTCGTTCTGTTGCATTTCATCAGTCAATTGTCCTTACCTCTATCCAGCTGTCCTGTGGTTCTGCTGATGACCTCCCCCCCGCCCCATCCAGTGTCACTAAGATATTCTCCTATCCTATCTCTTATCCCATGTTTATCTTTATTCTCCTATATGTAAGTCTGCGTCACATTTAGTTTCACCTTACCGATTCCAGTCCCATTTTTATCTCTTATGTCCTGTTTGCATTCCTACATTTGTAAGTATATCCTGGGTCGTGGTGAATTGTAAACAGAAGAGATTCTGCAAATGCTGGATATCTGGAGCAGCACACACAAAATGCTGGAGGAACTCAGTGGCTCAGGTAGTATCTATGGAAATGAATAAATGCATCTGCATAGCTCGACTTCATTCAGCCCCCTTGATTTAGTCCCTACTCACCTCCAGTCATGGCACTTCACATGATCTCAATCTCCTCAACAACTTTCAGTTCCCTGGCCTTAACTGCCCAATTTTCACTGTGGATGTCCAGTCCCAGTACACTTCTATATCCATCTAGAAGGCCTTCACTTCTTTCTCAGCTAAAGACCCAACCAGTTTCCCTCCATCAACACCTTCCTCTGTCTGCAGGATTTGCTCCTCACCCTCAACAATTTCTACTTTAGCTCTGCCCACTTTCTTCAAACTCAGGGGGTAGCCATGGGCGTCCGTATGAGCCCCAGCTAGGACTGCCTTTTTGTTGGTTCCATGCCTTCCTTGTTAATGCTCCTCAACTCCTCCTGTGCTATATTGACGACTGCAGTGGTGCTGCTTCCTGCACCCATGCTGAGCTTGCCAACTTCACTGAATTTGCCTCGAACTTCAGCTCTGCCTTTAAGTTCACTTGCTCCATTTTGATACCTCTCTCCTCTTTCATGATATTTCTGTCCCTATCTCTGGAGACAAACAATCTACTAATATCTTTTATAAACCCGTTGATACCCACAGCTATCTTGACTATACCTTTTCCCTCTTCTGTATAAGTGTGTTCCCTTTTCTTAGTTCCTTGTCTCCATCACATCTGTTCCCAGGATGAGGCTTTCCTTTACAGGATATCAGAGATGTCCTCCTTCAAAGAATGGGGTTTCCCTTCCTCCACTATTGATACTACCCGCACCTGCATCTCCTCCATTTCCTGGACATCCACATTCACCCCATCTTCTCAATGCCTTAACAAGGATAGACCTCTTCTTTTCCTCACTTACCAACCCAAAAGCCTCCAAATCCAACACATCATTCTCTGCAACTTCGGCCATTTTCAATGGGTTTCTACCACCAAATACATCTTTGCCTCCCCCCACCCCCACCACTCTCCATTTCCCGCAGGGGTTACTCACTCCATGATTCCTTTATCCATTCATCCATCACCACTAATCTCCTTCCCGAATCATATCCCTGCAAGCGACAGAAATACTATACTTGCCCATTTACCTCCACCCTTACCTCCAACCAGGGTCCCAAGCAGAACTTCCAGTTGAGGCAACACTTCACCTGCAAATCTGCTGGGACTCTCTATTGTATCCAGTGCTCCTGATGTGGCCTCCTCTATGTTGGTGGCACCTGACATAAATTGGGAACCACTTTGTTGAGCACCTCAGCTTCATCTGCCACAAGCAAATTTCCAAGTGGCTAACCATATTATTTCCTATCTCCATTCCCGCTCCAACATGTTGGTCCATGTCTCCTCTTATGCCATGATGAGGCCACACTCAAGATGGAGGAGCAACACCTCATATTCCATATAGGTAGCCTTCAGCCTAATGGCATGAACATTGATTTCTCCTCCCAGTAATTCTTCTCCCTCCCCCTTCCCTCTGCTTCTGTGTCCTACACTGGCATCTTAACTCTACTCCTCACCTGACTATCACCTCCCCCTGCTGCTCCTCTTTTTTTTTCCTTTTCTCCCACAGTCCACTCTCCTCTCCTATCAAACTCATTCTTCTCCAGCCCTTTACTTTTCCCACTTACCTGGCTTCACCTATCATGTACTAGCTCGTCCTCCTTCCCTTCACCCCTCCTTTTTATTCTGGTGTTTTCCCCGCTTCTTCCAGTCGTGAAAAAGGATCTCAACCCAAAATGTCTACTGTGTATTCATTTCAATAAATGATGCCTGACCTGCGTTCCTCCAGCATTTTGTGTGCGTGTTGTTTATGGTAAATTTACTGCCAAGTGCCTCTGTTCTTTCCCTTTTCCCATTTTCTGCCACATACTTACCTGCATCTCTTGTCTTTTAAATCAAATTCATCCTCAACTATTGCCTGCTGCTGTAAATGTTCTTCTCTGCCTGTCTCCTGCCTCATACTTATCCTCATTTTCTGTTTATTCTCCTTTCTCCTGCTTCACATTTATCTACATCTCCTATCTCTTGATCAGATTTATCTACAATTCCTGCCTCATGCAATGCATTCAGTCTGTTTTACAGTCTACTATCCAATGTTTATCCTGAACCTGTTTTCTGCCCTCCATTCATCTTCATTTCCTCACAATCCCTACTCCATTTTATCCTCCTGGCCCAGATGTGTACTTCAATTTCCTGGGCATTAAAAGGCAATGGGAGCAAGTGTTGGGGTGAATACAGATGGCTCCACTGGTTCCAATGGACACAGTGGGCTGCTTGCATGCCACATAAATGTATGTCTCTACATCAGCAGCTTCGCACCTATCCTCCTATCATCGAGTCATAGAGTACACTTCAGCGCTCTTAAATGCTGTCAACAATTCTGCTTCAACCACTCTTTCAAGCATTGCATTCCTATGGCTGAAGAAGGTCTTCTGTATGTCCCTTCTATATTTTTTACCCTTTATCCTAAGTTTACGTCTTCTAGTTACATCTGCTTCAGCTAAGTAGTCTCTCCAATCTATGCTCCTCATAATTTTAAAGACTTCAGTCATATCCCTCTTAATTTAAACTTGAGATTCTGCAGATGCTGTAAATCCAGAGTGGCGCGTACAAAATGCTGGAGGATCTCAGCAAGTCAGGCAGCATCTATGCAAAGGAAAAAGTTGACATTTTGGGCAGAGATCCTGCCAAGAAAGGCTGAGAATTAAAAAAAAATTAATTCAGTGAAGCAGGATCAAAGTGTTGAAAAGAAAAGGGCAAGTAGAATACCGTACAAGACTCTAATTAGATTCATAAAAATAGACTGTCAATGCTTTGGAGGCTGTATTAAAAAAATACTCAAGTTCTTTTAACAACCTCTTATAAGACACCTGCATTGAGTTTTTCTTAAATTGGTTTCTTAAAAGAAGAGGGAAGGGGGAGGGGGAAATTTACCAGAAGTTAGAGAAATCGATTTTCATGCCATCAGGTTGGAGGCTATGCAGATGGATTATGAGCTGTTTCTCCTCCAGTCTGAGAGTTACCTCATCATGGCACTACAGGAGGCCATTGAACCAACAACTCAGAAAGGGAATGGGGATTTGAATTACAAACATCAGCCACTAGGAAATCATAAATGTTGCAGATAGAACAGCAGTGCTCCACAAAGTGGTTCCCCAACCTACGTCGAGTCTCACCAATGTAGAGCACTGATTTATCAGCCAAGGGAGAATGGAAGGTGATAATCCGGAGGAGGTCTCTTTCTATATGGATGACATGATATCAACAGATCTTTCGGAGGTTGGAATCAATAGTGAAGTCTTCCAGGGCTATTCCTTCCCAACTGTTGGAATAGTTTAGCCCATTGTCTTTAAGGTAATACTCTAAGCACCACACAAAATGCTGGAGGAACTCAGTAGGTCAGGCAGTATCTATAGAGGGAAATGTATGATCAACTTTTCAGGTTGAGACCCTCCATCTGGATTGAAAGATAGAGGGGATATAACCAGTATAAAAAGGTAGAGGAAAGGCCTGTAGCAATAGCTCCATCTAAATCAGTTGATAGATGGAAGTTTGATTATATCAGTCTGTTACATCAGACACTAAAACATCTCTCCCTGGGCTCGGCTTGGTCTGTCCAAATTTAATCTCCCAGTTGATATCAGCTAGTCTGACGCCTCTATTGATTTTATGTTTTTCTGTAGTGGTTTGGTTATAACAGTGTGGCTTGCTGAGCCATGAAAACTAGCAATTAAGAGTCAACCACAATGTGATGGGTCCCACTTGGGAAGGATTGTAGGTTTCCTCCCTTGAAGAACATTGGTGAAGCAGATGTGTTTTATTACCATCAGTCTTTTAGTGTTAGCAACATTAAGACCAGAGGGGTTTTTTTTCAAATTCCAGGTAATTAAACTAAATATAAATTCCACAACTACCACAGTGGGATTTGAACTTGTGCTAATTTCCTGTGTCCTGACCTAATTTTCTTGTCATTTACCCCATATTTGTCCCTCAGCCATGAATCCAAGTAAGCAGACAACTTTCTTATTTAACTCATTGCTATTGGTGGGACTTTCCTAGTGTGTTCTGATTTCTGCTTATCTGCATCAGTGATATTATATCCAAATAATTAATTGGTTTGTATATCCTGATGGGGGGGCTGCATATTCTTTCCTTCATTTTGTAATATGACTTCAATAATTTTAGTGTTAATTTGTAAGCAGCAGGGTTAATGAAAGAAGACATTTGCATTTATGCAATACCTTTTGGGACCTTAGGAGACACAAATGCTATAGAGAGAGTGAAGTGGATTGGCACAGCAGGTAGTGCTGCTGCCTGGCAATTCAGGTTCCAAAATGATCCAGCCAACCTGGTTCAATGTAGTTGTGAAGGTCAGTTTATGAATACCAGTCTCTAGAGTGGATTCCGAATATGTGAAATTCAAGCTTCAGTGAAAATGCCGTAAATAAACAAAGACTCATATTGTTAGGTTTGACATTGCAACAGAGAATTCTGTAAATCCTCAGCAGGTCAGGTGGCATCTGTGGACAGAGGAACAGGGTTAATGGTTCAGGTTGATGAACTTCTCTGAAAATTGAAATTTTAATGTTGTTTTTCTATTGCAGATACTGCATTACATTTTGAGTATTTCCAGTATTTAATTTCAAATATCTAACATCTGTAGTCTTTAGCTGAAAGTCTATTACATTGAGAGCTATTTGAATTAACATATTTAAATGATGAAATAGTGAATCAATGAATTTAAACTAAATATTTAATGGAAATATTTTTTTAAAAGACTAATTTTAATGATGCTCTTTTCATATTCCGTCTATTTTATTAGATAAACCATTATAAATAACTAAAATCCATAATAATCTCAAAATTAAAAATCATTATTTGCATAGTTGGAACAGACTAATTCCAGGATTCATTTATCTTTGTTTTTCAATTATAATCAGAAACAAGAACAAAGTGAGCTGCATTGAAAAGAATTGGAGACCAGTAAAAGGGAATTAATCGAGTACATGCAACAAGCTGGCTAATGTTTTGTTTAACAAATAGATACTGTAAAACTAATTTGCAGGGTGAATAGTTTGGTGGCCATCACTCCTAAATAATTCAAGTTTCCTATAAAGTGGAGATTTTCTAACCATAATGACTGGACTTGAATTTGCATCGCATTTGCTACTTTTTTCTTACAGTTATCCTGATTTTTTTCCCTTGTCTCCTGCCTCATATTTATTTCTTAAGAAACTCATTTGATTGAGTGGACTATTCATTTGTATAATTGCCGTTAGTGGGATTTTCTGATATACAATTGTTCATCCAACCAAACAGGTTTTTCCTTCCTGTATGCACAAGTCTAGATCCATCCTACAGGGGCATTTGGGGGTACGGGGAGAAATATATTCTTTGAGGTTTAGGAAATAATTATGTGGTCTGGGGTCTGGGACTTCAAGGTTCTGGTAACATTATCGTTTATGGTTAGCTGCTTGAGTTATGAGGAGATTTTAAACATAGATTGGAATAGCCCAAGGATCAATGGGGCAAGGGGAATTGGATGACTGATTTTTGATGGTGGAGGTGGGAAGGGCAGATGTCAGAATGACCCATGACTTGATCAGGTAGATTGGCTCTAAGTAAATAGGGTAACATGATAAAGGCTCTATCTTCATGCCAGTGGATTCCACCATGCATGCTCAGCTCTCTCTATGTGCAAGTTGCAATTTAAATTAAAATTATACTTATACCAATGCTGGCCCCCAGGAGTGCAATTCCATTAATAATTATTGATAGCACACAGAAGACAACAATGCATGATCATGTGTGTGAGATGAAGAGTTGAAAAGAAATTACTGCCAGAATTCCTAGTCAGTTGTTGGGTTTACATATTTAATGTACGTGTTATTTCCAATAAGTAACTCCACTCAGCACACATAAAAATTGCTGGTGAACGCAGCAGGCCAGGCATCATCTATAGGAAGAGGTACGTCGACTGTAGATTTCTTCGTGTTTGCGTTTTTAAAGTAACTCCACTGGTGACTTTCCATTTCTTTGGTCCATTTCTGTTCTGTCAACTGTGCAAACTGCTGTCAGCAGTGAAAACAGAACATTTCATGAAGAAATTGTGATTGTTTTCGTGCTGATGTTAGCCTGAGCATCTTTACAGGCTTTCACAGCACTCAGCTGCTCCCTGGCCATGAACATTAAAGGAATTTGACAAGAATATTACTCACTCCTTTTTTTAACACTTCTTTCTCTTGACTGACACAGCCATTTAATTTTCCATTCAGAATTCACATTCAACTGTACTTTTTCTCTCTCCCTTCCATGCACATCTCCTCTAGAAATCCAAAATATCCACCTATGAGAAGATGTGGGCCTTCATGAGCAGCAGACAGCACACAGCGCTTGTCAAAAATAATGAGGAGGGAATCCAACGTGTTTTAACCACAGATTATGCTTTGCTAATGGAGTCAACGACCATTGAGTTTGTCACACAGAGAAACTGCAATTTGACGCAGATCGGAGGTCTCATAGATTCCAAAGCTTATGGAGTTGGCACTCCCATGGGTAAGTAACAAAGCTGATTTATTCAGTGTAAATTAATCAGGAACACAATAAAACTAAAAGTAGCCTGCCACTGAATGTCGCAAGCTATTTGTACACACATTATTTACCATAAGTTTCTTAATACTGTAATATGTCAAGTAGGACTTAGGCAATGTTCTTTTTGTAGCAAGGTTTTATAATGATAAATCTTGCTGTTCATTTTGCGTGGCATAAACACATATTATTTAACCTATTGACTAATGAATTTTCTGTGCATGAATATGCTCTCTGATACCTAATATATGGAAAAATGCTTTTGGTTATAAATCCTGATGATGCATGTGTCTGCAGATTGGAAGCACAACATGCAGCTGAGGCTGCCTTACATATGCATTTCTTAATAATTATTTTGATTGTTACTGAAATACCCATCAGAGAGGTTAACATCAATTTTATAATCAGATGCTAAATTACATGTTGTTCTGTTTATGAAATAAGAATATGTGTATAATTTACATTAAAAAAGTAGTGTAATATATATAATTTATACCTGACAAATGGGTCTATGCTTATGTTGATTCCAATTTATTATTTCTATTACTAATGGATTTGGTGCAAAAGTTACATTGTTTATAATTAGGTACAATAAGCATTCGTAAAATGTTAATTTTGCTACAGTAAGAATTCAGAATTGGAAAATGGATCTCAGATTAGTTAATATATAAATAGTAGGACCTTGGGCCTTCCTGTTCCCGCTCTAGATGAAGCTCCATGGCAATATTATTTTACTTCCACAGGTCAATTTTCATGTGAACACCATTGTTAGCTGGCTCTGCTGCTTCACTGCATCTTTTGAGGTCCATATCATGAATAAACCCTAATTTCCTCCTGTTAAAACCAAGAAGACCAAATCCCAGGAATTTTGATCCTATCTTCAAGCACTCCATACATGGTGGATATTCCAAACCTCATTCTGAACTCTTGCCTAAGGTTTTTATATCCATTGCAAGGTTAAACCTGTTCTGAAACCAGATTTCCCTTCTGTTACCAGGTTTTAACACTTCTCCTTGGCTGACTCTATATTAGCCCACATAATATGAGACTCAGTTATGTCTCTTGACTAGCTCCAGATTCAAATACCTGAATACCCTGCTAACTTATCTCCCATTTTCATCTCACTATAAACATCAATGGATCATCTAAAATGTAGCCGTTCTACCCCAAATTATCATACTCTCCTTGCTGCTGACCAATAATACTTGAAGTGATGATTCTTGCTGTGTTTAGCTGATTTTGTAATCTGCCCTTCCATATGTCTGCTGTTTCTTCCTGCCCTACCATGCCTTTCCACTCTCCACTCCCCTAAATTCAAACCCCTCTGTTTTATCCCTCTATTTTGGTTCACCATTGATAACTATACCTTTTACTCTCTCTGGATACTTTCATCTGCATTCCTTTGAAATAATCATGTAATGTGCTGTAGTACACACTTGATTACTTTAAGTAAATGTGTAGTGTAACAGGCACTCGCCGTTGCGCTAAACGTCTAAAATTTTGTTGCATTGGCATGGAATTCTAGGAGTGGAAGATATACTCAGTGGCCAATTTATTAGGTACCAGAGTGAAACCCGGTGTGGTCTTCTGTTCCTATAGGCCATCCTCTTTGTGGTTTTACACACTGTGCATTCAGAGATGCCCTTCTACACACCACTATTATAACGTATGATTATTTTAGTTACAATCACCTTCCAGTCAGCTTGAACCAGTCTAGCAATTCTCCTCTGACCTCACTGGTTAACAAGGCTTTCTTGCCCACAGAACTACCAACCTCTAGTTGTTCTTTTTTCGTTTGTTTGTTTGCATATTGCCCCGTTTTCTGTAAACTCTTGCGTTGTGCATGAAAATCCCAGGGAATCAGAAGTTTCTGAGATACTTAAGCCACCCTGTCTGGTACCAACAATCATTCCACAGTCAGAGTCACTTAGATCACAGTTTTTCCCCATTCTGATATTTGGTCTGAATAACAACTGACCCTTTGATCATGTCTGCTTGCTTTTCTGCATTGAGTTGCTGCCACATGATTTGATGATTAGATATTTGTGTTAATGAGCAGGTGTGCAGGTGTACCAAATAAAGTAGTCACTGAGTGTATGTTACCAAGATGCTACTATATTGTGTGTCAGCAAAAAAATTCTATCTGATGTTTATTGAGTTTTCCATCATGATTTTATCTCTGTTGCTTGCCTTGATACTGTTTTTTGCTGACTTGATATGCTTTTTTCCTATCTCAAAGAAGTTCTATAAATGCTTTTCAGTGTGCAAAGAATATGTCTCTATGTCTCAAGGGTGGTGAACCTATGACATGCATGGCCAAAGAAGGCATGACAAAAACGTTGTAGGCATGCAGTGCCATCCCCTCGCTTCTTTAAACCCCACTCGTAGTAAAAAGATGCATAGTCAGTATATTTACTGACGAATGAAGCGGCAAATGATTTTTTTACAACCTGAGAGCAGTGAGATGTTCTCAAAGGAAACATCTCATGCCAGCTTGGTGCCATTTAGTCTGTTGCAAGAACGCCTGATGTTGGATGATATGTTTTGAAATCCTCACAGATCTGGTGTACACATCAGTATTTAGATATCAGATAGTATAATAACAATACTATTTAGACGTGATATTTTTAGATTGTCCTTTTAAAAGACTAATATTAATCATTTTTGAACAGGTTTTCTAAAGTACCTCTTTTATTTCAATCTGTCTCTATTATACTTTTAATAATAGTAAAACAATGAATACACTTAAATAAGCCACAGGAATTATCCTTTCTCCTTTAAAATAAACCCCATAGATATTGCTACTAATTCATTGATCAATGAGAATCTCTGCACAAAATGACCATGGCATGGGAGAGAAATTTTTAGAAGATTGTTGCCAAATTGGGCAATTGCTGTCAAAATCACTTGCTAGCCTTGTTTTAGGGAAAGGAAATGCAGACAAACAGAGAGCAAAGCAACGACTCAAAGAAAGTGCAGAACTCAAGAATATGTTGCTGATGGGTATGGCTAATCAGGAATATTGGGAACACAAATAATAGTTCTAATAAAACTTCTAAGCCATGGGAAGGAATGAAAAGCAAAATAGTCAGAGGACAGGACAACTAAAGGTTTTGTATTCAAGTTTGTACCAAATTCATTTTGAAAGTAGTGTTACTTTCGAAAACACTGAATACATCTTTTGTTCATCGTCCTTTTGGACTTCAAAGTCAAGGTTGAGTTATTCAGATGCACAGGTGCAATGAAAAACTAACTTGCAGAAGCAACATTGGGACATAGCATCATATAAGCGGCATCACATAAGCAGCATCACAATAAAATATATAAATTATACACAATTTTTACAAGAAAACACACAATTCAAACAGTCAATTTTAGTCAAAGTTTTGAAAGCATTAAAAATTTGCCTAAACTCCTGGGATTAGGACTTTGCCAATTGGTTCAGGAACTGGATGTTTGAAAGGATGTACCTGTTCTTGAACCTGTTAATGTGGCACTTGAGGCTTCTGTACATCTTTCCCACTGGTAGCTTCAAAAAGATGCCATGGCCCAGATGGTAGAGATCATTAATGATAGATTTTGCCTTCTTGAGGTACCACCTGATGTAGATTCTACCAATGATGGGGAGGGATGTACTTGTGATATATTGGACAAAGTCCTCTTCTCGCTGCCTCTTCTTATGTTGCTGCACATTTGAAATGCCAGACCAGACCATGGTGCAGTACCAGGCAAATTTGCGACCAGTCAGAATACTTTTGACAGTACATATACAGGACCTGGATCTCCTAAGAAAGTAAAGATGCTGGTGTACTTTCTGTATGATTACATTTAAGTGCTGAGACCAGGATAGGTCATCTGAAATACTTTTGTCCTGAAATATAAAACTACTCACTTTCATCCACTGCTGATTCCCCAATGTAGACAGACGCATGTGTGCCCTCCTTCCCCTTCCTGAAGTCAGCAATTAGCTCTTTAGTTTTGCTGATGCTGAATAAGAGGTTGTTTTTGTGGCACCACTCAATGAGGTCTTCTATCTTACTCTGGTAAGCTGACTTACTGCCACCTCTGATTCATCGAACAGCGGTAGCACCACCGATGAATTTGAGGATAGCATTGGAACTGCATTTAGCTGCACAGTTATGAGTGTATAGGAAGCAGAGCAGGGGGGCTAAGCATGCATCTTTGAGGTGGACCTGTGTTGTTGACCAACAAAGAGGTGATGATGTTCTCCAAAGCTGCTAGTGAGTCAGCTGCAAATTATTCTTCCCTTATTGTCATCTCCTTCTTAAGCTGCCCCTCTGTGGTGTGAGTATGACTTGCTCTCGCTCCTGTCCCGTGTTTTCTCAGATAACATATGTTTGAGGCGGGACCCATCGACTCTGCCATAGGTGGAGCTTGTGGACTTCAATGACGCAGGTGGGTGGGTTGCTTGGATTATTACACACTCCTTGACCTGTTTGTACTTGGTCTCTGTGATATCTTTCTGGATGCCTCGCTATCAATCTTGAGTATTTTACATAGAGTTAGTGAGTCGGTTACATATTGGCAAAGAGGCTTTGAAGCATTATCAGTCCTCCTGAGAATCACTTGCTATGATGGAGCTTAGAGTAGAGAACTTGATTCGGGACTCTGGTGACAAGATGCAGACATCATTACCACGACACCGTATCTCGCAGTGTGTGTGAAGAATATTTTTGGAAGTGCTATTAGTGATACTCCTCAAGTGTATTGAGCTGCCTCTTGTGTGGTGGCCATGTCTTTGAAGGGAAGACCATAAGACCATCTGTTCTGAACGGTTATTCCTCTGTTCTGGGGCTGTGCCCTCTGGTCATAGACTTCTCCTCTACAGGAAACATCCTCTCCACGTTTACTCTATCTCTTCTTGAGAAAGCAAGGATCTCTTCTGCTCAGTCATCTTGTGCCAGGTTAATAGTCCTGATTTGTTATGTGGCTAAGGGCTCTCCTGGTGTACGGAGACAGGGTAAATTATGTCACTTCTGGTCACTTGTCATGTGATAGATCTAGTGATTTAGGATGTGATAACATTGCCACAACAACCTTGGCACAATGTTGGAATTTTAGGTTCAAGTTCATATCTAAGGTCGAGCAGATTTCAAGGTCTTGGTTAGGTGACCTATTACTGAGTCACTTATTAATTTTGAACAGAAATATATTGTAAGTTGCATTAAACTGACTAGTAATTTGCATAGACTATGTAAGTAATTCCCTAGATGCCTGTACATAAATATATGGTGAGAGAGAAAGAGAGAAAAATTCAATTAATGGTATATGCCATGCACTTCATAAATTTCTGTACTCTTATTTACAGGTGTAATTCTCTCTGGTTATTTATTGCTAGTGGACTTGAACATGAAATTTGCAAGGTTAAGCTTCGGTTATAAAGGGCATTGATGAGATCTTATCTTGAGTACCATACCTGCTTGTTAAAAAAGGACATTTAATGCCTTGGAAGGTTTATTGGACTAGGACTTATGGGGAAAAAGTTGTTCAGGTGAAGCTTGTTTCTTCTGGACTTTACAACAGTGAATGGGAACTTAATTGAAACAAACAGAATCATGAGTAATTCTGATAGGGTGGCAGCGCCAAGTACGTTTTCTCGTGAGGGCGAATCTGGAGCCAGTGATAATTTTTTTATATACAAAAGAGGACTCATCCACTTAAGACAGGGATGTGACTTTTTGTTTCCTCTGAATTGTGAGTCTTCAGATCTTTCTTCCTTAAAGGACAGTGGAATATTTTATAGGGAGCTATAAGTAGGTTGCTGATAAACTGGAGGATAAACGGCTACCACAAACTGGCCAGAAACATGGCCACCCTATTTTATTCAAAGTTCAAAGTCAATTTATTATCAAAGTACATACTGTATATGTCACCATATACTACCCTGAGATTCATTTTCGTGTCAGCATTCACAGTAGAACAAAGAAGTACAATAGAATCAGTGAAAAGCTACACACAAAGACTGACAATCAATCGATAAAAGAAGGCAAAACAATGCAAATACCCAAAAAAAAGTAAATAAATAATACTGAGAAAATAGCAGTAAGACTTCCATGGCACTAAACTTGAGGAACCAACTAACCCATTCATACTTCTAATTGATAAGTTTGTATTTCCAAATGAAAATGAGCTCCAGGGGCTCTATCAAAGCTATAGCTTTACTAAGATGCTGTAAAATCATGAATGAACTTAAAATATAACTCCTCCTCATTCCACATTGCTCCCTAACCTGCTGGGTAGTTCTATCATTTCCTGTTTGCATTTTAGATCTCCAGCATCTATAATACTTGATTTTATTTTACTGCCTCTTCTGCTTTCTATTGTGGGGACCCATGTCTCAATGGCATTGCCGAGATTTCTCTTGCCTTACTAAGAATCAAAGAAAGACTTCTAAACTGAGATCTGCTGGCTCAGCAGCAGCGGCTGAGGCAGCTGTTTTCTCAACTTGAATCAAAAGCCTTTTGACAATCTTCTTCATGGGGAACAAGATTCACATTAAAAAAAAAAGTAGCCTAGGAGTAGAGATGAAGAGAAGAGACGTTCTCTGTTGCATACTGGATAAAATATAAATGTGGAGGGAGAACTGGCAAGCTTCCCTCCAAGCTGAGATGAATAACTATAGACACTCTACTGCATTGCAGTCACTGATGCTGTAACAACAGTGCAATTCAAATATTTAAACCCAGAAGGTACACAGTTACTGATCAAAGGTTTGCTTAGACATTTTTTTTTCTTTTGGCCGCGGAAGGTATGCTGTTCTTGCATGAGGAGGAGAAATGTGGGTTCTTTAGATAAGTAAGAGAAGTTTGGTATTAGTTGCCACTGAGAAGATGCTTGGTCAATAATAAAACACTTCATATTATACCCAGTGGCATTCAAGCTGTGATTTTAACCAATGGATCCACAATATGTCAACATTCAATGAGACTTATGTCAAGCAAGGCTGGATCATTGTCTGTAAACTATCCTCAATCATTGTCATTATTGTGTTGTAGTTCAACTTCATCTAGCTTTCCAGTGGAGTGAGGTTAATGTACTAGACCAATAGAAAACTACTGTAGACTTATAAAGTAATAAAGCCATACATCACAGAAACGAGCCCTTCTGCTTAACTGGTCCATGCTGACCAAGATTCCCAGCTAGTCCAATTAACCCATATCCCTCTAAACCTTTCCTACCCATGTACCTATCCAAATGGCTAATGTACTTACCTCAACCACTTTCTCTGGCAGCTCATTCCACTTTCAGACCACCCTCTGGATGAAAATGTTGCCCTTCAGATTCCCAATAAATCTCTCCCCCCCCCCCCCGCCCCCACCAAAGCTATGTCCTCTGCATCTTGATTCTGCAATCCTGGGGAAAAAGACTGTTCACTTTCAGCCTATCTATACAGCTCATGATTTTATATGCCTTCATTCATTGAACCATAGCAGAATGTGGAGTGATGTTATGAAGTCCCAACCCACTCTATGTCTCACTATAACTCAGTCCTTCAAATCCTCTGCACTCCTTCCAGCTTCATGGCATCTTGCCTAAATCAGGGTAACCAAATCTAAGCCCAGTGCTTCACCAACGTATTGTACAGCCTCTGGAAGTTCTGAAAATCATGCCAGCTTTAGTTATCAAGATGCAAAGCGCAGCTAATGCTTGCACATCTGGAAGTGAAGAGAATGAGCCCTTTACATTTAACATCCACAAAGCTGCATCCTTATCTAATATAGCTGTCCTCCACTAGAGGTCCATGAAGAGACCCTAAAAAATAGGAACTACTTTCCATCTCATGAGAGCCACTCCTCAGCAATAACGTAATCAATTATGAAATTTCCCATTGTTTTCCATGTGCTAGCATGCCCTTTATTTGTTTGGAAGACCATAAGACATCCTGTAGGAACAGAATTATGCCATTCAGCCCATCGAGTCTGTTCTGCCATTATATCAAAGGTTTCAAAGGTACAACTTAATGTCAGAGAAATGTATAGTGCCGTACAGAATGAATGACAGTCAAATTTTAGAACCTCAAAGCCCCCCCGCCGCCAGCTCCCCCTCCCACTTGTAAGTCAAATGTAAGCGGCAGCAGGCAACAATCCCCCCTCCCCCCACCGGTAAAAAAAAAGGATGATGGAATTGTTATCCAGCTCATCCCCATTCACCTGCCTTCTCCCTGAACCTGAAACACCCTTACTACTTAAGAATCTATTGACCTCCACTTCAAATATATTCAATGACTTGGCCACCACAGCTGTTTGTGACAATGAATTCCGCAGATTCACCAATCTCTGCTAATAAATTTCCTCATCATCTCCGTTCCGAAGGACATTCCTCTGTTCAGAGTCTGTGCCCTCTGACACTAGACTCCAATACTGTAAGAAACATCCTCTCCATATCTACTCTGTCTGAGCCTTTCAATATTCAATAGGCTTTTATCAGATCCCTGCTCATTTTTGTGCACCTCTTCTGGACCCTCTCCAATGCCAGCACATCTTTTCTTAAATAAGAAGCCCAAAACTGTTCACAATACTCCAAGTGCAGTCTGACCAATGCCTTATAAAACCTTGGCATTAGATCCTTGTTTTTCTTCTTCTAGTCCTCACAAAATGAGTGTTTACATTGCATTTGCCATTCTTACTACCACCTCAACGTGAAAGTTGTGTCTTAGCTCTCTGCGCAAGCCAACATACAAGCCAGAGCAGTATGATATGGAAAGCAAGCTGTGCCAATGCAGCAGGCACCCCCCCCCCCCACCACCCCCAACAAAGCTGATGATTCCAAAAGAATAGCAGAAACCAATACAGTTTGGCAGCAGCCACATCGCAGGAGTTGCCAGTCAGCATTGAACCCAACGTGGGATGCCTTAAGTACTCCAGCTCCGATATTTTCCTGAAGGCTTTCCCGTGAGTGGATATAGCTGCAAGGCAGTGGAGTTTTGAGATCAGAGTTTCCGTTCTCTTAGATGAGCTGTCAGTTGCAGCTGATAAGCTCCATCTGCCCAAGGTGACTGGTTTTAAGGCACCTGTAACCTGCCGTTGCCCCTTCCCCTTTCAGCTGAAGGGGTTCCACTGGGCTCTGTAGCTAAGCCACACATGAAGGCCAGGAGCTTGCCTTGGTTGTCAGAAGCTATCTGAGATGCATGTCATTGGGACTATTTAATTGGTAGTGTGAGCTTATCCCACTACTCCTCCCCAGCTATAACCACCTTAAGGAACTTTTATGGAATCGTTAAAGAGTCTACAAGTTAACCTTTGGGAGCCCTTGTGTAGGATTTCCCAAAGGTTAACTTGTAGACTCCCTAAAGACTCCATAAGTTCCTTTGCATCTCTGGTTTCTGAATTTTCTCCCCATTTAGAAAATAGTCTATGCCTTTATTCCTTCTACCAAAGCACATGACCACACACTTCCCTACGCTATATTCTATCTGCTACCTCTTTGCCTATTCTCCTAATCTGTCTAAATTCTTCTGCAGAATTGTTTCTACCTCATCACTACCTGCCTCTCCACCTATCTTCATATTGTCCACAAACTTGGTTTGTAGGTTTACTGGGCAATAGTGATCACTGTAGTCCTGTACATTCTTGAGAGCAGAAGGTGACATCAGCGATAGGTTGTTTTTTAATACAGAAAGTGTTGAGTGCATAGAACACCCTGCCAGAGATGGCGTTAGAGGCAGATACATTAGGGGCTTGGATAGTAAAAAATGGAGGGCTATGTGTGAAGGAAGGGCTAGATTGATTCTAGAATATATTAAAAAGTCAGCTCAACATCATGGACCAAAGGGCCTAGTTTGTGCTGTAATATCTATGTTCTATCACCTACAGTCACCTCAAAACATTTGAGAGAAACCACAAGAAATGTCTCTGCAGATTCTTTCAGATCTATAGCCAGATAGGCAAACCAAAATCAGGCCAATTCACAAACATGCCAACCATCATTCTTCTAAAATGTACTCTATTCTGACATGGATTCCAACATGCAAAGAAAAAAATGTTCTTAAATACTCGTTGAAAAGGTGTAATATCTCCCACATCCTTTGTGAATTCCCAGCCTATCACTGCTGGGAATTAACAAATATCTGGGGTGGGGGAGGGAGGGAAGGGGGAAATTAGGACTCTTGTGTTGATTCATCAGTAGTGCAGAGAAACTCAGCAGAAACAACAGGAGAACACTCCATAAACTTTCCATTCACCACCTCTCCCAAGCACCCGCTGCTTGATCCATGGCATTCTGCGGTTAAAACAAGTCATCCTTGACCTGTCCTCCCCCACTCATTCCATCCTCTTAGACTGCTTAGAAGAAAGAGATACATTGCCCAAAATGGAGCACTTGCTGAAGTAACTGCTTAAAAGGGAAGCAGACTAGTTTTAAAGGGCAATTTGTAGTCATACACAATGAATCATACTTGATTAGTTACTCCTTGCCACAAACACCTCAAAGACAGAAAGTCTGGATGCTGATCCAACTGAAGAATGTTCACATATAATTTTGAAATCTACAAATCCTTCACTGTATTAGAAAACTCTTAAACTGTATTGTTTAAACTGGTCAGTTCAATTCAATGATGCAACATATATTATTTCATTAGACCTCTATCTTATACTGATTCATACTACAAGTCAGGAGCTGAGAATCATGAATTATTAATCTTATTCTCTACATAAAGGCCATTCTTCATTATAAATCATTGGAAATAAGATGCATGTATTATTTATGGATTCTTGCAGGAACAATGTATTCCAGACAACAAGACCACACTCTTCACATTTAACATAATATTAAATTAGCAGTAATCTGATCACTCAGATTGTGATAACTGACGTCTATGACTGAATGACTGCTGTTAGGGTCAATGCCATCACTCCATCAGTGGAAATATGTTGAAAATATGGATTTCATAGCTCAGATTTTGTGATGATGGCAAATCTTTAAGTATTCACTGTTTTTAAACTATGAAACTGACAGTAACTCTAGGACTGTTCACACACACACACACAGTTGAAAGTTGAAAGAAAAAAATTATCATCAATGAATTTTCGTTTAATTTCACCCCACTCTAATTCCACCTTAGCAATGGCACTTGATTGCCTTTCTACCTAATACCTAATGACTTCTGTGCCCAATGCCATCAATTCCATCTGCTTCAAGACCCACCAAACAGTCGTTTATGCAGGATGCAAAAACTGCTTTAACATAATGATATAGGTGGCACCACAACAAGTTCCTTCTGTCCCTTGCTGACACACTGGAGCAGACGGGTTCTTAAAAGAAATCATGTGGCAGAGAGGCAAATGGGGTATTTTCTTAAAGGAGAGGGCCACACCAGTCATTTCAAAGAGGCCTAAATCTATTCTGATGCAAACTACCAAATCACGGGAGATAAGGGTCAATGTGGGGAGGAAGCTGCAGTTCCTGGAGGTAGTGCAAACCACATCTCAACCAGACATCATACCATGGTCCACTGAAGACAAGAAAATCATCCTGGTGGAGCTCACAGTACCATGGGAGGAAGGATGTGAGGAGGCTCATGGGATGAAGGCCCTGAAGTACCGGTCCTTAGTCCAGGAGTTCCGGGACAAAGGATGGCAGACATAGCTATTCCACGTGGAGATCGGCTGTAGAGGGTTCCCAGCAAGGTCAGCATGGAGGTTGCTGTCTGTGCTGGGCCTTGATGAAAAGAGCAAGAAACAAGCAGCTCGCAGGATGGAGAAGGAACCAGAAAGAACCTTTTGCTGGATATGGAGTAAGTGAGAGGAGTTGAGCTGGAAGTCATAAGCTGGGGAGTGCAGTGGTTAAGGGTAGAAATACTCTATGAAGGTTAGAACCACCCAATGACATCTGCCCCTGGCCAAAGGCTATGGTTGCCTCATTGAGAAACTGAAGGGAGCACCCCAGTGTAGGATGCAAGCTAAATACTAGGACTCTGGTTATTCATTTAGCTATCACTGATCTCTGTTACGAAATTCAGGAACGAACAGGTCCTTAAGTTGAGATAGTACCCAATAAGTTACTCAATAGGGTAACTGTATCTCCTTGATACAAAAATGAAAGGCATCAGAAACAGATGAGACTGGTAAGAAAGAACTAATTTTAAAAATGGAGGCGAGAGGTAACTAGTTATGCCATTGTAGGAACAAATGTATGTAGGTACATTGGAATTTTGAATTTAATAATATTATGGGAGTTCATTTCTCTGTATAAGTGTCACTAAATCAGGCATTCATAACCAAGGGATGGCAAAATCCAATTTTTATCCTGAGGAAACCTTCTCACATAAATCTGGTCTCATCCTTCTTTGTCCCTGAACAACAACTTAAACATCCTCTCCCCACTCTCTGATCCATTGTCTTTACCACTGAATTTTTCTTTATCCTCTGATCTTATCAGCCCTTCTGCCCTAACATGATGCTTAGTGGAATAGAGCTGAGAGAAGTGTTGCACATGCCTCCAATAGGCTGCTTTAAACTGAGGCTTTCTGAAATTGCTGGCTCACATTGCTTAATATCTTAGGATCTTTATTTGTCAGTCTAGATCTATTGATCTTTAATTATAAATTATTAGCTGAAATGACATCTGCTTTTTGGATGAATATTCAATATTTGCTTCATTTGTCAATATGTGGACTTTTTCCTAACTATACTTCTGAATGATTAGACAAGAATAAAAAAAAGTTACACTCGGTCTGCCCTGCAGACATGTTTAAACTTCCTTGACTTTCGCAGGTAGCTTAACTTGTGGATTAACTTAGAAAATTGAAAAATAGAAAATATTGGTAACACTCAGCAGGTCAGGTAGTACCATGAGGAGAGAAACTGAGCTAATGTTCTAGAGTAATGACTTTTCAATAGGGCCAAGAAAATTTAGAAATCAACCATGCATTAAGGTGCAGAGAAGTGTATGTGTTTGTGAGAGATGGGGTGGAGAAAGGTGGGGAAAGGGAAGAGGTCTAAAACTATGATTGGTAGGGTCGAGACCAAGAGACCCTAATTGGATGAAGTGATGATGGGGAAAGAAGATGTTAATCAAAGGTAATTTGTATGGAGGTAATGCAAATAGTAGGAATGAGTGAGAGCAGAAGAGAAAGGAAGCTTTTTATGGAGGGAGTCTTTTTTCTATTTTCTTTTACCTCTTTTATTTTTATCCCCTAGAAACTGATCAGTTTAAATTAACATGCAAGCTAAACCACCACTTCAATTATTTATTCTCACTGTCTGCAAAAGCAATACCTTGCTGTTTCTCTACTCTCCTTCCTTTCTTTCTTGCATACTTGTTTCTGACCTTTCCCTGTATCAATGAAAATGGAAGGTAGCTGAAATATTGATTGTTTCTCCTAACTCCTTGCTGAGCATTCCCAACAGTTTCGGCTTTAGAGTTCTAACAGCTGCATTTTTTATTTGCCTTTCAAATTCTTTGGAACCTTCATCAAATCACTCCTTAATCTTAATCTTTTATATTCCACATAAAATGTTTCTATTAAATTACTCCTCACGTTCTTATACCTTTGGAGCCCTGTTAACCATAGTTCCCTGAACGTGGTAACAGGTGATGAAGAATGTATATGGCACACTTGCCTTTATCAGTTGGTGTCTGTACAAATACGGTGACAAATCATACCTCACCTGTAATAATGCATGCATTTCTGGTTTTCATATTATGGAAAAGAAACCAGTAAGTTAGTTACCATACAGAAAAGGTGTTGCCAGGGCTGGAGGGTTTGAATTAGAATAGTAGTCTGGTCAGCTGGGACTGTTTTCTCTGGAGTGAAGGACGGTGAGATGTGAGCTTACAGAGGTTTATAAAATCTTAGGTTGGGTAGTTACAGCCCTTTTCCTGGTTAGGGAAATTTAAAACCAGAGGTCATAGCTTGAGAGAGGAATGATTAAAAGGGAACCTGAGAGGCAAGTGTGTTGGGTGAATGGAATAAAATGCCACAGGAAGTGGAAGAGATTGTATAATTACAGTATTTTAAAGATATTTCAATATTAAGGCTGTGAATATTTTAATACAATATTTCCTTGTTCTGTTTGATTTTTGATCCACTTTTTGATTAACCTTTTTGCCTTCTACTTTCACAAATCTTCCTTTTTCCTTCCTCCTTTTTTCTGCCAATGACCTCTACACCTTAAAATATTTCCCCAATTCAATGAAAAATCATCATCCCAAGACATTAACTATGTCTTTCTCTCTCCTGAGATGCTCTCAGATGCTGCATCTCTGCTGGCTATTTGTAGCATTTTCTGTTTTTATTTCAGATTTCTAGCATTCACCATATTTTACTTCCACCTCTCACCTAAATGTGATAAATGACATCTAACACTTTGGCTAACAAACTTAAATTATCTCTTCGTAAGTAGACAAATCTATTTAAATAATGACAACAGACTTTATGCAATTGGTATCTTGATTTGTATTGTCTTCTTGTGCTATTAAAGTCATTAACAACTATAGTGAATAGATGAATTCTCATCATAAAGACACCATTTTGTTTTAAGTCAGGTATATGGCCAATATTTATAAACTTTACCTTCTACAAATGTAACTTTCCTATCCAGATGAATAATTTAACTTTGAGCTTTAAAGTTGGTGAACTGCTTATGTAGAATTTATTGAGCATCTTTTGGAGGTCCATATAAAGTGCATATGTTATATTTTTCTCTGTCTGCCACTTAGACATTAACTCAAAAATTCAATGAGTTTATGAGGTATTAATTTCCCCTTTACAAACCCACATTGACTTTTGCTAATTCCTCAAATTTCTTTCTGTGCCTAGTCACTCTGTCTTTGCCTGTAAATGTCAACAAACCTCTTAAAAGAGATAACAAATATTACGTTATTGAACTATTATCCCATGCTATCTCAATAATGAACTTGCAGTTTTATATTGGGCGGTGGGGAGGGTTGCTGGCTTGAGGGTTGTTTGGAGGCGAAAGGGTGTTGCTGATGGAGGAATAGGTGCGGCAATTCCGGAATCAAAAGAGGTATAGAAGTGTGCTACTGAAACATCTGGATTTTAAGAGTAGTCCTTTAAAACATCATGATGAAAACTGTCAAATTTTTCATACTATTATTGTGCTTAGAGTTAGTGAATGCTGATCCTTGATCTATTGTTAGTTTCCTTTGAAGGTCAGATATATTTGTTTCTGCCTCTTACGGAAAGGCTGGCTGCAAGATAATTACTCAAAAATCTTGTTTATGTTATTACTCTGAAGAAGCTTCCCTGTACCATAACACAGAGTAGTGGCATTTTTGTCAACCTTTATTATATGAATGATCTCTACTTTGTGTTAAAATATGCTATGGTTGAAAGAGAATTGCAGCCTATGTTACATCTATCCCAACTGTTTGTAAGCTCCTTCTTGCATCTATATTGTTGAATCCTTCAAGAATTTCACACTATTCAATGTGGTCACTTCTAATTTTTTTGAAGGCAAGAGAACAAAGGCTTACCCTCCTCATTCTCTCCTCATATAGCAGAGTGACCACAACAGGAACCAGTCCTATGAACCTTTATGGCACTTCCTCAGCTGCAAGTTTACCTTTTTTTTCTGTTGAGGAGATGAAAATTGTGCACAGTATCCCAGTTTTAATTTCACCAAGTCCTATAAAACTGTTATTAGAGACCTTCACACATATACTTAAACCAACACAACTATTGCCCTCCTAATTGCTGCTTTGATGTACAGAATTTGCACATTAACATTTCCAATTTAAATAAAATATTTTAAATCTCTCCTATTGAACTCGATACCTGTATGATTCCACACAGTGTACTCCATCTGCCATATTTCTCCACACTGTATTCCATCTCCCATGTTGCTCATTTTTTCAAGTTTATAACTTCCATCTCTCTGTGCTTCCTTCCCTCTTGCCTGATCTCAATTTCCCATATGCCCTGTTCAACCCTGTTTCAATCCTCCCCCAAATCACCAGTACATCCCTCCCAGTGGATATTGGTCACACTCCTGTTGAGGTATAATCTCTCCAACTGTGCCAGAAATGATACTAAAGTCTAAGAACTCCTGTAACAATCCTTCATCTATATATAGTCATTTGTTCTAACTTGTAGTTTGTGCTTGTTATCTGAGATTGCAGGCTTTGGGATCCTGTATTTTAACCAATTTTCTTGTTCCTTAATACCTGTTCGGAGGAAATCATCTTTTCACCTATATTATTGGTGCCACCATAAGACACAGGAGCAGAATTGGTCTATTCGGCCCATTGATGTGCTCCACCATTTAATCACAGCTGTGGTATTATCTTTCTCAACCCCATTTTTTCTGTCTCCACCCTGTAACCTTTGACACCGTTACTAATAAAGAACCAATCAATTTCTGCTTTAAGTGATTTTTTTTCTTTAAGGGAAAATCTTGCCTGACAAACCTGTTGGAATTCTTTGAGGAGACTATACATTGCAGTGGATGTTGTATATTTGTTCTTTCAGAAGGCCTTTAACAAGGTGCCACGCATGAGGCTGCTTACCACATTAAGAGCCCATGATATTACAGGAAAGTTACTGGCATGGTCAGAGCATTGGCTGATTGGTAGGAGACAGTGAGTGGAAATAAAAGAATCCTTTACTGGCTGGCTGCCAGTGACTAGTGGTGGTCCAAAGGAGTCAGTGTTGGGACCGCTTCTTTTTATGCTATCTATCAATGATTTAGATGATAGAATAGATGGGTTTGTAGCCAAATCTGCAGATGATTCAAGGATTGGTGGAGGGGAAGATAGTAGTGAAGAAACGGGTAGGCTGCAGAAGGACTTAGACAGATTAGGAGAATGGACCAGAAAGTGCAAATGAAACACAATGTTGGAAAATGCATGGTCATGCACATGATAGTACAAGTAAATGTGCAGACTATTTTCTAAATGGGGAGAAAATCCAAAAATCTGAGATGTAAAGGGACTTGTGAGTCCTTGTGCAGAATACCCTAACTGTTAACTTGCAGGTTGATTCAGTGGTGAAGAAGGCAAATACAATTTTAGTATTCATTTCAAGAGGTCTTGAATACAAGAACAGGGATGTGATGCTGAGGCTTTATAAGGCACTGGTGAGGCCTACCTTGAATATTGTGAACAGTTTTGGGCTCCTCACCTAATAAAAGGATGCGCTGGCATTGGAGAGTGTTCACAAGGATGATTTTGGGAATTAAAGCGTTACCATATGAGGAACGTTTGATGGCTGTAGGTCTATACTTGCTGTAATTTAGAAGGATGAGGAGGGATCTCATTGAAACCTTTCAAATGTTGAAAGGCCAAGACAGAGTAGATGTGGAAAGGATGTTTCCCATGTCTTAAGACAAGAGGCCACAGCCTCAAGATAGAGGGGTGACCATTTAAAACAGAGAAGTGGGGAAATTTCTTTTGCCAGAGGGTGGTGAATTTGTGGAATTTATTACCGCAGGCGACTGTGGAGGCCAGGTTGTTGGATGTATTTAAGACAGAGTTTGATAGGTTCCAGACAGAAATGGCATCAAAGGTTACAGGGAGAAGGCCAGGGAATGGGGCTGAGGAGGGGCACAAAGCATCAGCCATTATTAAATCGTGGAGCAGACTCGATGGGCCAAATGGCCTAATTCAGCTCCTATGTCTTCTGGTCTTATGGCAATGAATTCCATATTCTTGCCACCCTCTGACTAAAGAAATTCCTCCTCACCTCTGTTCTAAAAGGATGTCCATGTATTCTGGACCTAGAGTGGAGCTGTTCATAGGACAAAATTGAAGTCAACAGGATGAGTGTCAGTGTAAAAGGCGGACAAAATCAAGCAGGGTGAATACAGGCCAGAAGGCGTTGTATCTGAATGTGCGCAGTGTATGGAAAAGGTACATGAACTTGTAGCACAGTGCAGATTGGCAGGTATGGTGGTGTAGGAACCACTAATCATGGCTGAACGTAAATAGCTGGGAGCTGAATGTCCAAGCATACGCATTGTATCAAAAGGATAGGCAGGTAGTCAGAGGAGGTGGCATTGCCATGTTGGTAAAAAAAAAGAAATAAAATCATTAGAAAGAGATGACATAGGGTCGGAAGGCATTGAATCAATGTGGATAGAGCTAAGGAACTGCAAGGTTAAAAAGAACCTGTTGGGAGTTGTATACAGACCCCCAAGCAGTAGTAAGGATGTGGCCTTCAAATTACAACGGGAGCTAGAAAATGTATGCCAAAAGGGCAATGTTACAATAGTCGTGGGGAACTTCAATATGCAGATAGATTGGGAAAATTAGGTTGGTGCTGGATTACAGGAGGTGGAATTTCTAGAGTACCTGTAAAATGACTTTTTAGAGCAGTTCGTGGTTGAGCCCACTGGAGAATCAGCATTTCTGACTGGGTGTTGTGCAATAAACCAGAATTGATTAGAGAGCTTGAGGTAAAAGAACACTTAGGGGTTGAGATCATAAAATGATTAGATTCACCTTGAAATTTGAAAGGGGGAAGTGAAAGTCAGATGTATTAATATTACAGTGGAGGAAGGGGAATTGCAGTGGTACGAGAGAGGAGTTGGCTGGAATTGATTGGGAAAAAACACTAGCAGGAATGATGGCAGAGCAGCAAAGGCTGGAATTTCTGGAAGAAATTCAGAAGGCACAGGATATATACATCCCAGAGAGGAAGAAGTAAAGATGACACAACCATGGCTAGCAAGAGAAGTCGAAGCCAAAGAAAGGGCCTAAATTAGAGCAAAAATTAATGGGAAGTTCAAGGGCTGAGAAGCTTTCAAGAAAGAGTTAGATAGAGCTCTTAAGGATAGTGGAGTCAAAGGATATGGGGAGAAGGCAGGAATGGGGTACTGAATGTGGATGATCAGTCATGATCACAGTGAATGGCAGTGCTGGCTCGAAGGGCCAAATGGCCTACTCCTGCACCTATTGTCTATAAAAACCAACAGAAGGCATCTACAAAAGTCATTAACAAGGTAAAAATTAAATATAAAGTAAGCCAGCCAAGAATATTGAAGAGGATACCAAATGTTTCTTCAGATACATCCTGTGTAATAGAGATGTGAGAGTGGATATTGGACCACTGGAAAATGAAACTGGAGAGAAAGTAATGGAGACAATGGAATAGCGGATGAACTGAATAAGTATTTTGCACCAGTCTTCACTGTGGAAGACACGGGCACTATGGTGGAAGTTTCAGGTGTCATGGGGCATGAAGTGCATGAAGTTATCATAACTAGAGAGAAGGTTAGAAACACAGAATAGAAACATAGAAAACTTACAGCACAATACAGGCTCTTCGGCCCACAAAGCTGTGCCAAACATGTCCTTACCTTAGAGATTACCTAGGGTTACCCATAGCCCTCTATTTTTCTGAGCTCCATGTACCCGTCTCTTAAAAGACCCTATCATATCCGCTTCGAGATAGGATCTATAGGCATTTAGAGAATCATGGTCTGATCAGGGACAGTCAGCATGGCTTTGTGAAGGGCAGATCATGTCTAACAAGCCTGATAGAGTTCTTTGAGGAGGTGACCGGGCATATAGTTGAGGGTAGTGCAGTGGATGTGATCTATATGGATTTTAGTAAGGCATTTGACAAGGTTCCACACGGTAGGCTTATTCAGAAAGTTAGAAGGCATGGGATCCAGGGAAGTTTGGCCAGGTGGATTCAGAATTGGGTTGCCTGCAGAAGGCAGAGGGTGGTGGTGGAGGGAGTACATTCAGATTGGAGGATTGTGACTAGTGGTGTCTACTTTTCGTGATTTTTATTAACGACCTGGATGTGGGGGTAGAAAGGTGGGTTGGCAAGTTTGCAGACGACACAAAGGTTGGTGGTGGTGTAGATAGTGTAGAGGATTGTCAAAGATTGCAGAGAGACATTGATAGGATGCAGAAGTGGGCTGAGAAGTGGCAGATGGAGTTCAACCCGGAGAAGTGTGAGGTGGTACACTTTGGAAGGACAAACTCCAAGGCAGAGTACAAAGTAAATGGCAGGATACTTGGTAGTGTGGAGGAGCAGAGGGATCTCGGGGTACATGTCCACAGATCCCTGAAAGTTGCCTCACAGGTGGATAGGGTAGGTAAGAAAGCTTATGGGGTGTTAGCTTTCATAAGTCGAGGGACAGAGTTTAAGAGTCGCGATGTACTGATGCAGCTCTATAAAACTCTGGTTAGGCCACACTTGGAGTACTGTGTCCAGTTCTGGTCACCTCACTATAGGAAGGATGTGGAAGCATTGGAAAGGGTACAGAGGAAATTTTCCAGGATGCTGCCTGGTTTAGAAAGTATGCATTATGATCAGAGATTAAGGGAGCTAGGGCTTTACTCTTTGGAGAGAAGGAGGATGAGAGGAGACATGATAGAGGTGTACAAGATAATAAGAGGAATAGATAGAGTGGATAGCCAGCGCCTCTTCCCCAAGGCACCACTGCTCTATACAAGAGGACATGGCTTTAAGGTAAGGGATGGGAAGTTCAAGGGGGATATTAGAGGAAGGTTTTTTACTCAGAGAGTGGTTGGTGTGTGGAATGCACTGCCTGAGTCAGTGGTGGAGGCAGATATACTAGTGAAGTTTAAGAGACTACTAGACAGGTACATAGAGGAATCTAAGGTGGGGGCTTATATGGGAGGCAGGGTTTGAGGGTCGGCACAACATTGTGGGCCGAAGGGCCTGTACTGTGCTGTACTATTCTATGTTCTATGTTCTATCCACCACCGTCGCCAGCAGCCCATTCCACACACTCACCACTCTCTGCATAAAAAACTTACCTCTGACAACTCCTCTGTATCTACTTCCAAGCACCTTAAAACTGTGCCCTCTCGTGCTAGCCATTCCAGCCCTGGGGAAAAGCCTCTAACAATCCACAGAATCAATGCCTCTCATTATTTTGTACACATCTATCAGGTCACCTCTCATCTTCTATCGCTCCAAGGAAAAAAGGCCGAGTTCACTCAACCTATTCTCATAAGGCATGCTCCCCAATCCAGGCAACATCCTTACAGATCTCCTCTGCACCCTTTCTGTAGTTCCTACATCCTTCCTGTACTGAGGTGACCAGAACTGAGTACAGTACTCCAAGTGGGGTCTGACCAGGGTCCTATAGAGCTGCAACATTACTCTCGGCTCCTAAACTCAATCCCACGATTGATGAAGGCCAATATACCGTATACTTTCTTAACCACAGAGTCAACCTACGCAGCAGCTTTGAGTGTCCTATGGACTCGGACCCAAGATCCCTCTGATCCTTCACACTGCCAAGAGTCTTACCATTAGTACTATATTCGCCATCATATTTGACCCACCAGAATGAACCACATCACGCTCAACTGGGTTGAACTCCATCTGCCACTTCTCAGACCAGTTTTACATCCTATCAATGTCCCGCTGTAACCTCTGACAGCCCTCTACACTATCCACAACACTCCCAACCTTTGTGTCATCAGCAAACTTACTAATCCATCCCTCCACTTCTTCATCCAGGTCATTTATAAAAATCACAAATAGTAGGGGTCCCAGAACAGATCACTGAGGCACACCACTGGTCACCGACCACCATGGAGAATATGACCTGTCTGCAACCATTCTTTGCCTTCTGTGGGCAAGTCTGTTCTGGATCCACAAAGCAATGTCCCCTTGGATCCCATGCCTCCTTACTTTCTCAATAAGCCTTCCTTGTCAAATGCCTTGCTGAAATCCTTATACAGTATATCTACTGCTCTACCTTCATCAATATGTTTAGACACATCTCAAAAATTTCAATCAGGCTGTAAAGCACGACATGCCTTTCACAAAGCCATGCTGACTATTAATCATATTATGCCTCTCCAAATGTTCGTAAATCCTGCCTCTCAGGATCTTCTCTGTCAACTTACCAACCACTGAAATAAGACTCACTGGTCTATAATTTCCTGGGCTATCTCTACTCCCTTTCTTGAATAATGGAACAACATCCGCAACCCTCCAATCCTCCGGAGCCTCTGCTGTTCTCAATGATGATGCAAAGATCATTGCCGGAGGCTCAGCAATCTCCTCCTTCACCTCCCACAATAGCCTGGGGTACATCCCATGCGGTCCCAGTGACTTTTCCAATTTGATACTTTCCAGAAGCTCCAGAATATCATCTTCCTTAATACCTACATGCTCAAACTTTTCAGTCCACTGTAAGTCATCCCTACAATCGCCAAGTTCCTTTTCCCTAGTGAATACTGAAGCAAAGTACTCACTAAGTACCTCTGCTATCTCCTCCGGTTCCATGCACACTTTTCCACTGTCACACTTGATTGGTCCTATTCTCTCACATCTTATCCTCTTGCTCTTCACATACTTGAAGAATGCCTTGGGGTTTTCCTTAATCCTGTCCACCAAGGCCTTCTCATGGCCCCTTCTGGCTCTCCTAATTTCTTTCTTAAGCTCCTTCCTGCTAGCCTAATAATCTTCTAGATCTCTATCATTACCTAGTGTTTTGAACCTTTCGTAAGCTCTTCTTTTCTTGACTAGATTTACAACAGCCTTTGTACACCACGGTTCCTGTTCACTACCATCCTTTCACTGTCTCATTGGTTGTATCTGTGCTGAACTCCACGTAAATATCCTCTGAATATTTGCCACATTTCTTCTGTACATTTCTCTGAGAACATCTGTTCCCAATTTATGCTTACAAGTTCCTGCCTGATAGCCTCATATTTCCCTACTCCAATTAAACACTTACCTAACTTGTCTGTTCCTATCCTTCTCCAATGCTATGGTAGAATTGTGATCGCTATCTCCAAAATGTTCTCCTACTGATAGATCTGACACCTGACCAGGTTCATTTCCCAATACCAGATCAAGTACAGCCTCTCCTCTTGTAGGCTTATCTACATATTTTGTCAAGGAACCTTTCTGAACACACCTAACAAACTCCACCCCGTCTAAACCCCTCACTCTAAGGACATGCCAATCGATATTTCAGAAACTAAAATCTCCCACCACGACAACCCTGTTATTATTACCCCTTTCCAGAATTTGTCTCCCTATCTGCTCCTTGATGTCCCTGTTACTATTGGGTGGTCTATAAAAAACACCCAGTAGAGTTATTGACCCCTTCCTGTTCCTACCTTCCACCCACAGAGACTTCGTAGCCAATTCCTCCATGTCTTCCTCCTTTTTTGCAGCCATGACACTATCTCTGATCAACAGTGCCATGCCCCCACCTCTTTTGCCTCCCTCCCTGTCCTTTCTGAACATCTAAAGCCTGGCACTTGAAGTAACCATTCTTGCCCCTGAGCCATCCAAGTCTCTGTTGTAATGGCCACAACATCACAGCCCCAAGTACTGATCCACGCTCTAAGCTCATCTGCTTTGTGCATAATACTCCTTGCATTAAAATAGACACATCTCAAACTATCGGTCTAAGCATGGCCCTTCTCTATCACCTGTCTATCCTCCCTCTCACTCTGTCTCCAAGCTTTCTGTATTTGAGAGCCAACCACCTCTTCCTCTGTCTCTTCAGTTTAGTTCCCACCCCCCAGCAATCCTAGTTTAAACTCTCCCCAGTAGCCTTAACAAACCGTCCCGCCAGGATATTGGTCCCCCTGGGATTCAAGTGCAAACGGTCCTTTTTGCACAGGTCACTCCTGCCCCAAAAGAGGTCTCAATGATCCAGAAATCTGAATCCTTGCCCCCTGCTCCAATCCCTCAACCAGGCATTTATCTTCCACCTCACTCTATTCCTATACTCACTGTCACGTGGCACAGGCAGTAATCCCGAGATGACTACCTTTGTGGTCCTGCTTCTCAACTTCCTTCCTAATTCCCTGTAGTTTGCTTTCAGGACCTCCTCCTTTTTCCTGCCTATGTCAGGAGGCAGAGTGGGAATAAAGGGAGCCTTTCCTGGTTGGCTGCCGGTGACAGTTGGTGATCCACGAGGGTTTGTGTTGGGACTAATTCCTTTTACGCTATATGTCAATGATTTGAATGATGGAATTGATGGCTTTGTTGCAAAGTTTGCAGACTTAATGAAGATATGTAGAGGGGCAGGTAGCATTGAGGAAGTAGACAGGCCACAGAAGGACTAAGCCAGATTAGGAGAATGGGCAAAGAAATAGTAGATGGAATACAGTGTCAACAAGTATGTGGTCATGCACTTTGGTGGAAGAAATGGAAAGGGTTGACTATTTTCTAAATGGAGTGAAAATAAAAAAACTGAGGCACAAAGGGACGTGGGAGTCCTTGTGCAGGATTCCTTAAAGGTTAATTTGCAATTTGAGTCTGTGGTGAGGAAGACAAATGCAATGATATCATTTCATTTCCAGAGGACTAGAATATAAAAGTATGGATGTAATGTTCAGACTTTATAAAGCACTGGTAAGGGCTCACTTGAGCAGTTTTGGGCCCCTTTTCTTAGAAAGTATGTGCTGAAACTGGAGAGGGTTCAAAGGAGGTTCACAAAAATGATTCCAGAACTGAATGGCTTATCATATGAATGGCATCTGATGGTTCTGGGCCTGTATTCACTGGAATTCAGAAGAATGAGGGGTGACCTCAGTGAAATCTATCAAATGGTGAAAGGCCTTGACAGAATGGATATAGAGGATGTTATTATTATGAGAGAGTCGAAGACGAGAGGACACAGCTACAGAATAGAGGGGTGTCCTTTTAGAATGGAGATGAGGAGGAATTTCTTTTGCCGGAGTGTGGTGAATCTTGGAATTCTTTGCCATGGGCAGCTACGGAGGCCATGACTTTATGTATACTTAAGACAGAGGCCAATAGATTCTTGATTGGTCAGGGCATGAAGGGGTATGGGGAGAAAGCAGGAGATTGAGGCGGAAAGGAAAATTGGATCAGCTATGTTGAAATTGTGGAGCAGACTCGATGGGCCAAATGGCTTAATTGTGCTCCTGTATCTTGTGGTGTTATGGTCTTATGGAAACACGTGGTCACAAGGGGAACATCTGAGCTCTCACATGGAACTGGAGGTCAGGACTGAACTTGAGTTGCTGGAACTCCAGGGGATATTGGAAATCATCTTAGAGACATAGCTACCACCATATAAAATCTGCTTGCCCTAGCTATTGAATTTCCTATTGCCCCTGCTTTACAACCATTGACTCATAGAGATGTAGAACACAGATATGGATCCTTTGGTCCACCGTGCCCACAGAAACCTTTTTTGGCCATTAGTATCATTTATTGTATAAGGAACATATCCTTCCTTGCTTTGCCTATTTAAGTATCTGTCCAAAAGTCCCTTAAATGTAATATTTGTATCAGATTCCACCACCTCCTCTGGCAGTATGTTCTGTCCTTTACTGTCTGTATGAGAAATTTACCACTTTCTCTCACCTCTGTCAAATACCCTAATTTCCAGGTCCTGCCAATGGAAAGCTATTATGACTATTTTACCCGATCTAAATCTCCCATAATTTTATATATTTCTGTTAGGTGATCAGTCAGCTTCCTTTGTTCCAGGAAAAAACAAGCTCAGCCTATCTAAATAAAATTATTTAATCCAGGTAACATCCTAATCTTCTCTGTACTGTGTCCGGTTCAATCTCTTCCTTGCTTTAGTGTCAAAACCAGACCTGCTTGTGGTACTCCGTGTGTGTCCTAACCAGTGTTTTGAAAAGTTTCAAAATAACCTCTTGACTCCTTATATTCTCTGCCCCAACCAATGAGCGTACCATATGGCTTCTTCATCACCGTATTGATATACTTTGCTATCTTCTGTAAACTATGGACTTAATCCTTAGTTCTCTATATTTATCAACATTCCTTAGTGCCCTACCATTTACTGTATATGGAAGAAGGAAGAAAGCCCTTAACTCTGAGTGGAGTCATTGGGATGCCGTAGTTCGGCATTTCTTTAGCAGGCTTTCTTATTTTTACGAGGCCGAGTTGCGAGCTCGATGCTCAACCCAGTGCGGATGGAAAGCGTCCATGGGAGCCGGCTGGATTCGAACTCTGGAGCCTTCGTTCCGAAGTCCGGCGCTGATGCCACTACGCCACCAGCGGACCTACTTACTGTATATACCCACCCCATTTGTTTTCCAAAATGCAATACTTGGCACTTTTCAGGATTAACCTACAGCTGCAGTCGCCCACAGAAAATGCTGGAGGAATTCAGCAATTTAGGCAGTATCTATGGAAAAAAGTAAACAGTTGACTTTTCAGGCAGAGACCCTGAAGGATGCTGCCTGACCTGATGAGTTCTTCCAGCATTTTGTGTTGCTTTGGATTTACAGTATTTGCATCTTTTCTCATATTTCTCATTTAATCTCCATCTTCCTGCTTGCTGTACTTGATATGCCTCTCCTCCGCTGTTCAGTTGAGCTGCACATGGAGACACACTCAAAGTTTGGAGCAAATACTGACTGACTGTAAAGTGTTCTGGAATGTTCTGAATGAGAGGTGAAATGCTCTGCAAAAAAAAAGAAGCTGCTAATTCTTTCCCTCCAAATTGGAAGCAGTGGCTTTGCTTACAGGAATTGGAGAGTTTCTTTCAACACTCGATTTCCAAAGGAAAAATAACAGTTAATTGTTATAGTATAGATTTTTTTCCTTCAGTACATTTTGATACTTTAGAGAACAGATCTTGGAGCAATACTACTAATGATTCTGGAATCCAGAGTCAGCCAAAAGATATCTTTCATTTCAAAGCTATTAGCAGAGCTTTTTGACATGAAAGCGTCCCCATTTTTGATAGATATAGCACATTCTTCATTGGTCTTGAAAACTCGCTTTAGCAAATCTTTTTAGAGCTATCATACTACAGTTCTTATTTTATTAAATCCAAGAAAAAAATTCTTCATTGATTCAATATGATTTATTGGTAGTCTTTTTATGGGGTCAATTACCAGATTATTTTTAACAAGCAGCATAATGATTGCAATCATACCATTATAAGTAGCTGGCAAAAAGCAGGGGCTTTTTGTTACCAAGCAAATGTTACATTATTAATGTAAATGCTGCCTGAATCCAGAATCCTAATCCAACATAACACAAGCTAGTGTAGACTTGGCCTCCCTACAAGAGCTGCATATCTTTAGTTGCACTTTGCCTGTTTATAACTTGATTTACCTCTGCAAGGTTAACAAGCAGTGCCCCATGTACCATACGGTATCTGTAAGCTTATTTTCTTCAGAATCATTTTTCTGTCTTATGAATCCATTCAAACTAAGCAGGCATTAAAGCAAGAAAGTATATGAGTACTGTAAATATCATCCTATGTGACCACAAGACAAGTAGGCAGAGACCATAATGTCACAGATGATTCAGCAAGGTCGGTCAAAATCCAAAGGAAAGAGGTCACAAACAAAAACGGTTCTCTGTGACATTGTAAAGCCCTGCATCTGCCGGCAAGCGAGAGATAAGGCGGTGATGATGGTCCTCTGGATACAATCTGAACCACTTATTCAGGGTTTACTGTCATTGTCTATTGTAATTCAGGAGAACTGCTCCAAGTGCCATTAAATCTAAACTAGCTGTTAACTTTTCATGGCTATTCACAACTCTTTACTAGCTAAAGCAGTCCATGCCTGCTTGTAAGATCTCAGAATCAGGTTTATTATCACTGACGTACAGGATGTTGTGAATATTGTTGTTTTGCAGCAGTGCAGTATTTAGTATCTGGATACCATCTTGTCATTGGCTGATAAGTGGCAACATTTGTGCTATACGGATGCCAATTGATCATCATTACATGTGAGAGATGTTATTTTCTATCTTCTAACAGTATCAAAGTAGTTTGTCACCTTTCAGGACAAATCAACCTGCTTCTTTAGCACCACACATTTGTTACATTGGCTGTAGTCTGTGCCATAAGACCGTAAGAAATAGGTGCAGAATTATGCCATTCAGCCCACTAAGTTCACTCCACCTATAGAATGCACAGCTGATTCTCACCTAAGCTATACTAATAGCCCACCCCAGACCAGTATTCTCTGCGACACTATTAATCAAGAAGGTAGCAAGTGCATGTAAAAGCCACCATCTCTAGGTTTTTTCCTTAATTCACTCACCATCCCAATTTGGAACTATATTCTTATTCCTTTGCTGCTTGGCAAAATCGTTGACCTTAGTCCCATAAGTGTTGTGGCAGTACATTCACCAGAAGAGTTGCAACAGCTCAAAAATCAAGCTCACCAACATCTACTCAAGAACAATTAGGGGTGGGTGATCAATAGGTGCTAGATTTTAAGAAATACTGACAAAGAAGTCTGTGAAAATGTGTGAAAGTACTTGCCATGTTTGCTAAATAAAAGATTTTGCTCTTCATTGTATGTTGTGCTCTAATAATTATTTAAGAGTTGTCTTCTTTACCCTTTTCATCTTGTTTGCAGAGTTGATTAGATGTTAAAAAGCTTTTTATAGGTTGTATGGTGACAATATAATGATTGCTTTAACTGTGGCTGTTCTAAAGTGGCTGAAGACACTTTATGTTCTGTGACTGTTCTGAAATGTGCTGCAGAGGTGTTTGAACAAATTTACTTTGGATTGTTTAAATTCCAAAAGCCATTTACCCCTTTTTAAATTATATATCTGGCATTAATATTCTACATTGCTGTATTTAATCTACCTTATGTGCTTATCTGGGTTAAATAGAAGAGGATATTCTCTTTCTTCATCAACTTGAAATCTTAACTTTTGCACAAGTGTCCTTTGTTATATTATTATTTGATGAACACTTATTCATTGTTTGATCTGAATGGGCCAAGGTATGCACGGGGTGTTCAATATTGTCCATACTCATAGGCAGGAGGAAATAAAAAATGGAATTTGACTTGGATGCATAGATAGTGCAAAGGAGGGAATGGTGCAATAGTATGACATTTGGAAATCTCTGCACAATTTCCTTCAAAATGGGTAACGTTCAGTTTTCTTATTTTCCAAGCCTCAATTTCACTTTTGCAGATTCAGTGCTATATAACTTTCCATTCCAGACCACTAGGATGACACCTGGAATATTTGGAATGCTAGCCTTCATTAACCACTTGAATTTGAATCTACGTTTGTAAATTATTATGTATATTGTCATATTCTCTCAATGTTCGTTCTAGATTTGGATCATTGGATGTTTCAAAGATGTTAGACGATGATTTTCAAATTAGGTGTGAGCTGATCACAGCATTTTGGAGTCATCCATGAAAATCCAGATGTATTCCAGTGCTGGCCACAGAATTAGAGTGGAACATTGCCATACTTTGTTCTTATAATATGTAGGAATATCTCATTCAGAAGTAGCAAGACAGTATTCAACTCCATTGTTAAGAAGAAAATCTGGAACAGCAGATCAGGCACTAGATATCCTGCAGTAAATGGCACATCTCCTGATTGCTCAAGCCTTTTGATTATCTGTAGCCTACAAAGTGGAATATTTTCTAGTTGCCTTGGATGAGTGTAATCTACTACCCTGAAGATCACTGCCATTTTGGCAGTGTCTGCTATTTACCAAAAGCCACAAACAGGTGTTACTTGCCCAAGCTACTTTTAAAAAATTCTTCCAGATCTGTGCTCTCTGTCGTATGAAAGAACAAAACCAGCAGCTGCAGAGGAACACCATGAACTTGCAGGTTACCCTCCTTGTCACACATCACTCTGACTTGGAAATGTTCCTTTTTGCTCTAAATCTTGGAACTCCCTACTCAACAGCACCGTGGAATACCTTCACAAAATGCACTGTAGCAATTCCAGGTGTCATCCTGGTGGTATACCACCATCTTACCAAGAATGCTTGGCTTCTTAGCAACATCCTATTCTTTTTTGAAGAGCATATGTGTGTGCCACTAGAAAATTGACGAGTTAGAAGCATGCCTTGCACAGCGAAAAATTACACAGTTTTTTAATGGGACAACAGAATTGCTAGAGGAAGATGGCATCACAAATCTAATTATGACTATGATAGGCAGATCTGCAATGATTTAGAGCAGTTGAAGTCTGGCATAAAGAACCAGCAGAGATGGAAAACACTTTGGAGTCTCGTATTGCTATAAACTAATAATATTTATTAGTAACTATGCAATACAGTAATATAAATGTGAAAAAATCAAACAGGTTAGCAATGATTATATATAAAAGTAAGCGTGGAATATATATATGTATGAAAAACCAAGCTTCTTAAAGTCTAGGGGTAAAAAGATACAGTCTTACGATGTTGAGTAAAGTTCAGTTCAGTTCAGTTAGTGGTATTTAGTTGAGTAGTGATGGAGAGAGAGAGAGAGAGTGAGTTGAGTCTTCAGGTGAGCTGATGCCGCTGATCTTCTCGTCGTCCTCCGAAATCCTTTACAAGTCACTGACTGTGACTTTAACCAGGGGGACCAGTTTTCCTGTGGTGGAGCTATCACCCAGGCGAGGGTGGACACATAGACAACTCCCCACCAGTCAACCCCTTCTCCTCAAACTGGAATAACAACTTGGATCAATCCGCCTGATTGATCCTCCAAAACCCACTTTCTCTGCGGGCACAACTATGCTCATTCAGTGTCCAGATCATGTGTCCTGAGGTCTGTATCATCTGACCTCCCATTTATTTCACCAGGCTGAGAATCACCTGTCATTCAAAGAGTCCCTCCCTCCTTTGTCTGTAAAGGAGTGCACAAGCAGGCAACATGTCCTTGAAAGTAACATCAACAACCAGCCTTTGGTCACCATAGCAACCTTCGAGCTGCTCGGTGCCATCTCTAACTCCAAGCTCAGTAAAAATCCAGTGACTTCCAATGCCTTAAAGTGACAGTCCAACTGTTAATCTTTGTCTCTCTCTCTCTCTTTTGAAAAGCAATGTATCAGTGGTAAATAACTCTGTATCTCTCTCCTTTCCAAACAAACCATCAATGATAAATGTCTCTCTCCAAACAGTTAATAGGAGTACTCCTGGATCCCCTCACACTCTAGAATATGGGAAGATGCTATAATGCATGTGAACAATTAATTAGATTTGTGTTGGAAAAGGCAGAACATGTAAACTTACAGGAGGAAAAGAAGATAAATTTACAGTAAAAAAGATTATAAATAATGGCAATAACCCATTTCAATTAAATAGTTCAATCCTTGTGTTAAAATACTAGTCAGAAAGATATCACACTGGTGCTCTTCTGTCATACTTGGCTGTGGCTTATCAGTTTGCTGCAACTTTTTATATTCTCTTAAAAATTGTTTTGAAAATTGTTCATTTTTTATACTGTTGGTTTTTTGAGCTAAACTAACAGTCAGTTTAACATGCAGAGTGAAAATTTGAAATGTGAAAACATGAAAAACTGCAATTAGTCTAAAATAACCAATATGTATGTCAAGGCCTATAATCATTGCTAGGGGAACAGAGATAGTTCTTTCTAATGATCATGGTTGCACAGTAACAGCTGGCCTCCAACTGCAAAAACAAAAGTCCACTAATAACATGTTAAAAAAATACATCAATTTCAATTTTATTCAGTCCAATGATTCCAAAGAAAGATTAATTTGGCAGCATAAAATTTAAATACAATTGATTTTTTATAATGGAACAGTAAATCTAATACACATACTGAAGGTCTATTGAAGTAAGTAATATTCTCACTAGAACTCCTAAAAGAAATGTTCAATTTTCCTATTTTCAATAGAATAACTTGTCTTCTGGAACAATATTATACTGCAGCGATATGTTTCTAATATAGATTAGAAAAAATTATTTTTGAACTGGTTCTGCATATTTTTGTTTCCAACTGGATGCTGCTTGTGTTCGAATAAACTCCAGCTGTAGATGACAGGGCATATCTGTACTGTTCTCGTCTCTACAGCTGTCATTAACAGTACTTTCAGTTTGCTTGACTGGGAGCTTGTTGCAGTTTCATCCTGTGTCAAGTAGAAAAGCTTGCTAACATGTGATATTCCACCAAACAAGCTGGTGGAAAACTGACAAAGCCTGTCCAATCTTTTTACCCCAGAGACAGTAACAAGATTAGCAACCCTTGGACATCATTTCATGATTTTACAGTTGGAACCAAAACACTCAACTACTTTAGCACTTAGCTACTGAACTAAAAATGATTGATTTTAGTCATGTCTAACACAACATTTTGTACAAATAAGCTTCTATTTCTTTATACTGAGCAACTTTAACAACTGAAGAACACTCTCTAACAGTTATTTTTTTGTGAGCAATCTCAATTATTGATCCCGAGCTACCAATATTCCACAATATTTCAAATCTCAATTATTGAAACAAGCATTAAACAGAACTCCAGGCTGAAGTCCATCTGTTGCTTTCCCTAGTGGGTAAACATTTTGTTGGAAATATTTTTTTGCAGTCTGTATGTATATTTTAAAAGCTAATTAATTGTCATCAAAGAATGAATGCATAATTGCAGTATGTTTTAACCACAATGTGCTTGAGATTGAGATCAGGCACAATTTAGGGGTGAAGTAAAGAGCTGGGAAGTCAATTGGTGAAAGAGATACAGGGCTGGAAAAGGGGGAATTTTTTAGGAGAGAGCAGAAGGCCATGGAAGAAAGAAAATTGGTGAGGAGTACCAGAGGGAGATAATGGGCATGTAAGGAGATAAAGTGAGAGAGGAAAATGGGAATGGGGAATGGTGATGCGGCGGGGGGTGGCGGGGAGGCATTACTGGAAGTTCAAGAAATAGATGTTCACGCCATCAGGTTGGAGGATACCCAGACAGAATACCCACTCCTCCAACCTGAGTGTGGCCTCATTGCGGCAGCAGAGGAGGCCATGGACTGGCATGTCGGAATGGGAATAGGTTGTAGAATTAAAATGGGCAGCCACTGGAAGATCCTGCTTTCTCTGGCAGTCATAGCATAGGTGCTCAGCGAAGCAGTCTCCCAATTTATGTTGTGTGTCACCGATAGATAGGTGTCCACACTGGGAGCACCAGAAACAGTAGGTGACCCCAACAGACTCACAGTGAAATGTCGCCTCATCTGGAAGGACTGTTTGAGGCTCTGAATGGTAGTGAGGGAGGAGGTGTAGAGGCAAGGATAAGTGCCAGGAGGGAAATCAGTAGGGAGGGACAAATGGACCAGAGATTTGCGTAGGGAGCGATTCCTGGAGAAAGCAGAATGTTGGGATGTTGCGGGGGGGAGTGGAGGGGTTGGGAGAGAAAAGTGTGCTTGGTGGTGGGATCCCATTGGAGACGGCGGAAGTTATGGAGAATTATGTGCTGGATGCAGAAGCTGGTGGCTGGCGGCGTTGTCCACAGCCTCCTCTACTGTCACGAGGAGGCCACACTCAGTTTAGAGGAGCAACACCTTACATTCTGTCTGGGTAGCCTCCAACTTGGTTGCATGAACATCGATTTCTCAAACTTCCGGTATTTCCCCCTGCCCCCCACTCTCCTTCACCATTCCCCATTCCTATTTCCTTTTCTCACCTCATCTCCTTGCCTGCTCATCTGGTGCTCCTCCCCCTTTACCTTCTTTCATGGACCTGCGCTCTGCAATCAGATTCCCCCTTCTTCAGCCTATCTATTGCACCTATCAACTTCCCAGCTGTTTAGTTCAAACCTCCCCCTCCCAGTTTCACCTATCACCTTGTGTCTCTTCTGCCCCTCTCCCCACCTTCTTATTTTGGCTCCTCATCTTTTTTTCTCCAGTCCTGATGAAGGGTCGAAATGTCGACTGTACTCTTTTCCATAGATGCTGCCTGGCCTGCTGAGTTCCTCTAGCATTTTGTGTGTGTTGCATTGGATTTCCAGCATCTGCAGATATTCTCTTGTTTATTTTTGTACACAATTGGTTTATCAGTAATAGATATTGACTTTTTGGTAAATTGAATATGTTTGAGTCCCTTACTTGCAAGATCAATTACCATTCACAATAGAGTCAATAGAAACTACAAGTTGCCACTTTGAAGTTAGTAACACAATTGTCCCTTAGTTGCTGGGTGTGGTTCATTATTCCTATCTCATCCATCTCTGGCACCTCCTATTGTGTAGTGTCATTATGTTTTAGAAAGGCCTTTCCAGAAAAGTCTCACTGAAGAGGTTTCACTCATCTGTCTTGACGCCAGTCTATCTTATTTGTAGTAAGCAGAGGTGTCTCCAACGATCTCACTTCAAAGGTCTTTACTTGACTACAACTGCCCCAGGCTATCCCTACCTGGGTATTGTCTCCAACCCTTGCCTTACCACAACTTCCATACTTCCACCTCTTTGTCCCGTAGAGGACAATGTAAACCTTATTGTATTTCAATAGCACAGAATCTCTGAGATTGAGAGTTTCATCAGGGACAGTTGGCTGTTGACATCAGGGGCGTATGTGCTACACTCCTAGCTAATAATGGCACCAGTGCCACCTTTCAAACAACAGAAACTCTAGTGCTAATCGATTTTGAAGAGTCACAGTGCAGATTGGAGCATTTCCGCAGTTATGCCGTTGATGGCCTGGCCTGTACCATGTAGTGCTAAGGTTGTATCATTAGCCAGTTTCTCCAGCAGTGCTGACACAGTGTTAGTGCTTTCACAAGCCAGCCTGGCAGGTTCCTAGAACAGGAGCATTACAATCCAGAAACACTCAGTCTCTATAGTTCTTGAATGGCAGCCCAACACAGTAGGATGTAGACAGAGAGAGAGTAGGCCAGATACCGACCCCTCCATTGCTTTGGTTCAGGACAAAGATCCATATTAGAAGGGGTATCACTGGCAGCCAGTGATAGGCCTATCAGTTAACAGGATTCAGAGGGTCACCAGTAGTATAAACATGCATATACTGTTACCCAACTCCATCCCTCATTGGTTACAGTAATATTCTTCACCCTGTCCTCATGAAGCAGCCTTGGAGCTGGGGGGGGGGGAGTGGGGGACTGTTTTACGCAATTGTTATAAGTAGGTTGATGCCATCCTTGAAAACAATTGTTTTGGCAAGAGTCATTCCTTTGGGCAGCGCAGTCCTATGCTCCTTTTACAGTTCTAATTTCATTATCAAGGTAAAGCACAGGATCAAAATTACTATGATAAACACTTTGGCAAGCCACCCTAGGCCCTTGCTAGAGCACACCCAACAACCCAACAACCCAACTTGGTTAGTATGTGACTAAGGCAAGAAAAAGTGTTAGGAGTATTAGTGTTGTGAGATACTTCTGCCTTTTAGACAGAAAACAGATGTCCAGATTACACAAACTTATAATGCATAGTGATTACTTAAGGTGGCAAATAGCAAAGATCAAGAGTTCGGTCCATCAGTCCTTATCATGAACATTGCCTTGGCCCAAGGGCATCCTTGAACCTATTGGCCAGGCATACCCATGTTTACCCCACCAAGTCCACCGTCCCATCTCCATGTTTGCCAGATCAAAGAACTGTAAAACCCATTTAGAATTTATTTCACATTTAGAATAGTATTATCTAAACAACTATGCTGTTCAAAACAAAAATTACAAGTTACAAGTGGGTCGTATGAGCTATATGTGTATAAAGTAGGTAATGTTAAAACCAAAGTTGACAATAAAATTTTAAGGAGAAATTAATTTGGCAATGATTAGCCAAAATTTGGTCATTGTCAACTTGATTACATATAATACAAAGATGTATGTTAAAATAGCATCCAAATTGTATAGCCGGCTATCGCAATAATTTTAAAGCAATGTACAATATTGCCAAGAGGTTACAGTAGAGCATCTTGGGAAATCTCATACAAGTATTATCCCCATTCCCCTAAACAGTTTTAATCCTCTGATGTTGTAATTACTTTTGGCAATATTGTAAAACACTCACAATTTTACTTAACGCTTCTCATCTCACAGAAGTAACATTATATGTTTTCCTTTAACCTAGGGTGCAATTTATTTACGATAAAATTTATTAAACTGGGTGTCGCCACTTCTAGAGTAAATCCAGAATAGTTTTGAAAACATTTACGCACATGTTCTACATATTCATTAATATCGTTGTCCCCTGTCTGACACTTCTTTTGGTGCCAATCCGCAATGTGAGGGGAGCACTTTCGTAAAGTTTCTACTAGATCAGTTCAAGCTATATTTAAATTAAATTTCTCTCATCCCCTCTGCACCCCTCCATCACCCATACTGCGTTTGGGTACCACTGCCTATGGTAGGGTACCAGCATCACTGAGTAATCAAGAGATGTCACTTGGCATGGGCTTTGTTAAAACCATGCCTGGGTAAGCAGGAGTACAGCATCTAGCTCATTGTCAGACTGTGGTGCTAATTCTTTCTTCAAACACAGAGGTAGATACTCTTATACTTCATCTGCTCTTTTCCAATAACTTTTGCTCACTTTCTCTGCTTTTTACAGGATTCATCTAGTTGTTTTTGCATTTCACATATACATTGAACAACTACAGGCCACCTCACAGTGTTCTTACATTTTTCAGGGGTTCCCAACCTGGGGCCCACAGACTCCTTGACTGGCGGCTTTAGTCCTGTACTCAATGGAACTTAGAAGAAAGCAAAGGGTTCTTATTGAAACCTACTGAATGTTGAAAGGACTAGATAAGGTGGGTGTGGAGACGATGTTTCCTTTGGTGAGGGGTGGGGGTCGGTACCTGGAATTAGAGAACTAGAGGGGACAGCCTCAAAATTGAGGAGTGAGCTTTTAGACCAGAGATAAGGAGGATTTTTTTTAAGCCAGAGAGCTGTGAATCTGTGAAATGCTTTGCCACAGACTGCAGTGGAGGCCAAGTTCATGGAAATATTTAAGGCGGAATTTGATAATTTCCTGATTGGTTAGAGCATCAAAGGATATGATTAGAAATCAGGTGTATGGGCCTGAGTGGGGTCCGGAATCAGCCATGTTGAAATGGCAGAGCAGGCTCGATGGGCCAGAATGGCCTAATTCTACTATGTCTTATAATGTACAAACATGCATGCTACTGGAATCTTCTAGAGGTGCAAGACAGGGGATTTTCATGTTATCATTCACACACACACACACACACGCACAGAAAATTAGGACACAGAAACACTTGCATGCACGTACAAATTTTGGAATTCCTCTTTTTTAACCACACGGTTATCAAATTTCCCTGTGCTTCGTGCGGGACACCGCATGTGTGACACAACCTGAACCATGGCAACCTCATGGAAGACACATCCTTGACAGCAACATTATATGGGGTACAACCCAGGCCAAGGCAACCTTTTTTTTAATGCTGCAGTTTTCCGATGTCAGCAACTAAGGTACAGGCATACCTTGACTACTCCATACAGGAGGAAATTTGCATTCCAGCAGCAGACTAAGTTCTTTGCTCAAATATGAGCATCTTAGGATTTAGGACTGATCAGCTATTTGGCTGAATTCCTTTCCCCTGTATAACGAAGTCGAGGATTAGCTTTCTCAGTGGAACTTCCAAGTAACTGTCATTGCTGATAATAAAATAAATAACATAACTTGGTGCAGAACACATGCAATCTTACAACTCAAACATGCTTACTTGTGCACAAGGAGAACAACATGACCCCTGTCGCCCACACTGTTCTGAACCCAGGACAGAAAACTGGTACCTTTATGCAGAATTGGCTTATCTGTTACAGATATGACCATTTGGTAAATTGTCTGTATATGTTTGAGTTCCTTACTTGCACGATCAATCACCATTCACAATAGAGATGTTCTAGGTCAATAGAAACTGCGAGCTGATACTTCAATGTTAGTAAAGCAATTATCCCCTCATTGTTGGGTATGTTTCACATCCTTCTGTTATTCTTATCTCATTTGTCTCCAGCACCTCCTGTTGTGTAAAGGAATGCTATGTTTTAGGAAGACCTTTCTAGAAAAGTCTACAGAGGAGTCCCTCTACTGGTTTGAGTACACACTGCCACAGCCACCCCAGTTTATCTTGTCTGTAGTAAGCAGGGCTGTCTCTGGTGGTCTCACTTCAAAGGTTTCACCTGACAACAACTGCCCAGGCTGTACTTGCCTGGATGTTGTCTTTAACCCCTGCCTTACCACAACTTCCATAATATTACTAGTCCTTACTGGATTGATTATTGTGAGATCTTGCTATGCACAAATTAGCAGCATACTCATATTACAACAGTGCAAAAGTTCCTAATTAGCTGTAAGCCTCTGTAAGATGCTCTGACATTACTAAATAAATGTAAAATTTTATCTTTCAAGTTTAAATACCATCAACTAGAGCAGTGTTATGCTCACGTGTTCATCAAATGAACAGATTTCTTATATGTAGGTTACATTTGACTTCTCTGAAAAGTAGACATGAATTAAGTGACAAATCTAAAATTGAATCAACACACACACATAAAAAATGCAGGTGAACGCAGCAGGCCAGGCAGCTTCTATAGGAAGAGGTGCAGACGACGTTTCAGGCCGAGACCCTTCGTCAGGACTAACTGAAAGAAGAGATAGTAAGAGATTAGAAAGTGGGGTGGGGGGGACAGATCGGAAATGATAGGAGAAGACAGGAGGGGGAGGGATGGAGCCAAGAGCTGGAAAGTTGATTGGCAAAAGGAATACGAGGCTGGAGAAGGGAGAGGATCATGGGACGGGAGGCCTAGGGAGAAAGAGAGGGGGAGGGGAGCCCAGAGGATGGGCAAGGAGTTATAGTGAGAGGGACAGAGGGAGAAAAGAGAGTAAGTAAGTAAGTAAGTAAATAAATAAATAAATAAGGGATGCGGTACGAAGGGCAGGAGGGGCATTAACGGAAGTTAGAGGTCAATATTCATGCCATCAGGTTGGAGGCTACCCAGATGGAATATAAGGTGTTGTTCCTCCAACCTGAGTATGGCTTCATGTTGACAGTAGAGGAGGCCGTGGATAGACATATCAGAATGGGAATGGGATGTGGAATTAGAACGTGTAGCCATTGGGAGATCCTGCTTTCTCTGGCGGACAGAGCGTAGGTGTTCAGTGAAACGGTCTCCCAGTCTGCATCAGGTCTCACCAAAATATGGAAGGCCGCATCGGGAGCACTGGACACAGTATATCACAGATGAAGTGTCGCCTTATCTGGAAGGACTGTCTGGGACCCTGAATGGTGGTGAGGGAGGAAGTGTAAGGGCATGTGTAGTACTTCTTCTGCTTACAAGGATAAGTGCCGGTAGGGAGATCGGTGGGAAGGGATGGGGGGGATGAATGGACAAGGGAGTTGCATAGATAGCGATCCCTGCAGAAAGCAGAAAGGGTGGGGGGAAGGGAAAGATGTGCTTAGTGGTGGGAGGAGATATTGAATGTTGAAAATTTTATCACACAGTTACCGTCTCTACTGCTGGTGGGGCTGCATAGTATAGCTACTGTGTCACAGTGCCCACGTTTCAGCACTGACATTGCTACTGTCTGTGGGGTGGTTGCACATTCTCCCCATGACTGTGCGGGTTTATTCCCTCCCACATCCTAAAGACATGCAGGTTGTTTGGACACTGAATTGCACCAATTGTGTAGGTGAGGGAAATTGACAGAGATATGGGTAGAATAAAATGGGATTAATGTAAGATTAGTACAAATAGATTGCAAGGACATAGTTTTGTGCTATATCTCTCTAAAACTCCATGGGTCTCTTTGATCTTTTGTTGACTTGCTCATCCTCCCATGTTGGTAACTGATTACAGGCCAAGGAGAAATGAGGCATACAACGTTAAACAGAAGGGTGTGTGCTGCACAGCACAATCCTTGATGATTTGATTTAACGCAAACAATGCATTTCACTGTATGCTTTGATGTACATCTGACAATTAGATAAATATAACTGAAACACTGGTTCTGTCGGCTGCGTAAGTCTAGGGAAGACCGTCGCTGGCCCCACCAAACGTGTGAGATTGAGGTGTGAGCCCACACCGAAACTCCCTGTTTGTGTGGATGCTGCGTGACTTGTTACCTTGTTACAAATCAGTACCGCGAAATAACAGGCAGTACATCACATACAATTAAATGACTTAACTTCATAATTCTTAAGTTGACCACGGGGTTAGTAAAGTAAAAACGAATAAAAAGACAAAGGCCCATTTTAATGAAACAGTCTAATGTGCACAAGTCGGAGCTCATGGTTTCCCCTTTGTCGATCCCCCTTTGATCAGATCATGGCCCTGCTCTGGGTCGTGTCCTATGACCTCTTTTCTCCGGCATCTTCTCCCTTCATCTCCCACCAAACCAAATGACCCCGCTCACACACTGATGTCAGACACACAACATGTAAAACACACTCCCTTCATTGGACAGCTCACAATCCAAAGCACCTGTTATCTGTAACCATAACTGCTTCTACAGAAAGACCATTATATTAGCAGTAAAACTTTTCCCAGGGTGTTACATAATCTTTAAATTATATATTATAAAATGAAAATGAAAAATGCCTGAAAGGCTCAGCATATCAGGCAGTATCTAAAGAGAAGCAATCAGTCTTTTAACTGTCAGTGGCTTCTGTTGTTGGCTCAGTTTTAATTCCATTTTCAATATGAACTGTAAAAATTATTCTGTTAAATCTGTGTCTGTGTATGGTGGCACTGGGGTTCTGATTTCATTTTAACCTGGGACTGAGTTGGAAATTGGAAACAGCATTTACTTGAGAAGTAAAGGCAGGTATTGGCAGCCACTGGGAGTACGGAAATTTTCCTTGTGGTATCAGAGAAAACAGAATTTCTTCTTGAGATCATATAAGGCAATTTGTAATTTCTTCTGTGCTGTTGCCTCTCCCTTTTCTTCCCATGAGTTCCTTAGTTGGGCTTTGTCTAGCCGCTCAATCCAAGCAGAGGGCTACTCCATGAATGCTTACTTAATCAGACAGATTTTGAGTTACCCATTGATCCATCAAGTATTTCCCATGCAAAGATCTTCATTTAGTACTTCATTTTGGGTTCCAGATGTATTAGCAGAGTGCAATCTCTAGAACTAGAGAACAGCAATAAAAAATTACAAGTAGTAGACTATTTTGCCCTGTGCTTTTTGCATCATTAGATGACATCATGTCTGCTCTTTTAACTCAGCTTCACTTTCTTGATGCATCATATCCCTTAATTCTCTTCATATTGACATACCTATGTCTTTCTGTTATGAACATATTTAGCAACTGAGCCTTTACAATGTTGAGTAGAAATTTTTTGAAAGATTGAGGAATTCAGAAGTGTAGAAAACTGGCTCAGAAGGCAGAATGGAGGCCTCAGGCAGGTTATCAGTGATTAAACTTAATGATGAGGTAAGCCTGAGGGACCAGATGACCTGATCCCACTTATATTTTCTTCAGTTCTTGTGGTCAAACCAGAAACCTTATTGTATTTAGCCAGTATTATAGATGCTCCTGCTCACTTCTTAGGCATTTATTTAGGATTGAAGATGATATTTCTCGATTCTGGTTCTGTGAAGCCAGTTTGGGAGTCATCTAGTCTTCCACCGATGGGATTGGAGGTGGCTGATGGGATGGATAGTTTGTAAAGCAGAGTGCTCCTTCCACTGCTCATACGTCAGGGCCCATTGCCTGTGAAAACACAGACCCAGGGCAGGAGGGTGGGAGTGGGTTTGCAGCTTTCTGTTGACTGATGCAGACACAATGGGCTTAATGATCCTCTCCTGTATCATAAAATTTCCATGATTCTAACAGTAATGAATGTTTTTGTTACCAACCTTTAGATACTTCACATTATAACTTTCTCCACTGCCAGATCTGATTAAAAGTAGAAGCACATTTAAAAGTCTGCTTACTTTAGCAGAAGGTACTGTTTATTGACCTGATTGAATGGAGGGGTTGACTGACTCAGTGTATCGGTTGTTCATTAGTCCCTCTACTACAGGAGTCCCCAACCTTTTCTGCACCGTGGACTGGTTTAATATTGACAATATTCTTGCGGACCAGCCGACCGGTGGGGTGTGGGGTGTTAATCACGACCGGAATATAGGTGATAAGTCAACTATAAGTCACTTATCAGTGGCTGATACACTCAATTTTGATTATAAAAGGGTTTGTCTAACGAATTTAATATTAAACACACAGCGCATATTTTCCTCTCGTGAATATAGTGATAAGTCAATTGTAAGTCATAAGGGGGTTCCTTATGTCCTGCCTATACTGCAATTTAGTTTTAGTTGCATTCATTGCAGAAAACTCCGCTTCGCAGAGATATGATGTTGGAAATGGAAGCAACGTTTTCAGTGCTTTCGTGGCTATCTCAGGATATTCAGCCTTGAATTTGATCCAGAATGCCGGCAGAGATGTTATGTCAAACATACTTTTCAACCAACCGTCATTTGCAAGCTCGAGGAGTTGGTCTTCCTGTGCTGACATGGATGATTCACCGGGGACATTCACAAATGGGTCACGGACCCGTTCCTTTGCACATCTTGGGTCACTTGCGGTTCGGAAATAACATTTGAATTCTGTCGACAGCAAAAATAGTTGTTCGCGCACCAGCTGTGAGCCTCAGTCTCTCCCAAATTCCCAGCTAATGTTGGGAACATGTCAAATATGCCCCTGTCCACTGGCTGTCCCCTCAGTTCCAGTTTGGCTGTGAAAGCAGACACTTTATCTGCCAACTTGAAGACAGTTGTCATTCTCCCCTGAAGTGACAAATTGAGTTCATTGAGCAGGTTGAAGATGTCACACAGATAAGCGAGTTTTTCCATCCACTCCTCGTCACTGAAGTGTGCTGCCAGTGGTGATTTTTTTCCTGAAAGAAATCTCTGTAGCTGCTCTCTTAACTCAAAAACTCTGGCCAGGGCTCTCCCCCTTGATAACCACCTGACTTCAGTGTGTAAGGGAAGGCGTTTGTGCTCTGCATCCATTTCCTCGCAAAGCTGCTCAAACAGATGTGAGTTAAGGGCTTTTGCTTTGATGTGATTGATAACTTCAACAACGTCACTCAATACGCTGTTAAAATCAGGTGACATTTTTCGGCTAGCCAGCATTTCCCTGGGTGTGACACAGTGTGTAGACTGGCATTCAGGAGCAACTTCTTTGACTCGGGTAGTGAAACCAGACTTGTTAAGCCATTCCAACAGCTGTGCTTCGATGTCCTCCGCTATGTCATCGACTCTCCTTGAAACTGTGGTAGCTGAAAGAGAAACCTGTGCCATCTTGTTAGCTGCAGCTTCTCCCAACAGTTCACGGCACACGTCCTTGGCAGCAGGCAGAATCAATTCTTCACCAACAGTGAAAGGCTTCTTAGCCTTAGCAATACAGCTAGCCAATAGGGCAGCAGCATTTGTGGAGGTGGTGGCTCTCAGCACTTACTTCTGTCCCACTTGCTCACGTTTTTTCCACTCAAAAAACTCAACGGGTTGGTCTTTAAGTGCAGGGTGCTTGGACTCAAGGTGCCGAAGCAGTTTCGAGGGCTTCATTGCCTCATTAGGTAGCTTGTCTCCATGTATCACACACAGGGAGCTTGGAGCGTGCGAGTCACCGGTCATAATAAAGCCATATTTTATGTATGACTCGTCGTATTTTCTGTTGAAGGAAGCTTCCTTTTTTTTTGCAGTCTCGGCCTCAGCTATCTCTGCGTTATCATCATCGTTCGGCCTTTTACGTCCCCTACCATTTCTTCCAAAGAAACCCTCAAGCAACGTTTGTTTTTTACTCATCGAGTAGTTGTAGGTTAATGACCGACTGATGTCCTCGCGTGGGTAATGACCTTGCATGCGTTCAAGTTCAACAGTGGGCATGACAGGGAATGAGGAAAGGTGCAGTTGACTCCTATCGTTTCCTCGCGGCCCGGTAGCACATGCTTTGCAGCCCAGTACCACCCGGTGGTTGGGGACCACTGCTGTACTTTATTTTCCTGCTGAGAGGATGCTCTTACAAGCATTTCTACTGCTAAAAATTCAGTCCAATCCTTGACACGCTCTACCGATACCTTCAACTGACTACCAAAGTGACTGCCCTTCCTACAGAGTCAGGAAATAACCTATAGGTAGTGGCCCAACTCTTAAACTGAACTTCCTACAGATAGAAACAATGGGTGGGAGTAACCCTTTCAGAATATGTAAATGAGGACCAAGGCTGTAGGGCGGTCCACTTATTCTTGCAAATTTCACAGTGCTTGGCATCTTCAACAATCCAGCCTCTGCAAATGTTTTGTTTTTGTTCCTCCAACCCAGCAGAAACATGATAATGTTCAAAATGATCCCTAAAGGGAGCTTTCGGGAAGAATGTGTGAAGAATTGAGTCATCCAGCATGGAAGCAAGCCCTTCAAACTCATTTATACCAACCAAGGTGCTTCTTCCATTTGCCCACACCACATTTGGTCTACATCCCTCTGAAAATCTCCTATCTGTATACCTGCCCAGATGTTTTGCCAGTGTTGTACTTAATATCCCGAAGTGTCTTTTTATTTGGCTCCCAGAATGTTCACAACTGTATTCAGGAGACCCTACTTAATTCATGGTGATTGGAGGGCAACCCCTGAGGACTGTTTTCAAGCTTCTTGATGTCCAGTTCCAAGCTACCCTGACTTCACAGCACCAGTGTACATCACAGGCATATGTTTATTTCTTCACAACAAACTTATTTTGAACTGATTGTTTATCTCTTTGATCTTTACAGTTACTGGGCAACATGGAGCAGTTTGACTATCATAAGCTTTGTAAACAAAGGGATGGAATTCCATGGTAAGCAGCTAATCCTATTTCATTCTGTTGACCTCCAGGTTCACCGTACAGGGAAAAGATCACAATTGCCATTCTCCAGCTGCAAGAGGACGGCAAGTTGCACATGATGAAGGAGAAATGGTGGAGAGGGAATGGCTGCCCCGAGGAAGAAAGTAAAGAAGCCAGTGCTTTAGGAGTCCAGAACATTGGGGGCATCTTTATAGTACTGGCTGCTGGCCTGGTGCTCTCCATCTTTGTAGCAGTGGGCGAATTTCTGTATAAGTCGAAAAAAAGTGCGCAGCTTGAGAAGGTAAAGGACTTTTCCAGCACATCTGCAAGTTACTGGAGATTGTATGGTGCAGTCCAATTGATCCTATATTAGTGCAAAAACTGATTATGTGGTATCTAAATGTTGAATATGGCAGAGACTTTGAATATATGTTTGCAGAATTTGAAGTTTGTACCAATAGTAATATTTACCGACTTTCTTGAAGCCCACTTCTATTGAATCATTCTTTGAAGATGTACAATAATGTTTTTTTTAGTGTTAACACTAATGCAGTGTTATATAATATCATTTATTTATTGTGTGAGATAACCAGGGGAACACATTCAAATACAGCATGAATACCTCCGTTTGAAAAACTATAAATTTTGCTTTGTGTCTGAGGTACATTCTAATCTTTGAGCAGCAAAAAATACAATGTTTTCATTGTTTACCCATTGTATTTTGTGTTCAATTCAATAAATGTAATTGTGTAAAGTAGTTATTGGCAGTTCAGTATATTTCAGTGTAGGAAACAGTAATAAAAAGGAAACATTATGACTTTGTCTCATTAACACAGATAGCAGAAAGCAGAGTGCATTAAGACAGCAGTCATTGAATCCATGTCTCAATCCACAAACATGTTACAACTGACAGTTGTCTTTGTCAGATAATAAGCTGAATCCATGTTTACCATTTATAGCATTTTTGATTCATGCTGTGCTTTTAATTAACCATAATGCTTTGTCTCCACTGAACATCTCCTGAATTTTCCTTTCTGATTAAACACTGTTTTCTTCTGTAGATGTGCAATGATTACTACACTGTTTCAAGACACTAAACTAAGGCCTTGCACTTTCTCTGACTGCCAAGTTGCAGCGACCAAGAGAAGCCTGCCTTACTTACTGCAGATGACAGAATGATCATGTTGTTCAAATTGGTCACCATTACAAACATTTAAGATTATGGGAAAAGTAAATGTAATGCTTTTCAACATAGATGAAGTATGTTCAATCATTAGAACTATGATTAGTAAGTCTGAACCTTTGACTTGTTACTCTACTGTCAAAATATGGGCCAATATGTGGTTTATTCAGCCTCGTGAAGCCATTAGCTTTTTTTTAAAAAAAAGATTATGGCTGCAGCAACAGATAATTGAAGGATTACAAGCAATTGTAGTCATTGCACTTCTATACTTTTTGGCTACTTTCTCCTGTTTAAATTTTGTCATGTAAAATTTACATCTTGTCACATGTCCACATTTTTTTAGGACTCATTTTGCCTCGGGGGTTAAGTTGCCGGACGGGTGGTTCCTTCACGAATCATCACTTGAGTGTCCTAATGAATGGCAGGAGGAGTCACATACTGGTTAGCAAGCAAACTTGGGGGCTGAGCCTTTCTGGCATATCTGTACAGGCATTAAAAGATGCCGAGGTTTGATTGTTTTCTCATGATTGATTTTAGCACACCGGCTTGTGAAATACACTGTCGGTTAAAAGGTTAATGCATTTGGTAGCTTTTCCTTATTCTTTTGTAAGATAAGTGTAACTGCTCTATTAGCCAATTTTGAAATGAGCTGCAGGTGTAGAGCTGAGAAGTGCAATAAGCCTTGACTGACCTTTAACCAGTTTCAATGGCAAAGTGTGGAATTAATCTCCTTCCATGACATTATTTTATGGGTTAAAATCCAGATATTTGAAATGATATTCTTCTTCATTTGTGTAATTTTAATCTAACTGCTGGTGATCTTTAGAAATGTTACAATTCATCCTGGCAGCTTGGCGTTAAAAACGTATCTTTGCCTACCAATACCAAACCTGTGTGAGTGTATCAAGCAATGATCATCCTCACATCTTGTGCATCCCACTCTGTTGAAGTCAATTGAATTAAATGTGTGGGCGTTGAATAAACCCAAAGAACGATACCCTTGCACTTGTTTACTGCTGACAACTGACGAAAGCTTCCTCTATTGGAGAAAAGTTTGGCATGGGGTTGTTTGGAGATCAGGGGTTATCGGTGGGAATATATTGTAATTGGTCACCTTACAGTGGCAGCTACAGATTTAGGAGATTATGATCAGCATTTATTTTTGTTATGTGTATTATTTGTTGATATGTAATATTCATTTGATTACTGTGTGAATACAATCGATTGCTCCATTGCTGCTCTAAAACACCTGCAGATGCTAGATAGAGTAGGTGTTGGTAGTATATGAAAGGTCATGCAGTATCCATGAAGAGAAGCAATGTATCGGGTCAATGCCCTTTCATCAGAGTGAGGGAAAATTATAAATCAAACAAGCTTTAAAGTCTCTATAGGCACTGCCTGATCTACTGAATTTTTCCAGCTTTATGTCATTCATCTCCATAGCTTCTTGCAGTTTATACAGAATACATTTAAAAATCAGTCATGATTTTTTATTTAAAGAGAAGAAATGTACTATAGGGTTTGTTTTCTATCTTTGTCAAGATAACCTGGTGTTAAGGGAAAGAATCTATGCTGACATGTGAATTTACTGTTGCTTCAAGGCATCTCATTTTCAGTCTTTAATTTTCCCCACAGAGGTCCTTCTGTAGTGCAATGGTCGAGGAGCTCAGGTTGTCTCTCAAGTGTCAACGACGACTGAAACACAGGCCTCAGCCACCAGTCATAGTGAAAACAGAAGAGGTTATCAACATGCATACCTTCAACGACAGGAGATTGCCTGGAAAGGAAACAATGGCATGAAGTGTAGAAAATCCACACCGAGCACAAACAGCAATCTTTGTTCCCAATGACCTGCAAGAGTGTTTCCTGTGGAAATATGCAAACCGTGCCGAACAAGCGAGTTACCTCATGTTGCCGCATCAAGAAACAGAAATTGCCTACCACATAAAAACAGGGTGGTCAAAGCCAGATCCTGAAAACCTTGTGAAGGACCAAAACTTACAAATAAAATTTTTTTAAAAGAGTTTAGACTTTTCCCTTTCCTTTCCTTTCCTCTTCTCATCCCTCCTTCTCTTTCTCCCCATGCAGGTAACAAACTGTGATAATAATGGAAAAGAGAGAAAAATGGAAAGGAAAGAGAAAACTGATATGGAGCTTTAGCTAAAGTATAAAGAGAGCACATAGTGCTAATAAATGTTCTAAGATGCGCAGAGGGCATTGAAATAATTGAGGTTAAAGATGAAAGAGAACTGAGAGGCATAGGAAGCCTGGTGAAACCCTCCTGATCTCTCAGGTGTTTCGCCATCAGAAGGCAACACAAGGCAATAATTGTTTTCTGTCAGATCTTCTTTGTTAAAAGCAAGGATCAGACTGCAATGAACCCTCAAAAAAAAGAGAGACTATTAGACAATTAATCTTATTAAATGATGGATTGTGAAGTACTTTTCAGAACTTGAATGATGAGGTAGGGTTTAACGTTTCGGTTTGCATACCTCGTTGTGGTAACAGAAGAGTGTGTTTTCCCTCCCTGGTTCTTCAGAATCAGTCCTTTCAAATTGTGTCACCCACCTACACCCACATCCAGCTGAAGTGATTTGACACCTGACCTTTCAACTCGTGTGGTTCTGCCAAAATAAATACGGATATAGGATTGTTCATTGACATGACCCCATGGTAATGTTGCAGGAGACTCTTTTGTAGAATGCACTAAATCTCAAATCACCACTGCTACAACTCCTTGTGGGCAGTTTTTCAAGATGTTCATGTTTATTTGTGGAAATGCAAGATTTATATGAAAATAGTTTTTGTATGGAATTTTTGTAATAATTTTTATCAAAAAATGAACACTCGGGCACTAAATCTCAATGGGTTTCCATTAGGCTGATAGCATACAGTGATGAACTATTGTGTGTAATAAAAGGCAAAGTCTTGGCCATATATTGTGATAATAAATGAAGTCCATACTGTGTATTGTCTGAAATTTATGCACAAAGAGAAAAGTAATGGAATAGAAAAAAAAATAGTTGACTATTTCACACTACATTTAACTCAATATTTTGCACAAAGTATTTGGCCGCCAGTGGAAGTGCATTGCATCCCTTCCTCATGGTATTTGGCAACTGTTCCAGCAAAATAACTCACCAAGTACTACAGAGAGTAAAATATGATGTTTTTCCATTTGCTGATATTTGCAGATACCTAAAATAGTGTGAAGTAAATCTAATTGTGTTAAATGTCATCGCATTGAGAAATGTCAGAAAAATCAAAACTAACGTATTTGATATCCTCAAAATCAGTGAATGATGGCCATTTTTCTCTCTTATTTATCTAGAAAAATTGCTTTGGGTCCTTCACCTCCCACTCCAACCTCAGCCCATCCTGGCATTTGATAGTTTCAATTCATTTTAGGAATTTCGGAGTTCATTTCTCCATGCAAAAAATCACCGCATATTTTTGTTATCAGTAGAATGGGTGAAGAAGAGTTTCATGAACTTAGTCCTAAATTTACCTGCTAATTGTTTCTTCATTGTGCCATTCTCATAATTATTTACTGAATCTATGTCTTCCAATTACAATTACTATTTCCTGTCCATCTACAATGTTGCTTCTTATTTACATCCAATGAAAAATCCAGTTTACTTGTTTCCTGCCACACTATAGAACTTGGGTCGTGGCTACTCCTGTGAGAATGGATGAGAGTGGCTGGAAGTGGGCATAGAACTCAAGCTGTACCCTGACTGGGATATTACTGAGCATGACTTCTCTGACATGTATGGTTGCTTTGGTTACCTGGTGAAATATTCTACTTGCATTTTTGGTTGTAGTATTTGAACATTGAACATTGAGTGAACAAAGAACACTGAATCAATGTCAACTTCCCTGCTAGCCATTTTTAATACTATTCCTGGAGTTAATATATTCTTATTTTTGTCTGATTTCAGTATCCTAACGTTATTCTATTTGCATTTGGGGAATGCTTCTCCATGTCTACACTTCTGGTGGGGAGTTGAGCCCACTGGACAGGGTCATTGATGATTCAGGTATTCACTAAGTACCAACTTTATATTACATATTTTTCATATTCCTTTACAATGCAAAAGAGTGACCATTCTTCCCACTGAGTTTATACTGACTCTCAATGTAATGCCTTCAATCTCATTCCCCAACCTACCTCACTGTAACGTATTTTCTCTTGCCCATCAACTTCCCTAATTCCCCATGTTTCACCAGATGTAACATATAGTAGTCCATTAATCTACCAATCTGCACTTCTTTGGAATGTGGCGGGGGGGGGGGGCAACTGAAGCATCATTGGGAGTCCCATGTAGTCATTGGGAAAACATACATATTCCTTAAAGACAGCAACAGAGGTCAGGATCAAACATGTGTCAACTTAGCTGTGAGTCAGCAGCATCATCTGGCCTAGAAATAACTATAATACCTCTGTTCTGGTAAATTAAATGTATGTTCAGAGAATCAAGCTAGCCATGACTAAAATTCCCTATTCTTTCTTGGACTCCCTACATTCAAAGCAAAGTGACGTCACTCCTTTATTCGTGGAATCTATCCTCAGATTTAGTTAACTCTCCAAATATGATGCAACACATAAATACACACACACACACACACACACACACACGCCACACACACACACACACACACACACACACACACACACACACACACACACACACACACACACACACACACGTTCCCACGCTCCCTTACTAGTGTTGGCATTACACCACATTGATAGTGCACCTTCCTCACAATAAGCCTGAGTTGAAGTGGGGCACCTGTTTCCAAAATAACTACATGCTTTTCTATTTAGAGATAAAGATTAATCCAAAGTTAAGGCATTTTATTAAAATAAAGACAAAATATAGCTCGGTGAACTGGAAACTAAATTATTTTTTGAAATCTTTGTTCAATTGTTAACTCTCCTCTGAGCTTGCTTTTTGTCAAGATTCTCCTTAGCTCACCTCCCCAAGTGAGAAATGCCATATCAATCGTTGTGCACATGCATACTCACATGCACGCAGTGGCTGCTCTATTAGGTACCTTCTGTAACTAATAAGTGGCCACGGATTGCATGTTTCTGGTCTTCTGCTGCTTTAGTCCATCCACTTCAAGGTTCAACATGTGTGTTTGGAGATGCTCCTCTGCACACCACTGGTTATTAACATTTCTGTTCCATTCCTGTCAGCTTAAACCTGTCTGTCTTCTCTCATTAACAAGCCAAGTTCACCTATGGAACTGCTGCTCACTGGATATTCTTTTGTTATTTTGCACCATCCTGGTGAATTCTAGAGACTGTTTTGTGTGAAAATCACAGATCAGCAGTTTCTGTGATAGCCAAACCACCCAAATGGCACTAGCAACCATTCCATGGTCAAAGTCATTTAGATTACCTTTCTTCCCCATTCTGATATTTTCTCTGAACAACTGAACCTCCTGATCATGTCTGCATGTTTTTATGCATTGAGTGCTGCCACATGATTGGCTGAATAGATATTTGCATTAATGGGCAGATGTACCTAATAAAGTAGCCACTAAGTGTATGTACATACATTGCAAGAAATATTTTATTTAGAAGGGAGTTAGAAGAGAATTAGAAATGATACAAGGACAAAAGATTTGAAAGACACATCAACATTTCAGGGCAGCAAATATGCAAGAATTACTTTGTTTAAAAGATACTTGGTAAATTTAGAGAGAAAACCTCTTCCACTTTTGCCCATTTATGTGATTTCCAAGCAGTGTCATGGTGTTCAAAACCACATATTTAATTTAAAATGACCAACTGACGTTGAATATATCTCACTACTGGGTGTGGCTGCCCATTACAATGTGGTCCCTTCATCAAAGAGGCCTTGAATCAGATCCAGCCTAGTCCAATCCCTCCCAATCTGCCCTTTGCACAAAATTATCCTGGACATTATGGATCCCAAATGGGATGGATCATAGCGAACACAAATAGTGATGCAGCAAAATGTCCAGTTTTAATATTGCTTGAGCAGAGTGGATGAAACAGCTCAGAAGGATCATTAACTGAAGAAAAGAGTGGAATTAAAATGCCAAGATAGGCTGTTCTGTTGGAGTTGAGTTTGACTCATTGAGGATCGCTCCCTTTGAGTATTGATTGGAACAAAATTCTGAGCACATTTGCCTATGAATTCATCCCTGGTCAAAAGCACCAAGTGTGTACTATTGTAACAAAAGCCTGTCGTATGTTGCACCCAGTATTCCACGGCAGAGCATCATGTGTGGATGTGCTATATTGTACAGTGATGTTGCCCACTTGTCAAATGGCTTTAAAGTTGAATCATTTGAGAAAGAGAAAGACTAGGGAAATTATTGGTCAGACCGGAGTGAGACTGACCACACCCTGAGCCCCTCACTGCTCTTAGCTGGTTGAATTTGGATAACGGTGCATCGAGAATCCACAGATAGTCCACCACCTTGTAACAACATAGTGAAAGAAATATACAATAGACAAGGGCATTTATATAATGTGCGAGATTATTTTCCCTACAGGAATTAACCTTGGGGAAAAAATATCAATTCAATTCAGATTGGGAAATAATGCTGAAATTAATTGAGTTGGTGGAGCCTTCTATGGCACCAGAATAGACTAAGTGGGCTGGATTACCTGTTTACGTGCTGTAAATTTGATGTCAATTTAAAAGAAAAGTAGAAATCAGAATCTGGTCATTCACAGTTTAGGGAGGCACATCACTTTTCACCGTACAGGGAGCCACATCACCATTCCAGGCAAGTGTGCTTGTTGCAACACGAGGAACCACCAAAAATAAATAGGTTAGGTTATAGACATGTTGGCTAGGTCTTGGCAGGAGTTCTACTGCATTGTAGAAAACATTCTAGCAGAATTATTTATAGAGTATTGCCTAGTTTGTCCATTTATTGCACAGGGAAAACCATTCTTTGTTGCTCGGATCAAAGTAAAGTACGTTTATTTCGTACCTAATGGGGCTACTGTTACAAATCAACTGTTTCATTCTCCTCTACTGAGCCCTTCACCCTGATGAGCACAGTGCTGTGCCAGAAATAATGTAGAAAATGAAATTTCTCTTGCCTTTCTGGTAGGCGCTATTTCCTGGGCAAGCTAACTTTGTGTTCATTTGGCTAGAGTTGTACTTTTGTTATCAATGATTTTAATGGTTTGAAAATAAAATATGCTCCTCCTCCACTTATGGTCCCCTTCATCATTTTACATGGTAACAAATCTTTTTTTGGAGTCATAAAAACTATTACAGCACAGGAGGTTGCCACACTGCCCATAATGACCATGCCTGCTCCCTTTTTAAGAACTCCGGTTTGGTTTTGCTGCATTCTTCTATTAAAACAGGACGTGGAATTATCATAAGCTTGTCTGGTAATCTGTAGTATTTAATGATGCCTTGAGGTACAATACCATCCCTAATTTAAATACAAAATAAACAACAGTTTGAAGACTTCTAATATGTGCTATGAAATAAATAAACTGTTGGAATAAATGGCTGACATAAATGAAATCCTTTGTAAATACAAGATGTCCCTTGTACAGATTCAACTGAAGATCCAACAGAGAAGTACAATATGCTTTTGTGCTACCACTCTCATCCCATTATTACACTGTGGAGCAGCAGATTCATTTCTGGATAAACTGGCTGACTTTAACATTTTCATGTTCTTTTTTGAGGAGCTGTTTTGCAGGGCAATAAAATGCTAAGGGAGAAAAACATAAATTTATAGTGAAATCTACAGAAGTTCTCACTTTTCCTACAAATCAATTATTCCTCAGCTACTTCAATCATGACCTTACTGAAATCAAATGGAAATTGGCTTTTTAATTTTTAAATGAAATTAGTCAATGAGTTAGAAAAAGTACACAAAAGCTTTTATAGACCAGAACTGAGAATGGAGATTTGAAGATCATTATGGACTAAAAAGAGCCCACAAACTGAAATCTCCCATTTGTGCACTGTACACCAGGATTTATATGCAGAGTTTCTAATATAGTCAAATGCAATCCATCATAGAATCACAGAAATCTACAGCACATTACAGGCCCTTCAGCCCACAATGTTGTGCTGACCATGTAATGTACTCTAGAAACTGCCTAGAATTCCTTACTGCATAGCCCTCTATTTTTCTAAGCATCATGTACCTATCTAAGTCTCTTAAAATACTCTATTGTATTCACCTCCACCACCTTCACTGACAGGTGTAAAAAAACCTGTGTAAAAAAACCTGCCTCTGACATCCCCCTTGTACCTACTTCCAAGCACCTTAAGCCTAGGTCCCCTCATGTTAGTCATTTCAGCCCTGGGGGAAAAAGTCTCTGCCTCTGCCTCTCACCATCTTATACACCTCCATCAGGTCATCTTTCATCATCCGTCACTCCAAGGAGAAAAGGCCAAGTTCACTCAACCTATTCACGTAAGGCATGCTTTCCAATCCAGGCAATGTCCTTGTGAATCTCCTCTGCACTCTCTCTATAGTATCCACTATAGAGAAAATTTAAGGATATTCTTACAAGTGGCTAATTGTTTTACTCATGTGGCTTCAATGGCTGATGTATCAGGGAACAGGGGACTCTCATTCCATTGAATTACAGAAGTTCATTTACAAGATCAAGGTTCCCTATAAAGGATTTTTAAAATATAATCAAGCTTGTTAAGGCTGGGTCTAGAAATGAAATTGTATAATATTAAGTTTTGATGAAACTGAGATAGCTGCTGATGGATGAGTATCAGACAACCCCAGGACATTTATATCAGGATTTAGAATCATAAGAGTTGTTATGCCACAGAATGAGCTAATCGGCCTAAAACATTGCCTCCTAGTAAATAAACCAGTCAGTCTCATTCATGCGTTCTTTAAATGTAACCATACGAATAATTTTATTTCATAACCTCATCTAATTTTCCTTTTGAAACAACTAATTGGGTTTCTACCAGTATTCCAGGAAATGAGTGCCAAATCATTAACAAGTCTGTATCAAATAGTTTACCTCACATCCACCTTAAATCTACAGACACAATGGTTTTTAAAACAACTTTTACTTGAAAAATATGTTTCTCTCCATTTACCTGTTAATACCCACCAAGTTCTGTCAACTGGTATCAAGTCTCTTCTTTATTTGCTCAAAGGCAAATAAGTCCAGCTTCTCCAGTTTAATTTCAGAGTTGAAGTCTCTCATTCCTGTAAATGTTCAAGTGTATCTTTCTCTGTAGACTTTCCTGGACCTTCACAGCCTTCGTATAGTGTGATGAGCAGTAATGCATCATCTGTGATCCAGATAGTGTTTTAGAACCAACATAATCATATTCCATGCCTCTTTTATGAAATTCAGGTGCTATATCCTTCAGTAAGTGGACATGTTCTCTCAGCATATTGTTCCTTTTTCATAGATGAATTGATACATACAGATCTGCCTATTCCTGCACACTCATTAGAAATGTGTCATTTAGTCTATGCATGTTATTTCAGATAAAATGTATTATTTTACATTTATCTTTATTAAATACTGTCTTCTCTTTGTCTACTCATTCTTTTAATCCACATCATCTATTTTCCTTACTATCAACTATGTTATTAGGTTTGACGTCACCCTTATATTTTGACAATTTTCTTGAGCAACCATATTCAAGTCATTAATATACAGTATATACAGAAATCTATGGTTTCAATCTGACTTCTGGAGAAAGCCATTGTCTAACTTCAAACTGTGTAAAAAAAACAACCACTTTTTGCAATCCAAGTTAATTTTTTATCCACATTGTTTCTGACCCTATTGTTTCGCGTTCATCAGACCTGTGAACTACGGTAGCCCTTTTAGCAGAAAATCCATTTAAATACCATTTACTACATTCCATACTCAAGGTTTTCTGTCACTTCACCAAAAATATCAGTTACGTTAGTCAATTTCATTTTTTTTCAATGGATTTGTGTTGGCTCATCTTTAATAACTCTGAAAGCACTTGAGTACCTTTTAATTTGTTACCCTATTTTTTTGTTTCTCTAACGCTTTCTTCAAAAGTGAAGTTAAACTAACCAGCCTGCAATGTCATAAAATTATAGAGCTGTCAGCACAGAAGCAGATCCACTGACCCATCACATCTATACTGGCCTTCATGCCTATCAATCTATTCCAATCCTACTTGCTTTCATGAATTCCATATCCCTCCTTGCCTCATCCATTTCAAATACCAGTCAAACTGCCTAATAAAAGTTGTTACAGTTCCTGCCTACAACACTGCTATACATTCCATAAGACCATAAACCACAAGAACATAATATGGCCATTTGGCCCATTGAATCTGCTGATCATAGCTGATTTATTTTCCCTTTCAACCTCATTCTCTTGCCTTTGACACTCTTATTCATAAAGAACCTGTCAACTCCTGCCTTAAAAATTCCAGATACCAATTACTCTTTGTCTGAAAATATACCCTCAAATTCCTTTTAAGCCCCCTCCTCTTACCTTAGTCTACGCCCTCTCATTTTAGGTATGGCTGGAATGGGTAACAGACTCCAGCTACCTATGCCTGATTTTATATGTCAGCATTATATCATCTCTCAGACTGTTTTGCTCCTGGGAAAACAAATCCAATCTTGATAATTCAAGCCATTCCATATGGGAAAACTAGTTGTCCCGTAGCCTCTCCACTGTAATCATGTGGTTCCTAGAGTGCTGTGACCAGAAGTGAGCACAATACTCCAAATGCAACCTAACCAGCACTTTTTCAGCTGGAACATAATGTTCCACCCCTTACACTCCGCACTTTACTGCAACTGTTTGAACAAAGATCTTGCATTTCGTGTGGAGTAGGCCTTTGACACTTCTCAAATACTGAAGGAAGATGGGTAGATCATAGAAAACCAAACCCTTCTGTAATTTTCACTTTCTGGACCAGTTGACTTCCCACTGCCAGCCTTTCTGATACCTCATCCTCTTAATTTTCACTCGTTCCTCTGATAGTCTGGTTGCATCATCTTTCCTGATAAAAATTGCCACAGAGTACTCAGTAAGTATTCCAAAGACACAAGAGACTGCAGATGCCAGAATCTGGAGCAACAAGCAATCTGCTGGAAGGGCTAGGCGGGTTGAGCAACATCTCTGGGCGGAAAGGGATAGTCAGTGTGCCACGTCGAGAGCTTGCACCGGAACTTGATATTTCAACAATTCCTTCCCTCCCAATGATGCTGCTCAGCCTGCTACGTTCCTCCAGCAGAATGTGTGATGCTCCAGTAAGTATTCCACCCTGACCCATGTCTATGCATAGATCGCTTTTTGATCCCTAGTTGACTCCAGCCCTTCCCTTACTTTTACATCAGACCATACATGAGTTGGTAACTTATATATCACCTGAGCAAGATTAGACTGTGGAGGAAGTCAAGTTCACACAGAAGTTACCGGAACCTTGAGTCTCATGCCGCCAGTATTGGAAGCAGATGTTGCCCTCCAGCCATTGAGCTCCAGGACCGGCTTAACTCGCCTGAGCACTGAACTGGTTCCATAGTCTTCAGACTCAATTTCAGGACTCTACCGTTCATGTTACAGCCATGATGGATTGGCAGAGTGGGCTCGATGGACTGAATGGCCTACTTCTGCTCCTATGTCTTATGGGGTCTAATGTTTTATGTATTAATTGTTTATTTTTTTAATTTTTTCACGATTTGTCTTCTTTTGCACATTAGATATTTGTCGGTCCTTGTTCTATGTGGTTTTTCATGGATTCTTTTGTGTTTCTTTTTTTGTGGTTGCCTGCAAGAAGATGAATCTCAAATTCATATATGGTATACATACTTCAACAATAAATTTACTTTGAACTTTTGAACTTGGAGCTTGCCTTCATCAAATGAAACACTTGTTTGTTCTCAATTGATAGCACAAGATGAGTTATGGGACTGAAATTAAAGTAACAGGTTGAACTGATCTCAAAATACTCCTAACATCTTCTCCCATCTTCCGGGCTAATGTACAGTCTCTGGAAAATAACATTTAAGTCCTTAGAACAAGATTGCAGCAACAGAGGTACATTAGGGACTGCTGCATTGTTGGCTTCACAGAGACGTGGCTCACCCCTAGCACTCCAGATACAGTGGGTCAGCAAGATGGCTTCAACTTCCATCACATGGACTGGACAGCAACATCAAATAAAGGTGGAGGTGGTGGTGTTTGCTTCATGATTCACTCATTATGGTGCTTAGCCATAATGGTTCAGTTGCATTCCAGCCCCCCGATCTGTTCCATCTGGTGGCGAAGTGTCATCCATTCTATCTGCTGAAGGAGTTCTCTGCTGTCATCCTTGTTACAAAGTACATTTCAGCCTGGCCAACATTAGGCTGGCAATAGACAAGTTGAGCCCTATGAACAACAGTCACAAACAACTCACCCTAATCATTGCAGGGGACCTCAACCAGGCCAGCTCAACCAAGTTTCTGATAAGTTATCACCTGTGAAACCAGAAGAGTCAACTCACTTGACCACTGTTACACCACTATCAAAAATACTTACCATGACGTCCTACATTTACACTTTGCCAATCTGATCACCTGGCTGTATTTAAATTCCTGGCATCCAGGCAAAGACCACAGCACAAGTGGTAATAATCATGAAGGGAGTCAAAAGAGTGATTACGAAGCTGCTTTGAATCAGTGGACTGAACCATGTTCAGGGGTTCATCTTTGGACCTGAATAAATATTCCACAGTTGTCACCAACTTTGTCAAGACCTGTGTGGATGAGTATGTGCCCAAACCAGAAACCGTAGATGAACCTGTTGTTTATTTGTAGCCTTCTGAGGGCTAGATCAATTGCATTCAAGACTGGTGATCCATAACCCTATGAGAAGTCCAGCATATGACTTATTGAAAACTATCAGAGAGGTTAGAAACACAACAACAATGAAAGGATTTGCATACCAATATTTCCTTTAAGACAAAATCTAACAGCATAAGTGATTGTGATGCTTCACTCCCAAATGAGCTTAGTGCCTTTTATACATTCTAAGAAAGGGAGAATAAAACTACAACTGTGCAAATATCCACAGCATCTGGTGACTCTATGATCTCTGTCTCAGAGGCTGATATCAAAATATTTCTCAAGCGGATGAGCCATCAAAAGGCATCAGTCTCCAATGATGTAAAAGGCACAGTACTGAAAACCTGTGCCAAGCAACTGACTAGAGTGTTCAAGGACATCTTCAACCTCTCACTGCTGCAGTCAGAGTTTCCCTCCTGCTTCAGTAGTGCAACAATCATACCAGTGCCCAAGAAGGGCAGGGTGAACTTCCTCAACAATTATCACTCAGTTGCACTCATATCTACTGTGAAGTAGAGCTCTGAGAGGTTGGTCATGGTTAGAATTAACTTCTTTCTGGGCAAGAACCTGGACTAGCTGTAATTGATCTACAGTGGATGCAATCTCACTGACTGTCCATTTGGCCTTGGCCATCAGGCAATATCTGTGTCAGGTTGCTGTCTATTGAATACAGCTCAACACTCACCACCATCATACCTTCAGTACTAAGCAAGTCAAGCTTCAAAGCCTGAGCCTCTGTACCTCCCTCTGCAAATGGATTTTTGTTTTCCTAATTGGAAGGCCATAAGTGGACCAGTAAGAGTATCCCCTCCTCACTGACAGTCAACAAAGTTACACCTCAAGGATGCATGTTCATCCCATTGCACTACTCTCTCTGGACTCATCACTGTGTGATGAGGCGCAGCTCAAATTCCATCTATAAAGTTGGTGATGACATCACTGTCTGGGATGATGGCTCCGATGCACAAATCAAAAAAGGCTGCTGACAGTTGTGGACTTAAACAGGTCCATCACATTTACAAGCCTCCCTACCATCAAGGACATCTTTAAAATGTGGTGTGTCAGGAAGATGGATCCATTATGCTCTCTCCTCCTTATTACCATCAGGGATGAGGTACAGGAGCCTGAAGACGTACACTCAACATTTTAGGAACAGTTTCTTCCCCTCCACCATCAGATTTATGAATGGTGCATTCTTCTTTTACACTATTTATTCATTTCACTATTTAATTTCGCTATTTATTTATTTATTTATTTATTTATTGATTGATTGATTGTGACAGTGATGTTTTGGTCTTGCATTCTATTGCTGCCACAAATCAACAAATGTCGTGACATATGTCAATAATAATACGCCTAGTTCTCTCATTCTGACTGCATACTTTAGATTTTGTTCTGTAGTGTTGGACTTTGTTATGCTTTCTGAGTATTACTATGCCTATAGCTGTCTTTGGTACTTTATGAAATTCTCCAATATTCTTTGATGGTCTTTCTATTGATGAACTACCTTTAATGTTCAAATATAACATATGTAAGTACTAGTCTAACTAGTGTTGTTAGACTGTTTTATTAAATGATTGAGCAAAGAAAGAAGTGTTCTCTAAGCCCCTTGACAATCTTATTGATCTAGCTCATTCCCTTTAATGATACATTCCACAGTTTCTTTAGTTTTTCCTCATTACCAGTATCCTGCCATTTATTGTAAATCCTCCTGCCTTTTGCATTTTCACAATTTCACTCCTCAGGCTTTTGTGGTCTAAATTCCATTTGTCACTTTACTTCCCAACTGACCAAAGCAAAAATTTTAAAAAATATGTATATATATATATAATATATGTATTCATGCTACCCAAAGCTTTGCTCCTTTCTGGACTGCCTGCTCCTGCCTCTTTTCCTTACGTTTTCATGTAGTTGCAGTTGCAGAATATCTGAATGTTAATGAGCAGATGTCATTATTGTTTCGGACTGACCTGGGATTGTCTTGAGTTTCACATGTCTGGAAAGACCTTCAGCTATGAGGCAGAGATACGAGCACTTTCAGGTAAACAGTCCTGACAGAGAAGGGGACTTTGGATCAGTTGGTCCATTTCAGGAAGAGCATGGCCTTTCTCGTATCACAGTTAACTCTGGACCTGATGGCAATTCATGTACAGGGAGGCTTTGACCTGGAAACATCCACCTGCTGGCAGTGTAATCCCTCTTGTGCTCTCGTCCCTCCTGTTGGTTTCAGGAACGGGTTCTATGTAGAACACAAACAAGACAGGGGAAATTAGATAATACTGCCAGACTTCAGACTTGATGGGTAAAGTATCTGTCATCCAGCCATTGATTTGAACTTCACTATAATGTACATATCTGTGTGGTGAGATTAGATCCAAATTCTGATTCCTTCCCTGAAGCTCATTTTGGGAATGTACACGTTGTATGTGTGTGAAATCCTGTCAAAGACCTTCTACTGGTCCAGGGAGTCATTTTCTCCTCTCCTCTGCACCTAGTCATAGGATTGTCAGAGCTTTTCCTGCAAGGTACTGCACAGGTTTGGTCTGGGTGTATCACCTGTTGGCAATAGCCTTGGACAGGACCTAATCATCTACTTTCAAGAATGAAAGCATCTCCAATTCATGATGTTGTCTCTCTCTTCCCTTTTTAATATGCTTTTTTTATAATAAGTCAATCAGAACCTTACACAGTGTAGGCAAACAAAAGTTTATATTTAGCCTAATTTCCCAACCCGTCGATTCTATCTTCCTTTGTAAGCAAGCCTTAGAGCTTGTGTGTTTATTTTGTAAATAGATGAGCTTTAGAATAAACATATGTAATTGGTATATTTACATCTCTACCCTACCTAGATTTGCACCTTTCATAAAATATATCATCTCCTGTTCTTTTGTTCAACTACCTTGCTAATTATTTACTTTATCATTTCCTTTTCCATCATCTCAGTTTGCACTACTGATGTATTCCATCGATTTTGCACCAGTATTGATTGTTTTATCTACTAAAGATTAGCATAATTAGAATCAGAATCATTTTTTATTTTTAAAAATCTTTTTATTGATACATAATCTTCTACGGCTTTAAAATAGTACAAGATTTCAGCAAATTGTTATATATACAGTAAATAAAGCTGAAAAAAACTTATCAAAAAAGAATAATATATGATAATGAAAAAAATATTTTTATAAAGAAGGAAAAAGAGAATCCCATTTACTAAAAGAAAAAAAAACAGTAACTACAAGAGAAAGAAAAAGAAAAAAGAGAGAGAGAAAAAAACCATTAGGAACCAACTCCCGGAGTAATATGTCTTACAATCATCTATATATATAAAGAAGAAAAATCATCAACCACCAATTCACATTTATATAAAATAAGATTGGAAGGAAAACATATAAATTAATTCAAATTAAATGATAATATTTGGCAAAAGAGCCCCATCTTCTCTCAAAATCAAATCGAGGATCAAAAGTTCTACTAATTTTTTTCCAAGCTAAGACATGATATTACTTGAGAAAAGTATTGAATTAATGTAGGGAAAGAGGTATCTTTCCATTTCAATAAAATAGCCTTTCTTGCCAACAATGTGACAAATGCAATTACATGTTGGTTTGAAGATGAAATACCCTGAATATGATGCGGAACTATTCCAAATAAGACATTCAATGTATTAGGTTGTAAATTAATTTTCAGAGCTTTAGAAATTGTAGAAAATAAAGATTTCCAAAAAGATTTTAATGAAGAACATGACCAGAACATATGTGACAAAGTGGCTACTTCTGTTTTACACCTATGACAATAGTTGCCTATGTTAGGAAATATTTTGGATAGTCTCTCCTTTGTTAAATAATAACGATAAACAATTTAAAATTGAATTAAATAGTGATTGGCACATATCAAAAAAGAATTGATCATTTTCAAAACTTGCAACCAATCTTCATTAACAAAGGTCATATTAATTTCTCTCTCCCAATCTTGTTTAATCTTTAGTGAGAAGTTATCTTTTTGTAGTAAAAATAAATTATAAATTCTACCAATGGAACCTCTCACTAAAAGATTCATATTTAAAATAGTTTCCAACAAATCAGATTCTTGCATATATGGAAACCTAGATAAATATTTTTGTAAGAAATGTCTAACCTGAAAATATTGCAGGAGGTGTGTCTGAAAGAGAGAATATTTGCGAATTAACTCTTCAAAAGTCATCAATCGACCACCACAAGATAAATCTGCAAAAGAACAGATCCCATTATTTCTCCATAAGAGAAAAATGGGATCGGTTATTGATGGTTTAAATAGAAAATTTCAATATAAAGAGAGAGACAATTTAAATTGTTTATAATTAAAAGAGTTGCGAAATTGAAACCAAATCCATAAGGACTGTTTAATAACAGGGTACAGATTCAGGATCAGAATTAGAATCAGGTTTATTATTTCCGGCATGTGACATGAAATTTGTTAACTTAGTAGCAGCACTTCAATGCAATACATAATCTAGCAGAGAGAGAGAAAAAAAATAAATAAAATAAAACAAAATAATAAATAAACAAGTAAATCAATTACATGTATTGAATAGTTTATTTAAAATGTGCAAAAACAGAAATACTGTATATTAAAAAAGTGAGGTAGTGTTCACAGCTTCAAAGTCCATTCAGGAATCAAGTGGCAGAGGGGAAGATGCTGTCCCTGAATTGCTGAGTGCGTGCCTTCAGGCTTCTGTATCTCCTACCTGATGGTAACAGTGAGAAAAGGGCATGCACTGGGTGCTGGAGGTCCTTAATAATGGACATTGCATTTCTGAGACACCGCTCCCTGAAGATGTCCTGGGTCCTTTGTAGGCTAGTGCCCGAGATGGAGCTGACTAGATTTACAACCTTTTGCAGCTTCTTTCGGTCCTGTGCAGTAGCCCCTCCATACCAGACAGTGATGCAGCCTGTCAGAATGCTCTCCACGGTACAACTATAGAAGTTTTTGAGCGTACTTGTTGACATGCCAAATCTCTTCAAACTCAGTATAGCTGCTGCCTTGCCTTCTTTATGACTACATCAATATGTTGGGACCAAGTTAGATCCTCAGAGATCTTGACATTAGTCGAAACACACAGTGAAATATGCAGTTTGCGTCATAGATTTTTGTGCAGCCTGCAGGTGTCGCCATTCTTCTGGTGGCAACATAGCATGCCCGTAACTTACTAACCCTCACACTTTTTTGGAATGTGAGAGCAAACTAGAGCTCCCAGAGGAAACTCACACAGTCATGGGGAGAACATACAAACTCCTTACAGGTAGTGACAGGAATTGAACCCAAAGTTTCCAATCACTGACACTGCAAAGCTTTATGCTAATTGCCTCACCACATTGCTGCCCCATACATACATACATTTGTTCTAGTCTTTCTCACTTTCGATGGTGACCTCACTTCCCCCATTCTCACCTTCAGCAATATGGGGATAAATCCACATATTTTGAACTGTTGTTTTTCATTCCAGAATCCAAATCATCAACGTAAGTTGCGAAAAACAGTGATACCAGTACCGATATTTGTAAAATATCACTTTCTCCTTCTTCTGCTATGAATAATTACACATTGTATTCACTCCCTACCTTTTGTCATGAAGGCTATTAATAATCTGATGTCCTACAGAGAGGGAAGTCTGCTGTCTGCACCCCTTCTGGCGTTTATGTGAATCTAGATCTAGCAATGTGGTTGAACCATTGCTGCCTTTTCAACTCAAGGGCAAATAAGGATGGACAATAAATGCTAACATTGCTATTGACATTGCATCAAGCTGATGAATGAATAATGAAGGGGTTATATTTGAATACATGTAGTATACAAAATAAGGTAGATGAACTTGCAGCACAGTTACAGATTGGCATGTATGACATGGGCATCATTGAATCGTAGCTGAAAGAAGATAATAACTGGGAGCTTAACGTCCAAGGATAGACATTGTATCAAAAGGATAGGCAGCTAGGCAGAGGGGGTGATGTGGCTCTGCTAGTAACAATAAGGCGAAATCAATAGAAAAAGGAGATATAATACAAGAAGGTATTGAACCATTTTGTGTAGAGCTAAGGAACGGCAATGGTAAAAAGACCCTGGTGGGAGTTATATACAGACGCCCCTCCAAACAGTAGTAAAGATGTTGTCTAGAAATTAAAATGGGAGATACCAAAAGCATGTCAAAAGGGCAATGTTACAAAAGTCATGGGGGATTTCAATATGCTGGTACATTAGGAAAATCATTTAGTCATAGTCATAGTCATGGTCATACTTTATTGATCCCGGGGGAAATTGGTTATTTGCTGCTGGATCTGACGGTATTGGTAGAATGCCTATGAGATGGCTTTTTAGAGCAGCTTGTGGTTGAGCCGACTAGGGGATCAGCAATTCTGGATTGGGTGTTGTGCAATGAGATGGAATTGATTAGAGAGCTCAAGCCAAAGGAACCCTTAGGGGTTAGTGATCATAAATTGATAGAATTCACCCTGCAATTTGAGAAGGAGAAACTAAAGTCAGATGTTCAGTATTAGAGTGGAGTAAAGGGAATTACAGAGGCATGAGAGAGCATCTGGCCAAAATTGATTGGAAAAGAACACTGGCAGGGATTGGCTGGAATTTCTGGAAGCAATTTGGAAGGCACAGGATATACACATCCTAAAGAGGAAGAAATATTCTAAAGGCAGGATGACACAGCAGTGGCTGACAAGAGAAGTCAAAGCCTACATAAAAGCCAAAGAGAGTGCGTATAATAGAGCAAAAATTAGTGGAAATTTAAGGGATTAGGAAGCTTTTAAAACCAAGGAAGGCAACTAAAAAAGTCATTAAGAAGGAAAAGATGGAATGCAAAGGGAAGTTAGCCAGTAATATTAAAGAGGAAACAAAAAGCTTCTTCAGATATATAAAGTGTAAAAGAGGGGCAAGAGTAGATATTGGACCATTGGGAAATGATATTGGAGAGGTAGTAATGGTGAACAAGGAAATGGCGGATGACCTGAATAAGTATTGCATCAGTCTTCACAGTGGAAAACATTAGCAATATTCTGGAAGTTCGAAAGTGCCGGGGGGTGGGGGGGTGGGGTTGCAGAAGTGTGTGAAGTTGCCATTACTAAGGAGAAGATTCTTAAGGAACTGAAAGTTCTGAAGATAGATAACTCACCAGGTCCAGATAGTGTACATGCCAGGGCTCTGAAAGAGATGACTGAAGAGATTGTGGAGGCATTAGAATCTTTTGAATTCATGAATCAATTGAAACTGGCATGGTTCTGGAGGGATGGAAAATTGTAAATATCACTCCACTCTTCAAGAAGGGAGAGAAGAAGAAGAAAGCAAATTATTGATTTGATTGTGAAGATATTGGAGTCACTTGTTAAGGGTGTGGTTTTGGAGTACTTGGCAGCACATGCTAAAATAGGCCATAGTCAGCATGGTTTCTTTCCTGAAGGAAAAATCTTTTCTGACAAATCTGTTGGAATTATTTGAAGAAATAACAAGCAGGATAGACAAAGCAGAACTGGTGGATATTGTGTACTTGGACTTTTCAGAAGGCCTTTTTCAAGGTGCCACACATGAGGCTGCTTAACAAGTTAAATGCCCATGGTACTACAGGAATGATTCTAGCATGGATAGAGCATTGGTTAATTAGCAAGAAGCAAAAAAGTGGGAATAAAGGGAGCCTTTTCTGGTTGGCTGTCAGTGACTAATGGTATTCACAGGGGCTTGTTTTGGGACCACTTCTTTTTACATTAAATGCCAATGATTTGATAATGGAATTGATAGGTCGAAGGGCAGGAAGCTTTGAGGAAGTAGAGAGGTTACAGAAGGACAGACGGATTAAGAGAATGGGCAATGAAGTGGCAGAGGGAATACAGTGTTGGGCAGGATGTGGTCATGCACTTTGGTAGAAGAAATAAAAGCGTAGACTATTTTCTAAGTAGAGAGAAAATACGAAAATCTGAGGTGCAAAGGGACTTGGGAGACTTTGTGCATGATTCCTTAAAGGTTAGTTTGCAGGTTGAGTCAGTGATGAGAAAGGCAAATGCAATGTTAGCATTTCTTTCGAGGGGACTAGAATATAAAAGCAAGGATGCAATGTTGATGCTTAATAGAGCACTGGTGAGGCTCAATTGGGGTATTGTGAGCAGTTTTGGACTCCTTACTTAAGAAAGGATGTGCTGACATTGGCGTGGGTTCAAAGGAGGTTCATGAAAATGATTCCAGGATTGAAAGACTTATCATATGAGAAGCGTTAGTTAGCTCTGGGCCTCCACTTAATAGAATTCAGAAGAACGATGGGTAACCTCATTGAAACTTATTGAATGTTGAAAGGCTTCAATGGAGTAGATGTGGAAAGGATGTTTCTTATGGTGAGGCAGTCTAAGACCAGTGGACACTGTCTCAGAATAGAGGCGTCCTTGTAAAATGGAGATGAGAAGGAAATTATGTAGCCAGAGAATAATGAATCTGTGGAACTTGCTGCCACAGGCAGCTATGGAGACCAACTCTTTGGGTATATTTAAGGCCGAGGTAGATAGATCCTTGATTGGTCAGGGCATGAAAGATTGCAGGGAGAAGGCAAGAGATTGGGGCTGAGAGTGAAAATGGATTGGCCATGATGAAATGGCAGAGCAGACTCAATGTGCCAAATGGCCTAATTCTGTTCCTATTTTGTATGGTCTTCTGGTCTAATAATGAAAGCCATTCTTCTACTTAACCTCTTTAATTCATTTATTATGTGATAACCTACTAAAGGCCATTTGAAAGTCTAGTAAATTATACCCAATTATTAATATTATTGTTTGTTTCCTCCACAAAATTTCAATAAGGTTTGTCAAGTAATAACTTCCCTTCTGGAATTCATGCTGAATATTTATTATAATTTTAATCTTTGGATATTCCTCCTTTTTTTTCTTTAGCTGGGATTCAGTTTTCCCTACTATTGATGTTAAACTGATGCCATGTTAACTTGTGAGCATTAAAAAAATGTACAGATATAATCCATATTGGACAGAATTTTTATCCTCACTGGGTAGGTTTCTCAGTATTTCCCTTTTTTCTCCATTTAAATGCACCCACTTCATTGCTTATCTCATCACCTGATATCATGTCCGTCTGTTCTCCCAGTAATTACAAAAGCAAAAGGAATTATTTAACATTTCTTCCACATCCCTTTGTAGACATCAACAAAAATAAATAGACATTGGGTGGCAATTAGGACTACCTATTTTATTGTTAAGTTTATATTTTAGTGATCTTTGCTTTAGAGATTGGTGTATATACCTCTCTGGTATTCCTGTGTCTATTTTTAATGGACCTCCTCCTAACCCATTTTCAATTTTATTAATGACTGTAAGGTATTTCATTATTTTGTTTTACTGCATATCCCTCCATATTTTAATTTTATAGTTCCTTGTTGCTTTCCTAATTATGTTTTCAAAATTCAGTAAGCTAGGCAAATTCAACAAAATCTCTATACAACATTTTATACAGAAAGAACCAATAAGAAATTGGCACAAATAATGTCTCAGAATGGTGGAACAGGCAAGAAGGGGCCAAATAACTTATCCTTGCTTCTATGTCTTATATTTTTATATTTTCCCTTCTGTGAAGAAAGTCTTTCACAAAATCTGTAAAAGAGGCAGTTGCGAGATTGCAGTTTTTATTATCTTGTTTGTCAATTTGTCAGGTCTTTTACAGTGCTGCTCAGCTCTTGGCTTAGGTTAGGGAGCTTGGTAAACTCAAGATCACTTAATACCAAGCTCCTGCATTGCTCTGTTTAATGGACGATTGCCATACTATAGTGAGAGTGAATCCTTGCCTTCCATGAGGGTGTTTCCCAATTGTAGAACGAATTGCGTATTTCAATTAAAGGAGTCAGCCATTAATTTAACGTGTTATTTATTCCTGAATCAAATTGCATAAATGGGTTAAATTTCCCATCAAACACTACCTTAACGTACTTACTTGTGGAATGATCTTTCTGGAGGGCACACAAAACAACAACTTTTCACTCTAGCTTGATACATGTGAAAGTAATAAATTAATTAACAAACATCATATTTACTTAATAATGGCTCTACATAACCAGCTTTCAATATGAGTTCTAAGAACAGTGTTATACGAAGACTGGAGCATACAAAGTAGTTTGGGTCCTAGCACTTTAATGTTGAATTTTTTTTCTCCAAGTTGATCTTTGTGGCTTTGTAACTTTTACCTATCTTCAATCAACTTTTTCTGCTCCTTGGCTAATAAATGGAACACAATTGCTGAAGACTAAAATTAGGGCAGTTCGTTACTGCACTTAAATGAAATCTGAAAGTGCTCTAGGGCTGGAGGTGAAGAAAATGAAGACAGTTACATGAGAAAATGGTTTAAAAGCACAGCCTGCTCATCTTGGAAATGTGCCCTTTAATCTCAGCAAGATGGGCTCCAATCCTTTTCATTCCCAAGAGATAAGATAAATGTCTCTTTTCTGCAAAAGCTATATAAAATTTCAATTGAAATTAACTAGGGCATTCTCAATCCAGGTCCCAATGAACATGAGCATGATAAAGAAGATTGCAAAAAAAAATTGTCCTCTGTGGTGCTGCTAATGTAACAATCTCACAAGGAAATAGCAGTGGTAATATGTTTGGGAGCAGGGTGGACATTAGTATTTGACAGGGGGATGGTTATTGGGAGTAATTCTGAAGATGGACTGTTATTGGACAAGCAATTTTCTTATACAGATAAGCATTTTTTGCCTCTTCACATCATTCACAGTTTTAATTTTTAAGGAATTATTTTACTGTCATGAATGTCAATTCTTACTTTTAGTTGAAATAAAATAAAGGCATCTGAGGAAGGAAAAAACTAATATGACGGAGCGGAATAATAATGTAATAGTGGAGTTCAATAAAAAGACCATCAATGAGTATGGAGTTTTCCATTTGATTACAGAGGATAGCCCTCGAACAATTGGATTTTGTACCTACGAATGACTGAGTTGAAAGTGAGGTATGTCACTGACATCAGAATCAGAATCAGGATCAGAATTAGAATCAGGTATATTATCACTGGCATGTGACGTGAAATTTGTTAACTTAGCAGCAGCAGTTCAATGCAATACATAACCTAGCAGTGAAAAATAAAAATAATAATAAGTAAAATAAAAATAATTATAATCATAATAAATAAGCAAGTAAATCAATTACGTATATTGAATAGATTAAAGAATGTGCGAAAACAGAAATACTGTATATTAAAAAAAAGTGAGGTAGTGTCCAAAGCTTCAATGTCCATTTAGAAATTGGATAGCAGAGGGGAAGAAGCTGTTCATGAATCTCTGAGTGTGTGCCTTCAGGCTTCTGTATCTCCTACCTGATGGTATCAGTGAGAAAAGGCCATGCCCTGGATGCTGGAGGTCCTTAATAATTGATGCTGCCTTTCTGAGACACCGCTCCCTGAAGATGTCCTGGGTACTTTGTAGGCTAATACCCAAGATGGAGCTGACTAGATTTATAACCTTCTGCAGATTCTTTCGGTCCTGTGCAGTAGCCCCTCCATACCAGACAGTGATGCAGCCTGTCAGAATGCTCTCTACAGTACATCTATAGAAGTTTTTGAGTGTATTTGTTGACATGCCAAATCTCCTCAAACTCCTAATAAAATATAGTCACTGTCTTGCCTTCTTTATAGCTGCATCAATATGTTGGGACCAGGTTAGATCCTCAGAGATCTTGACACCCAAGAACTTGAAACTGCTCACTCTCTCCACTTCTGATCCCTCTATGAGGATTGGTATGTGTTCCTTCATCTTATTCTTCCTGAAGACCACAATCAGCTCTTTCGTCTTACTGATGTTGAGTGCCAGGTTGTTGCTGAGGCACCATTCCACTAATTGGCATATCTCACTCTTGTACACCCCCTCATCATCACCTGAGATTCTACCAACAATGGTTGTATCAATAACAAATTTATAGATGGTATTTGAGCTATGCCTAGCCACACAGTCATGTGTGTATAGAAAGTAGAGCAGTGGGCTAAGCACACACCCTTGAGGTGCACCAGTGTTGATCATTTGCAAGGAGGATATGTTATTAGCAATCCACACCGATTGTGGTCTTCTGGTTCAGAAGTCAAGGGTCCAATTGCAGAGGGAGGTATAGAGGCCCAGGTTCTGCAACTTCTCAATCAGAATTGTGGGAATGATGGTATTAAATGCTGAGCTACAGTCGATGAACAGCCTCCTGACATAGGTGTTTGTGTTGTCCAGGTGGACTAAAGCCACATGGAGAGCCATTGACATTGCGCCTGCTGTTGACCTATTGTGGCAATAGGCAAATTGCAATGGGTCCAGGTCCTTGCTGAGGCAGTTCAGTCTAGTCATGACCAACCTCTCAAAGCATTTCAGCACTGTTGATGCGAATGCTACCAGGCAATAGTAATTAAGGCAGCCCACATTATTCTTCTTAGGCACTGGTATAATTGTTGCCTTTTTGAAGGAAGTGGGAACTTCTGCCCGTTGGAGTGAGAGGTTGAAAATGTCCTTGAATACTCCTGCTAGTTAGTTGGCATAGGTTTTCAGAGCCTTACCAGGTACTCCATTGGGACCTTCCGCTTTGCAAGGGTTCACTCTCTTTAAAGACAGCCGAACGTCGGCCTCTGGGACGGAGATCACAGGGTCATCAGGTGCAGCAGGGATCTTCACAGCTGTAGTTGTGTTCTCCCTTTCAAAGCGTGCATAGAGTGCATCTGGTAGTGAAGCATCACTGCCATTCATGCTACTGTGTTTCATTTTATAGGAAGTAATATCTTGCAGAGCCTGCCAGAGTTGTCGTGCATTTGATGTTGCCTCCAAACTCGTTAAAAATTATCTCTTCGCCCTTGAAATAGCCCTCTGCAAATTATACCTGGTTTTCTGGTACAGAACTGGGTTGCCAGACTTGAATGCCACAGATCTTATGTCAATTATGTCAGCATCATAATTAGAATCACATTTTATCATCATGAACTTATATAATATGAATTGTTGTTTTGCAGCAGCAACTGTGTAAAGAAATAAAATTACTGTGCAATGTTAATAAATAATAAATTGTGTAAATAAAGGAGTAACAATGTAGTGTTCATGGGTTCATGGACCATTCAGAAATCTGAAGATGGAGGAGAAGAAGCTGTTTCTGAATCACTGAGTTTAGACTCATGTGCCTCCTCCTCAATTGTAGTAATGAGAAGAGGGCTTGTCCCAAATGGTGAGGGTCCTTAGTGACTGATACCGCCTTCTTCAGGCACTGCCTCTTGAAGATATCCTTGATGGTGGGAAGGGTTGTGGCCGGGATGGGACAGATTGAATCTACAACTCTCCGCAGCCTTTTGTGAGCCTGTGCATTGGTGCCTCTGTATCAGGCAGTGCTGAAACCAGTCAGAAAGGCTCCTCTGTATACCTGTAGAACTTTATGAGTCTTCCATGACATACCAAAACTCCTCCTGAAGTAGAGCAGCTGGTTTCTTCATAATTACTTCAATGTGTTGGTTCCAGAATAGATATTGATACCCAGGAAGTTGACACTGCTCACCTTTTCCTTAATGTGGGCTGGTGTGTGTATGACATGACTTCCCCTTCCTGAAGTCCATAATCAAATGCTTGGTCATGCTGACGTTGAGTGTGAGTTTGTGTTTATGACTCCACTCAACTAGACAATCTTTCTGAATCCTGTTTACTTCTTTGTTGCCATCCGATATTTTATCAGCAACAATGGTGTAATTTTTGAATTTATAGATGTTTTTTGAGCTGTGCTTAGCTACATGGCTATGCATGTACAGAGAGTAGAGCAGTGGGCTAAGCATTCTTCTTTGGGAGTGATGACCCTGACACTGTTTCACTTAGCCTTACAGTGAATTTGGGAGATCTTGTGGAGACAAATTATTTTGGTATCTTCGGATATTTGCTATTGTTGTCCTGGTCCCAACAGCGTGTAAAAGAACATATATTGAGGTGTGGCTTCTTTGTGATTACAACAATGTGTTGGCTGAGCATAGATTCTCTGAGATGTAGACGCCGAGGAACTTGAAGCTATTCACTGTTTTCACTGCTGACTGCTCGATGAATTCTTCTGACTTCCTGTTCCTGATGTCCACAATCAATTATTTGGTCTCGCTGAAGTTGAGTGCAAGGTAGTTGTTGTGATATCACTCAACCAGCTAACCTTTCTTACTCCAGTATGATTCCTTGTCTCCATCTGAGATCATACTAACACTGCAGTCATCGGTGAATTTATCGATGTTGTTTGAGCTGTGTTTAACCACAGACTCATGATTGTAGTGAGAGTAAAGTGGTGGGCCAAACACAGATCTTTAACACGCACCTGTGTTGATTGACAGCAAGGAGATGTTATTACTGATCTGCACTGAATGTGGTCTTCTGATAAGGAAGCAGAATCAGAAGCCGCAGGTAGAAGTTCAGTGACCCACGTTTAGAAGCTTGGTGATTAAAAAGTGAGGGATAATGGTGTTGAATGCTGAGCTGTAATTGATGAATAGTAGCCTGCCATATGTCTTAAAGTTTTCTTGGTGCTCCAAAGCTGAATGGAGAACAAGTAAGCTCAGGGTTAGACCTATTGCAGTGAAAGGTGAATTGCAATGGATCCAAATCCTTACTCAGGCAGGAGTTAATTCTAGCTGTAACCAATATCTTAAGGTTCTTCATTATGGAATGTTTGTGTACTATTAGTCGAGAATCATTGAGGCAACTCACTCTGCTCTTGGGCACTGGAATGGCTGCAGCCCTTTTGAAGCAAGTGGGAAACTCTGACTATAGCAATGAGAAGTTGAAGATGTCCTTGAATATTCCATTCAGTGATTGACACAGGTTTTCAATACTTGGCCGGGTAAACCATCAGGGCCTGATGCCTTTGTGTATGAATCCTTTTTTAATTAATGTGTTTATTGATGAAGTGGAAATGACACTGATGCATGTCATTTTGCTACAGACACAAAGAAAATTGTCTTGAAAGTTAAATTTTGTCATGACCCAAAACAAAAGAAACTCACTATCACCTGTGCCATGCGACAGCAAGTATAAAAAAGAGTGAGGTGGAAGATAAATGCGTGGCTGAGGGATTGGAGCAGGGGCAGAGATTCAGATTTCTGGAACATTGGGACCTCTTTTGGGGTAGGTGTGACCTGTACAAAAAGGACGGGTTGCACTTGAATCCCAGGGGTACCAATATCCTGGTGGGGAGGTTTGCTAAAGCTGTTGGGGAGAGTTTAAACTAGGATACGCTGGGAGGTGGTACCAAACTGAAAAGATGGAGGAAGAGGCGGATGGCTCACAAATAGAGAAAGCTTGGAGACAGTGTGAGATGGAGGATAGGCAGGTGATAGAGAAGGGGAGCACTCAGTCTGATGGTTTGAGATGTGTCTATTTTAATGCAGGGAGTATTATGAACAAAGCAGATGAGCTTAGAGCGTGGATCAGTACTTGGAGCTATGATGTTGTGGCAGGAATGGTTACATAGAGTGCCAGGCTTTAGATGTTTCAGAAAGGACAGAGGGGGAGGCAAAAGAGGTGGGGGTGTGGCACTGCTGATCAGAAATAGTGTCACGGCTGCAGAAAAGGAGGAAGTCATGGAGGGATTGTCTACGGAGTCTCTGTGGGTGGAAGTTAGGAATCGAAGGGGTCAATAACTCTACTGGGTGTTTTTTATAGACCACCCAATAGTAACAGGAATATCGAGGAGCAGATAGGGAGACAGATTCTGGAAAGGTGTAATAATAACAGGATAGTCATGGTGGGAGATTTTAATTTCCCAAATATCGATTGGCATGTCCCTAGAGCGAGGGGTTTAGATGGGGTAGAGTTTGTTAGGTGTGCTCAAGAAGGCTTCTTGACACAATATGTAGATAAGCCTACAAGAGGAGAGGCTGTACTTGATCTGGTATTGGGAAATGAACCTGGTCAGGTGTCAGATCTCTCAGTAGGGGAGCATTATGGAGATAGTGATCACAATTCTATCATAGCATTGGAGAGAGATAGGAACACACAAGTTAGCAAAGCATTTAATTGGAGTAAGCGGAAATATGAGGCTATCAGGCAGGAACTTGTAGGCATAAATTGGAAACAGTTGTTCTCAGGGAAATGTACAGAAGAAATGTGGCAAGTGTTCAGGGGATATTTGCATGGAGTTCTGCATAGGTATGTTCCCATGAGACAAGGAGAGGATGGTAGAGTACAGGAACCGTGGTGTACAAAGCTTGTTGTAAATCTAGTCAAGAAGACAAGAAGAGATTACGAAATGATAGAGAACTAGAAGATTATAAGGCTAATAGGAAGGAGCTCAAGAAAGAAATTAAGAGAGCCAGAAGGGGCCATGAGAAGGCCTTGGTGGACAGGATTAAGGGAAACCCCAAGGCATTCTACAAGTATATGAAGAGCAAGAGGATAAGACGTGAGAGAATAGGACCAATCAAGTGTGACAGTGGAAAAATGTGTATGGAACCGAAGGAGATAGCAGAGGTACTTAATGAATACTTGTTCAGTATTCACTATGGAAAAGGATCTTGGCGAGTGTAGGGATGACTTACAGCGGACTGAAAAGCTTGAGCATGTAGATATTAAGAAAGAGGATGTGCAGGACCTTTTTGGAAAGCATCATTGGATAAATCACCGGGACCGGATGAGGTATACCCCAAGCTACTGTGAGAGGCAAGGGAGGAGATTACTGAGCCTCTGGCGATGGTCTTTGCATCATCAATGGGGATGGGAGAAGTTCAGGATTGAAGGGTAGTGGATGTTCCATTATTCAAGAAAGGGAGTAGAAATAGCCCAGGAAATTATAGACCACTTAGTCTTACTTCAGTAGTTAGTAAGTTGATGGAGAAGATCCTGAGAGGCAGGATTTATGAACATTTGGAGAGGTATAATAGAAATAGTCAACATGGCTTTGTGAAAGGCAGGTCATGCCTTATGAGCCTGATTGAATTTTTTGAGGATATGTCTAAACACATTGATGATGGTAGAGCAGTAGATGTAGTATATATGGATTTCAGCAAGGCATTTGACAAGGTACTCCATGCAAGGCTTATTGAGAAAGTAAGGAGGCATGGGATCCAAGAGGACCTTGCTTTGCGGATCCAGAATTGGCTGGCCCACAGAAGGCAAAGAGTGGATGGGTCATATTCTGCATGGAAGTCGGTGACCAGTGGTGTGCCTCAGGGATGTGTTCTGGGACCCCTACTCTTCGTGATTTTTATAAATGGCCTAGATGAAGAAGTGGAGGGATGTGTTAGTAAATTTGCTGATGACAGAAAGGTTGGAGGTGTTGTGGATGGTGTGGAGGGCTGTCAGAGGTTACAGCGGGATATTGATGGGATGCAAAACTGGGCTGAGAAGTGGCAGATGGAGTTCAACCCAGATAAGTGTGCGGTGGTTTATTTTGGTAGGTCAAATATGATGACAGAATATAGGATTAATGGTAAGACTCTTGGCAGGGTGGAGGATCAGAGGGATCTTGGGGTCCGAGTCCATAGGGCACTCAAAGCTGCTACGCAGGTTGACTCTATAGTTAAGAAAGCATACAATGCATTGGCCTTCATCAATCGTGGGATTGAATTTAGGAGCCGAGAGGTAATGTTGCAGCTATATAGGACCCTGGTCAGACCCCACTTGGAGTACCGTGCTCATTTCTGGTCGCCTCACTATAGTAAGGATGTGGAAACCATAGAAAGGGTGCAGAGGAGATTTACAAGGATGAGGCTTGGATTGGGGGGTATGCCTTGTGAGAATAGGTTGAGTGAACTCGGCCTGTTTCTCTTGGACCGACGGAGGATGAGAGGTGACTTGACAGAGGTGCATAAGGTGATGAGAGGCATTGTTCGTGTGGATAGTCAGAGGCTTTTTCCCAGGGCTGAAATGGCTGGCACAAGAAGGCATAGTTTTAAGGTGCTTGGAAGTAGGTACAGAGGAGATAGCAGGGGTAAGCTTTTTACACAGAGAGTGGTGAGTGCATGGAATGGGCTGCTGGTGACGGTGGTGGAGGTAGATACGATAGGGTCTTTTAAGACACTCCTGAACAGGTATATGGAGTTTAGAAGAATAGAGGGCTATGGGTAACCCTAGGTAATTTCTAAGGTAAGGACATATTTGGCACAGTTTTGTGGGCCGAAGGGCCTGTAGTGTGCGGTAGGATTTCTGCGTTTCTAATATTTTCCCGTACTGGTTTATTGTCTGTTCACTTATATACGGACATACTCAAGAAATGTCTGGAGCAATGCAAATAATATAAAGAAGCTTACTGGAGATCTCACTGAACACTGCAGTATTATTTGTTTAGTGAGTTCATGCATCATGCATCCCTTTGTAGTTTCATCTGATTTACATAGGTCAGGTGGTATTGATATTTTAACGGCAAGTGGTCAAGGTTTTAGGTTTTGAAAAACAAACCTATTTGATTGTTGGTACATGATGTGAACAACTGTTGATTCAGATATAGCAAAATAATATGGCTGCAGTTCAACAATATTGGTATCAATGAATCACAGAAACTAATTTAAACAGCAAAGTGTGACAATAAGAGACCAATACCAATTATTAATTAATATGTTCTTCAACTCCGTTTGGATTTGATTGATGTTATTATATGCAAATTGGTCACGAATTTTTACTTCATGTCAAGATTAATTTATTGATTGTTAAGAACCACATTATGTAACATAAATTAATATAATTTCAAACAATGAAAGAACTGCAAAGTTGGAAATATTGTGGAGGCAAAAGTTGGAAATTATCTTTCAGGTCAAGACCCTGATTCAGTACTGAAGTCTACGAGGAGTGCTGTCACAAGATCGCAGCATCAGAAGGGAGGCAGAAGAGAGACTGAGGGCAATAAGAGGGGACTTTAATTATTCTACTTTCCCAAGGCAGTCAGTGGAGGCAAGATATTTTTCATGATGCATGAGCTGTGTCCACAGCTCTTTACAAACACATTTGATCTGGGGCACAGCAGTTATCATGTTGGCTGTGATGCATCCAGCCGATGAATCTATAAAAAAACTAGTGAGGGTTAGTGGGGAATTGGCAAAGTTTCTTAGGCTTCTGAGGAAGTGAGGTTACTGGTATGATTACTTGGCCATAGATTATGCACAGTGAGTGCACAACAATCTTATTGTTGATGTTTGCATCCAAGAATTTGAACTTCTCCACCATCTCCACTTCAGCATATATAGAGGAGTGTATACTCTGCCACACCAACCGAAGTCAATGACCAGTTCCTTTGTTTTGATGACTGAGTGAAAGGTTATTGTATTAATGCCATTACACTGGTCTCCCTATCTCCATCACATAATGCATATTGTGAAGCAGGCTTCCTGTGCTCCCTTTGGTTCCTGTGCTCAGGGTCCCAGATTCCCTGCACCTTTTAAGCTTACCAGCGTCCCATTTGCCACCTTCTCCTTAACCTTAATAGGTTCACTGGAAAATCTAATATTTAAACAAATGTGAATTAGAAGTTTGTTGGGCTATTAATAAGGATAACATCCAATCTGGAAGATCAAACAGTTAAACACCAACTCAAAGCCTTAATGTAATGCAAATAAAAGATCATTCTTCGGGCAATCTAAATGGCCGAAGCAGATCATTATCAACAGACCCCCTGATAACTGAGAAAATGAGAGTGTGAAATTATTGAATTGACCAGAAAAATATAAGCTCAACATTGGACTTAATATGATCTGTTTATATTCCTGTAACCAAGGGTTACCATTTTACAGAAAACCCCTGCTGCAGTTTTCAGTGCAAACAGCAAACTGGATGTTATACAAATTACAAAATAAGACCATAAGACCTTAAGATAAAGGAACAGAATTAGGCCATTTGGCCAATAAAGACTGCTCTGCTATTCCATCCTGGCTGACCCATTTTCCCTCTCAGCCCCAATCTCTTGCCCTCCCTCCTTATTCCTTCATGCCCTGACCAATCAAGAATCCATCAACCTCTGCCTTAAGTATACATAAAGGCTTGGTCTCCACATCCGCCTGTGAGAAAGAATTCCACAGATTCACCACTCCCTGTCTAAGAAATTCCACCTCATCTCCATTCTAAAGGGATGCCCCTCTATTTTGAGGCTGTGCCCTCTGGTCTTAGATAGTTCTACCATAGGAAACATTCTCTCCACATCTACTCTATCAAGGTCTTTCACCAATCAATAGGCTTCAATTGGGTCACCCCTCATTCTTCGAAATTCCAGTGAACACAAGTCCAGAGCCATCAAGAGCTCTTCATATGAAAAGCTATTTAATCATGGAATCATTTTTGTGCACCTTCTTTGAACTTTCTCCGGTTTTAGTACATCCCTTCGAAGATAAAGGGCTCAAAACTGCTCACAATACTTCAAGTGAAGTCTCACAGTGTTTTATAAAGTCTCAACATCATATCCTAGCTTTTATGTTCTAGTCATCGCATTTGTCTTCCTCACCACAGATTCAACCTGCACATTAACCTTCAGAAAATCCTGCATAAGGACTCCCAAATCCCTTTATGCCTCAGAGTTTTTGTATTTTTTCTCCATTTAGAAAATAGTCAATCTTTTAATTTCTTATACCAAAGTGCATGACCATGCACTTCTCAGCACTGTATTCTATCTGCCACTTCTTTCCCCTAATTTGTCTAAGTCCTTCTGTAGTCCTTCTACTAACTCAAAACTACTTGCCTTCCACCTATCTTTGTATCACCTGCAAACTTTGAGACAAAGATATCTAACAAAATTAGTGGAAGACACTAGCAGTTTAGTAGAAGTTTCAGGTGTTGGGGGGCATGAAGTGTGTGAAGTTACCATAACTAGACAGAAGGCTCTTGGGAAACTGAAATGTCTGAAGATCATCGGGACCAGATGGTGTATACCCCATCAGAAAGGTGGCTGAAGTGATTGTGGAGGCATTAGTAATGATCATTCAAGAATCACTGGATTCTGGAATGGTTGCAGGAGACTGGAAAATTGCAAATGTCACTCCACTCTTCAAAAAGGGAGCGAGACAGAAAAAAAGAAACAATAGGCCAGGTTCTATTACCTCAGAGGTTGGGAAGATATTAGAGTCGATTATTAAGGATGAGGTCTCAGGGTACTTGGAGGTACATGATAAAATAGGCCATAGTCATTATGGTTTCCTGAAGGGATAATCTTGCCTGACAAATCTGTTGGAACTCTTAGAAAAAATAACAAGCAGGATAGAAAAAGGAGAATCAGTCGATGTTGTGTACTTGGATTTTCAGAAGGCCTTTGACAAGGTACCGCACATGAGGCTGTTTGACAAGTTACAACTCATGACATTACAGTAAAGATTCTAACATGGATAACGTATTGGGTGATCGGCAGGAGGCAAACAAAGGGAATAAAGGGAGCCTTTTCTGGTTGGCTGCCAGTGACTAGGGATGTTTCACAGGGGTCTGTGGTGGGACCATTTTATTACATTATATGTAAATGATGGGATTGATGGCTTTGTTGCAAAGTTTGCAGACTCTATGAAGATAGGTGGAGAGGCAGGTAGTTTGGAGGAAGTAAAGATGCTACAGAAGGACTTAGACAGATTAGGAGAATGGGCAAAGAAATGGAAGATGGAATACAATGTTGGGAAATGTATGGTCATGCACTTTGGTAGAAGAAATGAAAGGGTTGACTTTTTTAAATGAAGAGAAAATACAAATAATTGAGGTGCAAAGGGATTTGGGAGTCATTGTGCATGATTCTCTAAAGGCTAATTTGCTCGTTGAGTCTGTGATGAGGAAGGCAAATTCAATGCTATCATTCATTTCAAGTGGACTAGAATATAAAAGTAAGGATGTAATGCTGATGCTTAATAAAGTGAGGCCTCACTTGGAGTACTGTGAGCAGGTTTGGGCCCCTTATCTTAGAAAGGATGTGCTGACAGTAGAGTGGATTCAAAGGCGATTCATGAAAATGATTCTAGGATTGAATGGTTTGTTATATGAATAGTGTTTGATCGCTCTGGGCCTGTATTCACTAGAATTCAGAAGAATGAGGGATGACCTTAATGAAACCTATCAAATGGTGAAAGGCCATGGTAGAGTGGATTTGGAGAGGATGTTTCCTATGGTGGGAGAGTCTACGACCAGAGGACACAGCCTGAGAATAGAGGGGTGTACTTTTAGAACAGAGATGAGGAGGAATTTGTTCAGTCAGAGAATGGTGCTCCTGTGGAATTCTTTGCCACAGGCAGCTGTGGAGGCCAAGTCTTTATGTATACTTAAGGCAGAGGTTGATAGATTCCTCAGTGTTCAGGACATGAAAGGTTATGGGGAAAAGTCAGGAGATTGGAGCTGAGAAGAAAATTGGGCAATGATGAAATGGCAGAGAAGTCTCGATGGGCCAGATGGGCTACTTAAGCTTCTATTTTGTATGATCTGATGGTCTTAAGTACCCTGATACCACATCCTTAACGATTGACTCCAACACCATCCCAACCATTGATGCTTACTTTGAAATCATGGCTTGCTTTACTTTTTTTTTTTACTGTGTACAACATTCTTCTACAGGAAGGTAATTCAGCAGGAACTTCATTTTGTTTAAATTCATCAACTTTTTAAAATTGCCTGCTTTAATTTTGAAACAGAGTTGATCGAATATTTGATTACTGTGTAATTATCTGTGTAATTATCTGTGTAACGCCCTGGGAAAGGTTTCACTGCATATGTAATGGTTTCTCTGTAGCAGCAGTGTTTGGGTTATGACTAGAGATAACGAGGGCTTCAACGACTTTTGTTCAGCAGACCATGGGGTGGGGGGCGGGGGGAGAAAAGATGCCAGAATGGAGAGGTCGTAGACTACAGGACAGAGTGAACTTGGAATGGGGTCGGGAGTTGATGACGCCCGAGGGAAATCGATGGAATACGAACAGACAGGAAAATTGTGAGCTCCAACGTGCGCATTAGATTGTTTCCTTAAAATAGGCCCTTCTTCCTTTTGTTTTCTTTACTAACCTATAATCAAATTTAGAATTATAAAACTCAATCATTTAATGCATATGGTGTACTGTTTGTTATTTCGTGGTACTGATTTGTAACAGGGGAAAACATCACGTAGCATCCACACAAACAAGATTTCACCAGTTTGGCGGGAGCAGCGACTGTCTTCCCCAGACTAACACAGCCTGCTGAACTCGGGGGTTATACCTGCATGAGAAGCATTAATTGTCAAAGTATTTAAGCAAGAATAATGCCTCTGACAGACATGGAGATAGTGAAATTGCTCAAACATTCTTGCTTAATAAAGTTGTATTGTTAGTCATATTAGGGAGAGGGCCCTTGAAAGCTCTGAGATCTAATGTAAATGAATGTTATTCCCATGGGCAATGTTTCACAAGTAATTGTATTTTAATTTGGAAAAGTTGCATCATTGGTCTTTGGAGCCTTTGGAGTCTTCCCTTCAGCTCATTGTTGTCAATTTATGGCAGTGACTGTACTTAATATATTGGATATCAGCAGAAGACTATACCATACCTTAAAAGCATGTGCCACCAAATCATAGAATCACAGATTGTTTATAGAATGAAGACGGGCCTCTTGGTCCATTGGTTCCTTTAAATCTGTGTAAGATTATTAATTTAGCTGGTTCCAATACTTTAGCATGGAACTGCAATTTTTTGAACTGATTGACATTTGGAGGATTATGAACAGATCTCCTGCATTTTCCCCCTTTCTTTTCTCCAGCAATCTTGGAAACATTCCATCAGATCCGATCAGTCTTTCAAGTTCCTTCTCTTTCTGAATCAGTCATCCATCCAGAATCTCAACTACATTTTCTTTTCCAGAAGATTCAGCTTCCTCTGATACATAAATTAACCATGAGGTGCCTCAGCTATGCTCTCTGCCACCATGAGGTTATTTTCTATTTTGCCCCACCTCTGCAGCTACAAACCTTTTCCCTTTCACACCTCAATAGAATGTTTGGGATACCAGTCTTCTCTCAGACGATCTTTTCTTCTCTACTCATTTTCTCTTTTCCATCTGGAACTTTGTTTGCAATTAAGCCTGGATCTCATTTACGCTAACATTCTGGCACCTGCTGCATTTTACTCTCTCTTTTTGTTCATCCCTAGAGTGTCTGCCTTTAATTTCCTTCTCCTTCTCCTACATGAGTACGTATCTAGAATATAATTGAAATTTCTCAGTGTTAAATACACCCCATTGCTCGACTGTAGTTCTGTCTTGCCATGTTTTAGTCTGGTTTACCTGGGCCAGATCTGTTCTCATCTCAGTAAAATCATCCCCTCTCTAATTGACTACTTTTACCAAAGAGTGTTCTTTATCCTTTTCCATAGATAGGATCATCATTATGATGTGTTCGTCCATCGTCGATATCGATGAGGACCTCAACACCATTATGATGGTGTCGAGACTAGCGTGTGATTTGGATTTAAGTGAGGGAGAGTTGCGCAGCGTCAGCCTCACTCTCTCTTCCCAATTCCCATCTGGATCCAGTGGCAAGACAGAGCCGAGATGGCTGGAAGTGGGACTAGGCACAGTGGATGACCAGGTCGCCTTTTGTGTCTTGTCCTGCTCTACACATTTCACGACACTTGCAGAGACCGCCTTCTTGAGAATCTTGGAATCTTCCATTGGTCGCTTCCGCTCAATCCGCTGGAGACTGTCTTCACATGCTGGGATTAGACAACTCCCTATGTCACTGAGGGTATGAGACCCGTCGACTACCCTCACCTGGTTTAGCCGGCTTGTCGAAGCTGTTGCCCTGGGTGTGGCCACTGTGACATGCAAACAGCTACGGGGAGCCACAGGTGAGAGCTGAGTGCCAGGTGGGGACCAAAGATGGACTAACCACCTTGAAAAGGACGAGACATGTTCCCCCACCAGAGGTGCTACCCCTACCTGACACCCCAACACCCCCATTATGATGTAAGGGATCATGGTCCCACGACCATGACAGTTCTTGGCAAATATTTCTACTGAAGTAGTCTGCCATTGTCTTCTTTTGGGCAGTGTGTTATACAAGATGGGTGACCCCATCTATTTTCAATACTCTTCAGAGATTGTCTGTCTCTTGTCAGTGGTTGCAAAACCAGGACTTGTGCTGTGCACCAGCTGTACACATGACTATCTACCACCTGCTCCCTTGGCTTCACATGAACTTGATCGGGGGGGGGGAGGAGCGGGGAGGTGATAAGCAGGTGTTACATATCACCCAAGGGTGACCTGCAGGCCAGTGGAGGGAGGAAACACTTTACTCCTCCTCTAGTAGGGACAATCTCCACCCCAACCACCCTACAGCTAGGATATCGTGTCTATTATTTCTTGGATATTCCCTTCAGATACTTAGACTATTTGGTTGAATTCATTTTCAGAATATGGTCTAGCAATATGACGTTTCTTGTTAGGCCAGAAACATATTGATCAAGAAAGTCTATTGGACACATTTCAGATATTCCTCACCTTCTTTAACTCATATGTTATTCCTAACTCAGTCTATACTTGGATAGTCCAAGTTGCGCCTTGGGCATGAGCCGATGTTTTACTCCATTTTGGGGATTAAAGATTCGATTATTCACCGATTAAAGCAATGAGGAAGATTGAAACATCAAGGTGATTGTGGAAGGTGAGCGAAGGTTCATTGCCAACTACCTGTGTTTTGATTGCTGCAGGAGAAGGATCCTGTGGGTGGTCTGTTGCTGTGTGGTGGCTCACTGTGCCCCAGGGTTAAGCATCTACATTGAGTGATGTCTCTGTCTTTTTATGACATCTGAGGATGTTATTGAGGTTCTGTGTTTATGGATTCGGACCATGGATTTCTTCAGTCCTATGATTTTATATTCTGTGTTTTCTCCCATTCTTTCTCATTATTTTTTTGTGTAGGGACAGGGTTATTTGGGGGCTGATGTTTTTGTTGAATTTTGTGCGGGGGGAGGAGGTTTTGGCGGCCGACGTTCTTGTCATATTTTGTACGGGGGATGTGGGGTTTGGAGGGAGATCGAAGGTCGTTTTGCCATTCTTTTTCTTGTGCGGGGGTTGGTGGGTTTGCTGTCTCTCTTTGAACTGATTTCCATAGTTTTCTTTGTTTCGTTTTGCTTTGAAACGAAATACATTGCTTGCATCAATAAGCAGCACAGTCCAAGGCAGCCTGCAAGTGTCGCCATGCTTCCAGCACCAACTTAGTATGCCCACTTCTACCCCATATGTTTCTGGACTGTGAGGAAACTGGACCACCAGAGGAAACCTGGGTGGTGATGGGGAGAATATGCAAACTCCTTACAAAGTGCATTGGGGGTTTATCCCTAATCGCTGGCCCTGTAAAGTGTCAGCTAGCTGCTATGCACCATGCCTCAGAGTCATGCATTATTCCCAGTAACGCTATATAATTTAATGTATATAACTTCCTGAACGACTAAATCATTCGATGCTTAATGCTTTCAGAACTGACCCTCTCAGAGCAGATTCAGTTGAGGACCAATTTTCTGTGTAGGTTTTTCAATAATAAAATCAATAAAAATATAAAATATGCCATCTAAACTATCCATTTCTTTACATGAAACTAGATGCAACACAGAAAACAAATGGAAAGAATTTCCTTTTGGGAGTAACTTACAATATTTCCAGATATTTAAAAACCACTCATTCAATACAGTGTGGTCTCTGTTTTGAAGACATATTCAGAGAATAAAAATCCTTAGAAAGTACATTTGGTTACCATTGCTATGTTTGGCACCAGCTATTATGGATCCTGTACTTTGCATTCTCTCTCTAGCCCAGTATCTTCCAAATATTTTAAGCAACACACATCAAAGTTGCTGGTGAACGCCGCAGGCCAGGCAGCATCTCTAGGAAGAGGTACAGTCGACTGTACCTCTTCCTAGAGATGTTGCCTGGCCTGCTGCGTTCATCAGCAACTTTGATGTGTGTTGCTTGAATTTCCAGCATCTGCAGAATTCCTCGTGTTTGCATTTCCAAATATTTTATCCAGTTTTCCCAAAAGACATGCACATCCTACCGTAGCCAATATTTCATGTTCCAAAAACAGGAATAAATCTCTCATACCCTCCTTCTTTGTGTTTTTAACTCTTACTTTCAGTTAATAGATGTTTTCTTAAGAGAATAGTGCTGGTATCTCAAGTTCTGCCTCATAAAGTTTCCCATCTTGAGTACTGTTGAGATCAATCCATGCAGCAGGTACCCACAAATAGCAATGAGATAAGAAACAAGAAATTCAGGGTTCATTGTCAGTGGTTGAGAAAGGAATAATGAAGGGGAAGATTTTGCTGTACTTCAAATCATGCCATGGTTTCTTTGTTACAGATTCGTACAGGCTTCTGGTTAACATCTCATCATAAGAAACACTATCTCCACCAGCATGCAGTTAATCTAGTACTACACTACAATATTTGCTGAGGTCAGATATTCAAATTATCAAGTTAGAACTCCACTTCTATGCCTTTCAAAAATATTTGCCCTTTGGGCAAATATTACTGTAGAATCATAAATTGATTAAGACATTGGACTAGAAATCCAGAGCTTCAAATCCCACTCTGATGGTTGGGAAATTTAAATTTAGTTCATTAAGTAATCTGAAATGAAATAAAGCAGTAATAGTCATGGTGATCATGAACTGGCTGGCAGGGAAGAAAATTTGTCACCCTCATGGGATTTGCATATCTAGCAATGTGCTGGATCCTAAATGCCCTCTATATATTTGTGGTAACTGGGGATGAGCTATGAATGCTGCTTTTAATCACTGATACATATGCATCATTAATGGTTTAGAGTTATAGAACACTATAGAAACAGTTCCTTTTGCCAAACTATTAACTTGTTTTATCAAAAGCACTTCACTGACTGAACCAAACTTGCATTATATTTGCTCAGTCCATCTTCTTTTTCACATTGGTTGCACATGTGAATAGTTTTTCATTGATTCTATTGTATTTCTTTGTTCCACTGTATATGCCTGCAAGAAAATGAGTCTTGAAGTAGTATACTGTGACATGCATGTTTTTTGATAATAAAATTACTTGGAACTTTACTTTGACATACACCTGGTAAATGTATTCTTTGAAATCTTAATAATAATATAAGGAAGTCGATTTGTAGTCTACAATAGATTTTTCACACTCCAGTACTGAAGCCGAAGCTGCTTGTGCTGTACATGTTGGGAATGCTAGCCATTGAGATAGATACAAGTCTGTTTAGGCACTTGAGGTACAAACACCTGCTGCCAGAAAGAGTGACTGGCCATACTTGTAGAGGCAGAATGCCCTTCCTCAAATCAGAAATTCAATGGAGGCCACGGTCAGTCTAATCAGATGAACATTAAGCAAAGTAAAAAATCAATGCAAGCAAACAGCATTGAAACTGTGACGGATAAGAAAAATATGCAGTTTTTTGACATCCAATCCTATTCTGCAAAAAGAAAAGTTATAACTATTTTTGGGCTAATTGAAAGACAAAAGCAGTGTCTACATTGTTACTGCTATTGATATACTCAAATGTATCAACTCAAATGCGTCTCTGCTAATATGCAGGAAAAAGGTACTGATTGTGGATGATCAGCCATGATCACAGTGAATGGTGGTACTGGCTCGAAGGGCTGAATGGCCTACTCCTGCGCCTATTGTCTATTGTCTAATATGAGCCAAAATCCATTTCTCTCTCATTGTTTACTACAATCATTAGAAATATTCCTAGCCACCTCTACTCAAGCAAGAAAATAATTCGCTGAAAAAGTAATCTCCCTCTCTTCTCCTCATTCCAGATAATGGAATATACTAATTTATTGTATTAAATATTTGTTTAATTTTAAATTTGGATCACTCCAAATTTGAAGTGAACTCAAATTGTTCTGCATAATCTACAAACTTTGTAATAAAACTGTTCTATATTTGTAACTGATACCAAATATGATCTTTGTCCCATTTATAAAATACAGAGAAAATTCAATCGCAAGTTTGTAGTGTTTATTGTGGAAAATTTTGGACCTTTCTTTGCTGAATTGTCTTGTTTTTTTTACTTTAAATAGGGGGTGGTATTCTTGAAAGTGAAATGTGGTTAATTCGGTACTAGAGGCGGAAAGGATATGATTTACTGTAAATCTTCAACGTCAGTGGTATTCACTGAATTCTAATTGAAAAGCATTAATATTTCTTCACAAAACTATGCTGTGATTTCAGGGCCTGAGTTATTTACCTTGGTAGGTATTTAACTCAGGTGACACATATGAATATATCAATGGCAGTAATCAAGGTAGTTACCTTATTCATCTTATGTCCATTACGATTTCCGGCACTCAAAGGCATCCTTAAATCATTAATGGTCTGCAATTAAGTTCCTTCTGTTGTTTGGATCTGAGGCTCAATCAGAGTAATGTGACATTCTAATGTATTTTCTTTGCTGGAACAAACTAAAACATCAGCCAAAAATCTCTAACAGCCATCTCTCACTTGTGCACTTTAGAAAATAATGCTTCTTAGTAATGTTTATCCTTCTTCAGTTTTGTACTCCCTGTGGACTTCGTGCATTTCTTCCAAGACATTAATTGGATTGTAATCCATAGTGCCTTCTGCCAAATCAGCAGAATTTGTGATTACTGGAGCTAATGGGAAAATATTCTAGTGTTAGTAATCCTCCACATTTTCTCAGAAATCATAGCACTAAATTAATAATAACCAGCGTACTTAAATAGTTACTACATGGTAAGTTTTGCTTAATCACTTTTATGACAGGGAAATATTTGAAGATTAAAAAGATTTTGAGGAACAAATTTGTAGAGATAGCAGACAGTTGCAAGGAATGTAAGGTTATGATAGTAGGTGATTTTAAATTTCCATATATCAACTGGGACTCCCATACTGTAAAAGGGTTCAATGGGATAGAGATTGTCCAATGTACTCAAGAAAGTTTCCTCAATCTATATATAGAAGTCCCATCTAAAGAGAGTGCATTACTGGCTCTCCTATTAAGGAATGAGACAAGGTGTTGAAATTGTATAAGGCATTGGTAAGGCCAAATTTGGAGTATTGTGTACAGTTCTGGTCACCGAATTATAGGAAACATGTCAATAAAATTGAGAGAGTGCAGAGGAGATTTAATAAAATGTTGCCTGGGTTTCATCTCCTAAGTTACAGAGAAAGGTTGAATAAGTTGGGTCTTCATTCTTTGGAGCGTAGATGGTTGAGGGGGAACTTGATAGAGGTGTTTAAAATTATGAGGGAGATTGATAGAGTTGACGTGGATAAGCTTTTTCCATTGAGAATGGGGGAGATTCAAACAAGAGGACATGAATTTTGAGTTAAAGGGCAAAAGTTCAGGGGTAACATGAGGGGGAACTTCTTTACTCAGAGAGTGGTAGCTGTGTGGAACAAGCTTCCAGCAGAAGTGGTTGAGGCAGGTTCGATATTGTCGTTTAAAATTAAATTGGATAGATATATGGACAGGAAAGGAATGGAGAGTTATGGGCTGAGTGCAGGTTGGTGGGACTAGGTGAGAATGAGAGTTCAGCGGGGACTAGAGGAGCTGAGATGGCCTGTTTCCATGCTGTAATTGTTATATGATTATATGGTTAAAGGAACAACTTGGATCTACTGATTATAATTCCATTAGTTTCTAGATAATTATGGAGAAGGCTAAGTCTGGTCCTCAGGTTGAGATTCTAATTTGAGGAAATACCAATCTTGATGGCATCAGAAAGGTTCTGGCAAGTGTGGAATGGGCCTTCAAAAGTGTAATTTTGAGAGTACTGAGTTGTATGCTCCTGTCAGAATAAAAGCCAAATCTAACAGGTGTAGGAAAGCTTAGTTTTCAAGTGATATTGAGGCCCAGGTTAAGAAGAAGTTGGTGCATAGCAGCTACAGGCAGCAAGGAACAAATGAGGTAGTTGAGTAGAAGAAATGCAAGAGAACACTTAAAAGAAAAAGTCTTGAAGAAGGATCTCAGCCTGAAATGCCGGCTGCTTACTCTTTTCCATTGATACTGCCTGTCCTGCTGAGCTTCTCCAGCATTTTGTGTGTGTGTTATTTAAAAGAAAAATCATGAGAAGGCATGAAATTGGTCCAGCAGACAAGGTGAAAGAGAATCGCAGGGGCTTCTACTGATCTATTAAGAGCAAAGGGATAGCAGGATGGGTCCTTCACGTGGTCTCTGTAGCTATATGGAGCTAATTGGGATGCTTTTACTCCAAGGGAATATTTGCTAACTGTAAAAGATCTTATGCATTACATTGCAAGTGATATTTCTTCAGCAATCTTGCTGGCTGAAGGATTGCTAAGGTGGATAAAATTCTCAAGAAGAGTTCGATTCTCTGAGCGGCACAGTAATGTGGTGGTTAGCATAACACTTCATAGCACCAGCAACCTAGGTTCAATTCCTACCACTGTCTGTAAGGAGTTTGTATGCTCTCTTCATGACCATGTGGGTTTTCTTCAGGTCCTCTGGCTTCCATCAACATTCCAAAGACCTAGGGATTAGTAATTTAAATGGTCACATGGGTGTAATTGGGTGGCTTGGCCTTGTTGGCCGAAAGGACCTGTTATGCTGTTATTTGTGTTTATTTAATTGGGTTCTCTTTATCTAGTTTTAGGACTTAACGTTGAGATCTGATCACATTTTAGGTCATATTTATGTAAAATTCTACAGGGTTCACAACTTACTTGCGCCACTGTATATGAGAAACTATGATACAAACTGCAGCTATAGGAGAAGCAGTGATTGAATAGACTCAAGCTGGCAAATGATCCTGACCTTGAATTACAGTTTGTTCTGTGACATTCGTAGCTAAAATCACCAAAGGGAAAGAAAACTGCAGGTGAAAGCCAAAGTAATTATTGCACTCAAATTTCTGGATCATCAACAACTTGCAACTATTCATTTGGCCACTGATAGAAATGTATCCAATTAGCTTCCCAATTTCACACACTGCTCTCAGCTTAGGTTTATGCAAAAAATGGCTAATAACAATTTCTCTTCACCCCTACCACTCTGGTCACTAACTGGCATTGGCTTCCAATCAGGCAAGAGAATTGTTAATGCTTTGCCTGCAGGCTTTTAAATCACCGACAGCCTTGAACATCCCTTTTCTCTAAAATCTCCATCAGACAGCAATGCTCAAGATCTCTGTACTCTTACAATTCTAGCTATTTGCGCATCTCATTGCTTTGCTTATGGAAACCAGTTATCAAGGTCTGAATGAACCTTCCCAACTCAACGTAACAACTTTCCACCTCCTCCTTAACTCCTTTAAGATGTACTTAAGGTTTACTTAGAGGCATGCGGGAATGGATATTTTAGTCACCTGTCTCAATATTCCTCATGTGTCTTGACATTAAATTTTGTTTGCTAGCACTCCGTAGATGGAAAAATTTCAAATGAAGTCTGGGGTTTACCTTCAGAACCAACTTTCTCTTTAAACTTTCTTATTATCAAAAGCTAATATCAGTAATGAAGTCACTCGTCCCGGAATGAATGCTGTCTGACCTAGAGTTTCCATTATTCTTGTACTTCGAGTCAATCAATAAAAAAGCCAGAGACTGGACAGTATTTGGTTTCACTCAGTAGCTTCCATTCACTATTTCTGTGTGCATGCATTTCATTAGCATCATCTCTAACTCAGATAGAAACAACTGAATTCATTTTAGAATTTAACAAGTTGGTCTCAATATGAAACGATTTTAACTGCTTTAATGTTCATAGTTCCTTTGAAGGATTTACAAATAAAGCATATTTGAATAGAACCAACTGCAGTTGGGGCCAATATTTTTAAAAAATTTTGTCTGATGTGAAGCATTCAAAAGCAGATATTACTTTAGACATATTTCCAGATCCCCACAATGCCCCAGGTTAACCATACATCCCAATGGAGACAGGTTGCTTGTTGGCGCAGATTCCCTTGCATTAAATGAGATGTTCGGCAATTCACAAGGTCATCTCCTAGCATGTATATTCATTGCTCCTGCAAGTAGGAAGTCAAAATGATCAAAACATTTGTTTATGCTTCATGCTTTCTCACAAAAAGGAGATTGAGGGGGATGCTGACTTCAGGAAGCAACTCAATGACTTTAATCCTCCAGCATACTGTAACTTGAAAGAGAGAAGCAGTTGCTTTTGTGTTGTGACTGATCCGCCAAGTCCAAGCTACAAGCGTAATCCTGAATTTACAGTGAGCAGAACTGACCTACCAATCCAAGCCATGAGCAGATTACTTTAACACTGTGTACCAAATCTTTCCATGCAGTACAACACAATCCACTTGTAAAGGTTTAAGGTAATTTTTCTCTTAACAGCTTTCAGGCATTTAGTCTCTCTGGGGACATTCATAGAGGCTACGTGTCACCCAAGCGCAAAGCTGTTTATGCTGCTCACACAAATATGCTAAAGGCTTTGAATAGATTTCTTTGTAACAACATTTTGACATTGCTTTAGTTCCGTTTCTGCAGATATGTTTTACAGTCACCTTCACTACATTCATAAAATGATTTTTTATGATTAAAATAACTGCTATATGTAGCCAAAGAGTAAAACATTTATTGAAAAAATATCCTGTTCAGGGCTAGGAAGTTGTGGTTTACTTCTGGATATATCTGAGAAAAATATAAAAAGGAGCTTCAGCATATTCTCCTCAAATCTGAAAGACATTTGCACCCGATGAATTGCTTTGGAAAGTCAGTCACTGTAATTAGTTACACAGAGGCTGATTTTCCCCTTTTCTGCTTTCTAAATGCATTTTCTCACATGCAGCGAAGAGAACTAATGAGAAATGAAAACAGAAAATACTGGAGATAGCTCTGAAAGGCTATAGAACCAGTAATGTTTACTTTCTCCACAGATTCTGCCCAACTTTCTGTTCTTCTGCTTTTACTTCAGTGCTGGCAGTTCTTTGCTTTTCGATTCGAGAACAGTGAGAAGACTATTCTGTGTGATTTCTCCTGCTTTATGCCGTTTTAGCTTCCTCCTGCTTTGCTGGTGCCCATAGTTACTATTGCACTTGCAATAGGTGGAAACCTCTCCATCTTAAAATCAGGAAGAATACATCTGTCCATAACCTTATGTCTTCTCAAATCATTAGTCACTATCTCTTATTACTTGTTAGCTACATTAACTGAAATTGACTTGGAGAAAATGGAATTTGTTGCAGTACCCTCATTGTTTTGAAGACTTGCAAACTGAACATATTCCAAAATTGCAATACACACAAAATGCCAGAGGAACTCAGCAGGTCAGGCAGCATCTATGGAAATGAATAAACAGTTGGTGTTCCAGGCTGACACCCTTCTTCAGGACTGGAAAGGAAGAGGGAAGACTCCAGAATAGAAAGAGAGAGGAGGGGAAGGAGGATCGGCTAGAATGTGATAGGTGAAGCCAGGTGTGTAGGAAAGGCAAAGGGTTAGAGAGGAAAGTATCTGATAGGAGAGGAGAGTGGACCATAGCAGAAAAGAAAGAAGGAAGGGCACCAAGGAGGAGACGATAGGCAGGTGAAGGTAAAGGTAAGAGGTCAGAGTGAGGAATAGAAGAAGACAGAAAAGGGAGGCATAAACTACGGGAAGGAGAAATGTCTATGCCATCGGGTTGGAAGCTACCTAAACGAAATATGAGGTGTTGCTCCTCTACCCTGAGAGTGGCCTCATTGTGGCCAAATGTGCCCCAAAAGTGCTCTTGGTCTGCCCAGCTATGAAAATAATTTAAAAGTTTGATTGCTTCTCTATTAAGCTCCTAAATGGGTGACCAGAAAAAATTAGGTGTTAGTTAGTTCAAGAGGCTGGCATTGTATCTGCTCCATTTCCCTCTGTGACTTTTGATTGTGCTTCCCAGCAGGGGGCAGCCTTGACCCTGGGGATCTTCAGGTCAGTGCAGAATGAGAGCGATAGAGAGTGACAGGGGGAAAGGAGAAACAGAGAAGAAAGAGAGTGGGACAGAGAGAAAGAGGGAAAAAGAGATACAGTATGTTTATATAAAAAGAGAGTGAGGTGGAGAGGGGGGAGACGGGGAGAGAGAGAGGGGTGAGAGAGAGAGAGAGAGGGAGGGAAGGAGAGGGGGGAGAGATAGAGGGGGGAGGGAGAGAGAGACAGAGTCAGCTGTCTGCTGGCAGGCAGAAGCTTCCACACCCTACAGAATTCAATAGAGGCACATTTTTTTATTCAAGTACAAACAATCATGTTTGTTAATACAAATAGATATAATCCACTATTAAATGAATAGTTTATGTTTTCAGTGCTGTACAGTATATTCCAAAACCTTGAGATATTGGATTCTGATGCAGTGAAAGTGTCCATGCAAACATGTTGGTTTTATTTAACTTAAATATTCTAGGTCATAAAGCATTTGTTAAGGTGCATTTAACACAGAGTGGAGATTTCCTGACCATTTGAATGAAACCACTATTTTTCCATAATAAGGCTAACTATTGGTTTTAAATAGAGGAAAGCAGAACAATTGTCAATGGCTTCTGTCTGTATCTGCCCAACATTGACTCTCCCAATAACTTCTGTGAACAACTTTCACCTGATCTACAGTAGCAACCTTTACGCTGATCCAGCAACTGAGCCTAGTTTGCCCTTGCTACCTATCAAAACCTCAATCAGTCACTCCAGCCAATGGCTAACAAGAGCCCTGGTGTCAGTCTTCACCTGGAGCCTTGATGTCAGCTCTCAACAGGGGCCCAGTGTGAGCCAGTAGCTTAGCCTCCCAGAGGCCTGGGGTTAATGATCTGTGAAATCTCCAGTGATAATTCAAGCTCTAGGGGAAAAGGAATTTTCAGTTATTTCAGCATACAGTTCAGTGCCTACCAACTTATCGTTTGTGTCAAGAATGGGTATAATACTACAAGCTAATAAGATATTGGAGCAAAGCTAGACCATTCGGCATCTGCCATTACACCAAAGCTGATTTATTACCTCTCTCAACCCCATTCTCCGGCCTTCTCCCTGGAGCCTTTGATACCCTGACTCACGTAGCACTGGTTGTGAGCTGAATCAAAGGTGGCGATGAATCAGCATACAGGAGGGAGACTGAAAATTTGGCTGAGTGGTGTCACAACAACAACCTTTCACCGATGTCAGCAAGACCAAGGAATTGATTATAGACTTCAGGAGAGAGAAACCAGAAGTCCATGAGCCAGTCCTCATTGGAGGATCAGAGGTAGAAAGGGTTAGCAACATTAACTTACTGAGTGTTACTATTTCAGAGGACCCAGTACGTAAATGCAATTACCAAGAAAACACAGTAGCACCTCTCCTTTCTTAGGACTCTGCAGAGACAAACTCCTATATATGTGTACTCGAGAGATATTGACTGGCTGCATCATGGCCTGGTCTGCAAACACTGATGCCTTTAAATGAAAAATCCTACAGAAGGTAGTGGATTCAGCCCAGTACATCATGGATAAAACTCTCCCAACTAATGGCACATCTACATGAAATGCTGCCATAGGAAAGCAGCATTGAAACATACCGAATGTTGAAAGGACTATATAGTGTGGATGTGGAGGTAAGGAGGTTTTTTTTTCAGCCAGAGAGTAATAATTCTGTGGAATGCTCTGCCACAGATTGCAGTGGAGACCAAATCCGTGGGTGTGTTTAAGGTGAAAGTTGATAGTTTTCTGACCGGTCAGAGCATCAAAGGATCCGGCGTGAAAGCAAGTGTATGGGGTTGAGTGGGAGATCAGCAATGATAAAATGGTACAGCAGGCTTGACGGGATGAATGGCCTAATTCTGCTCCTATGTCTTATGGTCTTATGCTCTTATGGTGACATATATGTACTTTGATTAAAAAAAAATTTGCCTTGAACGTTGTACTTTGAACGTTAATCAAAGACCTATATCTCCACTTTAAATATACCCAAAGACTTGGCCTTCACAGCTGTCTGTGGCAATGGATTCCACAGAATCACCACACTCTGGTTAAATAAATTCCTCTTCTTCTCTGTTCAAAAGGGGCATTCTTGTATTCTAAGGTTGTGCCTTCTGGTCCTAGACCCCTACACTATTGGAAACATCCTCTCCATGTTCAAAATTTCAAAGTTGACAGAACAGAGGTGGCTGAAGTTTCTGGGAATAGTTCACAAGGTGCAGGATAGATATGTCCCACTGAAGAAGTTCTCAAATGGCAGGTCTAGTCAACTGTGGCTGACAAGGAGAGTTAAGGACTGCATAAAAGTCAAGGAAAGGGCATATAACATAGCAAAAGTGAGTGGGAAGCTTTTAAAAAACTAACAAAAGGCATTTAAAAAAAAGAAATGAGAATAAGTGAAATATGAGGGCAAACTGGCCAATAATATGAAGCAAGATACAAATTTTTTACTGTTATGTAAAGAATAAAAGGGAGGTTGGAGTTGATATTGGAACACCGGAAAATGATGCTGGTGAGGTCGTAAGGGGGGAGAAAAAATAGCTGATGAACTTAATGAGTACTTTGCTTCATTCTTCACGGTGGAAGACACTAGCTGTATGCCAGAGATCTGTGAGTGTCAGGGAGCAGGAGTGGGTGCCATTGCTATTGCAAAGGAAAAAGTACCAGTCAAACTGAAAGGTCTTAATGTGGAGAAGACACCTGGACCAGATAGACTAATCCCAAAGTCCTGAAAGAGGTTGCATTGGTCATGAACTTTCAAGAACCACTTGATTCTGGCATGGTTCTGGAATACTGGAAGATTGCAAATGTCACTCCACTCTTTAAGATGGGAGGAAGACAAAAGAGAGGAATTTATAGGCCAGTTAGCCTAACCTCAGTGGTTGGGAAAGTGTTGGAGTCCATTATTAAGGATGAGGTTCCAGGGTACTTGGGAGACTATTGATAAAATAAGTCAGTCAATATGGTTTCTCTGAAGGGAAATCTTGCCTTACAAATCTGTTAGATTTCTTCAAGGAAGTAACAAGCAGGGTGGACAAAGGAGAGGTAGTGGATGTCATTTACTTAGATTTTCAGATGGATTTGACAAAGTGCCTTACATGACACTGCTTAACAAGATAATGTCCTATGGTGTTACAGGAAAGATATTGGCATGGATTGAGGAATGGCTGACAGCTAGGAGGCAGTGAATGGGAATAAAAGTAACTAATAGTGCTCCTCAGGGGTCAGTATTGGTACCACTGCTTTTCACATTGTTTGTCAATGATTTAGATAATGGAATTGATGACTCTGTGGCATAGTTCTTGGATGATAAAAAGACAGGAGGAGTGGTAGGTAGTGCTGAGGAAGCAATGTGATTGGAGCAGGACTTAGACAAATTGGATGATTGGGCAAAAAGGTGGCAGATGGAATACAGTGTTGGGAAATGAATAATAATATATTTTGGTAAAAGGACTATTATTTAAATGGAGTGAAAATTCAAACATCAGAGGTGCGAAGGGATTTAGGAGCCCTCATGCAAGACTCTCAAAAGATTAATTCAAAGGTTGAGTCTGTGGTAAATAAGGCAAGTACAATGCTGGCATTTATTTCAAGGGGAATAGAATATAAAATTTTATTGTCGCCAAACAATTGATACTAGAATGTACAATCATCACAGCGATATTTGATTCTGCGCTTCCTGCTCCCTGGAGTACAAATCAATAGTAAATATTAAAAATTTAAATTATAAATCATAAATAGGGAATAGAAAAATGGAAAGTAAGGTAGTACAAAAAAACCGAGAGGCAGGTCCAGATATTTGGAGGGTACGGCCCAGATCCGGGTCAGGATCCATTCAGCAGTCTTATCACAGTTGGAAAGAAGCTGTTCCCAAATCTGGCCGTACGAGTCTTCAAGCTCCTAAGCCTTCTCCCAGAGGGAAGAGGGATGAAAAGTGTGTTGGCTGGGTGGGTTGTGTCCTTGATTATCCTGGCAGCACTGCTCCGACAGCGTGCGATGTAAAGTGAGTCAAGGACGGAAGATTGGTTTGTGTGATGTTCTGCGCCGTGTTCACGATCTTCTGCAGCTTTTCCAGTCTTGGACATATAAAACCAAAGAGGTAATGGTGAGCCTTATAAGACACTAGTGAGGCTGCATTTGGAGTATTGTCAACAGTAAAGAGCTTCTTATCTCAGAAAGGATGTGTTGTCATTGGAGAGAGCCCAGAAGAGGTTCATGAGTATGTTTTTGGGAACATAAGGGTTAACATATGAGGAACGTTTGGTAGCTTTGGGCCTGTTCTCACTGGAATTTAGAAGAATTCATGGGGATTTCACTGAAACCTACTGCATGTTGAAAGGAATAGATAAGGTGGATGTTTCCTATGGTGGGTGTATCCAGAACTAGAGGACACAGCCTCAAAATTGAGGGGCAACCCTTTAGAGCAGAGGTAAAAAGGAATTAGGGCTTAGGGCAAGGGACTAAGAGGCAGAAAAATCCTTTGCCTTTGCCATAGTACTCTGGTATTCTATCCTGACCTTCATTAGATTTAGTGTTTTTTTTAAATGTTGAAAACATTTCACAAATGGCACTGTTTGTAAAATCAAAAAGAATTGGTGAAAAAAAGGAAAACAAAGAGAGTGAGACCATTAAAACAAAAAGAAAGACAGTTATAATGTTAACAATTTTTTCAGTTTATGTAAGGGGTGTAAGTTATGTGCTATGGGTAAATCGTTCAACTTCAGTGACTATAATTTCAATGCAGTTCTATGGTCAAGAGTCGCGCTTGGTGGCGCAATAATATCAATGGCAGACTCTGGAGCGAATGTTCCCGAGTTCAAATCCAAGTCGGGTTGAGTGTTAAGCTAGCAACTCGGCCTCGTAAAAACAAGAATAGCTTGCTATGGAAACACCGTCATGACGGTGCCCCGATAACACTGCGAGTTAAGGGCTATTCTTCTTCTTCTTCTTCTATGGTCTAGAAGTACATATTGTAGTTAGTTTTTCTTTTTTTTCAAGGAGGGGAGATAGGCTATTCCTATGCTACTCAGTTAGTCACTCCCACGTGAGAGGATTTCACGTACTGTACAAGCAGGGTCATCATTAAAGTTCAGTTGAATATATTGCGTGGCTGGCATCCTGGTGTGCTCTGCACTATCCCTCAATATCAAACACAACAGTTCTTAACATCAAGAGCATATGAAGATGCACAAATATCTCAGTGCCATCTTGGCATTCAGTTAAGTACTTATGAACAGATTTCCAGAACTGGAGCAGGACTAAGCTATTTGGCTCTGCAATCTCACTTTGCCATTTAATAAGATCATAAGTATAAAAGATTCCTGCTGTTAAAAATCTCATCCTTGATTCCTAAGTATCTGTCTACTTTGGCTTAAAAATATTTAATAAATTTTCTTCCACCAGCTTTTGAGAAACAAATTTCCAACGACTTACAATAACCTAAAAGCAAAAAGAAACCCATTTTATTTCTAAACAGAGATGGCTACCTACTTTATATAGATTCTTCCAGAAGCGAAAATCCAATGTGGTTAACATATTCATCCTATTAAGACCAGTGTTATTATCAAGTATCCCTTTTCTCCTAAATCCCAATAAGTACAAGCTTAACCTATCCAACTTTTCTGCAATAGGCAACCATCCAAGTATTGTTCTAATAAACTTATTCTGAACCACTTCTAACATATTAGTGTTCGTCCATAAATAAGGAGACTGGTTTGCTTTCCCGTCAGTTTAACTACAAACAAATCTCCAGATCAAAAAGAAGGAAGTTTGGTGATCACGTGTTAGCATTTAAAAGTATACTTTAAAAAATAAATTATCTTGAACATCTTCCATCTTACTGCAGACATGTAATCCCTCCCCTGTAGAATAATAACAGAATAAAATCTCTTCTGAAATAACCATTTCAATTTTATATCCAAGCAGACTATAAAACTTGTGCTAGCATAAAGAATGATATTGAAAGTAAAACAAAAATTACATGCAGTATTTATCTTATGAGGGAAGTGCAGTCTTAAGATGTACTACAGCATTTAAGAAGTGCAGCAAACAACGTGTTGGAGAAATTCAGCAGATGACTTAGAATCTGTTGGAGGAAAGAAAATGTTTGCATTTTGGGTCAAAATCAAGATGGCCAGCATAGATAGGAGAGGGGAGTAGCAAAATAGGATCCTGGGGTGACTGGTGGAATGTGGAGGGGTGTAAGCTGACAGGCAGATAGTCTCAGGTAGGGGAGATAAATGGAGGTGGAGATGGAAGACTATGGCAGATGAATGAATTTATATTTTAGAAGTTGTTCCTGGAGCTGTTGCATGGGATTCTGGATAGGTATCTCTCATTGAGGCAGGGGAAGAATGGTAGACTGAATGATTGACAAGAGAAGTGGAACATCTAGTCAAGAGGAAGAAGGAAGCATACTTAAGGTTCAGGAAGCAAGGATCAGATTGGTTTCCTGAGAGTTATAAGGTAGCCAGAAAGAAGCTTAAGAAGTTACTTAAGACAGCCAGAAGGGGACATAAGAAAACCTTGGGTGGTAGGATTAAAGAAACCCCCCAAGGCATTCCACACATACAAAAAGAACAGGAACAGGAAGACGACTACAGTTAGTGCAGGATCAACGAGAGATAAAAGAGGAAACATGAGCCTGAAGTCAGAGGATGTGGGGAGGGTACTTAATGAATACATTGTCTCAGTGAGACAGACCTTGACAAATGTGAGGATGGCATAAAACAGTCTAATATACTGAAACATGTGAACTTTAAGAAAGAGGATGTACTGGAACCTCTGAAAAACATTAGGATAGATAAGTTTCTGGAGCCGGAAAAGATATTCCCCAGGCTTTATTTATTTTTATTTTATTTTATTTAGTGATACGGCACAGAGCAGGCCCTTATGGCTCTTCGCACCATACCGAGACAGCTTCCCCCAACAAACACAATTAACCCTAACCTAATCACAGGACAATTGGCAATGTTCAATTAACCTGCCTGGTACATCTTTGCACTGTGGGAAGAGACCGGCGGATCCAGAGGAAACAAGTTTACGGGGAGGATGTACAGAGACTCCTTACAGATCGGCACCAGAATGGAACTCTGAACTCTGGAATGCCCTAGGCTGTGCTAACTGCTACTCTACTGTGGTGCACTACGGGAGGTGAGATAAGAGACCGCTGCACCTTTGGTGATGATCTTTACAGGGTGGTACCACAAGGTATGAGTATGGTAAATGTTATTCCTACATCCAAGAATGGTAATAGGGAAAATCCTGGAAATTATAGACCAGTGAGTCTGACATCAGTGGTGAGCAAGCAATTGAAAAGGATTCATAGAGACAGGATTTATGAACACTTGGAGAAGTATAGTCTGATTAAGATAGTCAGCATGGCTTTGTAAGGGGCAGGCCATGCCTCATCAGCCTGATTGAATTCTTTGAGATAGTGACAAAACAAATTGATGAAGGTAGAGCAGTGGATGTGGTGTATATGGATGTACAAGATCCCCATGCGAGGCTCCTTCCTAAAGTCATAGGCCTGAGATTGAGGGAAATGGCAGTCTGAATTCAGAATTGGCTTGTCCACAGAAAACAAAAGGTGGTAATGGATGAAAAGTATTCTGCCCAGAGATTGGTGACCAGCGGTGCTCAGTAGGGATCTGTTCTGGGAACCCTGCTTTTTTTTGATTTTTCTAAATGACTTGGATGAGGAAGTGGAAGGGTGGGATGGTAAGTTCGAAGATGTCATGAAGATTGGCAGCCTTGTGGATAGTGTAGAAGAGATTCAGATGCCAATACGGGACATTGATAGGATGCAGAGCTGGGCTGAGAAGTGACAAATGTAGTTCAGTCTGGAAAAGTATGAAATGGTACACTTTGGAAGATCAAACTTGAAAGAAGAATGAAGGATTAATTGCAGGATTCTTAGCAGTTTGGAGGAACAGTAGGCTATTGGGCTCCACGTCCATAGATCCCTTCCTGTACGAGTTGATAGGGTGTTAAGAAAGCATATGTTATGTTGGCCTTCATCAGTCAAGAGATTTGAGATAATGCTGCAGCCCTATAAACTCTGGTAAGACCACACTTGCAAGATTATGGTCACCTCATTATATGAGGACCATAAGTCCAGAAGTAGGCCATCGAGTCTGCTCCACCATTCAATCATGGGCTGATCCAATTCTTCCAGTCATTCCCACTCCCCTGCCTTCTCCCCATAGCCTTTGACGCCCTGGCTAATCAAGAACCTATCTATCTCTGCCTTAAATGCACCCAATGACTTGGCCTCCACAGCCGCTCGTGGCAGTAAATTCCACAGATTTACCACGCTCTGACTAAAGTAATTTCTCCGCATCTCTGTTCTAAAAGGACATCCTTCAATCCTGAAATCAAGCCCTCTTGTCCTAGACCCCCCTACCATGGGAAATAACTTTGCCATATGGTAATCTGTTCAGGCCTTTTAACATTCAAAATGTTTCTATGAGATCTCCTCCCATTCTCCTGAACTCCAGGGGATACATCTCAAGAGCTGGCAGATGTTCTTCATACAGTAAACCTTCCATTCCTGGAATCATTCTCATGAATTTTCTCTGAACCCTCTCCAATGTCAGTATATCATTTCTAAAATAAGGAACCCAAAATTGCACACAGTACTCCAAGTGTGGTCTCACAAGTGCCTTATAGAGTCTCAACATCACATCCCTGCTCTTATATTCTATACCTCTAGAAAGGAATGACAACATTGCATTTACCTTCTTCATCACCGACTCAACATGGAGTTAACCTTTAGGGTATCCTGCAGAAGGACTCACAAAGTTCCTTTGCATCTCTGCATTTTGAATTCTCCCTCTAACTAAATAATAGTTCCCCCCTTTATTTCTTCCACCAAAGTGCATGACTATGCACTTTTCAACATTGTATTTCATTTGCCCATTCCTCTAAACTATCCAAGTCTCTCTGCAGGCGCTCTGTTTCCTCAATGTTACCCGCCCCTCCACCTATCTTTGTATAATCCGGCAAATTTAGCCACAAATCCATATCTCATAGTCCAAATCACTGACACCACTGATCTTTGAATACGTACTGTAAGTGGATTGGAGAGGATATGTGTTAAATATGAGTAACTGGAATAGCTTAATGGCACTATAGTCATCGGGATTGAATAGGTCTGAAGGGTCTGTTTCCATACTGTATTACCTTATGACTCCTTGGAAAAAAAACTTCATGGCTTCTGAAAAAGTTTGAACAGTCCCACTCAGCTTTGGAAAAACTTTGCTTTGATAGAGAAAGGGGAGTCAGGAAAATTGCAACTAAGTTATCAGTGCCTTGCCTATATAGAAATGCCACAGTGCAATGTTGTATCCGCCCAAAGACCAGTTCCGGCCATCACTCCTTTCTCTTATCTGATGCCAAGCAAATTAATCACTTGGCCCCAGTGCACAAATGCACATTATTTATCTTGACAAGTAACAGAAAAATTGTTACCCAAGTACCAAACGCTGCTTCAGCAGCTGTTCTTTGTTACAAGTCTTAGTTTATAATTGGGCTGAATTTCACAGAGAAGAACTTAATGAGATACTTGTTATTTTTCAGTTATTAGCAGCTTGTCATTTGGGAATGTGTTGTGATTGCTCAAGTTTGTTGATACCTGCAGTAGTGCAAGGAGAATGCCCCGGAAGACCAGGAGTCCAGGAGGAGTGTGTTAGGACGGTCTCACCCTTTGCAAGTCCACTTACTCAAAAGCTGACTTGCTGAGTGAGGGGTGGGGGTAATGGTTGAATAGGAGAGAATTGGTATGATGGCTCTGTGAAAGAGGATGCAGAGAAAAGGGTTAGCTGGGATTCAGTTGTATGGGTTGCTTTAGAAGAGTGTTTTATGGGGGAGATTTGGCTGGAAAATGTTTATCTGAGAACAGCTTGGCTTAGTTGGCTTCAGTGGAACAGGGTTGGGTGAGAGAGGTCTTAATTGATAGACTGTTCACAACAAGAGGGTTAGGCGGGAATAGAAGATTGGATGAAGAAGGGTTGAATGTGAGAGGATTCATTAAGAACTGGTTAATTAGGGGCATACTGGGTTGGAGATGCTTGGGTGGGAGAGGTTTGTGTGAGAAGATGGTTGGGTGATAGAGGTTTGGGTTAGAAGGGAATTGATTGTGAGAGATTAATTTGGCAGAGTGTTCAGTGGCAGAGTATTGCTGTCTCCCTCTCTGAAAACTATTGCTTGTGTTTGTCGTGACATGTCCCCATTTGCTTGATATCATTGGTTTATATTCATTTGAACCCTGAAAGATTGAGATTCCCTTCAGTTCTTACTTTCAATTAATTCCTTTTGTTAACTGTTATAGGACCTTAAAAGCACACTTAAGCATTTTGAAATGTACATAATGTACTTTGAATTTTCTGTTCACTATAATAAAGAAGATGAATACTACATTTTTTAATAATGGTATTGTACATTGCCATTAAGTTATCATTGTTTCCATTGCCTCTGAAAGGATCATTCCTCTTTGTCCGAGAAAAGCCAATGCATATTCCTGTATATCTCTTGATAGTGGATGCTCATGAATGTAATATTTTGAGTACATTTTAGATGAGCAATCTTATGAGCATACTCTTTTACAACGTCAAAAGGATCATACTGGTGTCAGTTCCACTGGAAACTTAAGCATCATTAGAGATGGTGCAAGCTAATTACCTGCTAATAATGAAAGGTAAGATCGAAGCAGAACATGAACCATGAAACTCTGATTGCACTCAAGGTGGCTGAGTTGAAGCAATCCAGAAGAGTCATTGTTTAGAAGAAAATCTCCAATGTAGGGCTGGTAGAAGCAGGAATCACCCTCCATACTCTACAAAAATAGACCATCAGATCATAGGACGTAAGAGCAGAATTAGGCCATTTGGCTCATTGAATCTGCTGCACCATTCAATCATGGCTGATCCTTTTATCCCCTCCTCAGCCCCACTCCACAGCCTTCTCCCATAATCTTTGATGCCATGTCCAAACAAGAAGCTATTAAGCTCTCCCTTAATTGCACTCAACAATCTGGCCTGCACAGCTCCCTGTAGTAATAAATTCTACAAATTCACCACCCACTAGCTGAAGACATTTCTTTGCATCTCTTTTTTAAATGGATGCCCCTCTGTCCTGAAGCTGTGTTCTCTTGTCCTAGACTCAGGATGAGCTGGATCTTTGGAGGGCGATGGCCCATAATGGCGACTCCTTTGCTTGCATCTTCGGAAACAGCTCAATATCTATCTTTAATATCTCTATTTTTCCTTTCTAGGGTTCTTTTGAAGACCCTGGCCTGGAGTTACATGCTAACATCGGTTCTTTGCGGGAATGGGACCCGCTCTCGGGGTCTCACAACTGGCCGTATTCAATATACCAAGGATGTGGCCTAGAAGATTAGCGTGCCTTCAGGGTTCCAGGATTTCGTGGCTCTGGAGGTGAATGGACTCAAGGTTGGTGCCTCCGCAAGGTACTGGTGCGTCGTGGGAGTACATGGAAAATCGAAAGCAGCTAGCTGGCTGCTGGCTGTGTGCCCAGAGGCCCAAGTTCTTTGGGCAAAGAGCTTGGGAAAAGTGACGCAACAGACTTTTAACATCATAAATCAGTGAGTTGTTTTGTTATATCTCCCCCTTTGCTGTGAAACGGGGACACCTCTTTTTCCCTTATTAAGGAGAGAGAAAGCTTGTGGTATGTCAATCTTACCATGTGAACGAGTAGTCTTCGGGGTAGTCTGTAAATTTATTGATGCTTTGCTGCACGCCTGAATGCTCGCTGGTGGCGCTGATGCTTTTGTTGCTTGTGGGGGAGGAGGGGTCATTGCTTTGCTGCTGCTTATGCATGGGAGGGGGAGCTGGGGGGGCTTCGTGGTTCTAACACTTAACTGTCATTCATTCTGTTTTTGTGGATGGTTGCGAAGAAAAAGAATTTCAGAATGTAAATTGTATACATTTCTCTGATATTAAATGTACCTATGAAACCTTTGAAACTCTCCCATCATGGTAAACGTACTTCCCACATGTACTCTGTCCATGCCTTTCAACATTCAAAAGGCTTCAAAGAGATTCCCCCCTCATCCTTCCAGCAAGTACAGATCCAGAGCTATCAAATGTTCCTCGTATGATAAACCTTTTATTCTTGGAGTCATCCTTGTGAATCTCCTCTGAACCCCCTCCAATGCCACCTCATCTTTTCTAAGATGAGGAACCCAAAACTGTTCACAACACTCAAGGTGAGCCCTCACCAGTGCCTTATAAAGCCTCAGCGTCACTTTCCTGCTCTTATACTCTAGGCCGCTTGAAAGGAATGCTAACATTGCATTTGCCTTCCTCACCACCACCAACACTACCTGCAAATTTACCTTTATGGTTTTCAGCACAAGAAATCCCAAGCCCCTATGCATCTCAGATTTTTGGATTTTCTCCTGTTTAGAAAATAGCCTGCACATTTAATTTTACTAGCAAAGTGCATTACCATGCATTTTCCAATGTTGTATTTCATTTGCCATTCTCTTGCCCTTTCTCCTAATCTGTCTAAGTCCTTCTGTAGCCTACCAATTTTCCCAACACGACCTGCCTCTCCACCAATTTTCATATCATCTGCAAACCTGGCAACTAAGCCATCTATTCCATCACCTAAATCAGTGATATACAGCATAGAAGCAAGTGGTCCCCACACCGACACCTGCGGAACCCCACTAGTCACTGGCAACCAACCGGAAAAGGATCCCTTTATTCCCACTCACAGCCCCCTACCCATCAGCCACTGCTCTAACCATGCCAGTAACTTTCCTGTAATGCCATGTGTTCTTAACTTGATAAGCAGCCTCACTTGTAGCATCTTGTCAAAGGCCATCGGAAAGTCCAAATCTACAACATCCACTGCATTCCCTTTATCCATCCTACATGCAATTTCCTCAAAGAATTCCAACAGATCCGTCGGGCAAGATTTCCCCTTAAGGAAACCATGCCAAATTTGTCCTATCTTGTCCTGTGTCACCATGTACTTCATAACCTCATGCTTAACAATTAACTCCAATACCTTCCCAACCACTGAGATTGGGCTAACTGGTCTATAATTTCCTTTTTGCTGCCTTCCTCCTTTCTTAAAGAGTGGAGTGACATTTGCAATTCTTCAGTCCTTTGGCACCATGCCAGAGTACAATGATTTTTGAAATATCATTACTAATGCCTCCACAATCTCTACCACTACCTCTTTCAGAACCCTAGGGTGCAGTTCACCTGGCCCAGGTGACTTATATACCCTTAGGTCTTTCAGCTTTTTGAGCATCTTCTCCCTTGTAATAGCAACTTCTCTTCCCTCATACTGTTCAACATCTGGCACATTGCTAGTGTCTTCCACAGTGAAGACAGATGCAACATTCTCATTTAGTTCATCTGCTATCTCTTTGTCCCTGCTATTATTTCTCCAGCCTCATTTTCTGGTGGTCCTATATCCACTCTCATCTGTCTTGTATTTTTCACATACTTGAAAAAGCTTTTACTAACTTGATATTGTTTACTACCTTGCTTTCATATTTCATCTTTTCCCTCTTAATGATCCTTTTATTTGCTCTCTGTAAGGTTTTAAAAGCTTCCCAATCCTCTGACTTTTGATTAATTTTTGCGTTGTTGTATGCCCTCACTTTTGCTTTTATATTGGCTTTGACTTCCTTGTCAGCCACAGTTGTACTACTTTGCCATTTGAGTATTTCTTTGTATTTGGAATACATCTACCTTGAACCTTCCTCATTTTCCCCAGAAACTCACACTATTGTTGCTCTGCTGTCATCCCTGCCAGCATCAGCTTCCCTGCATTTCTGTCAATCCATACTGAAAGAACTCTGGAATGAACTGCTATTTAATGTCTCAGAAAGGCCTTGCTGCTTCAAGACTTCACCTCACCTATCACCTTGTGTTTCTCTCTCTCTCTCTCCTTACCCCACCTTTTAAATCTACTTCTCAGCTTTGTTTTCCTCCAGTACTGCTGAAGGTCTTCAGCCCGAAATGTTGACTTTACTCTTTTCCATTGATGCTGCCTGGCCTGTTGAGTTCCCCCAGCATTTTGCGTGTGTTGCCTGGATTTCCACCATCTGCAGATCTTGTATTGTTTGTGATGGAATTACTACACTGTGAAGTCTCTTCCAGGGATGCTTAGTCTGAAGAAGTTTAAATTTTTCCTTTAAAAGGAGTTCCATGAAATCTCCTCTCACTGTTCTCCCTCTGTGATCCCTGCTGCTCTCCAACTCTTCGACCGTGTGCTTACCTGCTACTACAGCCATGTATCCCTTCTGGGAACATGTCTTCACCGCCAGCTTGTCAACTTCCCAGTTCTTTACTTCATGCCTCCCTCTACAGTTTTTATCACCTTGTGTTTCCCTTCAGTCCTGGCGAAGTGTTTCGGCCCACAATGTTGACAGTACTCTTTTCGATAGATGCTGCCTGGCCTGCTGAGTTCCTCCAGCATTTTGTGTGTGTTGTAGGTTGCTTCTGTTTTGTTCTTATATAATGTCACCAAGTAAGCATTATTTTCTGCCAGGAAACCACCAATCAATTAACAGCAAGATTTATTCAAAGAACAAGAAGTGAAAGCTACAGGGGCTCTGACTAATGTCCTGTCAGTGATTGCATTGTACCAGCGTTTTTCAATGAAGACACACATTAAATCAGAAAAGGATATTCATAATACAATGGAGCACCATTTAGACATTGCTGGTACCAATAAGAACACAATACAAAGTCATCACATGGATGTAAGCCCACAAGCTGTTGCAGATTCTCTCCCCAATTTAGTCCAAGATGAAAAGCCTGAATGCAGATACTGCCAGGTTCAAGGACAGTTCCTGTGCTCCTGTCAAAAGAGTATTGAATGGTCTCCTAGTTGGCAACCGCACAAGATGAATGTCGAGCTCTATGATGACATACTGATGCTCACCACTAAAATTGAGGCGAGAAGACTGCAACTAGCGAGGCACTGTCTTTGCCATCCCGAGCTACCTGCCAGCCTAGTCATCATATGGGAGCCCAAGCATGGAAGGATGAACCCTGGGCGCCCTCCCGAGACTATGGTCAACACGCTCCTGGAAGAGAGTAGCGTGGCTAATGTAGATGAACTGAACACACTGATGAGGGAGGGAGGGAAGTGGAGAGTCCGTCATCGTGCCTGACGCCGGCCCCCTAGGCCTGAGTCAACGTCGTAGTAGTAGTATGACAAGATGGACTTTTGACCTCATAGTACACCTCGTCATGACCCTGTGCCTTATTGGTCATTTGCTATGCACTTTAACTGTATCACTTTATCCTTTATTCTGTTATTGTTTCCCTTTCTACTACCTGAATGCATTGATGTGATGAAATAAAATGACAAGTAAAAGGAAGCTTTTGACTGTACCTCTATACATTTGACAATAATAAACTAATTTACCAATATAACATCAAAATTTCATAGTCATAGGACAAATGCATTTTTTAAGAGAATGTCCTTGCCTTATGCACAGGAATTCTTCAGTCAACTCTTCTGACAAACCTTGACTTTGGATGCTGAGAAACACTTTAATAACTTGTGCGATGAATTGGGGACGTACCCATGGACAATGTTTTCCTTCTGTCCATCTATTTCAGATTAACTTCTGTAGAAATATCATGGGCCATGGGTTAAGGGTGAAAGGTGAAATGTTAAAGGGGAACACGAGGGGAAACTTCTTCACTCAGAGGTTGCTGAGAGCGTGGAATAAGCTGCCCGAGGATATGGCTGATGTGGGTTTGATTTCAACATTTGAGAAATTTTTGAAGTTTTCAAGTTTTACAGTTTCAAAGTACATTTATTGTCAATTGTATGTGTACAGTATACAACCCTGAGATACGTCCTCCCGCAGGCAGCCATGAAATAAAGAAACAACATTGAACCCATTTAAAGAAAATATCAAACACCCGATATGCGATAAAAGGAACAAATCATAGAAACAGTATAAAGCGAGCAAATAGCAGAGAGAATATTAAACATTACACCACAGGGTCCCCGAAACAACTACTGAGTCAGTTCAGTTTAGCACTTTTTTAATAACTACAGACCTCAGCTGCAGCACCTCAACCAACCAGAAATACATGGAACATAAACCTCAGAGTACTCAAAAAAACAAGTGCACAACCGCCGAGAACATTCATTGTTGAGGACATTAAACATCAAGCCACAAAGTTCCGAAAAAAGAGTCGTACAGCCAAAATCCACACCACCGAGACATTTGAACCTGCAGCCTCCTCCGGCAGCACCGAGAGAGGGAGACAGGCCAAATGCAGGCAGATACTACTGAACACCCACTCATCTTCTGCTCTCATCCTCGTTGATTTCAATCTTCTTTTACGTTTTAATCACCAAGGAGTAATGCAGCTGACCATGGGTTTGTGTTCCACCATTAGGAAATGATGCCTGCACACTCTGCTGCCAACCTCACCAAAACCAGATTACTCAGTCTGCCCCAAAACACATGGAAATTACAAGCACAATTTTTCACAGTTCAGGAGGAGAAGCATATTTAAAGTTTCAATTTAAATTTTAATTTAGATTTAAGTTTTAAAATCGGATAGGTACAAGGATGAGAGAGGCATGGAGAGCTATAGTCCAGCTGCAGGTCAATGGGACTAGGCAGAATAGTAGTTTGGTAGATGGACCAAAGGGCCTGTTTCTGGCTATAGTGCTTCTATGACTCTGTAACATTAGTCTTGATTTAAAAACTGACTTTTGCGTACTTTAAAATCACATTTTCATCATACTGATAATTCTGAGCTTCCAAATTTCAACCAGCCATAATATCAATGATGCTATTCCTTGCTACGTGCTTTCAGTTAGAATTATCTTATTATTCAATTATCCAGTTACATAATGAGGCAACACCTAATTTGTACTTAATACTAACATTCTCGTTTGATCCCTGTCTATTTATATACAAATTCACAAATGTGAAGAACTCTACCTTAAAATTTAAAGGTGTCGACAGTGCCCCAGTCTCTGATGCCTGTGAAGAGTCCTAAGTCAAAGAGGGTTCCATTTATCCAGGGGAAGATCATTATTAATCAGATAATCCCCTCCCATTCTTGTTATTGTGTTGTCTTCATCAATTGTTGTACATGAGCGGACAGAAGTACTTGAGTTGAGCACAACTCCTTTATACAGCCTTCACCACGGTATTATTCGCAAGCTAAAATGACCTCGTGAGGTAGCTCAGGCTTGCTCTTAAGTTACTTTACAGGACCTTAAGTAATTCATTATACCTGGATTCACTCCAAATGCAGGGTTTTAATCCAAAACATCAACAATTCTTTCCCTTCCTTAAGATGCTGCTTGACCCACAGTGTTCTTCCAGCAGATAGTTTTTCACTCTCGATTCCAGCACCTGCTGTGTCTCCATTGATCTGCTGGGTAGATATGAGTTTGGGTAAGTTAGAAGTTTTACATTCTAGGAGTGTAAATGAAGGTAGGACTTTCACAGTGATTGGTAGTGTCTGGAGAATGTTGTACAACTGTGGGGTGTACATGGCTCCCTGAAAGTTAAATTACAGGTAGACAGTGTGGTAAAGAAGGCTTTTAGCTTGCCGGCCTTCATCCGTCAGGGCACTGAGTATAAAAGTTGACATATTATGTTGTAGTTGTACAAGACATTGGAGAGGCTGAATTTGGAATATTGTGTTCAGTTTTGTACACCTTGCTATAGGAAAGATGTAATTAAGCTGGAACAAGTGCAGAGGATACTTATGAGGATGTTGCCACGACTTGAGGGCTATGACGAGAGGTTGAGCAGGCTGACACTTTTTTATTGGAGCACTGGAGAATAAAGGGTGATCATGTAGAGGTGTACAAGATTCTGAGGGGCATAGATTTACTCGATGTCCACGGGCTTTTTCCGAAGGTCAGGGAACCAAGAACTAGAGGGCCAACGCTTAAGGTAAGATGGGAAAGATTCAGTAAGAGTTTGAGGGATAATGTTTTCATTTGGAGAGTGGTCAATATATGCAATGAACTGCTAGAGGAAGTGTTTGAGGCAAGTACACTAACACCATTTAAAAGGTTATTGAATAAGTGCATGAATAGAAACATTTAGAGGGATATGGGCCAAACGTGAATAAGGGTGACTAACTTAGGTGGGAAACGTGGTTGTCAAGGACTATTTGGGCTGAAGGGCCAGTTTCTGTGCTGTAGGACACTGACTCCATCACTCCATGTGTGGTTTTGTTGCTTTGTGTGATGTAAGTAGTGAGACCATATCTTGATTATTTTGTTGTGGCTTACTATAAGATAACCAATGATAAATTCAAACATTTTCCCTATGCCAGATGTTAAGTTAACTGGCCTATGGTTTCCTGGTTCGCCAGGCAAGTTTTAGGAGCTGAGTGGCCTACTCATGTTCCTGCTTTCTTTCTATCTCCTTTACTGTTTCAATATTGTAGTCACACTTGCTATTCTCTAATCTTACACAAGTCTAGGAAATTTGGAAAGTTGAAACCATTGCATAACTTTCTCAACAGCCACTTCTTATAAGATGAAATCCAGTAGCACCCAATGCCTTGACAGCCTGCAAATCCGACAGTGATTTGGAATCTTCACTACTTGCTCCGTTACATGGAGCAATGAAAAGATCCCTTCCTTTGCTCATTAATATGCTGTTCCTACTCAGAAGCAATCCAGATCCAATGGACACATAATTTGTTTTTTTTCTCTCTATGTGTATGCACTATCTAATGATTTGAATTTGGCAATGCTAACAGGAAATTCATTGTCAAAAGGGACTGAATTATTTGGTTTTGAATGAAGAGGATGACTTTGTGAAATTGATTTTGATTGCCCAATTACACATTCTATCTGTTTAGAAATGAAGCTCTTGGAGACAGTGGCTCTGAGAATTTTGGAGTCTTGCAACTCAGTCTCCACTACTCCACCCACCACTTAGCTCTACACCATGAAAGCTCTTCCTTCCTCACACAATAGAAGAGCTTCAGGATGTGACAACCTATAGTTATAACTAGAGGCTATAGATTAAGGGTAAAATGTGGAATATCCAAGGGGAACATGAGAGCGAACCTCTTCAGTCAAGAGGGTGGTGAGCATGTGGAATGGGCTGCGGCAGAAGCAGTGATGTAGGTTTGATTTCAACGCTTAAGAGAAATTTGGATAAGTACATGGATGGGAAAAGTGTGAAGGGCAATAGTTCAGATGTGGGTTTAAAGGACGAGGCAGAATAACAATTCGGCATGGACTAGTTGGCCAGAGGGCCTGTGTCTGTGATGTAGAGCTCTCCATCTATGACTATGACAATGATGTCTCACAATGGAAGATCTTCAGGAAGTAACTACCTAAAGTTAAGTCAGTAGATCTTGAGGAGCTTTGTTGAGGTTTGGATGAAGTTTAATACGAAGGGTGATTAATAATTTCATGGCCTAAGGTAGAAGGAGATGAGTTATTAACTTCAAACTTTCTGCATTTTCACTCAAAGAGTTGAACTGCACGTGCATGTAACGAGAGCTGTATAACTCATCTCTTTCTACCTTAGGCCACAAACTTAACAATCATCCCTCGTAAGAGTTCCAGACGTTGTGAATAGCTTGCTCAGGGCTATGCAACTAATGGTGCAGCAGATGTAAGATATAAAGCAGGAGGAAGGGAGGATGGGAGGAGAGGATCCCAGAGTAGTCTACAAACTGGAATATTTCACTGGGGCATCTTAGGAAGATAGATCAGAATTAATATTCAGTATGTTCAAATATTTGCAATGGGTATTGGAGGACCAGGAAAATTAATAAGAATAGAGTTGTTTTGGCCTGGAGCACTGGGCAGAAAACTTAAAAAGGCATACAGTACAGGGAGTAAGAACTTATTCTTGCATGTGTTCATTGAGTGATACAGTGGATTATGTTCACTGTACTCTAGTTCTGAGCCTCTGCTCCATTCTGATGTCAAACATATAGCATAGTTTTTCCAATATTAAATAATCAACACACATGATCAGTGATGGATATCTCCATCAGAGAATCCAGATAACAACTAACTTATAACTTTAATATAATTTGTAGGGAGTTACTGGAAATTACAGTGAGTGAGCATGAACAAGTATCAATTCCTCAGCAAGCCGGCAGAAACTTGTAAAGGGTAGGTTATGCCATTTAACTTAGTTGATCACTGGCATGGTGGAGAAGGCAAGAAATGTGAACACTGAATTTCACAAAGAACTTGATTGCATAGTAAAGGTAATCTACATTGAATAATGACCTGGATATATGAAATCAAATTCCTCCTTGGCAGCTGGGGTTTTTGAACTCTATTAATTGAATAAATCTGAAATTAGATATCTATCTTCAGTAATGGTGAGCATTAAGTAAATCTTCCTATATGTGAAGAGTCAGGCACTTTCATAATAAACAGAGAGCTCCTGAAAGACCCAACTGTAGATTAAATTAAAATGTTTTGAGAAAAGAAAGGCACAGCTGCATTGTTCCTTTAACGCAGTACAACATTTCATTTCACAGGAGTGCAGTAAAAAATGACACTAAAATATATTAGGAGATATTAAAGCAGTTGAAAAAAGTAGTTTAAAAGATCTATATTAATGAACATTTTAGAAGAAGAAAGTGTGATAAGAGGCAGAAAATTTCAGGGAGGAATTTCAAATCAAGGCTTTGTCTTTATAGTTGAAGCCATGACCATATATTGAAGAGTGATTATCACTCAAGCTCAAAGAACCAGGATTAAAAGAACACAGACTCCTCTGAATGCCCTGGAGCTGGAGAATGCTTCAAAAGAACAGAGATGATGATACAATAGAGACCCTTTAGGATAAAGAACTTAAACTGAGGTGTTGGGTAATCAGGAACAGGGGATGAAGAGGACACTGTGAGATAGAACACAAGCACTGAAGGTTGAAGTGTCTTGGAGAGTGGTTGGGCAGAATGATTCAGACATTAGTAGTTTGATATTTCATATTCAGTCATTACTAGTTTGACAGAAACCAGAGCTGTACTGTCTGGAATGGAGGAGAATAAAAGATGATTTCATAGAAGCTTTTGATATATTATGTAGAGCAGGTGGGCTAAACTACTTGCCCTTGCAGGGAACTTAGGACCAGAGGGGAGGGGGGAAATTATTAGAATTTCGCTTTTTTGGAATGAAATTGGTTAAAAAAGAAACTTGAATGGTACAAAAATTGTTCATCTGGATATTAACTCTTGATGTTTTCAGAGCAGTGATTTAAGTTTATTGTCATTTCAACCATATGCATGTATACCACCAAATGAAGGAATGTTCCACCAGACCAAGGTGCACAACACGGTACATATTACTCACATACAATGCATAAGGTAATATTATCTCAATTAAGTTAATAAATAATGTGGTGCATTTATGACACAAGTTGAAAAGTATATAGTATAATATTGCTGGCGCTTTATGTGTGATGAGACCTAGGTGGTGGCAGGGGAAGAAACTGTTTCCCACTCTAGCAGTCCTTATCCAAATGCTACACTTCCTGCCTGATGGAAGGGGGTCAAAGAGATTGTTGGATGGATGGGAGGGTTCATTGACAGTGCTAAGAAACATTGGTTGCCACCTGTCCTATTTTTCAATTCCAACTTTTCAAAAGAATTTTATTAACTCCAAAGTGCTTTATGACATCTTGAGGTCATGAGAGAAGCTCTATAAATGTAAATGTTTATTGTGTTTCTTCATGCTTTCTAAATCTCCCAGCAAAATTACAATAGAGTGTGGAGAAATCCCCACAGTAATTCACCTTATGAGAACAGGTCACAGAGAAAAGTAATGAAAAGCAGCTCATTGCTTAACTTAGATGATTAAAACGTTCTGTGCTTTTTGAAATAAGGAAAATAATTATTTTAAATAGCGGACAAATAAAGGCTTTTATGATGAGCGTTTTTGAAGAAGCAGATGGATAAACTATTCCCTTTGGCAAGCAGGTCATTACAAAAGGCTATATATTTAAAATTACTCTGAAAAAGTCTAAAGAGGAGGTGTGAAGATTATCTTGCATCCAGTCATTTGCTGCAATTTGTACTGCTTCAGCTGAAAGGAATTATTTAGCTGATTTGCTAAATAATTTTGAAAGTGAATTGGTCAGAAATTTAGTGTTATTGAGAGGAAACAGGAACATGGAAGTGAGCACACTGCAATATAAAAGATACACCACAAAACTATGGGCCATGGCAGCATAGCGGTTAGTCCAATGCTTTACAATGATAGAGATCGTCGATCAGGGTTCAATTCCTGCCAGTGTCTGTAAGGAGTTTGTATATTCTCCCCATGACTGTGTGGGTTCCCTCTTGGTGATCTGCTGTCCTCCCATATCAGAAACAGAATCAGGTTTATTATCACCGGCATGTGACGCGAAATCTGCTAACTTAGTAGCAGCAGTTCAGTGCAATACATAATATAGAAGATAGAAAAAAATAATAATAATAATAAGTAAGTAAATCAATTACCTTTATACGCATATTGAATAGATTAAAAACGTGCAAAAACAAGAATACTGTATATTAAAAAAAGTGAGGTAGTGTCCAAGGGTTCAATGTCCATTTAGGAATCAGATGGCAGAGGGAAGAAGCTGTTCCTGAATCGCTGAGTGTGTGCCTTCAGGCTTCTATACCTCTTCCAGATGGTAACAGTGAGAAAAAGACATGCCCTGGGTACTGGAGGTCCTTAATAATGGACGCTGCCTTTCTGAGACACCGTTCCTTGAGGATGTCCTATATACTTTGTAGGCTAGTATCCAAGATGGAGCTGACTAAACTTACAACCCTCTGCAGCTTCCTTTGGTCTTGTGTAGCAGCCCCCCTCCCATACCAGACAGTGATGCAGCCTGTCAGAATGGTCTCCACATTACATCTATAGAAGTTTTTGAGTGTATTTGTTGACATACCAAATCTCTTCAAACTCCTAATAAAGTATAGCCACTGTCTTGCCTTCTTTATAACTGCATCAATATGTTGGGACCAGGTTAGATCCTCAGAGATCTTGATACCCAGGAACTTGAAACTGCTCACTCTCTCCACTTCAGATCCCTCTATGAGGATTGGTATATGTTCCTTCATCTTACCCTTCCTGAAGTCCACAATCAGCTCTTTCATCTTACTGACGTTGAGTGCCAGGTTGTTGCTGCAGCACCACTTCACTGGTTGGCATATCTCCTTCCTGTACACCCTCTCGTCACCACCTGAGATTCTACCAACAATGGTTGTATCATCAGCAAATTTATAGATGATATTTGAGCTATGCCTAGCCACATGTTCTTGGGTACATAGAGAGTAGAGCAGTGGGCTAAGCACACACCCCTGAGGTGCACCAGTGTTGATTGTAGTGAGGGAGAGATGTTATCACCAATCCGCACAGAGTGTAATCTTCTAGTAGGGAAGTCGAGGATCCAATTCCAGAGGGACGTACAGAGGCCCAGGTTCTGCAACTTCTCAATCGGGATTTTGAGGATGATAGTATTAAATGCTGAGCTATAGTCGATGAACAGTATCCTGACGTAGGTGTTTGTGTTGTCCAGGTGGTCGAAAGCCACGTGGAGAGTCATTGAGATTGCATCTGCCATTGACCTATTGTGGTGATAGGCAAATTGCAACTGGTCCAGGTCCTTGCTGAGGCAGAAGTTCAGTCTAGTCATGACCAACCTCTGAAAGCATTTCATCACTGTATATCAAAGACATAGGGCTAGAGTAAATGAGTTATGGGAAGCTATGTCGGCACCGGAAGTGTGGTGACACTTGCCGGCCTCCTAGTTGAATCCTCACTGATTTGGTTTGATGCAAAATGACACATTTCACATGTGCAAGTGACAAATAAAAGCTCATCTCTAATCTCCCTCTTTCCTTCCACCTCACTCTTTGTCTTTTTGCTGAGCTTTGCTTCATCCACAAAATTTGAAATGCTGCAACCGATATCTAAATCAGATATACTAATCAAAATTAGCAATCCACTAAGATTGGGAACACTGCTGTTGATCACCAATCAATCAGAAAGAAATATTTACCATGACTTTCTACTCTCACTCCCTAAACCAATTTCTTATCCATGTTGTCAAAGACCCTCCTACTTGACCAACTTCACATTACCAGCCTTTTATCAAACACTTTCTGAATATCTACATCTACAAGCCCCATGCTATCCTCATTATTTCTTCATGCTAGCTCATTACAAAACAAAATCAAGTTAATCAAACACATTTTGCCTTCCACATTTGACCCCTCTTCATAATGCTGACCTGTCCAAGTACCCATTAACCTTCGACCCTGATTAACAACTTAAAAAGCCTCCTATCTATTGACAGTAAACATGCATTTATTTTGCTTTTGTTTTCATACCCCTGTTTGGACAAGAGTCCAATGCCTCGTTTTAGAATGTCCTTTATTTAATGAATACTTGCAATAACTAGTACTGGCATGTTATATCTTTTGGTTCTTTAGTCATACAATGTAAAACACAGAAGGCCATTTTTTAAGATTTACGATTTACTTTATTTGTCACATGTACATCAAAAGATTGAAACCTACAGTGAAATGCGCCAATTTGCATCAAAGACCGATTCAGTACGTGGATTGTACTGGCAGAAGCCCGCAAGTGTCACCATGCTTCAGTAAGTGGATGTCCTCTCCTGATGAAATCAAATGTGTGATTTCTTGTACTTCATAAATAGAGTCTGTCACAGCGGGCACTGGCAATGACTGAACCCAGGCGCGAAGGAAAGACAGACTCCCATGTAGCAACAGCAACCAGAGTTTATACACAGGAATTCCAACAGAACTTCAGTGGCTCAATTGAATGACACTGCGAGACAAAACATTCACAAAACTAGGACCCTGTGATAAGTGCTAAGGAAAATCCACTTAAATAATACAGGTACACAGAATCCCTGAGCCTAGCAAAATGAATTTAATAAGTTTAAGCAATTAATGACACTCGTTAAACAACAATTAACCAGTTAAAGTGTTCTGGAGACCTCAGAGCTCTATGCTGTCTGTCTCCCCACACAGGATCGGAGAGATCATTACACTGTCTAAGAGACTAAAAGTAAAAAGGTGTCATGTTGGACACAAGTTGAAACAGGTCCACAGAATTGCATATGTGTGCAGATCTTACACTCTAATTCAGTCACCTTGGGCTTCTGTCTCACCATTCCCCTTCACCTCTTTACACTGGTGATGTCACCTTTCCACCCTCAGTCCTTATGACTCAAAACATCAACAGCTCCTTTCCTCCCACAGATGCTACTCAATCTGCTGTGTTCCTCTAGCAGACTGTGTGTGTAGATCTGCGATGGTTAGGGCAAATATAAGGCACTCTTTTCAGCAGTTGAGTCAAAGACAAAGAAATAATTTAAAATAGTTAGCAAAACATCATGGGTGAGCCTTGTTTGCACTTTTTATGCCTAAAAAAGCCTGTACAGATTCAGTTGCAACTTTCAAAAGAAATTGGTTAAGTAGTTGAGGATAATTTGGCTATGGCAGTAAGGCAGGATGATGGTTCTATTTTAATTGTTCTTTAGAGAGCTGACACAGATTCAATGGGCCAGATTTCTGTGTTGCCCATGCTGCTAGTTGGACAGGCAACAACCTCCATGTTCATATAATATTCTCTTTCACAGCACTCTTCACCAGGTAATTGAGGGAACATTTTACATATAATTCTGTTACAGAAAAAAGACAGTTGGATCATTATCAGAAAATGAACAGATTTGTTCTTCAAAAAGATTCAAACCAGGTTGAAATCTATTATAATTATTTAATGAGTTGAACATTAGCGTCTAATAACAGTCATAGTTATGACATATGGTAATTTTTTTCCCTCAACTATTCTTTTACAAAGGAAAGACAGAGAATTATGCACTTTTTAATATTACAGTAATTCATTATGTACTAATAATTCATTTGACAAATATCAACATGGTCATTTATGTCATAGAATGGGTGGACCAATTCTAAACTGTGGAGAGTCTTCCACACACTTGAAGGGCAGTGTCTTTACTTATGGTCAGTACGGCTAAAATCACATTGGTTTTTGTATTTGAAGTCACATTATGTTCAGAAATGGTAATGGTTGCATTCTATCCCATCCCATCTTGTCCCTCCATCCCATCCTGTTTTATCATTTCTTCTCCAAGAGGTGACTTCCAGTAATGCCAGCACACTTAGTCTCCGGATTCAACAAATGATGCAAATGTTTGTCTTAAACATTTGCCTTATGATTGTAAGACTCTTTTGGACACTAATAATACACCATACTGTATGTTTGGTTCATAAGCAACACCAACAGCAGAGGAGCTGTGTGGCCTTGGGTTATTGCACAAACCAGGGCCTCCAGGCTCTCATTCTGTGGGTGTCGCCTGGTACAGCCACTCAGGGTAGGAGGCACCGGAGGTGGTGTGAGAGACTGCACTGGAATCCATGCGAGGATAAAGGGATAACCCCTGCAGTCTGGCCCTCCCGTCAAAACTGCTCTCCAATGTTCATTCCCTGGAAAACAAACTGGATTACCTTTGTACACAACTGACCTACCACGAGATAGGACCTGCTGCTTGCTTTTACTTACAGAAACATGACTCCTGGACAACATCCATACACCATCAATTTTCAGGCCACACTACTCAGGGTGTTGTGTTAATATTATTTTGTGATTGTATTATCCTTTAACTTAACTATATGTGCTGTATCGTAACTATATATACTGTGTGAGACTATATGTACTTTGCACCTTAGCCCCTGAGGAACAATGTTTCATTTAACTGTATACATATGTGTGGTTGAAAGACAATAAACTTGAACTTTAACTATCCTGTTCTATACAATGAGAGTGGGAATAAACAACAGGAATAAAAGAAAACTGCATTTATATAAGAATCACATGCTGTTTAATCCCGGTACAGTAATGGGATAAGAACAACACAGCTCAGTGTCTCACTGTTATAATGATGTTAGGATCACATCAAAAGATGAGTATAAAATCAACAGTCTAAAGATGTTTGCCTCCTTCTCTCTGTCAAAATGGCATTTTTGCAACAGAAAATTTACATTTAGGTGAACAGTTTAATTAAGGGCTTTAGGGATGAACAAGTTTTCGAGAAAGGATTCAATTTATAATGAAAAACATCAGCTGCAAAATAAAAATAAGCAGAATGGTGCTGGGTGGAGTATCACTTTGTTGTTTGTTATCTGTACTAAGGTTTTCCATTTTGTATATTTTTTTCCTTCTTGTCTTAAAAATGTCAATTCACTATGGGTTTCAATCCATAATAAATTCAAGGCTCTCCCACAGGTCATCTATGAGCCCATTCTTTGTATCTAAAGCCAAGATAGCGATTTAGAGAAGGAGGTATAGGTAATTCCTTGCATTCCCTATCCCAGGGTCAGTGAAACCAATTAGGTAAGCCCTACTGCTGAACTCAGCTGATTCAGTACTGCACAGGAACAGAACCAGCAGTTATCCTGGGCTGATGGCTTTGTTCAGTAAAACGCCATGCATAAGCCTAACAAGACATCGGGGGTGGGGTTCACTGCAGGCACTAGTGTATGAGTCAACACTCAGGATCAAAATGAATATATACAACAGGGCAGATTATACCTGGCTAACGTTCAATAAAATTGCTCTGAGTTAAATCAATGGTAATGGGCTCTTTAGTGTATAGCTATGAAAGCAAGCTGAAAAAAAAGGTTAGCATTAAAAAAACGTATAAGTGAATTCAATCAAATACCACGTAATGGTTCTCCTATGAGTGTGCCTGGCATCTGGCTGTTAATGGATGCTTATTTTTTTGAGTATTTCCCATCTGTAATATCTGAGATAGTTTACTATTACCAAAATGCCTACATTTTACAAGAAATATTACTCAATTAAATTGTTACAACATAGTTATTATTATATCTCCACTGTAATATTTGAAATTCTATGACAGATTAGATATTGTTGATTGATGGCATAAGTAAACTTAAGTCATCTTTTTTCTATTCTTTTACACTAGCGTAGTGCAGTATGTAAATATATCCTTCTTTTCTGAAACCTTTTTTATACTGCTTCAAACCTCAACCCACACAAGAGTTCAAGAAACATGGAAAGAAGCTCCTTTAATCTATTTTTTTTCCACCTATTGTGGATTGGCTCCAATTATTCATTGCTCCTTCTCCTTCGGAAAGAGAGAGACTTCAGAAAAAAATTTGTTTGTTACCTGAAAAAAAATCATAAATAAAGAACAATCTACCATTAGAGTAGTTTTTGATATTAATTTTTGAATGCTTCAACATTGCAAAATTGGACAGTCAAGATTATTTGGCACAAATGTGTAATTCTGTAAATTTACATGGCCCAGGAAGTCAGGAACTATAAAGCATTAACTTGAAATCATGACCAGGCAGCATTCATGGAAGGATGGAGCTTTGATCTGAGTGCTGTGCAGAAGCAGTAGGTGTTCCTGTGCAAGTCCAGCGAAGAGCTTCAAAAACCCAATCTCAATAAAAGAGGGGTACCATCTAGTGGAGCGGTCATCATGTAAGTGGTCTGAGTTAGAGTGGCAAGGCTTTGGCTCAATGGGCTTTGGCGAGAACAGGCGGCAGCAAGGTAGGTAGGTAAGTTCATTCCTTATTTCTTACTTTTCTTTCTTATTTAACTCTTGAGAGAATAGGGGGTATGTCTACAGAACCATTGTTCTATTCTGGGTGTCAGATGTAGGATTTCCGAGAGACTACCAGTTTCCCCGATGGCCACATCTGCACCAGGTGCATCGAGATGCAGCTCCTAAGAGACTATTGTAAGGAACTGGAGCTGCAGCTTGATCACCTTCGGCTTGTCAGGAAGTGAAGCAGTGATAGACAGGAATAGACAGGGAGGCAGTTATCTCAAGGCTACCGGAGACTGATAAATGAGTGACTGTCAGGAGGGGGATGGAAGAATGTCAGATAGAGGACAGAACCCCTGTGGCCATCCCCCCAACAATAAGTACTCTATTTTGAGTACTGTTGGAGAGGACGACTTACCTGGAGGAAGCAACAGTGGCTGTGCCTCTGGCATTAGGGCTGGCCCTGAGGCTCAGAAAGGTAGGGCACTCAAGAGGGTGGCAGCAGTAATAGGGGATTCTATAGTTAGGGGGAATGGATAGGAAATTCCGTGGACGCGAAAAAGAAACACGGATGGTAGTTTGCTTCCCAGGTGCCATGGTCCGTGACGGTTGTGCTCTAAACGCATCCACAATATCCTGGAAGGGGAGGTTGAGCAGCCAGAGGTCAGGGTACATATTGGTACCAGTGATATAGGCAGAAAAGGGGAGAAGGTTCTGAAAGCAGAATACAGGGAGTTAGGAGGGAAGCTGAGAAGTTGGACCTCTGGGGTAGTAATCTTGAGATTGCTACCTGTGCCGCATGACAGTGAGGATAGGAATAGAATGAGCGTGGCTGAAAAATTGGAGCGGGGTAAGGGAGTCAGATTTCTGGATAATTGGGACCTCTTCTGGGGTAGGGTTGACTTGTTCAAAGCGGACGGGTTGCACCTGAATCTGAGGGGGACCAATATTCTTGCGAGTTGGTTTGCTACGGCTGTTGGGAATGGTTTAAACTAAAATGGCAGGGCAATGGGAACCAGTATGATAGAGCTGAGGATGAGCCAGCAGGTTTACAAGTAAATGATGGGTGTAACATGAATGTAAGGAAGGACAAACCAATGACTGGGTCCAAATCCAGAAAGAGCAAAGAGTTAAATTATACCACAGAGACAAAATTCAAAAGGATGAAGAATGTAGGACTGAAAGTGCTGTATTTAAATGCACATAACATTTGGAATAAGGTGGACGAACTTGTGGTACAATTAGAGATTAGTCAGTATGACGTTGTGGGCATCACTGAGTCGCAGTTGAAAGAAAGCCATAGTTGGGAACTTAGCGTCAAAGGTTATACTTTGTATTGAAAGGACAGACAGAAAGGCATAGGTGGTGGTGTGGCTCTGTTGGTAAGTGATGGAATTACATCTTTAGAAAGCGGAGACATAGGGTCAGAGAACGTTGAATCTTTGTTGGTTGTGTTATGAAACTGCAAGGGTAAAAAGAAACATTTTGGGAATCATATATAGGCTTTCAAATAGTAGCCAGGTTGTGGAGTTGAGATTGCAAAGAGAGTTAAAATAGGTGTGTAATAATGGTAATATCATAATTGTAATCAGGGATTTCAATAAGCAAGGGTATTGGGAAAATCAGGTTGCTGTCAGATCACAAAAGAGGGAGTTTGTTTAATGCCTATGAGATGGCTTTTTAGAGTAGCTTGAGCTTGCACCTATTCAGAGAAAGGTTATCTTAGAATGGGTGTTGTGTAATAACCCAGGTCTTATTAGGGAGCTTAATGTAAAGGAACACTGAGAAGGCAGTGATCATAATATGATTGAATTCATGCTGCAATTTGAGAGGGAGAAGCGTAAGTCACATGTATCAGTATCGCAATGGAATAAAGTGAATTACAGAGGCATGAGAGAGGAGCTGGAAAATGATGCTGGTGGGCCGGCTGGTGACGCAATGACATCGGTGCCGGACCCGGGGGCAGAGGTTCCTGGGTTCGAAACTAGTCGGGTCCACTCCCGAGTACACTTCCCATCTGTGCCGGGTTGAGTGTCGAGATCGCAACTCGACCTCGTAAAATAAAGGGAAAATACTGCAAAAGTTTTTGTGTGAGGAGTGGCGCGCCACACAGTCTCTCTCTCTCTCATTTTGCGCCTTGTAAAAAGCCATGAAAAAGACATCATCACGGATGCACACACAGACGCACGCACGCACACGCAGATGCACACGTACAGACTTGCACGTACGCAGGCACATGCCAAAAGAAAAGGAAAATGATGCTGGTGAGGTAATAATGGGGGACAAAGAGATGGCAGATGAACTTAATGAGTACTTTGCATCAGTCTTCATTGTGGAAGATGTTAGCAGTATACCAGAGGTCTGTGAGTGTCAGGAAGCAGGAGTGAATGCCATTGCTATTACAAAGGAAAAAATGCTTGGCAAGCTGTAAGGTCTTAAAGTGGATACATCACCTGGATCAGATGCACTACATCTTAGAGTCCTGAGAGAGGTTGCCATTCAGATAATGGATGCATTGGCCATGATCTTTCAAGAATCGCTTGATTCAAGCATGGTCCTGGAGGACTGGAAAATTACAAATGTCACTCCACTCTTTAAGGGAAGAAGGCAAAAATAAAGGAAAAGAGAGGTCAGTTAACCTAACCTCAGTGTTTGGGAAAGTGTTGGAATGTATTATTAAGGATGAGGTTCAGGGTACTTGGAGACTAATGATAAAATAAGTCAAAGTCAGGATGGTTTCTGTAAAGGGAAATCTTGCCTGACAAATCTGTTAGAATTCTTCAAAAAAGTAACAAACAGGGTAGACAAAGGAGAAGCAGTGGATGTGATTTAGTTAGATTTTCAGAAGGCATTTGATAAGTTCCCACACATGAGGCTGCTTAACAAGACAAAATCCTATGGTGATACAGGAAAGATACTGGCATGGATAGAGGAATGGCTGACAGATGGGGGCAGTGAGTGGGAATAAAGGGGGCCTTTTCTGGTTGGCTGCCAGTGACTAGTGGTGTTCCTCAGGGGTCAGTATTAGGACTGCTACTTTTCACATTGCTTGTCAATGATTTAGGTAATGGAATTGATGGCTTTGTGACAAAGTTTGCAGGTGATATAAAGATAGGTGGAGGGGTAGGTGGTGCAGAAGAAGCAATGCGAATGTAGCAAGACAGATTGGAAGAATACGCAAAGGATTAGCAGATGGTATACAGTGTTGGGAATGTATGATAATGCATTTTGGTAAAAGGAACATCAGTGCAGACTATCATCTATATGGAGACAAGGATCAAATATTAGAGGTGCAGAGGGACTTACCAGTCCTCGTGCAAGACTCCAGATTTGCAGGGTGAGTCTGTGGTAAAGAAGGCAAATGCAATGTTGGCATTTATTTCAAGGGGAATAGAATATAAAAGCAATGCTGACAATGGAGACAAGGAGACAATGCTGAGGTTTTATAAGACACTAGTCAGACTGCACTTGGAGTATTGTGAACAATTTTAGGCCACATATCTCAGAAAGGAGGTGTTGTCATTGGAGACAGTCCAGAGGAGATTCATGAGGATGGTTCTGGGAATGAAGGGGTTAACCTATGAGGAGCATTTGGCAGCTTTGGGCCTGTAATCACTGGAATTGAGAAGAACGCGTGGGGGGGGGGAGGGAGGATCTCATTAAAACCTACCAAATGTTGAAAGGACAATAAGGTGGATGTGGAGAGGATGTTTCCTATGGTGGGGGTATCCAGAACTAGAGGGCACAGCCTCAAAATTGAGGGGCAACCATTTAGAACAGAGGTATGGAGGAACTTCTTTAGTCAGAGAGTAGGGAATCTGTAGATGTCCTTCCACAGACTGCCGTGGAGGCCAAGTCTGCGGGTATATTTAAAATGGAAGATTATAGTTTCCTGATTGGTCAGGGCATAAAAGGATATGGCGAGCAAACAGGTGTATGAGGTTGAGTGGGATCTGGGATCTGGGATCAGCCATGATGGAATGGCAGACAGACTCGATGGGCTGAATGGCCTGATTCTGTTTCTATATCTTTTGGTCGACAGAAATAAGCAGTTGGGTTTTTGTGCTGAGACCCTCCATCAGACCTCCAGCTGAGTTTATCTACCATGTTTTGTGTATTGTTGAAGATTTCCAGCACCTGCAGCATCTCTTCTGTCTGATTATTTAGAGATGTTGGTTTCTGCTGAAAAGCAGAACTAGAACAAAGAATAAAAAGAATAAAACAGCTACTTTGCTTCAGCTATTCAGCACTTGAACCAACTGGCAACCTATCACTACAGCAACACTTACAACCTCTTTGCATTAAAATAGACATTTTTTGGTTCTAGTTGTGTTTTCTCGTAAACTAATTGTTTAACTTATAGTTAATTTATGTTGTGAATACTGATGCTTTATTCCTGTGATGCTGCTGCAAGCACATTTTCCAATGCACTTGTGCGTATGACAATAAATTCCAGTTTGACTTTATTTTAAGGCTATACCACTTTAAGGATTGCATCACATGACTGGCTGCTCCTTGGGTTTGCAGGTAAAAGTCGGCTAATTAATTTCTGAGCGAGTTGAAGAGTGTTGGCAATTCATCTAATGCATTCTCGAAGGTCTCATTTGAGGTCTTTATGGTATTGCACAGTCCTCACCCCTTGTGACTGATGAGATACAACAACAATTACTTTTGTCTGTCTGGGTTAGCTGCCAAAACAACTCAATACACAATGTAAGCTCTTCCTTCTACTCTCTTTATTCTTTAGACAACTTATTTGCCTTGAATCTTGGCATTTTTAGATGTTGTATTGTATACCTATTCAGTTAAACCACACAATTTTCTGTTCCTGGTTCACATCCATGTGTTGCAAAGGAAGATGACTAGAATTTAATATTTGCTTTCAGACCTGATGCAGAACTTCAATCAGCACTTCTGCCACCAAGTCTCAGTATATATACTGGAAAAAAGACTTGGTAATTCAAACTGACAAGGGTGCTTTATTAAATAAAAGAAAGGCTTACAATGTCTAGACAATATTTTGTAACCATGCCTTTCTTCGATAAAAACTGACAGCTTCCAGCAAATTCCCTTCTAAAAGATATTCCATCTAGAGTAGTCAGTCACATGGTATGCTCTTCAAAGAAGAGCAAACATAAAACAGCAATAGTTGTTAACAACCAATATTACACAAAAAATAAGCTGCTGATGGGAACTCTGCAAACTCTGAGCTGAAAGGCATATTGGATTGACAAATATCAACCAGGATTGCACATGGACTTTAACTCAGGTCCTTTTGCCTCTGAAAACCTGTACGTGGAAGTCACACAAATCTAAACACACCGGATCCTCAAGATCATTATCAGCCCTCAGGCCAAATACCTTAAGCAGCTAATGAATATCAGGTCTGGAAGTCATGGTAGCAATCAGGATTGACCCCATTCACCAGTTTAAATTTGAAATTTTAACCTGTTTTTTAAAATATGCATTGCCCTTTTGAGGCTCTTTTAAATTTCCCAGAAAATGCTGGTGATACATCTGTGATAATCCAGGAATAATTAAAGGTAAATCTAGTTCAGAACTTGCTCAATGTTTCATTACGTCATGGAATTAAATACATTGACGATTCATCGAACAGAGCAGAGTACTGCACCAGAACAGCCCTTCGGCCCACGATGTTATACCAAACTGATTCAATTAATAAGCAAATGGCCAACTAAACTAATCCCCTCTGCCTGCACAATGTCATATCCGTCCAGTTCCCTCACACTTATGTGCCTATCTAAAGGCCTCTTAAAAGTCTCTAATGTATCTGCCTCCACCCCGATCCTGGGCAGCGAAATGCCGGCGTCCACCACACTCTACAGAAAAAGCTTGGCCCTCACGTCTCCATTGAATTTACCCCTTCTCATCTTAGATTCATTTCCTTATGTTTCATTCAGAGCAGACTTTTTTAATACAGTTCCGATGAAGGACAGTAAATGAGAACAGTTAAATATTCTTGATTGAGGATAGAAACATAGAAACATAGAAAATAGGTGCAGGAGTAGGCCATTCGGCTCTTCGAGCCTGCACCGCCATTTATTATGATCATGGCTGATCATCCAACTCAGAACCCTGCACCAGCCTTCCCTCCATACCCCCTGATCCCCGTAGCCACAAGGGCCATATCTAACTCCCTCTTAAATATAGAAACATAGAAACATAGAAAATAGGTGCAGGAGTAGGCCATTCGGCCCTTCGAGCCTGCACCGCCATTTATTATGATCATGGCTGATCATCCAACTCAGAACCCCGCCCCAGCCTTCCCTCCATACCCCCTGATCCCCGTAGCCACCGTAGAAACCTTTGTTTCTGAATTAACTATGTCACTCTCCATCTTAATGAAGAATTCCACCATATTATGGTCACTCTTACCCAAGGGGCCTCTCACGACAAGATTGCTAATTAACCCTTCCTCATTGCTCAAAACCCAGTCCAGAATAGCCTGCTCTCTAGTTGGTGCCTCGACATGTTGGCTCAAAAAAATTATCTCGCATATATTCCAAGAAATCCTCTTCCTCAGCACCTTTATCAATTTGGTTCACCCAATCTACATGTAGATTGAAGTCACCCATTATAACTGCTGTTCCTTTATTGCACACATTTCTAATTTCCTGTTTAATACCATCTCCGACCTCACTACTACTGATAGGTGGCCTGTACACAACTCCCACCAGCGTCTTCTGCCCCTTAGTGTTACGCAGCTCTACCCATATCGATTCCACATCTTCCTGGCTTATGTCCTTCCTTTCTATTGTGTTAATCTCTTTAACCAGCAACACCACCCCACCTCCCCTTCCTTCATGTCTATCCCTCCTGAATATTGAATATCCCTGAACTGGCCTCAACTGTTTTCTGCGGCAGAGAATTCCACAGATTCACCACTCTCTGTGTGAAGAAGTTTTTCCTAATCTCAGTCCTAAAAGGCTTCCCCTTTATCCTCAAACTGTGACCCCTCGTTCTGGACTTCCCCAACATCGGGAACAATCTTCCTGCATCTAGCCTGTCCAATCCCTTTAGGATTTTATACGTTTCAATCAGATCCCCCCTCAATCTTCTAAATTCCAACGAGTACAAGCCCAGTTCATCCAGTCTTTCTTCATATGAAAGTCCTGCCATCCCAGGAATCAATCTGGTGAACCTTCTTTGTACTCCCTCTATGGCAAGGATGTCTTTCCTCAGATTAGGGGACCAAAACTGCACACAATACTCTAGGTGTGGTCTCACCAAGGCCTTGTACAACTGCAGTAGTACCTCCCTGCTCCTGTACTCGAATCCTCTCGCTATAGATGCCAGCATACCATTCGCCTTTTGGCTACTTGGCACTCTAGAATAGGAAGGACTATTTGTAGGGAGTTCACTAGTACTGACATAATTTTTATGAGCCTCTGAAAACTCTCAAATTTTGCTTCGCCCTGAAGCAAATACCTCTAGCTGGTTTACATTGCCTTCTAGACTTGTAACCTTTACAAACAGAACCAGAAGCGGATTTTAGAAGAAAGTGTTATAGTAAGACAGATATGTTATTAACCCTCCTGGACACAATTGATGTGGACAGCACCCAGGTGATTATCCATCTTGTTAGGAGAAAATTCATCATTATTTGCATCTGGAAGACAGTTGGCTGTGCAAACCCATCTGGGAAAGAGTTAATTGGATTCTTCACCAGCGCCATCTGGCAGCAACAATATCTCAGCTTGCTCCACTCACTACTAATAAATCTTATAATGATAATTATGGCTTTGTTTCAGTGGTACTGATTAAGTTTCAGTGGTAGTTACATTTTACACTAAGATTTATATTTGTGAATTCAATAGAATTCTGTTATCTGCCAACAGCAAGACTCAGTGTTGCTGCCTGTTGTTTCTTGTTGGCAAAAACACCCTAACAGCCCTGAATACATGATGGTGACATTTATAATAATAAAAATCAAGGTAAAAATAATCTTGGTCAGTAACACAATAATCTTGAGCATGACACTCTGGTGAAGGTAGTAGGGCTGCTGCCTCACATTTCACAACTTCACTGAGCAAATTTTAATCCTGATGTCTGGTGCTCTCTCTGTGGAGTTTGCAGGTTCTCTCTGGATACTTCTGGGTGCTTTATTTTCCTCCCAAATCCCAACTATGACCCAAAGTAGGTTAAGTAGCCACTGTAATTTGCTGCTAGTGTGTAGGTGAGGGGCAGACTCTGGGGAGCGATAGGAGTGTAGGCGTAATAAAATGGGAGTGGTATAAGATTAGTGTAACACACACAAAATGCTGGAGGAACACAGCAGGTCAGGGAGCGTCTGTGGGGAAATGAGTACGGACGACGTTTCAGGCCAAGATCACTTGTTTAAGATTAGTGTAACTGGGTACTTCATATTTAGTGAGAATAGTGTCATGAATAGCCTGTTTTCATGCTGTAAGACTCTATGAGATGATTCATATGGCTAGCTATACAGGATGTTTTCACTTTTCCAATGTTATCTGCCAATGACAGAGGAATCTGTATGATACCTGTAGTGTTGGCTCTTTGGCCCTGTTTCTCTCTATACAGATGCTGCCTGTCCTGCTGAGTATTTCCATCATTTTCTATTTATATTTTCTTTGTGTCAGATACAACTCCAAGCATGAGATAAATCATTGTTGAGGAGACCACGCTATTGAAAACTTAATGCAGTACAATAACTTAGATGATGAGGGGCAGTTGAATTACTATGCCTTGGTATGTGACAACAATAAACCAATTTATCAATTTCCGGATAATGGCAGCTAACAAGCACTTGGATTATTGGAAGATAGAAAGAAGTTAAAGGGCACGTGTTGCTTTGATAAAGTTTCTTGGTACCCCACTCAATCAAACGTTGCCTTTACCTTGAGAGTAGATGTTCCTCCACCATCTTTCCATTCAGTTCTTGTTTTGCGTTTGGATCAGGAATTTGATGAGCCTAGCTTTGTGGCAGATCTCAAATTGAACGTTGGGAAGCAGGTTGTGGATGAGCAGTTGCTGCTTAATGGTGCTATTGATTACTTGCTCCATCATTATGCTGACGATTGGGTGGAGGCTGACAGGTCAGTAATTGACTGGGTTAGATTTGTTCAGCTTTCCAAGGATATGGCATGCATGCCAATTTTCCACATTGTCATCTGAGCAAAAAGAAGGTTTGTGTTTATATAACACACACAAAATGCTAGTGGAATGTAGCAGGCCAGACAGCATCGATAGGAAGAAGCACAGTCGACATTTCGGACTGAGACCCCTTGTCAGGACAAACTGAAAGAAGAGATAGTAAAAGATTTGGAAGTGAGAGGGGGAGGGGGATATCCGAAATGATAGGAGAAGACAGGAGGGGGAGGGATAAAGCTAAGAGCTGGAAAGCTGATTGTCAAAAAGGGATACAAGGCTGGAGAAGGGAGAGGATCATGGGACAGGAGGACTATGGAGAAAGAAAGGGGGAAGGGAGCACCAGAGGAAGATGGAGTGCAGGCAAGGAGTTATTGTGAGAGGGACAGAGAGAGAAAAAGGAGAGAGAGAGAAGGAAAAATAGCTAACTAACTAAATAATAAATAAATAAATAAGGGATGGGGTAAGAAGGGGAGGTGGGGCATTAGCGGAAGTTTGAAAAGTCAATGTTCATGCCATCATGTTGGAGGCTACCCAGACGGAATATAAGGTGTTGTTCCTCCAACCTGAGTGTGGCCTCATCTTAACAGTAGAGGAGGCCATGGATAGACATATCAGAATGGGAATGGGACATGGAATTAAAATGTGTGGCCACTGGGAGATCCTGCTTTCTCTGGTGGACAGAGCGTAAGTATTCAACAAAACGGTCTTCCAGTCTGCGTTGGGTCTCGCCAATATATAGAAGGCTGCACCGGGAGCACCGGACGCAGTATATCACCCCAGCCGACTCACAGGTGAAGTGTCGCCTCACCTGGAAGGACTGTCTGGGGCCCTGAATAGTGGTGAGGGAGGAAGTGTAAGGGCATGTGTTGCACTTGTTCCACTTACAAGGATAAGTGCCGGGAGGGATGGGGGGGACGAATGGACAAGGGAGTCGCGTAGGAGCGATCCTTGCAGAAAGCAGGGTGGAGGGGGAGGGAAAGATATGCTTGGTGGTGAGATCCTGTTGGAGGTGGCCGAAGTTACGGAGAATTATTTGTTGGACCCGGAAGTTGGTGGGGTAGTAGGTGAGGACAAGGGGAACCCTATCCCTAATAGGGTGGTGGGAGGATGGAGTGAGAGCAGATGTGCGTGAAATGGGAGAGATGCATTTGGGAGCAGAGTTGATGGTGGAGGAAGGGAAGCCTTCATTAATTTGACTTAATTAACTTTGCCGCCAACTTTCACCCTACCCTCACATTTACCTGGTCCATTTCCGACACCTCCCTCCCCTTTCTTGGTCTTTCTGTCTCTGTCTCTGTCTCTGGAGACAGCTTATCCACTGATGACTACTATAAACCTATGGACTCTCACAGCTACCTTGACTATTTCTGTTCCCACCCTGTCTCTTGCAAAAATGTCATCCCCTTCTCACAATTCCTCCTTCTCCGCCGCACCTGCTCTCAGGATGAGGCCTTTCATTCCAGGACGACGGGGATGTCTTCTTTTTTTAAAGAAAGGGGCTTTCCTTCTTCCACCATCAACTCTGCTCTGAAATGCATCTCTCTCATTTCACGCACATCTGCTCTCACCCCATCCTCCGCCACCCCACTAGGAATAAGGTTCCCCTGGTCCTCACCTACCACCCCACCAGCCTCCGGGTCCAACATATAATTCTCCGTGACTTCCGCCACCTCCAAACAGGATCCCACCACCAAGCACATTTTTCCCTCCCCCCCCCCCCTTCTGCAGGGATCGCTCCCTACGCAACTCCTTTGTCCATTCGTTCCCCCCCCCATCCTTTCCCACCAATCTCCCTCTTGGCACTTATCCTTGTAAGCGGAAGAAGTGCTACACATGCCCTTACACCTCCTCCCCCACCACCATTCAGGGCCCCAGATAGTCCTTCCAGGTGAGGCGACACTTCACCTGTGAGTCGGCTGATGTGATATACTACATCCGGTGCTCCCAGTGCGACCTTCTGTACATCGGCGAGACCCGACGCAGACTGGGAGACCATTTCGCTGAACGCTTACGCTCTGTCTGCCAGAGAAAGCAGGATCTCCCAGTGGCCACACATTTTAATTCTGCGTCCCATTCCAATTCTGATATGTGTATCCACAGCCTCCTCTACTGTAAAGATGAAGCCACACTCAGGTTGGAGGAACAACACCTTATATTCCATCTGGGTAGCCTCCAACCTGATGGCACGAACATTGACTTCTCTAACTTCTGTTAATGCCCCTCCTCCCCTTTTTACCCCATCCCTTATTTATTTGTTTATTTATTTTTTTTCCTTTTTCTCTGTCTCTCTTTTTTTTCCTCTCTCTGTCCTTCTCACAATAACTCCTTGTCTGCTCTCCAACTTCTTCTGGTGCTCCCCTCCCCCTTTCTTTCTCTCTAGACCTCCCATCCCATGATCCTTTCCCTTCTCCAGCCTTGTATCACTTTTTGCAATCAATTTTCCAGCTCTTAGCTCTACCCCTCCCCCTCCTGTCTTCTCCTATCATTTCGGATTTTCCCCTCCCCCTGTCAAATCTCTCACTGTCTCTTCTTTCAGTTAGTCTGACTAAGGGTCTCAGCAGCAAAACTTCGACTGTGCTTTTCTCTATGGATGCTGTCCGGCCTGCTGCGTTCCACCAGCATTTTGTGTCTGTTGCTTAAGTTTCCAGCATCTGCTGATTTCCTTGTGTTTGTGTTAATGTAGCGGATTTCTCATCTCTTTCTGTTTAGCAGCCAATGAGGTTTAGTCACTGCAGTAATGTACAACATAACTTATCAGTCACTCTGTAAAGCACAGGCAACACACTATACTGGTTGAGCAATAAATAATGTACACACAGTAGCCACTTTATTTGGTACCTCATGCATGGTCTGCTGCTGCTGTAGCATGTTCTATCTATGTTTCCTTCCACTTCAAGTTTCGACATGGTGTGCATTTAAAGATGCTCTTCTGCATGCCATTGTTATAATGTGTGGCTATTTGATTTACTGTCAACTTCCTGTCACCTTGAACCAGTCTGGCCTTTCTCTTCTGACCTCTTTCATTGACAAGTTATTTTTGCCCACTGTACTGCCGCTCACTGGATGTTTTTTGTCTTTCGCACCATTCTCTGTAAACTCTAGAGACTGTTGTCAGTAGTTTCTGAGATACTCAAACCATCCCATTGGGCACCAACAATCATTCCAAGGTCAGAGCCATCTAGATCATATTTCTTTTCTAATTCTGATGTTTGGTCTGAACAGCAATTGAACCTCTTGACCATGTCTGCATGCTTTTATGCATTGAGTTCCTGTCACATAATTGGCTGAGTAGATCTTTGCATGAAAAAGCAGGTTTACAGGTGTACCTAATGAAGTGGCCACTGAGTGTAGGCAATATTGCACCGAAGAATCAGATAGTTATGGAGCATGTTCTGACCAATTAAATCAGACACTACATAATGTCATATGGATTGAATTGAATGGCAATACACTGACATAAACTATAGAATGCAATTCTGGAGGAACCAAATGAGATTGCCTTTCAGACATGTTGTGTCATTGATTGTTGCAAACACTTCAATACTTGCCTGTGACATGTTGAACTCTGCTATAATGCAGGTAAATTGTCACAGTGAAAAACCTGTCTTGCATGCTGTCCATACAGATAATTTCACCACAACGGTAATGCATGGGTAAACAATAACAGAATGCAAAATTAAGTGTAACAGCTGCAGATAAGGTACAGTGCAGCAGGACAATAAGGCTATACCACGGTAGACTATTAGGTCAAAAATCCATCTTTCAATACTATGGAACCATTCAGTAGTCTTACAATAATGGGATGGAAGTCGTCCTTGAGCCTTGAGGTTCTAGATAATGGGATCTACTCCTCCTAATGGTTTCTGTGCTGTCCATGACTATTCTGGGCTGGACCTTACTCTGGGTGAGCAGATTGTCCACTTTTAATTCTGTTATGGCAGCTATCCAATGCTGCTGCTTTAGTCGACTGATGCCTTATTTTAAAGTATGATTGGTCCTGCTCCTGGTATTTCTTTCTACACACCTCCTAAACCCCATCAAACTCATAATCACTTATTCTGACTGCCTTTGTAGTGATGGATGAATAAGGCTGTATAGAATCATGAAGTTCAAAACTAAATTGAGTTGAATTGACTTTATTACTTACATCCTTCATATATACGAGGTGTAAAAATCTTTACGTTACATCTGTCTAAATGTGCCATGTGCAATTTATTAATTTATAGTAATTAGCATGTAGAACAGGACAGTTAATATAACCTAGAAATAGAATTGTATCAGCATGAATTAATCAGTGTGATGGCCTGGTGGAAGAAGCTGTCCCAGAGCCTGTTGGTCCTGGCTTTTATGCTGCGGTACCATTTCCTGTATTGTAGCAGCTGGAAGTTCGTGGTTGGGGTGACTTGAGTCCCCAATGATCTCCTGGGCCCTTTTTACACACCTGTCTTTGTAAATGTCCTGAACAGTGGGAAGTTCACATCTACAGATACTCTGGGCTGTCCGCACCACTCTCTGCAGAGTCCTGTGATTAAGGGAAGTACAGTTCCCACACCAGGCAGTGATGCAGCCAGTCAGGATGCTCTCAATTGTGCCCCTGCAGAAAGTTCTTAGGATACACTGGATTTTTTTTTCATCTCACTTTTTTCATCTCTGTACACTTTAGAGACCATTGTGCATGAAAATTCCGGGAGATCAGCAATTTCTGCGATTCTCGAACCATTCCATCTTGCACCAACAATGATTCTATGGTCAAACTTAATTAGATCACATTCTTCTCCATTCTGATGTTTGATCTGAACAATAACTGAACCTCTTGACCACTTCTGCATGTTCCCTTGAATATTGCTGAGTTGCTGCCACATGATTTGCTGATTGGATATTTGCATTAATGAGCAGTTGTATCTAACAAAGTGGCTACTGAGTGCATATTCTGCTGCAGTCAGCACTATGCTGGGTTCATCATTATTTACTGGCATGACTGACTTTCCTGCATTCCTGACTCTGGACCAGATGCTGAGGATTCAAACCATATTCTGGCAAATTGAGCACAGATTCGCTACTGTCACATCATTGTACCATGGAAGGAGTGCTACAGTATTGAGGTTAGACTACAATTTTATTGCTAACCTCACTTGGATGCATTGTACATCAGATCAAACTCCATATCATCCATTGGATATTTTGGAGAGAATCATTTACTTTAGGTCAATCATATCTGTTTGATCAATCTATCACCTTGAAGAGGGTGAGGAGGTTCATTCAACTTAACGGTGTGATTCACACGCATTGTTTAACTTTACAAAGTGTGGCAATTTTATATGTGTTTAGAGGTAAGGTGAATCTGACATCAGTTGTGGGGAATTTATTGGAAGGTATTCTAAGGGACCAGAGATATAAGTATTTGGATAGACATGGACTGATTAAGGATAATCAGCATGACTTTGTGCATGGTAGGTCATGTCTAACCAATCTTATAGAATTGTTTGAAGACGTTATCAGGAAAATGGATGAAGGCAAATAAATGTTGTTAGCATAGACTTTAGTAAGGGATTTGACAAGGTCCCACATGGGAGGCTGATCAAGAATGTTCAGTTGCTCAGCATTCAAGATGAGTGGTAAATTTCATGAGACATTGGCCTTGTGGGAGAAGCCAGAGAGAGGTAGTAGAGGATTGTCTCTCTGACTGGAGGCTTGTGACTATCGGTGTGCCACAGGGATATTGTTTGTCAACAATATCAATGATCTGGATTGTTAATGTGGTTAACTGGATCTGCAAGTTTACGGATGACTCCCAGATTGTGGGTGTAGTGGACAGTGAGGAAGACTATCATGGCTTGCAGATGGATATGCCTCAGCTGGAAAAATGGTCTGAAAAATGACAGATGGAATTTAATGCAGACAAGTGCAAAGCCTTACACTTTGGCAGGACCAACCAGGGTAGGTCTTACACAGTAGGGCACTGGGCATTGAGAAGTGTGGTTGAATAAAAGGATCTGAGAATACAGATCCATAATTTGTTGAAAGTGGCATCACGGGTGGATAGGGTCATAAAGAAAGCTTTTGGCACATTGACCTTCATAAATCAATGTATTGAGTACAGAAGATGCGATGTTATGTTGATGAAGTGTTAGTGAGGCCTAATTTCAAATACTGTGTGCAGCTTTGGTCACCTACCTACAGGAAAGATGTCAATAAGGTTGTGTAGCCCCCCCCGGCCACCCTCAGGGTCGCTCGGCTCGCTGTCGTCTAGGGAAACAGCCTCGGCCCCGCCAAACTGGATAATTCGTTTGTGTGGATGCTGTGTGAGGTACCCCACTCCACCCAAATAACAGACAATACACCAGATGCAATGAAATGATATACAGTTTATAGATATTACTGGAACTATATAATTAATAGAGAATAAAATATAAAAGGAAAATAAAAGGCGCCACACTTATCAAAGTTCAATCTCTTTGCACACAAAAACTGTTGGAGCTCAAGGACCTTCTTCTTCACCCTGCGACCCCCTCGGACCACCTCGACCGGCCGCCTGGGACCAACAACGACCACACACTCCACACGAGTCTGTCTCCGTCTCCTCGCCGAATGTCCCGCTCGGGGTCCGACCCCGTTAGCGGACTCACAGCACCTCGTCCATCCTCTGTCTTGCTCTCCCACCTTCTGCCCCAAAACCCCGTGCATACAGTATCTTCAAATACACCAAAACCATAACAACTATCCCAATTGGTTAATAGCACTCTCTTATCACACTCCAAAGCAAAAACAAACTGTTAGCGCAAACTTTCTCAGTGTTTAACACAACAAAGCCGCATTCCCCAGATTAACATAACAAAGATGCCATTTTAATTAGCCTCTGCAGTAACATAAAAATCGAAATCCCCTTACAGTTGAAAGAGTGCAGAAGAATTTACAAGGATGTTGCCAGGTTTGGAGGACCTGAGTTATAAGGAATGATTGAATCGGTTAGGTTAGTATTCTTTAGAACTTAGAAGATTGAGAGTATAGAAACATAGAACATAGGTGCCGGAGTAGGCCATTCGGCCCTTCGAGCCTGCACGGCCATTCAGTATGATCATGGCTGATCATCCAACTCAGAACCTTGTACCTGCCTTCTTTCCATACCCCCTGATCCCTTTAGCCACAAGGGCCATATCTAACTCCCTCTTAGATATAGCCAATGAACTGGCCTCAACTGTTTCCTGTGGCAGAGAATTCCACAGATTCACCACTCTTTGTGTGAAGAAGTTTTTCCTAATCTCGGTCCTGAAAGGCTTCCCCTTTATCCTTAAACTGTGACCCCTTGTTCTAGACTTCCCCAACATCGGGAACAATCTTCCTGCATCTAGCCTGTCCAATCCCTTTAGAATTTTATACGTTTCAATAAGATCCCCCCCTCAGTCTTCTAAATTCCAGCGAGTATAAGCCTAGTCAATCCAGTCTTTCTTCATATGAAAGTCCTGCCATCCCAGGAATCAATCTGGTGAACCTTCTTTGTACTTCCTCTATGGCAAGAATGTCTTTCCTCAGATTAGGGGACCAAAACTGCACACAATACTCCAGGTGTGGTCGCACCAAGGCCTTGTACAACTGCAGCAGTACCTCCCTTCTCCTGTACTCGAATCCTCTTGCTATGAATGCCAACATACCATTCACCTTTTTCACCGCCTGCTGTACCTGCATGCCCACTTTCAATGACTGGTGTACAATGATACTCAGGTCTCGTTGCACCTCCCCTTTTCCTAATTGTCCACCATTCAGATAATAATCTGTTTTCCTGTTCTTGCCACCAAAGTGGATAACCTCACATTTATCCACATTAAATTGCATCTGCCATGAATTTGCCCACTCACCTAACCTATCCAAGTCACCCTGCATCCTCTTAGCATCCTCCTCACAGCTAACACTGCCGCCCAGCTTCGTGTCATCTGCAAACTTGGAGATGCTGCATTTAATTTCCTCGTCTAAGTCATTAATATATATTGTAAACAACTGATGTCCCAGCACTGAGCCTTGCGGTACCCCACTAGTCACTGCCTACCATTCTGAAAAGGTCCCGTTCATTCCCACTCTTTGCTTCCTGTCTGCCAACCAATTCTCTATCCACATCAATACCATACCCCCAATACTGTGTGCTTTAAGTTTGCACACTAATTTCCAGTGTGGGACCTTGTCAAAAGCCTTTTGAAAATCCGAATATATCACATCCACTGGTTCTCCCCTATCCATTCTACTAGGTACATCTCAAAAAATTCTATAAGATTCGTCAGACATGATTTTCCTTTCACAAATCCATGCTGACTTTGTCCGATGATTTCACTGCTTTCCAAATGTGCTGTTGTCACATCTTTGATAACTGACTCTAGCATTTTCCCCACCACCGACGTTAGGCTAACCGGTCTATAATTCCCTGGTTTCTCTCTCCCTCCTTTTTTAAAAAGCAGGGTTACATTAGCCACCGTCCAATCCTCAGGAACTAATCCAGAATCTAAAGAGTTTTGAAAAATCATAACGAATGCATCCACTATTTCTTGGGCTACTTCCTTAAGCACTCTGGGATGCAGACCATCTGGCCCTGGGGATTTATCTGCCTTTAATCCCTTCAATTTACCTTACACCACTTCCCTACTAACATGTATTTCCCTCAGTTTCTCCATCTCACTAGACCCTTGGCCCCCTAATATTTCCTATAGATAATGCAAGCAGTCTTTTTTCCATTGAGGTTGGGTGGGAGCACAACCAGAGGTCATGGGTTAAGGGTGAAAGGTGAGAAGTTTAATGGGAACATGAAAGGAATCTTCTTCACTCAGAGTGTTGTGAGAGTGTGGAATGAACTGCCAGCACAAGTAGTGCATACGAGCTTGATTTCAACATTTAAGAGAAGTTTGGATAGGTACATAGATAGTAGGGGTTTGGAGGGCTTTGGTTCCGACGCAGGTTGATGGGCGTAGGCAGTTTAAATGGGTTTGGCATGGGCTTTTTCAGTGCTGTACTTCTGTATGGCTCTATGACTCCAGCATTGTCCTGTACATCCTTCACTCTGTCATCATTATTAAGTGATTGATTGAGAGATAATTTACTGGGATTCAAAACAAGCCTTACCTGAGAGCTGAGGCCTATTTTTGAATTCAGATTAAAGGCCTTATGTTACTATAGCAGCTACTCAGGAAACTGAAGTGTCCATTGTTACATGCTCAAGGAGATCTGTTTTTTTGTGAGAATGCTGTAATGGTCTTTTGGAGGTCACCTGATAGAAAAACAGAGAAAACATAGAAAATAGGTGCAGGAGTAGGCCATTCGGCCCTTCGAGCCTGCACCGCCATTCATTATGATCATGGCTGATCATCCAACTCAGAACCCCGCCCCAACCTTCCCTCCATACCCCCTGACCCCCGTAGCCACAAGGGCCATATCTAACTCCCTCTTAAATATAGCCAATGAACTGGCCTCAACTGTTTCCTGTGGCAGAGAATTCCACAGATTCACCACTCTCTGTGTGAAGAAGTTTTTCCTAATCTTGGTCCTAAAAGGCTTCCCCTCTATCCTCAAACTGTGGCCCCTCGTTCTGGACTTCCCCAACATCGGGAATAATTTTCCTGCATCTAGCCTGTCCAATCCCTTTAGGATCTTATACGTTTCAATCAGATCCCCCCTCAATCTTTTAAATTCCAGCGAGTACAAGCCCAATTCATCCAGTCTTTCTTCATATGAAAGTCCTGCCATCCCAGGAATCAATCTGGTGAACCTTCTTTGTACTCCCTCTATGGCAAGGATGTCTTTCCTCAGATTAGGGGACCAAAACTGCACACAATACTCCAGGTGTGGTCTCACCAAGGCCTTGTACAACTGCAGTAGTACCTCCCTGCTCCTGTACTTGAATCCTCTCGCTATAAATGCCAGCATACCATTCGCCTTTTTCACCGCCTGCTGTACCTGCATGCCCACTTTCAATGACTGGTGTATAATGACACCCAGGTCTCGTTGCACCTCCCCTTTTCCTAATTGGCCACCATTCAGATAATAATCTGTTTTCCTATTTTTGCCACCAAAGTGGATAACTTCACATTTATCCACATTAAATTGCATCTGCCATGAACTTGTCCACTCACCCAACCTATCCAAGTCACCCTGCATCCTCTTAGCATCCTCCTCACAACTAACACTGCCACCCAGCTTCGTGTCATCTGCAAACTAGGAGATGCTGCATTTAATTCCCTCATCCAAGTCATTAATATATATTGTAAACAACTGGGGTCCCAGCACTGAGCCTTGCGGTACCCCACTAGTCACCGCCTGCCATTCTGAAAAGGTCCCGTTTATTCCCACTCTTTGCTTCCTGTCTGCTAACCAATTCTCCACCCACACCAATACCTTACCCCCAATACCGTGTGCTTTAAGTTTGCACACTAATCTCCTGTGTGGGACCTTGTCAAAAGCCTTTTGAAAATCCAAATATACCACATCCACTGGTTCTCCCCTATCCACTCTACTAGTTACATCCTCAAAAAATTCTATGAGATTCGTCAGACATGATTTTCCTTTCATAAATCCATGCTGACTTTGTCCGATGATTTCACAGCTTTCCAAATGTGCTGTTATCACATCCTTGATAACTGACTCCAGCAGTTTCCCCAGCACCGACGTTAGGCTTATCTGTCTATAATTCCCCGGTTTCTCTCTCCCTCCTTTTTTAAAAAGTGGAGTTACATTAGCCACCCTCCAATCCTCAGGAACTAGTCCAGAATCTAACGAGTTTTGAAAAATTATCACTAATGCATCCACTATTTCTTGGGCTACTCCCTTAAGCACTCTAGGATGCAGACCATCTGGCCCTGGGGATTTATCTGCCTTCAATCCCTTCAATTTACCTAACACCACTTCCCTACTAACATGTATTTTGCTCAGTTCCTCCATCTCACTGGACCCTCTGTCCCCTACTATTTCTGGAAGATTATTTATGTCCTCCTTAGTGAAGATGATGTGATTTTCCCGCCGATGTGAGGTCACGTGATGACACGTGCCCCATGACTATATAAGGGTCGACTCAGGTGACGCAGTGGGTTTTGGAGTTTGTAGATTTCCAGGTAGAACGTGTTGTGCCTCCGTTTCTGTTGCGTGTTTGTTTTTGTGACGCAGTTTCATTTTTAAAACGGAAGGTGCGATCTCTTACAAGATATTGTATTTGGACTGGAAATTTGTGGCTGGAAGTGCCAATTTACTCAATTCCAACAGTTTTGAAGGGAGAGTGAAGAATTCATCAAAGTGAAGGATCGAGAGAAGTCGGCATCGGTTTAGCAGTTTAATAAAGGATCGACCTTATTGAGTCTTCGTTGAAGAGAACCTGCATTGAGATAACTCTTGCAATAGCGCAATGAGTTCATGCACAAAGGCTCTCTCTCTCTAAACAATTTAAGGTCAGTTGATTTAAACTGTTTATTTTCGACATCGGGAATCCTGTGGAAGGAACCAGCAGTAAAGGTGCGTCGGTGAAGAAATCTTTCTCCAGAGAAGTCTCTCCCAATTGAATGTGTAAAACTGTTGGACTTTCGAAGTTATTGCTTTAAGAACTATATCTGACTGTATTGCTTTAAGAACTGTTTTCGCATTTAACACTTTAAGAACCAGAGCCGAGTGGAGTTGATGAACGGCTGCGTACCTGTTTAACCTCCGGTTAAAGTTTTCCTTTGTTTTTTTTCCCTTATCGTTTATATCTGTTTAATAAATGTTTGGTTGTTTTCATAAAACCAGTCTCGATTAATATTCATTGTTGCCGATTACGTAACACCATCTTGTTTCAGTGCTTCATGCAGAGATCTTCAAACAAGTGCAGCCTAACTAGTCAGCAGCATCAAGATCATATACAACACCTTCCTAATTGATTTCCTCTTAGGTAATTCCCAACCTGGAGCATCTCCCTAACTCAGTGTTCAAAGTTCTAAGTACATTTATTATCAAAATATGTAACAATTATACAACCTTGAGGCTCGTCTCCTTACAGGCAGCTACAAAGCAAAAAAAAACCCAGAAAGAACCCATTAAAAAAGATTAACAAACACCCCCTGTGCACCAAAAAATACAAACCGTGCAAACAATAAAAGCAAGCCAATAGCATTCAGAACGAAAGTGAGTCCATGGACACAAGCCCGGAGCAGCCAAAGCAGGCCCGCAGCCTCAGCCTCAGTTCATCACACTGCAGAGCATATTGATGTGCACACTCCCTCTCAACTATCAAACTGCCTGAGGGCCTCTCCCCCTCTTTCAGTCTTCCCCACAAATTCTCCTCACCTTGCAGTCCTTTCCTTGATCATCCACATTGTGCCTTATAGATCATAAGTCCATAAAACCAAAAGCAGACATCCCACCCTGCAAAAACTCATTTCAGGGAGGTAGCACCATCAATTTGCGGGAGACTTCCGGGAGAGGTGGGATATCTGCAATAGAGTAGCTCCTTAGCAGCTAGCCAGCTAGTTTAAATAACATTAGCTATGCTAATGAACGAATGACACCTTTTAAACTCACCTCAACATGTCTTTTACAGTCTTAACCCACCATGGGCAATAGAAAAGTCACTGTTGCAAACAGTGCAGCGAGCAACACTGTCATTATTTTTGACCCCTATTAGGCAGGGGTACACTTTAGTGTAGTCTGGGGTGATGTACGTTTTATATTTTTTTTTGGAACACTCTTCCGCTCTGACTTTTTTTGGAACTCTCTTGCTGTTGTTCTTGCTCTTGCTCTCTCTCTATCGCGCGTGTGCGCTCTCTCGCTCGTGGTCGCTCTCACTCGCGCTTGCTTTCTCGCTCTCGCTCTCGCTTGCTCTCTCTCTTGCTCTCTCGCGTTTGCTTTCTCGCTCTCACTCTCTCTCACACTTGTTTTCTCGCTGTCTCTTGCGCTGTCTCTCTCGTGGTCGCTCTCACTCGCGCTCGCTCGCTCATGCTTGCTCTCTCGCGCATGCTTTCTTGCTCTTGCGCTCACTCTCTCTCTCTTTCTCGCACATTCTCTCAAGCTCGCTCTCAAAAAAATCAATTTCCAGGACATTGTATATAATTTGTGGGCATCAGGGAGCCACTATTAATTTGTGGGAGATTTCTGGAACTTCCGAGAGAGGTGGGATGTCTGCAAAAGACACTAGAGCAGAATTAGGCCATTCAGCCCATCAAGTCTGTTCTGCCATTCCTTCATGGTTGAGGTTCCACTGTTAACTAATAAATAAATTTATTGTCCCTCTCATGTCCATTCTCTTACTTTCACTCTGTAAGCTTTGATGCCCTTACTAATCAAAAAACTATCAATTTCCTCTTTAAATATACACAATAACTTGTCTTCCGCAGCTGCCTGTGGCAATGATTTCCACAAATCATTCCAGTCTGGCCACATTCGCACCTCAATTGCAATCTGCACTCTCAGCAACACCAGATAACAGAAGAAACACCTTTGATCCCTTTTCAACTTGTAATCCCTGTTGCTCACATAGGACATCTTGGGCCTTGTATACAGCCAAACAAAAGCAATGCCAGCTCTCCGTGCAGTGCTGTTATATCACATATTGTTATGCACCTTGCAATTTCTATTTCTTTTAGTGGCAAAGCTTTGCTCTGAAGCTTCATTTCCACTTTTGTTTGGATGTAAATGGTCCCTTGGTTCTATTTTAATGGAAAATAAAAAGTTCTCCTTGGTGCCCTGGTCAATTTTTATGCCTCCACGAGCATCAATAAAGCAAACCATTTATCTGGACACAGCTTGCTTTTTGTGGCACTTTGCTATACTGGGGATTCTGCATCACCCAAAAGTAATTACGCTTCATTGGCAGTAAAGCACATAGTGTTTTCTGTAATCGGAATAAGGACCAAAATACACATCCTGCCGATTCAAAGCAAATGAGACTGGAAGACACAACGTGGCAAGGTTTAATTTATTTCTTGCTATATTTTCAGTGATGCTACAAGGTGTTTTAAAGCTCTTTTTCTGTTTACTATCCACTTTGGATTGTTCCCTGTTTAGAACAACCTGACAGAATATTTGCATGTTACATGATGACTATTGGGAAATAAACATAATATAGTCCAACTGTGTGATGTTGTGACAGCACTGAACACAGATCCAGTTGGCAGCAGTGTGCGAAACTCAGACAATTTTTTTAATCGGCAATTTTCATACTTTTACCAGCCTACTTATCCAACCTGTAAGAGAGGGATTGTGTGTTGGGATTCTTCCAGTGGCCTCCGAATTGCCCAGATTGTTTTAAGGTCCCCAAGGTATTTCTCTGTCAATTCAGTCATTTTATCCTTCTGCACAAAATGCATTAGAGGTAAATTAGGTTCTGATAGAGACATTTTATAGAATGAAAATTGCTAGAAGAGGAAGAGAATGTGATTCCAATGATCCATCACAAAGCTAATGGATTTTACAGCAGCTGAGATATTGATATTTTTCATGACATCCTGCAAGTTCATGTGATAGTTTGTACGTGTGCTTAATTTTGCAGACAGAGTAGTTATGTTGGAGCCTACACCACTGAGGCCAAGTCATTGGGTGTATTTAAGGCAGAGGTTAGCCAGGGCATCAAAGTGTATAGGGTGAAGGCAGGGGAGTGGGGATAACTGGAGGAACTGGATCAGCCCACGATTGAATGGCGGAGCAGACTCGATGGGCTGAATGGCCTACTTCTGCTCCTATATCTTATGGTCTTATGATATCACCCAACTCCACCCCTCCCAATAGAATGGCAGACAATGTAGGAGTTAATGCAAAACTTCACAGCGTCAGCTGTAAGATGGGGATTTGATTTGCACCACTGTCTGTAAGGAGTTTGTACATTCTACCCGTGATCATGTAGGTTTGCCCTGGGTGCTCTGGTTTCCTCCCACATTCCAAAGACATTAGGTTAGGTTTGGTGAGTTTTGGGCATGCTATGTTGGCACTGAAGTGTGGTAACACTTGTGGGCTGTCCAGCAGAACCCTTGCTGTTTTGATTTGACACATCAATGCATTTCAATAGACAATAGGTGCAGGAGTAGGCCATTCAGCCCTTCGAGCCAGCACCGCCATTCACTGTGATCATGGCTGATCATCCACAATCAGTATCCAGTTCCTGCCTTATCCTCTTAACCTTTGATTCCACTATCTTTAAGAGCTCTATCCATCTCTTTCTTGAAAACATCCAAAGACTTGGCCTCCACTGCCTTCTGAGGCAAAGCATTCCACATATCCACCACTCTCTGAGTGAAAAACTTTTTCCTCAACTCCATTCTAAATGGCCTACCCCTTATCCTTAAACTGTGGCCTCTGGTTCTGGACTCACCCATCAGCGGGAACATGCTTCCTGCCTCCAGCGTGTCCAATCCCTTAATAATCTTATATGTTTCAATCAGATCCCCTCTCATCCTTCTAAATTCCAGTGTATACAAGCCCAGTCTCTCCAATCTTTCAACATATGACAATCCCGCCATCCCGGGAATTAACCTTGTGAACCTACGCTGCACTCCCTCAATAGCAAGAATGTCCTTCCTCAAATTTGGAGACCAAAACTACACACAATACTCCAGGTATGGTCTCACCAGGGTCCTGTACAGCTGCAGAAGGACCTCTTTGCTCTTATACTCAATTCCCCTTGTTATGAAGGCCAACATGCTATTAGCTTTCTTCACTGCCTGCTGTATCTGCATGCTTGCTTTCAGTGACTGATGTACAAGAACACCTAGATCTCATTGTGCTTCTCCTTTTCCTAACTTGACTCCATTTAGATAATAATCTGCCTTCCCGTCCTTAGAACCAAAGTGGATAACCTCACATTTATCCACATTAAACTGCATCTGCCATGCATCCACCCACTCACCCAACCCGTCCAAGTCACCCTGCATTCTCATAACATCCTCCTCACATTTCACCCTGCCACCCAGCTTTGTGTCATCTGCAAATTTGCTAATGTTACTTTTAATCCCCTCATCTAAATCATTAATGTATATTGTAAACAGCTGCGGTCCCAGCACTGAACCCTGCGGTACCCCACTGGTCACCGCATGCCATTCCGAAAGGGTCCCGTTAATCACTACTCTTTGTTTCCTGTCAGCCAGCCAATTTTCAATTCACGTCAGTCCTCTGCCACCAATACCATGTGCCCTAATTTTGCCCACTAATCTCCTTATTGGGACTTTATCAAAGGCTTTCTGTAAGTCCAGATACACTACATCCACTGGCTTTCCCTTGTCCATTTTCATAGTTACATCCTCAAAAAATTCCAGAAGATTAGTCAAGCACGATTTCCCCTTCATAAATCCATGCTGACTCAGACCTATCCTGTTATTGCTATGCAGATGTGTCGTAATTTCATCTTTTATAATTGACTCCAGCATCTTTCCCACCACTGACGTCAGGCTGACCGGTCTATAATTCCCCGTTTTCTCTCTCCCTCCTTTCTTGGAAAATGGGACAACATTAGCCACCCTCCAATCCACAGGAACTGATCCTGAATCTATAGAACATTGGAAAATGATTACCAATGCGTCTACAATTTCTAAAGCCACCTCCTTAAGTACCCTGGGATGCAGACCATCAGGTCCCGGGGACTTATCAGCCTTCAGACCCAACAGTCTATCCAACACCATTTCCTGCCTAATATAAATTTCCTTCAGTTCATCCATTAACCTAGGTCCTTTGGCCACTATTATATCTGGGAGATTGTTTGTGTCTTCCCTAGTGAAGACAGATCCAAAGTACCTGTTCAACTCGTCTGCCATTTCCTTGTTCCCCATAATAAATTCACCCGTTTCTGTCTTCAAGGACCCAAGTTTGGTCTAAACTATTTTTTTCCTTTTCACATACCTAAAGAAGCTTTTACTATCCTCCTTTATATTCTTGGCTAGTTTCCCTTCGTATCTCATTTTTTCTCCATGTATTACCTTTTTAGTTATCTTCTGCTGCTCTTTAAAAGTTTTCCAATCCTCTGGCTTCCCACTCACCTTTGCTATGTTATACTTCTTCTCTTTTATCTTTATACTGTCCTTCACTTCCCTTGTCAGCCACGTCCTCCCCTTACTCCCCTTAGAATCTTTCTTCCTCTTTGGAATGAACTGAATCTGCACCTTCTGCATTATTCCCAGAAATACCTGCCAATGTTGTTCCACTGTCAACCCTGCTAGAGTATTGTTCCATTGAACTTTGGCCAGCTCCTCCCTCATAGCTCCATAGTTCCCTTTGTTCAACTGTAATACTGACACTTCCAATTTTCCCTTCTCCCTCTCAAATTGTAGATTAGAAGTTATCATATTATATGGTCAATACCTCCTAATGGCTCCTTTACCTGGAGGTCCCTGATCAAATCCGGATCATTGCACAACATTAAATCTAGAATTGCGTTCTCTCTGGTAGGCTCCAGTACAAGCTGATCTAAGAATCCATCTCGGAGGCACTCCACAAACTCCCTTTCTTGAGGTCAGTACCAACCTGATTCCTCCAGTCTACCTGCAGACTTCACTGTATGTTTCAATGTACATGTGACAAATAGAGCTAATTTGAACTTTCCTCATAAAGTTACAGATTATCCAACAACTTGGAGAACAAAAAAACGATTTTGAGTATACAGAGGAATAACACAAATGATTGAAATGGTAGCGTAAAAGTCCTTTTATAGAAACCATCAGTACTCTGTCTCTGCCTTCTCTTCCCCACAACTCCCTCTTCTGTCTGCTGGTTTTCTCTTTGTCTTTTGTAGCTGGATCCATTCGTATCATTCATACTTGATGATCTCTCATGATCATCATGTGGAATTGGCCAATAATTAGGGGTGGTTTGGTAGCGTAGTGGTCTGCACAACGTATTACAGTACCAGCGACTGGGGTTCAATCCCTACAGCTGCCTGTAGGGTGACCACATGCCCTTCCTCCGGGTGCCCTGGTTTCCTTCCACATTCCAGAGATGTACGAATTGGGAAGTTAATTGGGTTTTGTAAATTATCCTGTGATTAGGCTAGGATTAAATCGGGGGATTGCTGGGCAGAGTGGCTAGAAGGGCCGAAGGGTCCTATTCTGCACAATATCTCCATCAATAAGTAAATAGATAGGTAGATAATAAATAAACAAACAATCATATAAATAAATACCAGCTTTTATGTCATTCTAAACCAGATATCATAGAATCTGGTCATTTAAAGGACAGTGATTTGAGGCAACAGAGGGGCAGGTGGATATAACAGAAATGATCTGCCTGTAATAGAGGGATATGAACGTCAGCCATAGATGGAAGTGTTCTAAAAACACACACATAGGAAATGTTTCAGAAGGCTATATGGTCAGAGTAAAACTTTGCAAACGTTCTTGCAGATAGTTTTACAATGCTGATCTTTTTTCAATCGAAGTCCACTTCACTATAAATAGTAAATAAAATAAGAGCACCCATCTGTGTTTTTTTATAAGTTCCGTGCTCTTCAAGCTGAGCCCATCTTCACAGCATTACACTGAAGTAGGATTGGATGTGACATTGAGGTGGTCACGTCTGGGGAAAGTGAACTGACCTCGCAACCTTAAAGAAATCCAATGTGATAATGCTTGGCCTGTATAAGTCATTGCAAAAATTGTTTGAAACTGTTGAAGCTTTCATTCCAGTGCAGTCACAAGGAACAAGAAAATATTCTTATTTTGTAAAGGAAAATAATGCAGCTGGTGGAAATTTGAAACTAAAGACAGAGATTGGTGGAAATACTCAACAGTAAGGCAGCTTCTGTGAAAAGAGAAACAGAGTGAAAATTTCAGGCCATAGAGATTTCAACAAAATATTTTATAATCTCTACATTACTAAGTGTGGTACATGGCCAAGTGGTTAAGGCATTGGACTAGCGATCTGAAGGTTGTGAGTTCAAGCCCCAGCTGAGGCAGTATGTTGTGTCCTTGAGCAAGGCACTTAACCACACACTGCTCCAGTCCACCCAGCTGATAATGGGTACCGGCAAAGTGCTGGGGGTTAACCTCGCGATAGACTGGCGTCCTATCGGGGGGGGGGGGGGGGTGGTGGAAGTCTCATACTCTCACGGAAACCGGCATAATCACTGGCCTGATGAAGCATGTGACAGACTTTATCTTTAACTTATAAATTACTAAAATTCTCATCCTGTTTATCTATTTGTTGATTTGTCTGTTTGTGCCCTCAAAATTAGCCCAAACGGTGCATTAAAGCGGCACTTTTTTTGACTAAATGGACATAAAATGTGCTAACTTACAGAATGCATGCAAAGGTCAGGGTTATATTCATATAAAATTGCTCATTTGTCAACAGGCCCTACTTTCCACACCTGATTCCAGCTTTCGTGGAAACCACAACGCGACACCATGACGCATGCGCACAGCTAGCCTCAGTAGCACCTCGCGATGCTCACAGCAGTGACACCAGCCACAGCAAAAGGGCAGGCAGCTCTATTTCGAGCAGTCACATTCTGCTAATCACCATCAGCATGTGCAAGATTGAGACAGATCAAACTGCGACCCATCAATAAGAGATAATTAAATCTTACTAGACAACGGGGTGACCCGTTGGGGCACCCTTTGAGGGAAGGATAGTGCAGTCTGATGTGACCAGAATGAACATTAAATTTTCCTGAATGCTATTGGTATCGCTTTGCTTTGCAAACTGAAGTAGTAAACCTCAGTTTATTAAAGAAGGACGACGCGTAGCAAAGCAAAAATAGCTCATCCTCATTTAATGAAGGACACTTTTGATGGCATCATATCTGGCTTATCTGCCATCCAGGACATCTCAAATGTCCTCTTTCTTTAAGGATCGTGGTTTCCCTTCTGTCATCATCAACGATGCCTTCACCCACTTCTCCTCCATTTCCCGCACTTCGGCCCTCACCCCATCCTCCTGCCACCACAACAGGAACAGAGTTCCCCTTGTCCTCACCTACCACCCCACCAGCCTCCGGATCCAGCACATCATCCTCTGCAACTTCCGCCACTTTCAACAGGACCCCACCACTAAACACATCTTTCCCTCTCTACCCCTCTCTGCTTTCCGCAGGGATCGTTCCCTCCGCGACTCCCTGGTCCACACATCACTCCCCACGGATCTCCCACCCGGCACTTATCCCTGTAAGCACAAGTGCTACACCTGTCCCTACACCTCTTCTCTTGCCACCATTCAGGGCCCCAAACAGTCCTTCCAGTGAGGCAACACTTCACTTGTGAGCCTGTTGGGGTCATCTATTGCATCTGGTACTCCCGGTGTGGCCTCCTCTACATCGGTGAAACCCGACGCAGATTGGGGGACTGCTTCGTCGAGCACCTCCATTCCATCCGCCACAACAGACAGGATTTCCCGGTTGTCACCACTTCAACTCCGCTTCACATTCCCATTCAGATATATCCGTGCGTGGCCTCCTCTACTGGCATGATGAGGCTAAACTCAGGTTAGAGGAGCAACACTTCATATACCGTCTGGGTAGTCTCCAGGCCCTGGGCATGAACATTGAATTCTCCAACTTCCAGTAATACCCTCCCCCTTCCTTCTCCCATCCCTGTTTCACTCTGCCCCCTCCCCCTGCTGCCTATCACCTCCCTCATTGTTCTGCCTCCTTCTACTACCCATTGTGCTTTCCCCTATTCCTTCTTCACCTTTCCTGCCTATCACCTCCCTGCTTCCCCTCCCCCACCCCTATATCTTTCCCCTTACTGGTTTTTCACCTGGCACCTACCAGCCTTCTCCTTCCCATCCTCTCCCCATCTCCCTTATAGGGCCTCTGCCTCCTCCCTCTTCAGTCCTGACGAAGGGTTCTGGCCCGAAACATTGACTGATCATTTCCACAGATGCTGCCCGACCTGCTGAGTTCCTCCAGCGTGTTGTGAGTGTTGCTCTGCCACCCTTGTGCCTCTCGTTGTCATTCTGGAGACATGCAGCCCTTTCATCCCGTCTCTTCATCTCTTCTGCTGTTTGTTGTTTATCTCTGATCCTGGAGACGTGCATGCCTCTCCTCCTCTGTCTCTTCTTTTCTCATTTTTTTTGTCCTGACTCTTTGATCCTGGAGCCGTGCGGCCCTGGCCTCATCCGATTCTTGTTCTCTCCCTCTCCTTGCTGCTTCCCGACAACATTTAGCATCATCTCTTGACCATAATGTCCCCCTTCTCTTTCCATGTGGCATAATTAGGCTGACCATTTTTTTTACCCTAATGATGGATAGAAGATGTGAAGCAGTAACACCAAAGGATGCTGATTCATCTTGATGATGTGGTTGGCGCTCTCCTAAATGGACATGATATAGTCACAGCTGTCTTTTGACTGCAGCAAAGGGTTTCATGGGTGTCTCAGAGTATGTCATTACAATAAGATTTAATTATCTCTTATTGATGGGTGGCAGTTAGATCTGTCCCAATCCTGCACATGCTGATGGTGTTTAGCAGAATGTGACCCTTCGAAATAGAGATGCCCTGCCCTTTTTTGCTCTGGTAGGTGTCGCTACTGAGACTGGCCGTGTGCCTGTGTCGGGCTGTCGCGTCCCGATTTCCATGATGGCCGATCAGGTCTCGGGTTAAAAGGGAGGCTGTTTATTTTGGTGATTGAGAAATTTTATACGAATATATAACCCTGAACTTTGCCTGCATTCTGTAAGCTAGCGCATTTTAATTCGACTTAGCCAAAAAGAGTGCCGCTGTAATGCACCGTTTGTGCTAGTTGGAGGTCACAAACAGATATACAGACAGACAGAGCATGAGAGTTTTAGTAGTATATAGATTGTAATGAAGTACTTCGAAACACCCATCAAACCCTTTGCTGCAGTCAAAGGACAGTGGTGACTATATCACGTCCATTTAGGAGAGCGCCAACTACATCATCAAAGGAAATCAGCATCCTGGAGGCTTTGATGCTACTGCTTAGTATCTTCTATCCAGCATTAAGGTTAAAAACAAATGGTCAGCCTAATTATGCCGCACGGAAAGAGAAGGGGGACATTATGGTCAAGAGATTACGCCAAACCTCTACTATTTGAGACTTCTTCTTCATCATCACATAAAGGGGCCAGTATCTTTCAAGTCATTGAAAACACGATGGAGATATCCTTTAGTCATTCAAAGATGTCTGCAGAGAGAGAGAGAGAGGATTGTTGCAAGCTGACGATCATTGGCAGCAAACTATGGAAAAAGCAGAGAGAACAAGAATGCCCAGAGCAATGAAAGATTTGTTTGTTGTCTTGCTAACAAACACTGAAATCAACAATCCACAGCAATTATGGAACCGGTTCAAGAAAGCAAAGTCTGAAGATTTCTCACAAATGGAGAGGAGAACTATCAATGATCCTAATATCATGATGGATGTGAGGCATCATGGACAAGCTCTTCTGTATTTCCAAGAGAAACTTGAGAACTTGGGCAAAACACCTGAAGAATATAACTTGCTGACACCAAGAAAATGTACAATTACTCAAAGTGCTGGCAATCTGGAATTATTGCGTGAACTGCAATACAATAGAGACAGACAGCAGGAACGTGTTTCACAAATGGAGCCTCCATTGAATAATGAAGTATATGAATATGTCTGCAACTGCTTGGAAAGGAATCTCTCTTTAATGAATTTCATTGATGCACCAGGAGGAACGAGCAAGACATCTATCATCAACTTGATCCTCGCTAAAGTTAGGAGAGATGGTGGTGTTGCTATTGCTGTAGCATCATCTGGTATTGCAGCAACATTGATGCCTGGTGGTAGGACAGTGCATTCAAGATTCAAGATACCTCTCAAGGTCAATGACGGTGCCCTCTGCAAAATCGATACAAACACCAATACCGCAAATTTACTCCAAAATGCGAGGCTTGTTGTCTGGGATGAGCGCTCCATGATTAGGAGTGAGAGCTTCGAAGCCGTGGACCGGACTATTCATGAGGTACGAAGCAAGAATGAGGCCTTCGGGGGTATCTTAACTATTTGCTGTGGAGATTTCCATCAGCTTCGACCAGTTGTGAAAGGAGGAAATTATGCTAATGTGGAGAATTCATGCATAAAAAAAATCCTGCTTATGGAGAAACTGCATCAAGTTTCAATTGAAGAGAAACATGCGATTGAGTGAGGGAGAAGGACGATATTCTGAGTTCTTATTGGATGTTGGACAAGACAAGATTGAGAAAAATGAAAATGATAAAATGGAATTACCTGAAGATATGATTCTGCCAGCAAAATCTATGGAAGGTATGATTCTGCCAGCAAAATCTATGGAAGAATATATTCATTTCATCTACCTGACACTCAGCAATCCTGCAGAACTGTTCTCGAGGAATTCTGTCTTGGTTCCTCTCAATGAAATGATGCAAAAAATAAACTTCACATGCATTAGACGCTTCCTTGGAATCATGAAAGAATACTGTTCCTTCAATGCTGTAGGTGAAGGAGCTAACGCCACTCATTTTCCAACAGAATTCCTTGATTCAGTCGAACTCTCTGGACTGCCAACACATAAACTGGAATTGAAGAGGGGATCTCCCATCATTTCAGTGAGGAATTTGGATCCACCAAGGCTTTGCAACGGAACGCGAATGATGATGGAAGAACTGCACGACAATCTCATCGTAGCAAAGATAAGCATTGGTGCGTTCAAAAATGACATTGTCATGATCCCAGGAATTACTCTCAGTTTATTAGAAGGGGAAGATGTCCCTCTTCCGCGGAGCCAGTTTCCGATACAGTCAGGCTATGACTATACATAAGGTGCAAGACCAAACCATGGAGAATGTGTTGATTTATTTGGAGAAACCGGTATTCCAGCATGGTCAGCTGTATGTGGCTTTAAGCCAGGGAAAAAGAAATGAAAACGTTAGAGTATTCCTGAAGAGTGGCAGACCAACCAGCAATGTTGTCATCAGAAGTGTCCTTCGTTAAGTGAGGAGGATCTATATTTGTCTTGCTTTGTGTCTTTCTTCTTTAATAAACTGAGTTTTTCTTCTTTAATTTCCAAAGCAAAGTGATAGCAATAGCATTCAGGGAAATTTAATGTTCATTCTGGTCACATCAGACTGCACTACCTTTCTTTCAAAGAGTGCTCCAGTGGGTCACCCGGTTGTCTAGTGCTTTCTTAAATCCAAAGTCAAAGACTTCACATTCCTATATTTCACACTTCATCTTTGTTGTTTTCTTGGCTATTTAAACTGCCTTGTCTCCCTTTTAGCATTATTTGCAAGCCTTGGTGTGAGACTATCCAGTTACTTAACCAAACTTTTAAGTTAATGTAAATGGGGATACTTTGAGGCCTTGTATGGATTCCCAACCTCCCATTAATAACAGAATTTTTCCAAACATATTCTAAATAAAAATGACACCTCTTATTTTTGTACTGTTGCTCCTCACTTTTGATCTCTGAACATGAAGATATATTTGAATGCAGTCAATGCAGTAAAAGTTTGATATAGGAATGATAGATTAATGTTAAGAAAAGTGAGATTGGTCTACACTTTTTGGATTCTATAAGAATGTGAGGCGATTTCTATGAAACATAAAAAAATTTCTGTCATCATATACAACCCTAAGATTCATTTTCTTGTACTTGTCACATACCCCGTGACGGGGGTTAAGAAACCAGCAGAGATGGAAAACACTTTGGAGTCTCGTATTGCTATAAACTGCTGATATTTATTAATAACTATGCAATACAGTAATATAAATGTAAAATAGATCAAACAGGTTAGCAATGATTATACATAAAAGTAAGTGTGGAATATATATATGTATGAAAAAACCAAGCTGCTTTAAGTCTGGGAGGGGGGGGGGAGGAGAGAGGAGAGAGGAGAGAGGAGAGAGGAGAGAGAGAGAGAGAGAGAGAGAGAGAGAGAGAGAGAGAGATTGATTGATTGATTGAGATTTCAGGTGAGTTGATGCCATCAATCTTCTCATCGTCCTCTGAAATCCTATACAAGTCACTGACTGTGACTTTAACCAGGGGGACCGGTCTTCTGTGGTGGAGCTATCACCCAGGTGAGGGTGGACACATAGACAACTCCCCACCAGTCAACCCCTTCTCCTTCAAACTGGAATAGCAATTTGGATCGATCCGCCTGATCGATCCTCCGAAACCCACTTTCTCTGCGGGCACAACAATGCTCATTCAGTGTCCAGATCATGTGTCCTGTGTCCTGAGGTCTGTATCATCTCACCTCCCATTTATTTCACCAGGCTGAGCATCATCTGTCATTCAAAGAGTCCCTCCCTCCTTTGTCTGTAGAGGAGTGCACAAGCAGGCAACCTGTCCTTGGAAGTAACATCAATAACCAGCTGAAAATCATAACATCGAGTGTCCATTAATTAACACTGCCTTCGGTCACCATAGCAACCTTCGAGCTGCTCGGTGCTGTCTCCAACTCCAAACTCAGTAAAAATCCAAATTTCTTCCAATGCCTTAAAGTGACAATCCACTGTTAATCTTCGTCTCTCTCTCTCTCTTTTCCAAAAGCAACATATTGGTGGTGAATAAGTCTGTCTCTCTCTCCTTTCCAAACAAACCTTCAATGATAAATGTCTCTCTCCAAACAGTTAATAGGGGCACTCCTGGATCTCCTCACACTCCCCTTCCTCAGGGAAAAAAAAATCGTCAAAGACGATTTTTTTTAAATGTCCATCACAGGGTTTTAAACCATACAGGGAAAAAAGCATCAGATGACAAAGCAAAAATGGTTACACTTTTCATCTTAACATCGGGATAACTAATCAGCTATAACATTGTCAGTACCTTTCACATGTTTGATTTTTTAAGTCACCTTCCTGCAATACTAGACTCCAATTTAACAACCTTCTATTCTTATCCTTCATTTTATTTAGAAACACCAACAGATTGTAACCCATGTAAACCACAAGTGGTCTCTGAGCAACAGAAAGGTTTTGAGGTCTCTGATCATAGGCCTCAAAATATTGTAAAGCCAGAATAAGTGCTAGCAATTCCTTTTCAACAGTTGAATAATTTTTCTGGTGTACATTAAAGTTCTTTGAGAAATAAGCTACTGGATATTCAATGTCATCCACTCCCTTCTGTATCAGTACTGCCCCAGCAGCTTCGTCGCTAACACCGGTTGTTATAGAAAGTGGCTTTGGAAAGTCAGGTGCTTTGAGCACAGGATGATAACACAGGATAGTTTTCAAATGTTCAAACGCCTCCTGGTGAAGGTCACTCCATGCAAACCTTTCACTCTTCCCTAGGAGCTTTGTTAGGGGGAGAGCGATGTCAGCAAAGTTCTTCCATAATTTTCTATAATACCCAACCATTCCTAAAACCCTTCTTAAATCTTTCTTGTCAGTCAGAACAGGAACTTCAGCAATAGCTTGAGTCTTGGCCTGTACAGGAGCCAGCTGGCCTTGGCCCACCACATAACCCAGATATGTAACTATGGCATGGCCAAACTCACTTTTAGCGAGGTTCACAGTAAGATTGGCCTTGAAAGGTTTGGCAAACCGTTTCTCTACAGTTGCAGTATGTTCTTCCCAAGTGTCATTCCAGATCACTAAGTCATTGATATGAACCCCTGTGCTTTGTAATCCTCCAATCACAGAATTGATTATTCTTTGAAATGTTCCTACAGCATTCTTCATCCCGAAGTGTAAAACATTGTATTCATAAAGTCTGGATGGTGTCACAAATGTTGATATCTCTTTAACTCTCTCTGTTAAAGGAACACACCAGTATCCTTTTAACAAGTCAATCTTAATAAGGTATTTAGCCTTCCCCACTCTATCAATACAGTCATCCATTCTCTTTCTTCGTTCTTTCTTGTTTCTAATTTCTTCTTCAACCATTTTACTTTCCTCAAAGTTCACTCTGTGAAGATGCCATTTCATAGGCTGGACTAAATTCATAATGATGTCATTCACTGCAGCTGTGCACCCTTTCAAAACACCAATTAGTCCTTTTATTTATTTTTTCGGCTTTGGGTCCAACTGATGGACCTTATCAATAATATTTTTCAAAACAATGGACTTCTGACATCTTGGTGAGTCTAGATTCAGTGAGAAAACATGTTTTTCCATTCCATTATCAGATTTCACTACTCCATTTTGTACTCCAATAATTCTCACAGCTGCAATTACAGTAAACAAGTGTTTTATTTTGACTCGACCATTTTGTAAACTTTCCTTAGCAAAGTCACAAAGCTTACTAAATCCCTTCCAAAGTTCTCTGAGTAGGGTCAAAGGTCCTTTTGGCCTGTAACTGAACACAGGTTCCAACAAACTACCCTTCACTGCCTTCTGAATCGAATCTCCAACAATAAATAAGAAGAGGGGAACCCCCTCGTTCCTATTTTCCTCATTTCTCACACAATGTGCTTTAATCATGGTCTTAAGAGTTGAGTTGAGCCATTCCAAGGCTCCCTTGGTCTCTGTGTGATATGTAAATGACACCATGTGTTTAGCTTCTAATTCTCTAGCTATCCCCTGGAATGTTCTCGAAGTAAAGTTATTACCCTGGTCAAAATGAATTTCTTTGGGCATACCTACCAGTGTGCAAAACTTACTGTATGCTGTTACCACAGTCTTGGTCTCAATGTTTTCAAAAGACTCTGCTTCAGGGGACCTAGACACAGCACACACAATTTTTAACACATACTGATAACCAGCCACAGTCTTTTGCCATGGGCCCACACAATTCACTACATCATTCCTTAAACTAGGCCAGTAAAATTCCTTCACAATCCTATTCACTGTCTCTCTCACTCCATGATGTCCACTTAAAGGCATACTGTAAGCCATGTTTAAATTTTCAGCCTTGTAACCTTTCAAAACCACCATGTGACTTGCAGGCACTGTGGCTGGTCTCCACTTCCTCATCAACACCCCATCTTTAAGGTAACATCCCACTGACTCTCTCCGAACCTCCTCTCATGTGAGAGCCATCTCCCTTAAAGCCACCATTCCAGAATCTCACTTCTGTTCCTCGATACATTCCTTTCTCAACAAAGACAAATTTTTCTTATACACCCTACCCTTATCAGCTGTACTACCCTCTAAGTCCTGCTGAAATCTGGAAGGTAGAAAAGTCTCTGACACATCATAATAATTTAAACCTCTGGTCTTGCTATTGCAGGTCCCAGTAGCAGCTTTGCTCATCAGCTGAATTGCTGAAACACTCTTATCCTGGAGAGCTGTCAACATGCCTCCATTGTTTACCAAATTCTGCATCATCATCAGGCTGATGAGAATATGAAAGGGGCCAAACAACCTCTTTATCAACTTTCTCCGACCCTCACTACGCCTTGCTTACATCACAGAACACTGAATAACAGTATGACCTTGCAGGTGCTCAAATGTCCAAATAAAATTCAACAAACTAGCACATCCTGTCTCAGCGGGCCTTTGTCCTGCGAGCAGGATCAAAGGTCGTGCAACCAATCCAAACTTTTCCATCACTTTATCCAAAAGTCTAGGAACAGCACTTTTCCCATCACTTCCAGCAACATTGACCTCAACAGGTTCTAAAACACGGTATACTACAAATGACTGCGAATCCTCACATTCCACTGATACCAAGGTTAACCCCTTACTCCCTGAACCAAGATCATCTGACACACAAAAACTGCATTCCCTTTCAACCAAGTCAGGCACCTCAGACCTTAACTGAGCTTCAACACGAGGTTCAGAATCCTGTGAACTCACAGGTACTTCAACAACCTGAACACAGGCAATCGGGACAGCTGCCTCTTCTGGGCTGTCATCACTTGTCCCAGTTTCAAATTCAAGGTCATCTCAAACCTCCCAGCTATTCTCTAGCAAACTCCTTTCTGGAGTAAACTCAACCTCATGGGTTAAAACTTCTTCGTCTGCCTTCTCAACAGACCCCTTCAGGGTAGGGGCATCCTCTGCCACAGGATATGCCCCAACCTCATCAGGAACACAACTTTTAAATTCATCACACAAAACAAGCCCTTCCGAGCTGTAAAAATCATCAGGGTCCGACACCAAACCTCTTTGCTGCAACCTCTCCCTTTTAAATTGTCTCTGCCTTTCTGCCATGTGACCTTCACGTTGCCATTTCTCCCTCTCGAGCTGTCTCTGTCTTTCTGCCTCTTCTCTCTGTTTCTCTGCCTCTCTGGCTTCTCTCTTGAGCTGTTTTAATTTCAGATCATGCTCCCTCCTTAATATTTCCAACAGAAACTGAAGCTCATCCTCAGTAGGTTCACCTTCCTCGAACAACTCTAACGCCTCCTCATCAAATGTTCCCTTATCTATATAATATTCAACTATCTTCCTTTGAATTTCTACCTTACTCACACCCTTCTTTAGCTCAATTCTCAATTGTTAGCAATGTCCCGCAACTCATACTTTTTAGCAAACTTCAAAGTCACCGGGTCTGGTGATTTCAGAAAGTCTCTGACACCCATTTCTGCTGTTTTTCCACACAACCAAATCAAAGGAATTTTTCCCCAATCAATTAAACCAGCCTCCCGACCAATTTGTTCATATCGCGGACGCAGGCCCCAATTTATGTCACGTACCCCGTGACGGGGGTTAAGAAACCAGCAGAGATGGAAAACACTTTGGAGTCTTGTATTGCTATAAACTGCTGATATTTATTAATAACTACGCAATACAGTAATATAAATGTAAATAGATCAAACAGGTTAGCAATGATTATATATAAAAGTAAGTGTGGAATATATATATGTATGAAAAAACCAAGCTTCTTTAAGTCTAGTGGTAAAAAGATACAGTCTTACGATGTTGAGTAAAGTTCAGTTCAGTTCGTGGTATTTAGTTGAGTAGTGATGGAGAGAGAGAGAGAGAGTGAGTTGAGTCTTCAGGTGAGCTAATGTCACCGATCTTCTCGTCGTCCTCCGAAATCCTTAACAAGTCACTGACTGTGACTTTAACCGGGGGACCGGTCTTCTGTGGTGGAGCTATCACCCAGGCGAGGGTGGACACATAGATAACTCCCCACCAGTCAACCCCTTCTTCACCGATGGAATAGCAATTTGGATCAATCTGCCTGGTCGATCCTCCGAAACCCACTTTCTCTGCAGGCACGACTATGCTCATTCAGTGTCCAGATCATGTATCCTGAGGTCTGTATCATCTGACCTCCCATTTATTTCACCAGGCTGAGCATCAGCTGTCAGTCAAAGAGTCCCTCCCTCCTTTGTCTGTAAAGGAGAGCACAAGCAGGCAACCTGTCCTTGGAAGTAACATCAACAACCAGCTGAAAATCATAACATCGAGTGTCCACCGCCTTCGGTCACCATAGCAACCTTCGAGCTGCTCGGTGCTGTCTCCAACTCCAAACTCAGTAAAAATCCAAATTTAACTTCCAATGTCTTGAAGTGACAGTCCAACTGTTAATCTTCATCTCTCTCTCTCTCTTTTCCAAAAGCAACATATTGGTGGTAAATAACTGTCTCTCTCTCCTTTCCAAACAAACCATCAATGATAAATGTCTCTTTCCAAACAGTTAATAGGGGCACTCCAGGATCCCCTCACATACTCAACAAATCCATACTCCATTGGTTGCAGGAGCATTTCAATGATGGGGCAAGTGCAGTTATCCCCTTTGGTTTAAGAGCCTGACGGTTTAGGGCTAATAACTGTTCCTGAGCCTGGTGGTGTGAATCCTATCCTGAGTTTGCTGGACTTTCTTCCTGACGGCAGCAGTGAGAAGGGCTCATGTCCTGTGTGGTAGGGGTCCCTGATGATGAACACGGCTTTCCTGTGACATAATTTCATGTAGATGTGCTCAATGGTTCGGAGAGCTTTGCCCATGATGGACTGGGCTGTATCCACTACTTAAAGAAAGGTGCAATAGAGCTAGTAGAATATAAAACAGGGCAGCAGGATACAATGTAACTGATGGATGAATATGAAATCTGTGATTTCAGCAAGTAAAGAAAATAGATCATGATGCAATTAAGGGAACATATTTAACAGAATTTACTACAAGGCTTAAGAAAATCTGCCAAACAGAGTTCAATGGTAAAAACATAACAAAGGCAATAAACACTTCTGCTATACACATATCAATATATCCTTTTTGCATAATAATTTGTCCAAAACTGATCTGGAAAATTTACAAAGAAAAATAAGAACTGAAATGACAAATTTTAGAACACACTGTATACTAGAACACATAGATTAACACTACCTTGGACAGAAGGAGGAAGAGGAGTAACAGACATAACACATTTCCACAATAGTGAGATGAAACTTCTGAGGATATATTTCCATCAACAAACAAAGAATTCAGCTCTTTACATGAGCATACACAATTCTGATAAGAAGAACATGTCACTATACTTAAATGAAAGCACAACCCAGAAAAATGAAGAAATTGTCACTACAGAAGAAAAATTTAACCAATTCAAGAGCATGGCCCTCCAAGGAAGATGATCTAAGCAGACTAGATGTTGACAAGGAAGTGGCTCGGAGTTGGAGACCTCTTCCCAGATACAGTGGGATTCCCTGTGTCAATACAAGACTAGGTGGTTAACACAAAATATATTGTCAAAATACATAATAAAAGACTCACAAATTCAAGATGACAAATGTAGAAAATGCCAAAAGAAACCAGTAACAATCCAACACATTACAAGATCCTGCAACAGTTTAACTCAATCTGATTACTTACAGAGTCACAGTCAAGTGGCAAAACCATTCACCAAAACCTTGCTTTAAAATACAAACTCATGGAAGACACAATATATTACTGATTCAACTGGAACAAGCCTGATCCAGTTTTAGAGCGAGAGTCCTGCACATTATATTTTGACTGATACATTATTATAGATAGGACAATCTATAATAACCAGCCAGATATAATATTACAGGACAAACTAGCAAGAACAACTTATTTAATAGATATAGCCATTCTAAACACCGATAACACACAAAAATAAGTGAGTGAAAAACACCAGAATTCTGCTGATTTAAAAGAGGGAATTGAAAGACTATGGAACATGAACAGGGTTTACATTGTCCCAAAAGTAATATCTGCAAGTAATGTCATTCCAAAGTCACTACACAATAGCATTAAGCAATTAGGCCTACACAGCAATATTTATATGTCTCCAGATAGCTACAATACTAAACACCACTATAATAGTCTGAAAGTTCCTAGTAATTGAGAAATAAGTGAGCTTGGCTATGCCGTTACCTCAGATTTTACCAGCTTCAGCTGAGAAAAAATAAATAATAATAATATCAGGATCTGTAATTTCAATTAGAATTAATGGCCGGCAGCAAGCTTTCTGTGTTCTTTTATAAGCTGAATTTTGAGTGTGTCTCCCATAGTTGCAAGTCCTGGATTCAGATTTATTATCGCAGTAGAAATGTTTCAGAATAATTCAGCATAAGCCTAGACAGAGTGAAATGGAATTCCAGAAGTGATGTTTGATGCAGAGAAGTTAGTAAATCAAATGCCTTGTGCAAACAACAGAGGACAAACTACTCTGATGTTGTTTTGTGGACACTGACACAACTGAGATCCTCGAGAAATTTGTAGTTGTGTCCCCGAACCCAGCCATTGAACATTTTTATGTCTACAGAGCAACAGCAATAGTTTATGAGCTAATACTACTGATGTACTTAAATGTGTGTGGAAAAATGTGTTTTGTGTGTGGATTTCTAAGTATCAAATCTTGCCGCAGGCAGAGTACAGAATGTAGTAATTCAAAAGATCTGTAAATGAGTTGAAAAGCTTTAAGAAGTAAAGACAATCCACCAAGTTTAAAAATTCAATGCAAGGGCTAATGTACTTCATATCACCATTGCTATTATCACTGAGAATATTCTGCAGCCCTTCTGCTCATAAAAATTGCAAAACATCAATGTAATAGAAATAAAAGTGTGCTTGTAGAACAAACTGTTTTTTTCCGCAATAATTCTTGTCCCTGACCTGTGAAGACAGAATGATGTAGCACTGACATTACGCTAAATGATTCTTGTTGTTAGTTTTTCATTGGGTCTTAATGATGTTTTCTGCTATTTTCTGCAGCAGGCATTATGTTGCATGGTAGTCCTCATCTGAGCTGCGGTTATTGTACGTTTTGTATTTCTGGCATGCGAAAGCAAACTCCGAAATATTAAAGATATAATATTTCTGTCCCACAACACCCACAGGAGTCAGAGCAGCACAAGGCAAAGATGTTATAGAAGACTCGTGAACATCAGCCTCAATTACCTCAGGGTGTGTGTAAAGGTCAATAAGCAACTAGCTGTTCATAATGGAAGAAGAATATATGAAAGGACTGGGGTTAATCAGGGAAGCTTTCAGCTGAATAAACATCAAGCTTCAGGAATACTTTAAGTCAACACACAATCCTGAGGGTATTCAGGGCAATGATACTATACAATGTCTATGTCATTTATATTTTTCTGCTGGTGCCCTGTAACTATGACTTCTATGAAATTTGTGCACAGACCCAGACTAGAGTGTTCATTAAATAGCTTCATGATTGCACTTTGTTTTTGGTCCTCCTGGTATAATGCAGCATATTGGCTGAATTACAGAATCCAGGAACTGGTAACATAGATTTTAAGGGCACACATTTGAATCCCAACATGTCATCTGCAGATTTTGTATATGAAATTCCAATGTATAGGAACATAAAAGGCTACAGAGTGCTGGACTTGGCCATTTCTATCATGCATACATACAGCTCTCTCCACCGTTGAGGATATCTACAAAAGGTGATTTATCTGAAAGATGGCGTCCATCATCAGGGAACCCCCACTGTCCAGGTCACATGCTTTTCTCGTTGCTGTCATCAGGCAAGAGCCTGCAGATCTATACTTCAAGGTTTGACAATAGCTTCTTCTCTATTGTTATCAGATTCTTGAACCAGCCTAAAAACCTTAATCATCTCAGATTATATTTCCTTCCACTTTCACTCATATCATATTATACTTCACTTACTGTGTTGTGTAATTTATGTATAATTTATATTAATTTACTTTCATTTAATTTATACAAAACCTAATTTTCATGGTATTTATGCCTTGAGTATATATGCTTTCAACAATAAGTTTGAACTTGAAGAGAATTAAGTTATTAAACAAATATGAAATGAAAAATGTGTCATGGTAACCATGGAATTTCTGGATTGTTGAAAATATTCAGCTCATTCATGGTTGTTTTCAGGAAGTCAAATCTGTCACACCTACTTGGCCTGACCAGCGGGTGATTCCAAATGCACCGATATGGTAGTAGTGTATACTGAGCTGTGCAGTTTATTATGTTTGCTTGCATCGAGTTGCAATACTTACCAGCAGTTAATCAGCAGAAGTGAGGATTAGAGAAGAATAAATGTGACCACACAATCATATGGCTCAGTGTCCCTTCTATTTCATTATAACTATAGTTAATACCACGGCAATGAGGTAGAACTGACCTGAGCTGGGTACCGCAGATTGTCTTGTACATTGTTTTGGGATGCGTGAGTAACCACCAATGTTTATTGTAATTAAAGTTTAGATTATTCTCACTTAATAATGCATGCATTAAGAAATGACGCAATATTTTTCCAGAATGATATCACAGAAACACATGACAGACTGACTTAAAAACTAACAAAAACCACGTAATTATAACATATAGTTACAACAGTGCAAAACAATACCGTAATTTGATAAGAACAGACCACGGCATGGTAAAAGTCTCAGAGTCTCTCGAAAGTCCCATCATCTCACGCAGACGGTGAACTTCCAGCGCTGCCAGCTTGCCGATGCAGCACACTGGAAGCATCCGACTACAGTCCGACTCAGAGCCTCCGACCAGTTCTCCGACACTAAACACCGAGCACCATCTCTGCCAAGCGCTTCGACCCTAGCCCCGGCAACAGGCAATAGGCAAAGCTGAGGATTTGGGGCCTTCGTCTCTGGAGATTCTCGATCGCGCAGCGGCAGCGAAGCAGGCATTTCAGAAGTTACTCCAGGTGTTGCTCCGTGCTTCTCACGGCTGTCTCCATCAAATCCGGATTGTGCACAGCCCCTAGTTAACACATAATCGATATCATTCGGGACAGCTGCGCACACTGCGTCTCACCGCCATCTTCTCCTCCCTGCTTTCGTGGTAAACTAAAATTGCAGAGAAGTAAAATGCCATCTGGGCAGGGATCCAAAGAAAATTTTAATTGTTGTTTGGAATTCTTTGAATAGAGTTTATTTGCAAAATGTTATTGCAGATGAGAAAAAGGGAAATATATTCATCACTATATTGGATTTTTTAAAAGTTTTCTTACACCAAAAATATTGCTGCATTTGTCTTGGCAAAATATATTTCACATGAAAGTCAATTCTCATTGCAGTACACTTCAGAGTTCATCATTGAATCGAGGCAAAATGGTAGTTCTTGCTGACAAAAACATTGCATTAAAACATCTAGCAAGCTCCTCTGATTTGTTGGGTTCTTAACTGAGGCCATCAGGAATAGTTTGTTCATTGTCTGTACGGATGCTCAGCATAAACTATTGCAGTCATAAGACATTTGATTTTTAAGTCAGTACGTGTCTGTGTATTGGCTTTGGACCTCGCCTGTAAGTGTGCCAAAGAGACAGTAAGCTATTCTAACTTAACCTGAAGCACTTATCAAGAAAAATTACACTGCACCAGAAGGCAATGGAAGTGCCAAGACATGGATTGGGGCTCCTCCATCATAGCAGAGCTCTTGGATGATTGCATCAGGTAAGCTGCTAAAAAGTATGAATAACATAGGAAAGTTCAGAACATGCTGATCTTGCAGGGGACTTAATTGACACTAAAGAGAATTCTGAACTAGAAGAAGAGTGATTTGTGTTACTAGTTGCTTTTGCAACTCAAAAGAGTAGAGACAAAATTTCTCTCTAGGAAATTCTGTGAGCATGCAGCTCGGCATTGGGACATCACTTGTCCCAAGGTACATAGACAGAGAGATGCTGTGATGTGAGAGAGCAATCACTCAGTCACCTCTTATTGTATAGAAGAAACATAATTCGTAAGACAATCAAGTTCCATTGAGGGATAGGCACATTCATAGAATCTCATTCTGCTGAAAATTATGGACATGTGATGTTGGCATCAGAATGTATGGTGACACTTTTGGGCTGTCAATACATCCTTAGGCTATAGAGTCATAGAGTTATTATAGAGAAATACAGCACAGAAGCAGGCCCTTTAGCCCATCTAGAACATGCGTACCCCAATCGATCTGCACTGGGCCCATAGCTCTCCATATTCCTACTATCCACATACCTATCCAATCTTCTCTTAAACATTGAAATTGAGCTCACTTGTGCTGGCTGCTCATTCCACATTCTCACAACTCTTGGAGTGAAGAAGTGTCCCCTCATATTCACTTTAAACTTCTCACCGTTCACCCTTAACCCATGTGCTCTGGTTGTGGTCCCACCCAACCTCAGTGGAAAAAGTCTGCTTGCATTTACCCTGTCTATACCCCCCATAACTTTATATACCTCTATCAATCTCCTCTCAATCTTATACATTCTAAAGTCAACAGTCCTAACCTATTCAATCTTTCATTATAACTCAGGACCTCCAGACCCAGCAACATCCTTGTAAAATTTCTCTGCACTCTCTTAACCTTATGTAATGCCCTGGTTAAGATTTCTACCTGCTATGCAGAAGGTATTTGATTTCAGCTGTTTTCTGCAAAAGCATGGTGTCCTGCTGGTAGAATGTTTTGGTTTTGGCTAGAGATAAGACGCTATATTTTTCAACTTAGGAATGTTGTGTCTTCGACTCAGGATAGTGGGATTGGGAGACAGTTCCAGAGAGAGTGGAATGGAGAGAGTTTTGTGATGGACAGTAGTCTGGTTTGGGATCTTTTGTCAGGAGCTGCAGAGCAGGACAGAAGGGAAGATGCCTCAGAATGCTATTGGAAAGAGAGTCCCCATTACACAAAGTGCTTTGTACAGATTAATGGCTCCAATGGCCAATACTCCTGAGGGAGGGCAAGGTTGTTCAAGATCAAATTTGAGGGAAGTTTGGAATGTGGCGTATTGTGTCACAATGACCATGGATCCAGCGCATAAGTAAAAGATGACTCCAGTATGAGCTCCAGTGGTTATTGAGCACATTGGACTGGCTTATCTGCAATGAGCCCTTTTATTTATTTTCTTTTTTTCTTTCCTATTAATTATCTGATAAAACTTATAAATATACTTTATAATGCTGTATGCCATCTGTTATTCCTTGCTGACTGACAACTGTGTATGGGCAGCATTTACACAGCATTCACTCAAATCTGGGAGCATGACAATGTTCCTTTTTGGTTGAACCCCAGATCACACCAACCCTAGATGTATATTGCCTCTGAACAGTGGCATCCTCACTACTGCATCACGGGGCTGTTAACCGAGTTAGCTATTGAGCCAAAGTGGCATCTGAGACCAGTGAGGGGGTTACATTTATGGTGGCTTCATGTGGTGAATGCGGCTTGAATGCTATTTTAGGATTGACCAAGCTTGAGTTTAAACTAGTGTTGGTGAAAGTGATTAAGGTACTTTATTATGGACGCTGCAGGGATTAAGGGTTGGTGCGATTCAAAGAGATTATCCACAAATAATGCTTGTGCTCTGAGTGGGGTGGATATCTGAAGTCCCGATGAACTTGTTACTCAGAGTGCTGAGTTCTGTAAAAGTCTTAGATAAGGTTACACTGATTGAATAACATTTCGGCCAATCAGCCGGCAAGGGTGTTGAGTTAGTCCAGACTAGCAGTGATGTGACTGAAGTCATGCTGCCCTAAACATTAGGAGATGCTGGAGAAGTGGGGTCATAGGCAGTCCATATTTTTAGAGAAGCGGGGGAGGTAGCTGAAGGCAAAGACTTTAAGGGCAAGCTGATCTTGTTTCTGCAAAGTGAGGGAAAAAGAGTTGTCTGATGTGAAAGGTCTAATGGGTCCTTCAGTGGTTGATTAAATTCTGAGCAGATTTTGGCTATTACATCACTGGTTGATAAATGCTGAAGTTATTGCAGGCTGGGAATGTTCTCTGAAGTCAAGGCCACACCCAATGAGGAAGAAGAATATGAGCCTTAGTCGGAGCAGACATCTTAGTTACTGGATATGCGGCAGTTCTCAGGTAATATGAAAACAAACAGACTGTTCAAGAGTTCAACAGGTTTGGTGGTTGATATAATGATGTTCCTAAAGGCAGAAAACCCATTAGCCACATTAACAAATTACCTGGAAGCTCCGGAAGATGCTTTTGGCACTGCTGAAAGCACCAACAGTTTTAGGATGAAGTTTAGGCACACATTACAGGAGGGAGGAGAGATGATGCCTGCCTATGTTTTCAGACTGGAGAAACTGCTGCATAGTTTGTGCCACAGAGGGGGCATTCAACTGGCTGAGAGAAATTGCTTGAAGATGGCGCAGTTTGTGAAGGGTGCACTGTCACATGACATGATTGCTCTATGGATTCAACTGACCTGCAAGATGCACCCTCCTCCATATTTTTACTGAGACATTAGAGAGGAGGAAAACAAGATTGAAAACCGGGACATTTCCAAAAGCTGAATAGTGTCTTCAGTGGTAGCCTCTGCTGCTAAAATGACCCTTAATGCCACAGAGATTGAGCTTTTGAGGAATGAGTTGGAAAACGTTCTAGCTGAGCTGATTTGATGGATGCCTGCTAATATTTCAGCTAAACATGATGGATCCATTGGGAAACCTGACTCACCTGTATGACTTACAACACAGCGAACTGCTGCTGGAAAGGGTTTCTCGACAGGAGTGTTGACCAGTATTTTCTATTACAACTGTGAAGATGGACATTTCAAGCGAGACTGTGAGGGGCAGGAAAATCTTTGAAGAGTATGTCAGCAGTTAATTAAACAGAGAAGAAAAGGGGCAAAACTATGGAGGGGCTCAGTAAAGGAACAGGATGATGCCTCAGAGAGGATACATTCCAATCACTGTATCAAGGGAAATACTAAAGTGCAAAACACTATTCCTGAAGGTCTAGTGGGACCAAACCCTAATGAATCTGTACAATCTGAAGGTATTTCTGCTAGAGTCATACTTGACACAGTTACTTTACTCTACAGATCATTTTACAACTGGTACTTGATGCTTTTATCATTTATGCCACTCAGTGCACTTGAAATTTGGGAGCTTAGTACTGATGAGTATCAGTACATCAGTTACTTGTCGTGAAACTGGAGTTTTTGGAAGCAGATAGATGTTGGAGTAACTGGGACTATTGACACCCTAGTGTTAGTCTGCCTGGATTCTTTTGAAAAGGGTGACACTTCCATTCTTGTGGGAACAAATACTTCCAGTGTGAGAAGGCTCAAGAAAACATGCAAGAAGAGGATTGGAGAAAACTTTTTGAAAACTTTGCCCACTCACCCTGTGTTCAGAGCTACTTTTGAGAAGGTGCAAGTTCCTCTGACGCAGGTTGATGAGCAGAAACAAGAAACCTGTCATGTTACATCCTGGAGGAGTAGCTGAGTGATGGGGATCCCCAAATTTGCTAGATGCCCAATGCCTCGGCCAGCCAAGTGGATGCACCTCATGATCAGGAAGAAGAGTCACACTTACCTGCAGGAAATCTGGTGAGACCTGAACTGTAGATATCTTCAGCTGTCTACACAAATAGGATGACAGTAATTGTCAGGATGACCTCAGACATGTGATGCTGATTGCCCCTCAGTTTACTGTAATGGTAATGTCTAGTTTTCTGGGGGAACTGGAAGAGAAACAATCTCCTGGATCAAGGAAGCTGACCTCAAACTCATTCAGTTTTGGTGACTTACCAATACACAAGGAATGAAAAAGGAGATTAACTGAGAAGATGTTGGAACGTGAAGATGTCTTTTCTACTGATGAGTAGATGTTGCTTACTCCAAGAGTACTTGCCATACTATTAAAGTGATTGAGCCTACCTCTTTTTGAGAGAGAACTTGCCTGTAGGCACCTGTTATTTTTACCTTTTATTCTGATTCTATACCTTTTATTTTTGAGAGTACAAGCCTTGTACTCTCAAAAATTTAGTTTTTGAAGACTTCCCACTTTCCAATACACCTTTGACAGAAATCAGCCTGACCCAATCCACACTTGTCAGATCATTTCTGATACCATCGAACTTGGCCCTTCTCCAGTTTAGAATCTCAACCCACGGACCAGACCTATCTTTTTACATACTTATTTTGAAACTAATGGCATTGTGGCCATTGGATGCATAACGTTCCCCTAACTTCTGTCATCTGCCCTGTCTTATTGCCTAATAGCAGATCCGGTATCATCTGTTCTCTCACTGGGACTTCTGTGTACTGATGAATGAAACTTTCCTGAACACACTTGACAAACTCAATCCCATCTAGTCATTTTATGGTATGGGATTCCCAGTCAATATGTGGAAAGTTAAAATCATTTATGTACTATAACAACTTTATGTTTTTTGCAACAGACTGTGATCTCTCTACAAATTTGTTCCTGTAGATCCCTAGAACTGTTGACTGGTCTGTAATATAGGCCCATTAATGTGGTCATATATTTCTTATTTCTCAGTCCCACCCATAATACCTCACTAGTCATGTTTTCCAGTGTGTTGTGATGCAGCACTGCTGTGACGTGACTAGTAATGCCATCCCTCCAGGTTGTTTTGTTTAACGTAAGTGACACATATCACTGTATGTTTCAATGTACATGCTATTTATAAATAAATCTGAATCTGAATCCTGTTCTTGTCATCAACCTCCATTACTGTGGAGTTTATGTGATAATGGCCTTTGAAGTGGGAGATAAGGCTGCATTCTGTTAGCTGGCAACAAATCTATAAACTGGTAGAATAATCCACCAGACTTGTTCTGGCATTTTACAGTGTATTTCAGACCAGGAATTAGTAACTGCTGTGATCTATTTTGATGAACACATTCACATTTATGTGAAGGGAAGTTTAATCCTTTCAGTGTGTATTAAATTTAATTGTGCAATTTGTTGAGTTTGTCTGCTTTGTTTAGCCCTGACGCTGGCTTACCAACAATTCTCCAGCAAGGGAAAGCAGGAAGGAAGAAAAAAAAGTGGTTGCACACAGCTGAACAGCACATAGCAGAGTCTGCCTCTCTTTTGTAGAGTCATGGAGCTGTACAGCATGGAAATAGGCCCAGTTTTCCATGCTGTCCAAAATGCGTAACCAAGCTAGTCCCAGTCACTGCCATTCAGTCCATACCCTTTTAAAGCTTCGGAAAAAGCTTTCCCAACAATGGAAAGTGGTTATTGTACCTGCAAAGTTACATTATTTATAGATTATGTATTATTAATCAGTTATTGAGGCAATGGTTGAACTATGTTCTGTAAAGGCCTTTTAGCCATTCAGTTCAATGGAAGCTTGGAAGTGAGAATAAATGCTGGCTTTGCCAATGAAGTCGGTGTCATTTGAATGAATAATTAAGACATATTATAAACAATAACACACCAAACCTCTCTACGACATCGAACACTAGCCATATCTGAACAGGAGCAACAATAGTTGATACTTTCTCATTTGTTAAACAATGTATTTGCCCTGGTTGCATAGTAATTATACAATCTGTTCCATCTTTTCTTAACCAGACTGTGTTAACCTGCATTGGTTCTGATAAAACAAGAATATCAGTATGATGCTGTATTGTATGTAGTGGGCATTTTTAGTTTGGCCAGATGCACATTGTTTTGCAGAACCCCTGCATATCATCAGGCCTCTGCATCTTTAACAGAAATGAGTTCTTGTCCTTCTGCTTTTCCTCTGTCACTCAGCAACAGTCTGTCAAATACTCCACTTACTGAGAAGAGGTAAAAAGGAATCTGCCTTTGGCTATCGGCACTGACTCACTGCCTTAAAATGGAATTGCTCCTCCAACTCAAATTATGTTCTACTTGCACTGTGCACAGTGTTTATGCATTATTTGCAGTTTTAGCTCCTGCCATCATACTACGCTCACCCTCTCATCAAAACCATATTCTTTCAAGGTTCCATTCCCCAAATGTCTGGCTCACAGATTGGAGTGAGTAACTGAACTCCTCTTTCCCACTTGCACTGTCTTCTGATGTCCACTCATAGTAGGAGGTCTTCTGTGCCCTGCTTTTATCTTCTGATGCCTGAACTAAACTTATATTCTGATGTATTGGGGAAACTGCAGCAACAAACTGAATAAGGATGCTTAATCTCTCAGATACAACATCATTCAAACTTTGCAGAATTAGTTGTACTGTCCTGTCCGTGGAGCTGGTGAGCCAAGTGAACCATTTATTGACCTAAAGTGTTAGGTTTCTCTTATACATGTGCTATAGAGTATGACATTACTCATTTGGACTTTAACAGTCAGGGAAGCTCACCTGTTCTTTAGAGCAGCTGCCCAGCAAGAGCTCAAGTCATGGTGCATACAATTTTGCACTAATTAACCTTGTAATGTGGTGCTTTAAACTTATAGCATCTCCAGCAATTAGATTGTACTCTATTGTACAGATAATAAACTACAAAAATTAGTAGTGTTACTGATAGTGACAGGAGATATCTCTGACAACAGAATGATATTGATGAGTTGGTAAGTTAGGCAGGGCAATGGGAGATGGAATTTAATCCTGAAAATTGTGAGGTGATATACCTTAGGAGGACCAATAAGTCTAGGGGATCAGCATTCTAGTACTGTGTCTGGAGTTTGATTGTTCTTCCTGTGATGACACAAGTTTCTTTGGTGTGCTCAGCTACCCCCTACATTCCAATGATGTCTGGGTTGGTGTATTATTTGACCACTAAATTACCCCTTGTATAGTGACTGGTGGAATTATAATGTATGTGTAGCTAATAAGTACTGAAGTGCAAGGAGATTTTGGATGTAGATGCGCAAGAATCCTTGAAAGTAGTTATGGTATGTAAAAATGCAGAAGGAATTGCTGCCTTCATTAACTAATTCATGGAATGGGAACATGACAGCTACAGTATATAAACATTAGTAAGACCATGTCTAATATACTGTGTGTCATTCTGGTTGGCACACGGCAAGAGGAATGAGACTGCATTGGAAAGAGGGCAATAGAGATTTACCAGGATGTTGCCTGGAATAGGAGTTTCAGTAATGAGAATGGTTAGGTAGTCTGGGTTTGTCCTTCTTGCATTGGAGGCCAAGTGTAGACCTGGTTGAGCTATACAGAATTATAAAGAGCATAGATAGGAGAAACAAAGGTATTCCTACAACAATCAGGAAATACTCAGATAAGCAATTGAATCTCCAATGCAAAGATGTCTTCAGGCCAAGCACTGGAAAGTGAGATTTGGTATAGAAAAGATCTTGATGGCTGCCACAAACTTTGTTGGATTGAAGGGCCTAGCCATTACTTTATGACTTGTAGCTCTAGCGTTCTGCGCTCAATCCTGACCTCTAGCACTGTCTGTCTGGAGTTTACTTGTTCTTCCTGTGACTACTTAGATTTCCACCGAGTGTTCAGTTACCTCCTATATTCTAAAGATATATGGGTTGGTGGAGTATTTGACTACTAAATTTCACCCAGTATAGTGACTGATAGAATTATAATGGATGTGGAGAGAATAGTTTGCAGGGAGACAAGAGTGGCTGCAGAATCTGAAACAAGAACCAAACTGTTGGAAGAATTCAGCAGCTCAAGTTGTCACAATGGGGTACTGAGAACAGACACAAATGCAAGACACAGACACTGAAGTACAAGGAACAGGACTTGACTAGAGTAGGGACGTGACAGGATTCAGTCCAGTAGCAGGGACAAGAATGCAGAATTGAGCTAGAGGAAGTGGGGCCAGGACTAAAAACCATGGACTAGGAGACAAGGCTTCGACTCCGAGCCAGAGACCAGACAAGGACCCAGAACCTTGGACTTGCCTCGGCCTCAGACCCCAGAACCAGGCAAGGACATGACATGGCTTCAGGACAGGACGTGGCTGGGGTCTAGTGGCCTGACTTGGAGACAGGCTGAGATCTTTGCTCTTCAGGTTTGAGGCTGGGGTCTGGGTTCTTGGAGCTCGGCCACGGGATCCTCGAGGCTCCGGTTCTTGGAGCTCGGCCACGGGATCCTCGAGGCTCCGGTTCTTGGAGCTCGGCCACGGGATCCTCGAGGCTCCGGTTCTTGGAGCTCGGCCACGGGATCCTCGAGGCTCCGGTTCTTGGAGCTCGGCCACGGGATCCTCGAGGCTCCGGTTCTTGGAGCTCGGCCACGGGATCCTCGAGGCTCCGGTTCTTGGAGCTCGGCTGCCAGCTGGGGTCTGGGATCCTGAGCTTGCGGAGGCTATTAACTCAGAGGCTGGAACTTGGAGACAGAATGGGAATTGTACATTAACATAGAGCCAGGACTTATCCTTCAAAAAGCCAGGACTCAACATTAACATGACACCAACATGAGACAGGACAGTACATAGACATAGAGCCAGGACTTATACTAGACAAGTCAGGACTCAACCTCTCCACACCAAGGTGGGACAAGTCCACCTGTTGGGTAACAACAGAACAGCCAGACTTACCCAACAGAGGCAAAGACAAGACATGTCCCCCCACAGGGCAACAACAAAACAGCCTGACTTACCCTACAGAGGCAAGGACAAGAAGAGCCAAACACCAAAGAATGACAGACAGTTCCATCTCTGCTCCAGGGAAGCTCCAAGTCTCAGTTCAGCCAGCAACCTCAGCTGGCTACAGAAACAGCCAGATCCCTACCTAGCTTGGAGTGGTTAGCAGCCACTCAGCTGGCCCAGGAAACAGCCAAATCCATACCACAAGCTCCAACTACCAACAGCAAGGCTCCATGAAGCAATGGTACTCCAACACAGCCAAAAGATGGCAAGTGGTCACACTCGCCTTCCACCAGCAGGTTACTCCCAGGTGATCTTGACAAGACAAACCAGCAGCCCAGACTGAACCCCAAGGCTACTTAAATTCCAAGCCCAAAGATGGGAATCAGGTGCCAATGATTAACTCAACCAAATGAGGGACAGCTGGAAGAACCGGAGTCATGAGTCCACAGACCGGACCGTGAACCGGAATGCGGACTTCACAGACCGGACCATGACACAAGCAGCATCTGTGGAGCAAAAGGATAACAGACATTTCAGTGGAGAGCCTGTATCAGGACTGAGAGCGCAGGGGGGGAGATAGCCAGTAAAAAGAGGTTAGAGAGACGGGGGGAGATAGCCAGTAAAAAGAGGTTAGAGGGACGGGTGAGACAGAGATTAGCATGTGATAGGTGGAACCAGATGAGAACAAAAGGTGATCGGCATGTGGGGGAGGAGAGAGCTTGAGTGGGGAGATGATGGTTGGTGGTAATAGGTAGAGACAGAAAAGGGAAGAGAAGGAACAGATGGTGTCTGCTGTGGGGAGGGGAGGGGAGAATGGAAAGAGAGAGAGAGACTAGAAGGTAATGTGGAAACAAAAGCTACAGATGTGGAATCTAGCAAGAAGGGTGATAATAATTTAAAGGGAAGTTTAATGTGAGAGTGTAAAAATGTAACAATACAGATACACCATCTATAATATACACAGTCCAATATCCCCTGCCCTAATGGACCTGCCAAGAAACTTGCTATCCCAGAGATCTTAGAGCAACCAATATCTCTGAGTGTCTCTGAAGAGGTGGTTGAGTTAACAATGAAAATCATTACATTGTGCAGCAGTTGCCTTGGGGGTATGAAACTGCAAAAAAGGGAAAGTATTGTTGCTTGCCTTGATCCTGGTAATAGTCATAGTCACAGTTGTAGTCATACTTTTTTGATCCCAGGGGAAATTGGTTTTCATTACAGTTGCACCATAAATAATAAATAGTAATAAAACCATAAATAGTTAAATAGTAATATGTAAATTATGCCATTAATTGACATCTGGAACTTCCATCTGTGAAGAGTGTAAAAACGCTCTTTAACACTTTAACATTAAACATGCAATTCCTTGCCAATGGTGTGCATGCTCATCACATAGCAACAGTACTCATTTATGAAACAATAGAATTATTATAGCTAACCTTGCATTGGCCACTGGGATCAAAGGTAAAGCCCAACCATATTAAAGAAATGTTTATTTCAATCTTAATTACTAATTTGTAGTATTTAATGATTTAAAAACTTGAAAAAGGGATATTCTCGCATAATAAGTCTAAAGCAGGAAAAACATACGACACTCATTCACAAAAAAAAATCTTTTGAGCATCCGCTTGTCACAACCAGAGGTCGTTTTAAAAAAAATTTTTTTTCATTTAGTGTGTGGATTGTTTTTTAACGGTGTAACTTACTGGGTATCTAATGTTCCTTGGATCGCTTACTTTTATGTCTAATTGTTTGTCCGTGTACTAGCTCTGGGTTTTCGCTTTGTGTTGCAGGTGTCTCATCTGGTGTCATGTGGATTGTTAAGCTCTCTTTGCATTCATCATTTTTATTCAGTTTGGGGTAATTGAATTGCACGGGACTTGCAATGTCTTACACTGCTTCATCTGGACACCAGGGCTTTCTGATTGGTCCTGATTTCCTACATGCTCCAGGACATGCTTAGGGGGTTGCCAACCCTTCTTTGCTTGGTTGTCTGGTAAAACTCTGACTGAGTTCTCCTGTGTATCATGAGTGATTTCAGTTCTTCAAGTCTCTGTATAATTTCCTTGATTTCCTGTTAGTTTTGTTGGTTAATTTCTGTATTAAATCTTTCATTTTGTTTGAATTGCCAAAGTCACTGTGATTACTGCACTTGAGTTCACCACTGACCCTGACACCTCTAGGGCCATAATTTCTTACAAGCACTTTGTAGTTAGTGATCTCACTAGAAAGGTTCCAAACTCGTATAAAAATGATTTCACTGAAATTCTGAATTTGCCAGAAAGTTGAACTCATTGGGAGAAACTTTAAAACTATTAATCAAGAACAAAGACCACAGTGTATTCAAACCTGAAACTCAAAACTGAAATGCTGCTAACACTCAGAAGCATCTAAAAAAAGGTAATTTTTCAGTTTAGTGACCTTTTATCAGAGCAATATTGATGCAAATTCAATACTGAAAACCCTGGTTTCAAAATCCATTGTGTTTTGCTTTGGATCTATGGATCCATGTATGGCACATGTATTTAATTATTTAAAGATACAGAGCCAACAGACCATTCTGGTCAACCGATCTGCACCACCCAGCAACCCACCTATTTGATTGTAGCCTAATCACAGTGCCATATTAACCTACTAATCAGTACATCTTAGGGCACCTGGAGGAAACCCACACTCATGGGAAGGATATACAGACACCTTCCAGGCGGCGTTGGTATTGAACTCTAAAATTTGATGGCCCAAGTTGTTATATCGTCGCGCTAACCACTACACTTCTGTGGTGCCCACCATACATGTTACAGTTTTAATTATTTTGTAGAATATAAACCAATAAAAGTTGTAAGTTTATCACTAAACCACTGATGTCACCCAGAGCCTTAGCCTGAAGCAGAAGAGATGATCTTGGAAGGCAGATTACAACAGATAAAATTAAATATTGTGAGGTAGTCAGAGAAATACTCTTCAAATTCAAATTAAATTGGATTGGAGCATACCATAAAACTCTAAGAAATCTCAATTTTATTTTTACGATAATGGCACATAATGTTTTACATTTAGTGTCAACCTGCCTTACAGCTTCATTTATAACTAGGAAATATTAAAGCTATCAGATTGATGTAGCTGCAGAACACCATCCAGCACTGGATTGCTTGTTTGTTCAATTCTACTTTTAGAGCCAAAGACACACAATTGGAAAAAAAAAGTCAGATTGGTTATATTAATGAAGGGCATCAAAAATGTTTTTAAAGGTAAAACAGTTTTAAGGTATACAGCAGAAAATATTAACCCATAAACTGTTAAGTAAGGTGCTTAAATTCATTGATTCTTTCTGCACACTTCTGTTTTGATTAAAGTGAGAGTGAGATTAAAGGAAGTGATGGATACTAGCTGGGTAAACAGAGGGAATCACAAGGTGCCCAGCTCTTTGGAAGAGGCAGGGTCTCCTTATGTGGACAGGTGAGGTAGTTACTGATCACCATTTCATCAGAATGTTTCTAGTGACCTCATACCTGATAGAAATGAAGATGAAATTTAATGGAATAGAAAGTTTGTTGTTTACAGGTTTCAGAAGGCTTGATCTGACAGCTTTTACAATGTCCTTGTAATGATGGTACAGAATATTCACTTGTGGTAGCTCATTCACCTACTGGCTATATGCCTCTCTCCCCCACAGAACTCACACACTGCATTAAAGCTGAGCTCACCAGTGCACATACGCCAGGCAAAATTGCCTTTCCACGAAGTGGATTAATGTCCAAAAACAAAATAATTGTTGATATTAGGAATCTGAGATAAAACAGAAAAAAACTCTGTAAGTTAGGCAACATTCAGTTCTGTATCAGCTCTCCATTCTTCTCGCACTCTGACTTTGGCCTCTAGGAAAGTCCAAAGTGAGATTGAAGCTATCTATAACTTGTCATACTTGAGACATTTTCAGACTTAGCACTGAGCTCAGCATTTCAGGATAGTCAGATAATTCCCTTTGTATTCCAGTATTCATAGACTTCTCTCCACCTTTTTTCCAGTACTTCACAGATTTGTTGCACTTGTCTATTTACTCCTCCTGCAGAACTCATCCCGTTATTCACTTGCATCCTTCCCCCACCCTCTCTCACTCAGTATGACTGCTTTTCTCTCACATCATTTCTCCACCCTCCATCTTATCATAGTTCTTCCCTTTTACTCTTGCCTCTTTCCTTTTTTTTCTCTACAAATTCTTTCAGCTCTAATGAAGGGCAGGTCCTACTGACCTCATGGCATTTTGTTGTGCCTGATATCACCCAGATCTCACTGATGCAGCTCTTCCATGATGTTCATGGTAGTGGAGGCAACTTTCCACTGATCAGTGTCACTTAGAAACAGCTGATGTTTGAAGTAAAATAATAAGTTAATTTGAATCATTCAACTTAGGAAAAAGTTTATGTAATATTAATTAAGTGTATAAAAGTCAACTTTGTTTATGCTTTTCATGCAGGTACATAAAATTCCCTTCAAAGATATGGGGCTATGATAGATATGCTTCAGCATGGCTGACAAGAAGTAGAGGGGCCAAGTGTGAAGTGCATATAATCCCTCAGTTCAGTACCTTACAGGGTGTGCTGACTGTTACAAGAGGTCTGATTTGCTTCATCTGATCTCCAGCATATTCCATACTTCGTTGTAATACACAGATGCAAATGCCTAACAGAGAGTTTGATCAAGGTTGTGAAGGGTCTCATGAAGAAAGTGCAATATGGGCGAGAGGATTTCCATAAAAGTCTGATGATTTACAGAAGTGTGCCTCTGCAAAATGGCCTTTCACCAGCCCAGATGCTGATAGGTCAATACATACACACTAATTTTTCAGTTCACGAAAACTTGTTGACACCTAAGGAGCACACAAGGTCAATTTGGCTAAAGTAAAAGGGAAAGAGAAACAGTATCATGGCTAGACTGTGAAAAGTCCATCAGTCCTGAAACCTGGAGATCATTTCCAAATCCAAGATCACGATTCTGGCACATGGTCCATGTAAGGATATGTGCAAGAGGAAGTTGCTCCACATTCCTTCCAGATCCAGACAGATTCTAATTCTATTTATAACTAGAGTGCCTAAGACTTTTCCACACTATTGTAGTAATTTTATGTATTGCACTGTACTGCCGATACAAATAAATCACATTTCATGATATACTGTATGTGAGTTATGATAAACTTGATTCTGATATGGGTCTCTATTGTGGATTGAGAGTAGGGAGGGGAATCAAGTTTGGGAAAAGGGGAAGGGAGAGGGGAAGAAGTGGGAAGCACTAGAGAGACTTTTTGTAATGATCAGTAAACCAACAGTTTGGAATCAAATGACTTTGCCTGGTGTCTTAGGGCTGGATGTATCTGCATCTGCGCCATCGCCCACCCCAGCACACATTCTCTGCCACCTGTCCTGGAGCCCTCCCAGTGCTCCACCTTCACCATTCTCAACATCCTTTGCTCCTGCCTGATTTACATCCTCACTCTCCATGTTGACAAATACAGTACTGTGCAAAAGTCTTGGGCACCTTAGCTACATATATGTGGGAAAGACTTTTGCACAGTGTTGTATGGAGTTTGCACGTTCTTCCTGTGACAGCATTAATTTCCTCTGAGTGTTCTGATTTCCACTCACAGCCCAAAGATGACTGGGTTGGTTGATTAACTGGCCACTTAAAACTGACCTGAATATGTAGGTAATTAGTAAAATCTCGAGGGAGCTGATGATAATGTCGGGGGAGTAAGGAAAGAGAAAGGGAACCTTACAGAGGTGAATAAAATCATGAGGGACACAGATAAAGTATTGTTCTTAGGGAAAGGGAATCAAAAACTAGTGGTTCAAGGTGAGGGGCAAAAAATTGTTCATCCCAGTTTGGCAAAAGAATAAATCAAGGAAGGTAGTGCACCCGTGGCTGACAAGAGAAATTAGGGATAGTATCAATTCCAAAGAAGAAGCATACAAATTAGCCTGAAAAAGTGGCTCACCTGAGGACTGGGAGAAATTCAGAGTTCAGCAGAGGAGGACAAAGGGCTTAATTAGGAAGGGGAAAAAAGATTATGAGAGAAAACTGGCAGGGAACATAAAAACTGACTGTAAAAGCTTTTATAGATATGTAAAAAGGAAAAGACTGGTAAAGACAAATGTAGGTCCCCTGCAGACAGAAACAGGTGAATTGATTATGGGGAGCAAGGACATGGCAGACCAATTGAATAATTACTTTGGTTCTGCCTTCACTAAGGAGGACATAAATAATCTTCCAGAAATAGTAGGGGACAGAGGGTCCAGTGAGATGCAGGAACTGAGCGAAATACATGTTAGTAGGGAAGTGGTGTTAGGTAAATTGAAGGGATTAAAGGCAGATAAATCCCCAGGGCCAGATGGTCTGTATCCCAGAGTGCGTAAGGAAGTAGCCCAAGAAATAGTGGATGCATTAGTGATAATTTTTCAAAACTCGTTAGATTCTGGACTAGTTCCTGAGGATTGGAGGGTGGCTAATGTAACCCCACTTTTTAAAAAAGGAGGGAGAGAGAAACCGGGGAATTATAGACTGGTTAGCCTAACGTCGGTGGTGGGGAAACTGCTGGAGTCAGTTATCAAAGATGTGATAACAGCACATTTGGAAAGTGGTGAAATCATCGGACAAAGTCAGCATGGATTTGTGAAAGGAAAACCATGTCTGACGAATCTCACAGGATTTTTTGAGGATGTAACTAGTAGAGTGGATAGGGGAGAACCAGTGGATGTGGTATATTTGGATTTTCAAAAGGCTTTTGACAAGGTCCCACACAGGAGATTAGTGTGCAAACTTAAAGCACACAGTATTGGGGGTAAGGTATTGATGTGGATAGAGAATTGGTTAGCAGACAGGAAGCAAAGAGTGGGAATAAATGGGACCTTTTCAGAATGGCAGGCAGTGACTAGTGGGGTACCGCAAGGCTCAGTGCTGGGACCCCAGTTGTTTACAATATATATTCATGACTTGGATGAGGGAATTAAATGTAGCATCTACAAGTTTGCGGATGACACGAAGCTGGGTGGCAGTGTTAGCTGTGAGGAGGATGCTAAGAGGATGCAGGGTGACTTGGATAGGTTGGGTGAGTGGGCAAATTCATGGCAGATGCAATTTAATGTGGATAAATGTGAAGTTATCCACTTTGGTGGCAGAAAATAGGAAAACAGATTATTATCTGAATGGTGGCCGATTAGGAAAAGGGGAGGTGCAACGAGACCTGGGTGTCATTATACATCAGTCATTGAAAGTGGGCATGCAGGTACAGCAGGCGGTGAAAAAGGTGAATGGTATGCTGGCATTTATAGTGAGAGGATTCGAGTACAGGAGCAGGGAGGTACTACTGCAGTTGTACAAGGCCTTGGTGAGACCACACCTAGAGTATTGTGTGCAGTTTTGGTCCCCTAATCTGAGGAAAGACATCCTTGCCATAGAGGGAGTACAAAGAAGGTTCACCAGATTGATTCCTGGGATGGCAGGACTTTCATATGAAGAAAGACTGGATGAACTAGGCTTGTACTCGTTGGAATTTAGAAGATTGAGGGGAGATCTGATTGAAACGTATAAAATCCTAAAGGGATTGGACAGGCTAGATGCAGGAAGATTGTTCCCGATGTTGGGGAAGTCCAGAACGAGGGGTCACAGTTTGAGGATAAGGGGGAAGCCTTTTAGGACTGAGATTAGGAAAAACTTCTTCACACAGAGAGTGGTGAATCTGTGGAATTCTCTGCCACAGGAAACAGTTGAGGCCAGTTCATTGGCTATATTTAAGAGGGAGTTAGATATGGCCCTTGTGGCTACGGGGATCAGGGGGTATGGAGGGAAGGCTGGTGCAGGGTTCTGAGTTGGGTGATCAGCCATGATCATAATAAATGGTGGTGCGGGCTCAAAGGGCCGAATGGCCTACTCCTGCACCTATTTTCTAAGTTTCTATGTTTCTATGTAACCGAGGGGCAATTTCTTCATGCAGAGGGTGGTGCAAGTTGCCAGAGGAAGTGTTTGAGGCATGTACAATAATAACATTTAAAAAACACTTGGACGGGTACCAGGAAGGGTTTAGAGGGAAAAGGGTTATGGGGGAGAAGGCTGGGAACTGGGGTTGAGGAGGAGAAAAGAAAGGATCAGCCATGGTTGAATGGCAGAGCAGACTCGGTGGCCTAATTCTGCTCCCATGTCGTATGGTCTTATGGAAATGGGCCTAACGTGGGTAAATGGCTCAGCTTACAGGGAGACCTTGGATGGCACGCATGAGTTATGCTGATGGGCCTCTTTCTATGCTGGATTAGTCTCTGATTTTATGACTAATAAAAATGGGATTTACTGTATATAGGATTGTTATAAAGGAGTGGACCAAAGGCCTTTTCCTGTCCTGTATTTCTCTATGGCATTTTGACTCAAAGGTATGTATTCTCAAATCTATCCATCAGTTACATTCCTCCACCTATTTCTATGCAACCTATTCATTCTCACATACCCATCAGTTCCACTCTGATTCTCTTACTACACTCCTCCACGAGAACAATCCATAGCAGCCAATTAACCGACCTACCATCATGATTCTGGATTGAAACTAAAACCCAGGGAAAACCCCACTTGGTCACAGGAAGAACATCCACACAGACTACACTAGAGGTTCAGAGCCAAAGTAAATTTATTCTGAGAATAAAATACCATATACTATCTTGAGATTCATTTTCTTGCAGGCATTTACAGAAAAATAAAGGAATAAAACACAGTTTATGAAACACTATACTTAAACATAGACCGACAAACAAGAAAATGTGCCATAGAAGATAAATTTTGCAAATAAAATATTAATAATACAAATAAGTAATACCAAGAACATAAGTATAGAGTCTTTGAAGTGAGTCTTTAGGTTGTGGAATCAGTTCAGAGTTGAGGTGGGTACAGTTGTCCACATTGGTTCAGGAGCCTGATGGTTGAAGGGTAATAACTTCCCGAATCTGGTGGTCTGGTACCTAAGGCTCCCATACCTTCTTTCCAGTTGCAGCAGTGAAAAAAAAAAGAACATGGCCTGTATGGTGGGTGTCCTTGATCACTGATGATGCTTTCATGTGGCAGTGCTCCATGTAAATGTGTTCACTGAGGGGAGGAATTTACCTGTGATGGACTGGGCTGTATTCACCACCTTCAGTAGCATTTCCATTCCTGGGCATTTGTGTTTCCGTGTCAGGCCATGAAGCAACCAGTTAGGATACTCTCTACTGTGCATCCACAGAAGTTTTTCCAAATTTTCATTTGGTATGCCCTATCTACACAAACTTCTAAGAAAGTAGAAGTGTTATTGTGCCTTCTTTCAGGACAGGTATTCTGCTGTAACACCAAGAAATTTAAATTTACTGACCATCCAATTCCCTAATGAGGATTGGCTCATGGACATCTGGCTTCTTCCTCCTGTAATTAATAATCAGCTCATTGGTTTTGCTGACTTTAAATGAGACGTTTTTGTTGTGGCACCATTCAGCCAGGTTTTCGATCTCCCTCCTATATGCTGATTCGTTACCACTTTTGATTCGGCCAACAACGGTGGTGTTGTCAGCAAACTTAAATACAGCATTCGAGCTGTGCTTAGCCACACAGTCGTAAGTACAAAGTGAGTAGAGCAGGGGGCTAAGCACACAGGCTTGTGGTGCACCTGTGCTGATGGTGAGTATGAAATCAGGACTGCTGAACGAGTGAAAGCAGCACTGACTGCGGCTCTGAGACGGCATTCAAGAAGCAGACAATTGTTTGCCTCACACACAAAATGCTGGAGGCTGTGATCCGTCGACCCAAAATGTCGACTATACTCTTTTCCATAGCTGCTAAGTTCTTCCAGCATTTAGTGTGTTGCTTGGATTTCCAGCATCTGCAGATTTTCTCTTGTTTGCAATTGTTTGTAAGGCGATTTGAAATGACCTGAGACCATGAAAAGACTCTACAGATGCAAGGCTTTCTCGTCATGTCCACTCTCTATACACCAGAGTTAACATCATCACAATTTCTCAGCTGTTATTACAATTTTCCAGATTTTCCATTGAGGAAAATTATGGCAAACATTCAGTTTTTTCTTTACTTTGGTGTGATAAATCACGGTTTTCTTTTCAAATCACATGTGTTAATTTATTTTGATTCTCGCCTTTGCATTTCTAATATCCACTGTCATTGTCTGAACCTCACTTTGAGTATTCTGCTTTAGAATGATAAGGTTCTTGTGAATTCTTTAACATCGTTCAAACAAAAACATGTTTGGCTTATTTGTCATAAATGCTTCATGTCAGATTTACAGTTTTAACAACAATCGTGGGAGGTAAAATACATTAACCAGCTTTGTAGTATCGGGGTATGTAACAGTCATTTACAGTTTGATATTCGTTGACATGCTTAATCTGAATGCAAAAGAAGGGTTTAGAAAATAAAGCAAACAGTAAATGCTGAACCACAGCACTGCTTTGATTGTAAAATCCTGAGCTGGATTGCTATTTCAGTCTTCAGGTAACAACAAATAAATAAATCTACTTACAAGTAAATCCGATAAAAATGCCCTAACATCAAGAAATATTCACATTTTCCCATGTTCCCTTTGTTTATTACTCAGAAGACATTAGTGTAATAAGGGAGCAGATTTTCTTAGTTATCAATACACACAAGTTTTTCAGAAGTCTTTTTGAACAGCAGAATTTTTAGAAGAATATTACTTTTCAAAACTTACTTCAACAATGCTGCAGCAAGTGTGTGCTGTGATTTATAACAGCATACAAGTTCAGGTTCAAGTACAAGTTTATTGTCATCTGGCTATACATACATAGGACCAAACTAAACAGCATTCCACTGGACCACAATGCATCCACACAGCACATAAATCAAAATATTATCCTATGAATAGATGAATAAAATATAATTTCAAATGCATGTAGTAAAGTTCAGCTGAAGTAAATAATAAACAGTACAGTAAGTAGCTCACTGTCCTAGTGATGAGATCTCGGTGGTGTCAGGGTATTCATTAGTCTCAGAGCCTGGCAGTCCTAGTCCTGATGCTTCTGTACATCCTTCCTGATGGCAGTGGGTCAAAGAGATTGTGGGTTGGGTGGTAGGGATCCTCAACAATGCTTTGGGCCCTTCGTCTGCAACACTCCTGATAAATGTCATAAATAGAGAGGAGGGATACCCTGATGATCCCCTCAGCGATCTTCTGTAGGGTCCTGCGGAGTGATGCCTTGTAGCTTCTGTACCAAACAATGATGCAACCAGACAGGACACCCTTGATGGTACTCCTGTTGAAAGTTGTTAGAAGGAGTGTGGATGCTGCTGAGCCTTCTTGACGAGTGAGGAGTTGTTGTGGGTCCAGGTTAGATTTCCATTATGTGCACACAAAGGAACTTTGTGCTTTTCACTCTTTCCACAGCAGAGCCATTGATGTGCAATGAAGAGTGGTCAAACAGTGCCTTCCTGAAGTCCACAATCATCTCTTTTGTCTTGTTCACAATGAGACTCAGGTTATTGTTCTCATGCTATGTGACAAGCCTCCCTACCTCTTTTCTGTTGGCAGACTCATCATTATTGCTGATGAGACCAACCGCTGTAGTATCATCAGCAAACTTAATGATGTGGTTTGAGCTAAATTTGGCACTGCAGTCGTGAGTCAACAACGGATTGAGCACACAACCCTGGGTGGAGCCAGTGCTCTGCGTGATAGAGCTTGAGATGTTGCTGCCAACTCAGACTGACTGGGATTTTTCCATCATGAAGTCCAAGATCCAGTTACTGGGAGGGGTGTCGAGTCCCAACGGTGACAGTTTACCCACTTGGCTCTGAGAGATGACCATGTTAAACACCATCCTGGCATCGTACAATGCATCGTTTGGTAGGTGGGACAGAACAAAATAGAGAACCGAGGCTATAGTGTTATTAGTAGACCAGTTTGAGTGGTAGCTGAACTGGAAGATGGGAGTTTATACGATCCATTACCAGCCACTCAAAGCACTTCATGTTTGTTGAAGTTAGTGCCACTGGGTGGTAATCACTTAGGCCAATTACCGCGGATCTCTTGGCCTCCAAAATGACGTGGCTACATTGAAGCTTGCAGGAACAGTGAACTGTTTCAGAGAGATATTAAAGTTGTCCAGGAAGACCTCTGATAGTTGGGCTTGTACAGTCCTTCAGTGCTTGACCAGGCAGGTAGTCCGGTCCTTCAACTTTGTGTGGGTCCTCCTTACCTTGGCTGCAGCTTGGCAGACTACCTGTTCCTTAGGAAGAGAAGTGGCTCTCCTCGATGTCACATCATTCAATTGGTCAAATTGTATATAGAAAGCATTCAGCTCATCAGGAAGGGAGGTGTTGCTGTTGTTGATCCGCAGAGTAGACTTGTAATTGGTTATAGTTTGTGTGCCTTGCCACATGTGCCATATGACACAAAAGTGTCTGTTTATTTTTTGTGTATGCTCATGCTTCGCCTTCCTGATGGCACATGAGAGTGCAGCCCTTGCTGATATTAAAGTTGTCCTGTCCTCCAATCTGAAGGCCCTGCCCTGATCCTGAAGCAGCCATAATTTCTGGTTTGCTCTGAACAGTGTAATGTTTAATCATGGTAATGTCTTCATTGCATTTTCCCATGTATCCAGTCACCGATCCCTCATATTCGTTAATGTTGATGTGGTGAACGTACGTAGCCATGTCTCTGAATAGCTCCAGTCCATGCTTCTTAAGCTTGGGTGGCACGTACTGGCGGGGTCCTGACCTCTCTGTGAACTGGCCTTGCCTTGTTTATCCTGCGGTCTGCATGCAGGGATTAGAAAAATGGATGTGTGGTCTGCGTATCCTAGGTGAGGGTGGGATAGGCTCCACGAACTTTGGTATAGACCAGGTCTAATGTATTCTCTCCTATGGTTGCAAAGTTGACATGCTGGTAGAACTTCTGCATGACTTTTGTTAAGTTGGTATGGTTGAAGTCATCAGCAGCAATGAAGACAGCATCAGGGCAAGTGGCCTGGAGGGTGTAAAGAGATCCCGCGGTACTTCCCCAGCAACAACGCCGGGGTTATATAAACAGCAATAATCACAATGGCAGCGAACATCCTCGGTAAGTGGGTAGGGCCTGCTCTGCACCATTAAAAGCTATCTGTAGTGAGAAGTGCGCGAATACTACCATGGCATTTACACAGCAGTTCTTATTGATGTAGATGCACAGAGCTCCGCCATGGGCCTTGCCAGAGGTCGCAGCATTTCTGTCCACCCAAAAGGAGATTAGGTCTTCCAGGTGGATGGCTGGGTCTGAAATGTTGTCTTGAAGCCATGTTTCTGTCTGGATGAGAGTGCAACAGCTTCTCATCACCCACTGGTTCAGATGCAGACACAGTTTATGTTCCAGCAATCGGACGTTAACGAGTAGAGTCGATGGTAACGTGGGCCTACAGGGATACACTTTGGCGCCCTTTAATACCAGTGTGCTTACCGCACGACTGTATTGGAATGCACTGCTCCCCCCAAGTAGCTCCAGTAGACCACGGTGCAGAGTGAGAGCCTGCTCAGCATGTTAATCCATAACTGTGCAGCTCCTTTCTTATCCCGCTTGCTAACGAATTAGGCTTGTGGATTTTCATGTTCATAATGGTCAGCAGTGTTTTTTGGTCATAGAACAGAAAAATAGGACAAGAAATTTTGCAGTTGGTTGCAGCTGGAGTGACTGCTGTGTTCATGCACACTGGTATCTTGCGACGTCTCAGTGAGAGACAAGATACAAATGCACTGCAAAATTGGTGGGGGGAGGTAAGAAGTATTTCTGAAAGTTTACACTTTCCTTGGGGATAGCTGCAAGGCAGCAGAGGTTTGAGATCAGAGTTGTCCTTCTCCTACATGAACTGCCAACCCATCTGCGCAAAGTGGCGCATATTAAGGCACCAGTAACCGGCCTTTACCACTTCTCCAGTCAACAGAAACAGTTCCATTGGGCTTAGTAACTAAGCCACACATGAAGGCCAGGAGCTGGACTTGATGGTCAGAGGCTATTTGAGACACAAGCTATTGGAAGCATTCGATAGGTACTAGGGGACTACTCCCACTCCCACCCCAGCTTTAACAACCTTAAGGAGTAAATTGTACATGTTTGAAGTTAGGCACAGCAGAGAGTTTGAGGCTTGGGGCTGATTAGCTGAGACCACATTGAATGGAATGCTAGGCTTGAAAGGGCGAAGCGGGCTATCGCTGTTTATATTTTCTTGTGTTTTTGTGTTCTTTCAGCTTTCAAATGTACAGATACACAACCATTGTCTGTGGTGTATTAAGCTCATTTTGCCTTGGTTGAATCCCAAGGCCTCTAATGTTGTACAGTTTCCTGCTCATTCTGAATGCAGTAGTGAGCTTCTAAGTAAATTGAAATATTCCAGGGAAGAAGGTTGTCAAGAATATTGGTGCCACTGCAGACCATTGGTTGACTCTAGACTCATTGGAAATAGAAATATGTGTTATACTCCCCACTTCAAAATGGCAGCTTGCATTTTCATAATGGTTTCAAGCTCTCCAAATCAGATAGATATTCTATGATATAGCGAACAGGAACTTCTGAATGTCAATATCAAGTGTATTAAGAGTATTAAGAGCAATCAGCTCACTCTCACAGAACACATACCAACAGAGATCACCATAACACTGGGGCAAGCCCGGACACCATCCCCATAGGGAGATGCTGCAGACAGTGCAACAAGAGGAACAGAAACATAGTAAGTGAGGCGGGATCTGTGCTAGGCTAAAAGCTTCACCTTTCAAGCTCCCGCTTCCTTGCAAGTACCTGATGAATGGCTAATAAAATGGATAAAATCAAACTTGGACTTAGCATGCAAAGGAATTTACTTGACTGCTGCGTAACGATCTTTATTGAAAGTTGGCTGGACCATAAAGTAGCCAATGCAGTGATTAAGCTAGCAGAACATACAGCCTATTGAGCCGATAGACTGCAGGATTATGGTAAGAAATTAAGTGATGGCTTATGCATTCACGTTATCAATGCCTGGTGCACGAACTCTGTTATCATTGATCATCACTGTTGTCCCAACATGGAATCTCTCGTGCTAGAGTGCAGGCCTTTTCATCTGCCGAGAGAATTCACAGTTGTATACATCACAGTAGTCTACATTCCACCACAAGTCACAGGAAGATCGGGCGAGAAAACACAGAACGTAAAAAACTATAAGACTGAAAAGAAGAGTCTATAATCCTGAGCAATGCTCTCTGGGTGCAGTGGCAGGCTCGCCCCTCTCCGGTACAGAGCAACTGGAACTTCCCATCAAGATGGCATCTGGTACAATGCACCTTGGGTCGACATCTTCTGGGTAGATCATGAAAACATCTATTTTACTTCTTTTATATATTTTACATTTGTTTCTCATCTCGAATGGGATTCTGGAACTGCTGGAGCCTGTGTTTTGCTGTTTGGAGATCGTTTGGGTGCATCAGTGCTCTGCGCTCTCTGAGAGGATTCCAGAAGACAGAGAGAGTGTGCGCGAACCTTGTGGTGAGAAGGCTGCAGTACGGCGCTAATCCGTTGTTGGCCCCGTTTCACCGATTAAAGCAACAAGGGAAATTGAAGCATTGAAGTGAGTGCAGAGGGTGAGCAGCGGCTGCTTGTCTCTTGATCAGTTGCTCTGTGCCAGAGAGGGCAGAGCCTGCTAGTGTGCCCAGGGAGTGTTGCTCAGGATTATAGACTCTTTTTTCAGTCTTATAGTTTTTATATTCTGTGTTTTCTCACCCGATCTTCTTGTTTTTTTTTTGTGCAGGGAGGGGGATTTTGGAGGGCCTGTTCCATTCTGTTTGTTTCTTTGTCTGGGAGGAGGGATTTAGGGGGTCAATGTGCATGTTCCATTGTACCTGGTTTTGTGCAGGAGGAGTGATTGGGGGCTGACGTGCCTGCTCTGTTTTTGTTTTTTTTTTGTGCAGGGAGGAGGGATTTGGGGATCGATGATCGTGTTGCTTTTCTTTTCTTTCTTGGTTTCATGGCTATCCAGAGAATTGAAGAATTTCAGAGTTGTATATTTTGATAATCAATGAATCTTTGAACCTTTAAGACAACACTAAGATAGCAGTAGCACAACTGCATGATGTTAACAATAAGCAACTGTCTGTCCACCCTGACAGTGCCTTCATTGTAGCCGGTGATTTCAATCGAGCCAGCCTTAAGACAGTGTTACCTAATTTTGCTAGAATGTGAAATGCCCCACAAAGAGCGACAATACACTGAATTTAGACCAGGCTTACACCAATATTACGAGCACATACAGAGCTCATCTATACCCTCATCGGGGACTGTCCAGCCACCTGTCTTTATTTCCAATTCCAGCCTACAGACTAGTGATAAGGAAGACAAAACCTATTACCAAGTCAGAGACAGTATGGCCTGAGGGAGCTGTCTCACAGCTTCAGGACTGCTTTGAGTTCACAGACTGGATCCTGTTTGCATGCTAAGCAAAGCACGATTTGGGAACATACCACTATGGTCATGAACTATATCAAACACTATGTAGACAACGTCAGCAGCAATAAAAACATCCGTGTATTCCCGAATCAGAAGCCATGGATAAACAACAAAGTCCAGAACATGCTTAGGGCTGCTAATGCTGCTTACAAATCAAGTGAAACTGCAGGATACAGCAAAACCAATTCTAACCTTAAAAAAGGCATTATAGCTGCTAAATACAGATATTCACAACAGATAGACACACTTCAAGAATGCCACCAACCCCCAACACGTGTGGGGAGGCATCAGGTCCATCACTGACTATAAAGGAAAGATCTCCTGCTCTGCAGACAGCTATGTCACACTTGCTGAGGAGCTAAACAACTTCTTAAGGGACAACAACAAGCCAGTGGTGAAGGCCTTAACACCCGAGGACACAGCACTGACACAGGGCCCACATGAAGTGAAACGTACTCTCTGCAGTATCAACATACACAGAGCAACTGGACCAGATAGCCTACACAGGCGGATTCTTAGGGACTGACCAGCTGGCAGAGGTTTTTTACTGAAATCTCAAACTTCTCTCTGTCCCTTGCTATGGTCCCTGCATGCTTCAAAACATAACCATCATATCAATCTCAAAGCAGGCAGCGGTAACATGCCTCAACGACTACTGACCAGTTGCACTCACTCCCACCCCCCCCAAGCAGACAAGTGCCTGGAGAGAATGCTGATGTCCCACATTAAGAACGTTATCCTTGCTACTCCGGACTAAAACCAAACAGACTCCATCACTCTCTACATTGTATTAGAACTCCTGGAGCATAAGGAGGCCTACACTAGAATGCTTTTATCAACTACATTTCTGCCTCTAACATCATATTCTCCAACAAGTTGGTCATTAAACGACACAATCTGGGATTGAATCCATCAATTTGCAACTGGATTCTGGACTTTGTTACCAATCTCCTAATTAAACTTGCTGACAAAAGTACATTGATTGGCCTTATTTCAAATAATAATGAGGCAGTCTACAGAGAAGAAGTCATCACCCTGACACAGCGGTGTCAAGAAAACAACCACTTCCTCAATGTCGCAAAAACAAAGGAGCTGGTTGTGGACCACAGGAGGAATGGAGACAGGCTAACCCCTATTAACATCAGTGGATCTGGGGTTGAGAGGGTGAACAGCTTTAAGTTCCTCAGTTTACACATCACTGAGGATCTCACGTGGTCTGTACATACTGGCTGTGTGGTGAAATGGCACAACAGCGCCTCCTTCACCTCATATAGTTGAAGAAATTTGGCATGAGTCCCCAGATCTTAAGAACTTTCTACAGGGGCACAATTGAGAGCATCCTGACTTGCTGCATTATTGTCTGTATGGGAACTGTACTTCCCTCAATCGCAGGACTCTGCAGAGAGTGGTGCGGACAGCCCAGCGCATCTGTAGAAGTGAACTTCCCACTATTCAGGGCATTTACAAAGACAGGTGCATAAAAAGGGCCTGAAGGATCACTGGGGACCCGAGTCACCCCAACCACAAACTGTTGCAGCTGCTACCATTTGGGAAATAGTATCGCAGCAGAAAAGCCGGGACCATCAGTCTCCGGGACAGCTTCTTCCACCAGGCCATCAGACTGATTAATTCAAGCTGAATCAATTGAATTTCTGTGCTATATTGACTGCCCTGTTGTACATACTATTTATTACAAATTACTATAAATTGCTGTTTGCACATTCAGACGGAGATGTAATCTAAAGAACTTTGCTCCTCATGTATATGAAGGATGTAAGAAATAAAGTCAATTCAAATCAATTCAATTGCACCAAGTCAGTCAGATTAGACAATAAACACGTCAACCTCCCTGACTCTGAACACCAGTGCACCACAGGGATGTGTACTGAATCCACTCCTTTACCCTCTTTTCATGCATGTCTGCACCCCTGCCGGTGCCTCCATCATCAAATTCGCAGATGACACAACAATGACTGGATTTATTATAACTAACAACAGAATGGGATGCTAAGGGGAGCTGTAGAAACTGTCTAAATGGTGCAATAACCATAACCTTGCACTCAACTTCAAATGGAGCAAAGAAATGATGATTTATTTCAGGAAATCAAGAAGGTATGAATAAGCTTCACTACTGATAAAGGGAGAAGCAGTGGAAAGTGTCTCCAGCTTTAAATTCATGGGAGTGAAAATCACTGAGGAGCTGCCTTGGACTACCAACACCTCCTTGATAGTAGGGAAGGCTCAACAGCACCTATACTATCTTAAGAGTGTAAAGAGAACGAATTTGCTCCACAAGCCGCTGGTAAACCTTTATCCATGTGTAATTGAGAGCATACTGACCTACTGCATGACAGTATGGTACACTAGCTGCAACAGATCAACTAAAATACACTTCAAAAAGTGATCAGGACTGCACAGAACATCACTGGGACACAACTACTAGATACAGAAGCCATCTACAACTAATGATGTCTACAGCAGGATCAGAAAATTGTGATGGCCTCATCCCACCCCAGTAATTACCTGTTCAATTTCCTACCATCCAGCAGGAGATATAGTAACTCTTTTCATGGACATCCCTACTGAAAAACAGCATTTTCCCCAGGGCTGTTGTGAAACTGAACAATGCCCCATTTTAGAGTTGTTTGTTTTTAATTCAGTTGTAACTTAGATGTCACTCTCAAAAACTCAGACGTTATTTTAAATTTAGTCACCGTGTTTTTAGTAATTGTATTGCCAGTATGCTGTTCTGCACTGAATGGACGAGCACTGAAATCTCATTGTCGTCTGCAGTGGCAATAACTACAAATCCATTGGTGAGCGTTATGCCATGAATGTTGTCATGGAGCAAACTAAGATTAGTGAGGAAATTTCTGAGAATGGTCACATTATTAGGATGCTGTGACTGCTGACGCAACTTGAGGCTTACTGCGTGTAATAGGAATGTCCGAGAAACCTAATTAACTGCACCTGTGCATATACGTATTTGTGCATATGCAATGGACTTGACTTTGACTTTGAAGACATAACTACAGACAGGACACAAACAGTTTTGTGGGCTGTAATACAGACAGAAAAGAGAGAGCATTGAGAGGCAACCATGCTGATGAGAAGCAATGGCATTAGCAAGATTCCAGGCTCACAGAACCCACCTGGAATAAATGAAGGCAAACGTCACACTGTTCAGGATGTAAGTGGGTGCTTCAAAAAGCAGAATAGGAGTGGGGGAAGCCTTAAATTGCAATTATAAGTGACTGGAAAACAATGATTCATGATTCTGAAAAATTTGAAGCTCCACACAACCACCAACTCAACTGCAAAGAGAGAGATAATGAAATGGAGAAGCTTAAACAGTAAATTCAATATTTACCTAATAATCTAGATGCATAACAAAGGAGGAGGCATTGCTAAACTGACTAACTAAAATAAGCTGAAACAGACTGAAGAAATAAATGTTGGAGAAAATATAGGGAGTTGGTTTCAGCTGATGATTTACAGAAATATATGTTACATAAATCAGGAACAGACTGGAAAAAAAAACAATTATGAGCCAATAAGAATGAAAGTGAGAGATAAACTCCGGAAGAATATGACAAGTAGGCAGAACTATTTAAGGAGAGGTTGAGAGAGTACAGAATTTATATTTCATTTAAAAACAAGAAAAACTACCTCCAATATTACACCATGGACAAATAAAATTAAAGATCAAAATTCATCTAAAATTCTGAAGAACATGATGGAAACATTCACCAGATGAATTTAGAACAGAGTGTAAAAAAAAGTTGAGAGAAAAATGAAATATATAGCAATTTCAAGTATTCTTTTGACATAGGAATTATGAAAATTAGGTTACCAGGGGATGAGTGTGATAAACATAGAGGAATGCTTATTAAATAGATATCTTTAATAAATAATTTTATTCATTTATTTCTGACCTGTTAAAAGATGGCTGCCGAATTGGAACCATGTAAATAGATTGAACTGAACCTTGAATGAATGTTAAGATGGTTTATGCCTATAATTGAGTGCTGAAACTGGACAACTTCAAACTCTGTTGAATGCAGCTGCCTACAGTGTTGGAAGGCAGCTTTGGGTGCCATGGTAGCATAGTAGTTAATACTACACTATTATAGCTCAGGGTGACAGAGTTTGAAGTTCAATTCCAACGCTATCTGTAAGGAGTTTGTATATTCTCCCAGTGACCTCATGGATTTACTCTGGGTGCTCTGGGTTCCTCCAACTGTTCAAAGACATACTGGTTAGTAGGATAATTGGTCTGTGATTAGGTTAGGGTTAAATATAGGTAGGTTGCTTGGTGGTGTGACCTATTGGGCCAGCTGGGCCTGTTTCATAATGCATCACTAAAATAAGTAAATAAGAAAAAAATATATACAAGGCTCCATTTGCCTGAAATCTAGTAGCAGGCATCTGATGTGAGGACTGAGCAGATGGGAATTCCATGCATCTATACTGCCTTGTTAGCTTCAGATGAGGACCACAACTGATGCTTTCATGGCAGGCCTGACATAGATATGTACTGAGATGCTGATCATGTTGTCAGACCTGCCAGTTAATTGCAGAACGTGTCTGGAGCAAATAGGAGTTTATCTCCGTGCTCATGCAGAAGTTGTGTGGAGCCAGAGTACCATGATCAGAAGACTCCTCCTTCACTGTGCGCAATTGTTAGTAAAGCTACCTGAACTGTTCTATCAAACAACGCAAAATGGTGCTGGTAACAGGTGCCTTGGAGGCATAAGCATCTTTCAATCTCTATCTTGACTCACCTTTTTGCACCTGGTTTTCTGCTTTCTGCCACACTGGAGCATCTTGAAGCTCTTCATGAACAGAAATATTCACCTAGGGTTTAATGACCTTTGTGTGTAGGCTCTCTTGCCATTGGATTACATGAAGTCTTTATGCCTATACCATATAAAATATATTTAAGACAAGGTTGGATAGATTTTTGCATAGTAGGGGAATTAAGGGTTGTGGGGAAAAGGCAGGTGGGTGGAAATGAGTCCATGGCCAGATCAGCCATGATCTTATTGAATGGTGGAGCAGGCTCGACGAGCCAGATGGCCTCCTGTTTCTTATGTTCTTATGTATCGTAGCTACAATGTTGTTCTTGTGACTTTTGTGTCTGCACCCCAAGGGTAAGAAATTAATTACTTTATCCCAATTATTTTCTCCCCTTACAATTATTGTTGCGACTGTTTCAGTAAAAGTGACTCCTCTGAGAGGTGAGAAATATGAGTAAGTTTGTATGCTGTGAAGAACTATTTACATTGTTACTCCTTCAGATGCCCCCCTGATGTGCGTGTGCATGCGGGAGTGTGCGCGAGGCACAGGGAGTCTGAGAAAAATAGCGTAGAGATTATGAATGGAAAATGATTGGATATGTAGGAGACATGACATTGCACAGATCAGATCCTGTGGCTGTCAGCTTCTACTAATGAGTCCGTTTCAGCTGTTCTCTGTTGAGAACTTCGAAATGATCATTTGGTGCAATGGGTTAAAATGAAATTCAGTTGGAATTTCTCATTGCCAAAAGAGTAGACTTCATTTGCTTGAACTGACAGCTCCTCATTATATTTCCTGCCAACTGAATGCCAATCTGTTACTTCAGCTGCTGTGGTATAATGAGGACTGACCACAACTGATTCTGAGCAGCCATCCAAAGGACACATGAATATTGACCAAAATGCATAACCCACAGAGTGGAGCAGGTCTGAGGAAAGCGGATGTCGTGTCTGGATCTCAACTGTTTCAGTTAAGTGCTGCTCATGAGTTTGCAGGAGGCAGTTTATGTATGGAACAGGTAATCTGTCAGTAATGGGTTATATTCAGTACAGCAAGAACTAGACTGAAAATGTAATGGGATTTCCAATGTATGTTAGTTTGCCTCTCAGAGCCACAGAGTCATTCAACACAGAAACAAGTGTTTTGGGCCAACTTTAGCTATTCTCATTTGCTCACATTTGCCCCATATCTGTTAAATCCCTCTTGTCTACGTACCTAACCAAATGTCTTTTAAATGTTGCTATTCTACAGGCTACAACCACTTCCTCTGGTAGCTCATTCTGTACACTTACTCTGTTTGAAGAAGCCACCTTTCAGGTCCCTTTTAAATCTTGCATCGCTCACTTTAAATCAATGTCCTCTAGTTTATAGTTACACTTCCCCAGGAAGTGAACTGAGCGCATTCACCCTGTTTGTACTTCTCACGATTTTATTCACTCCTATGAGGTCAAATACATCACCTATAGAGAGGAATAAACAGTGGACGTTTCAGGCCGAGATACTTTATCAGGAGGCCAGACAGCATCTATAGGAAGAGGTACAGTCGACGTTTCAGGCCGAGACCCTTTGTCAGGACTAACTGAAAGAAGAGATAGTAAGAGATTTGAAAGTGGGAGGGGGAGGGGAGATCTGAAATGATAGGAGAAGACAGGAGGGAGAGGGATGGAGCTAAGAGATGGAAAGTTGATTGGCAAAAGGGATACGAGGCTGGAGAAGGGAAAGGATTATGAGACGGGAGGTCTAGGGAGAAAGAAAGGGGGAGAGAAACAAAGGGAGAAAAGAGAGAGAGAGAAGGAAAAAAAGTAATAATAAATAAATAAATAAATAAATAAGGGATGGGGTACGGAGGGGAGGTGGGGCATTAATGGATGTTAGAGAAGTCAATATTCATGTCATCAGGTTGGAGGCTACCCAGACGGAATATAAGGTGTTGTTTCTCCAACCTGAGTGTGGTTTCATCTTGGCAGTAGAGGAGGCCGTGGATAGACATATCAGAATGGGAATGGGACATGGAATTAAAATGTGTGGCCACTGGGAGATCCTGCTTACTCTGGCTGATTTGTCCATTCGTCCCCTCTATCCCTTCCCACCGATCTCCCTCCCGGCATTTATTCTTATAAGCAGAACAAGTGCTACACATGCCCTTACACTTCCTTCCTCACCAACATTCAGTGCCCCAGACAGTCCTTCCAGGTGAGGCAACACTTCACCTGTGAATCGGCTGGGGTGATATACTGTGTCCGATGCTTCTGCTGCAGCCTTCTATATATTAGCGAGACCTGATGCAGGCTGGGAGACCGTTTCGCTGAACACCTACGCTCTGTCCACCAGAGAAAGCAGGATCTCCCAGTGGCCACACATTTTAATTCCACGTCCCATTCCCATTCTGACACGTCTATCCACGGCCTCCGCTACTGTCAAGATGAAGCCACACTCAGGTTGGATGAACAACACCTTATATTCCGTCTGGGTAGCCTCCAACCTGATGGCACGAACATTGACTTCTCTAACTTCCGTTAATGCCCCACCTGCTGTCCGTACCCCATCCCTTATTTATTTATTTATCTACCTACCTACCTACCTACCTACCTATTTATTTATTTATTTATTACCTTTTTTTCTCTCTCTCTCTTTTTCCTCTCTTTGTCTCTCTCACTATAACTCCTTGCCTGGTCTCCATCCTCTGGGCTCCCCTCCCCACTTTTTCCTCCCTAGGCCTCCTGTCCCATGATCCTCTCCCTTCTCCAGCCTCGTATCCCTTTTGCCAATCAACTTTCCAGCTCTTAGCTCCATCCCTCTCCCTCCTGTCTTCTCATATCATTTTGGATCTCCCCCTCTCCCTCCCACTTTCAAATCTCTTACTAACTCTCCTTTCAGTTAGTCCTGACGAAGGGTCTCGGCCTGAAACATCGACTGTACTTCTTCCTATAGATGCTGCCTGGCCTGCTGCATTCACCAGCATTTTTTATGTGTGTTGCTTGAATTTCCAGCTACTGTAGTCTTTCTCGTGTTTGTACTTTATCAGGACATGTGCCTATTCCTACCTTGTCACTTTGCCTGAGAAATGAAACTGTGGATGTTGAGTAAGAAAATTCCCCCAGAGGCACCTCTGTCTCCTGCTTCTCTTACTCTGCTGCTCTCCAGGTTTTGTATCGTGGTCTTAGGTCTTTTTGTTCTCTGCCATTGCCAGCTGCTGAAGCCTTCACATCAGTATTTGATGAAGAAATTAGTGGATTTGTGGCCAAGCTTGCAGACAATATGGAGGTAGGTGGAGGAGCAGGTAGTGTTGAGGAAGCAGTGAATCTGCAGAAAGACTTAGACATATTAGAAGAATGGGCAAAGAAGTGGTAAGTGGAAAATAGTGTTGGGAAGTGTATGGTAATGCACTTTGATAGAAGAAATAAAGGCATAGACCATTTTCTACATAGGGAGAAAATTCAGAAATCGGAGGTGCAAAGGGACTTTGGAAACCTTGTGCAGGATTCCCTAAAGGTTAACTTGCAGGTTCAGTTGGTGTTAAGGAAGGCAAGTGCAAAGTTAACATTCATTTCGAGAGGACAAAAATGTAAAAGCAAGAGTGTAATGTTGAGGCTTTATAAGACATTGGCCAGACTGTATTCAGAGTATTCTGAGCAGTTTTGGGCTTCTTATCTAAGAAAATATGCCCTAGCATTGGAAAGGGTCCAGTGAAGGTTCACGGGAATGATTCTGGGAATGAATGAATTAACGTTTAATGGCTTTGTATTCAAATGGATTAACATTTAATGGAGCATTTAATGGCTTTGGGTCTGTATTCACTGGAGTTTAGAAGCTCTCATTCAAACTTATCAAATATTGAAAGAGCTATATAGAGTGGATGTGAAGCAGATGTTTCCTGTAGTAAGGGATTCTAGGACCAGAGGGCACAGCTTCAGAATAAAAGAGAATGAGGAATTTCTTTAGCCAGAGGGTGGTGCATCTGTGGAATTTATTGCCACAGATGTCTATGGTTAAAATGGAGGTTGGTAGTTTCTTGATTAGTGTGGATGTCAAAGGTTATGAGGAGAAAGCAGGAGAATGGGTTTGAGAGGAATAATAAATCAGCCACAATGGAATGCTGGAGCAGACTCAATGGGCTGAATTGCACATTCTGCTCATATAACTTATGGTCTTATGCTCTGGGTCCAATCAGAGGTACAAATGCTTGTCCTTTATGTCTTTTTCACAATTGCAAGACATTGCTGGATGCTAAGAACATCAAGCACTGAAAGTCTACCACATCAGGGAGTTGCTCGATAGTGGTGGCGCTGGACTGATTGCATCCTGTGTTATCACCTGAACTTGTTATGTACCGTTGTTGTGTGGAGGCAGCACAAGAAAGAGTGCAAAAGATTGTCTTGGAATGTGCACAATTATGCTCACAAGACCGTACTGGACATGGGCAATGTAGGATACTGCAAGTCCAGTTCACTGTTTTATTAGTGAGACTGATGGTGGGGGAGTGCCATTGCCTTGGTTGTTGTGTGGACCAGGCCCTCATGCTGCAACTTTGCCTGTTGCAGGTGACCAGGAGAGGAGGTACTGAGATGGAGTGAGAGAGAGCAGAGGACTCTGTGGGCAGTCTGGAATCTGTACTGAGTTCAGGGTGGCCCCCTCCTGCTGGTGGTGCCCTTCAGTGTCCGCATGGTGCTGCTGTCCAATGTTCACCTGATTGAAGGCAAGCTGGACCATGACAACATCCCATGCTCCATCAATCAATAGGCCACGTCACTCAGGGACTTGGGCTATATTTTTTGTGACTGTATGTTTTTCTGTTGTTGTAACCACAGTGTATGTGCTATATGCGCTGTGTGCTGTGTGCCTTTGGTATTGTGTTTTCCACCTTGGCCCTTAAAGAACTCTGTTTCATATTCATGTATGGCTGAATGACAATTAAACCTGAACGGAAAACTTTATCTCCTGTATCCATCTGTCTGAACAGCACTGGTGACTAAAAAAATTGAAACATTGTGGAGTCTTAAGGGATGCATAGGTCACATATGATGTCTGAACACGAGGTGTTCACCTTGCTGAAGTTCTTCTCATGATCCATGATCACCAATACATTGTAAACTCTCCCCTGTGAAGAAAAGATTTGGCCCAAAGTCATGACTGGTAGGGACTCGTTGAGCACCTTTGATCAGTCCTCTATAAAAGTTAGGATTTCCCAGTGGCCATCCATTTTAATCCTGCTTCCCATTCCCATTTTGACGTGACTGTCTATGGTCTTCTCCACTGTCATGACGAGGTCACATTCAGTTGGAGGACCAACAGCTCATGTTCTATCTGGATAGCTCAATACTTCTGGGGCGCCTAGGCATGACTTGAGTAGCAGCAGTACTCTCAATGGATATGATTAAATACTCCCATTTCAGCCTGATACAACTAAAAAGCACAACTGTTTCCAAGGTCAGTACAGTCAACAAAGATGTCTTAATGCATTTAAATGAACTATTGCTGCTTAAAGCTGACAGAAACAACACTGATTGTGGTCAGAAGCGCCCACGTAGGACACCACAGAAAGTGTGGCTGTAGAGCGGGGTTACAAGTGTGTTTAAAGAAACGGGGTTTTAAACTATCTATACCGATTATCTTACTGGCAAACGTACAGTCTCTGGTGGATAAAATCGATGATCTCAGAGCTAGGCTACTGAATCAGAGGGACATGAGGACCATATGTGTCCTCTGTTTCACAGAATCCTGATTAACCCCTTCCATACCAGATGCAGCGAATCAGATCGATGGGTTTACTATACACTGTCAGGATAGACCTATAGAGTCTCTAACAAACAGAGGTGGAGGTGTATGCCTCATTATCAACTCTTCTTGGTGCACGAATATATCAGTGCTGTCCTAATTCTGCTCATCAGATCCAGAATATCTAGCAGTTAAGCGCCATCCTTTTTACTTACCAAGAGAGTTCTCTGGGGTTATTTTAGTAGCGATTTTCATTCCATCTCAGGCCAATATCAAGCAGGCTTTAGATGATCTGAGCAATGGGATCAACATGCATGAAACACCGCATCCTAATACCTCCATCATTGTTTTGGGAGATTTTAACCAGGCCGGTCTGAAAAATCACTAAGCAATTACCATCAAGAGATCACGCAATACTAGAGGAAACGACACACTGGACCATTGCTACACCACCATCAAGAATACCTACTATGCTATTCCACACCCTCACTTCAGGAAGTTTGATTACCTGGCTGGACTTCTAATCCCTGAGTACAGGCAGAGACTGAAGACTGCAGCACCAGTAGTGAGGACCAAGAAGGTTTGGACAAGGGAAGCGCATGAATGCCTACAGGACTGCTTTGAATCAGTGGACTGGACTGTATTCAGGGATTCATCTTTGAACATGGATGAGTATGCTACAGTTGTTACTCACTTCATTAAATCCTGTGTGGATGAGTGTGTGCCTACGAAGACTTACTGTACATTCCCAAACCAAAAGCCGTGGATGAAGCAGGAGGCATATTGACTGCTGAAAGCTAGATCTGTGGCATTCAAGTCCGGCCTGTACCAGAAAGCCAGGTATGAGTTGCGGAGGGCTATTTCAAGGACGAAGAGACAATTTTGATTGAGGTTGGAGGCGACATCGATGCATGGCAATTCTGGCGAGGTTTTAACACATTACTTCCTACAAAGCAAAACCCATTAGTATGAATGGCAGCAATGCTTCACTACCAGATGGACTCAATGCATTCTATGCCCGCTTTGAAAGGGAGAACACAACTACAGCTGTGAAGATCCCTGCTGCACCTGATGACCCTGTGATCTCTGTCTCAGAGGCCGATGTTAGGCTGTCTTTAAAGAGAGTGAACCCTCGCAAGGTGGAAGGTCCAGATGGAGTACCTGGTAAGGTTCTGAAAACTTGTGGCAACCAACGAGTGGGAGCATTTAAGGACATTTTCAACCTCTCACTGCTATGGGCAGAGGTTCCCACTTGCTTCAAAAAGGCAACAATTACACCAGTACCTAGGTAGAATAACGTGAGCTGCCTTAAAGAATATCACCCGGTTTCACTCAAATCTACAGTGATGAAATGCTTTGAGAGGTTGGTCATGACTAGACTGAACTCCTGCCTCAGCAAGGACCTGGACACATTGCAATTTGCCTATTACCACAGTAGGTCAATGGCAGACGCAATCTCAATGGCTCTCCACACAGCTTTAGACCACCTGGACAACAGGATGCTGTTCATCGACTATAGCTCAGCATTTAATACCATCATTCCCACAATCCTGATTGAGAAGTTGCAGAACCTGGGCCTCTGTACCTCCCTCTGCAATTGGATCCTCGACTTCCTAACCGGTAGACCACAATCTGTGTGGATTGGTGATAATATCTCCTCCTCGCTGACGATCAGCAATCGTGCACCTCAGGGGTATGTGATTAGCTCACTGCTCTACTCTCTCTGTACCCATGACTGTATGGCTAGGCATAGCTCAAATACCATCTATAAATTTGCTGACGATACAACCATCGTTGGTAGAATCTCAGGTGGTGATGAGAGGGTGTATCAGGAGTGAGATATGCCAACTAGTGGAATGGTGCCGCAGCAACAACCTGGCACTCAATGTCAGTAAGACAGAAGAGCTGATTGTGGAAGTCAGGAAGGGTAAGCGAAGGAATACATACCAATCCTCATAGAGGGATCAGAAGCGGAAAGACAGAGCAGCTTCAGGTTTCTGGATGTCAAGATCCCTGAGGATCCAACCTGGTCCCAATATATTGAGGGTCTTCAACCCTCCTCTTCTTCATGGACACCCCGCTCTGGTCTTCTGCCTGCTCTGGATCTCTTTATCGCTAATTGCCGATGGGACATCAACCGTCTCGACTTCACCACACCTTGTCCCCATTCCAACCTCACTCCTTCCGAACGCTCTGCTCTCCACTCCCTCCGCACTAATCCTAACCTTATTATTAAACCCGCCGATAAGGGGGGTGCTGTTGTAGTCTGGCGTACTGACCTCTACCTTGCCGAGGCACAGCGACAACTCGCGGATACCTCCTCTTATTTACCCCTCGATCGTGACCCCACTAAGGAGCACCAGGCCTTTGTCTCCCACACCATCACCGACTTTATACGCTCAGGGGATCTCCCATCCACTGCTACCAACCTTATAGTTCCCACACCCCGCACTTCCCGTTTCTACCTCCTACCCAAGATCCACAAACCTGCCTGTCCTGGCCGACCTATTGTCTCAGCTTGCTCCTGCCCCACCGAACTCAACTCTGCATACCTCGACACTGTTTTATCACCCCTTGTTCAATCCCTTCCGACCTATGTTCGTGACACTTCTCACGCTCTTAAACTTTTCGATGATTTTAAGTTCCCTGGCCCCCACCGCTTTATTTTCACCATGGATGTCCAGTCCTTATATACTTCCATCCCCCCATCAGGAAGGTCTTAAAGCTCTACGCTTCTTTTTGGATTCCAGACCTAATCAGCTCCCCTCTACCACCACTCTGCTCCGTCTAGCGGAATTAGTCCTTATTCTTAATAATTTCTCCTTTGGCTCCTCCCACTTCCTCTAAACTAAAGGTGTAGCTATGGGCACCCGTATGGGTCCTAGCTATGCCTGCCTTTTTGTTGGGTTTGTGGAACAATCTATGTTCCGTGCCTATTCTGGTATCTGTCCCCCACTTTTCCTTCGCTACATCGATAACTGCATTGGTGCTGCTTCCTGCACGCATACAGAACTCGTTGACTTTATTAACTTTGCCTCCAACTTTCACCCTGCCCTCAAGTTTACCTGGTCCATTTCCGACACCTCCCTCTCCTTTCTAGATCTTTCTGTCTCTGTCTCTGGAGACAGCTTATCCACTGATGTCTACTATGAGCCTACTGACTCTCACAGCTATCTGGACTATTCCTCTTCTCACCCTGTCTCTTGCAAAAACGCCATCCCCTTCTCGCAATTCCTCCGTCTCCGCCGCATCTGCTCTCAGGATGAGGCTTTTCATTCTAGGACGAGGGAGATGTTTTCCTTTTTTAAAGAAAGGGGCTTCCCTTCCTCCACTATCAACTCTGCTCTTAAACGCATCTCCCCCATTTCACGTACATCTGCTCTCACTCCATCCTCTCGCCACCCCACTAGGAATAGGGTTCCCCTGGTCCTCACCTACCACCCCACCAGCCTCCGGGTCCAACATACTATTCTCCGTAACTTCCGCCACCTCCAACGGGATCCCACCACTAAGCACATCTTTCCCTCCCCCCCTCTCTCTGCATTCCGCAGGGATCGCTCCCTACACAACTCCCTTGTCCATTCGTCCCCCCCATCCCTCCCCACTGACCTCCCTCCTGGCACTTATCCATGTAAGCGGAACAAGTGCTACACATGCCCTTACACTTCCTCCCTTACCACCATTCAGGGCCCCAAACAGTCCTTCCAGGTGAGGCAACACTTCACCTGTGAGTCGACTGGGGTGATATACTGCGTCCGGTGCTCCCGATGTGGCCTCTCATATATTGGCGAGACCCGACGCAGACTGGGAGACCGCTTTGCTGAACATCTACGCTCTGTCCGCCAGAGAAAGCAGGATCTCCCAGTGGCCACACATTTTAATTCCACATCCCATTCCCATTCTGACATGTCCATCCAAGGCCTCCTCTACTGTAAAGATGAAGCCACACTCAGGTTGGAGGAACAACACCTTATATTCTGTCTGGGTAGCCTCCAGCCTGATGGCATGAACATCGACTTCTCTAGCTTCCGCTAAGGCCCCACCTCCCCCTCGTATCCCATCTGTTACTCATTTTTATGCACACATTCTTTCTCTCAATCTCCTTTTTCTCCCTCTGTCCCTCTGAATATGCCTCTTGCCCATCCTCTGGGTCCCCCCTCCTTGTCTTTCTTCCCGGACCTCCTGTCCCATGATCCTCTCGTATCCCCTTTTGCCAATCACCTGTCCAGCTCTTGGCTCCATCCCTCCCCCTCCAACTTTCAAATCCCTTACTCACTCTTCCTTCAGTTAGTCCTGACGAAGGGTCTCGGCCTGAAACGTCGACTGTATCTCTTCCTAGAGATGCTGCCTGGCCTGCTGCGTTCACCAGCAACTTTGATGTGTGTTGCCCAATATAGTGATGTAGTTGTAAAGAAGGGAAGACAGCAGCTATACTTCATTAGGAGTTTGAAGAGATTTGGCATGTCAACAAATACACTCAAAAACTTCCATAGATGTACCGTGGAGAGCATTCTGACAGGCTGCATCACTGTCTAGTATGGGGGGGGGTGCGGTGGTGGTTCTACTGCACAGGACTGAAAGAAGCTGCAGAGGGTTGTAAATTTAGTCAGCTCCACCTTGGGTACTAGCCTACAAAGTACCCAGGACATCTTCAGGGAGTAGTGCCTCAGAAATGCAGCATCCATTATTAAGGACTCTAGCTCCCAGGGCATCCCTTTTCTCACTGTTAGCATCATATAGGAGGTACAGAAGCCTGAAGGCACACACTCAGCGATTCAGGAACAACTTCTTCCCCTCTGCCATCTGATTCCTAAATGGACATTGAATCCTTGGATACTACCTCACTTTTTAAAAATATACAGTATTTCTGTTTTATTGCACATTTTAAAATCTATTCAATACGCATTTACAGTTATTTATTTATTTATTTATTATTTATTATTTCTCTTCTATGTAATGTATTGCATTGAACTGCTGCTGCCAAGTTAGCAAATTTCACGTCACATGCTGATGATAATAAACTTGATTCTGATTCTGAAATTGATGGCATAAACATCAATTTCTCTAACTTCTGATAATTTCTTCCCCCCCCCCCCTTCACCACTCCTTTTGTCTTTCTGCATTCCTCTCTGATCCCTTTTCTTCTCACCTGCCCATCTCCTTCCTTGCTGATTAGAGTGAACTAACTGGGCAGACGGACTTGTTTCCATGTTGTATAACTTGATTTTAAATGGGATCCTTTAAGGCCACATAAATAGTAGTAATACCTGGGTGCACTTCAGGAGAACCAATAAAGCTGGCAAATCCTTGTGGCTGATATGCTACATGGTTCTCACTGAAATAAGCAAAGATAACATCATATCTTCATGAATGTGATGTCTGAGTGACCTCCTTGATGCAACTAATTGGAAAGATCCTGGGGGATTAGGCAGTCACTCAATATGACCTTAACTTCCATGAAGAGAGCAGTCCAGGAATGAGAAGTTGGGTGAAGGATTTCTTGCTAGATGTCCTGTACCTCCTGATGCCAGAAAACCTGAGCAGGTGACTACCTTACTCATGAGAAAGGTCTAGTTAGGATTTGGTTTGCCTGTAGACTGTCTGGTACCCGGCACTTCTAGATGGACCTGATCATTGCTGTGGCCCTGATCCACCTGTAGCATGAGTTCCTCAGTAGTTAAATATCAGTAGGGAAAAAGCAGTCCTTGTCAATTGTAGCTTAGAAAAATGTTTGAACAGCCCACAGCCAGATCTGATGGTGCTAGAGAGGCCTCCCGATATGACAAAGTTTAAAATAGTGAGAAAAGCAACAGGTTCACACTATGTTCTCCTATTTCAGCTCCATTGACTTGGAGAGTTTCCTGACAGTGGCAGTGTGGAACATGGAATTCTAACTTATACCTTAATAGATGAAACGGGATGCTAACTGTCTGGTGTGCACTTGTCCTCAGGAAAGGTCATTTACATTGCAGCTGGAAGAGTTCAGTCCAGCTTTTGCAAGTAGAGTGATTTCACTCAGAAATAAAGTGCAACATGATCTATTTCAAGTAAAATCAAAATTGAATCATGTAGCAACTAAAAAGCAGGTGCTACATAACCCACTTCAAGGCTTTTCTCTCAGTCCTTACAGGGAAGCATATTATGTACAATATTTTGATACATATAAAATGCAAGACATACTACAAATGTCATAGAGCGTCATACGATACATAAACAGGCCTCTTCACTTTATTCTCATGGGCCAACAAGTATCTATCTAGACCAAAATCATCTCTAACACTCAATCCATGGCTTTCTATGCCAAAGCATTTCAATATGAGACCTTGTTCCCAAAAAGAAGCAAAACATCTTGCCATTTTTTCCTTAGGAAGAAGAGAACTGTTACAGTGAGCATCATATAATGTGCTCTAACATCGTGCCTGTCAAGGTAAGCTTATGTGGAATTTCAGAAGTTTCTGCATGGAGGTTGGTGACCAGTGGTGTGCCTCAGGGATCCATTCTGGAACCCCTACTCTCCATTATTTTTATAAATGACCTGGATGAGGAAGTGGAGGGATGGTTTAGTAAGTTTGCTGAAGGCACTAATGTTGGGGATGTTGTGGATAGTGTGGAGGGCTGTCAGAGGTTACAGTGGGACATTGATAGGATGCAAAACTGGGCTGAGAAGTGGCAGATGGAGTTTAACCCAGATAAGTGTGAAGTGGTTCATTTTGGTAGGTCAAATATGATGGCAGAATATAGTATTAACGGTAAGACTCTTGGCGGTGTGGAGGATCAGAGGGATCTTGGGGTCCAAGTCCATAGGACGCTCAAAGCAGCTGCTCAGCTTGACTCTGTGGTTAAGAAGGCATATGGTGTATTGGCCTTCATCAAGTGTGGTATTGAATTTAGGAGCTGAGAGGTAATGCTGCAGCTATATAGGACCCTGGTCAGACCCCACTTGGAGCACTGTGCTCATTTCTGGCCGCCTCACTACAGGAAGGATGTGGAAGCCATAGAAATGGTGCAAAGGAGATTTACAAGGACGTTGCCTGGTTTGGGGAACATGCCTTATGAAAATAGGTTGAGTGAACTCGGCCTTTTCTCCTTGGAGCGACAGAGGATGAGAGGTGACCTGATAGAGGTGTATAAGATGATAGGCATTGATCATGTGGATAGTCAGAGCCTTTCTCCCAGGGCTGAAATGGCTGCCACAAGACAGCACAGGTTTAAGGTGCTTGGGAGTAGGTACAGAGGAGAGATCAGGGGTAAGTTTTTTTACACAGAGTGTGGTGAGTGCGTGGAATGGGCTGCCAGCAACGGTGGTGGAGGCAGATACAATAGGGTCTTTTAAGAGACTTTTGGATAGGTACATGGAGTTTAGAAACATAGAGGGCTATGGGTAACCCTAGTAATTTCTAAGGTAGGGACATGTTCGGCACAACTTAGTGGGCCGAAGGGCCTGTATTGTGCTGTAGGTTTTCTATGTTTCTATGTTCTATTTGCAAACAGGACCTGGATTAGTAGGAGATATGCAAGATTTATGTGAGACATTCAAAAGTTATAGCAACGGCTTGATTGATAGAACTTGTCAGTGGTGAATGATTGAATGTGTTGCATTGAGTTGGATTTCAATCTAAACTTTTTGGGAAGAAGAAAAGTTAAGAGACACTTGTGTGAGATCTTTAAGTACTTACTGGCATTAGTCCAAGTATTGAAGGCTTGCCTTCTGGTTTTCACTCCCACTATAGCCTCATCCACTGATCCCTCAGATTTTGGCCTTGCCATATTTTTGATCTTCTCTAAATTTGAGCTGAGAGAGTCCTCATATTCTATGTCCTCAGAGTCCTGAACTTCATCCTCCTAGATCTCCTATTAAATGAACAGTGAGCCCACTGTAATGTTGCACTTTTTGGCTCTATGTCTAACTCTTTGGTGAGAAATTTCCCCTTGCGATAGCGTACAAATTCTCCCATTATTAGAAAGAATGTCTTTGTCCATCTGGACCTCCTCCTATTGGTTGCCTCTCCTGTCTAGATTTCCTCATTGCAAATTTCCTGTGTGGCATCTCAGTTTTACTGGTCCACTAACTCATTCTAATCTGCTAATGACTGAACTTGCAAAAGACAAATTCTGATGAAAGGCCTTTGACTTGGAGCATTAAATCTGTTTCTCTGTCTACAGGTGCTGGCTGATCTGTTGTAGTATTTCTCACACTTGCTGCTTCATAGTTTCTGCAGTGTTTTGGTTTCAGACCAACATTTATTCTTACCTAATTTCTTCTCCCATTGCCCTGTTTGTACATTTGTCTTAAGATTAATTATCAGGAATTAAAATTTATCTATATTAGAAAAGAGAATTGTGTATGTATTTATGTAGGATTAATATTTTTGTTTAATGTCATTTAATTAAGATTTTGTTTTATTGACTTGTGGATAAATAGGTTTCTATTGCAGCAAACATAATGAATTGGTTAAATTATTTACTTTCTAGGGAAGATTTCAGATTCAATGGAGGAGTACAGTTCAGCTGACCACTTATTTTCTGCTGAGGCTAAAAATTCGAAGGATACAATGTATCTGCCCATTGACTATGTTTTATCAATAAGCTGAGAAACAATGTTGTCTTGAAATACGAAAATACGGTAATGTTGCCTTCTTACATGGAATTTAAGTTGGTATCTTACCCTTTGTAAAAGCAGTATTATTTTTTCATTGCAAAAGCAACTCACGCTCAGTCTGAATGAATCATTATTGTTCCAAGGACAGTGCCGTGGCCATATGCCCTTAAAGATTGACCTATTCTTAACAATATGCAGAAGGAGCTAAAAATGAAAGCTTCACCAAGTTTCTATTTCTGGATGAAAGAGTGGAACACTTCCATTTACTTCTGTGGGGCTACTCCATCGAAATATTGAACTTGTCAAAGACTTGTTTAAATAAAAAATTTAAGTTGCAAACTGTACATGGCACTAGATTCAGATTCTCTTACATCTTGCATTCTGTCTCTTCTTCACATCAGTGCCTCCACCCCCCCCCCCCCGGGTTATCTTGCGGTAATCCCTTTCCTCGGTCCCATTAGATTCCAGCTTCGTATTTCTGTTTGTTTCGCTGACATTCACTGATCAGTAATGTTTTGAACTGCAATTTCTAGCTGCTAAATTATTTCAGAATTCCTCCAACAGTTAACAATGGCTAAAGGCAAAAAAAAGAGAAAAAAAACTTACACAACGTAAATAATCCCTTGAAAATTTTGAAAACTTAAGACAGCCACAATAATATACTGAGTTATCCACTGAGTTTCTTATGTTCTCCACATTCTTATTTCTCACAGATATACCCAACAGACAAATCCAATAACATTTGTGCATGAACAGATTTTTGTCTTGGTGTTTGGAGAGTCGATGAAAAGAAATAGAAACCAGAGGCAGGCCACATAGTTCATCGAGTTTGCTTTATTATTCAGTGATATCATATCTGAACTTTAACTACAAATTCACCTTCCTCTACAGATGCCATGCTTTCCTTTGAATCCATAAGCAAGCAGTTGTATTCTTGACTATACTCAAAGACAATTCTGTCAGCAAGCACCCAAAGCAAAAATACCGAGTGCTTTCAGTGTGTTCCACTGGCACTGTGATTCCGTCAGCCAGTGCTGTGGCACCAAGTGGCAGCTATGGATGGGCTGCAATGCTCCTTAAGTGTGCCAGTCCCTACCTAACATGAGGGTGGGGGTGGCTTTTGATGAACAGGTAAAATTGACACTTGCGGCAACATCGCCAGCTTAACTTTCTGTGGTTTATTTTGAAATCTCTCACCTTCTAAAACTACTGTATTTTCTTTCTGATATTTCCCAAGGGGCAATATAGGTTCACATCATGCTCAATTTTATATTCTATCTGTCATATTCGTGCCCTCACTTTACCAGTTTATAAATCTATACTGAGTAAAATAGATCATTTTTGCACCAGGAAACTTAGACGTATTCATCTCATTTTACATTACTGAGGTAGATCACAACTAGTTTAGACCCAGATTTTGTGATAAACCATCAGAAGTGATTTTCCACCCTAAAGATGATCAGTAAAATGAACTCTGTATGGTAAAGATGAAGTCTTGATCTCTCAGTCTGCCTTGTCACGGTCCTTGCACTTTATTTGTCTACCCACTGCACTTTCTCTGTAACTATTACAATATATTTTGTCTTCTTTAATAATTTTTCACATTTTACTACCTCAATGTACTTATGTTTGGAATGATCTGTCTAGATGGCATGCAAACAAAACAAACACGAGGAATTCTGCAGATGCTGGAAATTCAAGCAACACACATCAAAGTTGCTGGTGAACTCAGCAGACCAGGCAGGTCAGGACAAAGGGTCTCGGCCTGAAGCGTCGACTGTACCTCTTCCTAGAGATGCTGCCTGGCCTGCTGCGTTCACCAGCAACTTTGATGTGTGATGCAAACAAAGCAGTTCACTGTATCTTGGGATGTGACAGTAATAAAGTAATTACCAATTACCAATTCTGCTATTTTCTAACAAACCCTGCTTTTATGTAATACCATCCATTGCTGAGATACTTTAGGAAAGCCATCACATTCTCTTTATTGACTGGGCTGCTATATTGGAAAACCCAGCATAAATTAGTATTGACTTATTAAATTAACTATTTAAGCACTGTTAAGATGATAGCCTGTGGTATTCTTTCTCCTTGTCTTTTTTCATGTTACAGCATGGTTAAGTCTTCTACATTCTAACTTGCAAGGACCATTCTAAAATCTAGCTAATTCTGGCTAATTCTGGAAGGTCGATAAATAGTTCAACCACTGATACACAGAAACTGCTACAGTTGTTGAATCTGCTGATCATTTATAATATTTTGTGTTTCTACTTCAATCGACTGACAAACTGTAAGCTAACTCTAGGACACCTGGCCATCAAGTTCAGGAGATTTATCGTCTTTTATCTTATTTATTTTATTTTATTTAGAGATACCACTTGGTAATAGGCCCTTCTGGCCCATCAAGCCCGCACTGCTCCATTACACACGTGGCCAATTAACCTACAAATTCGTATGTCTTTGGAATGTGGGAAGAAACCAGAGCACCTGGAGGAAACCCACACGGTCACAGGGAGAACATAGAAACTCCTTATATTTATTGCTTGAACAATATGTGTCGTTTATTGTTCCCAGTTGAAAAAAAATATCTAAATGTTCCTTTCACAGGATTTCCTGACATCAATGCCCTTTTAATGATTAAATCTACTTAGAGTGATGGAGGCACAAGGATTGCAGATGTTTTAATCTGGAGCAATACACAGGATGCTGGAGGAACTCAGCAGGTCAGGCAGCATCTGTGGAAAGAACTAGGCAGATGAATGATCTGAAATGTTGATTGTCTATTTCCTTTCATAGATCTCTCAGCATCCTGTGTCTAATCCATTTCTCACCAGACGATAAATCATCTACTATATGTCATAATGACCTTTCGTAATCTAAAAACCTTCCTGTTAGATTCTTTTATAGATGAGGGTATCTTCCTATGAGTCAGGTAGTGTAGGTGAAAAAGTGATCTATAGTGACTGTAGTCAAGCAAAATGACAATTAAAAATCTCAATACTTTTTATTACTGTTGTCCTTAAATAATCATTTAAGATGTTCACTGAATATGTGAAATGATGATATGTTATGGGTAAGCTGCTTGCTGGTCAATGAGTGTACAAAAAAGGAATGTTCTCAAGTCATAGAGCTGTACAGTTGTAAGCAAATACCTCAGCCCAACTCAACCATGCCAACCAAATCATCTACCTGAGCTAGTCCCATTAGAACTTTGAACATATCCAAATTTGCTTTAAATGTTGTAATTGTGTCTGTTGTCATATTGGCATGACCAACCGTAGGACAAGAATTCAGCCACAGTTGGGTGAGAATCACTACATGTCTGCTTGTTTATATGTTCATGGGTGTGGACATCCATGCAACATCACCATTTATTGTCCTTCACTAATTACCCTTGGGCTGAGTAATTTGCTAGGCCTCTTCAGAGGTCAGTTAACAGCCAACTGGACTGTTTTGCTTTTACAGCTATCTGGAGACTATTAATAATATGAATTTTTGAATTCTATATTTGATTACGTACTTGAATTTAAACCCAACTACCTCCCAATCATCTACCCCTGCAACGCTGGAATCGAAACTCATGTATCTGAGATAATTGACTAGGTTTCTGAATAGCAGTCCAGTAATCCATCCACTGCAATACCTGCCTCAGGTTCAGACGTGCACTCAAATGATGCCCTAGAACAGTTTTTGAAAGGAGAATGAAACATACCATACAACTATGCTGTCTTTTCTTTCCACAGATTAATAGAGATTGGAAATCAAGTGTCGAAAATCTTCATGATTCTTGATGAGGAAGACGTATATTAAAATAATTGGCTTCAAATAGCAGTTTCTGAAGAGGCTGAGAAAGAAGCTGCAATGTGCTAAGGTATCAGCCTCTCTTCAGGCCGCAATTATGCAGCAGAGATCTCTGTGTTTGCACTGTTCCTATTTTTCATAATAGCCACCTCATTGTAGAATCTTGAAAAGCTAAGAATGGATTTTAGATAACAGCTGCACAGGATGTACAGAAGCGACAATGCTAATTATTTCAATTACAATATTCTATTTTATTATAAGCACAGGGAGTAAGGAATGGATTCACAGTGTGTTAAGGCAAACCGTGAATTGCATTGGTCAAAGGTAGGCAGTGGTCATAATTTGCCATTCTCAAGACAGCTGAGTGCAAAAGCAAAAAAAAAGTACTTATTTAATTCTGAATAAATTAAGTGGATAAAAAGGCTATCTGTTCATACAGCATGCCATATAAATCTGCTGCTTTACAGGCGGTGAGAACTAAGACCAGTGTCTACAACACTATGATAAAATAGTAATAATATGATTTTATCTGTAGGCACATAAAATCCAGTTACAGTTGCAAAAGTTGTTCCAATGTTACCTGTTTGTATTAGGTACAACTCTTAGGTCTAGCTTTATGGGGAATGTGTAAAATCACATATCTGATCTATGCAAACTGAGTAAATGTACATATTATTGTTCTAAAAATGTTGTCTGCCATGTTAAAATGCTGTGAGCATAACTTGGGAAGTCTGCTGGGACACTTGAGCAAGGTAAGAATGTCAGAAGGCTGGGAACACTAAAAATCCACAGATCAGTACCAGCAGTTTAAGTCCTAACAAACAGCCCAAGAACATTTGAATAAACATTTGGTCCAAGAATACAAATACCCTGTAAGCAGAAAAGGGTGAAGTGAGGACAAGATAGATCGGGACTACGAGTCACACCTCTGTCAAGGATGAAGCCTGATTGAGAAGACAGATTTTTTTTTGGCCAGTGTTAAAGAGACTGGTGGGGTAACTTAAATGAACAACTAAACGTTAGCAATACTTACGCTGGTCACATCACAATTTGTAAACTGTTAAGCTCTATTTTTGTACAAATATGGTTAAAAATGACTGTAACTGACAACTGGAGAGACTGTCTCATCCAGAAACTTCCTCTCCATGCTCACTTGCTTTATCTGTGTCCCTGGATAATGTCTACTTGTAATTAACAATGTAAATGATAAATTAAAAGTAATTTTGTTTTTGCTATTTCTGAGTATTCCAGTGTTGTTGCCAGATAATTAAGAAGTTTTTTGTAGCAAAGTTCAAAGTAAATTTATTATCAAAATACTATGTGTCGACACATACAACCCTGAGATTCATTTTCTTCCAGACATACTCAGTAGATCTAAGAATCACAATAGAATCAATCAAAGACTGCAGTCAACAGGGTGGACAAACAGCTAATGTGTAAAAGACAACAAACTGCAAATATAAAAGAAAACAATAATAATAATAATAATAATAATAATAATTCCTTGGAAGACATCCTCATAATCTGAGCAGACTAGGTGTCAACAAGGAAGTGTAGCTTGCTTGGCTCAGAGTTGGAGACCTCTTCCAAGAGACAGAGGGGTTCCTTATGACAATACAGGACCAGGTGGTTAACACAAAAAGTTATCAAATATATGTAATAAAAGACCAACAAATTCAAGATAATAAATGTATAAAATGCCACGAAAAGATAGAAACAATCCAACACATTACAGGATCCTGTAGCAGCTTCACTCAATCTGATTACTTACACAGGCATAATCAAGTGGTAAACATCAGTCATCAAAAGCTTGCTTTAAAATACAAACTTATAAATGAAATCACACCTTACTATAAATCCAAGCCTGATCCAGATATAAAAATACAGGATAAACAAGCAAGAACAACTTATTTAATATATATAGCCATTCTAAACTCACATAACTTATAGAAATCAATAAATTAAAACACCAGAATATGCTGAATTAAAAGAGGAAATTGAAGGACTTTGGAACATGGTAATATCTACAACTGGGATGTCCTTCCAAAGGCACTACACAATAGCATTAAATAATTAGGGCTACACAGTAATATCTAAGTAAATTCTCAGAAAGCCATAATACTAAACACCACTAGAATAGTCTGAAAGCCATAATACTAAACACCACTAGAATAGTCTGAAAGCCATAATACTAAACACCACTAGAATAGTCTGAAAGTACCTAGCCATTGTCAAATGAGTGTGCTTGGCTATGCCCATACTTCAGTTTTATCAACTTGAGCTGAGAGAAAAAAATAATGATAATAAGTAAATAAGCAATAAATATAGAGAACATGAGATAAAAGGTCCTTAAAAGTGAGCTCAGAGGTTGTGGAAACATTTCAGATAAATAGGCAAGTGAAGTTGAGTGAAGTTATCACCATTGGCTCAATATCCTGATAGTTGAGGGTTAATAACTGTACCTGAACCAGGTGGTGAGAAACATGAGGCTCCCGTACCTTCTTCCTGATGGCATCAGCGAGAGGAGACCATGATCTGAGTGGTGGGTGGTCCCTGATGATGGATGCTTCTTTCTTGTGACAGCGATCCATGGTGATGGGTTCAATGGTGGGGTTCACTTTACCTGTAATGGACTGAACCTTATCCATCAAACTTTGTTGAATTTTCTGTTCAAGGACATCGGTGTTTCCATACAAGGCTGTGGTGCAACAAGTCAATATACTCTCCACCACACATCTATCGAAGATTGTCAACATTTTAGGTGTCATGCCAAATCTTCACAAACTTCTAAGGAAGTAGAGTGCTGCTGTTCTTTCTTCATAATTGCGCTTACAGGCAGGGCCCAGGACAGACAATCTGAAATGATAACACTAAGGAATTTAAGGACTGTTTTCAACTCAGATCCTCTGATTTGAAGTCTGGATCATAGACCTCTAGTTTCCTCTTCCAGAAGTCATTAATCAGTTCCTTGGTCTTGTTGACATTGAGTAAAAGGTTGTTATGGTTCCACCCAGCCAGATTTTCAATCTCCCTCCTATATGCTGATTCATCACCACTTTTGATTCTGCCTACGACATTGGTATCATCAGTAACCTTGAATATGGCATTGGAGCTGTGCTTAGCTATACAGTCAGAAGAGTAAAGTGAGTAGAGCAGGGGGCTTAACACACAGCCTTGTGGTGTACCCAAATTCATGGAGATTGTGGAAGAGATGTTGTTGCCAATCCGAATTAGCTGAGGTCCGTAAGTGAGGAAATCAAAGCTCTAGTTGCATAAGGAGGTATTGATGCTAAGGTCATGATGCTTATTTATTAGTTTTGAGGGGACGGTAGTAAAAGAATGCTGAGCTGCAATCGATAAAGAGCATCCTGATACGTGCATCCTTGTTATCCAGATGTTCTAGGACAGCGGTCCCCAACTGGTACCGGGCCGCAGAGCATGTGCTACTGGGCCGCGAGGAAATGATATGAATCAGCTGCACCTTTCCTCATTCCCTGTCACGCACTGTTGAACTTGAACATAGGGTATCAGCCGGGACATCCCGTATATTGGGCTAAATTGATTTGTCCCATACTTCTAGCATATTTCCCCCGCTAAGGTAGGGCGTTCCTATGAAACCTTTTGTGCCTAAATGGCATGAAGCAAAGAAGCAATTAGCATTAATTTATATGGGAAAAATTTTTCAGCGTTCCCAGACCCAAAAAATAACCTACCAAATCATACCAAATAACACTTAAAACCTAAAATAACACTATCATATAGTAAATGCAGGAATGATATGATAAATACACAGCCTATATAAAGTAGAAATAATGTATGTACAATATAGTCGGGAAGATTAAGCCAAAACTGATTTGTGGGGGGAAGAAATTGGCATGTACCCGCATGCGCACGTCACATGTGCACATGTTACGCATGCGCACATGTGCCCGCGCAAGGCTTCATGGCCATAGTAGTCTTTCTCGGGGCAAACACAAGTGTCTTGTCAACACACACAAAAAATGCTTGTGAACGCAGCAGGCCAGGCAGCATCTATAGGAAGAGGACAGTCGACGTTTCGGGCGGGGACCCTTTGTCAGGATTTGACTGCTACTTTTGTCTCTTATTTGGGAGTGAGAAAATTGTAAGAGAAACTGTAAAAGGCCTGTTGAGGTGAGTTTAACCCTACTTGAACAACCACCCCCCAACCCGGTCAGCCAGTCTGCAAGAATATTGTCAATATTAAACCAGTCCACGGTGCAAAAAAGGTTGGGGACCCCAGTTCTAGGATTGAGTGAAGAGCCAATAAGATGGCATCTATTGTGGAGCTATTGTGCCAGTAGGCAAATTGAAGCAGATCCAAGGTGCTTCTCAGGCAGGGCTTGATCTGTTTCATCACCAGTCTCTCAAAACACTTCTTCACAGTGGATGTCAGGGGGGGAGAGAATGTTTTTACAGGCAACGTTCTCATCTCTTTCTTTTACAGTTCCATCCCAGAGGACATTGATCTATGATCAGCTATGAAGGCAGAGATGCCAGACTTCTGCTGTCATCATTCTTCAAATGTCGGTGATTAGTCTGAGAACAAAAGCACCATTGACCCCTCTGTTTCCAACTCCCTCTCAAAGCCAAAAAAATCCTAGGAAAACCTCTATTTAAATAGTGTAATTTATGGTTACTGATTTACAAGCAAGGATGACATTTGAACTGTTGGCAAATGGGATTTTGGTCATTATAGCAAGAATATAAGAGTAGCAATATCTCATTCCAATGATATGGGACCCTGGTGAGACTGCATCTGGAATATTACGAACAGGTTAGATTTTCATGCATAAGGGAGGTTGAACATGTGACATAGGGAATACAATGAAGGTTCACAAGATTGATTTATCATATCAAAAGAGATTAACCTATGGTCTCTTGAGTTTAGATGAATGTGAAGTGGTTTCAGTGAAACATAACAAATTCTGTCTGAAGTCAGGTTAGGGGAATGAGTTCAGCAGCAGGCAGATCTTTTCCCCAGTGTTAGCATTCTTAATGAATCTACTCTTTCCAGCTACAGTATGTGGTTTATTTTCCCAACTCCAACATCCACTCTCTTTCTCACACCACATTCCCATATAACTGAAGGAGAAGTAACACCTGCTCTTTTGGTTTCTCCATTCCCACCTTCCAGAGAGCCATACTAACCTTCCAGTGGAAGCAGTGGTTCACCAATACTTCTTCTAATTTAATGAAGGAAGTAGAGGAGTCCTAGGTCCTATACCATCAGCTTCAGTAGCAGTTATTATTCTTCCACTATCAGCCACCTCACCTCAACACTGACCTGATTCCACAATCTATAGACTCACTTTCAAGAGCTCTTTCACGCATTTTCTCAGTATCTATCTATGTATCTATGTACCTATCTATCTATCTATTTGTTATTTGTTTTTCTATTTGCATAGTTTGTCTTCTTTTGCACATTGACTGTCAGTCTTTGTGTGTATTTCTTTGTTCTACTGTGAATGCCTGTAAGAAAATGAATCTGAAGGTAGTATATGCTGACGTGTACATATATTGATATTAAATTCAATTAGAACTTAGTGGCTCGACCTATTTACATTCTACAACAATGTACTTAGAAAGAAAACAATTCACCAAAGGCAGGTAGAAAGACAGTGTTAAAGGTGGAATAATTGGGCATGGTGTGCCTTGAATTGGAGCAGCCTTTGCATGAATACAAATCTGCTACCATAATCCAGTCATAAACCATGGTTACTAATCACACTTTGCTACTCTTTGTACTGGTTGTGGGATTTTCTCTATATTAAAGAAACCATGTACAGATTGAGTCAATAAAATAGGATCCTCTACCGTCAAGATGAAGCCACACTCAGGTTGGAGGAACAACACTTTATATTCCATCTGGGTAGCCTCCAACCTGATGGCATGAACATTGACTTCTCTAACTTCCGTTAACGCCCCTCATCCCCTTCTTACCTCATCCCTTATTTATTTATTTATTTATTTATATTTTTCTCCCCTTTCTTTCTCTCTTTTTTCTCCCTCTGTCCCTCTCACTATATCTTCCTCCCTAGACTTCCCGTCCCATAATCCTCTCCCTTCTCCAGCTTGGTATCCCTTTTGCCAATCAACTTTCCAGCTCTTGGCTCCATCCCTCCCCCTCCTGTCTTCTCCTATCATTTCCGATCTGCCCCCCCCACCCCACTTTCAAATCTCTTACTATCTCTTCTTTCAGTTAGTCCTGACGAAGGGTCTCGGCCCAAAACATTGACTGTACCTCTTCCTATAGATGCTGCCTGGCCTGCTGCATTCCCCCAGCATTTTGTATGTGTTACTGATTGAGTGAATGTTTTGCAGGACAGTTCCATTGAGTATGCAAGTGTGACCCTGAATTTTCTGTTGATGAAGTAATTAATTCTCTATCTCACTGTCACTTTGACCTTTCTGTCTTTATCCACTTATACTGTCTAATAGAACTCAGTTTCACTTTGAGGAGCAGCATCTCATTGTCATGATCCTGACTGAACAGCGGCAGGCCTCCAAGTTTTGGCCCTCCAGTTCCCCAGAGTATGGTTAATGGTTGGTGTCCCTTTAAGACTCAGACAGTAAATTATTGCCTGCCACATTCCTTCATGGAAAGTCTGGACTTAGAGGGCTCTTGCTGAGTGTTCAGTACTCAGTTGTAGGGGTTTCATTTCTAGTAGTACTGGTTTGTATTGTCTTGTTTATTCTGAGACTGAGTTAATTCTAGACCTTACTCTGCACTTGGATTCATCACCATCCACAGTTCTCTTGTTACACTCATCTTCTGTTAAGCTGTTAGGATTCAATATTGAATCCGAATTAGAAACAAAAAGTTTTGAGGATACTTGCCAGTCAGGCTGCTTCTGGAGAGAATCATAGATGTGACACTTCAGTAACCATTTCTGTGAACATTAATTCTCTGTCCGTCTTCACTGATGCTACCAGATACATTGAACTTTTCAGCACTTTCTTATTACACATTTCTAGCAACTATATGCAGCTCTTTACTTTTCAATTATTCAATTCAATTGCTTTAGATAAGCAGTCTTCCCAACATGTGACAAAACTGGTCATTTCTGATGTAATGGCTTCAACCTGGAACATTCCCTGTTTTTACTTTTCTATGGATGTTGCCTGAGCTCCCCCTCATTTTTATTTATCTCTCTCTATTTACATCTCCATCTGACAAGTTAATCAAGATTAACAAGCCTTTACTACCCTCTCTGTCTGGATCACCAGCATCCTTCACTCTGTTCTTGTTCACTCTGTCACAGATGTACCCTTTTGTTTCCTCCCTTCCCCCTTCCCGCCATGTGTGTTTCTTAAATTTTCCTCATTCTGAAATATCAAGTCTGCTTCTCTCTCCACTGTTTCTGCCTCACCAACTAAGTATTTCCAACATTTCCTGTTCTAGTATCAGAATCTATAAAGGTCTTGACAGGCTAGGTACAGAGACTATGTCTTCTCTGGTTGGATTGGAGTAATTTAAGAATGAAATGTCACTCAAAATTAGGAAGAGAGAGAGGAAGTTGTCCAGAGGCTAGCACCACTTTGGAATTCTCTGTCCAAAGGAGCTGGGTGGTTCATTGGCTGACTACATTCAAGGGAGAGATCAATAGATTTTCAGATTTTAAAGGATATGGAGGTAGTACAGGTACTTTAGACTAAAGCAAAAGATTAGCAATGAACTTACTGATTGGAAAGAAGGCCATTGTTAAGATATGATCTTGTTTTAATGCAAGCTTTCCTTGGTCCAGAAGTAATCAATATCAATAAAGGAACAGGTGGGAAAAAGTTAGTTCCTGTGATATTGCACTAATTTTGAAGAAATCAGTTGACTTTGAAGTTCAGCATTGATAAATGTTCTAATGAGTTTCTATGAAAATTATAAATCTTCAATGTAAACTTTGGAGAACTAACTCTTTTCTCCCCCCTCTTCTGAGCCAGAATTAAGGAGCTGTTTTGTGTGTATTCTTGAACTTTTCTGATACCCTCAGTTTTAAGTGTGCACTCTAGCACTATGTGAAGTGATGGGCATCCTTTGCAATAAGAAAGATACCTGCCAGAGAGGTACAATACTTCTTTGTAATAATGTAATTCCACAATCAAGCAGTTTTTGAACTGAGTGGTGCTCCCAAGAAGGGAGTCTTGGTAAGCTGCAGGTATATAGCCCTTGATTTTCCATTTCTTAAAAGGTAGAGGGACAGAAAATCACTAGCTCTACATTTGCAATTTCTTGAGAAGTGCAGCCCTACATTAGGAAAGCCAAGAGATGAAGTTACCCCTTCCTATTTGTGGCTGATGAAACATCATTGCTAGTGAAATGTCAGGAACATTATTTTCTAATAAAGGGAAAAAAATATAAAATCAAATTTATTGAGACAGTTTATCTCAAGTTGATGAAATGTCAAAATAAATATTTTTAAATGAAAAGAAGCATTGTCTCTTTGTTGCTGTTAAGTAAATATTTAATTTTATTTTGCAAAAAATAGCAAAAGAATTAAGGTAGCAATGCGTAGGATTTTCCTGCTGAATTATATTCGCAATTCCAATTCGATACCACATTATCTCATTATATGATGCTTTTGTAGTTATCTTATCTACCACGTATTGAATATTTAAGGTATCACTAAATTAGCATAGGGCAACTGGTTTCTTGTGACATAATTGGGCAAAATATACTCCAATCCACAGAGCTAAATTAGTCCATTGCTGTTATATCATAGCCAGATACATATTCTCATCGCAGATTTCTGTTCCCCTTAATATTTTCTTCATCGTACTTTAAATTATTTTCCATTTATTTGTAAAACAAATTACCAGGGAATATTAAACAAATGTAGAATATTAAATAAAAGTGGAGATTCAACACATATTGGTAGATGAGAGCATAATCTGGGTAGAAGAACAAAGGAATCTCAGAATTGTGATATGGATTAGCCAGGTCATAACGAAGGCTCTAAAATATATTTCTTGAGGGACAGAATGGAATAATACAGAAGTCATTCTAAACTTGTCTTAAATCATGGATAGACTACACGAAGAATTACACACTATTCTGGCTACTATATTATTAAAAATAGAGAGAATGTGCAGAGAGGATTTAAAAGGATAATACAACAATATAAAAAACATGCATAAGAAGGACAAACAATCTTTATCCCTCTTCTCTTGATTGTAGACCAGATTTTCACACCATTTGGAATATTTTCAATTTTTAACTCACATTTATTACATCCCTTGCATCCCTTTGTCTGCTGCTGAAGCTCCTATCCACTCTGTTGTTACTTCTGGACGACTCTTCCATTAAACACACAGCAGTCCAGCCTCCCAATTTCTACTTTTTTCCAAAATGCTCCGACAGTGTTTTAACCTACACTAAGTTTTATTTGCTGATATTAATTGCCTCCTTTTTTTTAGTAAAGCTGTTTGTACAAGGACACAGGGACACTGATTTAAAGTTTTGAGTTAATCATACAACGGGGAGCTGTGGACAAGTACGTTTACACAGGCCAGTGGCCTAGAATCAAAAGGAAATGGATACACATTTATGGGAAAGAATCTGAGAGATGTCAGGATAGAGTAGGTGTGTTGGTGACTGCTTTGCTCTGCACATACTTAACATGTGTTCAATGGGTGGGATGAGATTGATTCATGTCTTCATGAATCTGAATATTTAAAATTGTTGTCTTGTTTTAAATCCATCCAAAGCCTCTCTCCTTTGTAATTCTCTTATTTCCTCAAGTCTTACATGTTTCCAAGACACACACACACCCAAGAGATTCTGCAGATGCTGGAAATCCAGAGCAATATGTTCAAAATGCTGGAGGAACTCAAACGATCAAATGGTATCTATGAAAGTGAAGGAACAGTTGACGTTTTGGGTCAAGACCCTTCAGCAGGACTGGAAAGGAAGCAAGAAGCTGCCAAAAGAAGAACATGGGGGTGGGGGAAGGGAAGGAGTACAAGCAAGAAGGTGATAGGTGAAGCCAGGTGGGTGGGGGAGGGACGATGAAGTAGGAAGCTGGGAGGTGATTGGTGAAAAAGGAGAGGAGAGAACTGGGGAGAAAGGCAAGGAGGAGGGGCACCAGGCCAGAGAGGTGATAGGCAAGTGAGGAGAAGAGGTAATAGGGGAACCAGAGTGTGGGATTGATGAAAGGGGAAGGTTACTGGAAACTGTGGAAATTGATGTTCATTTCATCAGGTTCAAGGCTATCTAGATGGAACATGAGGTGATGCTCATCCAAACTGAGAGTGGCTTTATCGTGGCAGAAGTGGATTCCATGGACCAACATGTTAGAGTGGGAATGGAGATTGGAATGAAAATGATTGGCTGCAGTGAAATCCTGCTTTTTGCGGATGTAGTGAAGGCACTCAACAAAACAGATTCAGAGTTGAAGTGTTGCCTCAGCTGGAAGGAATGTTTGGGGACCTGAATGGAGGTGAGGGAGAAGGTGAATAGGTAAGTACAGCACTTTTAAAGTATAGCACATTCTTCTAAATTCCAGTGCGTACAGGCCCAAAGCTGCTAAACAATCCTCATATGTTAATCCCTTCATTCCTGGAATTATCCTCGTGTAGATCCTCTGGACTGTCACCAATGACAATACATCCTTTCTGAGAAATGGAGCCCAAAACCGTTGACAATACTCTTAAGTGTGGCCTGACTAGTGTATTATAAAGCCTCAGCATTATCTTTATTTTTGATTGCTTTTATATTCTATTCCCCTTGAAATAAATGCCAACATTGCATTTGCCTTCATTAACTGGGGAAGGGCTAACTATGAAGGGATGAGGCAGGAACTAGCGAGAGTAAATTTAAAAAGGTTGTTCGAGAGTGAAAGAACAGAAGTAATGTGGAGGAAGTTTAGGAACCATTTGGGCTGGGTTCAAGATAGGTTTGTCCCACTGAGACAAGGAAAAAATGGTAGGAAAAAGGAGCCGTGGCTGACGAAACACGTGAGGCAACTTGTCAAGAGGAAGAAGGAAGCATATATTAGATATAAGAAGCAGGAAGAAGGAGGGGCACATGAAACAATATAGTGTAGCCAGGAAGGAGCTTAAGAAAGGATTTAGGAGAGCTCAAAGGGGGCATGAGAAGGCTTTGGCATGTAGGATTAAGGAGGACTCCAAGGCATTCTATGCATATGTGAAGAACAGAAGGATGACAAGAATGAAAATGAGGCCGCAAAAGGATAAAGAAGACAACGTGCCTGGAGGCGGAGGAAGTTGGGGAGGTCCTAAATGAATACTTTGCTTCAGTATTCACAAGTGAAAAGGACCTTGATCAGGGTGAGGTCGAAATAGAACAGGCCTGTGTGCTGGACAATGTGGAGATTAAGGAAGTAGTAGTGTTGGATCTTCCTAAAAACACCAAGATTGATAAGTCCCCATGGCCGGAGGTGATATACCACAGGTTGCTGTGGGAAGTGAGAGAAAAGATTGCTGGAGAGATCTTTGAATCCTCTTTGGCTGCAGGGGAAGTGCTGGAGGATTGGAAAATTTGGAAGGACAAACCAGAAGGCTGAGTACAGGGTTAATGGTTGGTTAGTTAAGAGTGTGGATGAACAGAGGGATCTTGGGGTTCAAATCCATACACCCCTCAAGGTCGCTGCACAGGTTGATAGGATAGTTAAAAAGGCCTATGTGATGCTAGGCTTCATTAATAGGGGGACTGAGTTGAAGAGTTAGAGAGGTCATGTTGCAACTCTACAAATCTCTGCTGAGACCACATTTTGAGTATTGTGTTCAGTTCTGGTCACCTCATTATAGGAAGGATGTGGAAGCTATGGAGAGGGTGTAGAGGAGATTTACCAGGATGTTCCTGGTTTGGAAAACAAGTTTTATGAGGCAAGGTTAGCAGAGCTGGGACTTTTCTCTTTGGAGCGTAGAAGGATGAGAGGGGACTTGATAGAGGTCTACAAGATTATGAAAGGCATATATAGGGTGGATAGCCAGTACCTGTTTCCCAGAGCATGAATAGCAAACACCAGAGGGCATATGTACAAAGTTAAAGGAAGGAAGTTTAAGGGAGACATCAGGGGCAAGTTTTTTTTACACAGAGGGTTGTGGGTGCCTGGAATGACTTGCCAGGGATGGTGGTGGAGGCTAAAACATTAGGGGTATTTAAGAGCCTCTTAGACAGGCACATGGATGAAAGAAAAATAGAGGGTTATGGGGTAGTGTGGGTTTAGTACTTTTTTTTAAGGAATATATGGGTCAGCACAATATCGAGGGCCGAAGAGCCTGTACTGTGCTGTAGTATTCTAGTGTCTAGTGACCACAGACTCAACCTGTAAATGAGCCTTCTGGGAGTCTTGTATGAGGACTCCTAAGTCCCTCTGCACCTCTGATAGTTGATGGGTAATAGTCTGCACTATTGTTCCTTTTATCAAAATGCATTGTATTCCATAAGTCAATTTTTGCCCAATCTTCAAACCTGCTGCAATGGCCCCTTTATTCCCACTTGCTGCTTCCTGCTGTCAGTCATTCACTTATTTTCTCAGTATCTGTCCTGTAATGCCAGATGATTTTATCTTGTTAAACAGCCTCATATGCGGTGCCTTGTTAAAGGCCTTCTGAAAATCCAAGTAAATGACATCCACTGCTGCTCTTTTGTCCACCCTGCTTGATACTTCCTCAAATGTGCTTCTTGAAGAACTCTAACAGATTTGTAAGGCAAGATTTCCCTTTACAGAAACCATGCTGACTTTGACTTACCTTATCATTAGTCTCCAAGTACACTGAAACCTCATCCTTAGTAATAGACTCCAACACTTTCCCAACCATTGAGGTTAGGCTAACTGGCCTATAATTTCCTTTCTTATGCCTTCCTCCCTTCTTAAAGAGTGGAGTGAAATTTGCAATCTTCCAGTCCTCTAGGACTATGCCAGAATCATGTGATTCTTGAAAAATCATGTCCAGTGCATCTGTTATCTCTTCAGCAACCTCTCTTAGGACTCTGGGATGTAGTCCATCTGTCCAACTGACATCTACCGTAAGACCTTTCAGTTTGCCCAGCACTTTTTCCTGTATAATAGCAATGGCACTCATTCTTGCTCTCTGACACTTCGAGGATCTCTGGAACACTGCTAGCGTCTTCCACAGTGATGACTGACACAAAGTACCCATAGGTTCATCTGCAATTTTTTTTTTGTCCTGCATTACTACCTCACCAGTATCAGCTTCCAGTGGTCTATTATCTACTCTCACCTACCTTTTACTCTTTGTATAACTGAAAAAAACTTTTAGGATCCAGCTTTATATTATTGGCTGGTTGGCCTTCATATTTCATATTTTTCCTTCTTATAGCTTTTTTAAATTGCCTTTTGTTGGATTTTAAAAGCTTCCCATTCATCCAACTTCCCACTCACTTTTGCTACCTTATATGCCCTTTCCTTGGCTTTTATGCAGTCCTTAACTTCCTTTGTCAGCCACGGTTGCCTACACCTGCCATTTGAGAACTACTTCTTCTGAGGGACATAGCTACCCTGTGCCTTGTGAACTATTCCCAGAAACTTCAGCTATCTCTGCCCTGCCGTCATCCCCACCAGTCCAGCTGGGAAACTCCTCTCCCCAAGTAGGCTCAAGCATAAGCTCCTCTTAAAAAGCCATCTTGAAAGCATTCAACAAATACCCTCTCTTGCGATCTGACACCAACCTGATTTTCCCAATCCCTTTGCATATTGAAGAACCCATTACAATTGTAATATTATCCTCATTGCATGCCTTTTCTGGCTCCCTTTGCAATCTTAACCCAACACCTGGGCTCCTGTTTGCAGGTTTATGTATGATTCCCATAATGGTTTTTTACCTTTGCAGTTTCTTAACACCACCCACAAAGATTCAACGTTCTCTGACCCAATGTCACCTCTCTCTAAAGACTTAATTCCATCTCTTACCAACAGAGCCACACTGTCGTCTATGCCTTCCTGCCTGTCCTTTCAATACGAAGTATATCATTTAATGTTAAGCTCCCTAGGTCCTTCTTTCAGCCACGACTCAGTAATGCCCACAGTGTCATGTGGACCAATCTCTAATTGTGCCAAGAGTTCGTCCACCTTATTGTGGGCGCTACATGTATTTAAATATGGCACTTCCAGTCCTGCATTCTATTCCCTTTTGAATTTTGCCTCTGTGGTACAATTTAACTCTTTGCTCTGTCTGCATTTGTACCCAATCATTTGCTTGTCCTTCCTTACATTCATGTTATATCCATCATCTACTTGTAAATCTGTTAGCTCATCCTCAGCTCTATCATACCAGTTCCAATCATCCTGCCTTATAGAACAAAGAACATATAAATCTACAGCACATTACAGGCCCTCTGGCCCATCAATATTGTGCTGACCATGTAACATATTCTAGAAGTTGCCTAGAATTACCCAACTACACAGCTTTCTATTTTTCTAAGCTACATGTACCTATTAAAAGACACTGTTGTATCCGCCTCCACCACCGCCACCAGCAATGCATTCCACGCACCCACCACTGTCTGTGTGAAAAACTTACCTCTGACTTCCCCAGTACCTTCTTCCAAGTACCTTATAACTATGCCCCCTCATTTTAGCCATTTCAGCCCTGGGAAAAAGCCTCTGACTATCCACACAATCAATGCCTCATCATCTTATACACCTCTATCAGGTCACCTCTCATCTTCCGTCGCTCCAGGTAGAAAAGGCCAAGTTCACTCAGCCTATTCTCATAAGGCCTTCTTGATGGAAGAAAGAGGTGTAGACATCCATGGTGAAAATGAGGCAATCAGGGCCAGGGAACTGAAAGTTGTTGAGGAGAATGAGAGCATGTGAAGTATTGTGGACGAAGGTGGGAAGGGACCGGACCAAAAGGAATAAAATGGGGTTGAGGTATGTGGACTTGAGTTCATTGGGTCAGGAGCAGGCAGAAGCAATGTGCCTACTCAAGTTTGTGGATCTTTGGTAGGGAGTAAAAATGAGCAGTACGGGGTATGGTAACTGTGAGGTTGGTGGCCGAGGATGGGATATCTCTGGAGTTGATGAGGTTGGTGATGTTGCTGGAGAAAATGTCCTGATGGTCCTGAGTGGGGTCCCTCTCAAGGGGAGGAGGTGTCTGAGTTACCATTTGGCCTCAGCAGTAGAGGCAGCTTTATTCATGCAGTTTTCTGAATCTCTGTTTTTAAAAACATGGTGACCGTGCCTTCGGTTTCAAAGCTCTAACCAAAGTGTAAGTATGGATTATTGAAATTTCACTGTACAGGTATACCAGAAATCAATGCACTTTCATGTGCCTGTCTAAGAATGCTTGCAATTAATTGCCTCTCTCTTTGGCCAACATTGTGCATAGTTATCCTGTCCTAGATTTGATTTGACAAGCTTTTCTACAGATCCTTGAGATAAGTTGTGACATTAACAGTACTAGTTCATGCCATTGCTGTTTTAGATAATTAATTCCTTGGCCAGTTTGAACTGGGTGCAAAAAGTCAATAGTACAGCCTGAACTTCTGCAAGTTCCTCATCTAAATATGACTCGCTGAGAGACTGAGGCCAGTACCTTTTGGCATGATTGTGATGTACTTGGAAAGCATTTGCAGTAGACCAACAGCCTTGAAATGTGATTCTCAAGTGCTGTTTATTCAGACATCAGCTTTTACCAGAGGAAGATACATTCAAATTACCTAATAATTTGAGTGGTATTTCTGGATATGAATTGTGCTTGTGATCAGCTATTGCTTGGAGAATTTGAATGTGTTTTCTCAGAAATGTCCATCATTGGATATTTCTACTATAATTAGATTTTAATAACACTATTTCAGCCCAGGATCATAATTACCATCCAAACATTTTATGACTACCCAGCTCTCCTGCAGATTGGTGGTTCCACTTACCATCTCATCCTCTGACCCTTCATTACTCCCGGTCCTAATCGCTCATACATTTCTCGTGCTCCCTCAGCCACTTGAACCAAAACCTATGGGAGGATGGACTCCAATCTAAAACAGAGGTCCTTCATCTCAGAACATAGGCCCCAACAATCTCGAGCCTAGTTGAGACCCTAGTCATTGTAGATCACTACCCATCTCTTAGAGGCCACCTGTCAGTGAAATAAACACTGAAGACTAAGTCTGCAACTTGCCTTTAATTAACACAGCCTTCATTAGAATTAGAAAGAAGTGCTTGATGACCTGGACTTCAAACCCAGCAGCTAACTCATGGTCGACAGAGCAGCATTCTTCCCTATCTTCCTGTTTGCATTAGCAACTTATTACCAGCAGTACAAAGTTTTGAAGAAACGTCAGAAATAAAATCTTCGAAATAAAAATTCTCCAAAACCACTTACTCAATAATCTATGTCAATGTCCTCTTCCAGAGCAACATACCCAACGGTGCGACTCTGATCATACTCATCCAGTTCCATGGGGAAGGTCACCATCCAGAAAGCCGACTGCAGATATAGGAAACATGAAGGAATGTTAATATCTTTTCAAGTCAGGGAAACATTACTCAGAGTGGAAACTCTGGCTCATGGTGTTCTCAAAAATGTGCAATTGTATCACTTCAGTATGCCATTGAACAAAAAGCTATCATTTTGTTCTTCCACAAAAGATGCATTGACATGTTCTGTGCTAAATTACAGCTAATGGATTTGTTGTGTTTTTCTAATATTTGTACTTATTTATGAGATTTCCCACATTTTCCAATACAGTTTAATTCTGTTCTTAGTCTGGTATCCACATCCACACAGTAGGAAACTTTGTCACATGGTGTGAGCAGGATTATCTGCAGCTTAATGTGAAAAAGAGTAAGGCGCTGGTGGTAGACCTGAGGAGAGCCAGGGTACCGGTGACCCCGTTTCCATCCGGGGGTCAGTGTGGACATGGTGGAGGATTACAAATACCTGGGGATATGAATTGACAATAAACTGGACTGGTCTTAGAACACTGAGGCTGTCTACAAGAAGGGTCAGAGCCGTCTCTATTTCCTGAGGAGACTGAGGTCCTTTAACATCTGCCGGACGATGCTGAGGATGTTCTACAAGTCTGTGGTGGCTAGTGCTATCATGTTTGCTGATGTGTGCTGGGGCAGCAGGCTGAGGGTAGCAGACACCAACAGAATCAACAAACTCATTCGTAAGGCCAGTGATGTTGTGGGGATGGAACTGGACTCTCTGACGGTGGTGTCTGAAAAGAGTATGCTGTCTAAGTTGCTTGCCATCTTGGACAATGTCTCCCATCCTCTACATAATGTACTGGGTGGGCACAGGAGTACCTTCAGCCAGAGATTCATTCCTCCGAGATGCAGCACAAAGCGTCATAGGAAGTCATTCCTACCTGTGGCCATCAAACTTTACAACTCCTCCCTTGGAGGGTCAGACACCCTGAGCCGATAGACTGATCCTGGACTTATTTCATAATTTAATGGCATAATTTACATATTACTATTTAACTATTTATGGTTCTGTTACTATTTATTATTTATGGTGCAACTGTAATGAAAAAACAATTTCCCCCCGGGATCAATAAAGTATGACTATGAATAAACTGAGGCATCTATTCTTTAATTTAAAGACTGGATGGTTTCTATTACAGTATGTATGTATGGAAGCTGGGACATATCCCAACACTGAATGATAAATTAAAGTTACTAATCACCTGCCAGGCTCAGAAGCACCTATTTTGGCTTCTTTTTCGACAATCGCTTCATTCTAGAAACCTTAGGTTCCAATAATTTCTCTTTGATACCTTATCTGGCATTTTAGTAACGGTTTTTTCTTCTGTCAAACATCAAGTTTCTTTTAGGTAGATTAATAAGCATCATTCATTCTTTGGCACATTAAATACTATATTAGAACACAGCAAACATCAGGACTGGTTTGATGAGAGCAACCAGTCTGTGCAAGACCTTCTACGAGCTAAGGCAGCAGTACACCAGGCTCTTCTTTGACACCCAAACTTAAGTTCAAAAAACGTGCCTTTTTGAGTGCAAAATCAACTTTGCAGAGGCAGCTCAGAGCTATGAAAGACCAGTGGTGGGCAAACAAGGCCAAGGGGTTACAAGCCTTCGCTGACTGTAATGACTCAGGAAGCTTCAATGAAGCAATCAAGGTTATGTCTGGTCCATCAAAACAAGGCACCTCACAACTCCTGAGTAAGGACAGTACATCCATCTTCACTGAGAAGTCAGAGCACATGAAAAGATGGCAAGAACACTTCCACGAGCTGCTGAACAGACCAGGAACCATCACCGATGAAGCACTGGGCAGAGTACACCCTGGACCCATACAGTTCGAGCTAGATACTCCCTCTACTCTTCATGAGGACATCAAAGCCATAAAACCGCTAAAACCCAACAAAGCCTGACAGTATCGCAGCCGAGATCTACCAGTATGGTGGTCACACACTGACATCATGCCTGCACCAGCTGTTCACAAAGTTGTGGGGAGCTGCAGAACTACCACAAGACTTCAAAGACACATCAATCATGACCATCTACAGGAACAAGTGAGACAAGAGAGACTGCAACAATTACCGTGACATCTCTCTTCTGTCAGTTGCGGGAAAATGCCTTGCGTAGATCATCCTTAGATGCTTGGTGTCCAACATCAGTGACAACATCCTTCCAGAAAGCCAGTGTGGTTTTCGAACAGGCTGTAGTACAGTGGACATGATCTTTTCACTGAGGCAGCTCCAAGAGAAATGTTTTGAGCATCAGAGAAGTCTCTATGTCATATTTGTTGATCTAACCAAAGCGTTTGACACTGTTGGTAGAGATGGCCTGTGGAAGCTCCTACCAAAATTCGGTTGCCCCCCACGCCTAACCACATCATCCATCAGTTCCACGAGGGCTTGGAAGGCCGCATCAACATGTGTGGTGAGTTGTCAGACCCATTTCCCATCAACAATGGCGTAAAACAGGGTTGTGTTCTGTCTCCTACTCTGTTTGGACTATTCTTCGCTGCTGTTCTTTAGGATGCCACATCAGACCTGAAGTCAGGGGTCTTCCTACAAATGAGGGCTGATGGCGAGCTCCTCAACCTCGCTAGATTGAGAGCAAAAACAAAAGTCAGGGGACATTGTGGCGCATGAGCTACAGTTTGCTGATGACTGTGCACTGGTTGTCCACTCTTTCAAAGATTTACAGGGGATTGTCAGTTGCTTTGCTGGTGCAACCAAAAGCTGTGGATTGACAATCAGCTTGAAAAAGACGGAAGTTTTGTACCAACCGGCTCTTGGCTCAAGCTACGAAGAACAACTGTCCTCATTGATGACACTCTTCTCAATGCTGTCAACAAGTTTTGCTACCTGGGCAGCATAATAACATTCTCAGCTTCTTCAGATGTAGAGATTGAGTCAAGAACCAGAAAAGCCTGTTTTGCCTTTGGTCAGCTGAAAGATCGAGTTTGGTCACAGAACATCAGGTTGGCCACCAAGTGCAAGGTATACAGGGCTGTTGTCATATCAACCTTGTTATACGGATGTGAGACATGGTGCCCATATCAGAGACACTTACGCCAGCTTGACCAACTGCAGCAGCGTCACCTACGTTTTCTGATGAAGATCACCTGGCGAGTCAAGGTCTCCAATACCGAGGTCCTCTCTTGAGCCCGAATGCCCACAATTTCAACCTTGGTGATGTCAGCCCAACTGTGCTGGGCAGGACATGTTGTCAGAATGCCTGATAGAAGACTGCCCAAGGACATCTTGTACGGCCAACTGTCCAGTGGTACCCAAAAACGAGGAGGCCAGTGACCACGGTACAAGAATGTTCTGCACAAGAGCCTCAAGAAAGCTGACATTGCCCCATCAACATGGGAAGGTCTGGCTCAAGATCGCTCACAGTAGAGGGACATCATCAGAAAAGGTGTGGACGCTGCTGAGAAGAAGTTCAACAAGGCAACAGAGGAAAGGCACAGGAAGCACCACAACAGAGCTTCTGCCCCTGCTGTCCCTCCAGGCCTCACCTGCCAAGTATGTGGTAAGCAGTGCCTATCAAGGATTGGCCTGTACAGCCACTCCAGGACACACATATCAAACTCCACTAACTGACTGAAAGGAACCATCATCATCCTATGGGATGGATAGCCAGAGAGAGAGAGAGAGAGAGAGAGAGAGAGAGAGAGAAATACTGTATTAGAGCATAGAACATAAAATGATAAAGCAGAGCACATGCCCTTTGGCCCATAATTTTGAGACAACATTTACATCTACCCTAAGTTCAATCAATCCCTTCTCTCTTACATAGCCCCCTATTTTCCTATCATCCATGTACATACCTAAGAGTTTCTTACGTGCTATACAGTAAATGTATTTGCCTCTACCACCACCCTTGTCAGGCTGTTACATGCACTCCTACTCTCTCTGTACAGAGCTCACCTCTGACATCCTCCCTATTCTTTCTTCCAGCTGTCTTAAGATTATAGCCCCTGCTGTTAGCCAGTTCCACCCTGCAAAGATGTCTGACTATCCACTTGATATATGTTTTTATCATTCTGCAAACTTCTATCAAGTTAGCGCTCATCCTCCTTCACTTCAAAGAAAAAACCCTACTTTGTTCAACTTGTGCTCATAAGACATTCACTCCAATCCAGATAGCATCCTGGCAAGTCTCCTCTGCACCCTCTCTAAAGCTTCTACATCCTTCCTATAATGAGATAACCAAAAATAAAAATAATAATAATAAGTAAATAAGTAAATCAATTACAAAATACATATATTGAATAGATTAGAAAACGTGCAAAAAGCAGAAATACTGTACATTAAGAAAAAGTGAGGTAATGTCCAAGGGTTCAATGTCCATTTAGGAATCAGATGGCAGAGGGGAAGAAGCTGTTCTTGAATTGCTGAGTGTGTGCCTTCAGGCTTCTGTACCTCCCAACAGTGAGAAAAGGGCATGCGCTGGGTGCTGGAGGTCTTTAATAATGGACGCTGCCTCTCTGAGACACCGCTTCCTTTGTAGGCTAGTATCCAAGATAAAGCTGACTAGATTTACAATCCTCTGCAGCTTCTTTCGGTTTTGTGCAGTAGCCCCTCCATACCAGACCTCACAGACAGTGATGCAGCCTGTCAGAATGCACTTCACAGTACATCTATGGAAGTTTTTGAGTGTATTTGTTGACATGCCAAATCTCTTCAAACTCCTTATAAAGTATAGCCGTTGTCCTGCCTTCTTTATAACTACATCGATGTGTTGGGACCAGGTTAGATCCTCGGAGATCTTGATGCCCAGGAACTTGAAACTGCTCACTCTCTCTACTTCTGATCCCTCTATGAGGATTGGTATGTGTTCCTTCATCTTACCCTTCCTGAAGTCCACAATCAGCTCTTTCTTCTTACTGACATTGAGTACCAGGTTGTTGCTGTGGCACCATTCCACTAGTTGGCATATCTCCTTCCTGTACGCCCTCTCGTCACCACCTGTGATTCTTCCAATAATGGTTGTATCGGCAGCAAATTTATAGATGGTATTTGAGCTATGCCTAGCCACACAGTCACGTGAATATAGAGGATAGAGCTGTGGACTAAACACACACCCTTGAGGTGCACCAGTGTTGATCATCAGCGAGGAGGTTACGTTATCACCAATCCACACAGATTGTGGTCTTCCGGTTAAGAAGTCAAGGATCCAATTGCAGAGGGAGGTACAGAGGCCCAGGTTCTGCAACTTCTCAATCAGGATTGTGGGAATGATGGTATTAAATGCTGAGCTATAGTCAATTTGGAATGAACAGTGTTATCTTTCCTGGATTTTTTATTCTTAGAGCTTTTAATATTCTACTAACAGTAGCATCACCCTCCTCCTGCATCTGAACACAGTCTAATTGCATATTACATATTGATTCATATTTGTTGTTCTTCAGCTACCACTCACATCTCTGATATATTCCTTCATCCACTATAAATATGGAAGTGATTACTAGTAATTATATGCATTATAACAGCAATGTATCCACCACTCTAATAGATTTTTGCAGGAAAGCAAATCCATCTTGGTGAAGTAGGATAAAAAATAATGTATGTTTTCACATGATTGAATCCAATATTTCAAACTGTTCGGATTTTTGAAGATTTAAGTTGCAGTGAGCGCAAGAGCAATGAATACCACAGATGGTGATCTGCATCAGGATAAGTTATTGATGATTTTGAAAGATTGTGACAGTATATTTTATATTAACTGTACTTTCATTGACTTACAATGATAGTACTGGAGGCAGCAATGTCAGATAGCTGGAGGTAGGTGGTCTTCCTGATGAAGAGCTTGACTCATTATTCCGTAATTGCGAGTATATTCAGGCAGTGATTATTAGCTTTTAAAACTCAGGGCATGCATACCTAAATATTAATAGCTCTTTCCTGCTGCATGCTGAAAGACAGGTTTGTCACAAGGTAATTAGTACTTATATTTTTTCACAGCAACAACGATATGCCAGAATGTGTATGTTCCAGTTATTTGATCCTGAGTAAGCTGCTATGGGGGTTTTTTTTTTGGCAGGATTCTGATTGTTCTTCAATAATTGCTACAAGAATCAGGCCCAGGTTTCTGTCACAGAATCTACTTGGAAATATGGCTGCACTAGTAGTGTAACTTAAAGAAAATGCAAAAGCAACGGTCTCATCCGGAATCTTCTACAAGGCATAACCCATCAAAATCTTGTTTTGCAGAATTGGTGAACTCACCATTTTAGAATGCAGTGAAATTTTAGTTAGTCGTGGATTACTTGCCTCCACTATATTCTATTGTTCCAAGTCAAAACAGCTTACAGAAAGGTCACTGCTCAAAACATGCTGTAGGGGAAATTAGTTCCCTATCTCAGAGGAGGTAATCCGAGGGGATTCGGAATCCTCTTCTGAAAGAGTGGTGGGTACAGCTGTTGGTATTTAGGTAGATATTTGGTAAACTGAATGGTGAAAGAATACAAGCATTCAAAGTTCAAAGTCCAAGGTAAATTTAGTACCAAAGTACATTAGCATAAACAGTGCATTAATTTTCTTGCAGGCATTCATGGGAAAAGTAAAGAAATACAATAGAATTGATGAAAAGCTATACATAAACAAAGTCTGACAAACTACCAACGTACAAAACAAGTTGTGTAAATAAAAAAAACTTAAAACATGAGTTGTAAAGTATTCTTGAAAGTGAGTCTGCACATTGTAGAGTCAGTTCAGAGTTGAGATGAGTGCAGTTATCCACGTCGGTTCAGCAGCCTGATGGTTGTAGGGTAATAGCTATTCCTGAACCTGGTGTTGTGGGACGTAAAACTTCTGGAAGGGATAATCTGGAACGTGGTGTTAACATTACAATAGACTTAAGGGCCAAGTGATCTAATTCTGCTCCTAATTGACACACTGATATGTTTCCCCTTCTGTGTCCAGATCCTAAGGGCTGCAATCTCAGAATATGGGGTCATCCATTCACACTCAAAATAACAATGGAGTCACTAAGCGTAGTAAAGACTGGAATTGATACTTGGATATTAAAGGAATCAAACAATTTATTGCAGAAACTGCAGAAAAATGGAACTGGAGTAAATGATTAGCAATGTTCCTACTGAACGAGGAAATAAAACCGAGGGAACAAATGACCTCCCACTTTTCTCTTTCATATGCTTTAATTTTCTAGCTCTGTTTACACTTGAGTAAATTTGCAGAGAAATGTTCAGCCATCTGTTTTTTGTTACTCTTTGTGTGCTGTATATTCCTGCTATCAGACAGTATCTATAATGTAATTTTAAAGACGGCCTAGGAAATATTCTGATGATCTTTGATGGTAGCAATTGTTATGGGAAGCATAAATTGTTGACAAAATTAAATTAAGTGAGATGCTTTCATGTGATCAGTGACCTGATGTAACAAGGATCTTGCAGTTTGTCAGGCATTTATTAAGTGTATATGGTATTTAAGTTGGATAATATATAATGAAAAATGAAATATTGATTTTTAACTCATGAGTTAGAGTTATTATTTAAGTCAGGTGTTTCACTCAGTTTAAGCTTACAAGCAAAATGTGGTTTGTGGGAATCTCAAATTTTATTTCAGACTCAGGTAATTGTGCCATTGAAGCATCAGTGCTGTCTCGAACTGCTCAGTTGATAAAGTCAAGGATTAATACCCTATTGTCCTTCATGTTGAAGAATATTGCAATTCGACTTAATTCCATTTTACAAAACAAAGAACTACTTGAAGTGTGCCAAAATGTCCGAAACATCACTGTCTAGACAAGCCATATATAGCCTTGCTGTTTTTGTTCACCATGCAATCTAACTTCAGAAGTGGTAGATGCAATATCAATTGTAATATTTAAGAGCAGTTTGGATGAGGGGGGTATGGAGGGCTATGCTCAGGATACCGGTTGATGGGGCAAGGCTGAAAACCAGGCTGAATGGACTACTTGGGACAAAAGGTCTGATTCTGTGCTGTAGTGGCCCATGACTTTATTGCGAGGCAGTTCTACCAGCACTGCTCTGCCTCCAAAACAGGCCCAGGACAGAGCAGCCATTAAAATGTACCTTTAGTTCAAGGAGCACCTCAATATGACTTCATTTCATGTCTGTATTTTCAGTATGTCAGATGGAAAATATTCATAAACAAAATTAATCTTAGTCATTTCTAGATCCAAAGTTCTTACGTATTTCATAGAACAGTTCAGCATCCCTTCTGCCCACCAAACTAATTACACAAACCTACTGATTCCGACGGCTATCCTGACAATACCTCTTCCCACACTGACTCCGGTAAAAATGCTATTCCCTTTTCTCAGTTCCTTTGTCTCTACCACATCTGTTCCTGGATAAGGCTTTCCATCCAGGACATCAGAGATGTCCTCCTTTTTCAAAGAACAGAGTTTCATTTCCTCCAACAGTGGTGCTGCCCTCACCTGCATCTTCTCTATTTCGCAAACATCTGCACTCACTCCATCCTCTCACCACCATAACAGTGATAGAGTTCAACTTACCCTTATCTACCACCCCATGAGTCTGCATTGAACGCATCATTCTCCACAACTTCTGCCATCTTCAAAGGGATGCTGCCACCAAACACATCTTTAACTCCCTCCCAACACTTTCCTCGGATTACTCCCTCCATGATTCCCTTGTCCATTTATCCCTCACCACTAATCTCCCTCCTGGCACCTATCCCTGCAGGTGGTCAAAGTGCTACGCCTGGCCATTCGTCTCCTCCCTCGCCTCCATTCATGGCCCCAAGCAGTCCTTCCAGTTGAGGCAGCACTTCACCTGTGAATCTAAAAATGCAAACATGAGAAAATCTGCGATGCTGGAAATTCAAGCAACACACACAATACTGGTGAATGCAGCAGCCCAGGCAGCATCTATAGGAAGAAGTACAGTCGATGTTTCAGGCCGAAACCCTTTGTCAGGACTAACTGAAAGAAAAGATAGTAAGAGATTTGAAAGTGGAAGGGGGAGGGAGAGATTGGAAATGATAGGAGAAGACAGGAGGGGGAGGGAAGAAGCTAAGAGCTGAACAGTTGACTGGCAAAAGGGATGCAGAGTTGGAGAAGGGGGAGGATCATGGGACAGGAGGCCAAGGGAGAAAGAAAGGGGGAGGGGAGCCCAGAGGAAGATGGAGAGCAGGCAAGGAGTGATTGTGAGATGGACAGAGAGAAGAAAAAAAAAAGTGGGGAGGGGAATATTCCACCTGGGTAGCCTCCAACCTGATGGCATGAACATTGATTTCTCTAACTTCTGTTAATGCCCCTCCTCCCCTTCTTACCCCATCTCTTATTTATTTATTTTTATTCCCCCCCCCTGCTTTTTATCCTTCTCTCTCTGTCCCTCTCACAATCACTCCTTGCTGTCCATCTTCCTCTGGACCCCCCTCCCCCTTTCTTTCTCCCTAGGCCTCCCGTCCCATGATCCTCTCATATCCCTTTTGCCAATCACCTGTCCAGCTCTTGGCTCCATCCCTCCCCCTCCTGTCTTCTCCTATCATTTTGGATCTCCCCCTCCCCCTCCCACCTTCAAATCTCTTACTATCTTTTCTTTCAGTTAGTCCTGACGAAGGGTCTCGGCCCAAAACTTTGACTGTACTTCTTCCTATAGATGCTGCCTGGCCTGCTGCATTCCACCAGCATTTTATGTGTGTTACCTGTGAATCTACTGGGTTGTCTATAGTGTCTGGTGCTCCCTATATGACTTAGGGTGCATTGGTGAGATCCATCTTAAATTAGGGGGGGTGTGTTTTGTTGAACAACATCGCTGCATCTGACAAAGGTGGAACTTCCTGTGGCCAAATATTTTATTTGCAAATCCCATTCCCTTTCTGACAGGTCAGTCCATGGCCTCCTCTTGTCCTAAGATGAGGCCACCCTTAGGGTGGAAGAACAACACCTTATATTCCATCTGGGTAACCTCCAGCTTGTTGGCATGAATATTGTTTTCTCCGTCCAGTAAAAAAAAATTCCTCAAGGAGTTAGGATCAAATCAAATCAAGTTTAAATATCATTCAGACCATACATAGATGCAGCGTTCCTCTGAAGCCAAGGTGAAAAACATTCAAAATAACAAGCAAACTTTCAAAATAAAGAGTAACATAATTTAAAGTAGCGAGCAGAAAAGCATATTCACTCAAAAAAAAACATATATAATCCAAGACCTTGAGCGAAAATGTCTGGCAATCAATACCACAGTCTCCTGGCAGTGTGCAGACACATGCAATCCAGCCTGTCATTCCTCTGCTTAAACACTGAAGTGCAGCACCAAGAGGAGAGCTCGGGCCCCAGCTGGGTGTGGACACCACGCTGTAACCCTTCTACATCTTCTTACCTGGTCTGCAGCAGCAGGCAAGCCCTAGCCTTGAGGCCTAGTCCTTGCTACAACTGAGGCTACGCAGCTCCCATGTTGTCGGTCCCTCCACCAGACAAGGGTAACAGGCCTGCAGCAATTTACATTACTACTGTCTCAATTGCATGTGAAATGTCTGAGAGAATCTCCCATGGTTATACTGTACCGACTCCAATGCTGCTGAGTAGCGGGCAGCGACAAAGTCAGCTCCTCTGTACCCAAATCAGCTCCTCCAATATCCCCACCATCTCCCTCCTAGATATCATGACTGGTCAGCGCCTTCAACACCTTGGCTGGGTCCCTCGCCAACATCTCGACCAGCCCCTTCGTCACCTTGGCCGGGTCCACTGACAACACCAGTCCAGCTACTCTGATCAATGAGCAGCTCACTGATGGAGTAGCCCTGCAGTACTTAAAGTAGTTGGAGCAGAATTGTCTTTGGATCATAAAAGCACCTTTGGTTAGCCCCAGAGTGGCTGCTGCATTCCCACATGCTGCCATCTTACTGGAAGGATGCCCTTCCTCTCTTCTTCTATTTTTCATTCTGGACTCTTACCAATTCCCATCTGCATATCGCCTCCCCCGGTGCCCCTCCTCCTTCCTTTTCTCCTATGGTCTACTCTGTTCTCCAATCAGATTCCTTCATCTCCAGTCCTTTACTTTTCCCACACACCTAGCTTCATCTATCACCTTCTAGCCATCCTCCTTTCCCTCCCCCCCACCTTCCCCCACCTTCCCCCTTCCTTCTCAGTCCTGAAGAAATGTCTCTGCCCAGAACGTTGACTGTTTTGTTTTCTTTTCCATGGATGCTGTCTGACCTGCTGAGTTCCTCCAGTATTTTGAATATGTTGGTTTGGATTTCTAATATCTGCAGAATTTCTTGTGTTTATAATTACATGACTGCCTGATTACATGAATCCATCCTGTGTGCATGTGATCCATAATGCCTCTATTATCTGATTATTTGTATGCCTCTCTAATAGCTTCTTAAACACCTCTATTGTATGAGGAAAATGATATTGGCTCTCTACTCTATCTGTGGTCTTTCAAAATTTTATAGACTTCCATTATGTCTCTTCTCTGCCTGAACCATTACAGAACAAGCAATCCAAGTTTGTCTAACCTTTCTTCATAGCACCTGGCTTCTAAACCGGTACCCAGTAAATCTCTTCTGTACCGTCTCCAAAGCCATCACATTTAGCATTAGTTGTTATCAGTTAGGCCCAAGTTTCTGCTTGTGAAAAATTGTCCATATTAGCTGATGTGCACTGAGGCAGCGAATGAATTGAATGGGAAAGTCCACCAGTTATCCTGCAAGAGAAGTGCACAGTTTGAGTTAACCTGATGGCATGGACATTAATTTCTCCAAATTATGGTAATTTCTCCCCCCTCCATTTTTCTTCTTTTCTATTCTGGCTTCCCTATTACCCCCTCTCTTCTCCTCACCTGCCCATCACTCCCCCAGTGCCCTTCCACCCCTCCATCTTCCTTTACTCGCCTGTTCCATTCTCTTCTCCTGTCGATCCATTCTTTTTCCTCATTTTACCTTTTCCACTTATCGCCACCATGTTTCTCACTTCATATTCCCTCCCACACCCATCCACCTTTCCCCATACTCCTCACTTGCCTTTTTCTTCTTCTCCTCCCCCAACATTGTTAGTCTGGCTTCTTGCCCTTCCTTTCTAGTCCTGATGAAGGGTCTTGGCACAAACATTGACTCTTTATTCCTCTCTGTAGATGCTACCTGACCTGTTAAGTTCCTCCAACATTTTGTGTGGATTTTTAAAGTAACATTTTACTGTCACTTGCATTTTTAGTTCTCCAAGCATGCAGGGTTTTTACCTGACATTTTGCAGATCCCTTTCACATGTGTTCTTACAAAGTGTTATGATGAAATATTGCAGCAGAGCTTCTAACGGTTACCTTGACATGAAACCTGCCTGGGTAGCAGTAGCCACTCCATTTGTGCCCTCCGTTAGAAGCCAGAATAACTGCCATGCTATCAGCTGTTAATTGGCATAGGAAATAGGATATACGATTTCTTCCGCATAGATATTTGTCACAGGTATTACTTGTGGTTTTACAAAAGTAACAGCTTTAATGAGACACAATAAATAAATTTTCCCTACACTGGATTAACTAGTGACTCTGAGACTTAGGAGACACAACAGACAACAGATGCTGAAAATCTGGAGCAACAAACAATGTGGTTGATGTGGTTGACTTTAGCCAAATATTTCTCCTTAATTTTGATTCACCTTATGAATTTGTGTCAGGAATATTAATTTCAAGATCTGGGCATTTATTAGCAATCTCCAAAGTTCCTTGAGAAAATGGTGCTGGTGAGTCTCCTTCTCGAGCTGAGCCGTGACCCTGAGAAGCTGAAACCATTAATGCAAGAGATTCTGCAGATGCTGGAAATGCACAGCAACAAACAAAGTGCTGGAGAGAACATAGCATGCATGGAGAAGAGTAGGCAGTCGATGCTTTGGGCAGAGTCCCTTCATCAGGACTAGAAAGGAAGGGGGAAGAAGCTAGAGTAAGAAGGTGGGGAAGGGGAAGGAGTATAAGCTGGTAGGTGAGAGGTGAAGTCAGGTGAGGTGGAAGTGGGCGGGTGGGGTAGGGGGAATGAAGTGAAAAACTGGGAGGTGATACATGGGAAAGGTAAAGGACTAAAGAAGAAGAAACCTGATAGGAGAAGAGTAAGCACAAAATACTCTGCAGATGCTGGGGTCAAACAAACATGCACAAAACGCTGGAGGAACTCAGCAGGTCCGGCAGCATCCGTGGTAAGCGAACAGTCAATGTTGCGGGCCGAGACCCTTCATCAGGACTGAAGAGGGAAGGGGCAGAGGCCCTATAAAGAAGGTGGGGGGAGGGTGGGAAGGAGAAGGCTGGTAGGTGCCAGGTGAAAAACCAGTAAGGGGAAAGATAAAGGGGTGGGGGAGGGGAAGCAGGGAGGTGATAGGTAGGAAAGGTGAAGAAGGAATAGGGGAAAGCACAATGGGTAGTAGAAGGAGGCGGAATCATGAGGGAGGTGATAGGCAGCTGGGGGAGGGGGCAGAGTGACGTAGGGATGGGGGAAGGGAGGGAGAGGGAATTACTGGAAGTTGGAGAATTCAATGTTTTTAATGCGAGGGGCTGGAGACTACCCAGATGGTATATGAGGTATTGCTCCTCCAACCTGATTTTGGCCTCATCATGGCAGTAGAGGAGGCCATGCATGGACATATCCGAATGGGGATGTGAAGCAGACCGGGAGATCCTGTCTGTTGTGGCAGATGGAGCAGAGGTGCTCAACGAAGCGGTCCCCCAATCTGCATTGGGTTTCACCTATGTAGAGGAGGCCGGACTGGGAGCACTGGATGCAATAGATGACCCCAACAGACTCACAAGTGAAGTGTTGCCTTACCTGGACGGACTGTTTGAGGCCCTGAATGGTGGTGAGAGAAGAGGTGTAGGGACGGGAGTAGCGCTTACAGGGATAAGTGCCTCACTGTTGTCCCCCTCCGTCCACACCTCAGTGAGTTCCGTGCCTGCAATGATGATGAACTCTTCTTTCATCGCCTACGTCTCTGAGCCTACTTCTTTGCAAGGATTCCCCTACACCTACTGATGACCCCTTCTCCCGTCTTCAACCCTCCTCACCCTCCTGGACACCCTGCCCGCCTGCTACCTGCACTTGACCTTTTCATCTCCAACTGTCGCCGAGACATCAACTGTCTCGACATCACCACTCCTCTCTCCTGCTCCAAACTCACTCCCTCTGAATACACTGTCATCCACTCTCTCCACATTAATCCCAACCTCACCATCAAACCCGCAGACAAGGGTGGTGCCGTAGTAGTCTGGCGGACGGACCTCTACCTTACTGAGGCCAAACGGCAGCTCCCTGACACCTCCTCTTACTTACCTCTGGAACAGGATCTCATCAAAAAATATCAAACCATTGTCTCCCGGACCATCATCGCCCTTATCATCTCCGGAGACCTTCCATCCTCAGCCACAAAACTCATAATTCCCACAACCCACACTGCTCGGTTTTACCTCCTTCCCAAGATTCACAAGCCTGATTGTCCCGGTAGACCCATTGTTTCTGCCTGCTCCTGTCCCACCAAACTTGTATCTGCCTACCTGGACTCCATTTTGTCACCCATAGTTCAGTCTCTCTCCACCTATATCCAGGATACATCCCATGCCCTCCACCTCTTCAATAACGTCCGGCTTCCCTGGTCCCGACTGCTTCATTTTCACTATGGATGTCCAATCCTTATACACTTCCATTCCCCATCAAGAAGGCCTCAAAGCCCTCCGCTACTTTCTGGACAATAGACCTTACCAGTTCCCGAACCACCACCATCCTCCTCCGGTTGGCAGAACTGGTACTCACACTTAATAACTTCTCTTTTGGCTCTTCGCACTTTCTTCAGACCAAGGGTGTAGCTATGGGCACTTGCATGGGCCCCAGCTATGCCTGCCCCTTCGCTGGTTATGTGGAACAGTCTGTGCTCCAAACCTATACTGGTACTGCTCCCCAACTTTTCCTTCGCTACATTAACGACTACATTGGTGCTGCTTCCTGCACCCATGCTGAACTCATCAATTTCATCGACTTTGCTTCTAACTTCCAACCAAATTCACTTGGTCCATCTTGGACACTTCTCTCTCCTTTCTCAATCTCTCGGTCTCCATCTCTGGAGACAAACTGTCCACTGACATCTTCTGTAAGCCCACAGACTCCCATAACTACCTCGACTATACTTCTTCCCACCCTGTCACATGCAAAAATGCTATTCCCTATTCCCAGTTCTTCCGTCTCCATTGCATCTACTCCCAGGATGAGGTTTTCCATTTCGGGACATCTCAAATGTCCCATTTCTTTAAGAATCGTGGTTTCCCTTCTGCCGTCATCAATGACGCCTTCACCCGCATCTCCTCCATTTCCCGCACTTCAGCCCTCACCCCATCCTCCCGCCACCACAACAGGGACAGAGTTCCCCTTGTCCTCACCTACCACCCCACCAACCTCCGGATCCAGCATATTATCCTCCACAACTTCCGCCGCCTTCAACAGGACCCCACCACTAAGCACAACTTTCCCTCTCCACCCCTCTCCACTTTCCTCAGGAATCGTTCCCTCTGTGAGTCACTGATCTCCCACCCGGCACTTATCCCTGTAAGTGCAAGTGCTACACCTGTCCCTACACCTCCTCTCTTGCCACCATTCAGGGCCCCAAACAGTCCTTCCAAGTGAGGCAACACTTCACTTGTGAGTCTGTTGGGGTCATCTATTGCATCCGGTGCTCCCTGTGTGGCCTCCTCTACATCGGTGAAACCCGACGCAGATTGGGGGACCGCTTCGTCGAGCACCTCTGTTCCATCTGCCACAAGAGACCAGATCTCCCAGTAGCCACCCACTTCAACTCTGCTTCTCATCTCCATTTGGATATGTCCATTCATGGCCTCCTCTACTGCCATGATGAGGCCAAAATCAGGTTGGAGGAGCAACACCTCATATACTGTCTGGGTAGTTTCCAGCCCCTTGGTATGAACATAGGATTCTCCAATTTCTGGTAATTCCCTCCACCTCCCTTCCCCTATCCCTATTTCACTCTGCCCCCTCCCCCAGCTGCCCATCACCTCCCTCATGGTTCCGCCTCCTTCTACTACCCATTGTGCTTTCCCCTATTCCTTCTTCACCTTTCCTGCCCGTCACCTCCCTGCTTCGCCTCCCCCACCCCTTTATCTTTCCCCTTACTGGTTTTTCACCTGGCACCTACCAGCCTTCTCCTTCCCACCCTCTCTCCACCTTCTTTGTAGGGGCTCTGCCCCCTCCCTCTTCAGTCCTGATGAAGGGTCGCGGCCCAAAACGTTGTCTGTTTCTATGGATGCTGCCCAACCTGCTGAGTTCCTCCAGTGTGTTGTGTGTGTTGATAGGAGAAGAGAGTGGATCTTGTGAGAAAGGGAAGCAAGAGGTCACCTAAACCATGCCTGGAAGAGAGTCCCGTCACTGATCATGAAAGCTCTTTCACTTGCTCGCCCTTGTTAGTGACGCCATTGCACTTGATGCACAGTTAGGATGCATGTTTTATCAAACATGCAGACAACACTCTAGGAACGGGCTCAGAGAGTCCAAAGCATGACACTTCTCTGAAAAATAAAGGAAGTAAAATTCGCATCTTAAATCTTCGAGGTTGCAGGTATGGATCAAAGTACTTATTTGAGCAAACATTAATATGAAGTTTAATTATTTGACCTATCATTCAGTAGTATCAATGGGTAGGATGGGAAGAATCATCAAGTTCTTTGTGTGTTATACTCAGATATTGGTTACAGAAGGGGCAAGAAGTATATTAATTTAGCAGCCATTTTAACGTGTGTATTTTGGCCAGCTTTCAATGTCTTTGTATAACAGGTGAAGGCCAGATTGACATGTCAAGGTTTGCAGCTTAAAACAACCTGCTGGGGGAACTCAACTAGCCAGGCAGCATCTGTGGGGGGGGGGGGGCACAGTCAATGTTTTGGCATAAGACTCTTCATATAGACCGAAAGATAGTGGAGAGATAGCAAATATAGAAAGGTGAAGGGAAGTAGTGGAGAAAGAGAAAGCAAGTGATAGGTGGAATCAGGTGAGGAGAGGTGATAACCAGATGGAGACAAGGATACTGTAATGGGAATAGCAGTAGATGCTGGGAGGAGAAAGGTCTGCAGGTGAATCTAATAGGAGAGGAAGTTGATAGATGGAACCAATTGGGGGGGTGGGGAAGGAAGATGGGAACAGAGAGTGGAGAGGTACTATTGGAAAGAATGTGTGTGTAATAGGCTGATGCAGTGAATGGAGGAGAGGTAGAAAGAATGATGGGGTTTATGATGAGTGTAGGAAGATCTGAGTAAATCAGGAGGAGGGATAAAAGGGACAGAGAGTTGTTCTTTTGTTATGTGCCATGTCATATGACCAAGGCGATCATGGTCTTTCCATAACCACGATCGTACTTGGCAAATTTTTTTTATAGAAGTCATTTGCCATTGCCTTCCTCTGGGCAGTATCTTTACAAGATGGGTGGCCCCAGTCATTACCAATACTCCAGAGATTATCTGATTGGCATCAGTGGTTGCATAACCAGGACTTGTAATATGCACCAGCTGCTCATATGACCATCCACCACCTGCTCCCATGGCTTCACATGACCCTGATCAGCGGGGGTGGGGGGGCCGGTTTCTAAGCAGGTTCTTGCCTGAGGTGACCTGCAGCCTAGCAGAGGGAAGGAGTGTCTTCTACCTCCTTTGGGAAAGACATTTCCACCCAATTCCCCAGAGGGGAGTAGATGACCTGAACTCAGAATTCAATATAGATGCCATGTCAAAGTTTGTGTTTGCTAATGGTATTCCATTTCAGAAGACTGTTTCAAACAACAAGGGTACATTCCATGCTGAGAGCTTCAAGGCACACATGCAAGAATTGTGAATCTTTAATGAGTGAAAAAAGCAGGACCTGTACTTCATCTTTCTGGTAAATTACATGCAGATTAAAAATGAAACGTGCAACTTTGCCAAAATTTAGCAATTTCTTGTTGAGACTACAACAAAATCATAAAATTTCACAGCTACACTTTTGCAGTGGATGGTTCGAAAGACTGTGACAATTGTGTTTTCTGCTCCTGCAGATAATGACATATCCATGGTTTGTGACGAAGCTGGAACAGAAAGTACCTAATCTGTGTATAATGTCACTGCCATCTGTGCTCATCATTGGATTCTGCCTTGGTGATTGACACAAATCAATGGTCAGAGAATAGAGGTCAGTACCCCATATATTAAGACCTCTTATGACGGCAAAAAAAAAGCTTAAATACCTTTGTAAAGATCACTGCTACATTGATAACACTTAGTTTCTGCTTGGACAGCTGAAAAATTGAATTCTGGTTTAAAAGTAGAGAACATCAGATTCAAGATAATACCAGATTAAAGATTACATTTTCTGACATTACTGAATAAACACTGTACAAGATTCTGCAGTATTCCAGCCATGTATTTTAATGCAGGCATGCATTAACTCCTGAATTTTAAAATGGATTAAAATCTTTACTAAGACAGCAAATGCAAGACTTATTTGAAAACATCAGTGAGTAGGCTGTCTTGGCTGAAGAATAGCTCCGCTTGAAAGGAAAGTTGAAGGAGCTGATTTGCTAAGGATGTGAGGGATGCCGCTCCCAATGCAAAATCTCCCTCAATGTTGAAAAAAAAACAAAGGAGTTGATCGTAGATTACAAGAGCAATGGAGACAGGCTAGCCTCTGTTGACATCAATGGGACCGTAGTTGAGTGGGTGAGTAGTTTCAAGTTCCTCAGTATACACATCACCGAGGATCTCACCTGAACTGTACATACCGGCTGTGTGGTGAAAAAAGCACAATAGCGCCTCTTTCACCTCAGAGAACTGAAGAAGTTTGGCATGAGTCCCCAGATCCTCAGGACTTTCTACGGAGGCACGATCGAGAGCATTCTGACTGACTGTGTCATCACCTGGTACCAGAACTGTACTATCCTTGGGCACTGCAAAGAGTGGTACGGACAGTCCAGCTCATCTGTGGATGTGAACTTCCCTCTGTTCAGGACATTTACAGTAGCAGGTGAGTAAGAAGGGCTTGGAGGAATCATCAGGGACCTAAACCACAAACTGTTACAGCAGCTTCCACCCCTAGCAAACGCTACTGCAGCATTAAGGACAGGACACCATCAAATTCATCAATACACATTGATCTGATTGCATATCTGACTGTACATACATGTACACAACACAATTATGTATACCATCTTAGTGTTTGGGCAATGTCCTCCCACATTTCCCTTCCTTATTGCTTGTACATAGCAGCAGAGACGCAACATAAAGGTTTTTACTCCCTTTTGTTATGAGATGGATGTAAGAAATAAAATTCTAATTCTAATTCTGTACTCCTACTAGCTTGGGACTCATGATTTTCAATGATTTCCCAGTAGGCAGAAGATGGGCTCCTTCATTGCCTCTCCATGCCACATGTTCAAAGTGAAGATTCTGAGTGAGGTCGGACCCAGTGCTGCCTCTAAGGTGTGCACAAGGCAAAGTAAACTCTGCAAAAAAAGTTGTCACTCTCTACCTCATTGGCACGTTAATCATATTTCACAATCATACGCAATCACCTTTCCTTTTCCAGTTTCTGATGCGGATGGTGTTGACAATGTGGAGTTTGTGATGATTTGTCTGCAGATTTGAGAACTGGCTTATTTATACTGTTTTTATTGAAGGAATTATTGATTCACTAAGTCAAATTCCGAAGAAGCAAGGGGTGTGAAGTGCAAAAGAACTGCTAGTTCATTTAAAGTAGAATGGCTTATTGAAACAGTAGAAACTGCTACACTGAATGCTCACGGGTGTCAAATACATCTTGTGAATCCAAATGCTCTGCTATCGGTGTGAAGCTCAGCAGAACCAGGAGAAAGCCTTGCTCTCCAGTGAGCTCTCCACTTGCTTATTATTTGCATCAATCTTTTTTGTCAGTTATTTCCTGTCCATTGTCTCTGAATGACAACCTTACCCATCCAGAATAAAGCATCAAAGAGAGTACCTGTAAAGGACTGAGCAATTGGCTTAATTCTCATGGTGCTGTTTCCATCAGTAAAATGTATTCAAGCTGGTTTGGTCCTAGGAGAAAGCAAAAATGTCAGTACATTTTACAAACGTGTGGTCACGGTCACAGTTAACATGCAGACACCTTGTTCTAAAATGCCACCAGTGCTTGCCTAGTCTGATGCTCTTGGGCATCCTGCTCCAACTGACAGAGGAAGGCATTGAAAAATATTTTTTTCCTCCAGGCTTATTTAATTCTGTTTATTTTCACTAAACAACTGGTGTTTGAGAGAGTGAGTAGCTGTTAGAAAGCTGCCGGAGATATGAGAAAAATGCAAATAGAGGTTTTGTCTGGAAGTGGAGAAATAAGATAGAACATAAATTTCAGGCTGAATATGGAGTAAAGTTAATCGTAAAGGGTGTGTGGAATGAATACTTTGAGTAGCCAGTAGTCACCCAAGCAGATGTAAGTGAGTAACTGAAGAAAAGAGTGTGTAATGTGAAGGAATTAAAGGAAAAAGTTAATGAACCTTAATAATCCAGAGGGTTATAGGTGCTCTGGTACACAGATCCCTTTCATAAAATATGAAGATTCAAACAAGAAAATAATAACAAGGTTGACATTGATCTTTATTAGGTAGTGCTTGGCATCAACCTTAACAAACTAAAGCTCAAATTTTTCAGTATTTTGGTCAATTCTTATCTGGAGGATAGAGCTCAGTTTGGGTATTGAATCTCCAAAGAAATACATAGTCCTCAGATAGGCAGCAAGATTAATAATAGGTTAAATGAGAAGTTTGATGTTAAGGACATTTGGATTTTTAACTGTACATGAGTTTTATTCTCTTCAGTTTGGAACAGTGTGCCAAAAATTGTTAAGCAACTTGATGAGGATAATTCATAGAAAATAATTCTTCCTATGAGAAAATCCAGAATAATCCTAATATGATTTTTAGATAAGAGAAATTAGAGACATTTCACAGGAGAGTCACAAAGCACGGCTGCCTGTCAAGATATTGGAAATTTCAATTGATTTCTACAAAATATTTCAGATGCAATGTCAATTTATATTTTCAAAACCAGTAGTGAGAATTTATTTTAGTAGGGGATGTGGAGAAAGTGCAGAAGGCTAGAGCTGGAACGTGAGTCTGTGATGGTCAGAATGGAGACAGAGAAGGCTTGAACAAAGGCAGCCAAGGCTACATTCCAGTATTTCCTTTTTGCCTTACAATCACCCATGACTGTGTATTCATGGACCAGCTGAGTATCTCTATGCTGATTGGAATCTAAGCCCCAAAGTCATCCAAGGGTACAGGAAATGCAACATGCTTTCACCCCTTCCAACCATTGCTTCCCTTTTGATAACTGCATTTAATATAATGAACAGTTCTTCACAAAACCTAAATCTTACATATACAAGTCCTGCAATAGTTCTTTGCCATAGTAATGTGCCTTCCCAGTTAATGCAGGAGAACATCAGAAGACATAGGAATTTGACCATAATAGTTCATTTGGTCCATTGAGTCCACTCTGCCATTCTACCATGGTTGATTTATTATTCCTCCCAATCCCATTCTCATGCTTTCCTTACTTAGCAAGAACCTATCACCTGCCACTTTAAATATACCCACAGCCTCCACAGCCATCTGCAGAAATTAATTCCACAGATTCACCACCCTCTGACTAAAAAAAAATTTCCTTGTTACCTCTGTTCTAACGGGACATCCTTGTGTTCTGAGACTACGTATGGTCCTAGACTCTACCACTATAGGAGGCATTCCCTCCATGACTGCTGTAACTATTCCTTTCAATATTTAACAAGATATTTTCAATAAATAAAATCCTCAGTTTTTGATATTGAGTAGGTTTCAATGAGATCCTCCTTTTTCTTCTAAACTGCAGCAAGTACAGGCCAGGGCCATCAAACATGCACTATAAACATGAGAAATTCTGTAGATGCTGGAAATCCAAAGCAAAACACACAAAATGCTGGAGGAATTCAGCAGGTCAGGCAGCATCTATGGAAATGAATAAACAGTCAACGATTTGGGCAGACACCCTTCAAGACTGAAAGTGAAGGGAGAAGCCACCAGCATAAAAAGGTGAGGGGAGGGTAAGGAAGATAGCTAGAAGGTGATAGGTGAAGCCAGATGGGTAGGACAAGTAAACAGTTGGAGAGGAAGGAATTTGATAGGAGAAGTGAATGGAACATAGGAGGTTTTCCTTCCTCCAACATTGATGCTGCCCTCACCCGCATCTCCTCCATTTCCTGAACATATGTGCTTTCCCCATCTTCCTGCCACCTTAACAGTGATAGGATTCCTCTTGTTCTTAACCTACCAGCCCAGTAGCCTTCGCATCCAACACATCATTCTCCACAATTTCTGCCATCTCTAAAGGAATCCTCCCACCAAATGCATCTTTACAAACCACCCCCCGTCTGTTTTCTACAGAGATCGCTCTTTCCAAGATTCCCCTGTCCATTCATCCCTCATCCACTAATCTCCTTTCCAGCAAGTGGCCAAAGTGCTACACCCGCCCATACACCTCCCCCCTCACCTCCATTCAGGGCCCTAAGCAGTACTTTCAACTGAGGCAACATTTCAGCTGTGAATCCGCTGCCTTTGTCTATTGTGTCCAGTGCTATTGATGCAGCCTCTTCTACACTGGTGAGACCTGCCGTGAATTGGGGGACCGCTTTGCTGAGCACCTGTGCTCCATCCTCCAAAAGCAGAACATCCCGGTGGCCAAACATTTTTATTCCCCTTCCCGTTCCTGTTCTGAGATGTTAGGCCATGGCCTCCTCTTGTGCCATAACGAGGCCACCCTCAGGGTGGAGGAGCAACACCTTATATTCCATCTGGGTAGCCTCCAACCTGGTGGCATGAATATCAATTTCTCCTTCCGGTAAAAAAAAAATTCCCTCACCCTCTTCTTCTATTTCCCACTCTGGCCTCTTAAACTTTCTTGCTACCTGTCACCTCCCCAAGTCTCCTCCCCCTTCCCTTTCTCCTATGTTCCACTCTCTTCTCCTGTCACTTTTTTATTCTGGTATCTTCCCCTTCCTTTCCAGTCCTAAGGAAGTTTCTCAGGCTAAAACCTCAACTGTTTATTCATTTCCATAGATGCTCTCTGACTCGCTGAGATCCTGTGGAGTGTGTGATGTTTTCCATACATTACCCTTTCATTCCTGGGATCATTCTCATGAACATCCCCTGGATCCTCTCCAATGCCAGCACATCTTTTCTTTGATAAGGGGCCCAAAACTGCTCTCAATACTCCAGGTACATCTAACCAATGTCCTATAAAGCCTCAGAATCACAACCTCATTTTTGCTATTCAGGTAGACACGACCCTGAACACTGGATGCATAATCAGATTTCCAGTCCAATGTACATCATGCATAACAGACAGTCACAGAGTCATGGAGAAGTACAACACAAGAACAAGTTGTTCGGTCTGTCTTGTCTATGCTGAAACCATTTAAACTACCGACTCTCATCAACCTACACCAGAGCCATAACCCCCATATCCCTACTATCCAGGTACCCATCAAAACTTCCTTTAAAACTTAAAATCAAGCTCACATGCACACTTGTGTTGGCAGCTCATTCCACACTCTCACCGCCCTGTGAGTGAATAAGTTTTCCTTATGCTCCGCCTTAACCATTTCACCTTTCACCCTTACCCTTGACCTCTGGTTGTGGTCCCACCCAACCCCAGTAAAAAAAAACCTGTTTGCATTTACCCTTTCTACACACCTCAATTTTGTACACCTCTATCAAATCTCTCAATCTTCTACATTCTAAAGAATATCATCCTCATCTATTCAATCTACCTTATAACTCAGGTCCTTCAGATCCGGCAACGTTCTTGTAAATTTTCTCTGCACTCTTTCAACCCTTTTTGCATCTCTCCTGTAGGTAGGTAACCCAAACTGCTCCAATACTCCAAATTAGGCATCACCAAACTCTCAAGACCACAAGATATAGGAGCAGAATTAGGCCATTTGAACCATCGAGTCTGCTCTGTCATTTCATCATGGCTGATCAAATTTTCCTCTCACCCCCAATCTCCAGCCTTCTTCCTGTATCCCTTCATTCCCTGACCAATCAAAAATCTATCTGTCATAAAGGGGGCGAGCGGCACTGGGAGAAGACCCAAATGCAAGACACAGACACTGAAGTACTAGGAACAGGACGTGAGTCAAGCAAGCAAGGGAAGTGGGAAAGAGATGACGCTGGACAAGACACAGGCCCTGGACGGGGCTAGGATACAGGGGCTGGGTTAGGGCTAGACTAGGAAAGTGGGACCTGGACGAGGAACTAGGAACTTGGAACCTGGACAAGGACTCTGAGCCAGAGACTGGACAGGGACCCAGAATCTGGGTCTTGACTCGGGCTCGGACCCTGAACCTAGGCAAGGACAAAACATGACAAGGCAACAGCTCTGGACATGGTGGCAGGATACGGCACTCCTGGGCAGGCCACAGGACCAGAACTGGATGAGGACACAAAGCTAAGACTTGGACCAGGGAGACAGGAACACAGAGCCTTGGTTGGTCTTGGGAGACAAGAGCGCAGAACACAGAGCCTTGGTAGGTTTTGGGAGACAGGAACGCAGAACACAGAACTTCGGTAGGTCTTGGGGAGACAGGAGCGCAGAACACAGAGCCTTGGTAGGTCTTGGGAGACAGGAACGCAGAACTCAGAGCCTTGGTAGGTCTTGGGAGACAGGAACGCAGAACTCAGAGCCTTGGTAGGTCTTGGGAGACAGGAACGCAGAGCACAGAGCCTTGGTAGGTCTTGGGAGACAAGAACACAGAACACAGAGCCTTGGTCTTGAGAGACAGGAACATGGAACACGGAGCCGGGACCCTTCTTGGGAACGGGATGTAGGGCCAGGATTCATACACAGAATGATGAGCATGACAAGACGGTTCCCAACATAAGGTAGCGGCAAATGGCCAGACCTACCTAGCAAAGGCATAGATAGAGACAGTGCCCAACTCAAGGTGGCGGCAAATGACCAGATCTATCTAACAAAGACAAGAACACAAAGAGACAGTTCCAAACAACAAAAGACGGCTCCTTATCTAGACACAGCAAGGCTCCGGCCTTGCTCAGGCGGTAGAACTTGACAGCGATACAGGCGCGGACGTAGGTGATGTTGCAGGCAAGTCTTCAGGCCGAGGCTTCAGGAGGAAGGTAAGGTGAGGGGAAGGGAAGGGAACAGTCCAGCAACTGAAGCTGTTTATGTAGCCAGCCCAAAATGGGAATCATGTGCCTCAATTAAGACACACAACAGGACAAGGGAAAACTGGAAAACCTGGAATAAGGAACGATGGACTGGACCATGAACTGGAATGCAGACTTCACGGACGGGACCATAAACCTTTTCTTTAAATATACATAAAGACTTGGCCTCCACAGCTGCCTGGGGCAAAGAATTCCACAGATTCACCACTTTCTGGCTAAAGAAATTTTTCCTCATCTCCATTCTAAAAGGACAGCCGTCTATTCTGAGGCTGTGTCCTCTGGTCTTAGACTCAGAAACATACTCTCCACATACACTCTATCAAAGCCTTTCACCATTCCATAGGTTTCAATGAAGTAAACCCCTCATTCTTCTGCATTCTAGTGAATACAGGCCCGGAGCCATCAGATATTCTTCATATGACAAGCTATTCAATCCTGAGATTATTTTCATGAACCTCCTTCAAACCACCTCCAGTTACAGCACATCCTTTCAAAGATAAGAGGCCCTAACCTGCTCACAATACTCCTGGTGAAGCCTCAACATGATATCCTTGCTTTTATATTCAAGTCCTTTGGAAATTAATGCTAACATTGTACTTGCCTTCCTCACCACAGTTTCAACCTGCAAATTAACCTTTAGGGAATCCTGCACAATCCTACCAAGTCCCATTGCACCCCAGTTTTTTGTGTTTTCTCTCTATTTAGAAAATAGTCAACCCTTTCATTTCTTCTACCAAAGTGCATAACCATACACTTTACGATACTGTATTCTATCTGCCATTTTTGATGTCAGCCTCTGAGACAGAGATCACAAGGTCACAAGGTGCAGCAGGGATCCCCACAGCTGTAGTGTCATTTGTCATTTGCTGAGAAACCTGTGGTGTTAGATCATTAGATCATAATATATAGGAGCAGAATTAGGCCATTTGACCCATTGAGTCTGCTCCACATTTTATCATGGCTGATACATTTTCCCTCTCAGTCCCAATCTCCTACCTCCTCCTTGGATCCATTCATGCCCTGACTCTTCAAGAATCTATCAAGATCTACATTAAATATACACAATAATTTGGCCTTCGCAACTGCCTATGGCAACAACTTCCACAGATTCATCTCTCTCTGGCTGAAGAAATTTCTCCTCATCTCTATTCTGAAAGGATGCAACTTAATTTTGATGTTGTGTCCACCATCATCAGAAACATCTGCTCTATATCCACTCTATTGAGGCCTTTCAACATCTGATAGGTTTCAATGAGGTCACCCCTCATCTTCTGAATTCCAGTGAATAGAGGCCCAGAACTATCAAACACTCTTTATATTTGACATGCCTTTCAATCCCGGAATCATTTTTGTGAACCTTCTTTGAATGTTATATTTCAATTGCCTTCCTCACAACAAACTCAAACTGCAAATTAACCTTTAGGGATTCTGAAACGAGGACTCCCAAGTCCCTTTGTACCTCAGAGTTTTGAATTTTCTTTCCAGTTAGAAAATAGAATATGCTTTTATTTATTCTACCAATGTGCATGACCATACACTTCCCGACACTATGTTCCATCTGCCACTTATTTGCCCATTCTCCAAATCTGTCTGAGTCCTTCCGTAGCTTCTCTACTTCCTCAAAACTACTGGCCCCTCCACCTACCTTTGTATCACTTGCAACCTTGGCCTCAAAGCCATCAAATCCATCATCCAAATTATTGGCATATACGGCTGAAGTCAGACGTTTACATACACCATAGCCAAATACATTTAAACACAGTTTTTCACAATTCCTGACATTTAATCCGAGAAAACATTCCCTGTCTTATGTCAGTTAGGATCACTACTTTATTTTAAGAAAGTGAAATGTCAGAATAATAGCAGAGAGAATGATTTATTTCAGCTTTTATTTCTTTCATCACTTTCCCAGTGGGTCAGAAGTTTACAATACATACACTGTTAGTATTTGGTAGCATTGCCTTTAAATTGTTTAACTTGGGTCAAACGTTTTGGGTAGCCTTCCACAAATTTCTCATAGTAAGATGCTGGAATTTTGTTCCATTGCCCCAGACAGAACTGGTGTAACTGAGTCAGGTTTGTAGGCCTCCTTGCTCGCACACACTTTTTCAGTTTCTTCCCACAAATTTTCTATTGGATTGAGGTCAGGGCTATGTGATGGCCACTCCAATACCTTGACTTTGTTGTCCTTAAGCAATTTTTCCACAACTTTGGAGGTATGCTTGTCTATTTGGAAGACCCATTTGCAACCAAGCTTTAACTTCCTGGCTGATGTCTTGAGATGTTCCTTCAATACATCCACATAAATTTCCTTCCTCATGATGCCATCTATTTTGTGAAGTGCACCAGTCACTCCTGCAGCAAAGCACCCCCACAACATGATGCTACCACCCCCATGCTTCACGGTAGCGATTGACACAACAGGGCATTGGGAACGGACCCAAGTGCAAGACACAGACACTGAAGTACTAGGAACAGGACTTGACTAGACTAGGGGTGTGACAGGATACAGACAAGGAGCAGAGACAAGAACGCAGACTTGGGCTAGGACATGGACTAGACACAGGGAACCCGGACAAGGAGCTATGAACTAGGAGCCTGGGCTTGGACTCTGAGCCAGAGACTGGACAAGGACCCAGGACCAGGGTGTTTCCTCGGGCTTGGGCCCCAAAACCAGGCAAGGACATGACATGGCTACCGGACAGGATGTGGCTGGGGTCTTGGCTCTTGAGGCGTGAGGCTGGAGTCTTTGCTCTTGAACTTCGAGACAGGCTGGGGTCTTGGCTCTCGAGGCTGCAGGCTGGGGTCTTGGGTCTCGAGGCTGCAGGCTGGCGTCTTGGGTCTCGAGGCTGCAGGCTGGCGTCTTGGGTCTCGAGGCTGCAGGCTGGCGTCTTGGGTCTCGAGGCTGCAGGCTGGCGTCTTGGGTCTTGGAATGCGGAAGCTGATAACACGGAGGCTGGAGCTCGGAGACAGCCTGGGAAATGTACATCAACATAGAGCCGAGACTTAACCTTCGAAAAGCCAGGACTCATCTTTAACATGACACCAACATGAGACAGGACAGTACATAGACATAGAGCCGGGACTTATACTTAGACAAGCTGGGACTCAACCTTTCCACACCAAGGTGGGACAGGACCATCTGTCAGGTAACAGAAGAACAGCCAGATTTACCCAACAGAGGCAAAGGCAAGATAAGACATGTCCCCCCACAGGGCAACGGCAGAACGGCCTGATTTTCCCCACGGAGGCGAAGACAAGACAAGACAGATTCCCCACAGGGCAACGGCAGAACGGCCTGACTTACCCCACGGAGGTGAGGATAAAATAAGACAGCTCCCCCTATAGGGCAACAGCAGAAGAGCCTGACTTACCCCCACAGAGGTGAGGACAAGAAGAGACAAACACCAAAGAATAACAGACAGTTCCATCTCTGCATCCAGGTTGCTCCGAGAAGCAGTTACGGCTAGCAACCTTGGCTGGCTATGGAAACAGCCAGATCCCTACCTAGCTTGGAGTGGCTAGCAGCCACTCAGCAGCATGGGAAACAGCTGAATCCATACCACAAAGACAGCTCTGACTACTGACAGCAAGGCTCCATGAAGCGATGGTTCTCCAATGCAGCCTAAAGATGGCAAATAGCCACAATAGCCTTCCACCGGCAGGTTGCTCCCAGAGGATCTTGACTTGACAAGACAAACCAACCGCTCACACTCAACCCCAAGGTTACTTATATTCCAAGCCTCAAGATGGGAATCAGGTGCCTATGATTAACTCAGTCAAAACAAGGGACAGCTGGAAGACTCGGAGTCCTGAGTCCACGGATCGGACTGTAACAGGGATGGTGTTCTTTGGCTTGCAAGGCTTACCCTTTTCCCTCCAAACATAACGATGGTCATTATGGCCAAACAGTTCAATTTTTGTTTCATCAGACCAGAGGACATTTTTTCCAAAAAATAAGATCTTTGTCCCCATGTGCACTTGCAAACTGTAGTCTGGCTTTTTTATGGCAGTTTTGGAGCAGTGTCTTCCTTGCTGAGCAGCCTTTCAGGTTATGCCGATATAGGACATGTTTTTCTGTGGCTATAGATACATGACTACATAGTCATAGTCATACTTTATTGATCCCGGGGGAAAATGGGTTTTCGTTACAGTTGCACCATAAATAATAAATAGTAATAGAACCATAAATAGTTAAACAGTAATATGTAAATTATGCCAGTAAATTATGAAATAAGTCCAGGATCAGCCTATTGGCTCAGGGTGTCTGACCCTCCAAGGGAGGAGTTGTAAAGTTTGATGGCCACAGGCAGGAATGACTTCCTATGACGCTCTGTGCTGCATCTTGGAGGAATGAGTCTCTGGCTGAATGTTCTCCTGTGCCTACCCAGTACATTATGTAGTGGATGGGAGACATTGACCAAGATGGCATGCAACTTAGACAGCATCCTCTTTTCAGACACCACTGTCAGAGAGTCCAGTTCCATCCCTGCAACATCACTGGCCTTACGAATGAGTTTGTTGATTCTGTTGGTGTCTGCTACCCTCAGCCTGCTGCCCCAGCACACAACAGCAAACATGATAGCACGGGCCACCACAGACTCGTAGAACATCCTCAGCATCGTCCGGCAGATGTTAAAGGACCTCAGTCTCCTCAGGAAATAGAGACGGCTCTGAACCTTCTTGTAGACAGCCTCAGTGTTCTTTGACCAGTCCAGTTTATTCTCAATTCATATCCCCAGGTATTTGTAATCCTCCACCATGTCCACACTGACCCCCTGGATGGAAACAGGGGTCACCGGTACCTTGGCTCTCCTCAGGTCTACCACCAGTTCCTTAGTCTTTTTCACATTAAGCTGCAGATAATTCTGCTCACACCATGTGACAAAGTTTCCTGCCGTAGACCTGTACTCAACCTCACCTCCCTTGCTGATGCATCCAACTATGGCAGAGTCATCCGAAAACTTCTGAAGATGACAAGACTCTGTGTAGTAGTTGAAGTCCGAGGTGTAAATGGTGAAGAGAAAGGGAGACAAGACAGTCCCCTGTGGAGCCCCAGTGCTGCTAATCACTCTGTCGGACACACAGTGTTGCAAGCACATGTACTGTGGTCTGCCAGTCAGGTAATCAAGAATCCATGACACCAGGGAAGCATCCACCTGCATCGTTGTCAACTTCTCCCCCAGCAGAGCAGGGCAGATGGTGTTGAATGCACTGGAGAAGTCAAAAAACATGACCCTCACAGTGCTCGCTGGCTTGTCCAGGTGGGCATAGACACGGTTCAGCAGGTAGATGATGGCATCCTCAACTCCTAGTCGGGGCTGGTAGGTGAACTGGAGGGGATCTAAGTGTGGCCTGCCCAGAGCAGGCCAGAACAGCTCCTGAACAAGTCTCTCCAGGATCTTCATGATGTGGGAGGTCAATGCCACCGGTCCGTAGTCATTGAGGCTACCTATTACCTCCAGCATCTTCACAAGGTCCTTTGCTGTTGTTCTGGGATTGATTTGTACTTTTCACGCCTAAGTACGTTTGTCTCTAGGAGACAGAATGTGTCTCCTTTGTGAGCAGTATGGCGGTTGCGTGGTTCCATGGTGTTTATGCTTGAGTACTATTGTTTGTACAGTTGAATGTGATACCTTCAGGCACTTAGAGATTGCTCACAAGGGTAAACCAGACTTGATATCATCTTCTGACCTCAATCCGATAGAAAATTTATGGGCAGAACTGAAAAAGCATGTGCGAGCAAGGAGGCCTACAAATCTGATTCAGTTAAACTAGTTCTGTCTGGAGGAATGGAACAAAATTCCAGCAACTTACTGTGAGAAGCTTGTGGAAGGTGAACCAAAACGTTTGACCCAAGTTAAACAATTCAAAGGCAATGCTACCAAATACTAACAAAGTGTATGTAAACTTCTGACCCACTGGGAAAGTGATGAAAGAAATTAAAGCTGAAATAAATCATTCTCTCTACTATTATTCTGACATTTCACATTCTTAAATAAATTAGTGATCCTAACTGACCTAAGACAGGGAATGTTTTCTAGGATTAAATGTCAGGAATTGTGAAAAACTGTGTTTAAATGTATTTGACTAAGGTGTATGTAAACTTCTGACTTGAATTGTACCATAAACTGAAGAGGTCCCTTGTGGAACTCCACTAGTCACTGACAGCCATCCAGAAACGGTTCCCTTTATTCCCCCTCTTTCCCCCCTGCCAATCAGCCAATCTTCGATCAATGCTACTATCTTTCCTGTAAACCAAGGGCCCTTAACTTGTTAAGCAGCTTCTTGTCAAAGCCTTCTGAAAAGCAAGAACACAACATCCACCGATTCTCCTTTGTCTATCCTGCTTGTTATGTCTTCAAAGAATTCCAACAGATTTGTCAGGCAAGATTTTCCCTTGAAGAAATCATGCAGACTACAGCCTATTTTATCATGCGTCTCTAAGTACGCTGAGAACTCATCCTGAATAATCAACTTGAGGTCTGACAAACTGGCCTAGTTTCCTTTCTTCTGCCTCTCTCCCTTCTTGAAGAGTGGAGCGGTAGTTACAATTTCTCATTTCTCTAGAACCATGCCAGAATCAACTCATTCTGGAAAGATCATTTCTAATGCCTCCACAATCTCTTCAGCCACCTCTTTCAGAACCCTGGAGTGTTGTCCATCTGGTACAGGTGACTTATCTGCCTTTGGACATTTCAGTTTTCCAGGAACATTCTCTGTAGTAATGGTAACTTCACACACTTCTGCCCACTGACACTATTGAACTTCTGACATACCACCAGTGTCTTCCACAGTGAAGACTGATGCAAAATATTTATTCACTTCATCTGACATTTCCTTACTCCCTTTTACTACCTCTCCAGCATCATTTTCAAGCAGTCCAATATCTATTCTCATTACTCTTTTACACTTTATAAATCTGAAGAAACTTTTGATATCCTCTTTTATATCATTGGCTACCTTACTTTCATATTCCATCTCTTCCTTCATTATGACTTTTTTAGTTGCCTTCTGTTGGTTTTTAAAAGCTTCACTAACTTCTCACTAATTTTTGCTCTGCTATATTCCCTCTCTTTGTCTGTTATGATGACTTTGACTTCTCTTGTCAGCCATGGTTGTGTCATCCTGCCTTTGGAATACTTTTTCTGCTTTGGGATGCATACATCCTGCACCTTCTGAATTGCTCCCAGAAATTCCAGCCATTTCTGCTCTGTCGTCATTCCTGCCAGTGTTCTTTTTCAATCAATTTTGGCCAGTTCCTCACTCATGCCCCTTTACTACACTGTAATTCTTCTCAAATTTCAGGGTGAATTCCATCATTTTATGATCACTGTTCCCTAAGCTCTCTAACCAATTCTGATTCATTGCACAACACCTAATCCGGAAATGCTGATTCTGCAGTGCGTTCAACCATGAGCTGCCCTAAAAAGCCATCTCATAGGGATTCCGTAAATTTCCTCACTTGGTATCCAGCACCAACCTGATTTCCAATCTATCTGCATATTGAAATCCTACATGACTATGGTAACATTGCCCTTTAATATGCATTTTCATCTCCCATTGTAATTTGTAGATCACATCTTTACTACTGTTGGGGGTCTGTATATAACTCACATCAGAGTCCTTTTACCCTTGCAATTCCTTAGATCTATCCATGATAATTCTATCCATGACATTAGCTGATCCTATGTCACCTCATTCTAAAGATTTGATTTCTTTTTTTGCCAGCAGAGCTGTGCCATCCCCTCAGCCTAATGCCTGTCTTTTCAATACAATATCTATCCTTGGACATTAATCTCACAGCTATAATCTTATTTCAGTTATGATTCAGTGATGCCCACAATGTCATACATGCAAATCTGTAACTGCGCTAAAAGTTTATCAAATATAACATCTTCAGTCCTGTATTCACCCTTTTTGATTTTGTCCACTTTTTACATTGCGAATCATCCTGTTGACCGCAATTTTGCCCTGTCATCAGCCTTTCCTTGCTAGGAATCTCACTACATATTTTCTCCTGTCAAATTAGTTTAAACCTTCCTCAATAACTCTAGCAAACCTGCCTGCAAGAATATTGGACCTTCTCAGATTCAGATGTAACCATCTCTGTTGTTTAGGTCTTACTTTCTCCAGAAGTGATCCCAGTGATCCATGAATCTGAACCCCCTCCTCCTGCTCCAGTTCCTCATTCATGCATTTATGTGCCAAATCATCCTATTCTTATCCTCATTGGCATGTCACATGGGCTGCAAACTCCCTGGATGTCCTGTTTTTCAGCATTCTACCTAGCTCCCTAAAATCTCTCTTCAGGACTTCCTTACCTTTCTTACCTATGTCAATAGTTCCAGTATGGCTACTCAGCCTTCCACTCTAGAATGCTGTGGAGCCTATCTGAGACATCTCTGACCCTAGTACCTGGGAGGCAACATACCACCTGGATGGCTGTATCGCACTCACAGAATCTCATCTCTGTACCACTGCAGTCCATTTCACCTCTCTTGTCTTCTGAGCCTCAGCACCAGACCCAGTGCCAGAGATCTGGTCTCTGTGGTTCCCCCTAGTAGGTTGCCCCCCCCTCCAACAGTATCCAGCGTTGTAGTCTTTCTTGACCAGAGATGGTCAGAGAGGAGAGAGACATTAAGGAAAGACACTTCATAGCAAAGATCCCTGAATTCAAAGCTGAAAACAAAGCACGGATAAAAGACGCACAAAGCAAAACAACATTGAAAGCTTCTGAAAAAGATACCCTGTCAGACAAATGAATCCAGACAAGAAGATGTTTTAAAAAATGTCAGCACGAGGAAGTACTTGCTGTGTAGGAACAGAAAGGGTGGAAACTGGCCTTTGGTCATTTATGTTAAATGTGCAGTACTGTAGTTGGTGTGTACTATTGCCAATTGAACTGAATTTCAAAAGTGAAGACAACATCGAACCATTGCTTGCTTGTGCATTTAATGTCTGATCAAAGAAAATAACTCTGCTCCATTAATCTAGTTGAATTAATAGCCATACCAATCACTGGACTTTAACTTTGAAGGAAATTAAACCTCATTTCGATGTTAAGACCCAGACTTCTGGTCATCTAGTTCTCTCTCTTTTTGAACACCATTGAATTGATTTTAAGTTTTCCACTCTATTAAAATGCAGCTCATGGACATGTGCCATTAATAACAATTACTTGCTGGTTTATTTTGATGGTATTTCTCTTTGTTTCATCTTGTATTCTGAATTAAAACTATTAATGTAGACATGTCTTCTCTGTAACTTTGGTCAATTTATTTGTTTGCGTCAATGTCTGGCATACATGGAAGCCCTTCAGTAGTTTCCATCAGTGAGCCAGTTTAGCTGATCAGTCTTCAAGTGTAGTGGAGGTGCAACAGACTGCAGATGCTGGAACCTGGAGGGAAAATAAACCAGACAGGTGTAGGAACTCAATAGGTCATAGAGCATCTGTGGAGGGGAAATGACGGCCAACGTTTTGGGTCAATACCTTTCATCTGGTCTGAAAGGCAAAAGGGGGATTGCCAGTACGAAAAGGTGAGTGGAGCAAGAGCTGGTAAGTGACAAGTGGTTCCAGGTGAGGAAGAGTAATATGCAGCTGGAGTAGGATATGGTAGGAAGATGGAGAATGGAACCAATTAAGGGAGTGGAGTGGGCAAATAGGAATAGTTGGAGGAGGGCACGCAGTGCGAGGACTGCGTATAAGGAGGGCAGATGGAGTGGGCAGAGGAGGGCAAAGTATTAAGGTTATAAGGGGCTAGGTGGGATGGTGCATGGGGGGCTTTCTTTGTTTATATATTATCCTCTTCCAGTTCTACAGTGTATCACCTCCATGAGAAGAATAGGCACTCACTGATTATCGGTCATCAAACCGGTATGAGATTGAGGAGGCCTTCAGAAAGTAATTGATAAACATGAGATTGAACAACAAACTGTGCCAATGTACTGGCATTATGAGCTGATCACAGCACAGAATACGCCACATTTTACAAAGGAACTGAACATCAGTTGCATCAGCCACATTTTCTTGTCTCTCTGCACCCAAATTGTTTTAAGTGACTGAACTTGGATGTACGAACAAATGCCCTCAGAGTTGACCTCCTGGTTATCTCCCTATCAATTTCTATGATTGATATTATACATTTCAACTTATTTATACTAATTTTTCTGCCATAAAATAGTTTTATCTACTAAATGGCTTTATCGTCATGGATGGGTTTATTGAGTGCAATGTGCTGATCAATCATCTTATTTGTTTTTGATATCTAATTTCCTGCACTTATTATCATCAAATCATCAGACTGTAAGACATATGAGGAGAATTAGGCTATTCAGCCCATCAAGATCACTCTGCCATTCAACCATCGCTGATTTATTTTCCCTTTCAACCTCATTCTCCTTTCTTCTCCCTATAACATTTGACACCCTTACCAAACAATAAAGCTATCGATCTCTGTTTTAAATATACCCATGATTGTCCCCCAGAGCCATTCATGGCAATGAATTCCACGGATTCAGTACTCTGTGGCCATAGAAATTCGTACTTATTTCTGTTCTAAAGGGACATCCTTCTATTCTGAGGTTGTGCCCTCTGATGTTGGACTATTGGAAACATTCTCTTTATGTCTAGTCTGCCTGGGCTTTTCAATATCTGGTAGGTTTACGTGTGATCCCTCATTCATCTAAACTCCAGTCAGTACAGGCCCAGAGCCATCAAATGCTCTTCATATGTTAAACTTTTCATTCCTAGATCATTCTCATAAGCCTCCTCTGGTTCCTTTCCAATGGCAGCATACTTTTTCTTAGATGCAGGCCCAAAACTCCTCACAATACTTACAATGCGGTCTGACCACTGCCTTATAAAGCCTCAGCAGCTCCTTATCCTGTCCTCTTTTGAAATCCTTGTACAATAGCTTTGGAGACAAACAGTTACTCTGCCGCATTCCTATTTAGTGCTCCTCCATGGCTTCAGCAGGCCAACGACATTTGCAATGGGTATGGCCAAAGGATGTTAACCTATAGTTTCAAGGCTGATTTACAGGTAGGCTGGCTTGGTGTGGCTTTAAACAAAGCAAAAATAGCAAGGCCTGAAAAAGAGTAGCATGTACATTTCCTGTTCCACTGTCACTTACATTAGTTAGTGCCAGTGTTCAAATTGTGTCAAAGTAGACAATGAGTTTCAGTGGATTTTAAAATCTTTTCTGCAACTTCATCTAGCTAATTAATTCTTGAGTGATCGTGAGATTAATAATATACAATGAAAAGTGTCAAGTTTTGGATGACGCACTGAACTAAACCCTGTAAGTAAAAGAGCTCCTGGTACAATATGGAAGATTGGTGTTATGAATAATATTTACCCCTCAATCAAAATCACTAAAATTGATTATTTTCTCATTATTGTGAGGTCTAATTAGCAATCTGGTTTATCATGGAGAGACATACTGTCATAGAGTCATATAGCATGAAAGTGGGCTATCTGTCCAATGGGCACCCATTCCTATTAATCCAGCATTTGGCTCATGGCCTTTTATGTCTAGGGATTTAAGTGCTTGTCTAGACTCTTCCTAAATGCTGTAAGTAATTCTTCCATCACTCCCTCTGTCAGTGCATTCCATGTACTCACCAGTCCCTACGTGAAGCACTCATTTGAACATTAATGATGTCTAAACTGGAGGCTGTGTTGTATACATTATAACCATGCTGGCATTTCATTTTTTATAATTTGCCTTGGAATATGCTGAGTTTGAGAAAGAAAAGATGTACTGTAAATGTACATTCCACCTAGCAGAACTTGCCCTCACTCTAAATAGTTTATCTTTTGGCTCATCCCACTTCCTTCAAACAAAAGGCGTAGCCATGGGCACTCGCATGGGTCAAATCAAGTCAAGTCGCTTTTTATTGTCATTTTGACTATAAACTGCTGGTACAGTAGACAGTAAAAATGAAACAACGTTCCTCCAGGACCATGGTGCTACATGAAACAACACAAAACTACACTAGACTAAGTGAGACAACACAAGGCTACGCTAGACTACGCAAAACAACACAAAAACTACACTGGACTACAGACCTACACAGGACTACATAAAGTGCACAGATCAGTGCAGGGCAGTACAATGAATAATAAACAAGACAATAGGCACAGTAGAGGACAAATTACAATATAATAATGAATGATGTAGATGTCAGTCTAGACTCTGGGTATTGAGGAGTCTGATGGCTTGGGGGAAGAAACTGTTGCACAGTTTGGTCGTGAGAGCCCGAATGCTTCGGTACCTTTTGCCAGATGGCAGGAGGGAGAAGAGTTTGTGTGAGGGGTGCGTGGGGTCCTTCACAATGCTGTTAGTTTTACGGGTGCAGCGTGTGGTGTAAATGTCTGTAATGGCGGGAAGAGAGACCCGGATGATCTTCTCAGCTGACCTCACTAACCGCTGCAGGGTCTTGCAATCCGAGACGGTGCAATTCCCAAACCAGGCAGTGATGCAGCTGCTCAGGATGCTCTCGATACATCCTCTGTAGAATGTTGTGAGGATGGGGGGGGTGGGAGATGGACTTTACTCAGCCTTCGCAGAAAGTAGAGATGCTGCTGGGCTTTCTTGGCTATGGAGCTGATGTTGAGGGACCAGGCAAGGGTCCCAACTATGCCTGCCTGTTTGTCGGCTATGTGGAATAATCTATGTTCCAACCCTACACTGGTGATCGTCCCACCCTTTTCCTATGCTACATTGATGACTGCATTGGTGCTGCACCCTGCACCCATGCTGAACTTGTCAACTTCATCCACTTTGCCTCCAACTTCCACCCTTCCCTCAAACTTACCTGGTCCATTTCCGACACCTCCCTCCCTTTTTTCGATCTCATTGTCTCTTTCTCCGGAGACAGCTTATCCACCAATGTCTATTATAAACCCACAGACTCTCACAACTACCTTGACTATACCTCATCCTACCCTGTTACTCGTAAAAATGCCATCCCCTCGCATAATTCCTCCATCTCCGCCTCATCTGCTCTCAGGATGAGGCTTTTCATTCTAGAATGAAGCAGATATCTGCCTTTTTCAAAGAAAAGGGATTCCCTAACTTCACCATCAACACGGCCCTCAACTGTATCCCTACCATTTCACACATGTCTGCTCTTACCCCATCCTCCCGCCGCCTTACTAGGGATAAGGTTCTTCTTGTCCTCACCTACCACCCCACCAGCTTTTGCGTCCAGCACATAATTCTCCGAAACTTCTGCCACCACCAATGGGATCCCACCACCAAGTATGTCCCCTCCCCCCCCATCGTTTTCTGCTTTCCACAGGGATCGCTCTCTACGTGACTCCCTTGTCCATTCATTTCTCCTGGTACTTATCCTTGCAAGTGGAATAAGTGCTTCATCTGCCCTTACACCTCCTCCCTCACTACCATTCAGGGCCCTAAACAGTCCTTCCAGGTGAGACGAACCTTCATCTGTGAATCTGTTGGGGTCATAATCTGACTCCAGTGCTCCTGGTGTGGCCTCCTGTATATCGGTGAGATCTGATGTAGATTGGGAGACCGCTTCACCAGAAAAAGCGGGATCTCCCAGTGGTCACCCATTTTAATTCCACTTCCCATTCCCATTCTGATATGTCCATCCATGGCCTCCTCCACTGTTGTGATAAGGTCACAATTAGGTTGGAGGAACAACACCTTATATTCTATTTGCGTAGCCTCCAACCTGATGGCATGAGCATTGATTTCTCAAACTTCCGGTAATGCCCTCCAACATCCTCCCACCCTTCTCCATTTCCGGTCTCTTTTTTTCATCTCCCACCTTATCTCCTTGCTTGCCCATTTCCTCCCTCTGGTGCTCTTCCCCCTTTTCTTTCTTTCATGGCCTTCAGTCTCTTTCACAAATCAATTTTCCAGCTCTTTACTTCATCCCTCCCCCTCCAGGTTTCACCTATTACCTTGTGTTTCTCTCTTTCCTCCCCCCATCTTTTAAATCTACTCAGCTTTCTTCTGCGGTCTTGCTGAAGGGTTTTGACCTGAAAAGTGGACTGTATTCTTTTCCTAGATGCTGCCTGCCTACTGGGCTCCTCTAGCATTTTGTGCGTGTTGTTCAGATTTTGAGCATCTGTAGATTTCACTTGTCTGGAAATGTAAACATTTCTTTTTCTCAAGATATTTGTGAAAATACCAAGGAATTGAGTTCCACTGTGCCTAATTGCTCTGAGGATGTTAACTACCTGACTTGGGCTAAAGTTGCATCAAGATCACAAAAGGGATGCTGGGATTCTATTTCTGAAGGGTGTCAGTGAACAGTGATGCAATTGGGCTTTAAATAATTTGCTGGATGTCATGGATGTTTTCTTATGCCAGCCCATAAATTATACAACTTCAAGAGGTAGAAAGCCATTGACACACTGTTCTAACTGTGCAGATGGCAATGGCTGTGCAACTCATCCAAATTAGTGGGGTGAACCTTCAAGACCTGCTATGCATCTTAGCTGACTCACCAAGAATAAATTTTGTCTGGTCTGCGTCTCTGATGGTCACTTTGAGAAAGTGGTTGGGGAAGCGTTTGTCAGACAGAGAGGAGAATGGGATGCAAACCAAACTAGACCATCAGAAGAATGAAGCAAATGGGTGGAGACATACACCTGCTTCTCTGGTACCATATCAAGTAAAAAAAAAATCAAGAATAATGTACACCTGCTTCCACAAAAAACTCAGATTCTCAGAAAAAACACGAGAAACCCTGTCCATCCCAGCATCCAACCACCAATAACACATGCAAACCAATCAAAGTCAATGGTCAATGTATGCAGGTTTGGATCTCCCTGGGGTTTAGTCTTTTGAAATTGGTCAGTTACTTCTTGCTTTTCCGATGCAAAACATTTTTCAGAAATCATCTATTTCTGCCATATGTAATTTAACATAATCATCAAAACCATTGACATAAACATGTCCACATATCTATTTGTCAAGGTGTAATTGTATAGATGGTGAGACTATATTATTATGCCTCGACTAATCGGTGTGTGAATTTGTTTCTGCAATCATTATCTTCCAGACCCAGACTGTGAAACCAAAACAGACAGCTTCTTCACATAAAATCAACTAAAAGTCCATGATTTAATTTGAAATATCTTTGAAAGATGAAAATCAGAAAATAAAGACTAATTGACAGAATATAAACATGACAAAGTCTGCAGTTGCTGGAAATCCAAAGCAACATATACAAAATGCTGGAGGAACACAGCAGGTCAAGTGAAATCAATGGAAATGAATGAACAGTTGAAGTTTTGGGTCGAGACCATTCTTCAGGACTGAGAAAGAAGAGGAAAGACACCAGAATAAAAAGGTAGGGGCAGGGGAAGGAGGCTAGCTAGAAGGTGATAGATGAAGCCAGGTGTGTGGCAAAGGTAAAGGGTTGCAGAAGAAAGAAGCCAATTGAAGAGGAGAGTGGATCACAGGAAAAAGAGACCCAAGATGAAGTGATAGGTCATTGACAAGAGGGAAAATGCCAGAGTGGGGAATAGAGGATGAGGGGAAAGTGAGAGAATTTGTTTTACCAGAAAGAGAAATGGATATTCATGCCATCAGATTGGAGCTATCCAGAAGGAGTATAAAATGTTGCTCTTCCATCCTGAGGTGGCCTCTTCTTAGCACGTGAGGAGGCCGTGGACTGACATCTCAGGACGAAAGTAGGAATCGGAATTAAAGGTGTTCTGTTTATGGCAGATGGGGCAGAAGAGGTCAATGAAGTGGTCCCCAAATTACGACAGGTCTCATCAGTCTAGAGGAGGCTGCATTGGGAGCAGCGTACACAATAGACAACCCCAGCAGATTTGCAGGTGAAATGTTGCCCCACCTGGAAGGACTGTTTGGGGCCCAGAATGGGGGTGAGGGAGGAGGTGAATGGGCCGGTGTAGCACTTAGGAAGCTTACAGGGATAAGTGCCGGCAGGGAGATTACTGGGGACAGATGAATGGATAAGAGAATCGCTGAGGAAGCTGTTCTTGTGGACAAGAGGAACTCTGTCATTATTAAGGCGGTGGGGAGATAGGGTGAGCGCAGATATTCGGGAAGTGGAGGGAATTTCGGGTGAGGGCATCATTAATAGTGGAGGGAGGGAATCCCTGTTCTGGAAAGGAAAGCCGTGTCCTGGGTACAGCTGTGGCAGTGGCAAAGGGACTGAGGAAAAGGAACAGCATTTTTACAGGAGATTGGGTGGGAAGAGGTATGTTCAAGATAACCGTGGGAATCAGTAGGTTTATAAAAGATGCTGGTTGACAGTTTGTCTCCAGAGATTGAAAAAGAGGAAGGAGGTGTCAAAGATGGTTTAATTGACATTAATAATTGAAATTTTGTCTAATTGACAGAAATTGGGCTGATGTAGTGTCTCAATCAAAATGTCAAACATCCCTTTGCGTCCACAGATTTAGCTAGAGTTCTTCTAGCAAGTTCTGCATTAGGATCTGGAAACAACAAAGTTGCAGTCAGCTGAATGGTGTAACAAAGTGTGAAGTCTGATAATTTCAACCACAAGATTGTGGCCAGCAGTTATAGTTATTTTCTAAATGCAGACTTTCTTTCTAGCTGTGTTAGCCATCAACCAAAGAGTGAAAGGACCCTTGTCCAGAAATTCATCATTATCTGCTAGCATTGAAGGTGCTATTTAATAATAAATGCTTTGCCTCAGAAATGCATCCCCTTGAGCTCAGTGAGTTAGACCATAAGACATAGGAGCAGAATTAGGCCATTCAGACCATCGAGTCTGCTCCATTAGAGATCCATTAACTGAATAGGATGGAGTACAACACTTTGATTCTACCACCACTGACCAGTGATGAAGTTCTAGGTGTTGCCAGTTTATTTATTCATTTTTATTGAAATATAGCGTGGAATAGGCCCTTCTGGCCCAGCAACACTCTAGCATAATCACGGGACAATTTACAGTGATCAACTAACCTACCAACCAGTATGTCTCTGGACAGTGGGTGAAAACCAGAGCACCTGGGAGAAACCCACACAGTCACGGCAAGAACGTACAAACTCCTTACAGACAGCGGCAGGAATTGAACCCGCGTCACTGGTACTACAAAGCATTGTGCTAAGAACTACACTACCATACTGCCCCTGAAAATTCTGTAACTTCTCCATTTTGCCTGGCTGCACGCCAGTAGCTTCATCCACTCCGATCTCAGCTCAGCTCAGCGTACCTGCCACACCTTCTGTGACTGGTATAAAATTATCTTGGTTGTCTTCCCATTCTCCACTATGAGTAAAGTTTAGCTCTTTCACTAATTACCTTGCTATCCTATCCAGAAACAAGGTCTTTAGTTCTCTCCTCCTCAACTCACACCTGCTGATGGCACTTCAAAATGTAAAATGCTTTCAAATTACTGCATGGCCTTTCCTCTGATTTAACTGTGAGTTCATCCAGTTTGATACATATTGTTGGAGTGGGCTAATTAATCAAAATCAAACAAATTTGCTCTAGTATTAAACTTTGGAGTTCTTTCCTTCAAATTCTCCCTCTTCTCTTCTCCTTGAAGTTTGTTCATTATGTGCCATGTCGCATGATGTGGGTGATTATGATTTTTCGATGACCATGATTGTTGTTGGCAAATATTCCCATAGCCGCCTTCTGTGCTGTGTCTTTGCAAGACGGGTGACACCTGCCATTATCAATAGCCTTCAGAAATTGTCTGCCTGGCGTCAATGGTCAAGTGCGATATGCATCGCTTGCTCATACAACGATCCACAGCCTGCTCCCATAGCTTCGTGTGACCCTGATCCCAGCAGTTAAGCAGATGCTACACCTTGCTCAAGGGGGACCTGTAGGCTAGCGGAGAGAAGGAACACCTTACACCTCCTTTGGTAGAGACATATCACCACCCCACCTCCCATTCTCTTGAAGACCATCTTTAAAAAGGTATATGATTTCCATTTGGATAATCCTATCTTCATATTTCCTTATTTTCTCTATTTATTCTTTTGAATGTCTCGCTATATCTTGCCTTGGATTCTTTTGGTATTAATGGTACAATATTTAACTAAAACCTTATTTTAAATCCCAGTGTGCTTCTTCGAATAAACTCAGAGCATTAACAAAAATGTCTTTGGAACTATCATGACTAATGAACCAATTGGCTTGAGCCTAATGTAAATTCCACACTGACTATTTAATTAGAAAATGTTATATATATATGTCAGTTGTTCATCTCTGAGCAAAGGTGAAATAGTGACTTTAGTCACACATTTATGGTCCCCAAATGATGAGAATTTCAATTTGGTGTATTCAGCCAAATTAGTATTTTCAAAAATAGTATTATTAGTTAGCAATTTAAGTGAGTGAAATAGTTTACTTTCTGCCACACCTCTAAACTAAACATGACGGGAGCATTGTCTGATTGACAGGAAGCAAAGAGAGGGAATAAAGGGTGCCTTTTCTGATTGTCTGCCAGTGACTAGTGGTGTTCCACGTTGGGACCGCTTCTTTTTACATTATATGTCAATGATTTGGATGATGGAATTGATGGATTTTTGGCCAAGTTTGCAGATGATACAAAGATAGGTGGAGGCACAGATGGTTTTGAGGAAGGAGAGAGGCTATAGAAGGACGTAGAAAGATTAGGAGAATGGGCAAGGAAATGGCAGTCAGAATCCAGTGAAGGGAAGTGTACGGTCATGCACTTTGGTAGAGGAAATAAAAGGGTAGACAATTTTTTAAATGGAGGTAAAATTCAGAAGTCTGAGGTCCAAAGGGACTTGGGAGTCCCTGTGCAGGATTCCATAAAGGTTAACTTTCAGGTTGAGTCTGGAATGAGAAAGGCAAATGCAAAGTTAACATTTATTCCAAGAGGACTAGAACATAAAAGCAAGGATGTAATGTTGAGGCTTAATAAAGCACTGGTGAAGTCTCACCTGGAGTATTGTGAGCAGTTTTTGGCCCCTTATCTAAGAAAGGATGTGCTGACATTGGTGAAAGTTCAAAAGAGGTTCACAAAAATGATTCCAGGATTTAAAGGCTTGTCATATGAGGAATGTTTGAAGGCTCTGGGCCTATATTCACTAGAATTCAAAATAATGAGGGGTGACCTCATTGTAACCTATTGAATGGTGAAACACCTAGATAGAGTGATGTGGGGAGAATGTTTCTTATGGTGGGAGAGTCTAAGACCAGCGGACACAGTCTCAGAATAGAGGGGCATCCCTTTAGAATGAAGATGAGGAGGAATTTCTTCAGCCAGAGAGTGGTGAATCTGTGGAATTTGTTGCCACAAGCAGCTGTGGAGGCCAAGTCTTTGGGTGTACTGAAGGCAGAGGTCAATAGATTCATGATTAGTCAGGGTATGAAACAATGTGGGGAGAAGACAGGATGCTGTGGCTGAAAGAGAATATGGATCAGCCATGAAGAAATGGCAGAGCAGAGTCAATGGGCCAAATGGCCTAATTCTGCTCCTATATCTTATAGTGTTTTGTTCTAAACAACGAAGTTCATAGTGATGGAAGGCCAAATGGATTAAGAACTGGCTTTTGTGGTGATCAATAGAGCATAATGGGAAATACACAAACAATAGAAATGGCCATATATCACCCCTATATTAATCTTGCCAATTCCAGTAGCTGTGTGTTTGATTTTATTGCAGTGTGCCATTTATTAATAGTCTCTGCAGAACTGCCACCATGTAAAATGATCCCCATGGTTTCGCCATTTATTTTCCTCAAATTGAATCTTCATTTGGTATACGCATTGCATTGTGACTGAAATCCATATTAAATTCATTTTGCTGGCCGGACCTTCTGTTTTCCTCGTTAGCATAGCTACTGCAGCTGGTATTCCTGTATATAAAACAGAGAGTGCTGAAAACTCACAGCCTGTCAGGCAAAATCTGTGCAGACAGAAAGAAGTTGAAGGTCCTTCATCAGACCTGTTATGAGACAGAAGCAAATTAGATTTACTCTAAGTTTAAGTGGGTGGAAACTGCAAAGGAAGATCTGTTGAAAACAAGGGTTGGTGAGGTGTAAAGTAAGGCCCAGAAGAATCAGAACATTGAATTTGGTACAGTACAGCACAGTATGGCCTTTCAATCTACAATATTGTGCTAATCCATATAAACATCTTTCATGATCAATATATACTTTCCGTCCTACATAGCCTCTAACCCTCCATTATTCTTTCATCCATGGAGGGTTATGACCTATATCAGAAGGTTATTCTATCTTTAGTCTGTTGGGCAAGAGAGGAGATAAGAGCCAAGGTGCAGGATATAGACGAAAGGTGTCCAAATCTCTGTCCTCCGTGGTTGAGGGGAAACCACAGTCCACGACGAAAGAAGACATCTCATAAACAATAGTGTGGAAAGTATCTCTCCATTAGCACAACCGTACATTCTGGCGAAGACCTATAGTGGTGCATTTACCAAATTTTTTACTCTTTTTTTCTGTATTCTTAATTACTAAATGCCCCCTTGAACTCATTAACTGGACAGCTACAAAAATGTATTTGCACTGACACCAATTTTTCTGTTTTACTTCAAATTCTCAACATCCGCAGTTTTATTTTTGCTTTTGTTGGTATTCACAGGTAATGTCCTAATCCAAGTGCCTTCTAAAATGGGTCCTCACAGGAACCATGAAGTGAGGACATCTCTCTTGCTGACAAACCTGTGAACAAACAAAATGCATCATGAAGTGGCACATTTCAGAACTATGTGACATTGATATAATCAGCAAGGTTAACACTTGCAGAGATGAACATCATGCTATTATTGTAAAACTGAAGGCTGTGCAAAACAAGATTGTGCATTGAGGGATTACTTGTTCAGTACCTACATATTACTAATCTAAGCATTGGTCAAATCTGTCAGCTCTGAAGAAATGATAGGATGGAGATTTATTGTCACATTGCAAATTCATTGCAGTAAGAGGAGACTAATTTCCCCCTCTTTATTGCAAACTCTTCTCGATTAATTTTCCTACACAGCTGTTCTGCTGAAGGCATTTGCTTATGCTGAGGTCCTGTACTCACCAGTTAACAGATTCTCTCCAGTACCTTACCACAGCTCCTAATGTTCAAATAATAATTAAAGCCAGAATATGCTGGAACCACTCAGAAGGCATCTGTGGAAGGAAAAACAGTTAAAGTCTCAGGCCTGAGACACATCATTAGAATGTAAAGAGGAAGAAAACAAGTTAGTTTTCAGAGGTAGAGTTGGTGGTGGTGGGGTGTTGGATGCAACAAAGAAAAGATCTCCAGTGGGATGAATGATACAGTTCTTGGCGTAGTAATTCAAGGATCAGATTATGCTTTTTTGGCTGACTCACAGAAAATGCTTGAGGAACTCAGTAAGTCAGCCAACATTTATAGAGAGGAATAAACAGTCAACGTTTTGGGCTGAGACCCTTCACCAGGACTGGATGGTGGAAGAAGGCAGATTAAGAAGTTGGAGGAAGCAACAGAGAACAAGTTGGCAGGTGATAGGTGAGACCAAGTGAAGCGGAAGGTGAGTGGGTGGGGGAGTGATAGGTGGAAGAGGTAAAGGTCTGAAGAAGAACAAATCTAATAAGAGAGGACAGTGGAAGAAAGAGAAGGGAGTTATGTGTGTTGCTCAAGATTTCTAACATCAGCAGAAAGGCGATGAGACTTGTCCAGGACAACAGTCTGAAATGACAACAAGTAAAAATGGCCAGTGCTGGTACAATCAGCAGAAAGAAACTGAGTATTGTCTAAAATTGGCTAATTTTAAACACTACAGGAGGCCACAGACTGACAGGACAAAGGAAAAGGAATGGAATTTAAAGCGACAGGCAATGGGAAGCTCAGGGTTACACTTGCAAAATTAATGTAGCTGTTCTGCTTTGTAGAACATCTGTATTCATTTCACAAGGGTAACCCTGGAAGAAGTGACTTCCTTTGTCTATCTTGGAAGCATTATGAATATATACGGTGGAATAGATCAGGATGTCAAAGCCAAAATAATCAAGGCCAGCCTAGTTTTTGACATTTTGAACAAAGTGTGTACATCCAGAGTCATATCAAGAAAAAACAAACTCAAATGTTAGAACAGTGCTCCAAAATGGCTCTCCAACCTGGGGAACAACAAAGAAGACAATAAAAAAACTGCAGACTTTTATGAACCAGTACCTGAGAAGGATCCTAACTATCAGATGGACTGACAAAGTAACCAAACAGACACTGTGGGAAAACATCAACGGCGGGGGTGGGGAGTTCCTAGAGTGTCTATGAGATGGTTTTTTAGAGCAGCTTGTGGTTGAGCCCACAAGGAGTTCAGAGATTTTGGATTGGGTGTTGTGCAAAGAACCAGAACTGATTAGAAAGCTTAAGGTAAAAGAACCCTTTGGGGCAAGTGATCACAATATGATCAAATTCATCCTGAAATTTGAGAAGGAGAAGCTAAAGTCAATTCAGAAGTCACAGGATTCATACATCCCTAAGAGGAAGAAGTATTCTGAAGGAAAGATGGCACAACTGAGGGTAACAAGGGAAGTCAAAGCCAACATAAAAGCCAAAGAGAGAGCATGTAATAGAGCAAAAGTTAATGGGAAGTTAGAGGATTGGGAAGCTTTTAAAAACCAACTGCGGGCAACTAAAAATGTCATTCAGAAGGTAAAGATGGAATATGAAAGCAAGCCAGCCAATAATATTAAAGAGGATGCCAAAAGTTTCTTCAGATACATAAAGTGTAAAAGAGCAGTGAGAGTGGATGTTGGACCATTGGAAAATGATGCTGGAGAGGTAGTAATGGGGGACAAAGAAATGACAGTCAGATTGAAGTAGTCAACCAACAACATCATCAGGCGGGCATAAAAATGGAATCCCCAAGGAAAGGGAAAAAAGGGATATCCAAAGAACACATGGAGGAGAGATATCAAGGCCGAAATTAGACAATGGTGTCACCTCTGATCTTCTGTTGAGAAACTGGCTGAAAACAGAGGACAATGGAGACAGGTGGACTGCTGGAAAATGATGCTGGAAAGGTAGCAATGGGGGACAGGGAAATGGCGGATGAACTGAAGACTTTTGCATCAGTCTTCACTGTGGAAGACACTAGCAGTATGGTGGAATTTCCAGATGTCAGGGATCATGAAGTGTGTGAAGTTACTATTACTGAGGAGAAAGCTCTTGTGAAGCTGTAAGGTCTGAAAGTAGATAAGTCACCTGGACATGGTGGTGTACACCCAAAGGTTCTGAAGGAGGTGGCTGAAGAGACTGTGAAGGCATTAGAAATTATCTTTCCTGAATGAGTTGATTCTGGCATGGTTCTGGAGGAATGAGAAATTGCAACTATCACTCCACTCTTCAAGAAGGGAGAGAGGCAGAAGAAAGGAAATTAGGCCAGCTTGTTGGACCTCAGTGGTTTGAAAGATGTTGGAGTCGATTATTAAGGATGAGTTCTTAGGGTACTTGGAGGTGCATGATAAAATAGGCTGTAGTCAGCATGGTTTCCTCAAGGGAAAATCCTGCCTGACAAATTTGTTGGAATTCATTGAAGAAATAACAGCAGGATAGACAAATGAGAATCAGTTGATGTTATGTACTTAGATTTTCAGAAGGCCCTTGACAAGGTGCCACACATGAGGCTGCTTAACGAGCTACATGCCCATGGTATTACAGGAAAGATACGAGCATGGATAAAGCAGTGGCTGATTGGCAAGAGGCAAAAAGAATGGGGCTGAGAAAAAAATGGATCAGCCATGATGAAATAGCGGTGCAGATTCAATGGACCAAATGGCCTAATTCTGCTCCTATTCCTTATGGTCTTATGGTCTAATATGTTGCGAAGAGCAGGGGTGACAGGTGTAGTATGGAAAAATTCCATTTCGTGGGGAGTGTTCATGGGGTTACAAGAGAGGGATTCATGAAGGAAGTAAATACCTTGAAATGCTGAACGAGGATGTGATGGGAATAGTGTATGTGTTTATTCATAAGATGATTCGTTGAGGGTAAAGTTTGGTAGAAGGTGAAAGGTTAGAACTGGGGCTCTCTGTTCTTGCTTTGTCTATGTGCAAAGTGACTACGAGCACCTGTGAGGGTAATAGATGAAGAGCAGTCAAGGGTTTTATCTATGGTAAAAGGGGAGCCATTGCTCAGGAAGAAGGTAGTCTCTATAGGTCGCCTCATTGTGAGAGAAAATGCAATTTATGAATATGGAATGAACGCCTGACAGGAGGTAGGGTGAGAAGAAATATCGACAAGATAGCTGTGGGATTTGCAATTGACGTTAGTGCCTTGTCCATTTTCTGAGGTGGAGCTGGGTAGTTCCAGAAAGGGAAAGGAAGATTCATGAATGAACCCTGTGTAGATGAGAGCAGGTGGAGACTGGCGGCAAAGTCATAAAATTTATTTCTGCCTGAGTGCAGGAAGCAGCACAAGTGCAATCAACGTGTTAGTAAGACGGCCCAATTAGATCTTGAAACATTAACTTCTTCTCTTTCTACAGATGCTGCCTCAGCTGCTAATTCTTCCAATTTCTGCTTTTATTTCAGATTTCCAGCATCTGCTGTTTTTAAAGTTATTATTTGCTCTTACTCAAGCCTTTTTAAACTTTTTACTCTGTGTATAAGACCAGCTTTATGTCTGTCTGATGTGAAGTTGGTGATGAGGCTTTCTCTTCAATCAGTTGGCCCTCTTAATGATGATATTTGGTGTAAAATACTAGTATTTTTATTCAAATACAGTACATTAGCAATCTCAGCTCCAAGCTAGCAGCAAGTTTTGTGGTGATGACTCATCTCCTGTCTTTCCACCCTCTGCAAAGCACAGATTAGGAGTGTAATGTAATATTCCCCATTTTCCTAACTGAGTGCAGCAGCAGCAAGACTCAAGACACTTGGCGTAAATTCAGGATGTAGAGAGATTCAAGAGATTAGCTTTATTTGTCACGTGTACATGGAAATACGTTGTTTGCATCAAGTTAGGGAGGGTTGTGCTAGGCAGCGTGCAAGTGTTTTGCACTCTTCGCAGAAACATATCATGCCCGTAATTCACTAAACTTAATTGTACCTCTTTGGAATATGGGAGGAAACTGGAACACCCGGAAGAAACCAACACAGTTATGGTGAGAATGTACAAGCTCTTTACAGACAGTGACAGGAATCAAACCTTGATCTGACTGCTGGCACTGTAAAGTGATAGTGCTTACAGCATTGCCACCGTGTTGCCCCATTTAGTTGAAGCAGTTGAATTAGCTGGTTGCACACCACCGGAAGTGTTCATTCCTTACAATGCCACTGTGTGAGGAATCTACACATCAGTAATGCCTGTGACATGGGCTATCACAAAATAAAGGGGCAACAGATGGATGGGAACTTCACCAGCTCCAGGCTTCCCTCTGAATCACACAGCACCCCTGCCTTGGAAGCATATCTACATCCTTTAATATCACTGGGTCTAAATCCTGGAACTCCCTTCCTAATCAGCACTGTGTCTGCACGTTTGCCAAAAGGTCTGCAATGGTGCGAAAAGGTGGCTCACTCCATGTCCCCAGGAATAATTAGGAACGAATAATAAATGAAGATAATGACAATAGTAGCACATCTTGAACACAAGCTGACATCAATGCTCTCCTGAATGGCATATCTGGTGTTCTCTTAATCAGCCTGCCAGTCTGCACTAATGTTACTTCCTGAACTCATTATATTTAGTAATCTATATCCCGTTTTGGACCTTTTCCAAATCATCACTCATCCCCATGGTTTCTATCCTATTTTGGCTCTCGGTTTAGCAATGCCTCAATTTTAGAACTCCAGGAATATCAGTACAAGCGACTTCAAGGGAGCTCGTCATTTGCTCCTCAAGTCTGTTCAATTAGCGACCCAACCCTGTGGGTCCAGATCAACATTAACTGAAGAGAGTTCCATTTTCTACCACTCTTACAAATGCATAGTTTGTGATTTCAATCCTGAAAAGCCTGGCTCAGGTTCTGAATCTGTCCACTGGCTCTAGGACCACTAACCTTTGGGAATGATCATTCTTTCTTGGTTCTCTTGGTGCCTGATGAAATAAGCATTTTTAAAAAATGCAAAAAGCCACCACACTTTCTGTGATAAATTACAATATAACATTTGGGGCCTTGACAATTTAAAAATATATTTCTTTGCTCTAAGCCACTAATCCTTCTTAGATCCATGATGTGAGTTGTTCAGTGCACTCTTGGTGTGCTCTGACCACTTTGTTGCGCCAATAGATTGGACTGCTCAATTTATTTTCAGTTTTAAGAGATGTTGGCACTCCTGGCAAGGTCCAAATTTACTGATACCTTTATGCCCTTGAAAAGGTAATTGTGAGTCCCCTTCTTAACCTGCTGCAGTCTTTCTAGGGAAAAATACTCAAAATGCTGGATTTTAAGATGGAGAACAGATTATGATGAAGGAATAGTAAAATGTTTAGTATGCTGTGTGATTTGGAAGGGAACCGTAATGGTGGTAGAATTGGAATTGTTTTATTATTGTCACATGTAATGAGCTGCAGTTAAAGGCTTGTCCTGCATATCGCTCGGACAGATCTGATCATTACACAGCGCACTGAGGTAGTATGTGGCAAAATAAAGTGCAACAGTTACAGAAAAAAGTGCAGTGCAGGTAGGAAACAAGATACAAGGTTTTAACGAGGTTTGTGTCGATTGTGAGGTCAATGGTCAATCTTACCATACTAGGGACTCAAGGCCAGCTTCTACCCCACTTTATTAAATTCAATAGTCTTATAAAGAGAGGTAGAAGCTGTCCTGTGGTAGGTACTTTGAGGCCTTCGTATCTTCTGCCTGACCGGCAAGAGGGGAAAAGAAAATTTCCAGAGCGGGTGGGGACTTCAATTATTCTGGCTGCTTCACTAAGGCAATAAGAATTATAGGCAGAGTTGAATGAGCAAAGGCAGATTTTCGTGATGTACTGAGCTGTTTCCAAAACTGTCTGCTGTTTCTTGCAGACAGCGGCAGAACCTCTCACTCAACGTCGGCTAAAGCAAAGAGATTGATTACAGGAGAAGGAAACTGGAGGTCCATGAGCTGGTCTTCATCAGGGGATCAGATATGGAGTGGGGCAACAACTTTGAATTCCTCGGCATTATCATGTCAGAGGATCTGTCCTGGGTCCAGCATCTACGTAACTGCCATTGCAAAGAAGGCATGGCAGCACCTCTACTTTCTTAGAAGTTTGTGAGGATTCTGTCTATCATCTAAAACTTCAACAAACTTCTGTAGATGCATGGTGGAGAGTATATTGATGGGTTGCATCACGGCCTAGTATGGAAATAGCAATGCCCTTGAATGAAAAAGTGTACAAAAATAATGCATGCATCCCACCCATCACAGGTAAAGCCCTCCCCACTACTGAGCACATCTACAAGAAGCGTTATTGCATTGAAAACCCTGTCCATCAACGGTGACTCCACCATCCAGTCCATGCTCTCTTCTTACTGCTGCCACTATGAAGGAGGTACAGGAGTCTTAGGTCTCATACCTTCAAGTTCAGTCGCCCTCAACCATCAGGCTGTTGAACCAGAGGGGAGAACTTCACTCACCCCAGCACCAAACTGATTCCACAATCTATGAACTCACTTTCAAAGAGTCTACAACTCAGGTTATCAAGATTTATTTATGTATTTGTTCGCTTTTGTTTATTTATCAATTAGCCTCCTGAGGAAGTGGAGATGTTGGTGAACTTTCTTGGCCATGGTGTCAAGATCGGGATAAGCTATCAGTGATGTTCACTCTTATGATCTTGAAGCTCTGAACCCTCTTGACCTCATCACCATTAATGTAGACAAGAACATACTGTCATTCGTCCCAATCCCTTCCTGCAGGAAATGTCAAATTATTTTGTTTTTTTCTGACATTGAGGGAACGGTTGTTATCATGACACCATGTTACTAAGCTTTCTATCTCCTTCCTGTACTCGGACTCATTGTATTTGAGATACAGCCTAGCACAGGAGCTCACGGGTTTGGGAAGTGCTTTTGATGTAGCCTCCAGCGTATTTTTTAGATGCCATATTCTGCAGACGCAGTCCGCTGGTGGTGAGGAAATTAAGATTTACAATGGTAGATCACATGCCAGACAAGTCAGTAGATATCTCTTGGGTGATATTGAGCTTGTTGGCATTTCACGTAGAGATGACTACATCTCACAGCTGATATGTCTTATTGATGATGAAAGAGTTTCAGGGTATAAGGTAGATGAGTCACTAACCGCAGGATACCTAGTTCCCTGTATATTTATCTCTTGCCTGCTCTTGTAGCTGCAATATTTATGAAACTACTTTGTTCAAAGACCAGTATGAAGCAGTGTTTACAACTTTTTATTTATCCAAAGTGAATCACTTCAGATTAGCATACTTTGAAAACTTATTCACTTAAACTTTTAAGGATAGTTATCATTTGATGCTTCCATTATCTCCTCTTGTCTTGCTACTTTTTTTCTTTTGGAACATGCAGATGCAGCCTCCAACTTTCACCCTGCCCTCAAGTTTACCTGGTCCATTCCCGACACCTCCCTCCCCTTTCTAGATCTTTCTGTCTCTGTCTCTGGAGACAGCTTATCCACTGATGTCTACTATAAGCCTACTGACTCTCACAGCTATCTGGACTATTCCCCTTCTCACCCTGTCTCTTGCAAAAACGCCATCCCCTTCTCGCAATTCCTCCGTCTCCGCCGCATCTGCTCTCAGGATGAGGCTTTTCATTCTAGGATGAGGGAGATGTCTTCCTTTTTTAAAGAAAGGGGCTTCCCTTCCTCCACTATCAACTTTGCTCTTAAACGCATCTCCCCCATTTCATGTACATCTGCTCTCACTCCGTCCTCTCGCCACCCCACTAGGAATAGGGTTCCCCTGGTCCTCACCTACCACCCCACCAGCCTCCGGGTCCAACATATTATTCTCCGTAACTTCCGCCACCTCCAACGGGATCCCACCACTAAGCACATCTTTCCCTCCCCCCCTCTCTCTGCATTCCGCAGGGATCGCTCCCTACATAACTCCCTTGTCCATTCGTCCCCCCCATCCCTCCCCACTGATCTCCCTCCTGGCACTTAACCGTGTAAGCGGAACAAGTGCTACACATGCCCTTACACTTCCTCCCTTACCACCATTCAGGGCCCCAAACAGTCCTTCCAGGTGAGGCAACACTTCGCCTGTGAGTCGACTGGGGTGATATACTGCGTCCGGTGCTCCCGATGTGGCCTTTTATATACTGGCGAGACCCGACGCAGACTGGGAGACTGCTTTGCTGAACATCTACGCTCTGTCCGCCAGAGAGGACAGGATCTCCCAGTGGCCACACATTTTGGTTCCGCGTCCCATTCCCATTCTGACGTGTCCGTCCACGGCCTCCTCTGCTGTAGAGATGGAGACACACTCAGGTTGGAGGAACAACACCTTATATTCCGTCCGGATAGCCTCCAACCTGATGGCATGAACATCGACTTCTCTAGCTTCCGCTAGGGCCCCACCTCCCCCTCGTATCCCATCTGTTACTCATTTTTATGCACACATTCTTTCTCTCACTCTCCTTTTTCTCCCTCTGTCCCTCTGAATATACCTCTTGCCCATCCTCTGGGTCCCCCCCCCTTGTCTTTCTTCCCGGACCTCCTGTCCCATGATCCTCTCGTATCCCCTTTTGCCAATCACCTGTCCAGCTCTTGGCTCCATCCCTCCCCCTCCTGTCTTCTCCTATCATTTTGGATCTCCCCCTCCCCCTCCAACTTTCAAATCCCTTACTCACCCTTCCTTCAGTTAGTCCTGACGAAGAGTCTCGGCCTGAAACGTCGACTGCACCTCTTCCTACAAATGCTGCCTGGCCTGCTGCGTTCACCAGCAACTTTGATGTGTGTTGCTTGAATTTCCAGCATCTGCAGAATTCCTGTTGAGATGCAGCTTTCTATTGTGTCATCTGAGATTTCCAAATACAGTGGCATCATTGAAGTGAAATGGTGATTCTGTTACTCTCTTTACTTTTCCTATCTGGCCTGTTAAGAATTTCCAATGCTTTCTATATTTATTTCAGAGTTAAAGAATTTGTATTTTTCAAATTGTTTCAAAGATTATATTGCTTTATCTCCTTCGCTAAATTTTGATCAAGTGCCCTGTTAACTTTTTATTTAATTCAATGTCAAAACATGTGAACCATAAATCATGGTTATGAAACAAAATTAATTTATTTCATTTAATACTAAATGACAAAATTTATTAGTTATTTTCTTACTATTTATTGAGTTCAGCCTTTGAACATGAATTCATTATTACGAATCTAGGGAGAACATAGAACCATAGAAACTACAGCACAGAAACAGGCCCTTTGGCCCTTCTTAGCTGTGCCGAACCATTTTCTGCCTAATCCCACTGACCTGCACATGGACCATATCCCTCCATACACCTCCCATCCATGTATCTGTCCAATTTATTCTTAAATGTTAAAAAAGAACCCACATTTACCACCTCGTCTGGCAGCTCATTCCATACTCCCACCACTCTCTGTGTGAAGAAGCCCCCCCTAACGTTCCCTTTAAACTTTTCCCCCCTCACCCTTAACCCATGTCCTCTGGTTTTTTTCTCCCCTTGCCTCAGTGGAAAAAGCCTGCTTGCATTCACTGTATCTATACCCATCATAATTTTATATACCTCTATAAAATCTCCCCTCATTCTTCTACGCTCCAGAGAATAAAGTTCTAACCTATTCAACCTTTCTCTGTAACTGAGTTTCTCGAGTCCCAGCAACATCCTTGTAAACTTTCTCTGCACTCTTTCAACCTTATTTATATCCTTCCTGTAATTTGGTGACCAAAACTGAACACAATACTCCAGATTCGGCCTCACCAATGCCTTATACAACCTCATCATAACATTCCAGCTCTTATACTCAATACTTCGATTAATAAAGGCCAGTGTACCAAAAGCTCTCTTTACAACCCTATCTACCTGTGACGACACTTTTAGGGAATTTTGTACCTGTATTCCCAGATCCCTCTGTTCCACTGCACTGATGTATGTTCTACGTTAGTTTGTCCTTCCGACGTGCAATACCTCACACTTGTCAGTATTAAACTCCATCTGCCATTTTTCAGCCCATTTTTCCAGCTGGTCCAAGTCCCTCTGCAGGCTCTAAAAACCTTCCTCACTGTCTACTACACCTCCAATCTTTGTATCATCAGCAAACTTGCTGATCCAATTTACCACATTATCATCCAGATCATTGATATAGATGACAAATAACAATGGACCCAGCACTGATCCCTGTGGCACACCACTAGTCACAGGCCTCCACTCAGAGAAGCAATTCTCTACCACCACCCTCTGGCTTCTTCCATCGAGCCAATGTCCAATCCAATTTACCACCCCTCCATGTATACCTAGCGACTGAATTTTCCTAACTAACCTCCCATGCGGGACCTTGTCAAAGGCCTTACTGAAGTCCATGTAGACAATATCCACTGCCTTCCCTTCATCCACTTTCCTGGTAACCTCATCGAAAAACTCCAATAGATTGGTCAAACATGACCTACCACACACAAAGCCATGTTGACTCTCCCTAATAAGCCCCTGTCTATCCAAATGCTTGTAGATTCTGTCTCTTAGTACTCCCTCCAATAACTTACCTACTACTGACGTTAAACTCACCGGCCTATAATTTCCCGGATTACTTTTCAATCCTTTTTTAAACAACAGAACAACCTATTTAAGATCTCCCTCCATTTCCTTTGGTACCGCACAAAGCCGACAACTCTGATCTTCAAGAGGACCAATTTTATCCCTTACAATCCTTTTGCTCTTAATATACTTGTAAGAGCTCTTTGGATTATCCTTCACTTTGACTGCCAAGGCAACCTCATGTCTTCTTTTTGCCCTCCTGATTTCTTTCTTAAGTATTTTCTTGCACTTCTTATACACCTCAAGCACCTGATTTACCCCTTGTTTCCTATACATTTCATACAACTCCCTCTTCTTCTTTATCAGATACGTAATAATAATGATCATTTTCATCATCATCACAAAGCATTATCAAAAATACATAATACAAAATAAATTGAAGGTGATAAATGCATAAAATTCCAAGAGAAACCAGGAACAATCCAACACAATACAAGATCCTACAGAAGTTTAACTCAATCTGATTACTTACACAGTCTCAATTAAGTGGCAATCATCATTCACCAAAATCCTGCTTTAAAATACAAACTCATGAAAGACACCACACCTTACTATAAATAAAAACTTGATCTAGTTTCGAGTCAGAAACCCACAAATTATGTTACAACTGATCTGTTATTACAGATAGGACAATCCAAAATAACCATCCGGATGTAATAATACAGGGTAAACAAGCAAGAACAACTTAATTACTAGACACAAACATGAGGAATTCTGCAGATGCTGGAAATTCAAGCAACACACATCAAAGTTGCTGGTGAATGCAGCAGGCCATGCAGCATCTCTAGGAAGAGGTACAGTCGATGTGTTGGGCCGAGACACTTCGTCAGGACTAACTGAAGGAAGAGCTAGTAAGAGATTTGAAAGTGGGAGGGGGAGGGTGAGATCCAAAATGATAGGAGGAGACAGGAGGGGGAGGGATGGAGCCAAGAGCCGGACAGGTGATTGGCAAAGGGGATATGAGAGGATCATGGGACCGGAGGCCCAGGAAGAAAGAAAAGGGGGAGGGGGGGAAAACTCAGAGGATGGGCAAGGGGTATAGTGAGAGGGACAGAGAGAGAAAAAGAATGTATGTATATAAAGAAATAACGGATGGGGTACGAGGGGGAGGTGGGGCATTAGCGAAAGTTAGAGAAGTCAATGATCATGCCATCAGGTTGGAGGCTACCCAGATGGAATATAAGGTGTTGTTCCTCCAACCTGAGTGTGGCTTCATCTTTACAGTAGAGGAGGTCGTGGACAGACATATCAGAATGGGAATGGGACGCGGAACTAAAATGTGTGGCCACTGGGAGATCCTGCTTTCTCTGGTGGACAGAGCGTAGGTGTTCAGCGAAACGATCTCCCAGTCTGTGTCGGGTCTCGCCAATATATAGAAGGCCACATCGGGAACACCGGACGCAGTATATCACCCCAGCCGACTCATTGGTGAAGTGTCGCCTCATCTGGAAGGACTGTCTGGGGCCCTGAATGGTGGTAAGGGAGGAAGTGTAAGGGCATGTGTAGCACTTGTTCTGCTTACTAGGATAAGTGCCAGGAGGGAGATCGGTGGGGAGGGATGGGGGGGATGAATGGACAAGGGAGTCGCGTAGGGAGTGATCCCTGTGGAAAGCAGAGAGAGGAGAGGAGGGAAAGATGTGCTGAGTGGTGGGATCCGGTTGGAGGCGGCAGAAGTTACGGAGAATAATATGTTGGACCCGGAGGCTGGTGGGGTGGTAGGTAAGGACAAGGGGAACTCTATTCCTAGTGGGGTGGCAGGAAGATGGAGTGAGAGCAGGTGTGCATGAAATGGGGGAGATGCGTTTCAGAGCAGAGTTGATGGTGGAGGAAGGGAAGACCCTTTCTTTAAAAAGGGAGGACATCTCCCTCGTCCTGGAATGAAAAGCCTCATCCTGAGAGCAGATGCGGCGGAGATGGAGGAATTGTGAGAAGGGGATGGCATTTTTGCAAGAGACAGGGTGAGAAGAGGAATAGTCCAGATAGCTGTGAGAGTCAGTATGCTTATTGTAGACATCAGTAGATAAGCTGTCCCAGAGATAGAGACAGAAAGATCTAGAAAGGGGAGGGAGGTGTCGGAAATGGACCAGGAAAACTTGAAGGCAGGGTGAAAGTTGGAGGCAAAGTTAATGAAGTCAACGAGCTCAGCATGCATGCAGGAAGCAGCGCCAATGCAGTCTTCGATGTAGTGAAGGAAAAGTAGGAGACAGATGCCAGAATAGGTTTGGAACATAGATTGTTCCACAAAGCCAACAAAAAGGCAGGCATAGCTAGGACCCATACGGGTGCCCATAGCCACACCTTTAGTTTAGAGGAAGTGGGAGGAGCCAAAGGAGAAATTATTAAGAGTAAGGACTAATTCCACTTGACAGAGCAGAGTGGTGGTGGAGGGGAACTGATTAGGTCTGGAATCCAAAAAGAAGCGGAGGGCTTTGAGACCTTCCTGATGGGGGATGGAAGTATATAGGGACTGGAAATCCATGGTGAAAATAAAGCGGTGGGGGCCAGGGAACTTAAAATCATCAGAAAGTTTAAGAGCATGAGAAGTGTCACGAACATAGGTCGGAAGGGATTGAACAAGGGGTGATAAAACCGTGTCGAGGTATGCAGAAATGAGTTTGATGGGGCAGGAGCAGGCTGAGACAATAGGTCTGCCAGGACAAGCAGGTTTGTGGATCTTGGGTAGGAGGTAGAAACGGGAAGTCCGGGGTGTGGGAACTATAAGTTTGGTAGCAGTGGATGGGAGATCCCCTGAGCGGATAAAGTTGGTGATGGTGTGGGAGACAATGGCCTGGTGCTCCTTAGTTGGGCCACGATTGAGGGGTAAATAAGAGGAGGTATCCGCGAGTTGTCGCTGTGCCACGGCAAGGTAGAGGTCAGTGCACCAGTCTACAATAGCACCCTCCTTATTGGCGGATTTTATAGTAAGGTCACTTTTCTTTCTCCCTGGGCCTCCTGTCCCATGATCCTCTCATATCCCTTTTGCCAATCAACTGTCCAGCTCTTGGCTCCATCCCTTTCCCTCCTGTGTTCTCCTATCATTTCGGGTCTCCCCCTCCCCCTCACATTTTCAAATCTCTTACTAGCTCTTCTTTCAGTTAGTCCTGACGAAGGGTCTCGTCCCGAAACGTTAACTGTACCTCTTCTTAGAGATGCTGCCTGGCCTGCTGTGTTCACCAGCAACTTTAATTACTAGATGTAGCTATTGCAAACACACATAACGTACAGAAATCAATAAGTGTAAAACACTTGAAATATGCTGAAAAAAAAGAGGAAATTGACAGACTTTGGAATATAAACAGGGTATACATTGACCCGATATTAATACCTACAACTGGTGTCATCCCAAAGACACTACAAAATACTATTAAACAATTAGGGCTACACAGCAATATCTATGTAAATCTTTAGAAAGCCACAATACTAAACTCTTCTAGAATAGTCCAAAGTTCCTATCAATTGAGAAATGAGTGTACTTAGGTTCGCTTACACCTCAGGTTTACCAGCTTGAGCTGAGAAAATAATCTTTAATAATAATAATGATGATGATGATGATAATATTAATAATAATAATAACTTTATTTATATACAGTTGAAGTCAGAAGTTTGCATACACCTTAGCCAGATACATTTAAACTCAGTTTTTCACAATTCCTGACATTTAATCCTCGAAAACATTCCCTGTCTTAGGTTAGTAAGGATCACTACTTTATTTTAAGAATGTGAAACGTTGGAAGTATAAACACCATGGGACCAAGCAGCTGTCATACCGCTCAGGAAGGAGACGCATTCTGACTCCTAGGGATGAAAGTACTTTGGTGCGAAAAGTGCAAATCAATCCCAGAACAACAGCAAAGGACCTTGTGGAGATGCTGGAGGAAACAGGTAGACAAGTATCTATATCCACAGTAAAACGAGTCCTATATCGACATAACCTGAAAGGCTGCTTAGCAAGGAAGAAGCCACTGCTCCAAAACCGCCATAAAAAAGCCAGACTACAGTTTGCAAGTGCACATGGGGACAAAGATCTTATTTTCTGGAGAAATGTCCTCTGATCTGATGAAACAAAAATTGAACTGTTTGGCCATAATGTCCATTGTTACGTTTAGAGGAAAAACGGTGAGGCTTGCAAGCCGAAGAACTCCATCCCAACCGTGAAGCATGGGGGTGACAGCATCATGTTGTGGGGGTGCTTTGATGCAGGAGTGACTGGTGCACTTCACAAAATAGATGGCATCATGAGGAAGCAAAATGATGTGGATATATTGAAGCAACATCTCAAGACATCAGCCAGGAAGTTAAAGCTCGGTTGCAAATGGGTCTTCCAATGGACAATGACCCCAAGCATATCTCCAAAGTTGTGACAAAATTGCTTAAGGACAACAAAGTCAAGGTATTGGAGTGGCCATTACAAAGCCCTGACCTCAATCCGATAGAAAATTTGTGGGCAAAATTGAAAAAGCGTATGTGAGCAAGGAGGCCTACAAACCTGACTCAGTTCAACCAGTTCTGTCCGGAAGAATGGAACAAAATTCCAGCAACTAACTGTGAGAAGCTTGTGGTAGGCTATCCAAAACATTTGACCCAAGTTAAACAATTTAAAGGCAATGCTATCAAATACTAACAGTGTATATATTGTAAACTTCTGAGCCACTGAGAAAGGGATGAAAGAAATAAAAGCTGAAATACATCATTCTCTCTGCTATTATTCTGACATTTCACTTTCTTAAAATAAAGTAGTGATCCTAACTGACATAAGACAGGGAATATTTTCTAGGATTAAATTTGAGGAATTATGAAAAACTGAGTCTAAATGTATTTGGCTAAGGTGTATGTAAACTTCTGAATTCAACTGGAGATCCCTTCTTACATTAAGATGCAGGCTCAAAGTGCTTTACATAGATTGTGAAGATAAATCAATACATTGATAGAAATAAAATCAAATTAAATTAAATCAAATCAAGTTTAATTATCGTTCAAACCAATTATGGAGACAGTCAAATGAGACAGTGCTCCTCCTGGGTCAAAGTGCATGTACATTCAAAATAGTGAGTGAAAAATAAAACACACATCTTTACATAACAAAAGCACATATATAATGTAAGATCCTGAGTGACATGCAAATTGATGGTACAGCTCCTGGCAGTCAGCTTATCATTCCACGGTCAAAAACTGGAAGGCTGCACTGATGGGAGAGGCCATCCCCCAACTGAAAATGAATGTCTCACTACACCGCCTCTGGTGCCACTCACCTGGACTGCAGCAGCAGGTAAGCCTGCAGTTTGAGGCCTAGTCCTCACTCAAACTGAGGCCATCTGCTGCCTCTTTGCCTGTCTCACAAGGGTTATAGACATACGGCTTCTTACATTGTCAATGTCCAACAGGGTCTTGCGATCGCAAGAGAAACATCCAACACAGTCACTCACGGTTACACGGCATGGTGCTTTCACGCACCAACTCCAATGCCTTCGATTAGCAGGCAGTAGCACAGTTTGCACCCAGGTCAGCTCCTCCAAACCCTCTCCAGCCCATCCACCAACTTCTCCTTCTCCAACCTGACTGGCCGGATTATCCTTCTCCAACCTGACTGCTCGGCTTATCCTTTTCCAACCCGACCGCTGGCTTATCCTTCTCCAACCTGACTGCCGGATTATCCTTCTCCAACCCCACTGGCCGGATTATCCTTCTTCAACCCAACTGGCTGGATTATCCTTCTCCAACCCGACTGCCGGATTCTCCTTCTCCAACCCGACTGGCGGATTCTCCTTCTCCAACACAACTGGCGGATTCTCCTTCTCCAACACGATTGCCATGTTCTACTTCTCTGTCCCAACCACCAGCTTCTCCTTCTCCAGCCTGACCGCCAGCTTTTCCTTCTATGGTCCAACTGCCATCCTCTCTTTTTCCGAACTATCTGCCAGCTCCTTTGATACCATGGCCAGCTGTTCCGAACATCGAGCTGATCACTGATTCAGTAGACCTGCTCTACCCATAGTTCTTGGAGTCCAGAATAGTCTTATGTTCATGAAAAACACATTTTAAAAAGAGAACTACACGTTTGGTTGTCCTCCAAGAGGCCATTGTATTCGAATGTGCTACCATCATTAAAATTCATGAGACCAACATTTTATACTGTGAAAAAATGTAAATTATATGTGTAATCAGTAAATACAAGAAAATCTGCAGGTGCTGGAAATCCAAAGCAAAACATACAAAATGCTGGAGGAACTCGGCAGGATAGGCAGCACCTATGGAAATTAATAAACAGTCAATGTTTTGTGCTGATGAAGGATCTTGGCCCAAAATGTTAACTGTTTATTCATTTCTATATAAGCTGCCCGACCTGCAGAATTCCTCCAGCATTTTGTGCAGTGAATGTAATCAAGATCAATAGAAACATAGAAACATAGAAACATAGAAAATAGGTGCAGGAGTAGGCCATTCAGCCCTTCGAGCCTGCACTGCGATTCAGTATGATCATGGCTGATCATCCAACTCAGAACCCTGTACCAGCCTTCCCTTCATACCCCCTGATCCCTTTAGCCACAAGGGCCATATCTAACTCCCGCTTAAATATAGCCGATGAACTGGCCTCAACTGTTTCCTGTGGCAGAGAATTCCACAGATTCACCACTCTCCGTGTGAAGAAGTTTTTCCTAATCTCGGTCCTAAAAGGCTTCCCCTTTATCCTCAAACTGTGACCCCTCGTTCTGGACTTCCCCAACATCGGGAACAATCTTCCTGCATCTAGCCTGTCCAATCCCTTTAGGATTTTATACGTTTCAATCAGATCCCCCCTCAATCTTCTAAATTCCAACAAGTATAAGCCTAGTTCATCCAGTCTTTCATCATATGAAAGTCCTGCCATCCCAGGAATCAATCTGCTGAACCTTCTTTGTACTCCCTGTATGGCAAGGATGTCTTTCCTCAGATTAGGGGACCAAAACTGCACACAATACTCCAGGTGTGGTCTCACCAAGGCCTTGTACAACTGCAGTAGTACCTCCCTGCTCCTGTACTCAAATCCTCTTGCTATAAATGCCAGCATACCATTTGCCTGCATGCCCACTTTCAATGACTGGTGTATAATGGCATCCAGGTCTCCTTGCACCTCCCCTTTTCCTAATCGGCCACCATTCAGGTAATAATCTGTTTTCCTGTTTTCGCCACCAAAGTGGATAACTCCACATTTATCCACATTAAATTGCATCTGCCATGAATTTGCCCACTCACCTAACCTATCCAAGTCACCCTGCATCCTCTTAGCATCCTCCTCACAACTAACACTGCCGCCCAGCTTCGTGTCATCCGCAAACTTGGAGATGCTGCATTTAATTCCCTCATCCAAGTCCTTAATATATATTGTAAACAACTGGGGTCCCAGCACTGAGCCTTGCGGTACCCCACCAGTCACTGCCTGCCATTCTGAAAAGGTCCCGTTTATTCCCACTCTTTGCTTCCTGTCTGCTAACCAATTCTCTATCCACATCAATACCTTACCCCCAATACCGTGTGCTTTAAGTTTGCACACTAATCTCCTGTGTGGGACCTTGTCAAAAGCCTTTTGAAAATCCAAATATACCACATCCACTGATTCTCCCTATCCACTCTACTAGTTACATCCTCAAAAAATTCTATGAGATTCGTCAGACATGATTTTCCTTTCACTAATCCATGCTGACTTTGTCCGATGATTTCACCACTTTCCAAATATGCTGTTATCACATCTTTGATAACTGACTCTAGCAGTTTCCCCACCACTGATGTTAGGCTAACCGGTCTATATTTCCCTGGTTTCTCCCTCCCTTCTTTTTTAAAAAGTGGGGTTACATTAGCCACCGTCCAATCCTCAGGAACTAGTCCAGAATCTAAAGAGTTTTGAAAAATTATCACTAATGCATCCACTATTTCTTGGGCTACTTCTTTAAGCACTCTGGGATGCAGACCATCTGGCCCTGGGGATTTATCCGCCTTTAATCCCTTCAATTTACCTAACACTACTTCCCTACTAACATGTATTTCCCTCAGTTCCTCTGTCTCACTGGAGTCTCTGTCCCCTACTATTTCTGGAAGATTATTTATGTCCTCCTTAGTGAAGACAGAACCAAAGTAATTATTCAATTGGTCTGCCATGTCCTTGCTCCCCATAATCAATTCACCTGTTTCTGTCTGTAGGGGACCTACATTTGTCTTAACCAATCTTTTTCTTTTCACATATCTATAAAAGCTTTTACAGTCAGTTTTTATGTTCCCTGCCAGTTTTCTCTCATAATCTTTTTTCCCCTTCCTAATTAAGCCCTTTGTCCTCCTCTGCTGAACTCTGAATTTCTCCCAGTCCTCAGGTGAGCCACTTTTTCAGGCTAATTTGTATGCTTCTTCTTTGGAATTGATACTATCCCTAATTTCCCTTGTCAGCCAGTTGTACATAATCCTACAAGTAGACCAAATTTGAAATGTAGGTTTTTAGAAATATTTGAAATTTTCCTCAACACTTGTCTGGTATGTTTCACTTGGTAGAGTATTCCAGATTTTTCGTCCATAAGAGCAGAAGACTGCATCGTCAGTTCTTATGCTAGGAACATTAAGTAAACCAGTACTGATGGATCTAAGATTTTGATTAGGGATGTAAGGGGATAGTCACTCCAAAATATGTGGAGGAGCTAGATTATTCAGAGCCTTAAGTGCAATTAAGAGTAATTTAAAATTGATCATAAAGGACACAGGCGGCCAGTGTAATGATGCCAAAACCAGTGAAATGTGCTCAAATTGTCTTATTTTGGTTAATATTCTTGCTGCTGCATTTTAAACAAGCTGCAACCAATTTATATCTTTCTTAGGCAGTCCTGAAAAGAGTGCATACAGTAGTTTAGTTGACTCCAAGAAAAAGGTGTATCAATTTTTCTGCATGTTGAGATGTTACAAGAAATCAAGCTCTTGTAGTGTTCTTTAAATGAAAGAACACAGTCTTAATAATATAGTTAAAATGTAACTTGAAATTTAGATCAGTCGATAATAACACCTAAATTCTTTACTTCTGGCTTGATTTGTGGAGCCACATGATCAAGTTTATTTCTAAATTCATTCTTTTAAAATTCACTACCAATAACCAAAATTTCTGATTTTTCCTTGTTTAGTTTAAGGAAATTTGAACTCATCCATTCTGTAATGCTAGTAGAAGGTTTAGAGCCTCAGGGTCATCTGGCATAAAAGACAAATGCAGTTGCGTGCCGTCTGCATAGCTGTGGTAATTCACCTTGTGCTTTGAAATAATCTGACCTAATGGAAGTACAGTATGTAGAGTGAGAACAACAGGCCAAGCATTGATCTTTGCGGCACTCCAAACGCAATATCATGGATTTTGGACAGACAATCGCCACAGCTAACAAAGAACTTTTTACCAGTTGTAGAAGATTGAAACCAGCTTAAAACAGTACCAAAAAAAAACCTACCCATTGACTCATCTGCAGATTTCCTCGTGTTTGCCCATTGACTCAGGCAGTTTCTGAGAATACTGTGATCTATGGAATCAAATGCTGTGCTCAAAGCTAAGAGAACAAGAAAAGATTTGTAACCTCCATAGGCATTAAGCCATAAGTCATTAACAGCTTTAAGCAATGCAGTTCTGTGCTATGATTTGATCTAAAACCTGACTGATTATTATCAAGAATAGAATTTGTATTCAAGTAATCCCTTAATTGTCAAAAACTACTTCTTCTAAAATTTCACTTTAAAAAGGCAGGTTGGAAACAGGTCAAAAATTCTCCAAAGCAGAGCAGTCTAGATTATTTTTCTTAAGCAGGTGCTTAACTACTGCAGTTTTTAAGGAATCCAGAAAAATGCAAGAAACAAGTAAGCAATTAAATATGTCGAGTACGCTATCGATGAGCGCATCCGAAACCTCTTTAAAGAAGCCTGTGGGAATAGCATCAAGGACATAAGTGGACGGTTTTAGCTGAGTACTTATTTCTCAAAGTTCAGATGAATTTATTTTAGTAAAAGTGTTTAGTTCATGGTGTTGAATTTAGAAACATAGAAACATAGAAAACCTACAGAACAATACAGGCCCTTCGGCCCATAAAGCTGTGCCGCACATGTCTTTATCATAGAAATTATCTAGAGTTACCCATAGCCCTCTATTTTTCAGAGCTCCACGTACCTATTGCCTTCTGTGGGCAAGCCAGTTCTGGATCCACAAAGCAATTTCCCCTTTGATCCCATGCCTCCTTACTTTCTCAATAAGCCTTACATGGGATACCTTGTCAAATGCCTTGCTGAAGTTCATATACACTACATCTACTGCTCTCCCTTCATCAATATGTTTAGTCACATCCTCAAAAAATTCAGTCGGGTTCGTAAGGCACGACCTGCCTTTGACAAAGCCATGCTGTCTATTCCTAATCATATTACGCCTCTCCAAATGTTCATAAATCCTGCCTCTCAGGATCTTCTCCATCAACTTACCAACCAATGAATAAGACTTACTGGCCTATAATTTCCTGGGCTATTTCTATTCTCTTTCTTGAATAAGGAAACAACATCTGCAACCCTTCCATTCTCTGGAACCTCTCTCGTCCCCATTGATGATGCAAAGATCATCGCCAGAGTTTCAACAACCTCCTCCCTAGCCTCCCAGAGTAGCCTGGGGTAATTCTCGTCTGGTCCTGGTGACTTATCCAACTTGATTCTTTCCAAAAGCTCCAGCACACCCACTTTCTTAATATCTACATGCTCAAGCTTTTCAGTCCACTGTAAGTCATCCCTACAGTCACCAAGATCATTTTCTGTAGTGAATACTAAAGCAAAGTACTCATTAAGAGCCTTTGCTATCTCCTCCGGTTCCATACACACTTTTCCACTGTCACACTTGATTGGTCCTATTCTCTCATGTATTATCCTCTTGCTCTTCACATACTTGTAGAACGTCCTGGGTTTTCCTTAATCCTGTTTGCCAAGGCCTTTTCGTGGCCCCTTCGGGCTCTCCTAATTTCTTTCTTGCTAGCCTTATATTCTTCTAGATCTCTATCATAACCTAGTTTTTGAACCTTTCGTAAGCTTTTCTTTTCTTTTTGACTAGATTTACAACAGCCTTTGTACACCACAGTTCCTGCACCTTACCATCCTTTCCCTGTCTCATTGGAACATGCCAATGCAGAACTCCACGCAAATATCCCGTGAGCATTTCCCACATTTCTTCCGTACGTTTCCCTGAGAACACCTGTTCCCAATTTAGGCTTCCAAGTTGCTGCCTGATAGCCTCATATTTCATCTTACTCCAATTAAATGCTTTCCTAATTTGTCTGTTCCTATCCCTCTCCAATGTAATGGTAAAGGAGATAGAGTTGTGATCACTATCTCCAAAATGCTCTCCCACTGAGAGGTCTGACACCTGACCAGGTTCATTTCCCAATACCAGATTAAGTATAGCCTCTCCCTTGTAGGCTTATCTACATATTGTGTCAAGAAGCTTTCTTAAACACACCTATCAAACTCTACCCCATCTAAACCCCTCGCTCTAGGGACATGCCAATTGATATTTGGGAAATTAGAATCTCCCACCACGACTGTCATGGTCTGGTCCATGTAGTCTGGTCTATTGATTCCTTATTCTGGGTTTTCCTGTTTTCCCTTGTTCCATTGGGTGCCTTAATTGAGGCACCTGATTCTTGTTTTGGGCTGGCACATAAATACTTCTCAAACCAAGGATTCCCTGATGGATTTTTCCCTTCCCCTCCCCATCTGAATTCGTGGCAGTTACTTTGGCAGTTTATCTCAACAGTTACTTTGGCACTGACCTTAATCTATTACCTTTGCCTGCTACCTTGCCTGTGTCGCTGTCTAGTTCAACTGCCGGAGTGAGACCAGAGCCTTGCCACGCCAAGGTAAGGAACTATCTATCGTTGAGTTCGGAACTGTCTCTTTGTGTCCCTGTGTTTAGTGTCTGTGCCAAAGAAGAATCCTAGCCCTCGGTCTTGTTCCCAAGGAAGGGTAATGACTCTTTGTAGAGCCCTGGCCCTAAGTCCTGTTCCCAAGGAGGGGTCCTGGCTCTGTGTTCTGTGTTCTGGTGCTCAAGTCCAAAGCTCTGTGTTCCAAGACCAAGTCCAAGTGCAGTATTCCAGCCCTGTCCCAATTGGAGCTTTGTGTCCTCACTTAGTTCTGGTGCCTTGCCCATCCCAGTAGTTCCTCACCTATCCCAGTAGTTCCTCATCCTGTGCTGCGGTACCTCCCCCTGTCCTGTAGCCACGTCCCGAGTCCTTGCCAAGATCCTAGTCCCGAGTCCTAGTCTAGATCCGGGTTGTGGTTCTGAGTCAAGATCCAGGTTCCAAGTCTCAACCAAGACCCAGATTCCGGATCCTTGTCCAGGCTCTGGTTCCAGAGTTCTGTGTTCCTAGTCCAGGCTCCTCGTTCCCCGTCTGGGTCCCGTGTCTCTAGTCCAAGTCCTAACCCAGGCCCTGAATCCTAGTCTCGTCCAGGGCCTGTATCAATGTCCAGCATTGTTTCTTTCTTACTCACCTTGCTTTCTTGAGAAACCTACTCCTGTTCCTAGTACTTCAGTATCTGTGTCTTGCACAGGGTCTGCAATCAACGCCCATCTTATGACAATGACAGCCCTGTTATTATTGCGCTTTCCAGAATCTGTCTCCCTATCTGCTCCTTGATGTCTCTGTTACTATTGGGTGGTCTACAAAAAAACATCCAGTAGAGTTATTGACCCCTTTCTATTCCTAACTTCTACCCACAGAGAGTCCGTAGACAATCCCTTCATGCTTTGTAGAGGTTCAAAAGGTTTATTCTTGAAGTCTGTTTTATATTACATTTTGTATTTATTTTTTTCTGTAAAAATTGCAGAAAAACTCTCACTTTTAGCCTCGGATCATTTCGCCAACTATTTTTTTTATCAATGGAGCTAGTTTAATAGATGATCAGTAGCTGAAAATAATTATATTCAATGCAATATTGAAATAGCATTTTTGTTTTTCTGAACAATCAATATATTACTGAACATTTCCAGGATTTTCTGTTCTTACTTCAGATTTTTAGCATGCACATTTTAAAAATAGTTTGACACATTTTATCTTATTGTACAGCACAGAAAAGGCCCTTCGAGCCCTTCAAGTATCACCAAAGCACGGGACAATTTACAATGAGCAACTAACTTAAATAACGATACGACTTTTGACTGTGGGAGGAAACTAGAGCACCTGGAGGAAAGGCTATCAGAACATAAGATGCAGGAGCTTAATTAGGCTGTTTGGCCCATCGAATCAAACTACTCCTCTCAGCCCCAATCTCCTGCCTTCTTCCTGCAGTCACAGGGAGAATATACTCGCAGACAGCAGTGGGAAATAAATCCAGGTAGCCTGTACTGAAATACTAACCACTACACTATTATGCTGCCTGTGATCTATCATCACTTCTATCATCAATTGTTGCAGATGATGGTACAATGGCATATTATAATGGAAAAGTATTTGAAAACAAAATTAATATTAGACAGTCTCATTTATCTCATTTTGTTAAAATATAAAGCATTGGATTTCTTTTTCAGACATGCAAGTTCCCCCAAGCTTTTAGAGCAGATATGATATTCAGACTACCATCAACACATCTCCATCACAACAAATTGGTTTGCCAGTAATATTTTAACGGCACTTGTTAGCCTTTGTTAAAAATATTTGCCAATCTTACAGATTAATCAAATGTTGTGGGTTATTGCAATTAAGATTAATGACTGAGCATTATCTTAATTCATTTCTGATAATGGAACCACAACTGCCAAATCAATATAATAGGTGGATTTGCATTTAGCTCCTCAGGGAAAAACAAACATCTTGTATTGATGGCAGCCTACACAGGGCTGTGAAAGGGTGATTGCCACTTGACTTGTTAAAACAAATATTGAAGTGGCTCTTGTTTCTTTATCATGTTTTCGAGTATAGTCGTTGTATTACAGCATTAAAATTAATTATTGTGATGAGTGCTCCTTTTGTGTCAGCAAATAATATTTCTCTGATTTATTTAGAGCCTTGCTGCAGAAGCATAGAATTTTATTGCACCAGAATTATTCATGAATTGGACAGTGCAGGCTGATACAGGTTGCATTTTGGGTAGTAGTTTTCATTTAAAAATGTTTATAGAATGCAAACAAAAGCAGCAACAGATGTATAATCAGGACACTATTGTTTTTAGTTTTATTTTCTATAAACAAAAAGACATACTATCATTTATCACATTCACTGTTTTAAAAGCATAATTTTCCCCTCAATAAAGCTGATTAACTTAATTTTTGAAAAACCTGCTTAATATTCTCTCCTTGACAATTCTATAAAATCCATGGCAAAGCAGTATGTTTTGTACTTACTGCTTGGTCTTTTCTGGAAGCCATACAAAATGGCTGTCTGCTTCCTAGTCCCCAGTTGCTTGCTTCATCTTGTCATTTCCTCCTCTGTCCATCTACGGACAAAAAGGACCATCAATGTTCTGGATAAAGATACTTCATCTTGACTGATAGATGGAGGGAAGATATCCAGGATAAAAAGGTGGAGGGAAAGGATGGAGCAAGAACTGGCAGGTGTTATGTGGATCGGGATGAGGGAGTTGATAGGCAGATGTAAGAGGGGAGTGTGGAAATAGCACCAGAAGCTGGATTTCGATAGATGAAAGGTTTCCTCAGCCCTTCGTTGCTTTATGTGGAATATACAGGGAAATACTTGAAGCAACACACACAAACTGCTGGAGGAACTGAGCAAATTAGGCAGCATCTATGGAAGTGTATAAGTATTCAATATTTTGGCCTGAGACCCTTCTTCAGGACTGCAAAGGAAGGGGGAAGATGCCAGAATAAAAATGTGAGGGGAGGGAAAGGAGGATATCTAGAAGGTGAAGCCAAGTGGGTAGAAAAGGTAAAGGACTGAAGAGGAAAGACATATGCAATGTGCCATTTCAATGTACATCCAGAAGACATTTGATGAATTTCTGTATGCAAGACTGCTAAATGAACTTGAACCCCATTGGAGTGGAGATAACTTATTAACCTAGCTGAGAAATTGGCTGAGTAACAACAAACAGGGAGTAGCAATAATAGGCAGATTCTTGAATTGACAGGATGTGACTATTACTATTTTTTGAGAATCTTTGTTCAAGTAGAGACCATTTGCTGCACTTAAAGATGAGATAGGAAAGCATATGCCCAAGAGTATCAATCACACAAAAATGGACAACCTGGAGATTAAACATGGATCACATTAAATCAGAAAGGTAAATGATGGAATCATAAATAGATGTCAATGCAGGCAAATGTGAGGTCACTAACTTTGGACCAAAAAATATTCAAATAATGTTCCTTTTGAATGAAGAACTTTAAATTTATTTCTCTTTCCACAAATGCTGCCTGATCTGTTCAGTGTTTTCAGCATTTTCTGTTTTATCTCAGACTCCAAGCATTAGCAGCTTTTATTTTTGTCGTTAACTATGACCAGTTTCCAGGCACTCTAAACCTCACAAGGGAGTATTACAATGAAGCCCATACTTCAGGGACTAAATTATGAAGTGAGGTTATATAAATAGGGTTGTATTACATAGAGCTTAGAAGGCTATTGCATGAATAATTAATGTCTTTGAAGTAGTAGGTGTAACTGATAAAATTAATGGAAGCCACTTTTATTTTGTTTTGAAATGACATGCTGCACAGTTTGAAGGGAACATGAAATATAGAGAATGGGTGAGGTTAGGATTAGACATTGTAAGTGATAACAGAAGCCAAGTGAGATGCTGCCACTCATTCAACATACATTAGTCAGGATCCACAAGCGCACCACAGAGCACCAAAAGACTGCAAAAATATCAGCATGGAGAAAAAGTAAGAGTAGGAGTAGACTAGTCAGCCGTTTGAACCTCCTCTGCCACTCAATACAATCTTGGCTGATCTTCAACCTCAAGACTGGGAGTGAGTAGGCAGTGAGTAGTTGGAGAGGGGTGAAGGCAGGATGAAGATGATTATGAGAGTGAAAGCAGTGGTTAAAAAGAAAAATTAATCAGGGAAGTGAGAAGGGGAAAGAAATAGGAAGCTGAATAGGGGAGGGAAGGGATTATGAGACAGAGGGCAGAAAGGGTATAATTTGCCTACTGACACAACCGATCAACGGACGAAACAACAACTGCTGCTCTACATACCATCCTTACATATCTGGAGAAGGATGCTTGGGTGAGAATGCTGTTCTTGGACTACAGTTCAGCATTCAACACCATAATTACATCCAGGCTCAGCAGGAAGCTCAAAGACCTTGGCCTTGTGCAGCTGGATCCTGAACTTCCTGTCAGATTGCTGGCAGATGGTAAGAGTGGGCTCCCTCACCTCCACCCCTCTGACTCCTAACACAGGAAACTCTCAGGGTTGTGTACTAAGCCCGCTCCTTTACTCCCTATTGTCACGTGACTGGCAACAATGAATATAGAATTGAGTCAGGATTTATGAAATCAAGCAAACATTTATTAAATTCTGCTCAATATTAGTAAAAATAAACAAATGAAAAATCTCAATCAGAAGTAGACTGCTATGTGGCCGTTTAACAAACCGCTACTCAGTACTAGTTCTTAAAGTGGTAAATGCGAACAGTCTTAAAGTGGTAAATTAGAACACCGTTCTTAGAATGGTAAATTTGAAAGTCCAAGAGATTTATACAGTCAATTAGGAGAGACTTTCCTGAAGTAAAGAATTCCTTGAAGACTCAACATTACTGCTGATCCCAGCCGGAACCTGCCTTGCCCGCAGGACTCACGACAACGGAAATAAAACGGTTTATAGGCACTGATCTTTTTCCTCCATAGACTAGATACTGCACAACCTTTTCTGCTGCTTTTAGCGGAGGTTATCTCATGCAGATCACTCTTACTTGAACGAATTCAATAATGGTCAATCCTCTCCAAAACTGCCGAACGACTCCTTCAGGTTCCCGTCTTCACTCTCCAATACTACTGAAAAGATACATCAACAAACCTGGAAGCGATTGGTGAAACTACTGGCCCAACACTACTGTACCTTACAATAGAAAGTAAAACTCCGTTTTAAAATGAAACTGCGTCATAAAAAAAACGCAGCAATACGGAGTAACTGATGAACTAAACTTAAAACTAAACTTAAAACTCAACTGGGGAAAAAACTAATTGCGTCACCAGGGGTCTACCCTTATATATACCTGTTGAGAATAGGTCATCACGTGACCTCACATTGACGGGAAAATATACATCATGTGACCTCTGCAAGACCATTACATCATCCTCATAAGACAGTCACAAGATATCCATGTAACACTATATACCCATGACTGTGTCGCCACCCACTGCTCTAATCTGCTAATTAAGTTTGCTGATGACACTACATTGATTGGCCTAATCTCAAACAATAACGAGGTGGCCTACAGGGAACAAATCATCTCTCTGATACAGTTTTGTCAAGAGAACAACCTCTCCCTCAATATTGCATAAACAAAGGTTGTGGATTACAGGAGGAATGCAGATGGACTAGCGTCTAATGACATCAATGCATTTGGGGTTGAGAGGGTAAACAACTTTAAGTTCCTCAGTATCCACATCACTGAGGACCTCATGTGGTCTGTACACACCAGGTGTGTGGTGAAAAAGGTACAACAGCACCTCTTTCACCTCAGACGGTTGAGAAAGTTTGGTATGGGCCCCAAATCCTAAGAACTTTCTACAGGGGCACAATTGAGAGCATCCTGACTGGCTGCATCACGGCCTGGTATGGAAACTGTACCTCCTTTAATTGTAGAATTCTGCAGAGAGTGATGCGGACAGCCCAGCGCTTCTGTAGTTGTGAACTTCCCATGGTTCAATACGTTTTCAAAGACAGGTGTGCAAAAAGGGCCCAAAGGATCGTTGGGGACCCGAGTCACCCCAACCACAATCTGGGAAATGGTACCACAGGATAAAAGACAGGACAGCTTCTTCCACCAGGCCATCAGACTGATTAACTCACGCTGATTTGAGTGTATTTCTATGTTACATTAACTGTTCTAATGATTATAAATTATTATAAATTACTGTGATTGCACATTGCACATTTAGTCGGCGGCGTAACATAAAGATTCTTACTCTTCATGCATGTGAAGGATGTGAGAAATAAAGTCAATTCAATTCTGACAGTCCAATCAGCAGCAGGAGCAGGCCACAGCAACAAAGTTTCTTGCAGGTTGGTGATGCTTGTTTAAAAGGACAGCCTTGCGGGCGTTCGGGCTTATTCTGACTCTCCGAACAGCGGCAGGACAGGCCACAGTGACTGGGTTTCTCGCAGGTCGGCAACATTTGTTTAAATGTACAGAAGGGACAAGCGGGGCTGCCATTGTCGGGGTGGCCATTGTTTGGCCATTGTTTGGAGTAGGGCAGTGGTGAGAGTAGGAGTGTCAGGCTTTGGCTCGAAAGGGGCATTGGCTCTGGGTAAGCTCCTGTTAAGATTCCTTTTTTGTCTCTCCTACTGTACCTGGTGTAGTAAATGGCTGTTGTGAGTCTGCCAGGGAACTACATCTGTGTCAAGTGCATCCAGCTGCAGCTCTTGAAGACCATGCTAGGAATCTGGAGCAACAGCTGGATGACTTTGGGCAAGTACAAAAGAGTGAGGGGATAATCGATCACAGTTACAGGGAAGTAGTCACCCCGAAGTTGCAGGAGGCAAGTAGCTGGGTGACTGTCAGAAGAAATGGAAATGTGAATAGGCAGTTAGTGCAGAACACCCCTGTAGCCATTCCCCTCAATAACAACTATACTGTTTTGGGTACTGTTGTGGGGGATGACCTTCCAGGGGAATGCCGTGGAGACCAGATTACTGGCACTGAGCATAGGTCTCTGGTGCAGAAGGGAAAGAGGAAGAAGCAGGGAGCGGTAGTGATAGGGGACTAAATAGTCAGGGGAACAAACAGGAGAAACTGTGGACATGAATGGGGCACCAGGATGGTATGTTGCCTCCCAGTTGCTAGGGTCATGGACATCTTGGATCACGTCCAAAACATTTTGGAAAGGGAGGAAGAGCAGCCAGATATCTTGGTACATATTGGTACCAATTACATAGGAAGGAAAAGCAAAGAGGTCCTGGAAAGAGAATTTAGAAAGCTAGGTAGAAAGCTGAGAAGCAGAACCTCTGAGGTAGTAATTTCTGGATTGCTGCCTGTGTCACGTGCCAGTGAGGGTAGAAACAGGATGATTTGTCAAATTAATGGGTTATATCTCAATGCATAGAGTGTAAGAAATGAGGTTGATGATCCTGTTGCACTTTTACAGATTGTTGGGTATGATGTTGTGGCCATCACTAAATTGTGGCTGAAGGATAGCTGTAGTTAGGAGCTGAATGTCCAAGGTTACATGTTGTATTGGAGGGATAGGAAGGTTGGCAGAGGGGGTGGCATGGCTCTGCTGGTAAAGAATGGCATCAAATTAGTAGAAAGATGTGACATAGGACTGGAAGATGTTAAAGCCTTGTAGGTTGAGTTAAGAAACTGCAAGGTTAAAAGGACAGGCCTCCCAACAGTAACTGGAATGTGGACCACAGACTGTAAAAGGCATGTCAAAAGGGCAATGTTATGATAGTCATGTGAGATTTCAATACACAGGTCAATTGGGAACATCAGGTTGGAAATGGATCCCAAGAGATTAAGTTTGTTGAATGCCTATGAGGTGCCTTTTCAGAGCAATTTGTCATTGAGTCTACTAGGGGAACAGCTATTCTGGATTAGGTGTTAAGTAATGAACTGGAGGTGATTAGGAAGCTTAAGGTAAAAGAACCCTTAGGAGACAGTGATCACAATATGACTGAGTTCAACTTGAAATATGATAGGAAGAAAGTAAAGTTTGAGGTAGCAGTATTTCAGTGGAGTAAAGATATTTAAAGTGGTATGAGAGAGTAGTTGGCCAAAGTAAATTCGAAGGAGATGCTGACTGGGATGATAGCAGAGCAACAATACTGTGAGTTTCTGGGGAAAATGAGGAAGGTGCAGGACAGATGTATTCCAAAAATGAAGAAATACTCAAATGGCAAAATAGTACAACCATGGCTGACAAGGGAAGTCAAAGCTAATGTAAAAGCAAAAGAGAGGGAATTCAGCAAAGCAAAAATTAGTGGGAAGGTGAAGGACTGGAAAGCTTTTAAAACCCTACAGAGTGCAACTAGAAGAATCATTAGGAGGGAAAAGATGAATTATGAAAGCAAGCAAACAAACGATATCAAAGTGGATAGTAATAGCTTTTCCAAATATGTAAAAAATAAAATGTAGAATTTTGTCCCCTTGTTCAAAAAAGGTAGTAGCGATAGTCTGGGTAATTATAGACCAGTGAGCCTTGCGTCTGTGGTGGGAAAGCTGTTGGAAAAGACTCTTAGAGATAGGATCTATGGGCATTTAGAGAATTATGGTCTGATCAGGGACAGTCAGCATGGCTTTGTGAAGGGCAGATCATGTCTAACAAGCCTGATAGAGTTCTTTGAGGAGGTGACCAGGCATATAGATGAGGGTAGTGCAGTAGGTGTGATCTACATGGACTTTAGTAAGGCATTTGACAAGGTTCCACATAGTAGGCTTGTTCAGAAAGTCAGAAGGCATGGGATTCAGGGAAGTTCGGCCAGGTGGATTCAGAATTGGCTTGCTTGCAGAAGGCAGAGTGTTGTGGTGGAGGGAGTACATTCAGATTGGAGGATTGTGACTAGTGGTGTCCCACAAGGATCTGTTCTGGGACTTCTACTTTTTGTGATTTTTATTAACGACCTGGATGTGGGGGTAGAAGGGTAGGTTGGCAAGTTTGCAGACGACACAAAAGTTGGTGGTGTTGTAGATAGTGTAAAGGATTGTCGAAGATTGCAAAGAGACATTGATAGGATGCAGAAGTGGGCTGAGAAGTGGCAGATGGAGTTCAACCTGGAGAAGTGTGAGGTGGTACGCTTTGGAAGGACAAACTCCAAGTACAAAGTAAATGGCAGGATACTTGGTAGTGTGGAGGAGCAGAGGGATCTAGGGGTACATGTCCACAGATCCCTGAAAGTTGCCTCACAACAGGTAGGCTACAGAAGGACTTAGACAGATTAGCAGAATGGGCAAGAGACTGGCAAGTGAAATACAATGTTGGAAAACGCATGGTCATGCACTTTGTTAGTAGAAATAAATGTGCAGGATATTTTCTAAACAGGGAGAAAATCCAAAATCTGTGATGCAAATGGACTTGCGAGTTCTTGTGCAGAATACCCTAAAGGTTAACTCGCAGGTTGAGTTGGTGGTGAGGAAGGCAAATGCAATGTTAGCATTCATTTAAAGAGTTTTAGAATACAAGAGCAGGGATGTGATACTGCGGCTTTATAAGGTACTGGTGAGACCCCACCTTGAGTATTATGAAGAGTTTTGGTCTCCTCGTCCAAAAGATGTGCTGGTATTGGAGAGGGTCCAGTGGGAATTCACAAGGATAATTCTGGGAATGAAAGGGCTGTGATACAAGGAATGTTTGATGCCTCTTGGTCTGTACTTGCTGGAAATTAGAAGGATGCAGGGGATCTCATTGAAACCTTTTGAATGTTGAAAGGCCAAGACAGAGTAGATGTGGAAGGGATGTTTCCCATGGTGGGGAGTCTATGACAAGAAGGCAAAGCCTCAGGATAGAGGGGTGTCCATTTAAAATAGAGATGAGGAGAAATTTCTTCAGCCAGAGGGTTGTGAATTTGAGTAAGGTATTACCACAGGCAGTTGTAAAGACCAGGTCATTGGGTGTATTAAGGCAGAGCATGATAGGTTCTTGATTGGACACAACATCAAAGGTTATGGGGAGAAGGCTGGGTGGTGTGGCTGAGGAGCAGAAAAAAGGATCAGCCATGACTGAATGGTGGAACAGACTTGATGGGCCAAATGGCCTAATTCTGACCCTCTGCCTTACAGTATTATGTCTTATTGTACTTGTGAACTACGTCTGTAGAATGGGACGTGACCTCCAGTCGTCATGGACCACTTTGCCATTGGATCAAAACCTGTCTTGTCTATTTTTGCTCATTCATGTACTCATTGTCTTCTTCCCAACTTTAGAAATTGCATTATGTGTTGGAATTGAAATTGGAATTGATTTATTACTGGAATCGGTTTATTATTGTCACATTTACCAAGATGTAGTGAAAAGCTTGCCTCGCATACAATTGATATATATTAATACATTACATCAATGTAAAATAAAGTAAAACAACAACAATCCAGAATAAAGTGTCACAGCTACAAAGTACTAAGGTGCAAGCTCACAAAGGTAGATTGTAAGGTCAACAGTCCATTTTATTGCACTAATAAATAATTTAATATTCTTACAACAGTGGGGTAGAAATTTTGCTCAGGGCTTTTGTATCTTCTGCCCAATGGAAGAGGGGAAGGGAGAGAATGTCCGGGTGGGGAGGGTCTTTGATTATAATGGCTGTTTAACTGAGGCAATGAGAAGGATAGACTGATTTTGTTGAGGGGAGGCTGATTTCTGTGATATGCTAAGTTGTGTCCACTTCTTTCTACAATTTTTGTGATCAATGAACAGAGTAGTTGCCATACCAAGTCAGGATGCATCCAGATAGGAGGTTACATGGATAAAACATGGATAAGGTGTCAATAGGGATGACTGATAATTCTTTAACCTCCTGAGGATGTTCAAAGTTCCATGTAAATTTATTATCAAAGTATGTATGTATGTATATATATATATATATATATATCACCATACACCACCCTGATGTATGCAGGTATTTCATAGAAAATAGAAAGAAACACAACAGAATCAATGAACAACTGAACACAAACAAAAATGGACAACCAATGTGCAAATACAGAAAGAAAAATAAACAAATAATAATAACAAATAAATAACTAATTAACATTGAAAACATGATTGGTCGATGCTTTGAAAGTGAGTTCATTTCATGTGGAATCAGTTCAGTGATGGGATGGGTGAAGTTATCCATTCTAGTTCAAGAGCTTGATGAATGAGGTGTAACAACCGCTCCTGAATCTGATGCTGTGGGACCTTAGGTTCCTGTTCCTTCTTCCTGATGGCAGCAATCAGAAGAGACTAGGGCCTGGAAGGGAAGGGTGAGGTCCTCAATGATGGATTCTGCTCTCCTATGACATCACTACTTGTAGATATGCTCAATGGTGTGGAGGACTTCACCTATGTTGGACTGGGCTGAGTCCACTACTTTTTGAAAGACTTTTCTATTCAACAACATTGGTGTTTCCATACAAAGCCATGTGCAATCAGTCGGTATACTCTCCACCTCGTATCTACAAAAGTTTGTAGAAGTTTTAGATGACCTGTCAAATCTTAGCAAATTCCTAAGTAAATGAGGCGCTGCCATACCTTCTTTGCAATGATACTGAGGAACATAAGAACATAAGAAGTAGGAGCAGGAGTAGGCCATCTGGCCCATTAAGCCTGCTCTGCCATTCAATAAAATCATGGCTGATCTGACCATGGACTCATCTCCACCTACCTGCCTTTTCCCCATAACCCTTAATTCCCCAACTATGCAAAAATCTATCCAACCTTGTCTTAAATATATTTATTGAGGTAGCCTCTACTGCTTCACTGGGCAGAGAATTCCACAGATTCACCACTCTCTACGAAAAACAGTTCCTTCTCATCCCCATTCTAAATCTACTCTCCTGAATCTTGAGGCTATGTCATAAATGTTGTATCGATGACAGATCCTCTGAAATGATAAAGCCGAGGAGTTTAAAGTTACTGACCATCTCCTCCTCGATATCCTGTGGTGATTTATAGATTTACATTTGTAGGGATTAATTGGGATTCATTCTGCAAACATGAGACAATGCTGATTTTTAGTGCCCCATTCTTCAAATTATTTGATAGTACTTCTATCGAAAGCAGTGTTTTTTATGTCTGAGTTTGAAGTATATTATTACTTTCCAAACAAATTTAAAAGAGAATGCTTATTTTGGAGACATTTAGTAAACTGTGCAGTCATTCATGAGTAAGCCTTTGAAGAAATCTGTTCCTGTGTTAGGCTTTGATAACACCAAGTAGCACTTTTGAGATCAATTCAGTCCACATTTAGTCTGGAAGTGCATTATACTACTCAAACTGAATACGAACTCTAAACAATGAATTTCAATCCCAATTGCAGATCAATTCAAAGCTCCATCCTTTCCTCCCACAGGTTTTTAAAATTTAACCTTCATGACACCTGCTATTTGGTTTGCTTCAATATATGGCTCTAACATTTTTAATTTTTTTTTGTATTAGTGTCATTCCTTTCCTTAGCTCTATCAAACTAAAATAGATATTTAAAGGAGCAAATCATATTTAAATACCTATCCAATTTCACTAATTTGCTTTAAAATAGTTTAATACTTAGTTTGTTGACAAATGTACTGCAGGTGTTATTACTTGAGTTCTAATCAATATTCAATCAGGTAATTACCATAGTAGTTCCCTAAGTTCTGTCATGCTCATTATAGTAGAGAAGAATGCTAATGAATAAGATGGAAGTTGTCTCTGAAGAGCATCATTTTATGTTAAACTCACTTCAAAGTGTTTCAATGCCAACAAAGATCTTTTAACATGCAGCTACCTTTCTACCACTCATGTATTTTGCTCTCCCTCTCTCTTTATTATGACATTTCATGGTCAATTCATTTCTGATTACTTTGGTCTTCTCCCATTTCCTAGTGCTAATGCACACTTTGCCTGGATCCTGGATCCATTTATTCTGTGTAATATATCTGGAAAAAAAAAAGAAATAAAGGTTTGGGGAATATATGCTGTGGGACACACGATAGAATAGCAGTTAGTGCAATGCTATTTCAATGCCAGCAACTTGGGTCTGTAATGAGTTTGTATATTCTGCTTGTGGCCGCGAAGGTTTTGTTTTGAGGTGCTCTGATTTCCTCTAACTTTCTAAAACAGTGTATGGATTAGTAGTTACATGGGTGTAGATGGGCAGAATGGCCTTGTTGGGTTGGAAGGGTCTATTACCATACCATGTCTCTAGGTACATAAAACACGATGGTATCATCATTTCCCTGAACTTAGCCTTGAAGTTAGATTCTTAAACTAGTGCACAATAAAATCATAATCAAAAATAGTAAGTCACTCGACATTACCCTTTGTACACCACTTGTGATAGAATATTCACAGATTTTTGAAACTATTGCCTCTTGAGATCACTTCAAACCAAATTACCATCGTAACTACAGGGGATTCCTGGGTTACAGAAGACCTGACTTACAATAATCCAGCTTTACGTACGTTCTTCCAGACTCTGTTCCCAGGTACAGTACTCAGATTTCTTCACAGTTTCTTGCTGGAACAACTCCTATCACCGACACTGACCCTCCCCAGTCTATATGAAAATCAGTCTCCAAGGGCTGTCAAGGCTTCACACTACAATTTTTGGGAAAACTGTTTGATCCAAATTACAGAAAATCCAGTTTGTGGACTACTCACAGGAAAAGGAATCCTGACTTAATCTGGGGGCCCCATATACTTCAACACATATTTACTCCTGGAATTGGCTTGTTATGTGCAGTTCCTTATATAGGAGCTGTTAACTCTTTTACACAAAAATATTTTATAGTACAGACCATTTACTCCAAATCATGCTAGGACTTATGCAATCATGCTTTCATGCTTCCCCGCACCCCCCAGCCCCCAACTCTTTCTCAGTCACTTCAACAACATACTGTTCAGATCTTTTATTTAAGTTTTTATTGAACTTCTCTTAAAAGCAACCTTCAGGATTAGAATCAGAATCAGAATATGGTTTAATATCACAGAGGTATGTCGTGAAATTTATTGTTTTTCAGCAGCAGCACATTGCAATACATAAAACACTATAAATTACATTAAGAATTATATTCCACGTTTTAGGATTTCTGGTGTCATTTTCAGTATACAAGTGTAATGGAGAATAAAATAATTATTACTCCTGATCTGATGCAGCACAAAAAAAACACAGTAAGATAAAGAACACAATAATAAAACAACCACAATAAATGTAAATAGATTGATTTGTATCATATGTAGATTGGTTGTATAATTATTCATAAAGTGACACTAGGCACAATGATAAAGTAGTGGTGGTGGGGGTGTGCTGGATTGCGTGATTGGGTGATGATATTTCTCAGCCAAATAGATTAGTCTTTTATAATTTAAACTCCAAGGCAATATATTGTAAAAGTTCTTGTGAAAGTTTATTTTTGTCTTACTTAATTGTTTCTTGACCGAATGTGAATGCAAGAATAATGTGAACATGTTAATCTCTGTTCATGTAGCATGAGCGAGGAGAACTCATTTCAGGGTCTAGCCTACGAGGGGTGATTGATAATTTTGTGGCCTAAGGTAGAAGGAGTCAGTTTTAGAAAACCTAGCACATTTATTTTTCCTACATTTACACACTTAGCCCAGCAGTCGTGGGGCGTACGGATCCCTTCTTTGTAGAAGTCGGTGTCTTGGACCTCCGGAAGTGGTCCACAGCACGGGTGATTGATAAGTTCGTGGTCTAAAGTAGAAGGAGATGAGCTATTAACTTCAAAACTTTCTGCATTTTCACTCAAAGAGTTGAACTGCACATGCATGTAACGAGAGCTGTATAACTCATCTCCTTCTACCTTAAGCCACAAACTTATCAATCACCCCTGCTGTGGACCACTTCTACAAAGAAGGGATCCGTATGCTCCATGACCACTGGAATAAGTGTGTACATGTAGGAGAGGACTATGTTGAAAAATAAGTGTGCTAGGTTTTCTAAAATTGACTCCTTCTACCTTAGGCCACAAACTTATCAATCACCCCTGGTATATGTGTTTGGAAGTTAAGCACGTGTGCCAAAGATTGCCACTACTATATTAGTTTTGTATATTTTGTTTCAATTATTTTCATACTGCATAGGGAACAAGGGTGCAGTCCGAAAGTAAACAGAGATTGTAACAGCAGGAACTGTATTTTTTTAAATTTTATTTTGTCGTTTTTATTTCAACACCCACTTTCTGCATTAAAACATCTAAAAACAGATAAAGAAATTAAAGACCCCAAAAAGTATTTGGTCTCCTGCAAGTGTGATTTTCCGCAGGCTACAAAATTTTATTCATTATACAGTATATACTCTTTTAAGTAAGTAGTGCAAAAAGAGAGCAAAAATAGTGAGGTAGTGTTCACCGGCTGGTTTATCGCCTGTTCAGAAATCTGATGACAGAGGGAAGGAAGCTGTTTCCAAAACACTGAGAGTGCCTTTAGGCTCTTGTATCTCCTCCCTGATGGTAGTATTCAGAAGAGAGAAGATGGGGTCCTTAATCTGTATTGTACGCCAGAACTACTCATTGTGATGGTGAGTTTCACAATTTCACTTCATTGCTGGGTAACAAATTGCTCCTGAATTTCATAGTTGTTTTCTCAATGACAGTTAAGTTTTGCTCTTCCTCATAAGAAGAAGCACACTGCTTGTGTCTATGTTATGAAAATGTTTCATTGTCTGAAGACTATTTTATTTGACCCTCAGCCTTCTTTTACACAGGAAAAGAAAATGGATCCAATTATTTTTTCCTGTTACAGAGACGTATTACTACTTGAAAAGAGAGTTTTTATAGAGCTATGGGAAAAAGGCATAGCTCTGCAAAGAGCTGTGGTTATATACAGCTTGTAAAGACTCCATGGGACAAATGGCTTTCTCTGCTGTAACTATTCGGTGATAGAAGAATGACAGCTGCCAAAATTGTACAATGAAAATTTCAGTTTATTGGTTCATGGATGTGGGCTTTGCTGGCAAGATTAATCAGCTAAGATTAAACTCATAAAAATATACAGCATGAAAATAAAGTCAAAGTCAAAGTAAATTTATTATCAAAGTATGTATATGTCACCATATACTACCCTGAGATTCATTTGTTGCAGACATTTACAGGAAAATAAAGAGATACAACAGAATTTATGAAAAACTATACATAAACAAAGACTGACAAACAACCAATGTACCAAAGAAGACAAACTGTGCAAATAAAAAAAATATATAATACTGAGAACATGAGTTGTTTAGTCCTTGAAAGTGAGTCTGTAGGTTATGGAATTTTGCAGAGTTGTGATGAGTGAAGTTGTCCACAGCAGTCCAGGAGCCTGATGGTTGTAGGGTAATAACTATTCCTGATCTTGGTGGTGTGGGGCTTAAAGCTCCTGTGCCTCCTGTCCAATGGTCCTTGCAAGAAGAGAGCATGGTCTCAATGGTGGGAGCCTTTGGCCTAACATCCATGCTGACCCAGATATCCAAGCTAGTTTTATTTGCCTGTGTTTGGCAACGTCCTACTGAACTTTTCCTTTCCATGTCCTCTGGATGGTCATTCTATATACCCACAATTCCCTGTGTTACCTCTTAGATCTCTTTTACACCTTTTCCTTCTTACCTTAAGTCTATGCCCTCTAGTATTAGGTTCCTTTACCTTGGCAATAAAATCTGTGACCACCCACCATATCTATACCCCTCATGATTTTACATTGAGTTCACACCTCAGCCTTGAAAAAAAAGTCCCAGCCTCTTCCCATAATTCAATTCCTCCAATCCCAGTAAAATCCTCCTGAATCTTCTCTGCACCCTTTCCAGCTTAATAATGTGCTTTCTAAACCTGGGGACCACATCTGTGCACAATAGTCCAAATATGGTTTCACCAATAACTTGTATAATTCAAATTCCTGTACTCAATGCCCTGACAGCTGAAGACAAACCGCTTTCGGGAAGCTATGTGCCTGTACCCCTCGGTCTCTCTGTTCTACAATACTCTCCAGGGACCTCCTTTACTATGTAAGTTCTGGCCTGTTTTAACCTACCAAAATGCAACAACTCACACTAGGCCAAGGAGTTAATCCACATTGCTGTATTTGAATTCACACATAAGTAAGACCGGGTAGAGATGGCAGGTGTTTTTCCAGTGAAAAACATTTAGTGAACCGGATTGCTTGACAACTCTTTAGACCATTTCTTCAGCAAAATCAGATGAAGCAATCTTGTTTGCTATATTTTTTAATTGAGATGTATTGGTAGTGCTAGTAATGGATAAACATATAGAGCTGATAAGACTGCAGGAGGATTATGTTTTATATAAATATAGCAGGAAGGTCAGAATTTTCATGCTGATTGGGGATCAGTATGAATACTGCCATTGATTTGATCTCACCATTGTCCTAGCTCACTTTCCTGAATTAAGCTTATCTAGGCATACACAGCAGTGCACTTCAGGAATACTAGCCTCAGCGAGACAGACTATAAATGCCATAGTGGAAAACTGTTGGTTGCCCCAGAGTAACTGATAGGAGCCACACTTTATAATAGTAATTAAATAGTGAGATTGAATATTGAGATGTAATAACTTCATTTCTATGACATTGGAAGTTTTCCTAAGAAGTGTAATATTTACATGCTAATTTGGGTGTACTTAAATAATATATGTGTATAATTATTTTAATGTACATGTATATAAATTATATTAATATTTAAAATGTTATAAATACATTAATTATATTACATATGTGTGCATTGTCCATTCAAATATATGAAATGGCACCTCCATACCAAATGGTGGTGAAATCAGTTTGTATTCTCTGCACGGTACATCTGTAGAAATTTGCTAGAATCTTTGATGACATGCCAAATCTTCTCAAACTCCCAATGAAACATAGCAGATGATGCGCCTTCTTCGCTATTGGACCCAGGATAGACTTTCAGAGATGTTGACACCCATGATCATATGTTATGTTTTGTAACTCCTTAAACATTAAAGTAATTCAAAACAAGAATACGGAGCCAGGAATAACATACCACAGCTTCATTTTTACTTTAAGTATGGCACACCTGATAGCGTGATGATGTTAGCAATTCATATATTTTTACATATCACCTGTGATGAATTATTTAAACTAATTAGAATGCTTAATCAAACAATATATATATACAATATTACTCAAATACTACTGAAGTATTAAAATTCCAATCAAGTTGTAGTTGTCTCAGCCAATCATGCCCCCACGGTACTGGCTCTCCCGTTTTTTGCCACAATGTGGCTTGTTGGTTGTTGATTTCACTGTTATGAATGTCACTCCCACAGGAATGATCTTTTCTCCAGTGTAAGATCTCAGCTGACATCTGCAGATCATCAGTTCCATATCTTTGAAATGTCTTTCACACTCATTTTGTGGAATGACTGAAAAGGTTAAGCCAGTCTCCAACTCCATTTTAATTAGTTTACCATTCACTTCTGGTGTAAGCCATATTGATTGTCTATTGCTAGTTTTGACATTGTAACTCTCATTGCTATCCAGTCATGTATCATTCTCATCATAGTCAGATTTTTCATCAACAGCATGCAGATTAGTGGTGTTTCTGAAAATGCATATTGACTTTTTATTATTTTCTCATCCCCCCCACAGGCCACTTATTTTTGTCTGCCTGACATGCTCCTTGTATGTGTCCTACTTTGATGCATTTTCCGCAAGTTCATCTTTAAATCTGCTTTGGTCTGGTGAATGTGAGACACTGCCACAATGGAATTTGTTCAGCCAGGCCAGTTGTTGTTTAGACATTGCAATTTTGTTCATGGTCACTTTCATTCCTGACTGCATTTCAATTGCCTCTCTGTCTGCTGCTTCCATTGATTTCAACTACTTTTTAAAATGCAAGTTATGCTTCAGTTAGAAGCTGTTTGTGAATGCTTTCTTGAAAGATTTCACAAACTAAGTGATCTCTCAGTGCATCATTAAGCCCTTTACTGAACTGATAATGCTCTGTCAGTCTCTTCAATTCAGCCATTATGTTGAAATGGACTCCCCTTCCTTTTGATTCTGCTTATGAAGCCTAAAGCATTCTGCAATCAATAATGGTTTTGCTTCTAAATATTCCTGCATTACTTTCACAATATCAACAAAGCTCATTTGAGCTAGTTTGGTTGGAGCTGTCAAACATCTAAGCAAACTGTATTCCTTTAAATCCAATGCACTCAGCAAAACTGGCACTCGCTTCTCATTGACTATTTCATTTGCTTCTCAGATGCTGCTCAAATTGTTCCATAGATATATATTCTAGTTATCTTTCGTGCAATCAAACACATCTATCTTTCTGATGTAGCCAGCCATTTCGGCTCTTTTTTTATTTATGATTATTATCACCCGGTGCTCACTTGTTTATGAACCCTTGATGCATCTGTTTTCTGCTTTTTTTAACCTGATTGTGTTTGTCTCCTTTGCTGAAGAGACACATGCTGTGCTGCCTTTTTTTACTTGAATATCTTGATATGCTTCAACAGATAGGTAATCATCTTGGGTTGCTTTAAAACTTGCTCATTGCCACTGTTATATTTTGTAACTCCAAAAACACTAAACTAATGGAAAGCAAAATCACAGAGCTGGGATTAATGTATCTTAGTTTTGTTTTTACTTCAAGCGATGTATGCAATTCACTTATTTTTACATATAACCCATAGTTAGTTATTTAAATGAACAAGAATGCTTAGTCAAATAATGTTTTATTATATTACTCAAATACTACTGAAATATTAAATACACAACAATCTGAATCTGCCAATTTTCTTAATAGAGGTTAAACAAGGTTTAGTCACTGCTCCATCCCTGTCATCAATCTTCCTTGCCACAGCACTGATTCTACCCTTTAATAGCCATCTCATAATGTAAAATACTTATAATGATGATTAACACCAGAGCTGAGAAGGAATCTACACAATCCCTTTTCTGTTGTTGCAGGTGAATTTTGATGTTAATTTGAAGTGTTGGTGCTACAGTTTTTTTAGATTTGTTATGTGATGGAAATCGTGTCCCTTATGCATCTCAATGGATAGAATTCACACTATGATTTGGAGATCAGCTCTTCTGTCACAGAAATGAGGCAGCTTAGCAGGGTCCTTTTAAAGATTTTCCTTGTGGTGGACACCAAGTAATTGATGTAATTGAACTTCTGTTCTCACCTGGACAAAGTCATGTTCACTGTGATTCTAAGACCCTCCAGTTCTTCCCCAAGGAAAGATATAATTCATGAAATCACACAAGAAGTACTTCTCTAATACACTAAAATAAAGAATACAGTTCAATAGAAATAGAAGGCACAAACAACAATAATGGTTAAGAAATGATTGAACAGAGGTTAGGAGAAGGCAAAAGAAAAATAGTTACCTTTGTCTGAGTGAAAATCACCTTGGGCATTTTGTTCTGCAGAAAACACTATCTAAATGATCCATTGTGAGCTGCATGATTTAGGGGTATTGTCTGAACTAGCCACAGTTGCTTCTGCAACAGTGGGGATAATATTAATTACAGCTGTCATCTCTCATACTACTGATTTCTTCGCAATCCTATCTTCTGATTATGGTGGCATTAATCAGAGTAAGGTAGGCCGTTGAATCAAAACATATGGCTTCAGTGCGAGTAGACAGTACGCATGGGTGATCCCTGATGTATGGTCAATAAAGTGCTACAGATGCATAGATGGTGGCATGTGTCTTAAGTGACTTTCCTGCTGAGAATTGAAAATACTGTAACTCTAAAACAAAGCAGTGACAGTAAATTAAGACACCAATTAAAATCTTATTGGAATTAAGTCTATTGGATCCTTATTCCACACCATCGGGTAGCAGCCAGGTTGGTTCCCTTGCAAATAATTCAGTTTGATGCACAGAGGATGTAAGAAGGCAAAAGAGTGATAAATCTTCAGAAATTAATATGGATTAAAAATCACTCGGCCATAATTAATTCTAGAATGAAATGTGAAATTAAAGAGAATATGGAATGCAATATAAATAATTCCAAACTACAATAATAAAATTAATGTACAGATATAAACCAAATCAAACTGAGATAGTTCTAAGAGCCACTCTGCCTATTCCTTCATTCACCCCTGGGGTGGCTGACTCGGGTTCGACAGTGACTGTCCTTATCAATGCCAAAGGGACTGGTAGGACACAGTACTGAAGAATCCAGGAAAATCATATGGTGAAAACACCCCTATCATCCAGGCTATGCTCTCTTCTCACTGCTGCTATCAGGTGTGCTGATACCATGTGTAATGATGTGTTAGAACATGATTGGAAAGAGTTCTGAGCATGTGCGGAAATGATAGCATGATCTGGAACATGGCTTGGTAAAAAAGTGGTTTTGTTGTTGTAAATGAAAGTTCTTATTCTTCCAGAATATGATTCTTTATTGTTAACCCACAGTTGGTATAAATATAAGAACATAACATGGTGTCAGAATTGGGATGCAATTGAAGAAGTGAAAGCACAAGTGAAGGAATTGAGAAGTTTTATTGAAGTGATGAAGTCTCAGCATAAAAAAGAGATTACACAGTTAATGAGTGAATTAGATGAAGAAAAGAAGATTCGTATTTCATTACAAATGGAAGTGAAGGGATTAAGAAAGTTGCAGTACTTGAAGAAGTACAACCCAGATAATACATGGTCCAAACTGAAGAAGGAGCAGTGTTAAGAAGGAATCGCAGACCTTAAGAAAGAGTCAGCTTCAGAGTTTCAGTTAATTGATGCAGACCAGACAAAACATGGAAATAAAAATGAAAACAAAGAACTGTGTGAACCATTTAGCAGGTCTACTCATGTTCATAAACCTCCAGAGAGACTGATAGAAACATGTTAAATTATGCATTTCTTCTGGTTAATGTTGCTAATTGCTTTTCTTTTTAAGAAAAGGAAGATGTGGTGATATCACGTGTAATGACGTGTCAGAACATGATTGGAAAGAGTTCTGAGCATGCGCAGAAATGATAGAATGATCTGGAACACGGCTTGGTAAAAACGTGGTTTTGGTTTTGTTACTGTAAATAAAAGTTCTAATTCCTCCAGAATATGATTCTTCATTGTTAACCCATGGTACGTATAAATATAAAACACAACATCAGGAAGAAGGTACTAGGGCCTTAGATACCATATCCCAGGTTCAGGAACAGTTATTAACCTTCAACCATCAGGTTCATGAACCAGTGTGGATAACTTAACGCATCTCAACACTGAAATAATCACTGAACACAACCTATGGACTCACTTTCAAGGACTCTACAGCTCAAGTTCTCAGTGTTACTATTACCTTATTTATTTCTTAATATTACTCTTGATTGAGCTCCCCATTTTTATTTACTTATCTATTTATTATTATTACTATAGGGTGAGCATTCCTTATCCTAAATGCTTGGGGCCAGAAGTGTTACAGATTTCAGATTTAATCAGATTTTGGAATATTTGCATATGGGATAATGGATGGGACCCAAGTCTAAACCTGAAATCCATTTACATTACATACATAGCTTGTATGTACATATACCCTGAAACCAGTTTTAAATAATATTTTAATAATTTTGTGCATGAACCGGAAGTGTGTATATGAACCATCAGAAAGGTGGTTAGGTGTACAGTCAGTGGCTGTTTGGCATCGCCATCATCCCCCACTCTGAATTCATGTGTTACCAGTAAGCAGTTTTTGTCTTACACTTGTTCATTACACATCTGTACTTACCAATAAAAAATACTGCATACATGATTAAAAGTTTACGGTACACTGATTTTGTATATGGTTGCATTAGCACATCCCAGCACAGTAATTCTGTCCTTGTCATCCTTAATGCCTGCAGTAACTTCTCATCAGCTGTAGTCAATGTCTTCCTGAGGCAATAATGGCAGAACCAGTTTGCCTCATCAGCATTGTAGACTTGCTCTAGTGCTATATTTTCATCAGCAAAGATCTCGGCAAACTCATCAACGAATTTCACTGCAGCTTTCTGATCAGCAGATGCATTATCACCGCAAATCTTTAAAAATTTAATGTTGTGCCTTTTATAAAATTTCTGCAACCAGCATGCTGAATATTCACAATTCCCTTCAATTTTCATGATAGTAAGGGACAGAGGGTCCAGTGAGATGGAGGAACTGAGGGAAATACATGTTAGTAGGGAAGTGGTGTTAGGTAAATTTAAGAGATTAAGGGCAGATAAATCCCCAGGGCCAGATGGTCTGCATCCCAGAGTGCTTAAAGAAGTAGCCCAAGAAATAGTGGATGCATTAGTGATAATTTTTCAAAACTCTTTAGATTCTGAACTAGTTCCTGAGGATTGGAGGGTGGCTAATGTAACCCCACTTTTTAAAAAAGGAGGGAGAGAGAAACCGGGGAATTATAGACCGGTTAGCCTGACATCGGTGGTGGGGAAAATGCTAGAGTCAGTTATCAAAGATGTGACAACAGCACATTTGGAAAGCGGTGAAATCATCAGACAAAGTCAGCATGGATTTGTGAAAGAAAAATCATGTCTGACAAATCTCATAGAATTTTTTGAGGATGTAACTAGTAGGGTGGATAGGGGAGAACCAGTGGATGTGGTATATTTGGATTTTCAAAAGGCTTTTGACAAGGTCCCACACAGGAGATCAGTGTGCAAACTTAAAGCACATGGTATTGGGGGTAAGGTATTGATGTGGATGGAGAATTGGTTAGCAGACAGGAAGCAAAGAGTGGGAATAAACGGGACCTTTTCAGAATGGCAGGCAGTGACTAGTGGGGTACCGCAAGACTCAGTGCTGGGACCCCAGTTGTTTACAATATATATTAATGACTTGGATGAGGGAATTAAATGCAGCATCTCCAAGTTTGCGGATGACATGAAGCTGGGCGGCAGTGTTTGCTGTGAGGAGGATGCTAAGAGGATGCAGGGTGACTTGGATAGGTTAGGTGAGTGGGCAAATTCATGGCAGATGCAATTTAATGTGGATAAATGTGAGGTTATCCACTTTGGTGGCAAAAACAGGAAAACAGATTATTATCTGAATGGTGGCCGATTAGGAAAAAGGGAGGTGCAACGAGACCTGGGTGTGATTGTACACCAGTCATTGAAAGTGGGCATGCAGGTACAGCAGGCGGTGAAAAAGGCGAATGGTATGCTGGCATTCATAGCAAGAGGATTTGAGTACAGGAGCAGGGAGATACTACTGCAGTTGTACAAGGCCTTGGTGAGACCACACCTGGAGTATTGTGTGCAGTTTTGGTCCCCTAATCTGAGGAAAGACATCCTTGCCATAGAGGGAGTACAAAGAAGGTTCACCATATTGATTCCTGGGATGGCAGGACTTTCATATGATGAAAGACTGGATCGACTAGGCTTATACTTGTTGGAATTTAGAAGATTGAGGGGAGATCTTATTGAAACATATAAAATCCTAAAAGGATTGGACAGGCTAGATGCAGGAAAATTGTTCCCGATGTTGGGGAAGTCCAGAACGAGGGGTCACAGTTTGAGGATAAAGGGGAAGCCTTTTAGGACCGAGATTAGGGAAAACTTCTTCACACAGAGAGTGGTGAATCTGTGGAATTCTCTGCCACAGGAAACAGTTGAGGCCAGTTCATTGGCCATATTTAAGAGGGAGTTAGATACGGCCCTTGTGGCTAAAGGGATCAGGGGGTATGAAGGGAAGGCTGGTACAGGGTTCTGAGTTGGATGATCAGCCATGATCATACTGAATGGTGGTGCAGGCTCGAAGGGCCGAATGCTCTACTCCTGCACCTATTTTCTATGTTTCTATAGGTCTTTGCTTGTTTCATGGTCAAAATGGCATTAAGCAGTATATGTTCACTCTGATGCTGCCCAATCCACTCTTTCGCGACAAATGAAAATTGCAGTCTTCAATTTTCGCCTTATGCAGTGCCTATCTATTTTTCATTAACTTCTGTTCATTACTTTCAAAATAGAACCTTAACAGCCTGCCCTTCTGTTTCCTCAGGTTGTAGATGGTGGTTGTTTGTACTCCTCTGTCATAGTTACACCATTGTCAAGTTTTTCCAACAGCTTGACTTTCTGTGTAAATCTTTGTGTGCCATGGTAGCATAGTGGTTAGAGCAGTGCTATTACAGCCTGTGGGCCTGGGGTTTGGAGTTCAACTGCAGTGCTGTTCTGTAAGGAATCCCTGTGGAATGCATGGGTTTTCTCTGGGTCATCTGCTTTCCTCCCACAGTCCAAAATCATATCATCTGGGTTAATTGATCAGTATAAATTGTACTGTGATTAGGGTTAATTTTGATTGTGGGGTTGCTGGGGCAGAGTTGCTCAAAAGGCCAGAAGGACCAACTCCATGTTGTAACGCCAAATAAATAAACAAAACAAACAAACAAATAAATTAATAAATATTTCCTCTTTTTCTTTTCACTTTTACCTATAGTGGTATCTGCAGGCTTTTTTTGACATTTTCAACAATATCTTCACGAAACAGAGAAGAAAATAAGTGCAAAACACATGGTAATCACTGTGATTGATGCATAAAAGTCTAGCTACGATGACTGCTTAAAACAAACTGGTGTCAAAAAGCCCCATTCAGGGTATGTGTGGTCACTTCTCAGAACTGTCTATGGTGCACAGAGATCTTTGCATTGCCTGGGAACCTTCCCAGTGCCTTGTGAAATTCTCCATTTGTGGCATCATGTCAGCGTATAAAAGATGTTGGGTTTTGCAGGTTTTCAGATTTTCGATTTCCAGATGAAGGTGTTTGTTTTTTGTGTTTTCAAAGTTTGTCTTTTTTTTGCACATTGGTTGCTTGTCAGTCTTTGCGTATAGTTTTTCATTGATTCTATTATATTTCTTTGCTCCACTGTGAATGCCTGAAAGAAAATGAATCTCAAGGTGGTATATGGTGAGATATATATACTTTGATAATAAATTACTCTGAACTTTTGAACTTTATATGAGCATTGGAGAATGCTGTTTGATTTATCTGTAAAGGTTGTTATTTAAAATCTGGATGCTGAAAGGCAGCTGCAGCAAACTAGTTCCACTTCCTGTTCCTCATTTTGTTAATCTGCAAATCTCTTCAATTCAGCCATTATGTGGAAATGGAGTTCCCTTATGATACCTAAAGCGTTCTTCAATCAACAATGGTTTCAGCTCTAAATATTCCTGCATTACTTTCATGGTATCAGCAAAGCTCATTTCGGAAGGTGTGGTTGGAACATCAAACATCCAAGTAAACTGTATGCCTCTCTTTGACTATTTCATCTCAAATACTGCTCAATTTCCATATACACATTCCAGTTATATTTGGTGCATCATTATCCTGTTCAGCATTTTGAGCTGTTAGTTCATGACCATTGCGAATTTGACTGCATTATCAAGATCTTTTTATTTATGTTCCACTCTGCTTCTTAAATTTAGCTCTGTTTATTTTCAATCACTTTACCAATATTGTACCAACATTGCCACCATTTTGAAACCCCCTTTACTGTTTTCAACAGTAAAGTTGCTTTGCACTTTCAAATTCAAAGTACACTTATTATCAAAGAATATACAAATTATACAATCTTGAGGTCTGCTTGCTTACAGGTAGCTGCAAAGCAAGAAACACAAAGAAACTCAATTTAAAAAAAATAAGAGACCAATCTCCAATGAGCAAAGAAAAAGAAAAAAAAACACAAATTCTGCAAACCAAATAACTATAAGACCATAAGACATGAGAGCAGAATCAGGCCATTTGGTCATCGAGCAAATCATAGCTGATTTTTTTTCCTCTCCTCAGACCCTCTCCCTGGCCTTCTCCCTATGACCTTTGATGCCATATCCAATCAAGACCTATCAACCTCTGCCTTGATTACACACAATGACCTGGCTTCCACAGCTGCCTGTGGTACTAAATTCCACAAATCCACCACCCTCTGGCTACGGAAATGTCTCCGCATCTGTTGTAAATGGACACACTGCAATCATGAGGCTGTGGCCTCTTGTCCTAGACTTCCCCACCATGGGAAACATCCTTTCTACATCTACTCTGTCTGAGCCTTTCAACATTCAAGAGGTTTCAATAAGACTCCCCCCCCCCCCACCATCCTTCTATAAATTCCAGCGAGTACATAACCAGAGCCATCAAATGTTCCTTGTATGATAATACTTCTATTCCTGGAATCATCCCTGAGAACCTCCTCTAAACCCTCTCCAATGCCTGCTCATCTTTTCCTAGATGAGGAGCCCAAAATCATTCACAATACTCAAGATGAGGTCTCACCAGTGCCTTACAAAGCTTCAACATCACATCCCTGCTCTTGTATTCTAGACCTCTTGAAATGAATGCTAAGATTGCATTTGCCTTCCTCACCACCAACCCTACCTACAGGTTAACCTATAGTGTGTTCTGCACAAGGAGTCCCAAGTCCCTTTGCATCTCAGATGTTTGTAATTTCTCCCCGTTTGAAAATAGTCTGCAAACTTATTTCTGCTACCAAAGTGCATGACAATGCATTTTCCATCATTGTCTTTCATTTGCCACTTTCTTGCCCATTCTCCAAATCTGTCTAAGTCCTTCAGCAGTCTACCTGTTTCCTGCCCTTACACCAATCTTTCTATCATCTGCAAACTTGGCAATGAAGCTATTTATTTCATCATCTAAATAATTAATATACAGCATAAAAAGAAGTGGTCCCAACACCAACCCCCGTGGAACACCACTAGTCACTGGCAGCAAATCAGAAAAGATTCCTTTGATTTCCACTCGCTGCCTACTACCAATCAGCCAATGATGTAACCATGCTAATAACTTTCCTGTAATACTATGGGCTCTCAACTTGGTAAGCAGCCTTATATGTGGCACCTTGTCAAAAACCTCATGAAAGGCCAAATATACAACATCAACTGCATCCCCTTTATCTATCCTACTTGTACTCTTCTCAAAGAATTACACCAGTTTCGTCAGGCAAGGTTTTTTCTTATAGAAACCATGCTGACTTTGTTATGGTAGCATAGTGGTTAGAGCTTGTCCTGTATCACCAAGTACTCTGTAACCTCATCCTTAACATTTGACGATCAACATCTTTCCAACCACTGATGTCAGGCTAACTGGTCTATACTTTCCCTCCTGCTGCTATCCTCCTTCCTTAAAGAGTGGAATGAATTTTCCAAGTTTCCAGTCCTCTGGCATCATGCCAGTGTCCAATGATTTTTGAAAGCTCATTACTAATGCCTCCACAATCTCTACTGCTGCCACTTTCAAAACCCTAGAGTGCAGTTCATCTGATCTGGGTGACTTATGCACCCTTAGGTCTTTCAGCTTTTTGAGCTTCTTCTTGCTTGTAATAGTAACTGCACTCATTTCTCTTCCCTCACACCCTGCAACATCTGGTACACTGCTAGTGTCTTCCACAATGAAGACTGATGCAAAATACGCATTTATTTCATCTGTCATCTCCTTGTCCCTCATTATTATTTCTCTGGCCTCATTTTTTAGTGGCACTTATCCACTCTCATCCCTCTTTCATTTTTTACACACTTGTAAAAGCATTTTCTGGGCCAGCTGGTGGCGCAACGACATCGGGTTCGAAGCTAGACGGGTCTGCTCCCGAGTACACTTTCCATCCGTGCCGGGTTGCGTGTTGAGATCGCAACTCGACCTCGTAAAATAAAGGGAAAATACTGCAAAAATGTCTGCATGAGGAGTGGTGTGCTGCACAGTCTCTCTCTCTTGCTCCGTGCCTTGTAAAAGCCATGAAAAAGATGTCATCACGGACGCACACACGCACACGCAGATGCCAAAAAAGTGAAAGCTTTTACTATCCACTTTGAAATTGTTTGCTAGCTTGCTTTCATATTTCATCTTTTTCTCCTAATGATTATTTTAGTTGCTCACTGTAGGTTTTTAACGGCTTCCCAATCCTCTATCTTCCTGCTAATTTTTGCTTTGTTGTGTGCCCTTTCTTCTGCTTTTACATTAGCTTTGACTTCCCTTGACAGCCATGGTTGTACTAATTTGTTATTTGCATATTTCTTCATTTTTGGAATACATCTATGCTGCACCTTCCTCACTTTTCCAGAAACTCATGCCATTGCTTTTTGCTGTCATCCCTGCCAGCATCTCCTTCCAATTTACTTTGGCCAAATCCTTTCTCTTACCACTGTAATTTCTTTTACTCCACTAAAATACTGCTACTTCAGACTTTGGTTTCTCCCTGTCATATTTCAAGTTGAACTCAATTATATTGCGATTACTGCGTCCAAAGGGTTCTTTTACCTTCAGTTCCCTAATCGCCTCCAGTATAAACACAATATAAATAACTGATCCCCTAGTAGGTTCAAAGACAAACTGCTCTAAAAAGCCATCCTGTAGGCATTCAAGAAACTCACTCTCTTGACATCCATTACCAAACTGATTTTCCCAATCAACCTGCATGTTGAAATCTCCCATGCCTATCATAACATTGCCTTTTTGACCCACCTTTTCTGTTTCCCATTGTAATCTGTGGTCCACTGTTGGGAGACCTGTACATAACTGCCATCCTGGTCCTTTTACCCGTTCAATTTCTTAACTCAACTGACAAGGATTCAACATCTTCCGATCCTATGTCATATCTTCCTACTGATTTGATGCCGTTGTTTACCAGCTGAGCCACATCAACCCCTCTGCCTACCTTCCTATATCTCGAACACAGCATGTAATCCTGGACATTCAACTCCCAACTTCAACCATCCTTCAGCCACGATTCAGTGATGGCCACAACATCATACCTGACAATCTGTAATAGTGCAACAAGATCATCCACCTTATTTCTCATACTCCGTGCATTGAGATATAACTCTTTAATTACTGTGTTTGGTGCCCTTTTTGATTCTGCATCCCCAATGCATTGATACTCACCCTACTGGCTGCAATTATGTCCTAGCATCTGCCTGCTCTTCCTGACAGTCAGATTGCACACTATCTTTGCTTTTTTCATCATTTGTCCTATCCTGAGTGTCTTCATTCTGGTTCCCAGCCCCCTGCCAAATTAGTTTAAGCCCTCCCCAATAGCTCTAATAAACTTGCCGACGAGAATATTGGTTTCCCCTGGGTTCAGGTGCAACCTGTTCTTTTTGTACAGGTTATACCACCCCCAGAAGAGATTGAAATGATCCAAGAACCTGAAGCACCAGCTTCTCAGCCATGCATTAATTTGCCAAATCATCCTGTTTCTACCCTCATTAGCACGCGACATAGGCAGCAATCCAGAAATTACTACCCGGGTGTTCCTGCTTCTCACCTAGCTCTCTAAATTCTCTCTTCAGGACCCCTTTGTTTTTACTTCCTATGTCTTTGGTAGCAATATGTACCAAGACATATGGCTGGTCTCCCTCCCCTTCCAAAATGTTGTGGATATGATCCAAGACATCCTTAACCCTGGCACCTGGGAGGCAACATACCATCTAGATGTCCAGAGTTTCTCCAGTCTGTTCCTCTGACTATTGAGTCCCCTATCACTACTGCTCTCCTCTTCCCTTCTGCACCGTGGACCTTTGCTGCGTGCCAGTAATCTGGTCTCTATGGCATTCCCCTGGAAGGTTATTCCCCAGAACAGTATCCAAAACGGTACACTTATTATTGAGGGGAATGGCCACAGACATGCTCTGCATTAACTGCCTATGCACATTTTCAGTTCTCTTGACAGTCACCCAGCTACTTGCCTCCTACAACTTTGGGGTGACTACTTCCTTGTAACTCTGATTGATTATATCCTCACTCTCTTGTGTCAGCTGAAGGTCATCCAGCTGCTGCTCCAGATCCCTACCACCGTCTTCAAGGAGCTGCAGCTGGATGCTCTTCCCAAGACTCCAACACCTGGCATGAAGAACACACAATGGCCATTTATTGCACTAGGTACGGTAAGAGATAAAAAAAAAGCTTACCTGAAGCCAATGCCTCTTTTGAGCCAAAGCCTCCTGTGAGCCAAAATCTGACACTTCTACTCTTACCTCTGTGTGGTAAACCATATATATCTTGTAACTGGGTTAACTGTCTGGACACGCCCCTCTGCTGACTGCCCCTATGGCTCCTCCCACAGATTCCTGTATAAAGGTGTTCGCCTTGCCCCTCCCCGTCAGTCCGGGGGCAGACACTCACCGTGGAGGTCATATTGTACAGCGAATAAAAGCTTTTCAGTATTTTAGCTAACCTCAGTCTTTTGGAGTTATTGAAGGAGCTTCAATTTTATTCGCTGTACATTTTAAAGCATGGAACATGCACTGAGACCCGACAAATTAGACCTCAATCCGCAAACGCCAGAAGCTGGAAACGCTTTCGAACTCTGGCTGACCTGCTTCGAAATGTACCTAGAGGAGATTAAAGCGACCGACCCCGTAGCGAAGCGCAGAGTCCTACTCTCCAGGGTCAGTCCACGGGTCTATTCGCTGATCAGAGACCAGCCGAGCTACGACGGCGCGATGAGCGCCCTCTAAGGACAATACCTGCAGCCAATAAACAGCATCTATGCTCAGCACCACTTAGCGGCACGGCAACAATGGCACGGGGAATCGAGTGCTGAGTTCCTCCAGGCCCTGCGGATGCTCGTGCGAGCCTGCAGTTGCCAGGAGCTGATGGTGGCACAGCATGCAGAGCTCCTAGTAAGAGACACCTTCGTCACAGGGACCAGGTCAGTGTGTGTGCACCAGCGGCTGCTGGAAAAAGCCGACCTTACCTTAAGTTCAGCGATCGAGCTGGCCGACATGCTGGAGGCTGCTCTGCATAACTCCAGCCACACGATCCCCCGATGGCCTCGTGGGTGCCGCAGACCCCGCGACCCGCCGGCGAATCGACCTCGGCTGCTGCCAGTCGCAAGTCCAAGAAGTGCTATTTCTGCGGACTGGAGAAGCACCCCCGGAAACGCTGTCCAGCCCGAGGAGCTACCTGCTCCAGTTGCGGAAAGAAGGGCCACTTCACAAAGGTCTGTAAGTCCAAATCGTGAGCGGGATCGAGCAGCGCCGCGTGTGAAACATGGGGGTCGCCATCTTGCCTGCCACCATCCTCCCTGCATGCCGCCACCACATGCGAGACATGGGGGCGGCCATCTTGGTCGGCGCCACTTCCCACCGCCTACGACCAACGGGTGCTCACAGGGCACACCACCGCGCTGGATCAAGATAGTGACCCAACCCTGGCTTCCGTGACTCTTGACCAAAGCGCTCTCCACCAGCTCGCAAGGTCAATGATGGACATCCAGGTGGAGGGGCGCAGGACAAGCTGCCTGTTTGACACAGGCAGCACGGAGAGTTTTATCCACCCGGACACGGTGCAGCATTGCGGACTCGCGATACGGCCGGTAAGTCAGAGGGTCACCATGGCTTCTGGGTCGCATACAACAGACATCTGGGTGGGTTGTGTAGCGACGCTAGTGGTGCAGGGCACAGAATGTCGAGACTTTACATTACTGGTTATGCCTCAACTGTGTGCCCCTGTGCTATTGGGGCTCGACTTCCAGAGCCATCTGAAAAGCGTGACAATGGAGTATGATGGGCCCCTCCCACCAATTACTGTCGTAAATCCCCTGTTTTGTAGAGGTATGTCACGTACCCCGCTACTGACCACACACACACACCGACCCGCACATCCCACCCAACACCATGCCAACTGCCACACTACCGACACCACTTGTGGCCTCTCCACCCTCAGGATCCCTCTCCCACCGCTGTTCGCCAACCTGACCCCCGACTGTAAACCTGTGGCAACTAAAAGCAGGAGGTACAGCGCGGGGGACAGAGCTTTCATTAAGTCGGAGGTGCAGCAACTGCTCAGGGAGGAGGTCATTGAGGCAAGCACAAGTCCTTGGAGGGCGCAGGTGGTGGTTGTTCGGAATGGGGAGAAGAATAGGATGGTCGTGGACTATAGCCAGACCATCAATAGGTTCACGCAGCTCGACGCGTACCCTCTACCCCGCATCACGGATATGGTCAATCAGATAGCACAGTACAAGGTGTACTCGACCATAGACCTAAAATCCGCTTACCATCAGCTCCCCATCCACCGGGAGGACTGCCCTTACACTGCCTTCGAGGCGGACGGCAGGCTGTGGAAGCTTTTAGGCACTGGAGGCACTATCTTGCCGGCAAAAGGTTCACCCTGCTAACTGAACAGCACTCAGTCGCATTCATGTTTAATAACCAACAGCGGAGCAAAATCAAAACTGATAAAATTCTGAGGTGGAGAATCGAACTCTCCACCTACAACTATGACATCATGTACAGGCCTGGGAAGCTCAACGAGCCCTCCGATGCCCTATCCCGGGGAACATGCCCCAGTGCGCAGATCGACTGTCTATACTCCCTACATGTAGACCTTTGCCACCCGGGAGTCACCCGGCTTTTCCACTTCGTGAAAGCCCGGAACCTGCCTTACTCCCTTAAGGAGATCAGGATGATGACCAGGGACTGCCAAGTCTGCGCAGAGTGCAAACCGCACTTCTACCGACCCGATAAGGCACCACTCATCAAGGCCACCCGCCCCTTTGAGCGACTGAGTGTTGACTTTAAGGGCCCCCTTCCCTCCACCGACCGCAATGTGTACTTTCCTAACGTAATTGACGAGTACTCGCGGTTCCCCTTCGCCATCCCCTGCCCCGACACCACTGCCACGTTAGTTATAAAAGCCCTGCGCAAGCTCTTCACTCTGTTCGGATACCCATGCTATATCCACAGTGACAGAGGGTCCTCGTTTATGAGTGACGAGCTGCGCCAATATCTACTGGCGAGGGGAATTGCAACCAGTAGGACCACGAGCTATAATCCCCGGGGGAATGGACAGGTGGAGAAGGAGAATGGCACGGTGTGAAAAGCCATACTCTTAGCCCTCAGGTCAAAGGGACTGCCGGTCTCCTGCTGGCAGGAGGTCCTTCCCGAGGCACTCCACCCCATCCGCTCCCTGTTATGCACAGCCACCAATGCCACCCCTCATGAGCGGCTCTTTTCTTTTCACAGAAAGTCGACCACTGGGCACCACCCTACCATCTTGACTGACGTCCCTGGGGCCAGTGCTGCTCCGGAAACATGCGAGGAGCAATAAATACTCCCCGATGGTCAAGAGGGTTCACTTACTTCATGCGAACCCTCAGTATACCTACGTGGTTTTACCTGATGGGCGGGAGGACACAGTCTCCATGCAACCTGGCGCCTGCGGGAGCTCCGGGCCCCTACCCTGAACACTCCGTGGTGACTATTGACCCCGTACCCACCAATGTATGTACCCACGAGACACCGTACACTCCAAACCCTACCCAGACACCACATGACTCTCCCATACCGTCCGCAACGCCTATCGTGCTGGCACCTCAAGTCAGGCCGGAGCCAGCACAACTGCCGTCGCTGATGCAATCACCACTGGTGCTATGTAGATCACAGTGACGGACTCGACCGCCTGATAGACTTGACCTGTAAGTATACTTGTTTTAAATATTGTCAGTCACTTCACCCCGCAGGACTCTTTTCAAAAAAGGAGGGGTGAATGTGGTAAACCATATATATGTTGTAACTGGGTTAACTGGACACGCCCCTCTGCTGACTGCCCCTGTTGCTCCTCCCACAGTTCCTGTATAAAGGTGTTTCGCCTTGCCCCTCCCCCTCAGTCTGGGGGCAGACACTCACCGTGGAGGTAGCGAATAAAAGCCTTTCAGAATTTTACCTAACCTCAGTCTTTTGGAGCTATTGAAGGAGCTTCACTCTGGCCTACTTCCAACAATGGGCACCCTGCTAGTCCCTTCTGTACTTTTAGTTAATTTGCTGTGCTCTGCTCCTGCTGCTGATTGGGCCGCCAAAATGAGCCCGAACGCCCACGAAGCATTCGTTTTAAACAAGCATCACCGATTTGTGAGAAACATCATTGCTATGCTCTGCTCCCACCGCTGATTGGGCTGCTGCAGTGCAACAGAACAGAGGATGACAACAGCATTCCAAAACGAGTACTTAGATCCAAATCCCTGCAGCAGCCCAAAGTAGGCCCAAAGCCTTGTACTCAGCTTATTATATTAGCGGGGCAAATCGCCACAGAGTTTGCTGATATGAAGCACACAATCTCAGTGTCAAAGAAGCTGCCCTTAATCTCTCCAAATGTTCAGGCTTTTGCATACAACACAGGGACTGAGCCCACAACAAACCTTCTCAATAATTGGTTGAAGAAGAATAAGCAAACTAAGGCCAGCTGTACTGTTTGAAGGCGTTATTACCTTTTCACATGCAGAACATTGCAAACCTTTTCCTCAGCTAGTTGCAGATTTGTTGCGACATACACAAATTGCTGAAGGAACTCCGCAGGTCAGGCAGCATCTATCGAGAGGAACAGACAGTCGACATTTCTGGCTAAGACCCTTTAGCTCCACCTTCACTACTGAGTTCCTCCAGTGTCTTATGTGCATTGCTCTGTATTTCCAGCATCCGCAGAACCTCTTGTGTTTAAGAAGAATTATTGACAGTTCTGATGCTGAGAAAATGAATAATTTTCTGAAATTAACAGAGATTCCAAGTTCAACTTTATTGCTGTAGGCATGCATGTACTCACCATAAATGTCATGAAAATAAACTTTTTGCAGCAGCAATAGAGTACATTAAAAGCATAGAAACATAGAAACATAGAAAACCTACAGCACAATACAGGCCCTTTGGCCCACAAAGTTGTGCTGAACATGTCCCTACCTTAGAAATTACCATAGCCCTCTATTTTTCTAAGCTCCATGAAAAACATAATTAACATAAATCATACATAATGTCCACATGCACAGAAATCAATTACCACACACAAGATGCTGGAGGAACTCAGTAGGACAGGCAGCATCTTTGGAAAGAGTAAACAGTTGACGTTTTGGACCGAGACCCTTCTGAACAATATTTGTGCATGTAGAGAATAAGATAAAGAAATATAGTTCAAAATAGGTTCGGGTTATTTAGATTGATTCCAGAACCTGATGGCAGTGAGGAAGAAGCTGCTATTGACCCTTGGGCCTTCAAGTTCCTATATTTCCTGCCTGATGACAGCAGTGTGAAACAAGCGTGATCTAAATCTTGGGGAGAGGGGTCATGATGAAGCGTGTTTCTTTCCAAAGACATCACCCATTGCAGATATTCTCGAAGGTGTGGATTGTTGTACTGAATGATGGAACTTTCTGAGTCCACCAGTCTCTGGAGCTTCTTGTAAACCATGCATCAGATTTTCCATAACAACGGGAATCCTGCAGGTGCTGGAAATTCAAGCAACACACATAAAAGTTGCTGGTGAACGCAGCAGGCCAGGCAGCATCTATTGGAAGAGTTTCAGTCGACGTTTCAGTCCGAGACCCTTCGTCAGGACTAACTGAAGGAAGAGTTAGTAAGAGATTTGAAAGTGAAAGGGGGAGGGGGAGGTCCAAAATGATAGGAGAAGACAGGAGGGGGAGGGATAGAGCCAAGAGCTGGACAGGTGATAGGCAAAAGGGATACGAGAGTACGAGAGGATCATGGGACAGGAAATCCAGGGAGAAAGACAGGGGGGTGGGGAACAGAGGATGGGCAAGGGGTATATTCAGAGGGACAGAGGGAGAAAAAGGAGAGTGAGAGAAAGAATGTGTGTATAAAAATAAATAACGGATGAGGTACTAGGGGGAGATGGGGCACTAGCGGAAGTTAGAGAAGTCGATGTTCATGCCATCAGGTTGGAGGCTACCCAGACGGAATATAAGATGTTGTTCCTCCAACCTGAGTGTGGCTTCATCTTTACAGTAGAGGAGGCCATGGATGGACATGATAGAATGGGAATGGGACGTGGAATTAAAATGTGTGGCCACTGGGAGATCCTGCTTTCTCTGGCAGACAGAGCGTAGGTGTTCAGCAAAGCGGTCTCCCAGTCTGCGTCGGGTCTCGCCAATATATAGAAGGCCACATCGGGAGCACTGGACGCAGTATATCACCCCAGCCGACTCACAGGTGAAGTGTCGCCTCACCTGGAAGGACTGTCTGGGGCCCTGAATGGTGGTAAGGGAGGAAGTGTAAGGGCACGTGTAGCACTTGTTCCGCTTACAAGGATAAGTGCCAGGAGGGAGATCAGTGGGGAGGGATGGGGGGGACGAATGGACAAGGGAGTCGCGTAGGGAGCGATCCCTGCAGAAAGCAGAGAGGGGGGGGAGGGAAAGATGTGCTCAGTGGTGGGATCCAGTTGGAGGTGGCGGAAGTTGCGGAGAATAATATGTTGGACCCAGAGGCTGGTGGGGTGGTAGGTGAGGACCAGGGGAACCCTGTTGTTAGTGGGGCGGCGGGAGGATGGAGTCAGAGCAGATGTGCGTGAAATGGGGGAGATCCGTTTGAGAGCAGAGTTGTTAGTGGAGGAGTGGAGGAAGGGAAGCCCCTTTCTTTAAAAAAGGAGGACATCTCCTTCATCCTGGAATGAAAAGCCTCATCCTGAGAGCAGATGCGGCGGAGACGGAGGAATTGCGAGAAGGGGATGTCATTTTTGCAAGAGACAGGGTGAGAAGAGGAATAGTCCAGATAGCTGTGAGAGTCAGTAGACACTGAGTAGTAGACATCAGTGGATAAGCTGTCTCCAGAGATAGAGACAGAAAGATCTAGAAAGGGGAGGGAGGTGTCGGAAATGGACCAGGTAAACTTGAGGGCAGGGTGAAAGTTGGAGGCAAAGTTAATAAAGTCAACAAGCTCAGCATGCGTGCAGGAAGCAGCGCCAATGCAGTCTTCGATGTAGTGAAGGAAAAGTGGGGGACAGATACCAGAATAGGTTTGGAACATAGATTGTTGCACAAAGCCAACAAAAAGGCAGGCATAGCTAGGACCCATACGGGTGCCCATAGCTATACCTTTAGTTTGGAGGAAGTGGGAGGAGCCAAAGGAGAAATTATTAAGAGTAAGGACTAATTCCGCTAGACGGAGCATAGTGGTGGTAGAGGGGAACTGATTGGGTCTGGAATCCAAAAAGAAGCGGAGAGCTTTGAGACCTTCCTGATGGGGGATGGAAGTATACAGGGACTGGACATCCATGGTGAAAATAAAGCGGTGGGGGCCAGGGAACTTAAAATCATTGAAAAGTTTAAGAGCGTGAGAAGTGTCACGAACATAGGTAGGAAGGGATTGAACAAGTGGGGATAAAACCGTGTCGAGGTATGCAGAAATGAGTTCGGTGGGGCAGGAGCAAGCTGAGACTAGGTCTGCCAGGACAGGCAGGTTTGTGGATCTTGGGTAGGAGGTAGAAATGGGACGTGCGAGGTGTGGGAACTATAAGGTTGGTAGCAGTGAATGGGAGATCCCCTGAGCGGATAAAGTCGGTGATGGTGTGAGAGACAATGGCCTGGTGCTCCTTAGTGGGGTCACGATCGAGGGGTAAATAAGAGGAGGTAACCGCGAGTTGTCACTGTGCCTCGGCAAGGCAGAGATCAGTATGCCAGCCCACAACAGCACCCCCCTTATTGGCGGGTTTTATAGTAAGGTTAGGATTAGTGCGGAGGGAGTGGAGAGCAGAGCGTTCAGAAAGAGTGAGGTTGGAATGGGAACAAGGTGCGGAGAAGTCGAGACGGTTGATATCCCGTCGGCAGTTAGCAATAAAGAGATCCAGAGCAGGCAGAAGACCAGAGCGGGGTGTCCATGAAGAAGAGGAGGGTTGAAGACAGGAGAAGGGGTCATCGGTGGGGGTGGAAGAGTCCTTGCCGAAGAAGTAGGCTCAGAGACGGAGACGGTGGAAGAAGAGTTCCGCATCATGGCGAACACAGAACTCGCTGAGGTGTGGGCGAAGGGGAACAAAGTTGAGACCCTTATTGAGGACAGAGCATTCTGCCTCCGTTGAAGGTCAGAGGGGTTGGTAAAGACCCGGCACGGATGAGAGCTGGGATCAGAGGGGGGAGGGGGGAGGCTGGGGGTGTCAATGGAGAGGGGAGGGTTGGGGTGAGAGGAAGATGGAAGATCTTCCATACCAGGTTGACATGCAATTTATCAGAATGCATCAAGCCTTCCATGTTTTGTTAGTCTTGTGTCCACAGTATGTCTGATAGAGATAAAGTATCTCCAGAACAGGTCGATAGATACAGATTTGCCTATATACACACATTTCTGATCCACTAGGTAATCCTGCATTTTTGAATTGATATCTAGAGCCAGTGTATGGCTAAGCACTCATACTAATGCTCCTCCTGTAGAATTAGTGAGAGTGGAAGGAATGCACATACCCAACATTCCATATCCTTACATGGCATGTAACAAAATATAAACCAAGCACTTAGTTGCCCATGGATTTCAGTGATCATTGTGATACTGAAACACTGATAGAATAATTGGAAGGTCAGACTTGTTGTTCTGGATCACTGTGTTCTGCACAACGTTGCCACCTGGTGTAAGCTTATGGTAGATCTTTTTTAAGGCAGGTCATTTGTTTACAAATGGAAAATCTGAGTCATAACCAAAAAAAACCGAGGTTGAATAAGTATCCATGATTATATAAGGTTAGCATACTAAATGGTGCCTTTTCATCAAAATAAGAATAAACAAGTTGTCAGATCAGCCTCCTATTCCATCTCTTCTACATGTTTATACTCCTCAACCAATATAATGGTGAGAGTTATAATATAATTTAACGTTATGATTAATATCCTGATGAAGAGTCTCAGCCTGAAACATTGACTTTTTGTTTCTTTCCATAGTTGCTGCCTGACCTGCTGAGTTCTTCCAGCATTTTGTGTATGTTACTCTGGATTTCCAGCATCTGCTCAATCTGTTGTGTTTCTCATTATTAATGTGTTGCTACTGTTTTATACCTCTCCCACATGAAAGTCACCTTTATGGATTTTTTTCTACTTTCTCTTATTAAGCACAAAGTTTCAGTAATTTGTCTGCTTGAGGCATCATTTTCTTTATTTCTCCTGGTGAACGAACAAAGAAAATTGTTGACAATCATGTAATTGATATAAGTAGGCATTCAAAAGTGTACGTAGCAAATATAAATCTGACTTTTAGAAAAATAAAACCCAAGAGGTTAAGGGACAGTGATAGTTTGGATATGATTTGAAGTTAAACTAGGAAGCCAAAAGATTCAATTACATCTGGAGCAAAATATAAACGAATGAGAAACTTAGTAGGTCAAGCAGCATATGTACAGGGAACGGAATTGTTGATGTTTCAAATCGAGACTCGGTATCACAATTTGATGTCTCCAACAGTTTGATTTTGGCTCCAAATTACAGCACCTACAGTCTCTTGTGTCTCCAATTAAATCTGTTGCCTTTTTCCCCCTTAGCTGGGTGGGAGCTGGGTCTCCTGAGCACAGGCTGACATCCAGCCTTCTGCTCTGGGTAAATGTTAGCCCTGAAACACTGTGCTGCGCCAAAAGTAAAGCTGGAAAGAGTGCAAAAAAGATTTACAAGAATGTTGCTGGGACCTGACCTTTACAGAGCTGTTGAGGAGGCTTTATTCCTTGGCACACATGAAAAGAAGACGTGACCATAAGAGGAGCATAAAATCAATGGTTCCGTGCGAGCAGCACTTACAGAGAGACATCGAGCTTACATTGCTGGTGATCAACTGGATCTCAAGAAAAGCAGCAATGATCTGTGCAAAGCTATCAAGGCTGCGGAACAACAGTATAGAGAGAAGACTGAGTCAAGATTCACAATGAATAGCACACGTGACTTGTGGCGAGGGCTGCATAGCATCGCAGACTTCAAAGCCAAACGTTGGGGTGCCGCCAACATCGCAGCCTCTCTCCCAGATGAGCTCAATTGCTTTTACTCTCGGTTCAATGTCGATAACTCTGAGCCTCTGAGGGAAGCCACCAGTACAACCTGCAAACTGGTCATCTCTGAGGCTGAGGTATGCAGACATTTCCAGCAAGTGGACAGTCGCAAGGCTGTGGGACCAGACGGCATCCCAGGGCAAGTACTCAAGATGTGCGCAGCATAACTGGCAGGTGTATTTACTTATGTAGCCCCCCCCCCCCGGCCAGCCTCAGGGTTGCTTGGCTCACTATCGTCTAGGGAAACAGCCCTCGGCCCTGCCAAACTGGGTAATTAGTTTGTGTGGATGCTGTGTGAGGTACCCCACCCCGCCCAAATAACAGACAATACACCAGATGCAATTAAATGATTTACAGTTTATAGATATTACTGGAACTATATAATTAACAGAGAATAAAATATAAAAGGAAAATAAAAGGTGCCACACTTATCAAAGTTCAATCTCTTTGTGCACCAACAGTTGGAGCTCAGGACCCTCCTTCTTCACTCTGCGTCTCCCCTCGGACCACCTCGACCTGCCGCCTGGGACCAACAATGGTGTTTGACCAGACGCTCGACACGAGTCCACCTCCATCTCCTCTCCTCGCCGAACACCCTGGACCTTGGACTCCTGTGTGGGGTCCGAACCTGTTAGCAGACTTACAGCACCTTGTCCATCCTCTATCTCTCTCTCCCGCTTTCTGCCAAAAACCCGCGCATCACACTAACTTACAGACACACAGAAAGAATATCATCTATCCCAATTGGTTCGTAACATCCTCTTACCAATAACATAATCTAAACAAACTGCTAGCAGGAGGACTTTCTCAGCAGTTAACATAACAAAGAAGCCATTTCAATTATAACATAACAAAGAAGCCATTTTAATTAGACTACGCAGTAACATAAAAGAAGAAACCTCTTACACTGGTATTTTTAATCTCTCCCTCTCCATGTAGAGTGCCCTCCTGCTTCAAATTATCCACCATTGTCCCTGTACCAAAAAAGACCAAGGTAGCATGCCTGATGACGGGCGCCCTATCGCACTCACCTCAATAATAAGCAAATGCTTTGAGAGGCTGGTCAAGGATTACATCTGTAGCTTGCTACCACATAAACTGGACCCCCTACAATTTGCCTACCAACACAACCAATCAACAAATGACACAATAGCCACTGATCTACATACTGTCCTTACACATCTGGAGAAGAAGGATGCGTACGTGAGACTGCTGTTCTTGGACTACAGTTCAGCATTCAACACTATAATTCCATTCAGGCTCGACAAGAAGCTCAGAGACCTTGGCCTTGACCCTGCTTTGTGCAGCTGGATCCTGGACAACCTGTTAGATCACCAGCAGATTGTAAGAGTGGGCTCCCTCACCTCCAACCCGCTGACTCTCAATACAGGAGCCCCTCAGGGCTGCGTACTGAGTCCCCTCCTTTGCTCTCTGTATACACATGACTGTATCGCCACAGTTCCAATCCGTTAATTCAATTTACTGATGACACTACATTGATTGGCCTTGTCTCAAGCAATAAAGAAGTGGCCTACAGGAATAATTCATCCCTCTGTCAGAGTGGTGTTAAGAAAACAACCTCCCCCTCAATGTCACAAAAACAAAGGAGCTGGTTGTGAATTACAGGAGGTATGGAGACGGGCTAACTGCTATTGACATCAATGGATCTGGGGTTGAGAGGGTAAACAGCTTCAAGTTCCTCAGCATCTACATCACCGAGGACCTCACGAGGTCTGTACACACCAGCTATGTGGTGAAAAAGGCATAACAGCTCCTTTTTCACCTCAGATGGTTGAGGAAGTTGGTATGGGCCCCCAGATCCTAAGAACTTTCTACAGGGGCACAATTGAGAGCATCCTGACTGGCTGCATCACTGCCTGGTACAGGAACTGTACCACCCTTAATCGCAGGACTTTGCAGAGAGCGGTGCGACAGTCCAGCACATCTGTAGTTGTGAATTTCCCATGATTCAGGACGTTTACAAGGATAGCTGGGACCCAAGTCATTCCAACCACAATCTATTCCAGCTGCTATCATCCAGGAAGTGGTAACGCAGCATAAAAGCCAGGACCAACAGGCTCCGGGACAGCTTCTTCCATCAGGCCATCAGACTGGTGAACTCACGCTGATTTGATTGAACTCTATATTACATTGATAGTTCTATTTATTATAAATCACTGTCACAAAGTAGCTGCACTTTTGGTATACGAAATTAGTTGAATTTTGATGGGGTGCATTCTATATTTAATATTTAAGTACAATTTAAGTAACTGGTTGATTAAGTATTCTTTTTCATTTAAATAATTCATTACGGGTTAAATGCATAAATACGTGAATTGCATATGTCATCACACTACCACAAGATATATGTGCCCCTCTCTTGAAGTAAACACAAAATTAGACCACAAACATGAGGAAATCTGCAGATGCTGGAAATTCAAGCAACACACACAAAATGCTGGTGGAATACAGCTGGCCAGGCAACATCCATAGGATGAAGCACAGTCGACGTTTCGGGAAACACTTAGTCAGGACTAACCGAAGGAAGAGTGAGTAAGGGATTTGAAAGTGGGAGGGGGAGGGGGAAATCCAAAATGATAGGAGAAGACATGAGGGGGAGGGGTGGAGCCAAGAGCTGGACAGGTGATTGGCAATCAACAAAATTAGACCTGCATTTTTGGACTCCCATGACTTCTTTTGAATTAGATTAATGCTTTGAAGTTACAAAACATACCAGGGAGTACGCATGATTCTAACATCACTTCAAAATTTGGCTGTAAAATAATCTGAACCTTCTCAGATTTATGTGGTTTACTGAGCCATGTCACTATTTCAGGGAGATCACTGTACCTCTCCCTTGATTCTATTGGGCTGCAAGTCATTGAATCATAGAGTCAAAGATGATGGGAGCTGGGAATCAGGAGCATTTTTGCCTGGCCTGTTCCACTCTGCAATGAGATCATGCCTGATTCGCGACCTATAGCTGTTGGTAAAAAAAATATATTATTCTCAGATTGAACATTAATAATTTACCCAGCACTTAATTTTGTTCATGAAACTGAGCTCGAAACTTGTACCACCCTTTCGACTGTGACAGAGATGGTTATGCTTTGTGTTAGACAATGGAACAGTATGCTGGGCCACTTTGGGGGGGGGGGGTACATCAGTGCAGAACTGCCTGCAATAACGCATAGAACTCTGCAGTGCAGAAACAGGCCCTTCCATCTACTTGCCACCCAGACCATTGCCTTTGATGCCCCTGTCATCAGTGCACCTATCCAAACTTTTTTTAAATGTTATAATTGAAACCCGATCCGCCACTTTCACTGGCTATTCATTCTACACTCACACTCTGCTCTGAAGGAAGAAGATCCCATTCAGAATGCTGAAGCTACTTTCATTATGGAGGCTGTAAGTGGAATAGATGAAGGTCTGTAGACTTCTCCAATCCCCTTCCCGTCTCAGTACCATCTTTAACAGAGGTGAACTAAAAGTGCCCAGTTCAAATCTGTGCCCTTGCATTGTTCAAAGTTCAAAGGAAATTTCTTATCAAAGTGCATATACATTCAGTGGCCACTTTATTAGAGATCTCCTGTATCTTTTAAGGTTGACACTTAGTGTGGTCCATGGTCTTTTGCTATTTTACCCCATCCACTTCAAAGTTCAGCATGTCCTATGGTATTTTGTACATCACTGTTTTAATGCATGATTATTTGAGTTACTGTTGCCTTCCTGTCAGCTTGAAGCAATCTGGTCATTCTCCTCTGACCTGTTTCATTAACAAGGCACTTTCACACACAGAACTGCCAGCTCACTGGATGTTTTTATTGTTTGCACCATTCTCTGTAAACTCTAGAGACTGCTGTGGATGAAAACCCCAGATCAACTGTTTCTGAGATGCTCAAACCACCCTGTCTGGTACCGATAATCTTTCCATGATCAACGTCACTTACCTCACATTTATTCCTATTCTGACGTTTGGTCTCAACAACAATTGAACCTCTTTGACCATGTCTGCTGCCACGCGATTGACTGGTTAGATATTTGCATTAACAAGGAAGTCTACAGGTGTACCTAATAAAGTGGCCACTAAGTGTATGTCACCACATACTACCCTGAGGTACATTTTCTTGCAGAATTCACAATAGACTAAAGAAATACAAAGGAATCACAAAGTCTGACAAGCAACCAATGTGCAAGAGGAGACAAACTGTGCAAATACGAATAATGATAAATATGTAAATAAATAAATAAATAATACTGAGAATGTTGAAGATTAAATGGTCTTTTACCATCGTGATCTACTTGTCTGAACTTGCTCTCCACCTCTGCTGAGATCTTGCCTAATTTCAGGTGGTAGTAAGAGAATTGTAACAAAGGTGCATTACTGATGAACAATGTATTTTGCCTGATCGAGATCAAATTGCTTCGCATTGTACGCGGGTCCATCACACAGATGATGGTGGAAGGGACAAGGGCAGCTTGCTGCACAGCCCAAGAAGGATACCCAGCTACAACTCTCGGATCAAGGTGGTACTGTACAACGATCCAGCCACAGGGAAGAGGCAGGCCGTTCAGAGCCCAATGAATGAAGCAGGCACTGCCATGCAAGGGATGAAAGGTGCTGGGAAACAGGGCGACACATAGTACCATGTGGCCTTCACATAGATTTGTAATGTCTGTGGTTCTGAGGAGTAGCAGTCATGGTGATTTCTCACAGAAAATCCTGAGCAACAAACACAAAATTTTGGAGTAACTCAGCATGTCAGGCAACATCTACAAAGGAGAATACACAATCAAAGTTCCCTGCATCGGCAGAATCTCCTATGTCTATGAAGAAATATTGAACTACATCTGGATATATATTATAACAATCTTTCACCTAAATATATCAGTGATTCCAATGGTTTCTTAGCAAAATTCTGGCGGGAAATTTTGAATCTAGAAACACCACAAGTACAATACCAGATTCTTGCACCTTAGATAATTAGCCAGAAGGTGGTAATCTATGCAGTTCATTGACACATACAGCTGTGGAGGCCAAGTTATCGGTATATTTAAAGTGGAGGTTGATAGGTCTTGATTAACAAGTGTCAAAGGTTACAGGAAGAAGCTAGGAGAATAGCATTGAGAGGGGTAATAAATCAGCCTTGATCAAATGGCAGGGCAGACTCAATGGGCCAAATGGCTTAATTCTACTCTGATACCTTCTGTTTTTTTGTTAATGAGGCGGTTGTTCAGGGATTTAAAGCTGAAGTTCTTTATTTACTCAGGGCCTGTTCCTTTGGAAATTGGTTGAGTTGAAGAAGTTTTCCCGGTGTTTTAGATGACTAAATTAACATGGCATAATACTTTCACAACTTCTGTGTTCTTCATTTTAATGTTCTTGGAGTTAGGGGAGCTTTCAACTAAATACAAGCTGAAAGCAAATCCTGTAGTCATGAAGCAGCTCCCCTAACTTTATGATATTCTTTGCCACTTTACAGCCTGCAATCTTGATCTGCGGTCATTTCAAATAGTGCTTTGGAATTTTTTGCATTAACCTGAGAGGAGAGAGGAGACCTCAGTTTAATGTTTTATCTGAAGGATAGCACTTAGTTCCCTATCAATATTTAATGGGTATACTAGCCAGGGTCTATATGCATATGTCTCTGGAGTAAGATTTGAACTCACAGCTTTCAGACTTAGAAGCAACTTAACCATAACTCATATATAAATTTAACTTTAACATGTGGGTTAATTTATAATAACCCTGTTAGATAATACCATCAACACACATGAAAGTTGCTGGTGAACGCAGCAGGCCAGGCAGCATCTCTAGGAAGAGGTACAGTCGACGTTTCGGGCCGAGACCCTTCGTCAGGACAGGGTCTCAGCCTGAAACGTTGACTGTACCTCTTCCTAGAGATGCTGCCTGGCCTGCTGCGTTCACCAGCAACTTTCATGTGTGTTGCTTGAATTTCCAGCATCTGCAGAATTCCTCGTGTTTGCAGAGATAATACCATCTCTTGCTTCCTCTGAGATTAGAAGGAAACTTGTGGAAATAATATTAAGTGTTTGTACTTTTTATTACAATGTTATCACTTCCTCATTCCTATGTGCAGCTGCTCAACAATTGTTTGAGATTATGTGGGAACTGTCTCTAAATCACATTCGAATCTCAGCTGCCACGATTAACATTACCAGGGCAGAAAAATGAAAGGGATTTGGGAGGCCAGTGAACAAGTAAATATCAGTGCACCACAGAAAATAAGTGTGGAAGTAAGAACAACTTTGTCATATAATCAATTTGGATGCAATGGTTTAATATATGATGCTATATACTTAAAAGGGCAGCAATAAATAATACATGGATAGAAACAAATCACTCCATTTAGTGAGTCTGATGAATTGCCTGGCATAACACCAAACAGCTTCTACAGATGTACTACAGCAAAAGGAGAATGCAGAAGAGAAAAGCCAGCCACAAATTCTAAATAGGTAAGAAGATAATAGTTCCACAATTTTAAAATGACAGAATCAGATTCAGATCTGCTATCGCCAACATATGCTGTGAACTTTTTTTTTGTGGAACGCAACAGTGCTAAGACATAAATATCTATAAATTACAAAAAATACATAAATAGTGTGAAAAAAAGTAATGAGGCCATGGTCTGGGTTCACATATCATTCAGAAACCTGATGTGCAATGGGAAGAAGTAGTTCCTAAATCGCTGAGTATCAGTCTTAAAGTTCCTATATCTCTTCCCTGATGGTAGTAACGAGAATAGGGTATGACCTGGATAGTGAGGGTCCTTAATAATGGATGCCACCATTTTGAGGCATTGTCTCTTGAAGATGCCCTCCATGGTGGAGAGTTGAGCCCATGATGGAGCTGGCTAAGCCTCTTCTGATCCTATGCATTGAAGACTACATCAGTCAGTCAGTGGGTGCCATTCCGAATCCGGGATTGGCGGCTATGTACCTCCATCTTCTTTGAACTTGCGCTCTTTTTCTGGCATCAGCATAACTCAACCCAGTCCATTGCCTCATATTATCATACCAAGTGGTTCGCTGTCTTTCTCTTTCCCTCCTTCCTTCTATCATCCCTTCCAATAATAATTTCTGCAGCCCACCACCTTTTAACAAGTGCCTGGCATATTCCAGCTCCCTTTTCTGCACATTCTTCAGCAACTCCTTTTCTCTCCTTGCGCTCTTCAACACTTCCATATTATTGATCTTCATCACCCATCTAATTTTCTGCATTCTCCTTAAACACCACATTTTAAATGCCTCCAATCGTCGTTGCGCTTCCTTGCATAAGGTCCACAATTCGACACCATACAACAGACTGCTCCAGGCGTAGCATTTCCAATTTCTATAACGCAGCCCAAAGTCCAACCTCTTGCCAACCTCTTGCCACACAACACGTCACTCAGGCTCCAGAACGTTGATCTTACAATCTCAATTCTTCGTCTAATTTCTGTATCACATTTCCCATCCTCTGTGATCATCTGTCCCAAGTACACAAACTTCTTGACTTGCTCTATGCCTACACCGTTACTTTTGATACTGATTTTGGGGACTTCTTTCCTCCGTGATACTGCCATCATCTTCGTCCTTGCAGCATTTATTATGCAACCAGTCAGAATGCTCTCCATAGTATAATCTGTAGAAATTTGCTGGAGTTTTTGGTGTCACACCAAATCTCCTCAAACTCCTGATGAAGTAGATTCACCAGGATGTCTTCATTGTAACTGCATGAAAATGTTGGGCTCAGGATAGTTCCTCTGAGATGTTGGCACTCAGGAAATTGAAGCTGTTCACTGAGAGTCGTCTGATAGTATAAATGCATCAAACCTAAAATTGAAACCTCACCATTTTTTGTAGCCAGTAGCAAGACCTATGGTTGCTATAACTTCCATACCAAATGTCTTCTAGGTAAATTACACTTAGGAGTTGTTTCAGGAGCAGGTGAAGGACATTCTTTGTTTGGTTCTCATAGTGTTTATCTCATCTTTTGTGGGCTACTTGCAAAAAGCAAATAGCAGGAGCAGAGCTGTTAATAGAACTTCTTGATATCAAAGGCACTAATTGTCAGTTAACAGCAATATCTGACAAAACAATGCATCAAAGTTATATTGACTTGATTCCCTACACTTTATACACTGCATTTCTCTGGTATGTTGTTATGTCCTGTGACCATTTTGCTGCTGATACTGCTAATGTTGTTGTAGGCTAAACACATTGCCATTGTATTTATTGTAGTTATATGAGAGGTTCTTCCTCAAGATTGATTGAAGAGATAGTTGAAAAGTTTTGTCAAATATTATATATACATTAATGTCTGGTCTGTCCATTTAGATTATGAGAACACTCAGTCCTCTTTTATTGTCCTTTAGAAATGCATACATGCATTAAGAAATGATACAATGTTTCTCCGGAGTGATATCATAGAAAACAGGACAAACCAAAGACTGACACTGACAGAACCACATAATTATAACATATAGTTACAGCAGTGCAAAGCAATACCATAATTTGATGAAGAACAAACCATGGGCACAGTAAATAAAGTCTCAAAAGTCCCCGAGTCGATCGACTCCCGAGTCCCTGATAGCAGGCAGCAAAAGGGAGAAACTCCCTGCCATAAACCTCCAGGCACCGTCAACTTGCCGATGCCTTGGAAGCAGCTGACCACAGCCGACACTAAGTCCATCCGTCTGAAAACTTCGAGCTTCCGACCAACCTCTCCAATACAGCCTCCCGAAAGCCATCCTCTGCCGAGCACCTTCAACCTCACCCCGGCAGCTGAAACACGCAAAGCCAAGGATGCCTGGGCCTTCTGCTCCAGAGATTCCGGTTACCACACAGTAACAGTAGCAGTGAAGCAGGCATTTCAGAAGTTTTCCAGGTGTTCCTCCGTACTCTCACGTCCGTCTCCATCAAATCGGAATTGTGCATGGTCCCCTACTTGACAGATAACAGACATCACCACCGAAGTGGCCGCGCGCGCTGCCGTCACGCCACCATCTTCTCCTCCTCCGCTCCGCTTTCATTTTATGAGTTTTCCTCCAGTGCTAGTTCCAATGGTTATGCAACATAGCTGATCCAAAAATCTAAGATGGACTTTACGCTGCAGGTATATACAAGATGCTGCATCTCCTTAAACCCACAGCTCCATGTGAGGCTTGAGTTAAATATGTTATCCATGACACAGGACACATAAGGATATGTTTTGCAGCTGAACAACGTCTGCGAGCAAACAATGATAGTGGGTGTCATAGTTCTGCTTAGTTTCAGGGTACTGGTTAAAATGTTGCTATTGTATATTTTAGCCTATTTCAGTGATTAATTAGATTCTGTAACTGTGTAGGGTAATACCCACCAAGACAGAAATGAAGCTTTTGCTTTACCTGACATTACTTTTGGTTACTCTAGACCCCTGAGTCAAACTCTCCTGAACAAACTAGACTTTTAAGCATATCACTAGACTATCACTGTTATTTGGCTAAATTAGTTACTGTCTTTAATAATAACTATAGATCATTCCTCAGGGCACAATATCATCCATATTAACCTGATGCTTCAGGGCTCTTATTTTGGCCTTCTTGGTGCCAATGGAAAATTGCACTCAGGTAGAAGATAATATGGTCCAAAAATGCAATAAAGTTGTGTCCATGGATTGGCAATGTAATTAACACTCAATTGTCCATTGTGGCTAATGTAGAACTCACATTTATTACATGGAGAAAAGGCTCCGTCTACCAAAGGCAGAAAAACTGGATGCCTTGAAACTGCTGGTATGAAAGAGGCGGATCCTCCTGGATGAGCTTCTCTTAAGTGGACTGGAAGAAAACACTATGTGTGCCAATACTTCAAAGAGCCACAGAGTTCTCCCCGACATCGTGAGGAGCATTTAACCCCTGTTGATGCACTGAAATAGCTGAACGATCATCAAGCTGAAATGTTAAACACAAGAGATTCTGAAGATGCTGGAAATCCAGAGAAACACATTGAAAATGCTGGAGGAACTCAGCAGATCAGACAGCATCTATGGAGAGGAAAAAACATGAAGAAACTCAGTCAGTAACGGCTATGGAGTAGAATAACCAAACGATGTTTTGGGCCAAGGCTCTTTAGCAGGACTGGAAAGGAAGGAGGAAGAAGTCAGAATAAGACGGCGGGGAGGAGAAGAAGTACAGTTGCCAGATGAAGGCGTAGCCCAGGAAGATGCAAGGTATATGGATGGGAGGGGGGTGCGGAGAGGATGTAGTGAGAAGCCGGGAAGTGATAGGCTGGAGAGACAAAGAGCTGAAGAAGAAGAAATGATAAACACAAGAGATTCTGCAGATGCTTGAAATCGAGAGCAACACACACAAACTGCTGGAGGAACTCAGCAGGTCAAGCAGCATCTATGGAAATGAATAACAGTCGATGTTTTGGGCTGAGACCTTTACTTCAGGACTGACCTGCTGTGTTCCTCCAGCATTTTGTGTGTGTAGCTCTGAAGAAGAAGGAACCTGATAGGAGAGGAGAATAGACCATGGGGGAGGTGGGCTCCGGAAGGAGGTGATGGGCAGGTGAGGAGAAGAGAAGGGGTAAGAGGGGAGCCAGAATGGGAAACAGAAAAAGAGAGTGGTAGAGTGGGGAGAAATCAACATTCACGCCATCAGGTTGGAGGCTACCCAGCTGGAATGTGAGGTGTTGCTCTTTCAACCTGAGAGTGGCCTCATCATGATAGTAGAGGAGGACATTTTGGAATTGGAAGTAGAATTAAAATAGGTGGCTTTAAGGAAATTCCACCTTTTGTGTTGGACAGAGAGGAGGTGCTTTACAAGCAGTCCCCCAAATCTACGTTGTGTCTCCCTAATGTAGAAGAGGCTGCACAGGGAGCACTTGATATAGAAGATGACCTTGATAGACCCACAGGTGAGAAATCGCGTCACCTAGAAGGACTGTTTGGGGTTAACGCTATTAAAATGTTAACTCTGCTTCTCTACTGCTGTCTGATCATCTGATTGTTTTCTGTTCTGTGTTAGGTTACCAGCACATGGAGTAATTTGCTTTTGGATGTTCATTAGGAAAGATTATCTGCTCATTATCACTTTACTACTTTGTAAGACCCTGTAGAGTGAAAATTCATTGCCTATTTCCTAAATTATATCTGTGATTGCACCTTGAAGGCATCAAATATGTAGTGATGTGTTTTCAGTTGTAAAAGCTACACTATACACTCAGTGGCCACTTTATAAGGTACAACTGTACACCTGCTCGATAATGCAAATATCTGAGCAGCCAATCATATGGCAGAAACTCAATAAAAAAAAGCATGCAGGCATAGTCAAGAGGTTCAGTTGTTGTTCAGACCAAACATCAGAATGGGAAAGAAATGTGATGTAAGTTACTTTGATCGTGGAATGATTGTTGATGTCAGATGGGTTGATTTGAGTATCGCAGAAACTGCTGATATCCTGGTATTCTCACACACAGCATTCTCTAGAGTTTACAGAGAATAGTGTGAAAAACAAAAAAAAAACACTCAGTAAGTGGCAGTTCTGTGGGCAAAAATACCTTGTAAATGAAAGCGGTCATGGGAAAATAGCCAGACTGTTTCAAGCTCACAGGAATGTATTAGAATCTCAAATGACCACGCGTTACAACAGAAGAACATCTCTGAATGCACAATGCATTGAACCTTGAAGTGAATGGGCTGCAGAAACAGACGGCTGTCAACTAATTGGTCGTTATAAATTGTCCCATGATGAGGCGAGGATTAATTCAGGGGATCGCTGAGTGGTGTGGCTCAAAGCGCCGGAAGGGCCCATTCCATGCTGAATTTCAATAAATAAATAAATAACTCAGTGATGAGAGAAAAATATTGTATCTATATGTTTGAATCTCAATTTTCCGAGATACTGTGCAGTATTTCCTCCATATCACTGCTCTTACATGTCTCTTTGTATTCTTCATCTCTCACGCTCTCTCTCTCTTTTCTTATTACCCGATATCAATAAATTGTTTATAAATCTCTTTCAGGAAGACAATTGATGTCATCTTGTCAGAGGTACTCTCTTTGTCCTTTCCATATCTCCACCACACTCTCTGTAGCCTAGAACTAACATGTTTGCACATTTTTTCCAGTTCTGTTGAAGACACTTAGATCTGAAAAAATATCACTGTTTTGTTTTCCGTAGACACCGTCTGTCCTGCTGAGTGTTTCCAGCATTTTTTGATTTATTTTCACTGTTTTTGTAAGTCTTTTGCTTCCTACGCAATACTGAAGTCTATTGTAATCTCCTCTTGCCTATCAATTGCTGCCCTCATCCTTCAGAAACATAGACCTAATACTTTTCCCCCTTAGCAATCTCCCATGCTTTAGCAAGATCCAACTTTCTTCCCAATTACCTCCCAACTGGCGTCCATCCCGTTCCTCCGAATATCTGACCAGCTACAGTCAATGAAGAGCCTGCAGTTGAAATAAACCTTGCAAACCAGTCAGCAGCTAAAGTACCACGATTAATAATTTGAGCCTAAGATCTGATACTGTTCCCAGCTGAATTATCAGATGTGAACGCCATTTGTTTCTCTGCTATTTGCAGTTCATGGAAGTTATAGGGCCATGAAGGAAGTGATTCTCAATTTGTTAGTGTAAATCGGCCAGAGGAGACATAGCAGTGCGCCGCATGTGCGCAGCCCTCCGGTGAAAATGATATCGTATCCGTTAAATAGGGGCCGTGGACAATTCTGATTTGATGGAGGCAGACGTGAAAGCACAGAGGAACATCTAGAGAAATTCCTGAGAGGCAAATTCGCTGCTGTTGTTACTGCATGATCGAGAATCTTCCGGAGGGAAGGCCTCAAAATCCCCGGCTTTGGCTGCTGTTGGCGACCGAGATTGAGGTCGAATTGTTTGGATAGAGATGGTGCTCGGTACTCGGTGTCGGAGAGCTGATCAGAGGCTCAAAGTTTTCAGACGACTTAGAGTCGGACTGTGGTCGGGCATGGCAGGGAGAGTTTTTCTTCCTTCTCCCGTCTGCGTGAGATGTGGGACATTTGAGAGACTTTGAACATTTCACTGTGCTCATTGACTGTTCTTCATCAAGTTATGGTGTTGTTGCACTGTTGTAACTATATGTTATAATTATGTGTTTTTTTTAGTTTTTTCAGTCTTGGTCTGTCCTGTGTTTTGTGATATCACGCCGGAGGAAATATTGTATCATTTCTTAATGCATGCATTACTAAATGACAATAAAAGAGGACTGCGTGTCTTCATAATCTAAATGTTGCTTATTCTATGAATAGACAGCAATCAAATGTCTGAACGATACACAATAATATACATTCAGTGGCCACTTTATTAGGGACAAATGTGCACCTGCTCATAAATGCAAATATCTAATCAGCCAACCATCTAGCAGCAACTCAATGCATAAGAGTGTAAAGACATCCACAATGGATTCAGTTTTTGTTCAGACCAAACATCAGAATGGGAAGGAAAGTGACTTTGACTGTGGAATGATTGCTGGTGCCAGACAGGGTAGTTTGAGTATCTCAGAAACTGCTGATCTCCTGAGATTTTCACACACAACTGTCCCTAACTTTTACAAAGAGTGGTGTGAAAAACAGAAAAACATGCAGTGAGTGGTGGTGCTGTGGGTGAAAAGGTCTTATTAATGAGAGAGGCTAGCGAAGACGGCTAGACTGGTTCAATCTGACAGGAAGACAACAGTAACTCACATAACCATGCATTACAACATTGATGTGCCAAAGAGCATCTCTGTATGCACACCACATTGAACCTTAAAATGGATGAGCTACAGGAGGTACCAAATAAAGTGGCAACTGAGTGTATATTGAATACTCATACACTACCTTTGGGAAATAATTTTAAAAGATTAACTTTAGCCTCTCAATATTACCAATATGTATATAATAAACATCTTAGTCAGAGTTCTGCTTATTTTATTTTTATTGAGAGTATTACTTAATGTGAGATTTTTTAAAAATATATTTTCATTCAAACAATCAAAGGGTGTGGGCTTAATAGGGTAAATCAGCACTTAATTGCCTATCTATAGTTGCCCTTGAAATTATGATGGTGAGCAATCTTCTTGATCTACTGCAGTCCTCGAGGCGTGGCTATAATTGTAACACTATCAGCGGGATTGTTCCAGGATTTTGACACAGGAATGGTGAAGGAATGGTGATATATTTCCAAATAAAGCATATACTATCAGGTGTGATTTTTTTAAAAAAAGGTAATTAGAACTAACCATTTAGAGATTGCATTAGTTGTAATTGATTTCCCTGTTGCAGACTGTCAGGTCTTTTGCATCTCAGTTGCTATTAGTCATAAACCACTCAGATTTTATACGATTTATTATTTATTAATAAATTATTTTTTTTAAAATCACTAACCTACTTATAAATTCATGACAGGATTCTCATGGCAACATTGGTTTAGTATGATTCATCATAACATTGACATTGAATACAAATTATTATTCCCATAATTGCTGAGTAGTTGTTTGCATAATAAACATATTATCATTAATTACAATATGTTAGAATATTGTTCTGGATGCAAAATTAACAGAGGTTTATAAATGAAATGATTTTATAGTGGAATTAATCTGCACCTGTAGACATCTGCAAGGCAATTCAGTTTCTAAAGGTTTTTATTCATGAAAACAGAATCCAGTATAAAAAAGACTAATTCTTATGACAGAATAATTCCAGACTCTGTATTGTAGGAACATGCAGATAAAGAAGGAGGCACAATGCACAAGTTTTTAATCTGCAAATACAAAGAACAAGAATGGAGGAGAATAAAAGCACAGGGTTGGGAAGTGATGTAAACAAAAATGATTTAAACATTAATAATGATTATGTGAAGTTTAACAACTCTGAAAGATTGAAAAATGAATTCATATTGGATTACTCAAAGATTACAATTTAAGCAAAAACACAACTACTTTATGATTTGCTTTTTTTAAAATTAAAGAATGGTGCATAGCCTATCTTTAAAGAGGTAAATGTTAAAACAGGTTAGCATACACTTTATTAGTGCACCTGTGGCCAATTTATTAGTACACCTGCTCTTTATTGCAAATATCTAATCAGCCCATCCTATGGCTGCAACTCAATGCATGTAAGGATGCAGTCATGATCAAGATGTTCAGTTGATGTTAAGAGCAAACCTCAGAATGGGAAGAAATGTGATGTCAGTGACTTTGACCACGGAATGATTCTTGGTGCCAGATGGGGGTGATCTGAGTATCTCAGAAACTGCTGAACTACTGGGATTTTCACAGACCACAGTCTCTAGAGTTTACAGGGTACAATGCGATAAACAAAAATCCTCCAGTGAACAACAGGTTTGTGGGCAAAAATGTCTTGTTAGTGAGAGAGATCAGAGAATGGCCAGACTAGTTCAAACTGACAGGAAGACAAACAGTACCTCAAATAACCACGTTTTACAATGGTGGTTTGCAAAAGAACATCTCTGAATGTACGACACATCAAACCTTGAAATGGATCTGCTGCGGCAGCAGGAAACCACAAATGTAAACTTCACTCGATACAGGAGGTACCTAATAAAGTGGCTACTGAATATACAATGAAATAGCATTTTTTATACATTTAATTTGATTTTTAATATATTAGTCATATTTTTTCTTGAAAAAAATGAGATTTATAATATATAGTGCACTGACTGCAAAGTCAGAGGAAGCATATTCAATAGTACCTAATAAAAATAAATCATGAGGAAGAGCAGAAAATGGGATGATTTAAATAACTCTTTTAAAGAGCTGGAATGGGCATGATAGACTGATCGATCTGATTCTGTGATCTAAGATCCTGCATTTCGAGAATGTGCTGTCCATGTTTCGTGGATGGCACACACTAACTATGAACACTTCCTGAGTTTTGTCCAAGTCACAATTCAGCCAGTTCTGGGAACTTATGAAAAACTACAACTGACTTCTGGTCTCAAATAATCGACTGGTATTTGGGGAGAACTTTATAACAGGAGGGATGTTGCAGGGCAATGTTTCAAGATCTTCCAAAAAGTGCTGATAGGATTTATTTTGACAACAGCAGAAAAAAAATAAACTAAGGTATTTCATTGATGACAGTAAGAAGTCTTTTACTTCTAAGTCATCTTTAAGGTAAGTAAAAAAGAATTTTAGATGCTTGTCACAGAGCTGCATAGTAAGATCACAAGGTTCTGATTTAAACATATGTTTCTAGAACTCTGCCCTCCTCCAGTGAATATTATAACATTGATGAACAGTTAGCCAGATTTGATCTGCAAGGTGCAAAAAGAGAAGATTAAAGCTTGGGATCTGGCAGCCTACAGAGGGAGAATGTTGGAGAAGCATCAGGCAGCTTGGGAAGATTAGATACTATATTGCTGAGAGAAGTCCACCAGAGCTGAAATATCAAACCTGCTGTCAAGGAATAAAGCCAGTTTGATTTTGCCTTCTAACACACAAGGGGAAGATGGTAAATTCATAAAAATCTACATTTTTAAAGTTGCCAGGTTATTGGATAATGCTTTCTTTCTGAGGTAAAGACAACAGCTGTGACCAAATCCTAACATATGCTAAATTAAGAAGGACACTTTCATATAATAAGTTGTTTAGTTTGAATGCTCCAGTGGTGAAATAGTTTGAGAGTAATATTTACCCCAGGGCTTCCTATATTTATGGGTCTCAGAGCTCAAAGCTGTAACAATTACCAGTGAACATTTTTAGGCTGACCTTGAAGTTTAAATTACACTGAGAATTGCATTATGTTCAAGTGAGGTTTCCAATGTGTGATATTACATTGAGTGATATTACAAGAACATTAGAAATAATAAGGGCGAACATTTAAATTCCTGATGTATCAGATTGCAGCATAACAGCATTCAGTCTTCATGAGTCCACACGACAAATTTGGAATGCATTCAATTAGGGGCTGAAATGTTGCAATTTACATTCATATCACATGAACTCCAGGCAATGACCATGTAAAAACAAAAAACGCTGAAACACTAGGAAAGTTAGATAGTATCTGTGAAGAGAGAAGTACAGGTAATGATTCAGGTCAAAGGCCCTTTTCTAGAGTGGAAGAACTAACCATCTATTTTTAAAATTATTTGCTATGGAGTTATCCCCAACCATCATCTTCCTTGGCATTATCGTGAACCAGCAACTGGACTACCTTCATAAAACTGTGGCTGTAAGATTCAGTCAGTCACTGGCTGTCTTATGGCAAATTACCTCCTGACACCTCAAACACTTTACACAATAAATACTGCACATACAGTGTGCCTGGATGTGTTCCAACAAAGCAGCGTGGTGGTGTAAGACCATAAGACCATAAGACAAAGGAACAGAAGTTGGCCATTCAGCCCATCCAGTCTGCTCCGCCATTTTACCATGAGCTGATCCATTCTCCCATTTAGTCCCACTCCCCCGCCTTCTCACCATAACCTTTGATGCCCTGGTTACTCAGATACCTATCAATCTCTGCCTTAAATACACCCAATGACTTGGCTTCCACTGCCGCCCATGGCAACAAATTCCATAGATTCACCACCCTCTGGCTAAAAAAATTTCTTCGCATTTCTGTTCTGAATGGGCACCTTTCAATCCTTAAGTCATGCCCTCTCGTACTAGACTCTCCCATCATGGGAAACAACTTTGCCACATCCACTCTGTCCATGCCTTTCAACATTCAAAGTGTTTCTGTGAGGTCCCCCCTCATTCTTCTAAACTCCAAGGAATACAGTCCAAGAGCGGACAAACGTTCCTCATATGCTAACCCTATCATTCCTGGAATCATTCTAGTGAATCTTCTCTGTACCCTCTCCAATGTCAGCACATCCTTTCTTAAATAAGGAGCACAAAACTGCCCACAGTACTCCAAGTGAGGTCTTACCAGCGCCTTATAGAGCCTCAACATCACATCCCTGCTGCTGTACTCTATTCCTCTGGAAATGAATGCCAACATTGCATTCGCCTTCTTCACCACCGACTCAACCTGGAGGTTAACCTTAAAGGTATCCTGCACGAGGACTCCCAGGTCCCATTGCATCTCAGAACTTTGAATTCTCTCCCCATCTAAATAATAGTCTGCCTGTTTATTTCTTCTGCCAAAGTGCATAACCATACACTTTCCAACATTGTATTTCATTTGCCACTTCTTTGCCCATTCTTCCAATCTATCCAAGTCTCTCTGCAGACTCTCTGTTTCCTCAGCACTACCGGCCCCTCCACCTATCTTTGTATCATCAGCAAACTTAGCCACAAAGCCATCTATTCCATAATCCAAATTGTTGATGTACAACATAAAAAGAAGCGGCCCCAACACGGACCCCTGTGGAATACCACTGGTAACTGGCAACCAACCAGAATAGGATCCTTTATTCCCACTCTCTGTTTCCTGCCAATCAGCCAATGCCCTATCCACATATGTAACTTTTCCGTAATTCCATAGGCTCTTATCTTGTTAAGTAGACTCATGTGTGGCACCTTGTCAAAGGCCTTCTGAAAATCCAAATTTACAACATCCACTGCATTTCCCTTGTCTAGCCTACTTGTAATTTCCTCAGAAAATTGTAATAGGTTTGTCAGGCAGGATTTTCCTTTAAGGAATCCATGCTGAGTTCTGTCTATCTTGTCATATGCCTCCAGGTACTCTGTAACCTCATCCTTGACAATCGACTCCAACAACTTCCCAACCACCGATGTCAAGCTAACAGGTCTATAATTTCCTTTTTGCTTCCTTGCCCCCTTCTTAAATAGTGGAGTGATATTTGCAATCCTCCAGTCCTCCGGAACCATGCCAGAATCTATCGACTTTTGAAAGATCATTGCTAACGCCTCCACAATCTCCACAGCTACTTCCTTCAGAACGCAAGGGTGCATTCCATCTGGTCCGGGAGATTTATCTACCCTTTGACTATTCAGCTTCCTGAGTACTTTCTCTGTCGTAATTGTGACTGTGCACACTTCTCTTCCCTGCCACCCTTGAGTGTCCAGTATACTACTGATGTCTTCCTCAGTGAAGACTGATGCAAAATACTCGTTCAGTTCCTCTGCCATCTCCTTATCTCCCATTACAATTTCTCCCGTATCATTTTCTATCAGTCCTATATCTACTCTCACCTGTTTTTTACTCTTTATATATTTGAAAAAGCTTTTAGTATCCTCTTTGATATTATTTGCTAGCTTCCTTTCATAGTTCATCTTTTCCCTCATAATGACCTTCTTAGTTTCTTTTTGTAAGCTTTTAAAAACTCCCAATTCTCTGTCTTCCTACTAATCTTTGCTTCCTTGTATGCCCTCTCCTTTGCTTTGGCTTTGACTTCTCTTGTCAGCCACGGTTGCATCCTTTTTCCATTTGAAAATGTCGTCTTTTTTGGAATATATCTGTCTTGCACCTTCCTCACTTCTCGCATAAACTCCAACCACTGTTTTTCTGCCGTCCTTCCCGCTAGTGTCCCTTTCCAGTCAACTTTGGCCAGTTCCTCTCTCATGCCACTGTAATTTCCTTTACTCCACGGGAATACCAACACATCGTAGTTCAGCTTCTCTTTTTCAAATTTCACAGTGAACTCAATCGTGTTATGATCACTGCCTCCAAAGGGTTCCTTCACCTCAATCTCTCTAATCATCTCCGGTTCATTACACAATACCCAATCCAGTACAGCCGATCCCCTAGTGGACTCAACAACAAGCTGTTCTAAAAAGCCATCTCACAGGCTTTCTACAAATTCTCTCTCTTGAGATCCAGTGCCGACCTGATTTTCCCAATCCATTCGCATGTTAAAATCCCCCACAATTATCATAACACTGCCCTTCTGACGAGCCTTTTCTATTTCCTGTTGTAATTTGTAGTCCACATCACTGCAGCTGTTTGGAGGCCTATAAATAACTGCCATCAGGGTCCTTTTACCCCTGCGATTTCTTAGCTCAACCCACGAAGATTCTGCACCTTCTGATCCTATGTCACCTCTTTCTAATGATTTGATATCATTTCGTACCAATAAAGCCATGCCTCCCCCTCTGCCTACCTTCCTATCCTTCCGATACACCGTGTATCCTTGGACATTCAGCTCCCAGAGACATGCATCCTTTAGCCACGTCTCAGTGATGGCCACAATATCATACCTGCCAATCTGTAGCTGTACGACAAGATCATTCACCTTATTCCTTATGCTGCGTGCATTTAAGTATAACACCTTAAGACCAGTATTTGGTACTTTTCACTTTGATTGCACTGTAACTTTATTGCACTGCAACTCATCCCAATGGCTGCATATTTGCCCCATCACCTGCCTGTCTTTCCTGACACCTTTACTGCTCACTATCTTAGATTTATTTCTGCTTTCCCCTTCCTCCACTTTATCATTCTGGTTCCCACCCCTTGCCGAATTAGTTTAAACCCTCCCTAACAGCTCTATTAAACTTTCCTGCCAGGATATTGGTCCCCTTCGGGTTCAGGTGTAACCTGTCCTTTTTGACCAGGTCGTACTTCCCCCAGAAGAGATCCTAATTAACCAAGAATCTGAAGCCCTGCCCCCTGCACCAGTCTCTCAGCCATGCATTTATCTGCCTGATCCTATTATGCTTGCCCTCGCTAGCACGTGGCACAGATAGCAATCCCGAGATTACTACCCTGGAGGTCCTGCTTCTCAGCTTCCTTCCTAACTCCTGGAAATCTCTCTCCAGGACCTCCTCCTTTGTCCTATCTATGTCATTGGTACCAACATGTACTAAGACAGCTGGCTGCTCACCCTCTCCCTTCAGAATATTCTGGACCCGATCTGAGACATCCCATACCCTGGCACCTGGGAGGCAACACACCATATGGGTATCTCTATCAGGCTCACAGAACCTTCCGCCTGTTCCCCTGACTATGGAATCCCCTATGACTACCGCATTCCTCTTCTCCCTCCTTCCCTCCTGCACAACAGCGCCAGGCTCAGTGCCAGAGACCCGGTCACCGTGGGCGTCCCCTGTCAGGTCATCCCCCTCAACAGCATCCAGAACGAGATACTTGTTGCTGAGGGGGACAGCCACAGGGGTGCTCTCCACTATCCGGGCATTTTCCTTCCCTCTCTTGACAGTGACCCAGTTTTCTGACCCCTGTAGCTTAGGGACGACTACCTCCCTGTAGCTCCTGTCTATCACCTCTTCACTTTCTCTGATAAGCAGTAAGTCGTCAAGCTGCAGCTCCAGATCCCTAACACGGTCTCTGAGGAGCTGCATCTCGGTGCACCTGGTGCAGATGTGGCCATCAGGGAGGCTGGAGGTCTCCCAGGATTCCCACATCTGACACCCTGAACAAAGCACTAACCCTGCAGGCATGCTATCTAATTTTACAGGAATGAAACAGGAAAAATAAGTCTGCTCACCCACTTACCTCAACAAACAGATGTAGAACAGATGTACTGGTTAGCATAGTGCTTTACAGTGCTGGCGGTCTAGGTTCTGTTCCCACCACTGTCTGTAAGGAGTTTGTGCGTTCTCTCTGTGACTGCAGATACTCTGGTTTCCTCTCATATTCTAAAGACATACAGGTTAGTAGGTTAATTGATCACATGTGTGTAATTGGGCAGCATGTTCTTGCTGGGCAGGAAGGGCCTGAGCAGCACTATATCTCTAAGTAAATAAAATAACACATAAAAACTTGGATGCCAACCAAGGTAGATCAGCCTGCTTCATTGGCTCCGCATCCTCCATTCATTGCCTCTATTACTCTCCTTAGTGGTGGCAGGATGAAGGATGAACTGAACTTCAAATATTCTCGTGGTTTCTCCCAAGCCCTGACCTCTTTACACCAAAATGTACAGGGAAGTGGGTGCATGGGAGCCCGACAACTGCTGCTTCCCCTCCAACTCACACACTGACACACTGTTCTTTTCAATCTGGCCCGGTGCTTAAATTGGCCAAATATCGATTTGTTCCTAATGCTTGGGTCTGGGTCCTGCTACCTTGAGTCTGCCTCACCTCGGCTCGGATCTGCCTCTTCGAATCGGCTCCCAGTCCACTCCAGTAATAGCCGGACATTAGCTCATTCTCACTCTCAGCCCCAGGCTCAACGGCCTTGATTCAGCCCGTATACACCACGATGCAACTGTCCTGCACCTTCGAAACTTCAGTTCACACTGCAAAATTGACAGGTCAAGCAGGCAGTTCAAAAGCTCAACTTCAAAGGGGCAGTTACAGGCTATTGATTACACCGGGAATTATCCAGAAAAAGTGGGATTAATGGAGTAGTTAGTAGTTTCCTTTGTTTCCAGTAAAGCATCTTTGTGTTTCACCAGTGCCCTCTTTAATTGGAACAGTAAGTACAAAGAAACACAAAGGAATCACTAAAAAACTGCACAGAACAAAATGGACAAACAATGAATATGCAAAAGATGACAAACTGTTCAAATACAAAAAGAAAAAAAACAAATAAAAAAGCAATAAATATCGAGGACGTCAGATGAAAAGTCCTTGAAAGTGAGTCTATAGGTTATGGAAACAGTTCAGTGATGGGGAAAGTGAAGTGAGTGAAGTTATCCCCTTTGGTTCCAGAGCCTGATTGTTGGTGGGTAGTAACTGTTCTTGAACCTGGTGGTACAAGTGTCAAGGCTCTTGTACCTTCTACTGATGACAGCAGCGAGAAGAAGGCATGGCCTGGATGCTGGGGGTCCTAGATGATGGATGCTGCTTCCCTGTAACAGAGCTCAATGTAGGTGTGCTCAATGGTGGGAAGGCTTTAACCATGATGGGCAGTATCCACTACTTTTTATAGGATTTTCTGTACAAGATCATCGGTGTTTCCATACCAGGACATGATGCAAACAGTCAATATACTCTCCACCACACATCTACAGAAGTTTGTCAAACTTTCTATGCAAACTTCTGAAAAAGGAGTGCTGCTGTGATGCTTGTAATGGCACTTATGTGCTGGACCCAGGACAGATCATCTGAAATGATAACACTAAGGAATTAAAAGTTGCTGACCCTCTCCACCTCTGATCTTCTGATGAGGATTGGCTCATGGACCTTTGGTTTCCTCCTCCTGAAGTCAATAATCAGCTCCTTGGACTTGCTGATATTGAGTGAGAGGTTGTTGTTGTGGCACCACTCAGCCAGATTTACAGTCTCCCTTTCTATATGCTGATTTATTGCCACCTTTGATTTGACTAACAACAGTGCTGTCACCGGCAAACTTAGCTCAAGTTTAATTATCATTCAACAATACATGAATACCCATTAATACTGCCAAATGAAACAGCATTACAGCCATAATATGGCATTGGAGCGAGTAGAGTAAGAAGCTAAGCACACAGCCTTGTGGTGCACCTGTGCTGATGGTGATTGTGGAGGAGATGTTGTCGCCAATCCGAAATGACTGGGGTTTGCAAGCGCGGAAATCGAGGAGCTAGTTGCCCAAGGATGTATGGAGACCTAGACCTTGGAGTTTCTTGATTAGTTTTGAGGAGCTGAATGTCAAGCTGTAGTCAATGAAGAACATCCTAATGTATGTATTTCCATTGTCCAGATATTCCAGAGTTGAGTGAAGAGCCAATGGCATCTATTGTGACGGTAGGCAGACTGGAGTGAATCCAAGTAATTTCTCAGGCAGAAGTTAATATGCTATGAATCTCTCAAAGCCCTTCATCACAGTTGATGTCAGTGCTACTGGATGATAGCCATTGAAGTACCAGTTTAACCGAAGCCTGCTTGAAGCAAGTGGGTACCTCAGGTTGCCAAAGCGAGTAGTTAAAGATATCAGTTAACGATACTCCAGACAATTGATCAGCACAGATCCTTTGTACTCAGCCAAGTATGCCATCTGAGCCAGGTGCTTTCCGTGGACTCACCCCACTGAAGGCTGCTGTTATGTTGGCCTCAGAGACTGAAATCACAGGATCATCGGAGACTATGGGAGTTCATGAAGGTGCCACCATGTTTTGACGGTCAAAACAAGCAGAAAAGGCATTGAGCCCATCTGGGAGTGAAACCTTGTTGTCACCTATGTCACTTGTTTTCACTTTGTAGAAGGTGATACTGGTCTTTACCCAGAGCCAATATCTCATAAATGTGCTTAAAAACAGTCTTTTGCTGAAGCGAAGCAATAGACAATGACTGGTTACTTTGTTCAAGAGAGGAGTATATTGTGTTTGGTGAACCTTTCCGGTTACCCATTATGCATGGAAACATAGTGGCATGAAATAGTGGCAAACTAGTATAAAGCTGCTGCCTCTAGACACCAAGGTTCAGTCCTGACCTTCAGTCTTGTCTTTGTGGAGTACGCATGTACTCCCTGTGATCTTGTAACTTTCTCCAGGTTTCACCTTCCTTAATGTGGTTTCCTCGCACTGCATACACAGGGCTCCTAGTACTATTAAAGATCCCACCCATCCACTCAGCATCCTCTTTGACTTTCTATCATCAGACAAGAGACTACGACGCATAAGAACAAGAACAGTCAGGCTGAAAAACAATTTCTTCCTCCAGACCATTAGGCTTCTGAACTCCTGGCCACATCCTATTCAAAGTGCAACTGGTTAATCTGTTCCATACCTGACAATATTTAATATTAATTCAATGTAGTTTGCTATCTCTGTGTGATTCATTTATAGATTTTATCCTTACCTTCATAAGTTATTGTGTGTTATGTGTACTACTGTGCTTTACACCCTGGTTCAAAGAAATGTTGTCTGATTTCTAGATACATTATAGGTTATATACGTCATATATACATGTATATAGTTAAATGACAATAAACCTGACTTGCTTGACAAAAATGTGCATGTTCCTAGAATAATCAGCCATTTTGTAAATTGTCCATGGGGCGTATCTGAAGGGGTAATTGATGGGAATACGGAGAGAATAAAATATGATTTGTAAATGATGACTTTAAATGGTAATTGTTTATTATTGTCATGCATAGCAAGATACAGTGAGATGCTCTTGTTTGCATGCTGTCAAATGCATTATTCCACACATAAGTACATCAAGTTGAATGAAAGGAAAGGAAAAAAAAAGCAAAGCAGAATATAGTGTGACAGAAAATGCAGTGCAAGGGACATGAAGTAGATTAAGAGATCAAGAGATCATCGTTCACATATAAAGAGGTCTGTTTAAGAGGCTGATACTGTAGATTAGAAGCTGTCTTTGAAACTGATGGTACAAATTCTCAAGATTTTGTATCTTAATGGTCATCATGGACTTGTAGGCTAAAGGGCTTGTTGCTGTACTTGTGACTCTGTGAACTGCAGAGTTATATTGTGAGAAGAGTGGAAAATGCTAGCAGGAAATAAAGTTAATTAGACAATGGCCTTGCAGTTTCATGATGCTCATTGGTAGAATAAAGCAAGAAGTGAGAAAAATGAAACAGGTCAAATTTGAAATCAGATGTATTATTATTATCACTGTCATAAATGTTGAGAAGTTTGCTATTTTCCAGCAGCTCTGTGAAAAGATATAGAAATCAAAGTTCAGAAAGCTCAAAGTAAATTTATCATCAAAGTACATATATGTCAGCAAATACAACCTTCAGATTAAGTTACTTGTGGGCGTACACAGTAAATCCAAGACACAATAAAACTAATGAAAATCTGTTCACAACAGGATGGACCAAAAAACAAAGAGCAAAGGACAACAAATGGTGCAAATACAAAAGAGAAAAAAAACAATAATACAAAGCAATTAAGACCATAAAGATAAAGGAGCAGGAATAGGTCATTTGGCCCATCGAGTCTGCTCCGCCATTTCATCATGGCTGATCTAATTTTCCTCTTAGCCGCAATCTCATGCCTTCTCTCCATATCCCTTCGTGACCTAACCAGTCAAAAATCTACCAATCTCTACCTTAAATATACATAAATATTTGACCTTCACAGCTGCCTATGACAAAGAATTCCATAGGTTCACTACTCTCTGGCTAAAGAATTCCTCCTCACCTCTATTCTAAAAGGACACCCCTCTATTGTGCCGCTATTTCCTCTGGTCTAAGACTCTCCATTCATAGGAAACATCCTCTCTACATCTCTTCTATAAAGACCTTTCACGAATTATAGGTTTCAGTGAGGTCACCCCTCATTCTTCTGAATTTTAGTGAATACAGACCCAGAGCTATTAAACACTCTTCATATGACAAGCCATTCAATCTTGGAAACATTTTTGTGAATGTCCTTTGAACCCTCTTCAGTTTCAGCACATTCTTTCTTAGATAAGGGGCACAAAACTGCTCATAATACTGCAAGTGAGGCCTCTCCAGTGCTTTATAAAGTCTCAACATTACATCCTCACTTTTATATTCTAGTCCTCTTGAAATGAATGCTAACATTGTATTTGCCTTCCTCACCACAGACTCCACCTGCAAATTAACCTTTAGGGTATCTGTGTAAGAGACTCACAAGTCCTTTGTGCCTCAGTTTTTTTTGTATTTTCTCTCAATTTAGTAAATAGTCAATCCTTCCATTTTCTACAAAAGTACATTACCATACACTTCCTGACACTGTACACCATCTGCCATTTCATTGCCCATTCTCCTAATCTGTCTAAGTCCTTCTGTAGCCTCTTTACTTCCTCAAAACTACCTGACCCACCACCAATCTTCATATTGTATGCAAACTTTGCAACAAACCCGCCAATTCCATCATCCAATTCAGTGACATATAACATAAAATCAATCGGTCCCAACACAGATCCCTGTGGAACACCACTAGTTACTGGCAGCCACCAGAATAGGATCCCCTTATTTCCACAATTTACTTCCTACCAAATAGTCATTGCTTTATCCGTGCTAGAATCTTTTCTGTAATTCCATGGGCTCACAGCTTGTTAAGCAGCCTCATGTGTGGCACGTTCTCAAAGGCCTTCTGAAAATCCAGATACACAAGGTTAACTGATTCTCCTTTGTTTATCCTGCTTGTTATTTCTTCAAAGAATTCCAATAGAATTGTCAGACAAGATTTTCCCTTGAGGAAACCATACTGACTACAGCCAATTTTATCCTATGCCTCCTAGTATGCTGAAACCTCATCCTTAATAATTGACTCAAGCAACTTCCCAACCACTGAGGTCAGACTAAATGCCTCTAATTTCCTTTCTTCTGCCTCTCTCCCTTCTTGAAGAGTGGAGTGACATTTGCAATTTTCCTGTCTTCTGGAACCATTCCAGAGTCTTGTGATTCCTGAAAGATCATTATAACTGCCTCCAGAATCTCTTTAACCACCTCTTTCAGAACCCTGGCATGTACAGGTGACATCTAACTTCAGTCTATTCAGCTTCCCAATTCAGTCCATTCTAGTTATGGTGAGTTCACATACTTCATGCACCCTGATACCTGGAACATCCATCATACTGCTAGTGTCTTCCAGAGTGAAGACTGATGCAAAATACTTCTTCAGATCACTTGGCATTTTCTAGTCTCCCATTACTACCTTTCCAGCATTGTTTTCCAGAGGTCCAACATCCACTCTCGCCTCTCTTTTACAGGTTAGGTATCTGATGAAACTTTTGGCATCCTCTTTAATATTTTAATATTACTAGCTAGCTTACTTTTGCATTTCAGCTTTACCTTCTTAATTACTTTTTTAGTTGCCTTCTGTTGATTTTCAAAAGTTTCCCAGTTCTCTAATCTCCCACTAATTTTTGCTCTATTATACACTCTCTCTTTGGCTTTCATGTTGGCTTTGAATTCGTTTGTTAGCCACGGTTGTGGCATCTTGCCATTAGACTACTTCTTCCTCTTTGGGATGTATATATCCTGTGCCTTCCGAATTGATTCCAGAAATTCCAGCCATTGCTGCTCTGCCATCAACCCTGCCAGTGTTCTTTTCCTATCAATTTTAGCTATCTTCTCTCTCATGCTTCTGTAATTCTCTTTACTCCACTGAGCTAGTGGGCTCAACCATGAGCTACTTATAACTACCATATCATGGGCACTCTAGAAATTCTCCCTCCTGGTATCCTGCACCAACCTCATTTTCCCATTCTACCTGTATATTGAAATCCTCATGACTATTGTAACATTGCCCTTTTGGCATGCATTTCCTATCCCCCATTTTATTTTGTAGACCACATCTTTACTACTGTTTTGGGGGCCTGGATACAACTCCCATCAGGATCTTTTTACCCTTGCAGTTCCTCAGCTCTATCCACAATGATTCAACACCTTCCGACCCTATGACACCTCTTTCTAATGATTTGATTTCATTTTTTACCAACATAGCAATGCCACCATCTCTGCCTTCCTACCTATCCTTTTGATACAATGTGTGTCCTTAGCCATTAAGTTCCAGGCTTTCTTCTTCTTCGCGCCATGATTCAATGATGCCTACATCATACCTGTCAATCTGTAACTGTGCTGAAAGTTCATCTACTCATTCCTTATACTGCACGTAATGAAATATAACACCGTCAGTCCTGTATTCACCTGTTTCGATTGTGTCCACTTCTCATGTTGCAACTCATCCTGTTGACTGCAATTTTGCCCTATCAATAGCCTCTCCTCACTACATATTGCATCTGTTTGTAACCCAGTTACCTCATCTTCATCACTTTATCCACTTTTCCGCCTTTCATACAATATTTCCTGCATTGAAATAGCTCAGGACACTAGTTGCACAATGCTCAACCTTTCGATTTCTTACTTTGTCTGAAGTCTTCCCAACATTTGCCTCCACAACCTCTCCACTGACTATCCTGGCACTCTGGTTCCCATTCCTATGCAACTCTATTTAAACCCCACCCTGCAGCATTAACAAACCTTCCCACTAGGATATTAGACCCTTTCAGTTCAGGTGCAAATCGTCCCATCTGTACAGATCTCACCTTCCCTGAAAGTGAGCCCTATGATCCAAAAATCTTAACTGTTCCTGAACTTGGTGGTGTGGCTCCTAAGGCTCCTGTACCTTTTTCCTGATGGCAGCAGTGAGAAGAGAGCATGGGCTGGGTGGTGGGGGTCCTTGATGATGGATGCTGCTTTCCTGTCACAACTCTCCATGCAGATGTGCTCAAAAGTGGTGAGGTCTTTACCTTTGATGGATTGGCTGTTTCCACTATTCCTGATGTCTAATGAAAGTGCTATCAGACAATTGTCTGAGCAGCCCATCACAATGAGAAACTCTAACAGGCAACAAGCAGAAAAGTTCCCCAATCTTCTCATATATCAGCTCAGACTTTCAGAAACACCATGTGATTCTTGTTGAACTGTCACTCCAGTGATTTCATGACTAACGTAGACTATAAATTACAGAGCATATGCTTGTTGAAGAAGTTATGGCTGTACTGTATGCCTTTTGTGTATATTACAGTCTGCAATGATGCTTAGGTCTATCTTAAATTTAAGCTATAGTTATATCAGAACACTGAGATCTCTTCAACTAAGCTTTAATCTAATCTTCAATTAGTGTTTAATTAAACTACATTCATACCATTCCTAAATGATGGAGGAGGAGGAGGAGTGGGAGGAGGACAATGAATAAATATGAGAATGTGAGATGAAGAGTCCTTGAAAGTCAGTTGTGGGAACAGATCAGTGATGGTGTGAGTGAAATTAAGTAATTTATGAGACTGATAGTTGAGGAGTAATAACTGTTCCTGAACCTGGTGGTGTTGGTCCTGAGGCTCCTGTATCTTGTTCCTGATGGCAGCAGTGAGAAGAGAGCATGGCCTGGATGGTGATGGTCCTTGATGATGGATGCTACTTTCCCACGATAGCACCCCATGTAGTTAAGCTCAATAGTGGGGAGGACTTTATTTGTGATGGTCCGGCCGTAACCACCACATTTTGTAGGATTTTCTGTTCAAGGGTGTAGGTGTTTCCATACCAGGCCATAATGCAACCAGTCAATAAACTGTTAATAATCTAAAGATGTTTGTCATAGTTTTAGACATCATGTCGAATCTTCACAAACTTCTAAGAAAGTAGAGGCACTGCTGTGCTTTCTTCATAATTGTACTTAGGAGCAGGGCCCAGGACAGATCCTCTGAAATTATAACACCAGGGAATTTTTGCAGCTGCTGATCCTCTCCAGCTCTGATCCCCTAGTGAGGACTGGCTGATGGACCTCAGGTTTCCTCCTCCAGAAGTTAATAATCTGCTCCGTGGTCTTGCTGACATTAAGTGAGAGGTTGTTGTTGCGGCACCATGGCCAGATTTTCAATCACCCTCTTACATGCTGATTCATCACCAGTTTTGATTTGGCCATCAACAGAGATGTCATTGGCAAACTTAAATATAACTTTGGAGCTGTGCTTTGCCTTACAGTCATAAGCGTAAAGCGAGTAGAGCAGGGGGCTAAGCACACAGCCATGTAGTGCACCTGTGCTGATGGAGATTGTGGGGCAGATTTTGTTGCCAATCCAAGTGAGGAAATCCAGGATCCAATTGCACAAATAGGTATTGAGGCCAAGGTCTTGATGCTTATTGATTAGTTTTGAGGGGATGATAGTGTTGTGTTAAAATCACTATAAGTTACAAAAATAAATAAAATGTTCAAAAATAAGGAATAACTAGGTAGTGAGCAACACACACAAAATGCTGGAGGAACTCAGCAGGTTAGGCAGCAGCCATGGAGGGAAATAACCAGTTGACAATTTGGACTGAGACTCTTTATCAGGACTCTGTTCTCCCAGTGTTTAGTGTGTGTAACTCAGGATTTCCAGTATCTGCAGAATCTCTTGTGTCTATAAAGATGTAGTGTTCATGGGTTTCATGGACTGTTCAGAAATCTGGTGGTGCAGGGGAAAAATCGGATTCTGAATCATAGAGTGTGAGTCTTCAGGCTCCTACACCCCCCTCCTGATGGTAGTAATGAGTAGAGGGCATTTCACAGATGGTGATGGACCTTCATGAAAATCACCACTTTTTTGGGGCACCACCCCTTGAAGATGTTCTTGACGGTGGGGAGCTGACTGAGTCTATAAACCTCTGCAGCCTCTTGCAATTCTACGCCTGGAATATATAACATTTTTAATCTAACTAACTTCTGAGTTCTGGCTCACTGATCAGAAATTGTTTCATCTGCTGTGATAAAGCCTAGAAGTACACAGCTAAATAAGCTGATTTAATATGTACTGTATGCACTGTCTCCGACACAATCCTCGTTCTGATTCTCCCCAGAGGCCACAAGTTGTTATTCTTCTCTACTGCCAACAAGAAGAAAACAATTAAACACCAAAGTACAGAAGATAAAATGATTCACAAATAAATTTCAGCCAGATGCTGGTTGACAATTAATCAGCTGCAAGCATGTATTTAATAAGCAGAATATTAATACAGATTTAATTTTACCAGGAAGTGAAAATGTCAGTCTTTCAACACTGAGTTGCTCATCAAAATGGTCATATTATATTGAAGAAGACAACATTATTATTACATTTTTTCTCTTAGCAAATGTGGTAATATCACTGAATATAAATAGAGAATGAAGATTTCATCATAAAGGCACTCTTGCTGACAAATTGATGTTAATGCAACTTCAGTGATCTTCCCCCGATTCTTGCTGGGCAGAATCTAGAAGTGTTTAAAGTGCTAAATCTTATCATCGTCAGAGAATATTTGGTTTAAATTGCCCATATTGAGCCTATTTTGAGGGAAGATGTTAGCTGTAGTAGTGAATGATGGTCTTTTGGGGAGAACCACAAGAAAACTTTCTGTGTGGACTGCAGTGAGGTGCCAAAACTCAGATCTAACAAAATAATGCTGGAAACAAGTAGATCTATGCTGCCAAATATTCCCTTTTACAGTCCACTCGAAAGTCACTGTTGTAAAGACAGAAGATTGTGTTTACTACTGGGTGAATAAATAATAGAATTCTTGGATGGGAAGTGGCATTTTATTGGATGCACTTTCTCATTTATTTACACAGATGTTCACTGCAAGTGGAAGCATCAATTCTAAATCAAGCAATTCTGTAATCAAATATATGAACCATAGACATAAAAAAACAAAACATATATTTGGACAGGACCAACAAAATAACCAAAACATTTTCTAACAAATAAGGCATTTGTACATATGCTAACAAAATATCATTAGTTATAAAAGCTATTTCGAAATTCTGAGGTCTTAACTTTTTTGCTTCCTTTTCTTCATTCTTTCTTTCTATCTTCCTTGCTGCTCACCTCTGTAAGACCTATCCATACTATTGACTAGTTTTAAAGTGTAAATTTGTCTGAAAATTTGATACACTGGATATTAGTCTCATTTTGGCTTCATCCAGAAAAGATCATACCACAACCATCTTTAAGGGAAATTGCTTGAGTTTTCAAAAGTCAAAAAAATCAAGTTTATTGGCATATGCACAAGTATGCGTATGCATAGGTCCAATAAAAAAAATCTTACAATACATACAGCAGCATCCCAGGAACATAGCATCAGATGCACAACATTCACAAGAAACTCATAAATTATACACAAGAAAGATAAAAAAACAAAGTCTCTTTTAATGCTAGGTAGTCAAAGTGCTATAAGACTGAGATGAAGTCTGAACTGACTGTGCCTGGCAAACTCCAGAGCGGCCGTTCCTGACTACAGCATTCAGAAATAAATTCTGCTTGAATGCTATTATTGTCTTACTTGATGAGGTCACCATTATTATTATTGTTGATGAAATGGCAATACAGAATTAATAAGCAAAAATGCTACCTTCAAAAAAGATAACACTTATTCAGAGGAAGGTTAAATAACAAAAAATATTTAGACATAATTAATATTCCAATATATTAATATAATTAATATTTAGAAATGCATTATTTCACTAAGCATGGAGATCTTATTTATCAACTGAGTGAAGGAGGGCATCTTTTAAATCTTCTCCCATCCCGCATGTGACTGAGTACATGAGCAACCCCCAGTAGAAATTACGTTGGCTCATAATCAAGCAGTACATTTATCCTGTTATCAACAGTTTTCTGCAGGAACGTTTCCCTTCGTTATTATCATGATGGGTGATTCTTGCCAAGAGTGAGGATTTATTCAGATTTAATTGAATGATTTTGAGAATTCGCCAGCTCCCATTCTTGTTAAACAAGAAGTAGTAAAGATTAATGACCAAATGTATTTAAGATTTGACAACACATCTGAGCTGAATGGAACTCAACTAACAAATCTGAACCAAAACTCCCTTACATCCCTCGATTAGGTGTAAGATAGAGCTTATGCAAGAGAGAGAGAAGTCACTTGGTAATTTTCGCCTCAGCTTCAGTCCTGGCCCTTGATTTTGATGACCTTTTGCTGTTTTCCGGTTATAAAAAGCCAGATCCCAATGAATCCCGAAGTTGCCATGGAATCCCTGGACAAATGGCATTTTCTCATCCTTGCTACCTGCCTTGCTCAGATTTCAATGCAACTGATCAGGGTATCAAATGTTCCCCACATCATGACAAACCTATAACACTGGACACCAATTTTTTTCAAAAATGTTTCTTCCTCAGAAATGTTTTGTGGTTTTATAAGACTGCTTAAAGCTGAAAACAAATTATAATTACAGGCTAATTGTATCAAACAGGAATTTGGAGAAGCACGGAAGTAACTTTTATTGAATATCATGCATTTAATTGCATAACAGTGCTGATGCTTTGCAATAGTTCAACAAAGCTAAAAATGTTTTGTTGATGATTCTCATTCGTAATCAGTGTCAGAGGCTTTTTGCTTAAGTGTACAACAAAAATCAGCCAGCACTGATGGATTCCAGTTGTCCTGATAGTATTTCTCCATGACTGCAATGTCCTGGAAAATCTTTCACCATGCTTGTTGCTGACAGCACCAAGATTTGCAGAGAAGTCCAAATAGGAATACAGAAAATGAATCTTTAGTGACATGATGCACATCATGGTTTTGTATGCTTGAAATGTTTGAAGTAGTCAACCAGCTGCACGTAATTTGGTGCTCTGTAGTTGCCAAGAAGGTTTTCAATCTGGTCCCACTTGAAGTTCTTCAAACTGCCTGTCAATGATAACCTGTTTGATTTGTGGACCAACAAAAACGCCTTCCTTAATCATGGTATCAGTTATACTGTGAAACATCTGTCTCAAATATTGAAATCCTTCACAGAAAATGCTGTGCCTGGTGACAGTAGATTCTATCCTTGCAATCTTGAGCCTAGTAACTCTGCTTTTGCATTTGATGAACCCAAGTTTCTGACCAGGTCAGCTAACTCAGATTGAGTTATCAGATGAGGCTCACTTGACATAAATGGTTCAAAATCTGTATTAGTGTGGTTTTCCATTCCTGGTTTCATCTGCCTCCTCTGGATTCCATGTTTTTGGTAGCTTCGTAGCTTTGAAGCCTGGTAGCTTTGGTACTGGAAAACAACTGACATGAGGCACAGGTCTCATGTCTAAAGGGAGATTGCGGCGTTCAATTAATTTTTTGTTCTTAGCAGAGAAACAAGACACACTGATCGGACAGAAGTAGCAGTCTGTCACATAATCCTTCTGCTCCCGCCATATCATCAGGACAGTGAAAGGTATTGACCTCCAAGTACCTTTGAACCAAGCACATGTCGCACAACAAATGTACAATGGAGAGTGGTCAACTGACACCTTTGTGAAGTTCACAATCATCTCTTTTATCTTGTCTATGTTGAGACTCAGGTTGTTGTTCTCACAGCATTTGACAAGCCTCTCTACCTCCTCTTTGCATGCTGAATTATCACTGTTGGTGATGAGGCCAACCATTGTTGAATCACTAACAAACTGGTTGATGATGTTTGAGCTGGATCTATCAGTGCAGTCGTGAGCCAGCAGCATGAACAGCAGTGGGTTGAGCACACAGCCCTGGGGGGCTCCAATGATTAGTGTGATGGAGCTTGAGATGTTGCTGCCTAATCAGACTGACTGAGGTCTTTTGAATTGCATTGACTTTATTACTTACATCCTTCACATACATGAGGAGTAAATATCTTTACGTTATGTCTTCATCTAAATATGCAATGTGCAATTCATAGTCATTTGTAGTAAATAGTATGTACAACAGGACAGTCAATATAACATTGAAATGCAATTGCATCAGCGTGAATTAATCAGTCTGATAACCTGGTGGAAGAAGCTGTTCCAGACCCCGTTGGTCTTGGCTTTTATGGTGTGGTACCATTTCCCAGACGGTAGCAGCTGAAACAGTTTGTGGTTGGGGTGACTCAGGTCCTCAATGATCCTTCACGCCCTTTTTACACACCTGTCTTTGTAAATGTCCTGAATAGTGGGAAGTTTACATCTACAGATGTGCTGGGCTGTCTGTACCACCCTCTACAGAGTTCTCTGATTGAGGGAAGTACAGCTACTATATCAGGTAGTGATGCAGCCAGTCAGGATGCTCTCAGTTTTGCCCCTACAGAAAGTTCTTAGGATTTGGGGCCCACACCAAACTTCATCAACTATCTGAGGTGAAAGAGGTGCTGTTGTGCTTTTTTCAAAACACAAGCTGGTATGTACAGATCACGTGAGATCCTCGCTGATGTGTGGCCAATGAACTTAAAGCTGTTCACCCTCTCAACCCCAGATCCATTCATGTCAATAAAGTTTAGCCTGTCTCCATTCTTTCTGTAGACAAACCAGCTCCTTTGTTTTTGCAACATTGAGGGAGAGTTCATTTTCTTGACACCACTTTATCAGGGTGATAACTTCTTCTCTGTAGGCTGATTCATTATTATTTGAGATTAGGCCAATCAGTGTAGTATTGTCAGCAAATTTAATTAGCAGATTGGAGCTTTGGGTGGTGACACAGTCATGGGTATAAACAGAGTAAAGGAGGGGACTTAGTACATAGCCCTGAGGGGCACCTGTGTTGAGGGTCAGAGGGACAGAGGTGAGGGAGCCCGCTCTTACCACCTGCCGCAATCTGACAGGAAGTCCAGGATCCAGCTACACAAGGCAGAGTGAAGGCCAAGGTCTCTGAGCTTCTTGTTGAGCCTGGAGGGAATTATGATGTTGAATGCTGAACTGTAGTCCAGGAGGTGGGGGTGTGGCACTGCTGATCAGAGATAGTGTCAAGGCTGCAGAAAAGGAGGAAGTCATGGAGGGATTGTCTACTGAGTCTCTGTGGGTAGAAGTTAGAAACAGGAAGGGGTCAATAACTCTACTGGGTGTTTTTTTATAGACCACACAATAGTAACAGGGACATCGAGGAGCAGGTAGGGAAACAGATTCTGGAAAGGTGTAATAATAACAGGGTGGTTGTGATAGGAGATTTTAATTTCCCAAATAGTGATTGGCATTTCTCTAGGGGAGGGGGTTTAGATGGGATGGAGTTTGTTAGATGTGTTCAGGAAGGTTTCCTGACACAATATGTAGATAAGCCTACAAGAGAAGAGGCTGTCCTTGATCTGGTATTGGGAAATTAACCTGGTCAGGTGTCAGGTCTCTCAGTGGGGGAGTATTTTGGTGATCACAATTCTATCTCCTTTACCAGAGCATTGGAGAAGGATAGGAACAGACAGGTTAGGAAAGTGTTTAATTGGAGTAAAGGGAAATATGAGGCTATCAGGCAGGAACTTGGAGGCATAAATTGGGAACAGATGTTCTCAGGGAAATATACGGCAGAAATGTGGCAAATGTTCAGGGGAGATATTTGCATGGAGTTCTGCATAGGTACATTCCAATGAGACAGGGAAAGGATGGTAGGGTACAGGAACCGTGGTGTACAAAGACTGTTGAAAATCTAGTCAAGAAGAAAAGAAAAGCTTACGAAAGGTTCAAAAAACTAGGTAATGATAGAAATCTAGAAGATTATAAGGTCAGCAGGAAGGAGTTTAAAAATGAAATTAGGAGAGCCAGAAGGGGCTTTGAGACGGGGTTGGAGAGCAGGATTAAAGATAGCCCCAAGACATTCTACAAGTATGTGAAGAGCAAGAGGATAAAACATGAGAGAATAGGACCAATCAAGTGTGACAGTGGAAAAGTGGGTATGGAACTGGAGGAGATAGCTGAGGTACTTAGTGAATACTTTGCTTCAGTATTCACTACGGAAAAGGATCTTGGCGATTGTAGGGATGACTTACAGCAGATTGAAAAGCTTGTGCATGTTGACATTAAGAAAGAGGATGTGCTGGAGCTTGTGGAAAGCATCAAGTTGGATCAGTCTTCAAGACCGGACAATATGTACCCCAGACTACTGTGGGAGGCTAGGGAGGAGATTGCTGAGCCTCTGGCAATGATCATTGCATCATCAATGGGGATGGGGGAGGTTCCAGAGTGTTGGAGGGTTGCAGATGTTGTTCCCTTATTCAAGAAGGGGAGTAGAGATGGCCCAGGAAATTATAGACCAGTGAGTCTTACTTCAGTGTTTGGTAAGTTGATGGAAAAGATCCTGACAGGCAGGACTTATGAACATTTGGAGAGGTATAATATGATTAGGAATAGTCAGCTTGGCTTGCTGGAAGGTAGGTCGTGCCTTATGAGCCTGATTGAATTTTTTGAGGATGTGACTAAACATATTGAAGGAAGAGCAGTAGATGTAGTGTATATGGATCTCAGCAAGGCATTTGATAAGGTACCCCATGCAAGGCTTATTAAGAAAGTAAGGAGGCATGGGATCCAAGGGGACATTGCTTTGTGGATCCAGAACTGGCTTGCCCACAGAAGGCAAAGAGTGATTGTAGACGGATCATATTCTGCATGGAGGTCGGTGACCAGTGGTGTGCCTCAGGGATCTGTTCTGGTACTCCTTCTCTTTGTGATTTCTATAAAATAACCTGGATAAGGAAGTGGAAGGATGGATTAGTAGATTTTCTGATGACACAAAGGTTGGGGGTGTTGTGGATAGTTTGGAGGGCTGTCAGAGTTTACAGCGGGATAGTGATAGGATGCAAACCTGGGCTGGGAAGTGGCAGATGGGGTTCAACCCAGATAAGTGTGAGGTGGCTCATTTTGATAGATCAAATATGATGGCAGAATATAGCACTTATTAATGGTAAGACTCTTGGCAGTGTGGAGGATCAGAGGGATCTTGGGGTCTGAGTCCATAGGACACTCAAAGCTGCCTTGCAGGTTGACTGGGTGGTTAAGAAGGCATACGGTGCATTGGCCTTCATCAACCGTGGGATTAAGTTTAAGAGCCGAGGGGTAATGTTACAGCTACATAGGATTCTGGTCAGTCCACACTTAGACTACTGTGCTCAGTTCTGGTCACCTCACTAAAGGAAGGTTGTGGAAACTACAAAAAGGGTTCAGAGGAGATTTACAAGGATATTGCCTGGATTGCGTAGCATGCCTTACTTCGCTTTTTCTCCTTGGAGTGATGGAGGATGAGATGTGACCTGACAGAGGTGTATAAGATGATGAGAGTCATTGATCGTGTGGATAGTCAGAGGCTTTTTCCCAGGGCTGAAATGGCTATCATGAGAGGGCACAGTTTTAATATGCTTGGAGCAGGTACAGAGGAGATGTCAGGGGTAAGTTTTTATGCAGTGAGTGTTGAGTGTGTGGAATGGGCTGCCGGCGATGGAGGTGGATACAATAGGGTCTTTTAAGAGACTTCTGGATAGGTACATGGAGCTTAGAAAAATAAAGGGCTGAGTAACCCTGGGTAATTTCTAAAGTAAGTGCGTGTTTGGCCCAGCATTGTGGGCTAAAGGGCCTGTATTGTGCTGTAGTTTTTCTATGTTTCTATGTTTCTAAGAACAGCATTCTCACATAAGCATCCTTCTCCAGATGTGTAAGGACGGTGTTTAGAGCTGTGGCAATTGCATCACCTGTCAATTGGTTGTGTCGGTAGGCAAACCGTAAGGGGTTTAGTGTGGGTAGTAGCATGCTGCAGATGTAGTCCTTGGCCAGCCTTTCCAAGCATTTGCTTATTATTGAGGTGGGTCCGTCCATCAAGAAGATGGACTTCTTCCATCAAGAAGTCCAATATCCAGTTACAGAGAAGGGTGTTGAGTCCCAGTGAAGACAGTTTACCCACCAGTCTCTGAGGGATGATTGTGTTAAACGCTGAGCTGGCCGATGAATAACATCCTAGTATATGTGGCATTGTTTTCTAAGTGGGACAGGATGGCGTTGACAGCTGAGGGTATGACAACATCAGTGCACCAGTTTGATCTGTAGGCAAACTGGAAAGAGTCCAATATAGCTGGGAGATGTGATTTTATATGATCCATTACCAGCTACTCAAAGCACTTGGTGATTGTTGAAGTCAATATCACTGGACAGTATCTTTTAGGCCAGTTTTCATTCAGCCTGAAACTTCGACTGTGCTTTTTTCCATAGGTGCTGCCTGGCCTGCTGAGCTCCTCCAGCATTTTGTGTGAGTTGCTCCCTACAGAGGATGCTGGGATTGAACTCTAAACTCTGATACCCTGAGTTGTAATAGCGTCACGCTAACCGCAGTGCTACTGTGATTTGTATACCCTGCCACATGTGCTGCGTGTCCCTGGTGTCACAAAGGTGTCGGTGGATTTTCTGTGTGTACTCATGCTTTGCCTTCCTGGTGGTACAGGAGAACCCAGCTCTTACTGGCCTTAGAGATGTCCTACTTCTCGATCTGAAGGCAGCATCCCGATCCCTAAACAGTGCACAAACTTCTGCTGTCAGCCATGGTTTCTGGTTTGCCTTGGCAGTGTAGCATTTAATCATGGAAGTGTCCTCAATACACTTCCTATGTAGCCAGTCACCGATCCCACATACTCATCAATGTTGACATGATGATCGTAGGTAGCTGGTTCGCTGAATATGCTCCAGTCCATGCTTCTAAATCAGTCCTGGAGCACTGAAGTGGCACCTTCTGGACTAGTCCTGAACTCTCTGTAAACTAGTTTGATTCGTTTAACCTGTGGTCTGTATGCAGGGATCAGTAAAGTAAGTATGTGGTCTGAGTATCCGAGATGAGGGCGGGGGGCACCCTTGTAGGCTCCACAAACTTTAGTGTAAACTAGGTCTAATATATCCTCTCTTCTGGTTGAGAAGTTGACAAGCTGGTAGAACTTTGGCAGGGCAGCTTTTAAATTGGCATGATTGAAGTCAGCAGCAACAATGAAGACAGCATGGGAGTGAATGGTTTCAAGGTTGCAGATGGCACCATAGATCTCCTGCAGCACTTCCCCAGCACCAGCAAGGGGTGGCAAATAAACAGCACCAAGCACAATGACAGTGAACTCCTTCAGTAACTACAAGGGCCTGCACTTCACCATTAAAACCTCTACCTATGCTGTGCAGTGGACCGTTATCACCAAGGTGTTCACGCGTCAGTTCTTACTGATGTGGCCGCACAGACCTCTTCTGTGGGTCTTGCTGGAGGTTGCAAAATGTCTGTCCCTCTGAAAGGAGATTACGCCTTCTAGCTGGACAGCTGATTTTGGAGTGGTGTCATTGGGCATCAAGTTTATTTATACAAAATGTGTAATTTACAAGAACAAGCATCACCCGAGAGAGGGCCAGGGACAGTCCACAAGTGACATACATTTTGCCCACAATGACTGGCAAAGTAACGTAGAGCACAATAAAACAGAATACAACAAATAACAAAACAACAGCAATAAAACAAGTCCTGTTCTTCACTCCCACCCACCAACACACACAGTATTCTAATCTCAACACAATCCGTCCACTTCGGATTTCAGCCTCCAGTGGTCTTGAAAGGTTCAATGAAGAAGAAGATATGCCCTTTACCAAATTATAGTCTATCCATAGTTTTCATTACCTCACTTTTCAATTTTCTTTCTCTTTCATTATAACCAGCATTTAAACAATGTTTGTAAAGCTTACAACCTTCCCATCTTGTTTGATTGTGTCCCTCCCATGAATGTTATTTCTAAGTCATTTCAATGACAGCACTAATATGATAGTGTCAGACGTACAATAGAGGCACCTGACCATACTCAAATCAGTGGGGAGAAAACAGTGATTGCATTTATATTGGGTAACAAATAAATCATTTCTAGAAGTCTGACCACTTTGATACTTCCTCAGATTTTGTTAGAGTCATAGAGCCTTAGGAAATTGAAAAGTACTGAACAACAAGCGACCAAACAAACTGGGATTGGAATGGTAGTGTGTGGGTGGCACGGTACCGTAGCAGTTAGGACAATGCTTTGCAGCACTGTCTGTAAGATCGGGGTACAATTCCCGTCACTGCCTGTAAAGAGTTTGTATGTTCTCCCTGTGACCGCTGGATTTCCTCCAGCGCTCTGGTTTGCTCCCACATTCCAAAGATTTCTTTGTTCTGTTCTGAATGGCTGGAAGAAAATGAACCCTCAGGGTAATATAGAGTGACATATATGTATTTTGATAATAAATTTACTTTGAAATTACTTTGAACACTTCACAGGATGTTTCAATGTATATGTGACAGATTAATCTTTAAATCTTTCATTTTTATGCTAAAGCACCAATAATACCATTTTATTCTCTTCATATATTTCTATCAACTTTCCCCCATTCCATCTGAAAAAAAATTGACTGCTCACTTGCATTATTTCTAAGGTAACTTACAGTGACCGAAAAACTTACCAATGTGCACATTGTTGGGATGTGGGAGGAGAGCAGATCATCCAAAGGAAACCCGTGTAGGCACATGAGGATGTGAGAACTCCACAAAGTTAGCACTGGAGGTCAAAGTTGAACCATCACCACTGGCACGATGAGGCAGTGGCTCTACTGGGGTGCCACTATGTCACCACTGAACTGGGTTTAACTTCTAGTTTGTACATTTGGTGAAATCACCAGAGTTCTCATTAAGACAGATGTAAAATGGTGTTAAACACTACATTCCTTCCAGGATTTGTTTCTGGGGGAGAAAAAACAAAATAGGTTTTGTTTACTTCCACGGTTCTTAATTCCCCCATTACATTGAAGAGATTGTTAGTCTCTCATGTCAGTATTCAAATGAATAGTAATGACACTGCTATTTTCACAGTGTTAGCAATGAGGAAAGCAATTTGTACTTATGAACAACTAAGTGACTATTAACAAGTGAAAACAAAGAGAAACATGACACCGGGAGCAGTACGTTTACTTTCCTCAGACCTAAGACTGGCTGAACTGTCAGTATTATTCTCCACATATTTAAGTAAATATAATTTCTATATGCCTAATAATTAAAAGGGATATCTGAATGCAAATATAATGTCTCTTATCCCAAGCATAATAGGTCAGGGCACAACACAATCTTGCACACCAGTTGTTCCAAGAAGAGTGATTCTGGAGGGATACAGAGCATGTCGCGCTTCCTATTGTCTCACTGGCATTCAGCTTCACAGTTAGTATGCAAGCTAATTTAAAGAATTACATGTAACCATGTGACCAGAGGGCACAGCCTCAGAATAGAGAGATTCCCCTTTAGAATAGGGATAAGAAGGAATTTCTTTAGCCAGTGGGTGGTGAATCTGTGGAATTCATTGCCACATACAGGCGTGGAAGCCAAGTCATTGGGTTATTTTACGCAGTGGTTGATTACTAAGGGCATCAAAGGGTACAGGGAGATGGCGTGAGAGTGGGGTTGAGAGGGATAGTAAATCAACCATGATGGAATAGCAGAGCAGACTCAATCAGCCAAATCACCTAATTCTGCTTCTTTGTCTTAGGGTCTTATGGTCCAAACCAAGTTAAGATATTGTATTTAATCAGATTTTAGCTCTTATTAGATTTGGGAGACTAAAATCTCTTGCTGTTTTTCCAGTGAGAATCGTAACACAGTATGTGGCAGGTAGCGCAGCTATCTCACAGCTGCAAAGACCCAGATTCAATCCCGACTGTGCCAGCCGCCGTAAAACAAGACGGAGAAGAAGACGACCTAGGGGCGCTTCTTATGAGGAGTTTACAAGTTCTCCCTGTGACCTTGTCATGAGAAAATCCTCTCTTTATTTATGCTCCCAAAGCCAATGATATCAAAATCAGGATTCCTGCTCTGGAGAAGTCATTGATTCATATCCACTTTATTGATTTGCTTCTAAATTCATATTCAGGGTGTAATGAAACTCCTTGCTGGCATGAAGCTCACAGAGTGAACAGTATTCATGGTAATAATTAGACAGCGGCAAGCACAAAGCAATGGAATCGTGCAGATGAGGTACAGAGCAAAAGAAATCAGCTTATTGCTTATGTCCTCCCATATCCTAAAGTGCTGTTGGTTGTTTAGTTAACTTAGTTACACTCAGTGGTCACATTATTAGGTACACCTGTACATCTGCTCTTTAATACAATTATCTAATCAGCCTATCCATAGAAACCATAGAAACTACAGCACAGAAGCAGGCCTTTTGGCCCTTCTTGGCTGTGCCGAACCATTTTCTGCCTAGTCCCACTGACCTGCACACGGACCATATCCCTCCATACACCTCCCATCCATGTATCAGTCCAATTTATTCTTAAATGTTACAAAAGAACCCGCATTTACCACCTCGTCTGGCAGCTTATTCCGTACTCCCACCACTCCCTGTGTGAAGAAGAATCATGTGGCAACAGCTCAATGCATAAAAGCATCCAGATATGGTCAAGTGGTTCGGTTGTTGTTCAGTCCAACATCAGAATGGGGACAAACTATGATCTATATGACTTTGATTGCTGGTGCCAGGCTGGGTGGTTTGATTTTCTCAGAAACTACTGATCTTGTGGGGCTGTCACATACAACAGTCTCTACAGTTTATTGAGAATGTTTCAAATAACAAGAAGTATCCAGTGAGAGGCACTTCTGTGAGATAAAATGTCTGTTAATGAGAGAGATCAGAGGAGAGTGACCAGACTGGTTCAAGCTGACAGGAATGTGACAGTAACTCAAATAGCATTGCTGATCACACAACATGTTGAACCTTGAAGTGAAGGGGCCACATATCAAAGTTCAATGTTCAATGTAAATTTATTATCAGAGTACATACATGTCACCATATTCAACCCTGAGATTCTATCTCCTGTGGGCATTCTCAACAAATATATAGAACAGTAACTAAACAGGATCATTGGACAGCAAACTGGGCAAATGCAAATGTAAACAAATAACAATAGATAACGAGAGCATGAAATAGCAAAATAAAGAGTCCTTAAAGTGTGGTCATTGGTTATGGGAACATCAAAGTAGAATGAGTGTAGTTAACCTCTTTTGTTCAACAGCCTGATGGTTGAGGGATAGTAATTGTCCTTGAACTTGGTGGTGTGAGTCCTGAGGCACATTCCTCCAGGACCACCTCCCAATAAAATAAACTATTTTGTGGATTTGGCCTGGTACGTTGTGGTTAAAGTCCTCCCAACCACTAAGCACATCTATGTTGTCGTAAGAAAGCAGCATCCATCATCAAGAATCCTCATCACCCAGACCATGCTCTTTTCTCGCTGCTGCCATCAGGTAGAAGGTGCAGTTCTTCACTTTTTCTGGTCATCAAGAGATTCGCAAGTTCCCAATTGCTTTTCTTCAGTACATGCCTCCCTCCTTTTCTTAATTAGAACCTTAATATCTTTCATGAAATGGCTCACATGCAAGTTCTCTTGGAGTGAGGCTCACACAGACTCATGAAGTTAGTCCCATACATGGGCAAATATTGGCTGCTGAGGTTGTAGAAATAATACAGTGAAAGTTACACAATCAGTGTTAGAAGTGTGGACAAACCACTGCTCACCTCCTGCTGTTCCTGTGAAAATAAAAGCGGCTTTTAGAAGATCCACTTCCAGCAGAGCCTACATTAGTATGTTGATTTAGCTTACATTTAATACACAAATCAAATTAAAATAATAACTCTGGAGATCTTTGTCGGCAATTTAGTCCAAGGTGAGACATAAGTTGACTCTTTATGTTGGAAGATTATAATTTATTATTTGGAGGGTGGGTGAAAACATCTCAAAAGGCGACATCCATCATTGAAAACCTCTGCCACCTAGGACACGCCCTTTTCTCATTACTACCATAAAAGAGGGGTTGCAGTATCCTGAAGACACATGCTCAATGTTTCAGGAACAGCTTCTTCCTTTCTGCCATCACATTTCTGTATGGTCCATGAACCCATGGATACTACCTCACTAATTTAATTTTTTTTACTTAGACACACTGCACGGTAATAGGGCCTTTTGGCCAAATAAACCCACTCTGCCCAATTATACCAAAGTAACCAATTAACTTACTAACCCATACATCTTTGGAATGTGGGAGGAAACAGGAGCACCAGAGGAAACCTACACAAACCTGGGGAGAACATACAAACTCCTTCCAGACCAGTGGCAGGAATTGAACCCTGGGTGCTAGAATCTATAAATCATTACACTAACCACTACATTACAGTACTTGTGTTTATATGTAAACACATTTCTTATTGTAAATTATAGTATATTTTATGTATTGCACTGTACTACTGCTGCAAAACTACAAATTTGATGATATATGTCAGTGATAATAAACCTGATACAGATTCTGATTTTGATTTTAAATGATTAATTAACTGGGTCATCAATCAGAATAGTTGCAGCAACAGTGAATGAAGATTGCTACCTATGTTTCAAAGCACCAGACAGAATGATACCTAAACAGCAAGCCACTGACATGAATATCTGTTTGTTTTGGTACAACAATTCAGTCTTTATCTGAAAATGTCCACTCATCAGGCTAAACTGCACTAAGTGCCACTATTCAACTGAAACAATAGGCTTTTGATTGAGAAGAGATTTCACTGCCTGCAAGGACAGATCTGTCTTTAAAGAGAAGAGCTATAAAGTTGATAACAGAAACTGGCAGGTATGTTCAACGTTAAAAGCTTTTAAAGGTTCCATACACAGCAGCAAGGGACCACTGTCATTTCTTATTTGTAACATGTAGATTATTCAGTAAGTTTCATCAATATTTCAAACACTATAGTTGCAAGCATCTGAAAAAAGGATTTTACTTAAATAGTTTATTTTATTGGGAGGAGGCCCTGGAGGAATATGCTTGGTGCTGCCTTTTTTGTCTCCTTTTATCGTGTAAATGCTTTTCTTGAACTATTGGTAAATAGAGCTAGTGTTTACTTACAATTCATTTCTTGGTTGTTTGACTTGGAAACATAGAAAACCTACAGCACAATATAGGCCCTTCGGCCCACAAAGCTGTGTTGAACATGTCCTTACTTTAGAACTACCTAGGCTTACCCATAGCCCTCTATTTTTTTTATCCCCATGTACCCATCCAGCAGTCTCTTAAAAGACCCTATCGCTTCTGCCTCCACCACCACTGCCGGCCGTTAACAAGACCATTTAGAGACATTAATTTTTCAGTACATTAATCTTGGGTTTGTTAAGTCTTCATCTTAAAGTTGTCTTTCAAAGAAAAATTCAAAGTTCAATGTAAATTTATTGTCAAAGTACATATAAGTCACCATATACAACCCAGAGATTCATCTTCTTGTGGACATACATAATAGAAACAGAATAGAATCAATGAAAGACCACATCCAACAGGGCAGATGAAAACTAACATGCAAAAGGCAACAAACTGCAAATACAAAAGAAAATAATAATAATAATAATAAATAAATAAGCAATAAATAGAGATAAGTTGAGATGAAGATTTCTTGTTGGAACGGTTCATTGTTGGGGTGAGTGAAGTTATCCCCACTGGTTCAGGAACTTGTTGGTTGAAGAGGTTAGATAGCTAGTTAGGTTATTATACACACACTTAACATTTATGTGTTATGAGGCTATCTGAAGCTGTTATGATGGAGATATACTTCCAGATGCAAAATAAAGGTCACCTACTTCCCTCATGTCCATTTTTTCATTCCTAAAACAGACTTTGGATCTCCAGAGGTGAATGGATTAAGCTCTGTTCAAAGCAGTTTAGTGGCCTATTGCTTAAAAGATTAAGCTCTTCACAGATCTGAATGACATGCTCCTGCAGAGACAGTCTGGAATCTGCACTATTCCAAGGAGGTACAGTAGACAACATAGTATAGTTGCTGCACCAGAGCTCCAATGAATTGGGTACTCTCTATGTGGAACATAAAACAAAATGCTCCAGCCTGAATTCCCAACCAAGAATTAGGCAGCATCTGTGAAGGCAGGGAGATGGTTGCTATTTTGAGTTGAGACACTGAACCAAGGTTTACAGCCTGAAATTTTGACCGTCTCTGAGGTTCCACAGCTGCTGTCCGACCCACCCACAGTGAATATACTAATTGTTACAGATTCCAACATCTGCAATCTCTTATCTCTCTGTGTGGATTTTGCCTGTTCTCTCTTGAACTTGTGGGTTTCCCCATTGTGTTTCAATTTCCTCTCAAATCCCGAAGACTTGCAGGTCAGGGATGGGAGTGTATTAATTAATTGGCAATAGTTAATTGTCCCTAATGTGTAGCTGAGCGATTCAACCTGACGAGAATTCACAGGAATGTGGGAAGAATAAACTATGATTAATGTAGAATTAGTATACTGTAAATAGTGCTCGATGTTCATCACACACTCAGCGGGCTGAAGGTCTTGTTTATACAGCTCACGAACACCCAGTGGCCACTTTATTAGGTACCTAATGAAGTGGTCCCTGAATGTGTGTTTGTGGGAACCCGAGTGACAGAGCTGAAGATGGGGTAGTGTTGTACAAATAAATGCAATGTGTGGTGAGACCGTGAGAGAGGACAGGCAAATGATAGGGCAAATTTGCAGTTAGTGGGATGTGTTGAAATGTAACAGGGGGCCAAAATCAAAAAGCGTGATGAACACAGGACTGAGGGTGTTGTATTTGAACACACACAGTATCTGGAATAAGGCAGGTGATCTTGTAGTGCAGTTAGAGATCGGCAGGTACAACATCATGGTTGAAAGAAGATCATAGTTTGGAACAACACACACAAAATGCTGGAGGCCAGGCAGCATCAGGATTGCCGAAGGGCCTCGGCCCGAAATGTCGACTGTAGTTTTTTCCATAGATGCTGCCTGGCCCGCTGTGTTCCTCTAGCATTTTGTGTGTGTTGCTTTGACTTCCAGCACCTGCAGACGTTCTCTTGTTTGTGATCAGTTAGGAGTTTAACATCCAAAGATACATATTGTATTGCAAGGACAGGAAGGTAGGCAGAGGTGGTGGGGTGGCTCTGCTAGTAAAAAATGACATCAAATTCTTAGGAAAGAGTAACATAGGATGAGGATATAGAATCCTTGTGGGTAAAATTAAGGAACTGAAAGTGTAAAAAGACCCCAATGGAACAACAATCAGGGTGTGGGATACAAATTACAACAGGAGATAGAAAAGGCATGCAAAAAGGGCAATGTTATGATATTCATGGGGATTTCAATATGCAGGCATATTGGAAAAATCAGGTTAGTGCTGGATCCCAAGGGAGAGAATTTGTGAAGAGTCTACGAGATGGTTTTTATAGCAGCTTAGAGTTGAGTCCACGTGGGGAGAAGGAATTCGGGACAGCATTGTGTAATTAAACAGATTTGATGAGGGAGCTTACTGTAAAGGATCCCTTAGGAGGCAGTGATCATAATATGATAGAATTCACCCTGCAGTTTGAGAGGAAGAGCTAAAGTCAGATGTATGAGTATCACAGTGAAGTAAAGGGAACTATAGAAGCATGAGAGAGGAGTTGGTCAAAGTTGATTTGAAGGGGAAACTAGCAGGGATAACAGCAGAATAGCAATGGCTGGGTTTTCTGGGAGCAATTCAGAAGGCACAGGATAGATACATCCCAAAGATAAAGTATTCTAAAGTGAGGATAATGCAACTATGGTGGACAAGGGAAGTCAATGATGGAATAAAAGGAAAAAAAGAGGGCATATAATATAGCAAAAATTGTGGGAAGTTATAGGATTGGGCAGGAGAATATCCCTTTCATGCCAATACATTACCCATGATGGTATGGCAGAGCAGACTTGATGGGCTGACTGGCTCTCATGTCTTATGATCTTATGGTCTTCTGCTTCTGAAGCCCATCCACTCCAAGGTTCAATGTGTTGTGTGTTCGGAGATGCTCTTTTGCACACCACTGTTGTAACGGGTGGTTATTTCAGTCACTGTTGCCTTCCTGTCAGCATGAACTGGTCTCGCTAGTCTCCTCTTATCTCTCTCATTAACAAAGATCTCAGAACCTCAGAATCATGTTTAATAACACTGGCAAATGTCATGAGATTTGTTGTTTTGCAACAGCAGTACATTAGAATACATAATAAGCACTATATATTACAATAAGAGTACTGAATATGTAAAAATTAAATAAGTGGTGCAAAAAGAGAGGGAATAATAATGAGGAAGTGTTTGTGGTTTCATTGTCCTTTCAGAAATCTGATGGCAGAAGGGAAGATGACCCTTATGCTGAAATGTTGAGTATCTGAACCTCCTCCTTGATGATAGCAATGAGGAAAGGGCATCTCCTGGGTGAATGGGGTCCTCTGGATGCTGCCATTTTCTGGCATCTCCTTTTGAACGTGTCCTCAGTGCTGGGAAGGCTAGTGACCATAATAGAGTGGGCTGAGTTTATAACTTCCTGCAGCTTTTTCCGATCCTGTGCAGTGGCCCCTCCCTAGAAGATGGTAATGCAACCAATTAAAATGCTCTCCATGGTACATCTGTAGAAATTTGCGAGTGCCTTTGGAGACATACCAATTTTCCTCAAACTCCAAGTGAAATGTAGCCAGAGATTTTCCCTTCTTTGTAATTGCATCAGTATGTTGGGCCCAGGACAGGTTGTCAGCAATATTAACACACACAGAAACTTGAAACTGCTCACTCTTTCCACTACTGAGCCCTCGATGCAGAGTGGTGTGCGTTAACCTGACTTCCCGTTTCTGAATCCACAATCAATTCCTTGGTCCTGCTGACAGTGAGCTGCTGCGGCACCACTCCACCAGCTGATTTATCTCACTCCTGTCTGCTTCCTCATCACCATCTGAAATTCTGCCAACAATAGCTGTGTCATCAGCAAATTTATAGATGGCATTTGAACTGTGCCTAGCTGCACATTCGTGGGTGCAGAGAGAGTAGAGCAGAGGGCTAAGAATGCATCCTTATGGTGTGGCAGTGTTGATTGTCAGTGAGGAGGAGATGTTATTTCTGATCCACACAGACTGTGGTCTCCTGGTGAGGAAGTCATTGATCCAGTTGGAGATGGAGGTTCTGGAGCTTGTTCACTGAACGAAGTCAAGATGGGGCAAAACGGCAACTCCTTTGCTTGCATCTTCAGAAACAGCTCTATTTCTATCTTTGACATCTCTTTTTTTCCCTTTTCACATTTCTTTTGAAGACCTTGACCTGTAGTTACACTCTGACTTGGGTTCTTTGTGGGAATAGGACCTGCTCTCAGGGCCTCACGACTGGCCACTTTTTGATATCCCAAAGACATGGCCTGGAAGACTACCGCCCCTTCAGAGAGCCGGATTTTCTTGGCTCTGGAGATGTGCTGATTCTAGGTTGGTGCCCCTGACTGAAGCATTGTGGGAGAACACAGAATATCGGGGAAGTTGCCGTGGGTTGTGTGTCCGGAGAGCTGCACCTTTCTGGGGCCGACTCTCTGGTGCACAGCTCAGAGAAAGTGATGCAACAGACTTTTAACATCATAAATCAGCGAGTTGTTTGTTATGTCTCCCCTCTCGCTGTGAAATGGGAACACGTCTTTTTCACTTATGAGTGAGACAGAGGGTCCATGGTATGTCTAATTATTGGGTGAATGAGTAGTTTTTGAGGTACTGCATCTTTATTGATGCTTGCTGCACACTTGAGTGCTTGGTGGAGGTGCTGATACTGGTGGGGTGGGGAGGATCGTTGCTTGTGTGTAGGAGGGAGAAGCTGGGGGGGGTACTTTGGGGTGCTAACATTTTAACTGTCATTTATTCTTTGGGGCACTCCTCTGTTTTCATGGATGTTTGTGAAGAAAAAGAATTTCAGTATGTATATTGTATACATTTCTCTGACATTATGTGTACCTATTGAGCTGAAGGTATAATGGTGTTGAATGCTGAACTGTAAGAGAGTTGTAAAAGAGCACCTGAAGGCTTTGTGTGTCAATGCAAGGAGCATTCGTAATAAGGTGTTGAATGCTGAACTGTAAGAGAGTTGTAAAAGAGCGCCTGAAGGCTTTGTGTGTCAATGCAAGGAGCATTCGTAATAAGGTGGATGAATTAAAAGTGCAGATTGTTATTAATGATTATGATATAGTTGGGATCACAGAGACATGGCTCCAGGGTGACCAAGGATGGGAGCTCAACGTTCAAGGATATTCAATATTCAGGAGGGATAGACATGAAGGAAGGGGAGGTGGGGTGGCGTTGCTGGTTAAAGAAGAGATTAACACAATAGAAAGGAAGGACATAAGCCGGGAAGATGTGGAATCGATATGGGTAGAGCTGCGTAACACTAAGGGGCAGAAGACGCTGGTGGGAGTTGTGTACAGGCCACCTAACAGTAGTAGTGAGGTCGGAGATGGTATTAAACAGGAAATTAGAAATGTGTGCAATAAAGGAACAGCAGTTATAATGGGTGACTTCAATCTACATGTAGATTGGGTGAACCAAATTGGTAAAGGTGCTGAGGAAGAGGATTTCTTGGAATGTATGCGGGATGGTTTTTTGAACCAACATGTCGAGGAACCAACTAGAGAGCAGGCTATTCTGGACTGGGTTTTGAGCAATGAGGAAGGGTTAATTAGCAATCTTGTCGTGAGAGGTCCCTTGGGTAAGAGTGACAATAATATGGTGGAATTCTTCATTAAGATGGAGAGTGACATAGTTAATTCAGAAACAAAGGTTCTGAACTTAAAGAGGGGTAACTTTGAAGGTATGAGACGTGAATTAGCTAAGATAGACTGGCAAATGACACTTAAAGGATTGACGGTGGATATGCAATGGCAAGCATTTAAAGGTTGCATGGATGAACTACAACAATTGTTCATCCCAGTTTGGCAAAAGAATAAATCAAGGAAGGTAGTGCATCCGTGGCTGATAAGAGAAATTAGGGATAGTATCAATTCCAAAGAAGAAGCATACAAATTAGCCTGAAAAAGTGGCTCACCTGAGGACTGGAAGAAATTCAGAGTTCAGCAGAGGAGGACAAAGGGCTTAATTAGGAAGGAGAAAAAAGATTATGAGAGAAAACTGGCAGGGAACATAAAAACTGACTGTAAAAGCTCTTATAGATATGTAAAAAGGAAAAGACTGGTAAAGACAAATGTAGGTCCCCTACAGACAGAAACAGGTGAATTGATTATGGGGAGCAAGGACATGGCAGACCAATTGAATAATTACTTTGGTTCTGTCTTCACTAAGGAGGACATAAATAATCTTCCAGAAATAGTAGGGGACAGAGGGTCCAGTGAGATGGAGGAACTGAGCGAAATACATGTTAGTAGGGAAGTGGTGTTAGGTAAATTGAAGGGATTGAAGGCAGATAAATCCTCAGGGCCAGATGGTCTGCATCCTAGAGTGCTTAAGGAAGTAGCCCAAGAAATAGTGGATACATTAGTGATAGTTTTTCAAAACTCGTTAGATTCTGGACTAGTTCCAGAGGATTGGAGGGTGGCTAATGTAACCCCACTTTTTAAAAAAATGAGGGAGAGAGAAACCGGGGAATTATAGACCGGTTAGCCTAATGTCGGTGGTGGGGAAACTGCTGGAGTCAGTTATCAAAGATGTGATAACAGCACATTTGGAAAGCGGTGAAATCATCGGACAAAGTTAGCATGGATTTGTGAAAGGAAAATCATGTCTGACGAATCTCATAGAATTTTTTGAGGATGTAACTAGTAGAGTGGATAGGGGAGAACCAGTGGATGTGGTATATTTGGATTTTCAAAAGGCTTTTGACAAGGTCCCACACAGGAGATTAGTGTGCAAACTTAAAGCACACAGTATTGGGGGTAAGGTATTGATGTGGATGGAGAATTGGTTAGCAGACAGGAAGCAAAGAGTGGGAATAAACGGGACCTTTTCAGAATGGCAGACGGTGACTAGTGGGGTACCGCAAGGCTCAGTGCTGGGACCCCAGTTGTTTACAATATATATTAATGACTTGGATGAGGGAATTAAATGCAGCATCTCCAAGTTTGCGGATGACACGAAGCTGGGTGGCAGTGTTAGTTGTGAGGAGGATGCTAAGAGGATGCAGAGTGACTTGGATAGGTTGGGTGAGTGGGCAAATTCATGGCAGATGCAATTTAATGTGGATAAATGTGAAGTTATCCACTTTGGTGGCAAAAATAGGAAAACAGATTATTATCTGAATGGTGGCCGATTAGGAAAAGGGGAGGTGCAACGAGACCTGGGTGTCATTATACACCAGTCATTGAAAGTGGGCATGCAGGTACAGCAGGCGGTGAAAAAGGCGAATGGTATGCTGGCATTTATAGTGAGAGGATTCGAGTACGGGAGCAAGGATGTGCTGCTGCAGTTGTACAAGGCCTTGGTGAGACCACACCTGGAGTATTGTGTGCAGTTTTGGTCCCCTAATCTGAGGAAAGACATCCTTGCCATAGAGGGAGTACAAAGAAGGTTCACCAGATTGATTCCTGGGATGGCAGGACTTTCATATGAAGAAAGACTGGATGAACTGGGCTTGTACTCATTGGAATTTAGAAGATTGAAGGGGGATCTGATTGAAACGTATAAAATCCTAAAGGGATTGGACAGGCTAGATGCAGGAAGATTGTTCCGGATGTTGAGGAAGTCCAGAATGAGGGGTCACAGTTTGAGGATAAAGGGGAAGCCTTTTAGGACTGAGATTAGGAAAAACTTCTTCACGCAGACAGTGATGAATCTGTGGAATTCTCTGCCACAGGAAACAGATGAGGCCAGTTCATTAGCTATATTTAAGAGGGAGTTAGATATGGCCCTTGTGGCTACGGGGATCGGGGGTATGGAGGGAAGGCTGGGGCGTCATTCTGAGTTGGATGATCAGCCATGATCATAATAAATGGCGGTGCAGGCTCGAAGGGCCGAACGGCCTACTCCTGCACCTATTTTCTATATTTCTATGTAATCACTAAACAGCAGCTTTTTGCAGGTATTACTATTAACCAGGTGATCCAAGGCCGAGTGGAGAGTCAGTGAGATTGTATCCACTGTACACCTACTGGTGATAGGCAAGTGGCAGTGGGTCCAGGTCCTTACTTAGGTAGGAGATGATTCTAACCATGACCAATACCATAGAGCACTTCATCACAGTAGATGTGGGTGACAGTCATTGACACATCTTATCCTGTTCTTCTTGAGCACTGGTATCATTGTCACCTTTTAAAGTTGGTGGAAACCTTCATCTGCAACAGTGAGAGGCTGAAGGTGTCTTTGAACAGTCCTGCCAGTTGATTGGCACAGGTTTTCAGAACCTTACCAGGTCCACCATTAGATCCTGATGCCTTGCAAAGGTTCACCCTCTTCAAAGATGTTCTGACATCTGCCTCCAAGACAGAGCTCACAGGGTTATCTTGTGCTGCAGGGATTTGCACAAGTGCAGTTTTATTCTCCCTGTCAAAGTGTGCATATAGGGTGCTGTGCTCAAAAGTGAATGAAATATCACAACCATTCACAATGTGTGCTTTAGTGTTGTAGGAAGAATGTTCTGCAAACTTTGCCATAGCAAACATACATCTGATCCCATTTCCAACCTTAATCAGAATAGTATTTTTGCTCTTAAAATAGCCTTCCATGGGTTGTACCTGGAATCAGATCAGGCACCTTCTGAAAAAGTGTTCTTAAATATCACAGATCCAGCTCTCAGCAGACTGAATCTCCTGATTCATCCATGGCTTTTGGTTTGGATATGTCCGCTGTGTTCTTAGACATAGGAGCAGAATCAGGTCATTTGGCCTATCGAGACTGCTCTGCATTTCATCATGGCTCATCCATTTCCTTCTCCCCATAACGTTTCACACCTTGACTAATCAAGAACCTATCAATCTCTGTCTTAAATGCACCCAAGACCAAGCCTCCATAGTTGGCTGTAGCAACAAATTCTCAGATTCAGCACCCTCCTGCTACAGAAATTCCTGCTTGTGATGAGAATACACATAAAATTAAGATGTTTGCTGGCCTGGGTTAGCATCAGTAGCATCAGCAATTGGTCTGCCACCTGTCCTCAGGGGAAGGAGAGATAAGGAACAATGAAGCAGCATCTGGAGATGTGTAATGAAGGGACGGGAGAGAGAGCTGTCTAGAGCGGCTCCCCCTTTGAACCCTGAACTGTTTGAAGTGATGGATAGGCGATCTGGAGATGTGTAATGAAGGGACGGGAGTGAGAGCTGTCTGGAGCGGCTCCCCCTTTGAACCCTGAACTGTTTGAAGTGATAGACAGGCGATACCCCAGCAGGGGGATAAAAAGCGACAGGTTCGCTAAGGCAGGACACACACACGACACCCGAGGTAACGAGACCCTGGAAGCGGTGCGCCTCTCACGAGTCGGTGGGAAGTACCGGACCTTAAACGCACAGGGTGGAAAGGCACGATCAGCGGGAACCCGGTGTGTGTCCACCCTCGCTTGGGTGCCGGGTTCACTGCAGAGGATCGATCACATCTGGAGGAGGGGTCACAGTCGGTGACCTCAGGTGACATCACAAAGGACCCGCCCGAAAGCTGCTTGTGAGCAATATCGCCGGTCTGTGAGTGGAAGCCGTTTCTGAATGATCAGTCGTTCTCGTTCTCTCTCTCCCTCCCCCCACGTTGTCCATCGCCATGGCAACGATTACTGCGAACTGATCTAAATCGAACTGGACTTTTGTGTCACTTTGAAATTGGTCATTTACCCCTAAACAACGATAGAGCTTGATTGATGCTGTTATCTTAATTCTGTGCACATGTGTGTTTATCATTGCTGAACTGTTGCATTTATTATCCTTTCGATTACTGTGTTGCTTGTTTCTTTAATAAAACTTTCTTAGTTCTAGTAATCCAGACTCCAACTGAGTGATCCATTTCTGCTGGTTTGGCAACCCAGTTACGGGGTACGTAACATCCTCATCTCAGTTCTAAAGCAACATCCTTCTATTCTGAGTCTGTGCCCTCTGGTCCTAGACACCCCCACCATAGGAAGCATGCTCTTCACGTCCACTCTATCAAAGACTTTCAACATTATTTGCCTTTGCTAATGCATGAGGCCTCTTGCGGCAATTTGACTGTGAATGCGCCACCAAAATCCTATGAAAGCTCCTTTATTGAATGCTCTCGTTCCCTGATTTGTGTGAGGCCTTCATGCACTGACTCTAAAGCCACTGTGCTGCCTTGAATGCATACACCTAGCTACACAGGTCTTGATGAAGTCGTTGGCAACTATGGCATATTCATTCTGACTCAAAGATAAATCCATACCTTGTCCAGTCCAGTTCATGACTCAAAGCTGTCCTGTAGATGTTTTTCTGCCTCCCTTGGCCATACCTTCCTGGCCCTCACTCCCAGTGCTGTGGTTTTTAGTTCGTGGCTATACACTAGGAGTAGAATTACAGTCAGCTGATTGGACTTTCCAAAGTGTGGATATGGAATAAGTGTTCTTGATGGTGATATTACAAGGTGCTTTTGTCCACAGAACTGCCCTTCACTGATGTTTTATGTTTTTTATACAATTCTCTATAAGCTCTAGAGGGTGTCATGTGTGAAAATGCCAGGAGATCAGCAGTTTCTGAGATAGTCAAGCCACGCCATCTGGCATGAACAAGCATTCCATGGTCAAAGTCACTTAGATCACATTCCTTCCCCATTCTGACTTTTGCTCTGAATATTTAGACCATATCTGCTTGCTTTTATACATTGTTGCCACAAGATTGGCTGATTAGATATTTGCATTACTGAACAGTTGTACAGGTGTAAAATGGCCACAGAGTGTTTATGGGATTCAGGAGTGTCAGATCCATGACTTCTTTGGGCCTTTGTACTCTGGAATTAACAGACTGAGATGATCTAATTGAAACGTGACGTTCTAAGGAACTTTGACAATATAGATGCTGAAAGGATGTTTCCCTCATGAGAGAACCTAAAATTACCATACATGGTTTCTGGTGATGAGGTATCAATTTGGCTGATCAAGGGTTGTGACTTCTTGGAATTCTCTTCTCCCCTATGGATGCTGAGTCATGACTATATTCAAAACTGAGAGATTGGTTTATGGTCTACAGTGTAATCAAGGTCAAATACAGCAACCATGAAAGTAAATTAAGGTTAACAATTATAGGAACCATAGCTTTATTAAATAAAATAGCATGCTTGATAGACCAAATACTCATATTCCTTATGATCTTATACTTCAGTGGAAGATTTTAGTCTATTCAATCTTAGATCACAATATAGTAGTACTTAATCTACATTGCATTATTTCAATTGCTTTGCATAAGATTATACATCAAACAATACATGTTGTGCCCCAACTAGAGTCTTGAATAGTTATATCGTCTTCTTAATACCATTTTGTTTAAGGTCATAATGAAATTATTGTTGCTATGTCAATGTTTCAACTTGGAGACCTGGAATATACTTCCAGCTGAATGTCATAACACAAAGAAATAATGTCATTTAAACTATTTTAAAATTTTTGATTTATTCCTCAAGACACATTTTTTTTAACCCGTTGATAACATGTACATGTATCTCAATGATTTTACTGCATTAACCTCCTTCCTCAATGTTACCAGAAATTTGCTCAAAGAATTCAATTAAATCAGATGGGAATATCCTTTTACAGATTAATATTAGTATCCACTTTGAACCACAATTTATTAAGTGCTTATGATGTCAATCTTCACTATAATCTCCATTGATGTAAGGCTACCAAAGTTCAAAGTAAATTTATTAGCGAAGTACATATAGTATATGTAACCACATACAAATGCTGAGCTTCTTTTTCTTCTGGGCAATTACAGTAAATGCAACAAACACAACAGAATCAATGAAAGACCGCACCTCAGTATGGACAACAACCAATGTGAAAAGAAATCAAACAAATTGTGCAAATACAAAAAGAAAGAAAAAAGAAACAATAATAATATTAGTAACAATATAGAATAATAATAAAAAGTAACTTAATATCTATAGACAGGTTAAACCAAATGAAACACGAATTAACATTGGAGCTAGAAGGAAATAACCTAAAGACCATAAAAAATAGAAGTTGCGACCTGTCAATGCACTGATGAAGATAGAATTACTTCAACAACTGTTTCAGAACCTGATAGTAATAGCAACAACACAGTTGTAGAGCCTCTGTAGAACGCTGATGATGAAGCTGACTTTACAGACAATATTATCTTAACATTTAACATCACACTAACAGAATACATGGGCATTGACTCAACAAGAAGACCATACATACCAAAACAAATCACTAATCAAAATATGCAAAAAATCTTAATGTTCTCACAATATTTTATTTCCATAATATTTAGGAAAACTTAAAATGTTTGAAGAACTATACACAATAACATTAATAGTAGCACAGAGCAATGGCTCCAAAATAGAGGTGCTCATTAATAGAAACTCAAAATGGAGTAATGAATTGAGAACACCAAAATGGCAGATGAGATTAAGAAATAAAATTGAAGCCTTAAGAGCAGAAATAGCTTGCCTAATGGAGTATAAAATTTATTTATTTTATTTATTTATTGAGGTACAGCATGGAGTAGGCCTTTCCAGCCCTTCGAGCCACACAGTAATCCCATCAATCTAGCCTAATAACAGGACAATTTACAATGACCAATTAACCTACTGACCGGTACTTCTTTGGACTGTGGGAGGAAACTGGAGCATTCAGAGGAAACACACAGAGTCAAGGGTAGAACATACAAATTCCTTACAGGCATTATCTGGAATTTAACCTGGGCCACATGTTCTGTAAAGTGGTTGTGGTAATGACTATGCTACCTAGCAAGAAAGTTAAGAGAAAAACTCAGGAAATAATAAGGGAATATAGGGTCCACACAAGATATGATTAACCTAACAAAAATATTGTAGGATTTATAGATATACTAAAACAAAAACTTGGTGCAAACAAAGCCAAACTAAACAGATACATGAAATGCACTAGATGAAGAAAACAGAATTATCAGGTCAGGAACAATGAAAAAGGTTTATACAGGACATTGAAACTGAATTTGATACATCAAAATGTCATCAAACCTAGCCAAAAATAACCAATAAATACAGACATAATACATTTTTGGTCTAATATCTGGTCAAACAAAGCAACGCAGTATCAAGAAGCAAGCTGGATTCGGGAGGAAAAAAGAATGCACTCACACAATTGAAGATATTTGAATATCTGAATTAACAATGGATTTGCTAAAAGTAGTTAAAAATATTCACGACTGGAAAAGTACTGGCAGTGATAACATTCATAATTACTGGTATAAAACACTTACTTGCCTTCCTCTGTACCCATCAATACACATGAATATTTTTTTTAAAAATCCTGACATTTGCCTGAATCTTTGACAGAAGGTAAAACACATCTCTTACCTAAAGGAGAAATCGCAAATGACCCATCAAAATATTGATCTATTACTTATTTACAAATTATATATGAAATTATAATATCATGCATCTCACAACTAATCAGGACTCACTTAGATAATCACAATATACCTACAAGAAGGGCAGAAAGGATACTGTAAGGATATGAAAGGATATGAAGATTCTGTAATTCTAAGTCAAGCCCAGAGGAAAAGCAGAAATCTTTCATGATTTATATTGACTACCAAAAATATTTCTGACTACACCAAACAGTTGTGAAATTTCTACACATGATTAAGCATTGGCATACTACCTATTAACAACCAAAAAAGAACAACCTCATTAAAATAAACCCACTATGGTTTTGTCTAGCTTTCAATCTACTCTCTAAAATTACTGAATCAGACAAAAATGGGGTATCAAATCAGAGACAACCAAAAGATTTATACTTGTACACCTCCTTCTATACATGGACAATTTGAAATTATTCACTCCATCATTTAGAGCAATTAATTTAAATAGTATAGCCATTTTCTAAAGATATTAATATAAACTTTGAACTAGAAAAATACAGAACACTAAACATAAAGGAAGGTGCAATAAAACAGAGTAGCAGGATACAATACACTGGGATATCAACAAGCAAAGAAAATAGATCACGGTGCGATAAAGGGAAAAGCTTTGACATAATTTACTTCAAGGCTTAAGAAAATTTGCCAGAGCTCAATAGTAAAAAATATAATAAAGGCAACAACACACATCAAAGTTGCTGGTGAACGCAGCAGGCCAGGCAGCATCTCTAGGAAGAGGTACAGTCGACGTTTCGGGCCGAGACCCTTTGTCAGGACTAACTGAAGGAAGAGCTAGTAAGAGATTTGAAAGTGGGAGGGGGAGGGGAGATCCAAAATGATAGGAGAAGACAGGAGGGGGAGGGATGGAGCCAAGAGCTGTACAGGTGATTGGCAAAAGGGATACGAGAGGATCATGGGACAGGAGGCCTAGGGAGAAGGAAAAGGGGGAGGGGGAAAACCCAGAGGATGGGCAAGGGGTATTGTCAGAGGACAGAGGGAGAAAAAGGAGAGAGAGAGAAAGAAAACACTTTTGCTATCCCCATAATTAACATATTCTTTTGGCATAATACCTTGGTCTAAAACTCAATTGGAAAATTTGCAAAGAAAAATAAGAAATGAAATGACACATTTTAGAAAATATTATATATTACAGGACGAACAGAAGGAACAATTTATTTAATAGATATAGCCATTCAGAACACACATAACTTATATAGAAATCAATAAGCGAAAACACCAGAACTGTGCTGAATTAAAAGAAGACATTGAAGGACTGTGGAACATGAGCAGAGTACACATTTTTCCAATAGTAATATTTAAAACTTACATCATCCTAAAGACACCATACAATAGCATTGAACAATTAGGCTTACACAACAATATTTATGTAAATCTTCAGAAAACTACAATACTAAACACTACTAGAATAGTCCAGAAATATCTAGAAATTGATAAATTAGTGTGCTTGGCTGTACCTGAACTTTTGGTTTTATTAGATTTAGCTGAGGAAAAGAACTATTAATGACCATAATAATATTAAACAAATAAGCAGTAAATATTGAAAACGTGAGATGAAGTGTCCTTGAAGGGGAGTCCATAAGTTATGGGGTGCGGGGAGTTTGCTGAAGGTATCCCCTCTGGTCGTTGATGATGATGTTGCTTTCCCGTGACAGCGCTCCATATAGATGTGCTCAGTGGTGGGGAGAGCTTTACCCACAATGAACTTGGAGGTATAAAAAGTAGTGGATAAGTTTTTCTGTACAAGTCCATTGGAGTTTCAGTACCAGACCATGAGGTAACCAGTCAATGTACTCTCCACCACACATCTATAGAAATTTGTCAAAGTTTCAAATGACATACCGGACCTTTGTAAACCTTTAAGAAAGTAGAGTCACTGTCATGCTTTCTTCATAATGGCATTTATGAGCTGGACCCAGGATAGACCCTCCGAAATGATAACTCCAAGAAATTTAAAGTTGTTGACCCTTTCTACCACTGATCTCCCGATGAGGACTGGTTCATGGACCACACACAAGCAAAAGTCTAGAAATCAGAATAATACACACAAAATGATGGAGGAACCCAGTAGGCCCGGTAACATCAATGGAAAAGAGTAAATAGCCAGTGTTTCAGGTTGAGACTCCTCTTCAGGACCCACGGACATCCAGTTTCCTCCTCCTGAAGGAAATGATCATTCCCTTGGTCTTGGTGACATTGAGTGAGAAGTTGTTGCCGTAGCACCACTCAGCCAGATTGTCATTCTCCCTCCAATATGATGATTCAGTTTTAGAATGACACTGGAGATGTGCTTAGCTTCACAGTCAGAAATATAAAGCAAATATTGCAGGGGTCTAAACTCACAGCCATGTGATGCACCTATGCTGATGGAGATTGTGGAGGAGATGTTGTCATTCCAAACTGAATGGAATCTGCAAGGGAGGAAATCGAGGATCAAGCTGTGCAAAGAGGTACTGAGGCCTAGGACTTGAAGTTTATCAATTAGTTTTGAGGGGATGATAGTATTGAATGCTGAACTGTAGTTGCTACAGGGCATCCTGGTAAATATATGTTCACTTTCCAGGTGTTCCAGGACTGACTGAAGAGCCAATAAACTGGTATCTGCTATTGACCTTTTGTGGTGGTAGGCAAATGGAAGTGGATCCATGTCATTTCTTAAGCAGGAATTAATACAGTTCATTTCATCATCAACCTCTCAAAATGCTTCATCTCAGTGGATGCAAGTGCAACTGGATGTTAGTTGTTGAGGTAGATTGTCACATACATCTTAGGCCCCAGTATAATTGAAGCCTGCTTGAAGCCGGTGAGTACTTCAGACTGCTGAAGCAAGAGTTTAAAGATATTGCTGTACACTCCAGCTAGTTGACTAGCACTGGTCTTTGTACTCGGCCAGTTACTCCATCTGGACCAGTGCTTTCCATGGGTTCACCCTCCTGAAGAATGCTCTCATGTCCGCCTCTGAGACGGAAATTACAGAGTCACTGCGGGCTGTGGGAGCTCATGTAGGTGCCCCCATGTTTTGGTGGACAAAACAAGCATAAAAAGCATTGAGCTTATCTGGGAGAAAAGCCTTTTTGTTATCTATGCTGCTTAGTTTCATTTGTAGGAGGTGATAGAATTCAAGCTCTAGCATAGCTGTCGAGCATCTTTCAGTGAATCAAGTTTTATCTGGAACTGCCACTTCGCATATGAGGTGGCTTTCCAGAGATTGTAACTGGACCTCTTGTATCCTACAAGGTTGCCAGACTTGAATTCTTCTGATCACGCCCTCAACAGATTGTGTATCTCATTATTCATCCAGGGCTTCTGGTTAGGGAATGATTTTGAGGGAATACACTCATCTATCTTCGTCCTGACGAAGGGTCTCCGCCTGAAACGTCGACTGTACCTCTTCCTAGAGATGCTGCCTGGCTTGCTGCGTTCATCAGCAACTTTGATGTGTGTTGCTTGAATTTCCAGCATCTGCAGATTTCCTGTTGTTTACACTCATCTATTGCTGTTTTTATAGTGTCTGTGACATCCATGGTGTATTTATTCAGATTCTCTGATGAGTCCTTGAACATGGCCCAGTCTACTGACTCAAAGCAATCCTGTAGCTGCTCCTCAGCTTCCTGCACCCACTTCTTTATTGTCCTTTTTCCTGGAGCTTTGTATGCAGGCAGGTCTGTATGCAGGTAGGAAAAGGACAGTTAATTGACCACATTTTCCAAAATGCAATGCAGACATGGAATGTTAGGTTTCCTAATTGCCATGTAACAGTGCTCGAGTGTGTGTTATATTGATGATAATTTGGCAGATATTTCTTAAAACATAGCTGATTGAAGTTCTTGACTATGATTTGAAAGGCGTCGGTGTAGGCTGTTTCCTATTTGCTAATCACGGCATTCAATACATTGAGTGCCTTTTCAACTCTGCCTTTGGTGGTATGTAAACTGCAAACAGGATAATGAAGGAGAACTCTCTTGCTAAGTAGAATGATTGACACTTAATCATCAGAAGTTTCAGATCTTGGGAACAAGACTGCTGCATCCAAGCTTCACAAAATTTTTATCATAAAACACAGACCCCCACCTTTCGACTTTTTCAAATCAGCAGTCCTGTCCATTCAGTATATTAAGAAGCCCTTGGGTCCTACCAACATATCTGGCATGTCCGGAGTGAGCCGTGTCTCCATGAAACACAGAACACAGCAATTCCTCATTTCCTGCTGATACAGTAATCTTGTCCTTAGTTCCTTCATTTTGTTCTCCAGCAAATGTACATTTGCCTACAGATGCTGGAGGAAGTTTCTTCCTCAGTGTTTCAATTGGCTTGGAATCCTCCTCTCCTCCTTTCTTTCGGCCGTGGCAATGAAATCTGTTAAGTCCTTCAGAATATCATGAAATTGCTAATTCAAGAAGATGGCTCAAAAGGGCATTTCTTAAAAGGAAAATTACAGGCTACAGATTGCAGTGAAAGTAATTCAGAAATAGTATATTTAGAAGTTTTGTAAGCATCCCACAACACATTGGCATGGTTCATCAGCACTATCTTGGCTATTACCAGGTGTAGAATAATCCAGTTTATCTGTGTCTTGAATAGAACTGTAGTATTTAGAGGTGCAGTACAATGGAGGCTAATTTATTGGACATCAATTTTAAAAATTGAATTTAAAAGCTGGGACCATTAATGGTGATAGAATTATCATAAAATCAGCTTTAGTTCTTTAATGTTCCTCAGAAAAGAAAATCTACCAGCTATAACTGTTCTGGACTTCATGTCTTCAGACCTATGGCTGTGGTTGACTCTAACTACTCTGTGAAGCTATGAAGTTCAGTTGATAATTAAGAAATGAATAATAATGCTGGTGTTACCAACAACATCCAAGTTCTACAAATGAAAAACAAAATAAATTGCTGTTATTTTCTTTTCTATTTCCTGTTGCATTGCCAATTTCAGTCTTTTGGAATGTTAACTGGTGGTACAGTGCCAGTTTTAAGGATCCATTAATATGTTTTCATAGTTTAATGTATTTGTTGCTCCTCTAGCACTCACAGTTCTTTGTTCATCATTCATTCCAAATCCAGAAATAGATTTGTCAGGCAATTCTGCTGTCCCTTCATTCTTTACTATAAGAAGCATCTTCAGTGGTTCTAATCTATTTTATCTATTATTCTGATATTAATATGATGTTACAGCATCCAGCAGAATATTTTGCTTCGAACGCAAGTGATTAGCACATTTAAGGAGAATTCTTAAAGACTAATAAAGAACACACACACTGAGTGAGGCTGCCCCAGAAATTTATGAAGAGGTATTTTACTCTTTTCAGCTTAAAGAAATGAATGATTGCAATGACTTTGAAATACTGCCAAGACACTGAGAACAAAGCAAATTACCTGAGATGGTTTTGCAATGGAGTCTTCCTGCAATTAACAGGCATGTCACAGTAGAAGTGGAACCTATGGCCCCAGAACACAGATGTTCAGTATATGTTTGATTCATATCTTATAATACTATGCCCAAGTTCTATAGAATGCCTTAACACATTTCAGGATGTACAGTAAGTCTGTTAATTCTTCATAAGACCATAAGATATAGGAGAAGAATTAGGCTATTTGGTCCATTGAGTCTGCACCATTATTTCATCATGGCTGATCCACATCTCCTCTCAGTCCCAAGCTCCTGCCCTCCCCACATATCCCTTCATGTCCTGATCAATCAAGAATCTATCAACCTCATAAAGACTTGGCTTCCGCAGCTGCCTATGGCAATGAATTCCACAGATTCACCACATTCTGGCTAAAGAAATTTCTCCTCATCTCCATTCTAAAAGAATGCCCCTCTATTTTAAGGCTGTGTCCTCTAATCTTAGACACCCCCACTATAGGAAACATCCTCTTCACATCCACTCTATCAAGGCTCTTCAGTGAATTTGCGAGTTCCAGTGAAGGTAGTCCCAGAGCCAACAAATGTTCTACATATGACAAGCCATTCAATCCTGGAATCAGTTTTGTGAACCTCCTTTGAACCCTCTGCAGTTTCAGCACATCCTTTCTAAGATAAGGGGCCCAGAAGTGCTCATAATACTCCAAGTGAGGCCTAACTGGTGCTTTATAAACTCTCAACATTGCATCCTTGGAATACAACAATGATGATTAAATTTGTGTCAGTTTACAAGCTGTAGCTCATTTCAGTCTCTACTCTGAAACTGAGGGTTATAGATTTTAAATAGAAACATAAGAATAGAGGAGTATGAGGCATGTAAACACACTGAAACTATTCTGGCTTTTGGCAAGTTTGTAGCTGATATCAAACTTAACTCTATATAGGTGCTTTTCCTCCAAATATTATTTAAACATTAGTTATCTACAAATCTTAGCTTTAAAACTAACAACTGAAGCAGCACCAAATGATATTTCAGGTAGAGAGTCGCAAATCTCTACCAATGTTTATAAATAGAAATACTTCCAAACCTTGTAACCAAGGTCTGGCTCTAAGAGTGTCCAGGTTCTCAGTCAGCACACTGTTTCTTCTAACGATCCTGCCACTTTGTAATTTAGAAACTCCACAATCAAATTATCATTTCATGTTCTAAATTCCAGGAAAATACAACTTTATTTTCTGCAATCATAATTTAACAATGGGAGTCCAGGTAACATTCTAATGACCTGTGATAGACCTAAAGAAGAGTTAAGGAGCAATTTGGAAATATATGCCACAAAAATACTTGAGGCATAAAACTGTCAAGGTGTACGCTGACAGACACCTGAAATGACAGGCTCCCATGAGTTTATTCATAGGAATTCCAACACAACATCGATGACTTGACTGAGTGACGCTGGGAAATAAATCATTCTCAAAACACAAGGACTCCATGATAAGCGCTAATGGGAAGTGTGCTTTATATAATCAAAGTACACAGAAAACCTGTGCCAGTCAAAATAAACTGGACAAGATTAAACAGAAAGCTCAAGGGTTTAACAACTCTAGGTAAGACTACAATGAACAAAAACAGGTGCATAGGCCCGCAGGGCTCATGATATAAAATATTTAGAAGTTGAGGATTTAAAAATTCGGTGGCACATAAACTTCCACCCTTGAGAAATATGTAACTAGGTATTGTGACCTTCTCAAGAATGATCTTAGCTTCCACTGCTTCTCTTCCAGCCAACCCTAGCCTTGAACATTTCAGATTCCATTGTAAATACTTCAGCAACAGCTGATGGTATCAGCTTTTATTCTCTTTTCTGGGACTTTATTAATCATATCAATTTTGGCAGCTTATAATAACCTGAAAATCCAAAAATTGAAAGGATATAATCTTCTTATCAGATTCTGTTGTTATCAAAGCACAAAACACGAGTGTTGATATCATGAGGCATCCTATTGTACATTTCTATGAGGACATTGTAAACATTTTGGGACTAATTAGGTCGAAGGGAGAATAACTCAGGAACTTCACAAATATCACAAAAGAAATTCTTAGAAAGGTCACCACTGTGCACATGTAGCAATTGCTTAATTATGTCATTTTTCAGGCTGCCAGAACATATTGTCTTATTTATTCATTAAGGCTTAATATATTTCCTGTATGACATGCATTTTACAGCACAGCATAACATCTTTTTAACATAATACCTGAGCCATTTGTCACCACCACTATAGCTGTGTGTTAGGTCTCATGACATCTCTAATTCATTAGGACAGAAGGCAAACTTGCCTCATGTTCACTGAAAAGAATCATAATCTGTTTTGATATTTCTAGTGACAAAGCCAGGCAAACACCATTGGACTGAGATTTCTCTTTGTGTTAACCTTTCTCATCTAATCATTGAACAATTTCACATTTTGTTTAAAACTGGAGGATAGAACAATACCCCAGGAATTATCTCCAGACCCACTTTTCACAATATCATCACCTCCAATCAAGTTAATTGGGAGGCTAATTGTTTAACATTTGGTTTATTTCTGCTGTGCATTTATTGGGAGACTGTAGTCTGTAGAAATGTAATTTAGTGAGTCTTCTGAGAAGGTGGCTTACTGAATTCATTGTATTTCTGATTTAATGGGTGATAAAGTCAATGGCAAAAAGATTGGAAGTTATGTGAATTGTACACACTTCACAGCATACAGGATTTCCTAATCTATAAGAGCAGCAACAGTCTCTCATAACTTCTTCAATGTATTAACTTACACAATCTCTTTAGTTGCTGATCAGTTCTTGATGAACATTCCAAATGGTTGTTTCCTGCGTTTACTTATTTCTGTCATTGTGGGTTAAGACAAATTTTGTGATTCTTGTAGAACCTAGCTTCCAGGTTCCAAAATTTCTTGTACTTATAAAACAACTTCAATATCACAAAACTGTCAGGAAGTGTAGAGGAGGCTTGACCCAAAAACAGGGCAGCAGAGATTACTTAGTATTAAACAATATTTTACTAATTGACCACACACAAAAAAAAACAAGTCATGAGGGGCCACAAAGCAAGAGAGAACAGAAACTAACCGCAAGAGGAAACAAGGTAAACTTTAGGTAGGGAAAGTGAAGGCTAGAAGCAACTGAGTGAGGCCAGTTTTGATGAGTAAACAAGGAATGCACTTCTTCTAGTAATGTTTAATGGTGGTTGGCAGACCATCGCGAGGAGCATTACCTCCACCTACTGAGCATCATTCAAGCACACCAAATATCTTTCTCCACCATCCCTTTCACATTTGTATCACTACAACCTCACACAGTATTATGAGCATTAAATCCCTTGTCCATTGACTGACATATTCCTAGCATTACATTGTAACTAAAATAAAAAGAGGAAAAAAATAAAAGAAAATGAAAAGAAACATTGCAACCCTTCTTTGAAGTGTGAACATTATTTACTCCTCCTTGTAAGGCATTATTAATAACTTCTAAAGTTAAGTCTTTTATCTTTAGATGTTTTTCTGAAACTTTTAATACAATTTTAATTTTTTTCTGACCTATTTTTAATTTGTGCTGTACAATTTACCACATCTGCCATGAAATTAACAAATTTTAGTTTATCAACAATCAACTAATCCTTTGCTATAAAATCATGCACCTTACACACTGACTTTAATCTATCCATATTCTGAAAATTAATAGGTCTCATTGACACTGTCTTTTGTACTTTCTGAAGAACCTCTGCATATAAAATGCTAATCCTGTATCTTTTTCTCATGTCCCACTTACTCTACTACAGTTGTCCAAAACAGTCAAACCAAACCAGTGCTGTAAATGAGAACTGGAGTTCAATAGGCTGTAGATAATGAGTCTGGAATGAGTGGCAGCTGATTCTTACTAGCTGGCTGGAGGCTGGGAGGTGCTGTCATGTGCAGACCCGACATGAATCATTCCATTATACATAAATTTGGTCTAGAGCCAATTAAAGAACTTAAGTTTTATCAAAGAAGTAGATATTAAGGGGCATCTTAAAGGATGAAAGAGATGACGCGGGTTTAGAGTCAGGGTTTTAAATCTTAACATCCAAAATTGTGACCGTCAATGGTAGAATGATCAGATAATGAACTACTGTACTCTTGATTTTCAAATTGTCATGTGTATGCCGACCAATGATTGAACCCAGGTGTGGAGAAACGACAGACAGAAACAAGAATTTATTCAAAGAAGTTCCAACAGAACATCAGTGGCTTGACTGAGCGACACTGCAAGACGAATCATTCTCGAAACACAAGGACCCCGTGGTATGCACTAATCGGGAGTCCACTTTAAATAACTGCAGTTTGTGGAAAGCCCGTGCCAGTCAAAGTAAACTTGAGAAGATTAAACAGAAAGCACAAGTGCTTAATGACTCTGGGTAAGACAACAATGAACAGACACAGGTGCACAAGCCCTCAAGGCTCATGACAACAAATGGTTTGAAAATTACCTATTCTGTACTTTAGTAGATTAAAGCTATACTTGGAAACAGTCTTTTAACTTTGTTGTAATGGCTTATTTCCTAGCTTTTTAATCTTTCCCTTGTTTATTCCTTGTGTAGCACAGACAGGATGCAGAAGGAACTCGATGTGTCAGGCAGCATCCACAGAGAGAAATGAACAGTCAATGCATTGGGGCAAGACCCTACATATCCTGTATGCTGTTTGACCTGCTGCTGCATGTGGAATTTGTAGAGTAGTGATGAGTATCTGTCAGGTTGTATGACAATTTAGCTCTTTCTGAACTCTTAGTATGTGAGTTCTGTCGATCTGTTACTGAGAATGTCAGTCAAGTGGGATTGATAGCTGGATTCTTTCGGAGCTTGGGTTCATCACATATGTATGAACTTTAATGTATTGTATAAGCCGCAGAATCTCATCTCTATTCCTCTAACTATCACTACTAAGGGACTCCTATCACTACTGCAGACCCTTCATCTTTGTTCTCTTCTGAGCCACAGTGCCAGACTCAGTGCCAGAGACTCGGTTGCCGGAGCTCTCCAAGGTTGGTTGTCCCTCTCAACAGTATGCAAAACAGTATACTCATTATTGAGGGGAATAGGCACAGGGGTACTCTGTCCTGGCTGCCTTTTTCCCTTCCAGAAATTCTGTTCAGGGAATTAAGGGTTATGGGGAAAAGGCAGGTAGGTGGAGATGAGTCCATGGCCTGATCAGCTGTGATCTTATTGAATGGCGAAGCAGGGTCGACGGGCCAGATGGCCTACTCCTGATCCTATTTCTTATGTTCTTATGTTCTGCCAGTCACACAGTTGCATACATCCTGCAATGTATGGGTGACTAGTTCCCTGTAGCTCCCATCTATCACTTCCTCAGTCTCCCATATGAGCCAAATGTCTTCGGACTGCAGCTCCAGTTCCTTAACGTGTCCTCTGAGGATCTGCAGCTCGGTGCACCTGGTGCAGATGTGGCTGTAGGTCTCCTGGAATTCCCACATCTTACACAAAGAACATAATACAGTCCCTGCAGTTATTCCTACTGCTCTAACTGTACACTAACGGACAAGCAATGAAGAGTAAAGAAGAAGAAGAAACTTATCAGGTACTTACCTTGCCAAAGCTTGATCTCACCTAAGCCTGATGAGCCAAGACCAAAGGTTCCCACTCTAACACTGGCCTACTGCAACAACGGCTGCTCCGCTTGCCCATGCCTTATATTTACTTGCCCTTGCTAATGAATCCGTGACTATCTTATAGAAAGAAAAAAAAATCAGTCAAGAGGTACTGAATGATCTACCTCTGCTCTTTTTCATTATGCTCTTTAAGTGTAATAAGAGACTGTTGGTGCTGAAATGCTGAGCATAAATCAAATTGTCTCGATGCAGGGCTTTGAACTGAAAGTCAGCAGTTTGTTTCCTTTCACAGATACTGTCTGATGGCTGAGCTCCTCCAGCAGTTTGTTTCTTTTTTTACACTGTAGAGTAATGATAGTAAGGGACTTCAATTGTCTTAATATACATAGATTAGAACGGTAATATAATCAGGGTCAAATACGAGGAATTTTGTATGTGCATTTAGGGGAAGTTTCTTGATTGATATGTTTTTGAGCAAAAGAGGAAGGAGGTATGGCAGGATTTTGTTTGAAGAATGAGGTGAACCGAATGGAGTAAATATCAGAGACAGAATCCGACTGTTATGACTGACATATGACAGGAAATTTGTTGTTTTGTGGCAGCAGTACAGTGCAAGACATAAAAATCTATATATTGGAGAAAGAGATAAAGGTGCAAAAAAAGGAACAACAAGTGAATGTTTGTGTACTGTTCAGAAATCTAATGCTGGAGGGGCATAAACATTTCCTAAATCATGAAGTGAGCACCTTTAGGCTCCTATACTTGCTCCTCTTCAGTGATGGTCGTAACGAGAAGGTGGCATGTCCTGGATGGTGATGGTCCTTAAGGTAGATACTGCCTTTGTGAGACACCACATCTCGATAGTGGAAAGGAATGTGATCATGAAGGAGTCAGCTAAACCTGTAACCCTGTGCAGTCTCTTCCAATCCGACACATTGCAGGCTCCATCCCAGGCTGCGATGCAAACAGTTGAAATACTGTCGACTGTATATCCTTAGAAATTTACAAGAATGCTTGATGATAGACCAAATCACCTCAAACTCATTATGAAGGAAAGTCTCAGCTATGTATTCTACATGATTGCATAAACTGTTGAACTCAGGAGAGAATCTCTGGGAATTTGCTGCCAGGAACTTGAAGTTGCTCATGCTTTCCATGACTGATCCCTGAATGAGGACTGATGTGTGTTCTCCTATCTTCACCTTTCTGAAGTCCACAATCAGTTCCTTAGTCTTGCAGACATTGAATGTAAGATGGTTGTTACAACAACACTCAAACAGCTGTTTCTGTAAGTCTCATCATGGCCACCTGACATTCTACTAACAATAGTGTCATTGGCATATTTATGGATGATGCTTGAGCTGTGCTTAAGCACACAGTCATGAATGTAGAGGGAGTAAAGCAGTGTGCTAAGTGCACATCCTTGAGATGCAGCTGCAACGACTGTCTGTGAGGAGGAGATGCTATTACAGATCTGCACTGATTGCGGTCTCCCAATGATGAAGTCAAAGATCCAGTTGCAGAGGCTGGTACAGAGGCCCAGGTTTTGAAGCTTGGTTGTTAGTACTGAAAGTGTTGAACACTGAGCTGTGTTGGATAAACAGTAGCTTGATGTATGCCTCAACGTTGTCTACTGTAGGTGCTCCAAAGCAGAATGCAGAGCCAACAAGATTGTGTCCACTCTAGATCTGTTGCTACAGTAGGAAAGTTGCAGAAGGTAAAAGTCCTTGCTCAGGTAGGAGTTAATTCTAGCCATAACCAACCACCTAAAACAATTCATTATGTGAATGCTATTGAAAGATAGTCATTGAGACTGCTTACCCTGCACTTACAAGATTTAGACTACCTACTGAGAAAAGATATGGAACACTCTAAGATTAACATAATCAATTAAGAAAAGGCTAATTTGAATGAGATAAGGAGAGATCCAGTCTGGGTAAATTGAAACCCAAGGTTGGCAAGCCAAACTGTAATTGAAGACTGGGCAACCATTAATGAAGAGATGGCTCAGGTAGAGAATAGATGCCATTTCCACAGGGGAGAGTGTCGAATTAAAGCCAGAGCGTGAAGTAAAATAAAGCAGTAAAAGAGGGCAGAAGATAGCTGCCAGAATGATAACACATGTGGGCACTAGGTTGATTATGAATGGAAAATTTAAAAAAAAAAGAGCAATATGTGTTTTAGACAAATACAGAGACCAACAAATATGGGGATCTGAATTTATTTTATAAGAGTATGTTCTGTCAAAGTGAGGTGAGGCTGATCATAGATCAAAAAAAGCTAATCACAGGTGCAGATGGCATAGGCATAATCTTTACTAATGAAGATGGTGCTGGAGAATATGGAAAACAGTACTGTACATAAAAGAGCTTTCTCAATATAAAAATGGGACTTTGCAAAAACTATGTAATGTCATTCCCTAAAAAAAATGCATCTGCAAGAGACAGATCACTGGAGATAAAATTCAAGAAAATAGCTATGTAATAGTGTGCAATAATTTGGTGGTTTTTCAAAAATATAATTAAGATGTGAGTGAACTACAGAGGCTCAGAACAGACTTAAAAGAATGTTGCAGTGCTTGGCAATTATAGTTATATAGTTATGAGGAGAGATTACCCAGGCTGGGAATGTTTACTTTATAACTAAGGAAACTGCAAAGATGTTAAGTTGAGTCGTAGTGCCAAGCAGAATCAGAATCAGAATCAGGTTTATTATCACTGGCATGTGATGTGAAATTTGTTAACTTAGCAGCAGCAGTTCAATGCAATACATAATCTAGCAGGAAGAGAAAAAAAAATAATAAATAAACAAGTAAAACAATTACCTATATTGAATAGATTTTTTTAAAAAAATGTGCAAAAACAGAAATACTGTATATTTAAAAAAGTGAGGTAGTGTCCAAAGCTTCAATGTCCATTTAGGGATCAGATGGCAGAGGGGAAGAAGCTGTTCCTGAATCACTGTGTGTGTGCCTTCAGGCTTCTGTATCTCCTACCTGATGGTAACAGTGAGAAAAGGGCATGGCCTGGGTGCTGGAGGTCTTTAACGATGAATGCTGCCTTTCTGAGACACGACTCCCTAAAGATGCCCTGGGAACCTTGTAAGTGTATAAATAAGTGTATAGTGTATAGGTAGAGTGAGTGGGTATGAAAATGGATATGTTAAAAAAAATGGTTGATGAGTAGGAATTTATGTTGTTGGGCAGATTGACCCTTTATACTAAATAAGGGAAGAACTATATATATCCCTGGTATACCAGATGACAATACATGAAAGCAAGCTAAAAATGCTGATTTGCGTAAAAGCAATCAATTACCTTGTCTCTAAAAGTGTTTTTCACATTGTTTAATTGTAAGCTTAGTAGGATGCATTTTCCCTGGCGAGGCAGAGGCCGACTGTTGAAGGCCACGCAACTGTGGTATGTGCAGGTGTGGAGGATGTATGATGGCTTAATACATGACCAGGACTTAGAATTAGCCCAAGTTGGGGTCGTGTAGGTGTCCGGATTGGATGCTTGGCCCCTTCCAGCTGGACTGGGAGGTGGTGATAGAGCTATAAAGGTGGGCAAGTTCTTTCTTGTGCAGACCACTCGCCTGGGTCCCACCTTCGGGCCGAGCAGCTGAACCAGCATCAAGGAACTCCACCCTAGCCAGTCCATGGTCGATCGCTTGCTTCAGGGACCACGCAGTTATCGCTAAGTATACTCGGCGGTGAGACCACCAGGGGTTGCTAAAGTTAGCCCTACCTATTAGTGGTGTAGGTAGTGTACGATATAAAGCATTTCTCGCAACTCTCTATTTCTTCTCTGTATTAACAATAAAGTGCGTTTTGAAGGAACTACCAAGTTTGGGTCCATTTGTTCAAGCAAAACCAAATAGTTGCAGCATCCACTTGTTACGGTTATTCTATTTAGATATTAGATTTGCGGAACAGTAAGCTAGTACCCAAGATGGAGCTGACTAGATTTACAACCTTCTGCAGCTTTTTTCAGTCCTGTGCATTAGCCCTTCCGTACCAGACAATGATGCAGCCTATCAGAATGCTCTCCACGGTACAACCATAGAAGTTTTTGAGTGTATTTGTTGACATGCCAAATCTCTTCAAATTCCTGATAAAGTATAGCCACTGTCTTGCCATCAATATGTTGGGACCAGGTTAGATCCTCAGAGATCTTGACATCCAGGAACTTAAAGCTGCTCACTCTCTCCACTTCTGATCCCTCTATGAGGATTGGTATGTGTTCCTTTGTCTTACCCTTCCTGAAGTCCACAATTAGCTCTTTCATCTTACTGATGTTGAGTGCCAGGTTGTTGCTGCGGTACCATTCCACTAGTTGGCATATCTCACTCCTGTACATCCTCTCGTCACCACCTGAGATTCTACCAACAATGGTTGTATCATCAGCAAATTTGTAGATGGTATTTGAGCTATGCCTAGCTGCACAGTCATGTGTATACAGGGAGTAGAGTAGTGGGCTAAGCAAACACCCCTGAGGTGCACCAGTGTTGATCGTCAGCAAGGAGGATATGTTATAACCAATCTGCACAGACTGTGTCGTCCGGTTAGGAAGTCAAGGATCCAATTGCAGAGGGAGGTACAGAGGCCCAGGTTCTGCAACATCTCAATCAGGATTGTGAGAATGATGGTATTAAATGCTGAGCTATAGTCGATGAACAGCATCCTGACGTAGGTGTTTGTGTTGTCCAGGTGGTTTAAAGCCATGTGGTTAGCCATTGAGATTGCATCTGCCGTTGACCTATTGTGGCAATAGGCAGATTGCAATGTGTCCAGGTCCTTGCTGAGGCAGGAGTTCAGTCTCGTCATAACCAACCTCTTAAAGCATTTCATCACTGTCGATGTGAGTGCATGAAAATGCAAGCAGCATGAAAATGGGCCCTTTGGCCCATAAAATCTTCACCAAAATCAAATGTCAAACACCTATCTGCTATTAATTCTATCTTATTTTCTGCCATATTCTCTTTAACTACCCCCAGATCCTACCACTCAACTTAAGTGTAACTCCTGTGCAGCGCTTGTCTTATTTCATGTGACTGGTCACCACATTCTTTATGAGAAAAATCAAATTACATAGTACTACACTAAGTGCTCATAGGCCATCAGAAATTCTAGATATTGGAAGGAGGCGGTGAATAGGAAACACACACTTCTGGAGGCAAGTTTTGTTTATATAAAAAAAAGATATACAAAATATTTACACGAGTAAGAACAATTCAAAATTCCAACATTCTGTTAGGTTCCAAATTCACATATCAACAAAAACCAAATTCCTATTTAGTTAGAATCAGTGACATCCATTAGAATAGCTTTTGTTACTCTAATTTCTCTAACTAATTAGATCTAGTGTTATGTCCTATTTAAAGGATTAAAGAATAACCTTTCCTTTCTTTTCCTATTAGTCAGAAAACTAATTGAATTCTTATTCTTAAGTGTTATGGTTAACTTCAGTTTCAGTTGAAGTCAGTATGTCTATAAACTGAAATTCAAATTCTAAAATTATATGTCTATGCAGCTTAACACTTTTCACAGCAATTCTCTAACATCACAACTTTTAAACAAAGTAAATCTCATTCAGCAATTTATCAATCTTTGCAAAAATAATCACTTCTTGCAGAAAATCAAATTTAGATCCTTTGAATGAAAATAAACTTATGCATCCAACCGTATTAATTCCTCTGCATCATGAAACATTTTGTTCTTGCACTGGTTCATCTCCGGTGGCTCGCGATCTTGTCTCTTGTTTCATTCGATGAAATAGTTGATCAACCATGGAAAGTCGATTGACAATACTTGTACAAAAAAACACCTATAAAATCCCTTGGTATGACTTAACAGAACAAATTCCCAGTTACACGGTAGAGATCCTGGACACTTGTCTCGGCCGATATTTTCTTGTTATAGCCGCTGCTTGTTATAGCCATAGCGTCAATAGATCTTTTATCACTATCGTCTCTCCTCCAGAGGTTTCAACCTGAGGTTTTCAAGTAAGTAGGGTAGAGACACTTACTACTAATTCCACTATTAACAGTTTATATCTTTATCTAATAGTTTGTTGCGTTTCTCTCGCTTTCCCACGCTACATCAGCCGCACCTCATTCTCGCATAGCTTTTTTTCTCAAGTTCTTTTTTTAATTTGGTAAATCTCGTTTTCATCCCTCCACAAGTGGAGTTTTCTAACATTACATCATTGGGTTTAATTAATCTAGGTTATACCTTAGAACAAGTTACAGTAGCCAAATAACTTATCAGTTCAGACAAGTTTCAGATGTGAGGGGACGCCAGAGGTCTTGAATGATACCCATGTGATCAAAAAGAGAGCATGCAAATTTACACAGGTAGCATTGGAGATCAAGATTGAACCGAGGTCTCTGGAACTGTGAGGCTGCAGCTATACTAGCTGCCCACTGCGCTGCCCAGTAGAGATACATGAAATTATGGGACCCAAACAGAGTAAATAGGAAAGCATCTATTCCCCTCTTCAAACAAATGGTAATTAAAGACACAGAATTAAGTTAACTGATGAAATGATTGGAAGGAAGTTGGAAAGTAATATTCCAGTCAATGATTGGTGAAGTTTTGCATTGCGCTCATGAAAGGATGATTGTGGCAAAAGCTACACCGTCAAGTGGACGAGTACTTGAAGAGCTGAAACCTGCGGGGCAAAGTTAAAGAAATAGCAGTGACCCAAACCTCACGTTCATAGACATGGATACAATCAGTTGCATGGCTTCTTTTCATGCTGCAGATTTCTAATTATTTTCTAAAATTCCTTGCCTGCAATGATTAATTTTTCTACAACAAAATAGCCACTAAATGCAACAAAAAATGGGATGCATGTAGCTTAGATGAACTGTTTGCTTTTACTCTGCCAAACTGTCCAAGTTTCTTAATCCTTGTCACTTGATAGCTATATTTGGTTCCTTGGAGTCTTTTGGATAATTCAAACAATCAAGTAATGCTACATTTAGAAAAATATATATCAGCCATATTGATATCGAATAAAAACACCAAATTTTAAAGCATTAAGTTACACTGTGGGCACGTGGCCAAGTGGTTAAGGCATTTGACTAGTGATCTGAAGGTCGTGACTTTGAGTCCCAGCCAAGGCAGCGTGTTGTGTCCTTGAGCAAGGCACTTAACCAAACAGAGCTCTGCAATGACACTGGTGCTAAGCTGTATCGGCCCTTGCCCTTCCCTTGGACAACATCAGTGTCGTGGAGAGGGGATACTTTTAGCATGGGCATCTGCCGGTCTTCCATACAACCTTGCCCAGGCCTGCGCCCTGGAGAGTGAAGACTTTACAGGTACAGATCCATGGTCTTGCAAGACTAATGGATGCCTTAAGTTACACTAACTAATTTTTGTATCCAGAAAACTTAAAGGCTGATTGAATCTAATTTATAGCATTGTACCATATTTCCTCGTTAATATGCTGCTCTGGATTGGCATTTTGAAGTATTCTACAGGAGAAGAATGCTAGTTACAATAGTTGATGGGTAATAGTTCAATAGTTCACTTAAATTACTGAACAAGAATTAAAAAAAAAATCAAAATATGAGTTTGTTTTCTTCCCATAATATTTGTGTTTTTTTTAAACAACTTTATACTTGAAAGTTGGACGGGTTGCAAGAACTATTTATTTCCCCTTGGAGTGTAGATTTCAATTGCATTAAGTTAGTTGGAATGAAAGCAATTCTTGATGCTGTTGAAATTTAAGTAGGCTCCATTGAATTGTTGTGTCTTTGTTCCTTTATTTCCAAGGGAAGTTACCCTCTTTTGGCTGTGGATAATAGAGTGGTTAAATATACTCATGAAATAACCTAAAAGTCTCAGATTGAAAAATTATATGGATTTTAGAAACTGGGCCACAGGATACGCTGATTGATTTTATCTCTTTCATCTGAATTTCAAACTACTGTATCCCAGTTTAACAAAACACATGACTTATCTGCAATTACTTCAGGGGTCCTCAGCCAAACAAGTTTGCAAAATTTCATTGGAAGATTCATGCTGCACATCATAAAACTGCTCGTGATTTAATATCAATTAATCTTCAAGTTGTCTGTCTTGTTCTATAATGCCATGAAGGCAAGATGGAAATAAAAGAAAACATTAAAACGATTTTAGAAAAGATACTTCTCTGAAATTCGTGTTGCTATTTCAGATGATGTTTTATGTCACTCCATTAATCTTTATTATTATTAAAAGCCTTCCTAAAGTCATGCATATTTGCTGTCTGCATATTTTTTTTAAAATACAATAACATTGCAGCCACTTGTGTTTCTTTCCCTTCTTATTAGATGTGAACAAGGCTAGATTATGTTGACCATCCTTAGTTACCTTGAGATACCGAGTAAGATCTGTTTTCTGTAACAGCTACAACACATTTGTTAAGGGCATTCCCACAATGCTGTCAGTTGAAGAAAGGTTCAAGATTTAAGATTCAAGTTTATTTATCGTGTACATCAAAGCATACAGTAAAATGTCTCATTTGCATTTACAACCAACATACCTGAGTGTGTGCTGGGCGAGCATGTAAATGTCACCACACATTCCAGCACACTCAATATTCTTGGCAGAATGGCACAGAACATAACACAGAACACAATAAAACAGAACAAAAGGAACAACAAAATAGCAACAACAAAACAAACCCCATTCTTCCATCCCACCCATGCTCATACTCCATCCTCTAACCCCAATGTGCAGTCGTGGATTCACGCTCGGGCACACAGACATCGGGTCTTCAGCTAGGTCATGATGTCATCTGGACATGAGTAATCCTGGGAAAAATGAAAATAAGAATCGATAGGTAGGATTGGTGATTGGTGAGTGATTTATGATGCCTTTGATCACTTTTCTGATGACTGAAATGATAGTCATTGAGAGTTACAGCATGCAAATAGGCCCTTTATAACACCAAATCCAAGACAACGATCAACCATCCACATATGCTAATTCTTACGTAATCCCACATTCTCATCAAATCCCCTGGATTCTACGATTTACCATTTAGTGGACAATAAAGCAGCCATCTTTCGGATTTGACAGGAACTGAAGCACCTTGAGGAAAGCCATGTGCTCATAGGGAGAACATGCAAACAGCAGAGCACGATTGTTAGGCAATAACTCTGTTATGTGTGCGATTGTAGTATTCTGGTTGTTGGGCAGATGTGATCGCCTTTCATTTTGTGGTCAGCACATGCCTGGGAAATCTTCTCATTGCTGGGTATATGTTAACTCAACAGTATAAGGACTAAGCATGGCTTGTTCTAGAACATATCTTCAACAATGCAGCTGCAGTCATTGCTGCATCCAGCCCCTTCTTGGTATTACATGGAATAAATTGAAATAACTGAAGAATGGTTTCAGTGAGGGCTTCTGGAGGAGCTTCAGATGAGTCATCCACTTTAGAGTGAAAGCTTTTACAAATGCTTCTGGTGCGTCATTGGCACTCACATCCTGGACCACTGCCTTGTTTAGAAGGGAACATTCCCAGAGTCTCTTAGAACATTGCATTCATTTTGGCCCTTTTGTTTTCAATAAAAATAATTTTTGTGAATCTACCCTTTCAAAATTTACAAAATCATTCTAACTCTATTTTAGGGTCATTAGTGGGATGTAGACATTCCAGTAAAGGAAGAGGTGTCTAGGAATTGGATTTTTTAATGCCTCTATGCAAATCATGCAAATAAATAGTTTTAGCTGGGTCAGACTGAACTAAGGGTTACTTCTAAGTGAAAACATACTCATTGGTTTGACATTTTCCTGCTTAATTCACCTTCAGATGGAGGACATTTTCAAGGCATCAGTCACACATTGAATGACATTAAAAGTCACACACTACATTTGCTTGATTGCTGGCATAACTTGGATATTGGCATGCAACCCAGAATCGACACTGAATACTCATTTTGGATGGTGAAAATTCTTTATCAGATGTCTTTCTCAGGGTCAATAATGATCTGCCAGATAAGAGACTATCATGAAATTCCCAATAGGATTTCCATTTTAATCCCCATTCCCACAGATCCCCATTTTAATATGATTCTTTATACAAATCATTTTGCCAACATTTAGAATGTGATTTTAGCTAATAAATCAAATATTTTCAAGGGCTCTTCTTTAGATTCTTCTACTACATAAAGCAAGTGGAAATGGCATGCAGTTCAACAAATGGTGCAAGTGATTGTCTTGGACTTTTTTTCTCATCATTGCAACACCTTGTTGGACATTGGTAAGAGAGAATACTGAAAGTCCAGTTTGCTCATTCATTGGTGAGACCAACAGCAGGGGAGCTGTGTTGCCTTGTTTATGGTGAGGATTAAAGGCTGATTTATACTTCTGCGTAGGCTCTACACCCTACCCTATGCTGTAGCCTACGTAAGTGGCCTACGCCGTTGTGAACGTTTATACTTGTGCGTTGGTGTGTCTGTGTTGCTCTGCAATTCACCGCCAAAACGCCAGTTGGCGGTAGGGTTTCTATGCCACTGTGTTGAGTCTCTTTGTGTACTTTAAATAATGGCGACAAAACTGAACGCATCATGTTGGAGTTGAGCTAATAAATGTTGAACAAGAGTTACTTTTATTGAATTTACTGCAACACAGAAAAGAGAGGAGACATCTGAGGAGATGGTGTGTGCGACCATTGAACGGATTGAGGCAGAAGGAGGGTGAATTTTCTGTGCTTGTCCGGCCACTGAGAGGCATGGACGAGGAAATGCATTTCAAATATTTTCGGATGTCGGCAGGTAGATTTGATGATTTGATTAATCGTTCAGAAGCAACCAGAAATGCGATACTACCAAGCGCACCAATCACAGTTGTTGCGGTCTGCGTTGCCGCGACGTGTAGTTACATTTTTGGGGAGATGTGCATCAGGCTACAGCGTAGGGTACGGCGTAGGGAATAAATTTCGGCAGAAGTATAAATTGGCCTTAAGCCTTAGCCGCAGGGCCACCTCAGGTGCAGCAACCTGTAGCAGTCACCCAGGGGAGGAGATGTTGGAGGCAGTGTGGCATGGTGGATGTCAATGCTGGGTTGCGGGCTAGCCCCTCCCATTGGCGCTGCCCTCCAGTGATCCTTTGGTGGAAGACAAGCTGGATTGCATTTGTCTGTGGCTGCACGAGCATGTTATAATCAGACTGCTGTGGGCTTGTTCTTGCTGACAACCAATCTACAGGACATGACACTCAGGGTCTTGGGCTGTATTATTATTTTTTGTTCCTCTGTGTTTACTGCTATCTTGGTAAACACACAGTCAGAATAATAACAATAATAATTGCTATTATAATTGCATGTGCAATATGTATCTTGTGCTGTGTATGACAACTGGTACTATGATTTGCATCTTGGTTCCTGGAGGAACACTGTTTCGTTTGGCTCTCTTCTTAGGTATTCATATATAGTTCAATGACAATTAAACTTGAATTGACTGAGAGTTTAGTGCAACAAAAAGTGAGGAAGAATTTCCAGGCTTAAATATCTCAAACTCAATTTCTTTCAGGATATTTGTCTGTTTTTTTAGAGAAAAAAATACATTCTCAGAGTCTAGAATTGATGCTGAATTGCCTATCATTCAGTGATCTACTTACTTCTGCCTTTTTCCTCAAGAGTACTGCATTTAAGATTTAGCTGGGCATGTGCCAGTTGCTCATGATCTCGAGCAGAGGACATCAGAAGACCTGCATTGTCAAGCAAAAACATACAATTCAGTAACAGATTACAAAGGAAGATATTTAGCTAACCAGTTTTATTGAATCTTCTGAAGGACTGATATCCTAAAGAAATTATCAGAAAACAGCAAGATGGCCAAACTGAATATTGAAATGTATTTGATGAAGTACTTTGTGAATGATCATTAAAGTCAAATTGATGAGTATTTCAGACATAATAACTCAAGAAATCAGTAATAAATTGGTTACATAGTGATAATAAAAGGTGTCATGATTCTGATTAATTCTGAAGCATTATTGCTTCTAATTTTCTTGCATTCAGTATCTCAGAACAAACTAATATATATTAACTGATAAAATCAAACTTACAGGAAGAATTAGTTCCAAGGAAACAGTTGAGGTGTTAAATGAAAGAAAAAAGAAAAATCTGCAATAAAAACAGGAAATGCTAGACTACTCAGCAGACCAAACAGCTTCTGTGGAGATGGAAATAAATTTAACATCTTGGATTAAGATTTTATCAAAATTAAGAGGCATACCCCTCTCCGCTATGGATAGTATCTATATAAGGCCCAACCTCAAGAAACCAGCATCTATCAGGAAAGATATTCCTCATCTGAGGCATGCCATTGTTCTGCAGTTATCATCAGGCACGAAGTACAGACGCCTGAAACTCCACACTAGCAGGTTTAAGAACGGCTATGTCTGTTTAACCATTCAATTCTTGAACCAACTGGAAACAACACTATTTAGCAACACTGTGACCACTTTGCACTCAAAGGGATTTTCTTTGTGTTGTGCTAATTGTGTTCTTTCTTGTAAAAATTGTGTTTAATTTATACTTAATTCCTGTTTTTCTTGTGAATGATGCTTATATGATGTTTTGTGACTGTTCGGTGCTACAAATAAGTTTTTCATTGCACCTGTACATACATGTTTCTGTTTGTGTAACGGTAAACTTGACTTTGGCTTTGAAAATGGACTGTAGAATAGATGGTAAGTATTGAATTAAAGACAAAGGAAACACTGGTGATCTGAACTGAACATAAGTAGGGGAGACTGTGATGTGCGTAGTTGGAAGATAATGACAAATGTCTTTATCTTCAGTAGACCTGTGAACTGCAGAGGGGTCATCATGGAAGTGAGGTGGATAATTAAATTGATGGGCTGGAGGTACAGAGACAGTTTTACAGACTGAATGTCTGAGGCAATAGATGCAAGATGATGAAGGTCTAGGTGAAAGGTCTTGGCTTGAAATGTCAGCTTTATTCCTCTCCATAGATGCTGCTTGACCTGCTGAACTTCCCAGCATTTATGTAGGAAGAGAAGAAATGAAAGAGCAAGTGTTACATTCCTTTAGATTGCACGGGAAATGCTTTGGGATGGAGGGCAGGTACTGATTGAGAATCTGGTCCATTCAGAAAGCTGAAGAGAGAGAATGGAAAATGTGTCTGGTATTGACATTATATTGGAGATATCTAAAATGATTGACAATGACTTATTGGATGCAAAGTTTGGTAGGGTGAAGATAGATAGAAGGAATGTAAGCAAAGATGTGGTCAGTGCACTGGAGACAGCTGAAGGACCATGTTAACTATTGAGGTGGAGAGTCTATGAGAAGAAATGAAGGTATGCATGGATGCACTATGGTGACGTGTGTGTATTTTGATAATAAATTTACTTTGAGCTCTGAAATGAGGATATAAGCAGAACAGTCAGAACAATATTCACTATGGTCAATATTAAATACAAAGTTAAATAATGGAAAATATAATTTTTATTTCTCATTTAGGAATGGCACTGAACCTATTTAAATAAACACTAATTGAAGATTAGATTAAGGATTAGTAGCAGAGATCTTAGTGTTCTGATATACCTATTGCATAAGCTTAAGATAGATCTGTGCATCATTTCAGAGCACTAATATACACAAAAGGCAGACAATACAGCCAAATCTTTATCATACAAATCAGAAGAAATCAAGGTCAAATTTTACAATGTAGCAAGCATATGCCTTGTGATTTTGACCATAAGATCATATGATATGGGAGCAGTATTAGGCCATTTGGCCCATTGAGTGCGCTCTGCCATGGAATCATGGCTGATTTTCCCCTCCTCAGCCCCACTCTCTGGCCTTCTCCCCATAACCATTGATGCCATGTCCAATCAAGGACCTATCAAGCTCTACTTTAAATACACCCAACGAACTGGCCTCCACAGCCGCATGTGGTAATAAATTCCACAAATCCACCACCCTCTGGCTAGAGAAATTTCTCTGCATCTCTGTTTTAAATTGGCGCCCCTCTATCCTGAGGCTGTGCCTTCCTATCCTAGACTCCCCCGCCATGGGAAACATCCTTTCCACATCTACTCTATCTAGGCCTTTAAACATTTGAAAGATTTCAGTGAGATCCCCCCTCATCCTTCTAAATTCCAGCGAGTACAGACCCAGAGTCATCAAACTTTCCTCCACTGATAACCCTTTCATTCCTGGAATCATCCTTGTGAACTTCCTCTGAACCCTCTCCAATGCCAGCACATCATTTCTTAAATGAGGAGCCCAAAACTGTTCACAATACTCAAGGTTAGGCCTCACCGAGCATTATAAAGCTTCAGCATCACATCCCTACTCTTGAATTCTAGTGCTCTTCAACTGCATTTGCCTTCCTCATCACCAATTCTACCTGCAAGGTAACCCTTAGGGTGCTTTGCACAGGGACCCCCAAGTCCCTTTGCATCCAAAATTTTTGAATTTTCTTCCCATTTAGAAAATATTCTGCACATTTATTTCTGCTACCATTGTGCATGACCATATATTTGCCATTTGCCAACATCGTACATCATTTGCCATTCTCTTGCCCTAACAGAACACCACTAGTCACTGGCAGCCAACCAAAAAAGGATCCTTTTATTTCCACTTGCTGCCTCCTATCAATCAGCCAATGCGCTAACCATGCCAGTAACTTTTCTGTAATACCATGGGCGCTTAAATTGGTAAGCAGCCTTATGTGTGGCATATTGTCAAAGGCCTTCTGAAAGTCTACATATACAACATCCACTGCATCCTCTTTATCTATCCAATTTGTAATCTCCTCAAAGAATTCCAACAGATTTGTCAGGCAAGATTTTCTCTTAAGGAAACCGTGTTGACTTTGTCCTATCTTGTCCTGTGTCACTAAGTACTCCATAATCTCATCCTTAATAATTTACCCCAACATCTTCTCAACCACTGAGGTCTGGCTAACTGGTCTACAACTTTCTATTTTCTACCCTCCTAGCTTCTTAAAGAGTGGAGTGACATTTGTAATTTTCCAGTCCTCTGGCACCATGCCAGAGTCCAATGATTTCTGAAAGATCATTACTATTGCCTCCACAATCTTTACTGCCACTTCAGAATCCTAGGGTGCAGTTTAGCTAGTTTGAGTGACTTATGTACCCATAGGTCTTTCAGCTTTTTGAGCACCTACTCCCTTGTAATAGTAACTGCACTCACACCCTCCGAACAATTCTTTTGGTTGCTCTCTGTAGGGTTTTAAAAGCTTCCCAATTCTCTGTCTTCCCACTAATTTTTGCTCTGTTGTATGCCCTATCTTTTGCTTTTACATTAGCTTTGACGTCCCTGGTCTGCCACAGCTGTACTATTTTGTCATTTGAGTACTTCTTTGTCTGTGGAATATATCTATCCGGCATCTTCCTCATTTTTTTCCCAGAAACTCATGCCATTGCTGCTCTGCTCTCATCCCTTCCAGCATCATCTTCCAATTTACTTTGGCCAACTCCTCTCTCATACCATTGTAATTTCCTTTACTCCACTGAACTACTGGTACACTGGGCTTTACTTTCTCCCTACCAATTTTCATATTGAACTCTATTATACTGTGATCACTGTCTCCTAAGGTTTCCTTTACCTTAAGCTTCCTAATCACATCTGGTTCATTACATAACACCTAATCCAGTCCTGAAAAAGGGTTTCGGCCCAAAACATTGACTGTACTCTTTTCCATAGATGCCACCTGGCCTGCTGAGTTCCTCCAGCATTTTGTGTGTGTTGTTCTGATTTCCAGAATCTGCAAATTTTCTCTTGTAGCTGGTTCCCTAATAGGGTAAAAGGACCCTGATGGCAGTTATGTACAGGCCTCCACGACGAACAGCTTTAAAAAGGCATCTTGGAGATATTCAACAAACTCACTCTCTTGAGATCCATTACCAACTTGATTTTCCCAATCAACCTGCATGTTGAATCTCCCAAGCCTTTCATAACATTGCTCTTTTAACATGCTTTTTCTATTTCCTGTTGTAATCTGTGCTCCACATTCTATCTAATGTTAGTAGGTATGTATATGACTGCCATCAGGCTCCTTTTACCCTTGCAGTTTCTAACTCAACCCACAAGGATTCATCATCTTCCATTCCTATGTCACATCTTTCTGCTGATTTGATGCCATTCTTTACCAGTAGAGGCACACCACCCCCTCTGCCTACCTTCCTATCCTTTGATACAACGTGTAACCTTGGACATTCAGCTCCCAACTACAATCATCCTTCAGTCATGATGCAGCGATGGCCACAACATCATACTTGACAACCTGTAATAGAGCAACAAGATCATCCACCTTATTTCTTATACACTGTACATTGAGATATCACACTTTAATTACTGTATTTGCTGCCAGTTTTGATTCTGCATCCCTAATGCACTAATGCTCACCCTGCTGGCTGCAGTTCTGCTTTATCATCTGCCTGCCCTTCCTGACAGTCAGACTATACACTATCTTTGCTTTTTTACTATCCGTCCTATCCTGAGTCCCTTCACTCCGGTTCTCACTCCCCTGTCAAGTTAGTTTAAACCCTCCCCAACAGCTCTAACAAACCTGCCCGAGAGAATATTGGTTCCCTTCAGGTTCACTTGAATTTATGACCCTCATTAATCATGAAGTCACCCGAGTGACAGTTCAACAAGAATCACATGGTGAATCTGAAAATCCGAGTTGTTATGTGAGAAGATAGGAGAACTTTTCTGCTTGTTGCCTGTTAGAGTCTCTCATTGTGATGGGCTGCTTATTCAATTGACTGATAGCACTTTCATTAGCCATCAGGAATTTCCTTGACAAAAAATGGATATTGGTGAAAGTGAAACTCGCTCCATCGACATTGCTAACTATGTGTGAGGATATTTCTATATGGTCAGTGGCGACCACCATTGCTTCACTGAGGACTGCAAAATTGTGTTACCTGATTTCCAAAAGATGCTGCTGTTAATATTTATATGAATTTTTATCTGGCTATCAATGACCAAGATAAGTTCAGTGACATACTTTGAATAGACAAATTTCCTTTCTATGAAATCTGATTTAATTTCAGTGTAATTAAAAAAAGTCAGAAACACTTTCTTATTAGTGAAAATTATGTTTTAGGGAACTTTGAGAATATTGGGTTATTCATTTTAATATTTGTAACACAAATTAGCACAGACTGTCAAAATATAAAATACATTGAAAATTATATTCATTAGATCAGCGACTATTACAAACCAGTTAAGTAGTTGCCTTACCTATGTTCTAATTACACCTTCCATTGCTATTCCAGTAACATTTTTTAAGCACAATTTGAATATTAACCCACAGGATTGCATAGCTCTGAAGCTGATTTCATTGACTACTGATGTATTTGATTAACATGTTCAATTAACATTCAACCTTAAGTCGATGTGATGTTCTAAAAACTGAAATGGGAGTATGGGACAGTTATTAAAGTTGTCTTGGAAGACTGCACTGTCTATCCCTGTCCACAAGTATTGATAGTTAATCTAGAAACTCACGATGACACCTGTCTGGCAGTCCAGAGAAACAAGCAATAAGAAATGGAAATGTTAATTTGTTTTACACAATTTTAAATCTCCATTGTTCACTTACATTTTCATTCTGATATTCTTCACATATCAAGTGAAATTTCAAGTGCTTTTTATCCTTTTAATAGATTTCATCCATGCTGGGACTCTGCAGATTTTTATCACCGACATTTTGGTGTTCATCACTTTTTTCCTACCTTGATATTCCTGCAGTGATATAGGTTACTGGATTTTATGGGGAGGAGGATACAATGAGTGCACACCAGAAAAAATGGGAGCAGGAATTCCATGACCTGTCCTATTGTCCAAACTTTACAATTGTAAATTTCATTGTAGGTCAGTCTGAGTCCGGACATAAGATGGATGAAAGAAGGGAATGGAAGTTAACTATTCTACTCTTGGCTTTTGAGGGAGCTTGAAAATAAAATGAAATTTTACCTTATTAACCCTATCCTAACCCTCAGTCCCTCTCCTGATAGTCTTGGCGTGATCAAAAAGTTGTTTCATTAATGCCATTATACATTCAATTCAAAGTACATGTTAGGATTACACTCCATACTGGGAAGATAGCAAGATGACAGGGTATATGCCTTTCACATATTTTATCCACTTGCCCTTTCCCTGCCTCCATCTTCAAAACTTTATATTATTATTTTACATATTTCTCTGTTGCATAGAAAGAAGCTGTATAGCCAGTGTACCCATAGCTCTCAGAACAATTCTATCAGACACATTCCCCAACACCACCACCCATCTCCCCACCTTGGTAATTCATTCTTTCATCACTCAGCTACACTAGGGGTAAGTTACAGTGACCATCTAAGCTACAAACACTTATTTGACTATTTAAAATATGCAGGGAACTGAGTAATAGAAACCCACACTGTCATAAGGAGAAGATGAAAACTGCACATAAACTGTGATAGGAATCAGGAATCCAGGTTTCTGGAGCTATTTAGTAGTACCACTACCCAATGCATCACTTTGTTATTCAGTTTATAGATTGCCTCCCAGGAAGTCATTTAAAATCAATTAATATCCTCCTGTACTGATATATTCACAATTACAATATCACATTTTATTATGCTCCTCTGCTCAACTCCAGACAAATCATTCCAACACTGCTGGGAGAGGCATGAGGGAACAAGGGGAGGGAAGAATTGAACTTCACACCTGGGGTAGGTAAGCTAATGGAAAATAATAAAATATTGTTTAAATTTACTAAATACCGTTCAGTTGCTTGGGACACTCTACCACTGAAGGAACTGTTACTAATTAAATGCAGTATATGATAAAATGTACCTGACAATGACTTTGCTGAATAACTATACTGCTTTATTAATCATGGGTAGTTCAAACAACTGGAAGATTCACTTATTTATTTACTAACACTTATGTTATGTTTTGTAACTCCAGAAACTAATCAAAAGAAAAACATAGGATCTAGGCTGTGTGTGCTGTTTCTTTTTCTTTGAGTAAGGTGTACGCATGTGATGTGATGGCATAATAACCTATACCATTCACTTACTTCTTACATATAACCCGTAATGAATTATGTAAGCAAACAAAGAATGCTTAATCAAACAATATATTTACAATATTATTATAATATTACTGAAATATTAAATACACTACAAAATATTTAACAGTTTTGTTTCAAGGTCCCTTTTCGTTACACAACTCTTTGGTGTAACTTTACAACTTCCAAAAATCACTAATATATTTAAATTTATCTTTAAACATTCCCTACTGTAGTTGAACCTAGCTGGGTTAGACCTCATAAGTTCTCTCTCTCTATAGCAGAATGTCCCCCGATTGCCTATTGGGATATTTGTCTATTCAAAGTATGTCACTGAACTTATCTTGGTCATTGATAGCCAGATAAAAATTCATATACATCATGCTACAGGGAGAAAATGTAATCATTGCTGGAGTGCTATAAAAATTGGCAGAATTTATGGAGGGCAAGGTGCAATAATTTATGGAGGGCAATGTTACAATAGTCATGGGGGACTTCAATATGCAGGTAGATTGGGAAAACCAGGTTGGCGCTGAATTTCCAGAATGCTTACAAGATGGCTTTTTAGAACAGCTGGTGGCTGAGCCCACACAGCTATTCTGGATTGGGTGTTGTGCAATGAACCAGGATTGATTCGAGACCTTATGGTAAAAAAAAACTCTTAGGGGAAAGTGATCATAATATAATTGAATTCACCTTGAAATTTGAAAAGTAGAAGCTAAACTCAGATGTATCAGTATTACAGCGGAGCAAAGGGAATTACAGAGGCATAAAAGAGGAGTTGGCCAAAACTGATTGGAAAAGAACCCTGGCAGAAGTGAGGCCAGAGTAGCAATGGCTGGAATTTCTGGAAGCAATTTGGAAGGCACGGGATATATACATCTCAAAGAGGAAGAAGAATTCTAAGGGAGTGATGAAACAACCATGGCTAACAAGGGAAGTCAAAGCCAACATAAAAGCTAAAGAGAGGGGATATAATAGAGTAAAAAATAATGGGAAGTTAGAGGCTTTTAAAAACTAACAGAAGGCAACTAAAATAAGTCATTAAGAAGGTATGGATAGAATATGAATGTAAGCTAGCAAATAATATTAAAGAGGGTACAAAAAGTTTCTTTAGATACATAAAGTGTAAAAGAGAGGTGAGAATGAATATCGGATCACTGGAAAATTATGCTGCAAAGGTAGTAATGAGATAGTAATGCAATATAGGATGAACTGAAAAAGTATTTTACATCACAAACAAATCTGCAGATGCTGAAAATCCAGGTAACACATACCAAATGCTGGAGGAACTTAGCAGACAAGGCAACATCCATCAAAAAGGGCACAGCCAACGTTTCAGGCCAAGACCTTTCGTCATCTGTACTCTTTTTCATTGATGCTGCCTGACCTGCTGAGTTCCTCCTGCATTTTGTGTGTGTTGAAAGTATTTTGCATCAGTCTTCACTGCAGAAGTCACTAGGGTACTTGGAGGCACATGATAAAATAGGCCATAGTCGGCATTGTTTCCTCAAGGGAAAATCTTGCCTGATAAATCTGTCGGAGTTCTTTGAAGAATATCAAGGAGGATAGACAAAGGAGAATTGGTTGATGTTATGTATTTGGATTTTCAGAAGGCCTTTAAAAATGTGCCATACGTGAGGCTGCTAAACAAGCTACAACCCCATGGTGTACAGGAAAGATTCTAGCATGGATAAAGCAATGGCTGGTTGGCAGGAGGCAAAAGGGTAGGAATAAAGGCAGCCTTTTCTAACTAGCTGCCATTCTACAGGGGTCTTTGTTGCAACCCATTCTTTTTGCATTATGTGATTTGGAAGATGGAACTGTTGGCTTTGGAGCAAGGTTTGCAGATGATATGAAGATAGGTGGTGGGGAAAGTAGTGTTGAGGAAGTAGAGAGACACGCTGACTATGGTTCTTTGCAGGAATGGGACCTGCTTTCGGGGTTCCACAATTGGCCGCTTTTCACCATGCCAAAGGCTTGGCCTAAGATTTCGGCTCAGATTCGGAAGCCTGGGATCTCAAGGAACTGGAGACAGGAGGATCAAGGGTTGATGTCGCCACAGGAGACCCATGTGTCGTTGGGAGAGTCGGAACATCTGCTGTGTGCCTGGGGACCCGGGATCTTCAGGCACAGAACTCGGAAAAAGCAATGTAACGGACTTTTAAAATCATAAACTAGTGAGTTGTTCGTTATGTCTCCCCGCTCATTGGAAGATGGAGTCATCTCTTTCCCCCTTATTAGGAGAGAGAGAGCCTGCAGCGTGTCGAATTATCGGGTGAACAATGTTGTCTTTGGGGTAACTGCAAGTCTGTGTCTTTGCTATTGCTTTGCTCATTAATGAGTGCTGGTGGCGGGTGCGCTTTACTTTTGCCGGTGGAGGGAGGGGTATTATTGCTCGCTTCCGCTTATGCAAGGGAGGGAGGGGAGCTGGGGGGGGGTACTTTCGGGTTCTAACATTTAACTATCGTTCACTCTTGGGGTACTTCTCTGTTTTCGTGAATGGTTGCAAAGAAAAAGCATTTCAGGATGTATATTGTATACATTTCTCTGACATTAAATTGTACCTTTGACCTTTGACTACAGAAGGACAGACAGATAATGAGAATGGGCAAAGAAATGGCAAATGGAATACAGTGTAGTGAAATGTATGCTCATGTACTTTGATAGAAGAAATGAAAGGGTTGACTATTTTCTAAATGGAAAAAAATACAAAAAACTGAGGTTGAAAGGAACTTGGAAGTCCTCCTTGTGCAGGATTCCCTAAAGGTTAATTTGTAGGTTGAGTCTGCGGTGAGGAAGCCAAATGCAATGTTAGCATTAATTTCAAGAGAACTAGAATATAAAACCAAGGATATAATGTTGAAACTTTATAAAGCACTTAGAGTATTGTGAGCAGTTTTGGGTTCCTTATCTTGGAAAAGATGTGGAGAGGGTTCAAAGGAGGATCGCCAAAATGATTCTAGGATGGAATAGCTTGTCATGTGAAGAGTGTTTGATGGCTCCGGGTCTGTATTCACTAGAATTCAGAAGAATAAGAGGTGACTCTTTGAAACATATCAAATGGTGAAAGGCCTTGATAGAATGATGTGTAGAAGATCTTTCCTATGGTGGGAGAGCGTAAGACTAAAGAACACAGCCTCAGAATAGAAGGGCATCCTTTTGGAATGGAGACGAGGAGAAATTTCTTTAGCCAGAGGGTGGTGAATCTGTGGAATTCTTTGCCACAGTTAGCTGTGGAAGTCAAGTCTTTATGCATATTTAAGACAGAGGTTGATAGATACTTGATTGGTCAGGGAATGAAGGGATATGAGGAGAAGGCAGGAGATTGGGGCTGAGAGGAGAATTGGATCAGCTATGATGAAATGGCATAATTCTAATCCTATGTTTTATGGTCTCATCTTACGGTCTTAAATGAGATTAATAGATGGAGCAGACGACTGATTTGCAATCATCAGATCGAGCAGCTCCTGTGCAAGAAATGGCCAATGTTTTGGTTCAAGTCCCTGCATCATCACCAGGGAAATTGTGAAATATAAATTCAACTAAATACCCTTCGGATTAAAAAATCCCTTCATTTATAATGATTATGAACCTACTAGATCATGGTCCTCCAGTATCCCTTTAGGAAAGCAAGTTTTTTTTTATTCCAATCTGTCTTGTTTATGTCTCCTTACCCACAACAGTATGGCTGAATCCCAATGTTCTATGAAATGGTCTACAAAGCACTGAGTTATATTAAACTGCTGTGTCAAAATGTAATAAGAATACAACCAAATTGACGTCCAACATTAACCTACAAATCAGTCACACAGAAAGCAAGTGTGCTTAGCTTTTAAAATAGACCAGTTATATTTTTTCTTGCCAGGAGTTGAGATCCAATGAGGGCAATAAAATAAATGACCAGAAAGTCTGTTTCAGTCAAATCAGTTAAGGGAAAAATATTTACTTGCTCGACGAGACAGCATCGATGTTTTTCATAAAATGACATGGGATATTTTCCATTCATTTTAATGTATGGATTAGAGTGATGATTTTAACCCTCACCATCAACTTGCCCTGAATATTTCCTGTAACTTTCATTAGTCAACAGGCAACCAAGGGAGGCAAGGTGAGTAGCAAATAGTTAGGAAGTATCATTGAGTATCATCAGGGAGTAATCCAGGGGTTGAAGCTTGCTGGGGTTGTTGAAGACTCAGGCATTACAGGGCTCAGGGGGCTTCCAGTGATCACAGTGGAGGCAATGACAGAGGTCTTAGAAGGAATGTTCTCACTCTTATTGGCCCAGAGCTCATGTAGAAAGTTTGGTTTAAAGAAATTGTCATGCAATGTTATTAATCCAGAGCAGCCTACCCTCCAACCTGACATCTTCAAGGTGGGCCGGCTGGTGGCGCAATGACTTCGATGCTGGACCCGGGAGCAGAGGTTCCCAGGTTCGAAACCAGTTGGGTCCGCTCCCGAGTATGCTTTCCATCCGTGCCGGGTTGAGTGTTGAGATCGCAACTCGACCTCGTAAAATAAAGGGAAAAGTACTGCAAAGGTGTCTGTGTTGGGGGGTGGCGCGCCACACAGTCTCTCTCTCTTGCCTTGTAAAAGCCATGAAAAAGACATCATCATGGACACACGCACGGACGCGCACGCAGACACACATGCACAGATGCGCACGCATGTGCATGCAGGTGCACACGAACAGACTCGCATGCACGCAGGCAGCACACACCAAAAAAAAAGCCCTGTCTTGGTAAACATTGGTAAAGCTTATTTTCTTCCATATATCCTCTGATGATGCCGTGCAAACTTAGTGCTTCAATAGTGTTTTAGCCTTGTTTATGGATCCAATTCCCAGAGCTGCTCTGAACAAACAACTTTCTGTTAGAGAAGCAACATTACTACCCATCAGCAAAGATGGGAAAATGAAGATTGTCATTTCTGGCATTTCAGACTTATTTGATCAGTTGTGACCTCTATTTACAAATGAGCCAGTTCATGGACTGAAGGCATACATTTGTTATGAATATATTAACTTACCTTTAGAGTTACTAACATGATGGAAGAAAATCATAGAATAATAGATGTAAAGGAGGTTGTGCCTGTATTTACTGTTATTTAAGGAATTATTCAATTACATTTTTTCCCCTATTAACCCAAAACTTTTTCCTTACCAGATATTTATCCAAATCCTTTTTTGAAAGTTGCTGTTGAGTCTGCTCCCGTCATTTACAGGTCAAGATAGCCTTCTGCTTAAAAGAAATATCATTTTACCAATTTCCTTCAAGCAATACCTTCTGATTTCTCATCCAATTCCCTGTTGAGCAATGACAATAAAGTTCTAGTCTATTCTATTCTATATACTTGTTCACTCATATCAAAAATATTTTCCTGACCTTGAGAACATTCATTAACTTCACTGTTCCAAGAAACATCACAGCTACTTTCCTTTCTCCACTGAATAAATGCATCGACTTCATTGATTCAAACCAAACCCAAGACGCAACCACCCTGGTATAGCGGCCAATTTCGCTGGAAATAACAGTTAGCCAGAACCCTCCTCAGGATGTAGTATTACGCATGTTGCTTTCAATTTTGTGCTCAACACAAAGAAACAAATAAATGAAAAAAAAATCTGATAGGAGTTTTATGTGCAAAAGAACCAATCATTTATAATCATAGTTATACAATTGCAATGTAATTACTAGGTATTACATCAATAATAGAATTTACAACAGTTACCTACAAGATTCTTAAATAGACAGAAGAATGTGCTTCTCCCCTCCCACTTCACTCTATCTGAATTTGTCTTTTTAACCAAGGAAAGGTACAGGGTACCACTTCAATCCATTTTGAGGAGATGCGTTTTTTTAAATCACTTCAGTAATAAATGTTTGAATAATTTTATACGGTCTCTTGCACACAATTGTCTGATGTATTTTATAATTCAGCTTTCCAAATAGTCAAAACTAACACATGATTCAGCTCCCTCTGTTTCTTTGGTGACAAGAGCATGAAGCTTGTTTCTATGGTGACCTCTTGGAAATACTTTACTGGGCTCGAAGTATGAAGGTGGTGCAGCTGTCCCACAGTAAACTGAATGACATGCACTTACATTTTGAAGGATATCTCTTATGACACTGTCTTGTCATAATTCCATTACTCATCTTTGTCTATGACTCCAGTTCCCAATTGCCCCAAAGTTAAAAAAACTCAGTGATTTTTCAAGAGAAAAAAAATCTTGGAGCAAGCTGCCTACCTTTAGTCACCTAAAAGAAGCATCTTATTCTATGAGGGTATTTGATTTTCGATCTTCACATTTGAGTCTCTGTAAATAAACATGTCATTGGGGAACAAAACAGGTAATCCTTTTAGTTATTTACCGTTAATGTTATCAAAATATTTGTTCCCTCTTAACACAGCTTCATCTATCAAAACATTACTTTTTATTTTATAGAGCACCACTATGTTAATCAAATAGCTTCTCAAATTGGCAGCAGTTTCATTACTTTGATTCCAGTAGTAAAATTCTGCTTCTACTTCTGCCTTATTTCTGTTATCAAAGATGTCTGTAGCACAAAAATGTGGCATTTCCCATGACATGGGTTTTGATAGAATACTTTAATATATTAACTAATCGTTGGCTTAGTTGCATCCTTGAAGATAGTGGCAGAAGGAAAAAGAAGTTTGGAATATTTGAAGAAAACTGAAATAATGAAGTAGATGAACTATTCACAGGCAAACCTCCAGGAAAATAAATGATGGTAAAAATATTCTTTGCAATCCTAAAGGGCAATCAAACAAAGTTTCATAATATTAATTCGAACTTTAAATTTATTTTGTTGCCAGATGGTTCTTTCCTGAATGAAAGAGTACAAGATCCAAAATGTCCTCTATAATATGTGATTAACTCTGTTTATCCTTACTCTTATAATTGTCAACACATCTTTGAAACATTCTTTTTGTGCATTTTAATAGGAATTAATCGTCATCAATTTCATTTCTTTTACAAACCATTCTCTGCATTTATTACAGGTCAGACACCAAACACCTCATTTGAACTGAGAAGGAAATTTTGATTCTTTATTCTTATGAGATTATGAATGGTTCAGATAAGGAAAATAAGCATCTCCTATTGTCAGGAACACATTTAAAAATTTAGCAGAATGAACAAGGGGGAAGAAAAGGAAGATCTATTTTTAATGCATTCAGAAGTTATGGCAATACACAGCCTATCTGATTCTGCAGTATAGAAAGTTTTAACTTAATTTGTATTTGCATGCATTAATGATATTTACATTAATAATAAACATTAATTATTAATACATTTATTCTGAATGCCAGCTTTTAACCACTTGAGTATTGCAGCCATTTTCTTTTACCTTATTTAAAATTAATATGAGGCAGTTTCTTCTGTTTCAAAAAGTATCAGTAGATTATCTCAATTATATACTGTAAATTAGCAGTCCCCAACCACCGGACCGCAAAGCATGCGCTACTGGGCCGTGAGGAAACAATATGATTTGGCGATATGAGTCAGCTGCACCTTTCCTCATTTCCTGTCATGGGTGGCACCTTTCCTCATTCCCTGCTGGGCCGCGAGGAAACAATATGATTCGGTGATAGGAGTCAGCTGCACCTTTCCTCATTTTCTGTCACGCCCACTGTTGAGCCATTATGCACGCGAGGTCATTACACGTCCATGTCAGCGTGGGAAGGAGATCAACTCCTTGAGCTTGCAAATGACGGCGGGCTGAAAACTATGTTTGACATAACATCTCTGCCGGTATTCTGGATCAAAGTCAAGGCTAAGTATCCTGAGATAGCCACGAAAGCACTGAAAACGTTGCTTCCATTTCCAACGTATCTCTGCGATGAACACAACAAAAACTAAATTGCGGAATAGACTGGACATAAGGAATCCCGTTTGAGTATCGCTGTCTCCCATCACCCCTCGATAGGACCATCTTGAGCCCAGGGCTCCCACTGATTCAGCAATATTGGTGCATTGCAATGATTTTATATGTTCATACAGGGAAAATATGCGCTGTGTGTTCAATATCCAAACATCACTTAGAATGTTATGATGCTATTGACTTATATAACCATATAACAATTACAGCACGGAAACAGGCCATCTCTGCCCTTCGAGTCCATGCCGAACGCTGCTCTCACCTCGTCCCACCGACCTGCACTCAGCCCATAACCCTCTATTCCTCTCCTGTCCATAAACCTATCCAATTTTTCTTTAAATGATCATATCGAACCTGCTTCTACCACTTCTGCTGGAAGTTCGTTCAACACTTTCTTCAAGCTCCCCTGTCCTCCCCTGATAATTGACTTATCACTGTATTCATGCGAGGAAAATATGTGCTGTGTGTTTAATATTAAATTTGTTAGATAAACCCTTTTAGAAACGAAATTGAGTGTATTAGCCACTTATCACCGACATTCTGGTCGTGATCAACCCCCCCCCCCCCCAAACAGAATCGCCAAAAACGATTTGTAGAAAAATAATCAGCACGTACACGCATGCGCAGGTCATGCATGCGCACTGGTGCCCGCACAAGGCTTCATGGTCATTGTAGTCTTTCTTGGGGTAAACCCAACGTATTTGACTGCTACTCTTGTCCGTTGGCAACCCTACCCATCCCCTGGGTCGGCCAGTCGGCAAGAATATTGTCAATATGAAATCCGTCCGCAGTGCAAAAAAGGTTGGGGACCCCTGTTGTAAATGTATGAGTGATGTCACTTTAATACTGCATATCCTTACCATCTGTTCACTCACGTTCAATCTCCAACTCCTGAGTGCAGTATTCTCCTCCATATAATATCCATCATTTATTTCTCTGATGATCAGCACCATCATATTCAGAAAGAAAGCTGCTAGGATCATTTCCGGTAGTATGGGGCAGGTTAGGTCCAACTCTGGTTAAGCTTTTCACATCACATTTATCTGTATTGAAATCCATTTGCAACTCCTCAGTCCACTTCCTTAACTGATCCTGATCCTCCTTGTAATCTGTGATAATCGTTGTCATTATCAACGACACTTCCTAATTTTATGTCATCCGCAAAGTTACTGATCAAGCCTTGTGCATTCACACCCAATTCATTTATATGAATAATAAATAACCAGGGTCCCAACACCAAACCCTTCAGCACATCATTAGTCACCAACCCCTATTCCAGGAAACAACTGTTGATCGCAACTCTCTGCTTCTGACCTTTGAGACAATTTTGAATCCACCTTATTAGCTCTCTATCAATTCCATGGGACCTAACCTTCCAGACCAGCCCACCTTGTGGCATCTTTTAAAAGCCTTGCTAAAGTCCAAGTAGTCAACATCCACTGCCCCACCCTCACTTACCTTTTTGGTTACTTCTTCAAAAAACGCTAAATGTTTCATCAAGCAAGACCTCCCATACATAAAGCATGCTGACTGCTCCTTAGCAGACTCTGAATATCCAAATGCTTGTAGATCCTTCCACTCAGAAATCCCTCCAGTTACTTCTTCACTACTTGTGTCAGGCTAACCAGCCTGTGGTTTCCTAGGTTATTCTGCCTAACCTTATTTAAAAAATGAAACAACAGTAGCCACTTTCCAGTTAAAGTAGGTTTAATCAAATTGTCAGACTCATTAACGCTTTTACATTCCAACCTTCCTCAGATGAACAGTTGAGAGCATCTTAACATGCTGCACCACTGTAGAAGAAAGGAAATTGAACTGAAGTGGACCTGAGGACTCTACAATGTGTAGTTAAAAGTGCCCAAAGCATCACTGGCATCGGATATACAACATCAAGGACATAAATACAGAAAGATGCTGGGAAAGCAATATCAGGAAAGACCCGACCCACCCTGCTTACGGACTGTTTATTCCACTCCTATCAGGAAAGATGCTACACTGTATCCACTCCAGGACCACTAGACTCAAAAACAATTACTTCCCCCAACCCGTTAGGCTGATCGACACTTCATTAACCCATCCTACCATCCCCCAGCACCACTGCATACGGTGCACATCACCGAGCATCACTTCATGTACATGCAATCAGTCTATGTATATAACTGTTACTTATACATGGTGTTTTATAGGATTACTTTTACAATTATATTTATTGTGTTGTTATGCTGTATCAGATCTGGAGTAACAAATCATTTTGTTCTCCTTTACAATAAGCAATCTTGAATCTTGGAACTTGCATTGTGCATCTTGAATTTTGAATTAAAGACCAGTCACTGGAAATGAATTAACAACTGGCTTTCATCTCTGTCTAAAGTTTAGAAGTTAGTAAGTTAGCTCATGTTTCATGTTTTTGAGGTTTCTGAAACCCAAGCCCAATTGGCCCATATTTGAATACTAATTTTCCTTCATGGTTTGACTTTCGTTTACATGGCATCTATTTTTATCTGATTAGGGATACCTGCTTTAGAGGTACTGTATCAGTGTAAGGTACAGTCATTATTAAATATCAAAAAAAAAACTGCATTAGTGTCCAGCAGGTTTTCAAAATGTTCTACATATAAATGATTTCCGTAGCTTTCAATTTCAATGGTTTATATTTTTATATCACGTGTGAGCCATATGATGTATTGCTTCATTAAATTTGCTGTTATGAAATACTGGGAGGGTTATTTCTATGAAAATATCACATTAGTCTCATGAACGACTCAAGTCATGAAAGCAGTGGGTAAAATCTGAAATGGATTGGAGATAGGTCTAATAATTTACCTATATTCACCAATTAATATTCTCTGTACCACCTCTCCTCTTCAGAAGCATAGGGACATGGAATTTTCCCTATAATTGCTAGTTTAATGTGAGATTCATCAACTGCTTGAGCTCATCACTCATGGTCTATGATGTCATTTTAATCCTCCTGAGCAAATTGTAGTCTCATTAATCATTCTCAGCTATTCATACTTCTGTACCATGAGCCAATCATTTCTTTACTGATGAAAAGCTATGGGACCAGCCATGACTAATGGCTAATAAATTAGGAGATAGCAACCAAATAATTGCTCACATTAGTTACCAATGGATTTTGTTCACAGATGTTTTTTTCCTCTCGTTTGGAGGGTCCTGGCATTGACTGTAGGGACGGCTGTGTAATGAGTTTTCTTCTGCAAGATGAGATGAGACCGATGATAGTCCAGGTGTACTGTATACATATTTACAACTGTATAATTTGTTCTTAAATCAAAATTTGAAGATATTGTGCCATAATATCCTGCTTTGCTGTACATTAACCTTTACATTATTTGGTATATTTAAAACAGAGGTTGATCGGTTTTTGATTAGTAATAGCGTCAAAGGTTACAGGGAGAAAGCAAGAGAATAAGGTTGAGAGGGAAAATAGATCAGCCATGACTGGACGGCAAACTCAGTGGGCCAAATGGCTTGATTCAGCTCCTATAGACTCATGGTCATATGGCTTAAATGATAATTTCAGTGCACAAATATATAACTGAACTTTTTTTCTCCGCTGCATTAATGAAGCTGTTAAATAATTTAATTTGACCAACACAGAATGTATGAGATTTATAATAATTCCACAGCAATTTACCGAGGAGAGCAAATACAACAGAGATTGAGAGAAAATTACAGATAGTGGAATCTGGAATAAAGAGAGTTCTGAGGAAGGATTTTGGATCTGGAGCATTAACTATTTTTCTCTCCACATATCCTGCCTGAGTTGCTGAGTATTTCCAGCTTAGATGTCTGGCATTTCCTTTGGATGATAGATATTATCAAAATTTTAGGGATTACAAAGAAGTTGGAATCATATTCACCCTGGTATAGTAAAATGGACTCCAGCAATTCTGATGCTCCCTTTTCATTCTATGATGCTTCACTGTCAGGCTTACTGGAATGGCAGGGGCTGAGTCATAAGGCAAAGTTAGCATTTGAAAGTAAGGAAAGCCTTTGCTGGTGAAACAGAAAGGTTGATCCATCATGAGCTTTGGTAAAAACATTGGGAAATGAATGTAAAGACTAATATGCCCTATGTTGCAAGCAAGAAAAGAGAACTTTGGAAGCCATAGAACCAAGGAAGGGAGAGGTTGATGCAGTTTGCGTAAAAGTTTCACAACTTTGATATGTAGCTATTGCTATTCTTTAGAAAACATAGTAATAAGACATGAATTTCTACAAACAACATCAGATAAATTGCTTTGTTGATTGAGAAATTGCTTGAGAAACTAGGGATATCTCACTGGGAAGGCAGTATAATCTCAGTTGGAAGATGTAACTCCAAATGAGATATTACACTGCCATCCTTGTTGGATACTGCTGTCTGGATTCAGGCTAGATATTTGCACATGTCTTTTCGGTAGTCCAGAGTAAGATCATTCCAATATAAATGTATGATAACTACCAAGAGCACCACACCAGACAGTACAATGCAGGAAGAAGAGCACGTAAGTATATTTCTTGAACAAAGGAAAACATTTCCCATCCTCCAATCTTCTGCTACTATTCCTGCGCCCACTGAGGACACAAAGATCATCGCCAAAGACACAAAAGTAGATATATGGAGACATATACATATTTTAATAATAAATTTAGTTTGACTTTGATAGACCACAATGAGTACAGGTTTTTAGTTCTCCTTCATAACTTTTTAATGTGGAATGGTTCATGGTCTCTACAAAATCTATTCCAAGAATCATTTCAGGTAGTACTTTCAGAGGAGATGGATTCAGAGTCAAGAAGACTGACCCTACAGCAATATTTTTTGTACTCCATTGTTTCTGTATCTTTAACAAAAGAAACCTAATACCCCAATAGTTTATTATAATGATGACTTAAGCTTTGATTGTTACTCTTCAAAGATAGAACAAGTCAAATATCTCCTGGGCTCATGAATACTGGAAGATTATCAATACATTTTCACTATTCTTTAAGGCAGAACAGTTTTCTGCTCAGAGTCTATCAAATGGAAATTTCTAAATGGGAGTCAAACTTGATTGCTGATCTAGGATTCAGAACAGTATAGGTCTCTGAATCCTTGTTGCAATTCATGGCTACAAAAGCAAAGAGATACAATATAGTAAAGGCACTTCCTGCCCAACAAGACAGCTTCACTTAACAACACCCATCTGATCAATCAACCTGCTAGCTCGCACATGTCTGGAATGTGCATGGCAACCAGAGCACCCAAAAGAAACAGACACAGTCATGGGGAGAATGTACAGTAACCTTACAGAGAGTGGCAGGAATTGAACCCGGGTCACTGGTGCTGCAATAGTATTATGCCAACCGCTATGCTACTGTGCCATCCTCAAATAAACAAATTATCTGAATAAAAAGGATAATGTTGTAAGCTGGTTTTGGAGCCCAAGAGCAATACAGCAAAGAAACAGACCGTTTTGCCTACCAAGTCTGTGCCATTCTACTTGACTAATCTTCCCCTAACCCACTTTATTCTTTCCACATTCTCATCAGCTCCCTAGATCCTACCACTCATTCACAGCCTATGAAAACAAACTATTGGCCCACATGTCTTTGGGATGTGGGAGAAAACCAGGGCAACAGAATAATAAGGAAAAAGATGCAACCAAAGTCAGGTTTGAACAGTGGTGTTGTGAGGTATTGGCTTGAACAGCTACGCCATTGTGATGCACCTTTGGGAAGGAAAATGGTTAATGCAATGAAGGCAATCAAAATAGGATAGGTAAGTCTTCAAGACTGGACAAGAAGTGAGGGAAGAGATTGATGTGTCTTTGGCGATGATCTTTATGTCCTCAGTGGGCGCAGGAATAGTAGCAGAAGATTGGAGGATGGGAAATGTTTTGCTTTGTTCAAGAAATGCATTAGGGATAATCCTGGGAATGATAGATCAGTGAATCCTACACCAGTGATGAGCAAATTACTGCAGAGGATTCTTGGAGACAAGGCTTACGAGTATCTGGTGAAGCATAGCCTGATTAGGGAAAGTCTGCATAGCTTTGTGAAGGGCATTATAAGCCTGATCAATTATTTCAAAGATCACACAAATCAAATTGATGAAGATAGAGAAGTAGATGAGGTGTATATGGGTTTTAGTAAAGTATTTAATAAGGTTCCCCATTGTAGGCCTATTAAAAAATTCAGGAGGCATGGTATCCAAGGAAACTTGGCCATGTGGATGCAGAACTGGCTTACCCACAGAAGGTTGAGTGTGATATTAGATACACTGTATTCTGCTTGGAGTATAGTAAGCAGTGGTGTTCCACAGGGCTCTGCCCTGCAACCTATGCTCTTTGTGATTTATTTTTACAAATGACTTGGATGAGAAAATGGAAGTGTGTGTTAGTAAGTCTGCAGAATGAACTTGAAGGTTAAATACAGGCTAATGGGAAGATTCTTAACAGTGTGGAGTAACAGAGGGATCCTGGGTTTCATGTACAGTACATAGATCCTTCAAAGTTGTGGAAAGTTGATTGAGTGGTTAAGAAAGTGTATGGTGTGTTGGCCTTCGTTAGCTAGGGATTGAGTTCAAAAGTCCTGAGATAATGTTTGCATCTCTATAAAACTCTTACACCACTGAGCAATATGGGACTCTGAATCCTTTTTGCAAATCAAAGGCAAAACCCGATGTTGGTGCAGAATAAATGACCTTGTTGGTCCCATTACCCAATAGAAGTAGATAAGAAACACTCCTCTTTTACATTCCACATAGGACTGTGTATTGCTGGGGGGAGGGGGTGGTGGTGGGTGGAAGAAGCCTGGGAGGAATGAAATTGTTTTGCTGTTATTGCGTTGCATTGTTCTGTGTTGTTCTGCCAAGCATTGTGGGTATGCTGTTCAGCGATTGAGTGTGTGGCAACTCTTGCTGGCTGTCCTCAAGCTGCTAAAATTTTGGCTATAAAGTAGCAGTAGGGCGGAGATACTATGTTCTAGAGAAGGGATACAACTAAACAGTTCAAAATTTAAGACATGCTCTTAATGTGCTCCTTATGTGTGATAATGTGTTGGTCTCAATGAGCTATTTTAACTTTTTAATGTTTAACAACATGTCAAAGATATTAGATCATTTTTCTTTGCTCATGATGAGGGAAATGTTCTATGTGTGATGAGGGGAACTAGATGGAAGAAATGAGGAGACAAAGAGTGATTGTGACCTGTATGCCTGCCACAAGCTAGCTTGAAAGACCTGACTGTTATGCTTTATAAAAACATAGAAAACCTACAGCACAATACAGGCCCTTTGGCCCACAAGGTTGTGCCGAACGTGTCCTTACCTTAGGAATTACTAGGCTTACCCATAGCTCTCTATTTTTCTAAGCTCCATGTACCTATCCAGAAGTCTCTTAAAAGACCCTATCGTATCCACCTCTGCAGCTGTTGCAGGCAGCCTATTCCACGCACTCACCACTCTCTGCGTAAAAAACTTACCCCTGATATCGCCTCTGTACCTGCTCCCCAGCACCTTAAACCTGTGCCTTCTTGTGGCAGCCATTTCAGCCATTGTAACTAAAACATAAAGCTAATTTAAAGGAAAACCATGAGAGCCCAGGAGAGTGGATCTCAGTTTCAGTTTCACTTTAAATGAGGCATGCCACATGACATGGCGATGTAATGACGTATGCCATTTATGTACTTTTACATATTACCCACAATGGATTATGTTAACAACAAAGATTGCTCAATTAAATAATATGTTTACAATTTACCCAAATATAACTGAAACAATAAATACATAACACTCCTCCCTGCGTAATGTATATAGTACATATATTGAATCACTAATCACTAAATTATTTAAATACTACATTGCCTACCTTTCCGACTTCAAATCCTTCTGGCATTTTTGATAAAATTTTAGGTTTTAATCCTTTGCAGAAGGGATTAATAGCAATAATTTATGATATAATTATGAAATTACCACCAGATATATCTGATAAAATTAAAAATGAATGGGAAAGGGAAGTTCAACTTTCCCTACCTATAGAGAAATGGGAATTTTTTTTCAATTAGTTAGTACTTCTTCTATATGTGCTAAACATACTTTAATACAATTTAAAGTAGTACACAGAGCTCATATGTCCAAAGATAAACTTGCTCGTTTTTATTCCCATATAAACCCTACTTGTGATAGATGTCACTCTGAAGTGGCTTCTTTAGCTCATATATTTTGGTCCTGTCCTCTTTTGGAAAAATATTGGAAAGACATTTTTGATATTATTTCAACAGTTCTATGCTTCGATTTAAAACCCCATCCTATTACGGCAATCTTTGGATTGCCAATGGTAGAACATAAATCTTTGTCTTCTTCAGCCTCTCGAATGATAGCTTTTGTTATTTTAATGGCGAGAAGATCTATTTTGTTGAACTGGAAGGAAACTAATCCTCCAACTACATTCCAATGGTTTTCTCAAATCATATTAAGTTTAAATTTAGAAAAAATTATAAGTGATATTTTTGACCCTTCGGTTAAATTTGAAGATACTTGGAAACCTATTATGCAATATTTTCATATGATGTAATCTGACCTTTCCGAATCTTTTTTCTAAAATTATATGATGAGAGGAGCGGAGTTAACGACATTATTGATCGTGTCTGATACAAGTTGTTGGTCTAGCCCTGTTTGCCTTTTTTTGGGTTGTTTTTTCTTTTTTTCTTTTGGCTTTTTTTTTGTTTACATATATATTTTTTTCTTTTTATTTCTTTGTTAATGTTTAATCTCATTATGAGTTTGGAAATCTTTTATTTCTATGTTACTTAAAATTCATTTTATATATGCTGATGAACATTTTTCCAATCTCTTTGTACCAACTTTGTTACTGAGTTTATAATTTTGAAAAACTAATAAAAAGATTTAAAAAGAAAGAATCACTAATCCACCTGACAAGGGTGTACAGCAGAGACATCGGGATGTCACTTGGACTGGAAAAGTGTAGCCAGATGGTTACAAAAGGAGGTAAACTCATCAAGGTTGATGGAGTAGAGTTACCTAACAGCTACACACTAGATGTACCAGACAGCTACAAAATACCTGGGGATCCTGCAAGTGCATGGAAGCCTTGTTGAGGACCCAAAGAAGGATGCAACATCCAAGTACCTCCAAAGAGTAAGGCAGTCATAAAAAGCCAGCTGAATAGGAAGAACAATTTGAGAGCCATCAAAACATTTGCCCTACCAGTCATCAGACACCCAGCCACAATCGTGTACTGGCGAAGGAATGAACTGGAAGCCACTGACATCAAGACCCATAAACTACCAACAATATATGGAAGACTCCACTCAATGTCCAATGTTGAGTCACTATACACCTGTTGGAATAAAGGAGGACAGGGACCTGGAAGTGTCAAGGCCATAGTCCTGGAAGAAATATGAAATATCCATAAGTATGGCAGGAAGATGGCCCCCAAGGATGACCTACTAGAGGAATACCTCAAACAACAGGCAGGGGGCATGGAAATGGAAGTGGGTGAAGCAGAGCCAGAGAATAGAGGCCATGGCAGGACAAGTCACTGCACGGGATGTACCATCGTCAGATATCAGAGGTGGCTGACATAAGAAAATCCTACCAGTGGCTAGAAATGGTAGGGCCGAGGAACAGCACAGAGGCACTGCTCATGGCTACACAAGGACAGGTGCTGAGCATAGAGCAATAGAAAAGGTTGTCTGTCACATTAGACAAGACCCAAGATGCAGACTGAAACCATTCAGGACAGAGTGATCGGATGCAAAATGCAGGCAAGGACAACATTCACTAAACAGCACAACTAAGTTGCAGGAATCTGCGCTGAATATGGATTGGACACTTCCAAGTCCAAATGGGAAATACTCCCCCGAGAAGGTAGTGGAGAATGATGGAGCTAAGAACCTGTGGAATTTCCAAGCAGGTACTGGCCAACCAACCAGACATAGGATCCCGAATGACAGTAACATCTGGAAGAAAGAACTTGAGAAGCTGGAGAAATACCAGGGCTTGAAAAAGCAGATAGAAGGGATGTAGAAAGTTAAATCCAGAGTAAGCCCAGTGGTGACAGGAGCACTTGGAGCCATCACTTTTGGATTGGGAGAGTGATTCCAACAAATCCTGGGAACAACATCTGAGATATCAGTCCAGAAGAGCACACTACTAGGAACAGCTAGGATTTTGCACTGAACTCTCAAGCTGCCAAATCTCTGGTAGAGGATCCTAGATTGAGGGAAGAGTACACATACACACCACCCATAAGGGGTGAGAAAAAATACATAATATATATAGTATCCATTGTGATAGTTGTAGACGTTGACTCTGAGCCTGCAGGTAGTGGTTTTGACAGCTTTGGACAACTTTCTTCTCCTTTTCTCAGCCTTTTTCTCTGGATCTACTTCTGTCCTTTCTAACTTCTTGTCTTTCTTTTTCTTGCCTTCCATTTTCTTCTTCTAGTTTCTTGTGAGTATCATTGAATTTGCTAATTTCTCATGAAATTAGGTCTTGTTTATGCTGGTCCATTTTCATAGCGCTTTTGTCATCCTCTTTCTTTTCCTGTTTCTTCTTTCTTTTTCTTTTTCTTCTTTCTGTGAAGTGTATGTTGATCTTGAAAAGGTGCATTTACTTCACTGGAGTATTCTCTCAATAAACCTTCTTTGCTCCCTTTATGATCTGACCTGTTCTCTTAGGTTGCTTATTCACAACAGCATCTGATGAATCCTCTTTTTTCATATCTTCATTGACTCCTTTCTTTTTGGCCTTCCATTCATCCAACTGAGCTTTGGACTTTTTATCTACTTTCACAAGTAACTTTATATCTCCCATCTGAAGTTCATGCAAGAACCTTTATATGCACAGTATAGATTCTGGTTCCTTATACACAAAAGCCAAATGCTTGTAACTATCCTGAAACCCTTTGAACTCTCTTCTAGCTTAAAAGCAAGCCACACTTCACAAGAAACTGTCTGATTAACATATCAGAAGTTTTCTCAGATATGTTGTCTACAAAAACTGTAGTAGTCAGACCACAACTTTGGTCAGTTTTGCAATTCCTCTGAGCAGCATGGTCTTTCCTTGCTCCATTATGCTTTCCAACAACTGTTTGCGCTCTGCTGGGCAACAGTTCTTGGTGCAGAGTATGGAGACAGTTGTGGCATCATCTAGTACCTTTCTTAATTCGCTTTCAGCTGACTCTTTTGCAGAGGGTGTGGCGGAGGATGGATCTCCAATCAAGTTGTAGTTGTCTCTGCCAATCATGACCCCATAATGCTAGCCCTCCAGTTTTTATGATACTTCATACAAGGTCGATGAGGCTTACTGATTGTTGTATTTCACTGTTAGGAATATCATTCCTATAGGAGTTATCTGTTCTTCAGTATAAGTTTTCAATTGGATATCTGCAGGATTTAGTTTAGTATCTTTGAAATACTGATTAAACTCATTTTGTAAAATGACTGAAACAGCTAAATCAGCGTCCAATTCCATTTTAATTCATTTGTTGTTCACTTCTGGTTCAAGCCATGTTGCTTGTCTATTTTTAGTATCTCAAGAATACTCAGTACTGCATTACTCTTATCATTATCAGATTTTTCTTCAACAGCATGCAGATTTGTGCTGTTTTTAAAAATGCAACTTATCTTTTTCCTTTCCTTGCATAGTCCATTTATTTTTGTCTACTCTTTTTAAGTGTCCTATTTTGTTGCATTTTCTGCAAGTTTCCATTTTCAATTCTGCGTTGGTCTGATGAATGTGAGACACTACCACAATAGTAGCACAATTTGTTCAGCCAGGCTGGTTTCTGTTTAGTAAGTTCAATTTTATTCTAGTTCACTTTCCTTCCTGACTGCAACTCGATTATCTCTGTTTGCTGTTTCCATTGATAAAGCTATTTCAACTATTCTTTTAAATGTAAGTTGTGTTTCAGTTAGGAGCTGCTTTTGAATGCTTTCTTGTAAGATTCCACAAACTAAATCATCTCTCAAGGCATAATTAATTGCATTACAGAACTGGCAATGCTCAGTCAAACTTTTCAATTCAGTTATGTATGCTGAAGTGGTCTGCCTTTCCTTTTGATTCCACCTATGAAACCTAAAGCATTCTGCAATCAACAAAGGTTTCAGTTCTAAGTGTTCCTGCTTTGCTTACATGATATCAGCAAAGCACATTTCAGCTGGCTTGGTTAGAGCAATTAAATTTCTAAGCAAACTGTATGCATTTAAATCCAAGGCACTCTTCAAAATTGACATAATTGTCTTTTCTATTTATTTACAATACCATTCAATCCATGTACAATACATATTCTAGTCATCTTTTGTATAATCAAACATGTCAATCTTTCTGATGTAGCCAGCCATTTCTGATTTTTTTATAATTATTATCACCCAGTATTTACTGTTTATGAACCAGTGAATGCTTCCTATTTTTGCCATATTTTGTTAACCCGACTGTGTCTGTCTCCTTTTTCTGAACGGCATGTGCTGTGCTATATTTTTTTAATACAACCATTTCTTGTTGCACTTTTTTTAATTGAACATCTCTCTGCATTTCAACAGGTAGGTTGTTGTCTCAGCTTTGTTTAAAACTTCCTTATTGCCACTGTTACGTTTTGTAAATAATCCATAAAGCTGATTGAAAGGAAAAAGATGGAAACCCAGGAGAACGACCCTTAGTTTTATTTTTACTTTAAGTGGAGCGTACACATATGATGTGGTGGCACAATAACGAATGTCATTCATGTACTTTTACATATAATCCACATGCATTGAGTAAAAACAAAGAATATCTAATCCAACAATATATTTACAATACTACTCAAGTATTACCGAAATACTGAATACACAACACTGACCATCAAAAGGTTCACTTAATATCAGAGAAATGTATACAATATACATCCTGAAATTCTTTGTCTTTACAAACATCCACAAAAACAGAGGAATGCCTCAGAGAATGAATGACATTTAAATGTTAGAGCCCCAAAACTATGCCAGCTCCCCCTTCCATACACAAGCAGCAGCAAAGCAATGACCCCCCTTCCCCACCAGCAAAAAAGCATCGGTGCCCCCCACCCCCCAGAGCACTCAAGTGTGCAGCAAAGCATCAATAACGACAAAGACTTGCAGTACCCTAAAGACTACCCTTCACCCGATAATTCTACATACCACAGGCTCGCGCTCTCTCTCTCTCTCTCTCTCTCTCTCCCTCTCCTTAATAAGGGAAAAAGGGGTGTCCCCATTTCGCAGCGAGAGGGAGACATAACAAATAACTCACTTCTTTACAATATTAAAAGTCTGTTGTGTCACTTTTTCCAAGCTCTGCACCTAGAGAGTTGGCCCCAGGGCTCAGGTCTCTGGACACCCAGCCCACTGCTCTCAATGTTCTGTGTTCTCCCGCGATGCCTCAGTCAGCAGAACTGGTCTTGAAATATTCCGTCTCCAGAGCCAAGAAAATCTGGCACTCTGAAGGCATGCTAGTCTTCCAGGCCGCATCCTTAGGCTATCAAAAACTGGCCGTCGTGGGGCCCTGAGAACAGGTCCCATTCCCACAAAGAATTGAAGTCAGAGTCTTTAAAAGAACCTTGAAAAAGTTCATAGCTCTCCTTTCAGTATCAGAAAACTTTGTTAGAACTGACGTTGCTTGTGCGAAACCCAGTTAATTGTGAGACCTTCCCTGATTACACTTTGTTTCCACTTCTCCACAACTGTGCAATATTTTTTTTGCCATTCTCATGAGCAAAGTTACATTGGGAAAAACAATTAAATCTCTCCGCTGTTATGATAAACGCTAAAGAAATGAAATGGTTGCCGTTGATTGAGGCTGACATAGCTCATCAATCTCATTAACCCCGAAGTGCCACATTCATACTGTTTGGTTCTACTCAGCTGTATCCTTCCAGTATATGTACATATCTTGCCTGCTGAGTTTCTCTGCCTGATTGTCTCATTTTTTTCAATTACAAATGCTTTGTTAACGGTCCTAACTTCTTCCTCATTTTCCAGCACACTACCAGCTTGGCTTATTTAGGGTTTTTATTTATTTGTATTAACTGAGTCTTCCCACTTCCCAAATATTTTGGGTAAATGACAATTACTAGAGCTATATCTGATTACATTTAACTAATGCATTGCTTAGTCTTTCAGTCTCGGGAATTATTTGGCATCAGTAAAATTTTAATGAACGGAGATTTGATGTCTGTAATGCTGCCACTCAGTTGTATCAGGTGGTGAATGAAAGAAAGACCACTAACTCAAAAATATCATGTTAAGTCATGCTTGGGCACTTAGGGATTGCCAAATGTAACCAGAATATTCAGGCATTTTGAAAATTTTATGCATTTGAATGAACCAGACCAGAACCACAGCCAGTCCCAAACTAGAAACCATGGATGTACCAAGAGATTCAGAGTGCTGAGATCTGTGGCATTCAGGATCTGTGATCCAGAAATGTACAAGAAGACCAAGTCTGTCCCATGGAAGGCCATTAAAAGAAGAAAAGGAAATTCCATGGAAAGTTAGAAACACAATCATATGCATGACAGCTGTAGGAGGGTTTAGATTCCATTATTTCCTATTAGTCAAAACTGAACAGTATAAATGATTATGATGCTTCACTCTTGATGAGCTTACCACCTCTTATGCATGTTTTGAACGGGAGAATAAAACTATACCTGTGCGAATCCCTACGGCATCTAGTGACCCTTTGATCTGTGTCTTGGAGGCCAACATTAGTGCATCCTTCAAGAGGGTGAACCCTCACAAGGCATCAATCTTCTGCAGCATGAAAACCTGTGCTGATCAATTGGCTGGAGTGATCAAGGATACCTTCAAGCTCTCATAGTCATAGTCATACTTTATTGATCCCGGGAGAAATTGGTTTTCATTACAGTTGCACTATAATTAATAAATTAATAGAAATAGTAATAGTAATATTACTATTAGTAAGTAGTAATAGTCATAGAAATAATAAATAGTAATAGAAAATAGTAATAAATAGTTAAATAGTAATATGTAAATTATGCCAGAAAATTATGAAATAAGTCCAGGACCAGCCTATCGGCTCAGGGTGTCTGACCCTCCAAGGGAGGAGTTGTAAAGTTTGATGGCCACAGGCAGGAATGACTTCCTATGACGCTCTGTGCTGCATCTTGGTGGAATGAGTCTCTGGCTGACTGTACTCCTGTGCCCACCCAGTACATTATGTAGTGGATGGGAGATATTGACCAAGATGGCATGCAACTTAGACAGCATCCTCTTTTCAGACACCACCGTGAGAGAGTCCAGTTCCATCCTCACAACATCACTGGCCTTACGAATGAGTTTGTTGATTCTGTTGGTGTCTGCTACCCTCAGCCTGCTGCCCCAGCACACAACAGCAAACATGATAGCACTGGCCATCACAGACTCGTAGAACATCCTCAGCATCGTCCAGCAGATGTTAAAGGATCTCAGTCTCCTCAGGAAATAGAGATGGCTCTAACCCTTCTTGTAGACAGCCTCAGTGTTCTTTGACCAGTCCAGTTTATTATCAATTTGTATCCCCAGGTATTTATAATCCTCCACCATGTCCACACTGACCCCCTGGATGGAAACAGGGGTCACAGGTACCTTAGCTCTCCTCAGGTCTACCACCAGCTCCTTAGTTTTTTTCACATTAAGCTGCAGATAATTCTGCTCACACCATGTGACAAAGTTTCCTACCGTAGCCCTGTACTCAACTTCGTCTCCCTTGCTGATGCATCCAACTATGGCAGAGTCATCAGAAAACTTCTGAAGATGACAAGACTCTGTGCAGTAGTTGAAGTCTGGGGTGTAAATGGTGAAGAGAAAGGGAGACAAGGCAGTCCCCTGTGGAGCTCCAGTGCTGCTGATCACTCTGTCAGACACACAGTGTTGCAAGCACACGTACTGTGGTCTGCCAGTCAGGTTATCAAGAATCCATGATACCAGGGAAGCATCCACCTGCATCGCTGTCAGCTTCTCCCCCAGCAGAGCAGGGCGGATGGTGTTGAACGCACTGGAGAAGTCAAAAAACATGACCCTCACAGTGCTCGCTGGCTTGCCCAGGTGGGCGTAGACACGGTTCAGCAGGTGGACGATGGCATCCTCAACTCCTAGTCAGGGCTGGTAGGTGAACTGGAGGGGATCTATGTGTGGCCTGACCATAGGCCGGAGCAGCTCCAGAACAAGTCTCTCCAGGGTCTTCATGATGTGGGAGGTCAATGCCACCAATCCGTAGTCACTGAGGCCGCTGGGGCACGTCGTCTTCAGCACAGGGACGAGGCAGGACGACTTCCACAGTACAGGAACCCTCTGGAGCCTCAGGCTCATGTTGAATACATGGCGAAGTACTCCACATAGCTGAGGGGCACAGGCTTTGAGCACCCTGGTACTGACACCATCCGGTCCTGCAGCCTTGCTTAGGTTGAGACGTTTCAGCTGTCTTCTCATCTGTTCAGCCATGAAGCCCACCGTGGTGGTTTCTTATGGGGGAGGGGTATAGTCATGAGAGCAGGGTGGGGGACTGTGAGGAGGGGTAGGATGGGAGAGTGGAATATGTGTGGTTGGGGGCCGACAACAGATGGCTCACGTGGGGGATGGGCAGGGGTCACAAGGTCAAATCTGTTAAAGAACAGGTTAAGTTCGTTGGCCCTGTCCACACTGCCTTCAGCTCCTCTGTTGCTAGTTTGCCGAAACCCAGTGATGGTCGTCATCCCTCTCCAGACCTCTCTCATGTTGTTCTGCTGGAGTTTCCACTCAAGCTTCCTCCTGTACCTGTCTTTAGCCTCCCTGATCCTGGCTTTCAGGTCCCTTTGTATTGCCCTCAGCTCCTCCCTATTTCCATCTTTGTCGAAACATTGCAGTCTACACAGAAGTTAATGTTATCAGTGATGCATTCTGTGAGCCCATCAATATCTTCTCCATGTGGCTCACAGAGTGCCTGCCAGTCTGTCACCTCAAAACAACCCTGGAGTGCCTCATAAGCCTCCTCCGACCATTTTCTCACTGTCCTCGAGGCTGCAGGTTTACTCTTCACCAGAGGCACGTAGCAGGGTTTTAGATACACCAGGTTGCGATCTGACCTTCCCAGTGGGGGGAGGGGAGAGGAGCTGCATGCATCCTTAATGTTAGCGTACATCAAATCCAGAGTCCTCTCCCCTCTGGTTGTACAGCTCACATACTGCGTGAAGTTGGGCAGTGTTCTAGCCATAGTCATGCTGCAGTTGGAGGTTCAAAAGGGCATCAATCATACTGCTGCCCAAGAAGAGCAGGGCGAACCCTCTCAATGAATATCACCTGATAGCACTTACATCTGTTGTGACGAAGTGCTTTGAGAGGATGGCCTAAGGATGAGCAAAGATCTGGACCCGTTGCAATTTTAATTTGCTTATGTCCATAGCAGGTCTACAACTGACACAATCTCACTGTCTCCCTACTTGGTTTTGAACCATCTGAACAATAGCAATACCTACATCAGGCTGATGTTTATTGACCACAGTTCAGCATTCAACACCATCATCCCCTCAGTACTAATCAACAAGCTTCAAAACCTGAGGCTCAATACCATTTTCTGCTACTGGATTCTTGACTTCCTCAACAGGAAACCACAGTCTGTGTAGATCAATAATAACATCTCCTCCTCACTTACAATCAACACAGGTTCACTTTAAGGATGGGTGCTTTGCCCACTGCTTACTTTCTCTACACTTAATACTGTGTGGCTAAGCACAGCTCAAACACCATCATAAATTCACCAAGGACACTACTGTTGTTAGCAGAATCTCAGTTAGTGATGAGTAGCTATGAAGAAGTGAGGCAGATCAGCTGTACTCAACATCAGCGAGACCAATAAATTGTTTGTAGACTTGAGAAAGGGAAATTCAGGAGAACACACCAGTCTCCATTGAGGGATCAGCAATGGAAATAGTGAGCAGCTTCAAGTTCCTGGGCATCAGCATCTCTGATGATCCACCGAGGCCCAACATATTGAATCAATCATGAAGAAGCCATGCCAGTGGCTATACTTTATTTGGAGTTGAAGAGATTTGAGACTCTGCTAAAGACTCCAGCAAATGTTTGCAGATGTACAGTGAAGAGCACTCTGACTGGATACTTCAACACCTGGTATGGAGGCTCCAATGTACAAGGCTGAAAGAGGCTGCAGAAGGTTGTAAGCTCCGCCAGCTCCATCACTGGCACAATCCTCCCCACCATCAACAGTAGCTTCAAGAGGCAGTGTCTCAAGAAGACAGCATACATCATTAAAGACCCTCACTATTCATGACATGCCCTCTTCTCATACTACCATCAGGGAGGAGGAACAGGAGCCTGAAGACTGACAGTCAGCATTTTAGGAACAGCTTCGTATCTCTGCTACCCGATTTCTGAATGGCCCACGAACCCATGGACACTGCCTCACAATTCCTCTATTGCACTATTTTTTTACTGTAATTTATAGTAACTTTTTATCTCTTACACTCTACTGCTGCTACAAAAACAACAAAATTCACAACATATGTCATTGATGATAAGCCTAATTCTGATATTGAAATTGAAACACAGCTATACAAGGCATTGATAAGGCCACATTTAGGGTACTGCATGCAGTTCTGGTTGCCCTGCTCTAGGGATGATGCAATTACATTGGAGAGGGTGTAATTGGACTGGACGATTTGGTTTATATTACGAGGCTGGCCAGGCCACAATTTCTTCCCTTAGAGTAGAGGAGTTCAAAACTGAGGGAAAACCTTTTCATACTGTAGGTGATGCATATAATGTAGGACAAAGAATTGAGAAGAAGAGGTACAGTTATGACATTTGGAATGTATTTGGACAGATTCAAGTACAGGAATGCTCTAGAGAGACATGGGCTAAATGCGGGCAAATGGGACCAGTTCAGTTAGGCAGCTTGAATGACTCAGATGTGTAGAGTTGAAGAGTCTGTTTCCATACTCTATACTGTACCTCTATGATTCAGCGACTGTGACTAAAAGCCTTAGGTTCCTGTTTTGAAATAAGTCATCACAAAATTATTTGAAATAACTGCAGCTGAAATAAGATTACAACATGGAAATCACTCTCACTGGTGCTATTTTATAGATGTTTAATGTGCAGTGTTTAACACAGGCAGTAACCTATTTATTTTATAATGGATTTATGACTTAGTTAAAACAAGAAACAGAGAAATCTAGATTGTGTGTTACTTGTACAATAAAATGCTTTGCAGTAGCTTATAGAGTCAGTATTCTCTTTTATACAGAGTGCAATGAATGCTCAGTCATTGGGTATAATCAAGGTCAAGATGAAAAGGGGATTGGACAGCTTGGAAGCACCAAATTGACTACAGTCTTATTGAAGAGTAGAAACAGGCTTAAAGGACCATCTTCTCTACTACTTCTGTGTCTTTAATCACCTGGAACTCCATTTATTTGGCTTCATTCTGGGTTTCATGCTTTACAGATTCAATCCTTCAGACAGCTATACTGGAAGCTAAAAGACCAGCATCCCCTAGGAAAATATATAAGCCCCTAGGAAAATATATAAGATCAAGCCAGGTTTGAAATGCCAAAGGTGTATATAGAAAATCTCAGCATTAGCTGGTCAGATATATTTAAACATTTAAATACAGGAGCTGGGGTGGAGTTCTTCTCTGTCTTTCTTGATTAATAAAAAGGGTAAACCTCCCACTTAGGTTTCAATAGGTACATTTAATGTCAGAGAAGTGTATACAATATACATCCTGAAATTCTTTTTCTTCACAAACATACACGCAAACAGAGGAGTGCGCCAAAGAATGAATGACAGTTAAACGTTAGAACCCCAATTCCTCCCCGTTCCCCCCTCCCACGCACAAGCAGCAGCAAGGCAATGACCCCCTCCTCCCCATCCCCACCAGCAAATAGCATCAGTGCCCTCTGCCGAGCACTTAAGGAAACCAAAATTAAGAAATAACTAAATAGTTGTTATGATCTAGTGTGGAAGGTGAACACCATGAAAGATTTCAATACAAGAAGATCTGAGAACAGGAGTAAAGATACCTCATTGGAATTACAAAGGATATTGGTGCGATGGCACCTGGAGTATTGTGTCGTTTTAATTTCCTTTTCTAGAGCACAGTGGAGGGACTGTAGCAAAGAATTACTGCACTGGTTCCAAGTATTACCATACAAGCAGAGGTTGAATATACTCGGCCTGTATTTTCTGAGGTTTAGAAGAACAAGAGTGTGAAAAGTGAAATATTTAAGGGAAACCTTAGGGGGGTACTCTTCATTTAGAGCGTGGTGAAAATGTGTAACAGTGGAAGCGGGTTAAATTTCAATTTTTAAGAGAAATGTGGGTAAGTACCTTGATGGGAGGGTATGGAGGGCTATGTTCCAGGTGTGGGTCAATGGAACTAGGCAGCTCAGCATGGACTGGATGGGTTGAAGAGCCTGATTCTATGCTGTAGTGCTTTATAACTCTATGACTCCAAGAGGAAATTACACAGAAACCTACAAAATTTCTGTGATAATAAACCTGATTCCAATTCAGAAAATTCTGGAATAAGTGCTGATTTTTCTCCTGAAATAGGCAGACTGGAACCAGGAGTCATGGTCTCAGAATAGGGTGCAGGCCATGTAAGTCTCAGCTGTCATGATGCTTGCCTTCCTAACTTAATCAGAACAAAAATTAAAATACTTTTTGACTTTAATTTCTCAGCTAGTTTTGTCCCACTTAACAATGATCTCTTCTGCACTTCCCTTCCCATTGTAGTGCACCCATTTCAGGGCAATCGGCAAATGGCTGGCAAGTTCTGGATCCAAGATTGGTAGGTTGACTATTCACTTGTACACACATTCTCACTGAGGTAACAATACAGCAGATAGAAAAAAATCAAAAACACAAACAGACAATGCTGGATATACTCAGTAGCACATATAGCTTCTGCAGAGAGAGAAGCAGAGTTCATTTTTTTAAGACATACGTCAGTAACTGTCTAATGTAATGTTGAATGGTTCTGCAGAAATTTGACCCTTTTAGTCATGTTGTACTTCCTGTGACCATGCTTAAACGAATGACAATTATAGCTGATGCACCGTTAGTGGATGTACCCTCTGAGAATTCTAGTTATCATGTTTGCAAGTCCAGGAGTACTACACTAATGACTGAAAGAAGCTGTCTTCATAGGGACGAAGCAAGATAACCAAAGGCTTGAGTACAGCTGTCAGCACCAGTTGAAGTTTCAGATATACTATAGCAATTTTCTTTTGTTTGTTATAGTTTATTATCATTAATAATGAATACGCATTCTCTTCTTTCAATTGAATTTAAATTTACCTCACTGTAGAAAGTTGTGCAATTCACTTTAATAAACCTGGTCTTGTGAGAAGCCAGTGTGAGGAATAAATTATAATGAAATAAATTAGACTGTCATGGTTTGAGTTCAGTTGCTATCCTGGTTGTTGAAGTTTGAAATCAAGGTCTTCTTGTCCTTTGCTTTAGCTAGTTCTTCCCAGTCAGTAGACCAACCAAACATTCTTCTCTGTGTTGTACAGTTAAGATTCTTTGTTAGAGTTAACCAAGTAAATCTATTCCTTTTCTAGTCCTCTCAGCTACAAATTCTATATAATACACTAAACTTAACATCTCTGGTATATACTGTTTATCCAGTACTGATATACATCCAATGAACTGTATACCCAATGGGCTTCAATTTTACTGAATGCATATCCTGAATAACATTTGTCACCTTAGCTGTACATAGTGGTACACTAGTGTAGTGGTTAGCACAACACTTTACATACAGGCGACCAAGGTTCAATTCCCGCCACTGCCTGCGAGGAGTTTGCACGTTCTTCCGGTGACTGTGTGGGTTTCCTCCACATGGTCTGGTTTTCTCCCACAGTCCAAAGACATACCAATTGGGAGGTTAATTGGTCCTTGTAAATTGTCCCATAATTAGGCTCAGTTAAATCAGGGGATTGCTGGATGTTGAGGCTCGAAGACCAGAAGGGCCTACTCCATGCTGTATCTCAATATATAATTTATAAATTGTCATTCCACTTTCAATGTAAGTTATTTTATGAAATATTTTCAAGGGTTTCAATATGTTTTTGTGGTTATAAAGCTTCAAGAGAACTCCAATTCTGAATTCTGAGTTCATTGTGTAAGAATGAGAGATGAAAAAGGTTGCTAATGGAGTTACAAAAGGAGATTTGAGGGGGGCACCAGGGAGACAATCTCTGAAAGGTATTGATAATGATTGGGTCAATCATCTTGTAAAGACACTGCCCAGAGGAAGGCAATGGCAAACCTCTTCTGCAGAAAAAGTTGCCCAGACCAATTATGGTCATGGTAAGACCATGATCGCCTATGTCATATGACATGGCATATAACAAAAGAATGATATGCACTTTGACAATAAATTTACTTTAAACTTTTCTTTTAACTTTGGGTGAAGCCAGTTGTTTCCAGTCATGGAAAGCACTCAAAAGGGCTAGTAGATGGAATACTCGTAGCTGGAGATTGTATGGAAGGTTGAGTGAAAGAATGAGGGTAGAAGATTTACATTAAAGGATATTGGTAAGTGAATCACAGATCTGAATGGCACAGGTAAAATTAAGGCAAGGTCAGCCAAAGACTATGACAGGTTGAAAGCTGGAATGAAGTAGGTCAACAACATTCTTTCTATCCTATCTCCAACTGTTATGATGGTACTCAACCACAATTCATATAATTCATTTTCACTTCTATTCCAAAGGAGGGTTTTTGATTTAAAATCATAACTAACTGAAGTCTGTATCTTAACATGTGTTGTAGAATGTTTCTACTCTTTCTGGAACTCCAAAATCTTCTTCTCTTATTGCAAAATGAATCAACTGGTGGGCACTGTACAACATCTCAGAGAGAATCCTGTCCATCCATTATTGTAAATACAACTCTGTGCACTGGTAGAACCCTGGGCACTTTGAACAGTCATCAGTTTCAGAATGAAGTATCAAATGTGTTATATTAATCTTGAAATACTTGCAACTTCTCCATAAGAGCAATAATTTATGGCTTCGAAAGATAATGATTTAAGAAGGTTATCCAACCCTTCATTTGTAACATGTCATCTTGTTTGTACTAAAGTGCAATCACTCAAATTTGCACTTAAAGATTGTTAACATGTTTAAACACTTACATTAGAACTCGTTCAATAATATTGGATTAACATGACAAATAAAAATGTAAAGAGGTACCTCAGGGTAATTCAATTGATTCTGCTAAGCAAATTAAGCCCCAATTTATTTTAATAAATCCAATTCTTTCTGTTTCACAATCCATATTGTGGCCTTTTATTGGTATTCTGAGCTTCACCAGTTATTGCCTGTTAGTTGGGATATTGTGACGGTGCTGCAGTGTGATATGTGCACATGAATTTCCACAAGCTTTCCTGATCTCAGAGACAGATCTGCCAGAATTGAGAGAACAACTAAGTGAGGGACAGTACCTCAGACAAAAAAATAAACATGAACTAGTTGGTTTCTGGCACTTTATTTCACGCATTCTTATCTTGATTTCTTGCACATTATCATAAATTACTAGAAGTGCTTTCTTTTAATATCCTGGAGACAGTTTAGTGTATGACAAAGCCAAAATGTTCTATGTCCTGAGCCAATTAATTATGATGATAGAGGAAGAATGTGGAATGAAGATGGAGAAGGAAATAAGTTGATTTTTAAAAAATTAAATAAAGAGAGTGACAGGGAAATAGAATTCTGTTACTAAGAAAATCAGAAAGCAAAATCAAGGAAACAAGTTTATTTAACTTTGAAAAGATCTCTCAGAGTTCAAATTCCAAAGCAAATTTTTATCAAAGTACACATATATTACCATACACGACCTTTCAATTCATTTACTTTTAGGCATTTGCAGGAAAAATGAAATATGGTAGGATTTTACGAGAAACTATACAGAACAAAGGCTGACAAACGCCAATGTGCAATTTGGCATTGGAAAAAGGAAGATGAACTGTGCATATAAAAATGATGCTGAGAACATGAGTTATAAAGAGTTCTTGAAAGTGACACTCTAGATCATAGAATCAGCGCAGAATAGTGGCAAATGAAGTTATCTAAGCCTGTTCAGGAATATATGCATAAAGGAAAGGACTGTTCCTGAACCTGATGGTTTGGGGCCAATAACTTCTTACCCCCTATCTAATGGTATTAGCGAGAAGAGGGCATGACCTGTATGGTGGATGTCTTTGATTTATAGCTGCTGCTTTCTTGTGGCGGCACTTCATTTAAATGTACTCAGTGGTGGAGAAGGCCTCTCAGAGTCATTCAGCTATTTTGGGGTGATGCAATACAAGTAACCTCATTCAAGGCCTCCAAAGTCGAGAAGTATTGCAGGAATATAAATTACTTTAATTAGGGTCCTTGTTCCAAGAAATAATTATACTAAACTCATGCAACAATTTTGATTCATGTTTGCATTAAAAATTCAACAATTTCTTTGAACTCTTATGGTATGTACACAATGTCAAATTTCATAGAAACATAGAAAACCTACAGTGCCATACAGGTCCTTTGGCCCATGATGCTGTGCCAAACATGTACTTACTTTAGAAATTACTTAGGGTTACACATAGCCCTCTATTTTTCTAAGCTCCATGTAACTATCCAACACTCACAACACGCTGGAGGAATTCAACAGGTCGGGCAGCATCCGTGGAAAAGATCGATCGACGTTTCAGGCTGGAACCCTTCGTCAGGACTGTAGAGGGAAGGGGCAGAGGCCCTATAAAGAAGGTGGGGGGAGGGTGGGAAGGAGAAGGCTGGTAGGTTCCAGGTGAAAAACTAGTAAGGGGAAAGATAAAGGGGTGGGGAAGGGGAAGCAGGGAGGTGATAGGCAGGAAAGGTGAAGAAGGAATAGGGGAAAACACAATGGGTAGTAGAAGGAGGCGGAACCATGAGGGAGGTGATAGGCAGCTGGGGGAGCGAGCAGAGTGACATAGGGATAGAAGAAGGGGGCGGGAGGGAGTTACCAGAAGCTGGAGAATTCTATGTTCATACCAAGGGACTGGAGACTACCTAGATGGTATATGAGGTGTTGCTCCTCCAACCTGAGTTTAGCTTCATCATGGCAGTAGAGGAGGCCATGTATGGACATATCTGAATGGGAGTGGAAAGCAGAGTTGAAGTGGGTGGCTACTGAGAGATCCTGTCTGTTGTGGCGGATGGAACGGATGTGCTCGATGAAGCGGTCCCCCAATCTGCGTCGGGTTTCACTGATGTAGAGGAGGCCGCACCGGGAGCACCGGATGCAATAGATGACCCCAACAGACTCACAAGTGAAGTGTTGCCTCACTTGGAAGTACTGTTTGAGGCCCTGAATGGTGGCAAGAGAGGAGGTGTAGGGACAGGTGTAGCACTTGCGCTTACAGGGATAAGTGCTGGATGGGAGATCCATGGGGAGGGTCGTGTGGATCAGGGAGTCGCGGAGGGACTGATCCCTGCGGAAGGCGGAGAGGAGTGGAGAGGGAAAGATGTGCTTAGTGGTGGGGTCCTGTTGAATGTGGCCGAAGTTGCGGAGGATAATGTGCTGGATCCAGAGGCTGGTGGGGTGGTAAGTGAGGACAAGGGGAACTCTGTCCCTGTTGTGGTAGTGGGAGGATGGGGTGAGAGTCAAAGTGCGGGAAACGGAGGAGATGCGGGTGAGGGCATCATTGATGACAGCAGAAAGGAAACCACAATCCTTAAAGAAAGAGGACATTTGAGATGTCCTGGAACGGAAAACCTCATCCTTGGAGCAGATGCAGCGGAGACAGAGGAACTGGGAATAGGGAATGGCATTTTTGCATGTGGCGGGGTGGGAAGAGGTATAGTTGAGGTAGTTATGAGAGTCACTGGGCTTGAAGAAGATGTCAGTGGACAGTCTGTCTCCAAAGACGGAGACCAAGAGATCGAGACGGGGAGAGAAGTGTCAGAGATAGACCAAGTGAATTTGAGGGCTGCGTGGAAGTTAGAAGTAAAGTCGATGAAATTGCCGATCTCAGCATGGGCGCAGGAAGCAGCACCAATGTAGTCGTCAATGTACCGAAGGAAAAGTTGGGGAGCACTACCAGAATAGGTTTGGAGCACAGACTGTTCCACATAACCAACAAAGAGGCAGGCATAGCTAGGGCCGATGCGAGTACCCATGTCTACACCTTTAGTCTGAAGAAAGTGGGAAGAGCCAAAAGAGAAGTTATTGAGTGTGAGAACCAGTTTCGCCAACCGGAGGAGGGTAGTGGTGGTGGGGAACTGGTGAGGTCTATTATCCAGAAAGTAGTGGAGGGCTTTGAGGCCTTCTTGATGGGGAATGGAGGTGTATTTTGTGTTTATGTAACTATCCAGAAGCCTCTTAAAAGACCCTATCGTACCCACCTCCATAAAAACTTACCTCTGACATCGCCCTTGTACCTTCTTCCAAACACCTTAGAACTGTGCCCTCTGGTATCTGTTGGGACGAGAGCACACTATTATATTCCAACAGAGGTCTGTCCAACATTTTATAGAGATATTGATTTCAGTTGAATCATTAATATTTAAATGTGATGTATGTGAATATTTGTACTTCTTGATTTAATCAGCTTGACACAGAATGTCCATTGAGTTAAACTCAACAACTCAGAAGCAAAACCAGAAAGTGATGGAGACACTGACTGAACTGCACAATGTGTCACATTGGGAAACTACAACTTGTGAAATCTACGTAATATAGCATTAAAGCATTCACATTACTACAGTAGCAATCCAGAAATTGTGAGAATACCAGGGGCATCGAATGACTGATTGTGGTGCACCATCCATTATAAACAATGAATATTTTCCTTTTCCATCAAAATTAAATTTTAATCCCTCCAAGGCAAGTTGTGAGATTCAGTTCACTGAACCTGGTCATGTGTGAGCTGCTGCCTGGAATAAATGACTACGTAATAAGTCAGTTGTTATATCTTGAGTTCTGTTGCTATTCCAATCACACTGAAAACAAAATAATAAATCATTTGCTTATTATTATTTAAATGATATTATCATTTGGGGTTTTCTGTCTCAGTCAGTAGTCTCGAACCATGGCCTTGCTGTCATCCAATCAGTTAATCAAACTCTTTACTCCCCTCTTTTCCACTGGGACAGGATCGAAGATACTGCATCAGCCACTTCAGAAATAAACCTTAGTATCAATGAAAAACTGAAAACGTTGGAAAAACTCAGTAAGTAAGACAATTCCTCTTTATGACAAAAGAGCACAGGTAACAAAGAGGAGTGGCCCAGTCCTGGACTTCTGCCTGCACCATCATTCTATAAGATTGTGATTGATCCTACTTTGCCTTTCACATCCCAGCTGATTTCTAAAGCCCTCAACTCCCATATGAGCCAAAATTCTATCCAATTCACCACTGACAATATTCAATGGTCTGCAAAGCAAATGCAGCACTTTCGATTTTACTTCAGGTTGTTACCTTCTGCCCTGTTTTGAATGGAGTATTTTAAAGCATTCAACCTCCAGATTCTGGTATTGTCCAAAAGGAAGACATTCCAGACAGTCGGATGATACCTTGGTTAATATTGCAACACCCTTTTAATTCATTATTTTGAAAGATGATAACAGCAGTGTATTAAGTATTCTGATGTGTTTGATGAGTGTAAAAAGAGCATGGGAACCATGACCTGGTAAGTTCAGGAGTTTTGCAAAAGGGGCATGCATGAGTTTAAAAGAAGCACAAAAAATGAAGCCTCGTAAGTTTCAAGGAGCACTGAGAAGGAGCTGTGTTGTGTTTAAAAGCACTTGGGGGAAATGGGGTCCCAGTGAGTTTAAAAGGAACATTGTAATCAGGACTATGGTTAATTTACAAGGAGCACAGGACGGAGGCCTATGATACTGAAAAGGAGCATGGGAAATGGGCCTGGATCAGTTTAAAAGCCATGCGGGGAAAAGCCCGAATTGAGTTTAAATGAACAGTGGGATAGGAAGCCTCAAAGAACCAGATGCTGAATCACTTAGATATCTGAACAATCATGTAATGAGTAATCAAAATTTTGCTGTAATATGTTGTGGTATTAAAGAGCAAGCAGAGTTTATGTTAAAGGTTTTCTAAAAATTACTGTTAGTTCTGGGAAACGCAGTTCACCTCATTAATGGAATTCTTAAACAGTGTCAACCACGTTAGCTTAACCATAAAATATGTCTTGTAAAGTGTAAGGGACAGTGATAGGTGATAGCTGAACTTGCTTGGAATACACCAGCAATTGTTCAAGCTGTCAAAATGTGGTGGTTTTTAGGACCCAGCAGAAGCCAAGAAGTAACACTGCTTCTTAAGGAACTAATTAACTTTTATTGCCCTTCACAATATATGCCTTTTGAGTTTTAAAGCCTCTATTCATTGCTAAATTAACAATTCCATCTACATTTAGATAAGCCATTCTCCGCATCTCACTGCAGCAGATTCTGTTTCCCATTTACAACACAGAGCATGCTTGTTATGGGGGAGAACGTCTGAATACTAAAGTCTCCTCTGCAGCCAAAGATTCTATTCGGTCCCTGGTACACACTTACAAACTGCCACAGAACTGGTGGAATTCCTTCTGCAAACAATTGCAGTAAATATAAAGAGTGAGTACAAAATGGGAAATGACTAAAATGATTAGATATCCAGACCTGGTTAAACAGATTTTAAATTTAGGATCCTTCCTCAGATATTCTCCAAAGCCCTGCTGCATTAATCAATCCATCTATCTGTGGTCCAGAAATTGAATTGCTCTCTGTAAATATTTTTTAAAGCGCAACATACTGCAACATAGTGAAAGAAATGAGCATTGCCATTAGAGTGAGTACACTGTAACATAGTGAAGGATATGATTATACTATTGTGATCAACACATACAGACTTTAAAGTTTGCATATTATCATACCATCAGCTTTCAGCCCCACCTTATCAAATATGTCTGTGTACAATTCACACAGCTATGAACGCCCAGAAAATTGGCTCAAACATTTATCATCTTCTGTGGATAAGGTAGCAGCCTTGCACTTGTGCCGTGGCAGTCCTGACTGTGAAAGTGAAGATATTTGAAAATGGTAGACAGCATATGTCATGCTTCACTTGTGAATATAGCATTGTTTGAGATCATTACCACGTTCACAATGTGAGGAAGCCTTGGTATTCAACAGGAAGTTATTTCACACTGTCCAGTGTGATCACATCCTTCCCATTGTGTGATGACTGGAAATGTACACAGAACGTCAACTAAGGGCTGACTAATATTTTGTAATGTTGTACCCTAAGTTGACTGCACTTATTTGCTGCCCTTGGTTACTGAAAGCAAGTATCCCATCTACGTTTTTGTCTGCCTTGTTGACCTGGCACCTAACCTAAAAAGATCTTTGTACTTCATTCTTCAGTGCTTCCAAGGGTCCTTCCATACATTGCTTTTTCCAAAGGAACGGAGAACTTATTACAAGAAAAAGATTGGATATTTATAGAAAAATTAGGAGAAAATCCAATAGTAACGTGAGCAAAGCATATTTTAAAATGCTCAAAGCATCAGAGTTAAATTTTCAGGTCCAAAACCCGTTATAACCCTTCACTTTGTCACCAAAAGAGAATACATAAAAGCAAACTCAAACACACATAATGATGGACAGATTAGGGCCTGATCATTACCAACAAGTCAAAATATAAATGGAGGTGTAGAATGTGGGTAAGACATTTTACAATTATAACCATATAACAATTACAGCATGGAAAGAGGCCATCTCGGCCCTTCTAGTCCATGGCAAACGCTTACTCTCACCTAATCCCACCGACCTGCACTCAGCCCATAATCCTTTATTCCTTTCCTGTCCATATAGCTATCCAATTTAACTTTATTTAAATTTATAGCGAGAGGATTCGAGTACAGGAGCAGGGAGGTACTACTGCAGTTGTACAAGGCCTTGGTGAGACCACACCTGGAGTATTGTGTGCAGTTTTGGTCCCCTAATCTGAGGAAAGACATCCTTGCCATAGAGGGAGTACAAAGAAGGTTCACCAGATTGATTCCTGGGATGGCAGGACTTTCATATGAAGAAAGACTGGATGAACTGGGCTTGTACTCGTTGGAATTTAGAAGATTGAGGGGGGATCTGATTGAAACGTATAAGATCCTAAAGGGATTGGACAGGCCAGATGCAGGAAGATTATTCCCGATGTTGGGGAAGTCCAGAACGAGGGGCCACAGTTTGAGGATAGAGGGGAAGCCTTTTAGGACCGAGATTAGGAAAAACTTCTTCACACAGAGAGTGGTGAATCTGTGGAATTCTCTGCCACAGGAAACAGTTGAGGCCAGTTCATTGGCTATATTTAAGAGGGAGTTAGATATGGCCCTTGTGGCTACGGGGGTCAGGGGTATGGAGGGAAGGCTGGGGCGGGGTTCTCAGTTGGATGATCAGCCATGATCATAATGAATGGCGGTGCAGGCTCGAAGGGCCGAATGGCCTACTCCTGCACCTATTTTCTATGTTTCTATGTTTCTATGTTTAAATGACAACATCGAACCTGCCTCCACCACTTCTGCTGGAAGCTCGTTCCACACAGCTACCACTCTCTGAGTAAAGAAGTTCCCCCTCATGTTACCCCTAAACATTTGCCCTTTAACTGTCAACTCACGTCCTCTTGTTTGAATCTCCCCTGCTCTCAATGGAAAAAGCCTATCCAGATCAACTCTATCTATCCCCCTCATAATTTTAAATACCTCTATCAAGTCCCCCCTCAACCTTCTATGCTCCAAAGAAGACCCAACTTGTTCAACGTTTCTCTGTAACTTAGGTGATGAAACCCAGGTAACATTCTAGTAAATCTTCTCTGTACTCTCTCTATTTTGTTGACATCTTTCTTATAATTCGGTGACCAGAACTGTACACAATACTCCACATTTGGTCTTACCAGTGCCTTGTACAATTTCAATATTACATCCCAACTCCTATACTCAACCCTCTGATTTATAAAGGCCAGCATACCAAAAGCTTTCTTCACCACCCTATCCACATGAGATTCCACCTTCAGGGAACTATGCACCATTATTCCTAGATCCCTCTGTCCAATGCATTCTTCAATGCCCTACCATTTACCATGTATGTCCTATTTTGATTAGTCCTACCAAAATGTAGCACCTCACATTTATCAGCATTAAACTCCATCTGCCATCTTTCAGTCCACTCTTCTAACTGGCCTAAAGCTCTCTGCAAACTTTGAAAACCTACTTCATTATCCACAACTCCACCTATCTTAGTATCATCTGCATACTTACTAATCCAATTTACAACCCCATCATCCATACCATTAATGTATATGACAAACAACACTGGATCCAGTACAGATCCCTGAGGCACACCACTAGTCACCAGCCTCCAATCTGACAAACAGTTATCCACCACTAGTCTCAGGCGTCTCCCATCCAGCCACTGCTGAATCCATTTCACTATTTCAATATTAATACCTAATGATTGAATCTTCCTAATTAACCTTCCATGTGGAACCTTGTCAAAGGCCTTACTGGTCCATATAGACAACATCCACCGCTTTATCCTCGTCAACTTTCATAGTAACCTCTTCAAAAAGTTCAATAAGAGTTGTCAAACATGACCTTCCACGCACAAATCCATGTTGATTGTTCCTAATCAGACCCTGTTTATCTAGATAAATATATATACCATCTCTAAGAATACTTTCCATCAATTTACCCACCACTGACATCAAACTCACAGGCCAATAATTGCTAGGTTTACTCTTAGAACCCTTTTTAAACCATGGAACAACATGAGCAATACTCCAATCCTCCGGCACCATCCCCGTTTCTAATGACATTTGAAATATTTCTGTCAGAGCCCCTGCTATTTCCACACTAACTTCCCTCAAGGTCCTATGGAATATCCTGTCAGGACCCGGAGACTTATCCACTTTTATATTCCTTAAACACGTCAGTACTTCCTCTTCTTTAATCATCATAGTTTCCATAACTTCCCTACCTGTTTCCCTTACCTTACACAATTCAATATCCTTCTCCTTAGAGAATACCGAAGAAAAGAAATTGTTCAGAATCTCCCCCATCTCTTTTGGCTCTACACATAGCTGTCCACTCGGATTCTTTTCACTAAAGGGTGGAGTGTGGAAAATATTGCTAATGTCGTAATTAAAACCTGTAAGTATGAAATATCAGACAAGGAAACATAGTAAATATAAGTATTAAGTAGTTTATCATCTTTGAAAATGGATAAATTATCAGGCCTTTATGAAATGCCTCCTAAATTGTTAAGAGAATTGATGGTGAATTCTAAAGGCCCTGATTACAATTGTTCATTCTTCCTTGCAAGTGGTGCCAAAAGTTTGAAAGTCTGCCGAAAATGGACCTTGCTTAAATATGAGCCTTGGTTCAACTTGGTGCTGGGAAAGTTATTTGACTCAATTCTATGGAACAGTATAAACCTTACTATAGAAAGTCACAGATTAACCAGAGGCAATCAAGTCAGAGCAATACACTCCAGAAGCACCCATTTCAGCCCAATTTGTCCGTGCTGACTGAGCTGTCTACTTCAGCTAATCCCATTTGTCTGATTTTGGCTCATGTCCCTACAAAACTTTTCTGTCAAGACATTTGTCTAAATCTTTTGTACTCATCTCTACAGCTTCCTCTGGCATCTCGTTCCATTTGTCCAACACCCTCTGTGTGGAAAAAAAAATGCCCTTCTGGTCTCTCTTAAATTTTTTCTAATCTCACTTTAGGAACTTAAATCCTCCAGTTCTAGATTCCTCCATTCTGAGGAAGAAGACTTTTATTGAGGGACTCGGCTGTTGTGATTTATTAAGGGAAGGCAGTGTCTGGTCATCTTCAGTGTATTTTTTTCTAAAGAACTAACGGTGGAGGATGATGGGAACGTGTATTTTGTTATGGCTAGATGGTGTGCAGATCGTCTGAAGTTACTCATAGCTACTATATACCAATGCAAAATACATATTAACCACATTTATGCACACACAGTCTTCCACAATATTTATGCATGAAAACTTTGTACAATTAGCACCAGAAAAAATGTCATACATTCCAATGTACGAGTAGATTATGTGCATTTTTGCATACCTGATTGTTTGCTACTCCAGTGCCCTTTTAAAGGGTGCAACCAAGGTTTTTTGATACGTTCTGATTTGGGCTGGGCATATCCTTCGACAGTACTTTTCCAACTATTGTTTAGATGAGATATATACTCAGTTGCCACTATATTTGCTCATTAATGCAAATATTAAATCAGCTTATCAACTCAGTGCATAAAAGCATACAGACACAGACAAAAAGTTCAGTTGTTGTTCAGACCAAGCATCTGAACGGGGAAGATGTCTCATCTAAATGCTTTTGACCATGGAGATAATTGTTGGTGCCATATGGGTTCGTCTGAGTATCTCAAAAACTGATGATCTCCTGGGATTTTTGCACACAACAGTCTCTAGAGTTTATAGAGTATGGTGTAAAATACAAAAAAACTTCCAGTGAGTGAAAAGTCTGTGAGCAAAAATGGCTTGTTAATGAGAGAGGTCAGAGGAGAATGTACAAACTGGTTCAAGTTGACAGGAAAGTGACAGCAACTTAAATAACCATCTGTTACGACAGATAATGCACAATATTGTGAATGCACAATACATCGAACCTTGAAATGGATGGGCTACAGAAACAGAAGATCATGAACATGAACTCAATGACTACTTTATTAGGTAAAGGACTAGATCAGGGGAGCACACAACACAAAAGTTATACATATAGACACATTTCTGATCAGTCAGTATTTCAATGCAATAATAACAATAACTTGAATTTTATAAGCGGTTTCAACATGGTAAAGAATGCTGAAACTGAAAAGAAATGGCAGAAAATACAATTAAGGAGGCGTGATAGCCGATACATATCAAAGAAGTTTTAGGAAGGAAACTTAAGAAAAATTACAATAAACTTCAAAAGGCAGATAGAGATAGATGACTGAAAAAGATTGCTTGGTTATATTGGTGAATCTTTTGGAGCATCTTTGAGACAAAAAAAAGCAAGAAAGCTTTTCAAATCGACAGATCAGAGTGTAGGAGACTGAAAGCTGAAGACACTGCTATTAATGCAAGATATTAAAGCCAAAAGATATATAATTGTAAAACTGGGAAGATCATAAATATTGCAGAACCTTCTAGGGCTGGAGGAAGTTACAGAAATAGAGATGAAACACTTAAGGATGCTAACCACTCCTATATTAATGGATTGTCAGTAGGCCTGACTACCTTCTGAAAATTTGCTTAGAGCCAGAATATGTTATTGGATTTGTGGTCAGTAGCAAAGGACCATATCAATAATCAGACATGCAGCAATCCCTGACTTTGCACTGGTGCTTGATCACAGCAGGAGTTTAGGAGATCTTTTGAAGTTCCGCAGTATTGGCAAGCTGTCATTCTCAGAGCTATGCTTGATACCATATATTTTATTTAGCGATATAGTGTGGAGTAAGGCCTTTGGCCCATGCCCCAATAAAACTAATCTAACTGTGGGATAATTTACAATGACGAACTAACCTATAACTGGTACATCTTTGCACTGTGGGAGGAAACTGGGGCACCTGAGGAAAACCCATGCATACCACAGGGAGAACATGCAAACTTCTTACAGAATGACGTCAGGGAGCTCTGGAACACCCTGTGTTGTAATAGTATCGTGTTAACTACTTTTCTACCCTGTCTCTTGTCCGGACCGGCCCCTCACTCAGGAAATCCTGCAGTGCAGCTGGAACAGAGAGATCTAACACTATTGGTATTAGACTGATATCAATTACTGAAATAATCTAATAAATGGCTTTCTGTTTATATACTTGACAAAAAAATCAAGCTTTGGATTTATTACCCATTAGTTCACTATTCATTTCAATTCTTACTTAAAGATGGATTCCTAAATGACATCAATTGCACTTCACAATGCAAGCCTTAAATGTAACCTTAGTAGTGTGATCATTTGAGATGAGAATGATGTTTTCCCAGATGTTCTTCCCTTAATTGAGAATGCCTGTGCATGAATTTGTTTAACTTGGGAGGGCTGATGTGCTGGCAGCCACCACACAGTTCTCAACAGATCAGGGTTAGCATCCAGTGGCGTGGTGTGCCAGACAACTGGGGATCTTTCACTACTGCAGCCTTCCTCCACCTTCACTGCCATTGTGATGCATCATCATCTTCCACCAGCTCCACTGTTGAATTCTTCATTGGGTTGCTCTTATTCTGGAACCTCCCCCTTGACATTCCTCCCGTAAGTGACTCTACCAGTGGCTAAGCTCCAGACAGCATCACTTTCAGGATCTCAGGACTCACGAGCCTCTCCCCCACGAGAAGGTGATGATCTTTGGAGAAGGATACCTCATCTTCGTAGTTATTGCAGTGCTACTGTGCCGGCCACAGGTGCCAGCATTCTCTGTGGGGAGCAGGAGAGCATTGCGATTACTACAACTTACTCACAGCTCCAATGACCTAGGTTCAATCCAGACCTCTTACTTTCTGTTGAGAGTTTGCATATATTTTCTCTGATTACTTAGGTTTCACCCAGGTACTTTGATGTCCTTGTGCATTCCACATCCAAATAACTGTTGTTCGTTAGTTTAATTAGCAAATTGGTAGGCGATTGCTGGGAGAGCTAGAGAGTGGGATGTGAGCGTGTGAGAGTGAAGGGCCTACAGAGAAATAAGTGCGAGATTGGATTCATGGGATTGATCCAAGAGGTTAGCATAGACTCAATGGACTGAATGGTCAACTATTTCATAAATAAGAAAATGGTAGAGATTTGTTTATTAGTACATGAAATAAAACATATAATTATTCTTCATATACAGTATATGATCGATTGGACAAGATAAAATTGTGACTGTTATCAATAGCTGGAGGGAGGACTGCAGTTGTTAAAGGACATGCATGAGGGAATAGTTCACAGGGAAATAAGTTTTTGATGCTATTGCATTGACATAATTGACAGAATGACCTCTTTCTATACTATGAGGAATTTAAAAGTAAATAATGTGGAAAATGATTAGAAATACAACGATAAGAATGGGAAGACAATGAAGCAAATCACAAGGTTTACATCAGTTCCTTGGGAAAATTACTTATTGACTGGTATGGAAAGGAATCAGAGAAGGCTTTCTCCTAATCACTTATAATTACAGTTTCGCAAAACAAAACTGCTTCCCTGAATTTATTATTCTTTGCACAGCAACAATAAGAAACCAGTGATTACATTTAGCTCGGGAAATTGAAGTTGCTCTAGTTTTACTCATCAAATTCTAATGAAGTCGTCAGAATGAATAACAGTGTAGCTGATCGTGTGATTACTTTTAAGAAAGTCAGATTTCAGAGTCCTCAGGTCTTGCCCAGATTTCCCACCACTCCTGCTTTGAGTATAACCCTTAAACTCAAAGCTAATTAAAAAAAATTAAAGAGTGAGCATTTGTTATTGTTAAAAGCTAATATGATTTGACTGAAGCAGGCTGCTGCAACATATAGATAGGCAACAAAGGTTACGTCAAAGCACTCAGGCAGCCAGTGTTAGAAAAGCACTGTAAGTGGTATCAACAGTTATGTCCTCAATGGACATCAGCATGATCTTATGCTATCTGTGAAATGTTCTCAAAATTACATTCTATTCCCTTGCATATTTTGTAAATTTCATTGCCTCACTCAGCACAGAAAAGCAGCTTGTGCCCAGTCATTCACGAAATCACTATATTTGATTAGTATCTTGGACGTGACGCATTTTTGGCTGTGCGTCAACACCATTATGTCAACAATATTCAGGGTGCAGGCCTCAATCTGACTTTGAAACCAACTAATATGAAGCAGTGGGCATTTCAATGATAGAGTGTGAAGTGTACTGTAGAGCAACATAAAGCCAGCCTTTTAAAGTGCTAAGTATGTAGATATCCGGAACACATTACAAATTCACTGCAAACGTCTTAGTGTTTTGAGAGATGATGTTTGTGTTGATTCACTCAAATTATACTGCACAGTTATGTTTTGCTAGAAAGAGTAGTAGTAGTTGTAGTTATAATGGGATCACTCGAGCTGAGTATGATGTTCTCCTAAAGGGTTTGCCTAATGCTTGGTCCTCAGGTGGCTGTAGAGGCTGATCTTGGATCCACATATTCTGGTGCGGTGTGGGCAAGAGTAAGTGGTGGCCGTGGTTGGGTCCTTTCGTTATTCAGTGTCTCCTTACACAGCTGCCACTAGATCTCTGTGGCACAGTAGATGTCGCTCACAGGTAGCGCAGTTCCCTCTGAACAGAGATGGGAAAGTCTGCGGATGCTGGAAATCCAAACAACACACACAAAATGCTGAAGGAACTCAGCAGGTCAGGCAGCATCAGTGGAAAAGGGTAAACAATATTTCGGGCTGAAACCCTTCAGCAGAAGTCCTGATGAAGGGTCTTGGTCCAAAACATTGACTGTTTACTCTTTTCCAATAATGCTGCCTGACTTGCCGAGTTCCTCCAGCATTTTGTGTGTGACACACCGAACAGAATTCTTACTAGCGTATCTACTAAGTACACTATCTTCTAGTTTTTGATGCAATATTAAATTACCTCAGTCTAATTTTGATGTTATCTTTGAAGTGTTTCCATGGAACTTTATTGTATTTAATATTTCAGTAATATTTGAGAAATGTTGTAAATACATTGTTTGATTAAGCATTCTTTGTTTAAGTAATTTATTATGGGTTATATGTAATAGTATGTGCATGGCAAATATCATCACACCACTATGTCATATGTGCTTGCCCTGCTTAAAGTAAAAATGAAACTGAGTCGCGCATTCTGGACACTCCGCGTTTCTCTTCCAATTAGTTCAAGGTTTGGAGTTACAACATATAACGGTGGCAATGAGTAAGTTTTATTTGAACCTGAGATAACTTTCTACCTGTTGAAGCTCAGTGAGACTTTAGAGTTAGAAAATGAATTGCAGTACTTTTTTCCTTCTTCGGAAGAGAGGAAAGATGTTTGAGTACAAAAAAAGGCAGCAAACAAATTCACAGGTTCATAAGCAATGAATACCAGGTGATAACAAATTATAAATTTAAAAAAGAAGAAATGGCTGGCTACATCAGAAAGATAGACACATTTGATTGCACAATAGATAACTGGTTGCTATATATGGAACATGTTGAGCATTATTTTTGAAGTAAATGGAATAGCCAGTGAGAAACAGGTAAACACGAGGAAATCTGCAGATGCTGGAAATTCAAGCAACACACACAAAAAGTGCTGGTGAACGCAGCAGGCCAGGCAGCATCTATAGGAAGAGGTACAGTCGATGTTTCAGGCCGAGACTCTTCGTCAGGTCTCATTGAGTCATTGAGTCCTGAAGAAGGGTCTCGGCCCAAAACGTCGACTGTACCTCTTCCTATAGATGCTGCCTGGCCTACTGCGTTCACCAGTGAGAAACAGGTACCAGTTTTACTGAGTGCAATGTGTGGAAAAGCAGAGTTTGCTTATATGTTTGCCCGCTCCAGCCAACCTAGCCGAAAGGAGCTTTTCTGTATCCTGAAAGCAATGCAGGAAATTTATTTTGATGGGCCAAATGGCCTAATTCTTCTCCTATTTGAATTGATTTGAATTGAATTGACCTTATTACTTACATCCTTCATATTCAGGAGGAGTAAAAATCTTTACGTTGTGTCTCCATCTAAATGTGCAAAATGCAATATATAGTAATTGGCAATAAATAGAATGTAGAACAGAACAATCAATATAGCATGGAAATGCAATTGTATCAGCATGAATTAATCAGTCTGACAGCCTGGTGGAAGAAGCTGTTCCGGAGCCTGTTGGTCCTGGCTTTTTTGCTGTGCTACTGTTTCCCAGATGGTTGCAGCTGGGCTTGTGGTCTATTTTAAATACCTCCACTGTTTCATGGAAATCAATCTTATTGTCTCACTTTCTCATCCTTGCAATCATCCCAGTAAATCTTTGTGCCATTTCTATGATTTTAGGAAATGATAGTCAAATAAAAGCAGAACAAGCAATCAAGAGCCTCTTCATTTCAATACTCACCAAATGTTTTTTTCAAAAAGTAGACACAGTTTTCTGTTCCTGTCACTTCAGCACAGACTACTAATTAATGTAATTAATATATTATCTTTTGGATGAGGCTTTCAATTAAGCCCAAGGTGAATGTAAGATCGTTTATTGTACCATTTTGTACAAATGGAAGGACAATTACCACACATTCCAATCTATTCTTCAATCAATATTGTTGAATCAGGATATGGAATATGAACAATACAGGAGAGGAACAGATCCCTTAGCCCACAATATTGCACCAGGCTAATTAAGTAAGTAATTACATGACTAACTGGACTAATTTATTCTGCTCATATAATGCTTATATTCCTCAATATTCCGTACATTCTAAGTCATCTTAAACATCTCTATCATATTTTTCTCCAACATCAGCCCAGGCAGCATATTCTTGGCACCCACTACTCTCTGTGTAAAAGAACAACTTGTCTTGTACACCTCCTTTCAATTTGCCATCTCTATCTGGTTTTAGACATTTCATTATGGGGAAAAACGATATCAGTTGTCTATTCATGCTTGTCATATAGTATAAACTTCTGTTAGGTTTTTCGTCAACCTTCACTACTTCAGATAAAACAACCCAAGTTTGTCCAAGCTCTCCTTATAGCACATGCCCTCTAATCCAGGCAGTATTCTGGTAAAACCTTTCTGCATCCTCTCCAAAACCTCAACATCTTTCCCATAATGGGGAACTAGAACTGAATTCAGTTCTCCAGATACAGGCTAGCCAGAGGTTTATAAAGTTGCAATTTACTGTAAGTTCATCACTCTTGAACTCAGGGTTTCAATTAGAAAAAGCAAGCATGCCATACATCTTCATTACCACCCTATCAACCTCTGTAGTCATATTCAGGTAGTTTCGTACTTGAACTCCAGGAATACTCTATACATCAATACTGTTAGGGGTCCTGCCAGTAACTGTGTACTGTAAGGATGAGAAAATCTGCAGATGCTGGAAATTCAAGCAAAACACACAAAATGCTGGTGGAATGCAGCAGGCCAGACAGCATCTATAGGAAGAAGTACAATCGACGTTTTGGATCGAGACCCTTCGTCAGAACTAACGGAAAAAAGAGATAGTAAGAGATTTGAAAGTGGGAGAGGGAGGGGGAGATCTGAAATGATAGGAAAAGACAGGAGGGGGAGGGATGAAGCCAAGAGCTGGGAAGTTGATTGGCAAAAGGGATACAAGGCTGGAGAAGGGGGAGTATCAAGGGACGGAAGGCTTTGGAAGAAAGAAAGGGGGAGGGGAGCACCAGAGGATGATGGAGAACAGGCAAGGAGTTATTGTGAGAGGGAAAGAGAGAGAGAGAGAGAGAGAGAGAGAGAGAGAGAGAGAAAGAAAAGAAAATAATAAATTAGGGATGGGGTAAGAAGGGAAGGAGGAGTATTAACAGAAGTTAGAGAAATCAATGTTCATGCCATCAGGTTGGAGGCTACCCAGACGGAATATAAGGTGTTGTTCCTCCAACCTGAGTGTGGCTTCATCTCGACAGTAGAGGAGGCCATGGAATGACATATCGGAATGGGAATAGGACGTGGAATTAAAATATGTACTGTACTTTACTTTAGATCTCCCAAATTACAAAGCTCAGACTTGGGCAGATTAAACTCAATCTGCTATTTTTCTGCACATAAATGCATTGATCTATATCCTGCTGTATCCTTTGGCAATTTTCTACACTATCCACAACATCACTAAACTCTGTCTTAGTGCAAAGTAATCCATGTTTTCATCAAAGTCATTTATGCGTAACATATGCAGCAGAGATCCCAGTACTGACTTCCATGGATTCCACTGGTCATCAACCTCCAGGCAGAATAAGTCCCATTGATCTCTAAATTCTGTGTCCTATGGGCAAATCAATTCTGAATCTGAATAGCCAAATTACCATGGAAACCATGCATCTTAATCTTCCAGTCGAGCCTACCATGTTGCACCTTGTCAAACACCCGAGTAAAATCAATGTAGACAACATTCACAGCTCTACATTCATCAGTCACCTTCGTCACCTTCTTGAAAAACTCAGCCACACAAAGCCCTGCTGACAGTCCCTAATTAGGCCAAGTTGTAGTCTTCTCAATGACAAGTTTCATCACTATTTCATTGCAGTTGTTCACCTTTAATATGTTTTCAGCTCAACATTGTTGAATTATCACAAGCAGCTGCTTCTTAACCAGGTCAACCATGCAGCAAAGGTAATTTTTTGCAGACGTAAGTCTTCAACTGGAAGTGATTTGCTCCAATTGATTTCTTCCTGTTCAAGTGTAAAATCACAAGTGTTAGCAGAACAGGGAAGTCAGAAGTTAAATGTGGTAGTTAGAGCTGAGGTCTAGAACAGAAATGAGCCCTTATGATACACCATGTCTGTGCTGGACTTTTTGCCCAATTTAGGTCGATACCCTCTCTGCCTTGCTCATGTAAGTGCCTGCCAAAATGTCTTACATATAATGATTCTATATGAGTCCTCCTCCTCTTCCGATGAAAGCAAGTTTTAGATATCAACCACTCTCTTTAAAAAAAGCTGTTCTCAAAGCCCTTTTCTTCGTCTCATCTTAAACCTATGCCTTCTTGTTTTTGATACTTCTGCCATGGGATAAAAAGATTGGCTATTTGTCTTATCCGCACCTCTCATGATTTTGAATACCTGCCGTCACACTGCAGTCTCCTTAGCTCAAGAAAAACAAACCCTGCCTATCCAGTTTCTCCTCAGAATTGAAGTCCTCTCCTCCACCATCAATGCTGCCCTCAACCACATCTCTTCCATTTCATGCACATCTGCTCTTACCCCATCCTCCCACCATTCTACCAGGGATAGGGCTCCTCTTGTCCTCACCTACCACCCCACCAGCCTCCACATCTAGCACAGAATTCTCCGGAACTCCCGCCATGTACAACAGGATCCCACCACCAAGCGCATTCCCCCCCACCCCACTCCACTTTCTGCTTTCTGCAGGGATCGCTCCCTATGTGACTCCCTTGTTCATTTGTCCCTCCCCACTGATCTCCCTCCAGGCACCTATCCTTGCAAGCAGAACAAGTGCTACTCCCACCCCTACACCTCCTCCCTCACTCTCATTCAGGGCCCGAAACAGTCCTACTTCACCTGTAAGCCTGCTGGGGTCATATACTGTGTCCGGTGCTCCTGGTGTGGCCTCCTGTGGATCAGTGAGACCTGACATAGATTGTGAGACCATCTTACCAAACACCTACGCTCCATCGGCCAGAAGAAGTGGGATCTCCCAATAGCCAACCATTTTAATTCCACTTTCCATTTCCATTCCGATATGTCAATCCATGGCTTCCTCTACTGTCGCGATGAGGTCACACTCAGGTTGGAAGAACAGCACCTTATATTCCTTCTAGGTGGCCTTCCATCTGATGGCATGAACATCGATTTCTCAAACTTCCAGTAATGGCCTTCCCCCTCCTTCACCATTCCCCATCCCCTTTACCCTCTCCTACCTTATCTCCTTACATGCCCATCACCTCCCTCAGGTGCTCCTCCCTCCTTTTCTTTCTCCCATGGCCTTCTGTTCTCTCCTATTGGACTCCCTCTTCTCTAGCCCTGTATCTCTTTCACCAATCAACTTCCGAGCTCTTTATTTCATCCTTCCCCCTCCCGGTTTCACCCATCACCTTATGTTTCTCTCTCCTGAGTCAGTGGTGGAGGCAGATACCCTAGTGAAGTTTAAGAGACTACTAGACAGGTATATGGAGGAATTTAAGGTGGGGGGCTTATATGGGAGGCAGGGTTTGAGGGTTGGCACAACATTGTGGGCCGAAGGGCCTGTACTGTGCTGTACTATTCTATGTTCTCTCCTCACCCACCTTTCAAATCCAATCCTCATCTTTTTCTCTCCAGTCCTGCTGAAGGGTCTTGGCCTGAATTGTCGATTGCACTTTTTTTCCATTGATGCTGCCTGGCCTGCTGAGTTCCTCCAGCATTTTGTGTGTGATGCTTGGATTTCAAGCATCTGCAGGTTTTTTTCTTGTTTCTCCTCTAATCCCTGCAACATCTTGGAAAACCTCCTCTGCACACCCTCCAGCGTACCGACATCCTTCCCATAATGTGACACCCAGAATTAAACATGATACTGCAACTGACATCTAATCTTTGTTAAGTTTGAAGCATAATGACCTCTTACATGAAGCTCGCAAAAATATTGTGGCAAATGAGATTTTGTAAATCATCCAAGCTGGAGAATTGGAGGCATTGTGGGTGGAAATGAAAAATAATGTAAAATAGATTTGTAAATTAAAGGTATCGACAAAGGTTACTAGATTAGCAAGTACTTGATAACAAACATAAAATGTCAAACAGCTACCTTTGACCTAACATGAATGATTTTTTTGTAGCTGTATCTATAACTGGGACAACCTGACATTCAACCTTGTAGTTGCCAAGGATAATATTCTAACACCTAATGTAGTCTGTACAGCTCAACTAACTTCAAAATTTATTTTGAATAAATAGCATTGTTTATTAACTTCAGTCTATCATTCTACACTTGTATACTATTAGTATGGCTGCACTTAGGCTCCCACAATCGACATGCTTTCTTGGCCATCCTTTGTGGAGTCACAAAGGGAAAAAATAGGCAATAGTAAGATTGGGTCAGGAATGATAAGAAAGGGAAGATTTTTTAACATAAAAGCAAATGATCACAGATACTATCACTAGCACAATGGTTACAAATTCTGCACTGTCTGCAGATATCACTGCAAAGCAGAATGAGCAGCATGAAGTCTTTGTCTTCCATCACATGAGAAAACTGCCAATGCATTATACAAAGTGTCCTGACAGGTTACATCTCAGACTAACGTGGAAATTTCTTTGCTCTGGATTGAACGAACCTGCAGCAGGTGGTAAACATGACCCAGTTCATTACAGGCTTATCACATCCTTCCAGCCAGTCCACCTTCATGGCAGATTGCATCAGAAAACTGAACATTATCATCAAGAATGGTTAGATATTCCCTTCTCTCTTCTACCTTCCAGGAGGAGATACAGGAGTTTGAAAACCCAGACGAACAGACTCAAGAACAGCTCCTTTCCCACTTCTCCAAAGCTATCAGACTTCTAAACCAATCACCTCTTTCACTCCCACTTTCTGCACACCATCCTCACTCACCTGGAGAAGAGGGATGCATATGTTAGAATGCTGTTCCTGGACTACAGTTCAGCGTTTAACACCATAATTCCCTCCAGACTTGGCAGGAAGCTTGGAGACCTCGGCCTGCGCTCCACCTTGTGTAGCTGGATGCTAGACTTCCTATCGGATTGCTGACAGATGGTAAGGATGGGCTCCCTCACCTCTGCCCCTCTGACCCTCAACACAGGTGACCCCAGGGTTGAGTTCAGAGTCCCCTACTCTACTTCCTTTACACCCATGACTCTATCACCATACACAGGCCCAATCTGCTGATCAAATTCGCAAATGACATGACTTTGATTTATAGTGGTAATGAGACAGCCCACAGAGGAGAGGTTGACACCCTGACACAGTTGTGCCAGGATAACAACCTCTCCCAAAAAACAAAAGAGTTAATGTGGATTACAGAAGGAACCGAGACGGGCTTGGCCCAATCAACATCAATGAGTCTGCAGTTGAGAGGGTGATTAGTTTCAAGTTCCTCAGTATACATATCACCAATGATCTCACCTGGACTGTACACATTGCCTTTGTGGCAAAAAGAGCACAACAGCATCTCTTCCACCTCAGTTGACTGAAGAAGTTTGGCATGGGCCCCAAATCCTACAGGGGCCCAATTGAGATCATACTGATTGGCTGTATCACCACCTGGTACCATCGGCTGGAAAAACCTTGATCACTGGGCACTGCAGAGAGTGGTACGGACAGCTCAGCGCACCTGTGGATGTGAGCTTCCCTCCACTGAGGACATTTACAGCAGCAGGTGAAGAAAGGAGTCCCGGAAGATCATCTGGGACACCAGTCGCCCAACCATAAACTGTTTCAGCTGCTTCTGTCTGGCAAACGGTACCGCAACATTAAAGCCAGGGCCAACAGGCTATGGGACAGCTTCTTACTACAAGCCATTAGACTTTAAAATTCACATGTCTGTACATTGTGACAAAGTTATGACGTGAAGATTTTTATTTCCTCATGTTGTGGGATGGATGTAAGTGTAACACGCTGTAAGGATTCACTGCTCATGTAATGGCTTCTCTATAATGTTCACTGCTGAGGTAACGGTTTCTCCGTAGCAGCAATGTCTGAGTTATGGCTGGAGATAACAGAACTGTGGTATGCATGTTAGCCAGTCAGGAGGTTGTTGCTCCGTCTTGTGAATCTGGAAGGAAAGTTTTCACAGTCTTTTTTGCCGGGGAGGTATGAGGAAAGAAGATGTGAATGGAAAGATTTGGTAGACCGCCGGATGGAGCGGACTCGGAGCGAGGGTCCGAAGGGCAGCGACGATAGGAGGAGGCTAATGGTGGACGATCAACTTATCAGTGAGCTCCAACTTTGTGCAGCCCTTTTCTTTTTTTTTCATTTCTTTACTAACCATATAGTCAAAGTAGGAATTATAAAGCTTAATCATTTAATCATATATTGTATACTGCTTGTTAATTCGGCCACATTCCACCGTGATACAACACTTGGCGGCACGGGAGGTCATTCCTGCCTGTAGCCATCGAACGTGCAGCTCCTCCCGTGGAGGGTCAGACACCCTGAGCCAATAGACTGGTCCTGGACTTATTTTCCATCTGGCATAGTTTGCATTTTGTTGTTTGATTGTTGGTGGTTTTTGTATTGCTATATTTACGCTCTATTCTTGGTTGATGCGGCTGTAACGAAACCCAATTTCCCTCGGGATTAAAAAGCATATCTATCTATCTATCTATTTTGGGGTACTGATTTGTAACAGGGAACATATCATGCAGCATCCACCCAAACGAGATTTCTTAAGTTTGGCAGGGCCAGGGGTTATCATGCCCTATATTAAGCCACTGGCCAAAGCGAGAGTTACATAAGATTTAAATAAATTCTAAAAAAAAAGTTTAAAAAAAAATTCTTAATTACTGTTCCTGCACCTGGTGGTGTGGGATATTTATGATCCCTCAATCATCAGACTCCTGAACCAGCAAGGAAAACTTCACTCACATTAACGCTGAAATGATTCCACAGCCTGTGGACTCACTTTCAAGGACTCTACAACTCATTTTCAGTATTATTTATTTGCTTATTTGTTTACTTATTTAGTGTACTTGCAGTTTGTCTTCTATTGTACATTGGTTGTTTGCCAAACTCCGTGCAGTTTTCGTTAATTCTATTGTGTTTCTTCATTCCACTGCAAATGCCTGCAAGAAAATGAACCTCATGGTAGTATGCGGTGACATATGTACTATACATACATCGATGATTTACTTTGAACTTTGAACTTCTTGAACCTTTAATTCTACTTCTGGTATTGTCACTTCAGCATTTATTTCTAGACTGCTGTAGCTTGCACAGGCATAATTTGCAACATTCTACTGCTTTGTGTTTGTGATATTTACTGTTTTTTTTGCAGTGTATACTGTTTACTTTGTGAGTTTTACATATCATTGTACCCTGTTGAGTATGACTACATTAATCTGAATCTGAAATTAAGCAACTGCTCAATATTACTTGTGTCAGAGATACTGTGAGAATTTTTGGAGGGGTGGAAAAAAGCAATTGAAAGATACTCATCAAGCAACTAAGTGGCAAGCCTTGGAAGGGATATCAAATTCTCCAGGATGTTGAATCTGGTAAGATCATGGTCACTTTCAAATAGTAGAGCAATAGATGCAGAAAAAATGGCAAGATATTGCTGTGATAAAGGGAAATAGAAACACCCAATATGCACATGTAATGCAATTTGCTCACGTTACGTGTCTACCCACAAAGATGTAATGTGGACAAATGCGAATTCTAAGATGAAAATATCTACACCAGCAGCCAAATCAGAATCATATATGTATTAGTAATCTCATCCCTCATTTCTACAAGCCATGTAAGACCATTGTTGAAACTTAATTGCAATTTCCCACTCCAGCTTTATGTCTCCTTACACATCAGAATAAGATAAATGATAACTGTCAATAGATTAGCTCTGAATTCCCCACTCTTAGAACAGAGAAGTTCACTTGCTTGCAATGCACTTCTAAATGACTGGCTCTTTGTTCTGAAACAACATTCCCCGAATCTAAATTCTTTACTGAAGAACAAAGCTACATGGAGAGTGTTTCAAAATATTATAAGTTGCAGTGAGATCACTTTAAATTCCTCAAAAGAAATCCCAATGTGACAGCTATGCAATTCATTTCTTGGCAAACTCACTCAATATGGATACAAAGCAGCTACTTTCATTACTGGAGGTGAAGTCACTCACCTGGAGGTTATTAGATTCTTCAAAATGTCCTTCCTGTAAAATCAGAGTCAAATTCAGCTTTATCAACACTGACATATGTTGTGAAATTAGCTGTTTTGTGACAGCAGTACAGGACAAGACATAAAAATCACTGTCAGTTACAAATAAATACATAGTTCTAAAGAGGAATAATGAGGTGGTATTTATGTTCATGGATCAATCAGAAATCTGAAGGCAGAGGGGAAGAATCTACTTCTAGAATATTGAGTTTGTTTAACGAAACTCACAACATATTTTATTGAACTCCAACCAATGCTCGTAAAAAAACCCTTTTTACGTCATGAGGTCATCACGTCAAACCAGCCTCTTAGAAACCCTAACTCAATGTCAGTGGTTGTGAAGTACATTTCTCCCAATTCCGTTAACCTGCATCCTTAATAGTGGGAAGGACTGTGCCCATAATGGAGCTGGATGGGTCTACAACCCTCTGTAGCCCCTTATGACGCTGTGTATTGCAGTCTCTATACCAGACAGTGACACTGTACATCCATGGAAAGTTGACATGCTGTAGGTTTTCACAAATAAAACAATGTGAGGAGTTTTATGTTTACGAACAAAAATATAAAAACTCATTTATTGAATTCCAAAAAACTGAACACAAGGTGCAGTAAAAGTCCTTTAGGTAATTACATCATCACATCAGGTGAGCCTCTTAAAGTGAACTCCAACTCAATGCCAGCGTTTGTGAATTATGTACATTTCCACCCATTACATTACTCTAGGCTCCCCCAGAATTTACTAAAACTGGCATTATGAGCTTGCCTGGAGCTCGACAAGCTGACTGGCTCGGGTCCTGTGTTCAATGGATGGTGGAACAGCAGGTGCCTCTGGCCCATCTGGAGATACATTGGCGTGCTCATGGTCATGTCGTGACGGCAGGGGCACGGCAGCGGAATACTCCAAATCTTGGTGGGCCGGTTGAAGGCAATCTACCAAAACACATTCAGATTTACCCCTCTTATCTATAATAAAAGTATTTTCTCTCCATTCCAAAATGCAGAACAGGCCATTAAAAAGGGACCTAATAGGATCCTGATGAAGGGTTCCGGCCTGAAACATCAACCAATCTTTTCCACGGATGCTGCCTGACCTGCTGAGTTCCTCCAGTGTGTTGTGAGTGTTACCTAAGGGGATATTGGTGAGCATCATGGCGGCGGAAAATGAATGAGGTGAAATGTCAGTCAACAGGAACCCAAGAGTCCTAACCGCCATCGTGGGAGGTAGGAATAGTTGCAAAGGAATTGAATTTACTGAGGAGGGTGGAACACTGTTGAGAGGCTGACAAAGTGGTCATGGCTTCAAGAATAAAATCACCTGGCACGCCTAACGTCTGCTTGTATATCAGCTCAGCCATTGACTACTGCAGGGCCTCTTTTGGATCTGTTCTGAGCTCCAGCAGAACCCACGGGAGACAATCATGCCAACACTCATTGGTTAAGGAAACCCTCAGAGCAACCTTTAAGGAGCAGCGAAACCACTCGCATAGGTCCTTGGACTGCGGTTGATAGGTACGGGGTGGTGTGATGTAGCGAGGTTCTGGGCCATCACAGCCTAGAAGTCAGAGATAAAATATCAGGTGGAATGCCAAACTGATCAATGTTGATGAATGGCCGAGCTATGTCCGTGGATGTCGTCAATGCTGGAGGGGTGATCTCTGGCCCCCTGGTGATACAATCAACCACGGTAAGGAGGCGAGTAAACCCGCAGGAGGGGTGAAGAGAACCAACAAGGTTCACATTGCCATGTTCAAACCGTTGCTCAGGGGCTTCCAAAGGTGGCAGTGGTGCCTGGATATTACGGTTAATTTTTTTGCCCGCAGGCACTCCCCACAGGCTGCACTCCAATCACGCACAACCTTTCACAGGCCGTTCCGCACTAACTTTAGTGCAATCGGTTATTGTGAGGCCTCCTGCCCTGGATGAGAGAATCCATGTGTAGAGTTAAAAACAGTCCACCTCCAATCTGCAGGCACAATGAGGTGAAGGCAACTGATTGAACAATTGCAGAGGAGAGAAATCCCAGCTTCCCCAAACTTATTGCAAGCCAGCCTCAGGCCCATGACTGCTGCTTGGTAAGCCTGGTCCTCTGGGTCAGTATCTTGCTCAGCTGCCATGCCAGCATAGCCAACCCCTATGTGTATGGCCTCAATGGCAGGCCATGAGAAGCAATCAGCCATAGCATTAATTTTCCCCATGATATGTTGTATATCGGTTGTGAACTCTCATGCATAGTCCAGGTGGTCTGATATTTTGGCCATCATGTGCACGAGGGGTTTATGGTCAACTAATGCTGTGAAACGGCAACCCCCTGGAAGAAAATGAAAATGGCGGACAGCCAGATAGAGATCGAGATCTTTATGGTCAAATGTGCTGTACTTCCTTTCGGGGGTACAGAGCTGCCAATTGAAGAAGGTGAACAGCTGCCACACTCCTTCGATCAACCCACAGAATAGTCTGAAGCATCAGTAGTAACGGCTATGTGTACATTATGGAGTGGGTGTGCCAGTAGGGTCGAGTGAAAAGTATTTGTTTGGTACCATCAAATGCTTTGGTCATGTCTACTGATTTGAGGTACTGCCTTTAAGCACACTACACAGGAGAAGGATAAGCTCAGCAGCTTGCAGAATGAAGTGGTGATAGAAATTCATTATACCGAGGTTCCGGTGACGTCGTCATTCAGAATGGCAGCTGAAATCAATAGCTCCTCTGGAAAAATGCATATTTTGCCCCGTTAATCCATCAAATATAAGATCTTGCGAAAATATCTGAATTGATGAGGGGGCAAGAATGGAGATTAAAAAAAGCATCACTGCGGAGCCTATAGAAGAGAGAGGTGCAACGCGCGGCTCTCCTCCACGTGCGTGTGGTGGTGAGGCTGACGCTGGGCCTCGTTCAGGTGAAGTGGCAAATATGATAAAGATTCTGGAAGAGATAAGGGAAGTCCAAAAAGATATAAAACAACCACTCAATGATATCAAGTCAGAGCTCGCCAACGTCAATCAAAGAATAGCGGTGGCAGAGACTCGAATTGAGAAGGTGGAAGGTTGCGTGCAAAACGTGGAACAGGTATTAAGTAAGATAATAAAAATATTGAATCAACAGGAAAGTAAATTGCTTGACCAGGAGGGAAAATCGCAATGGAAAAATATCAGGATTTATAACGTTTTCGGAAGAGCGGAGGGATTGTCGATGACAGAATTTGTAGAAAAGTTGCTGCGAGAAGCGCTGGAGATTCCCTTGACTATGGAGATTGAAATTGAGAGGGCGCATCGTGCGCTCGTCCTGCGGCCCTCCGGAGACAGAGAAAGTAAGCTGTGCTCAATAATACTTAGATTACTTCAATTCAAGAGCAAGACGTTTCAGACATTTTGGTAGTTTAAAAAGAAAAAATAAATCAAAAATAAGAACTAGAATGCCACCCTCCTCCCACAAAACCCAGAAAAAAAGCCAGAAAGTGGCCAGTGCTAAATCTACAGCTAATTCTAACCCTATCTTTCCAGAAGGCAACCCAAAAGAAATATGTTTATCATAAGAAATACCACCCATATTCAAAGAAGTAAAAAAAAATTGCTATAACGATAAGGAAAAGCTTTCAACAATTACAAACATAAAATAGTTACTTCTTACTCATATTTAAAAAAAAGATCAAGCGCCAGATCATGTTATTGATTTTTCGTATATAAATGATCGGAAGTGACGCAAAAAAAAAGAGAGAATTCTAGGAAGAAGAAGAAAACAAACCACCATCTTAAAATATAATACTCCAGTAACATTTCAAAAAGAAAAGGAAAACAAGCATTAAAATTGTAACTAAATAACTCTTGAGGAAAAAATATTAAAAGTGAGATATACAAGATCACTAACAGAAAAGCATACTATCATTTAACAATATAGGGTGTACCTACACTACAAGATCAAGGTAAAAACCCTCAAAATATAAAGTTCTACTTTTACAAACTAAATATTAACTTTTTTTTTAAAAAAAGAAAGGAAACAGAAAACAAATCAAAGGTGAGGAAGAAAAAAAAGATGCATTAATTAATTCTCCGCAGAAGGAGACAGATTGTCAAGATTACCCCCCGGCAGTCCTACAGAAACAGAAGGAATATTCCGAAGCAAAATGAATATTAAAGCAAGAAAAGATTAAATTCCAAACCTCGTACCCTGCTAAACTGAGGGTATTTACCCAGAAGAGATACGACTATATCAGACGGTGGAAGAGGTGACTGCAGACATGAAGAACAGAGGGCTGCCTGTTAGCGTGGTCAAACCAAGGGAAAGTCTGGCTGAGCAGTTATCCCAATCTGCTTGGGAAATAGTAAGAGAACTGACAAAGCAGGAGACGGGAGCAGGACAAGAGAAAGATATTAGAAAGAGACTGTCAGTTCTCCGAGGACAGCCCTCACCTCCTCCAGAAGAGCCAGAAGGTTTGGCTAACTTTAAAAGTGCTGATAAACTAAACGGAAGCAAAAATATACGGAGATATACCTATCTCGAGAAATATGTATTATAATGTGGATTTTTATATTACTCAATTTTTTAAAATACATTAATTCACTCCTTTTTCCCCACCTAAATGAGAATATATACATGGCAGGAATACACAGGGAAATCACTTCTGTGTATTGGACATAGATTTTTTTACTTATTTTTATAGGTACTGCAGCAGGGTACCTCAACTTAGAGGTAGGAGGGGCTATCCCCCACGGCTAGATGTTTCTTCTAGCTCAACCCAGGGTCATGTAGAGACCCCAGCCTTGGAATCACATCTTTGTTACCCGTTTTTTATTATTCACGTTTTTTGGCTCTTACTTGTTCAGGGAGTAGATTGATTAAGTTATATTCTGCAAATTTCAATGATATACTAACAGATAGATACACATGGCTAAGGACAAAGTGAAATTCATTTCTTTTAATGTCAATGGGCTGTTGAATCCAGTCAAGCGCAGTAAAATTCTATCAAAAATGAAAAAAGAACAAGCCCATGTAGTATATTTACAGGAAACTCACTGAAGTGATAATGAGCATGGAAAATTAAAGAGAATGGGCTTCACTAATTTGTTTTTCTCCTCATATAAATCAGGACATAGAAGAGAAGTTGCTATTCTCATCTCAAGCAAGCTAAATTTTGAAAAAGTATTCAAAATGGGAGATAAGGAGGGCAGATATATTCTGGTAAGGGGGAATATAGACAGAAATCCAATTACTTTATTGAATATATGTGCACCCACAGGAAGTGATATTAGTTTCTTCCAGAAAATTACTAATATTATGGTAACGGAAATAGAAGGTCTCTTGATATGTGGGGGAGACTTAAATTTAAAATTACAACCAAAGTTAGACTCTTACAATAGAAAAACTTATGAAACAAAGTCCTTACATAAGAAAGTTAACACTCTTTTTAAGGATGTTGGTCTAACTGATTTATGGAGGGAGCTTTTCCCCGACAGAAGGGATTACTCTCATTATTCTGCCCCCCATTCTGTATATACAAGAATAGACGATTTCATTACATTTGGAAAAGATAAAGACAAAATAAACACCTGTGGAATTGGGACAATAGATGTAAGTGACCATGCACCTATATATTTATCTGTTGATTTTGACCTACAACCAAAGAACAGTATTTGGAAATTAAATTCAAGTCTACTCAATGATCTCTATTTTAAGGAACAAATTAAAAAAAGAAATTGGTCTTCACTTAGAATTCAATGATAATGGAGAGGTTTCACCCCGTATTCTAAGGGATACTCAGAAGGCTGTCTTAAGAGGGAAAATTATAGTGATATCTTTATATAAGAAAAAAATAAGGAATAAAACATTAGAGGAATTACAAAATAAGCTGAAGGAACTAGAAAAAAAAACACAAATTGAGTTTGGCACTGGATAAACTAGAGCAAATTTAAAAAATTGGAAATGAAATTAATAGTTCGGCTACACAAGAAATTAGAAAAAATTTAATGTTTCTGAAACGGAGACACTATGAAAGTGGATCTAAATCTATGAAAATACTGGCGTGGAAACTGAAAAAAAAATAGCAGAAAAGACAATTCATAGAATAAGGGATCCAAGAACAAAAGTGATAAAAAAGATAAGCTAAGTGAAATTCAAGACGCTTTTGAAATGTTTTACGAAACTCTATATTCCAAAGTTCCAGGGGGAAGCATAACCCAAATTGACACCTTCTTGAATTATTTAGAATTACCAATTTTAAGCAAGGAACAAAATAGAACGATGACTGCTGACATAACTGAAACTGAACTAAAAACTGCAATTAGTAGGCTTAAATTAAGCAAGTCACCAGGATCAGATGGATATATGGCAGAGTGGTATAAAGAGTTTAGAAGTGAGTTAATTCCTGTTTTACTCCCCACACTGTGTACATACATCTATTGATGCTTCTGGACACATCTTCAGTGATGTTCCTGGAATCATCGGGTGTTTCGGGTCTTTCAACATCATACAACCTCCTCCAGGTGACCCAGCCGGGGCTGATCAGACCCCAGCTTGTGTCCAGATGGCTAGCTACTTATGACTCCATGGCTCCCCTCTTTTGAGCTGCAGCCATCTTGAGGCCCTCTCTGCCGCATCAGTGGTACTGCGAATGGCTCTCCTCTTCCTCTCTCCCTCCATGCCCAAAATGCTGAAGGCTTTAACTAAAGAACGGGCTACGAATCCCCTACAACCAACCTCCACTGGGAGACACCTTGCTCTCCATCCAGCCTGCTGACAGTTGCTGACCAGTCCTGCGTACTTGGAGAGCTTCCTTTCAAAGGCCTCTTCCAAGCTATCTTCCCATGGGACTGTCAGCTCCAGCAGCACCACTTGCTTAGTAGACTCAGACACTAGGACAATGTCTGGTCGCAGGGTGGTGGCTGTGATATGGTTGGGGAACTTCAGCTGCCCTTCAAGGTCCACCAGCAGCTGCCAGTCCCTTGCAGAGGTCAGAATGCCTGCAGATGTTCTTTTGGCAGGTATTGGCTGCTCCCCAGCTCTGACAAAGGCAATGGTCTGCTTTGGAGGGTCGGGACTGCTTCACCCACTCAACTCCTGTGCTGACGTCTTCAGCAATGGTCTTCAAGACATGATCATGCCTCCATCTGTATCGTCCCTCACCAAGTGCCCTTGCACAGTCGCTGAGGATGTGCTCCAGGGTTCCTCGCTTGGAGCACAGTGGGCACGCAGATGACTCTGCCTTGGCCCATGTGTGCAGGTTTGATGGGCTTAGAAGCACATCGTACACTGCCTGGATGAGAAATTGGATGCGGTGTGGTTCGGCTTTCCAAAGATCAGCCCAGGTCACTTTCCTCTCAACTGCATTCTCCCATCTTGTCCAAGCTCCCTGTTGCTTCATTCCCACCGCCTTGCAGGCTCTCATCTCCTCCACTACTGCTCTCACCTCCTCCTGAACTAGAGGATGCCTTTCCTTCCCTCTGATGTCCATTTGGGGAGTTGGAAAGGATCCTAGCCCAGTTCGGCCTCATGTGACCACTCTCACCAGCCTCCTGTGACGCAGCCTCACCTCTGCCTCCTGAACAGCTCCACTTCCTGTCAGTACTTACTTGGATCCCTGCTCTAGCCACCTTCGGGTCACTTGAGTCCCTATACTGTAGCACTTCTCTGGCTCTTGTTACCTTGAATTCTTCCTCCAAGGATTTGAAAGGCAGTTGCAGTTTGTTGTGGTGTCCATAGACTATGTGCGATGCTGCTCAGGCCCTTTGGCAGGCCCAGCCTTCTCCTGAGGTGGTTGCTAACCCTCCTCTCTAAGGTTTTGACTGTCAAGATCAGAACTGCATAGACGAGGAGGGGCCACAGGATTCTGGGAAGAATGCCATGCTGATACACCCAGGCTTTAAACTTCCCAGGTAGGCCAGACTTGTCCACAGATTTCAGCCAGCCATCCAACTCGGCGCAGGTTGCCTGAATGGATGTTGTGTCCCTTAAAGAGCTGTCAAAAACTTTGCCTAAGCTCTTGACTGGCTTTTCTGTGATGGTTGGGATGTGCCTGCGATGCTGAACTGGAACTTGTTCTCCACCTTCCCTTTCCTCAGCACCATTGATCTTGATTTGGCAGGTTTGAAATGCATCTGGGCCCATTCCACCAGCTTTTCGAGCCCTTGCAGAATCCTCCGGCAGCCTGGGACTGATTCTGTGGTGACTGTGAGGTCATCCATGAATGCCCTGATAGGTGGTTGCCGTTGAGCGGAATTCATTCTGGGCCCTCTGGACTCTGGTTCAGCAGACTTAGTGAGCATGTTCATGGCTAGGGAGAACAGTGTCACTGAGATAGTGCACCCTGTGATGATGCCGATCTCCACCTTGTGCCAGGTTGATGTAGTTACTCCTGAAGAGACCCTCATCCTGAAGTTGCTGTAATAATCAGTGATAAGGTCTCTGATTCTGCTGGGGACGTGATATTTGGTCAGTGTGAGCTGCACCAGCTTGTGCGGAATGGAGCCATATGCATTTGCCAGATCGAGCCACAACGCTGTCGGGTTGCCCTTGTTCTCTCTGGCCTCCCTGATGAGCTGTGTCACCACAGCGATATGCTCCAGGCAGCCCGGCATCCCTGAAATGCCACCCTTCTGGACTGATGTATCAATATAGGTGTTCTTTGCTAGGTAGGTGCACAGCCGGTTAGAAACGACACTGAAGAAGATCTTCGCCTCGACACACAGCAGGGAGATGATGCAAAACTGATCTATCTGGGCGGCATTTTCCTCCTTCGGGATCCACACCCCTTCAGCCACTCTCCACTGTTCTGGGATCTTCCCCCTTCCCCAGAAGATTCTCAGGATCTTCCACAGACGCGGCAGGAGTTTGGGGCAATTCTTGTACACTTTGTACGAGGTGTTGCTTGGTCCTGGAGCCAAGCTTGCCCTTGCTTTGCGGACAACCTCTCCGACTTCCATTAGTTGCAGCTCTGACATGTCGAACTGCACATCCAGTTCAGGTGGGTCTATTAGGATGTCGCACTCTCCCAACTCCTGCTCTCTTTCAGGATGATAATATACCTTCTTCAGATGTTGGTCTATGTCTTCCTGTGAACAGGCCAGTTTCCCACTGCGCTTCTCCCCCAGCAACTTCTTGGTGAACTTGAAGGAGTTGGCGATAAAGGCAGCACATTTTCGGGCCCTTTCACGTCGCCGCCTCCGATGCCACTCTGCCTGGCGGAGGACCCTGATCTTCTTTCGTAGTATGCACATCAGCTGGGCCAAGCCAATGCACTCCTCTTCTCCTGCCTCCTTGTATTGGGACTTCAGCGCTTTCATCTCCTGCCTGATGTTGTGGATCCTCAATGCTCTTTGGTTCTTCGAGTAAGATGTTTTGGGGCCTTCCTTCTCCACTTCTCCGAACTGTTCAGCTGCAATACCGACAATAATTGTTGTCATGGCTTGCAGCTTCCTATCAACCCCTCCCTTCGCTGTTGCCTCCAGAATTTGGTTAACATATTCATCAAACTGCTTCCATAGTGGAGTCATGTTAGCTGCAGGCCATTTGATCCGCCTCCTGTTAGACTTCATGTTAGAGGGATTAGTTTGCAATACTTGGAGGTTCCGGGCACTATGGGGTGACTCCGGGCCTGGCCCCTCCTTCGTCTCACCAGGTTGGACACCTGCACATTGTGCTGCTCCTGCTCCCACCAAACACTTCATCCTTGCTTGGTGGATCTTCAAGCCGCGATTGTTCTTGCAGATTTTGCCACATGCACACAGCTTCTTCATCGTCGTTTGTTCATTGCCTGGGTCTGATGTCGTTGTGTCCATCCGACTGGGGTGCTCATCCTCCCCCCCTCTTGGGCACCCCTGGGGGTATCTTTTCCTTAGATTCTTTGTAGCTTTTGTGGGGGTCCTCCTAAACTGGGCTCTAAGAAAGATGCAAATACCACCCAGCTGGAAGGAGGCAGTAATCACAGCTATACCGAAAGGCAGCAAGGATAAAATGGAATGTGGGTCATTTAGACCAATATCTGTTCTTAATGTGGACTATAGAATATTTACCTCCATTATGGCCAAATGAGTAGAAGAGTTTCTACCCAAACTGATCCATAAAGATAGACAGGTTTTATACAACAACGCCAAACACAAGACAATATACGAAGGACACTTCACATTATGGATCATATTAAAAAAAAATGAAATTGAAGCAATAGTGATAACTGTGGACACTCAAAAGGCATTTGATTCAGTTAATTGGAATTTTCTATACAGAGTTTTACATAGATTTGGTCTACATGATACAATTATTAAAACTATACAGGTACTATACGACAATCCTACTGCCAGGATTAAAATCAATGGATATTTATCTAATAGTTTTACCCCAGAAAGGGGCATGAGACAAGGTTGTGCATGGTCACCGTTACTCTTCACATTATATCTGGAACCATTAGCTCAATACATCAGACAAAATGAAGATATCAGAGGAATTACTATTAAAGGGACAGAGCATAAATTGGCCTGTTACACGGATGACATTTTGATCTATCTAGGGCAACCAACATACTCTTTACCTAAATTGATGCAGTCCTTTGAACAATATGGACAATTATCAGGATACAGGATCAACATAGATAAAACCCAACTACTTTCATATAACTATAGCCCACCAAGAGAAATTGTAAGTAGATATGCTTGGGCATGGCAAACACAGTCTGTCAAATATTTGGGCATCATTATGCCAAAAAATTTGGCAAAGTTATCAGAATGCAGTTATCAGCTTACGTATATAAAAATTAAGGAAGATATAACAAGATGGAACCTAATTCCTTTTCTTGGTCTCAGTTCAAGGATTGAATTTATTTTAAAATGAATATACTGCCCAGACTATTATATCTCTTTCAGACCCTACCAATAGAGATGAACCAAAATCAATTCAATGAATGGAACAAGATACTATCAAGATATATATGGCAAGGTAAAAGGCCTAGGGTTGATCTCAAAACTTTGCAATTAGCCAAGAAAAAGGGGGGACGGGGCCTACCTTCTCTTAGAGATTATTATTTTGCAGCACAGTTGGGAGCTGTGATATGCTGGTGCAACGCATCATATGACGCTCAATGGAAAAACATTGAAGAGAGGATACTCTCCATCCCCATACAGACAATTTTGGTTGATAACAACCTACAAAGTTACATAAATACTATTGATAACCTGTGAGTGAAATGGACTCTTAAAATATGCAAAACTATTATAAAAGTATATAAACTAGAGAGAGACAATGCAATTCTTAAATGGTGTGCATATGATTCGGATTTTATGCCAAGTAAACTGAATGCTAGATTTAGGGACTGGACAGCTAAAGAAATAACAGCTATTTGCAATATAATGAAAGAAGGAACACTGTTCAGTTTTGAAATGCTCAAAGAGAAACACTGATTAGAAAAACAAGACTTATACCAGTATTTACAGATGCGACAGTATGTTAATAGGATGGTTAAAAATGTAACCAAGGCAAGTACATGTCTGATAGATCTATTTAGAAAAGCATATAATTCAGACAACAGTCATAGAATAATTTCAAGTGTGTATAAGGGTTTGTCAAATCTTAAAACAGATTCGACTTCATAATGGGAGAAAACAAAATGGGAGAAAGAAGGAGGGATAATAATACCTGAGGAAGACTGGACAATAATATGGAAGTATCAATGGAAGTATACCAGTTCACAGAAATGGAGGGAGTTCAGGTGGAAAAACTTCTTAAGATATTTTATTACACCCTCTCAGAAATCCCATTATGATAGTAACCCCCCTGTTTGCTGGAGAAATTGTGGAAATCAAAATGCAAACCATCATCATATTTTCTGGGAACGCCCCGTTATCAAGGACATTTGGAGTGGGATACATAATGCCCTACAAGACATCTTTAAATGTGAAATACCCTTAGAGAGTAAGACCATATATTTTGGGTATACACCTCAAGAATGGTTGAAAAGAGATAAATATTTAATGAATGTACAGCTGGTGGCTGGTAAAAAGACCCTAACCAGGAAATGGTTATCACAGGAGAGCCCAACTTTAAATGTATGGATGGAAATTACAATGGATATTTACAAAATGGAGAAGATAACAGCATCTGTTAATCATAAGTTGGAACAATTTTATTCATACTGGAAAAATGGTTTAACTACATAACACCTCATAGGACTGATTTTATTCTCACAAGTCAATGAATATGTTGTAAAAAAAAATCACTCCCTACTCTGTACGTAGTTTTCTTCTTTCGATTGTTCTTTCTTTACTCTCCCTTCTATAAATGTATACCTCAGATAAATATTTTGTGGAGATTTGTGACGAATATGATTATATGATATATATGTACAGTTTCTGAAATACATTTTATGGAAATGTTTGCTTGATGATGAAATTCAATAAAAAATAAATTAAAAAAAAGAAATTCATTATACCTAAAACACATAATAGCAGCTAGGCAAATCCATAACAACGGCTACTTTCGATAGGAGCGGTTTTGTGGAGATGCAATGGCTGAGAAAATCAATGGTTAACAACCCAAATTTGCATTTAACAGGGTTAATAATCAACCCGCGTTGGCTTAGGTGGTCAAAAAATGTGTAAAGATGAGATATGTGCTTGGGTTTGAATGCACAGGTGACAAGTGTCGTCATCCAGATAAACAAAAAGAAAATCTAAGTCTTTCAATACAGAGTCCGACAGCCATCAGAAAGTCTGGGCTGCATTTTTCAGCCCAAACAGCATGTGAAGAAACTCAAAAAGGCCAAATGGGGTTATCACAGCCATTTTGGGAATACAGGTCCACAATCCCTTATCTGAAATTCTGAAATCAGAGAAGCTCCGAAAACCAAAACTTTTTTCGTGGAGTGTGGAGCGTGTCGTAACAAGGCTTGTTTGGCACGCCAATAGCTGACCTCACTCAGGTGTGACGTGGCAGCTCTAGCAGAGGCCGCCAGACGTCAGTTGTGACTCAGTGCTCGTACACGTGCATTTGCTGTTCGCTGATATTTTGTGTTCACTGTTGACTTTGTGTTTAATTTCACCGTGAAAATGTCACTCGTCTGCCTTTGCCATGATTGCATCAATATTTTGGGCCCCGGAAAGATCCGGTGATGCTGACACACAGAAATTTGAAGCTTAAAAAGTGCCAATTCTGGTAGGGAAAGGTGAGAGCTGAAAACAGCAGATTTTCTTAGACACAAGAGATTCTGCAGATTCTGGAAATCTTGGGCAACAAAATGCTATAGGAACTTAGTAGGTCAGGCAGCATCTATGGAGGGAATAAATAGTCAGCTCTTTGGACCAAGACCCTTCATCAGGACCTAAAAAAATTCTTTTTTTAATTTACAGATACAGTAGGTGACAGGTCCTTCTGGTTCAATGAGCCTGTACTGCCCCTTTACACCCATGTGATCAATTAACCGACTAATCTTTACATCTTTGGAATGTGGGAGGCAACCTGGGCACCTGGAGGAAACTCTATGTTGTGAGGAGGGTAAGAGTTAAGGTTTCTAGTCAATGCCCTTGATCAGATTGTGGAATGCTGGAAAAGTTTTGCACATTGCTGAGGTTATCCACAAATCTCATTCCCCAAAAATTAAACTATTAGCTTCACATACTGATTAATTCAATCTAGTCTCATCATTCAAACACTAAATCCTAGCGATCAAGAAACAAACATAACAATCAAAATCCCTATTGCACTTTTATAGATCCTCACTCCTTCAGTTGTACACCAATGATTTTCAATATTGCCCAGCAGGACACCAACAGGTCATCAATCATTAAACATGACTGCTCTGATGATTGTGCTATTGTAAAATAGAAATAAGATTGATCATCTTTAACTCTTTTCCTATGCAGACAAATGTGTAGAGCTCATCATCAATATTGAGAAATTGAAAGTATTTCATGAACCAACCCACTGGCTAATCATACAGTCACAACATATCAAGATAGATCTACAATTACCAGAAATTATGAAGCATTTTGCTTACCAAGTTGGTTTGCTTTCCCTGGAAGCAAATATTGACACATCCTGCACAGGATCCAGTCTGCATCTTGGAAGCTAACAAGTCATATTTTGAAGTCATGTTCTCTGGACCCTAACCAAACTTCTGTGCACAGAGCCATGAGCATACAAAACTCTGATTTCACAGCCATGGAGAGGTACCAAAATCAGTGGCATATCTTGAAACGCTACCATCAATGGCTCCTTTGAAAATTCCTCAAAAATATTTTGGAACATCATCATACAAATGTTGATGTCATGTTTCATGCCAGCTCCACAAATATTGAGGAGCTGCATTTCCACATCCTGCACGATGACAGCGATCCACCGTATTAAGAAAATCTGCATTGGGGATCCCCCATTTCAAAACATTTTGAAATAAAGGAATGAAGGTATCTTTTTACAATTTATGCTCTGGTGAGACCACACTCAAAATAATTTGCACATTTTATTTTTCTCTATGCTTGACAAAGCATTGGTAGTGAAACTCCGATAATTTTCTATCTGATCATTCAGGAATCCAGCGGTTTTGCATCGGGCTCATGAGTTAATGATTCCCTCACACTTGTCTGGGATTCACTAGTCCCTGATCCCTGTTCACCCCTGAAAATTAATCTAAGTAATATGAGTAAAATCTTCAAATAAAAAAACTAATTAAAACCTGTCAAGGAATATGAATAAAATTCAAAAATCTAAAAATATCTGCCAGTCTAACACAAACAACCAAGTGTTCCAGATTATCAGAATGTTACTATATACTTGCTTTGGCAGAATGCATATAGTTGATGACTTTCAATTGCACTTAGTGTAGATGGGTGGCAAAAGTGGACAGGCGCTCGAAAGAGATAAGCTTACAGGCAAAATAACTGGCGGAAGAGACCTGAAGGAAATACTCCAAAAGCTGGTGCAGACTTGATGGGCTGAATAACTTACTATGTTGTGAAGAAAATAAAGTAATGGTATGAAAGCACACTTAACATTTCAGATTATAGGTTTCAACAATCATCTTAGATTACCTTTCAATATCATGGGCCATTTGAAACATTGATGAGAAGTGCCGCGTATTTAATATTTCAGTAATCTTTGAGTAATTTGTGGTTTGTTTAAATTATTAATTTCAGGCTATATGTTAAAAAAAAAGTGAATTACATATATCAGGACGCTATCCTGTGATAAATATGTAAGTCGCTTAAAGTAAAAACAAAGTTAAACTCGTATTCTCGGCTTTGTGTTTTTTGTTTTCAATTAGTTTAATTTATGACTATTATCACCCAGTACTCCTTTGGAGCTACAAAACAGCAGTGATGATGAAGAAGTTTTAAACAACCCGAGACAACTACTTGTTGAAGCACAACGCAATGTTAGTTTTTTTTTAAAAAAAGCACAGAGGGAAATGGCCAAGTTAAAACATTTTCAGAAGGGGAGAAAATCTAATAGTTAAAAAAAAGCAGAAAATGAATAAATTTGTGTATTCACATACAGGAAGTACTGGATGATAATAATCATAAATTAAGAAAAAGAGCAGAAATAGCTATAGACATTGGAAAAATTGACACCTTCAATTCCACAACAGATAGTGAGAAGAGAATGCCAATTTTGCAGAGTATATGGGGTTTAGAGGCATACACTCTGCTGAGGAGTTTGACTGCTCCAACCAAACCAGCTGAAATAAGCTTTGCTGATATTGCTAAAGTAATGCAGGAACATCTAGAACTGATGTCATTGTCAATTGCAGAACTCTTTAGGTTTCATAAGCGGAATCAAAAGAAAGGGGAGTCCATATCAGCATACGTAGCTGAATTGAATAAATTGAGCATTTTCAGTTCAATAAAGGGCTTAATGATGCACTGAAAGATAGTTTAGTTTGGTGGAATCTTACAAGAAAGCATTCAGTTGACTCCTAACAAGCACAACTTACATTTCAATTGTTCCATTTAATATCAGAGAAATGTGTACAATATACATCTGGAAATTAATTTTCTTCACAGACATCCATGAAAACAGAAGAGCGCCCCAAAGAATGAAGGAGAGTAAAAAATCATAGAACCCAAAAGCCCCCCACTTCCCCTCCCACGCACAAGTAGCAGTAAAATAATGACCCTCCTCAACCCCACCCACTTCCATAAAAAAGCATCAGCATTCCCACCAACCAAGCATGCAATGGCAAGGACCCCATGAAAAACTATGACCTGCAGTACAACACAAACTAATTGTTCACCCAACAATTTGACATGCCACTGGCTCTCTCTCTTCTTAGTAAAGGGAAAAAGAAGTGTCCCCTTTCACAGCAAGAGGGGAGATTTCACAAAACAACTAGCTGATTTACTGTGTTAAAAGCCTGTTTTTTTCTGAGTTCTGTGACTCAGGACTTGGGAACAACCCCTCACCCACTGATTAGAGAGAGAGCATGACTTGGTGAGTACAGAGCCTCCGAGAGCTGACCTGCTGTTCTTGATGTTCCTTCTCACCCGTGACGCTTCAATCAGCAGCACTGGCCTAGAATTAACCCGTCCACAGAGCCGCCAAACCTCTCAACCCAGAAGGTGTGTGTGTTCGTCTTCTAGGCCTCATCCTGAGGATTCCGAAAAGTGGCAGTAATGAGCTGCCGAGAGCCAAAGTCTGTGTAACTCCAGGTCAGGTTCTTCAACAGAATCCCATCCACCCTGAAAGGGAAAAGGAGAGATTTCAAAGGTAGAAATAAAGCTGTTTTTGTAGATGAACGGAAAGGAGTTACAATTTAGTGCTATCATGACTCTGCCTCTGCCTACGTGTCAGAACAGCTGAAACTGCTGTATCAAAAGAAAGAGGAGACAGAACCACAATTGCATTGAAATCAGGAATGAAAGTGAGCACAAACAAAATTACAGCATCTAAACAGAGACCAGACTGGCTGAACAAATTATGTGACCTTTGAGGCACAGCCTCATATATACCAGTTCAATGCAGGTTTAAAGATGAAACTTGCAGAAAATGCAACAAAGAAGGACATGTATGAATAGCATATTGGGCAGACAAAAATAAACGGACTGCATTGGGAAGATAAAACGATACAAAGTCAAGTTGTAGTTTCAAAAAGAGCACTAACTGCATGCTGGTGAGGAAAAATCTGATAATGATGAGAGTGACACAGGACTGAGTAGCCTTGAGAATTACAAGCGAAACCTAACAGTAGACAAGCAATATGGCTTGCGCCAGAAGTGAACAGCAAATTAATTAAAATGGAGTTGGACCCTGACTCAGCTGTTTCAGTCCTTCTACATAATGAGTTTGAACAGCATTTTAAAAATATTGAACGGAAGCCTGCAGATATTCAACTTTTACCAGAGAAAAGATCATTCTTGTGGGAATGACATTTGTAACAGTGAAACATAATAACCAACTAGCCTCATTGGGCTTGTACATGGAAAAAAAAACAGGAGGGCCAGCACTGTGTGAGACAACTACAACCTGCTTGGAGATCCATCCACCATTTGAACGCCACATCCCTTACAATATAGTCAAGTGAAATGAAATCATAACAGGTACTGGATGCCACAGCAATGTTCAAGAATGGCATTGAAAAAATCAAACATATCAAAGGTCAAGTAATGTTAAATGAAAATACACACCCAAGCTTCACAGAGCCTGTCTGGTTCTTTATACCATCCGTGATAAAGTAGCCAGAGTGTTAGACTGTATGGAGGCTGAAATAATTCTTTCCAAGGTTGATTGGAGCCCCTATGCAATGGCATTGGTCCCATTAACCAAGGAGAATGGGTCTGTCAGGGTGTGTGATGATTTTAAAGTCACCATCAACCCAGTACTTAAAGTAGATTAATAGCCTCTTTCCAAGATAGAGGATATCTTTGCAACTCTTTCTGAAGGGAAACACTTCAGCAAAGTGGACTTAGCTGAAAACTTACAGGTGGAGATGGAAGAAGAGACCAAGGTGGTTCTCATGACAAACACTGGCTTTATCACTATAGTTGGCTGATTTTTAGAGCAGTAGCTGCATCTGTACTCTAGCAGAAATGTTCAGTCCAGGTGCTACAGGACTGTCCAGGCATTCAGTGCTATCTGGATGACATCATCATCACCGATAAGGATGACAAGGAACATCTCCAAAATCTTAAGACTGTGTACATACATCTACTGATGCTTCTGGACACATCTTCAGTGATGTTCCTGGAATCATCGGGTGTTTTGGGTCTTTCAACATCATACAACCTCCTCCAGGTGACCCAGCCAGGGCTGATCAGAAGAAGATTAGAAGATTATGGATTCAGAGAACAATTCAACAAATGTAAATTTTTTAACCCAAACATCATTTATTGTGGTCAGATCATTGACACACAAGAATTACACATGTGTACTGAAAAAATTCAAGCAGTGGTAGATGCCCCAATTCCATAGGATGTGTCACAGTAGTGGTCCTTTTTAGAATTTGTCAATTCTATAACAGCTTCCTGCCAAACCTAGCCACTGTGCTCCACCCTTTGAATGCATTACAACAGACCAGGAAGAAATGGCAATAGACAAAGCAATGTGAGGTGGCTTTCCAAAAAGTGAAGTAAATGGTGATGTTAGACATTGTGCTCATACATTATGATCCACATCATCCAGTGAAGCTTGCCATGTACTGCTTGGGCTGCCAACATGTTCAGAAGAAAGGTATCCAGAGCTGCCAAAACCACACCCTGCACTGCCAGAGTTACCACAATCACCACAGAGGAGGCCCCAGAACTTGAGATGGTTTCATAGCCACAAGTCTCAAATGCCAGGCAGAGTCATCCCCTACCAACATTGTCAGGGAAGACGTTATTCCACAAGAGTAAGAAATCTTACACACCAATGAAATCTTTAGACCTGACTGGGACAATTTTAATATTTGCTATGTTGTGGATATCTATATAGAAGATGCATTATATAGCCTACTGCATGTGTATACATATAAATTGGGATGCATTATTATATATATTATATCAGTTAGGAAGCAAACAAGTAGCCTATGAGATTAAAGATAAGCAAGTACTCAAGCAAACTTTTTTCAAAATTTACCACCTTTGATTCCCTTTTAGCAATTGTATTGGCAAACGATTTGCTGCATCCTTATTCTACTCTGAATAAAAGAACAGCTGTAATTGATTGGTGCCACTGTCTGCAAGGAATTTGCACGTTTGCTCTTTGACCTCAGGTGTTTCCTCCGGGTGTTGTGGTTTCCTCCACATTCCAAAGACCTCTGGGTTAGTAGTTCATAAGTAACAAAGGTGTAATTGGGTGATATGGGCTAGTTACTTTGTTGTGTCTGATGTACCTGTAAATATAATAATGTGCAGGAAACCCTAGCTTGTCCATCAAGTTCATCTATATTTATAATTAGGGTCTAAATCTACAGGAACTGTGACAGATCAGAACAAAAAGCCTGTTGGATCTAGCTTAGTGTTTATTACCTGCATTTACTATTCCCCATCTTATTTCATCACTGTTGGGGTGCCTTCTTTTGAACGAGACAAATCAAGGTCTTGCTTGTCTCACAGATTGATATCGAAGAATCATAGTCTTACTTCAAAGAAAAACATGAAGTTGACCCTATTGCACTGGTAGGTAAAGGTTATCTGGATTATTAACATTTGGAAGTTTCCTATTTATGTACACTCAGTGTCCTTTATTTGATACAGGAGTGGGACCCAGTGTGCTCTTCCGCTTCAGTAACCCCTCCGCTTCAAGGTTTGACATGTGCACTAAGAGATGCTTTTCTACACACCACTGTGGAATCGTATATTTCATTTCTTTTATTTCTTTCACATGAGATTTTAGTCTTGAATGTGACTCTGGAACTATTGGAGCCCGTAATGTGTAGTTTGGAGATCGTTCGTGTGTTCCAGCACTCAGCAGTCTCTGAGAGGGTTCTGGAAGGCAGAGGCAGTGTGTGCAAACCTGTGGTGAGAAGGCTGCACGCCGATGTTCGACTCTATTTTGCTGATTAAAGCTTCTATTGTTCACCAATTAAAGTGACGAGAGAGATTGAAACGTTGAGGCAAATGCAGAAGGTGATGCCAGCTACCTGCCTTTTGATTGCCAGTGGGTCACTCTGCTATGGAGAGGGGAGCCTGCCTTTAGTTCGCTGGTGGGATTGCTCTGCTACAGAGAGAAAGGCCAGCCTCTGTGCCCAGAGAATGTTACCCAGGTTTTCTGCATTTTGGATATGGCCTTGGAATATAATCTTTTTTCAGGCTTATAGTTTTTTCATATTTTGTGTTTTTCACCCAATCCTTATTATTTTGTGTGTGGGGGATGGCAATTTGGGGGTTGATGTGCCTGTTCTGATTTTTGTTTTTTTTCTGTGTAGGGAGTAGGGATTTGAGGGTTGACGATTGTGCTGCCATTCTTTTTTTTCCCTTGGCTTCATGGCTATCTGGAGAAGAAGAATTTCAGAGTTGTATTCTTTGAAAATAAATTAATCTTTGAAACTTTGTTGTAACACATGGTTGTTTGTGTTACTGAAGCTTTCCTGTCAGCTGGAATCAGTCTAACAATACTCCTCTACTCCTCTGACTCTTCTCCTTAACAAGGCACTGTTACCCACAGAACTGCTGCTCACTGGATGTTATTTTGTTTTTCAAACAATTCTCTGTAAACCTTAGAGACTGTTGTGTGTGCAAATCCCAAGGTATCAGCAATTTATGAAATACTCAAAATACCCTGTCCAATACCAACAATCACTGCTATTACAATACTTTCCCCTTCCTGATGTTTGGTCTGAAGACCTTCACAATGTCTGCATGCTTTTATGTATTGAGTTGCTGCCATATGATTGGTTAAGATATTTGCATTAACGCACAGCTGTACAGTTGTACCTAATAAAGTAGCCACTGAGTGCATTGGGCTTCAGCAGCAGTCACCCTGCTTCAGAAGAGGTCTTCTGGCAGTAAAGGCACTTTGAGTTGCTGTGAAATTGTCAGGCAAGGATCTAATAAATACAAAGATTTCTTTGTTACTGTCTACTCTGTTCCCTTAATGCATTCATCATGCTTAAATACATCAGTAGAAGGTGTTTTTTTCTAAGAAAGCTCTTATTTTGCCTACATCCAGGTGGCATATTATTCAATTGCAGCCTGTACAGTTTGAAACATTTGCAATAAATCTCAAATGAAAGACTAGCTCTCCTCTGTATTAATTAACCAGCTCTTTGTGACTCATTAACAGGTGCAGTTATTTAACAATTACAACTATTGCACATCCAATCATTCCAGATGCAAACATAGGGGAGGCTGCCATCAATAGTTTGCAACATTTTAATTTAGTGGCTTTTTAATTACTCTTATTGTTGTAGCTTTTGAGCTTTGCTGCATATTTCATGAATTATCTACATTGCAATTAAATTTATGAAACAAAGTAAGTCTCAGACCTCGTACACATTGAAATCATTCAGTCTGATTTTCATTAAACTTCTTTCATATAAAAAACTTGGCCTTTAGTGATCCAAAATTTAGATAATTGTAGCTATTAGCCTCTTTGATAAATGTAAAAATTGAAAGCATTTGAGGTAGGGTTAATGAAGAAGGTTCCCACACAGAATTAATGAAGGGGAAGCAAGACACATGTGGAGCATAAAACTACCATTGACCCACTTTTGTGTTGTTGATATTCCTAATGATTGTATGATGTTCTATAGATTATCTGGCACATAGTGACTGTATTTTATTGTGATTTCTGGAACTGAACTATGACTGGGCAAATGTAGGGGCTTCCTATTCTGGTTCAACCTCTTCTAGTCTCAGTTGCATATTGTTGTTTCACTGGCACATTTCTCTGCAGGGCTAACAGAACATGTTATTTTAAAAAAATGTTATTTGATCCATCAATTCTGGCTTCACCATAACTTTACAGAGACAGTTTATTCCCATGCAAAAACAATCTGCTGGAGAAACCTTGCTGGCTTGGGCAGTGGCACAGTAGCATAAAACGGTTAGCACAATCACTTTAAGCGCCATAACATTACGTTTCCCCCATAACTGTGTGGATTTCCTCCAAATTCCTTCCAAAGACATACAGTTACTGTTAGTGAGATATGTTGGTTCTGGAGGCATGGAAACACTTACAGGCTGCCCAGCACACTCCTGATTTGACGCAAATGACACATCCCACTGTATGCTTCGATGTATATATGACAAATAAAGCTAATCTTTAATCTTTATCTGTGGGAGGAAAAGGCTCAATTGATACTTTCAGTCAAAAACCTGTATCAGTGCTGCTTTGAGTGCTGTTGCAGAATTTTTAACATGAAATGTTGACAGTTCATTTTCATGCACAGATGTTGCTTGACCTGCTGAGTTCCTCCAGCAAATCGTTTGCTGCAGGTTATAGCATCTGTTGTCTCATGTGTCATCCCATAAAGGTTGATGAGATTAGCAGCCAAGATCTGCAGTATTTGGGAGGAATATCCTGGAGAAGGGATCTATTGTCTCATATGTCTTTGGCTTGTTCCCATAAAGGTTGATGAAATTAACAGCCAAGATCTGCATTATTTGGGAGGAATATCCTGGAGAAGGGAAACAGATTATTTTTTATAATGGAATTACAAAGCTGAATATACAGTTTACTTGAGGTCAAGCAGTAAGTGTCTTATTCATAACATTAGCAAACATAAACTGCACCAAATCTTTGCTAATTCTTGGGCTCATTTATGTTAAAAAAAATCCTCTATCAAACTATCAGTAGAGAATTTAGGTTCTCAGTCACTTCCTGGTGACTACACCATTGAATTTAATATTTAAGTGTAGCAGCTGTCAGTCTATCGCCTTGGTTACTTGACAAAATCGACACATTCCTTTCCTACAATATGAGTTCTTTTAATTAGAGACAACAGCTTCATTAGATCACCCTTAAACCTCCACACATGATTTTCTTAGCCTCTGGGTCTCTCTTTCTCTCTCCTCCCTGATAAACTTAACCTTTTCTAGTTAGTGATCTTCCCGGACCACCCAGTTTTTGTCCATTGTAGAATATAAGTGAGGTCCAAATATTAAAAATAGTCTGGGCAGAGGAATACTTTATTACTTACCACTCTCCTGGGTACAGTAAAATCCATAGAAACCATAGAAACTACAGCACAGAAACAGGCCCTTTGGCCCTTCTGTGCTATGCCGAACCATTTTCTGCCTAGTCCCACTGACCTGCACACGGACCATATCCCTCCATACACCTCCCATCCATGTATCTGTCCAATTTATTCTTAAATGTTAAAAAAGAACCCGCATTTACCACCTCGTCTGGCAGCTCATTCCATACTCCCACCACTCTCTGTGTGAAGAAGCTCCCCCTAATGTTCCCTTTAAACTTTCCCCTCTCACCCTTAACCCATGTCCTCTGGTTTTTTTCTCCCCTTGCCTCAGTGGAAAAAGCCTGCTTGCATTCACTCTATCCATACCCATCATAATTTTATATACCTCTATCAAATCTCCCCTCATTCTTCTACGCTCCAGGGAATAAAGTCCTAACCTATTCAACCTTTCTCTGTAACTGAGTTTCTCAAGTCCCGGCAACATCCTTGTAAACCTTCTCTGCACTCTTTCAACCTTATTTATATCCTTCCTGTAATTTGGTGACCAAAACTGAACACAATACTCCAGATTCGGCCTCACCAATGCCTTATACAACCTCATCATAACATTCCAGCTCTTATACTCAATACTTCGATTAATAAAGGCCAATGTACCAAAAGCTCTCTTTACGACCCTATCTACCCGTGACGCCACTTTTAGGGAATTTTGTATCTGTATTCCCAGATCCCTCTGTTCCACTGCACTCCTCAGTGCCTTACCATTAACCCTGTATGTTCTACCTTGGTTTGTCCTTCCAATGTGCAATACCTCACACTTGTCAGTACCTCACACTCTATCTGCCATTTTTCAGCCCATTTTTCCAGATGGTCCAAGTCCCTCTGCAGGCTCTGAAAACCTTCCTCACTGTCTACTACACCTCCAATCTTTGTATCATCAGCAAACTTGCTGATCCAATTTACCACATTATCATCCAGATCATTGATATAGATGACAAATAACAATGGACCCAGCACTGATCCCTGTGGCACACCACCAGTCACAGGCCTCCACTCAGAGAAGCAATTCTCTACCACCACTCTCTGGCTTCTTCCATCGAGCCAATGTCTAATCCAATTTACCACCTCTCCATGTATACCTAGCAACTGAATTTTCCTAACTAACCTCCCATGCGGGACCTTGTCAAAGGCCTTACTGAAGTCCATGTAGACAATATCCACTGTCTTCCCTTCATCCACTTTCCTGGTAACCTCCTCGAAAAACTCCAACAGATTGGTCAAACATGACCTAACACGCACAAAGCCATGTTGACTCTCTCTAATAAGCCCCTGTCTATCCAAATGCTTGTAGGTTCTGTCTCTTAGTACTCCCTCCAATAACTTACCTACTACTGACGTTAAACTCACCCGCCTATAATTTCCCGGATTACTTTTCGATCCTTTTTTAAACAACGGAACAACATGAGCCACTCTCCAATCCTCCGGAACTTCACCCGTAGATAGCGACATTTTAAATATTTCTGCCAGGGCCCCCGCAATTTCAACACTAGTCTCCTTCAAGATCCGAGGGAACACTCTGTCAGTCCCGGGGATTTATCCACTTTAATTTTCCTCAAGACAGCAAGCACCTCCTCCTTTTCAATCTGTACAGTTGCCATGGTCTCACTACTTGATTCCCTCAATTCCATAGATTTCATGCCAGCTTCCTTAGTAAATACAGACGCAAAAAACCTATTTAAGATCTCCCTCCATTTCCTTTGGTACCGCACAAAGCCGACAACTCTGATCTTCAAGAGGACCAATTTTATCCCTTACAATCCTTTTGCTCTTAATATACTTGTAAAAGCTCTTTGGATTATCCTTCACTTTGACTGCCAAGTCAACCTCATGTCTTCTTTTAGCCCTCCTGATTTCTTTCTTAAGTCCATTCCCATAATTCTCGTGTTAATTAATAGAAGTTAGTTTGTAAAATGGTATATTTGCTTTTGTGTCCTTTAGGAAGCCCTTGATTACAATACGAGATTTCTAAGCTCAGAGATGCAATTAATTGAAATAGTCAATTGAACTAAGGAACAGAGCAGCTAATATTAACAGGAAAAAAAGTTATAAGTATCATTGACAGCTGGGAAGAATGTTGTGCATTCTAGGATTAATTTTCGCACACAGATCAGAATTTCAATAAATATAGCCTAACATAAAGTTATATTAGACAATATTGAAAGGAAGAAACACAGGACCAATTTCATGTCTGTAATATTAATCTAGTATAAATGTCTATAAAGATAACGTTTGCTTATAGTTACCTGTCAGACATTCTAATACCATTCTTAAAATATTATACTTCTCAAAATGAGTATCTTGCCAAATTGTTTGCAGTGTCCTACTTAGTAGTATTATTCATTTCTGGAATGCTCGTGACAGATTACTTTCTGCTAAACTAACAGTAGCTCTTTTGTTCTCCTTTCTTTATCTATCAATCCATGTTCTCCTGCTCTGTTATAGTTTGAGGTGATTTTTATTTTCATTTACCTCGACCTTAAATTGAGCTGGATCTTACAGAAAGAATCAGGAAGAAGGAAGCAATTGCCTGACATAAAACACAAGAACTACAAGGAAGGCTAACAAAGGATCCCTTTTCCACAGGAAAGTGCAGCGGTGCTGGTATAAGAGTTGTTAGGCATTAACTCTGGGCTTCATCCAGATCTTCAGCGATACCTGTGTGAGGTTTAAGTTCTCTTTGTCATTATAGGTGTTTATCCCCTAACTGCTCTACTTTCCTCCCAACCCCCAGAGGTGGGCAATTTAGTGAGATAATTAACTTCTGTTTTCAACTGAGTGGTAGGATCTGGTGACGGATGAGTTGCTAGGAACGTGGGCTGACTAACGTGGGTTAGGTGTTTCTGCCCGAAACATTGAATGTTTATTTCTCTCCATTGATGAAGCCTGATTTGTTGAGTTCCTCCAGCATTTTGTATGGTTTGCTCTAGATTTCCGGCATCTACAGAATCCCTCATGCTTAAGATAATGCATGCATGATGGTGGGCATAAGGACCTTTTTTGATGCTGTCTCTTACTTTGACTTCATGAATGTGAAAACAGTTTGTGAGTGATTGCATTTAGAGACACAGAATTATTAGGAACAAGTTGAGAGAACTTATTAAGAGAGGAAACGGAAGGTAGAGGCAGAGTATTGTTTGGGGTGGGGGGGGTTACAGAAAGAACTTTTTGAAAGTAATTAAAATCAATTATATTTGCAAATTAAGGAGATGTACAGTCATTAATCAGGTAAATCATTAGAGTATTGCAGGTTGTGATCTGTCAAACAGAAGCTGGAAGTCTGGCTGGTTTTGTCTGTTCCTACACTGGAGTTCATTAATACAATGCAATAAGCCTGGTTACTAAGAAAATTGACTTCTGTTTTTAAGCCAATAAAGTGGACATCCATGTTTGAATTATCAGCTAATAAGTTGTTAAGTTTTTGCACATGAATGAGAGACAGCAAATATTTGCCAGTGAAGTCTTGAAATGGATAGATGGATTGAAAAGAGATTTCAGATGGTCAGATAGAATTCTTATGGGTTATGGTTCAAAGTGGCTGGAATATCAATCATAAAAATCAGAAAATGAACTCACCAGGTCAGACAGTTTCTGTGGAAAATTAACATTTCAGTTCATACACTTTTGGGTCTTGGATACCTGAAGGTTAAAAGGCAAAAGAGTCCAAGGCTTAAATCAGGGTGGCCAACCTTCTACATTCCATGTGTCAATTTTTTCACTCATGAGTTCAGATACGCCATACAATTCTTGTACCCCCATTCAATTCTTGTAAAAATGTTAATATAGAACTCGTGCGTGAAAAAAAATTGCATCTAAACTCGTGCGTGAAAAAAATGAAGCATGGAATGTAAAAGGTTGGCCACCCCTGTCTTAAATGAAGACTATCAGCAAGGCAAATAAAAGCAAAGTCTTTTCAGCAATATCTTTGGTGCATCTGGGTCAGTAATAACTCAACGAATAATGCAGCAGCAACCATTGAAAATGAGGCTGGGGGAAAGAAAAGAAGAGATTCAAAAATGTAAAGACCAAAAAGCTGCAGATTCTGAAATAATAAAGAATTCTGGAAACACTCATCAGATCAAGTTTCTGAGAGAAACATAGAAAACCTACAGCACAATACAGGCCCTTCGGCCCACAAAGCAGTGCTGAACATGTCCTTGCCTTAGAAATTACCTAGGGTTACTCATAGCCCTCTATTTTTCTAAGTTCCATGCACCTATCCAGGAGGTTCTTAAAAGTCCCTATCGTACCTGTCTCCACCACTGTTGTTGGCAGCCCATTCCATGCACTCACCACTCTCTGCATAAAAAACTTACCCTGACATCTCCTCTGTTCCTACCTCCAAGCACCTTAAAACTGTCCCCTCTTGTTTTAGCCATTTCAGCCCTGGGAAAAATCCTTTGACTATCCACATGATCAACACGATCAATGCTTCTCATTATTTTATACACATCTGCCAGGTCACCTCTCATCCTCCGTTGCTCCATGGAAAAAAGGCCGAGTTCACTCAACCTATTCTCATAAGGCATGCTCCCCAATCCAGGCAACATCCTTGTAAATCTCCTCTGCACCCTTTCTATGGTTTCCACATTCTTCCTGTAGTGAGGCAACCAGAACTGAGCACAGTACTCCAAGCCGGGTCTGACCGGGGTCCTATATAGCTGCAACATTACCTCTCGGCTCCTAATCTCAATCCCACGATTGGTGAAGGCCAGTGCACCGTATGCCTTCTTAACCACAGAGTCAACCTGCACAGTAGCTTTGAGTGTCCTATGGACTCGGACCCGAAGATCCCTCTGATCCTCCACCCTGCCAAGGGTCTTACCATTAACACTATATTCTGCCGTCATATTTGACCTACCAAAATGAACCACTTCACACTTATTTAGGTTGAACTCCATCTGCCACTTCTCAGCACAGTTTTGCATCCTATCAATGTCCCACTGTAACCTCTGACAGCTCTCCACTCTATCCGCAACACCTCCAACCTTTGTGTCATCAGCAAATTTACTAACACATCCCGCCACTTCCTCATCCAGGTCACTTATAAAAATCACAAAGAGTAGGTGTCCCAGAACAGATCCCTGAGGCACACCACTGGTCACCAACCTCCATGCAGAATATGACCTGTCTACAACCATGTTTTGCCTTCTGTGGGCAAGCCAATTCTGGATCCACAAGGCAATGTCTCCTTGGATCCCATGCCTCCTTACTTTCTCAATAAGCCTTGCATGGGGTAGCTTATCAAATGCCTTGCTGAAATCCATATATTGCTCTACCTTCATCAATGTGCTTAGTCACATCCTCAAAAAATTGAATCAGGCTCCTAAAGCATGACTGCCTTTGACAAAGCCATACTGACTATTCCTAATCATATTATGCCTCTCCAGATGTTAAACATAGAAAACCTACAGCACAATACAGGCCCTTCAGCCCACAAGGTTGTGCCGAATATGTCCCTATCTTAGAAATTACCAGGCTTACCCATAGCTCTCTATTTTTCTAAGCTCCATGTACCTATCCAAAAGTCTCTTTAAACACACTATTGTATCTACCTCCACCACTGTTGCCAGCAACCCATTCCACGCACTCACCACTCTCTGATTAAAAACTTACCCCTGACATCTCCTCTGTACCTATTCCCCAGCACCTTAAACCTGTGTCCTCTTGTGGCAACCACTTCAGCCCCGGGAAAAAGCCTCTGACTATCCGCACGATCATTGCCTCTCATCATCTTATAACACCTCTATCAGGTCACCTCTCATCTTCAGCCGCTCCAAAGAGAAAAGGTCGAGTTCACTCAACCTGTTTTCATAAGGCATGCTCCCCAATCTAGGCAACGTCCTTGTAAATCTCCTCTGCACCTTTTCTATGGTTTCCACATCCTTCCTGTAGTGAGGCGACCAGAAATGACAACAATACTCCAGGAGGGTCTGACCGGGGTCCTATATAGCTGCAATATTACTTCTCAGCAAATTTCAATTCCATGATTGATGAAGGCCAATACACTGTATGCCTTCTTAACCACAGAGTCAACCTGTGCAGCTGCTTTGAGCGTCCTATGGACTCGGACCCCAAGATCCCTCTGATCCTCCACACTGCTAAGAGGCTTACCATTAATAATATATTCTGCCGTCATATTTGACCTACCATAATGAACCTGCTCACACTTATTTGGGTTGAACTCCATCTGCCACTTCTCAGCCCAGTTTTGCATCCTATCAATATCCCGCTGTAACCTCTGACAGCCCTCCACACTATCCACAACACTCCCAATCTTTGTGTCATCAGCAAACTTACTAACCCATCCCTCCACTTCCTCATCCAGGTCATTTATAAAAATTACGAAGAGTAAGGGTCCCAGAACAGATCCCCGAGGGATGCCTCTGGTCACCGACCTCCATGCAGAATATGACCTGTCTACAACCTCTCTTTGCCTTCAGTGGGCAAGCCAGTTCTGGATTCGCAAAGCAATGTCCCCTTAGATCCCATGCTTCCTTACTTTCTCAATAAGCCTTACATGGGGTACCTTATCAATTGCACTGCTGAAATCCATATACACTACATCTACTGCTCTTCCTTCATCAATGTGTTTAGTCACATCCTCAAAAAATTCAATCAGGCTCGTAAGGCATGAGCCGCCCTTCACAAAGCCACGCTGACTATTCCTAGTCATATTATACCTCTCCAAATATTCATAAATCCTGCCTCTCAGGATCTTCTCCATCAACTAACCAACCACTGAAATAAGATTCACTGATCTATTCTTTCCTGGGCTATCATTACTCCCTTTTTTGAATAAGGGAACAACATCTGCAACCCTCCAATCCTCCGGACCCTCTCCCATCCCCACTGATGATGCAAAGATCATTGCCAGAGGCTCAGCAATCTCCTCCCTCATCGCCCACAGTAGCCTGAGGTACATCTCATCCAGTCCTGGCAACTTATCCAACTTGATGCTTTCCAAAAGCTCCAGCACATCTTCTTTCTTAATATCTACATGCTCAAGCTTTTCTGTCCCCGTCCGCTGCAAGTCATCGCTACAATCAACAAGATTGTTCTCCATAGTGAATACTGAAGTAAAGTATTCATTAAATACTTCTGCTGTTTCCTCCGGTCCATACACACCTTCGCAATGTCACACTTGATAGGTCCTATTCTTTCACGTCTTATCCTCTTGCTCTTCACATACTTGCAGAATGCCTTGGGGTTTTCCTTAATCCTGCCCACCAAGGGCTTCTCATGGCCCTTTCTGGTTCTCCTAATTTCCTACTGAGGATACTTCCTGTTAGCCTTATAATCTTCTAGATCTCTAACATTACCTAGCTCTCTGAAATTTGCGCAAGCTTTTCTTTTCTTCTTGACTAGATTTAGTACAGCCTTTCCTGTACCCGACCATAACTTCCCCATCTCATTAGAACATATCAATGCAGAACTCCACACAAATATCCCCTGAACATTTGCCTCATTTCTTCCATACCTTTTCCTGAGAATGCTTGTTCCCAATTTAAGCTTCCAAGTTCCTGCCGGGTAGCGCCATAATTTCCCTTAGTCCAATTAAACACTTTTCTATCTTGTCTGTTCCTATCTCTCTCCAAAGGAGATAGAATTATGATCACCATCTCGAAAATGCTCTCCCACTGAGAGATCTGACACCTGACCAGGTTCATTTCCCTATACCAAATCAAGTACAGTCTTTCTTCTTGTGGCTTATCTACATATTGTGTCAAGAAACCTTCTTAAACACACCTAACAAACTCCACCTCATCTAAGCTGTTGCTCTGGGGAGATGCAAATCGATATTTGGGAAATTAAAATCTCCTATCACGACAACTCTTATTATTACACCTTTCCAGGATCTGTCTCCCTATCTGCTCCTCGATATCCCTGTTACTATTATCCGGCCTATAAAAAAACACCCAGTAGAGTTATTGACCCCTTCCTGTTCCTAACCTCCACCCACAGGGACACCATAGACAATCACTTCATGACCTCCACCTTTTCTGCAGCTGTGACACTATCTCTGATGAACAGTGCTTACGCCCCCACCTCCTTTGCCTCCCACCCTGTCCTTTCTGAAACATCTAAAACCCGGCACTTGAAGTAACCATTCCTGTCCCTGAGCCATCCAGGTCTCAGTAATGGCCACCACATCATAGCTCCAAGTACTGATCCATGCTCTAAGCTCATCCGCCTTGTTCACAATACTCCTTATGTTAAAATAGACACATCTTAAGGTCTGAGCGCGTCCCTTCTCTATCACCTGCCTATTCTCCCTCACACACCGCCTCCAAGCTTTCTGTATTTGTGAGCCAACTGCCTCTTCAGTTTGGTTCCCACCCCCAACAACTCTAGTTTAAGCTCTCCCCAGTAGGCTTAGCAAACCTCCCCGCCAGGATATTGATCCCCCTGGGATTCAAGTGCAATCCATCCTTTTTGTACAGGTCACACCTGTCCCAAAAGAGGTTTCAATGATCCAGAAATCTGAATTCCTACCCCCTGCTCGAATCCCTCAGCTACGCAATTATCCTCCACCTCATTCTATTCCTATACTCACTGTCACGTGGCGCAGGCAGTAATCCCGAGATTACTACCCCTGTGGTCCTGCTTCTCAACTTCCTTCCTAACTCTCTGTAGTCTGTTTTCAGGACCTCTTCCCTTTTCCTAACTATGTCATTGGTACCAATATGTACCACAGCCTCTGGCTGTTCTCCCTCCCACTGCAGGATATCGTGGACGTGATCTGAAACATCCTGGACCCTGGCACCTGAGAGGGAAACTATCATCTGAGTTTCTTTCCTGCGTCCACAATTTCGCCTGTCTGACCCCCTAACTACAGAGTCCCCTATCACTACTGCCTTTCTCTTCCTTTCCCTACCCTTCTGAGCTACAGGGCCGGACTCTGTGCCAGAGGCATGGCCACTGTTGCTTCCCTCTGGTAGGCTGTCCCCCACAACAGTACTCAAACAGGAGTACTTATTGTTCAGGGGGATAGCCACAGGGATACTCTCTAGTACCTGACACTTCCCCTTCCCTCTCCTGACTGTTACCCACTTGTCTGTCTCTGGTGGCCCTGCTGTGACCACCTGCCATCACCTCCTCGCTCTCCCTGACCAGACGAAGGTATTCGAGTTGCAACTCCAGTTCCCTAACACGATCCCTTAGGAGCTGCACCTGGACATACCTGGTGTTCATATATCCTGCCTCTCAGGATCTTCTCCATCAAATTACCAACCATTGAAGTAAGACTCACTTGTCTATAGTTTCCTGGGCTATCTCTTCTCCTTTTTTGAATAAGGGAACAACATCTGCAACCCTCCAATCCTCCGGAACCTCTCCCATCTTCATTGATGATGCAAAGATCATTGCCAGAGGCACAGCAGTCTCCTCCCTCGCCTCCCACTGTAGCCTGGGGTACATCTCATCTAGTCCCGGTGACTTATCCAACTTAATGTTTTCCAAAAGCTCCTGCACGTCCTCTTTCTTAATATCTACATGCTCAAGCTTTTCAGTCCACTGTGTCATCCCTACAATCGTCAAGATCCTTTTCCATAGTGAATACTGAAGCAAAGTATTCATTAAGTACCTCTGCTATCTTCTCTGGTTCCATACACACTTTTCCACTGTCACACTTGATTGGTGCTATTCTCTCACATCTTATCCTCTTGCTCTTCACATTCTTGTAGAATGCCTTGGGGTTTTCTGTAATCCTGTCCGCCAAGGCCTTCCCATGGCCCCTTCTGGCTCTCCTAATTTCATTTTTATGCTCCTTCCTGATAGACTTATAATCTTCTAGATCTCTATCATTACCTAGTTTTTTGAACTTTTCCTAAGCTCTTCTTTTCTTCTTGACTAGATTTACAACAGCCTTTCTACTTCACGGTTCCTGTACCCTACCATCCTTTCCATCTCATTGGAACATACCTATGCAGAACTGTACGCAAATATCTCCTGAACATTTGTCACATTTCTTCCGTACATTTCCATGAGAACATCTGTTTCCAATTTATGCTTCCAAGTTCCTGCCTGATAGCCTCATATTTCCCCTGACTCCAGTTAAACACTTTCCTAACTTGTTTGTTCCCATCCCTCTCCAAAGCTGTGGTAAAGGAGATAGAATTATGATCCCTATCTCCAAAGTTCTCTCCCACTGAGAGATCTGACACCTGACCAGGTTCATTTCCCAACATCAGATCAAGTCCAGCCTCTCCTCTTGTAGGTTTATCTATTTATTGTGTCAAGAAATCTTTCTGAACATACCTAACAAATTCCACTCCATATAAACCCCTTGCTCTAGGGACATGCCAATCTATATTTGGGAAATTAAAATCTCCCACTGCAACAACCCTGGTATTATTTCACCTTTCCAGAATCGTCTCCCTATCAGCTCCTCAATGTCCCTAATATTATTAGGTGGTCTATAAAAAACACCCAGTAGAGTTATTGACCCCTTCCCATTCCTAAATTCTACCCACAGAGACTCTATAGACAATCCCTCCATGACTTCCTCCTTTTCTGCAGCTCTGACGCTATCTCTGATCAGCAGTGCCATGCCTCCACCTCTTTTGCCTCCCTCCCTGTCCTTTCTGAAACATCTAAAGCCTGGCACTTGAAGTAACCATTCTTGTCCCTGAGCCATTCTAGTCTCTGTAAAGACCACAACATCATAGCTCCAAGTACTGATCCACACTCTAAGCTCATCTGCTTTGTTCATAATACTCAAACCATCGGTCTGAGCATGTCCTTTCTCTATCACCTGCCTATCCTCCCTCTTGCACTGTCTCCAAGCTTTCTCTATTTGTGAGCCAACCACCTCTTCCTCCATCCCTTCGGTTCAGTTCCCACCCACCAGCAATTCTAGTTTAAACTCTCCCCAGTAGCCTTTGCAAACCTCTCTGCCAGGATATTGGTCCCCTGGGATTCAAGTGCAACCTGTCCTTTTTGTACTGGTCACATCTGCCCCGAAAGAGGTCCCAATGATCCAGAAATCTGAATCCCTGCCCCCTGCTCCAGTCCCTCAGCCATGCATTTATCCTCTGCCTCATTCTATTCCTATACGCACTGTCATGTGATGATAAAAATGTTAACAAGAGAGGAACAGAGTTAATGTTACTCACTACAGATGATACCTGATGCATGGAAAAATTCCAGCATTTTCTGTTGTTTTAAGAAGTTGAATGAGCTCAGTCTTAATATTAGGCAAGAGAGAGTCTAATTGGTATTGGGTTTCACTTCTGAATTGACAATTCTGATTGAAGATGCAGGACTTGTAATTCATTGGCTGCAGTAATCAATGGAAAGTTCAGTGACTGGATTTGGAGAACAAAATATTCAAATGTGAAATTTTATTTATTGAAAAAGAAATTAATTTGCTTTTTGACATCAAGAATTTTGGAATCTCACCTGAGGACAGAGTGGACACAAAGATCTAGGTCATTGATCATATTTTTTTAAATAAAAACATCAGCTGGAGCATTACAAAGATTGGATAACTAACATCATTATGATTTTGAAGTCTATATGGATACTTTGTGAAGTGTTTGATTTATAGATTTTAACATTTAAAGAACTATTTCACAAACTAAGTCTTTAAACTCATCAATTTGATTTTGTTCAATTGATTGGTAGAGCTTGCAGATTTGTAAGCAACCCTGCAATGAAACACTCACAATGAGCTGGAGGAACTCAGCAGGTCAGTCAGCATCAGTTGAAAAGATTAGTTGACGTTTCGGGCCGAAACCCTTCATCAGGACTGAAGGAAGAAATTTGGGGTGGGTTTGAAGAATGCTGGTAGTTGAAAAAAACAGTAATTTGAAAGACAAAGGGGTGGGGGAGGGTAAGCAGGGAGGTGATTGGCAGGAGAACAATGCGCAGTAGTAGAAGGAGGCGGAACTATGAGGGAGGTGATGTGAAATAGGGATAGAGGAAGGGAGGGGGAGGGAATTACCGGAAGTTGGAGAATTCTATGTTCATACCAAGGGGCTGGAGACTACCTATGCTTGATTTTGAAATCAGGGCCTTGTATATCTATGGAAATGGACCAGAGTTATTATTGTGAAACCCGGTGATGCTCTCACGGTCTCATAAAATAATTTTCCTTTGTTGTGCCTTTTCATTTCCATACTGTTGAAATGCGTGCAGGAGGTACACAAAATTATGTGGGTGTAGAAAGGGTAACGGCAAGCAGGCTTTTACCACAGAGGTTGGGTGGGACTACAACTAGATGTCATAGGTTGAGGGTGAAGGGTGAAAAGCTTAAGGGAGACATGAAGGGAAACTTCTTCACTCAAAGGATCATGAGAGTGTGGAACGAACTGCCAATGCAAGTGGTTCATTTGAGCTTGATTTCAACGTTTAATAGAAATTTGGATAGGTACATAGATAGTAGGGATAGGGAGGAAGATGGTCCCCATGCAGGTCGGTGGGACAAGACGTTTAAATGCCTCAGCACAGTCTAGATAAGCTCTAGTTCATTTTCTGTGCTGTCCTTTCCTAAGACTCTATAACTCTATGAAATCAATTGCAATTTTATGTTGAATGGGTACAATGGATACCAATTTCTCTGAGAAGCACAATAATATCATAAAAGAGAATGAAGATTATTTCTATGGAACCAGTGAAGAGATTTTCCAAATGTATTGTTTTCATTTGACCACAGGACAAAGGAAGGAAAGCCAACATTTATTATTTATCCATAGCTTGCCTGACCCTTTTAAAGTGTAGTTTAGAGTCTTCTTAGATCCGGAGTCACAGGTTGTTCCAACCCAGGTAAGCATGGCAGGTGTCAGCCCTGAAGAATATTTGATTATCTCATTGGCAGCAAACTGTGGACTGGGTTAAATTCACTGAACGCAATTGCTTAAAACATTTGTGTTGATTTACTGCATACTTGAAAGTAATTAAATAAGGTATTAAGCACTTTGAAATAAATTTGTTATCAGTCGGCTTCCAAAAAAAAACAAATTAAAAAATATTTTGACCAAGGATATGTTATCAATAGTATCTTACAATTAATATTATACAAACCTGACTTTTTAAGACTCCCAGGAGCCTGACTCATTGTGATCTACACAATGCTTCTTCACCTTAAACTATATATATATAAAATATTTTTTTCCTAACACTTAAATAATTAAATAACTTTCCCCAGGCAGCAAGGTTGATCAATCCACAACCCCACCACCACTACTTTATCATTTCCTCTCAGTCACCTTATGTACAGCCTAGTAGCCTAGTGCCACTTTATAAACATATAATCAAGCTATGTATATAAAGGCTATCTTATGTATTTATATTTATTGTGTTTTTATTATTGTGTTATTTATCGCACTGTGTTTTTTGAGTTACATCACATCCAGAGTTAGAATTACCGTGCCTTGACAAAGTATTCATCCCCTACAACTATTTTGATATTTTACTATCTCACTTTCTAAATTTAAAATATATAGAAGTGGGATTTTTGAGCTAATCTATAAAACATTGTGCATGTCAAATCAAAAGAAAAATTCCAAAAGCTGTCAATAATATACGAAAAATTAAAAGCCAAAATTGCAAGGCTAAAAAGGTATTCATCCTTTTTGTAATTACTGCACTCAGCTTCAATATACTGTATTACCTTACCATCTCACCCAATTTGTTGATGTAGATAATTGAGGATCATCTGCTTTTAATGAATTCATAAAAAATAAATACCCCCTTCTTTCTATAAGGTCCAACAGTATGTTAGGTTTTCAACAAACCAAACTGAAATGCAGACAAAGAGCAATCAAGACAAGTCAGGAAATGATAATAGAGAAGCATAAATCTGGGAAGGGTATAAGACCTTCTCAAAGGCACAAATCATACCTCAGAGCTTAAAGCAAAGTGAAAAATGGAAAAAATATGAAAATATAGCCATATTGCCCAGGTCAGGCTGCCCCTCTAAATTTAGTTGCTGGAGAATAATGGCACTGGTAAGAGAGGTTACTGTGACATCAGCGGTCACTGTGGGTGAGCTGCAGAAGTCTGTGGCTGCAAATAGAGATGAAGTTTATGGTTTCACAATCTCTAAGACCTTGAACCAAAAATGGTACCTTTGAAAGAGTGACAAGGAAGAAGCCCTGGCTAGAAAAATAGCATATCCTTGCCTGCCAAGGCTTTACAAACATCACTTATAAGATACTGTAAAGTTGTGGAAGAATGTCTTGTGGTTGGATGAGACTATAGAAACATAGAAATCTACAGCACATTACAGGCCCTTCAGCCCACAATGTTGTACCGACCATGTAACCTACTCTAGAAACTGCCTAGAATTCCCCTGCCACATAGCCCTCTATTTTTTCTGAGCCCCATGTCCTATCTAAGAGTCTCTTAAAAGACCCTTTTGTATCCACCTCTACCACCTTCGCTGGCAGTGCATTCCAGGCACCCACCACTCTCTGTGTGAAACATTTACCCCTGACATCCCCCTTGTACCTACTTCTAAGCTCTTTAAAACTATGCCTCCTCTTGTTAGCCATTTCAGCCCTGGGAAAAAGCCTCTGGCTATCCACACAATCAATGCCCCTCATCATTGTATACACCTCTAGCAGGTCACCTGTCATCCTCCGTTGCTCCAACGAGAAAAGGCCAAGTTTACTCAATGCTCATAAGTCATGCACTCCGAAAGTGGAACATTTTGGCCTCAACACTAAGTGGTATGTGTAGTATAAATCAAAAACTGTGCAACAGCCAGGTAACATCATCCCTACTATAAAATATGGTGGAGGTAGAATCATGCTACAGGGATGCTTTTCAGTAGTAGGGACTGGAAATCTGACCAGGATTGATGGGAAGATGAATACTATTAAATACAAAGAGATCCTAGATAAAAACCTGCTAGCTTCTACCAAAAAGCTTAAACTCAGGAGGAAGTTAATCTTTTAGCAAGAGAATAACCCAAAGCACAATGCCAGAGCAACCATGGAGTGGCTTCAAATGATGTCCTTGAGTGGCCCAGTCAGAGTCCTGACCTTAACCTGATCAAACTTCTCTGGCAGGAACTCCAGATTGCAGTCCACTGCTGCTCCCCAACTAACCTGGCACAGCTTGAGCAATTCTGCAAGGAAGAATGAGCAAATCTTGCTCCATCGCATTGTGCAAAGCTAATGGAGACTTACCCAAAAAGACTACTGGCTGTAATAGCTGTGAGAGGTTGTTCAAAGATGGCTCAAGTATAGAGCAAAGGGGGATGAATACTTCTGAAGTGCTGACAATTCAGTTTTTGAATTTTTAGTTTTTCATGTTTTATAATTTTCCCTATTTTTGGGGCTCTACTGTGGAAAAGGAAGCATGCAATCTACAAATAAATATTCTCAGTTAAATTGATCAAAATCCCTGGTTGTAATACTCATTTATCTGAACAAAGACCTGGGGGCTGAGTACTTCTATGCATTGTATTTTGTTCTCCTTTACACTTGTGTACTGGAAATGACATTAAACCATCATGAATATTAAAGCTTGAACCTTGAATTATGCTCTTAAGTACTGTAAACACTTATTCAGCTCAGCAATGTATTAACAGTTTTTAATTGTTGTATATTTCACTAATGTGTTTGCTTTACTGGAGGGCTGCGATTTTTCGACTGATGGGCATATTATTCGCCAGGATTACTGTTCAACTGACGATCGCTTTGGTTTAACAGTAACTTATTAAGCTTGGCTCAGTGATCTATTTTGTCTTTAAGACTTACTTGAATACCTAAGCATATAATCTATCAGGTATATTGTACAGTAATCAAGGACTTCAGAAAATTTATACAGACGTACCATGGAGAGCATTCCAACTGGTTGCATCACCATCTGGTATTGAGCCTCCTATGCACCAGTTTGGAAATAGCTGCAGAGTGCTGTAAGCTCAACTATCTCCAACATGGACACTAACCTCCCCACCATCAAGGACGTCTTCAAATGGCGGTGCCTCATTAAGGACCTGACCATCCAGAACATGCTCTTTTCTCATTACTACCATCGGGGAGGAGATACAGGAGCATGAAGACATAGACTCAAAGTTTTAGGAACAGCTTCATCCCCTCCACCATCAGATTTCTGAAAGGTTCATGAACACTACCTCACTACTTTGGTCTCTTTTTACACTACTTATTTATATAGATTTTATTGTAACTTTTAGTATTTTCAAGTATTGCAATGTACTGTTGCTGCAAAACAACACATTTCACAACATATGCTTGTGATAACTTTTTTTTTATATTCTAGGTGCTGCATTGCAAAGGATAATCTCTTTCAGAAAATCTATTGAACCTGATCCCCATCTGCTTGTCCATATCTACATGAAAACTCCACATGACTTCTCCAAGGACCCTTTACATTTATCCCTCAGAAAATGTCCTTTTAGCAGTTTTCCAAAAATATATCGTTGGCTGTGAGATGCTTTAGGATACATCTGGAATATAAACCAGAGAAACCATAAAAACTACAGCACAGAAACATGCCTTTTGGCCCTTCTTGGTTGTGCCGAACCATTTTCTGCCTAGTTCCACTGACCTGCACACGGACCATATCCCTCCATATACCTCCCATCCATGTATCTGTCCAATTTATTCTTAAATGTTACAAAAGAATCCGCATTTACCACCTCGTCTGGCAGCTCATTCCATACTCCCACCACTCTCTGTGTGAGGAAGCCCCCTCTAATGTTCCCTTTAAACTTTTCCCCCCTCACCCTTAACCCATGTCCCCTGGTTTTTTTTCTCCCCTCGCCCCAGTGGAAAAAGCCTGCTTGTATTCACTCTATCTATACCCGTCATAATTTTATATACCTCTATCAAATCTCCCCTCATTCTTCTACGCTCCAGGGAATAAAGTCCTAACCTATTCAACCTTTCTCTGTAACTGATTTTCTCAAGTCCCGGCAACATCCTTGTAAACCTTCTCTGCACTCTTTCAACCTTATTTATATCCTTCCTGTAATTTGGTGACCAAAACTGAACACAATACTCCAGATTCGGCCTCACCAATGCCTTATACAACCTCATCATAACATTCCAGCTCTTATACTCATTACTTTGATTAATAAAGGCCAATGTACCAAAAGCTCTCTTTACGACCCTATCTACCTGTGACGCCACTTTTAGGGAATTTTGTATCTGTATTCCCAGATCCCTCTGTTCCACTGCACTCCTCAGTGCCTTACTATTAACCCTGTATGTTCTACCTTGGTTTGTCCTTCCAACGTGCAATACCTCACACTTGTCAGTATTAAACTCCATCTGCCATTTTTCAGCCCATTTTTCCAGATGGTCCAAGTCCCTCTGCAGGCTCTGAAAACCTTCCTCACTGTCTACTACACCTCCAATCTTTGTATCATCAGCAAAGTTGCTGAGTTATGTAGATGCAAATATCTTTGAATTCTCCTGCTGAACAATTTAATTAAACTTGATCATTACATTAATTTAGGGACCAGTATGTGACCAATGTGTTAAGAAATTTTAACATATGGCAGATAATTTATGACAGTATTTTCTGTCAAAGCAAATAAACAAGTACCATTGCATATTCCATAATATGCAACATATGTGACCCTTGTTCTCTTGATGTTATTTGATCTATAATTTAATGATATGCATGGATATGATGGGACCCTTTATAGATGAACAGACTGCCAAAAGAAACAGGTATGATCATTATAAAACAGAAAATGCTGGAAGTGCTTCACAAGTTAGTCAGTAACTGAGAGAAGAATGAAGCAATAGATGTTTCAGGTCCGGGATTCTTCATCAGAACTGGGAAAGGGAGAAATGAATAGGTTTTAGGTGGCAAAGAAAACTTGGGATGACGATGGGTAAAATAAAAGGAACACCTCTGATAGGATGAGAACAGATGACATAATGTGACACTTGGACAAGCCAAATGTGTTCAGCATGTCCAGCAGCCAAAACAAAAGAAAATAAACAAAAAAGGACCTGATCTAAAATGATGCAGACAAAATTAGCCAGACATTATATTTAAAAAAGAGAGAAAGAAAGGGTGAGCTAGGGAAAGAAATGGTTATCGGTTGTGGGTCTTGCAAGCTACAGCATGACCAGGAAGAAGATAAGGTGTTGTTCCTTCAAGTTTGCATTGGATGTGTTTATTAGTGTAGGAAGCCTCAGGCAAAAAGATCAGTATAGGAGCAGGATGGTGACATAAATTGACAGAAAACTGAAATTTCAGTGTCACTCTTGTAGTTTGAGTTTTGTTGGTTCCTTTAACCTCCGTCATAATTGCTCTAGCAATTAGGTATTCCACTGTGGCGTTTCAGAAGTACCTTTCTCCTTCATGAACCATGGCTCCCCCAATAGCCTTTAATCACATACCATCTTCCCACAACTGTGCCCACCCCGCTTCTCCTCCTGCACTGAGCATGGATTTGCCTTTCACCCCACTGGACTCCATATTCCTGAGATCATTCTTCACAATTTCTGCCAGCTACAACAAGATTCTATCAGCAGATGCATGTATGTATGTGTGTGTATGTGTGTGTGTGTGTGTGTGTGTGTGTGTGTGTGTGTGTGTGTATATATACACACACATACATGTATATACACACACACATATATTATATGTATCTCCTAATCTTCCCTTTCAAGATTATGAAGACTATCTTCATGACAAATAGCACCTTTTAATGCAAATGTAGTAAGTGTCATATCTATCTATTCATTGTCTTTTCTTCCTACGTTTTAGAGACCCAGGACTTCCAGGCAAGCACCAATTCATTTGGGTGACTTCCAATGTAAAACACTGCAGTCAGGGTTCACGATGTGGTCTGTCAGTGAAGAAACAGAAAATAGTTTGGGTGATTGCTTTGTTGAACATTTGCACTTGTTTGGAAGAAGTGCCATTGACTTTTCTGTTGGTTAAGTTCTCCATTCCAGGCAAGATATTTATACATTTTCTTTGCGCACTCTGCAGAACAATTACGTCCTTCATTTAGTTTGTTGACCGGAACAGCACACATTTTTTCAGCTGTGGCTAAGCTAATGCTGTGTATAATTTGTACTGTAACCTCTCTATGCCCTAGATAAACAGTGCAGATATCTTGGACTCCTTCTCAGTCTGTTTTGCTGCCTTCAGGGATCCTTAGACATGTACACTAAAGACTTTGCATTGCACAGTACTTCCTAGGGTCTTACAGTTCATTGTGTGCTATCCTGCTGTTAATACTTCCCTTCAGAGTGGCACACCACACATTATTTATAATGATAAATCCCATCTGCCATTTCACATGCACATTATAAGGAATATACTGTTGTATAGTTTGAACGTAATTTGTTCAAAGATTGAAAAAACATTGCTATTTATTAATTTGGACCCCTTGCAAAGTATAAACTTACACCTCAAAAGATACTTGCTTGAAATGTTGTTGGATAAACATAAAAATCTCATGAGTTCACATGAATTGCCGGAATGTTGATGAAAAGGTGCATCAACATGATAAAACTGCTATTTGAAAATAATTGGCACTGGATTCAAAAATGGGCTTTGCATAAATTTCAGATCTTGCCAACACCCTCACCCACCTATCAATGCCAAAGGAATAATCAAACACCGCTTCTGAAGTAGTCGTCGAAAATTCTCAAGTAGAAAGACAATCAGAACAAAATGCAGTGGACTTATGCATTCCCTGTGGCATTTCACGATTCAACAAATCTTTGCATAAATAAATTTCCATCCTCACATTTATTGATCAGGATCAGAAGAGTTTTACAGCAACAAAGGTGAAATTAGTTTTTCTTTCATTCCTAATCCAAACCAAGGATCCAGCTTTAAGCCTAGATGCAGTGTAAAGTTCATCATGGTTCATCCTTTCTGTTTGAGGGATGAGCTATGATTAAAGTTAGTTATTTTCTAGATGAAAATTTCACAAAAATAAATTGGAAGTAAATTGCATGGAGAAGCAGTGCAGCCTGTAATAGAACGTATTGGTCTGAGGTGTGCACAAGCAGAAGGTGAGCATATTGAAATTAAAGGAAATTTTATGTTTAAATCTATGGCTATTGTTTTATAAGTTTTGATTTTTTTAATGGCAGAAACTAATGAATACTGAGCTCTGCAGGAGAATCCAAACGAGTACATTAACATCACTAATTTGTAAGCAGAGAAAAGGGCTGCCACTCAATTCCTGCTACATCGGCCACTCATCAATATGCTTACTGTCAAAACTGTGCTATAGCATCTGTTATGCACCTGGCTCTGACACACCTGGAAAACAAGGACACTTAAGCTAGAATACTGCTTCTGGATTTCAGTTTGGCATTCACCACTATTGTCCCACAGACCTTGGTGAACAAACTCCTACGCTTCAGTCTTAATACACCACTGGTTGTTAGATTTCTCAATCAACAGACCTCAGACAGTCAGGATGCACAACTGCTCCTCCTTCCCCATCATTCTCAACACGAGTGACCCTCAGGATTGTATGCTGAGCCCAATGCTGTACACTCTGCTCACACATAATTATATGGCCAGACACCAGAGGAATCACATTGTGTTTGCTGATGACACAACAGTGCTAAGGGTCATCACCAATAACAATAAGACGGCCTACAGAGGAGGAAGAAGAGCTTGAGGCCTGGTACCAGGCAAATAACCTCTTCCACAATGTCAACATGACAAAGAAGATTGTTGCTAACTTCAAATGAACTCACACTGCTTACATCCCTCTACGTCAGTGGAAACTGTGAGCAGTTTCAAACTCTTTGGAGTACTCGTATTGCACAACCTCTCATGGTCTCAGAAAACATCCTACCCAATAATGAAAGCTCACCAACACCTCAGCTTTCTGAGGGGCTGAAAAGTGCCAGACTATGCACATCTGTACTCACATCATTCTACAGGTGCACAGTACTGAGCATGCTGCATCACTGCATGGTACAGAACCACACTGTGGTGACAGGAACGCTCTACACAGGTAGTCAAAACTTCCCAACGTACCAGCGACACCAGCTTACCCACCATTGAGGACATATATACAGAAAGGTGCTTGAAAAGGGCCAGCAATATCATGAAGCATCCCACACACACTGCTCATGAACTGTTTGTCCCACACCCATCAGGGAGAAGGCTATGTACCATTCATGCCAGGACGACCTGACTCAAACAGTTACTTTTACCAAGCAGTAAGGATGATCAACACCTCCACCCATTATCCCAAACCTCCATACCCCCCCACAGTGTCCAGCAACAATGGATATGAAATTGAGTCAGGTTATATAAACAAACAACGATATTTATTAACCTCTGCTCAAAACATTGAAAAGTAAACGGACAACTAACTTAACTGGAAGCTAACAGTTAGCCGACTATATCGAACAAACAGTCAAACTTAATAAACTGTTCTTAACGAGTTCTCATCCAAGCACAGACTTAAAGTGGTAAATTCAAAAGTCCATGTGATTTATACAGACATTAAGGAGAGACTTCCCCGAAACAACAATTTCTTTGAAGTAATGGTGAATCTGTCGAGCTCAGCCAAGAAATGCCTTGTCTGAAGGAATCACGAAGAAATAAAAGAACTGACCTTTCAACTGGAGTGTGGTCACTGCACAAACCTTCCTGACCTTGCAGGGGTTTTACTCAAGTGTGCATGCCACAATTCCCGAATGAATATTAAATAGGTCGATCATTCCCAAGAAGCTGAATGACATTAATTTTACCCAGTCCTTTGCTCGGATAACTCTGGTAATGTCTTCACTCTCCGATACTGGATTGTAAAGAAAAACAAAGGTGTAACAAACAAAAACTGACAGTGACTGGCGAAACTGCCGGCAACAATGTTACACTCAAAATAAAAATGAGGACTGCATCACCGTGGCGGGCTTTTTCTTTTATACCATGCCATCACGTGACATCACATCACTTCATTATCACAAGACCATTACATCATTCCAATAGCATGAGACCATTACATCATGCTCACGGGATATGTGACAATAGACACTCCTGATGCCATGTGTATTTAAGCTGTCTTATATATTTATGATAGTATTCTTTACCTTAGTGTTTTTTTATGTGCTGCATTGACCATAAGACTATAAGACACAGGAGTAGAATTAGACCATTTGGCTCATTGGATCTGCCCCGCCATTCAATCATGGCTGATCCATTTTGTTGGATCTGCTGTAACACTTATTTTGTTCTCCTTACACTTAAACGATGTTGAATCTTGAATCTTCAGTTCTTCTCTGGGTTGGCTTTGCTATAACAATGACAACCCTGCCTTAACCAATCCCTGTCCTGATTAGAACATACAAGGAATGTTGACAGAGAGAATGTGTGGAGGATGTTTTCCTTTTTCCAGAGATAATACAACAGGAAGTCAGCATTTAAAATTAAATTAATTTAGAACATGGAACATAGAACTCTACAGCACAGGAACAGGCCCTTCAGCCCATAATGTTGTGTCAAACCAGTGAAACTAATAATTAAGCACCTAACTAAATGAATCCCTTCTGACTGAGCAACATCCAAATCCCTCCATTCTTTGTGTACTGATACGCTATCTAAGAACCTGTTGTACACTTCCAACCTCTCTTTGCAGTACGTGCCCTCGAATCCAAACAGCATCCTGGTAAAGCTCTTCTCTGTCCTCTCCATTTAAAACAGAGATATGGTAAAATTATTACCCTCAGAGGTTTTTTCAAGGATAATGCAATTAGATTCTTGTTAAGCAAGGCAGTGAAAATTTCTGGAGGAAATGTAAAAAAGGAGTTGAGTTTACAATCAGATTAGCCATGGTCATGCATACAGAGTGTTAAATGGCATAGAAACAGACCATTCAAGCCACTATCTTCATGCTGACCCTCTATACACAAATAAAAGATGATTCAATAGTCGAGAAGACACAGAGAGAAGAGCAGAATATTCCTCCTCCTAATTTGTATTTTTATATTAAGGACTAATGATTCATTATTTTTGTCAATGTACATCCATATAGTGAAATGTGTTGAATGGTTGTTTATATACATAGCTTTATACTTTCCAGCTCAAAAAAGCTGCCTTAAAACACATATCCTAAGTTTCCCCTTCTAATTTTAAACCAGCCTATTTCATTAAATCAAGATCTGATAATTATTGATTCATAAGCTCAAGGAAATAAGTCCTTTCTGTTTATAGTGACTAGCCTTCTTATAAGCTTATAAATCTCACCGTTGTCTGTTCCAACAACATCCTCCGTGTTCTTGAAGTCATAGTGTCATCCTATTGCTCTTGTGCCATTGCATCCATCCTGCAGTGTCCTAGGAGTAGCTGTTTGCCTGATTGAAAATCAAGTTATAGTTTCTTACTATAATTTCAAAATTGCCAAAACACAGGAAGAAGTAGTCTCCATTGTGGATCAAACAGGGTAACCTATGTGTGGAAGCAGAATAAGAGCGTAAAAAAAAATTAAAGAGGAAAGTAAAACTGTACTTGTAGTAGACGAGCAGAATTTTGTCAGATTAGATGGGGTAAATGTGGTATGGAAAACGTATTAAGGATTTAGCACGTTATAATGCTGGTAATTTTCAGGTTTAAATAGTGAGTTGTTCATCTCAACTCACTAGGTTCATTATCAAGAGCTAGATTTTATTGTGAGGTGATGACCCAAGCCTTAATTGTTCTGCCTTGTCAAGTGGTGACCAGTCTTTTAATTGACTAAGAGGGGGACGAAACATGTTCTCGCTCTGTATTGTGTTAAAGGAAGAATTCTTTCTTTCTCCATCAGAATTCGAGGAGGCAGTGATTGACCAGAACTGTTTGCAGCCTTGACAGGTGTGATCAAGCAAACTATTGGACGTATTATTAAGCACACCTCTGCTTTCTTACAAAAACTGGTTGGGATTGGTAGCTTTTGTTTTTTTTTCTGATAGTTAATTAAGCATACATATGCTGATTTAATATTAGGTCCGTGTAAACTAAATGAGATTGCAGCTCTTTTAACCCCTCAGTATTAAAAAGAAATCTGACAGACGCAGTGACAGAGAATTATGCAGCAGATCTCTAGGTCATAGCCTGGCTTTGTTACATCTCTTAAGCAGAAAATATCCAACAACTCCGAGTTGGAAGTGCAGCATCTAGTCTTCGTGCAAAGAAGAGTCCAGAAACGTGTGAAAGCAATTGGAGGAGTCAAAATTGGGGAAAAGTGCCAGGCAATGCTAAGAACGTGGAGGTCTTTGAGCAGCATCCCATGTGCCAGCTGGTAGGCAGTGTGGGGAGTGTATCATAAGTTCCAACACCAAGGTTAGAAGTCCCTCCGAATGCAAAGGCAGTTCCAGGGGCTTTGATCCTGTTGCAAATGCACTCTCCTGCCTACTGGTAATGTTCGGTTATTGGCCAGCTGACAGGAAGGAGCTGATATCAAGATATCCAAAATGCTGGTGGAAAGCAGCAGGCCCAGGCAGCATCTATAGGAAGAGGTACAGTTGACATTTTGGGCTGGGGCTCGGCCCGAAATGTCGTCTGAACCTCTTCCTGTAGATGTTGCCTGGCCTGTTGCATTCCACCAGTATTTTGTGTGTGTTGCTTGAATTTGCAGCATCTGCAGATTTCTTCGTGTTTGTGATATCAAGATATGCTGTGCTGTTGAGATCAACAAGGCACATACCCTGCATTTCCAGGTCTACCCTCCTCCTGGCTACTTCCATTTTCAATACAAAGTCTGCCTCTTCTACAACATTTCTAACAGAACCAGGGTGTATTTCTATGTTTGCAACCATTCCTTTCAAAGTCGATGTCAAGCTCACTGTTAAGTGCACAAATGCGTGTATGCATAGATGCATATCTGATTTTCTTTTGAATTTCAAGTTTCTTTGGATAAGGGGACAGGGTGGAAATGAGACAGGCTTGATTGAAGTATTCCACATACATAATGCTGTGATAGTTGGAAAAAAAAATCAACAGATCATCTGCAACGGAAGAGAGACAGAGGGAATGCTTCAGGATGCAACACACAAACTGCCAGAGGAACTCAGCAAGTCAGACAGCATTTGTGAGGGGTGGGAGGGGGCAGTAAGAATTGTCAGTGTTTCAGGATGGTTATTTTTCTTCAGAAGTGAGAAAAGTAAGGAATTAATCAAGTTTTAAGCCGCAGAAGGTGGAGATCAGGTATTGACTGGAAGCATCAAACCAGAAATCAGATGCAGATAAATTAAGGGTGGAATAGTTGCATAGCAGTTAGAGTAACACGATTAGAGCAGCAGCGACCAGGAATTAATTCCTGCGGTTGGCTGCAAGGCGTTTGTATATTCTCCCCGTTTCCTCAGGGTGCTCTGGTGTTCTCCAACGTTCCAAAGACTGAAGAATTAGTAGGTTAGTTTGTAACTGGGTGAGCTCACTGAGCCGAAAGGGCCTGCTACTATGCTGTATCTCTAAATAAATAAGAGGGCAAACAGAAACCAGTGAAAGTGGAGATGTTAAACACCACCAATAGTGAAAAGGGCTCCTTCATGGAGGCATGGCAGTGAAGGAAAAAGCAAAAAACTACTCTCAACAGAAACCTAGAATAAAATGAGGAAATGAAGGAAAAATGCAGCGAGTCGGGCAGTGCCTGAGCCAAGTCAGATTCAAGCCAACTGTCCCCAGGTCCAGTCCTTTGTGAGTGCACCATGACACCAACAGCCATCAGAACAGTTCTGTTTCCATTCAATAGTTGAGACTTTGATGGAATCAGTCCACGTCCTAGAATCAGCACCCACTGTGTGCCCATATCCCAGGCCCTCCTGAGTCAAACAAAGTGGTCTCAATGATAACAGGACCTTTGGCATCTAGTTGGGAAAGCCTTGCCATCCACATCTCTCTGCCCTGAACACTGTGACAAGTTTCAATACAACTCAAAGCCGGAAGCAGTGACACAAACTCCTAATGAATGATCTCCACTCAAAATGTCATTTTTCATTCCTTTCCATAGATGCTGCCTGACTGGCTGAGTTCCTCCAGTGCTTTTGTGTTACTGTTGGAAGTGGAGCTTCATCTTTGGTCCAAGCTGCCATGAATATCAACTGATAAACATCTCTGACAGCAGAAATAAAATAAAAGCAATTGCAACTGAAATAAATAACTAAGACAAAAACAATTAGCATATTGTTTAACATATTGTTGAAAAAAGAATTATAATTATTCCAAGCTCATTAATAGCATTGAGGCAAAGCAAAATAATTTCCAAAGAAGTCCAGTTTCTGACTCTGTTCCCCACCTTAAGCACAAGCCTAGAACCCCAAATGAAACTGATGTGGTCTCAATTCTGTCAGCTGTTGCAGTACATGAAAGATGATTGCAGGAAAATGTAAGGTATTCACATCCAGTCTGAGTCTAGATACAAGTCTCCATATAGAAGCCAGTGAAAGAGTGTAGATTTGGGTCTCCATTGCCAAGTGGAGTCTAGAGTGGCAGTGCCTGCATGTAACTCAGTAGTTAATTCACTGAGAGTGAATGAACTCCAGGTCTTCCACTTGGAACTACCAGCCACTGCCGGCATGACTGAGCCCATTGTGTTTAGCTACTGTACACCTTGGATTCTGAGTGCTCTCTACTGTCAAGGTTTAGGCTAGGCTGATAAAATATTGACCAATCTGAATGTCACCAGAAACAAATTCGCCTTTTGTGACATTTTTCACATTGATTCCCAAATTAGCATTGAAACAGCGTGTGTATAAGTTTTAACTATTCAGCTATAAACTGGATTATATTCTTGTTCTCTTGTTTGTTATATTTTATCATACTTTGATTAAAACTTATAATGTTTTAGCAATCCATATGCACTTCGGAGTTGTGATTGATGTAGCTTTCTTGCAGTTTCTGACACCATTATAACATTAATTCTGTCAATGATAACAACCTCACCCATTCAATATCAGTCAAAATCATTGAAATCAAAAAATGACTATTGAAAACTTTGGAATAAGCTATAATATATAGTTTTTGATTCCAAATTTGGGTCAAGTGGAAAGCAATGGTTATTTGCCAACTCCCTCCAGAATCTCTCCTGCCACAGGGAACCAGACTTATTATTGGATTTGATTCCAAATAGGTCATGGAATAAACTGTCAATAAAACAACAGTCAGACTCAGGAAAACGGTAAAACCTCTTGAATGATTGGGACTTTCTCACAGAAACCCTACAGCAAAATATAGGCCCTTCGGCCTACTTAGAAATTAATAGGGTTACCCATAGCCCTCTATTTTTCTAAGCTCCATGCATCCATCCAGAATTCTCTTAAAAGACCCCATCGTATCCGCCTCCACCACTATTGCCGGCAGCCCATTCCACACACTCCACTCTCTGCGTAAAAAACTTACTCCTGACATCTCCTCTGTACCTACTCCCCAGAACCTTAAAACTGTGTCCTCTTGTGGCAACCATTTCAGCCCTGCGAAAAAGCCTCTGACTATCCACACGATCAATGCCTCTCATCATCTTATATGATATGATTTTGAAGGCACGTAGTCCTCTTTTATTGTCATTTAGTAATGCATGCATTAAGAAATGATACATTATTTCCTACGGTGTGATAGCACAAAACACAGGACAGGCCAAGACTGAAAAAGCTGACAAAACTACATAATTATAACATATAGTTACAACAGTGCAACAATACCAAAACTCGATGAAGAAGTCCATGAGCACAGTAAAGTTCAAAGTTTCTCAAATGTCCCACATCTCACGCAGACGGGAGAAGGAAGAAAAACTCTCCCTGCCATGCCGACCACAATCCGACTCTTGAGTCATCCGAAAACTTCGAGTTCTGATCAGCGCCATCTCTGTCCGAACGATTCGACCTCCTTCTCGGTTGCCAAAAGCAGGCAAGACTGGGGATTTTGAGGACTACCCTCCGAAAGATTCCCAACCACACAGTAATGACAGCAGCGAACGGGCATTTCAGAAATTTCTCTAGATGTTCCTCTGTGCTTTCACGTCCATTCTCCATCAAATAAGAATTGTCCACGGCCCCTATTTAACAGATACGATACACCTCTCATCTTCAGTCGCTCCCAGGAGAAAAGGCCATGTTCACTCAACCTGTCTTCATAAGGCATGCTCCCCAATCCAGGCAACATCCTTGTAGATCTCCTCTGCACCCTTTCTGTGGTTTCCACATCCTTCCTGTAGTGAGGCGACCAGAGCTGATCACAGTACTCCAAGTGGGGTCTGACCAGGGTCCTATATAGCTGCAACACTACTGTTCGGCTCTTAAACTCAATCCCACGATTGATGAAGGCCAGTACGCCGTATGCCTTCTTAACCGCAGAGGCAACCTGCACAGCTGCTTTGAGCATCCTATGGACTCGGACCCCAAGATCCCTCTGATCCTCCACACTGCCAAGAGTCTTACCATTAATACTATATTCTGCCGTCATATTTGACCTACCAAAATGAACCACTTCACATTTATCTAGGTTGAACTCCATCTGCCACTTCTCAGACCAGTTTTGCATCCTATCAATGTTCCGGTGTAACCTTTGACAGCCCTCCACACTATCCACAACACCTCCAACCTTTGTGTCATCAGCAAACGTACTAACACATCTCTCCACTTCCTCATCCAGGTCATTTATAAAAATCACGAAGAGTAAAGAGTCCCAGAACAGATCCCTGAGGCACAACACTAGTCACCAACCTCCATGCAGAATATGACCCGTCTACAGCCACTCTTTGCCTTCTGTAGGCCAGCCATTCCTGGATCCACAAAACAATGTCCCCTTGGATCCCATAGCTCCTTACTTTCTCAATAAGCCCTGCATGGGGTATCTTATCAAATGCCTTGCTGAAATCCATATACTCTACATCTACAGGTGTCCCAGCTTTATGAAAGTTTGCTTTATGCCACTTCGCTTTTACAAAAGATCTACATTAGTACCTGTTTTTGTTAACCGGAAGAAATCCGAAGAGAATTTTTGTTTTTATGATAAAAGGCGTCTGCTTTAAGCTTGTGCTTACCCCAAGAAAGACCACCATGGCCCTGAAGCCTTGCGCGGGCAGGTGTGTGCGCATGCGTATATGTGCCAATTTTTTTCTACAAATCGGTTTTGGCTAAGTCTTTCCGATTCTGATAAGTGAAACTACACTGTACATACATTATTTCTACTTTATATAGGCTGTGTATTTATCATATCATTTCTGCTTTTACTATATGTTAGTGCTATTTTAGGTTTTATGTGCTATTTGGTATGATTTGGTAGTTTATTTTTTGGGTCTGGGAATGCTCAAAAAATTTTCCCATATAAAATAATGGTAATTGCTTCTTCGCTTTACGCAATTTCGACTTACAAAAGGTTTCATAGGAACGCTCTACCTTCGGATAGTGGGGGAACCTGTACTGCTGTTCCTTCAATGTGTTTAGTCACATCCTCAAAAAATTCAAATCAGGCTCGTAAGGCACAACCTGCCCTTGACAAAGCCATGCTGACTATTCCTAATCATATTATACCTCTCCAAATGTTCATAAATCCTGCCTCTCAGGATCTTCTCCATCAACTTACCAACCAGTGAAGTAAGACTCACTGGTCTACAATCTCCTGGTCCATCTCCACTCTCTTTCCTGAACAAAATCCAGAACCCTCCAATCCTCTGGAAACTCTCCCGTACCCACCGACGATGCAAAGATCATCACTAGAGGCCCAGCAACCTCCTCCGTCGCCTCCCACAGTAGCTTGGGATACATCCCATTCGGTCCCGGCAACTCATTCAACTCGATGCTTTCAGAAAGCTCCAGCACATTCTCTTTCTTAATATCTACATGCTTAAGCTTTTCAGTCTGCTGCAAGTCATCACTACAATCACCAATATCCTTTTCCATAGTGAATACTGAAGTAAAGTATTCATTAAATACCTCTGCTATTTCCTCTGTTTTCATACGCACTTTCCCACTGTCACACCTGATAGGTCCTATTCTTTCACGTCTTATCCTCTAGCTCTTCACATATTTGTAGAATGCCTTGGAGTTTTCCTTAATTCTGCCTGCCAAGGCCTTCTCATGGCCCCTTCTGGCTCTCTTAATTTCCTTCTCAAACTCCTTCGTGTTAGCCTTATAATCTTCTAGATCTCCAACATTACCTAACTCTCTGAACCTTTTGTAAGCTTTTCTTCCCTTCTTGACTAGATTTATTACAGCCTTTGTACACTACGGTTCCTGTACCCTACCATATCTTCCCTGTCTCATTGGAATGTACCTATGCAGAACTCCACACAAATATCCCCTGAACATTTGCCACAATTCTTCTGTACTTTTCCCTGAGAACATCTGCTCCCAATTTAAGCTTCCAATTTCCTGCCTCATAATTCCCCTTACTCCAATTAAATGCTTTTCTAACCTGTCTGTTCCTATCTCTCTCCAATGCTATAGTAAAGGAGATAGAATTATGATCACTATCTCGAAAATGCTCTCCCTTTGAGAGATCTGACATCTGACCAGGTTCATTTCCCAATACCAAATCATGTACAGTCTATCCTCTTGTAGACTTTCAAGTACAATCTCTCCTCTTGTTGTGTTTAATAATATTCTGATAAGTTAGATGAGCTATTTTTTTCTTGCTGAGATCACAACCCTCTTGTTTTTCTTGGAGCCTCCAAGAATTATACATTCGTGCACAAATAACTAGAGCTTTTAAAATAGTATTTTTAAAAAATCCCTGCTCGTTACATTAACCGGTGCTAACCCCAGACAATTTCAGAATCTAAAAATGCTCACCCTTGTTTTCAAATCCCTCATTTCCCACTTCCAAGTTTAAAACTCAATTTTTGCTCATTTCTTGATCATGCCAAATTTAATTGACAGCAATATCTTCAGCTGCCTAGGACTCCCCCTAAACTGCTGTTTCTCCCTTTTTGAGATATTTATTAACCCTTGGCCAAGCTAATGAGATCTGATGATCCCCGCTGCACCAGTATGGACGGGAGAAGCACCAGAGTACAGGAGGTTTGCAAATGCTGCTCCCCTGCTCAAGAAAGGGAGTGGAGACAATCCCGGAAACTGCAGACCAGTGGAGTCACACTGGTGGGGAAGGTGCAGAGAAGATCCTGAGAGGCAGGATCCATGAGCACTTGGAGAGACATAATCCAACCAGGAACAGTCAGCATGGCTCTGTCAAGGGCAGGTGCCCTTTAGTCCTGGATACCGACATCCTAGGAAACATCCTCTCTGCATCCACCTTATTCAGTCCTTTCAACATTCAGTAGGTTTCAATGAGGCCCCACGCATTCTCCTAAATTCCAGTATGTACAGGCCCAAAGCCACCCAACACTCCTCACGTTAACCCTTTCATTCCCGGAATCATCTTTGTGAACCGCCTCTGGACTCCCTCCAACGAAAATGCATCCTTTCTGAGATACGAACATAGAACCTAAAAATCTACAACACATTACAGACCCTTCGGCCCACAATGTTATCCCAACCACGTAACCTACTCTAGAAACTGCCTAGAATTTCTCTACCGCATATAGCCTTCTATTTTTTAAGCTCCATGTACCCATCTATGAGTCTCTTAAAAGACCCTATTGTATCCGCTTCCACCACCGCTGCCAGCAGTGCATTCCATGAACTCACCACTCTCTGTGTGAAAAATCTACCCCTAACATCCCCTCTGAAACTACTTCCAAGCACCTTAAAACTATGCCCCCTCATGCTAGCCATTTCAGCCCTTGGAAAAAGCCTCCGGTTATCCACACAATCACAATCAGTGCCTCTCATCATTTTATACACCTCTATCAGGGCACCTCTCATCCTCTGTCGCTCCAAGGAGAAAAAGCCAAGTTCACTCAACCTATTCTCATAAGGTACACTCTCCAATCCAGGTAAGTCTGTTCTGCTCAGTTGAAATATTAGCAGAATTACTGTAGCACGAATACATTTCATTATAGAAGCAGAAGGCTGAAATGAATTTCAACACACATGACATTTAGTTAGTTATCTTCTACAAACAAATTAGCTGATTGCTGCCATGAACTTTTCTTTTTTATTCTGTATGAAATGGAATGGCTTTCTGTACTATACAGTCAAATCTTCATCTGGAAATCACTCTGTTGTGGACTTTGGTGTCATAGAGTATTGCAGCCCTTCAGCCTATCTAGTCCATGCTGAACTATTAATGTCTAGTCCCAAGGTCCTGAACTCAACCATACCACTCCATACCCTTCCCATCCAAATTCCCACTTGCGTTGGCAGCTCATTTCACACTCTCACCATGCCCTGTGAAGAAGTTCCCCTTCATATTCCCCTTAAATAATTTAACTCTCACCATTAATCCATAACCTCTAGTTCTAGTCACAGTGAAAATGCCTGCTTGCATTTACCCAATCTATCCTCTCATTGTATACAATACTATCTTCAAAAGGTCTCAGAAGATCTACAAGCAAAAATGCTGAAGGTGCTTCCCTTTTTTCTTGACTTCTCCAAACGACTATCATCGTCATTGATCTTAATGGTTTCATCTGGTGTAGACAAAATCATATTGTGCTTAAGCATAATGATCTGCTACTCCCAATTAAGCACCAAACAGACCAATGATATTTTCATGAACCACCAGAGTGGGAAAGAATAGTGATCAAAGAAAACCATGGGCACTTCTAACCCTTAGCTGGAGTCAAAGATCACCAGTTCAAGCTGAGTAAATGACCCATTTAGATTGTATTCTTTAACATGATCTAAGCAAGCTTTGGCCAAGCATATACATTATTGTGCTAGGGAGAGTTGTTCTGCCCACTCCTTGAGGCAAATTGTATCCTGAGCTGGGCGGTCTGATCTCAAACAACCAGAAATACCTTGCTCTGAGTGAGATATGAAGCCAACCACTGGGATGATTTTCTTTTTGACTTCACTTCTGTCAAAGAATCTTGATGGCCCACTCATTCACATGCAGTTTTGATGTGAAGTGCAGTCAATCTTCTCTGCAATTTAGTTCTCTATTTTATGGCTGTGATAAGATTTGGAGATGGTCAGTAGGAGTTGCTTGATAGAACTGTTGAGCATTATAAGTAGAAGGGGAAATTAAATTGGATTTATCCTATTTCATGTAAATAAGCCAGTCCTGGGCATTTTTCCCCACATTGTCAGACAGATGCCAGTGCTGTAACTGCACTGGGACAATTTGGCTGGGAGGCGTAGCCAGTTCTGGAGCACAGGTAATCAGCACTGTAGCTGGGATGTTGCCAGGATTTGAAACTTCTGCTGTGTTCAGTGTTTTCAAACATTTCTAGATAATATGTGGCAAGAAATAAATTGGCTGAACAGTGGTATCCATGATTTTTGAGACTTGGGAGGAAGCCAGGATTTCTGGGGATAGAGTCACAGAGTAATACAGCATGGAAGCATGCTTTTAGGCCCAACTCATCTATGCTGAACACGTTGTCCATCTAAGCCACTGCAATTCGTCTGCATTTGGCCTATATCTCCAAATGTACCTATGTAAGTGACATTTACAAATTTATTGTATTCACCTTTCCAATTTCCTCCGGCAGTTTATTCCAGGTGCCAGTGTTATAACTGTAATGGAACTGTACGCTCTTTGTGAGGAAGTTGACTTGCAGATTCCTTTTTCAACATTCCCTCTCACTTTAAACAGATGCCCTCAAGGTTGCGCATTTATCCTGTTTTTGCCCCTCATATTTATATTGAAGTTCAAAGTAAATTTATTATCATAGTATGTACATATATGTCACCATCTCTGTACAAATAGAAGAGATGAGTGTAGTCGGCTATTTGATTACTAATTTAGTCAGTTCAGCACAACGCTGTAGACTAAAGAGCCAGTTCCTGTGTTGTACCTGAGTGGCTTAGGAGCTGGAGAGGTTACAGAGAAGGTGGGGGGGATGTAGGAGTTGTTGAAATTGTAGGCCAAAGGGCCTGTAATATGCTGTAAATTTCTATGTGCTAAATTCTATGTATTTCAGAGATGGTGCAGTGGTGTAGGACTTGGGGAGATTACAGACATATGGGGGATGTAGGAGCTGGTGAGATTACAGAGATGGGTGGGAGGATACAGGAACTGGAGAGGTTACAGAGTTGGGGAGGTTACAGAGATGGGCAGAGTGTGTAAGTTGGAACTTTATTGCACAATGTTCTATGTTTGACGTACTACCCTAAGATTCATTTTCTTGCAGGCATTTACAGAAGACCATAGAAATACATCAGAATCAATTAAAAACTACATACGAAGACTGATAGCCAAACAATGAACAAAGGAAAAACTGCAGGTACAAAAAATAAATAATAAATACTGTGAACAAGAGCAGGAGTTAGAGTGTCCTTGAAAGTGAGTCTATAGGCTATGGAATCTGTTTATTGTTGAGGTGAGTGAAGTTATCCATGCTGGTTTCAAGAGCCTCAAAGTTGAAAGAGAATAACTGTTCCTGAACCTAGTGCTGTGGGATCTAAGGCTCCTGTACCTTGTTCCCTGTGGCAAGAGCAAGAGAAGAGCATGGCCTGCACCTGATGTAAATATTCATTGTACCTTTCCCTATGTTTAATTGTCCAGCATCATTCACAATTTAAAGCAGTATACATCTGCCCTGAGATTTGATTTCTTGGTTGCAGGTCACCTTTTTGCTGTCTAGAATAGGCAAAGTCTTGTGTTGTGGCAGGTTGAGATCACATTTTGTATGAGCTTCTAGTACTGCTCATGGACTTCTGCAATTTTCATTAAAAAAAATAGAAAAGATTAGCTTTATTTGTCACATATACATCAAACATAGTGAAATTTGTCATTTGCATCAACGACCACCACAGTCTGAAGAATTTCTGAAGGCAGCCTGCAGTGTCACTATGCTTCTGGAGCTAAGATAACATGTCCTCAACTTACTAACCCATACATCTTCAGAATGTGTGGGGAAGCTGGAGCATCCAGAGGAAATCCATGGTGTTACAGGGACAGTGAACAACCTGCTTACAGATAATGGTGTGAATTGAACCTGGGCCATTGGTGCAGTAGTGTATTATGCTAACTACTACACTACTATGCTGCCCAATACCAACATTCACCTCTTGGTCTGACCATTGTGATAGAGTGAGACATGTTGTGAACCTGGAGTCATAGAGCAATGCAACACGATTATAGGCTCTTCTGCCCACCAAGCCTGTAAACTATGGTACCCATCCAACCTTTCCCAATTTCTTGGGTTTAGAAAACATCTTTCCAAGCCCTGCCTCTGCATGAACCTACACAAGTGCTTCTTAAATGTTAAGAATGTACCTGCTTCAAGCATTTCCTCTGTGCAGATCATACCCTTGTAGTGGGCCGAATCTCAAATAATAACAGTGAACAGAAAGGAGGTAGAAAGCTTAATTAATATGACTTCATGACCATAACCAATAAAGATTAGGTTTATTTGTTACATGAACATCAAAACATGACATGAAATGCATGGTTTGTGTCAATTCAAATAGGCAAGAATTGTGTTAGGCAGCTCACAAGTGGTGCCACACTTCCAGCACCAATATAACATGCCTCAATGTTAGCAAAACAAAAGAGCCGGTTATTGACTTCAGAAAGGGAGCAGTATACATACTCCTGTTTACATCAATAGTGCTGGGGTCAAGAGGTTGAAAGCTCAAATTCCAACGAGTGAACATCCCCAACAGCCTGTCCTAGCCCAATATATGGTGAATGAAGTACCTCTACTCCTTCAGGAATCCAAGGATATTTGGCACATCTCCTTTGACTCAAGTTTTTAATCAATGCATCTTATCAGAATCTCATTGTGATGTATACAGCTTGCTCTGCAGTGACTGGAAAAACCAGAGAGTTATAGAAATAGCTCAGCATTGGTCCATTACACTCCAAGTGCCCTGCCATTAATAGTGCAGATCTTTCACTGCTTGGACTTTACAAAGTGCATCCCCTGAGACCTACTGTCAGGGTACTGGAGCAGGATCCAATCACAGACCCAGTACTGAGATATTAATTGAGTAACAAATCCTGAGGTACAAACAAAGTCAGCATCAAAGCTCAGGTAGAGAACAGATCATCCAGCAAAATCCAAAAACCAGAATCAAGAAACAAGTAGAGTCAATATTCAGACAAAGTACATATAGGAATGCTACAAAGGCTCAGGAAAATTCACTGGCACAATCTGGCAACAGATAGGTGAAAACACAGGACTGAAATACACTGGGCAATAAACAGAGAGGCAGATGATAGGTGGAGCACAATGAGACACAGGTGGCAGCAAAACAGGTAATAATGAGAAACAGATGAGAGACGAAGTACTCAGTAATACAGGGGCCGGAGTAGAGCAGGAGCTGGGACTGGAGCATGTGGCAATAGAAAACCACAGACTGACAGCTAGGGGAAAAACACACAAAAAGACAGTTCAACTGGAGGTACTGACAGTATTGCACCACCCCCACCCCCCACCTATGGATGCCTCCTGGCATCACGGCAGGTAGAGCTGAGTGCTGACGATGAAAGTCCCTGATGAGAGTGGGATCCAGGATGTTATGGGCAGGGACCCAGCACATCTCCTCAGTATTGTAGCCCTCCCAATCCACAAGGTACAGGAGGCCACAGCCCCGGCAATGAATGTCCAGCAGTTGGTGCACCATGAAGGCCTCTGACTCATCGAAGAGCCATGGGGGAGGGGGGGTTTGGGGACAGGACACAGGGGATGGCTCGTGAAGGGCTTGATGCGGGACACATGGAAGGTGGGATGAATGTGGCGGAGAGTGAGGGGAGCTTGAGACAGACGGTAGCAGGGCTGGTGACTTTAGCAATGGGAAAGGGGCTGATGAAGTGAGGGGCGAGCTTGCAGGAATCCACCTTGAGGGACAGGTCTCGGCAGAGGCACGGAGAAGGGCAGAGCGAGTACTCCTCCATGTCTGCTGACAACGGCGGATGAATGCCTCGGCAGACGGAACGTCAACCTCCTCCTCCTGGACAGGAAACAGTGGAGGTTGGTAGCCAAGGCAGCTCTTGAAAGGGGACAGAAAGGGGAGAGTTTATGGCGTACTTAGCTCACGGTAGCTGCTGACTCCATGTGGAGATGTTCTGGGAGACCAGACACCGCAATACCGTCTCCAGCTGTTGGTTGGCCCGCTCAGTCTGGCCATTGGATCGTGGGTGGAATCCTGAAGACTCACGGAGGCGCCATGGCTTCAGTGTCCCATTGCACTGCACCCATGAGACAGTGAGCAGGGAGCATGATATCGGGTACCTCAGGGGTCTCAGAGGAAGGAAATTTTTGGGAGAGGGCATCAGGTTTTCTATTCTTGGAAATGGGGTGGAAGGACAGAATAAAATTGAATCTTGAGAAAAACAGGGACCAACGAGCTTGACAGGGGTTGAGATGCTTGGCCGTACAGATGTATTCCAGATTCTTGTGATCAGTCCAGACTAAGAATGGCACCTTTGCTCCCTCCAGCCAATGTCTCCACCCCTCCAGAGGTAGCTTCACAGCCAGCAGCTCCTGGTTTCTGACACTGTAATTCTGCTCCGTGGGAGTGAGGTGGTGAGAGAAGAAGGTGCAGGGGTGTACCTTCTCATCCTTGGCCGAGCGCTGAGATAGAACAGCTCCATCACCAATGTCAGATGCATCCACCTCCACAATGAACTGCCGGTTGGTGTCAGGTTGAATCAGGATGGGGGCAGAAGTGAAACGTTCCTTCAGGTCAGAGAATGCTTTTTCAGCAGCGGGGACCAGGAGAATCCGACAGCAGAAGAAGTAAGAGCTGCAAGTAGTGCTGCCAGTGTACTGTAATTTCTGATGAAACGGTGATAGAAGTTAATAAAGCCCAAGAGGAATTGCAACTCCCGACGAGTCAAGGGTTGGGGCCATTCGACCACCGCCTTGACCTTCTGTTGGTCCATCTGAATGGAACTGCCTGAAATTACATACCCCAGGAAGGAGACTGTATTGTGATGAAACTCACATTTCTCGGCCTTCACAAAGAACTGGTTCTCCAGAGGGCTCTGGAGAACTCTACGGACGTGACCTGTGTGTTCAGCAAGGGACTTAGAAAAAAATCAAAATGTTGTCGAGATACACAAAAACAAATTGGTTCAGCGTGTCCCTGAGAACGTCATTTACCAAGGTTTGGAAGATGGCTGGGGCACTGGTGAAAATGAATGGCATGACCAGATACTCGTAATGGCCTGAGGTGGTGTTGAAGGCCATCTTCCACTCGTCCCCTTCACGGATGCAGTCAGGATGGTAGACGTTATAGAGATCAAGCTTGGTGAAAACTGAGGCTCCTTATAGCAGTTCAAATGCCAAGGTCATGAGCAGAAGAGGGTAATGGTTCTCAACAGTGACTTCATTCAGTCCCCAGTAATCAATGCATGAACGCAAGGAGCCATACTTCTTTTCAGCAAAGAAAAAAACTGGCACCAGCAGGGGAAGAAGACGGCCAGATAATGCCTGCAGGTAGAGACTCTTGAATGTACTTATTCATGGCTTCTGTTTCAGGTACACACAGGGAATATAGGCAGGCCCTTAGGGGAGATGTGCCAGGCAAGATGTCAATGGCACAATCCTATGGATGATGATATGGCAGGGAAGTGGCCCAGGATTTTCTGAACACAGCCTTGAGGTCCACGTATTCAGGAGGGATGGCACTAAGGTCCAGAAGTTCCTCGGGGGGATCTGGGCTTGGAGACAAGGGGATCTGAGCATAGCGGAGGCAGTGGGAATGACAGAATGGGCTCCAGCCTACAATCTTGTGACTGAGCCAGTCAGTGTAGGGGTTGTGTGATTAACCAGGGATGGCCCAGGACAATGGGAGCTTGAGGGGAGTCAATAACATAAAGGGTTAACTGTTCATGATAGTTGCCGGATAAACTGAGACTCACTGGGGCTGTGACGTGGTTGATGTTAGCCAGTCTCTGGCCATTTAAGGTGTTGGCCATTAATGGTGACTGGAGAGCAGATGTAGTTAGTCCCCACTGGGCAGCCAAGCCGGAAATAGACAAAATATCCCTTGCACCAGAATTGACCAAGACGGTGACTGCTCGCTGTTGGATGCCCCACTCCAGAGAAGCAGGTATGGAAGTGAATGGTGTCAAGGAGGACAGGACAGGAGTCACACTCACCAGTACTCCTCAGCCTACTGGTGAGCGCTGGCTTTTACTGGGCAGGTGGAGATGAAGTGGTCAGGTTGGCCACAGTACAGACAGGAACAGGTGCTTATTCTCCTTTCTCTTTCAGCTGGTGTCAGGCAGGTATGGTCAACATGCATAGCCTTGGGCTCTGGAATGGGAATTGTATTTGGAGGCAAACAGCAGGGCAATGTAGACTGATGAGGAGCTTGGAACTCACCTAGTGCCCCCAGAGACCCTCTGGAACCCCTCCCTCTGCGGCACTGCTGAAGGCAAATATCAATATTTTCTGAGAGACCATTCGGGAAGGTGTTGTACTGTTTCTCTGAGTTCCAACCGCTGGAGGTGGCTAGGGTCCGAAACTCTGTGGCGTAATCTGACAGATCTGTGCATGTGCAGCATTTCACAGGCAGCCAGTGTCCCATGTTTGGAGCAATCAAACACTTTTCTCATCTCCTCAGAAAAAAACTGAAAACTACTGCAGAAAGGGGAGCCTGCTTCCCATTTGGCTGTTCCCCATTCTCTCACCTGAACAGACAGTTGGGTGACATAGGCTACCTTGCCTTGATCTGTCAGAAATGTTGTTGGTTGTAATTCAAAAGTGAGGGTGCACTGGGAAAGAAAAGAGCAGCAGGTACCGGGCTCACCAGAGTACTTTTCTGGAGGTGGCAGACTGGGCTCTTGGACTGGTGGGGTGGGGGGGGGGGAAGTGAGCAAGAACACAGAGGGCGGGGCAGAAGATGCAGTAACCGAATATTGAGGAGCACTCTGGGACAGCTGGAGTGACTGAGACGGGGCCACAAGATCGGCTACATTGGCAGAAAGCAACTCCACAGTCCTGAATATTGAGTCCAGCTGGTTCTGGTGTCTCCCCAGCATCACTCCTTGTTGTTCCAGGGCAGCTCTCAGATGGCCAGGGTCTACTGGATCCACTCTGGCCAGATTGTACTGTCAGGGCACTGGAGCAGGGATCCAATCGCAGACCCACTACTGTTCACACAGTGATATTAATTGAGTAACAAATCCCAAGGTGCAAACAAAGTCAGCACCAAAGTTCAGGCAGAGATCAAAACATCCAGAGAAATCCAAAATCAGGAAACAGGCAAAGTCGATAGTCAGACAGAGAACAGATACAAATGCCGGAAAGGCTCAGGAAGATTCATTGCCACAATATGGCAAGAAACAGGTGAAACCACAGGACTGAAATACACTGAGCAATAAACAGAGAGTCAGATGATAGGTGGAGCACAATGAGACACACGTGGCAGCAGTACAGGTAATAATGAGAAACAGATGAGACACAGAATACTCAGTAATACAGGGGCTGGAGTAGAGCAGGAGAAGGGAACAGAAGCACATGGAAATACAAAACCACAGAATGACAGCTAGGGAGAAACATACAAAAAGACAGAGTTCAGCTGGAGGTACTGACACCTACCTGTATTGAAATCCAGTTGCCATTCATCAGCCCACTTCCCTAACTGATCAAGATTCCCTTGTAATCTACAATAACATTCTTCACTACCAACAAGACCACCTAATTTTGTGTCATCCGCAAACTTAGGATCAAGATTTATGCATTTGCATCCAATTCATTTATATAAATAATGAACAACAAGTGTCCCAGCACCGAGCCCTGCAGCACAACACCAGTTAGTGACCTCCATTCTGAGTAACAGCCCACAACCCTCTGCTTCCTACTTCTGAGCTAATTTTGTTTTACATTTTGCTTCGGTGTAATTTTTTTTTGCTGGTTATGGTCCTTGATACTTCCTGGATGTAGAGCTATATATGTCCCATACATCTGGCATAAGTAGGATGGTGAGGACAAAGTGGCAGGTTTAACACCTGTATGGATTGATACACAGCTGCTACAGGTCTGTCCTGCAGCTCTGTCCTCCAGCTTGATCAGTGCTAAGTGCCAGTCAATGGGTCTGTTCTCCCATGTTAGACACAAAGCCCAGATCTTTGTGAGGAGGACTTTGCATGATTGTCTAAGTTGAGGGGGAGGGGGGGTGACATGGCCATGTCCAAATTCGATGTCTAACTTGATGTTGGGTAGGTTGTTTAACATAATACTGATGATATATTGAACAGCTTGCCAGGTTATTTTAGAGATTATGTTCTGCAACTAGAGCCACAAGGAATCTGGAACAAAACTCCCTATGCAGTGTTAGTGAACCATAAAGGATTTTTACAGCCATCCAGTAATTCCATGACTTCTACCGTTAACATTCCATATATAGCTGAAATTAATTTTGATTATCAGCATAGAACAGGTGAGCCGAAGGACCTATTTTGGTTCTGTATGACTCTATGATTAGTAGTGGAGGGATTGAATGCAGCTTATCCAGATTCACCCACATCCTGAAATTAACTCTCACGTTGAACTGATTACCCTGTGTTCGATAGTGTTATGATTGGCAGGCAGACATTGTGTCCCAGTCATACTCCAGAAGAATGTTTTGTGTATGGAGGGGTGGTTGTTGAAGCTTGGAACCTGGTGGAGTGGGTTTACCAAAGCAGGTTTTAAACTGTAGTGGCTTTCCAGCTCACATCAAGGCTGATTGGTGCTGGCAAATGCTTCAGAACATGGTTACAGAGCGGAAGGGATGGGTGGTGGTTGGGTAGGATTCAATCACAGGAAATGAAAATGGGGGCCAGACAGATAACCAGTTATGGAAGGGTTTCATTGAAATTGTCATTTTTAACTCACCATAACGAGTGATATATTGTGAAAAAGAACACAGGAATGGAATATCTTGCCTTTCAGTTAGACCGTGCCAGTATATCTGATCTCCATCTATCAACCTCAGTTCTCCAATCAGAAATACATTGATTATCAAAAGTTCTTCAATCCCAGATTTGATTACTTCTATTGAATTAGCCTCAAGAGTGATTTGATGGAGGGACTCCCATATTTTGAACACTCAACAGAAAGAAATGCTCTCTCTAATCAGGACTGAACATGACCAGCGATTTTAAGATACCTTCTTGATCTGGATGCCCCAGCACAGGAAGTAGGTTCTCTCTGACCAATTGATGCATTTATAGCACTTCCTTATAGGGAGAAAACCCGGTCAGGCTCTTCTCAGGATATAATATTTCAACCCAATTTTCATCCTTCGAGTGAAGGAGGCTCCATCTCCCAGGATGGATAACTGAATGATAGAAGTAATTTTTTTCTTCTTCTTTCCCAGTTGAGATTAAATTGCAGATTCAAGTTAGATATAATTTATATTTGTAATGCATTGAAATGTTATTATCAGTGCACAGGATTTCAGGCTAAGTCGAAGTGAAATGTACACTGTGTAGATCTAAAAAGTAAAGTAATTCACAAATCAAAATTCATATTTTACATTATTGCATAAAGTGGCAGTTGTGTGGTTGAAGTATTCAGTTTGCAAAGAAGTGATTTGCTTGAGTGAGTATTTCAGTGAAGCAATGTATATATATATATATATATATATTTAGAGGCCAATTTGTAATTTAGCTCATTTAGTAGTATTCTGCAATCTAATCTAAATTACAAATACAAAGCGAAGTAAAGATTAAATTAGTTTCAAAAACTTGTTAGAGAATGAAACATGAATGTCATGTGCAGAGACTCACAATTTTCAAAGGGCAAATGGATACAAATTGCTGAAGAACTATGTCCTTGTTCAATGTGTATGGAAATTTATGGCCTAGAAATTCTATAGCATTTAATAATATTGATGTGGATTGCAAAATAAAGTCCAAAAAATATATTTTCATTGGAGAAAATTTTGGGCTTAATAATCAGACCATAGAATTTGTGATTTTTAAAATCATCTGTATATACAAAGTATCAAAGTGCATGGACTTGGGCAGCACAATACCGATACCATTTTGGTGATTTTTCTATCAGCACATGCCTATTCCTTCAATCCTTACCTGAACTAGCCTTCACTGCACAAGTCAGACATGTTATGTTAGTTAAAGAGGATCTGCCTGTGTAAGTACCAAGCTATTGCATTATGCACTGGGAAGCTGCCTCAGCTAGATCTATTTTTGCATACTCAACTTTTTGATGGCAAGTCCCCAGCTTTCCCAACCCCTCAATATGTATTTCTGACATAACTTTCCTTCTGTCTATCTGGAGCCTTTAATAATAACCTTTCATTATTTATTCATGAGTAAATCAATTGATTTTAAAGTACTTATTTAATAACCTTAGTCTGATTGCAAGCCTTCTCAATCATCAGAACAACTTTCATGCCACGAGCTCACATGACTGAAGCGCTAACACTTTAACATCTTCACCTACCACACTCCCTTCTGAATCCTTCACACACTTACTCAGTATGGATCTAACACACCTTTCCAGGCACCAAGTAATTCAATATGGACATAATTAGTTTTTTTCAGACACTAAATAACTCATAAGATTACAGTCTTAAGTTTTATGTAAGAACTATAGTTTGGGCCATTGAACTGTACATAAATTGAAGTTGTCAACCATTCTCTACTCTCTTGCTTATCTAGATATCAAAACACCAGGGCCCATGATACGGTCACAAATGAACTGTGGAGATCCAAATTTTTCGGATCACCTTTTGTATCTGTATGAGAAAGCATGGCATGTCTTAATTCAGCATTCAATCGTCTTGTAATTTAGATACAAAAGGTCTTGCAGACGCTGGAAATCTTGAGCAACATATGCAAAATGTTGGAGGAACTCAACAAGTCAGGCAGCATCTATGGAGGGAAAATGAACGTTGACATTTTGGGCTGCGACCCTTCATCAGTTATCTGTTGTCTTATAACTTGACCCTAGAATTCTGCCAAGAATTTCATATGTAATTTGATTGAGATTCATGAGCAATCACTCTTAACTATGTTTTATTTGATGTTAATCACAGCCTATTGGTTACATTGACAGACCAGAATCCAGAGAGCAGCACTCTGCACAGTTTTGGTCTCCTCACTTAAAGGGAAGATACTTGCAATTCATAACAGGCTCACTTGGCTGATTCTTGCAAAAATGTCATTCTTTTATGAGAGATAATTAATCAGATTGAGCTTATATTTATTGGAATTTTAAAAATGAGAACTAACCTTATCAAAATACAATCTGTGGGATATGGTAAGTGAATGCTGTGGGAGGCTTCAACTCATGGTGATACCTTAGAGTTAAAGGGCATAGTTTCAGAATAAGAGGGTGATTTTTAAAGATGGGCAGGAATTTCTTTTACTAGAGGGTTGTAAGTTATAGAAGCTGAGTTATTGGATATTTTAACCATGATATGTGCATTTTTATATTATATAGGAGTCAAGTACAATGAGCATCTGGCAGGAAAGTGTTGAGCCCAAGATCAGATCAGTCATGATCCTATTACTGGTTGCACAGACTTGAAATGTTCCTGCTTTGATCTATAACACTCTAAAGCTTAATGCAGAATATTTTCACTGCTACAAGAAAATAGATTCTCTTGTCCATATTCTCCTGATGTTCAAGAATAACAAGTAGCTTGCGTTGGAGCACAGATAACCACAGAGAGTTTTCATGACTAGCAGAGTGCAATTTTCAGTCCTCAATAAAATCCCAGTGTCACTGACTCTTGACTCAATATATGAGCAGTTTCACAGATATAAATTTAGTTTAAAGACCCATGTAGTCCATTATAATAGTAATTTGAGAGTTTTAGGAACCATTTATTAAATACGAGCATACAGACATAATGAGACTGAGCTATTTTAATCATTTTGCAATATGACCTGAATTTAGACCTGATTTTCTTCAAGACATTTTTTCTAGTCCATAGACTATCTTTTTTGTTGTTATGTTCAAACTACAGCAGGATCCCTGTTTGTCTTTATAATGTGGTGTGTAATGAGTTATTATAACCAATCATTTTTAACCTTGATCCTACAATAGAAGGAAAACCTAACAAGCATGAAAATGTCAAGGACATTCATGAATCTTCAAAAATATTTACAGATTCATATATATTTATATTAATGATCTGGATGATGGGGTGGTAAATTGGATTAGTAAGTATGCAGATGATATTAAGATAGGTGGAGTTGTGGATAATGAAGCAGGTTTTCAAAGCTTGCAGAGAGATTTAGACCACTTAAAAGAGTGGGCTGAAAGATGGCAGATGGAGTTTAATGCTGATAAATGTGAGGTGCTGCATTTTGGTAGGACTAATCAAATTAAGACATACATGGTAAATGGTAGGGCATGGAAGAAGGCAGTAGAACAGAGGGATTTAGGAATAATGGTGCCTAGTTCCCTGAAGGTGGAATCTCATGTGGATAGGGTGGTGAAGAAAGCTTTTGGTATGCTGGCCTTTATAAATCAGAGCATTGAGTATAGGAGTTGGAATGTAATGTTGAAATTCTATAAGGCATTGGTAAGGCCAAATTTGGAGTATTCTGTGCAGTTCTGGTCACCGAATTATAGGAAAGATGTCAATAAAATTCAGAGAGTACAGAGGAGATTTACTAGAATGTTACCTGGGTTTCATCTCCTAAGTTACAGAGAAAAGTTGAACAAGTTGGGTCTTTATTCTTTGGAGCGTAGAAGGTTGAGGGGGGACTTGATAGAGGTATTTAAAATTATGAGGGGTATAGATAGAGTTGACGTGGATAAGCTTTTTCCATTGAGAGTGGGGGAGATTCGAACAAGAGGACATGAGTTGAGAGTTAAAGGGCAAAAGTTTAGGGGTAACATGAGGGGGAACTTCTTTACTCAGAGAGTGGTAGCTGTGTGGAACGAGCTTCCAGCAGAAGTGGTTGAGGTAGGTTTGATGTTGTCATTTAAAGTTAAATCGGATAGATATATGGACAGGAAAGGAATGGAGGGTTATGGGCTGAGTGCAGATCGGTGGGACTAAGTGAGAGTAAGCGTTCGGCACGGACTAGAAGGGCCGAGATGGCCTGTTTCCATGCTGTAATTGTTATATGGTTATAGTTTATCATAGGCATATCAAAACATACAGTGAAATGCGCCATTTGGTTAACAACCAACACACCTTAGAATATGCTGGGGGTAGCCTGCAAGTACATCATATTTTGTAGGCATTATTTCCCAAACATGAAAATGGTGGATTGAATATCTAATCATACAATATCTGTAGCACATTTCAATATTTGCATATCATATTTTCAACCTAAGCTGTTGATAATGGATGTGATTCTTTCCTTTTCCAATTTGGTTTGTACAAGAGGTTCATCTGGCCTTGAACCTAATATTGGTTCAAACAGGAAACCGGATGAGTTACTCAAGGAAAACAGTATTTGGTCCCTGAGTCTGTGTGCAAGAGAATTTTCAAATTCTTTTCATTCACTGTATTTGTTCACTTGGACATCACACTATAGTAATCAGCCTTTCTGATTTGTTTTCCAGATGAATTATCTACAGGTATTTAAAATAACTGTCTCAGTAAATGCTGAGCTGATTTCACAGTTTGCGAATATACTGCTTGGTACCTATAGCTCAACTTAACAATAATTCAATCTTTTGGTGCAATGTTATATTCCTGCCTTATCTCAAATTAAGGAAGATAAACTCAGATGATTGGAGGAAAGAATATGGGGGATGTCAGAGGTAGGTTTTGCTGTGGTGGTGGTAGAAGAAGATACATTGGAGACATTTCAGAGACCCTTAGATAGCTACATGGTTGAAAGAAAAATGAGGGCTATGTAGGAGGGAAGGGTGATTGGTCTTAGAATTGGTTAAAATGTCGGCACACATTTGAGGCTGAAAAGTCCGCCCTGTGCCATACAGTTCTGTGTTCTATGCTTAATAGATCATGAGCTCAATTTCTACACCAGAGTCTTAAGGGTGGAATCTACAGATTACTGAATCTCACAGAGCATGGTATCTCTCATACAATATATTAAACTGAGGACTACCAGTCCTCATGTGGATGCAAAAGATCCCACAATATCTCAAATTTGAGGAAGAGCTGATGAAATTTCTGTGATGTTCTGAGCTACTGTAATGTTTCAATCAACATCACTGTAGTAATTAGCTGGCAAGTGGCCTTACCTTTGTTTGCAGTAGATTATCACAAAAGTTTTGGTCCTGCTCTTTGATGGCATATCATCAATATGTACAGGTTGTAATGTGCATTGAGATGTTCTGAAGTTCATTCTTTTTTTTTGTCTTAATTACAATATCACTGATGTTTCATTTACTTTGGAGATTTTTCATCTTTGTGTAAATCCTTCTGTTTGTTTGACTTGGTTGCAATGGACAACCATGTTGACCTGATCTTGGAGCTGGAGTGAATTACAGGCATTCGTGCTCCATGATTGACTGCTACATCTGTCACTGAAATGGGTCAGATTGCAGATTGGTCAAGTTGACCGAAATTGGTTTTAATATTTGAGACATTTATGAGGTATTGCATTATGGTGCAAAGTCATTGAGAGATTCAATACTGATTTCCCCTACAGTGGGAAATAATCAGTTAGCCATAATCATTGAATTTACTGACAGCTCATAACATTGACTATCTTTAGAGATGCTGACAGATTATTTAAAAGGTACAGTGTCATCAGCATCATTATTGCCCTATTCAGGGGAAATTGGCAACTTGTTAGGAGGTGGAAGGTTTTCTAGTCCAAAGGTTACTAGATAGATGGAACTGTATCAGGTTTACACACTACCAAATTCATGGAATCATTATCTTGCACAGCACATATAGGATCTTTTGGCCTGACATGGATATCACCCCTGAGGTTGTGAAATCCTTCATCTGTAGAATATAACTTGATTAACAATGAAGTCTGAAAAGGCATAGAACATGCTGTCTCAACAGCAAAGTATTAAAAAATATAGATGCTTCAGGTGCAACTAAATTTCTTTATTAATACTGCATACAGACATTTTGATATTTCTATGTAACTGCTAATGATAACCACCAGTATTTTTACAAAATGAATGAATTAATTTGAAAGAGTGCTATTCCTAACCTAATGCTCCATACCTTGCAAAATACCTTGCATTACAAGTAAGGAGAAAACATGATGGAACCATAGTGAAGGGGCTGAGAAATCTCAACTATCAAGAACAACTGTGCATTTCTGTCATTAATAGACACACAAATCCTGCGTGTAATAATTATTGATTAATCTCTGAAGAAAATTAAACAATGATATGACTCTTGTGATGCTTAAATATGAATACATATTAGCAGAGACATTCAGCAGATTTAAAATGACATCAATCACCTGAAGCTTAATAACCACACCATCATTTTGGGATGACATTGCTCTAGTGTGTTTCTGTATTTTCCCATCTTATTTAAAGGATTTTCAGCATAAAAACTGTGAGAACTGTGTACAAGTGGTGTAGGCAGTAGATATGTTTACTTACTGAGATTCCTTGGCTTTTCAACTTTGATGTGGTGGCCAGTGAGTAGAAGCATGGGAGAATGCCCCCACTCTAGATTTCTAGATCTGCTTTATGCTCTCTTAAAATGAGCTAAGGAAAAGTATATTATCCATTGGGAGGCTGCTTAATTGCATGGATTGATTAGTGGGTGATTATTTTAATACCATTTATCAGTTTGTTGGTTCTATTGGCAACTTTTTTTTTACAATGAGTGGATATTGCCTGAGGAAAATGGATCGGTTACTTAAGACAGAAATGAAAAGAAATTTCTTTGTTGAGTGGGTTATGAATCTTAGACACCCAAAAGGTCTGTGTTTTTTTTCAGTCATTGAATGTATTTTAAAACTGAACTTGATGGATTGTTGGGCCTAAGGGAATAAAGGACTTGGAGATGAAGGAGGAAATTGGACTTGAGATAAAAGATTATTCCTGGTGAATGAAGCTGGTTTGAAAGGCTGCATGCTCTACTCTTTATACTTGGTTGTACTAATCTTTGTTTCCTCAGCCAGTCTCACAAAAATATCCTTTAATTACTTCTATAAGCAGCATAGTAGATATTGTTCAGCATAACCATCCACAAGGCTGTGTGCTCTACTCGCCTTACGCTTATGATTGTGTGGATGAGCACAGCTCCAATGCCATATTTAAGATTGTTGACAACACCACTGTCATTGGCCAAATCAAAGGTGGTGTCAAATCAGCATATAGCAGGGAGATTAAAACTCTGGCTGAGTGGTGTCACAACTACAACCTCTCACTCAATGTCAGCAAGACCAGGGAGCTGATTATTGACTTCAGGAGCAGGAAACTGGAGGTCCATCAGCTAGCCCTCATCAAAGGATTAGAGATGGAGGGGGTCAGCACTTTAAATTCCTTGGTGTATTATTTTGGAGGACCTGTCCTGGGCCTGGCATGTAAATACAATTATGAAGCAAGCACAGCTATGGCTCTTCTTCCTTTGGAGTTTGCAAAGATTCACCGTGACACCTAAAACTTTGACAAATTTCTATAGATGTGTGGTGGAGGGTATATTGACTGGTTCATCACAGACTGTTATGGAAACATAAATGCCCTTGAAGGGAAAATTCTACAAAGAGTAGTGGATAAGGCCCAGTCCATCATATGTAAAACCTTTCCCAACATTGAACACATCTACATGGAGAATTGTCGGAGGAAAACATCCTCCATCATCAAGGACCCCCACCACCCAGATCATGCTCTCTTCTTGCTGCTGTCATCAGGAAGAACGTACAGGAGCCTCAGGACTCACACCACCAGGTTCTGGAACAATTATTACCCCTCAACCAACTGGCTCTTGAAACAGATAACTTCACTTGCCCCATCACTGAATTGTTTCCACAACCTATGGACTCATTTTCAAAGGATTTTCATCTCATATTCTCATATTTGTTGCTTATTTATTTTTTTTTATTTTGTACTTGCACAATGATTACTGCCTTGTTGGGTGTGGCCTTTCATTGACTCTATTATGGTTATTGGATTTATTGAGTATGCCTGCAAGAAAACAAATCTCCATGTTGTATATGGTGACATATATATACCTTGATAATAAATATATATAAATATAATATATAAATATATACCTTTGAAAAGTTGAAAGAATTACTTTATTAATACTTGTATTTTATATATTTATGTTACATCTATTTGATTTATGCAGTAGCTGAATGCACAATTGCATTTATTTACCATCCAGATCGTAATGCTGTGTTCCACGTACAGAAAAGTAAGGCTTATATTTCAGCATCCTGACTTAACTGTAAGTCCACTGGCCACAGCTGATCACTCTATTGTTGTCCAGCTATCTTAATACTCTACAAATGCATTCTCTTCAATTTTGACCCTCCTTTTAAAGTACTCAATAAATTATATTGCACTGGTTATGTGTTTGAAGATAAGCATAAATTAAAATCAAAACATTATTTGATTTGGGTCACTAATGGATTCTGAAGGTTTTCCTCATAAAGTTTAAGAATTAAAGTCTCATTCTGGTCCACTTATTTAATGTTTTTCATAACCGTACGTGAATTAGTAAGAACCTGATCTGATTATATAATTGTTCAATGTGAATTTCAACATGATATGGTCCAAATGAAGGTCTTGAGATGGCAGTATCCAAATTTGCAGACTATAATAAAGTAGGAAGCACAGCAAATAATTCTGAACATCAAGGATAACTAGTTTTTATTTCATCGGATGATAACAGGCAGGGACAAGGACAGATATAATTCTGTGTCAGCAAGTATGACGTTGATATTGATGAGGGTGATGCTTCCTCAGGAGAGTACTGCCAGAACTATGATTCTGGCACTGTAATTGGCCTAAGTGCACCAGACAGGAGGAAGAGGAGTGAGAAGACAATACTAATAGGGGATTAGTATGGGGGACATCCGTAGCAATAGATATGCTTCCCTAGTACCATTGAAGTGAACAGAGGTGTTAATAAACACAAACATCAGAAAGGATTTGAGCTCAATAGATCATAGCTCAATAGATCAGAATTAGAATCAGTTTGAATGGACCTAACAAACAACAGGGGCAAGAAACACAGGTGAAGGTTGTTTTAAGGTCTCCAAATTGCAGAAGTAATGAATGGACAATTCAGGTATTATGATGGACTTTATAGAACTGGTAAATCAAATTTGCACTAGTAGATCAGAGGACGAAGTCCTGGAATGAGCCTGGAAGCTAAACTATCTCAAGGACCTGATAATCCATCATTTTCAAAAAAAGAAGCAAAAGATAGTGTTGCTCTATTTGTGTGTAACGTTTTACAAAATGGAATTGATATTTACTGTGGATTAAGAGCTGGTTCACAAATACAAAAGAAAGAGGAGGATCTTTCTTAGTATGACATGCTGTGACTAGTCTGACACTAAAGATCAGTTCTTGGACCAGTTACTTGCAATCTGCATCAATAATTTGGATGAAGGGACCGAATGTAACATTTCCAAGTTTACTAATAATATTTAACTGAGTGGGCACAAATGTTGTGCTGAAAGGACTGTGTATAGTTCTGGTCAGCACAGGTTGGATTGGTTAGTTTTGTATTTATTAGAATTTAGATGCTTGAGAGAGATCTTGACTGAAACATATAAGATCCTGGGGAGTCTTGGCAAAGGGGCTGAGCAGAGAATTTGTATGTTTTTGTGAATCTAGAACTAGGAACCTCTGTTAAGAAATCAGGGATCTTCCATTTAAGTCAAGGAAGAGGTGATTTTTTTCAGAGGCCCTTGAGCCATTGGAGTTCTCTGAATTATATGGTTCTATGACAGCATGAGTCCTACATTCCAGGTCAGACTGCGAGAATTAAATGATAAAAGACTGGAAATAATGTGTAACATAAACCCTGCATAAACCTTGTGTGTCAAATATCCTGTCAGTGTGGTACAAGTCTATGGAATATGATAGAACACTGTTTTGAAGGTCTATTTTCAGCTTAATACATTTAATTTAATTCATATGAATTAGCAACTTTAATTAAACTGAATTGAGTCCAGTTACTCTTGATGCCTATCAATTCCCTAAATAACAGCTGGTCCATTGTGCGGATTCTTAAGATAAAATTAAATCAATTTAATTGAGTAGGAGTATTGTCATTAGTTTGTGAAAAAACAAATAAGACACTGGAGACATTAATGGAAAAGAGTAAATGATTTCAACCGTGACAGTTAGAAAAAGTCTGTCAATAGAAGTCAGTTCATAAATGTGGGATCTTAACTAGTCATTTACACTCACTGGACTCTTTATTAGGTACCTCCCGTTGCTTATAAAGTTGTCACTGAGTGTGTATTCATGGTTTTCTGCTACAGTAGCCCATCCACTTCAAGGTCTGATGTGTTGTGTATTCAGAGATGATTATTTGAGTTACTGTCAACTTCCTGTAAGCTTGAACCAGTCTGGCTATTCTCTTCTGACCTCTTTCATTAACAAGACATTTTGCCTGCAGAACTAGTGCTCACTGGATGTTTTCTCTTTGTTTCTCACACCATTCTCTGTAAGTTCTAGACTGTTGTGTGTGAAAATCCCAGGAGATTTGCAGTTTCTGAGATACTCAAAACATCCCATCTGGCACCAACAATCATTCCAGGTCAAAGCCATTTAGATCACACTTCTTCCCAATTTTGACGTTTCGTTCTGAACAAAAACTGAACCTCTTGACCATGTCTGCATGCTTTTATGCAGTAAGTTACTACTGCTGGATTGGCTGATTTGATATCTGCAATAACAGGTAGGTTTATATTATACCGAACAAAGTGGCCACTGAATGTATACTGAAAAAATGTTAATACACGGGGAAAGAGATCAGGAGTTTCCTAAGTGTGTTTAGAAAAACCTTTATGATTAGTACATTTCTGCCTTAATGAGGAAGACCATTTTGCTGAATTTCATCCAGAAAAATGTGCCAGGCTGACTGGAACAGTTATCATAGTCATAGTGTCAAGATACCATGGAAATAAGCCTGTCAGGCCACCGTTCTATGCTGTCTTCCAAGTTACTGACTAAGCTGGTACCTCTTGCTCTCACCCCAACGTTTGGTCCATATTGCTCTTACACATTCGAATCCATGTACTTGTCTGTGTGCCGTTTAGATATTGTTAATTTACTTGCCTCAACCACTTCCTCTAGTGGCTCATTAAATATGTGAATCACCCACTGGGTAAAAAAATTGCCCTTTTGGTCCACTATCAGTGTCAGAATATCTGAGAAAAGATTACCATATTATTAGAAGGTCTGGAGCAACAATGGAATAGAAACCAATGATCAATAGGAGAAGGATCATGTTCAATGATCTTCAAATGGCAACTTGAAAAAAAGAAAAAAGTAGTTGGAATTCATTTCATCAGTGTCTGGATGTGTGTCCGTGTACATATGCATGCATGTGTATGTGTGTGTTTCATGTTACATTGAGAGAAGACGTGAAAGTGCTATGAAGTAAAATAGTTAATATTTTCATGTTAAAATTAAACATATTCTTTCAATTAATGTTTCACTTCAAAAAGGGTTGAGAAAGCCTTTTTATATTCTTTCAAGGGACGTGGGCTTGTCAGGCAATTGTCCAGCCTGAATTGAAGGTGATGGTGAGCTGCTGCAGTCCTTGAGGAGTGAGTATATGCACAACACTGTTGGGGAGGGAGTTCCAGGACTTTGACCCTGAGACTGTAAAGAACTGGCAAAATATTGTCAATGCAGAATGGTGTGCGACTTAGAGGGGAACTTCCACATGGTGATGTACCCAGGCTTCTACTGACTTTGTCCTTATTGCTGATAGAAGCTGTAGATTTGGAAAGTGCTATCTAAGGAGTCTTAGTAAGTAGCTAGAGTACTCCTGTAGATTTCCATCTATGTATTCCAGGTCTTGTGATATTTGGATGGGGACAACTTCATTATTTGAAGAGCCATAAATGGCGTTGAGCATTATGCAATCATCAGTGAACATCATTTAAGACTGAAGGAAGACAGTTTCAGGGTACTACTCTGAAGAACTCCTGCTGAGACAACCTGTGGCTGATATCATTGATCTCCAACCAGGACAACCATATTCCTTTGCACTCAGTATGATTTCAACTAGCAGAGGACTTGCCCCTTCTGATTCCTCTCACTCCAGTTTAGATAGGACCTTGATTCAAGGGCAAGATTCAATGTTCAAAGTTAATTATTATCAAAGTATGTGTGCATTATGTATCTTTGAGATTCGTCTCCTTACAGGCAGACGTAAATCAAAGAAATTCAATGGAACCCATTAAAAAAATGACCATCAAACACCCTACATGCAAAAAAAAAGGAACAAATCATGTAAACAATAAAAAGTGTAGGAGCCATGTATCTATTGTATTTTGCATTCAACGGTTATTACTTTTATTATTGTAAGTTAGTCATGTGGGTTAGGGGCAGTAGAAGCAAGGAGTTGAGTTATGTCTTAATGCTTTACCTTTGGGTCAGTCTAGTTTGGGTAGAGCTAGAGAATGGCCCAGGGGCGATATCTATTTTTTGATCACATATTCGCTTATGACTGTTTAAATCATTTAAATATGCTTGAATGCATTTAAGAACACTTGGCTTAAGTATATTTAATATGCTAAGATTGTTTATTTTGTTATATTGTAAGTTTTTGTTTCATTAGTTTTAAATTGTTTCAAAATTGTTTTGTTAGTTTCTTCGTAAAAGATTGAATGTATTCTTCAAATTTGGAAATTTGTTATTGGATGGATAGCGTGTCATACTGTATCAACCCCACCCCACCGCCCAGTCTCTAAGCAATTTTGGTTTGTTTTCAAATAACTGCTAAATTTTGTCAAAATAAAGAATCAATAATTATACCAAACAAACATCAGTCTACAGCAATAGATTGCATCGGATCTGTTGGTGAAATTGGAATTGCAACGCTAAGAAACCAGGAACAGCTTGCAAAAAGTAATGACCTTTTGTTGACTCATGCTGTGCGTTGGTGGTTTGAACACAGTTTGGAATGATCAGCACTGGCCATGCTCTATGTGTGGTGTTTGCCTAAGGGTTTGTCGCTTTTTTCAATTGAAGTACTGAAATATTCTGGTTACCGACATTTTGAATTAAGTACTGTTTGTTTGGTCTAGCGTGTGCAGCTGGAAAAATAACATGAGTGGAACTGAAAAAATAACATGAGTGGAACTGAAGTCAGTGACCTTGAAGTTGGGACTAAAAGAGAAATTAAACTTACTGAGAAAGTTTTAACGAATGAAATCGAAAGTTCTCAAAAGGAATATAAGAAAATTGTGAGCAAAATTAAAGATTTAATCCTATCAATTAAAAGCATTATGCGAGAATCAAAAAATGTCTCTCAAGTGCAGTCTCATATTAAAGACTTGAATAGTCTCTGTAAAGTTGTTGCTAAGCAACATTATATGTTGGTATCTTTAATTCCTATCCCAGGGCGAGATAAGCAAACGAAAATTTTGCAAATATTGAGACTCTCATTAATGCAATCACAGCAGATGCTGAACAATGGATGACACACTGACCTTTTCAATCCAGCCTGAAACTTAAATCGGCCAAACCTCGGCTTGCTTCTCACTTTCAGATCCTGGTCCTGCCACTTTGATTAACTCTCTGGCCTGAGCTCCACTGCGTTGACACAACCTTTCCAATGTAGCCTAGCACTAAAATGGGTCAAATGTTGGCTTGTTCCACTCTCTTGGGCCAAGGCCCTGCCACCTCAACTCTGCCTCACCTCAGATCTGCTGCTTTGAATTGGCTCCAAGTCTGCTCCAGCAATGGCTCATTCTTTTCTCTTGGGTCTGGCTCCTGCTGCCTTGATTTGGTCCATATACGCCATGCCACAACCGTCTTGCACCTTCGAGACTTCAGTTCACACCACAAAAATGATTGGTCATACAACTAAAAGCTTAACTCTGAAAGGGAAGTTATAGGCTATTGATAGTAGTGATCATGTTCCAGAAAAAGTGTGTTTAATAAAATACATAGTAGTTTTGTTTGCTGCCAGTAAGTCATCATTGTGTTTCCTCAGCATCATCTTAAACTACAAAACCTCGTATGGCATTTACGCTCACTTCACATCTGGAGTTCAGCTCTTTTGTTCATGTTGAGGCCAAGGCAAGATCGAGTTCAGAAGCAGAGTGACTTTCACGGGACCCAAATTGAGGGCAGTTTTTTGTTAAGCCTGATAGAACTAGAAATTATCCCTTCTTTCACTTTGCTAATGGTCAAGAGTAAGCAATTATTGTATTGTATTTGCTATTTTTAATTATAAAATAAAACAGATTAAATTATTCATAAAATAATCAGTTTCGATTTATTCTCCATTTTGCAACCAAGACATACGTGAACAATTGCTCATATTGTCAAGTGAAGGCCAATATTGTAGCTGTACTGGAATAGCTTGCTCCAGAGAATGGGAAGTTCTGAAGCACAGATCTTTAGTCCTATTTGCAAAATGTGATAGCGCCCATTGCCTTTGCTACTTGCCAAATTTTGAAATGTGGAGTGATTCAAATTGGCTGAAGTGTTTGAAACCACTGGAGGAAGCCAAGATGAATCTTTCACTGAGAACTTCTGGCAAAAAATCTTGCAAATGATGCAGCCTTCTCTTTTACCCTTTATAAGTTGGGGTTTTGTGGATCCTTCTCTTCCAGTTAGTGCAAAGCTTTATAGTGTCAGTGATTGTGGTTTGATTCCCACTGTTGTCTGTAGAGAATTTGTATGTTCTCCCATGACCATGTGAGTTTCCTAACTAGAGTTAATAAATTGTAGGCTTGATATGTTGGCACTAGAAGTGTATAGATCTTAAGCACAAAATAATCTGCAGATGCTGTTGTCAAAGGAACACTCACAATGCACTGGAGGAACTCAGCAGGTCAATCAGCATCAGTTGAAAAGATTAGTCGACACTTTGGGCCGAAACCCTTCGTCAGGACTGAAGGAAGAACTTTGGGGAGGGTTTGAAGAATGCTGGTAGTTGAAAAAAACAGTAATTTAAAAGGCAAAGGGGTGGGGGAGGGGAAGCAGGGAGGTGATTGGCAGGAAAATAATGCGCAGTAGAAGGAGGCGGAACTATGAGGGAGGTGATGTGAAATAGGGATAGAGGAAGGGAGGGGGAGGGAATTACCGGAAATTGGAGAATTCTATGTTCATACCAAGGGGCTGGAGACTACCTAGACAGTATATGAGGTGTTGCTCCTCCAACCTGAGTTTAGCCTCATCATGGCAGTAGAGGAGGCCATGAATGGGCATATCTGAATGGGAATGGGAAGCTGAGTTGACGTGTGTGGCTACCGGGAGATCCTGTCTGTTGTGGCAGACGGAGTGGAGGTGCTCGATGAAGCAGTCCCCCAATCTGCGTCGGGTTTCACCGATGTAGAGGAGGCCGCACAGGGAGCACTGGATGCAATAGGTGACCCCAATAGATTTGCAAATGAAGTGTTGCCTCACCTGGAAGGACTGTTTGGGGCCCTGAATGGTGGCAAGAGAGGAGGTGTAGGGACAGGTGTAGCACTTGCGCTTACAGGGATAAGTGTCGGGTGGGAGATCAGTGGGGATGGACGTGCGGATATGTGAGTCGCAGAGGGATCGATCCCTGCGGAAAGCGGAGAGGGGTGGAGAGGGAAAGATGTGCTTAGTGGTGGTGTCCTGTTGAAGGTGGCGGAAGTTGCGGAGGATAATGTGCTGGATCTGGAGGCTGGTGGGGCGGTAGGAGAGGACAAGGGAAACTCTGTCCCTGTTGGGTTGGCGGGAAGATGGGGTGAGGGCCGAAGTGCGGGAAATGGAGGAGATGCGGGTGAGGGCATCATTGATCACCGTCGAAGGGAAACCACGATCCTTAAAGAAAGAGGACATTTGAGATGTCCTGGAACAGAAAGCTTCATCCTGGGAGCAGATGCAGCGGAGACGGAGGAACTGGGAATAGGGAATGGCATTTTTGCATGTGGCGGGGTGGGAAGAGGTATAGTCGAGGTAGTTATGAGAGTCAGTGGGCTTGTAGAAGATGTCAGTGGACAGTCTGTTTCCAGAGATGGAGACCGAGACATCAAGAAAGGGGAGAGAAGTGTCAGAGATAAACCAAGTGAATTTAAGGGCTGGGTGGAAGTTTGAAGTAAAGTCGATGAAATTGACGAGCTCAGCATGGGTGCAGGAAGCAGCACCAATGTAGTCGTCAATGTATCAAAGGAAAAGTTGGGGAGCAGTACCAGAATAGTACTCAGCTTCTTCGAGCATCTCCACTCCGTCCGCCACAACAGACAGGATCTCCCGGTAGCCACCCACTTCATCTCTGCTTCCCATTCCCATTCAGATATGTCCATACCGGCCTCCTCTACTGCCATGATGAGGCTAAACTCAGGTTGGAGGAGCAACACTTCATATACCGTCTAGGTAGTCTCCAGCCCCTTGGTATGAACATAGAACTCTCCAACTTCCGGTAATTCCCTCCCCCTCCCTTCCTCTATCCCTATTTCACATCACCTCCCTCATAGTTCCGCCTCCTTCTACTACTACGTATTGTTTTCCTGCCAATCACCTCCCTGCTTCCCCTCCCCCACCCGTTTGTCTTTCAAATTACTGTTTTTCTCAACTACCAGCATTCTTCAAACCCTCCCCAAAGTTCTTCCTTCAGTCCTGACGAAGGGTTTCGGCCTGAAACGTCGACTAATCTTTTCAACTGATGCTGACTGACCTGCTGAGTTCTTCCAGCACATTGTAAGTGTATAGATCTGCTGTTGTTGATAACCCATAGTGCCTCATGCATGCCTGGTCCTGATTTGGATATCTATTTGTAATCTTCTCCATTTAACATACAATACCTCCTACCAATAGTGTCATTAAAACATGCATCCACGTTCTGCACTTATGTCACTCTCAGTGCTTCCCCCAATTACTGGCGACGTCCATGGGGTTGCATTAACTCAGCTGAGGAGGAATGGTATGTGGTAATCAGCACAATGTTCTTATAGGATCCATAGGGCCCATTTCACATTGTTGTTTCCAGTACCTTGTTTGATTTCAGGTGATCGGTAGCAGTTTGGTTTCCTTGTGGCTTTCTTACAGTTTAATACAATTGAACAGCTTGCCAGGACATGTTGGGGAGCAGTTAAGAATCACAGGGCATCTGGAGACACATGTAGGTCAAATCTAAAAAAAGATGGCAGATTCCTCACTTCAGTCATTGCAACAATCAATGTTGTTTTCATGGTCATCTTCAGAGTTTGTATTTTCAGCATTTGGATTGAATTTAGCACCATCTGCTGAGATGGGATTTTAGCCAAGGTCCCCAGGATGTTGCCCTAGCGATCCAGAGTATAAATCCCACGACAATAGCGCTGCAACATCGCATTCTCTCCTTTCGCCTTACAGGTGCACTCCACAAACTCTATCCTGATTTTACAAAATATAGCATACACATTGAAAGATAAGGTAAAGTATCGTCAGTAAGGTGTAGCTTTCAGTTGGCAATTCTCGATCCGCTTCAAGATGAATAGATATAGTGCATAATAAGTTGCTGTTGAAATCATTGTTCCTGCTTGGTCATCTGATATCTATATAGACCCATTTCTTTGGTTAAGAGCCTGAAAATTTCATGCTTGAAGTATTCCTTTGTTTATCTAAGGCTTTGGTTACTATGGCAATAGTGTTGGATACAATCAGCTATCTCCATTTTATACTTTTTCTCCCATTACTAAAGGAACCTGAAGATCCACACTCAAGGATTCAGAAACAGCTTCTTGCCCTCTGCTTTTTCTAAAGGATCCATACATCCATGAACTCTACCCAATAATTCCATTTTTAAAAAAATTATTTATTTATCTTGTTGTAATAATTTTATGTCCTTGCACTGTATTGCTGCTGCAAATCAACGATTTAATTTCATGTCCTATAAGTCACTGATGATCCTGGTTATGATTCTGACCCATCAAATTAAGTTTTCAACCATTGATTAAATGCCATCAGAGCTCAGAAGGCAAAATTAAATTGTGCGATGCCTTGAAGATGAAGTAGATTCAGCTGAAAAAAGTATAAACTGCAGAAAAACTCAGAGAACAAGCAATATCTGTGGAGGCAAAAGGATGGTTAAAATCTTGGGCCCTGCATCGGTACTGAGAGTGTAGAGGGAAGATGGCCAGCATACCCAAGTCAGTGGGAGGGTGAGACAGAAGCTACAAGTTATAGGTTGGAATGACACGCAATCCCACTGTGTGTCATCATTGTGTCCACTGCCACAGTGAAGTCAAATACAAACTAGATGAACAGCACCTCATATTCCAATTGAGTACCCTACATCCCAATAGTATTGACTTTTTTTTCAGTTTCAGGTAACCCACACACCATTTTCCATTCCTACCCCAAACAGTACACCTGGAGTCTGCCTCCCTTTGTTCATCTTTTTCATTAAAAAGAATCATTACCTTCCCTACATTTGGATCCATCCTCTCAATATCCCTCCTTCATCTATTGCTACCTATCACCTGCCAACTTCTTCTTAACTCTTCCACCTGGTTCTATCTGCTTGCTATTTCTCCCTATCACCTCCCCTCTTCCTTAAGCTGATCCCTCCACCTCACTTCAATTTACTCGCTACACACTCAGTCCCAATGCAGGGTCTCAATCCAAAATGCTGACCATCCTTTTGCCTCTACAAAAAATGCTTGCATGCTGAGTTCATCCTACTGCTTATTCTCTGCTCCAATTTGTATCTCTGTGATATGGCTGCTGCATAGTCTGAGGGAGATGTCCACTGGAAGACCAAAGTGTTAAAGAATAAAACAGGACAGGGAAAAAGAGCATTTTACGGATATGAAAACAGAAAATACTATAAAAATCTCTGGGCATCAACCTGGATTGCTAACACTTTTCTCTCTCCACAGATGCTGCTGGAATTGCTGAGTATATCCAGCATTTTCTGATTTTATTTCAGATTTTCAGCATCTTCAGTGTTTCCCTGTCACAACTATGGATTTAGCAGCATTGCAAATACCACAATTGCACTCATGAATATACACGTCAGCTAATTATTATTTCATTTTGATGGTATTTAAGTCCATTCTTTTCATCGTAGTGCTTGTCGAGACTTGAGCAAAGCACAGCAATGTTTTGCTGCCTGCTTGCATTCAGTTTTGCCTGAGAAATTGGACTGTCAAGTTAACTCACTCTGAAGACTAGTGGTATTCATTTTATACTTAGTTATTCCTTTCAGCTGGAGTGTTGGCTTCTTTTTCCATTTGAGAGTTTTAGTTAATGGCCCAGTTTGGCCTAATATTTATTGTTTTCTTTTCCCTCTAACTCCATTCACATTAAGGTCTGTGAACTATTGACCTGCTTCAGTGTCTCTCTCTCTCTGCACTTGGGCCATATCCGAATGTACTGACATTTGCCTATCCAGCATTTGATGGATTCCAGGTTGTTAACACATGTGAGAATGAGGCTGGCTGTAAAGTTGAGAGAAAATGTGAGAAAGGAATTGAAAGCATAAGAAAATGCTGTCAGCAAATGCGTCAGTGAATCCAAAACTGATTCTAGGCAAAAGAATAAGAAGAGAGCTAAAACTGGTAGAAATTTGGAATTTCTCATGGAGGCAGAAGCTATGATTAAGGTGCTAAGTGATTATTTTGCATCAGTTCTCACCAATAAGGATGATGTTACCAGAGTTGCAGCAAATGGAGATGCAGTTGGGATTCTAGACGAGCTAAAATGATACTGTTGAGGTATTGGAAAGATTAGCTACATTAACATGGAAGAGATGTGTCCTAGGTTGCAGAGGGAGGGAAGGAAAGAAATGAAACAGAGTCCAGCTCGAATCTTCTCAGCTTTAACAGATTTGTGGGTGTTGCCAAAGGACCGACAAACTGCACATTACACACTTGTTCAGCAATGGTGTCAGGATACTTCCAGTGTGTGCCTATCAATCAACTGGACATTGGTGGAAGAGAAAGTTCTAGAAATAATAATCAGCCATCACAAGGGCAAAAGTAGATTGATTTGGGGAAGTACACATTGGTTTGTTAAAGGAAAGTTGGATTTAGTTAATTTGAAACAGTTTTGGTAATGATACAAAGAGGATCAGTAAAGGAAATGCTGATATCTTAAATCTATCACTGTTACAGTCAGAAGTTCCAGGGCTTCAAAAGTGCCCAAGAAGAGAAGGATGAGCTGCCTCAATTACTATCACCCAGTAGCATTCCCATTTACTGTGATGAAGTGCGTTGAGAGTTTGGTCATGGTTAGAATCAGCTCCTGCCTAAATAAGCACCTTGCCCATCACCACAATAATGTGTACAGCAGATGCAATCTCACTAGTTCTCTACTCAGCCCTGGATCGCCTGGACAATAATAATACCTACATCTGAATGCTGTATATTGATTACAGCTCAATGTACAACACACACATACCCTCAGTTCAAATCATCAAGATCCAAAATCTGGGCCTCTGTACTCCCCTCTCTAACTGGATCCTCGACTTCCTCACCAGGTGACCACAGTCAGTATGGATCACAAATAATGTCTCCTCCTCACTAACAGATAACACTAGAGCACCTCTAGGATACGTGTTTAGCCCGCTGCTCAATTTCCTTTTACACCCACGATTGTGTAGCTAGGCACAGCACAAACAGATTTGCTGATGACACTATTGTTGGCAGCATTTCAGATGGTGATGAGGAGGAGTATAGGAGCGAGATAGATCAGCTGGTTGACTGGGGTCACAGCAATAATCTTGCACTCAACAACAGTAAGACCAAGGAACTGATTGTGGACTTCAGGAATGGGAAATCGAGGGAACACACAGCAGTCCTCATCAGGCAATTAGAAGTGGAAAGGGTGAGAAATTTCAAGTCCTGGGTGTCATAATCTCTGAGGATCTATCCTGGGCCCAACATATTGATGTAGTTACAAAGAAAGCACAACAGGAGCTACGTTTCATTAGGAGTTTGTGGGGAATTGGTATGTCACCAAATTCACTTGCAAATTTCCACAGATGTACCATGAAGTCTCTTTTAACTGGTTGCGTTACTATCTGGTATGGAGGGGCCCCTGCGCAGGATGAAAAAGGCTGCAGTAAGTTGTAAACTCAGTCAGCTCTATAGTGGACACAACACCCCAGTGTCCAGGACACCTTCAAAAGGTGATGCCTCAAAAAGGTGGCTTCCATCATCATGAACCCCCATCACCCAGGATAAGCTCTCTTTGCATTTCTACCATCAAGTAGGAGGTACAGGACCCTGAAGACACACACTCAATGATTTAGGAACAGCTTTTTCCCCTCCACCATCAAATTTCTAAATGGGTAATGAACCCATGAACATTACCTCACTATTTTTCCTCCTCTCTTACACTACCTATTTACTTTAATTTTATTGTTTTATATCTGTTTATCGGAGTTTATAGTTTTTAGTTTTTATTGCAATGTACTGCTGCTACAAAACAACACATTTCACAACGTATGCCAGTGATATTAAACCTGATTCTGATTGTGATTCTGAGAAGTGTGAATTTTTATATTTTGGTCACAAGAATGAAAAGATGCAATATAAACTTCAGGGGTAGTAAAGGGGTGCAATAAGATCTGTGCAAGAAGTGTGTGTGTTTATTCATTTGTTTGTTTATTTTCTATAGATTGGTATGATGGCTACAAACAAATTGGGCAGCATCACCAACAAAATAACATTCCTTGCTGATGTGCTTACCACATGCCATGCACTTTTTTTTTAAACAGAAGTGGATTTGAATGTCACACTCACTCAGACAACCTCCGGTGCACTGAACACAAAGTCACTGCTGCAGATATAAGATCAGTCTTCTGGAGAGTGAACCCATGGAAAACATCAGGCCTGAATGATGTTCCCATCTATGTCCTTAGATACAGTGCAGATCAGATGGCAGGAGTATTTGCTGACCTTTTTAGCTTTTCCCTGCTCTATTCCGAGGTTCTCATTGGTTTTAAGAAGACCACTATCATCCCAGAACCTAGGATAGATAAACAAGATAATGTTCCTTAATGATTACTGCCAGGTGGCTCTGGCATACACAACTGTGATGTGAATGAGCTATGTGGATAGTTTTGAAAAGCTAGCTTTGTTCTCCTGGGATAGAAGTGTCTTTCATAGTGATTGATTGGACTACTTTGTCTCAGATAGTCAGGGAGGCAAATTGAACTGTTGTGTACAAAGGGGAGCTAACTGAGCTCAAAGTTCAAATTGATATTATTACAAGTTACATATAAGTCACCATCAACAACTTGAGGACTCATTTTCTTGTGGGCATTCACAGTAAATACAAAGAGACATAACAGAACAGATGAAAAACTGCATACAACAAGATAGTCAAACAACCAACGTGCAAAAGACAACAAACTGTGCAAATACAGTACAAAAACTAAAAAAAACATAATGATATTAAAAAATAAATAAGCAGTAAATATCGAGAACGTGAGGTGAGGAGTTCTTGATAGTGAGTCCATAGGTTGTGGGAGCAGTTCTGTGTTGGGGTGAGTGAAGTTGAGTGAAGTATTCCCCTCTGATGAATAAACTCTTCTCGGGCTTCCACCCGGGTACAGATATCGATTATAACCGACATTTCAATGACAAACTCTGTCATCTTCAATCAGGCTGGAAATGGCAGAGTTTATCATCAAAACATCGGTTATAATCAATACCAGTAAGAGTTTATTCTTCATAATCACCAGGAAAACATGAGATTCATAATCTTCTCTGGTTCAAGAGCCTGATGGTTGAGAGGTAATAACTTTTCATGAACTTGATGGTGTGGGTCCTGTGTCTCCTGTACCTTCTTACTGATGGCAGCAGTGAGAAAAGAGCATCAACTGGCTGGTGGGGGCTCTGGATGACAGCACTCTTTGTAGATATATTCAGTGGTGTGGAGGGCTTTACCAGTGATGGACTTGGCTGTATCCGCTACTTTTGTAGGCTTTTCCGTCCAAGGGCATTGATGCTTCCATACGAGTCCATAATGCAACTTTTCAGTTTCAGATGACATGCTGGATCTTCGCAAACTTCAAAGAAAGTAAAGGACTTGCTGGACCCAGGACAGATCCTCTGAAATGGTAATGCTGAGGAATTTAAAGTTGCTGACCCTCTCTATTTCTGATACCCTGATGAGTACCAGCTCATGGCCCTCTGGTTTCCTCCTCCTGTAGACAATAATTTGCTCTTTGGTTTTACTGACATTCAGAGAGAGGTTGTTGTTGTGGTATGATTTAGCCAGATTTTCAATCTCACTCCAGTACACTGATTGGTCATCAGCTTTGATTTGGGCAACAACAGTGATGTCATCAGGAAACTTAAATATGGCATTCGAGTTGTGCATAGTCTCACAGTCATAAGTATAAAGCGAGTAAAACAGGGGGATAAGCACACAACCTTGTGCTGTGCCTGTGCTGGTGGTGATTGTGGAGGAGATGTTGTTGACAATTGAACTGACTGGGGTCCGCAAGTGAGGAAATGAAGGATTCAGTTGCACAAGGAGGTATTTAGGTAGGGGTCACAGAGCTTATTGATTAGTTTTGAGGGGATAATAGTATTGAATGCTAAGCCGTAGTCAATGAAGTGAGTCCTGAATTATCCCCAAGTATCTATAAGCAAATATATCTATGGGTCTCCGAAGCATGGGAGAAAATGCTACCAGTTAGATTGCACTTATATCAGGGGTGGCCAACCTTTTACATTCCATGCGTCAATTTTTTCACGCAGGAGTTCTATATTAACATATTTTTACAAGAATTGAATGGGGGTCCAAGAGTTGTATGGTGCATCCGAACTCGTGAGTGAAAAAATTGACTCATGGAATGTAAAAGGTTGGCCACCCCTGATTTATATGTAAATATAGCTAGCACAGACTCAATGGGTAGAATGTTCCCCCTTATTCTGTATACATTCTGTGATTATAAATGTTATAAGCACTTCAGTTATCTCCAACAGAAAACAACTAGTCTTTTGGATAGACCTTAAAAACATTAAATACATCTCTGCAATTCTCTTGAAGGTTATCTGCTCTGCAAAATTTGTGCGAAAAAAGTGAGAACAATAAATAGTGTTAATCAAACTATAATAACCCAAGATCACTATTTCTCATTGGGCTTCAGTAATGAACCATGAAAAACTGATTGTTTTTCTTTTTAATTACAGACACTGCAGATTCCAAAGTGTTTTTAACAGTGGGACTAATGGTATTTGGCTATGGGTAATTCAATTGAAATTCCTGCACAAAATTTACCTCTCGTGTACTTTCAGGAGCACCATTAAGTAATTGTCATACATCTATATATATAGATAGACCTACTGAAATTTAGTGATTTAATTGAAATACTCATGCTGGGTTATAAGCTTGGCACATTGAAATTTAATTCTAGAATGTTACTTGCTTGAACTATTGGAATGATAATGGATGCAGACACACTGTGCTTTACTGTCCCAGATGATTGCCTACCACTAGTGTGAAATAGAGGTTGATTTCAATTGCAAAGTGTCCCTTCAAACAGTGCGTAGGAGTGGTTACAATCAGCAAAGTCCATTTGCTGAGCTGATATCATACCATTTCCATCAATGATAATGTTTCTCCACCAACTTGGAAGTAGGCTGACACCCCTGTTGCAGGCAGGCACCAGACTGGGCACATGAGAGAGGATAGACTGCAGAAAAATCAGTAGGAGAATGTGATTGTTGAGATTCCCCAAAGATTTCACATAAACTTGATGGATCAAATGGTTTTCTTCAAATTTGTGGGAAAATAAGAGAAATACAAATGAGACTTGTATTTAGACAGTCAGATTAGGCAAATATACATCAACCTCCCTGACTGATATGGAGAGCGTTTGATAAATGCACTCCATACACACGCCAATCATTCATACACAAACAACGCCTTGTCCTTCTGCTGTCATTGTGGTCAGTGTATGCACTTCAATGACTCTCCCAGTATATTCTCATAGTGGGTCTTAAACTGAGCTGATGCACTCGGGTTGGCTTTAAGCAGCCTTTCCTGTAATCCACGGTGGAATATTCCAGTTCTTTAGTAATGACGATATGTAACTGTGTATGTACTGTTAGTATACTGTACTAAAGGTAGATACTTCAATTTATTTTGTAATACGAATGCAACTACATTGTGCTAATTCTAATTTGCACATAGTCTGAAGTTTATTTTTTGCTAATTAAAGATGGTAAATCCTAGGGCATAAAAGAAGGAGCTGATTGCCATCAGTACAAGGGAGATTGTGGCCACCAGGATTCCACACTTGACAAAGTGTGGAACTATTAGTGTGTTTTCTGGAAGACATATTTTTGTAAATGTTGGCAGTTTTCTTTTCACTATTTTTGCTAATTTTTTCAAGTTTGATTTGTGACACACCTAATTAACATCCTTGCACTAAAGTGCGAAGCGACTCCAGCCATGTTTTCTTTGGTCAAAACCCTTGTATCTAACACTGACCCTGAACACCAGTGCACCAAAGATATGTGTACTGAGCCCAGTCCCTTACACTCTTTTCACACATGTCGGCACTCTGCCTATGCCTCCAAGTCCATCATCAAATTTGCAGATGACACTGCAGTAATTGGATTCATTACAAATAACAACAGAACTGCATACAAAGAGGAGATGCAGAAACTGTCTGAATGGTGCAATAACCATAACCTTTCACTCAACTTCATAAAAAGCAAAGAAATGATTACTGATTTCAGGAAATTGAGAAGGTATGAACAAGCTTCACTACTGATAAATGGGACTCCAGCTTTAAGTTCTTGGAAATGAACATCACTGAAGAGCTTTCTTGGACCACCAACGTCTCCTTGATAGTAGGGAAGGTTGAGCAGCGCCTATGCCATCTTAGGACTGTAAAGAGTGGAAATTTGCTCCTCAAGCCGCTAGTAAACCTTTATCCATGTGTAATTGAGAGCATACTGACCTACTGCATGATAGTATGGTACACTAGCTGCAACAGATCAACCAAAAAGCACTTCAAAAAGTGATCAGAACTGCACAGAACATCACTGGGACACAACTACCAGATACGGAAATGATCTATAACTCACGACATCTACACTGGACTTCTGAAGTTGCGATGGACTCATCCCATAATGGTAATTACCTTTTCAATCTCCTACCATCCGGCAGGAGACACAGAAAAATCTCTGCACGGACATCCAGACTGAAAAACAGCTTTTACACCGGGGCTGTTGAGCAACTGAACAATGCTCCAGTTTAGAGATGTTTATTTTTAGTTCAGTTGCCACTTAGATGTTACTCCAAATAACTCAGATTTTATTTTAAATTTAATCATTCTGTTTTTAGTAATTGAATTGCCAGTATGCTATTTTGCATTGACTGGAGTAGCGCTGGAAGTTTGTTGTCCTCAATAATGACAATAAAGCTCTAACTAACTAACTAACTAACTAAGTAGTTGAATGCTGAGTTAAAACTGACTCTGGTAGTACAGTATTAAGAGAGAGAGTGGAGGGTCACGTCTGGTGGCACAGTGGCACGGTAGTATCATGATTAGCGCATCGCTTTAGTGCGTCAGCAATCACCGATTAGGGTTCCATTCTCACCACTGTCTGGAAGGAGTTTGTACCTTCTCTTCCATGATCACATGAGTTTCCTCCAGACGCTCCATTTTCCTCTGACATTCCAAATACGTACGGTTAGTGTGATGAGTTATGGGCATGTGAGGTTGGCGCTGGAAACGTGGCAACATTTATGAGCTGCCCTGCATAAACCTCACTGATTTGGTTTGACACAAAATGACACATTCCACTGTACGCTTTGATGCTTCTCATAGGACAGATAGGCCAACAAGCCTGCCTCACCATTTAATATGATCATGGTTTATCAATGCTGGCCTCAACCTGTCTCCTGTGTCATTTTTCCATGCCCCTCTATTCCTCAATCTATCAAATATTCATCTACCTCCACTTTCTTTTTCCAATATTTTTATTAATTAATTTACATATAAGAATACAGAGTACAGAAAAAAATATATATATCAATACATCACACTAAATCGCATATAAAGACTCTATCTACCTCCACTTTTGAATAATTTTAATGACCCAGCTTCCACTACCCACTGAGGCAGGGAATTTGCAGAGATTCATCACCTTCTGAGAGAAGAAGTTTCTGCACATAGTGTTCTCCTGTGTTACAGCAGTTCATATAATGGAAGTTCATCCTTACAAAATTCATAAATTCTCAACCAAATAAGTTTGAGATATGAAATAGATATTTGCTCTTATGTAAGAGCAAATAGCTATGAAAAACACTCAATTTGAAAGAAATGACACATTCTGTCAATCTTTGCCAGGAGCTTGGTTTACAGGAAATAGAATAACAGATTATTTTCTAAGAACGCCTCCATAGTATGGGGGTGTACTTCACTTCAGTTTTAAATGATTGGTCCCTTGCCTTGTAGTTATATTTCCTGTTTGAGATTTTCCCTCTAGTGAAAACATTCCAACATTCACCCTATCAAACCCTCTTAGAATTTTATATGTTTGAATAAAGTTACCTTAAAATTCTTTTACTGTAAATTCTTCTAAACTGTTACCCCAAGTTGGTTTACATCTCCTCAGCAACCTTAATGTTACTGGTAAAGAGCTACAGTTAAAAGAAACAAAAACTGTAACTGAAACAGTAACAGTACTATGCGTAAGTCGTCGGCAGATATATATATAGCTAGGGTGCCTAAGACTTATACACATACTCCATTTATTAAGGTAGAGTGGAGAACAAGTTTGTAAATCCAGTGAGAGCAAAGGATGTTGGGAATGGGGAGGGTGGGGTGCTGCAGGAGAGGTGTGGGACAGGTGGCAGAGAAGGAGTGTCGGGGCAGGGATTGGTGTGTGTGCAGACACACCCAGATCTGAGACACCAGACAAGGTCATTTGATTCAAAGCAATTGGTTTATTGATCATTACAAAATGTCTCTCTGGTGCTTCACACTTCCTCCCCTCTCCCTACCCCATTCCCACTCTCAATGCACAGTAGTGACCCATATCAGAATCAGGTTTATCATCACTCACATATGTCATGAAAATTGTTTCTATTTGTAGCAGCAGTATGGTGCAAAATATAAAATTACTCCAGTACTGTGCAAAAATATTAGACCCTAGCTCTATATAGTGTGCCTAAGACTTTTGCACAGTACTGTAAGAAAGTAGATAAAGCCTGTAAGTAAAAGCAAGGACAGGAACACTCTAAGCCAATAAGAATATGAAAATGTCTGAAAACCCAAGACAGGGAAAGATCTTCAGACCAATCTATGATGTCTTAAGCATTACGTTGATGCTTCTAGTCTCCTGAAAGTGCTGCATAACAAATAAAATACCTTTACACTAGCCCTATAGCAAAAATGAAAGCCATTTAGCCCAGTTAATATATACAGACATTTATACTCCAAATGTCCCCCATTTATTTCTCCTTCCCGTGCTGACCTATCTTTCTTTAATGCCACACATATGTTACAGCAAGCAAAATAAGCCAGTGCCTCTCCCTTCCTCAGAAGACTGAGGAAACTCGACCTGATGACCCTCATCAATTTTTATAGCTGCGTCTGCGTAAGAATCCAATCGGAATGCATCACTGCTTGGTACGTCAACCGCTCTGCCCAAAACTGCCAGAAATTGTACAGAGTAGTGATTGCTGTCCAGTTTATTATAAAAGACAGCTGCCCCTCCATTGACTCTGTCGATACTTCCTGCCTGTTTGGGAAAGCTGCCAACATAATTAAAGACACTTCCCATCCCAGTCACTTACACTTTCGCCCCATCGATTGGACAGAAAATATAATACCTTGATAATACACACCACAAGGCCCAAGGACAACTGTCCAGCTGTTATCAGACTCTTGAATGGATCTGTTATATGATAAACTCCTTGTCTTTCAATCTACCTCATCATCACCCTTGCACTTTATTTGTCTACCTCCTCGGCACTTTCTCTGTAACATCAACACGATATTCTGCATTCCATTCTTGTTTTCATTTTGTACTACCTCATTGTACTTATGCATGAAATAACCTATCCTGATGGCATGCAGTCCAAAGCTTTTCATTATAACTCAGTGCAAGTGACAATAATAAACCAATTACAAATTACATTTTACTTTCTTATTGCTCTTTCATTAAGATTTCCTCAATACATTTATCTTAGAGACTATAATCCAGCGGTCCCCAACCAACGGGCCACGGGCCGCAAAGCATGTGCTACTGGGCTGTGAGGAAATGATATGAGTCAGCTGCACCTTTCCTCATTCCCTGTCACGCACTGTTGAACTTGAACATAGGGTTGCCAACTGTCCCGTATTTGCCGGGACATCCCGTATACTGAGCTAAATTGGTTTGTCCCGTATTTCCCCCACTAAGGTACAGCATTCCTGTGAAACTTTTCGTGCCGAAATGGCGTGAAGCAAAGAAGCAATTACCATTAATTTATATGGGAAAAATTTTTGAGCATTCACAGACCCAAAAAATAACCTAACAAATCATATCAAATAACACATAAAATCTACAATAACTCTAACATATAGTAAGAGCAGGAATGATATGATAAATACACAGCCTATATAAAACAGAAATAATATATGTACAGTGTAGTCATAAAGATTAAACGAAAACTGATTTGTGGGGAAAAAAATTGGCACGTACGCTCATGTGCACATCACATGCACCCGTCACGCATGCGCACACAGGTGCCCGCGCAAGGCTTCATGGTTATGGTAGTCTTTCTCGGGGTAAGTACAAGTGTCTTGTCAACACACACAAAAAATGCTGGTGAACGCAGCAGGCCAGGCAGCATCTATAGGAAGAGGTACAGTCGACATTTCGAGCCGAGACCCTTTGTCAGGATTTGTCTGCTACTTTTGTCCCTTATTTGGGAGTGAGAAAGTTGGCAGCCCTAACTGTAAAAGACATGGTGAGGTGAGTTTAACCCTACTTGAACACCCTTCCCCGCCGCTGGTCCGCAAGAATATAGTCAATAGTAAACCGGTCCGTGGTGCAAAAAAGGTTGGGGACCTCTACTATAATCTATTGATGGTCTCTTCATTAATCTTCCTATAAAAAGAGGAAGGTCTTGCCCATGCCTGTTCTAATACATCTTTGCATTATCTGGAAAGACTCCAGCTATGTCTGTGTGGTAAATGTCAGTGAATGTATGCAGAATAGGCAAATCATGACATAATCTGTTTACAACTCTGACTGGATGCCAGTAGAATCATGTTGAAGCTTAGTGCTCTAACTAGAATGGTGTTTATTAATCTCATACAGTTGAAGCTGAAGTTCAAAAACATTCCATAACAAGTTTATTTAATGTAATAACCAACTGCCTACCAATTAATTATTGGTCCATTTCCTATAGCTGTTGTTCAAATTATGCATATGCTTGTTTTTTTTTAAAGCTTTTACACATTTCAAAAGCCACTGGAAAACGATGCAGGTGATGAAAGACTTTCTTTTAACTTCCAAGAATACTGCACAATTATCACTTACTGTAAGGACTTAAACCCTTTCTCCCAGTATATTCACATTTATTATGGATGTTCTGATAATGCCATTTCCAAAACTTGTGCTTTCAAAGTGTCTTTCTCTTCCTGAACTAGATCTCCTCCACTACAGCTGACATGGCCTTTGTCAATTTGTTCCATTTCCTGAATTCTGTTCTCACCAATTCTCCCAACTTCTGGAATTAGGATGGGAATATCTTTCTCCTCACCTTCCAACCCAACAGATTTCATATTCTGACACTTTGAAAATGATATATTTGTAAACACAAATTCCCTCTCCTTCCACTTTAAAAGAACCTTTACTTCCAGAAATCTCCAGCTCACTCTTCTATCTCCAATAATATCTACTTTCGCTTTCTCAATTATTAGATTAGCTTTCTTTGTCACATGTACACTGAAACATCAAAACATACAGTGAAATGTGTCGCTTGTGTCAAATCAAATCAGTGAGGATTGTCGGCACGCTTCTGGCACCAACATTGCGTGCATACAACACACTAACACTGACCACACATCTTTGGAATGTGGAGGGCAACCAGAGTACTTGGAGGAAACCCACATGGTCATGGGGAAAAGGTACAAGTTCCTTACAGGCAGTGGCAGGAATTGAAGCCCGGTCAGTGATCATGGGCATTGTAATAGCATTTCACCAATAGCTAAGCTACCATGCAACTCCATTTCGCTTATCTTACTTGCTATTGTCTTGATTTCCATTGAACTCTTGCCATTTGAACTCCTCATTTGCCTCTATTTGGACCCCCAAGTATTATTTTCTACATGAAGTACCAATGTACATGTACTTCATTCAACTTAGAGCACTATATTTACTGCTAATAGTCTGGTTTCATATGCAACAGAGAGACCAAAACAGTAATTGCTTTGAAGAATCTCACCTTTTAGTTCATGCTGGTCTCTTTCAGCTTCCAGTCACCAGTTATTTTAATTCTGTATTTCTCTTTCACTTTGATCTTGCTCTCCCAAAGAAGCCCATATGGAACAAATTCTTATCTTCAATGTAGACCACCTACAGCCTTCTTACCTCAACAGAGTTCAGTAATTTGCATAATCGATATTGCGAGCCTTTTCATTTCCGGTTTCCAGGATTTGATACACGTTGACCTAGCAATTACAGATAAATCTCACACTAATTCTGATTTGATGGAGAATGGAAGTGAAAGCACAGAAATTTCTGAAATGCCCATTCGCTGCTGTCGTTACTGTGTGGTCAGGAATCTTTCGGAGGGCAGGCCTCAAAATCCCCGGCCTTACCTGCTTTTGGCGACTGAGAAGGAGGTCGAATCGTTCGGACAGAGATGGCGCTCAGTACTCTGTGTCGGAGAGCTGATCAGAGCTCGAAGTTTTCGGATGACTCAGAGTCAGATTGTGGTCAGCATAGCAGGGAGAGTTTTTCTTCCTTCTCCCATCTGCGTGAGATATGGGACATTTGAGAAACCTTGAACTTTACTGTGCTTATGGACTTCTTCATCAAGTTATGGTACTGTTGCACTATTTGCAACTATATGTTATAATTATGTGGTTTTGTTAGTTTTTTCAGTCTTGGTCTGTCCCGTGTTTTGTGATATCACACCAGAGGAAATAATATATCATTTCTTAATGCATGCATTTCTAAATGACAATAAAAGAGGACTACCTGTCTTCATATTCTAAAAAAAATCTAATTTTTCTTTTCTTACTGATATTAGTTTCACTTGGCATTATCACTTTTATCACTTAATCTTTAATGGTCAGGTCACTCGTCTGAGTGCTACTGGTACCATGTAACGCAGTACTACCTGTCGCATGGTTGGGTGGTCGGCGACTAAACTGGCTCCCCCACCAGGCTTGCCTGGTGAGGAGAGTGGCTAGATACCCTGAAGGATGAAAAACAAGACCTGCCAGAGGGCAGATGAACCCTCTCGTAGGGTCAATGGCCATCTAGCAAACACGTGCCGTGAAGCGCGGAAAAGGCATCCCTTGCATCAAAGCTTGGTCCGGTCATTCACTGCAACAGAACTTCCCCCAGCCGTCTTGGACCCCACCATGCTGCTGGATCCGGGAGGGGATGTCGAGAGGGTGGGTCTGGACCTGTGCAACCCCCAACTCACCTAAAATCCACTCACGCACACGCTGTTACTTTCTGAGGAGTGAGCTACCACCCCACTAACTGACTGAAAGGAACCATCATCATCCTATGGGATGGATAGCCAGAGAATCTCTATTGCCATCCATCCTGTCCTATTGCTTTCTCCTCCCATGCTGCCTTTCAGCATGGACATGGAGAGCATGTTTCCTATAGCATGGGAGACTAGGATCAGAAGCACAAACTCAAAGTACAAAGACAGTCAGTTTCAATCAGAAATGAGAAGGAATTTCTTTAATTATGGTGAACCTGTGTAATTCATAGCCACAGACAACTGTGGAGGCCAAGTCGTTGGGTGTGCTTAAAGTTGCCTAGCCACACAGTCATGTGTATATAGAGAGTAGAACAGTGGGCTAAGCACACACCCCTGAGGTGTACCAGAGTTGATCGTCAGCGAGGAGGATATGTTATCACCAATCCACACAGACTGTGGTCTTCCAGTTAGGAAGCTGAGGATCCAATTGCAGAGGGAGGTACAAAGGCCCAGATTCTGTATCTTCTCAATCAGGATTGTGGGAATTATGGTATTAAATGCTGAGCTATAGTCGACGAACAGTACCCTGACATGGGTGTTTGTGTTGTCCAGGTGGTCTAAAGCCATGTGGAGAGCCATTGAGATTGCATCTGCCGTTGACCTATTGTGATGATAGGCAAATTGCAATGGGTCCAGGTCTTTGCTGAGGCAGGAGTTCAGCCTAGCTATGACCAACCTGGCAAAGCATTTCATCACTGTAGATGAGTATTGCTGGGCAATAGTCGTTAAGGCAGCTCACATTATTCTTCTTAGGCACTGGTATAATTGTTGCCTTTTTGAAGCAAGTGGGAACTTCCATCCGTAGCAGTGAGAAGTTGAAAATGTCCTTGAATACTCCCACTAGTTGGCTGGCACAGGTTTTCAGAGCCTTACCAGGTACTCTATCTGGACCTTCCTCCTTGCGAGGGTTCACCCTCTTTAAAGACAGCCTAACTCCAGCCTCCAAGACAGAGATCACAGAGTCAAAAGGTGCAGCAGGGATCTTCACAGCTGTAGTTGTGTTCTCTCTTTCAAAGCGAGCATAGAAGGCGTTGAGTTCATCTGGTAGTGAAGCATCATTGCCATTCATGTACTGGGTTTTGTTCTGTAGGAAGTAATGTCTTGCAAATCCTGCCAGAGTTGCCGTGCACCCAGTGTCGCATTCAACCTCGTTCAAAATTGTCTCTTTACCCTTGAAATAGCCCTCTGTAAATCATACCTGGTTTTCTGGTACAGGCCTGGGTTGCCAGACTTGAATACCACAGATCTAGCCTTCAGCAGATGACGTACCTCCTGATTCATCCACCACTTTTGGTTTGGGAATGTACAGTAAGTCTTTGTAGGTACACATTCATTAACACAACAACTGCAGCATACTCATCCAGGTTCGGAGATGAATCCCTAGATACAGTCCTGTCCACCGATTCAAAGCAGTCCTGTAGGCCAGGGGTCCCCAACCTTTTTTGCAACACGGACTGGTTTACTATTGACAATATTCTTGTGGACCAGCTGACCAGGGGGGATAGGGTTGCCAACGGACAAGAGTAGCAGTCAAGTACATTGTGTTTACCCAGAGTAAGACTACAATGACCATGAAGCCTTGCACGGGCACCAGTGTGCATGTGTGACATGCTGATTTTTTTTCTACAAATCGTTTTTGGCGATTCTATTCCGGGGGTGGGGGGGGGGGGGTTAATCACGACCGGAATATAGGTGATAAGTGGCTAATACACTCAATTTTGTTTCTAAAAGGGATTATCTAACGAATTTAATATTAAACACACAGCACATATTTTCCTCGCATGAATATAGTGATAAGTCAATTATCAGGGGAGGGCAGGGGAGCTTGAAGTAAGTGTTGAACAAACTTCCAGTAGAAGTGGTAGAGGTAGGTTCGATATTATCATTTAAATAAAAATTGGATAGGTATATGGACAGGAAAGGAATGGAGGGTTATGGGCAGAGTGCAGGTCAGTGGGACTAGGTGAGAATAGCGTTCAGCATGGACTAGAAGGGTGGAGATGGCCTGTTCCCATGTTGTAATTGTTATATGGTTATATAAGTCACTTATAAGTCAACAACATCATAACATTTTAAGTAATGTTTGGATATTAAACACACAGCACATATTTTCCCCATATGAACATATAAAATCATTGCAACACACCAATATCGCTGAATCAGTGGGAGCCCTGGGCTTGTTTCCCTACAAAAACATCGAGGGGTGATGGGAGACAGCGATACTCGAAGGGGGTTCCTTATGTCCAGTCTATTCCGCAATTTAGTTTTCGTTGCATTCATTGCAGATAACTCCGCTTCGCAGCGATATGGAAGTTGGAAATGGAAGCAACGTTTTCAGTGCTTTCGTGGCTATCTCAGGATATTCAGCCTTGACTTTGATCCAGAATGCCGGTAGAGATGTTATGTCAAACATATCTTTCAGCTCACCATCATTTGCAAGCTCGAGGAGTTGATCTCCTTCTCGTGCTGACATAGATGACATGCGGGTAATGACCTCGCACGCGTTCAAGCTCAACAGGGCGTGACAGGGAATGAGGAAAGATGCAGCTGACTCTTATCGCCAAATCATATTGTTTCCTCGTGACCCAGTAGCACATACCTTGCAGCCCCGTGGTTGGGGACCGCTGCCGTAGGCACTCCTGTGCTTCCCTTGTCCATACCTTCTTGGTCCTCACTACTGGTGCTGCAGTCTTCACTTGCTGCCTGTACTCAGGGAGTAGAAGTACAGCCAGGTGATCAGAGTTCCTGAAGTGAGAGCACAGTAGGCATTCTTGATAGTGATGTAGCAACGGCCCAGTGTGTTGTTTTCTCTAGTATTCCAAGTGACCTGTTGATGGTAATTGCTTGGTGATTTTTTGAGATACTTATCCCTCTAAAAGTACTGGAGGGCAAAGAACCCTATTGGCATGTAGACTATGGGACTGCAGGGTTTGAAGTATTGGCCTTCTACCATTCTATTCCCCAGTTGACCAAAGGTTGTGCTGGCATTAGGGAAGTAGGGAGAATGTTAATTTTGCCTGCTTTTACTAAGACATGGCTCACTAGATGTAGAAAGTGATCCATATTTTCCAGTTTCTTCCCACAGGATCTTTATTGACTTAGGATGTTAAGTGTAGGTCTCACCTTATGTGTTTCACTGAAGGACAGAATGACCATGCTTAATTGCTATGCGTACCCATGTGCAAGTATTATTTTTAAACCAGTGGGTGAGATTGAGGTGGAGACAAAAGAGACTACAGATATTGGAATCTGGAACAATAAATGATCTGTCTGAGGAACTCAGTGGGTTGGGCTGCATCTGTGGAGGGAAATGGAGTCTTGCTGTGGACTGGTAGAGCAGAGGGGAAGTAGCCAGCATATAAAAAGAAGTTGAGGAGAGGGATAGTGCAAGAGTTGGTAATCGATAGCTCTTCTCCTTGACCCTTATTCCCTCTGAACTCATTGCCCTCCACACTTTCTGCCCCAATCCCAACCTTACCATCAAACTCACTGACAAACAGGGCGCACTGACCTCTACCTTGCTGAGGCCAGACTCTAAGACCTCTCCTCATATCTACTCCATGAAGAGCACCCCACTCCGGACCTGTCTCTAACACCATAACTGGCCTCATCACCTCTGGAGAACTTCCATATACTGCCACCAAGCTCATAGTTCCCTTACCCTGCACTGCTCACTTCTACCTCCTACCCAAGGCCAAAAAACCTGACTGACTGGATAGGCCCATTGCCTCAGGTTGCCCCTGCCCAACTAAACTTGTGTCCTCATACCTTGACTCCATTTTATCCCCACTGGTTCTTCCCCTTCGCACCTACATATATGACACATCTCATACACTTGATCTCCTCACTAACTTATAATTTCCTCGCCCTGACTGCCTCATTTTCACCATAGATCTCTAATCCTTATACACTTCTATCCCCCATCAAAAAGGCATTAAACTTCTCCACTTCTTTCTCAATAAAAGAACCATTTCCCTCCACCACCATCCTTCTCCATATGTCAGGAATGGTCCTCACCCTCAGCAATTTTTCCTTCGGCTCCTTCCATTTTATCCAGACTTGAGGTAGCCAGGGGATTAGCAATGCCTGCCCTTTCATTGGCTACATAGAAGATTCCATGTTCCAAGCCGTCCTTAGTAAGATTCCCCAATGCTTCCTCCAGTAAATTGATGACTGCATTGGTGAGCTCAGCAATTTTGCCAACTTTGCCTCCAACTTGCACAGAACTTCCTGGTGACCAAACATTTTAATTCTGATTCCCATTCCTGTTCCAACACATTGGTCCCTGGTCTCCTCTGTGCCACGATGAGGCCACCATCATGGGGAGGAGCAGTACCTTACATTCAGTCTGGGTGGCCTTCAACCTGATGACATGAATATTGCTTTCTCCTTCCACTAAAAAAAGTTTCCTTCCCCCTCCCCTCTTTTAATCCCCACTCTGGCCTCTTACCTTTTCTCAACTACCTATCACCTCCCCAGGGTCCCCTCCTCCTTCCCTTTCTCCTATGGACCACTCTCCTGTCCTAAAAGATTCCTTCCTCTCTACCCCTTTACATTTCCCACCCATCTGGCTTCACCTATCACCTTCAAGCTATCTTCCTTCCCCTTTCCCCACCTTCTTATTCTGCCATCTTCCCCCTTCCTTTCCAGTCCTGCAGAAGGGTTTCAGCCTGAAACGTCGACTGTGTATTTATTTTCATAGGTGCTGCCTGACTTGATGAGTTCCTCCAGCATTTTGTGTGTGTTTCAATGGATATTGGGAGGGGTGATTGGCAGATAGATGAGATAAGAGTAAAATAGTGATAAAGACCTGGAGGAGAAGCTGACAGAGGGATGAGGTGAAAAAATCCAATCAGAAGGAAAAAGTGGATGCGTGGAACTTAATGGGGGAAAGTGGAGCAGGTGGATCAGCTAGTGGGGTGAGGGAAGGGGGGATTATGTAGGTGACGGGCAGATAGAGTAGGTGAAGGAGAGGAAAGAAATTGAGTGAGGGGGAACTGGTGGGTAGGGAGATGAACTAAGTTCCCTGCAAGGCACCAATTTACCTGCTTATTCTTTGGATCATCTCCACTCTAGTAAAAAGCTCATTGGAGATGCCATATAGCACTACAATGGGGAGGATTGAAAAGAGGTAACTTCTGGGCACTGAGAATTTGATCTATGGTGGACTCTTTAGTTAGGATAACCACTTGCAGGCTCTTATGAAGCAGAGTTAGAATGAGCATACATTTCTGACAACCTCTGGATTTGAGAATGATTCTCAATAATCCCTTTCAGTTGGTGCAAGGAAAGAATTTTAGGAGGCCAAGATAGTACATGAGTAATGTATGGACCTGTCTCATTTATAGCAAGGACTCCCCTTAGCACTACTCATAGACTGAAAACTTACCCATGTCTATGCATGCACTTTGATTTCTCTCTCTCTCTCCCCCAATAATATGAATACACCAGTTATAGTCATTTTCTGTGTTTGTGCTTTTATTTTAATTGATATATAGTTGCACAGACACAACAAATTGGCACTAAGTACAAACCTGAAAGTCAGTGACTATCACCAACTGCACCAATAGTTATGAGGAGACAGCGAGAGGAAAGAGTAAATCATGGTAAAGGCAATCATGGATGCAAACAAGGGGACATGTGATTAAGAGTACATGGTACACAGTGAAAGACACACAACTAGCAGAGTTAAGTGAAAATAATGTGACGATGGCCTTAGTCAGGGATGTTGATGAATTTGAGAGTGCTAATGAGGACTGGGAATAGTATATTGAGAGGGTTATACTGTATTGTAACATGAACAAGTGGATGAGGAAAGGAAAGTATTCATGCTTCTTAGCTTAATAGCTGCTAAAATGTACAAGCTTTTATGCAACATAGTAACTCCTGTAAAGTCAACAAACAAGGCATTTAACAAAATGGTTACAATTTTACAAAATCTCTTGAGCCTTAAACTGCTGGTAATAGCCAAGTCATTTAAATTTTACAAAAGCAACCAGTCAAAGGATGAAAACATTTCTGAATACATTGCAAAACTGTGCAAACTTTCCCAGTACTGTGATTTTAGAGGTGGACTTTCTGATACATTAAGGGACGGGCTTGTATGTGGCATGCATAGTCAAAGCACTCAACAGAGGCTACTGTCAGAAAGAGAACTAACCTTAGAATGGGCAATGACTATTGCAATATTCGTAGAGACTGCAGCAAAGGATGCAGCAGAACTACAGAAAAAGTGTTTAGAATGCAAAATGTACAAGATGTCTCTGGATGGTACAAAGAGCCAAAACTGTTGTCAATGTGGTAAATCCTCCCATTATGCAAATAACTTCTGGTTCAAAGAAAATGTTTTAGAAAGTGTCACAGACAAGGTCACATAGAAGGTGTGCAAGTCAGACAAAAAAGCACAACCAAGGTGAAAAGTTTCAAACACAAAACTAAATAAATGCACCAAGTGACTAAATGTGAAGCAAAATCAGCCAACACAGTGTGTGACAAAGCTGAGCGGTCATGCCTAGAACTGCATAGCATTACCGAGGCAGATCACAAAATCATCTGGATCACAACGGATGTGTCCGGTGTAAAACTGAAAATGGAGCTGGATACAGTGTCAGCTTTCCCCATAATTCCAGAGACTGACTATAACAGGCTGTTGTCGAAGCTACCATTAGAGAAGACCTCAGTGCTGCTAAAGGTCTACATAGGTGAAAAAGTGTTTCCGAAAGGCAAAATGAAAGTCAATGTGACGTATGGAGGAAAAACACAACAGTTAGAGCTTTATGTGCAGAAAAGTGGAGGGCCAACAGTTTTCAGACATGAATGGTTGAGAAAAATCCAACTAATCTAGCACTTAATCAAAGCTCCCAATGTGGCATCAACAGGCACTTGCAGCCCAAATGGTAGTACGAACCAAAGGCTGTCAGAGGTGCTTAATGCTAATGAGGTGTTTGAGAAGGGTGTTGGTAAACTCAAGGGCATATGACAAGAATTGAACTAGGTGGATCACCAACACCAAGATTCCACAAAGCACGTCCAGTGCCTTATGCACTTTATCCTAAAGTAGATGCTGAACTTGGAGGCATCTGGCATTGTTTCCAAGGTTGAGTGAAGTGATTGGGCCATGCCTATTCTCCTGGGGATCAAGAAAGGGAAGGCCAGAGCTGTTCGCATAAGCCGAACTTCAAAGAGAGCGTCAAACCTGTGCTGTGTACTGTGCAGTATCCCCTGCCATGAATAGAAGATATTTTTACGTCCTTGGAAGGCGGTGAGAGGTTTTCAAAGACTGACTTGCCACAAGCCTATCTGCAAATGGAAGTTGAGGAGTCAAGTAGGAAGTTCCTCACTATCAACACTCACAAGGGACTGTTCCAGTATAGTCGTCTCATCAATGGTGTTGCATTAGCCCCAGCAATTTTGAAAAGAGCAATGGACCAAGTACTCTGAGATATCCCAGGAATACAATGTTAACTTGATTACAGAATTGTGACTGGCAAGAATGATGAAGAGCACTTCCATAATCTTGGTAAAGTGCTTAACAGGCTTAGTGAGTATGGTCTACATGCTAAAAGAGAGAAATGTGAGATCTTCAGGAATGAAATCTCATATTGTGGACATATCATTGACAAGCATGGCTTACTTAAGTCACAGGAGATGATTGATGCAATGCTGCAGGTACCCAAACCGCAAAATACGTCACCACTCAGGTCACACTTGTGCCTTGTAAACTAATACCACTAGTTTCTCCCAAACATTGCTACAGTCCTGCAGCCATTGAACACAAAGTGGGAGTGGTCAGAAAGATGTAAAAGAACATTCAAGAAACAAAGAGACTAATTTCATCTGATGAACTGCTCACCCATTATGACTCATCTCTGCCCAGCAAACTGGCATGTAATGGGTCCCCTTATGGCATTGGTGCAGTTTTGACACACACTGTGAAAGATGAATCTGAACGCCTAATTGCATTTAGAACATAGAACATAGAACATATAGAACATGAATAGTACAGCACAGTACAGGACCTTCGGCCCACAATGTTGTGCCGACCTTTAACAAGATCACTGACGAGTGCAGAATGTTACTATGCACAGATCGACTGAGACATCCTTAGTCTAGTATGGGAAATAAAGAAGTTCGTCACTACCTCTATGGATAAAAGTTTACACTAGTGACAGTTCACCAGCTCCTTGTGTCCATTTTCATTCCCAGGAAGGGTACCCCAGTGATGACTGCTACCTCATTGGGCATTTTTCACAGGAGCCCACTCTTAGACATAGAGTTCAAGGATACCAAACAACACAGCAATGCTGACGGCTTGTCACAACTTATGCTGTTGATAACTGAAGAAGAAAAATCTTCATAATGTGACCCAGCAGAAGTGTTTCACGCAGCATTGGTGGACCAGTTGCTGGTGACAAATTCTGAAATACAAAGAGAAACAAGGAATGACCCAACATTGTCAAAGGTCAAAGGTCTATGACATCACCATGCAAGGATGCTCAGCTCAGGGTAACCCTAAGTTCCCAGAATGCTCAATGATATGAGACAAACTGTATGTATGTCAAAGAATACTGGTTTGTGGATCTCATCAGAGTGTTATAGAACCTGAATGAAGGACACTTGGGTACAGTCAAAATGAAGAGTCTTGCACAGAGATGCATGTCGTGGCCAGGAATAGATTGACAGATTGAAGACTTGACCAAAAGCTATTGGGGATGCCACAAAGCTCAAAATGCACCACCACAGGCACCACTGCACCCATGGGAGTGGCCATCTTCACCATGGCAAAGAGAGATTATTGACTTTGCTGGGCCATTCATGGACTCCATGTTTCTGATTGCTGTGGATGCTCATTTGAAGTGGCCGGAGGCCATATCAATGAAAATACTGTCACATCAGAAAATACTGTTTCCACTCTGAGGACTACATTTGCCAGAAATAGCTTACCTGAACAAATTGCGAGCGACAACGGACTACAATACATGTCAGAAGATTTCAGACTATTCATGAAGAAAAATGGCTTCAAACATTTCAAGTCAGCTCCTCACCATCCAGCAACAAATGGGTTACTTGAAAGGTTTATCCAAACCTTCAGGAAGCCCATTAAAGAGATGGACAAGGAGGACATTTCTCTACAGCACAAGGTGGACAACTTCCTTTTCGTGTATCGGAACTCTGTTCATGTGATGACAAATCAAACACCTGCAATGCTGTTCATGAGCAGAAATCTGAGATCTCGCATAGACCCTCTGGAACCAGATCAATGGAGGGAAGTGCAGAATAAACCATTAAACCAGTTGCCAAGTAAATCAGCAAGGAGCTTCAAGGTTGGACAGGAAGTTGTAGCACATGCGCATTGATATCTCTCTCTCCCTCTCTCCCTCCCTCCCTCCCCCCCACCCCCGGCAATGTGAATACACCAGCTAAAGTCATCTCCCACATGCATGTTTTTATTTTAATTGAAATGTATTTGCACAGACACATCAACATGTTCGGTGTTTTCTGCTGCTTTTTACAATTTTCACAGCAGCCTAATAAAGAGACATTGCTTGACTAGGTTATGGAAATGGAAGTAAATAATTGCTTACGACAATAGGCATAAAAGTTATATCTATCCCATAAGAACATTACTGTGTAAAAAAGGCAATGCTCTTTATGACAAGAAACAGTCAACACCAGGTAACAGGGTGAAGTATTTGAAGATAGGTTGATAAATCACCAGTGTGAAATCATCAGTGTAAAATATTTAGATGATTTGTATATGAATATGGGGAGACATGATCTTTAGACAATATAATATACCTGGGTTGCAGGCTGGATTTTTGTCTCTATCAAATAAGGTGTAAGGCATTCCTTCACTCTGCTAGCCTGCAGGTCACCCTTGGTCAAGGTGTAGCACCTGCTTAGCCCCATGATCAGGGTCACTTGAAGCCATAGGAGTAGGTGGTGGATGGTTGTATGAGCAGCTGGTGCACATCACAAGATCTGGTTATACAATCAGTGATGCCAGGCAGACAATCTCTGAAGGGTATTGATAACAGCTGGGGTCATCCATCTTCTAAAGACACTGCCCAGATGAAGGCAATGGCAAAACACTTCTGTAGAATAATTTGTTAAAAATATCGTCATGGATAGTGAATGTAATGAATGAATAAATATACCTTAGTACACTTAAACAGAATGTTGATGGTGATTGGGGAAAGGCAGTTATAATTGGGGAAATAAATAACAATAGATTACCATTATAGGGCCTTCTGTCAAACTAATGGACAGATTTTACTGGAAGTCAAGATCACCACATTTGGCATGTTAATTTAACTCTGGCAGTAAATAAGGAGGTCATTTACGAAAGCTCCACTTTCAACAGATTTTAAGAAATACCCAAGCTAATGGCATAATTTAAATGAAAATAAGGAATGAAAAAGTCAGTCAAATATTAAGTTACAAAAAAAGAGTAACTGAGCAGTCGTTGGATTGTGTTGATTGACAGGTATGAATGTAGCAAAGCTTGGAAAAGAAGGATATTGTAATCATGCACAAACTGCTATCCATTTCTATAAAATCATCAATTTTCTCAATGGAGTTGGAAAGAATAAAGTTGAACACAAAGATGGCCAACACTGCAAAAAGGATTCCAAGATGCTCAGGACAAGCAAATCTTAGTAGATATGGGGGATAACTGGAAAACACTTTTCATTTATTAAACAAGGTAGATAGTAATTCTGCAGTAAGCACATTCTGATAATGTAATGAGCCTTCTTTTGTAAATAATGATCTAAAGCAGTTGAATCAATAATAAAAGAAAAAATAAGAGCTGTGTATAGTATTCCTTATACTCTCTTACTGAGAGACTTCGCAGTGCCCTAAGTCACATTTAGAAGGTCTTGTGGCCATATCCCTCTCCTGCAATTCTTGCTGGTAAATCATACCTTGCCTTTCTGGCATCAGCAGTATTCATTCTGTCCTTTGAATGCATGCTTAGTCAAAAGAAATTAATAGAATAGAGTCTGCCCTGTCACTGCAGATGATTCATTATCAATCCTTCAGCAACAATACCCTTGGAAGGAAACTTTGAGCATTGAATTAATTCTCCAAATATTACTTCCTGTGCACTCATGCTAACTGTTCCATTCTCTTTTGTATGTGTTGCCTACTTGTCTCCCAAGTGAATGTTTCTTAAATGTTAAGCTACATTTACTCCCTTTTGATTCCGTAAACTATTGTCATCATCTGTTCACAAAGCGGTCATACATATTCCTATGAAAGGATGATGATTTTACGTTGCTTGCAGTATCAAAGTCCCTTCAGTTCTCTAATCCTTAGATTCTCACCACCTTCAAACTATACACGTAGGCTGACACATTAATATGCTGCATTGTGCAAATGTTGATTCATTGTGTAAAAGGAATAAAAAAAGATACAATTTTGTTAATAATACAGCATGATCATTCTAGCAAGTACTGTATAGAAAAGTAAAGGATATGAAATACTGGCCCAGATGTCGGTTATCCTTGCACAGCTCTACTGACGGAAATGGCATGTCAGAAGCCATATCAGTTCTGTACCAGTAATGTGACTATAATGATAAGGTTAGATTATCTTCTGGTGATTCACTTGAGAAACAGATATGACTCAAGTAATGGGCTATAAACTTCTTTCAAAACACTTTTGAGAAATTTATTTTACCTTGGATAGGATCAGTGATAGAAGGTGGAGGTTGGGAACTGAGCCAAGCTATGTAAATCTGAAAAAAAATACTCATATTGTTGAGTTCGCTCATAGTTTTCCTTGGAGCGACGGAGGATGAGAGGTGGCCTGATAGAAATGTATAAGATGATGAGAGGGATTGATCATGTGGATAATCAGAGGCTATTCAACATGATCCTGAGGCTCCGGAGGATTCCTGTACTGTGGAAGACGTCCTGCCCCGTCCCTGTGCCGAAGACGCCGCGTCCCAGTGGCCTCAATGACCACAGACCGGTGGCATTGACCTCCCACATCATGAAGACCCTGGAGAGACTTGTTCTAGAGCTGCTCCAGCCTATGGTCAGGCCACACTTAGATCCCCTCCAGTTCGCCAACCAGCCCTGACTAGGAGTTGAGGATGTCATCCTGCTGAACCATGTCTACGCCCACCTGGACAAGCCAGCGAGCACTGTGAGGGTCATGTTTTTTGACTTCTCCAGTGCGTTCAACACCATCCGCCCTGCTCTGCTGGGGGAGAAGCTGACAGCAATGCAGGTGGATGCTTCCCTGGTATCATGGATTCTTGATTACCTAACTGGCAGACCACAGTACGTGTGCTTGCAACACTGTGTGTCCGACAGAGTGATCAGCAGCACTGGGGCTCCACAGGGGACTGTCTTGTCTCCCTTTCTCTTCACCATTTACACTTCGGACTTCAACTACCGCACAGAGTCTTGTCATCTTCAGAAGTTTTCGGATGACTCTGCCATAGTTGGATGCATCAGCAAGGGAGATGAGGTTGAGTACAGGGCTACGGTAGGAAACTTTGTCACATGGTGTGAGCAGAATTATCTGCAGCTTAATGTGAAAAAGACTAAGGAGCTGGCGGTAGACCCGAGGAGAGCTAAGGTACCGGTGACCCCTGTTTCCATCCAGGGGATCAGTGTGGACGTGGTGGAGGATTACAAATACCTGGGGATATGAATTGACAATAAACTGGACTGGTCTAAGAACACTGAAGCAGTCTACAAGAAGGGTCAGAGCCATCTCTATTTCCTGAGGAGACTGAGGTCCTTTAACATCTGCCGGACGATGCTGAGGATGTTCTACGAGTCTGTGGTGGCCAGCGCTATCATGTTTGCTGTTGTGTGCTGGGGCAGCAGGCTGAGGATAGCAGACACCAACAGAATCAACAAACTCATTCGTAAGGCCAGTGATGTTGTGGGGATGGAACTGGACTCTCTCACGGTGGTGTCTGAAAAGAGGATGCTGTCTAAGTTGCATGCCATCTTGGTCAATGTCTCCCATCCACTACATAATGTACTGGGTGGGCACAGGAGTACAGTCAGCCAGAGACTCATTCCTCCGAGATGCAGCACAGAGCGTCATAGGAAGTCATTCCTGCCTGTGGCCATCAAACTTTACAACTCCTCCCTTGGAGGGTCAGACATCCTGAGCCGATAGGCTGGTCCTGGACTTATTTCATAATTTACTGGCATAATTTACATATTACTATTTAACTATTTATGGTTCTATTATTATTTATTATTTATGGTGCAACTGTAATGAAAACCAATTTCCCCCAGGATCAATAAAGTATGACTATGACTATTTCAAGTGATCATCTTTCATCTGCTCCCAAACCCAGGCCTTGCTTGTGGTTTCCTGGAGAAGCTTCAAGCCAGCCAATCAAGATCTAGTTCAACTTGTTGATAAGGTGTCAGAGTTTGCCAGCATTTCCTTGCAGCCACTCGCATTTAGGGCCAATTTTGGGTGTGCCTTATAAATCCTATCTATGTCCTGCTCATTTTGTTCTCCATAAGACCATAAGATATAGGGACAGAATTTAGGCCATTTAGCCCACTGAATCTGTTCTGCCATTTCATCATGGCTGACCATTTTCCCTCTCAGCCCCAATCTCCTGCTGTCACCCCATATCCCTTCATGCCCTCGGATCCTGAAGAGGTGTATTTCAGTAGGAACACAAACACGAGGAAATCTGCAGATGCTGGAATTTCAAGCAACACACATAAAAGTTGCTGGTGAACACAGCAGGCCAGGCAGCATCTCTAGGAAGAGGTACAGTCGACATTTCCCTAGACAGGGCCCCAGACAGTCCTTCCAGGTGAGGCGACACTTCACCTGTGAGTTGGCTGGGGTGATATACTGCGTCCGGTGCTCCCAATGCGGCCTTCTATATATTGGCCAGGGCCCCAGACAGTCCTTCCACGTGAGGCAACACTTCACCTGTGAGTCGACTGGGGTGATATACTGTGTCCAGTGCTCCCGATGCGGCCTTCTATATATTGGTGAGACCCGACGCAGACTGGGAGATTGTTTCGCTGAACACCTACACTCTGTCTGCCAGAGAAAGTAGGATCTCCTAGTGGCCACACATTTTAATTCCACGACCCATTCTCATTCTGATATATCTATCCATGACCTCCTCTACTGTAAAGATGAAACGTTCAGGTTGGAGGAACAACACCTTATATTCTGTCTGGGTAGCCTCCAACCTGATGGCATGAATATTGACTTCTCAAATTTCCGCTAATGTCCCACCTCCCCCTCGTACCCCATCCATTATTTATTTTGTTATATACACACATTCTTTTTCTCTCTCTCCTTTTTCTCCCTCTGTCCCTCTGACTATACCCCTTGCCCATCCTCTGGGCTTCCTCCCTTCCCCTTTTCTTTTCCCTAGGCCTCCTGTCCCATGATCTTCTCGTATCCCCTTTTGCCAATCACCTGTCCAGCTCTTGGCTCCATCCCTTCCCCTCCTGTCTTCTCCTATCATTTTGGATATCCCCCTTCCCCTCCCACTTTCAAATCTCTTACTAGCTCTTCTTTCTGTTAGTCCTGACGAAGTGTCTCAGCCCGAAACGTCGACTGTACCTCTTCCTAGAGATGCTGCCTGGCCTGCTGTATTCACCAGCAACTTTTGTGTGTGTTGCTTATTTCAATAGGAACATAGTTTGGAAGAATTGGGCAAGGAGGCCAATGACTTAAATAGGCTACATTCCTACTTTGCCAGATATTTGGAGCTTTGGGACAAACATTTTACTGCATCCAGTAATTTCTTTTAGGGATCAATTGATATTGTGATTTTTGTTCCAAGAATAAAGAAATGTAGTACTAATAGTGTGCATAATTTTAATATTTGTAATATTCATTTACATTGTATTCAATTGACATTTGCCATAATCAGTATTGTTTCAGTGGTGACAAGCTGTTTAAGCAAAAACATGTCATTTATAAATAGAAACAAATTCCTTAACAACTTATATAAGTTATTTCATAAAACAAATAGCAAGGAAAGAGCTATTACACTTTGAAGGCTATCAATACTGTTATACTAACAGTGGCTGGTACACGTCTCAAAAGTCATCCTACATGACATAGATTTTAAAGGTGTAAGTACATTCAGTGAAATGCTGCAGTATTTTTCATTTTAAGAAGTGCAATAAATCAAAATGAAAACACTTAATTAGAAAATTGAATAATAAAATAAAATAAATTACACTATCAAATATTCATTCATACAGAGCTATTTAATTGACTGATTATTAATGATTACACAAATATATTCAGTTGTTAGATTTGACTAAGTAAATCTATTCATTTTTGAGACCTTTCAGCTACAAATTCTATATAATAAACTAAACTTACCATCTCTAGTATGTATATACTGGACATCCAGTACCGATAACCCCAATGGACTGTATATCCAATGGACTTCTTTGTACTGAATGCATATCCGGAGTAAATTTTGTCACCTTGGCTGTTCACAAGTACATTCTGAAGAATATAAGGCCATAAGGAAAAGAAGCAGAACTAGGCTGTTCATCCCCTTGTGCCTGCTTCTCCATTCTAGTCATCAACCACGATGATCTTTCATGGAGGTGTTGTTTTCTTGTACAAACTTCATCTCCTGAGATCCCATTCATTTTTAAAAGCTGATTGATCTTTTTTCTTTCTTAGATATATTCACTAGCTGAACCTTCTTAGGCTCTTGGGGACAGAAACCCCCTTTGGCAAAGAAATGCCTACTTAACTAATTGGTTAAAGGAAACATTGTCCCTGTATCTATGTTGTTCAAGTCCTGAAAGAATTTCGTACTTTAGATAAGATCACTTTTCCCTTCAAAGCTTGAGAGACTGTAGGCCCAGTTTGCAGATCCTCTCCTGAAGCGTCACCTTTATGCCCTTCCCTCATAACCCTGCAAATTCTTCTTTCAAATAGTGTCTTCATTTATTTTTCTATGTTATCATTGAGCTTGCCTCCAATATTACCATAGACTGCGCACCCTTGCAATATGCTTCACAAAATAATAATTGTCACTTTTTGTTTCTTTGTCCATCACTTTTAATCTATTTAGATAGATAGATAGATACATACATAAATATACCTTATTGATCCTGAGGGAAATTGGGTTTCGTTACAGCTGCACCAACCAGGAATAGAGCATAAATATAGCAATACAAAAACCACAAACAATCAAACAACAAGATGCAAACTATGCCAGATGGAAATAAGTCCCGGACCAGCCTATTAGCTCAGGGTGTCTGACCCTCCACGGGAGGAGCTGCAAAGTTCGATGGCCACAGGCAGGAACAACCTCCCATGAGGCCCAGTGTTGTATCTCGGTGGAATATGGCCGGAGTCCAACAACAGAAAGCTCAATATCCGGTCTCCAAACACGTTGCTCGATCATAATATGACCAGGATTGCACCATCCGTTGTTAACCAGAACAGCAAGCCCCCAACTCCTTCACGCTTACCGCTGTCAGTGCACATCCGGACAGGCCGAACAGTCTGGAAGCCCTCCATGGAAAAGTTTTGATTGGGTATGTCCTCGTGCAGCCCCATTCCAGTGAAACACATAACACTGCACTCCTGAAATGTTCTCTGACTCCTGGCTAGCACCGTGAACTCATCCATTTTATTACCCACCGAACTCCTCTTCTCCATAAGTCTCTGTTGTCTCGACCCGATCCTCTTTCCTCGCCTTTGTGATCCCCCTCTGCATCCTCTGTGTGTTTTCCTCCAGGTTTCAGCAGGGGTGTCCACTGCTCTGTTTGTTAAACCGGCCGGCATTAGCGCAAGCAGCTGGTCCCTGGAATAAACAATGTGACCATACTGCTGCCCTGCTAATGAGACGTGTCAGAATGTAACTATGTCCAGCGCTAAAAACCCAGATAACACTCTCTCCACCAGCATGTTAGAGAATGTGCAGCTTCAACGTGTTACCGTGAAAAAAAAATACAACAGATAACGTAAGTTAAAAAAGTAAGAGGAAAAAGGTAAGAAAACTAGTCGGAATGGCTGTAACAGGCTGCATGCACGATTTCATCTGGTTCCTGGACCCACTGCCAATGGGAATAGTTTCTCCCTTTTTACTTTGTATCATTCCTGATTTTAAATAGATCTATCAGATTCACTTGCAACTTTCTCTGTTCGTGTGTGTCCAGCCTACGAAAGATTCTCATCCCTGGAACCAACTTAAAGAATCTTTTCTGTATCCTCTCCAAAATCTTTAGTCATAAAATCTTGGAGTTGTACAACACAGCATTTCTCACCTACAGCAATCTCATTTGCCCACATTGGAAATGCATCTTTCTATCCCTTCTCTATTTAAGTGTGTGTCTAAATGTCTCTTAAGCGTATCTGATTCCACCACCTCCTCTGGCAGTGTGCCCCAGATATCAACCATTCTGTGTGTAAAAATGTTTTCTCTCAAGTCCCCTTTTTCTCATTTTAATCCTATAACTTTTTAAAAATATTTTTACTATGGAAACGAAAATTCTCTCTTCACAATCTATGTTTCACAAATGAATCCATTGGTGTCATTTATTGTATCTGATGCTCCCAGTGCAGTCTCTAGTATATTGGTATGACTTGACACAGAGAGGGTGATTGCTTCATCAAACACTTTCACTCCATTCACTGTAAGAGCCTGGATCTCTTGATTCTTGATTGTTGCAATGGCCATTGTTGAAGTGGATGGTATTAGACTGGTCTGACTATGGTTCATTAGGCTTGGGCGAGAATAGACACAGGCTCTAAGTAAATTTCCAGTGAGATTTTTTTTCTGTTAGTACATAGCTAATGCACAGAAAATGGATCCAGAGTTCGTGATATGTGCCTTATGTGAGATGTGAGAAGTTTGGGAAACCTCCAGTCACCCCGATAACTACAACAGCATGAAGTGCACCAAGCTGAGCTCCTTAGAGATCATGTTAAGGAACTGGGGCTGAAGCTCGATGACCTTCAGCCTGATATAAAGAATAAGGAGGTGATAGGTAGGAGCTGCAGGGAGGAATTCATCCATAAGTTGCACAAGGCAGGTACCTGGGTGATGTCAGGAGAAGGAAAGGGAATAGGCAGCGAGTGCAGAGTATCTTGTGCTATTCCCCTCATTGATAAGTGGATTGCTTTGGATACTGTTATGAGGGGAGGACTACCAGGGAGAAGCAGCTGTGAGCAGGTCTCTGGCTCTGTGGCTTAGAGTGAAAGGGGGGGGCAGGGGAGGGGGATAAGAGACAAGGTGTACTGATAGGGAAAGAACTGGGGTTCTGTGGATGAGAATGAGGTTCCCAGATGGTCTGTTGCCTTCCGGCTGGGAGTATCTCACAGATTGAGGCCACGGCACTGTTAAGTGGAAGGCTAGGCAGCCAGAGAGTCATGGTCCATGACAGTACCAATGACATGGGTAGGATGGATGATGAAGTTCTGCAAAGTGAGTTCAGGGAGTTAGGTGCAAAGTTAAAGGATAGGACTTGCAGGATTGTAATCTCAGGATTGCTACCCATGCCACGTGCTAATGAGGCCAGAAATAGGAATATCATGCAGTTTAACACATGGGTAAGGAGCTGGTAGGAGGGAGACCTTCAGATTTTTTGGATCATTGGGTTCTCTTCCAGAAAAAGTAGGACCTGTACAAAAGGAATGGCTTGCTGCTGAACTGAAAGGGGACAAGTATCTTAATGGGAAGGTTTGCTGGTGCTGTTCAAGTGTGGGGCAGGGTCTAAACTAGAGTTGCGGGGGGGGGATTGGGATACAGAGCATCAAAGCAGAGAGTGGAGTGATTGTAGAGAAAGATTCTGTTAAACATATATACAAAGTCAGGAATCAAAAGGTCAAGCACGGTGGGTCTAATGTTCAATGCATGAGGTATTGTAGGAAAGGTGGATGAACTTATTTCATGTATCAGCACATGGAATTATGACATTAGTCATTAGTGGGGCTTGGTTGCAGGAGGGCAGGACAGGCATCTCAATGTTCCAGGGTTCCACTGTTTTAGCTGTGATACAGCGGGAGGGATGAAAGGGCAAGGGGTGACATTACTTGTCAGGGAAAATGTCATGGCAGTGCTCAGTCAGGGCAGGCTGGAGAGCTCATCTAGTGAGGATGTCTGGGTACAACAGAAGAATAAGGAGAGTATGACCAGTTTAGTGGGATTATATTGTAGACCACTCAACAGTCTGTGGGATTTAGATGAGCAAATTCTTAGAGGGATCGCAGACTGTTGCAAGAAACATATTAAAAGAATGCAAAGAAAATTTACAATGGTGTTGCCAGGACTTGAAGACCTGAGTTATAGGGAAAGATCGAATAGGTTAGGGTTTTATTCCCTAGAACGTAGAAGATTGATTGGAGACTTGCTGGAAAAATACAAAATTATGAGGGTTATAGATAGGGTAAATTGCAGTATTTGGGATTAGGCTTTTTCCTAAACAACTGAGGTTATGCTTAAGAGGAATATGAGGGGGAACTTCTTCAGTGGTGGGAGTGTGGAATGAGCCACCAGAGCAAGTGATTGATGTGAATTTGTTTTCAGCATACAAGAGAAATTTGGATAGGTACATGGATGGTAGGGGTATGCAAGACTATGGTCCAGGTGCATGTTGATGGGACTAGGCAGATGAATGATTCAGCACAAATTAGATAGGATGAAGGGCCTGGTTTTGTGCTGCAGTGTTTTATGACCCTATGGCCAACTGTTCTATCCACTTCCCATTCCCATACTGAAATGTCTATCTATGGTTTCCTCCTCCTCCACAACCACATTAAAGCCAGCTGCAGCTTGCAGGAGTAGAGCTTTACATTCCATTTGTGGTAGTCTCCAACTGGACAGCAGGAACATCAATTTCTCTAACATCCTGTAACCCCTCTCCTCTGCTTTTTACTTATTACTGTGCTCCCCATTCCCTTTCTCTTTCTCCTCCCTTGCCCTGAAAACCTGCCTTCACTTTCTTCCCTTGGGTTCCTCACCTCTTTCCCTTATCCCATGGTTTTCTGTCCTCTCCTATCATGTTCTCTTTTCTTCAGTCCTTTGCCTTCCCCAGCTATCACTTGCCACCTTCTTACATTATTCCTTTTTCTCTCTCTCTTTTCCCCTTTTCCATACTTCTACCTTCCTCCTCTCACCTGGCTTCATCTAGTACTTGCCAACTTTTTCCCCTCATCTTTTATTCTGGCTTCTGTCCTTCCTTTCCAGTCCTGTTGAAGAATTTCAACCTGAAATACTGACTGTTCATTTTCTTCCATAGATGCTGCCAGATGTGATGTGTTCCTCCAGTTTTTTCTGTGTGTTTCTCCATAATTTTATATACTTCTATTATTTTCACCCTTATCTCTTTGGTTCTAGTAAAACATGGATAGCCAAACCAATTTCTCACACTACTCAAGCCCTCCAACCCCGGCAACATCCTGGTGTATCTCCTCTGGACTCTTTCCAGTCCAGTTACAGCCTTGTGTCCCTTGTAAAGTGTTATAATCAAAAATGGTCATTATTGTCCTGTTGCAGCTAAATCAATTCTTGATTAATGTTCATCTTGTCTTCCTTGTTTCTATCCTTTCTATATCCATTTGTAAAGCTCAGGATTCCAAATATTTGTGTAGACTTTTGTTCAACCTACACTTCTGTTTTATCAAACTATGTACAATTACCACTAGATCCCTCTCTTTTTTCTCTTCTACTGAATTGTGGGTGTAGAGGGATCTGCACTGGATATTGAGGCGAGTGGTCCCGGGTTCGAATCAAGCCAGCTGCTTGTACACTTTTCATCAGTGTTGGGTATATATACTGTATAATACAATTAATACATAGACATCCACAGCATAATAAATTTTAAATTGTCCCATTCAGGCCTAAAGATTTCATCACTGTGGGAGGTTTCTTACTCTTGTGGGATGACATCATTCCTGATCGGGGCTGGGGGGGGTGGAAAGGGGGGCAGTTGGTCGATCTGCTTAGTAGATGAGACTCGTGGCTATGAAACACTCAGGTTCTGGGGCCTCCTCTGTGGTGGTTGTAGGAGTTGATTCAGGGACTGTAGGAAGTGGTTCTAACAGCTCTGGATATACTTCTTCAAGACGTGTTGGCATGCCAGACAGTGCATGGCAAGCTGCTCAATCTGCTGATCTATTCCAGGCCCCAACACAAAGCTTCAAGCCAATGCTTTCATGTTGGCCTCAGTTAGATGACCAGCATGTAGCTCCTCTAGCACTTTAGATCTCAGCTTGGATGGTGCTACAGCTCTCAATCCCTACATAAGACAGCCTCTGCCAAGGGCAAGTTCATCCCAACACTGGTAAAAATGGGGGAACTGGAATTTCTGCAGCACCTTCCAGCATTCTGAGTGGCCATGTAGGCCTGTTTTTTCTTCTTCCTTTCACTTAGGTCATCTCTGCCATAATGTGGGGACTTTCAATTTGCATTAGAGAGAGCATGTCAAGAAGACTGTCCTCTTTCTTAAATTTTTCAAGTATTTTCTTTCCCAAGGGTAAAAGGGACAATTCATCAGCATTTTCAGGATTAGTTGTCTTCTTGAATTTGACCTTGTAATTGTGTCCTCCAAGAAACAGAGCCTATCTCTGCATCTGTGCTGTTGCTGCTGATAGAAAACCCTTCTGTGGATTGAAAATGGAAACGAGTGGTTGATGATCAGTAATAAGGGTAAACTCTCTTCTATACAAGTACTAGTTGAAACAGTTTACAACCAAACCAGACTCAAGCCCTCTCTGTCAATCTGTGCATAATTTTTTCTCTGCAGTAGTAAGGGAGCATAATGCAAAGGCTATGGAGCTTTCACATCCATCACCCGTAACATGTGATATGGCTCACCCATACTATAATGTGAGGCATCACGGGGACACCTCACTGGATGATGTTGTGGATCGTAATGTGTCAACACGGTGTCTGACATCACCATTTCTTTTGTCTATTAGAAAGTCACCTCACACTGCTTTGTCCATTGCCATTTCTTCTCAATCTATATTAATGAGTTGAAGGGGTGGACCACAGTAATCAGGTTTGATAGAAATCTGTTATAGTAACTGACAAATCCTCAAAAGGACCATAGTTGTGACATGTCCTTTGGCCTTGGAGCATTCACCACTGCTTGAATTTACTCAGCACACTTTTGTAAAACTTGTGAGTCAATGATGTGACCACAGTAAGTGATGCTTTGTTTAAAGAATTCACACTTATTACATCATGATCTGAGCCCATAATCTTCTCATCTTTTTAACACTGTCTTGAAATTTTTGAGCTGTTCTTTGTCATCTTTACCAGTAACAATGTCATTATGGAAATAAATAAAGAGTTGGTATTGATAAAGGGACTCGACCGTTAATGTTGACTCTTAATTCCTTTCCTTTGACTCCAGCATTTTGTATTTGTTACTATGTTTTGTTTGTTGTTGAATAATTTTGCTGTTCCTGAAATTTCACTACATTTTTATGATATTTTGTTTCTTCTTGAATTTGATTTGATTGTTTAATTGGTGATTACAAAGACTGATGGAAATCTTTCTGCTTGTTTGTCACTAAACTGTAAAGATCTATGTGATTCTTTTTCCTCCATCCAGTAACTGTATATTGAGTACAAACAATCATTTCCACTATTTTCCATTTCTAGATGCAGCATTCCCTTTGTATGCAGTTAGTTGCTTTTCACTCCTTTGATGAATGTTTTCCTTTATCCATCAAGCTCATATTTCAGGATGCGAATTGTTTCTCTTAGATATTTGTTTGATGAAACTTTCTCTGTGCTCATGGCAATGCTTACCTAGGAGTAGTAAATCCTCCAACAACCTGCCGATGCAATGATTAGGCATTTGCCCACCAGGGAATGAATCAAGCTACTTGTCTATGCATAACCTCGCTTCAGATGACATATAGCCACTGCACGTCTGGTGATAACATTGTGGTCCCTGTAGTGAATGGCATCAGGAATAATTGAGAAAGCAGCATAGTCCTTCTATATCTGTGAATACTGCAAACATGTTTCAAGTTCTGACAGTTTCATCAGTTCCTAGGGACACCATGATACCTTATGAAGTTAGAAATTGGATGCACTACAGAAATGCTTGTGAACAGGCTCCAAATATCTACTTTATTAATATCAGGCATTTGATTAGCATTAGTAAACTCTACCATTCTCTATTACTGTAATGTTGTTTTGACTTCACATTTTACAAACATAGGTTGTCCTTTGACTTTTTGGTTACTGTTCATACCAAATATCTCATTGCCTCTCTACAAATAATGTGACAAAAGTAGGTGCCTCTGTTTCATGGTTGTCTGGTATAGATCACTGGAAAATTGTAAAGGATCAGAAACCACTGGCTACCTAGACATTGAGCTGAGAGGGGAAGAAGTGGTTAATGATGATGGGTTATCTATAGAGACTGCATCTGTGCTTCCCCATTTCAGAATGAGAATCAGAATTAGGTTTATTATCATTGACATATGTTATAAAATGTATTGTTTTGTAGCAGAGTACAGTGCAAGACAAAAAATATGTAAGTTACAATGAAAAAAATAAATAGTGTAAAAGATGTATAGTGGGGTAAAGTTCATGAGTTTATGAGCAATATAGAAATCTGATGGTGGAGGGGAGAAAGCTATTCCTAAAACATTGAATGTGTGCATCTTCAAGCTACTCTCAGATGGTAACAATGAGAAGAGGGAATGTCTTGGGTTGTGAGGACTCTCAGTAATACAGTAGATTATTGAAGCACTGTAATTTTAAGATGCCCTCAATGGAGGGAAGCATTGGGCCCGTGATGGAGCTGACTGAGTCTGCAACACTCTGTAGCCTCTTTCAATCGTGTGCTTTGGAGCCTGATTTTGATTGGATGCTTCCCTAATGGTTTATCAAGACAATGCACCTAAAATGTGGTTGTTCTTCAGAGTACCTGAGAAAATAATGAAGCATACATTTAAATGTAATAATTATACTTGCATATTCTGTGATTTACCAGCACAGAGTTCTTAAAAGTCAATAGGAATAGTTGCCTGCTCATCATAGAAGAGCTCATCTGAGTCTTGACTGTTTAATTTTCCTTTAATTGTATTTTTCCCCTCTTAATCTCTGCTCTATGCAACAGTAAACATCATACCTCCAAATCCTGAAGCATGGATGCTTGAAATATTGGAATATGTATTCCAAGAAGATGGGGCTCATTTTTCCCCCTGCTTGCAACTTCAATGCAGATTAAGGAAGGAAGAAAAGGAGAATAAAATCCATTTTCACAAATGGAAATTAAAATAGCAGATACCAGATGTAATCATAGAAAGCCTATTTACTATTAAATATTTTAAACTCTTACATGAATTCAATATTAGAAAATAGGAGCAGAGGGTAAGCCATTCAACCTTTCAAGGCAGCATCACATTTCAATATGATTTATCTCAACACTGTATATCTGTTCTTTCTTCATACTTCCTGATTTCTTTTGATTCAGGAAATGTGCCTAATTTCTTTATAAATATGGCAGAAATCGGCCTCTGCAGAATTCTGTGGTAACAATTTCCACAGGGTTCACCACTCTGCCTGAAGAAATTTCTCCTCATCTCTGTCCTCCACCTTGAGACTGATAATCCTCATTCTAGCCGACCCGGCATGAAAGCCATCCTTCCTGCACACTGTTTGTCTACTCTGTCAGAATTCTGTAAGTTTCATTTAGATATCCTCTCATTCTTCTGAATTCTGGTGAAGACCAGCTTGGCCAACCTCGTTGCTCCTCATATAACAGTCTTGTCATCTCCAAATTTTCAAATTTATCTCACCAGGCAATGAATAAAGCTGAAGATAGAGATCCAGAACTTATCCTTTTTACTACTTAATATCACTTATAAATTAATATACAGGAATTTGCTTTTCTATTTGCGAGTAGAAAAAATGCTACAATAATTGATCAGTGCCATCAGTGCTATACAAATCTGCTTTTTCCCTACAGTTTCAAAAGAGCCGAGACAAGGACTATCATTGTTGATACCTTCTCTTTCAGATAGGCAGCGGTCCAATATGATCATTGACACACACTGGTCGATCTATAGCTTGACCAGTATCACGGTACAAGTAATATCTTAGAATGCTATTCCAATGTTTATAAAGTTGCGACTTTAAAAAAAATATGATGAAGCAAACCGAAAGCTACAAAATCAGTACTTATTTAACGTTGATGCTGTTTTGTAAATTCAAGATTCATATTTATTTATCACATGTACACTCAAACATACCGTGAAATGTGTCTTTTGTGTTAACAAAGAACACACCTGAGGATGTGCTGGGGGCAGTCTACAAGTGTCACCACGCATTCTAGTGCCAATTTAGCAGGTTAATAGAATCCACATTAAAAAAGAATCAGAGAATTTCATTAACGCTAAAATTAAAAGTCAAGATTTAATCATTTAAGGATATTTGATGTCTGAGTTTAATGCACAACGTGCCAGTACCAGCTTGTCCCTCTGATAAAGTATGTGTTGATTATGACAAGACCATAGTCCAAGCTTTTCATAGGATGGAGGAGTTCATGAGTGAGCCCTCTCTAATCCATCTGTTCTGATTGTGTTTACCAGATCTGTAGAAGACATCTGCTTTAGCTTCCGGGAGTCTTTGACCAATGACCAGTCAAAGTTAAGGAGCATTCAGGGTGTTATTGAGAACCATGAGTCTGTTTATTGAGAGAACACAGAAGCAAGAGGAAGAATTGCACTACTTCACCAACTCTTCATCAAACTGCTCCGTCACGTCCCTTCTGTCCCAAGTACGAAAGAGTCTGTGATTGCCACATTGATCTCATCAATCAATTCATGACCCATAGAACTCAAAAGGAATCAAGTTTCTCTCAATCCAGAGAGATTACCATACAGGAAGACACAAATTCGTATTTGGTAATGTTTCACTATTGCATGATTGAAAGTGTATATAAATAAATAAATAGACTGTGTTCAAAGAAATCAGCCACTTATATTTGTAATAGGAGAAAATGTGCCAAAGGTCAGATCTGCAAGGTCTTTGGCCTAAGTGAATACCAGGGGTGTAATAAGAAATTCTTAGAGTCATATACAATCATAGAGTTATACATCATGGAAACAGACTCTCCAGCCTAAATGGTTCATGATGAGCAAAATGCCCTAGCCAAATTATTTTTATTTTCCATGTACTTCTAAACCTTTCTAGGTACCTGTCCAACTGACTTTTCTGAAGTTGTTATTGTGTCTGTCTCAAGTTCTTTTAAGAGTATCCCTTTAGTGCTTTTCTCACTGCAATCTGCATCATGAAACTTTCCTTTAAGCAATGGACTGAATGACATTTAGATCTCATGATCACTTGAAGGACTTGATGAACCATACAAGCAGACACCTTTAAGAGAAGGTGTAACTGCACCAGACAATGAAATAATGGCCACGCAACATACAGATGTCCTTTTGAGGATTTATTTTTATTTCTCTCTCTCTCTTTCTTCATTAGACACCATGAAAACTACAAGAAAATAAAGGACATAAAAAGTTTGCAACATACACCTCTCAGTCTTTTAAAGTCTCTCAAGCTAGTGTCTGCCGATTAACAGGCCCAAACACGTGAGCACATCAGAGCTGTGCTGAAATTAAATAAATCACTAAAATGTATCACACTGTTCATATAAAGGCACCTCAACAACATTATATAAAACAAATAAAAAAGAACAATTACCGTGTGCACCTCTTAGACCACATACAGAAAGAGCTTATTTTAGGGCCATTTGTCTTTCTCTGCTTCCATGTTGGTTCTGACCCATAATGCCACAGTCATGCCTTTATTGAACTCTGGTCATGTGACCCATTATACTCTGGTCATTAAATAAACCTTACATAAAATATTTTAAGGTGATAAATTGATCATGAATTTATGACAAAAACATAAAATAAACATCTCAATGAAACATGTCCCTGAGACAGTTACACTCCCACCAAATTACGATGGTTTATGATAATCTTTATATAAATATTTGAATAAATCTAGTAATTTCTGGAACCAAATAATTGGTATTTGTAACAAACTCTAAAGTGAAGACTGGTACTTTAAGCAACACACATCAGGACGGAGGGTCTTGGCCCGAAACGTCGATCGTACCTCTTCCTAGAGATGCTGCCTGGCCTGCTGCATTCACCAGCAACTTTGATGTGTGCTGCTTGAATTTCCAGCATCTGCAGAATTCCTCGTGTTTACTGATACTTTAAACTGTCCACGCAGGTAGGCAGTAATCTAGGATCAGACATGTGACCACACCACCTCTTGGTAGGATTACTGGATGCTTCAAGTCGAGAGGTAAAGAAGCCTTCTTTAAGGGGGAGATTCAAACAAGAGGACATGAGTTGAGAGTTAAAGGGCAAAAGTTTAGGGGTAACATGAAGGGGAAATTCTTTACTCAGAGAGTGGTAGCTGTGTGGAATGAGCTTCCAGCAGAAATGGTTGAGGCAGGTTCGATGTTGTCGTTTAAAGTTAAATTGGACAGCTATATGGACAGGAAAGGAATGGAGGATTATGAGCTAAGTGCAGGTCAGTGGGACTAGGTGAGAGTAAGAGTTCGGCATGGCCTAGAAGGGCTGAGATGGCCTGTTTCTGTGCTGTAATTGTTATACGGTTAATCGCCCTCTCTCCCTGAGAACACCAGAAATGGGTCAAGTTGGAACAATGGATGGCTGTGTGACAGTTTGTTAGGACTCAGTATTTGCATTTCTTCTTTGAAGGCATCCCTTTGTGCCAATTTTACAAGCACAAGACTGGCCTTTCTTCTGTCTTTGATATTTATGGGTTTTGCTGTTTTGGCTCTCTTTGCTAGTTGCTGGATTTGGGCAACCGCATTCAATGCCGTATGGCATTTTGAGAACCATTTAAGTCTCTCCAAGAAATTGTCCTCTTTTACCGCATTTGTTTGTAGTATTTGTGTCGCTTTGACTTCAGGATCGCCCACTAGAAGCTCTGGAGTTTCCTTTGATATGACAATCTCTCTTTCCCACAGAAACTTGGGTCCAGTAAGTCAATTTGAGGCCTCTGGAAGCGTGATCCGCCGGATTTGATCAGGGTCGATATAATACCACTGTGCTGGCTCAATTGCTTCTCTGCTTTTTTGGACTCGATTTGCAATGAAAATGTGAAACCTTTGGGCTTCATTATGAATATTGCCCAAGACTACCTGGGAATCTGTCCAAAAACACTCGATCAATTTTGAGCTCCTGCTCCTCCTTTAGCATACTGCTAAACGCTGAGGAGACCACTGCATCTGTTAACTCCAGCCTTGGTATGGTTACAGCTCTTGTGGGTGCAACCCTTGCCTTACCTATGACTAAGCAGCAATGCACTTTGTCCTCACTCGGTACTGGGATATATGAGCACTGATCGTATCCATGGCTACTCGCATCCGAAAAGTGATGCAGTTCAAAGCTCTGGACCTTCCCTAGGTTTTCTGGAGCAAAGCATCTTGGAATCTGGAGGTTTTGCAGATTCCTTAGCTCGTTCAGCCAACTCTCCCATCGTGGTTTTAATTCTCCAGGCAGTGGTTCGTCCCATCCAATGCTCTTTTGGCACATTTTCTGTAGTACTTTCTTTCCTAGTAGGAGGAAGGGAGCTAGGAAGCCTAGTGGGTCAAACACAGAGGCTACAGTCGAGAGGATTCCCTGTCATGTTGCTAGTATTTTGTCTGGGGCGACTTTAAAGGAGAAGGTGTCACTGATCACATTCCACTTTACTCCCAACACAGTCTGGACTGGGAGTTCATCATAATTGAGGTCCACATTCTGAACTCCACTAGCTCATTCACTGTAGGGAATTGACTCCGAGACTTCTCTGTTGTTGGAGATGTAATCTCCCTTTTGCACACACGTTTTGTACTTCTCTCACTAGTTTGATGGCTGTGTCTACAGATTCTGCACTGATGAGGCCATCATTGACACAGAAATTTTTCTGATGAAGTTGGCTGCTGCTGGATACTCTTCTTCATTCTGGCTCACAAGATATTTCATTCCATAATTTGCGCAGCCAGGAGAGGATGCTGCTCCAAAGAGATGGACCTTCATGCGATATTCTTTTGGCTCTAGATTTGTATCGCTATATTCCCGCCACAGGAACAGTAAGTAGTCTCTGTCCTCTTGGCTTACATGGAACTGTGGAACATTTTTTCTACATCATGGATGACTGCGACTGGGTGCTTACGGAATCTGCAGAGCACTCCTGTCAGCCCATTTGTGAGATCAGGTACAGCTAGTGAGTGATCATTCAGAGCTGTGCCATCATACTTAACAGAACAGTCGAACACAACCCAAATTTCTCCTGGCTTTCTTGGGTGATAGACTCCTTGGTGAGGAATATACCACACATTTCCTGCTTTGGGTTGATCTTCAGCTTTCTCCACATCACCATCCTTGAAGACACCTTCCATAAATTTAACGTAATTATCCTTGAATTTGGGATTTTTCTCAAGTTTCCCCTTCAGGTGCTTCAGCCGCACCAGAGCCACCCGCTTATTTTCTGGCAGTTGAGGGTGTGTCTTAAAGGTGAGGGGCATTTCCAGGTGCCCATCTGCATTCTGGTGTATTCTTTCATTCAGTAATTGCATGAACTGTGAGTCATCTTATGATATGCTCTTTTCCCCAGGGTTTGTACCTCTGAAGTCTAATTCAAGGGCTCTACTGACAGTGTCTGGTGTCAATGGTGGAAATTCTTTGACAGATACACGATGGCACAGACCTGTCATTTCTGTTGACTTTGCGACCCGTGGTGAGCAGCCAACAATGCTCCAACCCAGGTCAGTCTTGATGGCATACAGCTCATCGTCACCTCCTGTGATGACATGCCGTGGTTCCAAAGCTCTCGCACAGTTGTAGCCTATCAGGAGTCCGGCCTCACAATCCATCAGCTCTGGTATTTCCTGCGCTATTCCATTCAGATGTTTCCACCTTTTAGCAGTTTCAGGTGTAGGAATTTGGGAAGGTTCGAGTGGGATGAAACCTCTGGTATAGGCAGGTGGCAAACTGATGAAATTTTGCGAGGAAAACCCTCTAACTCTAAGCCCACTAACTCTTCCACTGTGAACAATGGAATCTTTTCCCATCATAGTGGTAAGCTTTAACTTCACTGGCTCTAATCCTGCCCCCACCTACTCACATACCTCTTGGTCTACAAAAGTGTTGCTACTCTGTGTATCCAGTATGGCATACACTAAGGTCTCTGTTTTAGGGGTAGTGATTGAAGAAATCCATACAGACACTATCATGGATGTGCTCCCACCATCACCTCTGTTTGTGCAACAAGAAAGAGAAGATGTATTTTCTTCCTCTTGCATAACATGAGAAGATGTGTCTGCTGCAGCAGATAGACGGTCTTCATGAAGTGGTGTTGGATGATGCTTCTTACATATGCCCAAGTAGATTTGCTCTTACAATCCTTTGAATTGTGTCCTCTCCTAAGACAGCCAAAGCACAGGTTATTGTCCAATATGAATCTTCTCTTGTCCTCCACTGGCTTATTGGTGAGCTTCTGGCACCTGTGGATGGAGTGGCTTTCCCCACAGCACATGCATGTGACTGGGTTTGAAGATGTAAATGAAGTGTTTACCTTCTTGGATCCATTTGAATCCTTTGAGCTGTTCTCCACGGCACTGTATGTTTCCATCACGGTACATGATTTATCCGACACTTTCACATTTGTATTGAACGTGTTAGCTTTTGTGTGCTTCATGTCTCTAGGTGACTTTTCTTCAGTAGGCTTCAAGGCATGAAAGGATGTTACAGGATTGCATGTGATTTTTGCTTCTTGTGCCACAAAAATCAGCAAACCCCTTGAAATCGGGGAATTCCCCCATTTGTCGCAACTGCTTTGACATGACGATTCCAGCGAGAGGTCACCCAAGCAGGGAGTTTTTGGAGTATCTTTTGATTCTCTTCACAACCATTTAACACCTGCAGTCCTTTGATATATGGCATGGCATTGCTACAGGCTGTCAGAAAATCACTGAATTGACTCAGTTTAACTGACTCCCGTGAGCCAATCTCTGGCCGGTTGTTCGGTTTTTCTCTAAATGCGTGCTGGGTTACAAAGGAGTGGCCGTACCGAGCATTCAAAGCCTCTCATGCCTGGTCATCGGCTTCATCATCCTTTCTGTAGAAGCTTCCTTCCAATACAGATCCTGCCTCACCACCGATGTATTTCTGTAGGTAGAGCAACCTGTCAGCTGAATTTGTGCATCGCCGTTCTATTAATGCTTTGAAACTTGCTCTCCACTCTGGGAACTGAAGTGGGTCCCCTGAGAAGACTGAGGGCTCGGGTGCAGGAAATCTGGTGAGAACCATTGTGTCATGTAGGGCTTGTACTAACGATGCTTCATTGTTTGTTTGTTCATTGTTTTAGTTCTTACATGTTTGTCCCCCTTTAACTTCTTTATAAGGTATTGGAAGACAATTAGCCGCCTCACTGCTTACTGTTCTACTTTCCACCAAGGCCTCACCTGAGTCAGCTTCAGAGTAAGCCTTAAGCTTTGCAGCCATTACCTGAAGATCCCTCTGACTTTCCAATCTTTTAAGTTCTTGCCTTTGTACAGCCATTGCTTCCTCCATCTCCATTTCAGCCTGCTTTGCAGCAAACTGTGCAGCACACTCTGCTCTTTTTGCTGTGATGCTTTGCTGTTCTGATAAACAGCTTGAGTGGCGGCTACGAACAGTGGATTTGGAGATCGTAGTCCCAAATATCGACTGGGCATGCTCTCTATCAAGCACCATACAAAGTCTTGCATTTTCTGCCTTAGCATCAAACTCCTCTTGCCCCATCTCACTTATATGTACTTTCATTAGCCCCATCAAATCTGTTGTTACTGCTGTGCAGGAATCCATCTTTCTTCTAATCTCAGTAGAAGGTGCTGATTGGGATCATATATTTTCATACACATCTCTCACTTGAGTCTCCAGCCCTTCAATAGCATCCATCATGTCACATAAGTCTTGGTCAGAGCACTCATCCTTAAGTTTGGTACGTATAGCTCTAACTTGGTCTTTCCAGCTTTCATATAGCTCGATGAATTCACTTTCCTTCTGAGAAGCCTCTTGCTGCTTAAGCTCCAGCATTTTAGGAGTTAAATTTCTTTCCTGTGAAGATTTCCGAGGTTTGACTCTCTTTGAAGAGGCATTGAGCATGTTTTAGAAAAAGAAACACGGTATCTATCACCAAGTCATCGCTGAGTATGCATATAACCTTTTGCAACTCTGTAATTGTCAGTGCAATCCAAGTACTAATATTTGGTAACTGTTTACTCAATACACCTCCTAATACTCCTTTGATTATGCGTTTGAACTCTCAGATCAAAAACACCATTAGAACATTCATAGCAATGCCACTAGTAAAGCAGGAACAACAATTAGGCTATAATGATAAATCAATTACTTTTCTCATCAATAAACCAGTATTTTAACAAGTATTTTTCAAATTTTACGTATGTCCATAAGGTAGTAAAGGTAGCACAATCGAACCTGACACCGTCTGCAGAACTGCACTTTCCTGCCTGAAGACAGAAAGGGAATGAAACAGACACTGCACTCTGAAGCCCGTAGAGAGGATATTCGCAAGGCTGTAGCCTGCACTGGTAAACATTGCTCTCTCTTGGTGAAATCGTGGTATTCTCGACCTGACGGTGTCAGGAACCAACACGCCCGTTTTCTCCTGTGAATCGACAAGCCTTTTCTCCAATGAATTCTCCGGCCACACACTGCCCCAGCAATCGTGCTTCCTCCTCTCTTCTTCCCAGAGACGCAGCGCTTCTTACATTGAACTCTCGGCCACATCGGCCGAACATTTTCACTGTAACCGCATCAGTCCAATGAAATAATGGCCACGCAACATACAGGTATCCTTGAAAATTCATTTTTATTCCTTTCTCTCTCTTTCTTCATTAGACACCATGAAAACTACAAGAAAATAAAGGACATAAAAAGTTTGCAACATACATCTCTCAGTCTTTTAAAGTCTCTCAAGCTAGAGTCCGCCGATAAACAGGCCCAAACACGTTAGCACATCAGAGATGCATGAAATCAAATAAATCACTAAAATGTATCACACTGTTCATATAAAGGCACCTCAACAAAATTATATAAAACAAATGAAAAAAACAATTACCGTGTGCGTCTCTTAGACCACATACAGAATAAGCTTATTTTAGGGCCATTTGTCTTTCTCTGCTTCCATGTTGGTTCTGACCCATAATGCCACAGTCATGCCTTTAGTGAACTCTGGTCATGTGACCCGTTATACTCTGGTCATTAAATAAACCTTACATAAGATATTTTAAGGTGATAAATTAATCATGAGTTTGTGACAAAAACATAAAATAAACATCTCAATGAAACATGTCCCTGAGACAGTTACAGAAGGAAGGCTCATTGCCCTGACCGAAAACAAGGCAGGAGAGGGGAACTCCAAACCAGAATGAAACACAGAGGGATGAAGCTTCCTCTGCCCAGCAACTTGTTGGCAAATTTGCAGTCGCTGTTGAATAAGATTGAGGACCTGAGGGCAAGGCTGCTGTATCGAAGAGAACCGAGTAGTTGTTCCATTGTATGCTTCATTGAAAGGTGGATTTCTCCTGGCATGCCAGATACAGAGATCAGAACTGATGGCTTCTTGGTTTACAGAATGGATCGGACTGCTGAGTTGGAAGAGGCAAAAGGAGGAGATATGTGTTTTATGATAAAATCTCGTTGGTGCTCTGATATGATGTTTTTGGTGAACTCATGTTCCCTGACCTTTAATATCACCACTTCTTATAAAGTTAAATTAAGTGCCGTCAATGACAACAGGGCTTCACTTCCAGATGAGCTCAATAGCCTCTCTACTCGCTTTGACCAACAAAACGTGGAGGAACCATCACAAACTCCTACATCCATTGATAATCCTATGATTTCAGTCCCTAAAACAGATGTGTGAGCTGCCTTCAGGAAGGTGATTCCACAAAAAACATTCCGCTGGATGGGTTATCTATCCACATACTAAAGACCTATGCTGATCAACTGGCTGGTGTTCTCAGTGAGATCTTTGACCTCTTGTTTCGGCAGTGTGGTACCCACCTGTGTCACAGCCTGGTATGGAGACACCAATGCCCTTGAACAGAAAATCCTACGAAAAGTAGTGGATACAGCCCAGTCCATCATGGGCTTCTGACCATTGAGCACATCTACATGAAATGCAGTCACAGGAAAGCATCATTCCTTATCAGGGACACTGCCACCCATAATGTGCTCTCTTCTTGCAGCTGCCATCAGGAAGAAGGTACGAGAGCCTCAGGCCTTGCACCACCAGGTTTAAGAACAGTTACTACTCCTCAGCCATCAGGCATTTGAACAAAGGAGATAACTTCACTCAACCTCTCTTGCCCTATTATTGAAATGTTCCCACTACCAATGAACTCACTTTCAAGGACTCTTCATCTCATGTTCTCGATATTTATTGCTTATTTATTTATATTATTGTTTCTTCTTTTTGCATTTATACAGTTTGTTGTCTTCCGCATTGTGGTTGAAAACCCTAGTTTGGCGGTCATTCAACCCCTCCCTCCCTACACATTGTAGCATCCAACAATACAAAAAACCCGTCAATTTCAATTAACTAAAAAAGCCTTAAAGTATGCATAACTTCTCTATGCAATCCAGCTAGGGCTTTGGTGAGACTTCACCTGGATTCAGATGAAATTTAAATGCTTCTCTGACCTGGTAGCAATTTGATTAAATTATAAAGATGTTTTTCATATTTCCTGGGTTAAATTCCCTTATATTTTGAATGGCTGACTAGTTGTCCACATCAATCCTATAAATAATAAAGAAATACAAAAATACCATAAAACCCTCACCTAATGGGGTAATCCAAAACTAGAGGCCATAACATTTCAATTAGAATGAGCCCAATCAGGGAATTAGCACATAGGTTTTTCTCAAAGGACGGTAGAAACTTGGAAGTCATCCCCAAAAAGCTATTAGGTAAAAGATTTTTTTCTTAAGAAAGGAAATTAAGGAACCAAATGGGTAAGAAATAGTTCACGTACTGATCATTAAAGGCAGCAACTATTTAAGAGCTTAAGGGCTTAAGTGGCTGTTGCAAAATTAATATCATTAAGTGGTGACTGTTTATTTCTTAAGCTATCAGTGATTAGACAAAACAAGCATTGCTAAATGGAAAACGTGGTAAATTAGATGAGATCCTTATAGAGCTTTGAATGCCTTTTTCTTTACTCCGGTGCTTTTGCAATGAATTGGAAGATTAAAGAAAGCAATCTGAAGTTAGCAAGTGTCTTTCCATGCAGTCCAAGAAACAATTAACTTTGTGAAAATTAACTGAAGTTGCCCAATGAGATTCTAGTTACCCAAAGTTGTTTTTACTGTTATTGAGTAAACATGCGTAAAGATCAAGGCCTAGTTTTGAAAAATATCAAATTTATTTGGTAGTTTAAAGTAGAACTCAAAGTGAAATTTCAATGTGAGTTTTCAATGTAAAAATTCAAAACATTCTTGATGAATATATTGTCTCCCAGTCCTTGCCCTGCCATTCCATTGAACGCTAAGTCACTGTATGATGTTATTAACTCTGGAGAGTCTTATGTTCCTATGAAGTATATCCTATCTTCGGATGTTCAGTTCATCGGCAACATGTCTTCCCACTTCACCATTATGTTTTCCTGAATCCTCCTACTCATTATTAAGTATACTTCTAAATTTTGGATTGTCAACAAACATTGCAGTTAAATTCAGGTCATTTATATATCTGATAATATAGAGCAAATATTCAAAATCAAACTTGTAGAACAATACAGTTTGCTTCTGCCTTGTAAATGAACATTTTGCAAAAGCAGCTGATACTGTTTTTAATTCATAGCACATTTTTTTCATAAATTTTGTAACCCAAATTTGCCACTAATCTAATCAGCCCAATGTGAGGCACCTTCTCAAATGCCTTTTGGAAGTCCAATGCCGAGAAATTCCGATGGAACTAACCAGGTTTTGTATCTTTCCAAACTTGAAAGTGCATCCACCAGTCCTCTTCGCGAATGCTGTCTAGGAAGATGGGCCAAGGAGGTATGGCTAGGGGTATGGCACCTTCATTCTTCAGGAGCCCAGTAGCATACTACTCTTACCTTTATTCTACCAAATGTATTAGTCTCAGTACGGATACTGATTTTATGTTACTGGACCCCCACCATCCAGACCGTGCTCTCTTCACACTGCTGACATTGGGAAGGAGGTGCAGGAGCTTAGATTCCACACCATCAGATTCAGGAACTCTTTTAACTCTTCAACTATCAGGCTTGTGAATCAGCATGGTAATTTTACTCACCTGACACCGAACTTATCACTGAACACAAACTTTATTCTCACTTTCAAGATCTCTACAGCTCACATTCTTGGTACTTTTTATATTAGTACATTTGTACATTGGTTGCTTGTCAGTCTTTGTGTGTAGTTTTTAATATTTAGTTAACAAATAATAAATATGACCATTTTATACAATATATCCAGTTTTATTTCACCAGACTAACTTGGAGAAAAAAATACTAACAACCTCAGAACGAATATTTTTTAAATTAGTCAAGAACAAATAGACAGCAAAGAGATTAACTTTTGGACAATGTTTATGCCTCTGTAGATTTTCCTTTACTGGCCGTCAGACATTTCAGTCACAATAAAGGCTTCATCTAGAATATGGCAATTTAATAGTTATCATTTCCTGATATTCAGTCAATATTGTGTATCTTTTGTAACTTCACGAGTTCTAGGTAGAGACAAACCTGGAAATCTTCTCCCAAGATTGCATAATACAGACAGGTCGGTTTGAATTTTTAATTGTATGATTATTATTTTATATGTACTGTGTAATTACATTTACAGTCTCAGGAGTGTTATCAACATATCATAATATTTTTATTCCAATAATGAAACCTTGTTAATTTTTCCAGTGTTTGTCTGGTCTCTGTTTCCCCACTTGTATTGCACTATTCCCTGATATTTTCTTTATTTTTTATTTCCCTCAAGATCTGTAAACCTCTGGAACCACTCATGTGAATCAATTCCAAAGGCTGAAACTGCAAAGCCCCCAGTCTTTGACTTCAGAAGAATGTGTTCAATGTTTTAACTTTCATCTCTACCATTTAATTTCTATTCTTTTCTTCAGAATTTAGCTCTGCCATAGGGGCTCATGGTATCATCGCTTTTAATTTTTCAGTTTGCACCATCATTAGTTTAACTTTGAACTCATCTTTAAAAGGAGTCACATACCTACCTCATATTTCATAAATAATCATATCACTTTTTAAAACTCTTTACATTCTGGCAGGTTGACACATTGAAGATCACAGCATGAAATAGTACACAACCCAAATAAAACTGACTTTAAAAGGATAAATTTCAAACAGTTTCAGTAAAACTAAAAAGGTGACTGGATGAAAAAAAAGCGAGTGTTCAGTATTGACCACTAACAACAATAGTGGCGCAATGGCATCAGAACTGGCGCACATGTAGACAAAAAAATACTTCCAGCAGTTCTAGCGGTGTTAATTATGAATGAATAGTGATCTCTACTCTCAGCCACACAATGGGAGCTTAGTGGATGATATTGAAAAATATCTGTATGCATGGTATCCTGCAAGCCTCATTCTTACTCTCCTTAACACTTCATTTTCACAATTTCCCCATTGCTCTATTCTCTAAAGATATCCTCATCTATTTCCATTTTCTAACATTACATGGAAGGAAACTATGATGCATTGCTCTATTATTTACCCCAGCTGAACCTTCAACTCTATTTAGATTATTTGTGATTGGGTAAAATTAACAAATTGCCCTGACTTACAGACACCTGAGACCTTTCAAACCTCTGGTTCTCTCGTTGGCGCTGGCTGAGGGAGGAGATGGTGGGAGATTTGAGGGTGGGAGGGGGAGGAGGAGGGGGAGATCCGGGGTGGTGGGTGAGGACAGGAGGGGGAGGGATGGAGCTAGGAGCTGGAAGGTTGATTGGCAAAAGGGATATCTCTTACTAGCTCTTCTTTCAGTTAGTCCTGACAAAGGGTCTCAGCCTGAAACGCCGACTGTACCACTTCCTATAGATGCTGCCTGGCCTGCTGCGTTCACCAGCAATTTTTATGTGTGTCTCTCTCCTATGTTACTTTTTGTATTGTTGCACTGTCCACAGTGTTTGAGGTTTTACTTTTTATGCCATGCCATTAGTGCTTAAAACCATGAAAAAATGCAAACAGTGACAATGCACATCAGAATCAGAATTAGGTTAATTATCACTGGCATGTGACGTGAATTTTGTTAACTTAGCAGCAGCAGTTCAATGCAATACATAATCTAGCAAAGAGAAAAAATAATAATGATAACTCAAATAAAACATAATAAATAAACAAGTAAATCAATTATCTATATTGAATAGATTACTAAAAATGCTCAAAAACAGAAATACTGTATATTAAAAAGTGAGGTAGTGTCGAAAGCTTCAAAGTCCATTTAGGAATCAGATGGCAGAGGGAAAGAAGCTGTTCCTGAATCACTGAGTGTGTGCATTCAGACTTCTGTACCTTCTACGTGATGGTAGCAATAAGAACTCGGCATGGCCTGAGTGATGTAAGTCTCTTATAATGGACGCTGCCTTTCTGAGACACTGCTTCCTAAAGGTGTCCTAGGTACTTTGTAAGCTAGTGCCCAAGGTGGAGCTGACTAGATTTACAACCTCCTGCAGCTTCTTTCGGTCCTGTGCAGTAGCCCCTCCATACCAGACAGTGATGCAGCCTGTCAGAATGCTCTCCACGGAGCAACTATAGAAGTTTTTGAGTATACTTGTTGACATGCCAAATCACTTCAAACTCCTAATAAAGTATAGCTGCTGTCTTGCCTTCTTTATGACTACATCAATACGTTCGGACCAGGTTAGATCCTCAGAGATCTTGACACCCAGCAACTTGAAGCTGCTCAGTCTCTCTACTTCTGATCCCTCTATGAGGATTGGTATGTGTTCCTTCTTCTTACCCTTCCTGAAGTCCACAATCAGCTCTTTCATCTTACTGACGTTGAGTGCCAGGTTGTTGCTGCAGCACCATTCCACTAGCTGGTGTATCTCACTCTTGTCACCATCTGAGATTCGACCAACAATGGTTGTATTGTCAGTCGATTTGTAGATGGTGTTTGAGCTATGCCTAGCCACACAGTCATGTGTATACAGAGAGTGGAGCAGTGGGCTAACACACACCCCTGTGGTGCGCCAGTGTTGGTCGTCAGTGAAGAGGATATGTTATTACCAATCTGCAGAGACTGTGGTTTTCCGGTTAGGAAGTCAAGGATCCAATTCCAGAGGGAGGTACAGAGGCGCAAGTTCTGCAACTTCTCAATCAGGATTGTGGGAATGATGGTATTAAATGCTGAACTATAGTCGATGAACAGCATCCTGATGTAGGTGTTTGTGTTGTCTAGGTGGTCTAAAGCCATGTGAAGAGCCATGGAGATTGTGTCTGCCGTTGACCTATTGTGACAATAATCAAATTGAAATGGGTCCAGGTCCTTGCTGAGGCAGGAGTTCAGTCTAGTCATAACCAACCTCTCAAAGCATTTCATCACTGTCGATGTGAGTGCTACCAGGTGATAGTCGTTAAGGCAGCCTAGATTATTCTTCTTTGGCACTGGTATAATTATTGCCTCTTTAAGGCAAGGGGGAACTTCTGCCTGTAGCAGTAAGAGGTTGAAAATGTCCTTGAACACTCCCACTAGTTGGTTGGCACATGACCCTTGACATTGTTTTTCCATGGTATTACTATATCTACAGTTCATTTTTAAAAATCCAAATATCATGACTTCCTGCTGACGTTCAAAAAACCTATTGCTAGACCATGAATATTATCACTGACAAAGCATACAAAAAACTCCTCTGTAGAGAACCATAAAGGTTTACAACCTCCTGTGTAAGAAGATATTTTCTTATATCTACCTTTAAATTCAGCCTCATACTCATAATTAATTCAACAATTCTGGCTACTCCAGTCAAAGAAAGCTCTTTCTCAAAACTACTTGTCATTCAGTATCATTCAAAATTTTATGTTTGGATGATATTATTTTCCATTTTTGTGAAGTCATGAACATAGATCAATGTCACCTCATCGGATAAGCCCTAACCCTAAGAATGTCTATATGTTCACTTTTCAATATGATTTGATTCTGACCCTGGAAGTAGACAAATTGGACAATAACTGGGAAAGAAATGCTAAATTGAATTGCAAATTAGCAGTGGATATTTAAGAATTATAAAGGTGCAAATCAAACAGATTTCCATGAAGCCAAAAAAAACGGCTGGATGAAACCAGAGACTGTTCAAAGTAAACTTGTGACAGAAATAAAAAAGAACACCCAAGGCAAGTGTTTTGCTACTGACACACGTCACTAAAATAAAATAGCTCAGATTAACCCTACTATGTATTGAATGTTTATTGCAATATGTACATTTGTAAATTACCAAGCATGAATTTTCTTAGATAAAATGTATAGGGACATTCAAATAAGCTTTACAATCAAGAAATATTAAGACTTGCAGGGTTTAGTAATAAAAAGATAAAAATTGAGGTAAATTGGAAAACATAGCAAAGCTAAGAAGATAGAGGTTAGAATGCTTAGAGGAAGATGCTGAGAAAATTACTGAAAATAGATAAGAAATGTTATTGCCTTATAAGGCTTTCAATTAGCTTAATTAATGATCAAAGGATAATTTAAGTCTGAGCAAGTCAAGAAGAAATAAATACCAGTTTCTGGAGGAGATCTTCTAGTTTTTTTTGAATTATTCTGGTTGAATATAGATAGTTCATCAAGTTATTCTGTAAAGAGCAACCCAACAAAATAGGTTACAAGATAGATATCATCAAAACCCAATGGTTTACATTTATGGGAGTCTATGGAACCAATAATGGAACTCCAGTGTTTGATTTCAAAGAAAATTAAAATTGTACCTGAAGACTGAATAATGTGGATGTGGCTTCACTTTCAAAGGCTAACACATCAAATTACAAATCAGTTATTGGTACTAATGTTGTCAATGTACTGTGTGGGCTAACTACTTATACCTAAATCATTCACGAAGCCTTCTGGTAGATTGATTTTTTTTTACCAAACTTACCATGTTCCCTAAAATTTTAACAGAGGGGATTGTCAATATAAATATAATGTGCTTCACCTGAATTTTTGAAAGGAATTGAATAGCACTCCACTGTATGGAGAAAGGCTGAACAATTTGGGCCTACCAACATTGTAATATACATACACCAATGAGAAATGATCCTATTGAAATAAAATAATTAAGATTCAGAGTTGTAGGGCACAGATTCAGAAACAAGGGATCACCCATTTTGATGGAAGGTGTGGAGGAATATCCTCCCTCAGAGAATCACGACTCTATGGAATTCTCTACTCCAGAAAACTGCAGATGCAGATCATTATTTAATCAGATATATTTAAACTGGAGGCTTTGAAGTAGGGGGCAGTCAAGTTTTATGGAGTGAGACCAGCAAAGTGGTGTTTATTTTTGGTGTTATTGGATCAGCAATAAGATGGAGACGGAGGCGGAGTTAAGGTGGTGCCAAACGGCGACTCCTTCGCTTGCATCTTTGGAAACTGCTCTATTTGCATCTTTAATATCTTTATTTTTCCCTTTCAGGGTTCCTTTGAAGAACTTGACCTGGAGTTACACACAGACTTCAGTTCTTTGTTGGAATGGGACACGTTCTCGGGGTTTTAGGACCAGACATTTTTTGGCACGCCAAGGAGTCAGCCTGAGCGGCAGCCTAGTGTTTGGAAACCAAAGATCTCGGGGCTCTGGAGACAGGCATGAGGGTCGGTGTCACGGCAGGAGACTCGTATGTCATTGGGGAGGCCGGAAAATCTTTCGCTGTGGGCTTGAAGACTCGAGATCTTTGCAATCTTCGGACACAGAGCTCGTAAAAAGCGACGAAATGGACTTTTTAACATTGTAAACCAGCGGGTTGTCGTTATGTCTCCCGCTCGCTGTGAATAATGGGGGACACCTCCCCCTCCCTTATTAGGGAGAGAGAGAACCTGTGGGTTGCCGAATGCCGGATGAATTGCAATAGTCTGGGGGTAACTGCAAGGTCTACGTCTTGGCTATTACTTAGCTCATGCTTGTGCTCAGTAGCAGGTGCACTTTTTGCTTTGCCAGTGGGGGGAGGGGGGATTGTTGCTCATTGCTGCTTACATGTGGAGGGGAGAGCTGGGGGGGGGTGGATTTGGAGTTCTCACATTTAACTGTTGTTCATTGTTTGGGGCACTTCTCTGTTTTCATGGATGGTTGTGAAGAAAAAGCATTTCAGGATGTATATTGTATACATTCCTCTGATGTTAATTTGGACCTTTGAACCTTTGAACCTTGAGGTTTGGATGAACCTTAATCATCCTTCTGCCTTTAACATGGAGACACAAAGCACCATAAATCCTGCAATCAGAAGCAAAAAGTAAACTGTTGGATGAATCCAATGGGTTAAGCAGCATCTGTGGATCTCATCAAGGGAACTGTTGATGTTTCAAGTTAAGATTCTGTATCCAGACCCATAACATGGACGTGAGTGTGATCAAAGTCACTGGAGAGACACTGAAGCTAGTGATATAGAAGTCTTTATTCATCACAACAAGCTGGCATCATTCTGGAGTTGCTCTTGGTAGAAGCTCACAAACTCAAAGTACATAATATTTTATACCCTTAACAGTAGGAGAAATTCAATTAAGATTCAATAGTTACAATGACATTATTTACTTCAATACTTCGTGCTGTCAATGCTTCCTTTTGAATTGCTTATCTACAGTGGAAGACACCTCTGGGTTTTCAAATACCTTGGCTCGGATATTTCGCTGAACTTATTCATATTTACAATGGTGCAAATTCCTTAAACCCATAGTTGATGTAGGGCAATTAACACAACCCCATTGTCTTAACGGTTGACTTGTGCATGCTTAACCTTTATCTCATGTCACAATTTTTCAAACCATATCTCTTAGGCTGTGAGCTTTTAACTTCAGTTTACTGTTTGCAACTTACAATAAAATCTGATTGTGTGCTTCCTGAACTTATTTTCATTTACAAGAAGAAGCATCATGTTCATCAAGAATTTATCTTGGGTAAAGCCCTCCCCAGCAGTGAGTACATCTACCTGGAGCACTGTTGCAGAAAAGCAGCCTCCATCATCGTGGACCTCCACCGTGCCCTCTTCTCTCTAAAGCCATCATGAAGAATGTACAGGAGCCTCAGGACCCACATAAACAGGTTCAGGAACAGTTATTATCCCTCAACCATCATGCGCTTAAACTAGTGGGGATAACTTCATTCAATTTCATTCACCCCAAATCCTATGGATTCACTTTCAAGGACTCTTCATTTCATAGAACATAGAACATAGAGTAGTACAGCACAGTACAGGTCCTTCGGCCCACGATGTTGTGCCGACCCTCAAACCCTGCCTCCCATATAAGCCCCCACCTTAGATTCCTCCATATACCTGTCTAGTAGTCTCTTAAACTTCACTAGTGTATCTGCCTCCACCACTGACTCAGGCAGTGCATTCCTCACACCAACCACTCTCTGAGTAAAAAACCTTCCTCTAATATCCCCCTTGAACTTCCCACCCCTTACCTTAAAGCCATGTCCTCTTGTATTGAGCAGTGGTGCCCTGGGGAAGAGGCGCTGGCTATCCACTCTATCTATTCCTCTTATTATCTTGTACACCTCTATCATGTCTCCTCTCATCCTCCTTCTCTCCAAAGAGTAAAGCCCTAGCTCCCTTAATCTCTGATCATAATGCATACTTTCTAAACCAGGCAGCATCCTGGTAAATCTCCTCTGTACCCTTTCCAATGCTTCCACATCTTTCCTATAGGATTCTCAAAATTTATTGCTTATTTACTTATTCTTTTTTCTTTTTGTACTTGAACACTTCATTGTATTTTTCACATTGGTTGTTTGCCTGTATTATTTGGTGCATTGTTACTATTGTCATTCTTGTATTTACTGTGAATTCCTTCCAAAAAACCTGGTTATCTATAGTGTAATATATATATTTTGATAATAAATGTAGTCCTGATGAAGGATCTTGGCCCGATACGCCAACTGTTTACTCTTTTCCATAGATGCTGCCTTGCCTGCTGATTTACCTCATGGGACCTAGATAGCTCAGGCTTGTGAAGGAAAGCCACGCTGATCCCTCTCAACTAGCCCCTGCACTATGATAGAACCTTCTGTGTTGTAGGTGGGCTGGGTTGGTTATAGGGGCATACTTGTAGAACAGGCCCCTCCCATGAAGCAGTGGGTTTAAGAACTTGACAAACTGGAATAGTAAAAATTATCAAATGATTAAAATATATTGAAGGTTTATGAATGTTTCAGATATTAGAGGGTATTCAACACTCAATAAAATTACTTAAATTGTCAATGGCTAGGAGTTAATTTGCACTTCAACGTGTGTTATATATCAATGTACAGGGGTTGGTGGCAATCAGTCTAAGAGTAAGTGTTAAGTGTGAGAGGGTCCTGAGGCAGGATCTCAGCATTTCTTTTCCACCACAGATGCTGCTCGAGCTGCTGAGTTCCTCCAGCAGTTTTGCTTTTTTTTCTCTCTCTCTCTCTCTCCAGATTTCAGCACCTATCGTCTCTTCAGCTTCTTTTACTTTTACTGGGGTCCAAGTCCAGCATTAACTAACCCAGGAATTCCCAGTGATGTTGAGAGTTAACTTGTTCTAAAGTATTGCAGAAAGACATTTGCACAGCAAAGGCTGTAATTTGATGTCAAAGTTGGTGTCTAAGTCTGGTCCCGCTTGGGTGTTTCTGCTTGAATTTCCAGAGAAATATGAAATAGCTCAAAGATAGTCCCCAGTGATAGTTTTAAGAGAACTTCATTTACATTGATGAAATAAACAGTTAAGAGGAAACTATAAATCAAAAATGCATAAAAATATTTTAAAACAATTAAATAAAAAAATTCTGTACTTATTGATCGAAGTCCCCCCAAGGTACTCAATCCTATCAGAGCTAATGGTGATGTAATTCTTGTGCCAAGTCCATATTGGTGGATAATGTGGAAGGAGGGCGGTGTGAGCTCTCAACTGCAACATTAGAATCTCTTTTCTCACATGTATGTTTGTGAATCCCAAAGATGCTGACAGATACATAAGGATGTATCAACATTTTTTTTTGGTTAGAACATTTCTGACTATTCACCCTGTGTCTCACCACACAGATGCTGCCTGGTTTATGGAGTATATCCAACACTTTATATTTTCATCTCATATTTTTCATGACTAGAATATTTTGATTTTGATCAGAAACCAACTTAATTTTTTTTGTCAAGTCTGTCAGGTCAAATCATCTCTAATGTTGCTTGACTGATTTATTTAGTGGGTAAATATCAACTCGTAGGTAGCTTCCAATAAAGAAACCTTCAGATTTACACTTTTTAATCTTGTTTCAAATTTTCCCTACAGCATGATTGCCCAAACACTCTTGTAATGACAATACCATAAAACCATAGGAGCAGAATAAGGCCATTCAGCTCATTGACTGAAAATTAGTGAAACGTAGACTGAAGTATTAGCAGTTTGTAGGAAATAGCGTGTGCATCAAACTGACTAAATGAATACACGTTTAATCTGTAGATACATAAGCAAAATCAACTGGATTTAGTTGAGAGAGAAAACTCATTTTTAAAAGTTTAACTAAAAGTGGGTCAGACTGAGTACAAAAGAGATGATTAGATTTCCACTCGTGATTACTAATGACAAAAATTACTTACGGGAGAACCTTCTTGTCTCACTTCAGTGACTTTCAGAACGTGGACGATGTTGCTCACTTCATTCTTCCGTTACAGAGATGAATTGATATACATGCTAATGCCTGACCAAAGCCTTGATAATGGTTATTATGTTAATGTATCATGACTGAAACCTTAGGGGAAATGGCTATCTTACAGCCTGCAATAGCAGCAAGCATTTGCCTGTAATTATTTACACACTCCTAAGAGAGTGCTGTTTTCCCAATGAATAATATAAGTGACAATAAGTCAAAACCCTGATTCCATTCTAATATATTGAGAAGGTGTTCAGCAATCTTCATTTAGTCAACCAGGCCCTGAGTTGTGGAAAGTTGTGTTAGTAGACATGTCTGATGTTGTTTTATATGTTTTTTCAGCAGAAGCAATAATAAGTGTGAAGTACAAAAACATTGATCGGCTCACTTCATCAACAGTAATTTTGAGCTTTCTATCTTTCAATATCAATGAACAAAGAACTCTGATTGCTTCATGGGGAATACAGATAATTGACAATTGGTTACCACATTTGTCTGAAGCTTAATGGTATGAATTTCATCAATACAAAGGCCTGGGTATTTAACATTGTTTGTGTGAGCTTTGACCTATTAAGCATTATTCTCCTTAGCTTAATCAATACCTGTTACCAAAAAAAACCTTCAACTGTGCACTTTGATAAATATTTTTTCTTGTGTAACTCTTGCTTCTCATTCTAGGGGGAAATTTTAATTTTGGCTTGATGTAAGATTTCCTACAGTGATTGTTTTTTTGGAAATGGGTCAAAAGTTCCTCTCGCCATTACCTTCATCTAAATTATAAATACTTAATTCGTAATCCACATAATTGAGTACAAAAAATGGCTGGGAGAACATTTTGCCATGTTTCCAATATTATTAGTCCATAGAAAACATTGCAAAATTACTTGATTAATTTAGTATAAGAAGCAACTGTGTATTTATTGTTTCAGTAATATTTAAGGAATCTTGTTTTAAATAAGCATTTTTGTTCATTTAATTAGTTCATTCGGGGTTATATGTATAAATACGTGACTTTCATACATCATCATGCTACACGTGTTACATGCATGCCTTGCTTAAAATAAACATGAAGTTATACTCACCTTTTGGACTCCCATGTCTTCCTTTGGATTAATTTACTCTTTTGAAATTACAAAACATAGTAGAGTGACCAGGTATTTTTAAAATGATACTGAGATGGATATACAGTGAGAAATTCAATTTTTTTAAAAAGTGCAGTGAGAAACAGCAAATAAAAAAAACCCACAACACAGAGTAACTCGTGCAGAGACTGTCTACTTTTTTTTTAAAAACCAGTGAACGGAAAAATTCAAGGTTCATAAACAATGACTGACAGTTGATAATCATTTTTAAAAAGAGCAAAAGCAGCTGGCTGCATCAGAAAGATAGACACATTTGATTGCACAACAGATAACTGAATTTTATATACTGAGAATATTGAACAGTATTTTGAAGCAAACAAAATGGCCAATGAAAAACAAGTACCAGTTTTGCTGATTGCATTGATGTTAAAGGCATACAGTTTGCTTCAAAGTTCTGTTCCAATCAAACCAGCCAAAATGAGTTTTGCTGATATTATGAAAGTAATGCAGGAACATTTACAAAAAAAGCCATTGTTGTTGGCAGAATTCTTTAGGTTTCATAAATAGAAACAAAAATAAAGGGAGTCTATTTACATATGTGGCTAAATTGAAGAGATTGTCTGAGCATCGTCAATTACAGTGGGTTTAATGATGCACCGAGAGATTACCTGGTTTGCAAAATCTTACAAGAAAGCATTCCAAAACAGCTCCTAACTGAAGCACAATTACATTTAAAGGATCAGTTGAAATTGCTGTATCAATGGAAACAGCACATAGAGATGCAATTGAGTTGCAGTCAGGAATGAAAGTGAGCGTGAACAAAATTGCAACGTTGAAACAGAAACTGACCTGCCTGAACAAGTAGTCATACTTTATTGATCCCAGGGGGAAATTGGTTTTACCAGTAGTTAGTGTTACCAGAAGTAGTGTTACCATTGTGGCAGGGGCTCACATATACCTGACCAATGCAGATTTAAAGGCAAAACTTTCAGAAGAAGCAACACAGTAGGATACATAGAAAGATTTATGAAAGGCAGACAAAAATAAATGGATTGCACAGGGAAGAGAAAAAGGCTAAAAAGTCAAGTTGCAGATTCCAGAAGAGCACTAATCTTCATGTTGTTGATGGAAAATCTGATATTGATGAGAGAGACACAGGACTGTTTTGTCTTGAGATTTACAATGTGAAACCTAACAATAGACAAGCAAGATGGCTTACACCAGAAGTGAATGGCAAATTAATTAAAATGCAATTGGCATTGATTTGGCTGTTTCAGCCATTCAAAAAAATTACTTTCAACAACATTTCAAAGATACTAAATTGAAGCTTGTAGATATCCAACTAAGAACATAGACTGGAGAAAAGAAAACTTCTATGTAATGATATCTATAACAGTGAACTACAACAACCAGTAGGCTACGTTGAACTTGTACATGGTAAAAATGGGTGAATTAGCATTGTGGGTGTGTGATTGGCTGACACATCTACAACTTGATTGGAGATCCATCCACCATTTGCATGCCACATTCCCTGCAATAGAGCCAACTGAAAGCTAACATATAATGGTATTGGATAATGCCACAACTGCTTCCATGCTGTACATCATGAGGTGTTGTCAAACAGAGGGAAAAAAGGTGTTGGTGCCAACTTCTGTGCCTTTGGTTGGAGAGAGTGTTAGATCAAGGAAGGATCAGGCTGTTTAGAGGAATCATGAAAGTAACAAAATCAGTGGTCTGACAACAACAGTTTTTGTTGGCAACTTATCTGAGAAAGCTTCTGATATGATAATCAGGAAGTTACTTGCAAAATATGGCATGGCTTTAAGCTGGAAGAGAGTTCAAGGAGCTGCTGGAAAGGTTGCAAGCATTTGGCTTTTGTGAGTATAAAGAACCTGAATCTACTCTGTGTGCATTAAGGTTATTGCACGAGCTTCTTGTCAGAACCAAAAAGAAGCTTGTAAAAGTAGATGCAAAGGACAAAGCCCAGCAGGATGAATGGAAGGCAAAAAAGAAAGGAGTCAATGAAGGTATGAAAACAGAGGATTTATCAGATGATGTTGTGGATGCAAAAATCATGAGGAGAGATCAGTTGTAAAGGGAGCAATAGAAGGATTAATAAGTGAATACTCCAGTGAACTAAATGTACCTTCCCAAAATCAAGGTGTACAAATGACTAGAAGAAAATAGAAGGCGCCGAAAGTTGTCCGGAGCTCTCAGACCACTTCTTGAAGTCTCAGAATCAACTCCTACAATCATTATGGAGGAGGCCCCAGTACCTGAGATTGTTTACACTGTCACAAGAGTCTCACCTGCCAGAGAGTGATCCCCTTTGTCAGAAAAGACTTTATCCTACCAGAGTAAGAAATCATCCACAGTGATTAAATCTTTAGGCCTGAATGGGAAAATTAAAAATATATTTTGCTGTGGATGTCTGTATGGTAGCTGTATTGTACTGTATAGCAAATTTTGTATGTAGTTGAGATGCATTCTCTATTGAGTTGGAGTTTATAGCTAATCAGGGAGGAATGCTTTGTAATATTTGAGTAATCTAATATATGTGTGTATATATATACATATAGTTTGACTGGAGTGGGAGGAGTTAAAGATAGCGCTAGAGGTTTTTGAGGAACTGAGTGATTTCTTCAAGTTCATCAGTGAAACAATTTAAATCTCTTCTCATGTCTCTTTTCTCCCCCTTTTCAGGGTGATTGGATCCTGTCAGTGACCCTCTCCAATGCTGCGCTTAGAATACGTTCTTCATGGGTGGTGGGTTCTCATTCTTGAAACTCGCCGAATGGCCTCGCATTTCAGTATCTCCAGTAGCAACCTGGAAGACATGCACCTTCAGGATTGTGCCCCGTGGACCACCCAATTCCTTTCCTGAAGCATTGTGGAAGATTGAAACATTGAGACAGAGGGTGGTGTGGGCAGCAGTCAAAGGCCCCTGCACTTGATCAATCTCTCCTCCTCCCTCTCCCTCCTCTCTAAGCGAGTGAGGGTCTGTTGGTCTTTGAGTCGGGAGTGGGTGGCTCAGACAAGCGGTGTAGCAGATTGTAACATCAAAACAGTGAACTGTTGGTCTCTCCTCTCGCTGTGGCAGGAGCGATATCTCTCCCTCGCTAATGAGAGAGAGCGAGAGAGAGAGAGAGCCTGTCGATGGATATTTGTTTTTGTTGGACTCTAGAACATGGTCTCTGGGGCTATGCTGTTGCTTGCATGGTGGAAGGTGGGAGGTTTGTGCTTTACTGGTGCAAGTGGGGGGGAGAAGACTGAGGCTTTTGCAGCTGCTTGTGCGTGGGAGGGGGAGGGGCTTTGGGGCTTTAATGTTTTCTGTCACTCATCCTTTTTTCTCTCTGTTTCGAGGATGTCTGTGAAGAATATGGATTTCAGGTTGTATACTGTATACATTCTCTGATATTAAATTGAACCACTGAGCTATTGAACCATTGATTAAGTATTCTTGTTCATTTAAATAATTCATTATGTATAAATACATGAATTGCTTACTTCACCATGCTACCATGTGTAACGTGTGTGCCTTGCTTAAAATAAACATGAAGTTGCACTCTCGTGTCTGCCTTTGCATTAGTTTAATGTTTTGAAATTAAACAATGTAACAACAACTACAATGAGTGAAGGAATAAAAAGAGGTTGATTATTGTTAGGAGTTGTCAAATTATTTGTGTAGAGTGCAAAATATGTAATAACAATTGGGCACCTCATGTTATGTTCTGTTTAGTTCCCTGCTCTAATAAAGTCAAGACGAAAGGAAATCAGAAGAAATACAAAGTATAATTCACCTGGGGTCTAATATGCTACTGCCCAGGACAAGTATATTCCTAGTGATGTTTAAAAGAAAAATCAAAGGCAAACAATGTTATATACAGCCATTTCTGTGGCTTCCATTCAAATTCAATATTTTTACTTGGCATGGTTATAGCCTTTTGGTTGACAGTCTTTACATTTTCACAACAACAAAGAATGTGACAACTTAATCTTTGCTTCATATCAATGAGTTATTGATTAAAGAATATCACTGCCAGTTCTTACTATATTCAAAATTTCTTAATATCCTAAGTGACTGCATCATGGTTTGGTATGGGATTTGAATGCATAGGAATGTAAGAAACTGTAGTGAATAGTACTGTACTACTGTATCATGGGCACATCACACCCTGGCATTGGTACAGGAGGTGGTGCCAATGGAAGGCAACGTGTATCATAAACGATGCCACCACCCAGACCATGTGACCTTTTCACAGCTACCATTGGGCACGAGAGACAGATGTCTGAACACCCGGAGCATCAAGTTCAGGAACAGTTACTTCTCTTCACAGGTTCAATTCTTGAGCTAACCAGCAAAACCCTAATTGATACAGTTTAGCAAGACAATGCCACTTTAACCACTTTGCAATAAAATAAACTTTTCCTTATTTTGTTATAATTGTGTTTTCTTGTAAAAATTGTGTATTATTTATGTTTAATATATATTTGTTTGTGAATTGTGAATGCTGCTTATATGTTTTGCGCATATGATGTTGCTGCAAGTAGGTTCCTCATTGTTCCTGTACATACATGTACTTGTGCATGTGACAATAAATTTGAATTTGACTTTGATTTACCTCGCAATCCTCTATGTCTTTGCCACCTGCAGTGAGTAGATGGATATTTGACAAATCCTACAAGTTCATCAGCTTTGGAACAAAATCTCCAGGGCCTTTTCCTGAGTTACTAGGTTTACAGTCATAGAATCATAAAAGAATATAGCACCAAAACAGGCCCTTTGGCCCATATAATCCATGCCAAACCATTAATCTGCCTACTCTTGTCGTTCAGCACCCAGATCAGAACACTTCATACCCCTCCCATCTATGTACTTAACAAAGTTTCTTTTAAATATTCAAATCAAGTCCGCATCCACAACTTCCTCTGGCAGATTGTTCCACACACTCACCACTCCCTGAGTGAGGAAATTCTCCCTCATGTTCCCCTTAAACTTCTCACTTTTCATCCTTAACCCATGACTTCTAGTTCTAATCTCAGTAAACCTCAGTAGAAAAAGCCTGCTTGCCTGCTTACGTTTATCCTATTTATACCCCTCATAACTTTGTATACCTCTGTCACAGTTCCCCTCATTCTCCATGCTCTAAGGAATAAAGACCTAACCTATTCAAACCTTCCCTATCACCTTGTTTGTCAATTCCTGGCAATATCCTTGTAAATTTTCTCTGCAATCTTTCCATCTTCTTGACAGCTTTCCTGTAGGTAGGTGACCAAAACATTTCAAGTTATGTCTCACTGATGTCTTCTATAACTTCAGTGTAACATCCCAACTCCTGTACTCAATACTTTGATTTATGAAGGCCAATGTGCCTAAAGATTTCTTTACGACACTACCTGTCATACCACTTTCAAGCAATTATGGATCTGTATTCCCAGATCACACTGTTCTATCACAATCCTCAGTGCTCTACAGTTCACTGTGTAAACCCTACCCTGGTTTTCCCTCCCAATATATGATACCTTAAGTTCTATCTGCCATTTTTCAGCCCATTTTTCTGGTTGGTGAAGATCCCCCTGTGAACATTGATAAGTCTTCCTTTCTGTCCACTACATCACAATTCTTGGTGTCATCCACAAATGTGCAGATCCAGTTTACGCATTTCCATCCAGATCATTCATATGGATGACAAACAACAATGGACCCAGCACTGATTCCTGCAGCACATCATTAGTCACAGGATACCAGTCTGAGAAGCAACCATTTACTAATGCTCCCTGGCTCCTCTTGCAGAGCCAATGTCTTTTTATTTTACATTGATACTTTTATTCTGCTAGATCACATTATAATGCAATGACATTTCATGACAATTCTATCTGTACAAAACTGACCAAACCTAATGCAACAAGAAGCTCCAATGTAACATTATGGGGTTTCAAATATTTCACAGATAGACTAAAGTTAAAACATACAAGGTTATACCAAATAGTTGGCTAAGCCAACACATGCTGGTCAAAGCAGTCAACCAAAATTTGTACGATATTTCCCAATCTTCCAAGTTAACCTGAATGGAGAGCCAGGAGTGGAGACATAAACAGGTTCAGAGTTATAGCAATTGATCGGAAGAAGCCCCAAATATGCTGAAATAATTTACTACCTCATCTTGAATACCAAGTGACTGAACCTTCTTAACCTTTTGCGTGGGACCTACTCAAAGTCCTTGCTAAGATGCATATCGAGGACATCTACAGCATTGTCTTCATCAACTTTCCTGGTAGCTTCCTCAAACAACTCTATAAGGTTGGTTGCATAAGAACATAAGAAATAGGAGCAGGAGTAGACCATCTGGCCCATCGAGCCTGCTCTGCCATTCGATAAGATCACGGCTGATCTGGCCACGGACTCATCTCCACCTACCTGCCTTTTCCACATAACCCTTAATTCCCCTACTATGAAAAAATGGTTAGCTGCAATCTACCATGCACAATGCCATGTTGACTGTCCCTAATCAGCCCATGTCCAGACAAATACTTATATATCCCTGATTATAGATTCTGTTATGATAATCCCTTAAAATAACACATTATAGAAAGAGATGTCCTCCTTCTTCAAAGAAAGGAACTTCCCTTCCTCCATCATCAATGCTGCCCTCATCTGCATCTTTTCCATTTTGTACACGTCTTCCCTCACCCCATCCTCCCACCACTCCACCGGGGATAGGATTCATTATGTCCTCACATACAACCGCACCAGCCTCTTGGCAACTAGCATATAATTTTCACCAACTCCAACTGAATCCCACCACTAAGCAGATCTTTCCCTCTCCCCACTTTCTACTTTCTGCAGGGATCACTCCCTAAGCGACTCTCTTGTCCATTCATCCCTCCCCAATTATCTCCCTCCTCGCACTTATCCTTACAAGTGGAACAAGTGCTACACATGTCCCTACATCTTCACCCTCACTATCATTCAATGCCCCAAACAGTCCTTCCAGGTGAGGCGACACTTCACCAGTGAGTCCGTTGTGGTCATCTACTGTATCCACTGCTCCCGGTGTGACCGGGAAAATTCTGTCTGATGAACCTGTTGGAATTCTTTGAGGAAGTTGCAAGTAGGATAGATAAAGGAGATGCAGTCGATGTTGTATATTTGAACTTTTAGAAGGCCTTTGACAAGGTGCCACACATGAGGCTGCTTACCAAGATTAAGAACCCATGGTATTACAGGAAAGTTACTAAAATGGTTAGAGCATTGGCTGATTGGTAGAAGGCAGTGAGTGGCTAGTGGTGTTCCGCAGGGTTTGGTGTTGGAACCACTTCTTTTTATGCTGTATATAAATGATTTAGATGATGGAATAGATAGCTTTGTTGCCAAGTTTGCAGATGATACGAAGATTGGTGGAGCAACAGATGGTGTTGAGGAAACAGGTAGGATGCAGAAGGACTTGGACAGATTAGGAGAATGGGCAAGAAAGTGGCAAATAAAATACAATGTTGGAAAATGCATGGTCATGCACTTTGGTAGAAGAAATAAATATGCAGTCTATTTTCTAAAAGGGGAGAAAATTCAGGAATCTGAGATGCAGAGGGACTTGGGAGACCTTGTGCAGAACACCCTCAAGGTTAACTTGCAGGTTGAGTCAGTGGTGAGAAAGGCAAATGCCATTTTGACATTCATTTCAAGAGGTTTAGAATACAAGAGCAAGGATGTAAGGCACTGGTGAAGCCTCACCTTGAGTATTATGAACAGTTTTGGGCCCCTCATCTTAGAAAAGATGTGCTGGCATTGGAGAGGGTCCAGAGGAGGTTCACAAGGATGATTCCAGGAATGAAAGGGTTATCATACAAGGAACGTTTGATGGCTCTGGGTCTGTACTTACTGGAATTCAGAAGGATGAGGGGGGATCTCATTGAAAGCTTTTGAATGTTGAAAGGCCTAGACAGAATAGATGTGGAAAGGATGTTTCCCATGGTGGGAGAGCTTAGGACAAGAGGGCACAGTCTCAGAATAGAGGGACGTCCTTTCAAAACAGAGATGTGGAGAAATCTCTTTAGCCAAAGGGTGGTGAACTTATGGAATTTGTTGCCACAGGCAGCTGTGGAGGCCAGGTCGTTAGGTGTATTTAAGGCAGAGATTGATAGGTTCTTGATTGGACATGGCATCAAAGGTTATAGGAAGAAGGCCGGGAACTGGGGTTGAAGAGGAGGAAAAAAGGATCAGCCATGATTGAATGGCGGAGCAGACTTGATGGGCCAGATGGCCTAATTCTGCTCCTATGTCTTATGGCCTTATGGTCTTCTATAGCCTCAGTAGACAAGATCTGCAATCTTTTCTGAATACTGCCGTAACATTTTTCCTTATTAGTAATGCCACCACTTCGCCTTTAATTCTTCCTGCTCCATCACGTCTAAAACAAAGGAAACCAGGAACAATGAGCTGCCAGTTCTGCCTCTTCTGCAACCAAGTCTCACTAATGGCTACAATGTCATAATTCCACCTGCTGATCCATGTCCTAATCTCACCTGCATTTTCTACAATACTCCTTGCATTGAATCATACACAACCCAGAGCATTAGTCCCACCTTGCTCGACTATTCAACTCCTGACTTCGAATGCAGGCTTAACAACATTTTTTTTTTCCCACAACCACACCACTATTTGCTCTGGTGCTCTGGTTCACATCCTCTTGCAACTCTAGTTTAAAGTACTACTTGCAGCAGTAGCAAACTTTTCAGATGCAAACTGTCCCTTCTGTAAAGGACCAATATTCTCTGGAAGAAATACCAATGGTCCAAGAATCTGAAGCTCTTTCTCCTGCACCATCTCCTTAGCCAGATATGAAATTGTATAATCTTCCTACCTCTGGACTCACTAGCACGTGGTATGGGTAGCAATTCTAGAATCACAATCCTGGAGATCCTGTCTTTTAATTGAGCACCCAACTGCCTGAACTGACATTGCAGGACCTCATCACCTTCCTACCCATATCATTGGTACTGATATTGTCCAGGACCTCTGCATGCGCACCCTCCCAATTAAGAATGCTATGGATTCTAACCATGGCGCCTGAGAGTGTATAATCACATACTATCCAGGAATCTTGTTCTCATCCACTGAACCTCCTGTCTCTTGCCCTAACTAATCAATCTGCTATTAATACAGCTCGCTTCTACTCTTGGCTTCCTTTCTGAACCACAGAGCCAGACTCAGTGCCAGAGACCTAACAACTGTGGCTTTCCTCTGTTTGGTCATCTCCTCCAACAGCTTTCAAAGTGGTATACCTGTTTTGAGGGGAACAGCCACAGGGGTGCTCTGCACTGGCTACCTATCCCTTTTCCTCTAAATGATAGTCACCCAGTACCTGTGTCCTGCACTTTGGGTATAACTAACTCTCCATCTGTCCTGTCCATCAATCCTGCACTCTCCCTAATGATATGGAGTTCATCCAGTTGCAGTGCCAGTTCCTTAACATAGTCTGAAAGAAGCTGCAGCTGAATGTGCTTCTTGCAGGTGCAGTAATCTGATACACTGGTGTTCTCCCTGTCTGACACCCCAACTGCTCTAACTGGAAGGAAAGAAAGAAAAAATTAAAGGGAGAGAGAAAGAAAGAGAGATTAATTTGAAAAAAATACAAATACAGCCTCTGCATCTCCTTGCCAAAGCTTGAACTCCCCACTCTAACCATGGCCCACTGACACAATGACTGCTCCACTTAAACCTATCCTTTTATATTGACCATTGCCAGGTACCTAATTATACACAATCCAACATCTCCTCAAGAAGTGTGGTGTGCAAAATGTCCTGACTGCTGTCACTTGCTTCATTTGAACTCTCCCTCCCCTTACATTTCACTGAACATCTGATTGTGCCTTAAATCCATTATTATTGGGTCAATATACCACCTAACCCCAAAAAAATTGCAAAAAAAACATTTTATGATTGTTTATTGTACTATTCGATGTGGAGAACAACATATCAAAAGTTGGACGATTTTGACACAGGGAAAGTCTCCAAAAATGACATCAAAGAACAAGATGGCCACCAGCAGAAAAACATCAAAAATCTGACTGATAATTGCAAGTTTTTTAAACCTGATGTTTTAATGAATGCTCTTTTCACCAATGTTTTTCAAATAACAGTAGTTCCTGGAATGAAAATTGCATTTGTACTGATGTCATGACGTCAACAACGATGTAATCAAGGGACAACTCTGGTATTAAGTACTGACGTCTTGACACATTATATGTTACCTCATGGCTTCTCAGATGCAGTCTTGTTCATCATCCTCTTCTATCACTGGCTCATTTGTCATATTGTCACAGTTGCCATCTTGGCAATTCCCACATCCACTGGTACATTCCAGCCCATGCTTTCTGCAGGTACACTTTAGCGTATTGCACCCTCCCGAACAGTTGCATTGAATCATCTGAATAAGTACCTCTGGAGCAGGCCTTTTGTCTGTCATAACTGGAATGAGTTTTTCCCCTTCTATCCTCCATCCCCACTCAGGCGGCTCCATTTCATCACTACAGCCCATCCACTTCATAACCTGGTAGTAAGTCCACAGGGAGTGAAACTTACAGGCCGAGGTGGTTGGTGGCAGTCTTTCAGTCGTGACGAAAGTCTTAGCTCTCACAACTTTCTTGCAGAGCATATAGTATCTGATAGATGCCGGGGAATCGTTCTGATTTCCACTGAACAACACCACCATTGCCCTACAGCCATTGGTTTCCACAACATCCTGACTTTGCTTTGGTGAACAGAACACTTTCGAACAGTCTCTGATTCCCTTTCCTTTCTTGATGACTCTTTGGAATCCCGACTTCTTTCCAATCCCAAATACTCTGGACATTGAGTCACATCAGGTAAAGGCATGGAGAAACAAAAGATCATTATAAGCTGCTTCTCGGAGTATCTGCTTAAGGACCTTGATATTATAGGCATTTGATTTTGCCTTGTACGAGCGGAAAGAGTTCAGTACAGTTTGTTACCACTACATGGTAAAGCAAGAGTACGAGGAGATCTGTGTCTTCTCCAGCGAGGGTGGTAGATTTGAAAGCAGACATTGTGATGGCTGCTTTTGCGATCTCAACGTTGGTATCTCCTTCAGCTTGAATCACTTTGCAGCCTTTCTGTCGCAAACGTTCTATGATGAGCTGGATAATTACCTGCTTGTTTGCCTCATTCAACTAGAATTCTTCCTTTTTTCAACAAATTTTGTCACCCCTGTAAGGTTCACCTTGTTTGCTTTCAAATTTCTACTTCGACGCTGATGAGTACAGTCCTTCATGCTTAGCCCAACCCCATAACCATCAAGCACTACAGTGGCTCTGGCATAGTGTTTGACAGTGAATGAGGCATAGTCATCTGCAATTGAACTGTAGGTGAACTCCTCTGTCTATTTTAAGCGGTGCAGACGTGATCCCCCATCTAGAACGTAGTGATCTGTCACTGGGAACATCTGTGTGACAGCATTGTCCGATTTGGAGGTGACATAGTTCTTTATTGCTTCTGCCAGTTGTGGCTTATCCGGCTAGCACAAGATGTTTTTTGCATCAAACAAAGACATTGGATATGGACAGAGTTCATAGTTCATCACTTCGTCTAGCCAGAGATCACCTGTCTGTGACATAACTAGGAACCTCCGGAATAACAACACTGGATCTATGGTACGGTCTTCAGCAACTTTGACTGCCCTGCTGGATGCTAGTGTCTTGACCTTCGGACTCCTTTTTTGTCAATACAAGAAAACAGTGTCCGTCCATCTCCCTAACTATGTCATTTCCTATTGTGAACAGGTCATGTACATTGATATCCTCATTTGCATAAACCCCTGTGATGATGTTGTGCAATGATTTATCATCCGAAAATGGCCAGTTTTGCTGTGACTTTTTCAGTTCTTGCATGGCAAGGTTGTAAGAGGATGACACAGTGGAAGACATAGTCCAAACTGCTCTCTGGTGTTCTGACATCCCACTTCCTCACGTTAGGCCCCCTTGGCTTTTTAGTGAGCACATTAGTGTCTGTTCTGTCACAAGATCAGAGCCAAGGCCAGCCCAGTATTGGCTGCTGCGTCTAATTAAGTGAAACCCAGACTGGAACTTCTGATGAACCTCAGGGTTGTCATCCTCCAATGCATGCATCTTCTGGAGATAAAGATGAGCCAATTTCAGATAATTTGGATGGCCAGCGGCTGCGAACATTGGCAAGCAAGCTCAGATGGCACTGAGATGCTACTCCCATGACCCCATTCGATCAGCCGCAGCAAGTGCCCTAGCAATCCCTACCATGTGCTGGTAGTTGACCCACAGCGCGCTGGCTTTGGAGGTCCCTGTCAGTTCATCCTTTCTGAGAGTTACCGTTTTGTCAATCCTGCGAATGCAATCTGATTTCAACAACGACTCTAAGTTACTTGCGCCAATCTCCATCAGCGTGTACAGTCTCTCAAGTTCTTCCACTTGATCTTGAAAACCAGATCATCCTCCATGAACTTAGCAACAATCTGATTTGTGAGACACTGATCCATTGTTAGAAACAGTGAGATATAGCAAAATAAGACAGGGGTCCGATTCTTTTCACTGGCGGCCATTTTTAACGTCAGATTTTTTTACTTTCCCATGCTCCATTTCTGACCAACTTTTGATATGTTGTTCAGTATGTCTGAAGCTACAAGAAATGACCATAAAACATTTTTTTGAAAATTTTTTTGGTGTAGGAGTATTTTGGCGCTATATTGATAGCATTATTAAGTAAAAATCAGAAAAGAAATCTGCTGATACCGGAAACCTAAAACAAAACTAGAAAATGCTGGAAATACTCAAAACACTCTGTGGAAGAGAAACAGAGTCAGTGTTTCAATCTGGAGACCCTTCATCTAATTGACCTTTATTGAAGGGTCTCCAACCTGAAATGTTGGTTCTGTTTCGTTATCCACAGATACTTGCAATTGAATTTTATGAAAAACTAAACATAAACAGCCAAAGACTAACAGGCAATGAATGTGCAAAAGCAGAGAAATTGTGCATATTATAATACTGTGAACATGAGTTGTAAAGTGTCCTGGAAAGTGAGCTGTAGGTTGCAGAATCAATTCAGAGTAATAGTAAAGGAAGTTATCCATGCCACTGTAGGGTAATAACAGTTTGTGAACCTGTTCGTGTGGGACTTAAGGCTTCGGCCTAATGCAAGTAGTGAGAAGAAGGCAATGTCTGGATAGACCATAATACCATAAGATATAGGAGCAGAAGTAGGCCATTCAGCCCATTGAGTCTGCTCCACCATTCAATCATGGGCTGATCCAATACTTCCAGTCATCCCCACTCCCCTGCCTTCACCTCATATCCTTTGATGTCCTGGCTGATCAAGAACTTACCTATCTCTGCCTTAAGTACACCCAATGACTTGGCCTCCACAGCCACTTGTGGCAAGAAATTCCAAAGATTGACCACCCTCTGACTAAAGTAACTTCTCCGCATTTCAGTTCTAAATGGACGTCCTTCAATTCTGAAGTTGTGGGTGCCCTCTTGTCCTAGAATCTCCTATTGTGGGAAATAACTTTGTCATATCTAATCTATTCAGGCCTTTTACAATTTGGGATGTTTCTATGAGATCCCCCCTCATTCTCCTGAACTCCAGGGAATACAGCCCAAGAGCTGCCAGATGTTCCTCATACGGTAACCCTTTCATTCCTGGAATTATTATTGTGAATCTTCTCTGAACCCTCTCCAATGTCAGTATATCCTTTCTAAAACAAGGAGTCCAAAACTGCACACAATACTCCGTGTTGTCTCACCAGTGTCTTATAGAATCTTAACATCACATCCCTGCTCTTATATTCTATACCTCTAGAAATGAATGCCAACATTGCATTCGCCTTCTTCACATCTGACTCAACCTGGAGGTTAACCTTTGCGGTATCTTGCACAAAGACTCCCGAGTCCTTTTGCATGTCTGCATTTTGAATTCTCTCCCCATTTAAATAATAGTCTGTCTGTTTACTTCTTCCACCAAAGTGCATGACCATACACTTTCCAATATTGTATTTCATTTGCCACTCCTTTGCCCATTCTCCTAAACTATCTAAGCCTCTCTGCAGGCTCTCTGTTTCCTCAACACTACCCACTCCTCCACCTATCTTTGTATCATTGGCAAATTTAGCCACAAATCCATTAATAACGCAGTCCAAATCATTGACATACATCGTAAAAAGCAATGGTCCCAGCACCGGCCCCTGTGGAACTCCAGTGGTAACCGGCAGCCAGCCAGATAGGATCCCTTTATTCCCATTCTCTGTTTTCTGCTGACCAGCCAATGCTCCACCCATGCTAGTAACTTCCCTGTAATTTGATGAGCTCTTATCTTGCTAAGTAGCCTCATGTGCGGCATTTTGTCAAAGGCCTTCTGAAAATCCAAGTACACCACATCTACTGCATCTGTTTTGTCTACCCTGCTTGTAATTTCCACAAATAATTACAGTAGGTTTGTCAGGCAGGAATTTTCTTTCAGGAAATCATGCTAGCTTTGGCCGATCTTGTCATGTGCCTCCAGGTGTTCTGTAATCTCATCCCTAACAATGGATTCCAACAACTTCCCAACCACTGACGACAGGCTAACAGGTCTATAGTTACCTTTCTGCTGCCTCCCACCCTTCTTAAATAGCGGAGTAACATCTGCAATTTTCCAGTCACTTGGTACAATGCCGGAATCTATCGATTCTTGAAAGATCATCGTTAATGCCTCCACAATCTCTGAAGCTACTTCCTTCAGAACCTGAAGGTGCATTCCATCAGGTCCAGGAGATTTATCCACCCTCAGACCATTAAGCTTTCTGAGCACCTTCTCAGATGTAATTTGCACTATTCTATTTAGTGGAGATAGTGGAGTCTTTGACGGAGGATGCTTTATTGTGGCCTCATGTAAGTGTGCACTGTGGTACCCAAGGTATTGTCATTGCCTCTCACTCACAATGATGATGTTGTTTACCCTATCCTACTGTGCAGTTATTTTTCTTATAGAGCTCCTGATCTCAAAACTCTTAGAACTTTCAAAAAGTATTTCACAAATTATTAACTTGAAACATTTAGAGAAAGAATGTGTTGGAGACATGTGTTGAAACATTGCATGCATTAAATTAAATTCATGATATGAACAGGAATTAAAACAGACATTTTGCATCATAAATAAATTAATCTAATATAACCTGAGTACTTGGTTATTCCAGAGCTTTAACATACAGCATTATTAACCAGGAAATGTGTCTCAATATTGTATAGGGCAATATTGTTCAATGTCCTTGCACTTTTCTGCATGGTTGCCATTTTTTAGTAGATATATGTGGTAAGTAGGAGGCCTTCAAGAGGTGAAATTTTAAGAGGAGAGAATTTGTATGTTCCTGTCAGAATATAAGCATGGATAACAGATTTAGGGAACATTGGTTTCTGAGAGATATAGAGGCTCTGGTTAAGAAAATAGAAGGAGGTACATGGGTGGGAGGGGTAAGGAAGGTATGGAGGACTATAAACTAGGTGTAGGTCAATAGGACTAAGGAGATTAATGGCTTAGCGTTGTCTAGATGTGCTGGGGGGCCTGCTGCTGTGCTGTAGTGTTCCATGATTCTTGAATATGTTTTTCTGCATCATATATTAATGAATATCTGAAGTGCTTGGTTTGAGTCGAGCTATTATAGTACCAAGTGGAGCGATAATGGTGGCTATTTCCAGTGCTCACACTAGTACATACATAAGCACATTAGGATATTCACATAGGGAATGCTGTGACATACTGGGGGTGGGCGTGGGGGGGTGGGGAGGGCATGACCTGAACCTAAGTTGGCAGTAGTGTTTGTTGTCCATCTGTTGCATGAACTCTTCACAAACTGAACTGATGCAGTGTGATGTTTCATAAAACTTCCAGCTCTCAAACTGGACAATATTAGTACCAGGTTAAAAATGGTTCAAGGATGGTTGTCAAGGAGGGAAACAGTGGGAAGAAAGCAAGGATTTATTTACCATTATGTATTTAAGTTACTTTCAATGTTATATCTGATACTTAATGTGTACTTTTCATTATTTTAGATGTGAAAAAGAATTATTTAGCAACAATCTGCTAGAAGAACTCAATGGGTCAAGCAGCATCTGTGTGAGAAAAGTGATTGTGGACATTTTGTTTGAAACCTGCATAAGGCATTTTTCTAAATGTGTGTTGCTGTTTATGCAGATTCCTAGTGCTTGTGAATGTTGAATCCTCTGATAAGATTGACAAATTTGACAGCTGGGACCTGGAGTCAGAGCCTTGCCAACAATCAAAGCTGTTCTGTGAGGGCAGCTGGCTGCCAGTGTTGGTTAGCCCCTGTGCTACACTCTGTCGTGCTAACTATTGGGAGCTGGTATTCCTGTGCAAAACTGCTGCGCAAGACCCAGCAGTTGGCAGACAGTGACTTTGGGACAACAGAAGATCTATCCCAATCCTGTAACTGATAGGCAAGTGGCAGAAAGGAACATTACTAATGATAAAATAAACTCTGTGCTGTCTGTGGAGGGGGCAACATGTTCTCCCTCCACTCTGTCCTTGTTTACTTCTTGTAATGTAGAGCTCAATCTTGTGCAGGGTCTCCACTGGAGTGTTTTTCTACACAACGTTAACAATGATGAAGTGAGATTAAATCATTCAAATTAATGGATGAAAAGTCATGAAGGAAAATGATCTTAAAGAGAAAAGTCTTTGTCAGCTTTATGAATCTCCATCCTTCACAACTCCAAATTCTGCTGTCTAGAAAGGGCCCTAAGCTTGGTGAACTGTGCTATGATCTGCACAGACAGCAGATGTTCTGTGGTGGTTGGCAATGTTGGGTGCATTATCTGGCATTTATTTGCTTCTCATTTGTCTTGATGCTTCAAAATTTAGTAGGATTTGTGGCGCAGTACTAATGTGCTCAATCTGTGCATACGGCCAATAAATCTGGCAGATTAGACATTTAAAATTGAAGCATTCGTTATTGTGATGTGAATTCATCAATCATCCAATTGATTCATCTCACCCGAGTGGAACAGCCTGAATGAAGTAGACTGTAGTGAGGGAGGTAAAGTCTTTCTTCATTGGCTAAAAATGTATGTTTCCCATTTCCCAGGTGCTGTGATCATTGTGTTGATGATGTTTAGGTCTTCATAGTGTGTCCCTAGGAATTCTAGGAAGAGCAGGGTGCTCCAATCAATGACATACCATTTTTCACAAATATAAGCAGCAGAAATGTGACGAAAGAAGTTTAGAATGTAAGACAACAAGAGCATGCCTCTCCACCCCCACCCCCAGGATGACCCACCCATTCACTATGATCTTATTGATTTTCCCTTGGCCTCTTGACACATTTTGAGATTATTCTTGTACAGGGTATCCACATGACCTTTATACACCATTTTAACAATAAAGAAGTGAAATGAAATATTCAGATTAAAAGGTGGCTCTGAGTCCTTAATTTCCTGCAAGTTCCAAAACATATTGAGTGGAGAAGCATAATGTGTCTTTTGCGACCGTCACCCTAGGCTTTATAAATCACCTTCTCCTCTGCTCCAGTTCTGAACTGAGGGCTTGAAGAGTCAATAGTTCCATTGCGCACCTTCAAACAGAAGATATTGCTTTTTCAGCTTAATTTATTAACTAACAGATGTGAAATGACATAATTTTACATGGTCCAGAGGGTGACTAACAACAGTTGTATGTGCAATGAGGCAAATGATTCAACAGAGTTACAGAGGCCTCAAGTACTGGCACAAGTTTTCTGCACAGCACTGAAGAATGTTACATGCTGTTGGTTCACTGTATATGTTACTGTAATATAGTCTGCCTTCTCTTTTTTTAGCAGATGAAGTAGGTAGCACGTTAACAGATCCTTCAGCCCACCAAGTCTGTGCTAACCATCAAAGCTCATTCTCTTTTATCCATATCCCCATCAATTTGTATTCCTCTATGCCCAGATTCTACCACAAGGGGAGATTTGCAGTGGCCAATTAACCATCCCTCTTTGGGAAGTAGGAGGAAATTGCAGCTTCCCAAGGAAACACATGTGGTCACAGGAAAAACAATTCAACTCTAGCAGACAGCTAGAGTTCAGGACTGAACTCTGATCACTGAAGCTATGAAACAACATTTCTACCTGCTGCACCACTGTGATGTCAATAATTTAGCATCCTGCAACCTTCTTCACAACACCATTTACCTGTGCTGCCCTCAGGGAGCTTCAAGGTTACTTTGCCCCTCAATACTCCCATTTTTGTTATATATCCTACCCTTATAATCTTCACATTCATCAAGATCACATTTCCTATCCCAGCACCCTACCCAGCATATTAATATTATTGTACAACCTAAGAGTACCACTTCATCGTAAATAATACAATCAATCTTTATATCTTTTCAAACTCATTAAACTTTCCTTCTACATTCACATCTGAGTTGTTAATACATGTAACAAACGTCAGGGGTCTCAACATCAATCCCTGTAGTTACCCCACTGGTCACAGGATTCTAACCTCAAACACAACCTTCCACAGTCACCTTCTGTTTCCTTTTACCAACTGAAGTTTGTTTTGAATTAGTTAACTTGCTTTGAATTCCATGGGCTCTAAGTTTTTTTCGAGCAGCTTTCCACCGGGGGTCTTGCCAAATGCATAACTGAGGTCCATATAACCCACATCAATGTCAGTGCCCTCATCAATATATCTAGATAGCTCCACAAAAAAAAACTTCATTGAATTAGTCAGGCAAGTTCTTCCACCAACAAATGCAGTTGATTCTTCTTGATCAATCTTTGCCTTTCCAAATGTAGATTAATTTTATTCCTCAGGATTTGTTTTCACTAGTTTTCATATCATTGACATTAGTCACACGTGATTATCGTTACTTGGTGTAAGTGTGCTGCCCTCTTGACAGGAAGGACAGGAAATCAGTTTTCAGAAAATCAGGATCCGTAGTATACTCACAATTCATTCCTCAGCTATAGAGCAACAGAGTATTCCAGCTTTAAATCATTTCGTAAAAGATGGAACTTCAGTTTACAGAGAAAATTATTTTATGCATTCAGCACATCGGTTGTTTGTCCTTCTGCTGTGGCAGTTTTTCATTGGTTCTATTGTGTTTCTTGTATTTATTGGGAACGCCTTCAAGAAAATAAATATCAGGGTGTATATGGTAACATATGTGTACTTTGATAATAAATTTACCTTGAACTTTTACATCTGAACTAAAGATGTTTAGCTATGGATTCCAGGGAGCATTATGGTTTCTTATTTATCTTCAGTGATAAATCCCGTATATCAAGTAACTACATGCTAAAGATCTTACGCGATAATTTGAATTTCAGTACTTCAGATAAAATCTATGCAATAAAAGCATTATTTGCTGGAAGTTTACATAAAAATTAGTAATGACAGTTCACCCAATTGTTAGTGACAGACTCGGTATGCTGTCTGCCGTCTGTCAGCTGAGAGGACACAACTCTGGGGTAGGGTGAGAAAATATAATGGTGAAGAGAGGAGCAGCTGATGACAGAGGAACAGGCTGTATAGCTAATCTCGAATACAGATGAATAATCATCGGAGATGCATAAATGTGTCATTCGAGCCTCCTTGCTTCATGAAAGGTACATTGATTTTGGCCCACTTCCCTGAATACAATGGCATGCATGATATACAAGATCTTGGAACTGGAATGAAAACCAACCTGGACAAGTAATGGAGCCAAGAGCCAAAGGAAATAATAGTTCAATGTTTATGAAAGAAAATGTAATCAATGCCATCTGAATATAGTGGAGAGAAGTGCTATTGGGAGATCTAGATGGAATGGATTTGTTTACAATAGATTTGTGCCCTGCTCTATTTTTAATCTTGAAGCTATTTTCTGGCACCTCATTTGTTGTGAATCATACTGAACAATGAAAATTTCATAGTAATTTTATAAAAATGAAATCAAATCCTGAGAAGAAGGTGATATAGGATCAGAATATGCAGAATTCTTGTGGGTAGAGTTAAGAAACTGCAAGGATAAAAACAAAACCCTGAAGGGAGTTACATACAGGCCTCTGAACAGTAGCCAGGATATGGGCCACAAATTATTATGGGAGATAGACATGGCATGTCAAAAGGACTATGTTATGATCATCTCATCAGGGGGATTTCAATATGCAGATACACTGGGGAAATCAAGTTGGTGGTGGATCCCAGGAGAGGAAATTTGTAGAATGCCTACAAGCTTTTTAGAACAGTGGTAAGGAAGAGCTTTTTCTAGCCAGAGAATAGTGAATCCGTGGAATGCTGTGCCACAGACTGTGGTGGAGGCCAAGTCTGTGGGCATATTTAAGGCAGAAGTTGATCGTTTCCTGATCGGACAGGGCATCAAAGGATATGGCAAGGATGCAGATATATGTGGTTGAGTTGGATCCAGGATCAGCCACTTTGGAATGGCAGAGCAGACTTGATGGGCTGAATGGCCTAATTCTGCTCCTATGTCTTATGGCTGTTTGCTCTAAGATAGCCTTATAGAGCAGCTTGTAGTTGAGCCGACTAGGGGATCAGCTATTCTGGATTAGGTGTTGTGTAATGAACAGGATTTGATTAGGAAACATAAGGTAAAGGAGCCTTTACAAGGCAGTGATCATCATATGATAGAATTCACCCTGTAATTTAAGAGTGAGAAGTTAAGGACAGATGTAAGACAACTGTGCTGCTCCAAAGAGCGCTATACAAGGTCATTCTTACCCTCGAACGTTAGGCCTATAATGAGTTTACCTATTGCCAGGGAAGTGATGACCTCCCTCCTGTTAGACTGGTTGTGGTAACTTATTTTTTATTCTTTCTACTTCTCTTCTAATATTTATATCTGTGCACTGGTAATGCTACTGAGACTCTGTTATTTCCTTTAGGGTTAATAAGGTATCTACCTATCGGCCTATCTATCAGTATTACAGTGGAGTAAAGGGAACACAGAGGCAAAATAGAGGAACTGGACAATTAGAATGGTACACTAGCAGAGATGATGGCAGACCAGCATGGCTGGAGCTTCTGTGAGCAAATTGGATGGTGCAGGATAGATACATCCCAAAGAAGTAGTAGCATTCTAAAGGCAGGATGACACAACTGTGGCTGACGAGGGGAGCCAACGTGAAAGCAAAAGAGAGAACATATAATACAGCAAAAAATAGTGGGAAGTTGGAGGATTGGAAAAGTTTTAAAAACCAATAGAAGGCAACTAAGAAGTCATAAGGGGGGAAATAATGAAATATGAAGGTAAGCTAGCCAACAATATCAAAGAGGATACCAAAATATTTTTAGATATATAAAGAGTAAAATAAAGGAGAGAGTAAATATTGAACCACTGGAAAATGATGCTGGAAAGGTAGTAATGGGGGACAAGGAAATGGCGGACAAACTGAATAAGGATTTTGCATCAGTCTTCACCATGGCATACACTAGCAGTATGTTGGAAGTTTGAGAGTGTCAAGAGGTTATTGAGTGCATTTTGAGTACAGTTGCCATTACTAAGGAGAGGTGCTTAGGAGACTGAAAGGTCTGAAGTTAGAAAAGTCACCTGAACTATTCTGAAATGGAAAACTACAAATATCACTACACTTATCAAGAAGGGAGGGAGGCAGAAGAAAGGAAATTATAGGCCACTTAGCCTGAATTCTGTGTTTGGGAAGACGTTGGAGTCAATTGATAAGGATGTGGTTTCGGGGTATTTAGCCGGAGGGTGGTGAATCTGTGGAATTTGTTGCCACAGATGGCTCTGGAGACCAGGTCATTGGGTGCATTCAAGGAGGGGGTTGATTGATTCTTAATTAGTCAGGGTGTGAAAGCTTACAGGGAGGAGGCATTAGAGTGGGTTTGAGAGGGAAATAGATCAGCCATGATGAAATGGTGTAGCAGCAGACTTGATACTTGATGGGCTGAATGCTCCTATGTCTTATGGTGTTTTGGTCTTGTGGTCTAATCAGCATTGCCATTACCTGGCTCACTTGTCATGGTGGCTGGCCCTACACATAGATGCAGTCTTTAAGAAGGCATGCCATATGCTCTACTTCATTAGGTGTTTGAGGATATTTTGTATAAGACCATAAGACAAAGGAGCAGAAGTCGGCCATTCGGCCTATCGAGTCTGCTCCGCCATTTTATCATGAGCTGATCCATTCTCCCATTTAGCCCCTCTCCCCTGCCTTCTCACCATAACCTTTGATGCCCTGGCTACTCAGATACCTATCAATCTCTGCCTTAAATATGCCCAATGACTTGGCCTCCACTGCCGCCCGTGGCAACAAATTCCACAGATTCACCACCCTCTGACTAAAAACATTTCTTTGCATTTCTGTTCTGAATGGGCGCCCTTCAATCCTTAAGTCATTCCCTCTCGTACTAGACTCCCCCATCATGGGAAACAACTTTGCCACATCCACTCTGTCCATGCCTTTCAACATTTCAAATGTTTCTATGAGGTCCCCGTTCGTTCTTCTAAACTCCAAGGAATACAGTCCAAGAGTGGACAAACGTTCCTCATATGTTAACCCTCTCATTCCAGGAATCATTCTAGTGAATCTTCTCTGTACCCTCTCCAATGTCAGCACATCCTTTCTTAAATAAGGAGCCCAAAACTGCACACAGTACTCCAAGTGAGGTCTCACCAGTGCCTTATAGAGCCTCAACATCACGTCCCTGCTCCTATACTCTATTCCTCTAGAAATGAATGCCAACATTGCGTTGGCCTTCTTCACCACTGACTCAACCTGGAGGTTAACCTTACGGGTATCCTGTACGAGGACTCCCAAGTCCCGTTGCATATCAGAACTTTGAATTCTCTCCCCATTTAAATAATAGTCTGCCTGTTTATTTCTTCTGCCAAAGTGCACAACCATACAATTTCCAATATTGTATTTCATTTGCCACTTCTTTGCCCATTCTTCCAATCTATCCAAGTCTCTCTGCAGACTCTGTTTCCTCCGCAGTACTGGCCCCTCCACCTATCTTTGTATCAACAGCAAAATTAGCCACAAAGCCATCTATTCCATAATCCAAATCGTTGATGTACAACGTAAAAAGAAGCGGCCCCAACACGGACCCCTGTGGAACACCACTGGTAACAGGTAGCCAACCAGAATAGGATCCCTTTATTCCCACTCTCCTGCCAATCAGCCAATGCTCTATCCACGTATGTAACTTTCCCATAATTCCATGGACTCTTATCTTGTTAAGCAGCCTCATGTGTGGCACCTTGACAAAAGCCTTCTGAAAATCCAAATATACAACACGCACTGTATCTCCCTTGTCTAGCCTACTTGTAATTTCCTCAAAAAATTGCAATAGGTTTGTCAGGCAGGATTTTCTTTTAAGGAAACCATGCTGAGTTCTGCCTACCTTGTCATCTGCCTCTAGGTACTCCGTAACCTCATCCTTGACAATTGACTCCAACAACTTCCCAACTACTGATGTCAAGCTAACAGGTCTATAATTTCCTTTTTGTTTCCTTACCCCCTTCTTAAATAGCGGAGTGACATTTGCAAACTTCCATACCTCTGGAACAATGCCAGAATCTATTGACTGTTGAAAGATCTTTGCTAATGTCTCTGCAATTTCCATAGCTACTTCCTTCAGAATACGAGGGTACATTCCATCTGGTCCGGGAGATTTATCTAACCTTAGACTATTCAGCTTCCTGAGTACTTTCTCTGTCGTAATTGTGACTGCGCACACTTCTCTTCCCTGCCACCCTTGAGTGTCTGGTATACTGCTGATGTCTTCCTCACTGAAGACTGATGCAAAATACTCGTTCAGTTCCTCCGCCATCACCTTATCTCACATTACAATTTCTCCAGCATCATTTTCTATCAGTCCTATATCTACTCTCACCTGTCTTTTACTCTTTATATATTTGAAAAAGCTTTTAGTATCCTCTTTGATATTATTTGCTAGCTTCCTTTCATAGTTCATCTTTTCCCTCTTAATGATCTTCTTAGTTTCCTTTTGTAAGCTTTTAAAAACTTCCCAATCCTCTGTCCTCCCACTAATTTTTGCTTCCTTGTATGCCCTCTCCTTTGCTTTAACTTTGGTTTTGACTTCTCTTGTCAGCCACGGTTGCATCCTTTTTCCCATTTGAAAATTTCTTTATTGGAATATATCTGTCTTGCCCCTTCCTCACTTCTCGCATAAACTCCAGCCACTGCTGCTCTGCCATCCTTCCTGCTAATGTCCCTTTCCTGTCAACTTGGCCAGTTCCTCTCTCATGCTACTGTAATTTCCTTTACTCTACTGAAATACCAACACATCGGATTTCGGCTTCTCTTTCTCAAATTTCACAATGAAACAATCATGTTATGATCACTGCCTCCTAAGGGTTCCTTCACCTCAATCTCTCTAATCACTTCTGGTTCATTACGCAATACCCAATCCAGTACAGCCGATCCCCTAGTGGACTCAACAACAAGCTGTTCTAAAAAGCCATCTCACAGACATTCTACAAATTCTCTCTCTTGAGATCCAGTGCTGACCTGATTTTCCCAATCCACTCGCATGTTAAAATCACCCACAATTATCATAACACTGCCCTTCTGACAAGCCTTTTCTATTTCCTCTTGTAATTTGTAGTCTGCATCACTGCAGCTGTTAGGAGGCCTGTATGTAACTGCCATCAGGGTCCTTTTACCCCTTCGATTTCTTAGCTCAACCCATAAAGATTCTGCACCTTCCGATCCTATGTCACCTCTTTCTAATGATTTAATATCATTTCTTACCAATAAAGCCATGCCACCCCCTCTGCCTACCTGCCTATCCTTCCGATACACCGTGTATCCTTGGACATTCAGCTCCCAGAGACATGCATTCTTTAGCCACGTCTCAGTGATGGCCACAATATCATACCTGCTAATCAGTAGCTGTACTATAAGATCATCCACCTTATTCCTTATGCTACGTGCATTTAAGTATAACACCTTAAAACCAGTATTTGATACTTTTTGCTTCGATTTCACTGCAACTTTATTGCACTTCAACTCATCCCAATGGCTGCAAATTTGCCCCATCACCTGCCTGTCCTTCTCGACATCTTTACTGCTCACTATCTTAGATTTATTTCTGTTTTCCCCTTCCTCCGCTTAATCATTCCGGTTCCCATCCCCCTGCCAAATTAGTTTAAACCCTCCCTAACAGCTCTACTAAATCTTCAGTATGTCACTGAAGACTCTTCCAAATTTCTCCATATTGTTCCATGGAGAGAATTGGGACTGATTGCACCACAGTTTACTTTGGAGGCTCCAATGCACAGGATTGCAGAGGGTTATGGTCCATCACTGGTACACCTCCTCACCATCGACGACATCTTCATGCGTCAGTGCCTCAGGACCAAGCATTCATCATGAAGAGCACACACCAACCAGCACATGCCCTCTTTTTACTACTACCATCGGGGAGGAGATACATGAGCCTGAAGGCACATACTTCCCATTGCAGGAACAGCTTCTTCCCTTCTGCCATCAGATTTCTGAACAGTCCATGAACCCATGAACACTACCTCATTATTCCTTTTATTAGCAGCATTGTCTTTGCTCTGTACTGCTGCCACAAAACAACAAATTTCACATTATAATGCAGTGATAATAAACATGATTCTTAATCTGAAAACAAAAAAAAATTTGCAGTATTTTGAGTTACAGTATTTTGTCAAAATAACCCAAATTTACACCTAAACCCTAACCCTATAAATTGTTTATATCATTCCAGAGGTTAGTGGACATCTTGCAATAAAAGACTGAGACATTTTAAATCTTCCCACTAAAGCAAATTAACGTTCATTTTCTTTTTGCTCCAAGATCCTACATTTTTTACAGTGTCCGATTTTGTAAGATTGGGTGATCATTTTGCAGAAGACCTCCAGTTTGTCCACAATTGTTATCCAGTTATTATTTATCTTTAATTCTTCATCTCATGCCCACTCTACATCTCTACCTTTTGTCTCCTAATGGACCCCAGTGTTGAAACAACATCTCATGTTTTGACAATACATAAATTATTTTTCAGGGCCTACCAATTTGAGCTCATATGCATTGATGGAATTTTTATTTTAGAATGCCAAAATGCACTGTGATTTCCTCTTGTTATTTCAGATACTGTGCTATTCTTTACCTATCCACAAAGTTGTTCTTTTGGTTCCTACTACCTGTTGTTATCACCTTGTACCATTATCCCCATAAGCATCTAATCTCAAAAATAAATAGAAATTTAAAAAACAGAAAATACAAAAAAAAAGACACTCAGCATAGAGACAGCAACTGTTCAAAGAAAAACAGGGACAGCTCTATTTTCTACAGAAACCTGAAATAAAGCTATTTATTTGAGGTGAATTTGATTGCTATGAAAAGTTTATAATTGTGTTGACAAGGTGTCTTCAGCCTGAGATGTTAATTTTGCTTCTCTTTCTGATCTTCTAATAGTTTCTAGCATTTTCTCTGTTTGTGTTATATAATTTCAACTGTTTTCCACTGTATCACAGACCCATTTCCCTTCCCTTATCCTCATTCTCTGCATCTTCAAATTTGTTTGATCTTTATTCCCAGGCGTGGTGAAAGATGATTGACCTGGAACAATAACTCTTTTTTACTTACAGCTGACTTACTAAGTAGTTAATACTCTGTTTTATTTTCATATTGCATGCTTATGACTGAACAATACTAATACTAAACCTAGAAAATCTAGTAATCCATAAATCATTCTTATGACTCATTTTCATGGGTTTGTTTTCCAGTAATGCCATGCTAATTTTGCATCCTTTCATTACACAATGGATCCAACGTCTTAGCTTACTATCAACAGATAATTATCATCCGAGACTGCAGAAAAATCCTGTGGCTTAGCTATTGATGCATGTAGTTTACAGATCATTACCACAATAAGAGCTTTATCAGAGACATGCAGGATGATTCTCCCCAAAATCTTCAAATGTGCTTCACTGTTTGAAGGAAGTATATTAAGACTAGCTTGTCACTGAACATAAGAAACAACAGAGTTTCTGAAAACACATCAAGTAAAATACACCAAAATTTTAAATTACTCTATGGAACTATATTTTAAATAACATTTTAAATAAGAATCTTTGTGGATACAAACAATTGATTTTCACTTTTAACACGGAGTTCAAACTGAATGGATCTTGACGAGGCTAATATTTTTTTCTTCTCAGCCTAACTTTTTCTTGAGTTTCATGGAGAGGCATAATTGCTTTTAGTTTTCTACTTTTACATGATTCATGTAAAAGATATTTTGTTTTTGGTCTGTCTTGCTTTGTCACTCACTTCTGCTATCAATGCACAAAGATTACCGTTAAGTACTGCAGAGCAAATAATCAAATGATTGTCTCTGTTCAAGTTTGGTTCCTTTTCCCCTATTGCAATAAGAACACATCCTGTTAAAGAAATAACAATTTGATTTCTCTGCCCTCTTAGAAACAAGCATTTAGAGTGACATCTGCTCTCTAAAAAGATAGGGTTGTCTATTCCTGTTCAATCTTAGCGACATGCAATCTTTTTGTGGCATAATTACTCTGAGTTCATGCATGTAAGAATGCTTCTAAATGATTGAAATGCAATTGCAGGTTACAAAGGGGGTGTGTTGCAAAATGGAAGACAAGAAAACTACATGTCACAAAGCAAATCATTCTCTATAAGGAAGATTACAAAATGTTGATGAAAGAAATAAGAATTGTATTCATATCCCAACTTCAGTGACATAGAACATTCAAAGATAACTTACAGCCTTTGTAATCAATATTATAATGGAGGAAAACATGCCAGTCTACTTGCAGACACAGTAACATCCCTTAAACTTAGGATACCAATGTCCAATTATCTTTGATGATAATTGAAGGATAAATCTCACGGCTTCTTCATGATAATACCCTAGAATGATTTTTCACATCAAAAAGTGCAGATGAAGTCTTTGTGTAACATCTCATCTGCTTCTCTCCACGAACTGCTCCCTGAGCAATATACAGAGATATCAGTCAGGATTATGGGTTCAAGATACAAAGAGAGGCTTGAAAGTACAGCCAGCAGACCAGTAATATGAATATTATCAATGAATCAAAGGCTTAATGCTTTTGCAGTTATAAAGGCGGCGAACATTAACATCTCACTCCTATTATACCACAAGGCTGACAAAAGCTTTTGAGATAGCCACATAAACAGTTAAACAGTTAATCTGGAAATTGCTCTTGCAGTGATTCTTTGCTTTTCCACTGGATACTCTGCTGTGTTGCCCTATGGAGACTAATTTCAAGATTCAGTCATCCATCAAAATTGTGGGTGTTTGCAAATTTTATTTGCACTATTTACATTTTCTATAAATGTCAAGACTTATTGTATGTTTGTTAATGGCATACTAATCTACAACTACAGCTTAGCAAATGGCCTGCCCTAAGAGAGAACTAAATGTATGTACATGGATTATAATTCCTTCAGATAAATAATTTCATAATAAATGGGTGCTAAAGCAATGACATTTTATTTTATACAGAATCATTTTCATTTCAGTCATAAGCTTGAGTTTATTTTTAAAATTTTTACCTCACCTTCAGTCAAATGAGAATATATGATAAAAATTGGCACTTACTCCTGGATAAAAAAAAACAAAATGCTAGGGAAGCTCAGCAGGTCAGGTAGCATCGATGGAAAAAAAAATAAAGAATCAATATTTCAGTCCATCTTGATGAAGGGTTTTGGCCTGAAACATTGACTTTTTATTCCTTTTATAGATGTTGCCTGACCTGTTGAGCTCCTCCAGCATTTTGTGTGTGCTGCTCTGGATTTCCAGCATCTGCAGAATCTCTTGTGTTTATCATTTTATCTTCAAGCTGTACTTTGGAAATTCTTCATTGTGATGTTTTCTCAAATTTCATGACAACATGACTATGTTGCAGACTGCCAGGGATTGCCCTTAAACAAACCTTAGGCAGAAAGCACTGGAATACCACCATCTATTGATTCCCTTCCAGGTAGCAAACTATTCTCATTCCGAAATACTATATATCTGTGTTGCTTCAACACTACTTTATTTCCATACTGGAATACCCTTCCCTTCTATACAATGGGATCTACAGATGGTCTGTTCACATCTATCTTGTACCATTGTAGAGATTCAAGAAGGTGCTCATCGCTATCTTCTCAAGGACGATTCTGAAGAAATACTGGTTTTGATAACCTTATGCCTAACCTAATATATAAACTCCCCAAAATCCATAACTCCTAATAACATAAGCCCAGAAATTGAAATTTTCCCTCCAACTTTCAGGTTTGCAGGAGTAAACATCACGATTACCTGAGTAGTCTAACCACGTGGACACTGCAGCCAAGAAAGTATACCAGCGCTTCTACTTGCTCAGGATGCTAAGTAAATTTGGTTTGTCCCCATTTACCCACACTAGTGTTTATAGATGCTTTATAAAAAGCATCCTAACTAGATGTAACAACTATTCTGTCCAAGATCGAGTTGTGGGCACAGTTTAGCACATCACAAAAAACAGCCACTCCTCCATTTTCACTGTCTACACTTCTTGCTTCGTCAATAAAGTAGACAATATTATCAAAGACACTGCCTACCCCAGACATTCTCTCTTCTGTTTTCCCCCTCCTGAACCACTGGACAGAAGATACAAAAGCCTGAAAGCACATACACTAACCTTAAGGATGACTTAAGTTGAGTAAAGTTATTCCCTTTGGTCAAGAGCCTGATGGTTGAGGAATAATAACTGTTTCTGAACCTGATGGTGTGAGTCCTGAGGCTCCTCTATCTTCTTCCTGATGGCAGCAGTGAGAAGAGAGCATGAACTGGGTGGTGGGATCCCTGATGATGGATGCAACTTTCCTGCAACAGCACTCTGTGTAAATGTGTTCTGTTGTATAGAGGGCATGACCACAAAATCAACCTCATCATGGCCTTGCACATTATTGTCTATCTGCATTGCACATTTTTTTGTAACTGTAACACTTCCTCTGCAATCTGCTGTTGTTTTTCCTTTGTAGTACCTCAATATAATGATGTAATGAAATGATCTGCATGGAGGTAATGCAAAACAACATTTTTCACTGTACCTTGGTACACTTGATAACAATAATAATAACCCAATTTAAACCAACTAAAAGAAATGATGCTAAATTTCCTAGTCAGAATTATGTGCAACTTCTGCTATCTTCATAGGGATCCTACCACTAAACATATCTTTACCTCACTCCCCCACTACTTTCCACAGGGATCACTCTCTCTCCAATTCACTTTTCTATTCTCCCCTCCCCACTAATCTCCCTCCAGACACTTATCCCTATAAGTGGCCTAAGTGCTACCTACACTTGCCCATACACCTCCTCTATTACCTCCATTCAGGCTCCCAAACAGTCCTTCCAGGTGAAGCAACACTTCACCTGCAAATCTTCTGAGGCTGTCTATTGTATCCAGTCCTCCTGATGTGGCTTCTACTAGATTGGTGAGACCTGTCATAAATTGAGGGACAGCCTCATCGAGCACCTCTGCTCCATCTGCCAAAAGTGGAACTTCCCAATGAGTAAACATTTTAATTCCCATTCCATTCCTGTTGTGATAGGTTAGTCTACAGGCTCCTCTTGTATCAAGATGAGGCACCCTCATGGTCGGGGAGCAACAGCTTATATTCTGTATGGATAGCCTCCAACCTGATGGCATGAATATTAATTGCTCTTTCTGGTAAATAAATTTTCCCCCTCTTCCTCTATTCCCCACTCTAACCTTTTACCTCTTCTCTCCTGCCTATCACTTCCTCTTAGGATGCTTTCTCCTATGGTCCACTCTCTCTCCAATCAGATTCCTTCTTCGCTAGCCTTTGACTTTTCCTACCCACCTGGTTTCACCTATCACCTTTCAGCTAGCCTCCTTCCCCTCCCTTCAACCTTTTTTATTCTAGCATCTTCCCCCTTCCTTCTCAGTCCTAAAGAAGGGGCTCAGCCTGAAATGTCAACATTTATTCCTTTCCATAGATGTTGCTTGACCTGCTGAGTTCTTTCAGTATTTTGTGTGTGTTGCTTTGGATTTCCAGTATCTACAACTTTCTCGTGTTTATGAAGTGGTGATACTACCTTCTTTTTTGTCGATGTTATGGGTTTGGGAGATGTAACTGGAAAGCCCTGGGTGAATAAGAGCAGTGCATTTTGTAAATGGTGCATACTGTGCACTAATGGTGATGATAGCAGATGCATCAGAAGTCTAGAGGATGCCTAGAGGAAGGGTTGTAGGACAAGCCAGTGAACTACAGGCTAGTGAGTCTTAAATCAATGGTTGTAAAGTTACTGTAAGGGTTTCTGAGAAATAGGCCTAATTTTCATTAGGAAGGACGAGGATATTACTTCCTACAAAGTGAAACCTAATAGTATGAATGGCAGCAATGGTTCACTACCAGACAAGCTCATCAATTTTTATGCCTGCTTAGAAAGGGAGAACATAAGTACAGCTGTGAAGATCCCTACTACACCCAGTGACTCTGTGATCTCTGTCTTGGAGGCCAATGTCAGGCTGTCTTTCAGAAGGGTGAACCCTCGCTTGGTGGCAGGCCCCAATGGAGTATCTGGTAAGGCTCTGAAAACTTGTGCCAGCCAACCAGCGGATCTATTCAAGGACATTTCCAATCTCTTCCTGCTATGATCGGAAGTTTCCACCTGCTTCAAAAAGACAACAACTATACCAGTGCCCAAGAAGAGTAGTATAATTTGCCTTGATGACTATCGTCCAGTAGCACTCCTATCTATGGTGATGAAATGTTTTGAGAAGTTGTTCATGGCTAGAATCAACTCCTGCTTCTGCAAGGATCTAGACCCACTGTAATTTGCCTATTGCCACAATAGGTCTACAGCAGATGCAACCTCAATGGCTGTTCACACGACCTTAGATCACCTGGACAATACAAACACCAATGTCAGGATGCTGTTCGGTGACTGTAGCTCAATGTTTAGCACCATCATTTCCACAGTCCTGATCAATAAGCTACAGAACCTGGGCTGATGTACCTCCCTCTGCAATTGGATCCTCGACTTCCTAACTGGAAGACCACAATCTGTGCAGGTTGGTAATAATATCTCCTCCTCACTGACGACCAACACTGGTGCACCTCAGGGGTGCATGCTTAGTGTACTGCTGTACTCTCTCCTTATGCATGACTGTGGGGCTAGATATAGCTCAAATACCATCTATAAATTTGTTGATAGTATAACCATTGTTGACAGGATCTCAAATAGATTTGGGCATACAGGAGTGAGATATACAGCCATTTGAATGGTGTTGCAACAACAACCTTGTACTCAACATCAGTAAGACCAAAGAGCAGATGGTGGGCTTCAAAGAGGGATCAGAAGTGGAGAGAGTGAGCAATCTCAAGTTCGCGGATGTTAAGATCTCTGATAATCTAACCTGGTCCCACCATATCAATGCAGCAAAAAAGAAGGCAAGACAGCAGCTATATTTCATTTGGAGTTTGAGGAGATGTGGTTTATCACCTAAAAGACATATGTACCGTGGAGAGCATTCTGACAGGTTGCATGAGGGAGCCACCATACACGATAGACAGAATCTACAGAAAGTTGTAAAATCAGTCTGCTCCATCTTGTGTACTAGCCTTCATAGTATCCAAGACATCAAGGAGTGGTGCTTCAAAAAGGTAACATCCATTATTAAAGACCCCCATCACACAGTACATACGGTATTCTCACTGTTACTGTCAGGAGGGAGGTACAAAAGCCTGAAGGCACAAATTCAGCAATTCAGGAGCAGCTCCTTCCTCTCTCCCACCCAATTCCTAAATGGACATTGAACACATGAACACTACCTCACTTTTAGTTTTAATTTAACTATTTCATACACACATATATATATTTACTGTAATTGATTTACTTATTTACTTTTTTCTCTATTATCATGTACTGCATTATTCTGCTGCCGCTAAGTTAACAAACTTCATGACGTATGCTGGTGTAACCAGACTTGATTCTGATTCTGATTAATGAGAGTCAGCATGAGTTTCTCCGTGGGAAATTTTGTCAGGATTGACCAGAGCTCAGCAATATACATTGTCTTTATGAACTTTAGCAAGTTATGGCATGTCTAGACTGTTCCAGGAAGTTAGGATGCATCAGATCCACAGTGAACTAGCCAAATAGATACAAAATTTACTTGTTGGTTGGGATCAGACAGTGACAGTGGAGGATTCCTTTTCAGATTGGAAGCTAATGACCAAAGTATGCTGCAGGAATTGGTGCTGGGGCCCCTGATAGTCGTCAAAGATATTCATGATTTGGATAAGAATATAGGTGACATGATTAGTCAACTTGCAGATAACACTAGAATTGGTGGAGTGGTGGACAATGAAGGAGCTTGTCCAATTAGGAAAATGAGCAGGAGAATGGCAGACAAGTGTTTTGGAAACTAAAGCAGGCCGGGAGTTTCATAGTGAAATGGTAGAGCCTGGTGAGGGAGTCACAGAACAGAGAAACATTGAGGTACAAAATACATGGCTCCCTGAAAGGAGTTGACAGGGTAGTGCAGGCCTATAGAAAGTTTTCCTGGCTATAGCAATGAAGACACCATATTATAGTTGAACAAAGCACTGCTTAGGCCAAAGTTTGAGTAGTCTGTGTAGTTTTGGTTATTACATTGTTGGAAGAATGAGATTAAGCTAGTGAAGGTACAGCAAAGATTTATGAGGAGGGCCTGAATTAAAAGGAGATATTAGATAGCTGTGACTGTTTTTGCTGGAGTGAAGGAGGCTGAGGGGTGATATTATAGAGATTTATAAAATTGTAATAGGCATAGCTAGGAGAGAAAGTGTCAGTCTTTATCCCAGTGTAAGGGAGGAGAAAATTAGAGGGTACAGATTTAAGGTGAGTTAGGAAAGATCTGTTTGTCCATCGTCGATGAGGACCTCAACAGTCTCGATGGTGTCGAGACTAGCGTGTGATTTGGATTTAAGTTAGGGAGATTTGTGCAGCGTCAGCCTCTCTCTCTCTTCCCAATTCCCATTTGGATCCAGTGGCAAGACTGAGTTGAGACGGCTGGAGATGGGACTAGGTGCAGTGGATGACCAGGACGTCTTCTGTGCCTTTTCCTGCTCTAGGCGTTCCATGACACTTGCAGAGACCGCCTTCCTGACCGTTGGACCTACCATTGGTCTCGTCCGCTCAATCCGCCGGAGTCTGTCTTCACATGCTGGGATAGACAACTCCCTATCTCACCGAGGATTTGACACCCGTTGGCTACCCTCACCTGGTTTAGCCGGCTTGTCGAAGCCGTTGCCCGGGGTGTGGCCACTGTCGCGTGGAAACAGCTACGGGGAGCCATAGGTGAGAGCCATAGGAAAGATTTAATGGGGTCTAAAGGGTAAGATTTTCACATAGAGGGTCATGATTATGCGGTATAGATGCCAGAGACAGGTGAGAGCAGGACAATTCCAATGTTTACAGTAGATTTGGACAGATGAGTGAATGGGAAAGATTTGGAAGGACAGGGATCACTCAAGTAAACAGGATGTGTGTACCTCACCATATACTTACTTGCAGGCATTTACAGGAAAATAAAGAAATACAATGGAATTTTGAAATAAAAAACACAGAATCATTGAGCTTATCCCACATGGGAAAAAAATGCTTTAAAATTCCAACCAAGCTTCCCAGTAATTTCCCAATAAAGAGAAATTAATAAGTTATTGGTGGCATCACATCACAGAAATCCAGTCAGTGGCACATTACTAAAAACATTAGATTCTGTTGCCTTCGTTGTCCCTTCAGCAAATGGTTTGTACATATTTCACAACTATTCTGCAATAGGGAGCATACTTTCACACCTTATGTATATAATTGATGCCATTAGCGCTTTGCATGTATCCTGCAGTTTGCGCTGTGTCACTGTATATTCTTGAGCACCATCTGTTTGCACCTTCTTTCATCACCTTTTGGGGGAGTTTATGCATGCTGAGCTCTTTCCCTCCTGAGAACCTTCATGCAGCAAGGCTAGGATCACTAACTCTAAACACTTCTTGGATGAGAGGTAGGCTGTGGTTTTAACACCAACTCCCTGCCACCTGCTAGGTGCCAGCCTAATTGGAATTAGGAAGTATTTATTAGTTATCTGCAGATTTTGCACAGGATGCTGCAAATGCCAGCTGAACTAATTCTTATTAGGTGTTGTGGTGTGGATGGAATCAGCGGAGAGACAGAGTCACTGGTAGATACAAAGCAGCTTCTTTATTCGACACAACAAGGTACAGCAGGCATCATACGGACAGAGACACTTTCGGGAGAAAGGTCTGCTAGCCCAATGTGGGCTCGATATTTATATGCTAAACACAAAGGCAATCGCTACTTAAAAAGTTATAGCCAATGCATAGACGATGCTTCCTTTTAAAGCTACATACAAAACATCACACTTTCTGACTTCATCCTTTCCTTCCGAGGCCAACATGTCTGGGTTGGTACCCACAGTCTTTAAGAATGCAGGTTAAATTCACAATACATTTATTTGGCATTTTATGTGCTAACATAGAGAACAATTAATATAATAAAGTATAGATAATACTGTCTTCGAAACGACCTGTAAACTTCACACTTCCATCCGCAGCATCTGGCTAGTATCCCGATATTTACAGCTTTCAGGAAATGCATTGTTATGAACTCAATCCACAGTACTTGTCAAATAGAAGTCTGGTGGCCAGAGTCTTTTAGGTGTAAATGAATCATCTACCCAAAAACTCACTCTAACAGTCCTTCCTCATGGCCCTCGTGGACAAAAAATTTAATTTGTACCAGGAAAGACCAACCTAGGAGGATCTGCTCAAATAGGGCAGCAAAAATGCCCTGCCTCAAAATCCACCCCCCCCCCCCAATTCTGTGTGCCTTGATATCTATCCTAGCATTCCCTAATCGCTACCTACCAAATGTTAAGCAGAGAGGCTGTTCCAAGTCTTTAGGAATGCGGCTCCTTTCCTGTGCCTGTCAGCTCTTTCCCTGCAGGCTGACTGCAGCTTAATCACATTCCTTTGTCTTCAGTCCTTTATCCTCCAGTCACTGAAACTCTCCTTCCAGGAGCACCCACAGGCCTTCTCATCGATGTACAGGAAGGGGTTGGGGTAGCCTCTATGTAAATGTCTGCAAGGACCTCTCCCCAGTGGCACCCCCTTCCAAATTGTCCGGTCGATCACTGGCCCAACTGCTGAAAAGGGCCCAGCTCCTCAGACTGGGGGTGACTGCTTCCAGATGCCGTGTGCAGTCTGAAATGCCATCGCAGTGGTGGAACTTGCCATCTCTGCTTTAACTCAAAAATCCCTCCCCGTCTATTTCCCAATAGATTTCTATACTATGCTATAAAATTAATCATCTACCTTCAGCAACCAGCCTTCTTTACAGAGTACCCTCATCATCACACTTTAGCAGGCTATTCATGGTTTTCCAACACGTTCACAGTGCCTTCTGCCACGTTCTTGGCGTTTTCTGCCTTTGCGTTTTGTCCGGGTATGTTTTCATCAGCTGTGGTCAGGTCTGGCATGGCCAGCTGGTGTTCCTCTCTTAGGCTCTCTGTAATTACATGGTTACTGGGTACACTTGGTTCCCTGCTCTGGCTGTGGGAGCAACAAGAGGGTGAGTCGTATGCTTTAACCTGAGTCCAGTGTTTCCACTGGCTGCCTCGCCGAGTCTGTACACAGACACATGTATCATTGGTTAAGAGTACCATCTGTGGTCCTATCCACCTGGGGGCAAACCCTGACCTTTCTGGCAGCACCCTCACCATGACTTGGTCGCCGGGCTGTGGAAGGACTATCCCCTTTCCCTGTGGCTCTCTCAGATCAGCGATTTGCTGCTGTTGTTTCACTCGGTCCTTCAACAGTAAGTTGGTTACAAAGGTCTTTCACATATTGGGTCATTCTATCCCTGTAAGCCCCAGGGTCCCCGCAACCGGTAATTACCCCATAAGGGAGTCGCATTGCTCGCCCCATCAATAATTTGTAGGGTTCGAGACCCAACACAACGTGTTGTTCGGGGTTGCACGCAATCTCCCTTTCCCAGATCTATAACAGCTCCTGCTTCCCTTAGGATGTCTATTCCAAGGATCGTGCCCTCATTATTTGGACATATCCAGAAATACACTGGAAGCTGCACTCCCCCAATTTCTAGTATTTGCTTCTTGCTTCTTTCTAACCATGTAACAATTGCAGCATGGAAACAGGCCACCTTGGCCCTTCTAGTCCATGCCGAACTCTTACTCTCACCTAGTCCCACCAATCTGCACTCAGCACATAGCCCTCCATTCCTTTCCTGTCCATATAGCTGTCCAATTTAACTTTAAACGACAACATCAAACCTGCATCAACCACTTCTGCTGGAAGATCTTTCCACACAGCTACCACTCTGAGTAAAGAAGTTTCCCTTCATGTTCCCCCTAAACTTTTGCCCTTTAACTCTCCACTCCTGTCCTCTTGTTTGAATCTCCCCCCCAATGGAAAAAGCCTATCCACTTCAACTCTATCTATCCCCCTCATAATTTTAAATACCTCTATCAAGTCCCCCCTCAATCTTCTACGTTCCAAAGAATAAAGACCCAACTTGTTCAACCTTTCTCTGTAACTTAGGTGATGAAACCCAGTTAACATTCTAGTAAATCTACTGTCTACTCTCTCTATTTTGCTGACATCTTCCCTATAATTCGGTGACCAAAACTGTACACAATACGCCAAATTTGGCCTCACCAATGCATTGTACAATTCCAACATTACATCCCAACTCCTATACTCAATGCTCTGATTTATAAAGGGCAGCATATCAAAAGCTTTCTTCACCACCCTATCCACATGAGATTCCACTTTCAAGGAACTATGTACCATTATTCCTAGATCAGTCTGTTCTACTGCCTTCTTCAATGCCCTACCATTTACCATGTATGTCCTATTTTGATTAGTCCTACCAAAATGTATCACCTCACATTTATCAGCATTAAACTCCATCTGCCATCTTTCAGCCCTCACTTCTAACTGGCCTAAATCTCTCTGCAAGCTTTGAAAACCTACTTCATTATCCACAACTCCACCTATCATAGTACCATCTGCATACTCACTAATCCAATTTACCACCCCATCATCCAGATCATTAATGTATATGACAAAAAACATTGGATCCAGTACAGATCCCTGAGGCACACCACTAGTCACCGGCCTCCAATCTGACAAACAGTTATCCACCACTACTCTCTGACATCTCCCATCCAGCCACTGCTGAATCCATTTTACTACTTCAATATTAATACCCAACGATTGAACTTTCCTAACTAACCTTCCGTGTGGAACCTTGTCAAAGGCCTTACTGAAGTCCATACACACAACATCCACCGCTTTACTCTCGTCAACTTTCCTAACAACCTCTTCAAAAAATTCAATAAGATTTGTCAAACACGAGCTGCCACGCACAAATCCATGTTGACTGTTCCTAATCAAACCCTGTCTATCCAGATAATTAGATATACCATCTCTCAGAATACTTTCCAACAATTTACCCACCACTGACGTCAAACTCACGGGCGGATAATTGCTAAGTTTACTCTTAGAACCCTTTTTAAACAAAGGAACAACATGAGCAATACGCCAATCCTCCGGCACCATCCCCGTTTCTACTGACATTTGAAATATTTCTGTCAGAGCCCCTGCTATTTCCACACTAACTTCCCTCAAGGTCCTAGGGAATATCCTGTCCGGACCTGGAGACTTATCCACTTTTATATTCCTTAAAAGCGCTAGTACTTCCTCTTCTTTAATCATCATAGTTCCCATAACTTCCCTACCTGTTTCCCTTACCTTACACAATTCAATATCCTTCTCTTTCTGCTTTTACTGTTTTCCCTCCTACACCCCTGATATAATTGGCCTGTCCAGTTGTTGGTAAGGGTAAGTCTGTTATCGATACTGATGCCCCTGTGTCCACAAACATATTGCATTGCTGTCCCCCTAACAATGTCATTGTGTACATCTGCGGATCACCATCACTGGCAGTGGAGCCTGCTGCCACGTCTTTTTCTGCCCTAAGAGGCATTGTTACTAACTCTTTGATCTGATCGACAGTCAGACTGGTTGCTGATGGGGTGAGTGCCTAGGTGTCTGCTGTAACCTTCTCCTGGGTTTTCCCCCTCCCTTTTGGAGATTGTCTCCAGCCATGTCCCGATAGGCCACAGCTGTAGCATATCAACTCCTTCACTGTCTTATACCTGGTCCGACAGTCCTTTGCTAGGTGCCCTGGCTGCTGGCAAGCAAAACAAACTCTCTGGGGCATCACAGCAGCTGCATCCACTATACCCAATTTACGATTTCTCTTGCCTTTTCTTTGTTCTATCTCACTGACCCATGAAACTATTGCAGAGTAGTTGGACCCCACCGTTATACCTAAATATAAAACTTCCTGATGGGCTGAGCTCAGGCCTTCCTTCATCATTTTTAGGAAGACTGGGTCTTCTCTCCCTGGATTATCCAACCCTGAATACTCTTCATATGCTCGATATTTACGTTCTGCATAATCCTGGCTGTCTCGTCAGCTTTTTGAATCACTGCCATTATCGTTCCCCAGCTACTCTCACCTCCCCCCAGCCGCTGCCTCACTTGCCCTTTAAAAGAGCGATATCTTTCTCCATTACTGGCGCTCCCAGTAGTTGCCCATGTACCATCCCACACCCACTGGGCCACCCTGTCCCACATATTCCTTGGGAACTTCACTTTCACTAACACATGTATATCTTTAAGGTGCATCTGGTAAATTTCAACCATTTCCTCGAGCTTGTGCCAGAATTCTGAATTCCCACATGTGACTTTATGTGAGGACAACTCAGACAAAATGTTCCGTTTCTCCCTGGGGGTGAATAGTCATAATCAAGGTCAAGGGCTGGCTCGGATCATCAGGGTTCTCAGCCTGACATTGCCTGACCTCAATAGGTGCCATTCTAGTAGATCTATTTGGGTATACCCTCCCCCTGAGATATCTCCATACTAATTCCCATACTACGCAAAATATAAAGCCGCAGAGTATGTATTCCACAATCTGCCACTTTTGGGTACCTGAACTCACGATGCCTGCTGTATTCCCTTGCATCATACTTGCAAACGCATACACTAAAATGCAGCTCCCCGAACGAGTATACACGCCCCCTACTCTGGCCTCCCGAACCGTACCGTTGGTTACCACCTTTCGCAACTGGTGGTCCAAGTCTCACCAAGTTAACCAAGTTAACATGCAATGATTCCTCACTTACATAAACACAAATGCACACACTACCTTTATATCTACCAGTTCAGCTCTCTGCATTCGTGATACCTCGTGTCCCGTGCACCACTGACCGAACAGATCCAAGTGTGAGTGCTATTTTAGAAAAGATGCTCACCAACTTAGATTACTAGGAATGCTGGCCACGCAACAGGTCATGGAGTATCCCACTCCCGAAATGTTGTGGCACGGATGGAATCACCGGAGAGACAGAGTTACTGGTAGATACAAAGCAGCTTCTTTATTCGACACAAGGTACAGCAGGCATCATATGGACGGAGACGCTTTTGGTAGAAAGGTCTGCTAGCCCAATGTGGGCTCAATATTTATATGCTAAGCATGAAGGCAATCGCTACTTAAAAAGTTATAGACAATGCATAGACAATGTTTCCTTTTGAAGCTACATACAAAACATCACACCTTCTGACTTCATCCTTTCCTTCCGAGGCCAACATGGCTAGGTTGGTATCCATAGCCTTTAGGAATGCAAGTTAAATCCACAATACATTCATTTGACATTTTACATGTTAACATAGAAGACAATTAATATTATAAAGTATAGATAATACTGTCTTCAAAACTATCTGTAAACTTCACACTTCCATCCGCAGCGTCTGGCTAGAATCCGGATATTCACAGCTTTTGGGAAACGCATTGTCGTGAACTCAATCCACAGTACTTTGTCAAATAGAAGGCTGGTGGCCAGAGTCATTTAGGTGTAAATGAATCATCTACCCAAACACTCATTCTAACATTAGGCATCCAACTAAATTAAGTTACTTCATAAATCCTGTATTCCTATGTGACATAGGATCTTAAACTCCTGCTCTTATCAGTTAGTATGTGGAGGGAGTTCAGTAAGCCCAAAATCCATTGCTTTGAAATATGTATTACAGTGAAAAAGCAACACATAACATGCTGAAATATGCACTCTGGATGTTTCCCACATTACTGTAATGTCATGATATTTCCAGTGAAGTTTCTGTCCACTGATTTGAAATACTACATCATACTAAATGTGCGCTATTGTAAGTGACAAACAAACCTACAAACCCTAGACTTGGGTCCCACCATGCTGGGAGAGCCGGGATGTTTCAGCCACCCACACCCCAATCTGAGCAAATACTGTGTAAATACTGCCCACTTGCAATTACCCATTGGCAAGAAATAACAGATCATACACTGCATACAATTATAAGAAAGGCGTATTTATGAATATCACTTAATCAATCCGTTATTAAAGAAGAAAGAGAAAAAGAAAAAAAAGGTCCATTATAATTAAAACAGTCACGTGTGCACAGAGTTGGAGCTCAGATGTTCCAAAAGCTGGAGGTGTCCATGTACTCATGGCACCAACATTTATTCACCAAGCACTGATAGAACTTTCTATCTTAGACTCCATTGAACTTCACATTCTGGTTTAATCGAAAATCTTACCGCCAGTTCTCTCAATCTTCCACTGAAAAAAAGGGACCTCAACCCCTTTGTGTCTGTCACAAACCCTCTCTGGCCAGTTCGCTCTAGAACTTTTCCCAATTCAAGCATCCTGATTGGCTGACACAGCATCCTTAAGCCGAACATCACAACCCCTTATCTTCAGTGGTAATGCAAACACTACCAGCAGCATGCACTGCTTTTACAGAAAGCTATTAAATGAAATGCTTTGCAACATTAGCAGTAAAGCTTAACCAGGGTGTTACACCTTAAATAGAACAGAAAACACGGGGTCAAAATCAGAAACTAATCCCCCATGAACATGAAGCATAATAACACCATATTGACATAACAAACATCACGAAAAACACAGTGACAGCTTAATGATAAAAGTAGTCAATACACAACTCTAATAAACCTAAATAAATAACCAAGACCCTAGAGGTACAGAGCTTAAGAAAGGTGGTTTTGTCACCACCTTAGGCTTGTCGATTGGCTTGTTAGCAAAGGGCTAACCAGCCACGTTTCTAGATATGCCCAGTAAAAAGCGGTTTTATTGTGGGGGTTATTGTCCGCGATCTGTGTATTTGCTGTAAGAACTGATGAAGTGGTTTGTGTGCTTAAGCCTGTGTTTAAACTCGTGCCTAGGAAAGGATTAAGATACTTGATTACAGATGCTGCAGGGACTAATCGTTGGTGTGATTCAAAGAGACTACTTGTAACAAAGGCTTGTATTCTAAGCGGGGTGGATACCTGCTCAGATGAATTGCTGATTAGAGTTCTAAGTTTATTTCTAGGATTAGGAACATTTACGATCATGGAACAGCAATTTAGCTGAATTGGTGGGCAAAGATGTCGTTTTAGTTCAGGCTAGCAATGATATGATGGGAGTGGATCTACCTGCTACAATTGGGGCACTTTGAGAGACGGGGCGACGAGCCATCCATACTTTAAGAGAAGAGGGGAGTGTAGGTGAGGGTGCAGAATTGGAAGGCAAGTTTCCCATAGCTGAGGGCAGAGACTTTAAAGAGAAGTTGCTCTCATTTCTGTGGAGTGAGGGGAAGAAGTTGTCTGATGTGAAAAGTCCACTGAGTCCTTCAGCAGGTGATGAAAACTCCAAGTTGGTTTCAGCAATGACCTCTCTGGTAGATAGAGCCAAAGTGCATCGGCAAGGTGCCAATGTTATTGTAGGCTGAGGATGTTCTCGGGAGCAAAACGCACACCAGAGGGGGAGGAGGAATATGAGACTTGGGCAGAGCAGGCATCTCAGTTGGTGGATGAGTGGCACTGTTCAGATAATATGAAAAGACCGCAACTGGTGTAAAGTCTAAGAGGTCCAGCTGCTGAGGTGGTGATGTCCTTAAAGGCATTTGCAGGCTACATGCAAGCATTAGAACATGTTTTTAGCATGATGGGCAGCCCAGCGGAGCTTATAATGTCGCTCAGGTGCACATTCCAGGAGAAAGGAGAGAAACTTTCTACCTATATTTTTCAGCTAGAGAGACTGCTGCTTTGCTTGCTCCATAAAGTGGTCATTCCACATGCTCCTATAAATCAATTAAGGATGAACCAAGTGCCAAAGGGTGTACAACCACATGACATGATTCCTTTAAACCTCCGAATATCTCGTAGAACATGTCTCCCTCCCTTATTTGTTGAGCTGATTGGGGAAGTAAGAGAGGAGGAAAACTCGATGGAGGAGCATGAAACCTCTGTCAGCTGGATAGTCTTTTGCAGTAACCTCAGTGCTGAAGCAACCCCTAGGGAAGAGGGGAGCTTTGAAGGATTTTGTGAATGATTTGAGAGTCAAGGTATCTCGGCTGATTGCAGTTGGTGATGCCACCAAGCATGACAAGGCTGATAGGCAGCCAGGCCTACTGGTGGGATATACTAAGCAGAAGGCTGCTACTGAGTGGGCTCCCTTAACCAGGGGAGCAACCAGTATTGTCCGTTACAGCTGTTGTGAGGATGGATATTTCAAGCAGGAGTGTGCAGGAAGGGAGAACCTTTGGAAAGTAAACAAATGGTTACTGAACCAGAAGAGGATGTCGGGAAACTTTGGAGAGACCCAGTGAGTGAATGGCCTGGTGTCTCAAGGAAACACATTCCAATTAATATATCAAGGGATACACCCAAGTGCCAAACCTTATTCCTGAAGGCTTAGTGGGGCCAAGCTCCAATGTATCCATATGGATTGAGGGTATTTATGCTAGACCTAAATGACACAGGTTCTCAGGTTACTCTGCTGTACAGATCTTTCTACAACTGCTATCGGATGCTTTTATCATTTATTATCCAGTGCCCTGGAGATTTGAGGCTTTAATGTGGATGACCACCCTACGATGGTTACTTGTCATTGAAGCTGGAGTTTTCGGAGGCAGATGTTAGAGTAACTGAGACTCCTGATACTTTGGTGTTGGTGTGTCTGGATCTGGTTGAGAAGGGTGAAGCTTCCATGCTTTTGGAAACAAATACTCCTATTGTGAGAAGGCTAGAGGGAGCCTGCAAGGAAAGAATTGAAAAGACTTTTCTGTAAACCTTGTCCATTCACCCCATGTTCTGAGCTGTTTTTGAGAAAAAGCAAGCTCATCCTAGGCCAGATGATGAGTACAAATGAAGATCTGTGTGGTACACCCAACCTAAGCCTGTTGTGTTATGGCCTGAGGAAGTAGCTAGAGTGACAGGAAACCCCAAATTTTCTGGAATGCCTGATGCTGAGGATGATCTGGAAGGCCACGAAGAGGAGCCTCATTTACCTGCTGGGTTACTGGTGAGATCCGAACTGCAGAAACCATCAGTTGTACAGGTAAACAGGATAACAGTGAATGTTAGGAGCACTTCGGAGAGAGAGGTCACCATCAGTCCGGGGGATGCTGATGGCACATCTTTTCCCAATGACTGTAATGTCTAGCATTCCTGTGAGAAAACCAAGAGAGGGACATTCTCCTAGATCAGGAAAGTTGTCAACCAAGCCATTCAACTTCAGTGACTCACTGGTACCTGAGAGTTGGGAAAGGAGACTAACAGAGAAGATGTTAAAGGTTGAGGATGTCTTTTCTACTGACAAGTTTGATGTGGGCTGTTCCAAGAGTACTCGCCACACCATCTAAGTGACAGAGGACAGCCCTTTCAGAGAAAAATCTTGGCAATTACCACCAACAGAGGTGGAAGATATTTGGCAGCATCTACCAAAACTGAAGGAAGCTGGGTTTATCACAGAGTGTGGCATTAGAAGCAGCAGAGCAAAGTCACGATGGCACTAAATGGTGACTCCTTTACTTGCATCTTGGGAAACAGCTCTATTTCAATCTTTGATATCTCTTCTGTTTATTTAATAGTTTTCTGTAGAAGTAATTTGTTCTGTTGGTAGAGTTTAGGTTACCATTGTGGATAGGGGTTGTGATGTTCAGCTTAGGAATGTCAGGTCTGCTAATCAGGATGTTGGAATTGGGAGAAGGTTCTAGAGAAATCTGGGCAGAGAGATTTTGTGATGGACACTGAACGGGTTGAGGCCCTTTATTTTGGTGGGAGATGGAGAGAGAAGATCGAGAGAACCAGTGGTAGAATTCAATCCAAACAGAATGCGAAATTCAATGGAGTCCAAGATGGAAGGTTTTATTGGTAATTGGTGAATAGGAGTTGGCGCTGTGAGCACATGGCCACCTCTAGCTTTAAGAAGATTTGAGCTCTAACTCTGTGAACATTTGACTGTTCTAATTATAATGGACCCTTTTTTCCTTTTTTTTTCTTTAATAACAGATTGATTAAGTGACATTCATAAATACACCTTTCTTATAGTTATATTCAATGTGCAATCTGTTATCTCCTGCTGACAGGTAATTGCAAGTGAGTAGCATTTACACAATATTTGCTCGGAATGATGTGCTGAAGGCTGAAACATCCGGGCTCTCCTGATCTGGTGGGACCCGAGTCATTTCGACCCTCGACGTACAGAGTTTGAGAAAGATGGTTTTCTTGCCGCGAAATCCATTGTTAGCAAGGGGCTAACCAGCTATGTTTCTAGAGAAATCCGGTAAAAAGGGAGTTGAGAGATTATTCTGGACCAGCGCTCACCTCATCGCTGAGTCTTGGATTCGAGTTCTGTGTGAACTACCACCATTTTGTATGCTCAAGTCCTGAGTAAGTGAGCTCTTAGTTTGATTACTCCCTGCAGTGTTCTCCAAGTAAATCTTCATTGATAATTTCTACTATCGAGTACTGAGTTTACTCCGCACATGGGTCTGCTCTTCTCAAGATCGTTCCAACTGCACGCCTCTTCCCTGCTGTTACCCTCTGAGCCACAGAGGCAGACTCAGTGGCAGAGACCTGCTTGCTGTGGTTTCTCCCTGACAGGTGAACACTCCCCAACAGTATCCAAAAGTGGTACATTTATTATTGCGGAGGATGGCTACAGGGATATTCTGCCTTTGCTATCTGTTCCCTCTCCCAATTAGTAGAAGCGACTACTTCCTAATTAGCAAGTAAGGAGAAGAGATGAGAGGCCAGAGAGATGGGGAATGAAGAGGAGTAAGAGGGAGGGAAATAAAATTGCCTGAAGTTGGAGAAATTATATTCATGCTATCAGGTTGGAGGCTACCTATATGGAATATAAGGTGTCGCTCCCCCAAACTGAGATCAGGCTCATCATGGCAGAAGAGGAGGCCATGGATTGACATGTTGGAACAGGAATGGAGATTGTAATTGAAATGGTCGGACACCAGGAAATTCTGCTTTTTGTGAATGGAGCTAGTGTGCTCAACAAAGCAGGCCTTCAGTCTATGTTGGGTCTCACCAGCGTAGAGGAGGCCACACCAGGAGCAATGGATACAGTAGATAACCCCAACAGATTTTCATGAGAAGACTTGCCTCAATTTTCCCCTCCTGCTTTCTCATCTCCCTTCCCTCTTCTTCATTTTCCCCACTGTGGCCTCTTACCTTGTCTCCTCAACTGCCTATCACCTCTCCCTAGTGCCCCTCCTTCTTCCCTTTCTCCCATGGTCCACTCTGCTCTTCTTCAGATTTTTTATTCAGCCTTTTGTCTTTTCTACTTATTACCTCCCAGCTTCTTACTTTATTGTCCTTCCCCTACCCACCTGGTTTCAACCATTATATGCAAGCTTGGCCTCCTTCTCCACCCTCCACCTTCTTATTCTGGCTTCTTGACCCTTCCTTTCCCATACTGATGAAGGGTCCTGGCTTGAAATGTTGACTGTTTATTCATTTTCCTAGATGCTGTTTGACCTGTTGAGTTCCCCCAGTGTTTTCTGTGTTGATAGGGAAGGTGTTTGAAGCTATGATTTAAGATGTTATAGTAAGGCAGTAGAACAATTCATATTTGGTCATCATTGTGGTTACCTGCCTAATGTTTCCGACTTTAACATCATGTTTATTTTTATGAATCAGAAATTACGTTTGTCCAGTTCATTGGTATTTGACGTAGTAACATGTGTTGAGGATAAGGGGGAGTTAGTAAATCATTTGTACAGATATTCAGAAAGCATTGGGTAAGTTTAGAACCATAGAATCAGAAAATTATACAGCATGGAAACAGACCATTCAGCCCATCATGTCTAGACTGGCCAGTAGACATTTTTCTGTACTAATTCCGTAACCCAGCACTTGGTCCACAGGCTCCCCGTAACCCCACACCCCACCTCACCTAAACATTTCAAGTGTTCCAATACTTTTAATTGTTGTCAGCAACCCAGCTTCATCCAGGCAGTACATTCCAGGTACTTACTTCTCTCTGTGTAAAGGTGGTCCCTTTGCATTCCCTCTGAATCTTTTCCTTCTAACATTCAACCTATGTCCTCTAATTTTATCTTCCTCTGATATGGGGCACTCCCTTCATGATGGCTTAGGAACCTTCCTTGGATGCATTTAACAAGTTCCATCCGATCAAGTCCCCATTGCATTGACACTCTTGAAGAAATGCAACATCTCCACTGACTCCTTGGGATCTCTGGCCCAGGACCACTTAAATGGGGAAGAAGCTTTCAGGAGGGTATTGGAAACCTGCACATTATGCATCGAGATCACATAGAAGATGGACTTGAGCAGACAACTTCTCAGCCACCTGACTCATCTGTGATAATGTCTGCTGTTCCCACAAAGGCAGCTCTGACCACCACAGGCCCATCCATACCAGAAGGTAACTAACTCAACCTCTCTCTTTGAGAATTGACTCAAGAAGAAAGAGTGACCTGAGGAACATCACAAGACAGTCACCACATTCAGGGAAGTAAATGAAAAGAAAATAAACATTGGAAGATGACAGAAAAAGATGAATAATCATTCAAGTCAAGCCACCTACATTGTTGATAGGCTTACAGATTACTGTCTAAATGACTGTATTTTAAAATCCACTGTTGTCAAATTTAAAGTAATTATTTTCAACCATTCCTCCAAGGTTGTATAAAATAATCTTCTGAGAACTTTACAATGCAATAAGCGTGACACAGTTCTCCTGTCACAAAGCAGAAAAAATAGATTAGTGCACCGTTATATCCATGTTTTCTTTGTAGCTACCAAGACTGCAGTGGGGAAGAATAGATCTCGCAGACTAAGTAGCTATCCCTGACTAAAGGTCCTTCTTAAAGTCATTCAGTTTGGACATAGTGAAGCACATTAGATGTAATTCATAGTTGTTTGCTGCCAGCTGAAAGGGAAATTGTAGAAACACAGGTCTGCTTTCTTAGCCTCTGGTTTACTCAAATTCCCCAAGCTTCACACAACAGAAAATGTACTCTGAGCCTGAATGCGATGCAAATTACTGTTCAAAGCATTGTCCAGAAAGCAACAGTGCCATTACAGTGTAAATGAGATGCAGAATTCAATTCTAGCTTCCCAGTCCAATGATGAGTTTGGGTAATAAAGAAATGTATATAAATAAAGGAAAATATGTAAGAAATTTAGAATATTGTTTTCAGATACCAACTGCAATTTGCTCTACAATTTAAAACCATGCAACAAGCCATCTGGTTTCCATCACCAGAAACTGCAATATATTTTTATTGCATTATGTCAGGATGAAGCATTCATATGGGTTAAAGTCATATACGCATCTTAAATATCATGTTGTCTTAACTTCCCATAATTTTTATTGTTATACCATGGAACATCCAATTTATGATTTCTAACTTAACTGTAATAAATACATATCCCATACTACTCTGTATGTGAGACTTTAAAACTAAATTGTGACTCTCTTAGCCATGCCGTTTCAGGTGGCAATCATTTTGATTTCTGCGCTACTGCAGGAAAACAGCATCCATCACTAAGGACCCCCACCATCCAGGCCATGCCTTCTTCTCGCTGCTCCCACCAGGAAGGACGTACAGGAGGATTAGGACACCAACCACCAGGAACAGTTATTACCCATCAACCATCAGGCTCTTTAGCCAGAGAGGATAACTTCACTCAACTTCACTTGCCCAACCACTGAACTTTTCCCATGACCTATACACGCACTTTCAAGGACTCTTCTACTCAGGTTTATTTTTTATTAGAATCATCATTTATTTCTGTTTTGTGTTTGTAGAGCTTGTTGTCCTTTGCACACTGATTACTTATCCGCCTTCGCTTTGTACGATTTGCATTGTATTTACCGTGAAGACCCACAAGAAATTGAATGTCAGGATAGTATATGGCGATATATACTGTGCGTACTTTGATAATAAATTTATATTTAACTTTGAAATCACAAGTCTTTTATTTTAATACACACTTGACTTTACTCCAGTCCACTGCCCACAATTTTTGCAGTGTTGCAATATCTTTAGGATGGAATATTGAATAGCACAAAGTCAATTTCAGATCTTTATCAAGTCCTATAGGGAAATGTGGAAATTGGAAATAACAACTATCTTGTCTCTGAATTTGACAAAATCATGGAAAATCTGCATCACTACTCAACAGAACGTACTATTTCATAGAGGTAGCCATAGTGATGAAGGTCACCATCTTCTTCAATCCACTAGCACAATATTCATCCATCTGTGGAAAAGAGTGCATAAAAATCAGATTCCCAAACTACAAATGGAGCTTGTTGCCTACCAGGCAGCAGTGATCCCTGTCCCTCCTATCTGTCTCAGAGTGATGGACAATCAACAGAAAACAATTAGAAGGATCCCACTAAGGTTGTCTCCACAGGATCCTCAAAATCAGTTAGCAAGATAAGTGGACAAAAACGTCAGCATCATCTTCCAGATCAATGTCCCCAGCATTAAAGCCTGAATTATACCCTATTGCCTCTGATTGACAGACCATAAGGTTCTCATTCTCGATACTGAACTTCCAGAACTGGCAACCTTTTCCAAGCTCTAACACTGCAAAACATTTCCAAGAAGACAGGAAACCCCTTTCAAGGATATTTTTTCTCAACGTTTCTGAGGTGTACCACCTTCACTGTCTGGTTGGAATTTTTGCCCTGTGACAGCTCATAATTGAGAAGGAACATTCAGAATGCCATTGAGAACTGGATCGGAACATGCTGAGAGATCAAGATAGGATGGATCTGGAGAATGCATCAGCATTAATGTAATGGGTTTTATTCTGAACACTTTGACTTCTTGAGAAATCAGTGCTTACAAATGTAAAGATAAAAAGTTTAGCTTTGTCACATGTGCATTAAAACATCAAAACTTAGCATGAAATGTGTCATTTGCATCAAATCATATCAATAAATATCCTGCTGGGAACAGCCCACAAATCTCAATATACTTCCAGCACCAAGATTATATGCCCACAATTTACTAACCCTAACCATGTATCAGAGGAAATCAGAGCACCCCAAGGAAACCCACACACTCATGGGAGTATGTACTAACTCCCATACAGGAAGACCAGGAGATCATAATCTACCGAGCTCCGGCTGGTTCTGTGGTGCTTGAGATGATCATCAGGAATTGCACTACATGTTATACCTACTTCCTGTACTTAATAAAGTGGCCACTGAGTGGATATATGTGGTCTGCTGATATAGCCCCACCCAATTCAAGGTTTGATACATGCCTTCAAAGGTTTCAAAGCTTTGAAAGGTACATTTAACATCAGAGAAATGTATACAATGTACATCCTGAAATGCTTTTCCTTTGCAATCATCCACAAAAGCATAGGAGAGCCCCAAAGAATGAACGACAGTTAAATGTTAGAACCCTAAAATCCCCCCAGCTCCCCTCCCTCACGCGTATAGGTGGGAGCAATAAGCAATCCCCTTCCTCCCACCGGCAAAAAATCATCGGCGCCCACCACCAAGCATTCAAGTGAGAGCAAAGCAACAGTAAAGATACAGACATGCAGTACTCCAAAGACTAAATTGTTCACCCAGCATTTGAAATACCACAGGCTCGCTCTCTCTTTAATAAGGGAGAAAGGGGTATCTCCATTTCACAGTGAAAGGGGAGACATAAACAATTCGCTGGTTTATGATGTTAAAAATCCATTGCGTCGCTTTTTTTGAGCACTGTTGCCAAAGATCTCAGATCTCTGGGCACACAGCTAAAGATGTTCCAGATCCCACAACACACTGGTCCGGGACACTGAACTTCAGTCTGCCCATATCCTGTGCCTTGAGATCCTAGGCTTTCAAAGGCGAGCTGAACTCTTAGGCCGAGCTCTTGGCATGCCCAATGACCAGTCCTGAAACCCTGAGAGTGGGTCCCGTTTCCGCAAAGAAATGTAGTCAGCGTGTAACAGACAGCGATGAGATTTCCTGGTGGTAGCTGACGGAGTAACAGCAATCTGCCGTTGCTCCAACTCTAATTATCTTACTATTTCCAACCTGTTTCGGAACCTCTCTTCTAAGTGTGATATTCTTTCATTATGGATATAAGGAGGGCCAGAGGTACTAAAAAGAAGCCTCTGAGAAGTTCCAACAATTCAGCTTTGAGTTTAAACAAATAGATGGTAAATGGATTCTATTGAACAAACTCTTAATGAACACGATAAACGTGTAAAAAATAATGAAGAAATTTTGTTGTTTCTGGAAATGGAAGTGGTTGAATTGCAGAAGCTTTGTGAAAAGCAATCGAAGTCCAACGAAAAGTTAAGACAGAAGATTATCAACCTAGAAAATAGAAATAGAAGAAACAACCTACGGGTTCTGGGCCTCAAAGAATTAATCAAAGGTAATCATCCTATGGAATTTTTTGCAAACTTTTTGTTAGAGTTATTTCCGGAGATTTTGACATCTGTGCCTATGATCGATCAAGTCCACAGAGCTCCTGCATTTAGACCTCCTAAGGGTCAGAGACCAAGATCAGTAATAATCTGTTTTCAGGAATTTAAAACAAAAGAACTCTTAATTTGCGAATCTCATCGATGAGGCATGATTGATTATAATGGTTGCAAGATTAGAATTGTTGAAGATTATTCGCCTGAGGTTATACTGGGACGTGTTAAGTTCAAAGAAGTTAAGTCCGAGCTTTTTAATAAGGGTTTCAAGCCTTCCCTTCGCCACCCAGCCAGATTCAGAATCACACTTACAGACGGAAATTTCGAATGATTCCACTCAACCGTTGAAGTACAAAGGTTTTTAAAATCCAAAAACTAGCTGTTTAGTTTCTCCTTACATGAAGACACGAGATTAAATGAGAAACTTTTTATTCGCAAATCCCCAAGGGGTATGATTAGTTATAGGGTGGAATATTAAGATTCTCACAGATGATTTGCTTGAGGTTATGCAGGAATGTGCTAAGTTTAAAAAAGCTTTGTTGGAATTTTTTTTAAACAAGGGTTTTAACCTGTCCCTTGGCTAACCAGTTTGACCGAGAATCTCATTAAAGATGGATCCTTGGAATAGTTTCGTTTGAATGCTGAAACACAAAGATTTTTTAAATTTGAAGGCCAACTGCTTAGTCTGTTTTTCCATGAAGATATAAGATTAAATGTTTAATGTCTTTTACTTTTGATAAACCTTTGTAACTAATTTCCTTTCATATTTTTTCTTGATTTATCAATCTTTTTATTAACTTAAAGTTCATATATACAAGAGGATTATCTCAAATATCTATATCGATAACAATACATATAATAGGTAAAATAAACATCAGGATCATACACAGTATTAATCTAATAATATATAATAAAAAATAAGATAATCAATTCTCCTCATCATTTTATAAAAAAATAAAGAAACTATATATATATATATATATATATAGTTTCTTTATTTTTTAGTTTCTGTAGTTTCTGTATATATATACACACACACACACACACACACACACACACACACACTCACTCCCTCTCTCTCACTCACTCGGTTGTAGATCCAAATTCGAGACTTCTGATAAAGTTTTAAAGTCATCTTTCCAAAAATTATCTATCTTGATACAAGACCAAAACATATGAGTTAAAGTAGCCACCTCAATATTACATCTGTCGCAAATAGGATTAATATTGGGAAAAATACGGGCTAATTTATCCTTTGACATATGTGCCCGGTGTACTACCTTGAACTGTATCAAGGAATGACAGGCACAAATAGATGAAGCATTTAACAAATGAAAAATTTTGTCCCATTGATTATCTGAAAGTGACTCTCGAAATTCCAATTCCCACGCACCTTTAACTCTATTGTTAGATACCTCTCGCAAATTCAATAACCATTTATAAATTAAAGCTATCAGTCCTTTTTGAAATGGTTTAACCTGCAAAAGGGTATCTATCATATTGGGTGGATAAGCAGAGGGAAAATTTGGGAGTAAACTATGTAAAAAATTCCTAATTTGTAAATATCTAAAAAAGTGTGCATCAGATAAATCATATTTGTCCACAAACTGAGTGAAAAACATTAAACAATCCCCCCTAAACAAATCTAAAAAAGTTTTTATTCCTTGGTTTTCCAAATTAGAAAGGTCTGATCAGAAATTGATGATTTAAAAAAAAAATTAAGAAGGATCTTACTAGAAAGAACAAAGTTATTAAACTCAAAAAAATCTACAAAACTGAAACCAAATTCTTAATGTATGTTTAATAATGGGATTGAGGTCTCAACTACCAATCTTAGAAAGCAAAAAAAAAAAGGAGCTCCCAGTAAAGAGGCCAAAGAATACCCCTTCACCAAGTTTTTCTTCAAATCCACCAATAAAGGTCAGTCATGTATGTCTGAATAATGAATTCAAAACAAAATATATTGAATATAAATTGCCCAGTAATACATTTTAAGATTTGGCAAAGTCATGCTTTTTAAATTTCTGCAATAGAGCTTTACTTAATCTAGGATTAGTATTATTCCTAATATAAGATAAAAGTTTAGAGTCTATTCTATCAAAAAACAGTTTAGGAATAAAGGAAGGGATTGCTTGAAATACATACAAGAACTTCGGTAGAACTATCATTTTAATAGCATTAATTCGACCAATTAATGATAATGTCATAGGAGACCATTTAGAAAGTATTTGTTGCATGTATTCAATTAATGGAAGAAAGTTATATTTATACAGGTCCTTAATTTTTTTTAGTAATTTTAATACCAAAGTTATTTTTAGCAATGCTAAAAGGAATTTCATCATATTGATCCAAGTAGTTATTAATAGGAAATAACTCACTTGTGTAAATTTAATTTATATCCAGAAAAACTACTAAATTCAGAAAATATAGATAACATAGAAGGAATAGATTTCTTAGGGTCTGAAATATGAAGTAACAAGTCATCTGCATACAACAAAACCTTATGCACTTTATCTCCTCTCTTAATACCTTGAACACTGTTGGAGTCCCGAAGGGCAATAGCAAGAGGTTCTAAAGCCAGATTAAATAACAGTGGACTAAGAGGACAACCCTGCCGAGTACCTCTCTATAGCCTAAAATAAGGAGATTTTTGATTGTTAGTTAAAACTGCCGCTATAGGAGCTTGATAGATCAGCTTAATCCAGGAAATAAAACCTGGACCAAAATTAAATCTTTCTACAACCTCGAATAAATAACACCACTCTACCCTATGAATGGCTTTCTTTGTATCAAGAGAAACAACACATTCGGATTCTTTAGATGGAGAGGAATGAATAACATTCCGTATATTTTAATACTGTATTTTCGATATACAAGAATTGAATCTCTTGTTTGGATATTGTTTAGCCTAGGTTGGAATATAAATATAAATAACCTTGAAACTAATTGGAGCGATCACCAGGTATTTTTGGGGGGGATGGGGTTGAAGTTGTAGATGCCAACTTTCTGTTGGTCAGCTTTCTTGCTTTGGGAGTTGAGTGGGGGTATGATTTATTTTCCTCAGAAGCTGTTTTCGAATTTTTAGCCAACTTGTTGCTTGGTTACCATTTCTCAAGGCTTATAGCTTGGTTTTTAACTTACATTTTAACCCTTTCTTTAAATAATATTAAAAATGGACCAAACTATTAATTTACTTAGTTTTAATGTGAAAGGGTTAAATCACCCCATTAAATGTATTAAAATTTTTGCTTATATTAGGAAATTTAAGGTCCCTATTTTCTTACAAGAAACTCACATACGCAAATGTGATAACCTATGTTTTTTTAGCCTTTGGAACAGACTTTGTTTTCACTCTTTTCAGGCCAAATCTAGAGAAGTTTTGATTCTTATAGATAATAATATTCCTTTGTCCAAAGTAAAGTAGCATCTGATACTAATGGACATTTTGTTATAGTTTCAGGAAAACTAGATAATAAATTAACAGTGTTTGCCAATGTTTATACCCCAAATGTAGATGATCCAGGATTCTTTGAGCATTTTTTTTTTCATTTTTAACAGATCTGAATCTTTATTCTTTGGTGATAGGAGATTTTAAACTGTTGGCTAGACCCAATTTTAGACCATCTTCTAAACCAGCGTCTCTTAATAAATCAGTTTTGTTTATTCAATCCTTTTTATTGAAGTGTGGTATTGTTGATGTTTGGTGTTGTTTTACATCCTTTAGATAGGGAGTATTCAATTTATTTCCCATGTTCATCATACATATTCCAGAATTGATTATTTTTTTTATTGATAGTCAAATGATTTCATCAGTTCGCTCCTGTGAATATAAAGAGATCGCTGTTTCAAATCATGTTCCTATATTTCTATCTTTAAAACTCCCTGGTCTTCCTCAAACCAAGAGATTTTGGCATTTTAATATAACTTTGTTATCTGATAAGGAATTTTTAAAATTTCTACAGAAACGTATTATTTTGTTTTTTGAAGAGAATAAAAAGGATGAGACTTCTAATCTTATTGTATGGGATACTTTCAAGGCCTATATTAGATGGCAAATTATTTCTTATACCATGAGTGTTAAGAATAAAGCTAATAAAGAATTGAATTAGCCAATCAATTGAAACAATTAGATCAAAAATATGCTATAGCTCCAGATTCTGTTTTATATAAAAGACATGTTGAAGTTAAAACTAAATACGATCTTCTGTTAACATACCCAATTGAAACTCAACTTCTTAAAGGTAAAACTTAATTTTACGTTCACGGAGATAAATAAGGCAAAGTATTGGCCAACCAATTAAAAACTTCTGTAGTTAAATGTCAAATTAAAGAAAATTGCAAATGTAATGGTTATAGGACAACTGATTACTCTGAAATAAATGATACTTTTTTTAGAATAGAATCCTCTACTTTATAGTTCTGATTCCCCTAAAGATAATACTGTAGTGAATAATTTTCTAGATCAATTAAATATCCTTGCACTTTCTGCAGATAATTGCAAACAGATGGATCAACCCATTTCCTATGAGGAAATTGCCGAGGCTATACGTTCATTACACTCAGGGAGGGCTCCCGGTCCAGATGGATTTTCTGGAGAATTTTATAAGGCTTTTTCTTCATTAATTATACCACAGCTACACTTAGTCTTTTTGGATTCTTTCAAATTGGGTAGTTTGCCTCAATCTTTTTATGAAGCTACTATTTCGCTTATCCTAAAAAAGAACAAGGACCCAGCTGAATGCTCTTCATATAGACCAATTTCATTACTCAATGTTGATACTAAAATTCTTTCTAAAGTTCTGGCTTGTAGGATTGAAAATATTTTACCTTCTATTATTTCTGATGATCAGACTGGATCTATTAAAAACCAACATTCCCATTTTAATGTACACCATGTATTAAATGTTATTTACTCTCCTTCTCAGGAGATATCGGAATGTGTGATATCCTAAGATGCTGAGAAGGCCTTTGATCCGGTTGAATGGAATTATTTATTTAAAACCTTAGAAAAATTTAATTTTGGACTGGATTTTATTCAATGGATTAAATTACTTTATTTATCTCCTTCTGCTCCGGTTCTTACTAATTTTCAAAATTCCAAACCATTTAAACTTCACCATGGAACTAGACAAGGTTTCCCGTTGAGTCCTTTGCTTTTTGATCTAGCTTTCGAACCCCTTGCCATTGTTTTTCGAGAATCTAATGATAATGGTATTTTAAGGAGAGGTAGCACCCACAAAATCTCACTTTACGTTGATGATATATTGCTTTTTATCTCTAATGTTGAGACCTCGTTACCTTGCATGTTTTCTTTACCATATTTTAGCCAATTTTCAGGATATAAATTGAACTTACATAAGAGTGAATTATTTTCTTTAAATAATTTGGCATCAATTAATCTCCCTTTTCAAATTGTAAGGAATCAATTTACTTATCTGGGTGTAACAGTCACTAATTACAAACACATGTTTAAAGAAAACTTTCTTACTTTATTGAACCATGTAAAAAAGACACCATTAAATTGGTCACCTCTTTCAATATCATTGATTGGATGAATTAATTCTATTAAAATGAATATTCTACCTAAATTTATGTATCTTTTTCAGGCTTTACCTGTTTTTATTCCTAAATCCTTTTTTGATTCTCTTTAATCTATTTTATCCTCCTATATGGAAAAATAAGCGTCCTCTTTTAAATAAAGTTCATCCTCAACAACCTAAAAAGTCTGGAGGTTTAGCCTTATATAATTTTAGGTTTTATTACTGGGCAGTTAATATATGATATATTACATTTTGACTATATTATATTAATTGTGTAGACTGCCCAGTATGGGTTTCTTTACAAGCCAACTCTGTTAATAAATTTTCTGTTATTTCTCTTCTTAGATCCTCACTTCCTTTATTTGTAAGTAAACTAACTGATAATTTAATAGTTAAACATACTCTTAGGATCTGGATAAAATTTATAAAACATTTTGGTTTATTGAGATTTTCCCTTTCTAGTCCCATTTACTCTATTTTTTTTTTTAAAAATCCCTCTATGGCTGATTTAGTTTTTAAAGAATGGGACAGGTTGGATATTAAATGTTTTTGCGATCTGTTTGTTGGAAATCTTTTCTTTTGAGAAATTGTCAGCTAAATATAGCTTACCTAAAACTCACTTTTTTTAGATATCTACAAATCAGAGAATTTCTAAGATCTCAATTATGCACATTTCCTATCAGCTCAGATAAGAACTTACTAGACGCAGTTTTTAATTTGACACCTTTTCAAAATGGTTCAATATCTAATATTTATGGTATGTTACTGGAGATGAGGAATGTTCCTTTAGACAAAATTAAGAATCTCTGGGAACAAGATTTACAGACATCAATATCTGAAGAAACTTGGAATGAAATTTTAAAACTGGTTAATACTTCATCGCTATGTGCTCGCCGTTCCCTCATACAATTTAAGGTGATACATAGAGTCCATATGACAAAAAGATAAGCTATCTTGTTTTTATTCAGATGTATCTCCCTACTATGACAATATCTCCCTACTGTGACAGATGTAATAATGGAGATTCATTGATTCATATGTTTTGGACGTTGGTGTCTTGAAAAATATTGGAAGGAAGTTTTTCGAACTTTCTCTTTACTTTTCAAAGTCAATTTTAAGCCTAATCTTCTGACGGCCCTATTCGGTATTGTTGCAGGACAGATATCAAGCTGAAGAAATCTAATTTACATATTTTGGCCTTTAGCTCTCTTATAGCTAGGAGGGTGGTTTTGTTTAAATTGAAAGATATTTTTCCTCCTATTCATGCTCAATGGTTATGCGACATTATGTCATGCTTAGATTTGGAGAAGATTCGTTGTTCAATTTCTGAATCTTGTCAAGACTTTCAAAAACTGTGAGGACCCTTTCTGAATTATTTTCAAAACTTTCAAAACCCTCAATTCATTGTTTAAATTCAGATGTTGGCTATTATTATTTTTTATTATATGAAAAGGTATTTCACCTTTTTTCTCCTTAATAAACAGTTTTGGTCTTGGTAGGGGTTAGACTCTTTTTATAATAAATTGTATATTTCAATATAACTATTGACAAACTGACATGAATACGGGGTAATGAGATTGTTATTATGAATAGATATAATGTAATTGAAAGTTTTTAAAATTTTTTTGACTTTTTATATACACTTTCTTGTACTCTGTATTCTTCTATGTAGAAACTAATAAAAGTATTGAAAGTAACATTCAGAGATGCTCTTCTGCACACCACTGTTGTAACGTGTGGTTATTTGAGTTACCGTCACCTTCCCGTCAGCTTGAACCAGTCTGGCTATTTACCTCTGACCTATCTCATTAACAAGGGAATTTCACCCACAGAATTGCTGCTCATTTGATTTATTTCCCCGCACATCATTCTTTGTAAATGCTAGAGATTGCTGTGTGCAAAAGTCTTAAACGACCCTTCTGGCACCAACAATTATTCTACAGGCAAAGTCATTCAGATCACATTTCTTTCCCATTCTGATGTTTGGTTTGAACAACAAATGAACCTCTTGACAACGTTTGCATTATTTTTATGCTTTGAGGCACTGCCATATGATTGGTTAGATATTTGCATTAATGAGCAGGTGTACACCTAATAAAGTGGATACTAAGTGTACATAAGAAGTCCACCTATGACCTTTGAAAGGCCATCGAGAGCGCAAAGATGCAATTTCAAACTAAACTAAAATTACAGAAGAACACTTGGCGCTTTGGCAGAGCTTGCACAATACACTATAGCTTCCTGTAAGACGAGACTTGGTAGCACAAATGGCAACAACACATCACTCCCAGATGAGCTCAATGCCTTTCATGCTTGTTTTGATAGGGGGGAGATGATACGTCCCTACAAAACCTGTACATCTCGATTCACTCTGTAATTTTATTCTCTGTGACCAACATCTGAGCATCCTTCAAAAGGGTGAATCTATGAAAAACATCACATCCAGACAGTGTGCTTGGCCAAGTACTGAAGATTTGTGTGGACCAGCTGTCTGGAGAATTTATAGACAAATTAAACCTACCACATCTGTAGTCTGAGGCTTCCACTAGCTTCAAGTAGGTGTGTATTGAACCAGTGTCCAAGAACACTGTAGTGACCTGCCTCAATGATTACCATCAGGTGGCACTTACATTGACTGTAATAAATTGCTTTAAGAGGTTGGTTATGGCGCAAATCAAACCTTTCCTTAGAAGTGATCTGGATTTGCTTCAGTTTGCCTACCACCCTAACAGGTCAACAGCAGAAGCAATTTTTCTGGCTCTTCACTCTGTTCTGAATCATCTGGACAGCAGGATTTCATGTCAGGTTGCTTCGACTACTGTTTGGCATTCAACGCTATCATCGTGTCCAAGCTCATCATAATTTTCAAGACCTGAGCCGGTGTACCTCCCTCTGCAACTAGATACTCTCCCCTCCTTGTTGGTAGAACTCAGTCACTGAGGATTACTAACAACATCTCCTTCTTACTGATCATCAACACACATCAAGATTGCATGCTTAGCCCCACACTCTGCTCTCAAAGCACACATGATCACATGGCTACATGCAATCATACAATTCCTACAATCAACTTAACTCCATGGTAGATTCCAATAACTCATAAACATGTGCTACACTTGGATTTAGAGGCTAGAATTAAGCCATTCTAATGTTGTCTCATTAACTTCAGATCCAAAAGCTGTGAGATCTATTCCAGCCATGAATAAGGGGTCAGGATTAGGAGACAGTGGAGAAAGAAAGGAAATTAATCACTATGCTCAAGCAGAATTATGACTAAGCTCAGGAATTAGTGAACAGGTGTTGGTCAGGTAGTACACCCAAGAAGCCTTTAATGTGGGAAAGAAACATAAGTGTGGTCCTGTATTCATGTGCATGCCATCTGGATTTGTGAATGACTCAAACAATCAAAAATTCAGGATGTAATTTACCCGTCTCTCTGCAGGAGTGGTGTAGATAAATTAAGTGCTTTTTTTGAAAGGTTTTTACAAGTGTAGGAAAATTTGAACAATATTAATGAGAAATGTTATGCCTGGAGAAATATACTTCCTAATGTGTTATTTCCAGTAGATTGAAGATATTTCCATCTGCCTATTTCAGTAACATTTTCAAGCTTATCTTCTGCATCCTTTTACTTCATAAAATCAAGTCTGACACAGGAGAGTTAAAGGTTCTGAACATGCCAGAAATAATATATGCTAGTTTAGAGGAACTCACAAATGATAAATAGCATAACCTTTTTTGATATCTGTAACATACAATAAACAACCATGGATTGTTACTTTTACAGGTCCTCAAAAGCAATACAATTTATAAAAACAAAATAAAATCATGATTTATGTCTGAGTCAATGCATGTCACAGTTTCAGAACTTGAAAGAGGGAATTACACCCACATACTGCTTAAAAGGCAAATTATTAGCATTAATTATTGATCATGATGAGCAAGAATCTTGCATTTCTAGTGTTTTGAGCAATTTTATGTTGGTCAACGCAGCAAATTAAGCAGGATATTAAAGGCAAAATCTACACAGAATATTCTGATCAACTTTCCTGGAATACAATGCATCATTTGGATAGGAAAAATGCTGTGTTATGAATACAATTCATGAAATAAGACATACAGCAGTTACAGGCATTTTATTTGTGAAGAAACTTTATTCACAGAATTGAAAACACAGAAGTTCATTAGAAAAATCTACCATTTATCTTCTCTTTTCAATTCAAAGCAAAACATGCTTTTTTTAAAAAAATACAGGGGATTCTGCGGATGCTGGAAATTCAGAGCATCCCATACAAAATGTTGGAGGAACTCAACAGTTCAGGCAGCATCTATGGAGGGAAGATAACAGTCAATGTTTTGGGCCAAGACAATTCATTGGTCCTGGAAGGTAAAGGGAGGAGCAGCTAGAATAAAAGTGAGGGGGGAGGGAAAGGAGAAAAAGCTGGCAAGTGATAAGTGAAACCAAGTGAGGGGAAAGGTAGGTGGGTTCAGGTGTGTTTTTAACATTTCTTAACATACTTTTATAATGTACAGTATATTAACATGATTGATTAAATTATTGAATTAATATATCTCATATCTTCAACTTTACAGATACATATTTTGATCAGTTGAGACTTATTTCCTGTTAGGTAACATTATTAAGTTGTGCTGGTAGGGGATTTTAATTTTCCATACATTGATTGCGACTCCCATACTGTTAGGGATCTAGATGGTCTAGAGTTTGTAAAATGTGTTCAGGAAAGTTTTCTAAATTAATATATAGAGGGACCAACTAGAGGGGGTGCAATATTGGATCTCCTGTTAGGTAACGAATTAGGGCAAGTGACAGAAGTCTGTGTAGGGGAGCACTTTGGTTCCAGTGATCATAACACCATTAGTTTCAATTTGGTCATGGACAAGGATAGATCTGGTCCTAGGGTTGAGGTTCTGAACTGGAAGGCGGCCAAATTTGAAGAAATGAGAAAGGATCTAAAAAGCGTGGATTAGGACAGGTTGTTCTCTGGCAAAGATGTGATTGGTAGGTGGGAAGCCTTCAAAGGGGAAATTTTGAGAGTGCAGAGTTTGTATGTTCCTGTCAGGATTAAAGGCAAATTGAATAGGAATAAGGAACCTTGGTTCTCAAGGGATATTACAACTCTGATAAAGAAGAGGGAGTTGTATGAAATGTATAGGAAACAGGGGGTAAAACAGGTGCTTGAGTATAAGAAGTGCAAGAAAATACTTAAGAAAGAAATCAGGAGGGCAAGAAGACATGAGGTTGCCTTGGCAGTCAAAGTGAAGGATAATCCAAAGAGCTTTTACAAGTATATTAAGAGCAAAAAGATTGTAAGGGATAAAATTGGTCCTCTTGAAGATCAGAGTGGTCGGCTTTGTGCGGAACCAAAGGAAGTGGGGGAGATCTTAAATAGGTTTTTTGCGTCTGTATTTACTAAGGAAGCTGGCATGAAATCTATGGAATTGAAGGAATCAAGTAGTGAGACCATGGAAACTGTACAGATTGAAAAGGAGGAGGTGCTTGCTGTCTTGAGGAAAATTAAAGTGGATAAATCCCCGGGACCTGACAGAGTGCTCCCTCGGACCTTGAAGGAGACTAGTGTTGAAATTGCGGGGGCCCTGGCAGAAATATTTAAAATGTCGCTGCCTACGGGTGAAGTGCCGAAGGATTGGAGAGAGGCTCTTGTTGTTCCGTTGTTTAAAAAAGGATCGAAAAGTAATCCGGGAAATTATAGGCCGGTGAGTTTAACGTCAGTAGTAGGTAAGTTATTGGAGGGAGTACTAAGAGACAGAATCTACAAGCATTTGGATAGACAGGGGCTTATTAGGGAGAGTCAACATGGCTTTGTGCGTGGTAGGTCATGTTTGACCAATCTGTTGGAGTTTTTCGAGGTTACCAGGAAAGTGGATGAAGGGAAGGCAGTGGATATTGTCTACATGGACTTCAGTAAGGCCTTTGACAAGGTCCCGCAGGGGAGGTTAGTTAGGAAAATTCATTCGCTAGGTATACATGGAGAGGTGGTAAATTGGATTGGACATTGGCTCGATGGAAGAAGCCAGAGAGTGGTGGTAGAGAATTGCTTCTCTGAGTGGAGGCCTGTGACTAGTGGTGCGCCACAGGGATCAGTGCTGGGTCCATTGTTATTTGTCATCTATATCAATGATCTGGATGATAATGTGGTAAATTGGATCAGCAAGTTTGCTGGTGATACAAAGATTGGAGGTGTAGTAGACAGTGAGGAAGGTTTTCAGAGCCTGCAGAGGGACTTGGACCATCTGGAAAAATGGGCTGAAAAATGGCAGATGGAGTTTAATACTGACAAGTGTGAGGTATTGCACGTTGGAAGGACAAACCAACATAGAACATATAGGGTTAATGGTAAGGCACTGAGGAGTGCAGTGGAACAGAGGGATCTGGGAATACAGATACAAAATTCCCTAAAAGTGTCGTCACAGGTAGATAGGGTCATAAGGAGAGCTTTTGGTACATTGGCCTTTATTAATTGAAGTATTGAGTATAAGAGTTGGAATGTTATGATGAGGTTGTATAAGGCATTGGTGAGGCCAAATCTGGAGTATTGTGTTCAGTTTTGGTCACCAAATTACAGGAAGGATATAAATAAGGTTGAAAGAGTGCAGAGAAGGTTTACAAGGATGTTGCCGGGACTTGAGAAACTCAGTTACAGAGAAAGGTTGAATAGGTTAGAACTTTATTCCCTGGAGTGTAGAAGAATGAGGGGAGATTTGATAGAGGTATATAAAATTATGATGGGTATAGATAGAGTGAATGCAAGCAGGCTTTTTCCACTGAGGCAGGGGGAGAAAAAAAAACCAGAGGACATGGGTTAAGGGTGAGAGGGGAAAGTTTAAACGGAACATTATGGGGGAGCTTCTTCACACAGAGAGTGGTGGGAGTATGGAATGAGCTGCCAGATGAGGTGGTAAATGTGGGTTCTTTTTTAACATTTAAGAATAAATTGGACAGATACATGGATGGGAGGTGTATGGAGGGATATGGTCCGTGTGCAGGTCAGTGGGACTAGTCAGAAAATGGTTTGGCACAGCCAAGAAGGGCCAAAAGGCCTGTTTCTGTGCTGTAGTTTCTATGGTTCTATTATGAATTGAGATTAGTGTATTGCCAAATACTCTATACAGATTGTTTGTCCAGGAACACAGCAACTTCCTTACTCTTCCCAAAGGTTTTTGAATAAGACATGGACAGCTTGCTCTATCTACTATCTCCATTCATTCTTTTATCCACATTTCCAGTCATCCTTTAGATTTTTCATATTATTCATCATTGGATGAAGACATTCCTTTAACTGCCAGCATTTGTTTCCCATTATAGCCACCCTTGAACTATCAAAGTTGTTGGTGGGTTTTTCAGTCAGACTGAGTCAAGACCAGGCAAAGTGGCAAATATCTGATTCTGCTGTACTTTAATAAACCAGATTATACATATACATATTTTACAGTAATCCAGCAGTTACTGGGATTTATTGACTTCAAGATGTAATTGAATTTATATTCTTTGGCTACTCTAGTGGGCTTCAATTTGTGTCATTACATTAGCCCTTCAGAAATCAAACTCCTAGTTCCGTAATTTAGCAGCTAGAGAAGAAATTGCAGGAGCCCTGGCTCAGATATTTTGTTCATCATTAATCTCAGATCAGTGTTGGTCTACTGAGGTAAATAAATGCTGTGACTTTATTTAGGAAGGTCTGCAAAGAATAACCTGGGAAGTAGGTTTTTAAGACCAGTAAGCCTAATATCTGTGATAGGTAAACTAATGGAGAAGATTCTGTGGGATAAGATATAAATGTATTTGAAAAGACAGTCATTGATTAGGGATAGTCAGCTCTACTTTTTTTGTATGGGAGATCATGTCTTAAGAAATTGTTTGAGATTTTGAAAATATGATCACATAGATCAATGAGGGCAGGGGAGAAGATATAATCCATAAGATCTTCAGGAAGGCCTTTGATAAGTTTCTGTGTAGTACACTATAATCTAGGAAGGGTATGTTAATTGGATATACAAATTGTTTTGATGGTAGGAAGCAAAGGGTGATGGTGGAGGGTTGCCCTTCAGACTGGAGACGTGTGACTATTGGTGTGACTCAGGGGTTGGTGCCATTACAAAACACATCTACGTGTGGGCAAATTAGAATCTATGACTGACAGCAGATATCCAGGCAGTGTAGAGAGACTGGAATGCTGCCTTCAGATCAGGTGTAAAATAGCGCTCAGATTAGCACCTTCAGGAAAGCAAAATGAGATTACTCACAGAGAATATACAGCCATTTCTGTGACACCAGAGACACGATGCATATATGGCAGGGCATTCAGATTATAATGACTACAGATCTATCCTGCGTGTCAACAACAGTGACGCCTCTCTTCCTGGTAGGCTGAATGACTTTTATGCTCAGTTTGATGCACAGAACAAAGTGCAGGCAAGGAAGGCCCGCACACCACTCCCCACCCTGTGCCCTCGAGGAGCAGGCACTGTCTGGCTGCAGCTAATGTGAGGAAGACCTTAGCACACAAAGGCCAGATAAGATAACCAGTAGGGTGCTGAGTGGTTAACAGAGGTTCCAACACACATCTTCAACATTTCTCCGGAACAGTCCACTATTCCGATAGGCTTCTGTCCTAATCCGCCTGGAAAATTATGCCTCATACTCCGGAATGCTGTTTATTGACTTCATCTTGGCATTTAACATGATTATCCACCAGAAGCTGGTGAGTAATCTGTCCTTGCTGAGTCTCAGCATCTCTCTCTGTAACTGGATCTTAGACTTCTTGAGAGGAAGACCACAGTTAGTCCATGTTGGCAGCAAAATCTCTAGCTACGTCACATTAGGCAGCAGTGATCCCTGGGCTGCATGTTCAGCCTACTGCTGTTAATACAGCTGGTCCATGACTGCAGTGTCAGATCCTGTTCAAACTGAAATATCAAGTTTGCCAATGACGCCACGGTGGTTGGGCTCAACAACGGTGATGATGAGATGGTAAACAGAGAGGGGGTAGAATGGTTAGCAGAATGGTGTGGGAACAGCAGTTTGAGTGTCAGCATGAACAGGATTAAAGGGATGATTGTAGATTTTAGGAAGGTGCTGTCTGATCACTCATCACAAAGCATAAACAGCTCCACTGTGGAGAGAGTTAGGAGCGTGAAGTTTCTGGGAGTGTAGATAATGGATATTCTCACCTGGTTCCTCAACACCACCTCTTTAGACAAGAAAGCACAGCAGTGTCTCCACTTCCTATGGAGATCGAGACAAACAAGATTTCCCTCCACCCACCGCCCATTCTAATGATTTTTTTTCCAGGAGCACCATTGAGAGTGTCCAGACCAGCTGTATCACCATCTGGTATGGGAATTGCAAGGCATCTGAACACAGACCCTATATAGGATTGTGAGAACTACTGAGAGGATCATTGGGGTCTCTATTCCACCCATTTGAAATATTTCAAAGTCAAAGTAAAGTTTATTATCAGAGTATATACATGTCACCACATGCACCTCTGAGATTCTTTTTCTATGGCCAAAATTAGAAAATCTATGGAACAGTAACTGTAAACAGGATCTGTGAACTGTAAGCATCAGGAACTGTAAACTAAACAAACTGGACAAACGCAGATATAAATAAATAGCAATAATTAATGAGCATGAAATACCAAGATTAAAGAGTCCTTAAATGAGTGTAGTTATCCCCTTTTGTTTAAGAGCCTGGAGTAGTAACAGTTCTTGACCTGGTGGTGTGAGTCCAAAGGCACCTCTATCTTCTACCTGATGGTAGCAGTGAGAAATGAGCTTGGCCTGGGATCCTTATCATCAATAATCTCTTCCATCCATTCAATGATCACATTGACCCCCTACCATCAGGCAGGAGGTATCATAGCATTAGGACAAGGACTGTTATGCCTGGTAATATTACTTTGTGTTGTGTATGATCTATCGATACTATGTTGTGCACCTTGGCCCGGAGCAATAGCGTTTTCTATAGTGGTATACATGTACAGTACATGGTTGAATGGCAATAGACTTGAACTGAACAACTTGGATAAGAATGCACCAGGGCATGGTTTATAATTTTGCACTTGACGGTAAAATAGGTGATATAGAGAGACAATGAAGAAGCTTTTATATAAAAAAAAATCACAGTTGGGTTATGATCAGCCGACTAAGTGGGCCAAAGAATGTCAAGAAGGGGGGTTAATTCAGATATACAAATAGTTGAATTTTGGAAATTCAGATCAAGGTAGTACTTCTTCAGTGAATATTAGGGACATGGAAATGTTGTAGAAGAGAGCGACATTGGAGTTCAAGTACATGGTTCCCTGAAATAGGCATCACAGGAAGACAGGGTGGAAAAGAAGCCTTTAGCATGATGACCTTTAATGTCAGTGAATTGAGTATGAAAGTTGGAAATTCATGGTGCTCAGTTTTGGTGACCCTACTATAGGAAAGATACTATTACACTGGAAAGAGTGCAGAAAAGATTTCAAAGGGTTTTGCCAACACTTGAGACACTGAGTTATAGGGAGAAGTTGATCAATTTTTCCTAGGAAGCCATTATGGGAATCATATATAGGCCTCCACAAAGTAGGTAAGGTGTGGGGATTGCAAAGGGAGTGGAAAAGGCATGTAATAAGGGAAACGCCACAATTGTAAAAGGGAATTTCAATATACAAGGGGATTGGGAAAATTAGGTTGGTATGGGATGGCAAGAGAGAATTTGTTGAACGCATATGAGATGGCCTGTTACTACTAGGGGAAAAGCTATCTTAGATTCAGTGTTGTGTAATAACCAAATCTTATTAAGGAGCTTAACATAAAGGAACCCCTAGGAGACAGTGAGCATAATATCATTGAATTCATACTGCAATTTGAGAGTGAGAAGCATAAGCCACATATATCAGCAGTACAATGGAATAAAGGAAATTACAGAGGCATGAAAGAGGAGCTTGCCTAGGTGGATTGATGGAGGATACTGGTGGAGATGATGGCGGAGCAGAGGTGGCTGAAATTTCTGGAAATAGTCTACAAGCTGCAAGATAGGTATGTCCCACAGAAGTTGTTGTTCTCAAATAGCAAGATTAGGCAACCATGGCTAACAAAGGAAATTAAAGACTGCATAAAAGCCAAAGAAAGGGCATATAAGGTAGCAAAAAGTGAGTGGGAAGTGTGATGATTGGGAAGCTTTTAAAATCCAACAAATGGCAACTAAAAAAGCTATAAGAAGGGAAAAGATGAAAAATGAGGGCAAACTAGCCAATAATATAAAGCAGAATACCAGAAGTTTTTTCCAGTTATATAAAGAGTAAAAGGAAGGTGAGAGTTGATATTGGACTACTGGAAAATGATGCTGGTGAGATAGTAATAGGAGACAAAGAAATGGCCAATGAACCTAATGGGTACTTTGCACGTCTTCACTGTGAAAGACACTAGCAGTGTGCCAGAGGTCAATGAGTGTTAGGGAGCATGAGTGAGTGCTATTGCTATTACAAAGGAAAATGTTCTATGCAAACTCAAAGGTCTTAAGGTGAATACTTCACCTGGATCAGATGGACTACATCCCAGCATCCTGAAAGATGTTGCTGAAGAAATAACAGGTGCAGTGGTCATGATCTTTCAAGAATCACTTGATTTTGGAGGACTGGAAGATTGTAATGTTACTCCACTCTTTAAAAAGGGAGGAAGACAAAAGAAAGGAAATTATAGGACAGCTAACCTAACCTCAGTGGTTGGGAAAGTGCTGGTGCCTATTATTAAGGATGAATTTTTGAGGTACTTGGAGGCTAATAATAAAGTGTCAAGATCAGCATGGTTTCTGTGAAGGGACATATTGCCAGACAAATCGGTTAGAATTCTTTGAGAAAGTAGCAAGCAGTATGGACAAAGGAGAAGCAGTGGGTATCATTTAGTTGGATTTTTAGAAGCATTTGATAAAGTGCCACACATGAGGCTGCTTGACAAGATAAAATCCTATGGTGTTACAGGAAAGGTACTGGGATGGATATAGGAATGGCTGAAAGGCAGGAGACAATGAGTGGGATTAAAAGGAGCCTTTTCTGGTTGGCTGCCAGTGACTAGTAGCATTCCTCAGAGGTTCGTTTTGGGACCATTACTTTTCATATTATTTGTCAATGATTTAGGCAATGGAATTGATGGCTTTGTGGCAAAGTTTGTGGATGATACAAAGATAGGTGGAGGAGTAGGTAGTGCTGAGAAAATAATGTAATTGCAGCAGGACTTAGACAAATTGGAAGAATGGGTAAGAAATGTGACAGATGGGATACAGTGTTGGGAAATGTATGATAATGCATTTTGATAAAAGGGGCAATAGTGCAGACTATTAGCTAAATGGGGAGAAAATTCAAACATCAGAAGTTCAAAGGGACTGAGAAGCCCTTGTGCAAGACTCTCAGAAGATTAATTTGCAGGCTGTATCTGTGGTAAAGAAGGCAAATGCCAATGTTGGCATTTATTTCAAGGCTAATAGAATATAAAAGCAAGGAGAAAACTGATAGACATGCATAGGAAAGGTTTAGAAGTTTATAGGTCAAGCACTGCTAAATGCAACTAGCCTGAATGAGCATCTTGGTTGGCTTGGACCATTTGGGCAAAAGGCCTATTTCATGCTGTATAAATTTATGAACTACATTATTGTAGCCTATTTTGATTATGCCATTGCTGCTTGTATCTCAAACCTTCTTGTAGTCCAGCTCATGACTAACTGTGCCACTGATCCCACTAACAATTTCCATGTTCAATTCATCAATAAAATTCTTGATTGTCTCATCACCAACATTCCCCCTGCAGGTAATCTGTGCACCTGAGCCCCTTTTCTGGAGTTCCAGAGAACTGGAACTTTGCACAAAGCAGGAGGTCATCTTCTGCAATGTTTCTGCGCTTTGGGCATCCTCTGTTGTTGAGTGGGTGACAGAAGGGGAGTGGGCAACAAATCATGATGTATCCTAATTCCAAAGGGTAAAGGAGAAACGCAGTGAATGGAGCTTTGTGAGCTCCCCTTAATGTCAACCCCCCCCACCACCCACCAAGTAGCCAGCTGTTCTACCTATTTTGGATGTACTTGGCTATGGATGAGGAAGACAGATCAAGATTCTTAAAGAATCTTCCGATCACATCCTCACTATATTACTGAGTTGATTACAAAAGGATCCGAATCTTCTGATGAACCAAGCAAGCAAAGAATTGGTTTGGCAAGAATGTGTAAAGCAACTGCAAATGATTTGCTACACAGTGGATGATTTAGGCTACATCCACACTAGCCTGGATAATTTTGAAAATGCCAGTTTCGCGTAAGAACAATAAATGTCCACACCAGGCATTTTTCAAAATACCTCCATCCACATTAAAATGGATATATAGGTGAATCTCCTCCTACTGGGCGTATGCACGACACACGGGAAAACAAAAGAAGAGGAAATGGTGTACTTGGTGTGTGTTTGTTCAGTTAGACTAGAAAAACTTAAAAGGAAATTGCCAAATGAAAGACTTGGTGCGCGTTTGTCCAAACACATTTCCTACAGCCATAGTCTCTTCACCAATGAAAGGGATGACAGCTACAACGAAATGCAATAAGGCTTACTGGGCAAAAGTGAAATTTGCTGTTACCTCATTAGTTTGCCTTTAATTTTGCCATGTCTTTATATATTATTTTGCTGTATTTAACATGTGCAATAAAACGAGTTACTGGGCAAAAGTGACAATTGCATCTATTGAATGTTTGCACAAGCAATACATTAATAATGTTACACAAGCGTGGCAGTGGACAAATCCAAGCGCAGAACACGGGTGAGGGGGAAGAGTCGGGAGGCGTTATCGCTGTAGGGAGTGTGGAATCGGTTTCCAGGAGAGTCTTTACCTGAAGTCTTGGATTTGGAGAGAATCCAGGAGTGATGCTAGACTTAGAACTAACAGTTCTAAGAACCATGAAACGAGGTTACTCACACCGGAGTCGACCGACAAACTGGCAGCTCCTTGTTGTGATCACAGAGTCTTTATCCTGCATTTTCTGATGGAAAGCAGGTGTGTGTAGTTAGTGGAACCTGGGAATGATTGGAAATTGAACGAGGGGATTGAAGCCCAATTCCTGAGGTAAATAGTAAGGTGGGGGATTGCCAGAAGGGACAATGACAAATAAAGCACCTGGTTAAATGTATAAAACATGTCTGCATCAGTGTTATCTTGTATTTCCATACAATGTTACATTAGGCTGTTACACATCTATTGTCAGAGAAGTGCTTGCATAATAGGTAAACCACCTTCATACAAGCAAGGACTGAAACCAGGGCAAAGTGAGTATACTTATATATTCAGTAAGCTATGGGTCAGAGTATTTGGTGAGTACATTTCTAACTCTTCTGGCTTCAGTCTCGTTGCAGTCTGTTCTGAAATTCTTAGGTTGTGTAGGGGGCTGTGTTCAAGAAAACAATTAATTGCTGCGCTGCTGACATCTGTTCCGGCATGACAGCGTTTTTAAAAATATCCATTTACCCCATCCTCACTGCTCTACACAATCAGCGTTTTCAAATTTACACACTCTGAAGGGCATTTTAGATAATCTCCGTTTTCGGGGAGGAAAACGCCGTTTCAGTGTGGACAGAGGGTCAAAACAAAGAGAAAAAGCTTTGGTTACAGGTTTATCCGGTCTAGAGTGGATGTAGCCTTAATTGCTTAAGTAAAGAGAAGTAAACAAGTGATAGGCAGACACCCCTCAAGCTTTCCCATTGCTGATGGAAATACAAGAGACTGTGCAGATGCTACAGTCTGGGGCAACAAACAATCTGCTGGATGAGCTCAGCAGTTTTGAGCAGCATCCGTGGGAGGAAAGGAATGGTCAATGTTTTGGTTCAAAATCCTACATCAGAAATGAGATAGACCCAATGTGCTTAATGGTCACTTTTGATAACATGGACAAATATGAGTAATATGAAATATCTCCCAATGAAATGGTTTAACAGCCAAATAACACCAAACAGAATTAATGTCTGACATTGATAACCATTCCTGAGATAAAAAAGATTATTAGTGAAAATGTGAATTCTGTTCTTCTCTCATTGAATGCTACCTGACCCATTCAGCATCACCAGCATTCCTGATTTTATTTCAGGAGTCTTTCATGCTCTAAGTTTTGCTTTATGGATAAACTTGCAGCTTTTGACTTGGCGAGAATGGACAAACCAAATATTTCTGGCACACAAACACACTAAAGGTGTGAGATGATGGCAAGTAATAATTGAAAATGGGTAAAACGTTGTGAAATACAGAGTTCTAGTCTATGACAAGCAGGTCATGCTATGCTAATGAAGAAAGAAAAAAATTGGCCTAATAACACAGAGAAAATGAATTCTGATGAAAATGTGAGTTACCTGAAATTGTAGAATTGAGTTTTGGGGCCAAAGGGTTTCACGTTGCACTCAAGTGGAAGGTGAGGTGCTGTTTCTTGTTTTGTTTAGTTGCAGTAGATTTCTGTGAAAAAGATGTCAGGCAATGATAAGCCTTCAGGTTCAATAGTGAAAACAAATTTTTACTACAACATCTCATTAACTTGCCATAATTATTATAATCTTTCATTAAATGATAAAGTCTTATGTCAAGTCGGCAATCTCAGGATATGTACTATAAAATCTCTGATGATAGGTATGTCTAATTATAAGTAAATGAGGAGTGGTGGGTTAGATGAAATGTGAAATATAACCTAATGGTTCTATGATACTGAACTAACTTTCCTTTGACCAAGAAGAGAGCAATTCTGCCATGAGAATCAAACCATTTCAGCTCTTAAATTTTGCCTGATGATAAGTAGATTTTTTTTTCCTGAATGCTTAGTGCACTGCATTGAACTAGGGACATATAATTGTTTTTCAGATTCAATGCTAGCAAAGTACATTTCCCAGCATTCTTGCTGCAAGAGTGGAATGAAATGACCTGAGGATAAATCCTTTACTTTCCAGAATCCTTCTCTCTGGTGCTGCCAGTGAGTTATAGGATTTTGCGGAGGGCTAGGAAGAAGTTAAACTAGCACATCAAGTCTTGAGCGGCAAATGTGAGATTACTCTTGATGAAAGTGTTTAAACATTTTGCATGTATTAGCAAATCTAAAACATGGAACAATATCATTTGAAATCTTGGTTTACTTTTACTGTTAGAAAAGAAAGATATGAAAATCTTACTTAAAGACAAAATATTTCATTAGAACCTTGGAGCTAACAGTAGATCAATAGATGATGCCTGATCTTTCCTTTTTTGAGATAATTCCAATGACACAATGTGATCTTCCACTTTTTGATATAACATTTGTGTTTTTTTTAAGATACATTTCACATTTTAGGAATTATGTCAGCATATTTGTATTCACCAAAGAGTTTTATTACTTATTTATATATTTTATCATTATTTAGGAGGGATATAACTGAGGTAATTGCAAACAGGCTTTTCCCACTGAAGCTGAGACTAGAACTTAGAGAGTAGAACAGGAGTGATCGACGGAGATTCAAATGCAAGATTTAAGAGCAGTTTGGATAAGTACATAGATTGGAGGGATATAGAGGGCTACGGTCCAGGTGCAGATTGAGGGGACTATGCAGAATTACATTTCATCATGGACTAGATAGGTCAAAGTGCCTGTTTCTATGCTGTAGTGCTCCATGAATCTATGACTTGGTTAAAGGTGAACATTCTTTTCTTATATAATTGCAGGATCAGAAAGTGATTTCCAATTTAACACAGCAAGTATCCCCAATATACATTTTCATAGGTTTAATTAGGAATAATTGGAAGGTAAAACAAACAAATAGCCATTAGGAGTGATCAAAAGCTTGAAACTGGATGATTTGTAAGATCCTTCTTTAAGGAAATTCTCTTTTGGCATATTATGGATAGAAAGTGTAATGGACACACTGCAGATGAATAAAGTAGCTCTAATCAAAGGATTTGCAAATTCAAAATTAATTACTTACTGTCAAAAAGAAACATTTCATCTAGAAGCAAAGAGTTAGATACCAGGATGAAGGGAAGATATTAGTCTTCAGAATTATGATTTATAACTCAGGAATATGTTTAGTATTCCTTGACTTCTAGCACAAGAAAATAATCAGATTTTTTTTTGTCCCACAATTAAACCTAGCAAATATAAAAACATCATTGGAGGGTCGACTTCCAACTGCAGTGGGAGCCAGAATGTCTGCTCTTGTGCTATACGTTTCTATATTCTATGCTCTATTTTTCTGTTCACAATCAAACAGCATTTCTGATGCAAACCCAGACATGGAGAATTATGAGAAATCAAAAAAAAACTGCAGATGCTGGAAATTCAAACTAAAACCATAAAAGTGCTGGGAAAACAGAACAGGTCAGTGCAGCAACAAAAATGTAAGTAACATTTCAGGTTAATGACCCTTTCCACAGAGGCTAACTGACCTACTGAGTGTGTCCACTATTTTATGTTTCAGCTGATGGAAAATGAGGGGAATTTCCACAAAGTACAAGTTGATAGCTTGCATTTGTTGCCAACAGAAAGAAATATTTTTCTGCGAGGAAAGTAGAAAATTTGGAAACAAATGTAAATTAAAGAAGGTAACTTTCATTTCCATATTAAATATTCTCAAATAAATATTGTAAAAGGTTTTACCTCAGTAACCTGCTGCACTTCGAAATGATTTTTAAGAAAGATTAACATAATAGACACTTAGATATTAAAATGAATGGTGACAATATTAAAAGGCTGGTGACAAAATAAATCATGTTGCATGGCTGCTTTTGGGTCTGAAGAATGAGAAATTTATTGATCCTTATGGCTCAGTAATAGGGTCACTGTTACTTCTGTTGTAAATTAATGATTTGCAGAACAAATTTTAGATCTGCTTTATTTGTCACATATACAGTACATTGAAATATAGAGTGAAATGCATCACTTGCATTAGATCAAACGAACAACGATTGTGCTGGGACAGCAAAGCCTTTGTGTGACATGGGGAACATGATAGAATGGGCTGTATTAGGGAGGTGAATGGAGAAATCAGAGGTAAATATGCTGAAGTCTTCAAAGAGAAAGGGAAATTAAAGATCCTGATGGAAGCTTGGAATTAAATCAAATTTTATTATAGAATGTAACAACATGCCAAGTAGGAGCAGAAGTAGGCTAAACTTCCTGTTGGAAATGTTTTCACTATCTAAAAAGATTATGGATGAATATGTGTCTCAAATTCACTTCCCTACCAAGTTTTCACCTTCCTAATCCCTTTCATTCCGAAAAAAATGCACCATCTCAGCTTAATTATATGTAGAGACTGAACACTGAATTCTCTTAATGCTAAAGAATTGCAACCTGCGGCATAAAGAAATGTCTTGTCTGCTCAGTGCAAAAAAATGGCTGACATTTTATACTAAGGCTACGTCCATACTAGACCGGATAATTTTAAAAACGCCAGTTTCGAGTAAAAATGACAGGCGTCCACACCAAGCGTTTTTCAAAATATCTCTGTCCACATAAGATGGATATTTGGGTGAATGTCCTCCTACTGGGCATGCGCAGGACACACAGAAAACAAGCAAAGAGGAAACGGTATACTTGGTGCGTGTTTGTCCAGTTACAGAGTAGAAAAACTTTAAAGGAATTGCTGTTGGCTCTCATGTAGGAGGACTTAAAACTAAAAAACAACAGATATTGGAGTGTATGGAGGTAACTGACAGGGAGTTTACGGACAGCATGACCCGGCTGACGACGAACATTGAAAAACTGACCAACTCTGTTGCATTAATAAGGCACCTTGTTAAATGTATAAAACATGTCTGCATCAGTGTTATCTTGTACTTTACATTAGGCTGTTACACATCTATTGTCAGAGAAGTATTTGCATAATAGGTAAACCACCTTCATACAAGTAAGCACAGAAAACAGGGCAAAGTGAGTATACTTATTTATTCAGTAAGTTATGGGTCGAAGTATTTAGTGAGTGCATTTCTAACTCTTCTGGCTTCAGTCTCATTGCCGTCTGTTCTGAAATTGTTAGATTGTGTGGGGGGTTGCGTTCAAGAAAACAACGAAATGCCGTGCTGCGGCCATCTGTTCCAACACGTCATGACAGCGTTTTTAAATAGTCAAAAAAGCTCACTTTACAATTTAACTCTCACGCCATTCACACCGACTGCGTGTTATAACAGCCGACCAGCAGTGCTTGCACAGTATGAAGCAAACGCAGAAAAAGCATTGTTGTTGCGGTGTTGGCATGACAGTGTTTTAAAATATCTCCATTTAGCCCATTCACACTACAATGCACAACATTAGTTTTCAAATTTACACACTCTGGAGAACGTTTCAGAAAAGCTCCGTCTTTGGGGGATGAAAATATTGTTTCAATGTGGACAGAGCATCAAAACGAAGAGGAGAAAACTTCGTTTTCAGAATTATCCGGCGTAGTGTGGATGTAGCCTAAGACTAAGCTCCCACATTCTTGACTCTCCAGCTTAGGAACTAGGTGACCAGTGTTCCTCTCTGGCATTCCCTCTTGAAATGTTTTATAATCTCTTCGACTTTTGTTTGTTAAAGTCAGACCTAGCTCTTCATGATGCACCTCAGGGAGAGTATGAAGACTTTGGAAAGGAAAAAAAAAACATTACTGGAGTAGTTCCAGGGACAAACTGGGGTAGCTGCTATTAATTTCTTTAGAACAGAGAAGGCTAAAAGCAGAAGTTTTAAGACCGTAGGATATAGGAGTAGAATAAGGCCATTGGGCCCATCTACATAAGGTGAGAGACAGAAAAGGGGTGGGAAATGGAAGAGTGGTGGGGGGGAGGGGGGAGGGGGGAGGGGGGCATTACCCGAAGTTTGAGAAATCAATGTTCATGCCATTAGGTTGGACGCTACCCAAATGGAATACGAGGTGTTGTTCCTCCAACCAAAGTGTAGCCTCATCACAACAGTTGTGCCATCTTGCCTTTCAAATACTTCTTCGGGATATATACATTTCAAATTGTTTCTAGAAATTCCAGCTGTTGCTGTTCTGCCATCATTCCTGCCAATGTTCTTTTCTAATCAATTTTAGCCCACTCCTCTCTCATGCCTCTGTAATTCCCTTTACTTCACTGTAATACTGATACATCTGACTTTAGTTTTTCCTTCTCAAATTCCAGGATGAATTTAATCATATTATGATCACATTCCCCTAAGGGTCTTTTACCTTCAGCTCTCAAATTATTTTTGGTTAATTGCACATCAGCCAATCCAAAATAGTTGATCCTCTCATAGGCTCAAACATGAGCAGCTCTAAAAAGCCATCTCGTAAGCTGTCTAGAAAGTCCCTTCTTGGAATCCAGCATCAACCTAACTTTCCCAACCTATCTGTATATTGAAATCCCCCATGACTAATGTAACATTGCCCCCGTACCCCGTAACTGGGTTGCCAAACCAGCAGAAATGGATCACTCAGTTGGAGTCTGGATTACTAGAACTAAGAAAGTTTTATTAAAGAAACAAGAAACACAGTACTCTAATCAAAAGGATAATGAATGCAACAGTTCAGCAATGATAAACACACATGTACACAGAATTAAGATAACAGGATCAATCAAGCTCTATCGTTGTCTAGGGGTAAATGACCAGTTTCAAAGTGACGCAAAGTTCAGTTCAATTTAGTTCAGTTCAGTTCGCAGTAATCATTGCTGTGAGAGATGGACAGTGGGGGGGGGGGGGGGGGGGAAGGAGAGAGAGAGCAAAACGAATGAATATTCAAAACGGCTTCCACACAGACCTTTGCAGTCAGCTTTCGGGCGAGTCCTTTGTGATGTCATCTGAGGTCACCGACCGTGACCCCTCCGTTTCCCGATACGAACATTTCTCTGCAGTGAACCCGGCACCCAGGCAAGGGTTCCCGCCGATCGTGCCTTTCCATCCTGAGCGTCTATGGCTGGTCCCACAACCAGCCTTCCAAAACTTCCCACCGACTTGTGAGAGACGCACTGCTTCCAGGGTCTCGTTACCTCGGGTGTCATGTGTGTCCTGCCTTAGCGAACCTGTCCCTTTTCATCCCCCTACTGGGGTATCGCCTGTCCATCACTTCAAACAGTTCAGGGTTCAAAGGGTGAGCCAATCTTGACAGCTCTCCTTCCGTTACTCTCTCCCATCCCTTCATTAACATCTCCAAATGCTGCTCCATTGTTTTCCTTATCTCTCTCTCTCTCCTGAGGACAGGTGGCAGACCAACTGCTGATCCCACTGGTGCCAGCACAGGACAGCTAACATCTTAATCTATGTGTATTCTTGTCACAGTATGTAATAGAAGGATTTTAAATCATGAAAGATTTGTATAAGACAGAAGTTGCTTCCATGTCTAAAAGTTTGATAACCAAAAGGCAGAGATCTGAAATAGCCAAAGGACACAGGTGACAGGAGAACACTCTTCTTTTGTAGCAAGTGGGTTTGGAATGTGCTGCCTGGTAGGTTAGTGAAAGCACATTCAATAGTAGGTTTTAAAAGAAGGAATTAGATAAAAAGTTGAAGGACATAAATTAAAAGGGATGTGGGGAAGAGTCAGGGATTGGAGCTAACAGGATTACTTGTGTGAAAGAGCACATGTCACTGGTAACAAACCCGATTCTGATCTGATTCAGCTGCAATCTTATTCTGCCCTCTTCTATTCAATGGTTATACTCAGAAAAAATATTCACTTTCCATTTCCACTATCAGCATCATTGAGCCAATATATGTCCTCCCAGTTTACTAGTATTCCTCTTAACACTGCTTAATGTCTGACTCTGATGAAAGAAAAATGTGGGGCTATGTGGGAGGGGAGCATATGATTGATCATGGAGTAGGTTAAAAGATAGGCACAATATCTTGGACTGTAAGACCTTTATTGAGCTATAGTATTTTATGTTGTATTCCTGATTCTTCTCAGTTGTACAATTCATCATTGCCAACAACAGCAGTAATAAATGAAGTCAGCCAAGTTAACTTTGATGCCCAATATAATCTTATGCACATTAGTATCCTCTACCATAATGCCAATGGCAAGAAAATACTGCATCACAAGCTGAAACCTGGTATCCTGTACGGGTCTGGTCGAATGAGCAGCTGACATCATCTTCCCTGAAGGACTTTAATGGACCAATGTGAATGCCACTATTGACATTAGCTTCATATTTCTGTTCTATTTGATTACTTGTATTTGAATTTCTTAGCAGTCATGGCTCACAGTTAATATATTATCAAAGTACATATGTCACCATATGTATAAATACCACACAAATTGAGAGTACAAGTTCTATAATCCTTGAAAGTGAGTCAATAGGTTATGAAAACAGAATTGAGGTAAATGAAGTTTCTATGCTAGTTCACAAGCCTGATAACTATAGAGTAATAATTATTCCTGATCTTCTTGGTGTAGAAAGCAAGGCTCCTGAACCTCTTTCCCAATGGCAACAGCGAGACAAGAGCATGGCCTAGAGAGTGGGGTCCTTGATGATGGAAGCGGTTTTCTTTTGGCAGCAGTTCTTGCAGATATGCTCAATGGTAGGTAGGGCTTTGCCTGTGATGGACTAGGCTAGTCCACCACTTTTGGTAGACTTTTCCATTCCTGGGCATTGGTGTTTCCATACCAGGCAGTGATGCAACCAGACAGGAAACTCTCCATTGTGAATCTATAGAAGTTTGCCAAAGTTTTAGATGAAATATTGATTCTGCACAATCTTCTAACATGGTACAGATAATGTCATGCCTTATTCATGATGGCACTTATCTGCTGGTCCCAGAACAGATCCTCCAACCTGATAGTACTAAGGAATTTAAAGTTACTGACCTTCTCCACTTCCAATCCTCTAATGAGGATTGACTCTAGGATATCTGGCTTCTTCCTCCTGGAGTCAATAATCCTGCCATACCACTAGATGCTGGCCCAGTAACTTTATCATACTGCTACTCCACTTAGGTGGTTACAGGTACTTGAATTGTAGCAGGATGAAAACAGCTTTCTCATTATTGGAAGAAAGTACTAGATAAACAACAGCCAATGGGCACCAAGGACACATTAAAATGTACCTTCTGTCTCAATGACATTTTGCTTTCCACTCTCCTTAGCTTTTGGCAGCAGAAGTAAATCTGATTCATTACTAAAGGTTAAGTGGTTCATTTCCTGTTGTTAAGCTGATTAACTTTCTTGATGACAGATACGAGTCAATTGGATGCTTAGAGTTACAGCTGGTAGAAAATCAAGACATAGAAAAGTGGGAAATTGTGTCAATGCTTAAACAGTAATTGGGCATGAAGCTCACCCTTCACATTCTGTCCAAGTACCCTGTACAACCTCATAACTAAACTGTCATCTTTTATTATGCAAATTTTAGTTGCTGGTAGGATGTCACCAAGAAGCATCTGTGACTCTTCCAGTTAAAGCTTTTTTATTTATTCTATACACTGAAGAGCTGTGTACACTTACAATAAAATGTTCTAATGCATAAAGTCTGGCTTCTTTCTTGAAGTTGTGGTGGTGCATCTCTGGAATTTTCAAGTTTGTAACTGTTTGATCTTAAGGCACATTAAAGTGGAAGTAGGTATATATTTCAAAGATAAGAATCAGAATAAGAATCAAGTTTATTATCACTGACTTATATGATGTGAAATTTGTTGTTTCACGGCAGCAATACAGTGCAAAGATATAAAAATTGCCCTATATTACAGAATGAATAAATGGAGTAAAAATGTAAAAACGAGGTAATGTTTCTGAGTTCAAGGACAGCTCGGAAAGCTGATTGCAGAAGGGAAGGGGCTGCCGCACCTCCTCCTTCCCAACGGTAGTAACAAGAAGGTACATCCCAAGTAGTGTGGCTCTTCAGTGACGAAGACATGTTAGTATATCAGACAATAAGATATAGAAGCAGAATTAGGCCATTTGGCCCATCAAGTCTTCTCTATCATTCCATCTAATTTATTATCTCTCTCAATCCCATTTTCCTGCCTTCTCCACATAACCTTTGATGCCCTTACTAATGAACTTACTAACTTTTACTTTTAATATACCCAATGACTTAGTCTCCACTGCCATCTGTGCCAATGAACGCCACAGAGTCACCACCTTCTGGCTAAAGAAATTCATCCTCAGCTTTGTTCTAAGGGGACATCCCTGTATTCTGAAACTGTTCCCTCTGGACCTGGACCGTCCTACTATTGGAAATATCCTCTCCACATCTATTCAGTCTAGGCCTTCCAATATTGGAAAGGTTTCAATGAGATTCCGACCCTCGCACCCCCCCCCCCCCCCGCCACCATTCTTCTAAACTCCAGCCATCCGGCTAGTACCATTGGTTGCTCCTCCTATGTTAACCCCTTTATTTCTAGAATCATACTTGCAAATCTCCTCTGGACCTTCTCCACTGACAACACATCCTTCCTTACATATAGGGCCCAAAACTGTTCACAATATTCAAAATCTGGTCTGACCAATGTCTGATAAAGCCTCAGCATTACATCTTTGCTGTTATACTTTAGTCATCTCAAAATAAATGTTAACATTGCATTTGTATTTCATACTACCAACTCAGTCTGCAAGTTAACCTATAGGGAATCCTGCACTCAGACTCCTAAGTCCCTTTGCACCTCTGAATTCTGGATTTGCTCTCCATTTAGAAAATAGACTACACCTTTATTCCTTCTACCAAAGTACAAAATTATACAATGCTCAGTCTCCACCCATTTTGTATCATCTGCAAACTGAGCCATCAATTCGTCTCCCAGGTCATTAATATAACATAAAAAGTAATGGACCCAACACCGAACCCTGTGGGACTCTACAAGTCACCAACAGAAAGGGCCCCCTTTATTCCCAAGTTGCCTTCTGCCAATCCACCAATCTCCTGTCCCTGCTAGTACTTCTCCTGTAATAGTATGGGCTTTTGTAAAACAGTGTCAGTTTGTCACCTTGTCAAAGGCCGTCTGAAAATCTAAGGAGCAACATTCACTGGCTCTCCTTTGTCTATCCTGTTCATATTTCCTCAAAGAATTTCAACAGATTCTTCAAGGGTGAGGAGGGTTGTACTCATGATTGAGCTGGCAGAGCCTACTATCCTTTGCAGTCATTTGAGATCCTGCACTTTGGAGCCTTCATAATGATGCAACCAGTCAGAGTGCTCTTCACCGTACATCAGAAATGCTGTTTGATTGTGAACAAAGAAATTGAGCATAGAATATAGAAATGTATAGCACAGGAGCAGATATTCTGGCTCCCACTGTAGTTGTAATCAAATACCTAACCATACTAATCCCTTCTGTCTGCACCATATCCCTACCCTTCTATTTTCTGCACGTACATGTACCTATCCAGAGCTTCCTAAACACCTTCATCATATTTGCCTCTATCCCAACCCCCAACTGCACATTCCAGGCATCCTCTCTGTGTAAATACTTGCCCCTCACATCTCCTTTGAATTTACCCTCTCTCAACTAAAATGCACGTCCTCTATACATTTCAAACCTGGGGAAACAATACTTGCTGTCTATCTGTGCCTCTCAATATTGTAAACCTCTGTTAGATCTCCCCTCAGCTCCGTCGCTCCAGAGAAAACAATGTCAGTTTGTGCGATGTCTCCATATCGCACATGTTCTCTAATTCAGACAGAGTCCTGGTAATCTTCTTCTGTACTGTCTCCAAAACATCAACATCCTTCCTCTTAAGCGATGACTGGAAGTGAATGCAATATCCCAGATATCGCCCTGATAAAGTTTTTTAAAGCTGCAAAATAACACTCCAACTCTTGAACTAATTTTCTGAACTAATAAAGAATGTCATATGCATTCTTTACCACTCTATCTACTTGTGTAGTCACTTTAAGGGAGCTATAAAATAAGTTACAGATGCCAGCCCAGACATGGAAAATTGTGAGAAATTTTTAAAAATGCAGATGATGGAAATTCAATCCAAAACCATAAAGGTGCTGGGAAAGCAGGTCAGTGATATTTGCGCAAAAAACCCAGAAATAACATTTCTGATTAATGACCCTTTCCACAGAGGCTGACTGACGTACTGAGTGTGTCTACTATTTTCTGTTTCAGTTGATGTAAGTTACAGTTAAGGGTCTTGCCATTAACATTGAACTTCCTCTTTATATTTGAACTCCCAAAAAGCATCAATTCACATTTGACCATGTGATACACTATTTGCCATTCTTTTTTCCATATCTGCAACTGATCTATATCACACAATGAATCCTTTATCAGTCTTCTGCATTCTCCACATCACCACCAATCTTCATAGTCATAGAGAAGTACAACACAGGCCTTTTAGCCCATCTGGTCCATGCCAACTCCCATCGACACATACCGGATCCATAGTCCCACTACCCATGCATCTATCCAAATTTCTCTTAAACATTCAAATCAAGCTCTAGTACTGACAGCTCATTCCACCCTCTCACCACCCTCTGGCTGAAGAGGCTTCCCCTTAAACTTCTCACCTTTCACCTTTAACCCACAACTTCTGGTTGTAGTCATACCCAAACAAAGTTGAAAAAGCCTGCATGCATTAACTCTATATACCCCACATAATTTGGTATAGCTCTATCAAATCTCCTTTCAGTCTTTTAAGTTCTAAAGAATCTGAACTTAAGAATCTGAGTCTGAACTGAATCTGAACTAAAGAATCTGAGTCTGAATTTACTCAGTCTTTCCCTATAACTCAAGTCCTCCAAACTCGGCAACATCCTTGGATATTTTCACTGTACTCTTCCAATTTTGTTTACATCTTTCCTGTAGGTAGGTGACAAAATTACACACAATACTCCAAACTAGGCCTCACCAACGTCTTAAACAACTTCACATAACATCCCATCTCCTGTACTCCATATATTGATTCATGAAGGCCAATGTACCTAAAGCTTTTTCAATGACCCTATCTTCCAAAGAATTATGGGCCTGTTTTCCCAGATCCCTTTGTTCTACCACACTTCTCAGTGCTCTACTATTTACTACGTAACACCTACCCTAGCTGGTCTACTGAAGTGTAAAATGTTGCACTTGTCTATATTAAATTCCATCTGCCATTTTTCAGCCCATTTTTCCAAATGATGCGAATCCCTCTGCAAGCCATCATAGCCTTCCTCACCATCCACTACACCCCAAGTTTTGGTGTCATTCACAAATTTACTGATCCAATTAACCGCATTGATCCAGATCATTGATTTAGGTGATAAACAGCAAAGACTCTGCGCCAATCCCTGCTGCACACCGCTAGTCGCAGACTTCTAATCAGAGATGCAACCTTCTACTACCACTCTTTGGATCCTCTAACAAACCAATGTCTAATTCAATTTACTACCTCATCCCAAATGCTGAGTAACTGAACCTTCCTGACCAGACTTCCATGTGGGACCTTGTAAAATGCTTTACTAAAGGCGACATCTACTGCCTTGCCTTCATCCACTTTCCTGGTAACTTCCTTGAAAATCTCTATAAGATTGGTTAGACATGACCTACCATGCACAAAGCCATATTGACTATCATTAATCAGTTTATATTTGTCACGGTTCCGACCATTAATTCCCCATATTCTCTGAATTCCCCTTTCCCCGTGTTCTCCCGGGCTCCTTGATTGTGGTACCTGATTCTCATCTAAACCTGCAGCATAAATATCCCAACTTTGCATCCAGTCATTGCCAGATCATTGTTTTAGCCAGTGTGGTAATTCATGTTCCTGGCCACTTAGAGTTGTGTATTCTAAGTTTTACTTCAATACCGAAGTTTACCTCTGTAACTCTGTCTCTCCGTGTCAAGATAGGTATTGCCTGCCACCTGCCTTTCTGTTTGCCGTTCAACTCCAGCAACGCTCCATATCAAGATAAGAATTGCCTGCTACCTCTCTCCTGTTTGCTGTTCAGCTCCAGCCACGCTCATGCCCTCGTCTGCATCCTAACTCAAGTCAAGTCAAGTCAAGTCACTTTTGTTGTCATTTCTACCATAACTGCTGGTACAGTACACAGTAAAAACGAGACAATGTTTTTCAGGTCCATGGTGCTACATGAACAATACAAAAACTACACTGAACTACGTAAAAAAACAACACAAGACTACACTAGACTACAGACCTACAGACCCAGTGCAGGCATTACATTAAATAATAAACAAGACAATATGCACAGTAGAGGGCAGTAGTTTGGTGTCAGTCCAGGCTCTGGGTTTTGAGGAGTCTGAAGACTCTCTCTCCGTGCCAGTGTCCTGTGTTTGGGTTCGCCCATTCCGTGCAACAATATCTTTCCAAATACTTATATATTCGGTCCCATAGAGTACCTTCCAATAACTCTCGAACAACTGATGTCAGACTCACTGGCTGATAATTTCCTGGTTTATGTTTAGAGCATTTTTTAAACAGTGGCACAACATTGGCTATCCTCCAATCCTCTGATACCTCCCCTGTCGTTAAGGATGATTTAACTATCTCTGCCAGGGTCATGGCAATTTCTGCGCTTCCCTTCCATATGGTCCAATGGAACAACTTGTCAGGCCCTGGGGATTTATCCAACCTGATTTGCCTCACGGTAGCAAACACCTCCTCTTCTGTAATCTCTACAGGGTTCATGAAGTTGACACAGCTTTGCCACACTTCTATAGATTCTGTGTTCATCTTCTGAGTAAATACAGATTCAAAGAATTCATTTAACATGATCCCCATCTGTTTTGGCTCCACACGTAGTTTACCATTCTGGTCTTCCAGAGGACCAATTCTGTCTCTTGCAATCCTTTTGCTCTTAACATATCTGTAGAATCCCTTGGGATTCTCCTTCTCCTTGTCTGTTCTAGCAACTTCATGCCTTCTTATAACCTTCCTGATTTCTTTCTTAAGTTGCTTCCTTGTATTTCTTGAACTCCATAAGCACCTAATTTGTTCCCACCTGCCTATATCTGCTATGCACCAGATTTTTTCTCTTAACCAAGGCCTCAATATCCCTTGAAAACCAAGGTTCCCTACAATTGTTATCTTTACCTCTTATTCTGGCAGGCACATACAAGTTTTGTGCTCTCAAAATTTCATTTTTGAAAGCCTCCCACTTACCAAGAAAACAACCTGTCCCAATCCACGTGTGTCAGATCACGGTCCTTCTCCAATTTACAAACTTAACTCGCGGTCCAGACCTATCTTTTTGCATGTTTACTTTGAAACTAATGGCATTGTGGTCACTGGATGCTAAATATTCACCTGCACAACTTCTGTCATCTGCCCTGTCTCATTCCCTAACAGCAGATCCAGTATTGCACGCTCTCTCAGTGGGACTTCTACGTACTGATGACGGAGACTATCCTGAACAAATTTAACAAACTCTATCCCATCTAGTTCTTTTACAGTAAGGATTTCCAAGTCAACACATAGAAAGTTAAAACCACCTACTATAACAGCATTATGTTTCTTGCAGCAGTCTGCAAGCTTACTAGCCCACCTATTTATATTTTCATTCAAGTCATTTAAATATATATAGAAATCATTCTTTTCTCCCTTCGTTAATTATCATTGTCACTTCGTTGAAAATCTCAATCAAGTTAGTCAGGCATGTCTTGCCCCACACAAAGTCATGCTGATTGTCCTCAATTCAATCTTGATTTTTCAAATCTTCAAAAATCTTATCACCAAGAATCCTTTCCAGTGACTTCCCTATCATGGACATGAGACTCACCGATCTGTATTTTTCAGGAATATCCCCATTATCATTCGGGAATGATCTTTAAGAACTGCTACACTACCTTTTCATTATCTTGAAATGCCCCAGCATATTAGCACACCCACACTGATCTCCCTATCCTCCACATCTTTCTCCTTGGTAAATACAGATGCAAGGTACTCATGTAGGACCTCACGCCATATAATCCACCCTCAAGCACATGTTCCCTCCTTTGTCCTTGAGTGTTCCTACCTGCTCCACAGTTGTCCTCTTGCTTTTGATGTAAGTATGAAATGCTTGACCCTTTCTGAATCCTTTACAGTAATTTTTTGTTCATGTATAGAGGAGTGGAGTTAACGACAAATAATAATTTTAGCCAATGAAATATGGCAGCCCAATCTTTCTTTGTTTTTTTTTTAATTTTAGTTTTTTTTAGATTATGTTTTTTTTTCTCTTTATAAAATATCTTTTTCATGGTTAGTTACTAAGAGATTGGGAGGCTAAACTACATTTGTTACTTGGACTCTGTGGTTATGCATGTTAACCATTATAAATGTAATCCCAATCTCTTTGTATCATTATTATTATTGCTATGTTTATTAATTTTGAAACAATAAAAAGATTGAAAAAGAAAGTAAGTATGAAATGCCTTGAGATTCTCTTTAATCCCACTTGTCAAAGACTTTTCAGGGCTCCTCCTGGCTCCTTCTTGAGTTCTTTTCTGGCTCTTTTCTCATCCTCAAGCACTCTGATTCCTAAACCAGAAGTATCAAGGCTTATTAAATTCCACCCAGAGCTCACAAAGGGGAAAGCATTTCATGCAGTAGAGATGGGAGTTGGGGCATTAAAAACTTGACTTTTTAATCAGGTTTATGACCCAGCTCAAATGTACCATGTGCATTTAACAGAGAGCACTTGAAACCAACTCTCAAAAATAGCTGATTTGATAGCTGCTATGTCGTAATTAATTCTGGGGCATTAATGAGGTTTCTGCAAAATCTTTCAGATCAGTTAACAGGATAGGTGAACCAATGTCATCATCCTCTCCTTGGCCACTATCTCCAGCATCAAAAGGCTCTGAGAAGGCTCTTGCCTTTGAGCAAGCTAAAGCATGCATAACACCAGAGTTTCTAAGAGGTAATCTTGTTTGAGGTCCTTGTAAAATGAGAAATCATTTCCAGGGTGTTCACAGTTGTCATCAATTTGTGGGATCCCTGGCTCACACAAAATGGAGAAGGAACATTGGAAAAGTCATTGAGATCATTGAGAATTTTTTGCAAAATCATGTGGAGGCTATGCACAAACAGCAGAAGGATCAGGCACCATTCTAGCCTACCCATTCATTGATCCCTCCTGTCTCACCTGCAGCAGAACTGGCTGATTTTGAGAGGACTTTTCAGCCACTTCCATACACACAGAAATAAAATGGAAACAAGTAGTCTTTAACTGCAAGGGACTGCTTCGGAACAAATAGCATGAGATCTTGCACGTCTAGTGTTACTTAGTTTGAATTTTAAGATGTCCAGCATGATCTTCCTGGGATTTAGAAAATTGACAGTAAATAAAAGTCAAAATGAACTGATTTTCAGGTTTGTATTAAAACTAGCCATTCCCCCACTCTCCAATCTGATTAATCAGGCTCCCTCCTGATTGAAATTTCTATTTGGAAATGGCAGAATTTTTTTGGCGGAACATCTAGCGGTAAAATCTTTTGTGCCATTCTCTCAGAGTTCTTAACTTTGGAGGGCTTTCAGACTATACCATCAAATTGGGAATTGAAATAGATGTGCCTGAGAACATATTAAAAGAAGCAGACCATCAGCAGAGGGGAAAAGTGAAGAGGAGAAGAGAGCAGAGGTATGCAGGAGATGGATTACGTAAGAGGCTGAGGTATGTGTACAAGAGGGTGGTGCAGTAGAAAATGCACAGAATGAAGATGTATGAGAGGAGGCTTTACGAAAAACAAATAATATTCATAAGTGCACAGGGAAGGGGTCAAGAGGGAGGTACAGAATATAGAGGGACGGAAGAGAGGTGTTAAAGAGGCAGAATAGGAAGTAGGAAGAGTATGAATGGGAGAATAAGATAGGGGAGTTATGAAAATGTGTGGATTCACACAAGACAGGCATATTGGAGATGTGCAGGGTAGCATGTAATAGATATCAAATCCACCCACAAAGTCAGAACATTTTAGCACAGAAACAGACTGTATGGCACATCCAATCTATACTGCCTAGTCCCTTCAACCTGTACCTAGGCCATAGCCCTCCATACCTTTCCCATCCATGTACTCATCCAAACGTCAAGAGACTCAAACTCTTGTACTTCCAGGAGATCAGTGTTACCACCGAGTGGATTTGTTAGGTTAGGTGCTTATATACTGATTACCATTGAGTAGGAAGCACTGTCCCAACTTATTTTTTTCTAGGAGTTTAGGAGTATGATGGCATCTAACAGCAACCCCTTTGCTTGCATCTTTGGAAACAGCTCTATTTCTATCTTTGATGTCTCGTTTTTACCCCTTTCAAGGTTCTTTTGAAGACCCTGACCTGGAGTTATGTGCTGACTTTGGTTCTTTGCGGAATGGGACCTGCTCTTGGGGCCTCAAGACCAGCCACTTTTCGATATGCCAAGGATGCAGTCTGGGAGACTGGTGCACCTTCAGGATGCTGGATTTTCGTGGCTCTGGAGATGGGCTGATCTAAGGCTGGCGCTGCTGTGTGGTGTGTCATGGGGGTACACAGAAGATTGAAAGCAGCGAGCTGACTGCTGGCGGTGTGCCCAGAGACCCAAGTTCTTTGGGCACAGAGCTCGGAAAAAGCGACACATCAGACTTTCAGCACTATAAATCAGCGAGTTGTTTTGTTATGTCTCCCCTCTCACTGTGAAATGGGGACACCTCTTTTTCCATTATTAAGGGGAGAGACAGAGTCTGTGGTATGTTGAATTACCAGGTGAACAAGTAGTCTTTGGGGTACTGCAAGTCTGTGTCTTCATTGATGCTTTGCTGTACGTTTGAGTCCTCGGTGGGGAGTTGCTGATGCTTTTGCTGGTGGGGGAGGAGGGTGTTTTGCTGTTGCTTATGCGTGGGAGAGGGGTGTTGGGGGTGGCTTTTGGGTTCTAACGTTTAACTGTTATTCATTTTTCAGGGCACTCCTCTGATTTTGTGGATGTTTGTAAAAAAAAGGAATTTCAGGATGTATATTGTATACATTTCTCTGACATTGAAAATGAACTATTGAAACCCATTGGAAGCTCCTGAAGACATCTTGGAGTCCACTGACCAAAGCCCCATGAGGCTGATGATTGATGCTTTGTTTGTTGGTGTTGGGAGTTCGGCTAGTTTCCCCAGTCTGAGCTATAGCCAGAATAAGTAGGTATTCAAATTCACTTTTCTGACACAAATTACAGTGTGCTATTTACTCCATGCACATGATCTTTCTGACACAAATTACAGTGTGCTATTTACTCCATGCACATGATCCTTGCCTTGTGAGGAAACGTGACCAGGTTGGGTGTACACATACTGCATTTTATAAAAATGTCTGTATAATATTAACAAGATAAAGGGTATTCTGAGGGACTCGATATGGTAGATGTTGAAAAGGTAAATCCCCTTGTGAAGATCCAAAATGCTAGTAGAGGTGAGAGAAGGGATAAGAGAGGCAGTTAACGTAATTAGTTAGCTGTTGTGTTCACTTGCCTATATAGCTACTGATAACACAAGAAGCATAACATGAGCATAATTTTATTTGAGACAGAGATGACAAGGAATTTCATCTCTCAGAGGTGAGTCTTGGGAATTCTTTACTCAGAGAGAATGGAGTCAGAATGAGCAAATGTATTCGGGGTTGAAATGGGGCAATATATGATCAGGAGAGGAATCAAGCATTTGGGGAGCCATTAGGAAGGTGGAAGTGAGGCCATTACTCAGGTTAGCCATGGTTATTTTGAATGGTGGTAGCGTTTGAAGGAAGAGTCTACCTACGACTATCATGTCAACATTGATGAATATATGAGATCGGTGACTGGATACATAGGTGAATCAGAAACCATGGCTGACTGCAGAGGTTCGTGCACTGCTTAGGAGTTGGGACTCTGGCTTCTGATCAGGGGTTTAAGATGACTCTAAGGTTAGCTGGAGCCCTACTCTAATGTGCCATCAGGCAGACAAAGCGAGAGTACTCACAGAAAATTCACAGATATCTTTGTGATACGGGACGCGTGGTACATGTGGCAAGGTATACAAAACATAACAGTTTACAAGTCCAGCCTGCACATCAACAGTGATGCCTCCCTTCCTGATAGACTGAATGCCTTCAGTGCATGATTTGACACAATGAATGATTGGCCATCATGGAAAGCAGCCAGCATCATTCCAAGCCCAAGGGAGTGATGGTAATGGGCCTAAATGATTATTGCCCAATGGCACTGACCTCAACAATCATGAAGTGTTTTCAGGTAGTGAGGCAATGGATTGGATAAAATCTCACCTTCCAGCTAACCTACCACTCATCCAGGTCCACCAATGATGACATGACCTCAGTCCTCCATTCAGTTCTGTCCTACCTAGAAAATCATGCCTCATATGCCAGGAATTGACACTCCTCTCAGCAACTGGATCTCGGGCTTCTTGATGGAAAGACTCCAGTCAGTCAAAGTTGTCAGCAACATCTCAAGCTCCATCACACTGAGCACTGGTACGCCCAGGGCTGTGTGCTTGGTCCGCTGCTCACTCAGCTGTCGCGCCAGGTCCATCTCAATCTACATCATTAACTACGTTGATGACTGCTGCAGTGGTTGGCCTCATCAGCAACAATGATGAGACAGCCTGCAGAAAGGCTTGCAAATGGCATGAGAGCAACAAGCTGAGTCTCAACGTGAACAAGACAAAATAGATGATTGCTGACTTCAGAAAGGTGCTGGCTAACAATTCTTTATTGCACATCAATGGATCTGCCATGGGAAGAGAGAGAATAGCACCAGGTTCTGTGGAGTGCACAAAACAGACAATCTAACTTGGACCCACAACACCTCCTCATTAGTCAAGAAGGTACAGCAGCGTCTACACTTTCTGGGAAGTGTGAGGTGTGCAAGATTCCCCACCCCCATTGTAACAACATACCACAGAGGCATTATCAATAGTGTCTTACCTTGCTGCATCATTATGTGGTACGAAAGCTGAATGGCATCAGACCACAAGACCCTGCAGTGGATAGTAGAAACTGCTGAGAGAATCACTGGGGTCTCCCTTCCCCATATTTGTGACACTTACTGGAAACATTGCATACGAAGGGCCTGAAGCATTGTTGAGGACCCCTAGCACCCAACCCAAAACCTTTCTGATCCGCTAACATCAGGAAGGAGCTGCAGTATTATCAAGCCTAGGGCTGGAAGATTAGGTAACAACTTCTTCCACTAATACCCTGCTATACTGGGCTGGATGAATCAGCCCCAAATTATTCAAGTGTCCAGGAGATGTGGCAACAAGCATACAAATGCAGAAGTAATTTAAGCCTAATTCACAATCATACAATAGAAATCACAATATAATACAAGGCACAAAGATTTCAGGGCTCACAATTCTCAGTCACCTCTTGATTGCTGCTATGGTCAGAAGAGCTCTGAACTCGTGAAGCTACCCCAGGGCCTAAGCACAATTGTAATTTTTGGTCCTTGGTTAAAACCCTACAAAACTGGGAAAAGTAGCCCAATATACTTACAAGCTTCACAAGGCAGATAGACCCAGAAATGGACCAACTCTTTGATCTTTAGTCACAACACAGCCTGCCTTTTTTTTCAAGCATATACTGTGTTCATTAACATAGTGTTCAGCATACTTTCATAAATCAATTAGACATTGTAATGGCCATTCCTGTCCATTAGTCTACCAGAGTTTTGGGCACAACATTCCACTGGACTTACAAAAGTGAACAAGCAATAAGCCCGAATCCGAACGAGTCCATCAAGACAACCTGACAGATACTTACATTTTAATGGTGCCTGAGACTAAGACAAATTCCAGCTAAGAATCCAACTGCTATCAGCAAACATTCTACAGTCATTAACAGACCTACAGTGTTTACGCTGCACAGGCACTTTACATGCTGAAAGCTCAGAAAGAGTTAAGTTGTCATTTTGACTCTCCAGATAGTCACCCAATGTTTTACAAGCATTGTGAGTTGGTCAATGCACACCAGGTGTGCATGAAAAGAGCTACTTTTTAATCAGGGGATGATCAAGATTTTGAAGGCTGAGTATTACAGCAACTTTTTTCTGAGTTGATGAGCGACTAATCAGCAAGAGGGGTTCATTAGATAGTGCCAATAAAAATAATTCAAGTGCAAACAGAGCAGCCACTCATTTGTAGTGTGCCTTTGTTTAGAGTGGCTTTGGTTCATTAGGATTAGGATAGATCAGGCTTGGATGAGGTAGATTGTCCTATAAGTTATGCTTTCTCTCTGTCCTTATTTGTTCATTTCTCATCTGTTAGGGCATAATAGAGTAGTGAGAATGGCTCCAGGGGCAGTGTTTTGTACTCTGTGTGGGACGTGGGAAGCCTAGGAGATGTCCATTCTTCCAGATAAACACATCTGCACCAGGTGCACTGAGAGAACGTATTAAGGAACTACAGCTGCAGCTCAATGATATTTGACTCATATGGGAAAATGAGGAGGTGGTAGCCTGGAGTTACAGGGAGGTAGTCACCCCTAGCTTGCAGGAGACAGGTAACTGGGTGACTGTCATGAGAAAGAGGGGACATGCACAGACAGTGCAGAGTACACCTGTGGCTGTTTCCCTCAATAATAAGAATATAACTTCAGGTACTATTGAGAGGAACGACCTACCAAGGAGAGCCACAGTGATTGGGTCTCTGGCACTGAGTCTGGTGCAGTGGCTCAGAAAAGCAGAGAGGTGAAGATGACTGCAGTGTTGATAGGAGATTCTTTAGTCAGAGGAACAGAGATGAGGTTCTGTGGGTGTGATAGAGAGCTGGATGGTATGTTACCTTCCTCGTGGCAGGATCAGGGATATCTTGGATCACGTCCATGGCATTTTCATGGATGAGGGTGAGCAGCCAGGAGTATTAATACGTCTTGGCTCCAATGACATAGGCAGATAAGGTGAGGATGTCCTGAAGAAAGATCTTAGACAGCTAGGTGGAAAGCCGAGTGACAGGACCTCCAGGATAGTAATCTCTGGATTTCTGCCTGTGCCACGTGCCAGTGAGGGTAGGAGTATGACGAGTTGGCAGGTGAATATGTAATTGAGAAACTGGTGCAGGGACAGGGGTTCAGATTTATGGATCATTGGGATCGCTTCTGGGGAAGGTATGACATGTATAAAAGGGATGGGTTACTGCTGAACCCAAGGGGGTCCAAATTGTGCGGGCAGGTTTGTTAGAGTTGTCTGGGTGGGTTTAAACTAAGTTGGCAGGGGGATGGGAACTGTAGTGATAGTGCTGAAGATGAAGTAGTTGGTTTACAAACAGAAGCAAATAAATCCTAACAAGGAGAATCTGAAGGTAGGGCAAAATTGCAGTCAACAGCTTAAGTTGCAACTTAAAGGGCAGACAAAATCAAAAAAAGATGAGTACAGGACTGAAAGTGTTATTTGAATGCATGCTGTATGCAGAATATGGTCGATGAACTTGTAGCACAGTTGCAGATTGGTATGTATAATGCTGTAGGCATCACTGAAACATAGCTGAAAGAAGCTTATAGCTGGAGCTTAATGTCCAAAGATACACATTGTATTGAAAGGACTGACAGGAAGATAGAGGGGGTTGCGGAGCTCTGTTGGTAAAAAAAAATGAAATTAAATCATTATAAAGAGGTGATAGGGTCTGAAGGTATTGAATCATTTTCGATAGAGCTAAGGAACTGCAAGGGTAAAAAGACCTTGATGGGAGTTGTATACAGACACCCAAACAGTAGTAAGTTCTGCAAGTTACAACAAAATGGCAATGTTACAAGTCATGGGGGATTTCAATATGAAGGTAGATTGGAAAAATCAAATTGGTGCAGGATTCCAAGAGGGGGAATTTCTAGCATGTCTACAAGATAGCTTTTTAGAGCAGTTTATGGCTGAGCCCACTAGGGAACCAGCTATTCTGGATTAGATGTTGTGCAATGAACCAAAATTGATCAGAGCTTTAAGTGAAAGAATTCTTAGGGGAATGTGAGTATAATCTGATCAAATTCATCCTGAAATTTGAGGAGGAGTAGCTAAAGTCAGAAGTATCAGTATTACAATGGAGTAAAGGGAATTACAGAGGCGTAAGAGAGGTGGGAATTAGGGGATTGGGAAGCTTTCAAATACCAAAAGAAGGTGACTAAAAAATTCATTGAGAAGGTAAAGATGGAATATGAAAGTAAGCTAGTGAATGATATTGAAGAGGTTACCAAAAGTTTCTTCAGATACATGAAGTGTAAAAGAAAGGCAAGAGTGGATATTGGACCACTAGAAAACAATGCTGGTAAGGTAGTATTGGGGGACAAGGAAATGGTAGATGAACTGAATAAGTATTTTTCAACAGTCTTCACTTTGGAAGACACTAGCAGTATGGTGGAAGTTCCAGGTGTCATAGGTCATGAAGTGTGTGAAGTTACCATTATTAGAGAGAATGTTCATGTGGAAACTGAAAGGTCTGAAGGTAGATACGTCACCTGGACCAGATGGTGTCCACCCTACGGTTCTGAAAGAGGTGGTTGAAGAGATTGTGGAGGCATAAGTAATGATCTTTCAAGAATCTCTAGATTTTGAAATAGTTCCAGAAGATTGGAAATTGCAAATGTTACTCCACTCCTGAAGAAGAGAGAGAGTCAGCAAAAAGGAAATTATAGGCCAGTTAGTTTGACCTCCATGGTTGGGAAGATGTTGGAGTCGATTGTTAAGGATGTAGTTTTGGGAGGTACATGATAAAATAGGCTGTAGTCAGCATGGTTTCCCCAAGGGAAAAGCTTGCCTGACAAATCTGTTGGAATTTTTTGAAGAAATAACATGCAGGGTTGACAAAAGAGAATCGGATGATGTTGAGTACTTGGATTTTCAGAAGTCCTTTGACAAGGTGCTACACGAGGCTCCTTAACAAACTACGAGGCCATGGTATTACAGGAAAGATTTCAGCATGGATAAAGCAGTGGTTAATTGGCAGGAGGTAAGGAGTAGGAATAAAGGGAGCCTTCTTTGGTTACCTGCCATTGGCCGTGGTGTTCCATAGGAGCCTGTGTTGGGACCGCTCCTTTTTAGGTTTTATACCAATAATTTAGATGATGGAATTGCTGGCTTTGTTACAAAGTTTGTAAATGATATGAAGGTAGGTGAAGGGGCAGGTAGTTTTGAAGAAATAAATTGGCTACAAAAAGAGTTAAACAGATCAGGAGAATGGACAAAAAAGTGGCAGATGGAATACAGTATTAGGTAGAAGAAATGAAACGGTTGACTATTTTCTCAATAGAGAAGAAATACAGAAATCTGAGGTGAAATCTTGGAAGTCCTTGTACAGGATTCCCTGAAGATTAACTTGCAGGTTGAGTCTGTGGTGAGGAAAGTAAATGTGATGTTAGCACTAATCTCATGTGGGCTAGAGTATAAAAGCAAGGATGTAATATTCAGACTTTATAAAGCACTGGTGAGGTCTCACTTGGAGTATTGTGTGTAGTTTTGGGCCCTCTATCTTATCAAGGATGTGCTGAAACTGGAGAGGGTTCAGAAGATGATCCACAAAAAATATTCCAGGGTTAAACGGCCTGTCACGTGAAGAGCGTTTGATGGCTCTGAGCCTGTATTCATTCAAGTTTAGAAATATGAGGGGTGACCTAATTGAAATCTACCAAATTGTAAAAAGCCTCGATAAAGTGGATATGGAAAGGATGTTTCCCATGGTGTAAGTGTCTAAGACTAGAGGCTACAGCCTCAAAATAGAGAGTCATCCTTTTAGAATGGAGCTGAGGAATCTCTTTAGCCAGAGAGTGGTGAATCTGTGGAATTTGTTTCCACCGGTAGCTTTGGAGTCCAAATCTTATGTATTTTTAAGGCAGAAGTTGAAAGATTCTTGATTGGCCAGGGCTTGAAGGCAGGAGATTGGGGCTGCGAGGTAAAATGGATCAGTTGTGATGAAATATCGGAGCAGATTCAATGAGGCAGATAGCCTAATTCTATTGCTACATCTTATGGTCTAAGATTTAATATAACACCTGTCACCACAGAGGTCTCTTCAAAAGGACAGGGCAGTTTACTGTTTACTGTACTATTTCATGTTTACCTGTGCTGCATACTTCATGTACTTTTTGAATTATGTTTTATTCACCTTTTTGTGGTAACATTTTGTTTTATGTGCTGTGTGTGATGCAATATATGTATTGTGGGTGTACTATGCTCCAGAGGAACATGGTTTCATTTGGTTGTGTATATGTACAGTCTGGTGACAATAAATTTGAACTTAAACTTGAGGGGTAGTGAGTTCAATTCCAGTTCCTATTTTGTTTATTTTTATGTTTTTACATGCAATTTTTAGCATTACTACAGTAACTGGCCCTGACGCATGCACGTCAGTTGGTCTATAAACAGAAGAACATTATAATGTTGGTTTGGGCACATTTCCTCAGCACCTCTTGCAGTACCACCAACAGGCTGCAACATTCCATCATTCCTGCGACTTTGTTCCAAGAAGCAAGCTAAAAGTGTGAGAGGCAAAGTCTCTGACACCTGTGAGGTGGAGTCCTGGCATGAGAGAAGTCACATGTCTTCCCAAACTGTTAGGTCTTCTCATTGTTCATAATGGGCTTCACAAGCCTTTGTGTCTGGTGATGTTCTTCATCTCATCTTTGTTTATGGTGTGTTATGTCCTGTGTGCATGATGGAGGGCAATACGTAGAGAAGAATGGAGAGGGACCTTTGCACACATGTCCAGAGGTTTCTGAATGTGGTAGCACTTGGAGAAAAAGGTAGTTAGAAGTCATATTTGTTCTCTTGGAAAAGCAACCAATATATGCAAAGACCATACACATCGCAGATATTCATGCTTCTTCCCCCTCCCATTAAAGAGGTACAAAAACCTGAAAGCATGAATCGCCAGTATCATTGACAGCTTCTATCCCACTGTTATAAAACTATTAAATGGTATTCTACTACTATGAGATGAACTCCTGATCTCACAGTTTATCTTATTGTGGCCTTGCTTACCTGCACTGGACTTCCTCTGTAACTAAGCATTCTGTCCTTGTTTTCTCATGTACAGCATCAATGCATTTGAGGATGGCATGCAAAACAAAGCTTTTTTCATTAACTGGAACACAGAATAGAAGAGCAAAGAGGTGACGATATGAATATGTAAATCATTGCTGAGGCCATTGCTTGAGGATTGTGTACTGTTCTGATTGCCAGAGAATAAGAAGAACTTGATTGCACTGGAGAGAATGTAGAGAGAATTCACCATGATGTTCACCCATCAAACTAGCCAGCCTCAACCAGTTGCTTCTGGCTTTCAGTAACTTTGTTAAATATCTGTTCTCTCTTGCTCTGTGGCCCCCTGTGGCTTGTTATTTTGCAGTTTATTATTAAAGCTGTCGCTTGCCGCTTAATCATCTCCACTGCTCTGCGATTGGGTCAAGCCTCGTCTACATATGCTGACCGGATGAGTGAACCAGCGACTGACCCAGAAGAGCGTGCTGGCTGAAATGAAGTTCTCTGTTGACAGGAGGACACGATCCCGAAGCAGAAGGGAACTATTGGCCATGTGCTCACCACCCTCAACCAACACTCCAGCAACGTTGCACTGAGAAACTTCCTCCTTTGGAGCCCCAGATTCTGGTGTCTGAATGATCCCCTACCCAATAACACGATTTTCTGTCCTAGTGCATCTTACACTTCGAGCTCCAGCCATCTCTGTATTCTACAGACTGAACCAAGATAGCTTTCAACATATCTCTCTGACATGGACCGACGGTAACCGGGACAATAAAACCACCATTTGCAATCAATATGAGGAATTCACTGCTGAGATGTATAGGGTTTTAGACCATCCAAGAACTGCAAGGGGTTGTGTGGGTGGGGGGGGTGGAATCAGTAGATTGGATACTTCGCTTGTGTCAAGGCTCACGCTTAGGGCTGGATAACACCATGGATTTCAGGACTGTCGCGGTGCAGTGCAGCTGGAATGCAGAAGTGCTGCTGGCCCATTACCAGCATGGCCTCTTGGACCGCTTGAAAAAAGAGCTGTCTACTTGTGAGATGCTCAGCAGTCGCAATAACCTCATCACTCTTAGTCATAGTCATAGTCATACTTTATTGATCCGGGGGAAATTGGTTTTCATTACAGTTGCTCCATAAATAATTAAATAGTAATAAAACCATAAATAATTAAATAGTAATATGTAAATTATGCCAGGAAATAAGTCTTGCCCTCCAAATTGACAAACACCTTGCGGAACACCCCTCCTGACCGTCAGGCAGTACCCCAGTTCTGTTCCCCGAACCATTTCAGGCTGCAGGATCCTCATTATCAATGCCTCCTGAATCAATGCAAGTAGACAGAGCTCCCTTAACTCCCGCCCCAGATGATGAGCACTGTTCAGGAACCAATTTATGGTCTGTACCAAATGTGCCTGGTTAAATGGCACCACTGAGTAGAGATGAGGGGTCTTCCATTTGGTAAGCTCCCTCTGGATTCTCATTCCAGGGTCATAGCCTGACTCACTGTCTCTATCCTCCCCTATACCCTGACAACTCTACACACACACGGGAGGCTCTGGTGGATTCTGGAGCAGCAGGCAACTTTCTGGATCAGACTCTGCATAGAACTTGGACTCCCAACCAAGCTATCTCTCACCCTTCTGCAACAGAGTCACTGATGTCAATCAGCATGCACACACGACTGTGCATATGGCGTTGACGAGCACTGTAAATCCATCCATTTCCTCCTTATCAACTCTCCTAACACATCTCTCAACTTGGCTCTCCACGCACAACCCTCGCTTTGCCTGGTCAACCGGATCACTGCTGGAGCACCTGCTTGCAACCTCAGATAACCTCACCATATAAATCAGTGAAGATGGAGGAAATTCTTGACATCACCAAACTCACACAGGAATACTATTCCCTTCAGTAAATGGGAAGCTGTTATCCTGCTACCTTACAGACCACATGACTGCATGGTTGACCTCCACCCAGGCACCAACCCTTCCCAAAGTCATTTGTTCTCCCTCTCCCCTCCTGAGACCCAAGCTATGAATGACTACATTGCCAAAATACTTCAGCATGGCTCCATTTGTTCATCCCAGTTCCCAGCCAGTGTGGGATACTTCTTTGTTAAAAAGAAAGATAGGGGTCTTCATCCCTGCATTGACTACCGTGGACTCAACAAAATCACCATTAAGAACTGCTGCACTTTCCCTTTGATAGATATCACATTCAAAACACTCCACGGGGCCCAGGACTTCACCAAAATGGATCTATGGAGTGCGTACAACCTGATCCACATCAGTGGAAGACAATGTTTTTATCACCCACTGGCCATTACGAATACTTAGTGATGCTTTTGGACCTTCCAACAGTCCAGCCATTTTTTATGCCTTCATCTATGAGATCCTCTGAAACAGCAACACTAGAATGTGTTCTTCTACCTTGACAACATCCTTATCTTCTCCAAGGACCCTCAAGGCCTCACCTGTCATGTCTGTTCAGTCCTTCAGTGTCTCCATAAAAACAAACAATATTTCTGAATGAACGATAATTGGACCGGACGGAATTAGTAGAATACATGAACTGGTTGCTGAGTCCCTTCGGGCTCTGTCATCTTCAACAGCAGCTATTCTGCTTGAATTGAAGTCTCGCCTGATGCCTGTGGCATTCCCTTTGATCTTTTGACTCCTGCTTAGCAGCAGCACACCTGACTCACCGACAGCTCTGCGATATTGAAGAATCGTCATCGTTGTTAGAAGGCTGCTGCGTTTAGTCCTCTCACCCAACAAGTTCTGAAGAAGGAGGGCTCTGATGGGTCGAGTCAATTTGCAGAGCATGCAATAGAGCACACTGTCATTATGTATGAAACCGAAGAAACTCATATTTATATCGATTCTTTGGGCTGTTGGTAATGGACTTGCTGTCTGTTTGCCCAGATGGATCCAGCAGTTGTATACTCTTATGGAACGTCCCTAATGAGGAGCAGAGTTATGGAAGGACATATGGAACTGATCATCCCGTGTTACTGTCACAGTTTACCATGGTGATGCTCATTTGAAAGATTATTCATTGATGACAAGATTAAACAACGTTGCTGACAAACTTACTCATGTTGACGCAGTGACATTTAGCCCACAGCTTCAAGTACCATTATTGCCACTTGCTTGATGGGCCCATGAATCTTCTGGTCATTTGGTGTACAGGGTACTGTGGATTGTTCTGGGCAGCAGGGATTATTCTTTACCACTGATATAGTTCGTACAGTGGATGGGAATTGTGGGCTATGTTTAGAAATTAAGAACTGACCAGCTTTTAAAATGACGATTGGCTGCTATTCGCCGTGGGCATGTCTCTGCTCAGACTTGGCAAATAGATTATGTTGGTCCCTTTCCTTTACAGAAGAAATTCCAGTACATCCTCACTATAGTAGACACTTATTCTGTTTTTTTGTTGGCAATCCTTACTGTTAAAGCTAATCAGGATGGTACTCTTTGGGATTAGATCATCTTGTTTCTGCAAATGGCAATCCCCTAGAAATCCAAATCCGATAGTTCACATTTTATAGGTTACACACGATACCAGAGTGGGCTATCTCTAATGCATATGGTGTGTCTTCCATGTCCCCTATTATCCTCAGACTAGTCATCTAATTGAATGAATGTCCTTTTAAAACAGCAAATTTGGTTATTTACTTCTAGCCATACTTTATCTGGAAGGTTACCATTCCTTCCCTGTATTTTGTATAATTTGAACAACTGTCTTTTGAAAGGAGGTACTCCCTTTCTGTTAATGACAGGACAATCTATTCCTTTTGTTCTTCATAGTACAACTGAATGCCCTGATAAAAAGTCAATTCAGTCCTGCTGGGGTGGGGGGGGGGGGGGTAAAGTGTTTGTGACATACCCGTCTTCCCCTCCAGTGGAGGATGAGATTAACACCGAAGAACAAGGAAATACATGCTGGGTGACGGTACAAGGACAGACCCATCCTGTGTGTGTAGATTAGGGTAAATTGACAAAGAGGGAATGAAACAGTTCTAACTATCCCTCTGCTTTCGTCTTTAAAGGTTCCTGCTGGAATGTTGTTTTGTTCTCTTTTAACGTTTGTCTTGTTTGTTGTTGGACTTTGGACTTCCATTGAGACCCGACAAGCCACTGATAACCTTGTGATTTGTGAAATTGATATTATTGTTTCATGAAAATTCACATTATGTGATATGTGCTAATTATGCTAAATGAGGGTCTATAGGTGTGAAAGAATGCTGTAAACCCAGAGTGACTTGTCTCGTACAATTTTTTTCCTTTGAAACAAGTGCCAAAATGATCGTAATTTGACTCAAGTATCCCTGATCAAAAATGTGGTGTTTATAAAACTTACTCATTCTGTTTCATTTGTCAACAAGATGTTGTTAATGCTCTTAAGGAAGAGGACATATATTTTAATGTGAATGTTGAGGTTAATAATTGGATATGTCTATTTTTTCATATTTTAATGATCATGATAATATTAGTTTTCAATTATTCAAGGGATATTAAGATGTATTCTTCATTTTAAGCAGAAGGAAGAGCTCTCTGTCTTTGGCCTGTCCAGACATTCAAAGTGGTGAAATGTGTTATATTAAACTTTGTAAAATACTGGATGAAACTCCGAACAGTTCAAAGTGACAATTTAACTCTTTGTGAGCTTGCAGCATAGGGGGTGTCTATACAAAGTAAACACTGCAGGTTTGTTAATGTCTAATGTTTGCTGGTAGCAGCTAGATTCTTTCTTAGGCTACGTCCACACTAGACCGGATAATCATAAACACCATTAAAGTATTTAATTGATATATAAGGGTACGCTGAACACTGTGTTTGAATGAAAGAAACCAGGCTGAGTTAATGACATGAGGACAAAAGATCAAAGAATTTCTCTGTCCCTGTGTGTCTCTCTATGTTAGTGGAATTTCTATATATTAGGGTACCTTTCACTTGGTTCTTTGGACCTGCCCCTAGACTGAAGAATCGTGACTGAAGCTTAGACCCAGGGTGATTTTATGAGTCAGAATTTGGAGTCACTCCCAATAACAGCAACAATCAAGTGGTGACAATGAATTGTGAGCCCTGATTTTTTTTTTTTTGAAAAACTTTGTAACTTGCTACTTAGAATTTTGTGTGGGTTATTTGTTCTTTCTATTTTTTTTGATAATAAATTAGGCTTAAACTACTTTGTTGTTCTTGCACACTTATTATCACATCTCTTGTAATGAATTGTTTGGCCGGTGAAATGGTATTTGTCATCCTATATAATTCCTTGCTCCAACATTAGTCACATTTCAGACTTGTGCTTCAAGCTGACAAACCTTGCTGCCACCTTAGTTGCAAAGAAATCAGATTCTGAATCACTACCAAAATTCAGTGAGTCAATTCCACTCTCTAGCACCTTCAGTACAATATCAGGACTCTACTGAAGAGCTGCAATCATTACACAAGGATTGTGAGGAGCAATCATAGAAGTGCTTTCTGTTACCTTCCTGGCCCTGAAACAAAAATGACCTAAGTGCCTCACCGGCTACAATCATGGATGGAAGCTGCAACAATCTTCCCTGTAAAGTTCAACTTTGCATTCACCAGACACTTTAAAGGTTGTATTCAATTAGTGTCAAATTATAGTAGGAAACTAGAAAACATTTTGTTTTGTGAAGCCTGGAAACGGAAACGCCTAGAAATTAGGTGGCAACACACATTAAAGTTGCTGGTGAACGCAGCAGGCCAGGCAGCATCTGTAGGAAGAGGTGCAGTCGACGTTTCAGGCCGAGACCCTTCGTCAGGACTAACTGAAGGAAGAGTGAGTAAGGGATTTGAAAGTTGGAGGGGGAGGGGGAGATCCAAAATGATAGGAGAAGACAGGAGGGGGAGGGATGGAGCCAAGAGCTGGGCAGGTGATTGGCAAAAGGGGATACGAGAGGATCATGGGACAAGAGGTCTGGGAAGAAAGACAAGGGGACGGGACCCAGAGGATGGGCAAGAGGTATATTCAGAGGGACAGAGGGAGAAAAAGGAGATTGAGAGAAAGAATATGTGCATAAAAATAAGTAACAGATGGGGTACGAGGGGGAGGTGGGGCCTTAGCGGAAGTTAGAGAAGTCGATGTTCATGCCATCAGGTTGGAGGCTACCCAGACGGAATATAAGGTGTTGTTCCTCCAACCTGAGTGTGGCTTCATCTTTACAGTAGAGGAGGCCGAGGATAGACATGTCAGAATGGAAATGGGATGTGGAATTAAAATGTGTGGCCACTGGGAGATCCTGCTTTCTGTGGCGGACAGAGCGTAGATGTTCAGCAAAGCGGTCTCCCAGTCTGCGTCGGGTCTCGCCAATATATAAAAGGCCACATCGGGAGCACCGGACGCAGTATATCACCTCAGTCGACTCACAGGTGAAGTGTTGCCTCACCTGGAAGCACTGTTTGGGGCCCTGAATGGTGGTAAGGGAGGAAGTGTAAGGGCATGTGTAGCACTTGTTCCACTTACACGGATAAGTGCCAGGAAGGAGATCAGTGGGGAGGGATGGGGGGGACGAATGGACAAGGGAGTTGCATAGGGAGCAATCCCTGCGGAATGCGGGGGGGGGGGAGGAAGATGTGCTTAATGGTGGGATCCCGTTGGAGGTGGCGGAAGTTACGGAGAATAATATGTTGGACCCGGAGGCTGGTGGGGTGGTAGGTGAGGACCAGGGGAACCCTATTCCTAGTGGGGTGGCGGGAGGATGGAGTGAGAGCAGATGTACGTGAAATGGGAGAGATGCGTTTAAGAGCAGAGTTGATAGTGGAGGAAGGGAAGCCCCTTTCTTTAAAAAAGGAAGACATCTCCCTCGTCCTAGAGTGAAAAGCCTCATCCTGAGAGCAGATGCGGCGGAGACGGAGGAATTGCGAGAAGGGGATGGCGTTTTTGCAAGAGACAGGGTGAGAAGAGGAATAGTCCAGATAGCTGTGAGAGTCAGTAGGCTTGTTTTGGCATTGTATGATATTTGATTTAAATAATAAATTATTAACCAACACCTCTAATTAGTTTCAACTACTCTAACACTTTTCCACCCCTAGAACAGTCCTGGCCCAGTCACTGCTCACGTCTAACTTACCAACTGAATCTCAATTCAACCTCTCATTGCTGTGGCTGGAAGTTTCTATCTGCTTCAAAATTATACCAGTGCCCAAGAAGAGTAGTGTGATCTGCCTTAATGACTATTGTCCAGCAGCACTCTCATCTATGGTGATGAAATGCTTTGAGAGGTCAGTCACGGCCAGAATCAGCTCCTATCTCAGCAATGACTTGGACCCACTGCAATTTGCTCGTCACCACAATAGGTCCACGGCAGATGCAATCTCAATGGCTCTTCACATGGCCTTAGATCACCTGGACAATACAAGCACCTATCGCAGGATGCAGTTCGTTGACTATAGCTCAGTGTTTAGCACCATCATTCCTACAGTCCTGATCAATAAGCTACGGAACCTGGGCTTCTGTACCACCATCTGCAATTGGATCCTTGACTTCCGATCCAGAAGACCACAATCTGTGTGTGTGCAATCCAATTCCTAAATGGACATTGAATCCATGAACATTACCTCACTTTTATTATTTCTGGTTTTGCACAATTTTTGGTTTAACAATTCAATATACATGTATATACTTACTAATTTACTTAATTTTTCTGTATTATCATATATTGTATTGTACTGCTGCCACAAAGTTAACAAATTTCAAAGTAAATTTATTATTAAAGTACGTATATGCCACCATAAATTACTGAGGTTCATTTTCTTGCAGATGTTCACAGAAGAACAAAGAAATACAATAGAATTAATGAAAAACTACATTCTAATATTGACAAACAACGTGCAAAAGAAGACAAATCATGCAAATACAAATAATAATGATATTATGTAAGTAAATAATTCTGAGAGTATGATTTGTAGGGTCCTTAAAAGTGAGTCCATAGTTTGTGAAATTGGTTCAGTGCTGAGGTAAATGAGGTCATGTATGATGTTTCAGGAGTCTGATGGTTGAAGGATAATAAACAGACGTCATACTCAATCACTGACAGCAAATCCTTAGTATTCATTACTCCTCCCAATACTTAATATCGTCGCACAGCAACTAATCGTATCTCTCTTGCTGTCCCACTTCCAGCTGCTAATCACTGGCTATAATCTTTGTACCAACATTTCTGCTACTGCCCTCCAACCTCCAGTCCCTCTGACACTGTGAGTTTCTGTCCTTATCAGAATATCACTGGCCTGATACATTGCTGGACTTCCCAGGTGTGGAGATTTAAATGATACATTCACACAGAAAAAGGTGGAAGAACTCAGCAGGTCAGACAACATCTATGGAAAGGAATAAATTTACAGCATTTTGGATTCAGGCCCTTCATCATACCTCAAATATCAACAGTTTATTCCTCTCCATAGAAGCTGTCTGATCTGTTAGATTCCTTCAGCATTTCATGCGTGCTGCTCTGGATTTCCAGCATCTGCAGAATCCCTTGGATTTATTAAATGTAACATTTATTGGCCACTGATTTACAGACAGTACAAAATCAGAAAACACATCCTTTTTGGAAATTTAATGCACAAAGAATAGTCAATTGATTTCTTCATAAAGTCATCCTACTCAGAAATTTTAAGGTAAATTATTTCAGTCAATGTTATCGCTAATGTGGTTTAATTCTTCTATCATGCTGTCGTCATCCTGAATTCTCCTGATTCTTTCTCTCAAATGATGAAATATAGTTTGCTTAATAGCTTTGATGTAATCTAATGCCACTCATCTGCTGCCGAGGAGCCTATCTGTTAGTAAGTATTGATTCCCTTTATAAGTAGACTTTTATGATGGTCTGAAATACTGGGACCCAAATCAAAGTGACCATAAATATGATTGAGCTCATTCAGCAGATCATTTGTAGAAAGGACCTCTGAGCAATGGTGCTGATTGTCTAAAGAAATTTGTGTATCAGAAAGCATTATTTCCTATCTGGGTTTTTTCCTGCTTACATGAAATTTTTATGTGAATGCAGAATTGTGAGTGGTACTGAATCACAGCTAGCTGCATGAGAAGGATGTGTATTGACCACCTTTGATTCCACTTGCAGTGAATGAACATGGGATGATTTTCACTGACTAATGTGAAAGCTGCACGGCGGGCAGTGGTGCTGCTTTTTAGGTCCAGTGACCCAGATTCAGTTCTGACATCCAGTGCTGTTTGTGTGGAGACCCCATGGTCTGTTTGTAACGGTGTGGATTTTCCCCAGTTTTTTCATTTTCTTCCACATCTGCCACTTTAATTGGCAACACTAAATTGCTTCTAGCAGAGATATATGGCAGCAGAATCCCTGAATCTTGAGAGACCCCTTCAACCATCAGACTGTTGAACCAGAATGGATAACTTTATTCACTGAATTGATTCATCAACCTATAAGACCATAAAACCATAAGATATAGGAGCAGAAGTAGGCCATTCGGCACATCGAGTCTGCTCCATCATTCAATCATGGGCTGATTCAATTCTTCCAGTCATCCCCCCTCCCCTGCCTTCTCTCCATACCCTTTGATGCCCTGGCTAATCAAGAACCTATCTATCTCCCCCTTAAATACACCCAATGACTTGCCTCCACAGCTGTTCGTGGTAACAAATTCCACAGATTTACCACTCTCTGACCAAAATAATTTCTCCACATCTCAGTTCTAAATGGACGTCCTTCAATCCTTAAGTCATGCCCTCTTGTCCTAGAATCCCCTACCATGGGAAATAACTTTGCCATATCTAACCTGTTCAGGCCTTTTAACATTTGGAATGTTTCTACGAGATACCCCCTCATTCTCCTGAACTCCAGGGAATACAGCCCAAGAGCTACTAGTCGTTCCTCATACGGTAACCCTTTCATTCCTGGAATCATTCTTTTGAATCTTCTCTGAACTTTCTCCAATGTCAGTATATCCTTTCTAAAATAAGGAACCCAAAACTGCACACAATACTCCAAGTGTGGTCTCACGAATGCCTTATGGAGCCTCAACATCACATCCCTGCTCTTATATTCTATACCTCTAGAAATGAATGCCAACATTGCATTCGCCTTCTTCACAACCGACTCAACCCGGAGGTTAACCTTCAGGGTATCTTGCACAAGGACTCCCAAGTCCTTTTGTATCTCTGTATTTTGAATTCTCTCCCCACCTAAATAATAGACTGCCCATTTAGTTCTTCCACCAAAATGCATGGCCATGCGCTTTCCAATATTGTATTTCATTTGCCACTTCTTTGCCCATTCCCCTAAACTAACTAAGTCTCTCTGCAGGCTCTCTGTTTCCTCAAAACTACCCGCGCCTCCACCTATCTTTGTATCATTGGCAAATTTAGCCACAAATCCATTAATCCCATAGTCCGAATCAGTGACATACATCGTAAAAAGCAGCGGTCCCAACACTGACCTCTGTGGAACTCAACTGGTAACCGGCAGCCAGCCATAATAGGATCCCTTTATTCCCACTCTTTGTTTTCTGCCAACCAGCCAATGCTCCACCCATGCTAGTAGCTTCCCTGTAATTCCGTTGCTAAGCAGCCTCATGTGCAGCACCTTGTCAAAGGCCTTCTGAAAATCCAAGTACACCGCATGTACTATATCTCCTTTGTCTACCCTGCTTGTAACTTCCTCAAAGAATTGCAGTAGGTTTGTCAGGCAGGATTTGTCTGTCAGGAAACCATGCTGACTTTGGCCTATATTGTCATGTGCCTCCAGGTACTCCGCAATCTCATCCCTAACAATCGATTCCAATGACTACCCAACAAATGATGTCAGACTAACAGGTTTATATATTCCTTTCTGCAGCCTCCCACCCTTCTTAAATAGCAGAGTAACATTTGCAATTTTCCAGGACTCAATTTTAAGGACTCTATAACTCGTTCTCAATATATTCTCAATATTATATATTATATTATTTATTTTTATTATAATGTTCTTATTTTTGCATTTGCAAAATTTAATATCTTTTGCATATTGATTGTCCATCATTCTTTGTGTGTAGTTTTTCATTGATTCTACTGTGTTTCTTTGTATCTACTGCGAATCCTTCCTTCCTTCTGGTGGAGTCGTCGGGGCGCATTCATGACAAGCTTTGCATCAGTCTGTTCCATCTGTGGCGGTTGTGTGCCAGAACCTGGGTCACCTCAAGTGTTTTCCTTGTCCATTCTTTAATGTCGTCCGTCCATCTTTTCCTCTGTTTACCTCTCCTTCTTTTCCAGTCCACAGTTCCTTGTAGAACGGTCTTTGCACGGCCACTGGATCTTGTTGATAACAAGATCTACTGTGAATGCCCACAAGAAAATAAATCTCAGGGTAATATATGGTGACATATATGTACTTTGATAATAAATTTACTTTGAAATTTGAATTAGGATGGGGAGGGGTTGAGTGAATGAGTTGTAGGAAAATTGGTAGAGGAATTGGACAGAAGGGATTTCCCTAAGAAGCAATGCTAGGCTGAATATCCTCCTATAGTGTAAGGAAAAAAAAATACAATGTAAGAAAAATACTCCTGCCGTAACGAGCACCATATTACCTGGTCCACAGTGTGTAAATTCCAATTCTTGTTCCAGGTGCTCAGTGCTCTCTATGCATGAACTATTTTCCTTAGGCTGTGCTATCATAGAAGGGTGACATTTCCTTGAGTATCTCTCATGCTTTCGTTGGCATTTACATTTCACTCATAATTTGGCTGTCAGCACAACAGCACTTTCATAATTGTGTCAGTTTACTGGTTGGAACCTTGGCTAATTCTGTCTTGGAAAAAAAATGGCCATCCATGCAGCTGAAACAAAAGGATGTGTATGACTTGTCATGTAGAAAAAATGGTATGAATTTACCACAGTCCAAGTAGGTTGTTTAGGAAAAACTGGAGGAACAACACAATTAATGGAACTCAGCAAAGGTATGTAGGTGTAAGAAGATATGGCAATGTTATGTCTGCAGTAAGAACACATTCCAATAGTGGTTGAATAACCAATTTTTGGAGACTATTACTGTAATTATAATTATTTGATCATGTAAATGCAGCAGCAAAAACTGCTCAAGAAAACCTGATTTGAAGAGAAGCACTGAGTCTATATGATGTATTTGGTCTGGTACATGTGAATGCTCCCACATATCCAAATAGCTGCAGATGAAACACAGTACTTAACAGTTGAATTTCCTTTAGTTCAAATTGTACTTGGCCAAACTGGTGTAGGACACTGTCAGAAATGAAATATATAAAGAAAACTGGTCCTAACCTTCATGCGAAATTCAGATAATTAGAAATATAACCATCAGGAAGTTTGGGAGAATTATTCTTTTTTGCATAACAAGGAAGTCTGTCACAGTTGGAGGTACTCCTACTATGCTCCATTGTTTGAGAAATCATGCAATCCAGCAACAGAGACCTAATCTACTGGAGTTTTGATGCAGTTACACTTGCTGATGAAACTTGGCATAGGAAATGTAACTTTTTGTTTGAATTGAAAAGAGAGGCTGCAAAGGAAAGAGGTAAATTCCACATTATTTGTATCTTTATATATCTGATTTAATTATTAATCTAAATGCAGATGTTAAACTGTATTTAAATGTTTTACTTGTTTTATGTGTTTTGAAATGTTTTAAATAATTATTTATTATGACTTGCACATTTATATCTAAACCCTAATGATTTTGGAGTACTCACAGCCTATTGGCTTGAATTAACTAGTTGTGAAATAATTTCCTTGGGATAAATGATTAGTGAGGGTCAAACTGCTTTTGGCTTATCAGGCTTATTATCTGTTATAAGGAATTTGTCAGTAGAGACCTAAGCAAAGTAAGAATAGTTTTAGTGACTAGGAGGGCAGACAGTGAGGATAATATGCTAATATTTGAAATCTAAAATCCAGCTTTCACATCTTTCTCATACTTTCTCAAAACTGAGGAGGCCATTTTGCCCATTGAATCAGATCTAGTTCTTGTACATTCAAATAAGTCCCATTGCTATTTATTTTTCACCAGAAAAAATTACCCAAGAAGCTTCATCTTAAACAAAATGTATCAGAATAGCTTTTACTTGCACTTCATAATTGCAGCTATTAGGTAAGTTAACAAATAGCGGTATAACTTTGTCAAGTCATACCTGGAATCGTACAGTGGGACTGTTTCAAGTCTATAGACAAATCCAAACACGTATTCACTCAAATGTGGAAAAAGTTAGTTAACAGAAAGCATTCAAGTTCAGACAGCCACAAGTCTCACCAGATGAAACCACTTAACATCTTCTAAAAAGCCATAATAGAGGTAATTGGATGGAAGTCAGTGCACAATGTGGTTTTTACACAAAATTAAGAAGAAAATCATGCACCCGGTTTGTACTATTTATATCACAAACCTTCTCTATTCTGGGAATTATCATTAACCCTGAACAGGTCATGCTGAAGCTGCTTTTAATTCGAGCAGTAAACCTAGCTTTGCAAGAAAAAAAACTCATCCTTTCTTATCATTTTAAAATGATCTCTTAGGGAAAAATCTCAGCTTCTTCATTAGGAACTTGTGCTAAGGAATTTGATTTGACTTGACTTATTTTCTTTGCATTAAATGCCCAGAAGCTAAACCCTGCATTGCCAAAGGATAACTGTTGCAGCATCTATTTCAAGATATCACAACAGTGTTGTTCTCCTAATTAAGAATATCAGGAACTGACTTGACCTGGGAAGCAGGTCAATACTGTTAAAGTGATCTCTCTGCAACAGTTACAGGGTGTTTCAGGGAGAAATTGAAGGGGAAACAGAAACATGCATGGAGATTGGGCTGGATAATAGAAAATATATATAATGTAGTCCTGAGATGCAGAAGGTTTGTATATGATATGCCATATTTAAGTTGGCTGACAACACCACTGTCATAGGCCAAATCAAAGGTGGTGACAAATCAGCATATAGGAGGGAGATTAAACATCTGGCGGAGTGGTGCCACAACAACAATCTCTGACTCAATGTCAGCATGACCATGGAGCTGATTATTGACTTCTGGAGGAGAAAACCAGAGATCCATGAGCCAGTGCTCGTTGGGGGATCAGAAGTGGAGAGTGTCAGCGAGTTTAACCTCCTCGGTGTTTTCGTTTCAGCGGAAATGTCCTGGACCATGCACGTAAATGCAGTTATGAAGAAAGCACAGCAATGCCTCTTCTTCTTTGGAAGTTTGCGAAGATTCAGCACGACATCTAAAACGTTGACAATCTTCTATGGATGTGTGGTAGAGAGTATCTTAACTGGCTACATCACTGTCTGATATGGATACACCAGTGCCCTTCAAAATCCTATAAAAGGTAGTGGATGTAGCAGACCATCACAGTAAAGCCCTCCCCACTATTCAGCACATACACACAGAGAATTGTCGCAGGAAAGCAGAATATATTATCAGGAAGCTCTCCCCCCTCCCCCACCATTCAGCTCATGCTCTCTTCTCACTACAATCATCAGGAAGAAGATACGGTATCAAAGCCTCAGTACTCACACCACCAGATTCAGGAACAGTTATTATCCCTCAACCATCAGCTCTTGAATCAGAGAGGATAACTTCACTCAACTTCACTTGCCCCATCACTGAATTGTTTCCAAAACCTATGGACTCAATTTCAAGGATGCCTCATGTTCTTGATACTTATTGTTTATTTATTATTATTATTTATTTTCTTTCTTTTTGTATTTGTACAGTTTGTTGTCTTTTGCACACTTATCCACCTTGTTGGTGCGGTCTTTCATTGATTCTATTATGGTTATTGGATTAATTGAGTATGCCCACAGGAAAGTGAATCGCAGGGTTGTATGTGGTGACATGTATGTACTTTGCAGAAGTTTACTTTGTAGTTTGAACAAGACTTGCATGGAGATGTGGGACCTAACTAGGAAAGCTCACAGAGGGTTTTGTGTTGGTGCTTAGAGTTCTGAATGCACAGGAGGGAGGCTCTGTTTCATTTATACAGGTCACAGAGAGGCTGTATCTGCCTACTTTGTACCACATTGATCTCCTTATTTGATAAAAGTCTTGGTGCTTTAAAAACAATCCAGAGAAGATTTACTCATTTGATGCCTGGACTGATGCCTATGTGTCATAAGGGGAATGGTCTTTAACCTCAAAGCTCTGTTACTGTTGGATGAATCAGGTCTGTCTCAGGGAACTTTGAAGGAGCAAGAGATATTTGTTCTCCAGGATGCCTCATACTGAAAAAATTACATTAAACAAGCAAAAGGTTTCCACAGCTAAGTTAGAATGGGCCATTCCCGAGTATTTTTTAAGTGTGCTGAACAAATTTAAGGCACAGATTCTTTACACCAGTGAAACATATACATTTGGGAAATATTCATCGAATAGTTGGATCCATTTACCAATCATGAAAAACAATCTGGATGTTTTGGTCTATCTGTAAATATTTAACCCTTTAAAATTGGATAACTTTCATGCTCTTTTCATAACTTTCTCTGTCTTCTGTCAACTGTGTAAGTATACTGAACAGACACCATACATCTGAGTTTAATATATTCATACAGATAATAGCATTTAAAAATAAGATATTAATATATGTGTAGATATGGCCATTTAGGAACTTAATGAAGTAACATAACAGATCTTTGGTAATGTTAAGTGCCTGCTGGGTAAAAGCCAGGTCTATTTTCCTTCTCTTTAACATTGACTACTGAGTGAGCTATAGGCCTTGGCTGAGGAACTCAGTGAATTATTTGTTGTGATGTCAATCAAGGAAGAAGAAAGGCACTGGAAAGCTATGGTCAACAAGAGGGTACTGGAATAATGATGAAATAAATAACTGTGAAAGGAAGGTACTTAACAAATTGAAACTACTTAAAACATGTCACCTAGATAGAATGTATTTCGGGTTTTTGAGTGAAGGTGTAGAAGAAATTGCAAAGCAGCTAGACTGGAATACAATAGCATATACAATAGCAATGTTTAAGAGACATTTAGTCGGACAAATGAACAGGAGGAAATGGCGGATATGAATCATGTGCAGGCAAGTGACAGATACGGACATAATGGGACAAAGGCCCATTCCCATGCTGCCCTATGCTCTATATTCCATGAACCTTCAATGCTTTTCAGACTAATGGCTACAGACAGAGGGCTGGAGGATTATATATTTGGTAATTTGGATTATAAATTTAAGAAAGGGGAGAAGCACTAAAACTTTTAAAGGCCTCTCAGCTTAAGTCCATAGCAATGAATTCAAAAATAGTTGAGAAAAAATTAATCAACTCCTGGAGAAACAGGATGCTGATAAAAGTTAAAATGAATTTGTTGAAGGACAGTTTTGATAAACTAGGTTATTCTGTTAAAGTAATAAAAGGACACACACAGCAAGTACATTTGTTATTGTAGATGTGGACTTTAAAAAGGCATTTGATAAAACATTAGAAATTGGGATTAGTAAATGCTGTTTGAAATTTTGACAACTAGGAGTAACATAATATTTCAAATGTACCGATTGGTGCACAATTTAAATGTGTGACACACACACATATACAAATACACTGAGTGCCCACTTTATTAGGTACTTCTTGGACCTAATAAAGTGGTCACTAACTGTATGTTTGTCACCTTCTGTTGCTGTGGCCCATCCACTTCAAGGTTCGAAATATTCTGTGTTCAGAAATGCTCTTTACGTACATATTGTAACGTCATTATTTGATTTACTGTCGCCTTCCTGTCAGCTTGGCTAGTTTCTTCTAACCTCTCTCATTAATGAGGCATGAGGAATTCTGCAGATGCTGGCAATTCAAGCAACACACATCAAAGTTGCTGGTGAACACAGCAGGCTAGGCAGCATCTCTAGGAAGAGGTACAGTCAACGTTTCGGGCCGAGACCCTGTCCTGACGAAGGATCTCGGCCCGAAACGTCGACTGTACCTCTTCCTAGAGATGCTGCCTAGCCTGCTGCATTCACCAGCAACTTTAATGTGTGTTGCTTCATTAACGAGGCATTTTAGACCACAGAAGTGCCACCCAGTAGAATTTTTTGTTTTGTTTTTCATACAATTCTCTATAATCTCTCGAGATTGTTATATCACAAGATCACTAGACAAAGGAGAAGAATTAGGCTATTCAGCCCATCGAGTCTGCTCCGCCACTCCACCATGAGCTGTACTATTCTCCCATTTAGTTCCAATTTCCGGCTTTTTCCCCATATCCCTTGATACCCTGACTAATTAGACACCTATCAATCTCCTTCTTAAACGCCCTTAATGATTGGGCCTCCACAGCTGTGTGTTGCAATGAATTCCATAGATCCATGACCCTCTGGCTAAAAAAATTCCTCCTTATCTCTATTTTAAATGGGTACCCTCTAATTCTAAGACTGTGGCCTCTTGACCCGGACTCACCCACCAAGGGAAACAACCTTTCCACATCTACTCTGTCCAACCCTTTCAACATTCGAAATGTTTCTATGAGATCCCCTCCCATTCTTCTATACTCCAATGAATACAGTCCAAAAGCCGACAAACACTCCTTATATGTTAGCCCCTGCATTCTAGGAATTATCCTTGTAAATCTTCTCCAAACTCTCTCCAACATCAGTACATCCCTTCTAAGATAGGGGGCCCAAAACTGCACACAGTATTCCAAATGAGGTCTCACTAGTGCCCCATAGAGCCTCATCAACACCTCCTTACTCTTATACACTACTCCTCTGTGAAAATCAGAGGAGATTAACAGTCTCTGAAATACTCAAACCACCCGGTCAGGCATCAAAAATCATTCCACTGTCACAGTCATTTGGATCATATTTTTCCTATTCTTATGTTTATTCTGTATTTGTGCACTAATCAATGAAGCTAGCTGAACAGGTTGATAAAGCAGTCAATAAAGCATGTGATAAACTATCCTTTACCTTCAAAGACAATACAGTAAAATGTCATCTTTGGTTACTTCCACCAGGTTTTGCACTACTGTGGTGGCTCTGCATTGTAAACTATTTCAAAAGTTTATATGTATTCTGGCAATCTCAGGATATTGTTTTAAACAAAACTGGAAAAAAAGAACTATGTGATGGAGATAAACAAGTGGTTAAGACTTCAACTACATTACCTGATGATAGGGTGGAAATGGGTGCAACTGTAATGTTCAAAAAAGGGTTGGATAAGCTGGGAAAACAAGTTAGGGATCAAAGAGGAATATAACATAGGGAGGTGTGACTGCTCCTTCGAAAAACCTAGCATAGACCTGTGCTGTATCAGTCGATCAACGTATGCTGCAATGTGCCGCATGGCTAACTAGCTCCCAATAGCAATTATATGTGAGTGTGATCAATTGTAAACCTCATCGTCTCAAAGTCTGATGAGTGTTGTGGCTTCACACAGATCTATATACAAATTTGAAAAGTTGGTTACAGATGATAAAGAAATGAGAATAGGAATGTATTGGATATGTCACCAATCAAGTTGATGCAGCATGAAGTGGCATAAAGGCCACAGAAGAGATGCACCATCTCTTTAAAGCCATGAAGTAATCATTGTTTCTGTAGTTGTTGTCAAGTTACAGGTGTAGATAGTGTCATAATTGGCTACTTCAGTTTGCCTGCCCATTAGCGGCAAACTGGTTGCTAAGGGAACATTTGATATTTAACTCTCCTTTTTCTGCCTTGCATGCTGATGAAGATAAAACAGCTGCTGGGGTTTGTATTCAGTATATTTTGTTTGATAAATTTAAGGCGAGTGAGAAGTTTTGATAAAAACTATGCCAGCCATATAAGGCAATCACTGGCATAAAGGTCACCATGAAAGCCAGCCCCTCTTTCTTGTAGTCTTACTGACTTTATTTTCCATGAAACAGCAAGCTAAGATAGCTGAATGTTCTTGTGTGGCTTTTGGGAGAAAATCATTTTCCTGTCCCTAAGTTTTGGCACGTGCCAGGCAAAATTGCTAAACAATGATGTTCCTGTTAACTGTGGTGAGGTCAGTACATTCACCCACCTGCTGCTTTTGTAAGGGCAGAAAATAAGGATTCACAAGTGAAAGAAGTGTTGGCAAATGTTTAAAGATGAGTTAGCCCCCAGTCACTTTATTGGGGGGAAGGGTGGGAGCCCCTCAGTTTTTATGAAAGAGAGAAAGCTAGAAAATGGGTTGCAGATTTCAAATTAAAACTTGATGTGCTCAAGCATGACCCTGCTGTTTTTTTTTTCTTCACCAAAATTGAAGTTTTATTTATTAGAATATAAATTATTGTAAAATATGAACACTGCATTAATTAAATTAATAGAAAATTAGTTCTGAGACAAATTGAATACTTTAGACAGATGACATTTTAATCAAGGTAAGAAAAAGGACTGGTTTACATTATCTCCCAAATAAAAACCAGATAGGAAGATGAATAGGAAAACCAATGTTTACTCTCAGGGAGGTCTACTTTTTTAACTTTGGCAGTCTAAAACATGATGTCATAATTAAACATGATCCGGAGACGGTCACTTTAATATAGTAATACTTAATAAGTCTGTGTTAATGAACATGTTAAAGACAGTAGCTACTTCCAACAACCTGGACTTTCCTCAGCTATCAAACTAGCCGAACTAACCATTAATGTCTTTGTGACTGAGATCAACTGCACTTTAGCTCCCTCTACCTTACAGAACAGACACTATTACTCACTCAGTATGCAATAGGACATTGAAATTCCACAGGATTCAAGAGAGCTCATTTTCTAAACAACAACCTTCATGTTAACATGCCATAATGTTACAACATATCTCTGGGTATAACATATTATTCCAGCTTGCATGTTATAATGCACTGCTTTGTGTAATGTATTATTGAAGATAATACATTTCACAAAGTACAACTCATCGCTGCAGCAAATTGTACACAGTGTAATGCCTAAGAGATGTAAAGGGCCACTTTACCTTAGTTCCAAATTGAATGAAAGAGTGAATTGAAAATTTCCAGCAAAAATGATTTCTCCCCTGCAATTATTAATTACTAATATATATAAAAGAGAGACATTTATGTGCAAATATTCTCTGAGAATGCCCGTGTACTATGACAAATCTGACTTGATTAGCTGTTACAAATTATACAACATAAAAAAGGCAATTCAGGTAAGCATCAGCAACCTATATTTTTACAGAAAGGAAGGTAAGTTAAACATATCTAAACATTTTTCTTAACAGTTACATCGGCTTTACTTTTGTAAATATTTAAAAGGTAGGGCACAATGCTAAACCATCATTTTTTCCCCTTTTAATCCTTACAATGTTTACTTTCTAACTGTGATATATAATTTTCTAAAATTCAGTGGATTATTGTTATTTATTTTGACATGGTTTTTGCATTTGAAAGTATAATCTGTGGCAACAGTCTTGTGCTCAGGCCGAGATAAATCTTAGTGGAACGATGAGAAACCATGGCAACAGCATCCACACAAGTACATTGAAGGGAGCTGCTGGATGGCAACAGATGTGTGCTAATTGAGCATGTACATGACAGTGAAAAATCAAGAAGTGACTCATTCTTGAAGACTATAATATTGCAAAACATTTGGGTGAAAGATCAGAGCATTGAAGCATGATGTCTGTACAATGTCATAAATGGTGACAAATGCCAATTCTGAAATGATAAGTCACATGCTGTAACATCACTGGATAGCCTCCTTTTAAATATGGTCTTTCAGAGATTAGTAATTGTGCTTTAGCACACTTGTATTGATACTTTTTTCAATACTGCACAATTTTAACCGTTTTCCTTCAGTATCCAAGAGTGGACTAAAATTCAAGGATGTCATTTAAACAAATCCTGGAAGCCTTTTCAATTTTTTGTCCTTTTTTAGTGATGAAAAGTCCCGATGAACGGTCTCAACTCGAAACGTTGACTGTTTACCCTTTTCTATAGATGCTGCCTGACCTGTTGAGTTCCTCCAGCATTTTGTGTGTGTTGATTTAAAGTAATTTTTTTTGCCCTTTGCATTTGCCAAGAGACTAAATGCCTCCAATTCTTCCTGTGGGCTAATATTATTTTAATATCTTGGCACGAGATTAAGACACACATGCCAGTTAGTAATATATTCAAATAAATGAATAAACTCGACTAGGAAATGGTACCAAGGGTAAAGCTAACAAAGGTGTCTAATAAATTAATTATTCATATGTTATTATTGCAAATACTATTTTGGTATTTGAAAAATAGGGACAACACATCTTAATGTGACACCAGTCTAAGGTTTAATTCTCAGTATTGTTACTTGGACAGGTATCTTGACAGAGTAGGTCAAAATTTGGCCAGCTAGGTTCATTATAGAACTGGTGGGTGAACTGAACAGCAAGGCATTAAGGTTAATAAGAACCATTTACTACCTCACACTAGCTTTCACATTTCTTTGTGTTACAATGGAGATAGAGTATATTTTGGAATATTTTAAGGTCATGAAATACAATAAACAAACTCAAGCTATTTCTTTCATCTAGGTCCCTTGAGTCTCCTCTTCAATGCATATCATGTTCTGATTTATATACAGACTTCACTTGATTTTAATATTTCAAGGACTTGTATCTGAATATGCTGTACTTGTTGTGGTAAAGGAGCAAGAAAAATAAGCTGCACACGAGGCCTGGTCCTACAAGTCATAATCATCATCATAATCATCATGTAGAATTCATGCAGACCCATCTGACGGTATAATTCCTGTCTGTCTGTCTGTATCTTGTTTTACGGCGGTTGGCATCCAGCTTAATGGTGCATTACCGCCACCCTCTGCTCCAGAATGTGCACTAGACATACATTCTAAATCCCTTCACCCAATCACACACACACACACACACACACACACACACACACACACACACACACACACACACACAAACCTCCACTTCACCCTCCCATCTTTGACCATCCTAGTATCCTATTCCTGTTTATTCGTCATATTCTATAAAAAAAACCCTGTACCCCTTAAAAACACTAAAAATACCCGGACTTGTGCTCTCTCACCCATGCCCAGCAACCCTTTTACTGTGAATTCCTGCATCCCCAACTCCCTTAATTTATTTCTCATCATCTCTCTCTGTATCCCATACTTCCTGCAACACAAAACTACATGTTCTACTGACTCCTCTTCCTGACATTCCTCACACAATCCTGTCTGGTGTTTCCCTATCATTTTCAATGTTTTGTTTAATGCGCAATTCCCCAGCCTTAACCTAGTCCACACAATTTCCTCTCTTCTGTTTCCATTACCTACCCTAGTAACTGCAACACTCTTTTGTATTTGATATAAATGCCTCCCTTTCCCCTCCCTGTCCCATCTTTCTTGCCACATTCGGTTGACTTTTTCCCAGATTACACACTTAACCTCTGCTTTACTGATACTAATGTGCATTTCCACATTTTCTTTCTTTAACACCCTCTTTGCCAACTCATCCACCCTCTCATTCCCCTTCACCCCTACATGTGCTGGAACCCATAGAAATTTTACCTGACCTCCCTGATTTGCAATTCTTGTAACTAACTGAAGGACTTCATAAAGTACATCTTGCCGACTGTTTGTGTGAAAAGACCTTAAACTTGCTAGAACTGAGGATGAATCTGAACCTATCAATGCTTTGACTTGTCTGGCTTTCTGCACCCATTGCAACGCAACCAACACTGCCAGCATCTCCACTGTAAACACCCCTAACTTATTAGATGTTCTTCTGCTGATTCCAATTTCTTTTGCTGGTATTACCACCCCAAACCCTGTCACTCCTGTTTCAGGTTCCTTCGCACCATCCGTATAAATGTGAGTATAATCACTATACTTTTCCATTACATGACAGTTAAATGCATTTACCAAATCTGTTTTACATCTTTCTTTCCTTTTTACCTCTAACAAATGCCAGTCTATGTCAGGCCATACAAGCTTCCATGGAGCTACAACTGGATAAACTACTGAAGGACTTATACTCAGATCAAACACTCCACATTCTTTCGCGATATCATTCCCTACCCGACTAAAGGTATCCCTTTGAAACCTCCCATTTTCCCAGCACTCCAGCAACACTCCTTTAGTAGGGTGAGAACCATTGTGCCCCTGCAAGTTAGCCCAGTAGTTTGCCATCAGTTGCATCCTTCTTAGTTCCAAAGGCATTATTCCCATTTCCACCTGTAGGGCTGACACTGGTGACATTTTAAAAGCCCCACTGCACACTCTCAAGGCCTGAGCCTGAATCACATCCAGTTTCCTTATAAGAGACCTAGCTGCTGATCCATATACTATATTTCCATAATCCAATACAGATCTTACTAAAGCCACATACATTCTCTTCAAAGCTGAACAACTTGCTCCCCATTCCCTACCAGTCAAACATCTCATCACATTTATTACTTTTTTACATTTCTCCTCAACTTTCCTGATGTGGTCTGCCTACGTTAATCGTGAATCAAATATAACTCCCAGAAATTTAAATGATGCAACCCTTTCTAATTCAACCCCATACATCCTTAACTTCTTCCCTACCTCAACCCTTTTCCTGGTAAAAAATACAGTTTGAGTTTTGTCTACTGAAAATCTACATTCCCAATCATAACCCCACTCCACCACTTCATCAATTGCTTCTTGTAGTTTCCTGATTATATGGTCCATGTTCCTGCCTCTTTTCCACAAGGCCCCATCATCCGCAAACAGTGACCTACCTATATCCACTGGTACCTTTGTGAAGACATCATTGATCATAATGATGAAAAGTAACGGGCTAATCACACTACCTTGAGGTGTGCCATTTTCCACTATGTACTGTTTTGATAATTCTGATCCAATCCGAACTTGAATTTTTCTACCAAACAAAAAATCTTTAATCCAATTAAAAACTCTCCCACCAACCCCCATCTTGTGTAGTTTAATTAATAATCCTTCCTTCCACATCATATCATAGGCTTTTTCAATGTCAAAGAACACTGCCACTACTGACTCTCTATTTGCCTGGGCCTTCCTTATTTCAGTCTCTAACATAATCACTGAGTCCATGGAATTCCTTCCCTTTCTAAAACCACTCTGATAACTTGCCAGCATTCCCCTTTTCTCAAGCTCATATGAGACAGTATAATTCCAGGTCCACTTAACTTTCCTATCTCTGCTGCACACTCCTTTTATTTGTGTTTGTGGTTCCCTGCCATTTAGTCTATCTCCACATTGTTTATTGAGATAAGATGAGCCTCTCAATTTGAGCACAGTACATCTGCCACATCTTCTCATTGCAACTTCACCCTAGTTTATGTTCTTAATTATGCAAAAGAGTGGGGGATGAGCATTGGGGATGACCTACAATCTTTGGGTGCAGAGATAGGACTGTTGGCAACAGAATCAAAATGACAGCTGGGTTTGCGTAGAAAAAGTGTTTTCTCAGTGTTATATAAAATCTGCTTCAGACGAGCCAACACATAAATTTAAATTTGCCACCATTTGGAAGGTTATACATGCACTTAACATTGTATAACAACTGTGCTCATGTGCATCTGTAATCTCTCGTTAGATGGTTGTTGGAGGGGGAATGGAACTGTGTTCTAGCTTTTCCCCTTGTGTTTCAAACTGGGTGTACAGGATGCAGAAGGGATACTGCATATGCCTGTCACTATTTACTCAGCCAAGGGAAACCACATCACTCCAGTGCCACACAGATAATGACAGCTATAAATAGCCACCATTCAAAGATGAGCTACACTGTGGCTGTGAATTCCAGGGAAACTTTTTTTTGTGAGTGTTGCATTATTGAAGCAGCTACTGAGAGAATGACAGGGTGTTGATGCTGTTTGAGTGGCCCTGGTGCAGGTCTGGTGGCCCTCATGCCCCGAGGAGAGAGAAATTCTTCTATGTATCAACTTTATAAATAACATCAATCAGATCATGTAAAGTATAATGCAATAAGTGTAGGAGAATTAGAGGAGATTTGATAGAGGGATACAAGATTATGAGGGATAGAGATTGGGTAAATGAAAGCAGGCTTTTTCTACTGAGGTTGGGTGAGACTGAAATAGATAGAAGTCATGGGTTAAGGGTGAGGGTTAAAATGTTTAAGGGGAAAATGAGGGGGAACTTCATCAATCAGAGGGTGGTGAAAGTGTGAAATGAGCTGCAAACTGAAGTGGTGAATGCAGGTTTGATTTCGGTATTTAAGAACAATTTGTATAGGTAGATGGATATGAGGGGTATGGAGTGCTTTGGTCTGGGTGCAAGCCACTGGGACTAGACAGGATAATAGTTCAGCATGTACCAAAGGGCCTGATTCTGTGCTGTAGTGCTCTATCTGTCTAAAGTTTGTGACTAAGATGCTGAAACAATTAATAACCACAAGAAATTTTGCAGATGCTGGAAATCCAAAGCAACACACACAAAGTGCTGGAGGAACTTTTCAGGTCAGGCAGCATCTATGGAAAAGAGCAAACAGTCAACATTTTTGGCTGAGACCCTTCTTCAGGACTAGAAAGGAAGGGGGAAGACATTGCTCCATTCCCCAAAAGTGGAATTTCCTGGTGGCCCGACATTTTAACTCTGATTCCCATTCCCATTCCAACATGACTTCCTTTTGTGCCCACAATGAGGCCACTTCCAATCTATCCCATGGATATTGATTTCTCCTTCTGGTTATAAAAAAAAAATCCCCCACACACCAAATTCCCCACTCTGATCTTTGACCTCTTCCCATCTACCCGTCACTTCCCCCAGGTCCTTCTTCCTTCCCTTATTCCTATGGTCTACTGTCTGCTCCTATCAGATTTCTCATTTCTAGCCCTTTACTTTTCTCACCCACCTGGCTTCACCTATCACTTTCTAGCTAGACTCTTTTCCTTCACCCACCTTTTATTCAGGCGTCTACCACCTTCCTTTGCAGTCCTGGAAAGTGTCTTGGCCCGAAACGTTGACTGTTTGTTCATTTCCATGGATGTTGCCTGACCTGCTGAGTTCCTCTAGCATTTTGTATATGTTGCTTTGAAAATATTAATGATCTTTCTGCAGTTGTAAGAGTAAAATCTTATATTCTTATTTTCTGCTCACACTCCCACTACTTATTGACTTATGAACATTCTCAGGTTTTGTAGTCAAGTCTGAATAAATGCCAGACCAAAAGGGTAGATTTTAAAGTGCATCTTAAAAGTGAAGAGAGAAGTGGAAAATTTCAAAGAGAATTATGTGGAGCAATTAAAGTTGAGCTGTTTCAAAAGGTGCTAACTGAGAGTAGTGTAGGAGTCTTTGACAGTTGTAGGCATGGGGGTGCGTTAGGAAAGGGTTAAAATTAATTCCTCCATGGTATATGCTAAAACGTATAACAAAATGGAAGTTTGTAAGGCAAAATGGTGTCAGCTTGGAATGTGGTAATAACCTGAAGATGTGCATTGACTGAGATCAGATACTGGTGAAGAATATTTTCTTCCTTGCACCTGCTGTCTGTGTCTGTTTTGAGCCAAGACCAAAGGTTATGAGAGATAAGGCGACACATGCTGGTACCACTGAGGTATGGAAAAGTACTTCATAGAAGTTAAGATACATCTTTGAAAGGTATAAAAAAGGACCATCTTCTTGGTGGAAATTGGACACTTTGCTTCCGCTGGGTGGTGACCGCTACTAAGCGACAGAGTGAAGCCTGCATGAAAGGCTGTTGGACGCATGACATTCCCTCTGTGTTATACACATCAGTTTGTTGATTTGTTGATCTTGCATCCTTCTGTGTTTTGTTCAGAATCTTTCTTTCTATTTTGTTCTATTGTATTTAAATCTAATAAGTTAGTTCCTATAACCTTTAACTTGTGTACAATGCCTCCTTTGTCTATAGATGCCTCTTGCTGCTGAACCAGAAAATAAAAAGTAACAACAGTTAAAAGATTTTCATTATAGAGTGTTACAGATTTGGTGAGGGTGGGGTGCATTGAAGTCAAGAGTTGGAACATTGTATGACTGAGAGTTACTGTGGGTCATCAGGCGCTGGGGTGTTGGTAAATAGGGCAATGCGTACTTGGATGTGGGCAGCAGAATGAAGGGCATCCTCACATTTTGCTAAGCAGACCAATGAAGGCCTCCCAGGAGTACATAGAACCAACTAACCAACAAGGGAAATTTCCAATAACTCACAGAAATACCAGGACTGTACATCATACGTAGATGCAGTCTGTCCATGCTGAAGTTCATGCTCTTAGACTTACTGGATTTTTAAATTTATTGCCCAGAATGAAGCAAGTCAGCCCTTCATCCACATGTCATCCGAATGCGGGCTTTCCCAGTTTAGTCACACAGGCCGTGGTTCTTCAAACGTTCACCCAGGTACTTCCTAAATGTGGTGAGAGATTCTACTTCAGTCCTATATTCAGACAGTGAGCATCAGACCCAATTATCTTCCTCACCTACACTTCTTGTGTCGTCAGTTAAGCCTTCATATCTGATGAGGGAGCAGAAGGGAAACCTTCAGAAAGGTGCACCATCTCCTCAAATGGTCCAAGCAATCACCAGCTCAGGTGTTGGCACAAACAAAGAGGTGCCTAGGCTTCAGGTTGTCCAGTACCAAACTCTCCTCAAAGCCAGAGCTGAGTGGCACTGACATGAGTAAGGAGTATGTTAATTTTAGTGTGCTAAGAATAAAAGGTTGCATGGCTTATATATCTGAAATATTGACTGTTCATTCATCTCCATAGATGCTTCCTGTCCTGTTGAGTTCCTCCAACATTATATATGTGTTACTTCAAATTTCCAGAGGGCAATGTCACACACTGCCCCTGAGGACTTAGATATTCTCACCATAAAAAAAAAGTTATTGAGGAGAATAGGCTCATTGGGCAGCCAAGTAGAGGTTCTTGTGTGATTTGTAGAGCTCCAAACTGCACTCACTTGTCACTTTATTAGGTACCTTTGTACTCCTGCTAATTAATTCAAATATCTAGTCAGCCAATCACGTAATGCCAACTCTATGCATAAAAGCAGGCAGACATGGTCAAGAGGTTCAGTTGTTGTTCCGTTCAAACATCAAAATCACGAAGAAATGTGATCTAAGTGAAATCGACCATGGAATGATTGTTGGTGCCAGACAGGGTGGTTTGAATATCTCAGCAACTGCTCGTCTTCTTTGATTTTTATGCATAATAATCTCCGAAGTTTACAGCAAATAGTGTGAAAAACAAAAAAAAAAAATCAGTGTATGGCAGTTCTGTGGGCAAAAAAAAACTTGTTAATGAGAGAGGTCAGCAGAGAAAGGCCAGACTGATTCAAGCTTACAGGAAGGCAGGAAAAACTCAACTAATCACATGTGATTGATTTCCTGTGTTGTTCACTCGCTTTTTGCTATTTGCGTGATTTGTTTTTTCTTTCTCAAGCATTGACTAGTTGATGTCTTCTTGTATGGGTTCCATGGTGTTTCCTGGTTTCATGGCTGCCTGTGGGAGGAAAATCTCAGAGTTGCATTCTGTATACATACTTTGAGAATAAATGTACTTCAGATCTTTGAATCTTTGACTTTAGTATGAAAGCCGCGTGCAGAGGGGAATCTTTGAATGCACAACATGTCGAACCTTGAAGAGATGGTCTACAGCAGCAGAAGACTATGAACCTAGGGAAGGTAGAGGAAGTACCTAAGTAAGTGATTGTATTTCAAGGAAAACCTTTGTTCTTGAGGGGACTTGAAACTAACACCTCCCTCATCACCCCTTTTCCTTCATTTATCATATTCTCAAGTGTGCATACATTAAATCCAATCCCTATTGTTTATTGCAATTTTTAACGTGCTTATAAAAGAGCTCAAGGTGATGCAGGTGGGAATTTAATGCTAGTCATTTAATTGTGTACCAAGAGCAAAGTATAAAGACTGCTTAAACACTGGAGCAAAATGGATTTGTTTCTGCTGAAACAGATAAGCTGATCTAATGTTTTGCATGTTCTGAAGGTAGAGTAACAAAACAACTTGACTTCCATGTTATCATCAAACTTACCTTTTGGTCCCATAGTACCTTGTATAAGATTAGTTACACTGCAGTAATCAGACCGATTGTGTCACATCTGTTATGTTTCATTAGCGATACATAGAAAGTATTACTTAGTTAATGGTATCAAGTAATTTCCTCTCTTATTTATGTTGTAGTGTGGATTATTTGCACTCCAGGGAGTGCTTTTTATTTCCAAGTTATTACTGAAAATGTGATGTATTGTACATAACTTCTGCTAGCTCATCAGCATTGCACAGTCATATATAGGAACACCACAGAATAAGAAGCCGGTCTTGAGGAACACTTCCGCACAAAATTTACACATGGATATTCAGTCCGAAATTAGACCAGTGTTTTAACTGCTATCAGTCAATATGTTTGTGAGTGGGTTGGAAATTAGTTAGTCAATTGGCTACTGTAAATTACATCCTGGTGGGATGATTAAATGGCAAAAACAATCATGGGATAAATGGGCAGGTTAAGAAAGAAAATGTTTCAGGGCTACAGGGAAATAGGGTAGGTGGGGGTGAATGGATTGATGGGATTGCATGACTGGGAGCTGACATGGAACATTCGGGTGAGCAGTTTCTTTCTGTGCTCTAGAAAGTAAGAGAATGTTTTGAAACTAATAACAGATCAGGGAACCACCTTCACTCTGCCAACTTTTCATTTAGACTAAATTCTCATCCTTTGCACCATCAACATTCTATCTCAGCTTGATGCATTAATAGTTTTTTAGAGCAACAGCAACAGAAGTTATGAACTTTAACTTATTGTATGTGGGCTTCTTAAGCTTCATAGAACTCATCAGAGACACAAAGTCAAAAATCCAATGGCACTGGAGAGTTAACAAATAAACCTGACAATACATAATTTACAGATGCTGGAAATCTAAAATAAAAACAAAAAAAAAATTCCAAAATACACAGCATGTTAGACTGAAAAAAGAAAATAAGAAATGAGAGAGAGAGCTTATGAGAGAAATGGTGCGTTTTGAAATTATTAACTCTTATAGTCTTATAAATGATTACCACAAAAATCAGAGGTTATTCCATGAGAGTACAAAATAGATATGATTTCAAGAAAACTTCTATGCACAATGCTTCATTTGATAAGGTACCTCATGCAAGGCTTATTGAGAAATTAAGGATGCATGGAATCCAAGGGGGCCTTGCAAGAATTGGCTTGCTCACTGAAGGCAAAGAGTGGTTGTAGATGGGTCATATTCTGCATGGAGGTTGGTGACCAAGGTGTGCCTCAGGGATCTGTTCTGGGACCCCTTCTCTTCATAATTTTCATAAATGACCTGGATGAGGAAGTGCAGGGATGGATTAGTAAATTTGCTGATGACACAAATGTTGAGGCTGTTGTGGATAGTGTAGAGGGATGTCAGAGGTTACTGTGGGACATCGATAGGATGCAAAACTGGGCTGAGAATTTGCAGATGGAATTCAACCCAGAAAGTTGTGAGGTGGTTCATTTTGATAGGTCAAATATGATGGCAGAATATAGTATTAATGGTAAGATACTTGGCAGTTTGGAGGATCAGAGGGATCTTGGGGTCTGAGTCCATAGGACACTCAAAGCTACTGCGTAGGTTGACTGCATGGTTAAGAAGGAAAACCGTGCATTAGGCCTCATTCAGACCCTACTTGGAGTACTGTGCTCACTTCTGGTCACCTCACTACTGGAAGGATGTGGCAACTATAGAAAGGGTGCAGAGGAGATTTACAAGGATGTTGCCTGGATTGGGGCACACAGCTTATGAAAATAGGTTGTGTGAACTTGACCTATTCTCCTTGGAGCAGAGGAGGATGAGAAGTGACCTGATAGAGGTATATAAGATAATGAGAGGCATTGATCATGTGGATAGTCAGAGGCTTTTCCTCAGGGCTGAAATGGCTATCACAAGAAGGCACAGTTTTAAATTGCTTGGAAGCAGATACAAAGGAGATGTCAGGGTTAATTTTTTTACTCGGAGGGTGGTGAGTGCATGGAATGGGCTGCTGGTGACGGTGGTGGAGGTGGGTACGATAGGGTCTTTTAGGAGATTCCTGGATAGGTACATGGAGCTTAGAAAAATAGAGGGCTATGGGTAACCCCAGGTAATTTCTAAAGAAAGCACATGTTCGGCACAGCATTGTGGGCCAAAGGGCCCATATTGAGCTGTAGGTTTTCTATGCTTCAAAATCTGTTTCAATTGATTTTATTTTAAAATTTTCTCAACCAATGTTTCTATTGCAGTGCAGAACAACTTCTTGTTGCTACATTGTTAAATTGAATAACCTAAGCACTCACTATGGCAGAAATATTAGGTCTATTTATTAATTATCCAATTGTAAAGGACACAATATAATGAAGGATATGTTGTGCCATCTGACATATGAGCCAGATGACTAGAAAATGTCTTGATAGTCTGAAGATTTATGGGTATTGAGTGAGGGACAGTGCAAAATCAAAACCAATATATCTATATTTTTCATGTTGAGTACATTTCTGTTGTAACATTGATATTGTTTGATAGAAGTTTTTGATTCAGGGTCATCTCATAGATTTTTCTGAGTCATATTTTTTATTGCTAAAGTCATTGAGCAACAAATAGTTCAGTCTTCGAAGGAAGCTTTCATTTAAGAAAAATCTGAAGGGTTCTAAAATCTTTTCTCTTACTTGCTCTACAATCATGCCTTAGCTTCTCCACTATTGAGAGAAACACTAATGAAGTTATTGTACATTACGTTAGAATATGAACCTCTAAAAATTTCAGCCTTTCCTCAATGATTAGTCCCATAAATTCTTTCTTTCTATTTTTCTTTCTAAGAAGATCCAGTTTTCTTTTCATTTATGGGTGAAATGTGGTCAACATTGTCAAGACATTGTGTTAAAAGTCCACCCCTAATGGCTCCTGAGATGTTGGTGAGGTTCCATTTAGTCTCAGCTATATTTATCTCATTAAAGTATCTCCATAAAGTTATTAACAAAGGAGCTTAAGGATTTTGTCCTAACAATAATGAAGTCATCACATTATATTTACAAATTATGATGTGTAATATGGAGGGTACTTTGTGGAGAGGAACTTGTAGGTGCTGTCCTTATCCTGCTAAGGGTACAATAGCATGTATTTCAAAGTTTCTCCCAAAATTACTTTTGGTGAGTTGCTAGAGACTATTTTGCAGGTTGCATACTTCACCCAAGATTTACTGGTGGTGTATGTGTTGGATGGGGTGCTGTGCAAAAGGCCTGAGTACCTATTTCATAATGATGCTGAATTTCCTGATTGTTGATTAACTTAGAAAAACAAGTTGCCCATTTTCTCACCTTTATTATTCCACAAGGATCATTATTCCTTGATGTAATATAGCTGCTTTCTGCATTTATGATTTATATCCTCCTGTGCGCAACATCCTGTTAAAAATAACTTCACTTGCAACTTGTGCTGTAGACAATTGTAGTAGAGATGTCGCTGTCTATCCTTACTGATAGTTTTCTGTTGGTCAGGAAGTCAAATATCCAGTTGCAAAGAGAGATATTGTGTTTCAGATCTAGTTTGGAGATGAATATACTTAGAATTAGAGTACTGAAGGTAGAGCTGTGGCCAATAAGTAATAGTTCCACATCATTGCCTTACTGTCCAGATACTCCATAGATGAGCGTAAGGCCAGGAAGATTGCATTTGTCATACACCTGCTGTGATGCTAGGCAAGTTGAGTAGGTTGAAATTGTCTAGGAGGTTGGAGTTAAAGTATGCCTCTCAAAGCTCTGCACTTCTCTCCGTGTGAAAACTTTACCCAGCTTACATCTCTGAGAAATGCATGTACAGTACCTTGAATTGGGTGAAGGTCAGCAAGCGCTGGAGTGGACTTCGAGCCAGATGAAAACATCAAGGCTGTAGAGTGGAAAACAAATCAGTGTTCAGCCCCATTATGTGCCAGCCCAGATCCCCCACCTGAGCCTATCCTGTCAGCCTGTGCTTAACTCGTCTTGCTCCATCTCACTACTGCCATTGGAAACAGTTGTTATCCTACAAACATCAGGCCCCTGGACCGGCATGGATAGTTTCCCTCTCCTCAGTGCTGAACTGATTCCACAACCTGGGGACTCATTTTCGAGGACATTGTAGCTCATGTTCTCGGTATTATTCGTTTACTTTTTCACATTGGATGCTTGTCGGTCTTTGTACTTGACTGTTTGCTCATGCCTTCTGTTGTATTTCTTTGTTTTCCTGTGGGTGCCTGCAAGAAAATTACTCTCAAGGTTTTATATAGTAAACACACTGCACTTTGATAATATATTTACTTTGAACTTTAAAACTCCTGCCTTTCACTTTAAGTTATGCCTTCTTGTTTCAGACATCTTCACGAAGGGAGATGTCTATGCTAAGTATGCCTCTCATAACTGTATCATCTTCAAACAGATCACCCCTCAACCTCATTCCTCAGTCTGAAAGAATTATTTAGTCTTGACAATATTGCAAAGTGAATTCCAAATAGTTGTTTAGCTTAAAATTGGTACAGTCTTTTCCCATAAAAGAGCTGAAGATACTATTCAGTTCTTGGTCTAGCTAGATGTTGCCACAAAAGCCCACTCTTAAAGAAAGAAACAATGAATAGTATTCTTAACTGTGTGTGTATTATCTTTGCTTTTCAAACATCTTGAATTAATTGATTGCCTAAATACCTTTGCCATTCATAAACTGTCCAGATGTTCATCAAATACCCCATTTAAAAGAAGCTGCAGTCAGGTGTACTTGTAGATATTTAAGATCAGAGCAACTCTTAGTTCCAGTGATATTCAATGAGTTCTGAAAGGCACTTCATAATCCCCTCCTGATCCAATGTAATACTTAGGCAGCAGCTGCAAACAGCCTTCATTTCACTTGATCACGACATACACTCAGTAGCCTCATGCTTTCATTTGAAATTGCAACCCGATTTCTGACAGTGCAGCTCATTTTGTTAATCAAGTTATCCAATCATAAACCATACTTACCTCCCAGTGCCTCCACAGAGTCTCTGCAAAAGAAAATCAAAATTGGAACTATATAACACTTTGCTTCAAGCCTTCTAGCTATTTTCTTTAATTCTTCAATATATAATTCTTCAATACAATAACTTTTCAATGACAGGCACTTCTCAGATAGCGAGGCCTAAGTAATAGTACAACATTCTAATGATTGGTTTCTGTCTGTGCAATCATTAATTTGAGATCATCTTCACATGTCAAAAGGCATCTCATGTCACTCCTGGCTGTGCCTGTGGGATTGAATGCATGGTTGCGTCATTCGGTACTAATGCAGAGATTCTGTAAAATTCCGTGCCTCCATTTTGCGTCACTATGATCAGCTTTTGAACCCCATGCACAAACTCCACCATGATGCCAACATTGGATTATCACGCTATGGGATTTCTACTGCAACAGCCGGCTGATGGTGGTATTGGTTGAAATCTAATGATAAACCCCATGAAAGAGTTTGGGTAACTTCATTTGGCCACATAACATAAATTCTAGGTTGCCCTTATACAACTACACCCTGTGAACTTCTGGAGTTTATCCGGGAAAAGGAACAACTCAGGTGAAACCTCACCAAAACTCCACATAATTGCAGTAGGTTTCTATACTAAACCTAAATGCTCTCATAATAATGCCCAGCATATCATTTTGTCCTTCACTGATTTGTGAACCAGGTAATCTAGGTGTTATTTCTCATTAACTTTTCTCAGTTTTATTCACCAAAGTAGATGACCTCACAATTTTTTTCCTCAGTATGTGGTACTTCCCCTGTAGATGCTGCCTGGTGGCCAGATGGAGAGCTTGTGATGAACTTGCATCCCTTATGGACTGGATGCAGACAGCAAAATACTGACTGGTATACCTGCAGTTTTGTGAGCTTGTGGGCTATGATGATAATCATGTCAGAGGTCGCTTAAGAGATATTGAGGCCCAAAAAGAGGCAAGAGGCTCAACTCACATACTATCAGATGCACTTCCTTGGTGCCATGCAGATCATTGTCACCTCGTAGCAGAACCTTGGTAAGGCCAACAAATAGACTATGGAAGTTGGTCATCTACTGCAACAACAACAGAAATGCCCTACAAAGAAGCAATGTGATTGTGGCTGGTTCAGGGTTAACAGGATATGGAGGACTGGGACTGGCTTAGAAAATTTAATATATCCCTGATGACCCTCACTAATCTTTATAGGTGCAGAGCATATCTGCATTTGCATCAACTTTTATGCATCATGGCTTGGTTTGGCAAATGCTCTGCCCAAGATCACAAGAAATTGCAGGAGTTGTGAACATACTCCAGTTCATCAGAAAAACTAGCCTCACCTTCATTGACTCAGTCTACACTTCCCACTTCCTCAGGAAAGCAGCAAACATTAGTTGAAAGCACATCAGATACTGAAAATGCTGGAAAACTTGAGCAGCACAAACATTATTAATGTCTTCACCTACCTTAGTCATTTTCTTATCTCTCCCCTCCCATTAGATAGATAGAAGATACAAAGGCTTGAAAATAGTTATCACCAAGCTCAAGGACAGTTTCTTCCCTGTTGTTTCAGACTCTTGCCAGTAGTACAAGAGGATGGACTTTTGACCTCACCATCTATCTTCTTATGACCTTACACCTTATTTTCTGCCTGCGCTGCACTTTTTCTGTAACTGTGACACTTCATTCTGCATCCTGTAGTCGCTTTTCTTTTATGTTACCTCAATGTACTGATTATATGAAAAAAGGAGCCACTGTTATTTAATCACTTCCAATTTCAAGAATCAAGATTATTTAATGTTATTTCCAGTATTGAAGTGTAATGAGGAATAAAATAATTGTTAGCCCAGATCCAATGCAGCACAAAAAAAACACAATAAGATAAAGAATATAATAATAAAAAAACATTATAAGTATAAAGATAAATATGCAAGAATAAATATAAGTAAAGAAGAGAATCTGAAACACAATAATAGTTTTCAATTAGCATTTAGATAGACATAAGAATGTACAGGGAATGGAATTAGAATCAGAATCAGGTTTAATATCACCGGCATATGTCATGAAATTTGTTGTTTTGTGGCAGCAGTACTCTGTAATACACACTAATAAGAAAAACCATGAATTACAGTAAGAATATATATATATTAAATAACTAGTGAAAAAGAGCAAAAAAAGACAGGTGTGAACCATATGAGACAAAGGAGATTTAGTTTTATTTGGCACATATATTGTAGTCTAAAGGACTGTACTGTTGTTTGCACCACAGGGACAGGGATATGAGCACAAATGGGAGCTCTTCAGTTGTAGCATCTCCTACAAATGACTCCTCGGGAGCAACAGACAGTGGCTCACATGTCCATGTGCTGCTTCCATGAAAGTAAGAAGATAAATCCTTTTCATATTATTATAATTCCTATCTGCACCACTAACTCTGGCAATTCTGTTCAGATACCAACTTCTCTTTGTGTGAAACTCTTACCCCTCGGACCACCATTAAGTAAGTTCCCTCTGACATGAAGTCTACACACCCTAGTTTTAGAACCCCTTCCATGGGAACATACTATCTACCTTAATTTTACATACCGCTGTCCTATGAGCTCTGAGCCTTCTTCGCTCCAGGGGACAAAAACCAAGCCCACCATATTTTCTGATAGCAAAAGCTCCTCAATCTAGACCACATTCTTGTAAACCTTGTCTGCACCCTCTCCACCTTAATTACGTCCTTCCTTTTAAGTAGCGACCAGTACAGCATTGAATACTCTATTGTTAATTGGCTTCAGCAATGTTTTGTACAATGCCCATTCTTTCTAAACTCTAGAGATTGTTGTGTGTGAAAATCCCAGGAGATAAACAATTTCCAAGATACTCAAACCATTCCTTATGGCGCTAATAACCATTCCATAATCAAAATCACTTAGATCATATTTCTTCCCCATTCTGATGTTTGGTCTGAACAACAACTGAACTCTTGACAAAACATGAGAAAATCTGCAGATGCTGGAAATTCAAAGCAACACATACAAAATGCTGGAGGAACTGAGGTGGCCAGGCAGTATTTTTGGAAAAGAGTAAATAATTGATATTTTGGGCCAAGACCCCTGCAAAAGGTTTTCTTGGCCTGCTGAGTTCCTTCAGCATTTTGTGTATGGTGCTTTGAACTCTTGACTATACCTATATGTTTTTATGTATTGAATTGTTGCCACATGATTGACTGATTAGATACTTGCATTAACAAGCATGTATGCAGGTGTACCTAATAAAGTGACTGGTAAGTATGTGACAAACAACAGAAGACAGAGCAATAATTTCTTTTGGTCAAAGCCCCCCATTATGAATAACAACACTTTACTATGACCAGGCCAATGTTTTACCTAATCATCTAGTTCCATCAAATCTTGCGTTCTAACTTTCTGGACCTGCCTATCATGTGAGGTTTTATATAAGGTCTTCCTAAGGTCTATCTGGAAAAAAGTTTGCAACCCTACCAGACCTCTAGGTCATCTCTTCAAAAGGCTCAGTCAAGTTCATGAGATGCAACTTCTCATGCACAAAGCATGCTAACTACCCCAATCAGTCTTTGTCTTTGTAAATGTCCCTCAGAATTGCTTCCAATAACTTTCTCACCTCCAATATAATTTCTCCTGATCATAGGTGCAGGCTAGGTACTCAGCCTTTTAAGAGTGAACAAGATTCTTCTAAAGTGCAATGGAAACATCCCAGGCAAATTTAAGGTTAGGATGTGATTGTGTGGGCATTGGGAAAAATCTCCTTCTAGTGTTTGTAGATCTCGTACTCGAGTTTCAGTATCGCTTCATTCTGCCACTTGGTTTTGACCCATGTCTTCATTATCCGGGTCCCATACTTGCCTTTATGGGGAACTTCCTCCTCGTTAAATCTGTTTTAAAGTTTAAGGTTACAAGAATGTTAAGGTGATGGGGTTATTACTTAAGTTTAATTTTGGAGGGGGTTTAATATAGGGAAAGGGTGTTGTGATTTGGCATTATGTGCAAACTTGTGGGGATGTGGAGGAAAGGGCCAGTATGGGGGCAAGGTTGGGCAATGGAGGTGGAAGTTTCACAACGAAGGAGAGGGGGAGCTGTCAGTGCGGGGAGGGATGATGGTCCAGAACCTGGCCGTGGGCGGGGAGGGTGGGGGAAGAGGAAAAGAACCGGTGGTGACGTGGGGTGAACTTGGCCCCCCTGTGGGCAGAGAGCTCAGGTTTATGGGGATGTGTAGGTGTTAGGTTTAGGGGTAGGATTGAGAGATGGAGATGCAGGCCTCTCTGTGGCGAGAGAAAGGGGAGTATGGGACCTAGTGTTAGGGAAACTCATTTGTGGGAGTACGGCCGGGGTACGTCAGAGTGAAGTACGGGTTATTTGGGGTGTGTGGGCCTTTGGGCGTTAGGACTAGGGTTAAGGGTAGGGTTGGGGGAGATAGTATCAGGGTGTATGTGGGACCGTGGTGGATACAGTTGTGTAGTTTAGTGTTGGGAGGTTGGGGTGAGGGCCTGAAGGAGTGTGGGCTGAGGTTGTACCTAGGATCTTGTAGTCAACATCCATAAATCCTATCCACTGTTTAAAAAGGAAAATAGTGTTCCAGTGGCCTTCATTAACTGGGAACTTGAGTTCAAGAGCCACGATGTAATGTTACAACTGTATAAAACCATGGTTAGAGCACATTTGGAATATCATGTTCTGTCCTCTTTAGTCTGCAGCATCTGACTTGCTAGACCCACTGAGTTCCTCCAACGGATAGTTTGTTGCTCTGGATTCCAGCATCTGAAGTCTATTGTGTCTCCAAAAAATTTAAGTGAAATTGAGTAGCATAATTTGCCTATGTTGCATTGCCCTAATTAATCAATTTTCACCAAGTTGCTACTAATTCTGTTCCAGATCGACGTTTTCCACTAGCTTTCACACCACTGGCATTAAACAATCTTGCCTGTAGTTGTGGGACTTCGCATTATTTCCTTCTTGATCAAGGAAGAAAATGTTTATCACTGTCCAGTCATCAGAAGTAATAATGAACTTGCGAGTCCTTGTGCATAATTCCCTAAATGTTAGTTTGCAGATTGAGTCAATAATAAGAAAGGTGAATGCAATATTAGCATTCATTGCAAGAGGACGAGAATACAAAAGCAAGAATATAAAGCTGAGAATTATAAGGCATTGATCAGAACACACTGGAGTATTGTCAACAGTTTTGGCTCCCTTATCAAAGAAAAGATGTGCTGACATTGGAGAGGGTCCAGAGGAGGTTCACAAGAAGGATCCTAGGAAAGAAATGTTTAGCATATGAGGAACATTTGATGGCTCTGGGCCTGTCTCACTGGAGTTTGGAAGAATGAGCGGGGGATCTAACTTAAACCTATTGAAAAGGTTTGAATGGGGCTCGACTGCGCAAGCGCGTGGAGATCGGCCAGTGAGAACAACAGGAAGTTTAAAAAGAAGACAAATTTACAGAGCGAGCGACGGAGTAGAGGGAGACAGAGTAGGAAGGCTTTGGCTCAGCAGGGCTTTGGTGATAAAGGGTTGAGGCAAGGTAGGTTATCTGTTTAGAATACAGACAAAGTATGTGTGTGAGGCCGGTTTTCTGTGCTTGGTGTCAGATGTGGGAGGTCCTGGAGACCCCCATCCTCCCGGACGGCCACATCTGCACCAGATGCGTCGAGCTGCAACTCCTTAGAGACTGCGTTAGGGAACTGGAGCTGCAGCTTGATGACCTTCGTCTGTTCAGGGAGAGTGAGGAGATGATAGAGAGGAGCTATAGGCAGGTAGTCACCCCGGGACCCCAGGAGAGTGAGAAGTGGGTAATAGTCAGGAGAGGGAAGGGCAAGAGGCAGATGTTAGAGTACCGCAGTGGCTGTCGCCCTTAAAAATAAGTGCTCCTGTTTGAGTACAGTTGGGGGAGATGGCCTACCTGGGGGAAGCAACAGTGGCCGCACCTCTGGCACAGAGTCTGGGCCTGTAGCTCAGAGGGGTAGGGAAAGGAAGAGGATGGCGGCAGTGATAGGGGACTCTACAGTTAGGGGGTCAGACAGGCGATTCTGTGGACGCAGGAAAGAAACTCGGGTAGTAGTTTGCCTCCCAGGTGCAAGGGTCCATGATGTTTCTGATCGCGTCCACGATATCCTGCAGTGGGAAGGTAAACAGCCAAAGGACATGGTACGTGTTGGTACTAATGACGTAGGTAGGAAAAGGGAGGAGATCCTGAAAACAGACTACAGGGAGTTAGGAAAAAAGGTCGAGAAGTAGGACCTCAAAGGTAGTAATCTCGGGATTACTGCCTGTGCCACATGACAGTGAGTATAGGAATAGAATGAGGTGGAGGATAAATGCGTGGCTGAGGGATTGGAGCAGTGGGCAGTGATTCAGATTTCTGGATCATTGGGACCTCTTCTGGAGCAGGTGTGACCTGTACAAAAAGGATGGGTTGCACTTGAATCTGAGGGGGACCAATATCCTGGCGGGGAGGTTTGCTATTGGGGAGAGTTTAAACTAGAATTGCTGGGAGGTGGGAACCGAACTGAAGTGACGGAGGAAAGGGAGGTTGGCTCACAAATAGAGAAAGCTTGGAGACAGTGCAAAAGGGAGGATAGGCAGGTGATAGAGAAGAGACGAGCTCAGACCGATGGTTTGAGATGTGTCTATTTTAATGTGAGGAGTGTTATGAATAAAGCAGATGAGCTTAGAGCGTGGATCAGCACTTGGAGCTATGATGATGTGGTCATTACAGAGACTTGGATGGTGCAGGGGCAGGAATGGCTACTTAAAGTTCCAGGCTTTAGAAGTTTCAGAAAGGATAGGGAGGGAGGCAAAAGAGGTGGGGGTGTGGCACTATTGATCAGAGATAGTGTCACGGCTGCAGAGAAGAAGGAAGTCATGGGAGGGGTTGTCTACAGAGTCTCTGTGGGTAGAAGTTAGGAATAGGAAGGGGTCAATAACTCTACTGGGTGTTTTTTATAGACCACCCAATAGTAACAGGGACATTGAGGAGCAAATAGGGGGACAGATTCTAGAAAGGAGAAATAGTAACAGGGTTGTTCTTGTGGGAGATTTTAATTTCCCAAATATTGATTGGCATCTCCCTAGAGTGAGGGGTTTAGATGGGGTGGAGTTTGTTAGGTGTGTTCAGGAAGGTTTCTTAACACAATATGCAGATCAGCCTACAAGAGGAGAGGGTGTCCTTGATCAGGTATTGGGAAATGAACCCGGTCAGGTGTCAGGTCTCTCAGTGGGAGAACATTTTGGAGATAGTGATCACAATTCTATCTCCTTTACCATAGCATTGGAGAGGGATAGGAATAGACAAGTTAAGGAAAGTCTTTAATTGGAGTAAGGGGAAACATGAGGTTATCAGGTAGAAACTTGGAAGCATAAATTGGAAACGGATGTTCTCAGGGAAAAGTACGGAAGAAATGTGGCAAATGTTCAAGGGATATTTGCGTGGGGGTCTGAGTAGGTACATTCCAATGAGACATGGAAAGGATGGCAGGGTACAGGAACCGTGGTGTGCAAAGGCTGTTGTAAATCTAGTCAGGAAGGAAAGAACAGCTTACAAAAGGTTCAAAAAACTAGATAATGATAGGAATCTAGAAGATTATAAAGCTAGCAGGAAGGAGGTCAAGAATGAAGTTAGGAGAGCCAGAAGGGGCCACGAGAAGCCCTTGATGGACAGGATTAAGGAAAGCCCCAAGGCATTCTACAAGTATGTGAAGAACAAGAGGATAAGACATGAGAGAATAGTACTAATCAAGTGTGACAGTGGAAAAGTGTGTATGGAACTGGAGGAGATAGCAGAGATACTTAATGAATACTTTCCTTCCGTATTCACTACGGAAAAGGATCTTGACGATTGTAGGGATGACTTGCAGCAGACTGAAAAGCTTGGGCATGTAGTTATTGAGGTAGAGAATGTGCTGGAACTTTTGGAAAGCATCAAGTTGGATAAGTCACTGGGACCGGACGGGATGTACCCCAGGCTACTGTGGGAGGTGAGGGAGGAGATTGCTGAGCCTCTGGCAATGATCTTTGCATCATCAATGAGGACGGGAGAAGTTCTGGAGGATAGGAGGGTTGAGGATGTTGTTCCCTTATTTAAGAAAGGGAGCAGGGATAACCCTGGAAATTATAGATCAGTGAGTCTTACTTCAGTGGTTGGTAAGTTGATAGAGAAGATTCTGAGAGGCAGGATTTATGAACATTTGAAGAAGCATAATATGATTATGAATAGTCAGCTTGGCTTTGTCAAAGGCAGGTCGTGCCTTACGAGCCTGATTAACTTTTTTGAGGATGTGACTAAGTACATTGATGAAGTTAGAGCCGTAGATGTAGTGCATATGGATTTTAACAAGGCATTTGATAACGTACCCCATGCAAGGCTTATTGAGAAAGTAAGGAGAGTGGGATCCAAGGGGACATTGCTTTGTGCATCCAGAACTGGCTTGCCCACAGAAGGCAAAAAGTGGTGGTAGACGGGTCATATTCGGCATGGAGGTTGGTGACCAGTGGTGCGCCTTAGGGATCTGTTCTGGGACCCCTGCTCTTTGTGATTTTTATAAATGACCTGGATCAGGAAGTCAGAGGGCTGTCAGAGATTACAAAAGGACATTGAAAGGATGCAAAACTGGGCTGAGAAGTGGCAGATGGAGTCCAACCCAGATAAGTGTGAGATGGTTCATTTTGATAGGTCAAATATGATGGCAGAATATAGTATTGATGGTAAGACTCTTGGCAGTGTGGAGGATCAGAGAGATCTTGTGGTCCGAGTCCATAGGACACGCAAAGCTACTGCGTAGGTTGACTCTGTGGTTAAAAAGGCATACAGTGCATTGGCCTTCATCAATTGTGGGATTGAGTTTACGAACCAGGAGGTAACGTTGCTGCTATATAGGAGCCTGGTCAGACCCCACTTGGAGTACTGTGATCAATTCTGGTCGCATCACTACAGGAATGAATGAATGAATGAATGAAATTTATATCGATCAGTACAAACAAAAAGCATCATTTTCAATGATGATTTAATAACAAGGACTTTTTAAAGACAATATTACAACAGAAAAAAAATAGATATTCTTTAAAACAGACCGAAAGGGTGTAGGCTGAAGTCACAGCTTATTACGCCTCCCCTCTTACTTATATAACAACATATTTGGTGTCAATCATCACGTCAAAACAAAAAATTTCATAATCACTTAACACAAAATCCAATTCCAAGTGTCATTTATTTACATTACTCCCATTCATTTTAAATCATGTATTTTATATTTGTTCATTAAATTATTTTTAAACAATTTTTAAAACTTGTTAAGTGTGGTGCATGTTTTTAAATTCTCACTACAACTGTTCCATAGATTCACCCCCCTGACTGAAATACAGTGATTTTTTTACATTTGTTCTTATCCTTTGTTTTTGAAATATACATGTTCCTCTCAAATCATGTTGACTTTCTCTCATTTTAAACAACCTTTGGATACTTTGTGGTAGCTGTCTAGTTTTTACTTTATACATAATTTGTGTTATTTTAAAATCTATGAAATCTCTGAATTTTAAAGTTTTTAGTTGAATAAATAGTGGACTGGTTGGCTCATAATAACTTGTCTTATTTACAATTCGTATGACTTTCTTCTGGAGTAGAAAAATTGAGTTTGTATTTGTTTTGAATGTATTTCCCCATACCTCTACACAGTAAGTCATGTATGGGACTATAAGTGAACAGTATAATGTATACAAAGATTCCTGATATAAGAAATGTTAAGCTTTGTGCAGTATTGCAATAGATGTTGACATTTTTGCTTTGACATAATTTATATGTGTTTTCCAGCTTAATTTTCTATTACCACGCCTAAAAATTTTGTTTCAGATACCTTATCAATTTCAACATCATTTATTCTAAGTTTACTATATGAGTTTGGTACATGGTTTCCAAATATTATGAATGTAGTTTTACTTAGATTCAGTGATAACCTGTTAATATCAAACCATTTCTTTATAATTTTTAGTTCTTTCTCCATTGTATCCAAAAGTTGTTTCAGATGTTCTCCATTACAAAATATAGTTGTAACATCAGCAAATAATATACATTTTAATATCTGAGAGACCATACATATATCGTTCATATACAAAATTAACAGCAATGGACCAGGCATTGAACCTTGTGGAATCCCAGAATTCACCCTCAAAAGTTTTGAATTGAAGTTGTTTATATGTACATACTGATACATATCATGATCATAATAAATGGTGGTGCAGGCTCGAAGGGCCGAATGGCCTACTCCTGCACCTATTTTCTATGTTTCTATGTTTCTATGATACCTGTCTTTCAAATACCTACTTAACTAGTCATGTGCCACCCCTCTGATACCATATCTTCCTAATTTTGTTAATAATAATTTATGGTCAATGGTGTCAAATGTTTTTTTTAGATCAAGGAATATTCCCACTGTGTATTCATTTCTTTCTATAGCATTTGATATTTCTTCTACAAAATCTATTAATGCTATTGTAGTGGTTCTGTTTTTTCTGAAACCATATTGCTGCTCACAGAGTATATTATGTTTTGTTATGAAATCATTTAACCTTCTTACAAATATTTTTCTAGTATTTTGGAAAACAGTGAGAGCAAAGAAACTGGTCTATATTTTGAAAATACATGTTTATCTCCAGCTTTGTATATTGGAATGACCTTGGCTATTTTAATTTTATTGGGAAATTTTCCAGCAATCAAAGACTGATTACAAATATGAGTCAGTGGTTTCACAACACAGTCAATGATGTTTTTAATTAAATACATATCATATCCATTCAAATCTATTGATTTCTTGCTCTTTGATTTATATACTATATCAATTATTTATTTTCCCTCATTTGCTCTAATAAACATTGTGTAAGTGTTTATATTGATAATATTACTATTTAGTCCATCTTTATTGCTGGGTTCAGTAATTGATTTAGCTAATTTAGTTCCCACATTAAGAAAGAAATCATTAAACCTATCTGCAACCAAATTAGTATCCTTTATTATCATATCCCATTGTTTGAATTAAATATGGGTAAATTGTTTTTCTTTTATCCTTTTTAATAATTTTATTTAAAACTCTCCAAGTATTTTTAATATTATTTCTACTATTCTGCGATAATTTATCATAATGACTCCTTTTACTAAATCTCATAATACTTGTTAACTTATTTTTATATATCTTGGATTTAATTTCCACTTCCTTTGTTCTATGTTTTAAGAATTTCTTATACATATAATACATTTTCCTTTTTACAGGCATTTTTAATTCCCTTTGTTAACCAAGCCTTATCAATATACTTCTCTTTGTCAATTTTTTTAACTAGTGGGCAGTGTTTATCATCCAAATTAGTTATTACAGAAACAAATGCTTCATAGGCTTCATCTACATCATCTACATAGACTGTATTCCAATCTTGTTTAATTAACTCCTCCTTAAGAGATTTAATGGTACCTTCTGTTATATGTCAAATTAACCTACTAGTTTTAATTTCATTATTAATCATGATGCAGCTCTCTAAAGCTACAACATCAGGCAGGTGATCGCTAGCATCATTTATGTGTAAACCTCCTGTTATCGTCCCATCAGTAACATTTGTAAATATGTTATCGATGATTGTAGCACTATTTACAGTAATCCTGCTTGGTTGTGTGATTGAAGGATATAAACTCATGTAAAACATTGTGTTGATAAAATTTGTTATTTGTGAATGTCCATGAGGATTTAACAAGTCAATATTAAAATTCCCACAGACAAAAATCACCTTCTTATTGTTAATGTTATATAACCCAGCCAACTTATCTTTAAATGTATCTATGTTTTCAATGATTTCCCTTCTATAAGATGATTTGATATATAGTGCAACCCCCCCCCCCTTTTATTAAGCCTATTAATGAAAACTAAATCATATCCTTCAAACTCAACCATGGCAATTTGCTCTGTATTTAGCCAAGTCTCAGAAACAGCTATTACAGTAAAGTTCTTATGATATAAATTCAAACAATCCAGGATTTTTGGAAGATTCATACAGAGGCTTCTACTATTAAAATGTATTACTGATATATAGGAAGGATGTGGAAACTATAGAAAGGGTGCAGACAACACACATAAAATTTGCTAGTGAATGCAGCAGTCCAGGCAGCATCTCTAGGAAGAGGTATAGTCGATGTTTTGGGCTGACTGTACTCTTCCTAGAGATGCTGCCTGGCCTGCTGTGTTCACCAGCAACTTTTATGTGTGTTGCTTGAAATTCCAGCATCTGCAGATTTCCTTGTGAAAAGGTGCAGAGGAGATTTACAAGGATGTTGGCTGGATTGGGGAGCATGCCTTATGAGAATAGGTTGAGTGAATTTGGCCTTTACTCCTTGGCGCAACGGAGGATGAGGGATGATCTGATAGAGGTGTACAAAATAATGGGAGACATTGTTCATGTGGATAGTCAAAGGCTTTTTCGCAGGGCTGAAATGGCTCTCATGAGAGAGCATAGTTTTAAGGTGCTTGGAAGTAGCTACAGAGGAGATGTCAGGGGTATGTTTTTTATGCAGAGAGTGGTGAGTGCGTGGAATGGGCTGCTGGCGATGGTGGTGGAGGTGGATATAATAGGGTCTTTTAAGGGACTCCTGGATGGCTACATGGAGCTTAGAAAAATATAGGGCTATGGGTAAAGCCTAGGTAGTTCTAAGATAGGAACATGTACGGCACAACTTTGTGGGCCGAAGGGCCTGTATTGTGCTGTAAGTTTTCTATGTTTCTATGTTCCTACGAATATTGGAAGGCCTAGATTAAGTGGATATGAAGAATATGATTCCTATAGTCGGGGAGTCTAAAACAAAAGGGCACAACCTCAGAATTGAGGGACGTCTATTTAGAACTGAAATGGGGGAAAGTATCTTTAGCCAGAGGGTGGTGAATCTGTAGAATTAATTACCACAGAACAGCTGTGCAGGCCAAGTCATTGGGTAGACTTAAGACAGCGGTCGATGTGTTCTTGATTAATCAGGGCATCAAAGGTAATGGGGAAAAGGCAGGAGAATGGGTTTAAAAGGATAATATATCACCCATGATGGAACGGCAGAGCAGATGTAATGAGCTGAAAAGCCTAATTCTGCTCCTATATCTATGCTTTATTCCCCATGCTCCCTTTAATCTTACAGTCCACTGGAAAATGTATAAACTCATATACAAACAGAGAATCGAGGAGCATTTCAACTCCTTAGACCCCCGGCGCATGTGACATGGCATACAGGTCATACAGACTTCAAACCTCCTAGTACTGTGCCCCCTTCCATCTCTGCTTCCCTCCCTGATGAGCTTAATTACTTTTACACTCGCTTTGACCGAGAGAACAAGGAGGTCACCCTCACAGCAGATCTCCCACTTGGTGAACTGCCTCTCTCACTTTCCACTTCCGATGTTAGTGCCACCCTGAGCAGGGTGAATGTATGGAAGGCAGCTGGTCTGGATGGAATACCTGGCTGTGTTCTCAGAGTCTGTGCAGGGTAGTTGGCCGGGGTCTTCACGGACATTTTTAATCTGTCCCTGGTCCAGGTAGTTGTCCCCACAAGCTTCAAGATCGCCACCATTGTGCCAAAGCCAAAGCATTCCACTGCCATGAGCCTGAATGACTTCTGCCCAGTTGCACTCACCCCCATCATTGCAAAGTGCTTCGAGAGACTGGTTCTATCACATCTGAAATCCTGTCTGTCCACTACCCTGGACACCCATCAATTTGCCTATCACACCAACAGGTCAATAGAGGACGCCATCTCCACGGCATTTCACTCTGGCCTGACCCACCTGGACAGCCCCAACTTTTATGTCAGAATGCTGGCATTGACTTTAGTTCAGCATTCAATACTGTGATCCCCTCCAAGCTGATCGCCAAACTTTGCCAGCTTGGTATCAGCTCATCCCTCTGCAATTGGACCTTAAACTTTCTGACAAACAGACCCCAATCAATTAAGTTGGACAGCCTCTCCTCCTCCACTCTCACCCTGAACACCAGCGTGCCTCAAGGATGTGTGCTGAGCCCTCTTCTGTACTCCCTTTTCACCTATGACTGCATTCCTGTACATCGTTCTAACTCCATAATCAAGTTCTCAGACGACACCACGGTGGTTGGCCCGATCAGAAGGGATAATGAGAGGGCCTACAGGGACGAGGCCCAGCATCTGGTCGCATGGTGTGCCGACAGCAACCTGGCCCTTAACACCCAAGGAGATCAGGCCTTCAGGCATGCTAGGAGCCATACTCACATCCCCACCTACATCAACAGAGCTGTAGTGGAGCATATATCAAGCTTCAAATTCCTTGGTGTCCACATTTCTGAGGATCTCACCTGGTCCCTGAACTCCTCCATCCTGATCAAAAAGGCGCAACAACGCCTTTATTTCCTGCAGAGCATCAAGAAAGCTCACCTCTCTCTCAGGATACTGACAGACTTTTACCACTGTACCACTGAGAGCATACTCACCAACTGCATCTCAGTGTGGTATGGCAATTGTCCCGTATCGGACCGCAATGCACTCCAGTTTGTGGCGAAAACTGCCCAGCAGACCATCGGCACCCAACTGCCCACCATTGAGATCTACCATAAACGCTGCCTGGGTAGGACGAAAAGCATTATCAGGGATGCATCTCACCCTAACCATGGACTTTTTAATCTCCTCCCATCTGGTAGGTGCTACAGGAGCCTCCGCTCCCACACTAGCAGGCACAGGAAGAGCTTCTTCCCTGAGGCTGTGACACTGCTGAACCTCACATCACAGCGCTAAGCAGTATTGCACCCATATTGTACTGTCTCAGTACTTCTATATTTGTGTACTGTAGCACTTACTTTTTATTCGCAGTTATTTTGTAAATAACACTATTCTCTGCATTTCTGGTTAGATGTTAACTGCATTTCATTGGCTTTGTATCTGTACTCGGCACAATGACAATAAAGTTGAATCTAATCTACTCTAATAATGCTACTGCATAATATCCAAAGAGAAACAACTGAAATGTCTGTTGTTGGAATTGAACGTTTGTGCATGGCTGATTAGATTGTAGGGAGGAGTGGGACTTATTTTCCTATTGTTGCTTGGTCTGTTCTGTTTTGTTTGTTCTGTGTTGTCCTGAGAAGATAGCGGGCATGCTAGGTTGGCACTGGAATGTTTGGTGACACGTGTGTGCTGCCCTGGTATAAACTGAAGTGTGTTGAGTGTTAACACAAATGATGCATTTCACTGTAGGTTTCGATATACGTGCGATAAAGAAATCTCAATCCGAATATCCAATAGACTGGAAAATCTGCCAGTTCAGCAAAAGCTTTCATGTACTCCACCACACTGATTACTGTATTGTGTCAATAGATTTTTTTCCATACTGTGTTTACATCCTCACCTTAAGACACTCCATTGTTAGCAGAAATAGTGTTATCCCTTTGAATAAAAGTTGGACATTCTGTGCTCAGACTAAATCATCGCATGCCCTTGTTATCAGCTATGTGCTTATTAGCATTTCACTCATGACTGCTATATTCTGCTGGTTGAATGGAAAGGTTTTCTAAGTCAGCAGGAGTGTCTAGATATAATATTACTTCACGAATGTATTATGGACATTATTATAGTGAGTCGCTGTATTCCAAAACAATTTTCACAGTCATTTGACATGCATAATGCATTCTTCAATAAGCATGGAAAGTTCCATATATAGTTTCATAAATAAGTGTATTCTCACACCAAAGATCAGATTTTGAACTGTTTTCATATTGATATTAATTAATTAATGAAGGCATGCAATGTTCTTGTTTATTATATGAGCACAGTTCCGTTAATCTAAAACTAAATTACCTAGGAACTGGGATTTCAGCTGTTGCCAGGTCTGGAGAATGAGCTATGGCTATACGTCTGAAGGTTATGTGTTCTTTTATTCGTGCTAAAAGGCAGCATACGTGATAAACTCAATAGGAATTGAGTACATTTCTGGATAACAATACCTAGCTATCATAGTCATGAAGGAGAGGCACTTAATATATAGTGCTGATGCACAGGCAATGGAGTTTCCTGCTGAGGGCCCTCACAGTGCGGAAGAAGGAGGTAAAATTTTTAATGGAAATAAAACTCAAGAGGGATCCTTGCAGAGCCTTGGGCAATAGATTGGCAGGTGGAGGAACTGCATGTCAATCATCAGCATCACTGCCCCACTGCTTTGTTCTCACCTAGCAACTGAAATGTAAATAGCTTCAAGTGCCTCTTCTGTTTGCTTCCTCTCATTCACCCTTACAACTAAACAATGGAAAGAAAATAGAACTGATGAACTTTGAATGGCATCATTTAAAGTTCAAAGTTCAAAGTACATTTATTATCAAAGTATGTATACATTGTACAACCTTGAGATTCGTCTCCAAGCAGGCAGCCACAAAACAAAGAAGCCCAAAAGAACCCAGAAATAAAAGAAGACTTGTCAAACACCCAACTTGCAGAGAAAAACAATAAAAATAAGCAAATAGCATTCAGAACAAAGTGAGTCTGCAGACATGAACCTAGAACAACTGGAGCAGGCCAGAGCCTCAGCCTCAGCCTCAGTTCTGTACAGAGCCAAGTAAGTGTCACAGAGCAGCATGCAGCACCATTCCGACCCTTGCCTCTGGCCCTGACACCCTACCTTTTCAATCCATCCAGCCTGGCGTTTAAATCAGTGAAACATTAGGTCGTTGCTCGCTGTAGGACCCAGGCCCTGTTACATCAATACTTTCTGGGTTTGGACCCTGCTGCCACGTTTTGGCCTGTACCTGACCGTTCCAAATCGGCCTGGCACTTAGGTTGATCATAGCTTGCTCTGGACAGAGCTGGTGTTGCATTTGACATAATCATTATGGAAGTCATGGTCTACTTTCTTAAATGCTGGGAATGAAGTTAATGAACTCAAAAACATAACAGTCAGCACAGTGGCACAACTAGCAGAGCTTTAATGACTTGGATTCAGTGCTGTTCACTGGCACTGTCTGTGTGGAGTTTATTCTCCCAAGGGCTGCATGTGTTTGCTTCAGGTATTCTGGTTACCACCTACATCCCAAAGGTTAGTGGATCAAATAGTATGTGTAAAGTGCCTCAAAAGTACAAAACGGCTGAAGTCAATCCAAGAGGTTATTTCTTTTCATTGTGCATTGATTTCTTTCTGAGGTTCAAATTGACTCTAGGGTTAATCAGCTGAACTTATGGCATGAATAAGATTTACTTCTGGCATTGTTGAATTATATCTGCATGTGAGTGCCTGATCTTACTTAAGTAATTTTCTCTTTGCCACTTGTGGCTGAAAGATGCTGCTGGAAATCCCACTTCAGAGACTTAATATGAAGATCCGGTCTGACAACCTGTACTGATGAAGGGTCTCGGACGGAAAAGTCGACTGTTTTCTTTTCCGTAGATGCTGCTTGTCCTGCTGACTTCCTCCAGAATGATGCATGTGTTGCTTGGATTTCCAGCTTCTGCAGATTTTCTCTTCTTTGTGACAATCTAGTACAATACTTAGCATGATATACCAATGAAGATACCAGTCTAAAAATTCTCATACACCCAAATGGCAGCCATTGTAGTGATATGTGAGCAACCATTTCAGATTGCTGTAGTCCTGAGGTCCAACATGCGCTATAACAATCAATATGGAGGAAAGGCTCTTCACCATAGGCTGAAGACCAATGCCTGCAATCAGGTCAGTGAGCAAAGACAAAAGCCAGCAAGATGGCACTGCAAAGACTGAGAGTGTAAAACTGGTTGAATGTAAGAAAAGCTGAAGAAGTTGAAAGGTTGAAGGTGGTGCTATCAATCAGCTAAGTGACTGAGAATTGAGTCTGAATTGGGGTTATGATTAGGTTCATTACAAGTGGGTGGAAACCTGGGCTAATGAGAATATCAGTTGGAGGTGTAGAAAGACTTCGGGTGGCATTAGTGAAAAACAAACCTAACTTTCCAGAAACTGAAATTTGGTTTCTTGTTATTAAAACTTATTTCCCTGGAGAATCCAGTATGAATGTGTAAGGATCTAGACTGCAACATCACCATGTAACTTGGAAAATGTTCTTTGAATCATTTGGAATTATCATTGGGCAGAAAAGACCAATGTCTCCAGTGTCATCGCCCAACCACTTCTCTGCAGCCTTGTACTGTATTTTATTCCTTAGCTTTATCAGATTCCCTCCTAAAAGGCACAAGTGAGCTTGTCTCAACCATATGTGTAGACAATGTATTCCAGATTCCAAAAACACACTTCAGTTAAAAGCTTTCCCTCTCATCACTCGAATTTTCTTCTTCTTTATTCCACCCACTATCCACACTGTCTAAACCCCTCATTGTTTAATATACTTGAATTGAAAAAAAGTAAAGACCACTGTTTATGTTTCCATTGTTCACAATTATTCAGTTATGGCTGAACAATGACCCTCTGAATCTACATCAGATTTTAGTGCTAGAAAATTATTTACAGTGTATAATGCAAACACTGAATTTCATGAAGCTGATTAAAGAGCAAACAATCAATGTTATCTCAAGACTAGTCTCCATGCATAGGTTCAGTATGGGCTGCATCTGTGAAGATAATTTTATTGCAAAGAAACTTTAATTTCTGGTTACAAGCTTCATGCTAATACTACCACATACTTTAGGGATCAATCTGCCTTTAATCTAACTGGCTCCATTCTGAAAGCATTCTAGACAACATTTTAATTTCTAACAATTTTTGACTGGCTGACATTCACTTACTGCTTAACACTGGTGTGAGCATTTCTTTAAGGCATTAACTCCCACTGAGCTGGTTGCTATGCTCAAGCATGACAGCCATACTTTATGTGTGAGTCCAATTGCTAAGTATCAACAGGTTATTGGAAGGTGGAAGTGTGGATGGTAGAGGAGGATATTACCGTAACTACATTACCAAGTGCAGGCAGTGAAGTTCCTGGCTGAAGACCCTCACAGTGTGGAAGGAGGAGCTGAAGCATTTAATGGAAATACAACTTGAGAGGGATCCATATGCAGCCCTGCACAATTGCATGGCAGGCGGAGGAAATGCATACCAAACTGACCAATGTGAGGAAAATTATCCTCATATGTCAGTGAAGTCACTCATTCACCGGCAAATGATAATTTTGAGTATTATTTTAAAGTAACGGCAGTGAACCTGCAGGGTGTGTTACCATTCCACTTGCCCAACACCACTACCACACACTATATATCTTGCTTTCACCTACAATTTACAATAGTCTCATAACTTGTGCCAGCCATTTTGTACCATAGCACATAACTAAAATTCCATTAATACACGTGGGCCATAAACTAGGGTCAAGATAATACTGTCCTGAGTTTCCTACTAGGACAACAGTGATTACTGACACCATCTCACCATTTTCTAAATTCACTCACGGCATGTGCATTTGCTGCCAGGGTTATCATTTACCAATGTTTCCTAATTTCTCCATGAAGGGAATGCTTGCGAGACCATTATTGAAATTACAAATCACTTATATTGGACCATTTCAGCCAAGGTTCTTTTCTAAGTATGACTCATTTGCCTGTGTTTCACTCATATTCCTCTAAATATTTCCTTTTCATCACCTGTCCGTAACTTTATAAATGTTGTCAATGTACCTGCCTCAGCCACTTCCTGTGACAGCTCATTCCATATACTGACAACACTCCAGTTAAAAAATTACCCCTCAGGTTCCTATTACTATGCTCAGTCATGACAGCCATTCTTTATGTGTGAGTCCAATTGATAAATACCAACAGGTCATTGGAAGGTGGAATTGTGGATAGTAGAGGAGAATATCACAGTAACTATGACCAATTAGCCTTAAACCTATGCTCTCTTGCTCTTACATGTCTCTTTAGCTAAAACTTCATTAACTTGGATTAAATTGGGAATAAAATGTGGGAGTGAGGGTCCCCATGACTTTGTTACTCAGAGCCCTTTGCCAAATGAAGCATTGGCATTTGAAATGCTTTCTTAATCATTCAGGCACAAACACCAAGAAACAGATGGAAAATGTGAAGCATAATCCTATTGCACCACCAGATTTAGGATCTAAATCCAAGCAAAGGCAGGAAAGATAACTTTCAAAAGAAGATGCAACAGTGAAATGAATGCGAACCCAATCTAGATCCACTTGATTATTAGGAAGCTTGACAGCTAATATGCAGAGTCAATATTCTGATTGTCTAGGGATGGATTGTTTGGAACCAAGGGTCACAGATTCAAAATAAGGGGTAACAGAGATGAGAAGAGACTTCCATACTCAGTTAGAGGTGAATATTTTGGAATTCTCTACACAGGAAGACTGTGGAGTCTTGCACTCTCAATATATTAAAGACAGAAATCAATTGATTTCAATTATTGAGGAAATCAAAGTACCTGTATATTGGATTGGAGCAGGAAAATGATCCTGAGGTAAAAGATCATCCATGATCTGATTGAATGGCAATAGGTGTATGATGGGTAATGTAGATCTTAATCGTACTTTTCATTTTTATGCTGTTTTCAAGAGCACATATTATAAAAATCTCCTTAGTTTAGCATATACTAGATCTTTGCATATCTTATGGAACTTAATCAAGGTAGGATCATTCCAGTGCAGAAGAACATCAATTTGCAACTTTGTAGAAGAAAAAAAATGTGGAAACCTATTAAACCTATAATAACAGGGCATTTAGAAGACATTAGTTGGATTGGGCAAAATCAAGAAGGGTTTATGAAACTGGTATCAGATTCTATAGTTTTTTGAAGGAGTACCAATTAGAATATATAGGTCCATTTGCTATGTGCCATGTTGAGAATAGATAGGAGGGAAGCAATAAGTGTGCAGTACTTGATAAGGCCCCTGGCTTCCATGTTAGCTCATTTTAACTCCAGTGTCTGGGGGATAACAGCCAGGGTTTGGGAATGGGTGTTGCAAGGTGGATCTGGTTGCAAGACCATACCCTGGACCTAATGCAGCAATAGTTCTAACATTGTGGGCACAAGAAGCAAAGTGATTTGAAATATTTCCTGGCATCACGCTCAATAAAATCAAATAGAAGAAGCAAGAGCGGTCCCATCAAGCAAAATGGCAGGGTGGAGTAAGAGGGTGAGCTTGCAGTCCTCTGTATCAGAAAGTATGGAAAGATAAAAAAGGGTAAATTAAACTCATTAAACTTTGCTATGGACACTAGATATGACTATAAAACAAAGGGGTAGAATTAGGCAATTCAGCGCATTGAGCCTGCTGCTCTATTCCATCATGGCTGATTTATTATCCCCCTCAACCCCATTCTCCTGCTTTCTCTTGTAACCTTTGACACCTTTACTAATCAGAAACTTATCAACCTCTGCTTTAAATATACCCAAGACATGGTCTTCACGGCTACCTATGGCAATGAACTCCACAGGTTCAGGTGTAACCCATCCTTTTTTATGAAGGTCATACATTCTCCAGAAAAGATTCCAATGGTCCAGGAATCTGAAACCCTGCCCACTGCACCCCTCCGTCAGCCACTCATTTACCTGCACTGTCATTCTTTTCCGGCCCTTACCAGCATGTGCTAAGGGGAGTAATACAGAGATTACTACCTTGGAGGACCTGTTCTTTTCCCTCCTCCATATCCGCCTATACTCACTGCACAAGGCCTCCTCTTTCTATCTATGCCATTGGTGCCAACGTGCAGCACAACTTTGAACTGCTCACTCTCCCTCTTGAGAATCTTCTGCAGCTGCTCTGAGACAAACTGGACCTGGGAATCTGGAAAACAACACTTCATCCTGATGTCTCTTTCTTGGCCACAGAAACTCATGTCCATTGTGTGTCCTTTCACAATCAGTCTGTGTGACTTTACCCTTCCTTGCTGAGTCTCAGAGCAGGCCACACTGCTTTGGCCTGAATGCTGCTGTGCCCCAATACGTTATCCCCCAGCAGTACTAAAAGAAGTTTTATTGAGGGGAACGGCCTCAGGGGAACCCTGTTCTGTCTGTTTACTCCCCTTACTCTATATTGATACTTCATAACTCTTCTGATAGCAAAAAGGGGAAAGAACTTATAAGCAAGGATAATCAGGGTTAATACCAACTCAGAAATATAGTCATATCTTCAGATTTAATTGATCCACTATACACTATTATAAAGGGTACAATTAAGGGTTAGTCCATTTTAATGTAATTCATCTTGAGCAAGGCCAAGTAGAATATAACACCACTTAAGGGTTATGAAATTGACAACTAGACTATTGACTAGAACAAGGTCAGACAGAATATAATGGATCTAAGACCTACATTGGAAAGCTGCTTGATGACAAGGAAGATGTAAAGTACCAGTGAGCATTTATATTGCAATATTCAATTCATTTGATTTTGGAGGGAAGGTTACTTCTCTGTACACAATTTATGTCTGGGCATATTTACAAAGGGCTATTTAACATTTTTAATAACTACATCATGAAAAAAAATGGATTTATATCCTAGTTGAAAAACATTGTGTAGGAGTAAGGACATTATGTTACAGTTATATAAGTCAATGGTAAGGCTGCACTTGGAGTATTGTGTATAGTTTTATAGGAAAGATATTGTCCAGCTGGGGAGGGTAGAGAAGAGATTTATGAGAATGCCGCTTGGATTAGAAGGCCTTAGTTAGAGGGAGGGGTTGGCCACAATGGATATTTACTTCCTAGAGTGCAGGAGAGTAAAGACTGATTTATACTTGTTTGTAAATCGATGCCGTAGGTATGGCATAGCCACGAACCCTATGCAGTGCCTACGCGGATCCCTATGCCGTAGCCTGACACGCACCTCTCCCAAAATGTAACCACGTGTCGCGGCAACGCAGACCGCAGCAACTGTGATTGGTCCGCTTGGTAGCATCGCATTTCCTCCTACGCTGCAATAGCTTCCCATTGGGTGACTGAAGGGTAGGGAAGGAACTCTGGCTGCAATGCTTTCCATAAAGCTTTACAGACCTCCGAAATAATGGAGGGCACATTTTGCTTTTACGAAAAAAAGACGCTCGCTTTAATCTTGTTTACCCTGAGAAAGACTACCATGACCATGAAGCCTTGCACGGGTAGGTGTGTGCGCACGCGTGACGTGTGAATACGAGATGTGCACATGCGTGTACATGCCCGAATTGCACAGTGACACAGACACACCAACCCACAAGTATAAATACTCACAACGGCATAGCCCACTTGCGTAAGCTATGGCGTAAGCTGGTACGCACAAGTATAAATCAGCTTTAATTGGTGTCAGAGTCATAGAGTCACAGAACACTATCGCACAGAAACAGGCGCTTTGGCCCATTTAGAGTTATTGATTTGCCAAGTTCCATTGACCTGCACCTGGACCATGCCCTCTGTACCCCTCCCATCCGTGTACCTATACAAGTTTTTCCTAAATGTTCAAATCGACTCCACATCACAACTTGTGCTGGTACTCTCACCAATCTCTGAGTGAAGAATTTCCTTGTCATGTTCCCCTTAAACATTTTACCTTTCATCCTTAACCCATGACCTCTCGATCTAGTCTCACTCCACATTAATGTAAAATGCTTGCTTGCATTTACCCTATCTATACCCTTCATAATTTTGTATCTGTCAAATCTCCCCTCAGTCTTCTGCATTCTTGCAAATGAAGTCCTAACCAATTCAACTTTTCCCTATAACTCAACTCCTCAAGCCCTGGCAATATCCTTGTAAATTTTCTCTGCACTCTTTCAATCTTATTTACACCATTCCTGTAGGTAGGTGATCAAAACTACACAAAATACTCCAAATTAGGTCTCACGGACATCGTATACAAATTCAACATAACATCCCAACTCCTGTACTTAATACATTGATTTATAAGGCCTATGTGCCAAATATTTCTTTATGACCCAATCTAACTGCGATGCCGCTTTCAAGATCCCTATGTGTTAACATACTCCTCAGTGCCCTACTGCTCACTATGTAAGTGATCCGGTTCATCCTCGCAGAGAGCAACACATGTCCTCACACACATCTTCATTCAATTCCATCTGCCATTATTCTGCCCATTTTCTAAGCTGGTCCAGATTCTGGTGCAAGCTTTGATAGTTTTCCTTGTTGTCCTTTAGGCCCCCAATCTTGGTGTAATCCACAAATTTTCAGATCCAGTTTACAGCATTATCATCCTGATCATTTAGATGACAAACAACAATGGACCCCAGCACCGGTCTCTTCAGCACACCACTATTTGTAGGCTTCCAGTCAAAGAGGCAACCATCTACAACCACCCTCTGCCTTATTCTTTGAAGCAAATGTTTAATCCAATTTAGAACATCATTTTGAATGCCAAGTGAATTAACCTTCTTCACCAACCTCCAGTGTTAGAACTTGTCAAAGGCCTTCCTTAAATCCATTCACCACCTTGCATTCATCAACTTTCCTGGTAACTTCCTTGAAAAACTCCAGAAGAATCATTACATATGACTTAGCATTCACAAAGCCATGTTGACTATCTGTGTCAACCTATTCAAATAGTTATATATCCGGTCTCTAAGTTACAGCACCTTCCAATAACTTTTCCACTACTGATGTCAGGCTCACCAACCTATAACTTCTTGGTTTATATTCAGAAGCTTTCTTAAACAACAAAACAATATTAGTTATCTTTCAATCATCCAGCACCTCACCCATGTCAAAGGATGTTTCAATTATCTCTGTTATGGCCTCTGCAATTTCTGCACTAGACTTCCAACAAATCTGAGGGAACACCTTATCAGGCCCTGGAGATTTATCCAGTCTAATTTGCCTCAAGACATTAAACATCTCCTCCTCTGTAATCTATTTAGGGTCCAAGTCCTCACTGATCCATTGACTCCTTCTGAAAGCAATTCAGAAGCCACAGGATATATACAGTACATCCCAAAGGGGAAGAAGTATTCTTAAGGATAGTTGACATTATCAAGGCTAACAAGAGAAGTCAAAGCCAACACAGAAGCTAAAGAGAGGGAACATAATAAAGCAAAGAGTAGTGGGAAGTTAGAGGATTGGGAAGCTTTTAAAAATCAACAGAAGACAACTAAAAATGACATTAAAAAGGTAAAGATGAAATAAAATGTAAGAATTAGAATTAGAATTAGGATTTATTTAAATCTTACATTCATCCCACAACGTGAGGGAGTAAAAATCTTTGCATTATGAATCAGTTGCAATGTAAAGACATGTGCATTTAAAAGTCTAATGGTTTGTAGAAAGAAATTGTCCCTTAGCTGATTGGTCCTGGCTTTAATGCTGTGGTAGCATTTGCCGAACAGAAGCAGTTGAAACAGTTTATGGTTGGGGTGACCTGGTGTCCCAGATGATTTTCCAGGCCTTCTTTCTGAACTTGCTGTTATAAATGTCCTTAATAGAAGGACAATAATATTAAAGAGGATACCGTAAGTTTTTTCAGAATCATGAAGTGTAAAAGAGAGTTGAGAGTGGATATTGGCCTGCTGGAAAATGACGCTGGAGAGGTAGTAATGGGGGACAAAGAAATAGCAGAAGAACTGAATAAATACTTTGCATCAGTCTTCATGATGAAGGACACTATCAATATGGTGGAAGTTCCAGGTGTCAAGGGGCAAAAAGTGTGTGAAGTTACCAAAACTAGAGATAAGGTTCTTGGAAAACTGAAAGGTCTGAAGGTAGATAAGTCACCTGGACCAGATGATGTACACTCCAGACTTCTAAAAGAGGTGGCTGAAGAGATCATGAAGGCATTAGTAATGATCTTTCAAGGATTACTAGATTCTGGAATGTTTCCAGAAGACTGAGAAATTGCTAATTTCACTCCACTCTTCAAGAAGAGAAAGAGGGAGACGAGAGGAATCGATAGGCCAGTTAGTATGATCTCAGTGGCTGGGAAGATGTTGGAGTCCATTAATAAGGATGAGGTCTCAGGGTACTTGGAGGCATTTGATAAAACAGGCCATGGTTGGCATGGTTTCTTCAAGGGAAAATCTTGTCTAACAAATCTGTTGGAATTCTTTGAGGAAATAATAAGCAAGATAAATGACGGAGAATTGGTTGATGTGCACTGGGATTTTCAGAAGGCTGAAAATATATGAAAGGCTTATACATGAGGCTGTTTAACAAGCTATGAGTCCATTGTATTATAGGAAAGATTCTAGCATGGATAAAGCAAAGACTGATTGGCAGGGAGCCTTTTCTGACTGGCTGTCAGTGACTAGTGCTGTTCCACAGGGGTCAGTGTTGGGACCAATTCTTTTAATGTTGTATGTCAATGATTTGAATGATGGAATTGATAGCTTTGTTGAAATGGTTGTAGATGATATGACAATAGGTGGAGAGGCAGGTATTTTTGAGGAAGAAGAGAGGCTACAGAAGGACTTAGACAGATTAAGCAAATGAGCAAAGAAATGGCAGATGGAATACAGTGGTGGGAAGAGTGTAGTCATGCACTTTGGTAGAAGAAATGAAAGGGTTTACAATTTTCTAAATGGAGAGAAAACACAAAAAAAAACTGAGGTGGAAAGGGATTTGGGAGTACTTGTGCAGGATTCCTTATGGGTTACCTTGCAGTTTGAGTCTGTGGTGAGGAAGGCAATTACAATGTTAACATTCATTTCAAGAGCAGTTAAAAATATAAAAGCCAGGATGTAATGTTGAATCTTTATAAAATACTGATGACACCTCACTTGAACATTGTGAGCAGGCTTGGGCCCCTTAGTTCTGAAAGGATATACTGAAACTGGAGAAGGTTCAAAGGAGGTTCACGAAAATGATTCCAGGATTGAATGGGTTGTCTAATGGCTCTGGGCCTGTATTAACTAGGATTCAGAAGACTGAAGGATGACCTCATTGAAATCTATCAAATGGCAAAAGGCCTTGATAGAGTGGATATGGAGATTATGTTTCCAGTGGTGGGAGAGTCTAAGACCACAGGACATAGCCTCAAAATAGAGGGACATCCTTTAGAAAGGAGATGAGGAGGAATTTATCTAGACAGAGGGTGGTAAATCTGTTGAATTCTTTGCCACAGACAGCTGTGGAGGGCAAGTCTTTATGTATATTTAAGGTAGAGATTGATAGATTCTTGATTGTGCAGGGCATGAAGGGATCCAGGAAAAAGGCAGATTGGGGCTGAGAGTAAAATTGATGAGAGCTATGATGAAATGGCAGAGCAGACTCGATAAGCCAAATGACCTAATCCTGCTCCTATACCTTATAGTTTTATGGTCATGTCTATAGACTCTCAGTGCAGCTCCTGTGTATGCATGATGCAAAAAAATTACACTTAATATATCCCTCATCTCATTCGGATCCACTCACAGATTACCACTCTTATCTTCCAGAGGACAACTTTTGTCCCTTGTTATTCTTTTGTCCTTAATATATCTGTAAAAGGCCTTAGGATTCTCCTTCACCTTGTTTGTAAGAGAAACCTCATGTTTTCTTTTTGCTCTCCTGATTTCCTTCTGAAGTACTCTCTTGCATTTCTTATATTCCTCAAGTCTCTCATTTGTTCCTGTCTGTGTATACTTGCTATGCACCTCTTTTTGTGCTTAACCAAGGCCTTACTACCTCTCAAAATCCAAGGTTCTGTAAACCTATTATCAATGCATGTTATTCTGACAGGAATATACAAATTCTGTACTCTCAAATTTTCAGTTTTGAAGGCTTCCCACTTATCAACTACAACTTAGCCAGAAAACAACTAATCCTCACTTTCCAGATTCTTTCTGATACAATCAAATTGTCCTTTTTAGAATCCCAACCCTTGGGCCAGACGTACCTTTTTCTATAATTACTTTGAAACTATTGGCATTATGATCACTAGGTGCAAACTATGCCTCTACACAATTCATTGTCTCCTGCTCTGTCTCATTCCCTAATAGAAGATCTAGTATTGCCCCTCCTCTAGTTGAGACTTCTGAGTACAGATTAAAGAAATTTCCCTGAACACATAACAATTTTTTCCCATCCCCCTGTATGGGAGCCCCAGTAAATATGTGGAAAGTTAAAATCATCACTTCTCACAACCTTATGTTTCTTGCAACAGTCTGCAACCTCTCTACAAATTTGCTCCTCTAAAAGGCGTGGACTGTTAGGCAGTCTATAATATAATTCCATTAACATGGCCATACCTTTCTTATTTCTCACTTCTATCAATTGAAACCTCACTAGACGATCTTTCCAGTCTGTCTTGACTGAGCACTGCCATGATATCTTCCTGGATTAGTCATGCTAGTCCTCCCCCTTTAATCCGGGCCACTCTATCACTTCTATAACAACAGAAATTGTGAATATTGAGCTGCCAGTCCTGCTCCTTCTGCCACCATGTCTTACTATTGGATGCAGTGTCATAATTCCACATGCTATCCATGGCCTAAGTTCTTCTGTCTTTCCTACAATACTCCTTGCCTTGAAATATACACAACACAGAACATCAGTCTCACTATATTCAAACTTTTGATTCTTGACTTGTATGTAGGCCCAACAATACCTTTCTCCAGAACTGCTCCACTATCTGTTGTGGCACTCTGCTTCCCACCCTCCTACAACTCCCCCCATCCCCCACCCCCATGCAGCAGCAGCAAACCTTCCTACCGGAATATTAATCAACTTCCAGTTCAAATACAACCCATACCTTCTGTACAGATCCCACCTTCCCTGAAAGAGGACCAACAGAATCAACAAACTCATTCGTAAGGCCAGTGATGTTGTGGGGATGGAACTGGACTCTCTGACGGTGGTGTCTGAAAAGAGGATGCTGTCTAAGTTGCATGCCATCTTGGACAATGTCTCCCATCCACTACATAATGTACTGGTTGGGCACAGAAGTACATTCAGCCAGAAACTCATCCCACTGAGATGCAACACTGAGCGTCATAGGAAGTCATTCCTGCCTGTGGCCACAAACTTTACAGCTCCTCCCTTGGAGGGTCAGACATCCTGAGCCAATAGGCTGGTCCTGGACTTATTTCATAAAGTACTGGCATAATTTACATATTACTATTTAACTATTTATAGTTCTATTACTATTTATTATTTATGGAACAACTGTAACGGAAACCAATTTCCCCCGGGATTAATAAAGTATGACTATGACGATGACTATGACTATGAAGAGAGCAATAATCCAAAAATCTGAAGCCCTCCCTCCTGCACCAACTCCTTAACCATATGTTAAATTGTATGATCTTCCTACTTCTTGTCTCACTAGAACAGCGGTCCCCAATCACCGGGCCGCAAAGCACGTGCTACCGGGCCATGAGGAAACAATATGATTTGGCGATATGAGTCAGCTGCACCTTTCCTCATTCCCTGTCACGCCCACTGTTGAGCTTGAACGCACGTGAGGTCATTACCCGCGCGTCATCCATGTCAGCGGGGGAAGGAGATCAACTCCTCAATCTTGCAAATGACGGCGGGCTGAAAAGTATGTTTGACATAACATCTCTGCCGGCATTCCGGATCAAAGTCAAGGCTGAATATCCTGAGATAGCCATGAAAGCACTGAAAACGTTGCTTCCATTTCCAACATACCTCTGCAGTGAATGCAATGAAAACTAAATTGCTGAATAGACTGGACATAAGGAACCCGCTTTGAGTATCGCTGTCTCCCATCACCCCTCGATAGGACCGTCTTGCTGTAGGAAAACAAGCCCAGGGCTCCCACTGATTCAGCGATATTGGTGTGTTGCAATGATTTTATATGTTCATACGGGGAAAATATGTGCTGTGTGTTTAATATCCAAATGTTACTTAAAATGTTAAGATGCTATTGACTGATATAACCATATAACCATATAACAATTACAGCATGGAAACAGGTGATCTTGGCCCTTCTAGTCCGTGCTGAACGCAACTCTCACCTAGTCCCACTGACCTGCACTCAGCCCATAAGCATCCATTCCTTTCCTGCCCATATACCTATCCAATTTTTCTTTAAATGATAATATCGAACCTGCCTCTACCACTTCTACTGGAAGTTCATTCAACATTTACTTCAAGCTCCCCTGTCTTCCCCTGATAATTGACTTATCGCTATATTCATGCAAGGAAAATATGCGCTGTGTGTTTAATATTAAATTCGTTAGATAAACCCTTTTAGAAACAAAATTGAGTGTATTAGCCACTTATCACCTATATTCCGGCCGTGATTAACACTCCCCCCACCCCCGAACAGAATCCCCAAAAGCGATTTGTAGAAAAAAATTGATACGTACACGCATGCGCAGGTCACGCATGCGCACTGGTGCCCGCACAGGCTTCACGGTCATTGTAGTCTTTTTGGGGTAAACACAACGTATTTGACTGCTACCCTTGTCCGTTGGCAACCCTACCCGCCACCCCCCCCCGCCTCCCAGTCAGCTGGTCCGCAAGAATATTGTCAATAATAAACCGGTCCGCAGTGCAAAAACGGTTGCGGACCCCTGCACTAGAACATGGCAGAGGGAGCAATCATAAAATCACAGCCCTAGTTGTCACTTAGCACCTAACTCCCTGAACTTACTTTGCAAAACCTTGTCGCTCCTCCTACTTAAGTCATTGGTCCTGAGGCGGACCATGACCTCTGTCTATTTACCTTCCCGCTTAAGAAAGCTGTGGACTAGATCCAAAATATCCCTGATCCTGGCACCCAGGAGGCAACAGACTCCCCAGGAATCTCATAGAAGTTTATAAAATCAAGAGGAGCATGGATAGGATGGACAGTTATAACCTTTTCCCCAGGATTAGGGAGTTTAAAACTAAAGGGCACTGATAAAAGATAAGAGGGGAGAAATTGAAAAGAGACCTGAGAGGTAATTTATTTACACAGAGGGTAGTGAGTACTTGGAATGAGCTGCCAGAGGAATTTATTGGACTGGGTACAGTTGCAACAGTTAAGAGGCATTTGGACAGAAAAATGGAGGGGAGGGGCTTGGGGGGTTATGAGCTCAAATTGGGAAATGGTACCTTGCAGGGAGGATGCTGTGTTTGGCACGGACCACTTGGGACTGATGGGCCTGTTTCCATGTGGCATTACTTTGACTCTATGATAGCACTATAACCCTAAATAGATTAGCAATTGACAAATAGAATGGGCATATATTTCCCCTGGTATTTGGAATATTTAGATCTTCATTACATTGGTGTAAATTATTTGTTGGTAGAAAACTGGCTTTTGGCACATTACAAGTTTGAAATACTGTCAATGCTCTGCCTCATAGGCTGCTAAATCTAATTGACAACTTTGCCAATGCACAATTCAAGTCCTTTACACCTCATTTGACAGGATGTTCCTCTGTGGCAAAGTCATGCCCAGGACTGTCTAAGTTCTGTATCATTGAACATTCATATATTTGGACCAAGATAAATCAAATGAAGTTCTCCTACAACCAATTGAGCTAGACAGGAATGAGAAATTCCTAACCTTTGCATATCTTCTCTTAGAACTGTTGCTTAAAATGGCCAGAAGGCTTGTGACACACACAAAACACTGGAAGAACTCAGCAGGTCATGCAGGATCTATAGAAAGGAATAAAGAGCCAACATTTTGGGCTAAGTCAGCTCTTTATTCCTCTCCATAGATGCTGCTTGGCCTACTGAGTTCCTCCAGCATTTTGTATGTGTTGCTCTGGATTTTCAACATCTGCAGCTGTGTTTTAGAAGGTTTATGAGTTACAGGACCCAAATAGTGACTCACAAGATTATAAATCCTGGCAGAACCAACCAACCAACCAACCAACCAGTTGAAAGGACAGAACAGTCCAAAAGCAGTGAGTCCACTTATATTCTTGATAGCAGGTTGTTAGTTAAGCTAATGAACTACGTGAATTATGCTGACAGGAAGGCTTTTTACAGTATGTGGAAACTTATATGGGCACTTGTTTCAAAGTATGGCTTGCAATAAAACCGATCAGTCAATCGCATTTGATGAGCAAATTTGCTGGTTGAAAAGTTAATTATTTTAATGGTAAAATTCAAGCAAGGTTATTTATTCTGTCCATACATTTGTAACTCACACTAAAAGGAAGTCCTGACAGATGTTATTGAAGCATGCCAGAAAGGCTTGATTATACAGAAAAATGATTAACAATCTAGGGTTGACACACAAAGTTAAATTACACACAGTGGTAAAGAAGACAAAGGAAGTAGAAAAGGTCAGAACATTTGCAGCATAAATGTTCATACGGGATAATGGCATTCTGCAAAATTATCCAGGAAGTCCTGAGAGAATTAGTACACAGCGTGGTTACAAAATATAGTAGAATTCAGTGATTTGTACCTTTGGGTCAACAAATGCTTGTAGAATACATAAAAAAAGCCCTCTAGCCAAAGTCAGTATGGTGTAATGGTTGAATCCTGCACGAGATCAAAGCTAAACCATTGTACATTTTCAATCTGTCTCTGCCAAAATCGGGGCTTTGAAAAGATGCAATTGTCAAAGCTTAGAAGAATTCAAAATAAAAGTTGAAAGATTCTTTGAAGGAATTTTTGCACCACTACTTGTAAAGAAGCAGTTCAGGGATGATCACCAACAGTGAGGGCATTTGACAGAAAAAAATACTGACTGCTGGTTACCTCAATGTATGTCTTTCAGTGTTACATCAGTCTACCTAGCAAGCAGTACTCCCACGATCAAGTCTGACCACCCCAAGCTGGCAACAAAAAGCCCATTGGAACTTCCCCAATGTGCATTCTTGTCTCAGTAAAACATTGCAGCAGCTTTAGCATCCAGATGGAAGTGAGAGCATGAGTGAAGTACAAATCTCATAATTTCCTCATAGACTACAGCCTTGTGGAACTATTTTCATCCAACATACTGTATATTGTATGATGGAGGTAATGTGGAACTATTATCTTTCTGCCTTACCTTAGTTGATATTTGCCATTAGTCAACTGTTCCATCAGCATTGTACTGTGTTGATGTTGGAGTGATTAAGGAAAACAAGATGGATCTATATCCTGTATACATTCAGAAATTGTACACTTTATTTGCATTTTGATTTCCCAACACTACTCTTCAGTTTGACCAAACTCTAAGGCCTCAGCCAGCAATACCAATCTCCTTCCTTCACTTCCACTGCAGTCAGTTGCCTATTTTGGATATCTCCTTGGGTTAACATAGAAACATAGAAAATAGGTGCAGGAGTAGGCCATTCAGCCCTTCGAGCCTGCACCACCATTTATTATGATCATGGCTGATCATCCAACTCAGAACCCTGTACTAGCCTTCCCTCCATACCCCCTGATCCCCGTAGCCACAAGGGCCATATCTAACTCCCTCTTAAATATAGCCAATGAACTGGCCTCAACTGTTTCCTGTGGCAGAGAATTCCACAGATTCACCACTCTCTGTGTGAAGAAGTTTTTCCTAATCTCGGTCCTAAAAGGCTTCCCCTTTATCCTCAAACTGTGACCCCTCATTCTGGACTTCCCCAACATCGGGAACAATCTTCCTGCATCTAGCCTGTCCAATCCCTTTAGGATTTTATACGTTGCAATCAGATCCCCCCTCAATCTTCTAAATTCCAATGAGTACAAGCCCAGTTCATCCAGTCTTTCTTCATACGAAAGCTCTGCCATCCCAGGAATCAATCTGGTGAACCTTCTTTGTACTCCCTCTATGGCAAGGATGTCTTTCCTCAGATTACGGGACCAAAACTGCACACAATACTCCAAGTGTGGTCTCACCAAGGCCTTGTACAACTGCAGTAGTACCTCCCTGCTCCTGTACTCGAATCCTCTCGCTATAAATGCCAACATACCATTCGCCTTTTTCACCGCCTGCTGTACCTGCATGCCCACTTTCAATGACTGGTGTATAATGACACCCAGGTCTCGTTGCACCTCCCCTTTTCCTAGTCGGCCACCATTCAGATAATAATCTGTTTTCCTATTTTTGCCACCAAAGTAGATAACTTCACATTTATCCACATTAAATTGCATCTGCCATGAATTTGCCCATGCACCCAACCTAGCCAAGTCACCCTGCATCCTCTTAGCATCCTCCTCACAACTAACACTGCCGCCCAGCTTCGTGTCATCCGCAAACTTGGAGATGCTGCATTTAATTCCCTCATTCAAGTCATTAATATATATTGTGAACAACTAGGGTCCCAGCACTGAGCCTTGTGGTACCCCACTAGTCACTGCCTGCCATTCTGAAAAGGTCCCGTTTATTCCCACTCTTTGCTTCCTGTCTGCTAACCAATTCTCTATCCACATCAATACCTTACCCCCAATACCGTGTGCTTTAAGTTTGCACACTAATCTCCTGTGTGGGACCTTGTCAAAAGCCTTTTGAAAATCGAAATATACCACATCCACTGGTTCTCCCCTATCCACTCTACTAGTTACATCCTCAAAAAATTCTATGAGATTCGTCATACATGATTTTCCTTTCACAAATCCATGCTGACTTTGTCCGATGATTTCACTGCTTTCCAAATGTGCTGTTATCACATCTTTGATAACTGACTCCAGCAGTTTCCCCACCACCGACGTTAGGCTAACCGGTCTATAATTCCCCGGTTTCTCTCTCCCTCCTTTTTTATAAAGTGGGGTTACATTAGCCACCCTCCAATCCTCAGGAACTAGTCCAGAATCTAACGAGTTTTGAAAAATTATCACTAATGCATCCACTATTTCTTGGGCTACTTCCTTAAGCACTCTGGGATGCAGACCATCTGGCCCTGGGGATTTATCTGCCTTCAATCCCTTCAATTTACCTAACACCACTTCCCTACTAACATGTATTTCGCTCAGTTCCTCCATCTCACTGGACCCTCTGTCCCCTACTATTTCTGGAAGATTATTTATGTCCTCCTTAGTGAAGACAAAACCAAAGTAATTATTCAATTGGTCTGCCATGTCCTTGCTCCCCATAATCAATTCACCTGTTTCTGTCTGCAGGGGACCTACATTTGTCTTTACCAGTCTTTTCCTTTTTACATATCTATAAAAGCTTTTACAGTCAGTTTTTATCTTCCCTGCCAGTTTTCTCTCATAATCTTTTTTCCCCTTCCTAATTAAGCCCTTTGTCCTCCTCTGCTGAACTCTGAATTTCTCCCAGTCCTCAGGTGAGCCACTTTTTCTGGCTAATTTGTATGCTTCTTCTTCGGAATTGATACTATCCCTAATTTCTCTTGTCAGCCACGGGTGCACTACCTTCCTTGATTTATTCTTTTGCCAAACTGGGATGAACAATTGTTGTAGTTCATCCATGCAATCTTTAAATGCTTGCCATTGCATATCCACCGTCAATCCTTTAAGTGTCATTTGCCAGTCTATCTTAGCTAATTCACGTCTCATACCTTCAAAGTTACCCCTCTTTAAGTTCAGAACCTTTGTTTCTGAATTAACTATGTCACTCTCCATCTTAATGAAGAATTCCACCATATCATGGTCACTCTTACCCAAGGGGCCTCTCACGACAAGATTGCTAATTAACCCTTCCTCATTGCTCAAAACCCAGTCCAGAATAGCCTGCTGTCTAGTTGGTTCCTCGACAGATGGGGACCATAACATCAGAGCAGAGAGTAGAGTGGTTGTGGAGTGGTTATGTTAAGCCTCCATACAAAGTCAATCAAAATGCTGAGCACCCTGGGTCTCCTGTTCTGACCTGTGTATATTTCAATGCAAAGAGTATTGTAGGAAAGGCTGATGAGCTTAAGGCATGGATCAGCACGTGGAATTATGACATTGTAGCCATTAGTGAGACTTGCTTGCAGAAGGGCCAGGACTGGCAGCTCAGTTTTCTGGGGTTCCGTTGCTTTAGAAGTCCTAGAGCGGGAGGGATTAAAGAGAAGGTGGCATTACTACTCACAGAAAATGTCATGGCACTACTTAGACAGAACAGACTGGAAAGCTCGACTAGTGAGGCTTTATGGGTAAAACAGAGGAATAAGTCCAGAAGATATAGGAGCAGAATTAGGTCATTTGGTACATCAAGTCTGTACTGCCATTTCATCATGGTTGAATCATTTTCCCCTGGCCTCAGTCTTCTGCCTTCCCCCTATCCATCATGCTCTGTCCAATGAAGAATCTATCAACCTCTTCCTTAAATATACATAAAGACTTGACCTCCACAGCTGCCTGTGGCAATGAATTCCACAGATTTACCATTCTCTGGCTAAAGAAATTCCTCCTCATCATTCTAAAAGGACACCCCTCTACCTTGAGGCTATGTCCTCTGGTCTTAGATATTCACACCATAGGAAACATCTTCCCCACATCCATAATGCCAGTGTCTTCCACAGCGAAGACTGATGCAAAATACTTATTCAGTTCACCCACCATTTTCTCGTCCCCCACTTCTACCACTGCAGCATGAGGTCTAATATCCACTCTTGCTTTTCCTTTACACGATGTATCTGAAGAATCTCTTGACATCCTCTTTAATATTATTGACCAGCTTACTGGGACCAGTGGGCACGGTCTCAGGATAAAGAGGTGTCCACTTAGAACAGAGATGAGGTGGAATTTCTTTTCTACAGCATGGTGAATCTGTAAAATTCATTGCCACAGATGGCTGTTGAGGCCAAATCATCGAGTACACTTAAATCAGAACTTGATAGGTTCATAGAAACATAGAAAACATCCTGCATAATACAGGCCTTTCGGCCCACAAAGCTGTGCTGACTATGTCCCTACCTTAGAACTACTTAGCCGTTACCCATAGCCCTCTATTCTTCTAAGTTCCATGTAGCCATCCAGGAGTCTCTTAAAAGACCCTATCGTTTCCGCCTCCACCACTGCTGCTGGCAGCCCATTCCACACACTCAGATACAGAGGAGATGTCAGGGGTAAATTGTTTTTTTTACTCTCTGCATAAAAAAAAACAACTTACCCCTGACATCTCCTCTGTATCTGCTTCCAAGCACCTTAAAACTATGTCCTCTCATGCTAGCCAATTCAACCCTGGGGAAAAACCTTTGATTATCCACGTGATCAATGACTCTCATCATCTGATACACCTCTATCTAGTCACCTCTCATCCTCCGTCGCTCCAAGGAGAAAAGGCCGAGTTCACTCAGCCTATTTTCATAAGGCATGCTCCCCAATCCAGACAACATCCTTGTAAATCTCCTTTGCACCCTTTCTGTGGCTTCCACATCTTTCCTGTAGTGAGGCGACCAGAACTGAGCACAGTACTCCAAGTGGGGTGTGACCAGTGTCCTATATAGCTGCAACATTACCTCTAGGCTCATAAACTCAATCCCAAGATTGATGAAGGCCAATGCACTGTATGCCTTCTTAACCACAAAGATAACCTGCGTAGCAGCTCTGAGTGTCCTATGGACTTGGACCCCAAGATCCCTCTGATCCTCCACACTGCCAAGAATCTTACCATTAATACTATATTCTGCCATCATATTTGACCCACCAAAATGAACTACCTCACACATCTGGGTTGAACTCCATCTGCCACTTCTCAGCCCAGTTTTGCATCCTATTAATGTCCCGTACAGCCCTTCACACTATCCACAACATACCCAACCTTTGTGTCTTCAGCAAATTTACTAACCCATCCCTCCACTTCCTCATCCAGTTCATTTATAAAAATCACAAAGAGTAGGGGTCCCAGAACAGATCTCTGAGGCACACCACTGGTTACCGGCCTCCATGCAGAATATGATCCATCTACAAACACTCCTTGCCTTCTGTGGGCAAGCCAGTTCTGGATCCCATGCCTCCTTATTTTCTCAATAAATTTGCATGGGGTACCTTATCAAATGCCTTGGTAAAATCCATTAGTCAAGGCATCAGAGGTTATGGGGAGAACACAGGAGGATGAGGTTAAGAGAGGTAGTGAAGCAGCCATGATGGAATGGCAGAACAGCCTCAATGGACCAAATGGCCTTATTCTCCTCCTATGTCTTCTGGTCTTATGATCAGCGCTGGATGCCTTTCACAATAAGGTAGCACTGATTGGATTAACCGCACAATTTTTTTGAAATTGACAATGTTTCTACATAATCTAAATAGAAAAAAAAGCTGTAGTGTAAAATTCACTGTCTTATTGGATCTATGAAGGCAACGTGATGGTTAATGTTGTGGGATGATATCCTTCAGTGGATTATTGGATCATCAGGAGTAGGATCCAAGAGTTAGTTTCACACCATCATTAACAGAGAATCTCCGCAAGATCTGAATCAGTTAATGCGCTTCTTGTGCCTTTCCAAGTACCTGTTGTTGCCAGAATTCAACATCAGTGTCCAAGCACCCACCAGAATTGCCAGTAGAAAAGTACTAAGAGTATTAACAGATGTTGCAGAAAGCCTCCCAGCTATATTTCTCTCTCCCAGTGTCCTAGAAACCAGAGAAGGTAGATAGTAATCATGTACAAGTAATGACAGCAGATGATTCAGATGTTTAACCGTACAACTTTAATCCCATGCCTAAATTACTAACAGTGGATTTATTCTCAGTCTTGGATTTTTATTGTACAGAATGTTCATCAGCTCCTGTTGCCTGTGTTCCCATAGGGTGAAATAGTGCAGAAGCAAGATAGGTGACTCATTGTATCCACTTTGAGACAATACCAAGAAATCTCTTCAAAGCATGCAAGATATTTGAGGAAGATTACAAAATACAAACTGAGACCCGGTTGATTTTATTGAATGTAGGGGTAGGAGTGAGGGATTGAATAACTCTCTCCTGCCTTTGTTTCTTATATACCCCAAGATGCTTGCATGAAAATTAAATTAAAATAAAGAACTTGTGATAATGATCCAGTATAGGTCAACAGGAACACAAGTTATGACAAGAAGCCTGATACAGGACAAGGCAGAGACAACAGAACATAATTTTATTAGGAAGGTTACTAAAACCCTGACTATAAAATATTCATTATGCGGTAAATTCTAGGTCTTATTCACAGCTTCTGCTCTGTGGAAAAGTGACAGTATACAATTAAAATGTATACTGTCACTTAAGGGTGAAACTCTGAAACCCTTATAAAATCTCATTGAGTAGAAATGAGCACAGTATGAAATTTATTGTCTTCCACAGTTTGTACTGAACACAAAGGAGGACATTTCATAGAAATCAGCAGTGTAATGAGACTCATTATTGTGGTCCACTTACTGATTAGACAATTGGTGAAAGGATGAAGTCAATATCCATATATTCTCAGGCAGAAACTGATAACAACTTCTCTTTGTTTTTATAAGCATTGTTGTTGAGATACTCAAGAAGTTCTTTTGCTCCAAAGTCAAATCATTAAAAAACATCGCAGATGACACTATTTTAAGAAGTTTCAAGAGGAATATGAGCTCAAGTTGTCATCCTCAAGAACAATGGACATTTGACTAAAACTTTTCTGCTAAAAAATTGGTTTCACTGAGATCAGAGACTGTTCAATCCCTGCAATGGCACCTTTCAGGCGGTAGAGGCCATTTGTAGGTGAGTAATTAAGAAGTGGTTAAGAAGAAGGGAACAATTTGAGCAGATGGCTAGGATGGGGATGGAGAAGGTGACTGAGAGAATCATACTGAAGATCAAAGCCAGATCGGAAGTCCGGAAGTCAAAGCTCAATTGCCAAGTTCTGGAGACTTACTTCTGGAGATCTACCCTGGTGTTCGAGAACTATCCATGTGTGTGGGTACTGTGAGGGAGGAAAGGGGTTTGTTTGGCTGTTGTTGCTTGTTGTATTCTGTTTTGTGTTGTTCTGCCAAACATAGTGCGTAAGCTGTGCTGGCACTGAAATGTATGGCAACACTTGTGGCCTGCCCCAGCACATCCTTGGATGTGTTGGTTGTTAAGATTGAAATGTATGTTTCCATGTGCATGTGATAAATCTGAATCTGACTGGGGCCAACAAGGAAGGATGAGTGAAACTAGTGTGATGAGACAATGTAGTTAGGATAGAGAAAAGTATTCAGGGACTGACATGACAGAGGATCCAATAACCATATCCTTGACTATCAATATTAAAGAAACTAACATTCCTCATGTCAATTTTACCTTTTTGAGTGAAGTGCTTGGCAGGACCTTTAAGGGTTTCTAGTTCGGTTCAATGTATGTCTGAGCACACCACCTAGGAGCCTAGTGGAGTTCAAAAAAACAGCAGTTACCCCGCGCCCCCCCCCCCATCACCCTTCCTCCCATACAGTGAGGTTTATAACCTCAGTTTCAGTCATAGAGCTGGAAAGTCCTCCTACCGGGATTGTCTGCTAACTCTGCTAACAGCCACATAACTCAGAGATGAGACAGCCACCTTTCATAGACAATATGTCTAGGGTCCGTATTATTTGGGGTTCAACCAAGCAGGAACATTGGGAATTCTGATTAAAGGAGTCTCAATTTGAGTGATTGCTGTGTTAATACTGCTCGATTATCGGCTGGAAAGAAATAACAGACTGTGCACCATATCAAATTATAAAGAAAGTATATTTATTAATTTCAGCTTTATCAAACAGTCAATAGGAAAAAACACAACAAAACCAGTCTAAATTGCATAAAAACATTGGAGCTCATGTCATGTCTGTAATGGTCAGGTGTACTGCCTAACTTATGGCGCTGAATTCTCATCACCAATCACAAGTAGAACTTCCCAACGTGGACTCCTTCATCTCATTCCTTGCATTAGGGTCTGCTCTTCAGATCGGATCCTCTCTTGTTCGCATCTCCCACCAAAATACCACAAACCCAAGCACCATCTCTGCACAGCTCTCTCTAGAACTTTCTCCTGATCCCACCATCCTGATTCACTGACACAACATTCCTATATTGAACAACATGGCTCCTCGTTAGCCAAAACCAAAACTTTCTACCAGCAGGAGACATTGCTTTTACAGAAAACTGCTGAAACAAAATAACTACAGCAGAGCAGTAGAAATCGTAACCCGGGGATTCCACATGTTTTATTTTATTTAGAGATTCTGTGAGGAACAGGCCTTTCTGGCTAAATGAGCTGCACTACTTAACAACCCACCAATTTAACCCTAACCTAATCACAGGACAATTTACAGTTACCAATTAGTCTACTAAGTGGTACATCTTTGGAATGTAGAAGGAAACTGGAGCACCGAGAGGAAACCAACACTTATCACAGGAAGGATGTACAAACTCCTTTCAGATGGCAACAGAAATGAACTCCGAACTCTGGCATTCTGAGCTGTAATAACATCACGCTAACTGCTACACTACCACGGCATTTCCTGCGTTTTATTTCTGTTTTATTTCTATTTTATACGTGAGACAAGAGCCACACCCACCTGATACTGAATCGATTTTCCAGTATTTTGGGTAATTGGTCACCCTTTTACCTGCAGTGAATGCTAAGTTTGTGTTATATGACTTTAGTTGCTACTATTTCTGTAATCTTTGATTTAATTCAGAAATAAAACCTCATTAAATTGTAACCAGGTGACTGTCGAATCTTATTCATTATTGTTAAAAGAGCACTTAGGCATCCATCCAGGTAATGCTACAATAGTTGTCTGTGCCTTTAAGTGCCTTTAAGATGATGTCATTACACACGCGTGGGACAGAGGGGAGACCATTTTTCTTTTCCACAGAAGAAGCTGGTGGGGCTTTGGGATTAAGTTCCTCCCAGAGATACAGGGCATGGTGAGGAAAGGTGAGTGCTAATTGACGATATCCATGTGAATTCATTTATGCTTATTGGAATCGAGAATATTGGTAATTTGACATGTTTTATATGTGGATGCTTTAGATTTTCACGAGTGAAGACATCGGCGCTGGACAACGTGGCTTGTGCAAGGTTCCTTACCAGCCAAGTAGGTCAGTCTTCCTGTAATTTAACTAGCAGGCAATATCCTGTAAAAGTTGTGCCAAAGTCTACCTTTTGTCTAACTTTATTGTATCATGACTGATCGCAAATGTAACAGCGTAACGTGAAAGTTTAGTCACTGTTTGGAAGTTCAGCACGTGTGTACTGAAAATTAGTAGATGCTTTAGATGAGATGTAGTCGCTTACATTTTCGCTGCTATGTATAAGGTACAGGGTTGGTGGGATTCTAATGTTGTTTATATTATGTTCCTCCAGAATTATTAGTTCCTCCAGAATTACCGTATTAGTTCCGTGTTAGTTTTGTGCGGTTTGCTTTATGTATTTTTATACTGCATACGTAATTTGTCGATACACAAGGGTGTGGATCAAAAGTTAAACTGAGATTGTAATTGCAGGAACTGGTTGTAAATTCATTTGTTTTGTTTTGAGACCGTCTTCTGGCACTAAAACATCTAAATAAGATAAAGGAATTAAAACCTGAAAAAGTATTTGTTGTACTGAGTGTGTACTTTTCCCCAGGCTACAAAATAATAATGTCACATATCATATGGGCTTGAACTCACAAGAGTTAATACAAGCAAGGAAACAGCATCAGAGAAAATATAATGAGACAGTAAAGTCTGGCAAACCCGAGGACAGAAATATTTACGCTGAAGACTTAACAGTAAATCAATGAAGAAATAATGTACAAATTATATAAATCAGCTATTGTTTTCTAAAGTTCACTAATTCAGCAATTGTCCCTTTAGATGAAATAAAATGCCAGTGCATCTCAGATAAGTAATTGATTTACTTTTCTTTGTGATTGACTGATTGATTAATCTGTTTTGTTTGTTTATGTATTTATTTATTCCTTTCTACATTATCATGCACTGCGTTGTACTGCTGCTGCTAAGTTAACAAATTTCATGACACATGCCAGTGATAATAAACATAATTCTGATAGAGAAAGCAGAAACCTTCTGACCCGTTAGACTTACATTTGATACGGAGATGTTTCAGAATTTGCTGCTAAATAGAAGGGCATAGACAGTAAATCAATTTTACACAGAGTAAGTGGCATTGGAGATGATTTCTGGTAGAAATTGTTCCTGCTGAAAAGTAGACTGAGCACTTCACAATCCATTCACACTCTGTCATGCCTGACACTAAATTATGTTATTCACATAGCACTACATTCTGCCCACAATGACTTAAATTTGGAACAGAAGGTTCCACGCTCTGTCCACCATGCAACATTTATGCTAGTTTAATGCTTTTCTTTGTTGTTTAAAAGGACACTCTGCTCACGTTGGAAGGCCTGTTGAGTCTCCATCATATTCCAAAGTCCACAACGTGAACCTAAACTAACATGGGGAGCTTTTAAACTACAATTATATTTATTTCATTAGTGTCTCAGTGGTGACACTGCTGACAGCATTTGAATTCTAGAGCTGTCTTTGTGGTCATAGCTGGTCATTCGGGGTGGATAAGATCCCTCAGGGTAAGAGACAAAAGATCCCTTCTGGTAATTTTCAGCTACAATAAATACAGGTCCACAATCCCTAATCCAAAATCCTTGGGGCCAGTTGCATTTCAGAATTCAGAATTTTTCGGATTTCAGACCCCCCCCCGCCCCTCCAATACCAAAAAACACATATGCTCAAGTCCCTTATTTAACCTGTCTCAGTGTGGTGGACTTTAGGACCTGGCGGGGCACCAAACCTACGCACATCCTCCCGTATACTTTAAGTCATCTCTAGGTTACTTATAATACCTAATACAATGTAGATGCTATGTAACTAATTGTTATACTGTATTGTTTAGGGAATAATGACAAGAAGAAATTTTATTTCCAACAAAAACATTCGATAAAATATAAAAATATACAGCTTCAAACAAACCTAATCAAACACATGGTAAATGACCTATTGGAATAAATGTGGAATGTCACTGTCACTGTCGCTATAAAACTTCAGAAACTTGTCTTTCTGTTTATTTAAATCATATACAGTGGTAGTTCAGACACTATTTTCTTCAGTAACACGCCGCACAGACACACCACGATCAAACTTCTGCAGTAACTCCACTTTCTGCGTTATTGATACTGATGGATGCTTCCTTCTCTTTTTCTCATTGTTACCCATAGGGGTACCTACAGCTCTTTTTGACATTTTCACAGTGAAATTAAACTCAAAGTCAACAGTGAACACAAAATATCAGCGAACAGCAAATGCACGTGTAACCAGTACGAGCGCTGAGCCACAATTGACATCTGGCAGCCTCTGCTAGTGCTGCCACGTCACACCTGAGTGACATCAGCTGTTGGCGAAAAAAAACTGCGGTTTTCAGAGCTTTTTAGATTTCAGAATTTCGGATAAAGGAATATGCACCTGTACTGCCTGGAATGTTCTGGCAAACAATGTGTTCATACAATTAAGTTTTCCAAGGCTGTCATTATTGAGACACTCTGCAGGAAGACTTTCAACCATGTTGACATACCTGGCCTACTCTCTCCAAGGTCATATTGATTCACAAATTTATTTCCAAGTATCCAGAGGAGATCTTTGCCATATCTTCCAATTTTTACTTGAACATTATATCAGGGAAGTCACTCAAGTGCTTCTGTTGCAAGGAAGTTATTTCTTCTACTTGGATTACATTAGGGAACAAGTAACATCTTGAGCTGTGTGATGGATTAACAATGCAGGCAGCCAAGAGCTGCACTCATGTGCCCAGTGCTCTCTTTAATAAATAGGACATTGTCAACAATGAAAGAGATTTAGTTCTTTTTGTGGATCACAAGACAATCTTGCTCGTGGTGAATGAGGAAACTCACCTGGCATCCTGCATCCAGACAATGCCCTCACTACAGATTATTTTCCAGTGCCAGCGCAGACTGATGGATCCTAGCATACAAGGCCCACTGTGTGCTTTGTTGGCTGCTCACACCAGTGTACTACCTAATCACAGAAGCTGAGAACAAAGATGATGTACCACATGATTATTGGATAACTACGGTCTGCTGAAATTGAAATTTTGTTGCTGGAGTCAATCTGATGGCATCCTGCTCAGTAGATGTGGAGACTTTACCTTGGTGTGCTTCAGGCTGTATGATTTTGTAAACTAAAAACTGCAAATAATGCCCGAGGAAAGAGACCAAAATCATAAGGGCTACAAGGCAGAACCTGAAAAGCAGCAGGAGGAAGGAGAATCCTAATTGGAATATACCTGATTAAAATCCACAACCTTATCTGCTAACATACTTTAATTCACAATTACTTAATTAACTGAATCTTTATTTCCCCGTTGTTACAAAAGAATCTGAATTTCCATTTTCAGTCCTTTACCCTTAATTACTGCATTACAATTTCTTCTATTCCCAATTAGATTGAAGAATTTTTAATAAAATGTTTAAACAGCAAATTTAAGATGGAATCACTAAAAATAAATACAGGGTATAAAAGAACGGATTAAGAGTGACCAGAAAATCGTAAAACAAAAGCTTTAAAATAAAGACCAATATGCCATTTGCTCCATTATTTACTTGCTATAACTGCCTTTCTGTGATTTATGCATAAGAACACCTAGATCCCTTTGTGCATTTCTCATTCACTGTCTTATCCCATTGAGATAATTATCATCCTTTAATTCCTCTTACCAAAGTGCATGATCTCACATTTTCCCACATGAAACTCCGTTTGCCAATCTATCTATACACCATTGTAGTGTCACAAGGATCCTCATCCCAACTTGTTTTTCCACTTAATTTTGCATCTTTTGAAAACTTAGACAGTTCCTGTTCCATCTCCTCCTCCTGTTATTAGTATAAGCAGTAACTAACTGGGAACGAAGTACTAATCCATTAGTTGCATCCTTCCACATTGAGAAAAAAGCCCCATTTATTCCAACTCTCTTTTTTCTATCTAATAACAAATTTCCTACCATGCTAACATGCTTCCTCCAATAAGATAATTTCTTAGCACGTGCAATTTGTCAACTTTCCTTTAGAAGTCCAAATACACCGTACTTCCATGTTTTCCTCTATTTTGTCTGCTTATTACATCCTCCAAGAACTGAAGTAAATTCAGCAATCATGATTTGCTTTCCACCAAAACGTGTTTCCTTGATCAACTATAATTATTGATTCTAGTATCTTAATCCATAACTCATAATCAGAATCTGGTTTAAAATTATTGATGTATGTTGTGAAATTGCAGCAGCAATACAGTGCAATACTATAAAGTTAAATAATATGTATAATAAATTATTAAATAATATTAAGTTATATAATACATTTAGTAAGTTGTGTAAAAAGAGAGCGAAAATAGTGAGGTAGTGTTCATAAGTCGGTTCATTGTCCATTCCGAAATCTGCTGAGGGGAATAAGCAGTTCCTAAAATGTTAAGTGTACATCTTCCAGTTCCTATACCTCCTCACTGATGGTAGTAATAAGAAGAGAGCTTGTATTGGGTGATGGATTCCTTATGATGGATGCTACCTTTTTGAGGCAAAGCTTTTTGAAGATGTCCTCAATGCTGGCGAGACTGGCAGCCATGATGGAACTGGCTGAACTTGCAACCCTCTGCAGCTTTTTCCATTCTTATCCAATGGCCCCTCCATATCAACTAGAATGCTCTCCATGGTACATCTGAAGCAATATGATCAAGTCTTGGGTGACATACCCAATTTCCTCAAACTCCAAATGAAATAATACAGTATCTAGAGCTATGGAAGCAAAACCACATGATTGCATGCTCTGTGGAGAAGTGGTATGTCGATTGAACATACACACAGAACTAAGAGCGAGAGTAGGCCATTTGGTTCCTTGAAAAATGCACTTGTAATTGTGACTTCAAATTTATTTTCCTATTTACTTGTGATTATCTTTCATTCCATTGCTTTTCAAGATTGTTTGCACATCTGCTTAACAAATGTTCAAAATATGTTTCCACTGCCCTTTGAGCAAGAAAGGCCCAAAGATACACAACAATCTGAGAGAGAAAAAAGAAATCATCTCATCAGTCTTAAATAAATGACCTTCTGTCTTAAATGCTTTTCTAATCTCTATTAGACACAATCTAGCTTGCTCAATCTCTGCCCATAAGGAAATACACCTATTCAACATATTCTAGCAATCCTTCTCTAAACTGTTTCCAACAGTCATATCCTTCTCTATTTATGGAGACCAGTACTGTGCAGAACACATCTCATTAATACCCTATATAACTGATGCATGCCCTCCCTACTTTTAAGTTAATTTCCTTTACTTTCTAGAGCAGGATACTGATCTTCCAAAAAGCACTCATAAGGACACTTATAATTGTAACCCACTGCCTCAGAGTTCTGCAGTCCCTCACCATGCAGATAATATCCTTCATTTTCATTTTTCCTGCAATTTCACTTTTGCTCACATTGCACACCAACTGTTAGATCTTTGCCACTCGCTTACCTATTTATACTTCTGTAGCCTCCTAATGTCCCCTTTAAAACTTCATTTTCCACCATTAAATATGAATATGATCATGATTTAATTCAGGTAATTTATTACAATTATAAAAGCTGACATACTTGCACTGATCCCCATTGCCAACCAGAAGAAGAGCTGTTTATGCTGAATGTTTTTTTTCCGTTAGCTGGTCATTCTTATGTCTTTATCAAAATGTTCATCTTATACAATAACCTTTAAAGTAGCAATTTATGGAATGGCTTCTAGATACCTAAGTACATCTTCTGGGTTCCCTTTATCCATTGCATACATTAATTCTTCACAAAACTCCAATAAATTGTTTCAATATAATTTCCCTTTTTACAAAACCATTTTGACTTTGCCTGATAACTTTAATATTTAAAAATGTCTTAATGTAATATCACAGTTTTGACTGATGTTAAGTTAAATGTCTTACAGTTTCTTGTCCTTTACTTCCTTCACTTTTTTTGAATTAAAGAGCACTTTATTCTACTTTCTAATCTAATGGACTCATCAGGTAAATATAATTGCAAAGAAAACATGACAGTGCCGCTGCTTCCTCAAGAGTTTGCAGAAGTTTGGCATGCCATCAAAAACCTTGGCAAACTTCTACAGATCTGTGGTGGAGTGTGTGTTGATTGGCTGCATCATGGCCCACTATGGGATTACCAATGCCTTTGAGTAGAAAATTTTACAAAAGATAGCCCATTACATCACGGATAAAGCCCTCCCAACCAATGAGCATATCTACATGAAACATTGCTGTAGAAAAACAGCATCAATCATTAAAGATCCTCAACACACAGGCCAAGCCCTTTTCTTGCTGTTGCCATCATGTAGAAGGTACAAGTGCCTCAGGACTCGCACCACCAGGTTCAAAAACAGTTACTACCCCTCAACCATCAGGCTCTTGAACAAAAGGGAATAGCTACATTCATTCTATTTCTGGTGTTCCTACGACTGATGATTTCACTTTAAGGACTCTTTACCTTGTTATTTTATACTCGTTATTTATTGCTATTTACTTATATTTGCATTTGCACAATTTTTTGTTCATTGATCCTGTAACAGTTACTGTTCTATAGATTTGCTAAGTATGCCCACAGGAAAAAATCTCAGGGTTATATTTGGTGACATGTATGTACTCTGATAATAATTCATCTGCCTTCTCCTATTTCCCTACACTCAGTTTCTGCAGACCAATTCTGAGGTATTTTTGTAATTTTTGTTTTATAAATATTGAAAGAAAGAATGCTATCTGCTTTTAGATTGCTAGCTAGTTGTATCTCACACCTCAATATTTCCTTCCTTGTGAATACTTGTCATTGTTTTTATACTCTATTTTTGCAGTCATATGCTTTTGCTTTTCTTTTAAATCTGAATGTACATTTAACTTCTTTAGATTAAGTACAGATTATGAGTAGTCAACATGGAAATTACTGTTTCTCATGGCATGTATGTATTTCAAGAGAGGATCGTAGCATAGAAACAATTTGGCCCAACAAGTGTGCATTGATCCTGCTTTTTGATCCAAATACCTACCAACTTCCCCCATAGACTGGCACATACAATTTCCAGTTGCCAATTAATCTGTCAATTGCTGTGTGTTTGGCTTGTGCAAGGAAGCTGAAACTCACTGAGGAAACACACAGTCATTGAAAGATCATGCAAATTCCATACAGGCTGAAGGTCGAGACTTAACCTAGAGCTGCAAGACAGCAACTTCATCAGATGCACCACTGTGCTGCCCGCTTCTAAATGATCCCCTTAAATGTCAGCTATTGATTTTTGATTGATTCTCCTTTCATTTAGTTTTTCAAGCTTACTCTATCTAAATTTGTTATCTGTTTCCTAACTCTATTTAAATTTTAATTAATAGTGTTGGGCCCATTTCTCTCTCCCACGAAATGAAAATAAGATTGAATTATATTATGGCCATTGCTTCCTAGGGGTACCTTCATGATGGGGTCATTAATTAATCCTATCTTATTGCTCAGTACTGATGGCAATATTCTGATTCTTGTCTTTAAGTGCACTGATGTAATCGCTTGAAGTTAGTGAAACCTGAGCATGGAAAGAAAACTTCTGAAAAATTTTAGCCTATTAGGACCAGCAAGCAAAAACAAGTTTTACAGTCTAACTTACTATGGAAGAAGGAGAGAAGCTGGAAGATTTAGCAAAGGAATTTTGGAGCATAATACATATGAATTTTGGATGGCGCTGGTGATACACGGCAAAATTTTACGGGCAGCTCACAAACTTCTAGATATACTTCTTCTGAACTAATATTGTTGCTATCTGAAGCCTGTGATTTCCCTATAATTAACAAATTTTAGAACTTTCTAACTAGTGATTTCATGATCTTCTGAAGGACCCAGCAGACTTGACTCTTGGGAATGCAAGTATGGCATGCTTAGGCAGATGAACTTACATTGCCAAGGCCAGAAAGTAGGTCAACGGGGAGGACTTCAAAATAGACTAAAATGATGGGATGTAAAACCTCCTCTACCCAGTGTCATGTTAGCAAATGTACAGTCACTGGAGAACAAGACTGACGACGTAAGGGCAGGACTGTTGCGTTCACTGTTTCATGGAGACACAGCTCAATTAAGATATGTTGAACATGGTGATCATGCCTGGGGCTTCTTGATCTACTGTATATATCAATTTCAGAAGATTCAGGGAAGGCAATTGGTGGGATTTGAGTTTCTTGGTAAACTCTTCATGGTGCTTGGACTTAGCAATGTTGTTGCACTCTTGTTCTCCTGACTTGGAGCTTTTAATGATAAAGTGCTCTCCATCCTAATTACCAAGTTCTGCTCCATGATCCTGATTGCAGTTTACATACCGTCAGAGGCTGATGTAGAGCAAGCATTCAATGTATTGAGTGTCACGATTAGCAAAGAAGAAACACCGACCCCGACACCTTTCAAATTGCTGGAGACTTCAAACAGGCTTGCCTGAATAAATCTCTGCCCTATTATCATCACCATATCGTTTGCAGAACCAGGGGTCCCTCACATCAGGAACGCCTACTGTTCCATAGCTAGACCACATTTTGAGAAACCCTTCTCTTATCTGCATGCAGGCAGAGGCTAAAGAGCAAACTTCCAGACAACAAAGAGTTGATCATAGGAGTTTGAGGAGCAGCTAAGGGATTGCTTCAAATCGATGGAATATGCCATGTTCAGTGACTCATCAACGGATGTCACAAACTTTGTATAGTCATCCATGGACGAGTGTGTTCCCAGAAAATTATGAAGAGTCTTCCCATCCAGAAGCTCTGGATAAAACAAGAGATCCTCAGTCTGCTGAGTGCCAGATCAAGGGCATTCAAGCCTGGTGATCAAGTAAAATACAAGATGTCAGGTACGACCTCCGGAAAGCCATCTCACATGCGAAGTGGCAATTCTTGAAACTTGAATCACAGAAGGAAGCTGTAGCAGGGCTTGAATGCTACTACCATGTACTAAGTAAAACTAACAGAAATATGTTTCAACAAGGCTTCGTTCCCAAATGAGCTCAATGGCTTTAATGCTCCCTTTTACCGACAAGACATGGAGGAGTCTTCATAGACTTCTACAGCCTCCGACAATCCTGTGATTTCAGTCCGTGAGGCCAACATGAGAGAATCCTTCAGGAGAGTTAACCCACGGAAAGCATTTGCCCCAGATGGGGTACCTGTTTGACTACAGAAGACCTGTGGTAGTCAACTGGCTGGAGTGTTTACTGACATTTTTAACTTTTCTTCTCAGCTGTCTAAGATATGCAGCTTCTTCCAGCAAGCCTCAGTCATACCAGTGCCCAAGAAGAATGTGGTAAGCTGCCGCAGTGATTATTATACTGTAACAATTACATCCATGATGCTGGAGTGCTTTGAGACGTATTAATTCCTGCCTGAGGATCAAATTGGATTCACTCCAATTTACCTACCATCACAACGAGTCAACAGCAGGTGCCATTTCACTGGCTCTGACTAAAGCTCTGCATTTAATACCATTATCCGCTGAAAACAAATTAATAAGCTCCAAGACCTTGGCCTCAATACCTCAAAGGTGAGGCTAGAACCAGGGGATGTAGCCTCAAGATTCCGGGGATTAGATTTAGGACGGAGATGAGGGGGAACTGCTATTCCCAGAGAGTGGTGATTCTGTGGAATTTTCTTCCCAATGAAGCAGTGAAGGCTACCTCAGTAGATATATTTAAGACAAGGTTGGATAGATTTTTTCATAGCAGGGGGATTAAGGGATACGGGGAAGAGGCAGGTAGGTGGAGGTGAGTCTATGGATGATCTGGCCATGGACTACTCCTGCTCCTATTTCCTATGTTCTTATGTCCCTGTGCAACTGGATCCTTGATTTTCTCACTTGCAGACATTAGTTCAGATTGGCAACACGTCTTCTCCACCACAAGGCTGTGTGCTTAGCCCTCTGCTCTACTGACTCTATATTTATTAGATTAGATTAGATTCAACTTTATTGTCATTGTGCTGAGTACAGATACAAAGCCAATGAAATGCAGTTAGCATCTGACCAGAAATGCAAAGAATAGTGTTATTTACAAAATAACTGCGAATAAAAAGTAAGAGCTGCAGCACATAAATATAAAAGTACTGAGACAGTACAATATGGGTGCAATACTGCTTAGCACTACGATGTGAGGTTCAGCAGGGTCACAGCCTCAGGGAAGGGGCTCTTCCTGTGCCTGCTGGTGCAGGAGCGGAGGTTCCTGTAGCGCTTACCGGATGGGAGGAGAGTAAAAAGTCCATGGTTAGGGTGAGATGCATCCTTGATAATGCTTTTCATCCTGCCCAGGCGGCGGTTATGGTAGATGTTCTCAACGGTGGACAATTGGGTGCCGATAATCTGTTTTCACCACATGCTGGAGTGCTTTGCGGTCCGATACGGGACAATTGCCGTACAACAGAGATGCAGTTGGTGAGTATGCTCTCAATGGTACAGTGGTAAAAGTCCGCCTGTATCCCCGGTGACAGAGGTGAGCTTTCTTGATGCTCCGCATGTCCATCACGTTAAAGCCCTCCCCTTTATTGAGCATATCGACATGGAATGCTGTTGGATGAAAGCAGCATCTGTCATCAAGGACCCCATCCACCCAGGCCATGCTCTCTTCTCACTGCTGCCATAAAGAAGAAGGTACAGGAGCCTCAGCTCCCACACCATCAGGTTCAGGAACAGATATTTCCCCTCAGCCATCAGTTTCTTGAACCAGATGGGACAACCACTAAACTTCACTTGCTCCACCACTGAACTTTTCCCACAAACTATGGTCTCACTTTCAAACACTACAACTCATGCTCTCGACATTTATAGCCGATTTATTTATTGCTATTATTTTGTTTTTATTTTCTCTTTTTGTATTTGCACAGTTTGGTGTCTTTTAAACTCTGGTTGTTCATCCATCTTGTTTATTGTTTGTCACGCGTAGTTATGCTTCTTTGCATTTACTGTGAGTGTCCATAGAAAAATGATTCTCAGGATAATAAATTTTTAGTATTTTGAATTTTGAACTTTAATATTTGGGCAGTTGAAAACACAGTCACTAATGGTGGAAGTGGAGAATGCACAAGAGAACAGACAGTATTTGGGAAATACAGAGGTCTGAGGGGATAATTTAGCTTTTAAGCCCTGATTAAATGTGCACATTAAAATCTTGTTTATAGCAACCTGCTGTACATTCATATTACCTTGCTGCGTGTTTAAAAACAGAAAGGTACATGATGATCTTCAAGTGAGTACACTGACATAACATAAGAATAACATAATAACTTTGCAGAGAAGCAGAGCCATGGAGAGAATTTTTTAAAATGTTGAATCTAAAATGAAGGCATTGATGGACTAAGAGCCCGAATGGATTACTCACCAGTAAATAGATGATAGTACTAATTGGGGTAAATATGTAAATAGGCAATCATTTTTCCTATTTATGAAAAATTATTTATGTAAAAATGAGAAATATTATTCAAAATATCACAAATACACTATCTCTTTATTAGTTAACCTTCTGCTGTTTTAGCAAGAAACGTTTTAACTTTCCGACCAAAGCTACCTGGCCCCTGTTTTTAAGTTCATCTCGTTTTGACAAACATCAAAGCAGGGTGGAGAATTTTAATTCAACTGTGTAACATTCTTTCAGCTTACTTTATATTCCAAAAACATCCAGCTGTTTTAAATATGGCTAGACCTCAAACCTGCTTTCATTATGAATTCATGGTGTTTGATATGCTTTATGGCAAAGACTATTTCGTTTCACAGCAAGCGGACCAAAACAAGCTGATAATTAATTTTTGTTCACTGTTAGGCTAATAAAATTGTGATTAGTACCCTTACTCTTTTTGCCTGGATGACTGAAAACAACACAGTTTGAATTATTGATATTAATATTCCAGATTGCCTGTAATCCAACTGTACCTTTTCCTGTCTGCTCATTCACTATGGTCTTTTAATATATTAGCAAATTCATACCACTCTAAAGAACATAATGAATGGTACAGTAAATTAGAAGGCTGTTTGTTTTGTTTTAGGGAAATTGTTTTATTATGGATGCTTTCATATTAACTATTTTGAACACCCTTGCAATAACTGCTGCCAATGTCATGAAATGTAGAAGTAGATTCATAATGCTATTTGCACTTGCAGCTTTTGATTTTTGATTGCTTCTCTTCCTGAATGGCTTACCTCTTATCCATAGACTGTGGCCCTCTGCTCCTGGACCCCCAACATCAGAAAAATCTTTCTTACGCCTAGACTATCTGCTCCTGTCAGATTTAATTTGTTTCTTTACAACCAGTCTCATTCTGTTAAAGCCGAGTGAATATAAGCCCAACTGACCCACGCAGTATTCATATGTGAGTCCTGTCATCCTGGAATCACAACCTTTGCAGAATTCTCTACATAGAATGAACGTTGTTCTTCAGATAAGGAGAGCAAAATAATACACAATTCTCCTCTCACTTTGAAACCCACCATTCAGTTTGTCTGATTACTGTGCCTGCATTCTTACCTTCAGCAACTAGAATGAAAGGACATCAGAACCAAAACAGGGTCTTGACCTGGAAGATTAACAGTTGCTCGCTCACCACCCACAACCACAGATGTTGAAAAACCCACTGGGTTTCTCCATCAGATTTTTGTTATCCCTTTTCAACTTGCTGCTGAAACAGACAACACAAATCAAAAATACTTCAGTTTAAACCTGACTGGCAAAGATGTCTTGCTGAATGCGGAGAATTAATTGAGAAAGATTGAGTTATGTTTTTGGATATAAATTATAAATTAGATTCAGACTCGTTTACTGGCTCACCTTATCATAACTTCGTTAATGGCTCTGCATAGGTGTTTGAATGGTATTATTTCCACTAGCACTCTCAGCTCTTTAATGTTCAGCAATGTTTCCAATTATATTTGAGGCACATGAAGTTGTATGTACGAGTCATATCAGATGCAGAAAATTACCATTGCAAGATGTTTTATATATAAGAGTGTATGAATAGTTAGGTACTTAAAAAAAGTACTTTCCACCGGTCAATCCTCATCCCTCCAGTTTTGTAACATTCCTGACATGGTATTCAGCTATGGTGTTGAATCCCAATGGTCTGTATTACCTTTCATGTAGGATTATTTGAAACATGTGTTGAATTCTGATAAATCTAAAGCCCTCCTTGTTTTGGCCTACCATGGTTTCATCAGATGAGTGGAAAGCTACATACTGAGTCTACTTGCAGTAAAGTTTGGTCATTAAAGGGATGGGTGGAAGCCTTCCCATGAAACTTTTTGGAGTCCTGAATGGAGGTAGGGAGGAGGTGTATTATATCTTGTGCTCTGAGCCTGAGTTTGAGGCCTTCATCAGTCAGATTGAACCATAGATATTGTGCCCTAACTGTATAGATATGCAAGCCTGGGCAGTACGATATGGAAAGCAAGCTGTTGCTCATGTAACAAACCCCCCTACCCCCGCATCTGATGAATATAAAGAAATGACAAAGACCAATACAGATTGGTACCAGCAGCTTCACAGGAGTTGCCGGTCAACATTCAACTCAATATAGCTGCATTAGGGAGTCCTGCTCCAGATTTCTTCCCCTTGAGTGGGTAGATCTGCAAGACAGTGGAGGTTTGAGATCAGCATTTTCTTTCCCCAGGTGAGCTGCCAACTGTGGCTCACAAGCCCCATCTGTCTGAAGCAACTGGTTTTAAGGTGTCAGCAACCCACCTTTGCCCCTTCTCCAGTCAGTAGAAATGGTTCTGCTGGGCTTAGTAGCCAAACAACACATGAAGGCTAGGAGCTGGACTTGGTTGTCAGAGGCTATTTGAGATGCACGCCATTGGGAGCATTTCATAGATAGTGGGATCTTGTCCGTATTATCATCTCTGGCTATAATGACCTTAAGGAACCATCTTGTGATTGGAGGGAGTTTAATAGAGAGGGATGAATGGACAAGGGAATCATGGAGAGAGTCAGGATGAAGTAAAGGTGTGCTGTGTTTGGTGGTAGAATCCCGTTGAAGGTGGAAAGTGAGAATGATATGTTGTATGCAAAGACTCAAAGGGTGGTAGGTGAGGAGAAGAGGAACTCCATCATTGTTAAGGCTGGGGGAAGATGGAGTGAGCAGAGGTATCCCAGAAATGGAGGCGATCCGGGTGAGGGCAGCATAGGTGGTGGTGCGGAGAGAGTGAAGTGCAGTGCATTCAGTGGAGATAAGGTTCAAGGAGGAGAGACGAGTACTGAAGTCATCCTCATATGAGAAGAAAGAAATAGAGTGCTCCTTAAACTTTGTTATTCATTACACTGTTAATGTTTATTTCAATGCAGAATATACAGGATACAAAAGGAAATGTTTGAAAGTTTGGAACTGGACAATCTCAAGGACTGAAAATATATTTTCTATCACTTGATTTTTGTCCGGCTATAAAGTTACTGGACAATCAGTGAAAATGCAAATAAAAAGTAAGGTTCCGGTATAATTCTGGTAAACAGAATGCCTTAGAGAAATCAGGATGAAATCTCTGGACTGATATTATTTAGGGACTGTTTAGAGCCCAACCTCGATGGCAATGTGCAGTTTAATCAAAGGCTGGAGGGTGAGTAATCATCTGTACATCTGGAGGTACGTAGGCTGGAGGAGACAGTTTTCTTCTGTATTCGCTTAACATTAAACATCTTCATAGCTGAACATATGAAGGAAATTTGAATATAGATGATTATGTGTACATAAAAAGGCTTGATCTATTTTTCATTCATAATTTCACTTGATGGTCTATTCCAGCCTTCAGAAAAGAATCCTACTTACTTTGCCAATAAAACAAAGTGATTTAATCGGTCAGAATAATATTCTCTAAATTCATTGTAACACATTTGAGCTTGTCTCATACAGATTATTTCATTGTTTTCAATTATTTAATTTGTTATCTTGCCCTTATCGATGTAAAACAGATATTAATAAGTTGTCTTCTAAATGCTCCTGACTGTACTGACTCTCATACCTTGATGGTAAGTGACGCATTATATAGATATATCTGAGATCCAGGTCGTGTGTGGATTTAGGACACTTTGATCACCAGACAGAATAACACTTTAATTGAAAGAACAGGCATGAATTTGTTGAGTATAAGAGCTTCATTTGCATTGCATTTACCTTACACAGTGAATGCATAGTGATCTTGCATATTAAAACATTTCAAACCTCTTTTCAAATTCCTGTCAGACTTTGGTTGTGTTTATTGTATGGCAATATTTTCTGCAGGGAGTTAATGAGCATTCTATCTGTCCTAATAACACACTTAACTAAAAGCAGCATCATTAACTTGTTGTTTAATTCGTGAAGAAGTCAAAACAAAGCCAAAGGTCACACAAAGGGCAACTGGAAAATAAGAAAAACAGCAATGCACCACAGAGTAAAGTAAAACAAAATTCAGAGAGACAATCTGTTAATATAGAACAAACATCATATATTCTTTTGAGCAAAAAAAAACAAGATTAAAAGAAAAATCTGATATGATGTTAAAATTAGTGTAACAACCCTGGGTAAAGTTTCACTGCTAATGTAATGGGTTTTCCGTAGCAGCAGTGTTTGGGATATGACTAGAGATAACGGGGGCTTTGGAATGTGCGCCACCCAATAAAAGGAGTGTTTTTTTCTTGTTGTGCACCTGAGAATGAGGTGATCTGGGTCTTTTGTTCGGTGGAAGATGGAGAGCGAAGATGCCTGAAAGGAGAGGTCATAGACACCTGAAAGGAGTGGACTTAGAGTGGGGCCGGGAGTTGAAAAAGCCCAGGGGAAATCGATGGAGGACCAATGGAAGGGAGACCGTGACCTCCAACATGCACATTAGACTGTTTCTTTAAAATGGCCCTTTTCTTTTGTTTTTCTTTACTAACCCTCTAGTCAAATTAAGAACTATAAAATTAAATTATTTAATTGAATATGGTGTACCCTCTGTTATTTTGTGGTACTGATTTGCAACAGGATAACACAGCATGCAGCATCCACACAAACAAGAGGTTTTGCACTTCAGATTCCACGTTTGGCGGGGCCAGGGACTGTCTTCCCTAGACTAACGCCGGCGGCTGAACCTGAGGATTACATTAGCAATATCTGGGCAAGTTGGCAAATGATTGTGCTTTCAAGCCTCATTGCAGTGATTGATGTTTGTAAGTCAGACTTATGTTGCAGTACCAGTGGAGTGCTGTATTGTAGTAGGTGCCTTCTCTTAGACTACCCTTTAGAATGATTCAAAAGAAACTTCAGCACTACGTTAAACACTGCAGTGATGACCATCAAATCTACGTGTATTCCTTTGTTCTTTGATTTTAATGAGCCCATCACAGCAAAGCCATTCTCTTCATTTGAGCATATCTACAAGGAATGCTGCCACAAAAAGAAACTAGCATCCATCATCAAGCATCCCCTCTGTCTAGGCCATGCTCTCTTTTTGCTGCTGCCATTGGGTAAGAGGTTCAGGAACAGTTCTCACTCTGCAACCTTCAGGCTCCTGCACCACCCACCTCAACTCTGAACTAATTTCAGAACGTATGGATTGACTCTCAAGGACTCTATAACTCATGTTCTCTATATTATTTATTTATTTGTTTGTTTGTTTGTTTTTATATTTGTACAGTTCGTATAGTTTTCCACAATGGCTGTGCAGATTTTCATAGATTCTATTGTATTTCTTTGTTCTAATGTGAATGCCTGCAAGAAAATAAATCTCTAGGTGTTATATGGTGATAATAAATTTAAATGATGAGCAAGGAAGCCTCTCCAATAATACTCTTAACGGTTTAGAGTTTTGCATCATTTATTTGCCTCTCGATATTCCACAATAGTTGACTATTAATTGGTATTGTGGCTCAGGGTTGATCAGGGATGGACAGGAAGGTTGATAACTTGTAAATGAATAAATAAAATAAAAGAAAAGCTGCTGGATTGATAGTCAAGAATGAACCATAAGACATAGGAGCAGAATGAGGCCATTCAGTCCATCTAGTCTGCTCCACCATTCCATCATTATCCATCTCTACCCCATTCTCCTACCTTCTCTCATAACATTTGGCACCCTTACTAATCAAGAAAATATCAAACTTCATTTTAAGTTTACCCAAAGTCTTGGTCATCTGTGGCAATTAATTTCACAGATTCATCACACTCTAGCTAAATTAATTCCTTGTTATCTTTATTCTAAAAGGATTTCCTTCCCTTCTGAAGCTGTAGTTTCAGGTCCTAGGTCCTAGACCCCACACTGTTGGAAATCTCCTCTACAAATCCACTCTATATAGGCGTTTCAATATATGATGGGTTTCATTCTTCTAATCCAAGTACAGGCCCACAGTCATCAAACACTCCTTTTGCATTAACTCTTTAATTCCCAGGATCATTCCTCTGGACCCTCTCCAATGTCAGCACATTCTTTCTTAGATAAGGGGCCCAAAATTGTTCACAATACTCCATGTGGTCTTAGCATTACTACTTTGCTTTTATATTTTAGTCCTCTCAAAATGAATGCTAACATTGCATTTGCTTTCCTTACCACTAACTGAACCTGCAAGCTAACTTTTAAGGAATCTTGCAGGAGGACTCCCAAGTTCCTGTGCACCACTGATTTCTGAATTTCTCTCAAATTAGAAATTTAGTTGTTGCCTTTATTACTTCTGCAAAGTACATGAACATACACTCCAGTGACTACATTCCATCTGCCTTTTCTTTGCCCATTCTCTTAATCTACCAAAGTCCTTCTACAGAACCCCTGCTTCCTCAACTCCACATGCCCTTCGAATTATCTTCATATTCTCTGCAAAATTAGCCATAAAACCATTAATTCCACCATCCAAATCATTGACATATAATGTGAAAAGAAGTGGTTCCAACATCGACTCCTGCAGAACACCACTAGTCACCGCCAGCCAACTAGAAAAGGCCCCTTTATTCCCACTCTTTGCCTCCTACAAGTCAGCCAATCTTCTTTTCATGCTAGTATTTTCAGGCTAGTAAAAGCCATTGGTGGTTATGTTGCTTAGCAGCCTCATGTGCGGCACTTCGTCAAAGCCTTCTGATAATCCAAGGAAGAAATAACCACTAACTCTCCTTTGTCTATCCTGCCTGTTATTTCCTCAAAGAATTCCAACAGATTTTGTAATGTTTTTTACCCCTTCAGTATAAAAATAATTGAGGCGCATGCATATGACGTAGTGGCGTAATGAGGCACACATATGATATGTAAACTATAAAGAATATGTAATTAAGCAATATATTTACAATAATACTCACATATTGTTGCAATTTTAAATACACAACCCTCCTCCCTGTTTAGCTATAAAATCCAAATCCATGTTGAATGCATGTCCACTATATACACAGTACTCTACGTAGCACAACTACTATAGAGACATCCACAGTACAGTAAGTTTTAAATTGTCCCATTCAGACCTGAAGATATAATTGCAATGGAGGATTTCTTAGCCTTGTGGGAAAATGTCATTCCTGACAGGGGAGGCAAGCTGCCTGGTCAGTGAGACACGTGGCTGTGAAAACTTCTCACATTCTGGGGCCTCTTCCATGGTGGTTGTAGGAGTTGTCTCTGCGACTGCAGGAAGCAGTTCTGTCAGCTCTGACAGTCTCTGTGGTCTCTCACCAGGACTGCTTGCCCAGGAGTGAAATATTAAATCTCCTTGTTTGAGAGCCTTCAATTTGTCTCAGCTGTTTGTCCTGCATACTCCTTCAGAGATTGGGTTTGAGGAGATTCAAGCATAAATACAAGGGATGACCCAGAAACAGCATAAATGGTGAGTTGTTGGCTGTGGGGAATGATTTGCAGGGAGGAAATTGACAAAATTCTGATTCAGTGTCAATGTAGTGTGTTCTGCTGACATTACCCGAAGTGCGTTCTTCAGATTCTGGGCAGAACTTTCCATCAAGCCACTTGTACATGGGTGTTACAGTGCAGATAAATTATGTCTTACTCCATTCATTTTCAGGAATGACTGAAACTGTTACACAGCAAGTTAATAGAACATCATTCTGTGGATTGAAATTGGACACTGGTGGTTGAAGATGAGTAATGAGGATAAACTGCCTCCCATACAAGACTTCCTTTATCAACCACAGCTGTGTCATCCTGCCTTTAGAATACTTCCTTTTCTTTGGAATGATTCTATCCTGCATCTGTTGAATTGCTCCCAGAAATTCCAACCATTACTGTCTGCTGTCATCACTGTTAGTGTAAATTCCAATGAACTTTGATCAGCTCCTCATTCATGCCTCTATAATTCCCTTTACTCCAATGTAATACTGATACATCTGACTTCATCTTCTCCTTCACAAACTGCAGGTTGAATTCTATCATATTATGATCACTGCCTCCTTAAGGTTCCTTTAACTTATGCTCCCTAATCAAATCTGGTCATTACACAAAACCCAAAAAAGGCAACTTGAAGTCATTCTACAAATTTGTTCACTTGCTATTTAGCACCACCCTGATTTTCCCAATCTACCTGCATATTGAAATCTTTCATGACTATCATAATATTTCCATTTTAACATACCCCATGCTGCCTACTATTCAGAGACCTGTAAACAACTTGCATTAGGGTAGTCTTACCCTTGCAGTTTCTACTCACAAGGATTCTACATTTTCTGATCCAATGTCACCTCTTTCTAATGATTTTACTTCATTTTTTTTTTAACCAGCAGAGCCACCCCACTCCCTCAGCCTTAGTAAAGAGCAGATTCTGGAATCAGGAAAATAACAGTATGCTGGAAGAATTTAGTGGGTTAAGCAGTATCAGAAGAGGGAAAATGAGTAAGGGACAGGATCCTGCATCAGGGTTAAGAGGGAAAAGAAAAGATTGCCTGTATATAGCAGTATGTTTGAGGTGGTTTACAGGCTGCCAGGCGGAACTGGATGAAGAAAGGATGGTGGGCAGCTGGAACCCAGTGAAGAAGTGTAGGAAGTGTTGGAGTGGTGTGGGACAGAAGCTTGTAGATGATGTTGAATCTGATGGAGGGAGATGATTGGCAGATGGGACAGAGTAGGGGCAGGAGTTGAACAAAGGGAGAAGAAAAGTAAGTGGACTGATGTGTGTGTGTGTGTGTGTGTGTGTGTGTGTGTGTGTGTGTGTTGGTTGGGAAAGCGTTGGATGTGTGGCTCACCTGAAATTGGAAAAGTCAATGTTCATTCCGTGGGGGTACGATCTATCCAAGTGGAATATGAGATGTTGTTCCTCTTGTATTTTGTTTTTGGCCTCTCTGTAGCAATGAAGAAAGTGAAAGAGAAACAGGTGAATATGGAGGGGAAAGGAGTGTTAAAATGGTGTGCAAGTTTCCAGATGATGTCTTCCCATTGTCACGCTGTGCGACAAGATCCTGACAAGGACTGGGCCTCTGGTGGCGGATTCCTGAAGCTTCTTGGATGCAAATGACAGCATTTGACAGGAAACAAGGCTGCAGGGACTGAAACTTTGGCTTCTGGTAAAAAAGTGATGCGTCTTAACAGTTTAAAATATCTCCTAAATATATTTAAGAACTACTATAAAAGGAAATAAATGATTAAAAGTATATATTTTTAAATAAATTTAATTAACAATTTAAATAAAAATGTTTGATTAACATGATTCAAAAAAGATGGCTCACTAATCCACAAACTTGAAACTTTCACTGAAGTTGAAAAGTGCTTGATGCGGTGGTGTGTGTATATCGCGAGGCTCAGTGTCTTACCAGATTTTGAGAAATAGTGTTAATTTATCTGCTTGTTTCTTGCATGTTCGCTCGATTTGGCTATGTGAATTACATTTACAGCAAACAGTCACTTTTGGACGTTAACTATCGATGCACCAACACCGTTTTGGACTATCCATTCAACTTCGACCAACTACCTCCGGAGTTTGTTGACACCGCGGACCTGCATTCAACTCGATACAACCAGAAGGGCCCAGCGCCGGCGTCGAGACCATAAACAAAGACGAGGGAAGCGTGGAGATTTGCGTGCTAGGCTAAGGCTAATTCCACACCGGCCAGCGCTACCCAGCATCTTCCTCGCCAATGTTCAGTCTCTGATGAACAAGCTGGACGATCTAAGAATTTGGACCCTCACACAAAGAAGGCTTATGGATTGCAACGTCATGTTTTCTACGGAGACGTGGCTAAACAGTGATGTCCCAAACAATGTAGTGGAACTGGAAGGGCGCACAGTCTTCAGGGCTGACAGAGCTGCAACAGTGACAGGTAAAAGCAGGGGAGGTGGTTTATGCATCTACGTGAATCGATCATTGTGTACTAACTCTACCATTGCTGACACTTATTACTCTGCTGATCTGGAATACTTGATTATTAAGTGCAGACCTTTTTATCAACCTCGAGAGTTTACATGCATCATTGCTGTCGCAGTTTATGTTCCACCGGATGCTAATGCTAAAGTAGCCATGAAAGACCTCAGTGCCGCTATTAGCAAGCTGCAGACATTGCATCCAGACTGAGCCTTTATTGTCACTGGGGAGTTTAATCATTGTAACCTGCATACCATGCTTCCAAGATTTTACCAAAATGTATCATGCACCACAAGGGGTAATAAAACCTTAGATTATGTCTACACAAATGTGGCTGATGCTTACAAAGCCACTACCTCCCCCACCTGGGAGAGACCGACCAACTTTCATTGTTTCTGCTTCCCAAGTATAGCCCCGTCATTAAACGTGTGAAACCCACAATGAAGACTATTCAGAACTGGCTGGAGGGTGCTGACTCTGCTCTTCAGCACCAATTCCAGCACACATCGCGTTTGCTGCCCATGTCACCACAGACTCTCAGATTAACACTGATTTACATACCAACTCTGTCCTTGAGCACATCAGCAAGTGTGTAGATAGAGTGTCATCACAAAAACAAATAAAAGTTTTCCCCAATCAGAAACCATGGATGAACAGAAAAGTTCACCACCTGCTCAAAGCCAGAGATTCAGCCTTCAGGTCTGGAGACCGGGAGGCTTACAGCTCAGTCAGGGCCAACCTGAGGAGGGGAATCTCTCAGGCTAAACTCATATACAAACAGAGAATCGAGGAGCATTTTAACTCCTCGGACCCCTGGCACATGTGGCATGGCATACAGGTCATTACAGACTACAAATCACCTAGTACTGTGCCCCCTTCCAGCTCCGCTTCCCTCCCTGATGAGCTCAATTACTTCTATGCTCACTTTGACTGAGAGAACAAGGAGGTCACCCTCAAAGCGGATCTCCCACTTGGTGAACTGCCTCTCTCACTTTCCACCTCCAATGTTTGTGCCACCCTGAGGAGGGTGAATGTGAGGAAGACAGCTGGTCCAGATGGAATACCTGGCCGTGCGTTCAGAATCTGTGCAGAGCAGTTGGCCGGGGTCTTCACGGACATTTTTAATTTATCCCTGGCCCAGGCAGTTGTCCCCACAAGCTTCAAGATCGCCACCATCGTACCAGTGCCGAAGCATTCCACTGCCATGGGCCTGAATGACTTCCGCCCAGTTGCACTCACCTCCATCATTGCAAACTGCTTTGAGAGACTGGTTCTATCACATCTGAAATCCTGTCTGCCCACTACCCTGGACCCCCATCAATTAGCCTATCACACCAACAGGTCAACCGAGGACACCATTTCCACAGCACTTCACTCTGCCCTGACCTACCTGGACAGCCCCAACTCTTATGTCAGAATGCTGTTCATTGACTTTAGTTCAGCATTGAATACTGTGATCCCCTCCAAGCTGATCGCCAAACTTCGCCAGCTTGGTATCAGCTCATCCCTCTGCAACTGGACCTCAGACTTTCTGACTACTGGACCCTAATCAGTTAAGTTAGACAACCTCTTCTCCTCCACTCTCACCCTGAAAAGCAGCGTGCCTCAAGGCTGTGTGCTGAGCCCTCTTCTGTACTCCCTTTTCACCTATGACTGTGTTCCTGTACGTGGTTCTAACTCCATAATCAAGTTCGCAGACGACACCATGGTGGTTGGCCTGATCAGAGGGGATGACAAGACGGCCTACAGGGATGAGGTCCAGCACCTGGCCACATGGTGTGCCGTTAACAACCGGGCCCTTAACACACATAACACCAGGGAGATTATTGTGGACTTCAGGCATACTAGGAGCCACACGCAAGTCCTCATCTACATCACCGGAGCTGTAGTGGAGCAGGTATCAAGCTTCAAATTCCTTGGTGTCCATATTTCCGAGGATCTCACCTGGCCCCTGAACTCCTCCATCCTGATCAAAAAGACACAACAACGCCTTTATTTCCTGCAGAGCATCAAGAAAGCTTACCTCTGTCCCAGGAAACTGACGGACTTTTACCACCGTACCATTGAGAGCATACTCACCAACTGCATCTCAGTGTGGTATGGCAATTGTTCCGCATCGGACCACAAAGCACTCCAGCATGTGGTGAAAACTGCCCAGCGGTTATCAGCACTCAATTGTCCACCATTAAGAACATCTACCATAAACACTGCCTGGGCAGGCTGAAAAGCATTATCAAGGATGCATCTCACCCTAACCATGGACTTTTTACTCTCCTCCCATCCGGTAGGCGCTACAGGAGCCTCCGCTCCCACACCAGCAGGCACAGGAAGAGCTTCTTCCCTGAGGCTGTGACACTGCTGAACCTCACATCACAGCGCTAAGCAGTATTGCACCCATATTGTACTGTCTCAGTACTTCTATATTTGTGTGCTGCAGCACTTACTTTTTATTCGCAGTTATTATGTAAATAACAGTATTCTTTGCATTTCTGATCAGATGCTAAATGCATTTCATTGGCTTTGTATCTGTACTTGGCACAATGACAATAAAGTTGAATCTAATCTAATCTGATCAAATATGTGCTGTATGTAACCTGGCATGAAATCTAAGAGGCGATTCCAAGATGCAACGTAGGGGAATCTCAGACAGGCAGAACGTTGTTGCTGGAATCCTGGTGTTTGGTGAGGAGCAGAGAGGTGTGCACAGTGCCACCTGTCATTCAGTGAGTCTCAGCTCTCTTCATAAGGAAGCTCATCTACAGAGGTCTGGAACTTACTGAGGTTACAGGGTCAAAAGCCAACTGTTCTGATTGGAACTGTTGGTCCCAGCCGTCAAGACTTAATCCATTAATCTCTCTCTAACCTTATTTACTGGTAAGTTAGGAACCAACTAAAATAGCTTTAATATTATAAGCTTATCTCAGACAGCTGTAATCTGCTTCCCAAGATTTAAATTATAAAGCCTTACATATATATATATATATAAATGTATATATTTCCATCAGAAATGCAATGAATAATGAACTAGCTTGAGGGTACAGCCATTGTTAAGTCAGTATATTTAATAGTCATGTCAAATACAAAAAAAAGAAGTTCCAAAAGGTTGGCTGCTCTGGCAATACTGTCAGCATTGCAATCTTGGCTATCCTGAGATTAGTATTTTTCATTTATTGCAGAAATAATTGCAGAACATAAAAAATCATATGAAATGACAATACCTGAATACCTTATCAATTTGACATATTTATACAAAGAGCACAACACTCGGATACGGGCTTGTTGTACAGTGAGATTTCAGAGCAGCAAAAGAAAAAAAGACCAAATCATGCACATAATCAATTATAAACAGCAACCATGGAAATGCAGTTCAGCAAGGTCAACTCTGTAACATGAAATGTAATTCAGGGCTGAGTTCCTCACAATCACTCGTTCAATATGCCTGCAAAATAACAGGGCAAACATTCACATATTATTTCTGTGCAATGGATGAGTGAAATCAATTGCAGTTGTCCAGCAGCACTTTTGCATGTCTCCTGCGTTATGAAACATTTCATTGGCCCCATTGCATGCATGTAATGAGCCCAGTCCTGGACAGCACTGGGTGGGCAGCAGTGATTTCAATAGTTGTGGAACACAGATTTGCCATTCCATTTGCCTGAGCTTTGCAACAAAGAACTCATGGGTTATGTACAGAACACCAGGACTTAACTGGGACAAGCAGCACAGTTTAAATGATATGTAAGGGATAATCCACTGTTGCTGTGAAGTTCAATCAAATGAAAAAAATCAGAATTAGAATCAGGTTTATTGTCACTGACACATGTTGTGAAATTTGTTGTTCTCAGCAGCAGTACATTGCAATACATGAAAACCTATGAATTGCAATAAGAAATATATTTCAAAAATAAATTAAACAAGTAATGCAAAAAGAGAACAAAAACAGTGAGGTACAAGTCATGGATTGGTTAATTGTCCATTCAGAAATATGACAGTGGAGAGGAAGAAGCTGTTCCTAAAACATTGAGCATGTGTCTTCAGTCTTCTGCATCTCCTCTTTGATGTTAGTAATACAAAGAGACAATAAATCTAGTAAAAATTTTTCAGATTTGGTAGGGATAATTCTGATTCTGTCTATTATTTTCCATCTCTTCCAAAATTACCTCCGCTCAGTGGCAGGGACTACTGTGCTTCTCTCACCAATCCTCTGAATAATTCAACACAAACTGTCCAATGATGTTGAGAAGAGGTTCAAATGAGGGTTGGCATCTTAAGAAGGATGAATGTCATTCCAAATTTGCAGGCTTATTCACTGAGTTGTATTGCCACCTGAGAGTACTCATTGTGTGTGAGTGTGTGAGTGTGAGTGTGAGTGTGTGCACGCTTGCATGCATGAGAGAAAGTTCAAAGGGAAAACTGATGAGAATCCTTTTGTAAGTGTGCTGTATGTCATACTGCCTAGTGTGACTGCAGAGCACCAAACAATCTGCTGGAGTAATCTGGAGTAATTCAAGTGGTCAAGAAGCACTGCTGGGATCAAAGGAATTGTTGATATTTCAAGTTGAAATCCTGCATGAGAGCTGGAGAGGAGGAAGACCTCTTTAAAACTGATGTACCTTGAAGAGATTTTGCAGCGAAGTAGTACAATGCAGACAAATGAGACTGAAGATGTCTGAATCAGGAGCAACAAAAAATCTGCAGGAGGAACTTGGCATGTTGAGCAACAACTGTGGGGAGAAAGTGGACTAGGTTTTGACAATCATGTTAACAATTCCTTTCCACCCACAGATGCTGCTCAACCTGCTAAGATCCTGTAGCAGACTGATTTTTTGCTGCAGATTCTAGTATCTGCAGTCTATGACTTTCCTGCATGGATACTTTTCTTCCCCAGCATGTAAATCCACAATTGTTAGAATCTGTTTTGTTACATTTTTCTGTCAAAAGATTTTCAGCCTAGGGTCAAGCCTCCCTCTTGAAGATCTTTACATCATAGTTTGACCTCAAAAATAAGAATTGGAGATGTAAGGAATCTGAAGTTTATACCTATATACCTTTATGTTTCCAATAGCTTTACAAATGGAAAACACTAGGGAAGTTTGGATAGTAAAAAGGTCACTTTATTATACTCTTGGAACATCATGCATCATGACTTGTGCTGAAGAACATATTGAAAGGGGGATAAGCAAGAATACTTTACAATAGGGGCTTACTTGGATAGTCACACATCAAACAGCCATTCAGCCATACTGCAGGTCTGAAAGAAACCACATTTTTTGTGCTTATTCTATAGTTGCACAGTTATTATAATTATGATATACAGGTCATGAACTTGCATTTGTACATTCAACCTTGAACCATGCAGACTGATTAATTAATTTTAAAGGGCAAGTCTTCAACATGGTTGTTTGAGAAAGTAAATTTTCAGGACTGCTGAAGAAAAAAGTGGTTCCTTAATGCCTGCTAAGAAATTAAAGCTACTGCCCTTACCCACACTAGGCCACAGATGACTAACTCAGATCAATGCAGTTGGCAAAACAGCATTTATCCATGAATTAATCATCCTTTCAGAATAGTATTAAGTGGGAGCTTTGTCTGTAACATATACTGTATATCCGGGAGAATACAATTAAATACATATATCATTTAGCAATGAATTAATTTTTTTATAATTTAAAAGATTATTAAATAAAATAAAATAATTTATCATTTTAGCCTTTAATATCAGTTATTAATTACCTTCAAGCAACACACATAAAAGTTGCTGGTGAACGCAGCAGGCCAGGCAGCATCTCTAGGAAGAGGTACAGTCAACGGTTCAGGCCGAGACCCTTCGTCAGGACTAACTGAAAGAAAAGCTAGTAAGAGATTTGAAAGTGGGGGGGAGGGGAGATCCAAAGTGATAGGAGAAGACAGGAGGGGGAGGGATGGAGCCAAGAGCTGGACAGTTGATTGGCAAAAGGGATATGAGAGGATCTTGGGACAGGAGGCCTAGGGAGAAAGAAAGGGGGAGGGGGAAGCCCAGAGGATGGGCAAGGGGTATAGTGAGAGGAACAGAGGGAGAAAGAGGTGAGAGAGAAAAAGAATGTGTGTCTAGGGGAGGAGCTCAGACTCGCCAGCTCTTGGCTCCATCCCTCCCCCTCCTGTCTTCTCCTATCATTTCGGATCTTCCCCTCCCCCTCCCACTTCCAACTCTCTTACTAGCTTTTCTTTCAGTTAGTCCCGACGAAGGGTCTCAGCCCGAAACGTCAACTGTACCTCTTCCCAGAGATGCTGCCTGGTCTGCTGTGTTCACCAGCAACTTTTATGTGTGTTGCTTGAAATTCCAGCATCAGCAGATTTCCTCGTGTTTGCGGTATTAATTACCTTGTTGTACTTAAAATTTTAAAAAGGATTGTGTTGCAAAGGTATCCTTCTGCTCTGTTTTATACATTTTTTGGACTCTTTCAGTATACAATATGCTGTTTCTAAAACTACACTAATATATGCACCCAAAAGGTACTTTGTCTAATGCCAATTAATTTATTGTGCAATTTGGATGCTGTGAAATTTAAAATTGCTTTGTAATTGTATTTGCCACATGTATATCATATAATCAAATGCAACTTGTAATTCTATAAAGGTCACCCATTAATTATACAAAGTTGTGCACATTAGGTATTGCATCACAGTGAGAGATAATGAAAGTGTGGAGTTAAATATTTCACAACACACTCTTACACAGAAAATGAAGAGGTTATCCATTAGTAGCTGGCTGTGTAAGCTGCTGAGCGGCAGTAAATATCATTTCCGATTTGACCTATACATCCCAAGTCTAATATCCTAAAAAAGGACCGGACAAATGCTGTCTTGGTCATTCAATTGTGATCCATCCTCAAATAACTTTCAACAGCTTTACTGCTTTCAACAGTATTTTAGACAATATGATTCAGCAGCTCTGCTTGATAGCACACAAGAAATTAAAGTAAGTGATAAATTTTCCTCTTTCAACTGTGAAAGGGGAAGTGCCTGTTTTTCATGAATATTTATGATATTGAGGAAACAGTTTAAAAACGCTATTCCTGAAAGCCAAATTTCATTGGTAACACATAAAGAAAAATATGCATGCTCTATTGATTTTCATTAACTTTCGTGTTTTGCCTTTTTTTATTTTTGGCTGTGTCATGCTCTGTGGAAGAGGTTGGGTTGCATTTTGGTTATGAGTACCACAAGGCCACATCGCTTTCACACACATTCAGACAGTTTCTCTGCTGCATTCTGAAAGTAGCTTTCCTAGATCTAGCATTCCCTGACAACTGTGGATGGTTACTGCTAAGGAACAAACACTTAAAGGATTGACGGTGGATATGCAATGACAAGCATTTAAAGGTTGCATGGATGAACTACAACAATTGTTCATCCCAGTTTGGCAAAAGAATAAATCAAGGAAGGTAGTGCACCCGTGGCTGACAAGAGAAATTAGGGATAGTATCAATTCCAAAGAAGAAGCATACAAATTAGCCAGAAAAAGTGGATCACCTGAGGACTGGGAGAAATTCAGAGTTCAGCAGAGGAGGACAAAGGGCTTAATTAGGAAGGGGAAAAAAGATTATGAGAGAAAACTGGCAGGAAACATAAAAACGGACTGTAAAAGCTTTTATAGATATGTGAAAAGGAAAGGACTGGTAAAGACAAATGTAGGTCCCCTGCAGACAGAAACAGGTGAATTGATTATGGGGAGCAAGGACATGGCAGACCAATTGAATAATTACTTTGGTTCTGTCTTCACTAAGGAGGACATAAATAATCTTCCAGAAATAGTAGGGGACAGAGGATCCAGTGAGATGGAGGAACTGAGCGAAATACATGTTAGTAGGGAAGTGGTGTTAGGTAAATTGAAGGGATGAAGGCAGATAAATCCCCAGGGCCAGATGGTCTGCATCCCAGGGTGCTTAAGGAAGTAGCCCAAGAAATAGTGGATGCATTAGTGATAATTTTTCAAAACTCGTTAGATTCTGGACTAGTTCCTGAGGATTGGAGGGTGGCTAATGTAACCCCACTTTTTAAAAAAGGAGGGAGAGAGAAACCGGGGAATTATAGACCGGTTAGCCTAACGTCAGTGGTGGGGAAACTGCTGGAGTCAGTTATCAAGGATGTGATAACAGCACATTTGGAAAGCGGTGAAATGATCGGACAAAGTCAGCATGGATTTGTGAAAGGAAAATCATGTCTGACGAATCTCATAGAAGTTTTTGAGGATGTAACTAGTAGAGTGGATAGGGGAGAACCAGTGGATGTGGTATATTTGGATCTTCAGAAGGCTTTTGACAAGGTCCCACACAGGAGATTAGTGTGCAAACTTAAAGCACACGGTATTGGGGGTAAGGTATTGGTGTGGGTGGAGATTTGGTTAGCAGACAGGAAGCAAAGAGTGGGAGTAAACGGGACCTTTTCAGAATGGCAGGCGGTGACTAGTGGGGTACCGCAAGGCTCAGTGCTGGGACCTCAGTTGTTTACGATATATATTAATGACTTGGATGAGGGAATTAAATGCAGCATCTCCGAGTTTGCGGATGACACAAAGCTGGGTGGCAGTGTTAGCTGTGAGGAGGATCTAAGAGGATGCAAGGTGACTTGGATAGGTTGGGTGAGTGGGCAAATCATGGCAGGTGCAATTTAATGTGGATAAATGTGAAGTTATCCACTTTGGTGGCAAAAATAGGAAAACAGATTATTATCTGAATGGTGGCCGATTAGGAAAAGGGGAGGTGCAACGAGACCTGGGTGTCATTATACACCAGTCTTTGAAAGTGGGCATGCAGGTACAGCAGGCGGTGAAAAAGGCGAATGGTATGCTGGCATTTATAGCAAGAGGATTCGAGTACAGGAGCAGGGAGGTACTACTGCAGTTGTACAAGGCCTTGGTGAGACCACACCTGGAGTATTGTGTGCAGTTTTGGTCCCCTAATCTGAGGAAAGACATCCTTGCCATAGAGGGAGTACAAAGAAGGTTCACCAGATTGATTCCTGGGATGGCAGGACTTTCATATGAAGAAAGACTGGATGAACTGGGCTTGTACTCGTTGGAATTTAGAAGATTGAGGGGGGATCTGATTGAAACGTATAAGATCCTAAAGGGATTGGACAGGCTAGATGCAGGATTGTTCCCGATGTTGGGGAAGTCCAGAACGAGGGGCCACAGTTTGAGGATAGAGGGGAAGCCTTTTAGGACCGAGATTAGGAAAAACTTCTTCACACAGAGAGTGGTGAATCTGTGGAATTCTCTGCCACAGGAAACAGTTGAGGCCAGTTCATTGGCTATATTTAAGAGGGAGTTAGATATGGCCCTTGTGGCTACGGGGATCAGGGGGTATGGAGGGAAGGCTGGGACGGGGTTCTGAGTTGGATGATCAGCCATGATCATAATAAATGGCGGTGCAGGCTCGAAGGGCCGAATGGCCTACTCCTGCACCTATTTTCTATGTATGTTTCTAAACCTCTAAATGCTGAATTTGTTTTCTTCAATCACAGATTAATCATCAAAAAAAACCCGCATTGTGGTGTTCTGCTGAGTATGGCTGTGTTTCAAAGAATAAAGCAATAATTAACTTCATTGCAAGGGGGAGAACAATAGGAAAAGAAGCTGCCTGTATCTGAATATGGAGAAGAATTCATTACCCTTCTCCTTATGACCTCCAGCTGACCTGATATGCCAAGGCTTCTTTGCACATTTGTTATTAGCGCCAGTTGTGTCATATGCATAGAGGGACACTGCACAAAACAAGACTTTCAGCCATTGAGTCTGTGCTGACCATTATCTGCCCAGTTATATGAATCCTAGATTAATCTCAGTTTACTCTCACCACAATTTCCATCACTATCCTGCACACCTGGGGGCAATTTACTGTACCTAATTATTGTAACGTTCCGTTATATTGGCTCGTGTATGTCTAGGGGAAATCCAGCCCAGCACCTGCTGCAACACTCCCCACAGGGTCGGTCGCCGCCCGAATCAATCACAAACATCAATCATCAGCCAGCACACCCAGTAAATTTTAACAAATACACTTTATAGATGTTACTAATTCTATGACATTAATATACATTTTATACAGAGAGGAAAGTAATGAAAAAAAAGGCGCCAACACTAATCAAAGTCCAAGTTCTTCGCGCGCTACCGTTGGAGCTCAGTTGAATCCTGACGACCACCCGAATTCCGTCGACTCACGGCTCGGGACCACCCGGAGTGATCGACCGGAGCCTCTACGCACGTCCGCTGTCCTCCCCGTCTCTCCTCCGACTTCCCGTCTCTCCACTGTCCTCCTCTTCTCTTCTCCGACTCCCCGTCTCTTCACCGTCTTCCCCATCTCTCCACCGTCCACCTCGTCTCTCCTCCGACTCCCCCCAAAAACCCCCGCACGTCCGCGGTCCTCCCCGTCTCTCCTCCGACTCCTCGTTTCTCCTCCGACTCCCCGTCTCTCCTCCAACCCCCCGTCTCTCCTCCGACTCCCCGTCTCTCCTCCGTCCTCCTTGTCTCTCCTCCGACTCCCCGGCTCTCCTCCAACTCCCCGTCTCTCCACCGTCCTCCCCGTCTCTCCTCCGACTCCCCGTCTCTCCTCCGTCCTCCCCGTCTCTCCTCCGACTCCCCACCAAAACCCCATCCACCGTCCTCCTTGTCTCTCCTCCGACTCCCCGTCTCTCCTCCGTCCTCCCCATCTCTCCTCCGACTCCCCATCTCTCCTCCAACTCCCCGCCAAAACTCAGTCCACAGTCATATCATACAGCATGGTATCCGAAAACAAAACAATACATAACCACCCATTGGCTAATAGAAGGCTGCTATCTCAATTTAAAGTAAAACAAACTGCTAGCGCAAACTCTCTTCAGCGTTAAAGCACAACAAAGCCGCATTCCGCAGATTAACATAACAAAGTCGCCATTTTAAATGTAACAAAAGAAAGACCCCATACACTCTCCCCCCACCACAAAAAGTCATGCCCTCATGACGTTAACAGAGTTCACCAGTGCTCCTTGTAAAACACAAAACCCAACCCAGGTGCATAAAGCAGTGACATAACTTTCCAGGGCAGTAGAGATCACACCCTGCTCTCCCGGCGCTATATAAGTGAGTCTTTCCGGGGGATGCCTACTCCTCTGAGGCCTCTGTACTTCCTCTGCTGACTCTCCCTGTTCAGACACCCCAGTTGACCCCTCGGGCCTATCTGTTGGACCTTCTCCTTCACCGGGATCCCTCTGCCCCTGTGAGCCCTCTGACTCGGGTTCTGGTTCCACCCTCTCCTCCCCCAATCCCGGCTGTACTACAGGTGGCTCTGCAACACCCTCCCTCGGTTCCCGTGACTCAGTGATGGAAGGGCCAGGAGTCTCTTCTCCCGGCACCGGGGAGTCAGCGAACGGAAACAGGTACCACACGTCTGAATCATCTTCTTCCGATGACGTATCCCTTCTCGAGGTGGGGGCCGGCCCCATCTCATTTGCAGCGGGCTCTTCCCTCGCCCCGCGCCCTCGCAGAGTCCTCATACTAGGAGTAAACTCCCATTCGGGCTCTGGGTCCATCTTCACCTCTCAACCCAGAGGCAACAGGTGGTTCTGATGGAGTACTTTGACAGGCCCCTGCCCGCCATCAGGTCTCACCCGGTAAACCGGGAGATTCGGCATCTGACTCTCCACCACATAGGGGGTGGCTGCCCAGCAGTCTGCCAACTTGTGCTTACCTGGTAGTCCTAAATTCCGGATAAGGACTCGGTCTCCCAGCAATAGCTGGACGAACTTTACTTTCTGGTCATACCTCCTCTTATTCCGCTGGTTCTGCTTGGTGGCTGCTGCCTCAGCCAACTCGTACGCCCTTTTCAACTCTCTCCTCATATCGGACTCGTACTTCAGACATGGCTTCGAAGGTATTTCCCCCGCTTCAGTCCCAAAACACAGATCAATGGGCAACCTCGCTTCCCGTCCAAACATCAGATAGTAGGGTGAGTACGCCGTAGCATCATTGCGAGTACAATTGTAACAATGAACCAAATGGACAATGTGCTGACTCCACTTACTCTTCTGTCCAATCTCCAAGGTGCCGAGCATGTCCAGCAGGGTCCGGTTAAACCTCTCGGGTTGAGGATCACCCTGTGGGTGATAGGGGGTGGTTCTGGACTTTTCAACCCCAAGCATATCCAGCAATTCATGGATAAGCCTGCTCTCGAAGTCCCATCCCTGATCACTGTGGATCCGCCGGGGAAGGCCATAATGAACAAAGTACTTCTCCCATAACACCTTCGCCACTGTAGTCGCTTTCTGATCCTTAGTAGGAAAAGCCTGCGCATATCTAGTGTAGTGATCCGTGAGGACCAAAACATTCGCGGTATTGCTGGTGTCCGGCTCAATAGACAGGAAATCCATACACACCAGGTCGATGGGTCCCGCACTCTGCAAGTGGGATAACGGAGCCGCCTGCGCAGGCAAGGTCTTCCTCCTGACGCAACGACTACAGGTCTTACAGTATTCTTCCACCTCCCCCCTCATCCGGGGCCAGTAAAACCGGTCCTTGACTAATCCATAGGTCTTCTCTACCCCTAAGTGCCCGGAATCATCATGTAGATCCTGGAGCACAGTCATCCGATACTTCTCAGGCATGACCAGCTGCCAGCGCCGGGTGTGGTCTGGAGGCGACGTGACCCGGTACAGGACGTGGTTCTTCAGCTTCAACCGGGGCCACTCCTTCAGTAGTAGGGGACCGGAGGCATGTTTCGCCTTCTCCACCCGACCCATATCACCCCGGCTAACCGCGTAACAGATAGTGCCAATGCTTGGGTCATCACGCTGAGCCGCCTTTACTTCCTGGGGACTCAACTCTGGCAGCTGCCTGTTCCTCAGAGCAGTCACATTACAGTAAACAGTGAGTATCGCGTCATCGTCAGCCCCCAGATGATCTACTGCCCGATCCGTTCCCATCTGTGCTCCTACTTCCCCGTCGCTCCCAACTTGACACATGGCCTTTACTCCCTGGGCGGGGACACTTTTCCACTCCTCGGCCGTGCCCGACTCGTCGTGCGCCCGACGAGACAGGGCATCTGCATCGGTGTTCTGACTCCCTGGGCGGTATTTCAGGCTGAACTCATAGGCAGACAGGGCTGCTAACCACCGGTGCCCAGTAGCATCCAGCTTCGCCGAGGTCAGGATATAAGTGAGGGGGTTGTTATCAGTTCTCACCTCAAACTGGGCCCCAAATAGGTAGTCACTCAACTTGTCCACCACCGCCCATTTCAACGCCAAGAGCTCCAGCTTGTGAGTGGGTTAGTTTCTCTCAGATGGCGACAAGCTCCGACTGACAAATGCCACCGGCCTCAATCCGTTTCCCTGTTCCTGGTACAGAACAGCTCCCAGACCGTCGTGACTAGCATCAGTGTGTAGAACATACGGCTTCCAGGGATCAGCAAATGCCAACACTGGGGCCTGTGTCAGCGCCCTTTTCAGAGATTGGAACGCCTCCTCACATTGAGCATCCCACCTCAATCCAAAAGGCTCTCCCGGGTTCAAGTATCCTCCTACCCCGACCCTCGGTCCCCCTTCCTCCTCCTCCCCACAGGTGGATAGCCACACAGCAGCTGGTTCAATGGATGACTCATTTTCGCATATCCTTTCACGAACCGCCGGTAATATCCGCAAAACCCCAAAAACGAGCGTAAGGCGCTCACCTTCTGAGGTCTCGGCCAGGTGGTGACTGCGGCTATCTTATCCGGATCGGTGGCCACTCCATGTCGCGAGATTATGTGCCCGACATAACTGACTGACGTTTTGCAGAACTGACATTTATCCAGGGAAAGTTTTAATCCTTCCTCCTTCAGCGGACTCAGCACCTTCAGCAGCCACTCCTCATGCTCCTCCAACGTAGATCCAAACACTATCAGGTCGTTCAGGTACACCAATACCTCCAGCAGGTTCATGTCCCCCACTGTCCGCTCCATGAGCCGCTGGAAGGTGGCTGGGGCCCCCGAGATGCCTTGGGGCATTCGTTCGAACTGGAAAAACCCCAGGGGGCAGATAAAGGCTGTCTTCTCCTTATCAGTCTCGCTCATCGGAATCGGTAATACCCACTCCGCAAATCCAATACACTGAACCACTGCGCACCACTCAGACAAGCCAAGGCATCTTCCACCCTCGGGACCGTATATTGGTCGGGAACAGTGCGGCAGTTCAGGGTGCTATAGTCCACGCACATGCGTACCTTCCCATTTTTCTTCCTTGCCACCACTATGGGGGACGCATAGGGGCTTCGGGACTCCGCAATAATCCCTGCATCTTTCAACTGCCGCAAGTGCTGCCGCACATCCTCCACATCTGCTGGGGCCAACCGCCGCGACCTCTCCCTAAACGGGGTGTCATTTGTTACCCGAATGGTGTGTCGAGTGCTCTTGGAAAACCCTACATCAAACTCGTCCTGAGAAAAGACATCTCCTAACTTCAGCATCTTCTCCACCAGCCTGCTCTTATACGCCGGCGGTACAGGGGAGTTTTCAAAATTAAAGGCCTCCTCGGTCAGCCGCCCCCCGTTTCCCAATAGCTCTCTTCCAGTGGGCTTCACAGGGGCGCTAGACAAAAGAAAGACCCCGTACATAGTCAACCAGCATGCGCATCATTGGTATGTGGGAGAAGACCAGAGTATCAAACCGAAACCCACATGGTAAAAAGGAAAATATGCAATCTCTAGAAGGATAGCCCCTGATGTCACGATTGAACCTGGGCATTTGGAGCTGGGAGGAAAAAATACTACTAACTGTGCCAGTCTGCCACCCACTGTGTTCTGCACACATCTTTTTACAAACATTGGCAAACAGTTTTCACAAGATCAAAATTACACATAGATGGAGGCTAACCATAAACACGAGAGATTCTGCAGATGCTGGAAATGGAGAGCAACACAAAAAAAAATACAGGCGGAACTCAGCAAGTCAGGCAGCACCTGTGGAGGGAAATGAACAGCCAACATTTTGGGCCAAGCCCCTTCATCAGGCTGGAAAGGAAGGGGGAAGAAGCCAGAATAAGAATGTATGGTGAGGAGAAGGAGTACGAGGTGGAAGGTGGTAGATGAAGCCAGATGAGGGAGAAGATGGGTGTGCAGGGGATGTGAAGTGAAGTGAGAAACTGGGAAGTGATAGGTGAAAAGGGTAAAGTTCTGAAGAAGAAGGAATCTGATGGTAGAGGAGAGTGGATCCTGGGAGAAAGGGAAGGAGGGGCACCAGAGAGAGATGATCAAAGGGTGAAGAGAAGTGTTAAGAGGGGAGATGGAATGGATAATGGAAAAAGAGAAAATTGGGAGGGGAAACAAATTACCAGATGTGAGGTTGGAGGCTACTCATATGGAATAGCCATAAAGTGTTGCTCTGGAAAATGACACCAGTGAACAATGCGACCAAGGGCAGCATCCTTCAGACGGTCCATGAAACTATTTGTCACTTCATTTACTTAATCTTTTTCTTTCAAATGTGGTTCTTTTACTCCGGGAGCTTGTGCTCTACATTTCGGTGGTGTATCTTAGGACCAACTGAGCAATCCAATGCTTTGCTCTCTCTGACGGAGTTTGGAGAGGTTTCGAGCGAAGCGTGCAGTCTGGAGACTAAGAAGCCTTGAAACAGTCACAAGCCCATGATCGACCCTATTTCTCACAAATCCCACTGATTAAAGCATCGAGGAAAATTGGAATCAACAAGTATGAGAACAGAAGGTGGGCTGGTATTTAGAGCCGTCCACCTGTGTGTAAATGGTTCACTACTCCTGGAGGAAGGTACCTACATGTGAATGACCTTGCTCCTTCTCACTCGATTCTTCTCCCCACCTGCTGATCAACACTCTCTGGTGCCCCTCCTTCTTCTCTTTCTACCATGGTGCACTCTCCTCTCCTGTCAGATTCCTTCTTCTTCAGTATTGCATGCAGTTCTGGTCGTCCCATTATAGGAAGGATGTTCAGGCTTTGGAGAGGCTGCAGAGGAGATTTACCAGGATACCACCTGGTTTAGAGGGCATCTGCTTTAATGAGGTTGAACAAACATGCAGGAGTGGCAGAGGCTGAGGTTTATGACCTGATTGAAGTTTAAAAGATTATATGAGGCATTTATATAGTATCAAACAGAATATTTTTCCTAGGATTGAAATGTCTAACACCAGAGGACATGCATTTAAGGTAAGAGGGGGTAATTTCAAAGGAGAAGTGAGGGGCAAAATTTTTACACAGGTGGGTGCTTGGATTGCACTGCCTGAGATGGTGGTAGAGACACAGAAACATTAGAGATTTTTAAGAGACTTTTGGATAGACAAATGAATGTGAGGAAAATGTAAGGATATGGACATTGTATAGGCAGAAGAGATTAGTTTAGTTGCATTTGATTACTAATTTATTGGTTTGGCACAACACTGTGGGCTGTATTGTACTATGTCAAATTGCTCAGCAGGCCAGGCCAGATCAATGGAAAAGAATGTAGGAATTGTGAAAGACTGAGAAGGAGGAGATGCCCAGAAGAGCAGTCTATGCATGTTCTGGCTCCCAGAGAGAACCAAAATGGAAAAAAGAAGGAAAAAGAACAATCTACACTGATTTCACAAGTGGACAACTGATGCAGCCTGGGAAATTAAATTACCTGAAGTAGTATAGTTCATTATTAGGTCGATGGCTGCTTGGAAGATTATGGCCTGAAGTTCAATGGTGGTGCTAGAAAGGTATGAGGAGGTGTCTGTGAGCTGATGTCCAGCATCTGCAAGATAAAAGTTAGTTTTACAAGCCACAACAGCATCATCCCTATCAGTAGATTTGACGATGATCATAGGGTTAGTCCTTGGTAAAAGAGTGCTCTAGGGTAAGATAAGAGATTAGATTAGATTCAGTTGTGCATGTACTTTGAAACATTGAAGCATACAGTGAAATGTGCCATCTGTGTCAATAACCTACACAGTTTGAGGATGTGCTTGGACAACCCAAACTGTTGCCGTGCTTTCCGCACCAACATAGAATCACCACAATTTACTAATCTTAACACTTTGGAATGTTGGAGAAAACCATGCTGCTGTGTCACCCTACGTTACCATGCTACCATTACACTCCTGCATAGGTTCAGAATGGGAGAGCAAGAAAGGGAAATGGAGCAGTCAAGCTAGCCTCTGTCACAGTGTCAGTTCACAATGAATAATCTACAGAGCAAATGGCAAGAGGGGGGAGTTCAGGTGGATTCAGTGTACAGAAAATAGGTAAGAGGATCTATGGTTTGGGACGAAGGATACTGGCCAAAAAGGGAATGGGCATGGAGTTAGAGGCAGTGGAGGAAGAGTTCAACATCATGTCAGGCTCTGGGTTTATTGAGGCAGGTATGTAGGGGCGCAAAATTAAAACCCTGGCAGAGGACTGATCATTCAGGATGAGAGAGGGGGAGATTGGAAGACGTGGCTGGAGGCTCAGACTGGTGGGGAGCAATGAGCCTGCTGAAAGTGAAGGCGGAGAAAGATCCAGAAGGACACTGCAGAATTCAACAATATTACTTCATAAATAATGCATGTACTAGATTAGCGGTAATAGGATAAAAATAAGCATTTAATCTGTATGAGTCTAATAGTGGTATAGTTATTAGCCTCACTCTTTCAGCATGGTTTATGAGAAAGGCCCAGAAAATAATGGTGCAGCATGTTACAAGTCAATTATATTAAACTCTTCTGGAATTTTTCCTGTTAGAATGACAGCGTGCATTGTAGATTGGTTAAGACCGTGGTGTATATTTTCAGGAAATCTGCAGCTCAATATTTTTTACTTCTGAGTCTTTGAAGTTTGCATTGTTAGGCTTTTCAGCAGAGCTGGAATAAAAGCCTGACCTACTAGTCAATTTTTCTATGAACCTTCCTTAATATCACTGCTCTCTCTTTCTCATATGTTCTCGGCAAATCTTCAAGTACAGTTCTTTTGAAATCATGGTTAAATTATTACAAGGTTTCAGCAGCTATTGCCACTGTCCCTCCAGGCAGAACAAGGAAAGAGTCCCCTAGTCCTCACCTACCATCACACTAGCATTCAACATATCATTCATCACACCTTTCATTGGGATCCCATCACCCACCATATTGTCCCTCCCCTTCCCTTTCTCTCCTCCTTCTGAAGAGATCACTCTCTCCATGATTCCCTGGTCTGCCTCTCCATACCAATCTCACCCCCCCTCCCCCTCCCCAGACTCTCACCCAGTGTCTACTAAAGGTGTAACACCTGCCCCTATATCTCCTCCCTTCCCACTATCCAGAGCTCTAAGTAGCTCTTCCAGCTGAGGCGGTCTGTCACATGTAAATTCTGTGGTGTTTTATTTGTTGCATCTGGTGCTCCTGTTGCGGCCTCCTCTATATTGGTAAGACAGGATGCAAATTGGGTGACCGCTTTGCTAAGCATTTTTGCTCCTTCACTCTTTCAGCCATGGCAGTCCAGATCAGCCAACTGTCAATTATTTTAATTCTCCTTCCAATTCCAAAACCAACATTTCTATCCTTGGGCCTTCTCTACTGCCTAGATGAGGTGAAATGCAAACTACAAGAACAGCAACTTACAGTATATTCCACCTGGGTAGTCTCCAACCTGATTGCATGAACTCAAAATTCTTCAACTTCTGGCAGCTGCTTGACTCTGTTACTTTCCTCTTTTATCTCTTCTTTTGATCTATTTTACTCCATCACATTTCTGCCACACTCCCCGTCTGCCTGTCACCCTCAAAGATCTCCAACTGGTTCCTCTCCTACCCACTTCCCTTCCTTTATTCCATTCTCCACCTTCCTCTCCTACCAGATTTCATTTCTTCAACCCTTTGTCACTTTCACCTATCACCTCTTAGCTTCTGGCACCATTCCCACTCTCCTCTTTCCCCTTCTGACTATCATGGGCCCTCATCTGGATCTACTTACTACTTGTCAGCTCTCGCTCCATCATTTCTTTCCACTTTCGCTATATTTACTGGCTATATCCCTCTATCTTTCAGTCCAGATGAAGGGTCTTAACCCAAAACATCGACTCCCCATTTCACTCCATTAATGTTGTCTGACCCATTGATTTTGTCTATTTCTTTTTATATGTCCTGGAGTCTCCAGCAACTGTAGCCTGTCGTATCTTCACTGATTTTTGTAATTGATTGCTGTTTGTATTATAGTTTTTGTGATCAATCCTTCTTCTGCAGGAATCCAAGATCCAGAAATGGCAAACGTGTTTCTGCATTTTTAGCATTGTGTGTTCTGACATATTTAGCACGTGCCTTTTAATGTGGTTCCAAGACCCATAGGAGATTTGTGTAAGGATCTACTAAAATAATTCATAATAATTAACTATTTTAATAGATTTTTGAATAAGAATGATTCAAGTATGTTGAATTACTTTAAAAGATCTTTGGACAGATCCTACAGTCTAGATGGGTTGAAGGGCCTATTTCTGTGCTGTAGTCCTCCATGACTCTATGTCTCTATGTAACTCATGGCATCCATCCCATTGTTTCAAGCAGTGTCTCTTCACTTGGAATGAGTGCTTACAGTAAGACAGCATTCCTTCTTGGCTCCTCCTACATGTATAATCAGCAGTTTACCAAAGTGAACATATTAATAAGATGATGCTACATGTGTGAAAAACAATGCAGCAAGTTGGAAGCAAATACAATGAAACCCACCTTCTAGAGAGCCTTAGAAATGTGAAAAGTAAGGATTGAAATATGAGTGGGAAAATCTGGTCCTACAGGGTTGTTTGGAAATTCCATCTCTCCATTTCTCATGAGATACAAGACCAGTATTTATTTCCTATCCCTAAATGAACTAGAAAGGGTAGTGGTGAGCTGCCTATTTGACTTGTTGTAGTTCTTGTGGTGAAGGTTCTCTCATAATGTTGTTTGGTAAGGAAGGATGAGAAAACATTTAAGTGTTACCTTGGTGATATTGTTAACTGCTGCTCTGGATGCAGGCCAGGTATTCCAGACAGTGTATTCAAATGTTCTTTTTTCCACTTCTCTGCATGCCAGCACCCATTCACTTGACAACAACTGACGAATCAAAGGATAAAGGGCCACATTTCACTTCTGAGCAAGTTCCATTTAACAGCTCTGCAGCTGCACTTAAAAGCTATTGCACTTTGTTGGAGCTTGCATAATCCTGCACTTCAAGAAAATGTTTCTTTTCCACTTTTGTGTGCTGCCATAATAAAGTCGATCCATTGTCAAAGACCTTACCATCCAGACCTTGCGCTGTTTTCACTACTACATTTGGGCTAGAGGGACAGGATCCTTAGGTCCCACACCACCGGGCTCAGGAACAGTTATTGCCCTACAATAATGAGGCACCTGAACTGGAGTGCATAACTTCACTCACCTCAGCTTTCAACTGATTCCACAACCTACAGGCTCACTTTCAAGAACTGAGTTTATATGGGTAAAACTCAAAAACAGGAAGCGATTTTATCTGATGGGATTGTACTTTAGAGCACACAATATCCTCTGGGACATTGAGGAACAGATACACAGGCAAATTAAGGAAAGGTGTAAAAACAATAATGTTGTTGTCATGGGGGACTTCAACTTCCCTAATATAGACTTGGACCTTCGGAGGGCAACAGGTTTAAGTGGGACAGAACTTGTTAGGTGCTTCCAGGAGGGATTCTTAAATCAATATATAGATAGTCCAACAAGTAGAGGGACTGTACTGACTTAAGACAGATGTAGGTAAGGATAAGTATAGATCTTGCAGGACAGCACTAAATTGGAGCAGAGCAAATTATGAGAGCTTTAATCAGAAACTAGGGGGAATTAATTGGGAACAGATGCTTTTGGATAAGTCCACATCTGACATGTGGAGGATGTTTAAAGACCGACAGCACAGAGAACAGGACAGGTTGCGGTCAGAAGGAAGGACAAGGTTGTCAATGTAATATAATCTTGGGTGTTGTGATATGTAATGAATTTAGTCAAGAAGAAAAGGACAAGTATACAAAGCTGAGGAAGCAGGAATCAAACAGAGCCCTTGAGGATTATAAAGAAGCTAGAAAAGAACTCAGGAAGGGAATTAGGAAAGCCAGGAGGGGCCATGAAAAGTTCTTGGCAAGTAGGATTAAACAGTATCCAAAGGCATTCTATACATATACTAAGAGCAAGATAATAACTAGAGAAATGATAGGAACACTTTAGGATAAAGGGAGTAAAATTTTCTTGGATGCAGAGGACGTAGGTGGGGTCTTTAATGAGTACTTTATCAGTATTCACCAGAGGATAGGAAGATTAGTGCCAAGAGTATATTTATTCTTGGGTATTTCAAAGTAAAGGAGAAGGTAGTATTGGGTCTCTTAAAGAACATTAAGGTGAATAAGTCTCCAGAGTCTGATGAAATATACTCCAGGTTATTGAGCGAGACAAGAGAAGAGCTTGCTGGGGCATTGACCAATATCTTCATGTTCTCTCTAGCCAAAGGCAAGATCCTGGAGGACTGGTGAGTAGCTAACGTTGTTCCATTATTCAAGGAATATTCTTGGAAACTATAGACCGATGAATCTCATGTCAGTGGTAGGGAAGTTGTTGGACAGAATTCTTAGGGACAGTATTCATGAGCATATGGGAAAATCACAAATGAGAGAAAATCTGCAGATGCTGGAAATCCAAGCAATATACAAAATGCATTTTGTGTGTGTTGTGAGCATATGGAGATCAGATGCAAATATGAGTGAAGAAATAGCAGATGGAGTTTAATCCGGCCAAATGTAAAGTATTGCACATTGGTAGGTCAAGTGCAGAGACATTACACTACTAAGAGCAAGACCCTTAATAGTGCTGATGAACGGATGTATCTTGGGGTTCAGGTTCATAGCTCTCTGAAAATGGACACACATGAGGTGGTTAAGAAGGAACATGGCATGTTTGTTTTTATTAGTTGATCCATTCAGTCAGGAAGTTAAGTTGCTCCTTTATAAATCTCTAGTTAGGCCGCATCAGGGGTATTGCATGCAGTCCTGGTTGCCCAATTATAGGAAGGAGTTGAGGTTTTGGAGAGGCTGCAGATGAGATTTACCAGGATGTTGCCTGGATTAGAAGGCATGTGCATTAACAAGGTTTGGCAAACTTAGGGTGTTTTCTCTGGAGTAGCAGAGGCAGAGGGGAGATCTGACAGAGAGAGGCATAGATTATGAGAGGCATAGATAGATCTCTATAGACAGTACCACTTTCCCAGAGTTGAACTATTTAATACCAGAGGGCATGCAGTTAATGTAAATTGGGGTAATTTCAAAGGAGATGTGAGGGGCAAGACTTTTACACAGAGACTAGAGGGACCTGTGCACTGCCAGTGGTGATGGGAGAGGCAGAAACATTGAGATTTTTAAGAAACTTCTAGATAGGTACATCAACAGACAAATTGATTAGATAGGAAAATGGAAGGATATGGAAATTCTGTAGGAAGAAGAGATCAGAATCAGGCATATGTCATGAAATTTGTTATTATGCTGCAGCAATACTTTGAAAAACAATAACAAAAACTGTAAGTTACAGTAAATTATATATGTTAAATTAAATAAAAAGTTAAAACGTGCGAAAAGAGAAAAAGCATAGTGAGATAGTGTTCATGGGTTCAATGTCCATTCAGAAATCTTATGGCAGAAGGGAGGAAACTTTTTCTGATTCACTGAGTGTGTGCCTTCATGCTCCTGTACCTCCTCCCTGATGGTAGCAATGAGAAGAGGGCATGTCCCAGGTTATGGGGTCCTTAATGATGGATGCTGACTTTTTGAGGTATTGCTTCTTGACAACGTTCTGGATGCTGAGAAAGCTAGATGGAGCTGACTGAGTTCACAACTTTCTGCAGTTTACTTCGATCCTGTGCAGTGGCCCACTCCCTCCCTTCCCCCTACCAGAAAATGATGCAGCCAGTTAGAATGCTCTCCATGGTACATCTATAGAAATTTGTTTACTAGTTAAATCGTTCAACACAACATTGTTGCTGAAGGGCCTTTTCCTGTGCTGTGCTGTGCTGTACTGTTCTATGTTCTAACTCATGTTCTTAGTTGTAATCATTTACTTACTTATTTGCATAATTTGTCTTTTGCACCTTTGTTTGTCAGTCTTTGTCTATGTATACTTTTTCAAAAATTGTATTGTATTTCTATTATTCTGTAAATGCCTGCAAGAAAATGAATCTCAGGGTAGTAAATGGTAACACATATGTTCTTTGATAATAAATTTACTTTGACTGGACTTTGAAACGCCAGAAGAATGCTTCTGCTCTGGCTTCATCGGCTTCATTTACTCTATCCATTTTTACATGCAGTTATTATTATTAATATCTTTTCATTCCATAGTGTGATGAAAAAGTGGTTCATACTTCGGTCAATTTCATTTAAGACAGTGAAAAATGCAGTGCTGGGGAGTTGGTTCTGGTTTCTAAACTCAGCTGATCCAATCCATTATGATCAACATTTCCTTACTTACTGCAAAGCTTTCTGGCTGCCAATACACAATTCCTTCCTATTTCAACTATAATAACCTTCCCCAGTTAATAAATAAATTCTTTTCACTTCAACCTATTAGAAAAATGATATTGCCTTCAAGCCATAAGTAATATTGCCCCTCATGTGAAAAATGGCCTTTTTGTGCAAACTCCCTGAGGATGTAGCATCGGTCTAATAAATTGTATAAAATCAATATTTCATTTCTGATAAAGATTCTAACACAAAATCAAAGCTAGGTAAGATCACCTCATAGCCGATTCTACAGGTTGACTGATCCCTACAAAAAGGACAGGTTGCACTTGAATCCCAGGGGGATCAATATCCTGGTGGGTAGGTTTGCTGAGGCTACTGGGGAGAGTTTAAACTAGAATTGTTGGGGGGTGGGAACCGAACTGAAGAGACTGGGGAAGAGGAGGTTGCCTCACAAACAGAGAAGGCTTGCAGATAGTACAAGAAGGAGGATAGGCAGGTGATAGAGAAGAGACGCACTCAGACTGAAGGTTTGAGATATGTCTATTTTAACGCAAGGAGTGTTGTGAACAAAGCGGATGAGCTTAGAGCGTGGATCAGTACTTTGAGATATGATTTGGTGGCCAACCAAGACTTGGTTGGCTCAGGGACAGAAATGGCTACTTCAAGTGCTGGGTTTTAGATGTTTCAGAAAGGACAGGGAGGGAGGCAAGAGAGGTGGGGGCGTGGCACTGTTGATCAGAGATAGTTTCACGGCTGCAGTAAAGTGGACGCCATGGAGGGATTGTCTCTAGAGTCTCTGTGGGTGGAGGTTAGGAACAGGAAGAGGTCAATAAATTTACTGGGTGTTTTTTATAGGCCGCCCAATAGTAACAGGGATATCGAGGAAAGAGATCCTGGAAAGGTGTAATAATAACAGAGTTGTCATGATGGGAGATTTTAATTTCCCAAACATCGATTGGCATCTCCCTACTGCAAGGGGTTTAGATAGGATGGAGTTTGTTAGGTGTGTTCAGGAAGGTTTCTTGACACAAGGTAAGCCTACAAGAGGAGAGGCTGTACTTGATTTGGTATTGGGAAATGAAACTGGTCAGGTGTCAGATCTCTCAGTGGGAGAGCATTTTTGGAGATAGTGATCATAATTCTATCTCCTTTACAATAGCATTGGAGAGAGATAGGAACAGACAAGTTAGAAAAGTGTTTAATTAGAGTAAGGAGAATTATGAGGCTATCAGGCAGGAAATTGGAAGCTTGAATCGGAAACAGATGTTCTCAGGGAAGAGAACAGAAGAAATGTGGCAAATGTTCAAGGGACATTTGTGTGGAGTTCTGCATAGGTATGTTCCAATGAGACAGGGAGGTTATGGTAGGGTACAGGAACCGTGGTGTACAAAGGCTGTAATAAATCTAGTCAAGAAAAAAAGAAAAGCTTACAAAAGGTTCAGAGATCTAGAAGATTATAAGACTAATAGGAAGGAGCTTAAGAAGGAAATTAGGAGAGCCAGAAGGGGCCATGAGAAGGCCTTGGCGGGCAGGATTAAAAAAACCCCAAGGCATTCTACAAATATGTGAAGAGCAAGAGGATAAGACATGAAAGAATAGGACCTATCAAGTGTGACAGTGGGAAAGTGTGTATGGAACCGGAGGAAATAGCAGAGGTACTTAATGAATACTTTACTTTAGTACTCACTATGGAAAAGGATCTTGGTGATTGTAGTGATGACTTGCAGCAGACTGAAAAGCTTGAGCATGTAGATATTAAGAAAGAGGATGTTCTGGAGCTTTTAGAAAGCATCAAGTTGGATAAGTCACCGGGACCAGATGAGATGTACCCCAGGCTACTGTGGGAGGTGAGGGAGGAGATTGCTGAGCCTCTGGCAATGATCTTTGCATCATCAATGGAGACAAGAGAGGTTCCGGAGGATTGGAGGGTTGCAGATGTTGTTCCTTTATTCAAGAGAGGGAGTAGAGATAGCCCAGGAAATTATCTAATTCTGCTTTAGTCTGTTTTTTAAGTTTAGCTGAATGAGAAATGATCTGACCATGTAAAAATGGTTTAAATGTATCCTATATAATTAATTTATATACCCCCTATATCATTAAAAAGAAAAAAATCTTTTATAGTCATAGTCATAGTCATAGTCATAGTCATAGTCATAGTCATGCTTTATTGATCTCGGGGGAAATTGGTTAAAAAAAAATTGAACCCATCAGAGATACACTTTTGCAACAAAGGGTTCTGCGGCTAACTCAGGGCCCGTGCAATATGCCGATATTACCCACCCCCAAGCCGGGTAGAGCGGGTGAGTGGTGGTTTGTTTAGGGATTGCGGGCTGTAAATCAGATCACGAAACACATTTCACAGGTGATTCTGGACACAAATGTGACACTGGCCTCTATTCCTTCAGATTCCTGTTCTCTGCGAAAAATTTCCTGTGATTGTCGAAATGTCTGGACGAAGAAAAACTGGTGGCAAAGCTCGGTCCAAGGCCAAATCTTGCTCGTCCCGGGCTGGACTGCAGTTCCCGGTGGGCCGTGTTCACAGGCTCCTGAGAAAGGGTAACTATGCTGAGCGTGTGGGTGCCGGAGCCCCGGTCTATCTGGCTGCTGTGCTTGAGTATCTGACAGCTGAAATCCTCGAGCTGGCCGGTAACGCAGCCCGGGACAACAAGAAAACCTGCATCATCCCCAGACACCTTCAGCTGGCCGTCTGCAATGACGAGGAGCTCAACAAGCTGCTGGGAGGGGTGACCATCGTTCAGGGCTGGGTGCTGCCCAATATCCAGGCCGTGCTGTTGCCCAAGAAAACCAGTAGCGCCAGCAAGTGAAGCAACAGATTCTGAACCCAGTGACTCAGTTATCTGGTTTTCAATGAAACTAACGAGGTCAGAATTTTGCAATAATGCCTGAGACATGCGCCATGGTGGACGGGCAAGAATGACATCATCAAATTCAAAGGACAAACTCAGAGGCACATGATCAGATATAGCAATCATGTCATATTCACAATTTTTAACACTAGGCAAGAAGCAGGGATCAATTTTAATGTAATCAATCCTCGAATATTTTTATAGACATGTGAAAAGAAGGAATATTCTCTGTCATTGGGTGCAGATGCCTCCATAATTCGATCAATCTGAAATCGATCAAAAAGGAATTAATAAGTGATGCAGAACGATTTGGAAGTCGCTGATTGGTTGAGCTCTTGTCAATCATAGGATTTAAACAACAGTTAAAATCCCCGCCCATTACAAACATAAATTCATTTAAATCAGGCAGTAAAACAAATACCTTTTTAAAAACAGAAGGATCATCTAAGTTAGGACCATGCAGATTGACCAAAACAGCTTTTCTGTTACAGATCACTCTTTTAACAATTAAAAATCTACCATTAGAATCTGATTCAGTATCCTCTTGAATAAATATATTGGACTTAATAAAGATAGACACGCCTTTAGTTTTACTCTGAGAGGTAGAGTGGAATTGCAAGCCTCTCCACCATCCAAAAAATCTATTTTGATCTCTTGCCCTGATATGTGTCTCCTGAGCAAAAATTATATCAGGTTGGAATCATTTAATAATTTTAAAAGTCTTTTTTTGTTTGATAGTATGATTCCAACCATGTACATTCTAACTTATTATATTAATCTGTTTAAATACCACAGTATAATTTTATTCTAGTTTATACATGCGCAGAGCACATACCAATATGGGATGATCAAAAATGGCGACGATGAAGAATGCAACCACATAGAAAACATGCATGCTCCAGAACCACTCAATGGGAAAAAACTCCTGACTCTAACTCTAACACCACCCCCCTCCCCGAAAGCCCAAAGGAAAGGCAAACAATCTATGATAGATACAAAGCCAAGGACTGCTCTGTCTGTATTTTCTTTTCTTTCCCTTCCCCTAGTTAGTAAAAAATTAGAGTGACCTTGTAAGAAAGACAATAAAGTCTCAACAAAGGGAAGTATTTACATTCCACCATCTATTAAACAAGAAAGAACCAAAATAATGTTATCTCTTAGAGAGAAAAACCAGCGCCATCTTTAAGTTTAACATTAAGTCCCTGAAAAGACTTTAAATTCGATTATAAGACACTATAATAAAACAGAATGAAAGGTTAATAGTATATTTAACCAAGCTAAATTTTCCAAAATACTAATTAATAATGTCATAAGTAATTAAACCCTCCCAAATATACATATATAAAAAGAAGCCCTATTAGTAGGAAAATACTACCAATTAGTTAATTAAGAAAGAAACAAAAAAACATCAAACCAGGTATTAGGTTAAAGGATCCAAATCCCTTCATCTTCTTTTCTCAGTCGAATGTCCGAATAACCATTTAAACAGTCATATTTGAACCAAAAATCTTCTTTCCAAAAGAAAACCAATAATATGAAATAATGAACAAATCCCCTTATCTTCTTTTATTAGTCTCTCAATGGAATATCTAAGTAACCTTCATAAATCTTTTTTCCGAAATGTGAATAATATTCAGATAACCAAACAACCTTTCAGATAGTTCATTCAGAGGTGGAGTCGATAGCGGCGGCAGGTATAGTCTGAACGAAGTCCAGTGTGGTTTTTGGAACAAAAAATGTATGAGGAGGGGAGTTAGGAGGAAAAACTTTAATTTTTGTTGGGTAACGCAGAGAAGGAAACAGTTTCTTATCATATACTTGTTTCATTACCAAAGCAAATCTTGATCTTTGTTCCATTACCTCCCTTGGATAATCTTCATAAAAACGGAGCTCAGACTCCTTAAGTCTAAAAACTCTCTCTTATCTTGCCTGTCGCATTATTTGATCTTTAATTTTAAAGTGATGAAAACAAACCAGAACAAATCTTTGTTTATTTGGATCCTTAAATTTCAAAGGAAACGCTCTGTGTGCTCTTTCTATAGCAGGTGGCTGTGGAAAAAATGGTAGGAAATAAAGTATGAAAAAGCTTACCAAAGTAAGTAGTTAAATCTCCATCTTCAGCTCCTTCTTGCAGACCAACAATTCGTATATTCTTTCGGCAAGACCTAGTTTCCAGGTCTATAATCTTATTTTGATATCTATCCAAACGGATTGTAGCTTCAAACAATTTTTGCTTAGTTATCTTCAATTCCTCTTCACGTGTAATAACTTGTGTTTCCACGTCTTTAAGTTTTCCCAGAAATGACTTTATTTTATTACTATTCTTTTCCAGTTGGTCTTTAATTGACCCATTCTGATCTTTAATTGAATTCAGTGTCCGAACGATATCTTCAGCCCATGGTAGCATTTCATCAGATCTTTCTTTTGGCATCTTTCCTTTTCCATTACCTTTGTCATAGGTTCAGACAGGTTCTTCCTACTCCTGATAGGCATAGACATATTATTCCCCCTCAAGAATCAGCAAATAAAAATTTTAAATTCGAAGTTTAAACTTGGGGGAGAGAAAGAAAACTAAGAGCAGCACAAAATTGTTGCTACTCCATTGGCAGACAGGGGTGGTCTCCTGCCCAGAAAATTATAGACCAGTGAGTCTTACCTCAGCAGCTGGTAGTTGATGGAGGAGATCCTGAGAGGCAGGATTTATGAACATTTGGAGAGGTATAATATAATTAGGGATAGTCAGCATGGCTTTGTCAAGGGCAGGTCGTGCCTTACGAGCCTGATTGAATTTTTTGAGGATGGGACTAAACTCATTGTTGAAGGAAGAGCAGTAGATGTAGTGTATATGGATTTCAGCAAGGCATTTGATAAGGTACCCCATGCAAAGCTTATTGAGAAAGTAAGGAGGCATGGGATCCAAGGGGACATTGCTTTGTGCATCCAGAACTGGCTTGCCCACAGAAGGCAAAGAGTGGTTGTAGACAGGTCATATTCTGCATGGAGTTCGGTCACCAGTGGAGTGCCTCAGGGATCTGTTCTGGGACCCTTACTCTTTGTGATTTTTATAAATGACCTGGATGAGGAACTGGAGGGATGGGTTAGTAAGTTTGCTGATGACACCAAGGTTGGGGGTGTTGTGGATCTTCTGGAGGGTTGTCAGAGGTTACAGCGGGACATAGATAGGATGCAAAACTGGGCTGAGAAGTGGCAAATGGAGTTCAACCCAGATAAGTGTGGTGGTTCATTTTGGTAGGTCAACTATAATGGCAGAATATAGTATTAACGGTAAGACTCTTGGCAGTGTGGAGGATCAAAGAGATCTTAGGGTCCGAGTCCTTAGGACGTTCAAAGCAGCTGCGCAGGTTGACTCTGTGGTTAAGGAGGCGTATGGTGTATTGGCCTTCATCAATCATGGAATTGAATTTAGGAGCCAAGAGGTAATGTTGCAACTATATAGAACCCTGGTCACACCCCACTTGAAGTACTGTGCTCAGTTCAGGTCACCTCACTACAGGAAGGATGTGGAAGCCAGAGAAAAGATGCAGAGGAGATTTACAAGGATGTTGCCTGGACTTGGGAGCATGCCTTATGAAAATAGGTTGAGTGAACTCGGCCTTTTCTCCTTGGAACAACAGAGGATGAGAGGTGACCTGATAGAGGTGTATAAGATGATGAGAGGCATTGATCGTGTGGATTTTTCCTCAGGCTGAAATGGTTGCCACAAGAGGACACAGGTTTAAGGTGCTGGGGAGTAGGTACAGAGGAGATGGCAGGGGTAAGTTTTTTACTCAGAGAGTGGTGAGTGCCTGGAATGGGCTGCCAGCAGCGGTGTGGAGGCAGATATGATAGGGTCTTTTAGGAAACTTTTGGATAAGTACATGGAGCTTAGAAGAATATAGGGCTATTGGTAAGCCTAGTAATTTCTAAGGTAGGGACATGTTCGGCACAACTTTGTGGGCTGAAGAGCCTGTATTGTGCTGTAGGTTTTTTATGTTTCAATGTTTCTGTATGGTGGCGTACTGACAAGGACCAAGGTTTATGTAAATCCACCATCTGTGACCATTGCAAGCTCTTGATATTGCACTTTAAGAATATGTATTTCAACAGTGTTGCTCTCCTGGTCTAAGAGATGCTTATAATTGCCATACTTTCCACGTCATAGGAAAATGCTCCTAGCGCCATCAACTTTGCCCTGAAAGCCTTGGAGCCAAAAAAAATCACTCTTCATTGTTCTGAGCAAAATTGTACATATCTGTTTGATGCAACTTTAACCTCTAAATGAAATATATTCATTTACAGCAATAGAACATTTCCCATCAATACCAAAAAAATATTCAAGTTCAGGAGAAATTGACAAGCATTTATTCATTATACTATTAAATTAATGGAATAAAAATTTCTTGGCAGGTGGCCATAGGAATAGATGACATGTCGCGATTATGTAGTTGGTGCAGGAGTATAATTGCTTAATTGCTTTGGTAAGTCCATTCCCAGACCAATCTTTGACCTGAAGTCAAACAACTGGCACAACATCATGTAGATTTGATTCCTGTCTTACTGATAATTAGGACTTGTAGATGTGTTGTTGAGGAAGTATTAATATTAATTACTGAAACAATTCTGGTCACTGTTTCATTGGTGTGTGGGAATGAATGTCAGAACATTTGAGTTGAAGGTGCTCGGCTTGACTGGAGAAGTTGATTTCTGCCAGACTGTGACACACATGGCATCTGTAGATCCTTTAGAATGGGGTAATATTTGGTGAAACCATTTATCATACTGTTTTCTTCACATCTATCCTGCTGTGCCCCACTATGATGGTAACCTATGATGGTAAGAGAGACAGAGGGTGTAAAGTGAGGGTAGAAGCAAAAAGTACTAAGGAGAAAAGTAAAAGTGGCAGGCCGACAAATCCAGGGCAAGCATTAAAAAGGGCCACTTTTCAACATAATTGTATAAGGGCTAAGAGAGTTGTAAAAGAGTGCCTGAAGGCTTTGCGTGTCAATGCAAGGAGCATTTGTAACAAGGTGGATGAATTGAATGTGCAAATTGTTATTAATGATTACGATATAGTTGGGATCACAGAGACATGGCTCCAGGGTGACCAAGGATGGGAGCTCAATGTTCAGGGATATTCAATATTCAGGAGGGATAGAAATGAAGGAAGGGGAGGTGAGGTGGCATTGCTGGTGAAAGATGAGATTAACGCAATAGAAAGGAAGGACATAAGCCGGGAAGATGTGGAATCGATATGGGTAGAGCTGCATAACACTAAGGGGCAGAAAGCGCTGGTGGGAGTTATTTACAGGCCACCTAACAGTAGTAGTGAGGTCGGAGATGGTATTAAACAGGAAATTAGAAATGTGTGCAATAAAGGAACAGCAGTTATAATGGGTGACTTCAATCTACATGTAGATTGGGTGAACCAAATTGGTAAAGGTGCTGAGGAAGACGATTTTTTGGAATGTATGCAGAATGGTTTTTTGAACCAACATGTCGAAGAACCAACTAGAGAGCAGGCTATTCTGGACTGGGTTTTGAGCAATGAGGAAGGGTTAATTAGCAATCTTGTCGTGAGAGGCCCCTTGGGTAAGAGTGACCATAATATGGTCGAATTCTTCATTAAGATGGACAGCGACATAGTTAATTCAGAAACAAAGGTTCTGAACTTAAAGAGGGGTAACTTTGAAGGTATGAGACGTGAATTAGCTAAGATAGACTGGCAAATGACACTTAAAGGATTGATGATGGATATGCAATGGCAAGCATTTAAAGATTGCATGGATGAACTACAACAATTGTTCATCCCAGTTTGGCAAAAGAATAAATCAAGGAAGGTAGTGCACCCGTGGCTGACAAGAGAAATTGGGGATAGTATCAATTCCAAAGAAGAAGCATACAAATTAGCCAGAAAAAGTGGCTCACCTGAGGACTGGGAGAAATTCAGAGTTCAGCAGAGGAGGGCAAAGGGCTTAATTAGGAAGGGGAAAAAGGATTATGAGAGAAAACTGGCAGGGAACATAAAAAACTGACTGTAAAAGCTTTTATAGATATGTAAAAAGGAAAAGACTGGTAAAGACAAGTGTAGGTCCCCTACAGACAGAAACAGGTGAATTGATTATGGAGAGCAAGGACATGGCAGACCAATTGAATAATTACTTTGGTTCTGTCTTCACTAAGGAGGACATAAATAATCTTCCAGAAATAGTAGGGGACAGAGGGTCCAGTGAGATGGAGGAACTGAGCGAAATACATGTTAGTAGGGAAATGGTGTTGGGTAAATTGAAGGGATTAAAGGCAGATAAATCCCCAGGGCCAGATGGTCTGCATCCCAGAGTGCTTAAGGAAGTAGCCCAAGAAATAGTGGATGCATTAGTGATAATTTTTCAAAACTCGTTAGATTCTGGACTAGTTCTTGAGGATTGGAGGGTGGCTAATGTAACCCCACTTTTTAAAAAAGGAGGGAGAGACAAACCGGGGAATTATAGACCGGTTAGCCTAACGTCGGTGGTGGGGAAACTGCTGGAGTCAGTTATCAAAGATGTGATAACAGCACATTTGGAAAGCGGTGAAATCATCGGAGAAAGTCAGCATGGATTTGTGAAAGGAAAATCATGTCTGACGAATCTCATAGAATTTTTTGAGGATGTAACTAGTAGAGTGGATAGGGGAGAACCAGTGGATGTGGTATATTTGGATTTTCAAAAGGCTTTTGACAAGGTCCCACACAGCAGATTAGTGTGCAAACTTAAAGCACACGGTATTGGGGGTAAGGTATTGATGTGGATAGAGAATTGGTTAGCAGACAGGAAGCAAAGAGTGGGAATAAACGGGACCTTTTCAGAATGGCAGGCAGTGACTAGTGGGGTACCGCAAGGCTCAGTGCTGGGACCCCAGTTGTTTACAATATATATTAATGACTTGGATGAGGGAATTAAATGCAGCATCTCCAAGTTTGCGGATGACATGAAGCTGGGCGGCAGTGTTAGCTGTGAGGAGGATGCTAAGAGGATGCAGGGTGACTTGGCTAGGTTGGGTGCGTGGGCAAATTCATGGCAGATGCAATTTAATGTGGATAAATGTGAAGTTATCCACTTTGGTGGCAAAAATAGGAAAACAGATTATTATCTGAATGGTGGCCAATTAGGAAAAGAGGAGGTGCAACGAGACCTGGGTGTCATTATACACCAGTCATTGAAAGTGGACATGCAGGTACAGCAGGCGGTGAAAAAGGCGAATGGTATGCTGGCATTTATAGCAAGAGGATTCGAGTACAGGAGCAGGGAGGTACTACTGCAGTTGTACAAGGCCTTGGTGAGGCCACACCTGGAGTATTGTGTGCAGTTTTGGTCCCCTAATCTGAGGAAAGACATCCTTGCCATAGAGGGAGTACAAAGAAGGTTCACCAGATTGATTCCTGGGATGGCAGGACTTTCATATGAAGAAAGACTGGATGAACTAGGCTTGTACTCGTTGGAATTTAGAAGATTGAGGGGGGGATCTGATTGCAACGTATAAAATCCTAAAGGGATTGGACAGGCTAGATGCAGGAAGATTGTTCCCGATGTTGGGCAAGTCCAGAACAAGGGGTCACGGTTTGAGGATAAAGGCGAAGCCTTTTAGGACTGAGATTAGGAAAAACTTCTTCACGCAGAGAGTAGTGAATCTGTGGAATTCTCTGCCACAGGAAACAGTTGAGGCCAGTTCATTGGCTATAATTAAGAGGGAGTTAGATATGGCCCTTGTGGCTAGGGGGATCAGTGGGTATGGAGGGAAGACTGATGCAGGGTTCTGAGTTGGATGATCAGCCATGATCATAATAAATGGTGGTGCAGGCTCGAAGAGCCGAATGGGCTACTCCTGCACCTATTTTCTATGTTTCTATGTTTCTATCTCCCTGTAACTCGAGCTTAAACCTCCCCACTCTACCCCTCACTCTGTGCAGTACTAGCAAACCTTCCCGCTACAATATTAGTCACCCTGCAGATCTGGTGCAGCCTGTCCCTTCTGTAAAGGTACCCCATTCCCTTCCAGGGAGCCCAATGATCCAAAAATCTGAAGCCCTTCCTCCTCCGCCATCTCCTTAGCCACGTGTTATTTATTCAGCAATACAGTGCTAATTAGGGCCTTTGAGCTATGCTGTCCCAGCAACCCCACAACCACAATTAACCCTAAACTAATCACAGAACAATTTCCAATGAAGTGAAATTGAACTATATGATCTTCCTATTTCTGGCCTCACTACCACATGTCACAGGTAGTAATCTTGAGATGACAACCCTGGAGGTCCTGTGCTCTGTCTTAGCACCTCACTCCCTGAACTCACTTTGCAGGACCTTGTCACCATCCTTCCCATATCAATTTTACTGATGTGGACCACGACCTCTGGCTGCTCAGCCTTCTACTTCAGAATGCTGTGACCTGATCTGACATGTCTCTGACCCTGGCACCCAGGGGGCAACATACCATCTGGAAATCTTATTGTTGTTCACAGTATCTCCTTGCAACACACATAAAAGTTGCTGGTGAATGCAGCAGGCCAGGCAGCATCTCTAGGAAGAGGTGCAGTCGACGTTTCAGACCGAGACCCTTCGTCAGGACTAACTGAAGGAAGAATGAGTAAAGTTGGAGGGGGACGGGAGATCCAAAATGATAGGAGAAGACAGGAGGGGGTGGGATGGAGCCAAGAGCTGGACAGGTGATAGGCAAAAGGGATACGAGAGGATCATGGGACAGGAGGTCCGGGAAGAAAGACAAGGAGTGGGGGGAGGACCCAGAGGATGACCCAGAGAGGTTGTTCACAGTCTCTCCTTTCTGCTTCCCCAACCAATGAATCCTTTATCACTGCAGCTTGCCTCCTTTCCCTTATTCTTTTCTGAGCCACAGAGCCAAACTCATAGTCAGAGACCTTACCGCTGTGGCTTTCCTCCGCTGGGTAACCCCTCACACCCCACCCCACCTCAACAGTATTCAAAATGGCACGCCTATTGTTGAGGGGAATGGCTACAGGAGTGCTCTGCATTAGCTGCCTTTACCACTTCCCCCTCCTGATGGTCACACAGTTATCTGTGTCCAGAACATTAGGCGTAACTACCTTCCTGTATATCCTGTCTATCAACCTATCAGTCTCCTGAATCATCCAGTTCCAGCTCCAACTCCTTATCATGGTCTACTAGAAGATGCAGCTGGATGCACTCCTTGGAGGCGTAGTCATCAAGGACACTGGAAATCTCCCTGCCTTCCCATAACCTGCAACAGGAACATTCCACAATCCTATCTGGCATCATTGCTACTCTAAATATACAAAAAAAAGAAAGAAAATAACAAAAAAATCTACCTGTGGTCTACGTGTCTCCTCGCCAAAGCCTCGATGAGCCAAAGTCTGAACTTTCCACGCTAATACTGGCCTATTCCAACAATGTAAGCTCTCACAGTGGCCTAACTTAAACCTAACAACTTCTTATTGAATTTTGCCAAGTGCTTAATTATGCACAATCCAATGATTTATAGTGAATAAGATTGATCCTTGATTCCTGTCGAGTTTTACTTTGATTATCTCAGGAGCTATAGCTTTGGATACAAATCATATCAGTGGATGCTCTTACAAATTTCATCCAGTGAAGGCATGGGAGTCACAATGTTAACTCAGCATTAGTTAAAATGGACCCAACAGAACAAGTCCTTGGAAGTTTAATGATAAAACCCCACCTCAGGCAGGTGATCATTAAACAATGCACAGGCTGTAATCACCCTGGAAACAATTTCTCTTCCCTAGCTTCCAACTTTTACCTGGGTCATGTGCATGACCTTCGATGTGAGAATCATTCCCACACCATTATGTCACACCACCCTCACGGACTTAGACATTCCATTCCTGTTCCCAATACTCTCCCTTTCTCATTCTTTTGTCCAGAACTGGATGTGCGTTCTTTGGTGATGGAGGGTACAAAGATTTTTTCTTGTGAAATGCTGTCTTAGTTGTCCCATTGGCTCTCTAATTCACTCAAATAGGTACAATCCATTCTCAAGGCAGTAGGTTAAGAGAGGCTTTCCAACCATATTCCAGTGATCCCTCTCTTTTTTTTTGCTCCTTACACTATAGTAATTTTCTGAACTTTATTTGGATAATTGAGTCCTAGATCTGCAATAATTTACATCCTTCTGAAATCTGCCTACAAATTTCAACCCCAACCCTCCCATTTTCTGGTCAACTGACTATGGCATTCAGACAGAAGCATCATGGTTGCTATTCTTTTCCATAATTTTAATTAAAGTAGAATTCTCAAAGGGCAGAAACAGTGTATTTGATTGGTACTGCTGGTATACAGGTTTACATTTTTGTTCCTGATTTTTACTGATTACATTACGACTAAGAATGATTAATTCCCATTTCTGTCCTTATCTAGGTCAGCATTCTGTTCTTGACACAATATCATTGCCCTGTTTTGCTGTTTGTATCTGTAGCTCAAAATCCCTTTTGGATCTGCTCCATACGCTCACATACTTCTAAATTCCATCCGCTGTGGTTTAATTTTCAGTGCTTCCCAATCCTATTGCTCTCCAGTCCTGGACATCTGTTTCCAGTGAATTTTGTCTCCAAGACCATGAGTGGATCCTGATGTTTTCATATTTAGAGTTATAGTGTCATAAAGTAATAGAACAGGGAATCAGGAGGTGATTCAGCCCAACTATTCCTTGCTAAACAAGATTCCTAGTTAAGCTAGTTCAACTGGCCCGCATGTGGCCTGCCAATATCTCTCTAAGCTATTCCTAGCCATATAGCTATCCAAGTACTTTTTGAACGTTTTTGAGTTACCTGCCTCAGCCACTTCCTAATTTCGGTAAATTGATTTATTATTACCATAACTACTGAGGTATAGGGAAAACCCTGTCTTGCTTCTGTTCATACCTATCAATTTATTAAAACAGAGTACATTGAGAAGGTAGTGGAAGGCAAAGCAACAACAGAGTGCAGTAGAAAATGTTACAGTGCAGATAAAGTACTGTGCGGGTAGGAAATAAGGTGCAAGGTACCAGGTAGATTGTGAGATCAAGAAACAATCTTATCATGCTAGGGACCATGTAAATGTCTTATCAGTCCAGTAGTATTGGAAGAACTTGGCAGCAGTGAACAACACAATCGAGGGTGACATCCTCAGATGGTTCACAAAACTGCTACTTTCATGTCTTTTCCATCATCTTTTTCTTTCAAACATGGTTTTGCTACTGTTGGAGCCAGTGATACAGAGTTTGGTGGTGTGTTTTCGAGTGATTGAGTGATCTGGTTCTTTGCTGCCTGAGAGGATTCCGTGAGGCTTTGAGTGCCCCCGAGGCCAAAAAGCCTGGAGGCAAGTCACAAGCCCATGATTGACTCAATTTCTCACCAATCTCATTGATTAAAGTGCAAAGGAAGATTGAAATCATTGTGGTGAGTGGGTGTTCAGTGCTGTCTACTAGCCTCTCGCTCGCTGTACCAGAGGAAGATGACAAACACCGAGATGAATTGCACATGCTTGGACTCTTTAGATTTTGTGTTTACATTCGGTGCTCTTCACTCTTTTTTTATTGTTGCGATTGCCTAATTTTTTTGCATGTGAGGAGAGGGGTGTTTTTCTTTGAACAGGTTTCATGGTTTTCCTTGTTTTGTGACTGTCTGTGGGGAAAACGAATCTCAGGGTTGTATACTGCACACAGACTTAAACATTCATTGAAGCTTTGAGTCTTTGAACAGCAGGATAGAGCTGTTTTTGAGCCTGATGGCATACACTTTCAGGCTTCAGATTCTTCTGTCCAATGGGATTACACTGGCTGTTTTACCGAGACAACAAGAAGTGCAGGCAGAATCAAAGGAGGAAAAGCTGGTTTCCCTGTTGCACTGAGCAACACTCTGCAGTTGTCATGCCAAGCTGCATTGGATAAGGTGTTTTCTATGAGTATTGATAAAAATTGGTGAGGGTTAATGGGGTCATGCAAAATTTCTTTAGTCTCCTGAGGAAGTCAAGGTGCTGGAGAGTGTGACATCAATGTGATTGGACTAGGACAGGCTAATGTGGATGTTCACTTCTAAAGGCTCAACAGGTTCAAAGATCCATTTTGTTATGCATGCAGAATACATCTCTGAAATTTATCTTCTCCAATAGCCACAGAATACAGAAAACCATATAAGTAGATTAAAGAAAGACATCAAATCCCCCGCATGAAAAGACAAAGAAACAAAAACTCGCAAACCCCAAACACTCCCACCACTTCCTCACACAAAAGCTAACAGATCACCAAACCTTCAGCCCGCCAATCCACAACAAGAAAAAGTTGGCGAGAACACAAAAAAAATCATAAAACTAAAAGAGTCCGATATGAACCATAAATCTCAAAATTTGGTTAACACCTCAGAGAGCATCGGGACCCAGTAACCCCTCTGACGGCAGCAACTTGGACCAGCGTCCGCTCCGGGGGCAGCGTCCCGAACTAGCGTCCGCTCCGAGGGCAGCGACCCGAACCAGCGGCCCCTCCGAGGGCAACGACCCGAACCAGCGGCCCCTCCGAGGGCAGCGACCTGAACCATTTGTCCCTCCAAGGGCAGCGTCCCGAACCAGCGTCCGCTCCGAGAGCAGCGACCTGAACCAGCGGCCCCTCTGAGGGCAGCAACCCGAACCAGCGTCCTCTCCGAGAGCAGCGACCCGAACCAGCTGCCCCTCTGAGGGCAGCGACCAGAACCAGCGTCCGCTCTGAGGGCAGCGACCCGAACCAGCGGCCCCTCTGAGGGCAGCGACCCGAACCAGCGTCCGGTCTGAGGGCAGTGACCCGAACCAGCGGCCGCTCCGAGGGCAGTGACCCGAACCAGCGGCCCCTCTGAGCAAAGCGTCCCCAACCAGCGTCCCCTCCAAGGGCAGTGTCTCGAACTAATAGCCTCTTGAACAGCAGCGACTCAAACCAGTATCCACTCCGAGGGCAGCGACCCGAACCAGCGGCCCCTACGAGGGCAGCGACCTGAACCATTTGTCCCTCCGAGGGCAGCGACCCGAACCAGCAGCCCCTCCGAGGGCAGCGACCCGAACCAGCGGCCCCTCTGAGGGCAGCGACCCGAACCAGCGTCCGCTCTGAGGGCAGCGACCTGAACCAGCGGTCCCTCTGAGGGCAGCGACCCGAACCAGCGTCCTCTCCGAGAGCAGCGACCTGAACCAGCGGCCTCTCTGAGAGCAGCGACCCGAACCAGCGGCCCCTCTGAGGGCAGCGACCCCAACCAGCGTCTGCTCTGAGGGCAGCGACCTGAACCAGCGTCTGCTCCGAGGGCAGCGACCCGAATCAGTGGCCCCTCTGAGGGCAGCGGCCCCTCCAAGGGCAGCGACCTGAACTAGCGTCTGCTCCGAGGGCAGCGACCCGAACCAGCGTCCGCTCCGAGGGCAGCGACCCGAACCAGCGTCCGCTCCGAGGGCAGCGACCCGAACCAGCGGCCGCTCCGAGGGCATCGTCCCGAACCAGCGGCCCCTCCGAGGGCAGTGTCCCGAACCAGCGGCCGCTCCGAGGGCAGCGACCCGAACCAGCGGCCCCTCCGAGGGCAGCGACCCGAACCAGCGGCCGCTCCGAGGGCAGCGACCCGAACCAGCGGCCCCTCCGAGGGCAGCGACCTGAACCAGAGGCCCCTCCGAAGGCAGCGACCCAAGCCAGCGTCCGCTCCGAGGGCAGCGACCCCAACCAACAGCCCCTCCGAGGGCAGCGACCCGAACCAGCGTCCTCTCCGAGGCCAGCGAACCGAACCATTTGTCCCTCCCAGGGCAGCGACCCGAACCAGCGGCCCCTCCGAGGGCAGCGACTCCAACCAGTGTCTGCTCCGAGGGCAGCGACCCGAACCAGCGGACGCTCCGAGGGCAGCGACTCCAACCAGTGTCTGCTCCGAGGGCAGCGACCCGAACCAGCGGACGCTCCGAGGGCAGCGACCCGAGCCAGCGGACGCTCCGAGGGCAGCGACCCGAACCAGCGGACGCTCCGAGGGCAGCGTCCCGAACCAGCGGCCCCTCCGAGGGCAGCGTCCCGAACCAGCGGCCGCTCCGAGGGCAGCGACCCGAACCAGCGGCCCCTCCGAGGGCAGCGACCCGAACCAGCGGCCGCTCCGAGGGCAGCGTCCCGAACCAGCGGCCCCTCCGAGGGCAGCGACCCGAACCAGCGGCCGCTCCGAGGGCAGCGACCCGAACCAGCGGCCGCTCCGAGGGCAGCGACCCGAACCAGCGGCCCCTCCGAGGGCAGCGACCCGAACCAGCGGCCCCTCCGAGGGCAGCGACCCGAACCAGCGGCCGCTCCGAGGGCAGCGACCCAAACCAGCGGCCCCTCCGAGGGCAGCGACCCGAACCAGCGGCCGCTCCGAGGGCAGCGACCCAAACCAGCGGCCGCTCCGAGGGCAGCGACCCGAACCAGAGGCCCCTCCGAGGGCAGCGACCCGAACCAGCGTCCGCTCCGAGGGCAGCGACCCCAACCAACGGTCCCTCCGAGGGCAGCGACCCGAACCAGCATCCGCTCCGAGGGCAGCGACCCGAACCAGCGTCCGCTCTGAGGGCAGCGACCTGAACCAGCGTCCGCTCCGAGGGCAGCGACCTGAACCAGCGGACGCTCCGAGGGCAGCGACCCGAACCAGCGGCCGCTCCGAGGGCAGCGACCCGAACCAGCGGCCCCTCCGAGGGCAGCGACCCGAACCAGCGGCCGCTCCGAGGGCAGCGACCCGAACCAGAGGCCCCTCCGAGGGCAGCGACCCGAGCCAGCGTCCGCTCCGAGGGCAGCGACCCGAACCAGCGTCCGCTCCGCGGGCAGCGACCCGAACCAGCGTCCGCTCCGAGGGCAGCGACCTGAACCAGCGGCCGCTCCGAGGGCAGCGACCTGAACCAGAGGCCCCTCCGAGGGCAGCGACCCGAGCCAGCGTCCCCTCCGAGGCCAGCGACCCGAACCATTTGTCCCTCCCAGGGCAGCGACCCGAACCAGCGGCCCCTCCGAGGGCAGCGACCTGAACCAGCGGCCGCTCCGAGGGCAGCGACCCAAACCAGCGGCCGCTCCGAGGGCAGCGACCCGAACCAGCGTCCCCTCCGAGGCCAGCGACCCGAACCATTTGTCCCTCCCAGGGCAGCGACCCGAACCAGCGGCCCCTCCGAGGGCAGCGACCTGAACCAGCGGCCGCTCCGAGGGCAGCGACCCAAACCAGCGGCCGCTCCGAGGGCAGCGACCCGAACCAGCAGCCCCTCCGAGGGCAGCGACCCGAACCAGAGGCCCCTCCGAGGGCAGCGACCTGAACCAGCGTCCGCTCCGAGGGCAGCGACCCCAACCAACGGTCTCTCCGAGGGCAGCGACCCGAACCAGCGTCCCCTCCGAGGGCAGCGACCCGAACCAGCATCCGCTCCGAGGGCAGCGACCCGAACCAGCGTCCGCTCCGAGGGCAGCGACCCGAACCAGCGTCCGCTCCGAGGACAGCGACCCGAACCAGCGGCCCCTCTGAGGGCAGTGACCCGAATCAGTGGCCCCTCTGAGGGCAGCAGTCCCTCCAAGGGCAGCGACCCGAACTAGCGTCCGCTCCGAGGGCAGCGACCCGAATCAGTGGCCCCTCTGAGGGCAGCAGCCCCTCCAAGGGCAGCAACCCGAACTAGCGGCCCCTCCGAGGGCAGCGATCCGAATCAGTGTCCCCTCCGAGGGCAGCGACCTAAACCAGTTGTCTGCTCCGAGGGCAGCGTCCCGAACCAGCGTCCCCTCCGAGGGCAGCGACCCGAACCAGCGGCCCCTCTGAGGGCAGTGACCCGAATCAGTGGCCCCTCTGAGGGCAGCAGCCCCTCCAAGGGCAGCGACCCGAACTAGCGTCCGCTCCGAGGGCAGCGACTTGAACCAGCGGCCCTTTCGAGGGCAGCGACCCGAACCAGCGGCCCCTCTGAGGGCAGCGACCCGAACCAGCGTCCGCTCCGAGGGCTGCGACCCGAGCCAGTGGCCCCTTTGAGCGCAGCGACCTGAACCAGCGGCCCCTCCGAGGGCAGCAACCCAAACTAGTTGTCCCTCCGAGGGCAGCGAACCGAACCAGTGGTCCCTCTGAGCGCAGCGTCACCAACCAGCGTCCGCTCTGAGGGCAGCCGCCCCTCCAAAGTCAGCATCCCCAGCCAGCGGCCTCTCCAAAGGCAGCGTCTCGAACTAATAGCCTCTTGAACAGCAGCGACTCAAACCAGTGTCCACTCCGAGGGCAGCGACCTGAACCAGCGGCCCCTTTGAGCGAAGCGTCCCCAACCAGCGTCCCCTCCGAGGGCAGCATCTCGAACTAATAGCCTCTTGAACAGCAGCGACTCAAACCAGTGTCCACTCCAAGGGCAGCGACTCGAATCAGCGGCCCCTCCGAACCACTTGCTCTCCTCCGCATTTGCTTCGATGTTTAAATCCTCTCAATGCTTTAATCGGCGAGAAATGTAGTCTAGGGTCTTGAAGGTCTCAACTCTCTTGACCTCAGCAGCATTGACGTTGACAGGAACATGTGCACCACTCCCTTGCCGAAGTCAATGACCAGCTTCTTTGTCTTGCTGACAATGAGGGAAAAGTTATGGTTTTGACACTATATCACTAGGCTCTCTATCTGCTTCCTGTATTCCAACTCACTGTTATTTTAGAAACAGCCTGCTACAGCGCTATCGTTTGCACAGATGAAACTAGGGCCGAATCTGACCGCGCAGTTGTGAGTGTATGGAGAGTAGAGCCACGGTACCTATTAGGAGGAGCACCTTGGAAGTACTTTCCTGTGGGAAATTCCAGGGCGATCATCCAGTGAGGGTATATGGGTAAAACTTAGAAATATGAAGGAAGTGCTCAGTTTGATGAAAGGCTGCACAGTAAGTGGGAATTGGAAGAGCAAATATGTAGATGACTGCACGAATAATAGGGTTGCAATAGCTGGTCATCTTAACTTCCTTATTATTAGAACAACAAACATAAAACAGTGAAGTGCAAGAACAGGCCCTTCATTTCACAGTATCTGTACTGACTGCAATGCCAAATTAAGCTAATTCTCTTCTGCCTGTTCATGATCCATTTACTTCCACTCATGCATATTCATATGTTGATCGAACAGCCACGAGCAATATCTGCTTCTACCTCTCCACTCGGCAGCCTGTTCCAGGCATATACCACTCTGTTTAAAATAAAACGTGTTCTACACATATCCCTTAAACTTATCCCTTCTCATTGTAAATGCATTTAGTTAACTGCATATTTTCCCCTTACATTTGAATTCCCAAAACATAACACCTCACACTTCTTCAGATTAAGCTGCTTCTGCTATTTCTCTGCCCATAACTGAACAACATTCTGATGTATCCTTTGACAGCACTCTCTCCACAAGTCCATCAATTTTTGTTATCTGCAAACTTACCTACCCACTCACCTTAACATTCATGCCACTTTTCTTTGTACCCTGCTACCGTTAAAGTTTTATGCAGTGATAATTTTCAATTTCTGTGATTCTGCACTCTATTTAAAAAATCACAGAAACACAAATATCATATTATATGCCTTTCTCCACCTTCCCTACTAAACATTAGCACTTTTCCACAATAAATTTTATATGACATGATTTTGCCCATTTCATTCATGTCCTCTTGAAGTCTATCATTATCTCCTTTATTATTCACAGTACATTTAAATTTCATGTCGCCTGTAAATTTTTAAATTCTCTCCATTACTCCAAATCCAACACATCAATATACAAATCAGTAAAATATAGTGATCCTAGTACTGACTCTAGTATCCAATAAGCTTTAAATGTCTTTAAAGGGAGCAACATGGTTTAGTCAAAAATACTGCATGTACTACTATCAAGAATTTAATATTTGCCAGCTATGAGTGTAAATTTTCATGGTGAAAATTCAGATTGCTATTCCAGCCTCAAAAGTGAAGTGCCTTCTTACACCTGAAAGTAACAGATTTCAAGGTGCAAATACAAAGGTAAGGTCCCAATCTATTTACAGTGACTACATGGAAGAAACAGCTTGCGTTCTTATCAGTAAATCCAATCTTAATGAATTCAAGGCTCATTTGTGCAATGTTTAAGCAGAGAATATATTGCAGTAATGGAAAATGCTGCACTGTCTGAATTGTTTGAGCATCATATTGTAACAATAACCAAAATCTCCCTCCATATTATCATGCAATTATAGACCTCATGGCATTTTTGTTGAATGCTTGAGAATTGGAAGAAATGCAAAAAGAACAAAGGGAATATCTATGATTGGATGAAGGCACATGGAGATTGAATGGTCCAAGTGGTGACAGAGCTAATTGAAGGCCAGTCAGGAATGAAAGGTGTATGTAGGAAGAGGTAAATAAAATCCGTAATAGTAAGAAATTAACACTGGAAATTTGAGGTACAAGCCTGCATTGGTCTTCCAGATTCAATATTGAATTTACCATTTTCAGATAACTGCCACATTCTACAGTCCTCTCCTAAACACACATTTGGTTATCAAAGAGTCTTTGCCACCTTCCTTCAAAAAGCATCACCGACTTTTCCAAAGGTAGGGGAGTCTAAAATGAATGGATAGGTGTAAGGTGAGAAGGGAATGATTTAAAAGGACCTTACGTTTTTTTTCACACAAAGGATGATGGGTTAATGGGACGATCTACCATTGAAAGTGGTATGAGCAAAAACAATTTATACACTTGATAGACACTTGGAGGGGTTCATAGATAGGGAAGGGTTTGAAGGATATGGGCTAAAAGGACGCAAAATGAATTACTTGAGAAAAGGACCTTGGTCATTTGATGAGTTGAGCAGTTTGGCCTATTTCTGTGCTGTATAGCCCAATGACGCTGTTTACATTGCATTTTTCAATCTCTCTTACTCTTCCCTCTTTTACCCTTTTGTTTTCTTCACCTCTTTTCTTTATCTCTTTGATATTTTTTAATCTCATGCTCTTCCCAGATCTAATGAGGAATCATCAACCTGAAACAGAAACTATTTCCTCCTCCATAGTTACTTTTCAAATTGCTGAGTTTTTACAACATTTTTATTAGTCTTTCATCTAATTCATTATTTTTCAGGGGGTGTGAGCATCACAGAGTCACACACAGTTGGGATGGAGACCAGGAGAGAATTGTCCATGCTGACCAACATTTCATCCTGAGCTAGTCCCATATAACTACACTTGATCCATATCCCTCCAATTCTTCCCTATCTATTGATCTATCCAGAGCAACACACACAAAATGCTGGAGGAAATCAGCATGTCAGTCAGCATTTATAGGAATGAATAAAGTTGATGTATCAGGCCAAAACTCTTCAACAGGATTGAAAAATATCTTTAAAAATTTGTTGTTGTTCCCACTTGTACTTCTTCCTCCAAAAGCTCTTTCAGTATATACACCATCCTCTCTGTGAAAAATCGGCCCAGATATCCCTATTAAAGTTTTCCCCTGTCTCCCAAAAACTCAGGGTCAAGGTAATCGTTTCTCCCTAATTACTTCTGAATGGAGTGAGTTACATGGTCATTTCAGGGTGAAGGACATTGCTCCCGAATTAGAATCACCCATACATAGACTAGAGGCAGATTTCCTTTACACTCTATTGTCGCGAAACAATTGACAGTAGAACGTAAATCATCACAGCAATATTCGATTCAGCGTTTCGCGCTCCCTGGAGTACAAATCGATAGTAAATATTAACAATTTAAATTATAAATCATAAAAAGAAAATAGAAAAGGGAAAGTAAGGTACTGCAAAAAAAAACGAGAGGCAGGTCCGGATATTTGGAGGGTACGGCCCTGATCCGGGTCAGGATCCGTTCAGCAGTCTCATCACTGTTGGAAAGAAGCTGTTCCCAATCTGGCCGTACAGGTCTTCAAGCTCCTGAGCCTTCTCCCGGAGGGAAGAGGGATGAATAGTGTGTTGGCTGGGTGGGCCGTGTCCTTGATTATCCTGGCAGCACTGCTCCGACAGCGTGCGGTATGAAGTGAGTCCAAGGACGCAATATTAAAGAAGATCAGTGAGCTAGATGTGTTTTTATGGTAACCTAGTCATTTTTATGTTAACATTGTTAAGCAGTTACTAAAATGTAACTTAGTAACTGCAGTGAGGCTATGAAGGAGAGCTGGTAAGGAAGTCTTCTTACAAAGCATTTGCTCTATGAGTAACCATGCTGGGCAAGAGTCTGAGGTAAAGGGTGGGCCTTTTTTCCAACATGCAAGAATGGATAGGTGGACAGCCCAGTAATACATTTTAACGTTTCGTAGGGCAAAACCACCTGCTTTCTCGGGCTTTGACAAGTGTTTTTTAGTAATTCTAACAGCTTTATAATTCCAAATGAAGGGTATGATAATTGAATCCAATTGCTTAAAATATGACAGAGGAATAAAACATGGAATTGACTGGAAACGATGAAGAAATCATGGCAGTACAATCATCTTGATTGCGTTAACCCTCCCCACCAAAGAAATTGGAAGGCTTTTCCAAAAGTCAATATTGTGTTTAACCTGCTCAACTCTGTTTCACCAATTCACTTGCAAAGGTTATCTGGGTTTTTTTTGTAATAGTCACACCAAGATGGGAAAAATTATCAGAAGTTATTTTAAAGGTAAATATGCTGTATTAACCACTGCAGTGACTGGCATTAGTTCACTCTTATCCCAATTAATAGAGAAACCTAAGAAACTATCAAAATTATTAGTTAGAGTCAGAAGGGCAGGTATTGATGTTTGTGGGCTGGAGATATATAAAAGGACATTGTCAGTGTATAACGAAAGGTTCGTACAGCTTCGTAGTTAGCAGCACTATAAGAATTTGGAAGCAGATTTAACTACACATTAAGGCCCCAAAAACTTACATTGACACTCTGATTTGTGACAATCATTCCTTTTTGCCTGGCCTGAATGATACTGCTTTTTTTACCTGGAAACAGAGAGGCATCTGTCGTGTAGGTGACATATATATTAATGGAAACTTTGCCTCATTTGCGCAGTTACAAGCAGTTTACATTATCCCTGCATCTAGTTTTTTAGATATTTACAAATTAAAGATTATGTTAGGAAATATGTACCTAAATTCGAAGATTTAGACAAACATGAGGCAATAAATAAATTTGATCCTGTTACTCATAGTACGGTATCCTATTTTTATCAGATCCTACATAATGGAGCTTGGGTGAATACTGCAGGTTTTAAACAGGCATGGGTGGATGAATTGGGTATAGAACTAACAGAGGAGGTCTGGGATGACTGTTTAAAGAGTATACATGACTGTTCGGTCAATGTCAGATACAGATTTATACAGTTTAAAGCAACACATAGACTCCATTATTCCAAAGAAAGTCACATTCATTCTGGTCATGTTGTAAGCTTAATGCATATTGGAAAAGTATTTTTCACTGTTTCTCTGAGGCTTTTGGAAAGCAGTGGGAACCAGACCCGCTCATAGCCATCTTTGGAGCAACAAGCTCCCTATCTTCAGCCAATATGTATAAAAAAAATGGCTGTATTATTCGGAATGATGATTGCTAAGAAGTTAATCCTGCAAATGTGGAAAATGGACTCTGTGCCTATGTACGATCTGTGGCTGAGAGAACTGGCAAATACTTTACATTTGGAGAGACTGAGACTATATAATGAGGACAGAGGAGCCATCTTTGAAAGGATATGGGGCCCTGTATTGGACTTTCTCACAGGGTGAAGATTGAGGTTTTTTGGTGTGGTGCACCTCTGCTGTGTATGTTTACTTTTGCCTTTATATTTTTCTCCCCTTTGCTGCTCATATTTAACTTGATTTTGCAATGGTTGTGGTTTTTGTGGATGTGCTGTATTTTTTTGTTTGTAATAAATAAAAATAAAAATATTTTAAAAAACATTGTTAAGCTTGGATTTTGTTTTAAACAAATGTTTATTTTAAAGAGCTTACAGGAAATACCATTACTGCCCAGCTGAATTGTACTAGTGGTTTTAATCACGTGAGTGTGCAACATTGACCCTGTCTGCACTTCCCACTGCCATGGGAGAGCAAATGATGTAATCAAAGACTGGTCATTGTTTCTTCTCCCTTCTTCCATCATGCAGAAGACATAAAAGACTAAGAGCATGAACAGCTGGACTCAAGGACAGCTTCAATCCCACTTTTTACAATCACACTCTTCAATAGGCCTCTCATGAACTTACAGATGAATTCTTGATCTCCCAATCTACCTTGCACTCTATTTGTCTAACTACACTGTACTTCCTCTGTAACCACAGTGAGCAAGATGGCACCAGTGACTAACAGTGACATTTTGCAGGCAGCTTACAAAACTAGTAGGTATACATCTTCTTCTGAACCGCAATTGCTTCAGTCTGCAGCCTGTAACTTCCCTTTTAAAGATTTACGTTGGAACCAACAATATGATCCAGTGCTCTTGTAATCTCCTGGAGGATTCTGCAAACTAGACTTTCAAGAGTATCAAGAGTACAGATACACCTGGGGTGACCATCACTGGGAGTGGATGCTGCATGGAGGCTTAATAGCAGAAGACAAATGCATGGTCGGCAGTATTATTCTGCTCCAACTAAAGCATCAAGCGAGATTAAAATCCCCAAGGATGAGAGCAGAAAGTGAGCAGGTGTTCTATACCATCTGCCTGTATTTCACCAGTCTCCCTCTCTTCTCACTGATATTATTGGACTTGTTACAGAGTCTTGGGCCCCGCGCCACCAGGTTTTGAAGCAGTTGTTGCCCTGCAGCTATTGGGCTCCTGGATGAGCTTCACGTGCCTCGGCGCTGAATGTGCTCTGCAGCTGTGGACTCAGTTTTGTGGACTGACTCTCAGTTCATGCTCCATGTGTTTTTGTTTCTTTTTTGAAAAAACTATTTGTGCAATTTGTCCTCCTTTGCGTATTGCATATGTGGTAGTCTTGTGTGTGCTTTTAGTGAATTGTATTGTGTTTCTCTGTTCTGTGAGAGCCTGCAAGAAGATGAATCTCAAGGTTGCATATGGTATGCATACTTTGATAATAAATTTGAACTTTGAAGTGCCCCACTATATTCAGCATTCTTTTTTCTTTGACTACCTTGATGAAATTATGTAAAGCATGATCTGTCAGATTGGTACATTACATAGCCACATCTGTGTGGCAGAGTCTACTCTAACTCATAGATGATATCACCATGGTGGGCTGCATCTTAAACAATGATGAGGGAGAGAATACAGGAACAAGATGCCTAGTGGCATGTGTCAGGACAACATTTCCCTCAATGTCAGCAAAACATTATTAGCTTTAGGAAATCAGGTGGAGCACTATATATCAACGGTTCAAAGGTGCTGATGGTTCAGAGCTTCATGTTCCAAGGTATAAACATCATCAATAGCTTGTCTTTGTCCAACCACATAGTTTCTATGGCCAAGAAAGCTCACCAGCACATCTAATTTCTCAGAAGGCCAAGGTATGTCAATCTTATCCTTCACAATTTTTTACAGATGCACTAAAGATGCACCCTGTGGTAGATGCAGCTCAGTACATCACAGAAAACAAACTTCCCTCCACTTACTCTCTCCACACTTGTTGCTGCCCTGTAAAGCAGCCAACATAATCAAAGACCCCTCACATCCCAGACATTCTCTCTTCTGCTTTCTGTTGTGCTGAAGATACAATGGCTTAAAAACACCATTAAGCTCAAGGACAGCTTCTATCCTGCTGTTATTTGATTCCTGTAAGTTAAAGTGAACTTTTGTTCTTCTGATCAATCTTATAATGGCACTTGCACCTTATCATCTACCTGGAGTGCACTTTGTAACTGTAATTGTAATGCTATATTTTGTATTCTGTTATTGCTTTTCACTTGTACTCCCTCAAAGCACTTATGTTCTGAAATGATCTGTATGAATGGCTTCTATAACAGAATTTTTCACTGTATCTTAGTACTTGTGACAAAAATAAATCAATTCCAAATCCCGTTTCAAAATCACAATAATAAAATGATGCCACCACCAGAATGGTACAACACAGGAACAGATCCTTTGGCCCACAATACCAAATTAAACTAAACCTCTTCTGCCTGCAATGATCCACATCCCTCCATCCCTTGCATATTGGTATGCCTAACTAAAAGTCTCTCAAATGCTACCATTGTATCTCTTGCCAATGCTACCTCTGGCAGCCCATTCAGTGTAAAATTCTAATGAGTGTAAAGTTCTAAACTTAAGGAAAGATATTAAGTCATATTATAAGTTTCTATAAGTATCCTCAACTCAATGACTTTCATTTAACTACTTAGTCTCTTTTCTGAAGCAGAATAGCTGTCAATAATCACTATTTTGAGCAATAGATCCTCACTCCCAACCAAGGAGGTGATATTTCCAACTAATGAAACAGACTAACCACCAAGATTTGATTTCAAATGGAGCACATTTATTTTGAAGGTTGAGAAAGGGGAAAACAGAAATAAATCAAACAGAGCGTGCAACAGAGATGATAGAAAGGACAGGCAGGAGATGAGACATAATCACAGCCAGTGGGATGATTTACAGGGCAACAGAGATGTGCTGCAGTTAAAACAGAAAGCAACAAATACTGGACTACTGATTGGCAAGTATGATGTTGTGACCATCTCTGAAACTTGGCTAAAGGATGGCTGCCATTGGGAGTTGAATGTCCAAAGATATACAGTGTATCAGAAAGATAGGTTAGTAGGCAAGGGGGGTGGTGTGGTCCTATGTTTAAAAATAATATTAAATCATTAGAAAGGGATGGCATAGGATCGGAAGGTGTGGAGTCTCAAAGGGTTGAGTTAAGAAATGGCAAGGGTAAAAGAACCCAAATGACAGTTGTACACAGGCCTCCAAACAGCAGCTGGGATGTGGATTACAAATAACAGCAGGAGATAGAAAAGACATGTCAGAATGGCAATATCATGATAATCATTGGGGATTATTGCATGAAAATGGATTGGGAAAACCAGGCCAGTACTGGACCTCAAGAGAGAGATTTTATAGAATGTCTAAGGGATGGCTTCTTAGAACAGCTTGTTGTTGAGCCCACTAGGGGATCGGCTATGCTGGATTGGATGTTACATAGAAACATAGAAAATAGGTGCAGGAGTAGGCCATTCGGCCCTTCGAGCCTGCACCACCATTTATTATGATCATGGCCGATCACCCAACTCAGAACCCCGCCCCAGCCCTCCCTCCATACCCTCTGATCCCCGTAGCCACAAGGGCCATATCTAACTCCCTCTTAAATATAGCCAATGAACTGGCCTCAACTGTTTCCTGTGGCAGAGAATTCCACAGATTCACCACTCTCTGTGTGAAGAAGTTTTTCCTAATCTCGGTCCTAAAAGGCTTCCTCCTTATCCTCAAACTGTGACCCCTTGTTCTGGACTTCCCCAACATCGGGAACAATCTTCCTGCATCTAGCCTGTCCAATCCCTTTAGGATTTTATACGTTTCAATCAAATCCCCCCTCAATCTTCTAAATTCCAACGAGTACAAGCCCAGTTCATCCAGTCTTTCTTCATATGAAAGTCCTGCCATCCCAGGAATCAATCTGGTGAACCTTCTTTGTACTCCCCCTATGGCAAGGATGTCTTTCCTCAGATTAGGGGACCAAAACTGCACACAATACTCCCGGTGTGGTCTCACCAAGGCCTTGTACAACTGCAGTAGTACCTCCCTGCTCCTGTACTCGAATCCTCTCGCTATAAATGCCAGCATATGATTTGCCTTTTTCACCGCCTGCTGTACCTGCATGCCCACTTTCAATGACTGGTGTATAATGACACCCAGGTCTCGTTGCACCTCCCCTTTTCCTGATCGGCCACCATTCAGATAATAATCTGTTTTCCTGTTTTTGCCACCAAAGTGGATAACTTCACATTTATCCACATTAAATTGCATCTGCCATGAATTTGCCCACTCACCCAACCTATCCAAGTCACTCTGCATCCTCTTAGCATCCTCCTCCAATCTAACACTGCCACCCAGCTTCGTGTCATCCGCAAACTTGGAGATGCTGCATTTAATTCCCTCATCCAAGTCATTAATATATATTGTAAACAACTGGGGTCCCAGCACTGAGCCTTGCGGTACCCCACTAGTCACCGCCTGCCATTCTGATGAGGTCCCGTTTATTCCCACCCTTTGCTTCCTGTCTGCTAACCAATTCTCCATCCACATCAATACCTTACCCCCAATACCGTGTGCTTTAAGTTTGCACACTAATCTCCTGTGTGGGACCTTGTCAAAAGCCTTTTGAAAATCCAAATATACCACATCCACTGGTTCTCCCCTATCCACTCTACTAGTTACATCCTCAAAAAATTCTATGAGATTCGACAGACATGATTTTCCTTTCACAAATCCATGCTGACTTTGTCCGATGATTTCACCGCTTTCCAAATGTGCTGTTATCACATCTTTGATAACTGACTCCAGCAGTTTCCCCACCACCGACGTTAGGCTAACCGGTCTATAATTCCCCAGTTTGTCTCGCCCTCCTTTTTTAAAAAGTGGGGTTACATTAGCCACCCTCCAATCCTCAGGAACTAGTCCAGAATCTAACGAGTTTTGAAAAATTATCACTAATGCATCCACTATTTCTTGGGCTACTTCCTTAAGCACTCCAGGATGCAGACCATCTGGCTCTGGGGATTTATCTGCCTTCAATCCCTTCAATTTACCTAACACCACTTCTCTACTAACATGTATTTTGCTCAGTTCCTCCATCTCACTGGACCTTCTGTCCCCTACGATTTCTGGAAGATTATTTATGTCCTCCTTAGTGAAGACAGAGCCAAAGTAATTATTCAATTGGTCTGCCATGTCCTTGCTCCCCATAATCAATTCACCTGTTTCTGTCTGTAGGGGACCTACATTTGTCTTTACCAGTCTTTTCCTTTTTACATATCTATAAAAGCTTTTACAGTCAGTTTTTATGTTCCCTGCCAGTTTTCTCTCATAATCTTTTTTCCCCTTCCTAATTAAGCCCTTTGTCCTCCTCTGCTGAACTCTGAATTTCTCCCAGTCCTCAGGTGAGCCACTTTCTCTGGCTAATTTGTATGTTTCTTCTTTGGAATTGATACTATCCCTAATTTCTCTTGTCAGCCACGGGTGCACTACCTTCCTTGATTTATTCTTTTGCCAAACTGGGATGAACAATTGTTGTAGTTCATCCATGCAACCTTTAAATGCTTGCCATTGCATATCCACCGTCAATCCTTTAAGTGTCATTTGCCAGTCTATCTTAGCTAATTCACGTCTCATACCTTCAAAGTTACCCCTCTTTAAGTTCGGAACCTTTGTTTCTGAATTAACTATGTCACTCTCCATCTTAATGAAGAATTCGACCATATTATGGTCACTCTTACCCAAGGGGCCTCTCACGACAAGATTGCTAATTAACCCTTCCTCATTGCTCAAAACCCAGTCCAGAATAACCCGCTCTCTAGTTGGTTCCTTGACATGTTGGTTCAAAAAACCATCCCGCATACATTCCAAGAAATCCTCTTCCTCAGCACCTTTACCAATTTGGTTCACCCAATCTACATGTAGATTGAAGTCACTCATTATAATTGCTGTTCCTTTATTGCACACATTTCTAATTTCCTGTTTAATACCATCTCCGACCTCACCTCTACTGTTAGGTGGCCTGTACACAACTCCCATCAGCGTCTTCTGCCCCTTAGTGTTACGCAGCTCTACCCATATCGATTCCACATCTTCCCGGCTTACGTCCTTCCTTTCTATTGCGTTAATCTCTTCTTTAACCAGCAACACCACCCCACCTCCCCTTCCTTCATGTCTATCCCTCCTGAATATTGAATATCCCTGAACATTGAGCTCCCATCCTTGGTCACCCTGGAGCCATGTCTCTGTGATCCCAACTATATCATAATCATTAATAACAATCTGCACTTTCAATTCATCCACCTTATTACAAATGCTCCTTGCATTGACACACAAAGCCTTCAGGCGTTCTTTTACAACTCTCTTAGCCCTTATACAATTATGTTGAAAAGTGGCCCTTTTTAATGCTTGCCCTGGATTTGTCGGCCTGCCACTTTTACTTTTCTCCTTAGTACTTTTTGCTTCTACCCTCACTTTACACCCCTCTGTCTCTCTGCACTGGTTCCCATCCCCCTGTTGTGAACTAACCTCCTCACGCCTAGCCTCTTTACTTTGATTCCCACCCCCCAACCATTCTGTTGTGCAATGATCTGGAGAGGATAAGAGAGCTTAAGGTTAAGGAACCCTTAGCGAACAGTGATCACAATATGATCGAGTTCACTTTGAAATTTCAGAAGGAGAAATTAAATTCCAATGTGTCGGTATTTCAGTCGAATAAAGGAAATTACAGTGGCATGAGAGGGTATCTGGCCAAAGTTGTCTAGAAAGGGACACCAGCAGAAAGGACAACAGAGCAACAATGGCTGGACTTACTGCAAAAAAATGAGGGAAAACGGATATATTCCAAATAAGAAGAAATTTTCAAATGGAAGAAGGACACTACCGTGGCTGACAAGTGAATTCAGAGCCAAAGGAAAAGAAAAAGAGAGGGCATATAAGGAAGCCAAAACTAGTGGCAAGATAGAGGATTGGGAAACTTTTAAAAACTTGCAGGAGGAAACTAAGAAGGTCATTAGGAAGGAAAAGATGAATTATGAAAGGAAGGCGGTGACTAGCATTAAAGAAGTTACGATACTAAAAGCTTTTAAGTATATAAAGGGTAAAAGAGAGTTGAGGGTAAATATAGCACCTATAGAAAATGACGCTGGAGACATCTGCAGTATACCAGACGTTCAAGAGTGTCAAGGAGGTGAAGTATGTGCAGTGAAAATTACGACTGAGAAGGTGCTCAGGAATCTTAATGGTCTGCGGGTGGATAAGTCTCCTGGACCTGATGGCATGCACCCTCGGGTTCTGACAGAAGTAGCTGGAGATGTTACGGAGGCATTAACGATAATCTTTCAAGAATCGATAGATTCTGGCATTGTACCAGATGACTGGAAAATTGCAAATATTACTCCACTATTTAAGTAGGGTGGGAGGCAGCAGAAAAGAAACTATAGACCTGTTAGCCTGACATCAGTGATAGGGAAGTTGTTGGAAATGATTGTTAGAGATGAGATTACAGAGAACCTGGAAGCACATGACACGATAGGTCAAAGCCAGCATGGTTTCCTAAAAGGAAGATCCTGCCTGACTAACCTACTGCAATTTTTAGAGGAAATTACAAGCAGGGTAGACAAATGAGATGCAGTAGATGTGGTGTGCTTGGATTTTCAGAAGGCCTTTGACAAGGTGCCGCACATGAGACCGCTTAGCATGATAAGAGCCTGTGGAATAACAGGGAAGTTACTAGCATGGGTGGAGCATTGGTTGATCGGCAGAAAGCAGAGAGTGGGGATAAAGGGATCCTACTTTGGCTGGCTATATTTACCAGTGGAGTTCCACAGGGGTCAGTGTTGGGAGTGCTGCTTTTTACAATGTATGTCAATAATTTGGACTATGGGATTAATGGATTTGTGGCTAAATTTGGTGATGATACAAAAGATAGGCAGAGGAGTGGGTAGTGTTGAGGAAACAGAGAGCCTGTAACGAGACTTCGATAGTTTCGGGGCATGGGCAAAGAAATGGCAAATGAAATACAATGTTGGAAAGTGTATGGTCATGCACTTTGGTGGAAGAAATAAATGGGCAGACTATTATTTAGATGGGGATAGAATTCAAAATGCAGAGACGCAAAGGGACTTGAGAGTCTTTGTGCAAGATACCCTCAAGGTTAACCTCCAAGTAGAGTCGGTGGTGAAGAAGGCAAATGCAATGTTGGCATTCATTCCTAGAGGTATCGAATATAAGAGTAGGGATGTGATGTTGAGGCCCTATAAGGCACTCGTGAAACCACACTTGGAGTATTGTGTTCAGTTTTGGGCTCCGTATTTTAGAAAGGATATACTGACACTGGAGAGGGTTCAGAGAAGATTCACGAGAATGATTCCAGGAATGAAAGGGTTACTGTATGAGGAACGTCTGGCAGCTCTTGGGCTGTATTCCCTGGAGTTCAGGCGAATGAGGGGGGATTTAATAGAAACATTCTGAATGTTAAAAGGCCTGAACAGATTAAAAATGGCAAAGTTATTTCCCGTGGTAGGGGAGTCTAGGACAAGAGAGCACAATTCAGGATTGAAGAACGTCCATTTAGAACAGAGTTACAGAGAAATTACTTCAGTCAGAGGGTGGTAAATCTGTGGAATTTGTTGCCACGAGCGGCTGTGGAGGCCAAGTCATTTTGTGTATTTAAGTCAGAGATAGATAGGTTCTTGATTAGCCAGGGTATCAAAGGGTATGGGGAGAAGGCAGGGGAGTTGAGATGACTGGAAGAGTTGGATCAGCCCATGATTGAATTGCGGAGCAGACTCGATGGGCCGAATAGCCTACTTCTGCTCCTATATCTTATGGTCTAATTCTAAAATAGATTATATTTTCACAAAGGTTTTTCAAATACAAGTACCATTCTTACAAACTAGAAAAAGTGTACCAAGAAGTTATAGGCAAACAAATTGTCCATCACACAAAGGAGGATCTGGGAAGAAATCCTTGAATTGTTAGATCAAGAGCAGATCAAGAGGATGGGTAAATAGTTCTAATGATAGATCCAATTTTTTAAACAATAGGCTCTTAAACCTTAGACAGATTCTTCTGCTGTGCTAAAGAGCTGCGTTTAGTGTTTGGCCTCGTAAGTCTGGATAGAGAATATCCATCACAGTTTCAGCATTTATCACTCTTTTAAAAAAATGCTCCATGTGTGTAACTTTACTCCTGGAACCTTGTCCTCTAGTATTTGAGATAAAGGAAGACTGAAGGGGACTTGAGACATCTTTCTAGAAAGGATGAGGAGAATATGCTTTCTTCTCTGGGAGGATGTAGTATTAGGGATCTCTATTTAAAATCAAGGGGTTTATCATTTAAGACAGATGAGATAAGAGTCTTCCCGCAGTTGCTTGTGATAGTTGGAGCTCTCTTCCTCCAGGACAATTGGAAGAAGATTCTTTGAATATTTTTAATGCAAAAATACAGAAATTCCTGAAAAATAATGGGATGGAAATTTTCTGGGAGTAGAAGAGAATGTAGCCATGATGGCTGAACAAGCTAGATGGGTTGTATGTTCATGTATTTCTATAAGAAAACTGAAATAATAATGGGATTATTGACAACTGGAGCTGTTGAAGACTAAAATTTCTGCTTTCCAACTAAGGGGAAAGGTAGGTTTAAAAGAGCAACAGGTATTATCTTCGTCATAAATAATGAACTGAAAAACAAAAAAAAAAGCTCTCTTTGATCTAAGACAATTCATTTTAGCTGAATTGGCTCTTTCTATCATCTCAGACTTTATTTATCGGATTTAGGAACATTACATCATTGCAATGAATATTAGTTGCACACTTCCTAATTCACAATTCTAAGTTGAAATGCATGCTCATCATTGTGTTAGTAAGCTGATAGTTGCCTCTCAGTCACAACGGTCCAACACTTGTCATTCATTAGCAATATCACAACTGCAGTGAATTCTACCTCCTAGAGAACCTACTGGTATGAAATGGCTGTTTAGAGATGTGCTCCATAGGCCTATGAAGAACGAATGGGCAATTATTTCCTCAAGTTGAACTGCTCCTATTACTTTCAACTGAATATATACAGAGCTACAGATAAATAGTAGTCTGAGCCCCGTTCAATAAAATACTCCATACAGAGTGTATATTTTCTCTTTTGCAAACTGCACAGAATCAATCATGAACCGAATGATGCATAATAGCGATTTGAAGTGAGACCAATCATGCTTGGAATGTTTTGACATGTGTTGCTGAGTTGTGAGATGATTAAACCCTTATGGGTCAGAGTATTTGGTGTCTTTGCTGAAATTCTTCAAGCTGTAATCTCCGAATGACCATTAATCAATACATTGATTGATAAGGGCAAGGTGCGGAGTGTGGGGAAGGAGTGGGGAGTGGGGGAGCTGAGGGGCCACTGGAGAAGGAGTGGAAGTGATTGCTCAGTGATGAAGTCTGTTAAAAGCAAATGATTTTCTCTCCAGGGTTCATTTACGGTTGAAAAAATAGGTGATTTGTCAATAGAACAGGAGAAATCATAGACCAGAGCCTAGAGAGTGACTTCACACTTGGTGGGATTAGTAATCCTTTATTCATAACTCAGCCTGTTCAGTGTCAGCTATTGAGAAGGTGACCTCAGAATCAGATCCAACTGAACCTCCGAAAAATATCTTTCTCCTGCATGTTCCAAAATAAAATTAATAATATACAGAGAACACCCTTAGTTTTTATAACATAGGAGCAAACAAATACACATCCATTACTCTGACTGCAATACTTAATGAAGTGCTACGCTTGGTTGCCGGAATAACAGATGGGCTTTTTGGTTGCAAGCTCTCATCAATTGCCTCTCTTGGATATTGTGTGGATATAAATAGTGCTGTGAATTTCTAATACAATGATCCTCCAATATCCTGATGGTTTAAAATAAACCGAGGGATATGAGGGAAACAAAATTTATCAAAGGATTTAAAATAAAGACTTACATATTTAGGGCAATGAGAGATACCCAGTGGGATGAAGATTATTACACAGCATTTTTAGAGGGAGTCTCGTGTTTTCCTTTTATTTGAAACTAAATAGTGAATGCTGGCAACCTGGCAACACTCTGCAGGTCAAGGGACATTTATGAAGAGAGTGACTGGGTTACATGGGCTTCATCAGAACTGGGAAAATCTGTACACGTTTTAAGGTAGAGACATAAGGGGAGAATGAAAACAAAAGGAGGAACTGTGATTGGATGGAACTGACTGACTAAAATCACCTATAGATCTGAAGGAGGTTTGATGGGAAACTGAATAAAATCTGAAATTAACAACAAAAGTAAGTAGTGGACATGTGAACAACAGAGACTGATATCTTTTAACTAGATCTGTTTGTTCAGGATGACAGCTTCGCTCTGAGGCCAGCATTTAATATGCATCTCTGGATGTTGCACCATCTCAGAGACTGGCTGATTGCAGCAAGGTTGACAGCTTTTATGAACATTACTAACAGCATTCTGGTAGCTTTGTGGTTGTCATTAGCATCTGCTTTTTATTCCATATTCATCAATACTCTAGATGACATGGTGGTATTTTAAGATAACAAACCTCTAGATTATTATCCAGCAAATTAACTACAATGCCATCCTACCTCTTTATTTACAGCACAGAATAGGCTCTTCTGGACCTTCAAGTGGCGCTGCCAGCAATCCCCCAATTTAACCTGCGCCTAATCGCGGGACAATTTACAATCACCACTTAACCTTCCAACTGATACGTCTTTGGACTATGGGAGGAAACCAAACACCCAGAGGAAACCCAGACAGTCATGGGGAGAACATGAAAACTCCTTACAGGCTGAGGCAAGTATTGAACCCGGGTCACCTGTACTGTAATGCGACGATCTCCACCCTTTATACCAATGTGTTCTGCAATTCCAAGAAAGCATTAGATATGGTCCTGACAGGCAGTAGACCCTGGGTTGATTTCCTAGCTGATGTTAACTGAGTGGCAATGGGTACAGATCTGGTACAGATTTTTGGAGCAGTTTGCCAACATTTTCACTAAGGATTGCTGTCCATTGGCAGTTAGTGAAGAGCACAGAATATGAGGTAAGTTGCTATATTATGTCTACTCTTGCGTTTGCTGCTTTCCAGAGATTTGGTGAGTTGTTACAATATAACTGCTCACAATATGAAAAGATCTACACTCCCAAGACGATTACTTTCCTTAGTTATTTTGGATAAAAGGGTTGCAGTGGGGGCAGATCTGTGGTTTTCTCTTTGCTTTCCCAACTTGTAGCCCAACAATAAGTACATAAGTAAAGAAGCAGGAATAGACAATATAGTTGATCAAGCACACTTCTCCATCCGATAAGATCATAGCTGATTTAATTGTTGGTTTCAGCTTTCCCGTCTAATTCTCATATTCAGTGATTTCAGTAAAGTTCAAAAAATTAACAATTTCAGCTTTGGATGTACTTAATGACATTATATATAAAGATGTCAGAGTCACAGACCTATGGGAGAGGAATGTCTTTCTTATTTTAATCATAAATAGATGTTCCTTATCTTGAGATGATGCTTCAGTTCTGGAATTACCCATCCAAGAGAAAAAAAAATCTCTCAGCAAATATCTTGTCAAGCCTTCCCAATGTCATACATTCTTCTCACTCTTTATTTTAGAGTTTATGGACCAATTCTAATCCATCCTTCCTCGTGAACTGACATCTTCATCAAATATACTTTCACCATATCATTGTAAACCAACTATACCTCTGCTTATGTGTGTGGTTTCTTGGACATGGCTCTACAGATGCGCCTTGTGCTCTAGAGTGCTGTCACTATATCTCCGTAGTTACAGCTGGATCTTAATCATTTTCTATTCCATTTTCCTTTCAATCAGCATGAAGAATCTCTATATCCTACAATACAGCAAATCCTAGCCACAGCAATGAGAACACCAAATCCTAACCATACTTCCTGTGCGCACTAGACTGCCAGAGACTGTCACTGGACTAACTTATCCCAGGAACACAAAGCCTGATATCTATTGTTTAGGATTCCAGTTATCAGGGTCTGGCTTTGTATGAAAGAACAGAAGAACTTTTGTCATTAGTGGATTTGAGAAACTAGATAATAACACAAAAATGTTAAATCCTTCCTTTTACTACTGATGCAACTTAAAGGGGAAAAAGTTCAATGAAAACACCTCCATGAAACTACACACTGAGTGAGGATCGCTATCCATCAGAAGTGCACAGCACTCAGATGTACAACTTACTCAGTTTTCTATTTACTAGATACTATAATCATGATACTAAATAGACTGGAAGTCAAGGGTTGGTTGTGGAGTTGAGTGTCATGACATATTAAACTCTCCCACCTACTTAAAATAAAACAAGACCCCTCTTGCCTGATATATATTGATGACAATTCAGTGCAAAAGCGTACAACTGGACATTCCTTTTGAACCCATTGTTCTCCATTGCATTGTAATTGGTAGGGAATGACAGGTTCAAGTCTTGATTTGAAAGGCAGGAAATTGACACGTTATGCTTTGTTTTGTGGCCCAGTAGAGCATTCCTTTCCCTCCTAGTAAGCAATTAAAAGAACTGTTGACATTTTTGGTCCTCTTCTGGGCATACAACTCAGTTGCATGCCCTCATGAAGCCAGCAGCTGAACATTCACTACCAATATAAAATAGTGTCAAGATCAGATCAATGTTCTCTGTCCCTGGTTTTTATTATTTTTTTAAAGAGATATCTACTAGCTTCTTATATCTCCTGTGATCTGGGAGTTGAGCCAGCAGGACTTGGCAGCACTGGAGAGGAGATTCTGCCTTCTTATTATCACAATTCTCTGAAGGTCCTCTGCTCTGCTCACAAGACTTGGAGGTAAAATTTTAAATCTGCTCTGTTCCCTGTAAACATTGATCTCTCAAGGATTTAACCTACACTTGGGGCTACTTTATAAGGTTCTTAATAAAGTGGCCACTAAGTGTGCATTTGTGATCTTCTGTTGCTGTAGCCCATCAACTTAAAGGTTCGACATATTTTGCATTCAGAGATGCTCTTCTGCTCTCCACTGTTTAAAGTGTAATTATTTTAGTTACTGTTGCCTTCCTGTCAGCTTGAACGACTCTGACCTCGCTTATTAGCAAGTTGTTTTTAACCTAAAGAACTGCCACTCACTGGAACTTATTTTATTTTTGCACCATTCTCTGTAAACTCTATAGAGACTGTTCTGTGTGAAAATACCAGGAAATCATCAGTTTTTGAGATACTCAAACCACTCCACTTAGCAACAAAAATCATTCCATGGTCTAAGTTACTGAGGTACATTTCTTCCTCATTCTGATTTTGGTCTGTATAACAACTGAACCTCTTCATCATGTCATAACAGAGAAAATCTGGAGAAGCTGGAAATCCAAGAAACACACACAAAATGCCCTGCTGAAGGGTCTCGGCCAAAAAGGTTGACAGTACTTTTCTCCATAGATGCTGCCTGACTTGCTGAGTTCCTCCAGCATTTTGTGTGTACTTTTGACCATGTAATATGGTTTTATGCATTGAGATGCTGCCGCATGATTGGCAAATGGATGATTTGCATTAATGAACAGGGTACAGGTGTAACTTATAAAGTTGCCACTTAGTGTATATATATATATATTATATCACTGACATTAACCTAGATCTCAAGAAGCTTTTGTCCAGCTGTCCAGTGCAAGACTATTCCATTCCAAATATTTATGCTTAGTTACACAGCCAAGAGAAAAACCACTGCTCAGAAAGAAAATATAAAGTGCATTATTTCCCTGGAATGCAAATATTATATAACGTCTTTATCTGGACACATTCCTTATTGTTAAAATAAAGTCCACCAAATAAACAAATGGACAGCAGCAATAAAGAACTGTTCCCCTATGATGCACATTGAAGCTCAATTATAAGATTGTAACCTTTACTTGCAATGAGTAACAAACCTTGATATATCTATATAATACCTGGAAGTCGATCAAAGCGACTTCCATTGGCTGTTTCGGGAGATCGCTGTTGAACCTTTTTGCAAACTCTCTCCATGGATCTACACATCTTTAGCTTGGCACTTCCTTGTTTTCCAGGTGTAAACTCTGACTCTACACAGCATAAGGGAGCAAATTTTGATACAGTATATAACACACAACTGTCATTTAACTCATCTAGCATTAACCATTGTTTCAGCTCTCATTCCCAGCCTTAGTTTAACAAATTTTAGTAATAAATTAACAAGTATCCATGCATCTAACTTTGCCTGAGGACACCTGAGAGGAGTACTATTGGGCAATTACATTAGTGATGTTGCTGGTTTTTGAATGAGAAATTAAGTTCTCTGCTTTCTCAGGTGCAGGTAACAATACTGTGATATCACAGGAAGTAAGGCAGATGGATTTTCCCCAAACACTTAGCTAGTATTTATCCTTCATTTGCATTACTAAAAAAACAACATATCATATGATTGTCAGTGCTGAGATCTTGCTTTTTACCGATTAATAGAATCTGAATTGGAGTCAGGTTTAACATCGCTGACATATGTCATGAAATTTATTGCTTTTCAGCAGCATTGGAATGCATAATAATAAAAGCTATAAATTACAAACAGTATGAAGATCATGTTAGGGATCTGAAGCAGCAGCTGGATGACCTTTGGCTTGTACGGAAGAGTGAGGAGATAATTGATCAGAGTTATAGGGAAGTAGCCACTCCGAAGTTGCAAGAGGCGAGTAGATGGGTGACTGTCAGGAGGAATGAAAATATAAGTAGCCAGTTAGAGCAGAGCCACCTGAGGCCATTCTCCTCAAAAATAAATATACTGCGTTGGTTACTTTTGTGGGGGATGAGCTCCCAGGGGAATGCCATGGAGACCAGGTTACTGACACTGAGCATTGGTCCATGGTGTAGAAGGGAAAGAGAGAGAAGAAGGAAGTGGTAGTGATTAGGAGACTCAGTTGTGAGGGAAACAGACAGAAGATTCTGTGGATGTGTATGGGACACCTGGATGGTATGTTGCCTCCTAGGTGCCACTGTCAGGGATGACTCAGATCATGTCCACGCCATTTTGAAGAGAGAGGGAAAGCAGCCTGATGTCTGGGTACATATTGGTGCCAATGACATTGGAAGGAAAACCAAAGGTTTGCTGAAAAGAGATTTTAGGGAGCTAGGTAGAAAGCTGAGAAGCAGGACCTCCAAGGTAGTAATTTCTGGATTGCTGCCTGTGCCACGCACCAGTGAGGTAGAAACAGAATGATTTGACAGATAAATGTGTGTCTGAGAAGCTGGTGCAGAGGCTGGGCTTCAGATTTTTGGATCATTGGGACCTCTTCTGGGGAAAGTATGACCTGTTCAAAAGTGACTGGTTGCACCTGAATCCAAGAGGGACCAATATTCTCATAGGCAAATTTGTTTGGAGCTTTTGGAGGGAGTTTAAATTAATTTGGGAGTTTAAACTAAATGCTGGGGGTTAACCTGGCATCCTGTCTGGTGGGGGGGGGGGGTGCGTGGAGGGTAGTCTCGTACTCTCAGTCACTTCACTCCACAGAAACTGGCATAAGCACCTGCCTGATGGGCCACAAAGGCTCGGGACAAACTTTAACTTTAACTAATTTGGCAGAAGGTGGGACTGGACTGGAGGGACTCAGGATAGGACAGATGTTAAAAAAGTAAAGACAGCGTGCAGTCAGACTGTCAGGAAAAGCAGGCAGGTGACAGGATAGAACTGCAGCCTACAGGGTGGGTATCAATACACTACGGATACTAAATCAAAAAAGGGTAGCAAATACAGTTCTCAAGGTATTGTATCTCAATGTATGGAGTATAAGAAGTAAGGTGGATGATCTTGTTGCATTGTTACAGATTGCCAGGTATGATGTTGTGGCCATCACTGAACTGTGGCTGAAGGATGGTTGTAGTTGGGAGGGATAGGAAGGTAGGCAGAGGGGGAGGTGTGGCTCTACCAGTAAGGAATGGCATCAAATCAAATGGAAAGATGTTACATAGGATTGGAAGATGTTGAATCCTTGTGGGTTGAGTTAAGAAACTGCAAGGGTCAAAGGACCCTGATGGCAGTTATATACAGGCCTCCCAACAGTGGCTGGGAGGTGGACCACAGATTACAACAGGAAATAGAAAAGGCATGTCAAAAGGGCAATGTTATGATAGTCATGGGAGATTTTAACATTCAGGTTGATTGGGAAAATCAGGTTGGTAATGGATCTCAAGAGAGCGAGATTGTTGAATGCCTAAGAGATGGCTTTTTAGAGCAGTTTGTTGATGAGCCTACTAGGGGATCAGCTATACTAGATTGAGTGTTATGTATTGAACCGGACGTAATTAGGGAAGTTAAGGAAAAAGAATCCTTAGGAACCAGTGATCACAATATGATTGAGTTCAACTTGAAACTTGATAGGGAGAAAGTAAAGTCTGATGTAACAGTATTTCAGTGGAGTAAAGGAAATTACAGTGGTATGAGAGAGGAGCTGGCCAAAGTAAATTCGAAGGAGCTGCTGACAGGGATGACAGCAGAGCAGCAATGGCGTGTGTTTCTGGGAAAAATGAGGAAGGTGCTGGACATATGTATTCCAAAAGTGAAGAAGTACTCAAATGGCAAAATAGTACAACCATGGCTGACAAGGGAAGTCAAAGGTAGTGTAAAAACAAAAGAGAGGCCATACAACAAAACAAAAATTAGTGGGAAGATAGAGGATTGGGAAGTTTTTAAAAACCTACAGAGAGCAACTAAAAGAATCATTAAAAAGGAAAAGATGAAAAATGAAAACAAGCTAGCAAATAATATCAAAGTGGTTAGTAAAAGCTTTTTTCAAGTATGTGAAAAATAAGAGATGAGAGTAGATATAGGACGTTTAGAAAATGAGGCAGGAGAAATAATAATAAGGGGACAAGGAGATGGCAGATGAATTAAATGAGTATTTTGCATCAGTCTTCACTGTGGAAGACACTAGTAGTGCGCCGATGCTGTAGTGTGTGAAGGAAGAGAAGTGGATGCAGGTACTATTACAAGGGAGAAGGTGCTCAAAAAGCTAAAAGACCTATAGGTACATAAGTCACGCAGACCAGATGAACTGTGCCCTAGGGTTCAGAAAGAGGTAGTGTTAGAGATAGTGGTGATATTAGAAATGATCTTTCAAAAATCATTGGACTCTGGCATGGTGCCAGAGGACTGGAAAATTTCAAATGTCATTCCACTCCTTAAGAAAGAAAGAAGGCAGCAGAAAAGAATTTATAGACCAGTTAGCCTGACCTCAGTGATTGGGAAGATGTTAGAGTTGATTGTTATGGATGAGATGATAGGACAAGACAGGACAAAGTCAGCATGGTTTTCTTAAGAGGAATTCCTGCCTGACAAACCTGTTGGAATTCTTTGAGGAGGTTACATGTAGGATAGATAAAGGGAATGCAGTGGATGTTGTGTATTTGGACTTACAGAAGGCCTTTGATAAGGTGCCACACGAGGCTGCTTACCAAGTTAAGAGCCCATGGTATTACAGGAAATTTACTAACATAGTTAGAGCATTGACTGATTGGAAGAAGGCAGTGAATGGGAATAAAAAGATCCTTGTCTGGTTGGTTGCCAGTGACTAGTGGTATTCCACAGGGGTTGGTGTTGGGACCACCTCTTGTTATGCTGTACATAAGTGACCTAGATGATGAAATAGATGGCTTTGTTGCCAAGTTTGCAGAGGAGAGGAAGACTCGTGGAGGAGCATCCACAAAAACAGAGGAGTGCCCTAAAGAATGAATGACAGTTAAATGTTAGAACCCCAAAGCCCCCCCCAGAGCACTCCATTTCCACATGCAAGCAGCAGCAAAGCAGTGATCCCCCCTCCCCCACAGCAAAAAAAAAGCATCAGAACCCTCCATCGAGCACTCAAGTGTGCAGCAATGCATCAATAAAGACACAGAAGTGCAGTACCCCAAAGACTTCTTGTTCACCCGGTAATTTGACATACCTAATAAGGGAAAAAGAACAAAGAAAACAGGTCTCCCACAACACACTGATTTCCTGCGGAGGCACCGACCTTGAGTCTGCCTGCCTCCAGAGCCACGAAATCCTGGAACTCTGAAGGTGTGCCAGTCTTCTAGGCTGTATCCTTGGTATGTTGAATAGCGGCCAGTCATGAGACCCCGAGAGTGGGTCCTATTCCTGCGTGTAAATCCATGTCAGGGTCTTCAAAAGAACCATGATTGGGAAAAAATAAAGATATGAAAGATAGAAATAGAGCTGTTTCCAAAGATGCAAGTAGGAGGAGTCACTCTTAAGCACTATTGTCTCCTAAGCTGTCTTTAGCCAGAGCATAGTGAATCTATAAAGTTCATTTTCACAGGAAACTATACAAGTCAAATGGAGGATGATAGGTACTTTATTAGGTATCAAATGTTATAGAGAGGAGGTTGGAGAATGGGGTTATTAGGGACATATCAAACATAATCAGACAAATTCAAATAGTAGAGCCAATTCGATGGGTTGAATGGCCCATCTGCTCCTATATTTTGTGATCTTAAGGTCTTATAGGTAGGTGTTACTATGGTGGGTTGATAAACACAGTTAAGAATTATTAATTAAGTTGTTTCTTGACAAAGAGGAAATGTAGAATAGTGAGCACAGGAGTAATACAGTATTCTAGGATATTGGCAGAAGAGTTTTAAAAATGCTCAAGGATAAGAGGGTGCAAGATGAGAAAGCAAACAGTGAAGAATTTAAATAACCATGTCCACATACCACCCTGAATATGTGTGTGATATAAATACTTTTCCTTTCTTCTTCAGTTTTGACCAATGTTGCTTAAAGTTATTGCACTCAAGCTGTCAAATTACTTTGTGAGTATCTCTCGTTCTACGGCTGTGATAAGCAGCCGATGTATCTGACTTTTATTTCTAATCATCTGTTCAAACATAAAGCTGCTAATACTATGAGACAGAATCAGTTCTTGTCAATTGAGCAGAATCACTAAAGTCCCTATTTCCTTTCACCTACTTTGTAGGCCTATTCGTTTTAATTCATTTTACAGAAAATGGAGCCTTTCCCGAAGAATAGTTAATACTATATATAGAATGAAAAGGAGAAAATGTAGCTTGGAAGCAAAAGGGTTTTCATCAAATGCCTTGAATGGAGCTGGCAAAATCTTTGGGATAAAGTACAGGCAGATAGCATATTCCAGGTGACTGGAATGGGAGCAATCTGATGACATTATCACCACAGCGTGTTCTGGCTGATTTCATAAGACCATAAGATATAGGAGCAGAAGTAGGACATTCAGCCCATTGAGTCTGCTCTGCAATTCAATCATGGGCTGATCCAATTCTTTCAGTCATTCCCACTCCCCTGCCTTCTCCCCATACCCTTTGATACCCTGGCTAATCAAGAACCTATCTATCTCTGCCTTCAATGCACCCAATGACTTGGCCTCCACAGCCACTCATGGCAACAAATTCCATGGATTTACTGCCCACAGACTAAAGTAATTTCTTTGCATCTCTGTTCTAAATAGATGTCCTTCAATCCTGAAGTCATGCCGTCTTGTCCTGGACTTCCCTACCATGGGAAATAACTTTGCCATAACAAATCTGTTCAGGTTTTTTAACATTCAGAATGTTTCTATGAGATCCCTTCTCATTCTCCTGATCTCCAGAGAATACAGCCCAAGAGCTGCCAGATGTTCCTCATATGATAACCCTTTCATTTCTGGAATTATTTTCGTGAATCTTCGCTGAACCCTCTCCAATGTCAATATATCCTTTCTAAAATAAGGAGCCCAAAACTGCACACAATACTCCAAGTGTGGTCTCATGAGTGCCTTACGGAGCCTCAATATCACATCCCTGCTCTTATATTCTATACCTCCAGGAATGAGTGCCAACATTGCATTCGCCTTCTTCACAACCAACTCAACCTGGAGGTTAACCTTTAGGGTACCTTGCACAAGGACTTCCAAGCCCTTTTGCATCTTTGCATTTTGAATTCTCTCCCCATCAAAATAATAGTCTGCTCAGTTATTTCTTCCACCAAAGTGCATGACAATATACTTTCCAACATTGTATTTCATTTGCCACTTCTTTACCTATTCCCTAAATTATCTAACTCTCTTGGCAGGTTTTCTGTTTCCTCAAAAATACAGACTCCTCCACCTATCTTTATGTCATCGGCATATTTAGCCACAAATCTATTCATCTCATAGTCCCAATCATTGACAGAAATCGTTAAGAGCAGCGGTCCCAACACCGACCCCTGTGGAAGTCCACTGGTAACTGGCAGCCAGCCAGAATAGAATCCCTTTATTCCCACTCTCTGTTTTTTGCTGATTAGCCAATGATCCACCTATGCTAGCAACTCCGCTGTAATTCCATGGGCTCTTATCTTGCTAAACAGTCTCATGTGCGGCACCTTGTCAAAGGCCTTCTGAAAATCCAAGTACACCACATCTATTGCATCTCCTTTGTCTACCCTGCTTGCAATTTCCTCAAAAAATTGCAATAGGTTAGTCAGGCAGGGTTTTCCTTTCAGGAAACCATGCTGGCTTTGGCCTATCTTGTCATGTGCCTCTAGGTATTCCGTAATCTCATCCCTAAAGATCGATTCCAACAATTTCCCATCCATTGATGTCAGGCTAACAGGTCTGTAGTTTCCTTTCTTCTGCCTCCCACCCTCCTTAAATAGCAGAGTAACATTTGCAAATTCCAGTCATCTGGTACAATGCCAGAATCTATCAGTTCTTGAAAGATCATTGTTAATGCCTCTGCAATCTCTCCAGCAACTTCTGTCAGAACCTGAGGGTGCATTTCATCAGATCCAGGAGTTTTATCTATCCTCAGACTATTAAGCTTCCTGAGTACCTTCTTAGTTGCGATTTTCACTGCATATACTTCACTTCCTTGACACCCTTGAATGTCTGGTATACTGTAGATGTCTTCCACTGTGAAGAATGATGCAAAATATGCATTCAGTTCCTCTGCCATCTCTGCGTCTCCCATTACAATATCTCCAGTGTCATTTTCTATTGGTCCTATATCTACTCTCAACTCTCTTTTACCCTTTATATACTCAAAAAAGCTTTTAGTATCTTCTTTGATATTAGTCGCCAGCTTCCTTTCATAATTCATCTTTTCTTTCCTAATGATCTTCTTAGTTTCCTTCCGCAAGTTTTTAAAAGTTTCCCAATCCTCTATCTTGCCACTAGCTTTGGCTTCCTTGTATGCCCTCTCTTTTGCTTTTACTTTGGCTCTGACTTCACTTGTCAGCCACGGTAGTGTCCTTCTTTCATTCGAAAATTTCTTCTTATTTGGAATATATCTGTCTTGCACTTCCCTCATTTTTCGCAGAAACTCTAGCCATCGTTGCTTTGCTGTCCTTCCTGCTAGTGTCCCTTTCCAGTCAACTTTGGCCAGTTCCCCGCTCATGCCATTGTAATTTCCTTTATTTCACTGAAATACCGACATATTGGAATTTAATTTCTCCTTCTCAGATTTCAAAGTGAACTCAATCATATTGTGATCACTGTTCCCTAAGGGTTCCTTAACCTTAAGCTCTCTTATTCCCTCCGGATCATTGCACAACACCCAATCCAGCACAACCGATCCTCTAGTGGGCTCAACAACAATGCTGTTCTAAAAAACCATCCCTTTGACATTCTACAAATTCTCTGTCTTGAGGTCCAGTACCTGCCTGGTTTTCTCAATCCACTTTCATGTTAAAATCCCCAATGATTATCGTGACACTGCCTTTCTGCCACACCTGTTCTATCTCCTGCTGCAATTTGTAATCCACATCCTGGCTGCTGTTTAGAGGCCTGTATACAACTGCCATTATAGTCCTTCTACCTTTGCCATTTCTTAACTTAACCCATAGATACTCTACATCTTCCAATCCTATGTCATCCCTTTCTAATGATTAATATTACTTCTTATACACAGGGCTACACCACCCCCTCCGCATACTAACCTATCCTCCAATACATCATATATCCTTGGACATTCAACTCTCCATGGCAGCCATCCTTTAGCCAAGTTTCAGAGATGGCCACAATGTCATACCTGCCAATCTGTAGCTGAATTTCAAAATCATCCATTTTATTTCTCGTACTGCATGAATTCAAATATAGGGAGCATACGTTAAAAATGTGTGGAACAATATTGGTTTTGTATTGAACTGATGCTTGTGATATGGTACTGCTGATTCGGAAAGGCCATCTAAATGTAAATAAGTGAATGTGAAGGGGATAAAGGAGCTGGAGAAAAATGTGGGGAGAGCAACTGGAGAGTCATGGGAGAGAGTGACGTGGAAGGGTTGGGAAAATCTGATCATTGTAACTATTTCCCTACACAGAAAACTAACTAAATGCAATTGGTACTCCTCTGCCCCCATTTTACTTACTTGTTACAACTTCAAGGTTTGCATTTACTAAACAAATTAGCAATGTTATTTTATTCTATACTTAATGGAACAATCCTTCAAGAACACATTTACTCTCTTGGTAAAAATATATATGGCTATTTTTTGCTCCTGTAACATTATCTTTATGTTGATTAATCAGTTGGATCGAGCAAAATTGAACTCAAAGATACATTCACCCACGTCTCATCAGTATCTATGCAGGCTGCTGCTGAATTCTGAGTGGGATCGATCTGATAGTCCTGCTTGTTGGCAGGAGAATTATAAATGAGGTCCCACAAGTGGCATTAGGACATTAACACATATATTTATGAGGTCTAATTCTTTGATTGGTGTTTGCCCAGAACATGTAAGAAAGGCTTTATTTTCCCCAGTTCTGAAGTGACTCTGCTGCAGTTATCTCGAACACAGCTGCAGAGGAGCTGTTACTGAGGGTGCCGTGGTACTGTAGCATCTAGCTCGGGGCATTTCGGAGTTCAGAGTTCAGCTCTGACGCCGTCCTGTAAGGAATCTCTATGTCCTACCTACTTGTGGAATGCTTGGGGAGGACTCTAGGTCCCCAGTTTCTTCACACAGTCCAAAGACTTACCAGGAAGGTTAACTGGTCATTATAAATTGTCCTGTGATTAGCTTAGGGTTAATCAGGTTTGTCGGGAGTTGCTGGGGCAGTGTGGCTCGAAGGGCCAGAAGCAACCTACTCCGTGCTGCATCGCTAAACAAACGCATAAGAAAGGCCTTACTTGCCTCAACTTTGAACTGTCTCTCCAGCTGCGGCTTGCAGGCTAGCCGGCTCCTGGACCGGCTGCGGCTGCGGCTTGCAGGCTAGCTGGCTCCTGGACCGGCTGCGGCTGCGGCTTGCAGGCTAGCCGGCTCCTGGACTGGCTGCAGTTGCTGAGCTGGCTCCATGGCTAAGAACTCATTCTCAGGGTCTCTGTGGTTCGTGTTCAGTGCATTATTTGTTGAATGTTTTTATTGTTTGCACAATTTGTTCTTTATTCACACCTTGAATATTTGACAGTCTTTGTGGTGCTTGGTTTCTCGTGGATTCTCTGTTTTGTGGCTGTCTGCGCAAAGATGAATCTCAAGGTTATGTATGGTAAATATACTTTGATATGTCAAGATATGGGAAAAGTCAGGTACGAGAGAGTACCCCTGTGGCTGTACCCCTTGACAATAGCTACTTCTGTTTCAGTACTGTTGCGGGGGACAGCCTACCTGGGGGAAGCAACAGCGGCCGTGCCTCTGGCACAGAGTCTGGCCCTGTGGCTCAGAAGGGTAGGGAAAGGAAGAGGAAGGCAGTAGTGATAGGGGACTCTAAAGTTAGGGGGTCAGACAGGTGATTCTGTGGGCACAGGAAAGAAACTCAGATGGTAGTTTGCCTCCCAGGTGCCAAGGTCCGGGATGTTTCAGATCGCATCCAAGATATCCTGCAGTGGGAGGGAGAACAGCCAGAGGTCGTGGTACATATTGCTACCAATGACATAGGTAGGAAAAGGGAAGAGGTCCTGAAAAAAGAGTACAGCGAGTTAGGAACGAAGTTGAGAAGTAGGACTGCAAAGGTAGTAATCTCAGGATTACTGCCTGTGCCACGCGACAGTGAGTATAGGAATAGAATGAGATGCAGGATAAATGCGTGGCTGAGGACTGGAGCAGGGGGCAGGGATTCAGATTTCTGGATCACTGGGACCTCTTCTGGGGCAGGTGTGACCTGTACAAAAAGGATGGGTTGCACGTGAATCCCAGGGGGACCAATATCCTGGTGGGGAGATTTGCTAAGACTACTGGGGAGAGTTTAAACTAGAATTGTTGGGGGTTGGAACCGAACTGAAGAGACTGGGGAAGAGGAGGTTGGCTCACAAATAGAGAAAGCTTGTAGACAGTGAGAGAGGGAGGATAGGCAGGTGATAGAGAAGGGATGCACTCAGACTGAAGGTATGAGAATCATCTATTTTACTGCAAGGAGTGTTGTGAACAAAGCGGATGAGCTTAGAGCGTGGATCAGTACTTGGGGATATGATGTGGTGGCCATTACAGGGACTTGGATGGCTCAGGGACAGGAATGGTAACTTCAAGTGCCGGGTTTTAGATGTTTTAGAAAGCACAGGGAGGGAGGCAAAAGAGGTGGGGGCATGCACTGTTGATCAGAGATAGTGTCACGGCTGCAGAAAAGGTGGACGTCATGGAGGGATTGTCTATGGAGTCTCTGTGGGTGGAGGTTAGGAACAGGAAGGGGTCAATAACTTTACTGGGTGTTTTTTATTGGCCGCCCAATAGTAACAGAGATATCGAGGAGCAGATAAGGAAACAAATCCTGGAAAGGTGTAATAATACCAGAGCTGTCATGATGGGAGATTTTAATTTCCCAAATATTGATTGGCATCTCCCTATCAGGCAGGAAATTGGAAGCTTAAATTGGGAACAGATGTTCTCAGGGAAAGGTACAAAAGAAATGTGGCGAATGTTCAGTGGATATTTGTGTGGAGTTCTGCACAGGTATGTTCCAATGAGACAGGGAATTTATGGTAGAGTACAGGAACCATGGTGTACAAAGGCTGTAATAAATCTAGTCAAGAAGAAAAGAAACGTTTGCAAAAGGTTCAGAGAGCTAGGTAATGTTAGAGATCTAGAGGATTATAAGGCTAATAGGAAGGAGCTTAAGAAAGAAATTAGGAGAGCCAGAAGGGGCCTTGAGAAGGCCTTGGCGGACAGGGTTAAGGAAAACGCCAAAGCATTCTACAAGTATGTGAAGAGCAAGAGGATAAGATGTGAAAGAATAGGCCCTATCAGGTGTGACAGTGGGAAAGTATGTACGGAAATGGAGGAAATAGTAGAGGTATTTAATGAATACTTTACTTCAGTATTGTGTGAGCACGTGACCAAGTGGTTAAGGCATTGGACTAGCTACCTGAAGGTTGTGAGTTTGAGCCCCAGCCGAGGGAACATGTTGTGCCATTTAGCAAGGCACTTAATCACACATTGCTCTGCGACGACACTGGTGCCAAGCTGTATGGGTCCTAATGCCCTTCCCTTGGACTACATTGGTGTCGTGGAGAGGGGAGACTTGCAGCATGGGCAACTGCAGGTCTTCCATACAACCTTGCCCAGGCCTGCGCCCTGGAGAGTGAAGACTTTCCAGGTGCAGATCCATGGTCTCACAAGACTAACGGATGCCTTTATTTTACTTCAGTATTCACTATGGAAAAGGATCTTGGTGATTGTAGTGATGACTTGCAGCAGACTGAAAAGCTTGAGGATATAGATATTAAGAAAGAAGATGTGCTGGAGCTTTTGGAAAGCATCAAATTGGATAAGTCGCCAGGACCGGATGAGATGTACCCCAGGCTACTGTGGGTGGCGAGGGAGGAGATTGCTGAGCCTCTGGCAATGATCTTTGCATCATCAATGGGGATGGGAGAGGTTCTGGAGGATTGAAGGATTGCGGATGTTGTTCCTTTATACAAGAAAGGGATTAGAGATAGCCCAGGAAATTATAGACCAGGGAGTCTTACCTCAGCGGTTGGTAAGTTGATGGAGAAGATCCTGAGAGGCAGGATTTATGAACATTTGGACATTTGGAGAGGTATAATATGATTAGGAATAGTCAGCATGGCTTTGTCAAGGTAGGTCGTGCCTTACGAGCCTGACTGAATTTTTTGAGGATGTGACTAAATACATTGATGAAGGAAGAGTAGTAGATGTACAGTATATGGATTTCAGCAAGGCATTTGATAAGCTACCCCATGCAAGGCTTATTGAGACCGTAAGGAGGTATGGGATCCAAGGGGACATTGCTTTGTGCATCCAGAACTGGCTTGCCCACCGAAGGCAAAGGGTGGTTGTAGACAGGTCATATTCTGCATGGAAGTCGATCACCAGTGGTGTGCCTCAGGGATCTGTTCTGGGACCCTTACTCTTCGTGATTTTTATAAATGACCTGGATGTGGAAGTGGTGGGATGGGTTAGTAAGTTTGCTGATGACACAAAGGTTGGGGGTGTTGTGGATAGTGTGGAGGGCTGTCAGAGGTTACAGCGGGACATTGATAGGATGCACAACTGGGCTGAGAAGTGGCAAATGGAGTTCAACCCAGATAAGTGTGAAGTGGTTCATTTTGGTAGGTCAAATGTGATGGCAGAATATAGTAATAATGGTAAGACTCTTGGTAGTGTGGAGGATCAGAGGGATTTTGGTGTCCGAGTCCATAGGATGCTCAAAGCAGCTGTGCAGGTTGACGCTGTGGTTAAGAAGGTGTACAGTGTATTGGCCTTTATCAATCGTGGAATTGGATTTAGGAGCCGAGAGGTAATGTTGCAGCTATATAAGACCCTCGTCAGACGGCACTTGGAGTACTGTGCTCAGTTCTGGTCACCTCACTACAGGAAGGATGTGGAAGCCATAGAAAGGGTGTAGAGGAGATTTACAAGGACGTTGCCTGGATTGGGGAGCATGCCTTATGAGAGTAGGTTGAGTGAATTTGGCCTTTTCTCCTTGGAGCGATGGAGAATCAGAGGGTGACCTGATAGAGGTGTATAAGATGATGACAGGCATTGATCGTGTGGATATTCAGAGGCTTTCTCCCAGGGCTGAAATGGATGCACAAGAGGACACAGGTTTAAGGTGCTGGGGAGTAGGTACAGAGGAGATGTCAGGGGTAAGTTTTTTGCTCAGAGAGTGGTGAGTGTGTGGAATGGGCTGCCGGCAATGATGGTGGAGACAGATACAATAGGGTCTTTTAAGAGACTTTTGGATAGGTACATGGAGCTTAGAAAAGTAGAGGGCTATAGGTAAGCCTAATAATTTCTAAGGTAGGGATATGTTCGGCACAACTTTATGGGCCAAAGGGCCTGTATTGTGCTGTCGGTTTTCTATGTTTCTATAAATGCACTATGTTCTTTACTTGTACTTTGTACTTTGCTGAAGGAAACCTGAGGGATGGCACAGGATGTTAACTGCCTCTTTCGCCAATTGTCGTTGGGCAGATCTACAATGGATGCTATTTCATGGCTCTCCACTCAGCCTTGGATCACCTGGGTAATGGCGATGTCTAAGTCAGGCTGCTATTTATTCATTACAGCTCAGTGTTCAACACAATCATACCCTCAGTTCTAATCAACAAGCCCCAAAACCCTGGGCCTCTGTACCTCCTTCTGCAACTGGATCCTTGACCAGGGGACCACAGTCTGTGTGGATTGGAAGTAACATCTCCTCCTCATTGACAATTAATACTGGCACACTTCAAGGATTCATGCTTAGTCTAATGCTCTACTCTCTCTACAGCCATGACTGTGTGGCTAGGCATATCTCAAACATCATTTATAAATTTGTTGATGACAGGATTGTTGGCAGAATTTCAGATGGTGATGTGGAGGTGTTCATGAGCGAGGGAGATCTGCTGGTTGACTGGAGTCATAGCAACCGCCTGCTGCTTGAGCGGTGTCGCAACAAATATCAGTAAGACCAAGCAACGGATTGTGGACTTCAGGAAAGGGAGGTTGAAGGCACACATACCAATCCTCATCGAGGGAATAGAAGTAGAAAGTGTGAGCAATTTCAAGTTCTTCGGTGTGAACATCTCTGAGGATCTATCCTGGGCCCAACATATTGAGACAATTTCATAGAAGACACAACAGCATCTGCAATTCATTAGGAGTTTTAGGATACTTGGTTTGAGGACACCAAGGACACTTGGAAATTTCTAGAGATGTACCATGGAGAGCTTTCTAATTAGTTGCATCACTGTCTGGTATATAGAGAGGCCACTGCACAGGATCATAAAATCTGCAGGAAGTTGTAAACTCTGCCAACTCCGTCATGGGCACCAGCCTCCCCAGCATCGAGAACACCTTTAAGATACAATGCCCCAAAAAGGCAGCATCAGTCATTAAGGAGTCCCACCACCTAGGACATCAACTTTACTCATTGTTATATCATGTAGGAGGTACAAGAGCCTGAAGACACACACTCAACATTTTAGAAACTGCTTCTTCCCCTCTGCCATTAGGTTTCTTAATGGACGTTGAACACATGAACAATGCCTCAGTATTTTCCTATCATTTTGCACTGCTTAGTTAATTGAATTCTCTTTACTTATACATACTTCTTATTGTAATTTATATTTTTTAATATTTTATATTGCAACGTACTGCTGCTTCAAAACAATAAATTTCATGGCATATGCCAGTCATATTGAACCTGATTCTGATTAAAATCAGGTTTCATTTAACTAAGGTGCCGTGGATTCAGTAATCCACTTCAAATAATTTGATCAAATTAGATGAATATAATCTTCATTAAAAATTCTTTTGGATTTTTATTTATTAACCCTCACTTTGCATACATTAGTGACATTTCTGCTGAACTTTTGTCTCTAAAAAGTTCTTTACCACCTTCCTTGGCTTGCTTTTGCTGAGGCTGTCTCCTGCCCCATCTTCGAACAGAGCATTTTCAATCCTCCAGTCTTCAGAACATCTTTGCTGTCGTGATAAAAAGACATGCCTAGTTTTTATCTGTAATCTTATAGTGATTAATCGATTAAATGGAGCAAAAGTGAGCTCCAAGATACTTTCACCCATGTACCATTTGCATTTGTAGATCTTTCCTTATGTATTACTTTATGAAGACTGGGTTAATATAAATTTTGTCCTTTTTTTCCTCAGCAAACTAAAATGCCATGTTATGAGTTTGTGAGTTACTACTTTGCATTTTAAGTACCACGTGTTTTGATTTGTTTTCAGTGTTCTTTTCAAAAGCTGATTTCTCTACTCCTTCCTTTATTTTAACCCAGGCTCACTTTTTCCATTTAAAGGCCTTCTCTTTCCATCAATGCTTTTTGACCTGTGAGCTTTTCAACCATTTTCTGTTTTTTAATTTTGTATTCCAACACTTACAGTTTTAGAGTGATGCACACAAAATAGTGGAGGAACCTTGCAGGTCAGGCACCATCCACAGAGGGGAATAAACACTTGACGTTTTGGACCAAGTCCCTTCATCACGACTGTGATATGTATCCCAAACCAAATCCCCGCTTGGCTGTCCCCTTTCTTGACCCCACTTGGCTCTCCCATTTATTTAGCTCTGCTGCTAATATATGATAAATAGAAGAGAGGGACAGCCAAATGGGGACAGCAAATGGGAATCTACTTGTGGAACAAACAGTCTGAATTAGTTAATAAATAATAAAGAAGTCTTTTGCCAATATGTGGTGAATTAACAAGAGACTTCTAGACTCACTTAAATATTGCTTAGTAATCTCTGCACATATACAGTATTTCCACTGCTCCTTTCATGTACAGAAAATAAATAAATACACAGTGGGGGGAAATACAGGAATAGATTCAGATGGCACTTTAAACATTCCCCATATGAGTGGCTAAAATCCAGGAAATACTACAGCCCAGATTTTCCATAGCCTGACAATAAATTGTGTTTTGAAATTGGAGTCCACTCCTAGCTGGTGTGTTGAATATGTTCTGCTTTGAATTCTCAGGTGAGAGAATTTACCTTTAAAGAATCATGTGTGTGGATTCCACACTGACTGCTGCATTGAAATGCAAACTGCATGGTTTCTGATTGCACATTCGTTTAGAGATTGCAGCTGCTATGTCCTTGCCGCTGGGATTAAAAGAAAAAAAAGCTGACTTCAGACCTAAAGATAAAACAACAGCACAGCTGGATAAGAAGTGACTGTGAAGGTGAGAAAGGACATTGGGAAGGTGAGCTGGGGAACACGTGTTTTATGTGTGTGATTGTATCTACCCACCTCCCGCAACTGTAGGCTCAGATGATATTCAGAACCCACAAGTAGGCACAAGCTTATTACTTTGCTGAGTTCATTGCAAGTAACTCTGCGCTGCATTACTGCAGTAAGAAATATGATGCCTGGCAGAGGTGCATGGAATCTGCAGGGCATTAAGTAGGGGATATAGCTGGGCAGCTAACTGAGCTCTCTGGTTTTCGTTTTGTAGTCATCTTACTGCCAGGTTTGCCTCTTGTTTTACAGGGAGGTAGAAATGTGGTTGCACATTATGGTTCAAAATGAGGTAAACACTGTGCATGGTGATGTTATAATTATATGCAAAGATGGTACCATCAACTATAATTGGATAATAGTGCCTGAATCAATTTCATGAGTCGTAGGACATCATCAGCAAATGCTTTTTATCACCTCCAACATACTGTATAAAGAGACATTTATGTGTAATTTGCGCATTAAAGAAGATGCATTTCATTTTCCATTCATCATTCTGATTCCACTCTCACCCCTTCACTTTTCATCACCTGCCTCTGGCCCCTCTCCTCCTCCCTTTCTTCCATGGTCTCTATCCTCTCTTATTAGATTCTTCCTTCTTTGACGTTTTACCTCTTCTGCCTACTGTGTCACTTCCCGGTTTCTTATTTCTTCTCCACTTCCCCACACAACCACCTTCTCCCTCACCTGGTCTCACCTATCACCTGCTAGTTTGCACTCCCCTCCCTACCTTACCTTCTTATTCTGGCTTCTGACCTTTTCCTTTCCACTCCTGATGAAGGGTTTCATACTGAATCATAATTGTTTATTTCCCTCCATAGATACAAGCTGACTTGCTGAGCTCCTCCATCATTTTGTGTGTGTTGTTCAAGATTTCCAGCATCTGTAGAATCTCTTGAATTTAAGATGCAATTTGGTTTACTCTCTAGGATGGTATGCTTATGATTAATGCCAAATAAAGATCAAGGTACTTCATTCTGCTTTTTTTTCCTTCATAAGATGTTGCTTTGGAATTGATCATTTTATTTTTAATTTCTTTGTTTTGAAACATGGGCAAGTCTAATAGGGCTTATATTTAATGCCTACCCCAAAACATCCTTGAGGAATATGCTTCCAACAGGTTGGTAATGGATCTCAAGAAAGTGAATTTGTTGAATGCCTATGAGATGGCTTTTTAGAGTTGTTTGTCGCTGAGTCTACCAAGGGATCAGCTATACTGGATTGGGTGTTATCTAATCAACAGGAGGTGATTAGGGAGCTTAGGGTAAAGGAACCCTTGGGATACAGTGATCACAATATCACTGAGTACAACTTGAAATTTGATAGGAAGAAAGCGAAGTCTGAGATAGCAGTATTTCAGTGGAGTAAATGGAATTACAGCGGAATTAAAGGGGAGTTGGCCGAAGTAAATTGGAAGGAAATGCTGGCGGGGTTTCTGAAGGAGGTGGTTTGAGTTTCTGGAGAAAAAAATGAGGAAGCTGCAGGATAAATGTACTCCAAAAACAAAGAAATACTTAAATGACAAGACAAGGGAAGTCAAAGCTAATATAAAAGCAAAAGAGAGGACATACAACAAAGCAAAAATTAGTAGGAAGTTAGAGGATTGGAAAGCTTTTCAAAACCTACAGAATGCAACTATGACAAAATCATTAGGAGAGAAAAGATGAAATATGAAAGCAAGCTAGCAAACAATATCAAGGTAGATAGAAAAAAAAGCTTTTTCAAGTATATAAAAAATAAAGGAGAGATGAGAGTGGATATAGGACTGCTAGAATACGAGGCCGGAGAAATAATAATGGCAGATAGGAGTTGCGGATGAACTAAATGAGTATTTTCATCCTTCTTCACACTGGAAGAAAATAGCAGTTTGCCAGGTGTTGAAGGGTGTGAGGGAAGAGAAGTGTGTGCAGTTACTATTACAAAGGGGGAAAAAGGCTGAAAGACCTAAGGGTACGTAAGTCACCGGACCAGATAAACTGCACCCTCGCACTCTGAAAGCGATAGTGGTAGAGATTGTGGAAGCATTAGTAATGAACTTTCAAGAATCATTGGACTCTGGCATGGTTCCAGAACACTGGAAAATTGCAAATGTCACTCCACTCTTTAAGAAAGGAGGGAAGCAGCAGAAAGGCTATTATAGACTAGTCAGCCTGACCTCAATGGTTGGGAAGATGTTGGAATCAATTGTTTACGATGAGGTTGTGGAATACTTGATAAAACAGGATAAGATAGGATGGAGTCAGCATAGTTTCCTTAAGGGAAAATTTTGCCTGACAAACCTGTTAGAATTCTTTGAGGAGATTGCAAGTAGGACAGATAAAGGGGATACAGTGGAATTTGTATATTTTGATTTTCAGAAGGTCTTTGACAAGGTGCCAACATGCGGCTGCTTACCAAATTATAGGAAAATTACTGGCATGGTTAGAGCATTGGCTGCTTAGTAGGAGGCAGCAAGTGGGAATAAAAGGAGCCTTTTCTGGTTGGCTGTCAGCGACTAGTGGTGTTTTGCAGGAGTTGCTGTTGGGACCGCTTCTTGTTGTGCTGTATATCAATGATTTAGATGATGGAATAGATAGCTTTGTTGCCAAGTTTGCCGATGACACAAAGATTGGTGGAGGGGCAGGTAAGGAAACAAGAAGGCTGCAGAAGGATTTAGACAGATTAGGAGAATAGGCAAGAAAGTGGCAAATGAAATACAATGTTGGAATGCACTTTGGTAGAAGAAGTAAATGTGCAGACTACTTTCTAAATAGAGAAAATCTGAACATCTGAGATGCAAAGACACTTTGGAGTCATTGTACAGAACACCCTAAAGTTTAACTTGCAGGTTGAGTCAATGGTAAGGAAGGCAAATGCAATGTTAGCATTCATTTCAAGAGGTCTAGAGTACAAGAGCAGGGATGTGATGCTGAGGCTTTATAAGGCACTGGAGAGGCTTCACCTTGAGTATTGTGAACAGTTTTGAGCTCCTTATCTAAGAAAAGATGTGCTGGCATAGGGGAGGGTCCAGAGGCGGTTCACAAGTATAATTCCAGGAATGAAAGGGTAATCATTTGAAGAACATTTGATGACTCGGCCCTGTACTCACTGCAACTTAGAAGGATGAGGGGGAATCTCACTGAAAGCTTTTGTATGTTGTAAAGCCTAAAGACAGCAGATGTGGAAAGGATGTTTCCCATGGTCTAGGACAAGAGGGCACAACTTCAGGTTAGAGGGGCATCCATTTAAAACAGAGATGCAGAGAAATTTCTTTAGCCAGAGGGTGGTGAATTTGTGGAATTTATTACCACAGGCAGCTGAGGAGGCCATGCCATTGGGTGTATTTAAGGTAGAGTTTGATAGGTTCTTGACTGGACACAGCATCAAGGGTTATGGGGAGAAAGCTGAGTAATGGGGCTGAGGAGGGGGAAGAGGATCAGCCATGATCGAATGGTGGAGCAGATTCGATGGGCCAAAATGGCCTAATTCTTCTCCTATGTTTTATGCTGTTATGGTCTTATGGTGTTACAGTCTGTGTGTATAAGGCACTTCAAAATGTTTCCAAGTAGAGAATTCCAGGACATTGACCCATTGATGGTGATGGAACAGTTATTCACTTCCAGCATGCTATGAAATGTGAAAGGAAGATAGAAGTTGGTAGTTTCCATGTTTCTACTGCTCTGCACCTTCTAGATGGTTGCAATTATAGTTTCAGTGCATGCTGTTGAAAAGTTTGTTTGCCAATGGTGTATATTGTGAGAAGAATGTACTGGTGGAGGGTGCTGGATGTTAGGGAAGCAGAAACGATGATGTATGTCGTTGGAGCTCACTCACCCTGCCTATTTTTATTTGCCAAGCTGTTAACTGGCTAGGCCTCAGCAATTAATCTTCAGCTACCATTCCTGACAACAGCATCCCAAATCTTGATTTCCAATCTTTCCAGTCTATTTTTCAGAAGTTTTTTGCAAGTTTCTTTTTATTATTTGGTCCAGGTGAATAACAACAAACACAAATAAAGATCATTACAGTCAAGCTGCAGAGATATTTCCCTCCGCTTAAGAGGAAGCCTGAAATTACATTAGATCTGTTTAAGTAAATTTAATCCAAACCTTCCTTAAGTTCACATTGATTCATTTTGGATGTGCAATGCTTCTTATTCGACAGGCCAAAGCTCTGAAGCGATATTAATAATGTGAAAGGATGGAAAAGACTAGAGGATGAAGCCATTTTAAAACCAACAGTGATGATGATCACTTACCTTTTATTCTGGTATCTTTGTCGTGGTTTCTCATTTCTTACAAACAACAAGGAGATGCAGAAAATCCTTCAAGACGTTTTAAACTTTAATTTGCAAATCAAAGCTGAGACAATCAGAAAGCTAGTAGCTGACTGCCCATCGAGGCTTGTACACAGCATTTTTTATAGCAATCTCCTATCTTAGCTACATTATCATATCCAGACAGCCTGTGATCACATATCATCAATACATCCGCTCTCGACCTTCCACTATTGTTTTACTCCCCAAATTAATTATGTCCTAGTTTACTTTTTAGACCAGGTGTCCCCTCATCCCTAACCACAGTTATTTCTTAATTGGCCTTGTTTTGACATACTGCCACATATTTCATTACCTTACTCGCCACCGTTATCTTCCTACTTGGTTTCATTCTAGTTCTCTTCCTGAATTAATAGTGATTAGGTCAAAAGTCATGGCTACATAGTGAATACCCTCTATTCAGCTAGCAATGGTTACATAGTAAATATAGAAAATATAACGTGTGCATTTGAGTGAATACTGAAATACTGTTGAGTAAATATTGTAAATACCGTAATACATGGAAAATACAATGTATGCGTTTACATTTTCCAGTATCTTCTGCCTTCTTTTTGAGTCCTGAAGAAAGATCTCAGTCTGAAACATCATTATTCATTTCTATAGATGCTGCCAGCACTCCAGCACCTTGTCTGTGTCGCTAGTGATGGTGACCATAACTTAATTTACAAACCATGGCTTTATATTGGTGCAGTTGTTCATCACCGTTGATCTGAGGACAATTTAAACAGACAAGAAGATTTAAGTAGGAAACTCCATAGTCAGTAGTATTGCTCCTTCTGCTCTGCAAAGACATATTCATGTAATGAAGATGGCAAGGTTATAAGATTGAATATCATCCATTCTTTGTATTACGTTGTGATTAACTTGTGTTCAGAGTCTGAAGCTAATGCTGAAAGTTCTACACTCTTTTCAGCATACTATTGAATTAATTTACTATTCTTTTATGTTTTCAGGGTGTCCACTTGAAAAAGAAGGACTTCTAACTGATTCTTGGATTTATTTTTTGCATGCAGGTAATTTTAATATGTTAAAACCACTTGCCAACCAAATGGCAGCTTTTAGCTGATAAAAGAATTTTGAGAGCTCTTGGGGTGTTCTGTCACGGATAATATATAGGAGTCATTTGGGTCAGAGGAAAAAGGAGGGTTGTGCTTCAGAACCTGTTCTGCATAAATAATTTATTTATATCCTCCGCAGATTAGCAGTTAGCTACATAAATAGACAGGAGGTTGTGAAAGAAATAGCACCTGAACTAGAGTAACGGTTTTATAATAAAATGTTCATCACAAAATGTCAGGCTATTTTACTTTCATCAGGAGTAGGAGGGGAAACTGAAATCACTGTACCATTAAACCATCTTCTCTGTTTGCTTGTACAAAGTGGTGCAATGCACATTGGGAAAATGTACTGTTCTGTAGCTTTAGCTCAGTACTTTAAGCAGTGGTAATTTGTCCTTTTCAACCATCAGTGGAGGAAGGTACATATCTACACTCTTAAAGCTAATTTTGACCACAATCTTAAGAAAACCATGTTATACTTTACATTCTGAGCCAGTTTAATTAGCTGATCAAAAATAGCAAAAGTGCAATCTAAACTAAAACAAATGTTAGAAACACTCAGCAGATCACACGTCATATTGGAGAGAGAAACACAGGTAGCATTTCAGCTTGAAGAACTGATCAACTGAGAAAGCAAGTTAGTTTTAAATAATAATAAGATCTTCAGCATTGTAGGATTTTATTCTGAGGAGGTGAAGGAATGGAGAAGAATAACACCCTGGTTAAGATTTCTACTGTTATGCTGTAGGTATTTCATTTTAGCAGTGTCTACAAAAGCAGTGTGTCCTGCTGGTAGAATGCTTTGGTTTTGGCAAAAATAAGAAGCCCTGCTATTCTTCTTAGGAATGTTGAGCCAGCCAGTCGGGATGGTGGCTCTAGAGAAAGTGCTGGAGAGAGGTGGAGAGAGTGTTATGACAGGCAGTGGTCTGGTTTGTGACCTTTTTGGCAGGAGCTGTGTGGTGGTGTCAGAAGGGAAAGTGCCACAGAAAGCCCCACTGTAAGAACATTTTGGGAAGGAGAGCCCCATTGTAAGAATACCGTGGGAAGGAGAGCCCAAGAATGGCTCCAAGGCGGAGGGCCAATACCCCTGAGCGAGAGAGCCAGTTTGTTTGAGATGGACTTCAAAGCGAAACTTGGACCGTGGCTAGTGCTTTCACACAGACCGTGGGTTTAGCGACATGAGTTACAGTGATACCCAGCTTTGGAAGAGACGAGTTCCAACAGTTATGTGAACATTTAGACTGGTCTAATTCTAATGGGCCCTTTTATTTTTTTCTTTTCTTTCTTTTAACATTTGTTTGATAAAGCTGAAATCTGTAAATATATTTTCTTTATAATTTTATGCAGTGTACGGTCTGTTATTTCTTCTCATCTGATAATTGTGTATTGGCAGTATTTATACAGCATTCATTCAGATTGGGTGTCTTTAATTGGAAAATCACAATGTTGCGGTTTGTTTGAACCCCAGATCATACTGACCATAGATGTATATTGATTGTGAATGATGGCATCCTCACTGCTAAGTCATGTGGCTATTAGCTGAGTCAGCTATCGAGCCAAGTTTGCATGCGAGCTCGGTGAGGGGTTACATATATTAAAAAAAAGAAATATTTTTGTTAGGATTGCTCAGGGTAACCCATTATACATGGAGCCATCAGCTTATTAGATTAATAATGAAAAGTAAAAATAGGGACAATTAATAGACAGATATTTGCTCAATGATATACAGGTCAGAGCTGCTGCTGAAATCTGAAATCAAATGAAGAGTGTTGGAAATGCGTATCAGGAAGTGTTTCGTAGACAGAAGAGATTCTGCAGACGCTGAAAATCTTGAGCAACTCACACAAGATGCTGGAGAAATTCAGCAGGACAAGCAGTATCTATGGAGGTAAATAAACAATCAATGTTTTGGGCCCAGACCCTTCATCAGGACTGTAAAATATATCCCGATTACACACGTGTATATAGTGTGTACTGTATGTGAGTAACAGATCCCATAAACACTGCGCACTACATCCCAGTCACACAGACATATTATAGTGTGCTGTACTGGAACACTCTCTCTTCAGGCAATTTTAATTCAGGTACCCAGGGGCTTTGAATGCATCAACATAAATGAAGTACATAGTAATTGTTAATAGCTGAATATTTGCAGTTATATTTGAGAAATAACAGGTCCCAGAAGCAATTCTTTCATGAGCTCAACTTACTGCCTAACTCTCCAATTTACTTATTAAACATGAAGCAATTACAAAGAATCATAAACACAAGAGATTCTGCAGATGCTGGATGCCTTTTTCTTGATTGTATTAATTCTTGAATAATATTTCTCCCCTTTCAAATAGCACAACTGTATGAATCGGGTAATTAACTCCATCATGCATCTGACCAGAAGTTATTCTTTTTTTACTTTCTTTATTAATCTTTTTATTGATTTAAAAAAAGCATAAATACAATCAAGAGGAGAATTAGTTCAAATATACATATCAGTAACAATATAAACCATGATTAAGACAGACATTGTCAAAATCATAGATATTGTTAAACTAGTATAAAACATATAATTAAAAAAATGAAAATAACAATTCTCCTCTTACCAGTTTATGAAGAGAAAGGAAAAAAACATTGGGTTTTAAATGAAAAGAAAAAAAACACTACACTATAAATAAAGACAAAAAAACAAAAAAAAAGGCAGTCCATTTTGAGGATACGACCAAAAAAGAAAGAAAGACTTTCTGATCAAATCTAAAACTTTGAAAAAAAAGGTAATAAATCAAATTAAATGAAAATATTGGATAAAAGGTCGCCATATTTGCTCAAATTTAAAGGATGTATCAAATGTCTGATTACTTATTTTCTCTAAACTTAAACCGGACATAATGGAGGAGAGCCAATAAAAGACTGTAGGTGGATTAGAATCCTTCCACTTCAATAAATTGGCTCTCCTAGTCAGTAAGGTTGAAAAGGCTATCGTACCTTGAGTGGAAACGGGAATATTTCCTGCTTCGGATAGGATAATCCCAAAAATTGCCATAAGCAAATTAGGTGTAAATCCAGATCCAAAACTTCAGAGTTGATAGTGTTTTAAAAACATCTCTCCAAAAGTTACCTTGCTTTATATAAGACCAATACATATGAGTTAAAGTGGCCAGTTCAGTATTACATCTGTCACAAATAGGACTAATATCAGAGAAAATACACGTTAGTTTATCCTTTGACATATGGGTCCGATGCACTACCTTGAACTGTATCAGGGAACGATGGGCACAAGGAAGTTATTCTTAATTTGTCCATAAATGTCCAGTGGCAATGCTGTTAACCCTAGCACAAGACCAAAGAAAAGAATGCATTAAAGCAATTGAGCAAGATGAATTGATTTTAGCTTGCAAAAGTGACAAAATAATAATTAGGAAATTAAGCATTTCATTTTGAGTCTGATACCTTAAATTTACTATTATATTAAAATTCTGAATTTAATACTAGGATAAAATCAATAATATATGATGAAGAGAACATATGCGAGTTATAATTGATTAAAGTAGGGGATAGTGTACTGCTATATGGTGAGTGTGAAAAATGAATAATGCACAGTTAATGAATATATTTTGCCAGCATTCTCCTAAAATATTTATTGACTGTTACTTATTCAGCTAATTTGCAATTGAATTTAGATTGTCATAAACTGATTCCACTATCAGCCAAAAGTGCTGGTATAATTCTGCCTGGTTATTAGAGTATATGATTCTAGAGGCCAATTGAACTTAATCACTCAGCAAGTTTCTGGTGGAATCAGTGATGTGCTTCTTTGACGATTTGGCCTACAGTTTTGGAATTAGAACACACATAAAATGCTTGATGAAAGGTCTCAGACTCAAACATCAACTGTTTACTCTTTTCCATAGATGCTGCCTGGCCTGCTGAGTTCCTCCTGCATATTTTTTATGTTGCTTTGGATTTCTAGCATCTTGTTTTTGCATTACTTTTGTGTGAAAAAAAAAGTTGGAACAGTGTAAATTGTGCTGTTAAGATAAAATTGCTTGAGTCATATGAAGGAATAAATTAAGCATTAGTAAACCATCTTAGAGTGATATTCTTCAGTCAAGTTTGTGGGAGAACATTTGACCTCAACAGTAAAAGGTAAGTGTTGTGTATGGTAATCTATCCAGAAAATTCACTTTTCTTGGAGTAAAAGGAACTGGATTTCAAACAGGATTCTAGAAATAGAAGCAGGAATAGAACATTTGGCCCTCTCACCTGTTCTGCACTTCAACATGATCAGAGATTAACCCTCATCTCAACAGCACCTTCTTGCAGTAATTCTGTATCGTTTTAACTCATTAACATTGAAAATTCCTTCAGCCATTTCTAAAAAGTACTCCTCAAAAAAACAGAAAATGCTGGAAAATCCACTATTTGTGGAATGAGAAACAGCTGTCTTGCTCAGGTGAAAGCAAAGCATTGCTCCTCATGGTATTAAAATACAGTTCATTATTTTACAGTCAATACAACTTCTGGTTATGATACTTTTATTATCAGTTATTAAATATCATGCTAATAAGTATGAATATAGCTCACTAAATTGACAGACCTGGAGCTCTTCTCAGAAGAGAGCAGTTTTAGCACTAGTAGGGCACATTTTGTTTTCTCCACTGTTGTGTTATATGGGTATCTAACTTTTATTAGTTGTGCCTGATGCACTATCAGTTACTCCAAAAGACTGGAAGTAGAGTAAATACTGAAAGGTTTTTATTAGCAGTAAAATGTGACCTCGACCATGCTGAGTATCTGCCCTGGACTGAGAGGAGGAGCAATGGCATAATCACCTTTATACAGGATTCTGTGGGAGGAGCCACAGGGGCAGTCAGCAGAGGGGCGTGTCCAGACAGGTAACCCAGTTACAACATATATATATGGTTTACCTCAGTGCCTGAATCAAATCACTGCATTGATTTCCGGCTGCTTAGTATATTACTGACCCTGTAATTATTTCATATGATATGTATATAGTTTTCAGTCAAAAGTCATGAAGGACTGCAGAATAAAAGTGGCAATTTGGCCCATCTAGTCCATGCAGAAGTATTAATCAGACAAGTAAAAATTGGAATACAAATTAATAATCAGTTTGTTGTGTATTTTTTTGGAATCCTAAGCAATTTTCGCAAAGACAGGTGCAGTTTAAAGCATAATCAGAGCTACGCAGGGGACAGATGTGGTCATTACTCTGCTGATACAATGTAGTGCTGCATTGTTGTTTTGCATGATCACAGTGTTGCAATGCTCATCTATCTAGCTATTGGACTTTGCAGTGTAGATTTGAAACACCTCAAATATCTAATAAGTCTTTGTGACAGTCAGCATTTTCCTGGTTTGTGAATCATGTATCCAGCTAGGATGCAACATTCATGGTTGACCTGGACCAACAAGGGCCTCCTGGTCAACACACACTTAACAAAGTAACAAGCTTACCCACATAACTCTGTATGATACTTGTTCCAAGTTTTCTGATTTTGTTATATTTTCTCTACAATTTTCAGAATTCGTTATCTCCAAATATTGTTACCCATATTTTCTGTGCTTATCTGTCTGACTTTCCATGTTCTAATGTTACAATTTCTTAACCTATTTGCAGAAGGTCTGAGCTTGTTATCAATCATCTTTGAAGTTCATATTCCCAGTACTCTGAGGCAGTCATCAAAATTCTAATTTATCATTCAATTTTTAAGCTCATTCCCACAATTTTCTTGATTGATTTTCCTATAATTTTTGAATTTGTATTTAATTATTCATTCACAGAATGTGGTCATTCGTAGTAAGGCTAGTGATTACTTCCCATCTCAAAATAGCTCAGCAGTGTGGCTTCCTAGGATATGGCAGAAAGCATTTAGGATTGCAGTAGATTTGAGTCATATGCCAGTCAGAAAAGATAAGTTTGGCAGAATCCCTGAGGGCCATTGGAGAACCAAATGGGCTTTTATATCCATCCCACACTTTCATGGCCAGCCTATTTTCCAGATTTATTTAATTGAATATATCAGCTGCCATAGTGGGATTCAAACCTATGTCTCTGGATCAAAGGGTCTGATCTCTGGATAATAGCCCGGTACCAGCCACTATGCCATTGTATCCCACAACAATCAAATTTGTTTCCAATAATTTTTAAAGTTAAAATAATTTTCAAAGCTTGTTATTCGAAGTTTTATAACCTGATTACCCACAGCCTTCCAAGATTTTTTGCCAGACGTTTCTGAGGGTTTAATGTTGTATGAGCTCCTTTTCCTTACCTTTCTGTACTTTTAACACTTCTATTTTAATTAAAGTCTTTCTATTCTAGTTCCAAGATATTCAATTAACTACCTTTTCAGAGTAGAGTTTGCAAATTTCTATTATTCTTTGTATGGAGAAATTATACATAATCACACAGCCCGACTTTAAGCTTGAAAGTTAAAAAAATAGTCCTTCTTGCTGGAAATGTGAAATAAGTTGATTTTGTTTAAATTTAATTTGTTTTCTTTTTTTTCTATTTCTGATGAAGTATCATTGACTTGAAATATAAATGTTGCTTCTCCTTCACCGATGTTGCCTGACCTGCTGAGTTCTTTTAGAATATTCCATAATTTTAATCTTGTGTCTTTTTATTCTGCCCAAGGAATATAATTATCACTATTCTAGCTAATCAATTCTTTTAATCATGTTTAAAATATACATTTCAAGCATCCCTCATAGGTTAATATTGAAGCTTTATTCATTTACAGTTGCTAGCTCGGTCTATTTCTAGAATTCTCTTTCTATTTCTAGAATAGAATTCTCTATTGATCTGTGGGGTGTGAATTTCCACAAAAATCCTCTCACAGGGTGGAAGAGACAGAAAAAAGGGTGTTTGCAATTGAGTGAGAGAAACTTGGTGTGTGCGTACTCCCAGTGGCTTCTCCTTGCTGCTTTCCCTTTTAAAAATTGATGGAATGCAATTCTTGTTAATTATAATCCTAGCTTTAAAAACCATCAGGCTATTCCATCCAAGGAATGAAGACTTGGAACTATCCATCAAGTAACTGCAATTGATCATTGTTGGATCTACATCTCAGCAAACTATATTTCTCTAAAGCAATGTAAACACATCTGCCTTTGATTGGATCCCCTGTGACTACAATTTTGGCACAATTTTAAATGTTTAGAAACAATATTTAATTAAGTACTTTTAGGAAAAGTTCTATAGAAGTTTGTTTCAACCAACTGTAGTTTTCCTTTTTAATGGGATCTTTCCCATAGCAATAAATCATCATCATATATTGGACAGAAAATTCTCAGTAAATCAGCTAGGGCCATGAGGTTAATCCTTCAGAACTGTCAGATAGTAACTAGCAGTCAGCATTATGCAAAGCCATTGTAGTGAAGGAATTTATTCAAGCAACAACAATAACTTTCTGAGCTTTTGTCTTGCAATTTGTGCTGTTATATTGTAACACACAACATGGTATGTATACACCCAAAGGCACATGTAAATGCAGCACTAGATAAATAGTCACAACACAAGAACACTACATAAAGCTGGTAACTCAAGTATTTTTGCTGAGTATTTCCTGTATTTTCTGTTTTTGTTTCATATTTCTAGCATCAGAATCAGTCCATAGTTGTGTTCCTAGGCTTCCTGTTGCGTGGCACTTTAATTCATCATCTAGCTCCCACTCTGACCTGACAGTCTGTGGTCTCCCGTCTTGTTGCAGTCAGGCTCAATGCAACCTTGAGGAACAGCAACTCCTCTTCCATGTGGGCATTTTGCAGTCTTCTGGGCTCAGTACTGAATTCTATAACTTCAGGTACTTCGTTCTTGTTCTGAATCAGTCATACAGCGGTAATATTAGCTCGACTTGTTTTCTTCTTCATTCTTTTTCTCTTTGGAAGTGGAGGACATGTCCTAACCTGACCTGCTTGGCTTGTGCATCTGCTCTGTCATTCACAGTTCCACATCCTTTTGTCTATGCTCTATGACTGTTCCTTTTCACTCATTGACCAGAAAGCCTTAGAGTCATAGAGCCAGAGAAGAACAACACAGAAACAGGCCTTTAGGCCCATCTAGTCCATGCCAAACCACCTACTCCCATTGACCTTAACTGGGACCATAGCCCTTCATACTCTTAACATCCACATACCTATCCAAACTTCTCTTAAATGTTGAAATTGAGCTGGCTTGCATGATTTGTACTGGCAGCTTGCTCCACACTCTCACGACCCTCTGAGTGAAGACATTTCTCCTCATATTCCCCTTAAGCTTTTTACCTTTCACTTTTACCCATGACCTCTAGTTGTAGTCCCAGAGAACCTCCATGGAAAAAGCTTATGGCTTGTCATATGAAGAGTGTTTGATGGCTCTGGGTCTGTATTCACTAGAATTCAGAAGAATGAGAGTGATCTAAATGAAATCTATTGATGGTGAAAGGCCTTGATAGAGTGGATGTGGAAAGGCTGTTTCCTAATGTGGGAGAGTCTAACACCAGAGGACACAGCCTCAGAATAGAGGAGTGTCCTTTTAGAGCTGAGATGAGAAGTAATTTCTTTAGCCAGAGTGATGAAGCTGTGGAATCCTTGGCCACAGGCAGCTGTGGAGGCCAAGTCTTTATGTAAACTTAAGGCAGAGTTTGATAGATTCTTGATTGGTCTGGCTATGAAAGGATACAGGGAGAAGGCAGGAGATTGTGGCTAAGAGAAAAATTGGATCAGCTGTGATGAAATGGTAGAGCAGACTTGATGGGCCAGATGGCTTAATTATGGTCTTATATCTTATGGTCTTTTGGTCTTATACCCCTCATAGTTTTGTGTACCTCTATCAACTCTCCTATCAATCTTCTATGTTCCAAGGAATAAAATCTTAGTCTATTCAGCTTTCCATATAACTCAGGTCCTGTAGACAAAATGCTTGTAAATTTTCTCTGTATTCTTTCAACCTTACTGACATCTTTCCTGTAGATAGGTGACCAAAATTGCATACAGTACTCCAAATTAGGCCTCACCAACATCTTATACAACTTCAACCTAACATTCCATCTCCTGTACTCAATACTTTGAATTATGAAGGCTAATGGGCCAAATGCTTTCCTTATGACCCTTGTTGAGATATTACCCCCATGGTCTCACCAGTTTTACCCTTTCAGAGACGTCATCTCTTTTTAATCTCCCTGTAGCATATTTTGTCTCTTGTTTTAGTTTTAATTGAGGTTTTTGACCTGAAACATTAAGTTGGGTTCTCTTCCTTTAAACCTGCTGAGAATGTCCAATATTTTCTGTTTTATTTCAGATTTCCAACATTTTCAGATTTTTTCAAATTTTCTTAAAGTTCTGGAATATCTTTGAACTGCATTCATCCAGGCAAGTAGAGAGTAATCCATCTTACTCTTGACTATATCTTGATGGGTGTATCAGGAACGAATCACTTGACACAGAATACTTCACCCTTTGCTTGCTCTTATAGCCAAAACTCACTTCTGGCCTTATGATGGATCAGAGGTCTTTGATGAAGCATCTGTGATACTTGCCCTCAGGACATTGCCCAGAAGAACTCCTTCAATAGTATCCTAGGCTGAGATGATTAACCTTCAGTATTTTAATGCTGATAAATGTGAGGTGCCACATTTTGGTAGGACTAATCAAAATGGGACATACATGATAAATGGTAGGGCATTGAAGAATGCAGTAGAACAGAGGGATCTAGGAATAATGGTGCATAGTTCCCTGAAGGTGGAATCTCATGTGGATAAGGTAGTGAAGAAAGCTTTTGGTATGCTGGCCTTTATAAATCAGGGCATTGAGTATAGGAGTTGGGATGTAATGTTAAAATTGTACAAGGCATTGGTAAGGCCAAATTTGGAGTATTGTGTACAGTTCTGGTCACCGAGTTATAGGAAAGATGTCAACAAAATCGAGAGAGTACAGAGAAGATTTACTAGAATGTTACTTGGGTTTCATCTCCTAAATTACAGAGAAATGTTGAACAGTTTAGGTCTTTATTCTTTGGAGCGTAGAAGGTTGAGGGGGGACTTGATAGAGGTATTTAAAATTATGATAGATAGAGTTGACATGGATAGGCTTTTTCCATCAAGAGTGGGGCGATTCAAACAAGAGGACATGAGTTGAGAGTTAAAGGGCAAAAGTTTAGGGGTAACATGAGGGGGAACTTCTTTACTCAGAGAGTGGTAGCTGTGTGGAACGAGCTTCCAGCAGAAGTGGTTGAGGCAGGTTCGATGTTGTCATTTAAAATTAAATTGGATAGCTATAGGGACAGGAAAGGAAAGGTTATGGGCTGAGTGCAGTTCGGTGGGACTAGGTGAGAGTAAGAGTTCAGCATGTACTAGAAGAGCCGAGATGGCCTGTTTCCATGCTGTAATTGTTATATGTTATATGGTTATATGGTTATTTACAACCATCTATTTTGGTGTGAGATGTGGCACTAACCACTGCAATACGTTCCCTTTGATGACGACTGATTTCAGTTTTGCCAGGGTTCCTTGATGACACAGTTTATGTTCAGCAGTTTATGAAGGTAGCTCCCCACTGCATTATCAAAAATCATGATGGATGAATTTAAAATGCTGGCTTTGTTCATGATGTGGAAAATAAATTTTTTAAAAGCCCTGTTCTTCTTTGAGACAATAAGAACTGCTGCATGGCTTCAACAATCAAGGGTTTACTGCGTCTTCCTAATTATTTAAAATTAATTGAGATGCAAATAGTAGATTCACAATAATACAATATTACTAACAGTTCTCTGGCCGGTGGTGTAGTGACAAGTGATCCCAGGTTTGAATCCATCTGCATCCCTGCACGCTCTCCATCTGGCTGCTGGGCCAAGCATTGAGCTAGCAACTCAGTGTCGTAAAAAACAGACAAAAATGCCAAAGAAATGGTCAGGTTGCCGCCCAATGCACCACAAGATGTGGAAAGGAACAACAACTACTAACAATTCTCTGGAGGTTATTGACATATATCACAGAGAAAATTTACAAAGAAGTTTTTAGGATTTGAGGACCTGAGTTACAGGAAAAGGTTGAACGGGTTAGGACTTTATTCAAGATTCAAAGATGCAAAGTACATTTATTATCTAATAATGTATAAATTATACACCGTGAGATTATTTGTTTACGGGCAGACACAAAGCAAGAAACCAAAATAACCCAATTAATAAGAATAAAGACCATAACAACTACATAGAAACATAGAAAACCTTCAGCATAATACAGGCCCTTCGGTCCACAATGCTGTGTCGAACATGTACTTACTTTAGAAAATACCTCGAGCTACCCATAGCCCTCTATTTTTCTAACTACGCAGAGACAGATGAAAAAACTACACATCATGCAAACAATTGAAACAAACAAAAGCAGTCCAAACCAAAGTGAGTACTTGGATCCACTCCCTAGTGCAGCGGTGGAGTAGGCCCAAGCCTTGATCTCAGTTCATCATATTAGCAGGGCAAAAATACCTCAAAACTCACTGAGATAACAGTCCTGCAGCATCAATGAATAAGGGGAGATTTGATACAGGTGTACAAAATTATGAGGGGTGTGTGAAGGCTTTTCCACTGTGATAGGATGAAACTAAAACTAGAGGCCATGGGTTAAGGGTGAAAGGTGAAATATTTAAGGGGAACATGAAGGGGATGGTGACAATGTGGAATGAGCTGCCAGTGGAAGTGATGGATGCGGGATTAATTTCAACATTTAAAAGAAATTCGGACAGATAGATGAATGGAACGAGTATAGAGAGCTATGATCCAGATTAATGTCAATGGGACTATGGAGAATAATAATCCGCCATGGACATTATGGGCCTGCTTCAGCAGTGTCATGTTCTCTGTCTTTCCTATGACTCTATGAAATAGACAGATGTTACCAGGTACACAGCAGGACATAGTTGAGATGATGTCGGGAGTGAAATAACCTTCAGCAACAAGCCCTAGACCAAGGGTGGCCAACCTTTTACATTCCATGCTTCAATTTTTTTCACGCATGAGTTCTATATTAACATATTTTTACAAGAATTGTGGGGGTACAAGAGTTGTATGATGCATCTGAACTCGTGCGTGAAGAAATTGACGCATGGGATGTAAAGGGTTGGCCACCTCTGCCCTAAGCACTGGATTCAAAGCATTTCTGAGTCTTACTGCAAAACTGAAGAGGGAAGCTCAGAACTTACTCAGTGTGTTGAGTACTGCCTCAATGACTATCATCCAATAGCACATACATCCACTGTAATTAAGTGCTTTGAGAGGTTGATGATGAAACCTATCAACTCCAATTTGTCTACCACCACAACCGACCCACAGTAGATGCCATTTCATTGGCTCTTCACTCAACCCTGGAATATCTGGACAGGGAAATGTCAGGATGCTCTTCATCAACTACAACTCTCCATTCAATACTGATGTATGATTAGCCCACTGCTCTCCTTGCTTTACACTTATGACTCTGAGGCTAATCAGGGTTCCAAAGCCACATTTAAGTTTGCTGATAACACCGCTGTCATTGGTCAAATCACAGGGGGTGACAAATCAGTATAGCGGAAGGAGATTGAAAACAACAACAATGTCGCACTCTGTTTCAGCAAGAGCAAAGAGCTGATTATTGACTTCAGGAAGAGGAAACTAGAGGTCCATGAGCTTTGGATCCATACCATCAGGTTCATTTATTACCCCTAATCCATCAGGCTCTCGAACCAAAGCGAATAACTTCACTCAAATTCACTTGCCCATGGACTAACTTTCAAAGGACTCATGTTCTCAATATGTATTGATTATTTATTGTTATTATTATTTTCTTTTGTATTTGCACAGTGTGTTGCTTTTTGCACATTGGTTATTGTCTGGCCTGTTCAGTGCGGGCTTCCATTGATTATATTGTGCTTCTTGGAATTACTGTGTAAGCCCAAAAGTCAATAAATCTCAGCATTGTATATAGTGATATATATGAACTTTGAATAATATAAGCATGTGGGCAGATTAATAGTGGATCTCACTTAATGTTGCCAATTGAAAAATATTGCATGCAGGATGGAAAACTTAGTAACACACATACTTCAAGTTGAAATAGCTAGTGCGGAAAAAGGCTAATGAGGCTTACTAGGCTGAATCCTCAACATGTCTATTCAATACAGAGCAGCACGCAACAAAATCAATAGAATGTTAAACTACATAGTGAAAACAGATTCTGCCGATGCTGGAACTCCAGAGTGACACACAAAATACAGGAGGAACTCGGTAGTTCAGGCAGCATCTATTGAAAGGAATAAAGAGTTGACATTTTGGGCCGGGACCTTTTTGAATGGCCTGTGTATAGATCATAAGACCATTAGGCATTGAAGCAGAATTAGGCCATTTGGCCCTTTGAATCTGCTCTGCAACTTGATCGTGATTGATGAAAGGCCTCGGCCTGAAACATCGAAACTTTGGTACAATGGTAAAAACAGCAGAATGTAAATGAGCAGGCAGTGATGAATCCATATAGACCATGCCTAGGAATTGATTCGGACTGTTTGATAAGCTTTTCCTTGTCCTTTTGTGGCTTAGCAACTGTCACCTGGTCAAGTGGTTGTGTTGGATATGGGAAAGGAAAGAAACAAATATGAATATCCACATCATGAAGGTAGGGTGAGAAACTTATGAGTGTTTGCACCCTGACTAGCCTGTGGGACAAATGAGATCACAGAGTTGGGAGAGAGTAGATAACACAAGTAGTATTTGGATGTGAACATATCATTGTCTGTGTTGCTATTGGACACTGTTCTGGAGGCCAGCACTGTCTCTCTCTCTCAAATACTTCAATGAACAAGGCACTAACTGCTGCCCACTTGATAATTGAAAGGAGGAGGATATTACTGAGTATGCTGCAAATTTCTCCGTGGCGTTGCTATTGTCATCGTGGTTGGACAGCAAGTGGCATGTCAGTGATGTAAAACAAGAGTTAAAACAGTGGTGGGAAGGTCACCTAGGAACATTGATGGATCAAGGTTTTAGTTAGATAAATGATGAGAGTGTATTGATTTATTATAGTCATATATACTGAACTTTGCCTTGCATACCAACCAGACAGATCATTCTAAATAAAATGTAAGTACATTGAGGTAGTGCAGAGGGTCAAACAATAACAGAATGCAATGTATGGTGTTACAGTTACAGAGAAAGTGCAGTCCAATGGCCATGAAAGACAAATTGCAAGATCAAGACTTCATCTTTATCATACAAGAGCTTTGTTCAAGAAACTTGTAACAAAAGGATTGAGCCTGGTGGTTCATGTTGTCAAGCTTTTGTATCTTCTGCCAGATGAAAATGTGGGAGAAGAGAGAAGTTCCAGGTATGGAAGATTATGCTTGCTGCTTCTCCAAGTATGATACAGCAGTTAGGCTTTTAATATAGTTGCTGATATTTAATCCATTTTCACTGATTTTGACCATACATGTGAAGTTGTTAATATTTTTGTGATGTAAGTGGCATGTCTAAGTTATGTGATTGAACTACATGCTAAACACAGCAGAATGTACACTTGAGCATGCAGCGATTAAAGCATCTAAACCGTGCCTAGGAATAGATCCTGACTACTTGATAGGCCTTCTCGTGTCCCTGTTGTGGCTTAGCAACTGTTGTCTGGTCAAGTGAGAGTGCTTGAGTATGAGAGAAGATGCAGCATGGTAGTGTGGCAGTTCCATAGCCATTGCAGTGCCAGCGATGTGGGTTCAATTCCCTCCATTGTCTGTAATAAGTTTGTACCATCTCCCCATGGCCATAGGGGTTTCCTCCCACATTGCAAAGGTGTATGTGTTAGTAGGTTAATTGGTCACATGGGTGTAACTGGACAGCGCTGGGTCGTTGATTTGGAAGGGCCTGTTACTGTGCTTTATCTCTAAACAACTAAATAAAATAACACCAAATATCCTAGGGTGCACTGCTCAAATGATTCATTCCATTACTGCGTACCTCCCACTTTCAATACTTAATGACACTGGAAGCCTTCCTAGTCCTTGTGTAGAGGGGAGATTTCTCCTCTCCACTGTCTCTTCCCACCTCTGAAAATCATAGTTCTTGCATTTTTCTTTCAGTAAGCTTCCGACAATGCTGGATTATTAAAATTAATAAGATGCTAATTAAACAGCAAATAGTACTATCTCACACCTCTCTAAGAAGTAACGGCATGATTTCAATTAACATTCCTTTCTTTCAATGAGTGTTCCTAAACCAGAACTTGCTGTAACCAATCAAATGGTCAAGTAACAGCCATAAGAGAGAGTTAATGTTTCAGGATGGTTCTTAACTCACAGGGTACTTTCAACTTCTATTTTTGTTTCAGATTTTGTATTTCCAGCTCCTGTTGTTTCCTACTTTTCAGCAAATGGTAACTATTCAGAGAACTGCATCCCAGAATAATGTGATGGATCCTACAATTAAAATAGTCAGTTCCAATGTGCTAACTACACCATAATTTTTGCTCACATTTTCCTGTGTTATCCAACTTCCCTCCCTCCTCCCACACCCCTTACCTTGATGTAATTTCAATGGTTCCTTCAAGAAATATTATGTTGAGAAAATGTTTCCAAATTTCTGAAGAACCTGCTTTCTGTTTAATATTGGTCCATGTCCCACATGCTGCTAATGAGCTGACAGAGGAATTGGTTGAGGCAGCTGCATTAGCAACATGAATGTGTGCTAATGTGTGGCTAGGCATAGCTCAAATATCATCAATAAATTTGCCGATGATACAGCCATTGTTGGTAGAATCTCAGGTGATGATGAGGGGGTGTACAGGAGTGAGATATGCCTACTAGTGGAATGGTGCCGCAGCAACAACCTGGCACTCAACATCAGTAAGATGAAAGAGAGGATTATAGACTTCAGGAAGGGTAAGACAAAGGAACACATACCAATCCTCATAGCGGGATCAGAAGTGGAGAGAGTGAGCAGCTTCAAGTTCCTGGGTGTCAAGATCTTTGAGGATCTAACCTGGTCCCAACATATCGATGTAGTTATAAAGAAGGCAAGACCCAACGGCTATACTTTATTAGGATTTTGAAGAGATTTGGCATGTAAGTAAATACACTCAAAAACTTCTATTGTTGTACTATGAAGAGCATTCTGACAGGCTGCATCACTGTCTGGTATGGAGGGGCTACTGCACAGGACCGACAGAATCTGCAGAAAGTTGTAAATCTAGTCAGCTCCATCTTGGGTACTAACCTACAAAGTACCCAGGACATCTTCAGGGAGCAGTGTCTCAGAAAGGCAGCATCCATTATTAAGGACCTTCAGCACCCAAGGCATGCCTTTTTCTCACTGTTACCATCAGGTAGGAGGTACAGAAGCCTAAAGGAACACACTCAGCGATTCAGGAACAGCTTCTTCCCCTCTGCAATCGGATTCCTAAAGGGACATTGAATCTTTGGACACTACCTCACTTTTTAAAAAATATACTGTATTTCTGTTTTTGCACTTTTTAAAAAAATCTGTTCAATATACATAATTGATGTACTTGTTTTTTTTCTCTGCTAGATTATGTGTTGCATTGAACTGTTGCTGCTAAGTTAACAAATTTCATGTCATATGTCGGTGATAATAAACCTGATTCTGATTCTGATAAGGCACTTGGACATCTGCATGAATCGGAAAGATTTGGAGGAATGTGGGCCAACAATGGTCAAATTTCACTAACATAGATGAGAAAATTTTTTGACATGGATCAGTTAGACTGAAGGACCTGTTTCTATGTTTTATGATTCTATAGTACTAAATATGTAAATGTCAGCAGCATTGAAGGGCTTGAAGAAACAGACAGCTCTGGAGACAGTAGTCTGGCATGGCTCCATGATTCTACAAATCTAAGTATGAGATGGTGCATTATGGGATGTCAAATACAAGAGGGAAGTATACAGTAAGTTACAGGACTGTACAGAGGGATCTTGAGTTGCTGATCCATAGCTCCTTGAAACTGGCAACATGAGTGAATAGGAAGATTTGAAAAAAGCATAAAGGTGGCTTGCCTTCATCAGTTGGGGGGTAACAGCTGACAAGACATGTTGCAGGTGTTTCAGACTGTGGTTAGGCAACATTTAGAGCATTGTGTGCAGTCCTGCCAAATGCATTGCCAGAAGGGTTTGGAAAGGGTACAGAACGGTTTCATCAGGATATCTCCTGGATTGGAGACTGGTAGCTAAAAGAGGAGATTGAACAAACCCAGATTGTTTTCTCTGTGGCATTAAAAGCTGAAGGGGAACAAATATATAAAAAATATGAGAAGAATAGATGGGGTAGGCAGTCAGAATCTTTTCGCAAGCATTTGTGTCAAGTACTAGAGGACATACATTTAAGGCAAAGGGGGAGAGTTTAAGGGAGATGTGTGGAGTAAAGATTTTACACACAGGATGGTGGGTGCCTGGAATGCTTTGCCAGGGAATTTGGAAGAAACAGATGCGATAACAATGTTGAAGAAACATTTAGGCAAATACATGAACAGGTAAGGAATAGAAGAATATGCAACCTTTTCCAGGAAGATGGTGGTAGTTAGATTGGCATCATGGTCAGCATAGACATGGTTTGCCGAAGCGACTGCTCCTGTGTTATTATTGTCTATAAATTCTTCAATGTTTTTAATGTACTTGCTTCGGCCAGATTCTCTGGAAGCTTATTCCATATACTGACCATTTTCTGTGTGAAAATGTTGTCCCTCGGTTCCCTAATCACTCTTCTCCTCTCAATCTCAATCTCTGTCCTCTAGTTTTCGATAACCCAACCCTGAGAAAAAAGATTACGTGCATTCATCCTATGTATGCCCCTCATGAGGGGCAGCTTATAGAGAACACCTCTGTATGTTCACCCCCACTCTCCCACACTCCAGTGAAAAAGATCCCAAAGCTACTCAACCTCTCTCCATAACTCAGTCCCTCAATTCCCAACAATATCCTCTTAAATCTCTGCACTATCCTTATTATGAAAAATTCCATTTTTACTTGTGAAAATTCGATACTCCAATCATTGACACTTTCAAAAGATGGCCAGTTATTCAACATCCTGTTAATATGTGCTATTGGTCTGTCACCAAGGCTCACCCATAGGTTAAAGCTCAGAGGTTTGATGTACACTGTTTACTCCTGTATTACAACACAACAGGTCATATCAAATCCATGACAGTTCACAATAGACTAATCATTTGGCCTTGGAAGTTATTCTCTCTCATATACCCATCAAATTGCCTTTGGTCCTTTTTGTACATACCTGCACTGAAAGGTAATTAACGGTGGCCAATTATCTTCCCAGCATGTAGGAGAAAAAATTGGTGGTACAGTTATGTTGTAGTGCTGCTGTTTTATAACTTAAATGATTGCAGTTCGATCCTGACCTGCTGTGTTCAGATCCATTGTGGTATTTGTCTGTCCTCCTATGGCTTGCCACTGGTGTCTCTTCCCTCTTCCCACATTCCCAGGCCACGTGGTTCGGTTTGGTAGGTTAACTAGGTTAACTGGTAAATTGTCCAAGTGTGTAGGTTAGGAAGAGATGTGGGGTAGGGATGGAGGGGCAACCAATGGATGGGATTGCGTGAAGAATAAAGTGTTTACATTGCCATTACTGTAACCAGGCAATTGATGGTTGACATAGATTTTGTGGGCCGAAGGGCCTTTTCCCACACTGCATGACACTATGAAACTGGAACAAAAGGTAGAAACACACATAAGAGGGGAGGAACTAGAAAAGAATACACAGCGTTTTCTGTACACCCAGGTGACTTCTTCCAGTTCATCTGTGAAACAGCTTATTCTTCTTTTCTCATGTCTTCCTTTTCTCTTCAAGGTGGCTGGGGCTCTATCAGAGTCTGTGATCTACAGCTACAGCTCTAACTTTGGTTCCTGTATGTGACCTGGCCTTTTGATTTCTCCAGGTGTGGCATGGAAGACATGTGACTTCAGGGTGTGGCCCTGTAGGTGACTTGGTTCCTTACTAATGTCACTGACTGAAGCACTGTGGGAGGCTGTAACATTGATACAGCAGGCAGTGTAGGCTGCCGTTGGAAGGAGGCTGCTGTACTTGAGCAATCCTCTCTCGCTCTATTTTTGTTGGTGACTGAGAGTCTGCCAGTCCTCAAGTCAAGGGGGTTGGAGAAGTGATGCAGAAGACTGTAACACTGGAACAGTGAGCTACTGCTCTCCCTTTCTTACTGTTGCAGGAGCAATCATTCAGTCCCTTGCTAATGCGAGAGAGCCTGTCTAAGATACCGATGTGTTGGGATGGACTGTAGTTCTTGATGGACTCTAGACCAAAGTCTCTTTGGAGGCATTTGCTATTTCTTCCATGGTGAGGGGCAGGGGCTTGGTGCTTTTGCAAGTGTGGGGAAAGTTGATGCTTCTGCTGCTGCTCGTGTGTGGGAGGGGAGAAGGGAGCTTTGCGGTTCTGAGGTTTCTGTCATTCATTCCATGCTGTGTTTGTTTCATGGATGTCTGCGAAGAGCAAGAATTTGAGGTTGTTTACTGTATACATTTTCTGATATTAAATTGAACCATTCGAAGCATTTGAATTACAGTGGAACCAGATTCTCAAGGAGGTGCTCACGGAGTGAAGTTACCTCTTGGCTTCGCTCCATTACCATTTCATTTTATATTCATGAATTACAGTGGAACCAAACAAACTCCAAATAGTCAGCACCTGAGGTACGGTTTGAACCCAGGTCCCAGAGTGTGAGGCATCTGTACTAACTGCTGCAGTATCATGCAGAAAGTTTAGGGGAACATTTGTGGATTAGACTAAGGATTGCTTTATTTAGCACATGAATAGATTCACAACTAATCTGCTTGCCATTCAAAGTTGTTTGCATTGGTAGTTTAGTGAAGTGCGCTTTCAAAGGCAAACTGATTCAGACTCAATCTCAGAATGAGCTACACAAGGTCAGATTTAGTCCTGCATTTTGCAAAAAAACTATGACTAGCTTGATGGCAGTAATGGATGACTTACACAAAACATGCTGTTGCTGCTGCTTTAGCCTTGACCATTTCAATGATAAATTCAAAATGGCATAGACTGCATAACTCATTTATTTTGACACGTTTTCCTACAAGCAGCAAGCAGTGTACAAAAGCTGCAGTAGGACAGATCTTTGTTCAGCAAACCAGGAACGAAAGGAGTAAGCAGGTTTAAAATAAACAGTAATCAGGTGACTAATGTCAGAGTTTTTGTTCCTTTGAATTTCAAGCTGCAGCCATCACTGGCGAGGCCAGTATTTGTTGTCTAACCTCGACTACTTTTGAAATTGTCTTATGAGGGATACCTGTATGAACCCTTGCCTATTTTCAAAGTTCAAAGTGATATTTCTATCGATGTATATGCTACCATAGCCTAGCTTAAAATTTATTACCTTGCTGCACACATTTATGGAGAAAATAGAAATACGATAGAAATTTAGGAAGAACGCAGATATAAGCAAAGATTGACAAGCACCAAAGTGCAGAAGAAGACAAGCTGAGCAAATGTAAAATTAAAACATGGGTTGTAAAGAATCCTTGAAAGTGAGTCTATAAATCATAGTGAGAAATCAGAGTAGTCGTGAATGAAGTTATCCATGCAAGTTCAGGAGCCTGGTGATTTTAAGGGAGCAATTGTTCCTGAACCTGGTGGTGTGGGACCTAAGGCTTTTCAATAGTACAGGTCGACCTTCACTAATCCGGCACCATTGGGATCTGAGGACTGCCAGATTAGTGAAAATGCCAAATTACAGAAGGATCATATTAAGCATAGTCAGTGCCAGATTATCAAAGGAACTGGATTACAGGTACACCCTATCCTCGTTATATGCGTCTTCAGACTATGCGGATTTACGGTTATGCGAGGAGCCTATTTCTACCAACGTCTCATTATATGCGTCCAAAACTCACAGTTATGCGATGAGCACTGCCTTCCCGCCAATACGAGTCACGTGCGCACACCTCACAGTCTCATTGTTGGGATGAGAAGCACCGCTTTCCCGCCAATACAAGTCACGTGCGCGCCTCACAATCTCTCTTCCGCCAGTCTCGCATTGGTTTTGGCAAGGTGTGGATGTGCAATCTTAAACTTCTGTTGGTTTTACCTATGGTGTAGTGATTTTGCTCTTGAAATATTTAACTATGCCTCCTAAGCATCCAATGTCATGTCTTGGGCCGTCAGCCGAGCGGCAGGGAACCGCTTTAACACTTGAAAAAAGTTGGAAATTATAAACAACGCAGCGTCACCTGAAGGTAACACAGCTCTGGGACGCTACTGACAGGAACAGAATCTTGCCTCTAAAGTTCTTTTGTTGCTTAACAATGCGCCAGCCCATCCTAAACATTTGGACAGTGTTCATCTGAACATAACAGTGCGTTTCCTGCCACCTAACACGATATTGCTGATTCAACCACTCGACCGGTGTGATCCACATCCAAGGCGTACGTCTTTTTTAACGGCGAACTATCTCTCAGACGCTGCAAGCAACAGATGATTTTGAAAATCCCGGGAATTTACCAACGGTGAGGGAATGGTGGAAGTCGGAACACAAATGGCGATGGACATGGACCCAAGTTTAGAACGGAGTCATTTCAGTCGTTCCCTGCTGTTAACCCTTCTTCCCGACAAGCAAATTTAAAACAAAATGCTGCCAAGCAAACGACCCTCATCATTTTATGCAAATTGGCAACACCTTCTGCCGGCAGTTGTAAGAGTTCTGTGAGTCTTCCTTCACACCTTGCTGTGCTTGATATTATCCTGACGACCACAACCATCCACCTTATCCGTGTAAAGCTGCCCAACACTACAACTACCACTCATCTCCCGGAGTGAACACACCTGCCACTGTTGGTGAGTACTGTACACCAGAGGATGTTAACTTTCTATGACTTATTACATTGAGTATTACCTTAATTTGATTAAATATAATATAAATGTTGTCTTGTAGTACTGCTTTTGTGTTGTATTGGCATAAAAATGTGAATAAATTACAGATAAAACATATTTAGGAAGCCCTCTGGAACGCATCCCTATTTTCTCCATTTAAATAATTATTCACATTAAGCGATTTCACATTATGCGTCAACTTCGAGGAACGTATCCCTCGCACCTTCGCATATAACGAGGATAGGGTGTAGTCGGATTAGTGAAGGTCGACAGTAGTAGTGAAAAGAGGTCATGGTTTGAATGGTGATGGTTTCTGATGAGGATGCTACTTTCTTATGGCAGCGCTTCGTGTAAATGTTCCCATAGGTGGGAGAACTTTGCCTGTGATGGAATGGGCTGTAACTTCCATTTTCTATTTCCCCCTCTGTTCCTGGCCATTGGCGCTTCTATACCAGAACATGATGCAATCAGTTAAAATACCCTCCACTACACATTGATAGAAGGTTATTTTTGTGACTGTCACCATCTTACTCATTCATTCCCTCCACCCCCGCTCAAGCTCCCCTTCACAAGGTGAGTAGGGACCTTGCTGAAATGCAAATAGCACTGCTGATTATGAAACACCACTGTGACCCCATTAGGTAGGTTGTATCGATTTCCAAGTGCCATTACACAGGAAGGATATTAAGACTTTGGGAAAGGCACAGAATTGAATGACTATAGATTCAGGACTGAGAGATTGCAGTCAGATAGCTAGACTGGATTTGAGCAGGGTGATATTTGATGGAGAGTTCTGGTAAGGCCATGAAGGGTTTTCTTGGAGTTAGCAGTGACCAAAGGAAAGAAAATGAAAGGGAACAAATTTAAGGTAATTGATAAAGAGACTAGAAGCCATATAGGAGAAACTCTGTCTTGCAATAAATGGTTTGGATTTGGAAGGTCATCACTAATAGGTCAAAGAGCCATTGGGTCCAAAGCACAGAAAAAAGTACTTTGGCCCTATCTTGTCCATGCCAACCATTAAGTAAGCGTTACACAAATCCTATTTACTGCCTTTTAGTCAGAAAGCCTTTTAAACCTTGCTGGTCGAAATGCGTGACTATAGAGACCATGAGATGTATACATTTTCAGGTTTCAAAAAGGACTGGTTAGGTGGAGTAAAAATAATTGTAAGGATCTGGAGAAGGAGTAGGCAGTGAGGCAGAATGAATTGCTCCTCAAACAAGCCTGCACAGAACTGATGAGCTGTACTGTACCAAGTCCATGCAATTCAATGATTGGGCATCACAAAGTAACCAAGCACAAGAAAAAAACAATCATGACCAGAACAAGCAAGCCTCAGTTAAGGTAAGATCATTGGAAGAGTCTTATGGAAGCTTGGAGAACATCTCTCCGGATTCTGAAAAATTCTTATCTCTAAAATGAAAACAGGAAATGATGGAAAATATTCAGCAGGTTAGACTGCATATGTGGGAAGAGAAATAGAGTGAAAGTTTCAGGTCAATTTATTTTCCAATAGATTCTTATACTGTTTTGCTGTCACCTTGTCTCTCCCATCCCCAAGTGACCTGAATGCTCAGCAATTACTTACACTTAGCAGATCCAACCAGAGCAGTTCTTCTCTCATTTCTGTTCATCAACAGAAATAGATCTAAGTTATTAGTACTGGGCATTGGAAGTTTAAGATGTCCTGTACCTGCATAAAATTAATGAGATGTAATGTACAAAAACTATGCCATTGAATGACGTGGCACCACAACCTAACCAAGCACAAGATAAAGATCATGATGAGAAGAAGCCAAAAAATCTCATGGGTGGCACGTAGTGTAGTGGTTAGTGCAATCATTTTACAGTGCCAGCTCTAAGATCGGGGTTGAGTTCCCACATTCCAAAGATGCATGGTTAGCGTAGTGAGTAGTGGGCATGCTATGTTGATGCTGGAATTGTGGCAACGCCTGCCAATTTTTTTTTGGATGCAAATGACGCATTTTCCTCTATGTTTCAATTGACCATCTTTATCTTTATCTTATTCTTTGTAGTTTGTGTCAGTTTCCCACACCTCCTTCCTAGGTGCGTGAAATGGATGTGCTTATTTTATGCATCTCCAAGTGATTAAAGTGAAAATGTTGGAAAGCAGTGTGGGCCTGGTGGTGGGGTTATAGTTGGGTTCAAGACAGAAGCATTGCCTGCTGTCCGGACCTTACCATGACCTGCACCGGTAACTGAGGCGTTGGGTCATCATGTGTTTCATGCTCTTGGCAATCAACTAGAGAGGTTCTTACCAGCCGTGGAAATTAACCAATGATCAATAGGGTTCTCCATGAGTGACAGCAGTAAAACTTTCAGAGGAGCATTTGAAGTGGCAGTAGCTAAATTACAGCAAATAGCACCCAGTGAGAACTAATTCACTATTACATTAAGGGTAATTTCAGAAGATGACTCGGCCATTCACCTTGAAAATGTTCTGATCTGTATTTGAACTCCAATTTTCTGGCCTAATTTCAAATCATTGATATACTTGTCTAACAAAATTTAATCTTAATTTTTTTGGTTGACTTGGCCACAGCAGAAGATGTTGCACCACTTTCAATCTAAAGCAAATATTAAAGATAAAAGCCAGGATTGTAAGCTCAATTATTATATATTTTTTTCAAGTTAGCAATCTCCATCACTGCTTAAATATTAATATCTGTTTTATTTTAATAATCAGATTTTATATTGATCCTTCTGCAGTGCCTAGTATTTTAATATGTTGTATTCTTTGAGATGAAGTACTATCATTAAGAATAGAATATCTTCCACTTTTTGCGTTCATCTCATGGTTTCTCAAATCAGGTATAGTGCTGCCAATGACAAAGTTGCTTATTGTACCTCAATGGCGTGTTTTGCCCTAAAGTAATTGTCACACTTCTTTTCAACAGTGTGGCATCCTGTGGCTTTCCAATTATCTCCTAATTCAAATATAGCTTTAGTTGCTGGTCACCTATCATAACACAAAGTGAAAATCCCCAAGCTAATTTGATATTTTAGATCTGTCTGAGAAAATCTTCTTCCACCATTTCTAGATCAGAATCAGGTTTGTTATCACTGGCATGTGGCATGAGATTTGTTAACTTAGCAGTAACAGTACAATGCATGATAATAAAAAAAGAAAAAAAATAAATTAATTACAGTAAGTATATATGTGTAATGCCCTGGTAAAGATTGGACTGCTAATTTTGCAGGGTATTTCATGTAATGGTTTTCTGTAGTAGCAGTGTGTTCTGCTAGTAGTGTTTGGGTAACCATTAAAGGTAAGGAATGCTTAGGAATGTTGTGTCATCCAATCAAGAGGGTGGAACTGGGAGAAGGGTCTAGAGAATGCTCGGGGAGAGGTTTTTGTGACAGATACTGAGTTGAGTTGAGGTCTTTTTCTGTGGGAGATGGAGAGAAAAAACACTCAAGAGAACCGGCCATAGGATTCAATCTGGTGTGAATGCACAATCTGATGGACCCCAAGAGGGGGACTTCTATTGGGGATCAGTGAATAGGAGTTGGCGCTATAAGTATATCAGATACAATGGCTTTTGGAAGATTTGAGCTTCATCCTGTGGACATTTTACTGTTTAATTATGATGGATCCTTCTGTTTTTTTTTCCTTCTTTTCTTTAATAACTCTTTGGTTAAGTTAGCATTCATAAGTACACTTTCTTTATAATTGAATGCAGTTTACGGTCTTTTTTTTTCTTGCTGATGGGCGAGTGCATGAGAGCAGTAATTTACACCAACTAGGGTTCAAGTGGGTGAGTCTTCCCAACTTCATGGATTTGGCTGGAGCCAAGTCATATCTACCCTAGATGTCCTGTACCTGCAGGAGCCTGGGAAAGGTGTTTTTCTCACAGCTGAGTCCGGTGGCTGCTAGCAAGGGACTAATAAGCCACATCTATAGAGACACCCGATAAAAAGGAGTTTCATAAATATGTATATTGAATAGATTAAAATAGTACAAATACAGAAACAGGATATATTAAAAATGTGAGGTAGTGTTCATTGGTTCAACGTCGATTTAGGAATTGTATGGCAGAGGGGAAGAAGCTGTCCCTGAATCAATGAATGTGTGCCTTCTGGCTTCTGTACCTACTTTCTGACAGTAACAATAACAGTAACAATAAGAAGAAGGTATGTCCTGGATAATGGGGGTCCTTAATAATGGATGTCACCTTCCTGAGGCACCACTTCTTGAAGATTTCTTTGATACAAAGGAGGCTAGTACCTAAAATGGAGTTGAGTAATTTTACAACTTTCTGTGGCTTCTTTTTGCAGTAGGTCCCCCATACCAGATGGTGATACAGCCAGTTAGGAAGCTCTCCACAGTACATTTATAGAAATCTGCAGGTGTTTTAGGTGGCATACCAAATCTCCTCAAACTCCTAATGAAATATAATGGCTGTATTGCCTTCTTTATAGTGGCATTGATATATTAGGTCCAGGTTAGGTCTTCAGAGATACTGATAATCAGGAACTTGAAATTATTCACTCTCTCCACTTCTTATCCCTCTGAGGACTGTTGTGTAATCCCTCATATTTCCCTTTCTAAAGTCCACTATCAGTTCTGTGGTCTTACTAATGTTGAGTGCAAGGTTATCACTGCGACACCACTCACCTAGCTGATATATCTTGCTCCTCTATGCCCTCTCATCTCCATCTTCTACTAATGCTGGTTGTATCATCAGCAAATTTATAGATGGTAAAATTGGTATGCTGAGCGCATATCGGTGTATTGGTATGCAGAATCCTTGCAGACAGAGATAAGAAACTGCATGAGTTAAATGCGAGCCTATGATTAGTAGCCAGAATGTGGATTACAAATTACAATGGAAGATAGAAAGAACCCGTCAAAGGGCAATGTTATGATAGTCATAGTGGATTTCAATATGCAGGTAGGTTGGGAAAATAGGGTTGGTGCTAGATTCCAAGAGAAAGACTTGTAGAATGTTTCTGGAGATGGCTTCTTAGAGCAGCTTGTAGTTGAGCCTATCAGGAGAAAGGTTATTCTGGAAGAGGTGTTGTGTCATTAATTGGATTTGATTAGGGAGCTTAAGGTAAAGGAACGTTTAGGAAGCAGTGATCATAATATGGTTGAATTCACCCTGCAATTGGAGAAGTAAAAGCTGAAGTAAAATGTATTAGTATTACAGTGGAGTAAAAGGAATTATAGAGACATGAGAGATGAGCTAGTCAAAGTAGGTTAGAAGGGGATTCTAGCAGGGATGACAGCAGAATGACTGGAATTTCTGGGAGCAATTTGGAATCCATAGATGCTGCCTGGCCTGCTGATTTCCTCCAGCATTTTGTACGTGTTGATTTGGATTTCCAGCTTTGCAGATTTTCTTGTGCTTGAGAAGTATTCTAAATGCAGGATGATGAAACCATGGCTGAGAAAAGAAGTCAAAGACAACATAAAAGCAAATGAGAGGAAAAATTGCTGGGAAGCTAGAGAACTCGGTAGTATTTAAAGACCAATAAAAGGAGCTAAAAAAGCTATAAGGAGAAAAAAATGAAGGATGAATGTAAGCTAATCATATCAAGGAGGATAGTAAAAGTTTTTAACAAACATAAAGAGTAAAAGAGAGGTGAGAGTGGATATTGAACCACTGAAAAATGATGATGGGAAGCAGTAATGATGGACTGGATAATTACAGATGAACTGACAAAGAATTTTGCATCTATCTTCACTGTGGAAGACACTAGCAGTATGCTAGAAGTTTGGGAGTGTCCGGGCAGAAGAGAGTGCAGTTGCTATTACTAGGGAGAAAGTGCTTGGGAAGCTGAAACATCTGAAAACAGATAAGTCATCTGGACTGGATGGACTACTGCCCAGTATTCTGAAAATGGCAATTGAAGAGATTGTGGTGGCAATAGCAAAAACTTTTCAAGATTTACTAATTTCTGGCGTGGTTCCGGAGGACTGGAAAATTGCAAATATGACTCCAACCTTCAAGAAGGGAGGGAGGCAGAAGAAAAGAACTTATAGGCCAGTTAGCCTGACCTCAGTAGTTGGGAAGATGTTGGAGTCGATTGTTAAGGTTAATGTATCAGGGTACTTGGAGGCACATGATAAAATAGGCCAAAGTCAGCACTATTTCCTTAAAGGAAAATTTTGCCTGAACAATCTGTTGCATTCCTTTGAAGAAACAACAAGGAGATTAGAGAAAGGAGAATCAATAGACGTTGTTTACTTGGATTTTCCAAAAGGCCTTTGACAAGGTGCAGAACATGAGGATGCTTAACAAGATAAGAATCCATATTACAGAAAAGATACCTGCATGGATAGAAGATTGGCAATAGGCAAAGTGTAAGATTAAAGGGAGCCTTTTTGGATTGGCTGTCAGTGACTTGTGGGGATGATGTTGGAACCACTTATTTTTATGTTATCTGTCAATGATTTAGATGATGGATTTGATGGTTTTGTGGCCAGGTTTGTAGTTGATATGAAGATTGGTGGTGGGGCAGGTAGTGTTGAGAAAGCAGAGAGGCTGCAGAAAGACGTGGATAGATTAGGAGAATGGGCAAAGAAGTTGCAGATTGAATACAGTGTCACACGGTGTATGGTCATGCACTTTAGTCAAAGGAATAAAAGCATAGTCTATTTTCTAAATGGGGATAAAATTCAAAAATCCGAGTTGCAAAGGGACTTGGGAGTTCTCCTGCAGGTTTCCCTAAAGATTAACTTTCATCTTAAGTCAGTGGTGAGGAAGGCAAATACAATGATAGCATCCATTTCAAGTGGATGAGAATATTAAGGGAAGGATGTCAAGCTGAGGCTTTATAAGGCAATGGTGAGGCCTCACTTGGAGTACAGTTAGCACTTTTGGGCCTCATATCTAAGAAAGAGTGTGCTGACAATAGAGATGATTCAGAGGAAGTTCAAAAGAATGATTTCAGGCATGAAAGGGTTACCATATGAGGAACATTTGGTGGATCTTTCCCTGCACACGCTGGAATTTTGAAAAATGAAGGGGCCTCTCATTAAAATCTATCGAATGGTAAAAGCCAGATAAAGTGGATTTGGAGATGATGGGGGAGTCTAGGACCAGAGGGTACAATCTCAGTTTAGAGGGACATCCATTTAGAATGGAGAAGAGGAGACATTTCTTTAACCAGAGGGTGGTGAATCTGTGGAATTCATGGCCAGAGGTGGCTGTGGAGGGCTGGTCATTGGATGGAGGTTGATAAGCTCTTGATGAGTTAAGGCTGAAAGATAATTGGGAAAGGGCTGGAGAATAGAGGGAAAATGGATTAGCCATGATGAAATGGCAGAATAGAATCGATGAAACAAATGGCCAAATTCTGCTACTATGTATTAAAGTCTAATGCTTAACCAATCAGAACACCATAAGCTCAAAGACTTAATGGACCATATATTTCTTACAAAGTAACTGCCAGCTCCCCATGAAACTGAAATATTTTTCCCTGTGAGAAGACTGGAAGACTGGCTCTCCTGTGAAATCATGCACAAAAGAATAAATTTCATTTTTCCTGAGAGATATTCACCAGCTACTTTCTGATGGGGCTCCGCTAGACCCAAACCTCTGCAATTCTTAAAATTAGAAAATTGGTAAATTGTAAAATGCTTTATTATTATCATATACACTCAGGATACATCCTGTAGCTAATAAAGTGCTCTCTGAATGTATGTTCATGATCTTCTGCTGTGGTAGCCCATTCACTTCAAGGTTCAACAGCTGTGTATTCAGACATGCTCTTCTGCACACCGCTGTTGTAATGTGTGGCTATATGAGTTACTCTCCCCTTCCTGTCGGCTTAATCTAATCTGGCTGTTCAGTCCAGTCAGTCCTTTGACTTCTGTCATTAAGAAGGCATTTTTCATTTCTTACTTTAATGGCAAAAAGATGTATCTCACAATATTGGAAAGAGCCTAATGCTCCAACTACCTTTTTTTGGTTCTCCCAGACGATATTATGCTTAAATTTGGAGAAAATTAGAAGTAATCGTTATGATTCCTCATTTAAATTTGAACAGACCTGGAGATCTTTTATTCAATATTTTCATTTAATGTAATTTTTTTTCTCTTTTGTTTCATATTTATATTCCCTTCTTGCTTTTTTTTAACTGTTTTTAATGGAGGTCGGGTTTGAGGATGTGATTTTAAGTTTTTTAACTCTACCTATTTCCAAGTTAGCCCATTGCTTTGCTTTGCTTTTAGTTTAGTTGCACGGTGGGTTTTTTTTGGGTTTTTTTTCCTTTTCTCTATTGATATATATAAAAATTAGTATACTATTATTTTATCTTATTATTTTATGTTTAAATTGCACTGTTCGTATCAATTTTTTTCTGTATTAATATCTCCTGTAATTTCTAACAGTGTATTAGTGCTTATATGGTTTACCTTTTGTATAATTATTTAATAAAAAGATTTAAAAGGAAAGAAAAGAAGGCATTTTTGTTCACAGAACTACCATTCACTGGAAGTTTTTTGCTTTTTGCACCATTCTCCGTAAAATCTAGGGACTGCTAGGCATGAAAATCTCAGGAGATCAACCATTTCTGAGATATTCACGTAACCACATCTAGCACCAACAATCATTCTATAGTTATAGATTTAAATCACATTTCTTCCCCATTCTGCTGTTTGGCCTGAAAAAAACCTTTTGGCCGTGTCCGCATTCTTTTGTGCATTGAGTTGTTGTCACATGATTGGCACATGACTGAGAGCTTGGATACATACATGGAATTATGATGTAGTGGCCATTACAGAGACTTGGCTGGCACCAGGGCAGGAATGGATTCTCAATATTCCTGGATTTCAGTGTTTTAAAAGGGATAGAGAGGGCAGAAAAAGGGGAGGAGGGGTGGCATTATTGGTCAGGGATACTATTACAGCTACAGAAAGGGTGAGTAATGTAGCAGGATCCTCTTTTGAGTCAATATGGGTGGAAGTCAGGAACAGGAAGGGAGCAGTTACTCTACTGGGGGCATTCTATAGGCCCCCTGGTAGCAGCAGAGATACAGAGGAGCAGATTGGGAGGCAGATTTTGGAAAGGTGCAAAAATAACAGGGTTGTTATCATGGGTGACTTTAACTTCCCTAATGTTGATTGGCACCTGATTAATTCCAAGGGTTTAGATGGGGCAGAGTTTGTTAAGTGTGTCCAGGACAGATTCCTGTCACAGTGTGTTGACAGGCCGACTATGGGAATGCCATACTAGATCTAGTACTAGGAAATGAACCGGGTCGTCACAGATCTCTCAGTGGGTGAGCATCTGGGGAACAGTGACCACTGCTCCCTGGCCTCTAGCATTATCATGGAAAAGGATAGAATCAAAGAGGACAGGAAAATTTTTAATTGGGGAAAGGCAAATTATGAGGCCATAAGGCTAGAACTTGCGGGTGTGAATTGGGATGATGTTTTTGCAGGGAAATGTACTATGGACATGTGGTTGATGTTTAGAGATCTCTTGCGGGATGTAAGGGATAAATTTGTCCCAGTGAGGAAGATAAAGAATGGTAGGGTGAAGGAACCATGGGTGTCAAGTGAGGTGGAAAATCTAGTCAGGTGGAAGAAGGCATCATACGTGAGGTTTAGGAAGCAAGGATGAGATGGGTCTATTGAGGAATATAGAGAAGCAAGAAAAGAGCTTAAGAAGGGGCTGAGAAAAGCAAGGAGGGGGCATGAGAAGGCCTTGGCGAGTAGGGTAAAGGAAAACCCCAAGGCATTCTTCAATTATGTGAAGAAAAAAAGGATGACAGGAGTGAGGGTAGGACCGATTAGAGATAAAGGTGGGAAGATGTGCCTGGAAGCTGTGGAAGTGAGCGAGGTCCTCAATGAAAACTTCTCTTTGGTATTCACCAATGAGAGGGAACTTGATGATGATGAGGACAATATGAGTGAGGTTGATGTTCTGGAGCATGTTGATATTAAGGGAGAGGAGGTGTTGGAGTTGTTAAAAACATTAGGACAGATAAGTCCCCGGGGCCTGACAGAGTATTCCCCAGACTGCTCCATGAGGCGAGAGAAGAGATTGCTGAGCCTTTGGCTAGGATCTTTATGTCCTCGTTGTCCACGGGAATGGTACGGGAGGATTGGAGGGAGGCGAATGTTGTTCTCTTGTTCAAAAAAGGTAGTAGGGATAGTCCGGGTAATTATAGACCAGTGAGCCTTACGTCTGTGGTGGGAAAGCTGTTGGAAAAGATTCTTAGAGATAGGATCTATAGGCATTTAGAGAATCATGGTCTGATCAGGGACAGTTAGCATGGCTTTGTGAAGGGCAGATCGTGTCTAACAAGCCTGATGGAGTTCTTTGAGGAGGTGACCAGGCATATAGATGAGGGTAGTGCAGTGGATGTGATCTATACGGATTTTAGTAAGGCATTTGACAAGGTTCCACACAGTAGGCTTATTCAGAAAGTTAGAAGGCATGGGATCCAGGGAAGTTTGGTCAGGTGGATTCAGAATTGGCTTGCCTGCAGAAGGCAGAGGGTCGTGGTGGAGGAAGCACATTCAGATTGGAGGATTGTGACTAGTGGTGTCCCACAAGGATCTGTTCTGGGACCTGAACTTTTCATGATTTTTATTAACGACCTGGATGTGGGGGTAGAAGGGTGGGTTGGCAAGTTTGCAGATGACACAAAGGTTGGTGGTGTTGTAGATAGTGTAGAGGATTGTCAAAGATTGCAGGGAGACATTGATAGGATGCAGAAGTGGGCTGAGAAGTGGCAGATAGAGTTCAACCCGGAGAAGTGTGAGGTGGTACACTTTGGAAGGACAAACTCTAAGGCTGAGTACAAAGTAAATGGCAGGATACTTGGTAGTGTGGAGGAGCAGAGGGATCTCGGGGTACATGTCCACAGATCCCTGAAAGTTGCCTCACAGGTGGATAGGGTAGTTAAGAAAGCCTATGGTGTGTTAGCTTTCATAAGTCGAGGATAGAGTTTAAGAGTCACGATGTAATGATGCAGCTCTATAAAACTCTAGTTAGGCCACACTTGGAGTCTTGTCCAGTTCTGGTCACCTCACTATAGGAAGGATGTAGAAGCATTGGAAAGGGTAGAGAGGAGATTTACCAGGATGCTGCCTGGTTTAGAAAGTATGAATTATGATCAGAGATTAAGGAAGCTAGGGCTTTACTCTTTGGAGAGAAGGAGGATGAGAGGAGACATGATAGAGGTGTACAAGATAATAAGAGGAATAGATAGAGTGGATAGCCAGCACCTCTTCCCCAGGGCACCACTGCTCAATACAAGAGGACATGGCTTTAAGGTAAGGGGTGGGAAGTTCAAGGGGGATATTAGAGGAAGGTTTTTTACTCAGAGAGTGGTTGGTGCGTGGAATGCACTGCCTGAGTCAGTGGTGGAGGCAGATACACTAGTGAAGTTTAAGAGACTACTAGACAGGTATATGGAGGAATATAAGGTGGGGGCTTATATGGGAGGCAGGGTTTGAGGGTAGGCACAACATTGTGGGCCGAAGGGCCTGTACTGTGCTGTACTATTCTATGTTCTATGTGATTAGATATTTGCATTATGAAGCAGGTGCTTTGGTATTTTGTGTGAAATACTCATTGAATGTATAATACTGAGCTGCAGCAAAATAAAAAAAAACCTTGTTGCCAATCATACAGATGATTTCATTAGATCAATGCACTGTGGTAATAATTGGAGAATCTTCCCTTTGAAATTGCACCATGTTGGCCGAATAGATGATCATCCCACTGGAGAAGAACTGTTGCAAAGGAAAGCGGTAAATGTTAGCAACTTGCACTTTTTTTCTGGATAAATTGAGAGCTCATATCCTTAAGTGCCATTGAGTGTTTTCTAATATTTGTTTTTTCAAATAATTCCTACTGTATCACTTGACTAGAAATATGGGTTTTATTAGACTTTTGAAACTAAAATGAGCCTTTTGAAGTTGAACTCTTGGAAATAACAGATAACAACAATACATTCAAAAATATGAACAAAAAAAATCTCAACTCACATCTGGAGAATAAATTCACTGATATTATTCTCTCCTCAAGGTCTATTTAAAACCAGCATGGGTCACAATATTACAGTTGTATCTTATCTGCATATTCCACTTGAATGCTGCCTTCTGCTGGGGCAGAACATAATATTCATTTACTGTGCTGTCAGAAATAAAATCTCACTATTGTATTGTGGCATCAACATTCCTTGTTTCCTGTGTATGAAGGTAATTGATTAATCTGCTGCAAATTAAAATTTTTAATTGCTCATTCCCTGACCCTTAAACAGTGCTACTGGGTTGTGATGACTATACAGTGGAAACATAATCTACCAAAACAATTAAATCAATGATTGTGATAGTAGCTGATTTTACTTTTAAAATTATGATTAATGCCAGTGCAGTGGATAATTTTCTTACATGATATTTTCGAACACACTACACATAAGAGTGTTAAACAACCTGGTTGTGCTCATTATGAATGAGATCGAAAATATACTGTACATTAACTTCATCTTTTGCAACAAGCCTGTGACCTAAAAATTACTTCATACATACAACATCAAGACTGTCATAAGTAACACAACTAGATTTGGGTTTATTTTTTCTTCACCTGCTCTCCCAATATTGACTCACATCTGGTGAGAGATATCTAAATTTTATAATACCAGAATGATGATTCTGAACCAAATATTGAGGGCTTATGTGCAACAATTTTCTCAAAATATGCTTTTTGATGTAGAAAATGGATTTAAAGTGCTATCAATTCTAAATTGATTGCATACTAAATATGCTAAAAATATTGGAAAGGCAGATTTATTTCAATGACCGGATTCAAATGATACATGCACCTTGGATTATCCAAGCTTATTTTTGCTTGATGTCAGCAAAAATAAAATAAGCCAACATGAGGTGAGGCACAATTTACAATGCATAATAAAGATGTCAAACCGGCACTGTATGAAAAACAAGAAGATGCATTAAGGTGCAGAAAGAAGAAGCAGCTTCGTAGAATAATGGCAAATAACCTTGACATACATAAAATGAAGACATTGGAGTAAGATGTAATAATTGTGCATTGTCTTAAGAGTTACAAACCAAGGCAGGGACCTACAATTTATGGTGTCTGTGATGGCAATGATTCAGAGAGAAACTTCAACCACTGGATGACTCATTTGACATTGTGTTTAGTGCTATATTCTTCAGAGGGACAGTGATACACTTTCATTCTTCAGCGTTAACATCAGTACAGTAAATACTCTGCTGTGGATCTGAAGTGCTTGCATAAGCTACCTAACAATTAAATTGAAATAAAATCTATTAACACTCTTGAAGACGCACCTGCTACCCTACGTCCACTTCATTGTGGAGAAAAATACATCTCTTGCACCTTTATTCAAGGATATTTTCATAGTTTATAATTACCATTTTGATTGCCTTAATTAATTATAAGCTGAATAATTGCGATCTCGTCATGTACTGTCTTATTGATATTTTCAATTCCTTGTACTCATTTTGAAAAATAAAACACTACATTAATAATATACAGCCTGCTATATTCATGTGCATTTCATTGGACTGGAAGAAACAATTCTAATTATGAGTCAGATCTGTAGTGAGAAGGAAAAGAGAAAAACAAAGGAATGAATGCTTGTTTGTTAATTAGTTTGTTCAGTACTCAAAAGAGATGCAAAATAGGCAAGGTAATAAGAGTCACCTGACAATGCTGCCTTAAAGGGGAAAGCCTTTTCATGGTTGTGCTTCTTCAAATTGATGGTCAATCAGTCATTCTGAGCTGTGCTCATCAATCCACAACTCACCTACTGGGAAAAGATATTATCCTGTGTCTTCAAAACGTACACCACTTAAGTCAACATATCAAATTGGCAGAATGTCTTTAAGTTTTTAGCTAAAATGGAGCCATAGGGAGAATAAATTATTTTTAGCATTATAATATAAGAAATAGAAGAGAGAGTCAAACATTTAGCCCTTCATACCATTTCCTTCAGTCAACGAGATCACAGATCACTGTTTACATCAGCACCATCTTCTTTCACTAAGTCCCATATTCCTCGGTTCTCTTAATATTCAAAAATCTTTTAATCTGTGTTTTCAATAAATAGAGTTACATTGTATAAAGAATACTCCTGGGCAGTGAATTCAAAAGATTCCTGGGTCGATTAAATTTACTTTCATCTCATTCATGAATGACCAACTCTGTGTTGTTCAGTAATCCTTTGTTCTCACACACCACCTAGAGTAATATTAGCTCTACATCTGCAGTCCACCAGTCACAGTGTCTCAGCATAAAAATGACAGCTTTATTCCTTCTCTCAGCTTCTTTCCATTAACTACTCCTCACTCTATGCCAGTATATTACTCCTGTAAGGGGGTTTTGACTTTTATGTTACTACGGAGGCTAATTAAAATGGCGTCTTTGTTATGTTAATGTGGGGAATGCAGCTTTGTTGTGTTAAACGTTGAGAAAGTTTGCGCTAGCAGCTTGTTTTGGTTTAGAGGGTGATAAGTGAGTGTATTAACCAATTGGGATAGTTGTTATGGTTTTGGTGTATTTGAAGATACTGTATGCGCGGGGTTTTGGGGAAGAAGGTGGGAGAGCGAAACAGAGGATGGATGAGGTGCTGTGATGTCCGCTAACGGGGTCGGACCCCGAGCGGGACATTCGGCGAGGACAGGAGACGGAGACGGACTCGTGTGGAGCGTCTGGTCGACCACCGTTGTTGGTCCCAGGCGGCCGGTCGAGGTACTCCGAGAGGTCGCAGGGTGAAGAAGAAGGTCCTTGAGCTCCAACTGTTTTTGTGCACGAAGAGATTGATCTTTGATAAGTGTGGCACCTTTTATTTTCCTTTTATATTTTATTCTCTATTAATTATATAGTTCCAGTAATACCTATAAACTGTAAATCATTTAATCGTATCTGGTGTATTGTCTGTTATTCAGGCAGCGTGGGGTACATCACACAGCATCCACACAAATGAATTATCCAGTTTGCCGGGGTTGAGGCTGCTTCCCTAGACGACAGCGAGCCAAGCGACCCTGAGGGTGGCCAGCAGGGGCTACACCCCTCACTGCTAAGTGCTCTGTATTTTGTTTAATAATCTTTTATAGGCATCTCATTTTAGGACTTCTGAAAATCCTGGTAAACTTTAGCCTTTTTTTCATAAACACAAAATAATATGCAGATGCCGTTGTCAAAGGAACACTCACAATGTGCTGGAGGAACTCAGCAGGTCAGTCAGCATCAGTTGAAAAGATTAGTCGACGTTTCGGGCTGAAACCCTTCGTCAGGACTGAAGGAAGAACTTTGGGGAGGGTTTGAAGAATGCTGGTAGTTGAAAAAAACAGTAATTTTTAAGACAAAGGGGTAGGGGAGGGGAAGCAGGCAGGTGATTGACAGGAGAACAATAGTAGACGGAGGCGGAACTATGAGGGAGGAGATGCGAATTAGGGATAGAGGAAGGGAGGGGGAGGGAATTACCAGAAGTTGGAGGATTCTATGTTCATACCAAGTGGCTGGAGACTACCTAGATGGTATATGAGGTGTTGCTCCTCCAACCTGAGTTTAGCCTCACCGTGGCAGTAGAGGAGGCCATGTATGGACATATCTGAATGGGAATGGGAAGCAGAGTTGAAGTGGGTGGCTACTGGGAAATCCTGTCTGTTGTGGCAGATGGAGTAGAGGTGCTCGACGAAGCGATCCCTTCCCCCTCCCTTCCTCTATTCCTATTTCGCATCACCTCCCTCATAGTTCTGCCTCCTTCTACTATTGTACTCCTGCCAATCACCTCCCTGCTTCCCCTCCCCTGCCCCTCTGTCTTAAAAATTACTGTTTTTATTCAACTACCAGCATTCTTCAAACTCTCCCCAAAGTTCTTCCTTCAGTCCTGACGAAGGGTTTCGGCCCGAAACGTCGACTAATCTTTTCAACTGATGCTGACTGACCTGCTGAGTTCCTCCAGTGCATTGTGAGTGAGCCTTTTTTTCATACTGTGCTGAATACAAACTTAAAATTTTCAATAGATTTTTCAAGTAATTTTTCTTTATAAAGCCATGTTGACTATGTAGGTTATTTTTCCTATGCCATGACACACAAACATGTTGGAACAAACTGTACTTTGAATGTGTGGTGGGTCTTTGCAATGGCAATCCATTAGACTCATTCCCTGTAGCTCCACAGGGTTCTCAAGTACCATGTCGGGATCTGAACTCAGTTGACTGGATCATTAAATACGCTCAAGATTACATATAATGCTTTCATACTCATACGAAGAAAAAAAAACATTTTGCCTTGGCCATTTTGGAATTGTTGTCATGGGAAATAGCTCTAAACTTGGTAATATATTCCAATGGAATAGAACTGACTAGAAAATCAAATAGTGTAAACACATTGCTCTGGAAACTTGGTATCAAATATCAACATTCTTCCTGTGAGCTTCAAGACCTGAATCTAATTTCCTCAGGTTCTCTCTGTCAGAGACACACTGTTTCCTGGCAGTGCATATATGCATCCATCAATGGCCTCCAAACACAAGTCAGCCTATGTGCTTGTATGTTCCTTGTACCGCTTTCCTTGGCAGGCATAAGACATAGGAGTAGAGTTAGGCCATGCAGCCTATAAGTCAGTTCCGCCATTCCATGGCTGATCCCGGATCCCACTCAATCCCATACACCTACTATCTCACCATATCCTTTGATGCCCCGACCGATCAGTAAACCATCAACTTCCACCTTAAATATATGCTTGGACTTGGCCTCCATTGCAGTTTGTGGCAGAGCATTCCACAGATTTACAACTCACTGGCTAAAAGAATGCCTTCTTGCTTCTGTACTAAAGGGTCGCCCATCAATTTTGAGGCTGTGCCATTTAGTTCTGCGTTCTTCCACCATAGGAAACATCCTCTCCACATCCACCCTATCTAATCCTTTCAACATTCGGTAGGTTTCAATGTGATTCCCCCCCCAAATTCAAGTGAGTACAGGCCCAAAGCTGCCAAATGCTCCTCATATGTTAACCCGCTCATTCCCAGAATTATCCTCGTGAACCTCCTCTGGGCTTATGAATGACAGCACATCCTTTCTGAGATATGGGGCCCAAAACTGTTGACAATACATTAAGTGCGGCCTGACTAGTATCTTATAAAGACTCAGCATTATCTCCTTGTTCTTATATTCTATTCCCCTTGAAATAAATGGCAACATTGCATATGCCTTCTTTACCACAGACTCAATCTGTAAATTAACCTCCTGGGGGTCTTGCACAAGGACTCCTAAGTCCCTCTGCACTTCTGATGTTTGAACCTCCTTCCCATTTAAATAATAGTCCACATTATTGTTCTTTTTACCAAAATGCATTATCATACATTTCCCAACACTGTATTCCATCTGCCACTTGACTGCGTTCAAACATTGCGTACCATCTGCATGATGCACCTCCAACAGGATCCCACCACCAAGCACACCTTCCCCCCCCACCCACTCTTTCTGCTTTCCGCAGGAATCGCTCCCTACGCGTCTCCCTTGTCCATTCGTCCGCCATATCCCTTCCCACCGATCTCCCTCCCGGCACTTATCCTTGTAAGCGGAACAAGTGCTACACTTGCCCTTACACTTCCTCCATCACCACTATTCAGGGCCCCAGAGAGTCCTTCCAGGTGAGGCGACACTTCACCTGTGAGTCGGCTGGGGTGATATACTGCGTCCGGTGTTCCCGATGTGGCCTTTTATATATTGGCGAGACCCGACGCAGACTGGGAGACCGTTTCGCTGAACACCTACGCTCTGTCCACCAGAGAAAGCAAGATCTCTCAGTGGCCACACATTTTAATTCCACATCCCATTCCCATTCTGATATGTCTATCCACAGCCTCCTCTACTGTCAAGATGAAGCCACACTCAGGTTGGAGGAACAACACTTTATATTCCGTCTGGGTAGCCTCCAACCTGATGGCATGAATATAGACTTCTCTAACTTCTGTTAATGCCCCTCCTCCCCTTCATACCCCCATCCCTTATGTATCTATTTAATATATTTTATATATTTTTTAAATTTCCCCCTTTTTTTCTCTCTCTCTTTTTTCTCCCTCTGTCCCTCTCACTATAACTCCTTGCCTGCTCTCCACCCTCTGGGCTCCCCTTCCCCCTTCTCTTTCTCCCCAGGCTTCTTGTCCCATGATCCTCTCCCTTCTCCAGCTCTTAGATCCACCCCTCCCCTCCTGTCTTCTCCTATCATTTCAGATCTCCCCTCCCTCCCCACTTTCAAATCTCTTACTATCTCTTTTTTCAGTTAGTCCTGACAAAGGGTCCTGGCCCAAAACGTTGACTGTACCTCTTCCTATAGATGCTGCCTGGTCTGCTGTGTTCCACCAGCATTTTTTGTGTGTGTTGCATGTGTCAATGGTGTCTTGTTGTCATGTGAAACAAGTTGCTAGCACATCACAGTATGCAGTCAATGTATCAATGCCATTTTATTCTGTGATTGCTGGATGGACTGTTCATTTGTAGTCATTGGCCTTTGAACCATCTAGTCTGTGCCACTGTTATTCTGCCTAGTTCCTGCAGTGTTTGACTTCCCCAGAGGAGCAAAGGCATTGGCTGCTTTGCAACTTGTGACTTTTTAAACACTTAGTTTGTGATTCCAGGATACTTAAAGAAGTAACTGGTCAACATATTTTAATGTTACTTCAACAATGTTGCATGTTCTATCGTTCTTTTTGCTAAAAATTGAATGTTTATTGCTAAAAATAAGACACATTTTCCAAGAGTAGTTGTCAGAGCTTTAGGGAAATTAAAAGTAAAGCTTTTCTAATATGGCACTGAATTTCTCACACAGCAATTTCCCCTTCCTCCAGAGACCCCAACCTATCAGTTTCTGACTGTAATAACACTTAGATAGTGTTTTAAAGACAGAGTAGAACTTTATGACTAGGTTTACAAGAGAATGCAGGATCTGGAATTTGGGACAAAAAAAAGAAGGTAGGTTTTTGGGCAGGATCTGTGTGGAACTTAAACTTCTGCATAAACACAAGCAATTCTGCAGATGCTGGAATTCCAGAGCACCACACACAGTCTTGATAAAAAAAAATGAGTCCTGATGAAAGGTCTCTGTCCAAAATGTTAACTGTTTATTCCCCTCCATAGATTCAACCTAACATGCTGAGCTACTCCAGAATTTTGCATGTGTTGCCACAGACCTAAGGATCTGTGGAGACATAGTCTTGGAATCATAAGAAGTACAGCACAGAAACAGGCCTTTCAGCCCATCGGCCCATCTAGTCCATGCTTAGCCATTTAAACCGCCTACTCCCATTGACCTGCACTGGGACCATAGCCCTCCATACCCCTACCATCCATGTACCTATCTAAGCTTCTCTTAAACTTTGAAATTGAGCTCACATGCACGACTTGTACTGGCAGTGTATTCCACACTTTATCAACGCTCTGAGTGAAGAGGCTTTCCCTCATGTTCCCTTAAACTTTTCAGCTTTCATCCTTAACACATGACCTCTAGTTGTAGTCCCAACCAACCTCTGTGGAAAAAGTTGCTTGCATTTACCTTATCTATACCCCTCTTAATTTTGTATACCTCTATCAAATCTCCCCTCAATCTTCTACGTTCCAATGAATAAAACTCTAACTTATTCAATTTTCCCATATAATCAGGTCCTCCAGACCCAGCAACATCCTAACTTTTCTCTGTATTCCTTCAAGCATATTTATATTTTTCCTGTAGGCAGGTGACCAAAACTGCACACAAAACTCCAAATTAGTCCTCACCAATGTCTTACACAACTTCAACATAAAATCCCATCTCCTGTATTCAATATTTTGATTTATGAAGGCTAATGTGCCAAAAGCTCTCTTCTATGACCCTATCAATCTGTGATGACACTTTAAATGAATTATAGACCTGTATTCCCAGATCACTTTGTTCTACCACACTCTTCAGTACCGTAACTTTCACTATGGTTACCCTACCGTGGTTGGTCCTAACAAAGTGCAAAACCTCACACTTGTCTGCATACAATTCCATCTGCGATTTTTCCAGCTGGTCCATATCCTGCTGGAAGCCATGATAGTCTTCCTCATTGACCACAACACCTCCCAATCTTGGTGTCATTCATAAATTTGCTGATGCAGTCAGTTACATTATCATCTAGATCATTGATATAGATGACAAACAAAGCCCATAAAGCCAGTCTCTAATCCAATCCAATTTATTACCTCATCTTGAACGCTGAGTGACTAAACCTTCTTGATCAACCTCTGATGCGGCACTTTGTCAAATGCCTTGATAAAGTCAATGTAGACAACATCCAGTGTCTCGCTTTCATCAACGTTCCTGGCAACGTCATCAAAAAACTCTATGAGATTGGTTAGACACAACCTACGATGTAAGTGATCGAGAACCTGAAGGTGTGTCAGTTGTGAAGAATCTAAGGGGGGGGGGTCAGCAGTCTGGGATCAGAACAGTCATCAATACTTGGACATTGGAAGATCATGGGTGGCAGGTCCAGGTTTTTGGTAAAGGGGATTCAGAAAGGATGTGTGCAAATTGTGGAATCAGGAGGTGTGCTTGGCTTGGTGACTGTGAGAAAGCTGGGTGCATGGAGGTGAGTCAACAGATTGGAAAGTGAATCTGTGGAGACCTTAGTCGGCTGGTTAGTTATCTGGAGGATGGAATCAGACAAAGGGTGTGACCAGTGATGAGGACAACTGGGCTGTGGGAACTGAAGGAGAACCAGCTACGTATGTAACTTAAAGGAAGCTACCTAATGGAAGCAAGCTCCCAGAGGATGACACCATGGTCCAGAACTTGTTCTTGTAGCTCACTGATCGAGTTGACTCAGCCCTAATAATGAATGCAAAGGCCTGTTTCTGCTCGTGTCTCCTGCAGTTTACACATGTGGATGAAAATATCCCAATGTCGTCCATGTGAAATTCACACTGCATCCATGGTCTCAGTAAGGGTCAGACACACTCAGAACTCAAGGAAAAAAGAACAAACTTCGTATAAACATTCAATTTCCCGTCACCATTAGCTATTAGATATAGAACCAGAATTAGGCCTTTCAGCCCATCAACCTTCTCCTCCATTCAATCATGGCTTATTTTTTCATAACCCCGTTTCCCTTCCTTCTCCCCATAACCATTAAATCCTCATCAATTTCTGCCTTAAATACACCCAAAGACTTAGCCTCCAAGGTCCTCTGTGGCAATGAATTCCATGGATTCACCATCCTGTTGCTGAAGAAATTTTTCCTCACCACAGTCCTAATGGGACAGCCCTTTATTCTAAGGCTCTCCTTGATCCTCCCGCTAAGGGAAACATTCCACTCCACATCCAGTATATTCAAGCTTTTCAGTGTCTGGCAGGATTCAATATGATCTCTCTTCATTCTTCTGAATTCCATCTTGTACAGTAGTGGTCACCAACCTTTTTAAGCCCAAGATCCCCTACCTCGACCTTTCTGAAAGGCAAGATCTACCTACTAAATTGTTCAGAGGAAAAACAGCTCAGCTTGTACTTCCAATTTGAGGCCTTTTATTTGGGCAAATTGTATTTGAATTACACAAAATACTTTTGTCAAACTTTCAAATTAATTCAAACAAGAAAACACTGTAACTAGCATATCAAACAGGCCATAGCTGTCTTTCTTTAAGAATATTACAATACTTCACACCTTTAATTCTAAGTTCCATTACTTAATTTTATTTCAACATGAAAAATAAATGAATAAAAATTGACTGTTGCACTCAGTGTGATGACTGGGGCTGAATACTTTCTGCTAGTTCCCTGAAATTTGGCACATAACTACAGACAGCTAGTCTGAGACAGTCAGACTGGGTGTAGGATTGCCAACTCTCCTGTATTCCCCTGCTAAGCTAGAGCATTCCTATGAAACCTTTCATGCTGAAATGGCGTAAAGTGAGGAAGTAATTACTATTAATTTATAGGGAAAAAATTTTGAGCATTCCCAGACCCAAAAAAACCCCTACCAAATCATGCCAAATAACACATCAAAGTAAAAAGCATCCGTTAGTCTTGCGAGACCATGGATCTGTGCCTGGAAAGGCCAGTTGTATGGAAGACCAGCAGTTGTCCATGCTGCAAGTCTCCCCTCTCCATGACACCAGTGTTGTCCAAGGGAAGAGCATTAGGACCCATACAGCTTGACACCAATGTCGTCGCAGAGCAATGTGTGATTAAGTGCCTTGCTCAAGGACATAACACGTTCCCTCGGCTGGGGTTCGAACTCACAACCTTCAGGTCACTAGTACAATACCTTAACCACTTGGCCACGTGCCCACCAAATAACACATAAAACCTAAAATAACACTAACATATAGTAAAAGCAGGAATGATACGATAAATACACAGCCTATATAAAGTAGAAATAATGAAGATTAAGCCAAAACCGATTCGTGGGGGGAAAAAAATCAGCATCTATGTGCATGCGCACACAGGTGCCCGCGCAAGGGTTCATGGTCATGGTAGTCTTTCTCGGGGTAAACACAAGTGTCCCGGGATTTGACTGCTATGTTTGTCCCTTATCTGGGAGTGAGAAAGTTGGCAACCCTAGTGAGGTGTCTGTCAGTAAGTCAGCTCCTGTACTTAGATTTAATAATTTTCATCTGTGAAAATGCAATTTCACATAGATAAGTTGACCCGAAGTAGGCACTGACTTTTAGTGCTATAAAATCAACGCGCACACCGTGCATTGCTGTGGCCCCATCAGTAGTGATTGCCGCCAGTTTATGAATGGGGATGTCATTTTCACGGACATATTTTTTAAACTCATTGTAAATATCCTCACCTCTCGTTCTCTCCTTTAATTGCAGAAGAGTGAGGAAGTCCTCCTTTGTTGTAAAATCCTGGAAAGCCATTCTGACAAATACAACATGCTGAGCTGTTTGCATTACATCCAAGGATTCATCTGACTGTAGTGAAAGATATCCACATCCTCTGACAGTGACTCTACCCTCCTTGTTGCTGTTGCAGAGCCAAGTGGTATATTATGTATTGCAGTTGTGATGTCGTTTTGTTTTTAAACTCATTTAAAACAGTCTCTGAGGTAATGGCCATTGCTACCTTGAATAAATCGTCATCTGTAAAAGGCTTCTTGTGTTTAGCCAAAAGGTGACTTACACGAAATGATGCTTCAATAGCAGCCTTATTTTGAGTAGCATGTTTTGTGAAAAATAATTGCTGGGCCTTCAACCCCGATTTCAACTCCTCAACTTTCCTGGCATGAATTGCGCTCTTTGGGGGGTAGGTGTCTTTAAATTTCTGGTGGTTGGTGTTGTGGTGCCGCTCCAGATACCCTCTTTTAGTCAGCGCTCGTGTTTGGTGGCAAAACATACATACACACTTGTCTTTCACCAAGGTAAATAGAGATTCCTCTTCCCATTCTGGATGGAATTTGTATGTTTTCACCTTCTTTCGTTCAGCCTCCGCTATGCTATCAGGATATCACGAGCGATTGCCGATTGCGTCGCTTCTGCTCTGGGCCGATATTTACGTGCCGGGTGGCACCTAATTAATTAGCTTGTTTATTTCAGCTTTTTTTCTTAAAGATGTGCTGGGTGACTGCTGCATTCTTCGCGGCCCGGACTTTGGGGACCACTGCCGTATATTGATGTTTGCGACAGTCTATACTCTTATCTAATCTGATTGGTCACTTTGATGCAGCACAAGCTACGCTGAAAACGCGGTGTAAGGCGGGGGAACTACAAACATGTGCACTGGGCAGAAAGAGCAGAACTAAACCCCTGCAACCTGGAAACAATTTCTCTTTACAAACAGCTTTGTAGTGAAAATATTGCTATATTACCATTATCCTAATTAGTATTACTTCCTTTTATAATGCTCACATTACAACAGTATTTGTGTATTTATTTTTGATTTTTTTTGGGATCTACTGGGGTAGTCTCAAAGATCGACGGGTTGGTGACCCCTATTGTACAGGATTAGAGATATCAAATCCGCTTCATACATTAAATATTTCACCATTGCCTTTTCAATGAAATTGAATTATGAACTATATAAGATTGTTATGTCCATTCAGAATTGCTAAATTTACAATAGATGTTGCAGAATACTTGTCTGCATTTCTGTGTACTATGTTATACCCTCATTGGTAGAGAAATTCAGCTTGAATTTCTATTTCAGAACCAACTTGGAACCCAGATCTGTGTAACATCAGAATTTGGAGATGAAGGAATGGGTAGGATGGCTCTTGTGAGGAGAAAATCTCTCAATATTTAACTGCAGAACTTCTTTAGGTCTTTAACGTCGGCGTGTAACATCATTTACACTGTCATAGCCAGATTACAAACCCAGCACCCGAGTGCCCTCATTACCATCTCGGGTGACTTCAACCATGTTACCATGGCTAGAACACTGCCCAAGTTCACGCAGTATGTGAGCTGTACAACCAGAAGGGAGAGGACTCTGGATTTGATGTATGCTAATATTAAGGATGCATACAGCTCCTCTCTCCTCCCCCCATTGGGAAGGTCAGATCACAACCTGGTGCATCCAAAACCCTGCTACGTGCCTCTGGTGAAGAGTAAACCTGCAACCTTGAGGACAGTGAGGAAATGATTGGAGGAGGCTTATGAGGTGATCCAGGGTTGTTTTGAGGTGACAGACTGGCAGGCACTCTGTGAGCCACATGGAGGGGATATTGATGGGCTCACAGAGTGCATCACTGATTACATTAACTTCTGTGTGGACTGCAATGTTCCGACAAGAACTGTCCTTTGTTATTCAAATAACAAGCCATGGGTAACAAAGGACATTAAGGACATCCTGAACGCTAAAAAGAGGGCGTTTGGAGATGGAAATAGGGAGGAGCTGAGCGCAATACAGAGTGACCTGAAAGCCAGGATCAGGGAGGCTAAAGACAGGCACAGGAGGAAGCTTGAGTGGAAACTCCAGCAGAACAACATGAGAGAGGTCTGGAGGGGGATGAGGACCATCACTGGGTTCCGGCAAACTAGCAACAGAGGAGCTGAAGGCAGTGTGGATGGGGCCAACAAACTTAACCTGTTCTTTAACAGATTTGACATTGTGGCCCCTACCCATCCCCCACATGAGTCATCTGTTGTCGGCCCCCAAGCAACATATATTCCACTCTCCCCCGCCTACCCCTTCCTCACAGTCCCCCACCCTGCTCTCATGACTATACCCCTGCCCCACACAAAACCATCATGGTGGGCTTCACGGCTGAACAGGTGAGAAGACAGCTGAAACGTCTCAACCCAAGCAAGGCTGCAGGACCGGATGGTGTCAGTACCAGGGTGCTCAAAGCCTGTGCCTCTCAGCTGTGTGGAGTACTTCACCATGTCTTCAACCTGAGCCTGAGGTTCCGGAGGGTTCCTGTACTGTGGAAGACGTCCTGACTCGTCCCTGTGCCGAAGACGCCGCACCCCAGCGGCCTCAATGACTATGGACTGGTGGCATTGACCTCCCACAACAGGAAGACCCTGGAGAGACTTGTTCTGGAGCTGTTTCGGCCTATGGTTAGGTCACACTTAGATCCCCTCTAGTTTGCCTACCAGCCCCGACTAGGAGTTGAGGATGCCATCGTCTAACTGCTGAACCGTGTCTACGCCCATCTGGACAAGCCAGCGAGCACTGTGAGGGTCATGTTTTTTGACTTCTGCAGTATATTCAACACCATCCGCCCTGCTCTGCTGGGGGAGAAGCTGACAGCGATGCAGGTGGATGCTTCCCTGGTGTCATGGATTCTTGATTACCTGACTGGCAGACCACAGTACGTGTGCTTGCAACACAGTGTGTCCGACAGAGTGATCAGCAGCACTGGGGCTCCACAGGGGACTGTCTTGTCTCCCTTTCTCTTCACCATTTACACCTCGGACTTCAACTACTGCACAGAGTCTTGTCATCTTCAGAAGTTTTCGGATGACTCTGCCATAGTTGGATGCATCAGCAAGGGAGATGAGGCTGCGTACAGGGCTACGGCAGGAAACTTTGCCACATGGTGTGATCAGAATTATCTGCAGCTTAATGTGAAAAAGACTAAGGAGCTGGTGGTAGACCTGAGGAGAGCTAAGGCACCGCTGACCCCTGTTTCCATCCAGGGGGTCAGTGTTGACATGGTGGAGGATTACAAATACCTGGGGATACGAATTGACAATAAACTGGACTGGTCAAAGAACACTGAGGCTGCCTACAAGAAGGGTCAGAGCTGTCTCTATTTCCTGAGGAGACTGAGGTCCTTTAACATCTGCCGGACGATGCTGAGGATGTTCTATTAGTCTGTGATGGCCCCGTGCGATCATGTTTGCTGCTGTGTGCTGGGGCAGCAGGTTGAGGGTAGCAGACACCAACAGAATCAACAAACTCATTCGTAAGGCCAGTGATGTAGTGGGGATGGAACTGGACTCTCTGACGGTGGTGTCTGAAAAGAGGATGCTGTCCAAGTTGCATGCCATCTTGGACAATGTCTCCCATCCACTACATAACGTATTGGTTGGGCACAGGAGTACATTCAGCCAGAGACTCATTCCACCGAGATGCAACACAAAGCGTTATAGGAAGTCATTCCTGCCTGTGGCCATCAAACTTTACAACTCCTCCCTTGGAGGGTCAGACACCCTGAGCCAATAGGCTGGTCCTGGACTTATTTCCTGGCATAATTTACATATTACTATTTAATTATTTATGGTTTTATTTCAATTTAATTATTTATGGTGCAACTGTAACGAAAACCAATTCCTCCCGGGATCAATAAAGTATGACTATGACTATGACTAAATAAGACTCTTACCTCCAACCAGTTTGATTGTTAGGCCTATCTAACAATCCAAGGGGAGCAATCACCTCCATCCACCCAACCTTCTCACAGTCACCCAGCCAAGCACACCTCCTGATTACATAATTCTCACACATCCTTCCTGATCTCCTTGGTAAGATACCAATAGGAGGCAGAAAAAAGATTGAAGCCTGATAATATTCACAGAGATCACACATATAGGAAAGATATTGGATCATGGCCAGGAGTCAGGAGGCATGTACACTTCAATGTGCAGGATCAAAAGAGTTTGTAGAGGGTAGTAGACTCAGCCATCTCCAGGATGGGCACAGACACAAGAAGGCAGCATTCATCATTAAGAACTCTCACCATCTGGTTCAAGTTTTCTTTGCATTACTACCATCAGGACCCACATTCAATGCTTTAGAAACATCTTATTACCCTCCACCATCAGATTTCTGATTGGCTCAGGACCCCATGAACACTACGTCATTATTCATATTTTTCACTATTTAGTTTTAGTTTTGTAAACTTCAGTAATCAATATATTTTGCTTGTGCCATTGCCACAAAGTTGTCACTGATGATAGATCTGATTCTGGACTGGGAAATATTCACTCGTATTGCTGAAAACTACTGGGAGCACAAATGAGAGCACATATAGATCAAAGGTGAGGGGTGCACATACATTGATCATAAAGCGTGATCAAAATTGGGTGATTCAATTATCACTGATTGGCAGGAGAAGGATGCTGGAAGGTGTTCATTGGTTACAGCAGAAACCAATAATGGTCAGATGGTCTGGAAGTAGAGGGGATGCATCATGAAGGAGAGATGGTGATGATTGGTTACCATGGTGAGGCAGGAGAAAGGCAATTAATAGAAGGCAGAATGGACATGTTGGAACTTTGAACTGCTCAACATACATCCCAGAAGTGGATTATCCACATACTCAGATTAACAAGGATACTTTGGGGATTCGAATGTTAAGGATAGACTGGGTGTGTTTTTTTCTGAAACAAAGGAGGCCGAGATGAGACCTTATTGATGTGTAATAAATCAGGAGTAGTAAAGATAAGGTGGTTGGTCACTTTGTTTGTTCCCACTTGGGGAATCTAAGGTCAAATATAAGTTTAATGTCAGAATGGTTTGAAAGGACCTGAGGAAAAAATGGAACAAGTTGCCAGAAGAAGCATCATTGAGTAATACAGCAGAGAATCAGACCCATTCGCTTAACTATTCTGTGCTGACCACAGAGGCCTCCCTGCTAGTCCCAGTTGCACTTGTTCTACTCATAACCCTCCAAGCCTTCCCCTCCATTAACCTATCCAAATCCCTCCTGAATGTTGCCAACGCACCTGCCTTAACCACTTCCTCCAGCAGCTCTTCCAGATACACACTCCCCTCTGTGCAAAGAACAGTGGAGAATCATGTGAGTGAACACTAAGAAAAATATTTAAGGGCCTAATTGTGAGCTTCACTCTTCCCTACAGGGAAGAACGTAAGGTTCATTTGAGCTAACACTAAAGCCAGCTTCAGCTTCCACTTAAAACTTGATTAGGTTTGAGTCGTCCCTGTGTTCACGGGTTTTGAATGTTAAAGTAATTTTGTACATGAGTGGCATTGAAACATTTATTGATTGTCATTTGACACTACTGCATTTACTTAATAGACTTTGTATATGGAGGACCTGGATCATTATCCATTATAAAATGGATAAAAAAAAACAATTGTATATTATACAAAAACATTCTGCCATGCAAAAGAAATGTCCCATCTACAAAGTACTTATTAACTAGAGGGCAGCTTGAATTTGCAAGGGATGTTCACTGAAGTGCAAAAAATGTGAAAAACGTATAAATATTTTTAATAATTATATGATGGTAATTTCTTGAAATATTAAAATCATGGTTTAAAATCATGTATTCTCATATTTAAGTTCCTAGTCTGGGCCAGGAGGGAAACTTCATAACATAGGACATTGTTTAGCCCCGTGCAGAAGAATCGGAAATTGCTATCAGTGGTCATTTTCACATAACATAATGAAACATTTGGATGCCTTCTCTGGCTTTGCTTTTTTATAAAATAAGCTACATGGAGGCTTGTTACATTGATGAATGAACCAACTCATAAATATTACCAGATAGAACATAAATCAAGGGACACCGGAGCAATAATATGCTGAGGCCTCATAAGGCATTGGTTAGACTGCACTTGGAATATTGTGAGCAGCTTTGGATCCCTCAATAGATGTGTTGCCAATAGAAACGTTCCAGAGGAGGTTCAAACCAATGAAAGGGTTAACCAATGAGGAGCGTTTGATGGCTCTGGGCCTGGAGTTTAGAAGAATGAGAGGTGATCTCATTGATCCCCATTGAATATTGAAAGGCTTAGATAGAGTGGATGTGGAGAGGTTGTTTCCGAAAGTGGGGGAGTCTAGGACTAGAAGGCACAGCCTCAGAACAGAAGGACATCCCTTCAGAATAGAAGTTAGGAGGAATTTCTTTAGCCAGAGAGTCATGAATCTGTGGAATTCATTGCTACAGATGGCTGTTGAGTAAATAGGTATATTTAAGGTGGAGGTTAATAGATTCTTGATTAGACGGAGTGTCAGGCGTACAGGGAGAAAGAAGGAGAATATGGTTGAGTCGGATTTTAAATCAGCCATGATGGAATGGCAGAGCAGACTCAATGGACCAAATAGCCTAATTCTACTCCCATGTCTTATGGTTTTACAGTCTAATAGTAATGAGTCAAATGCATTGAGGCAGCAATGATAAAACATGGAAGTACTTATTTTGTCATCTGGCTTTCAGATAAGGAAAATAAATGTGAAATTTTCACTCCACATCTACTTGTATCAAGGAAATATTCAGAAACTTAATTATAAATTTATACTTTCCAAACTGCAGAAAAGTTTGAAATTTCACCTCCTGAAAACTGAAATCCAGAAAACGGAGAAACTTTATAATCTTAGTTAAGTATTAACTGCTACCAGGTAAGAACACGCGAATGACCTCTTAGTTTTGTTTACCAAACTTAAAAGTTCTGTGAGAGTACCTTATTAAAATAAACAAACTTAAAGTTGAAAGCCCTGAACATTTACATGCCTCAAGCACTAGATACTTCAACTTACCTTGATCCCTATTTCTAATCTTTGCACACCATTCACATTTACAGTAAATGGGAAAAAAAGCATCAGTCATAGCAACTCATATTGTATATTTAGGCCTGAATCTTCTTGATTAGAAAAAATATCAATGGAGAAGGTAAGGGAATAGAGTTGAGAGAGATCATATATCAGCCATGGTGGAATGGCAGAGTGAATTTGATGGGCTATATGCCCTAATTCTTCTCTTTTGTCCTATGGTTGGATGATCTAAGTGAAGTCACAGAAGACAATGCACTCAGCACTCAGGAGCATAGGAAGAGAGCAGGTATTGAAGCAGCATCATTTTGAGGGCAGTGGCCAAAATATACTGAAAACAGAGATAGCAAAAACAACATTTGTAGTTCATACATCACAGAGAAACAAAAGGATTTAACATATTAAGGAAAACAGTTTTCTTTAAATCAAAATTATTTCATTACCATCCAGCTCAATTCAATTTCCCACAAAGTTGTTTTTTTTATAGCATATTTTATAAATTACTATGTAAAATTTGTGAGCATATGTCAGTGATAATAAACTTGATTCTGATTAAGATTCCAAAGGTAGTTTGGACAACAGCAACTTTCACCTGAGTAGTACCATGCTAAATCATGTAACACAATCCATAGTGAAATATGAAAAAGAAAATCATCAATTTAGTTTTATATTTAAAAGATATGGCTATTGTTATCATGGATTAACTTTAACACAATTTTCTGGAGTCAGAGTTCTAGAATTTGCTAAGTGAGTGGAAAAAAATTACAGTTGAAAATCGCCATGCTATGACTCACAATGGTAGAAATATTTTGAAATTAAGGAAGAGCCAAGACGTAAAAATGGGTAACAAGACAATAAATGTAGAAGCATGGACATTTCTGCAAACTCCTTCAATTTCTTTAGAGATGGTTGTGAACTTAAATTTACAGAGGGTACAAAAAAATCAGAGCATCAAGTTTAGTAAATATAAATTTGCATGGCAAATGAACTATAAAAACTATAAAGACAAAAGAAGGTTTTATGGAAATTGGAGTGGAAGGCATTTGTAATGGAAAGCATCATTATTGTCAATGTGTGGAGGATGGAATTTATAGCAACGACGAGAGTTTCTGAGTGAAGATGACAGTAGTACAAATATTTACAGGAGGAATTCAGACTCCTGAACCAGTGTGGATAACTTCACTTTCCTTCATGATGAACTGATTCCACAGCCTATGGGCTCACTTTCAAAGACTCTACAACTTTTGTTCTCAAAATTATTTATTACTTATTTGTTTTAACATTATTTGGTTTTCTTTTACACATCAGTTATTTGTCCATCCTTGTCTGTAGATATTCATTGATACTATTGTGTTTCTTTGTATTTTCTGTGAATTAACTGCAAGAAAATGAATCTCAGGTTAGAATATGGTAACATATATATATAATTTGATAATAAATTTACATTGAACTTTGAAATTAGAGTATCTGATTTAGCCAAGAATATTCATTCATATGTTGTGGAATTGACAGTACCATGGGAAGATGGTGTCGAAGAAGCTTATGAGAGGAAAAAGACCAAGTACTCTGAACTGGCAACTGAAGCTGCCCAGAATGGCTGGAAGACCAAGACTTTCCCTGTAGAAGTGGGATGCAGGGGATTCGTTGCTACATCTACGACCAGTCTATTGAAGAAGATGGGGGTGAGGGGTCACTCCCTCCGACAAGCAATCAATTCCTTGTCAAATGCAGCAGAAGAAAGCAGCAATTGGATTTGGATTAAAAGGAAAGACAACAACTGGGCTGCAAGATGAAGACAGGAGGGTATGGAACTGAGGGGGATGTATCTGGGACGCCAGGTAGCACCGCTGAGCCCTCTGGAGACATCGTGGGCTTATCAACGAAACATCAAAGAAGATGGGTGCCCACCTGATGACGTACCTACCCTCCCTCCTCGTCACCACTCTAAACCCACTGCCAACATCGAGAGTGCCAACTTACCACAGAGATTGAAACATCAAGTCCTAGTAGCTCTACTGAATTATCTACTGGAATCCTATCATGAATTTCTCCCCTCCTTTAACCTGCCCACCTGTATTGATGTCGTTACTGACCATTTGAACTTGGCTACAGAGAATTCATCAATAAGAAGGGGACACACCAACATCTGTAACACCCCATAATGCTGATTGTGAGACATGTGATCTGGAGATTCTGTTGACTGCTGCTACTCCTCAGCAAAACCTGTGCACACCATGCCAGTCACAGCATATACTAGAGCATACAGCTTGCTCCAGCCACTCTACATATATAGCTCATACAGGCAACTTTTCCCTGCCAAGCTGCGAGTGACTTATTCCAGTCAACATGACAGCAGATGGGGGACAAAGGTTCACACCAAGTTCCTGGAACATCAAAAGTGCAAGTGACACCACAATATATTGAGAAATGCACACAAAACACTGGAGAAACTCAGCATCTGTGGAAAAGAGTAAAACAGCCAACGCTTTGGGCTGAGACCCTTCTTCCGGACTGCTACACTGATTCCATTCATGCTTATTCCTGGGACCACATGCTGAGCATTCAGTGAGATAACAATGTAACAGGATTTCTAACGTATCAGCACTTTCACAAAAATTGTTAAATGGGCCTTTGTTTTGTTTCTTCTACCTCAGGAAACCTTAAAAACCTATAAAGGTTTCAAAGCTCACCTGATAGTGAATCCTCATGCTTCAATTACATTTTTGCAAGTCAAATAAACGCCTGCTATATCCACTCATCATGAAACAACACCCACACTGTATACAATGCTGCAATATACATACGCATTACTGAACATGCCTTAATTTAGTCAACACTACGGAAGGTGGTGTTTTTGCTTTAATTTCTCCATCGCAGTTCAGTTTAATCACAAGGCAACATATCTGACAGAAGCACGTTGAATCTACAAATAGAGATCCTGAAAGGACAATCAATTCAAGAGCCATTCCTCACTCCAAAAATGCTGCCCAACTTGTTTTTTTTCCAAACACACTATTTGTCTTTTGCATCTGCATTTGCATGATGACTTCCACGACCTTGGGATGTGCTAAATCACTTTACTTCCAATGAGCTAGTTTTCATTAATGGTCACATTTCAGTTCTCAATTAAATCGAGAAACTCAAGAACAGAAACCCCATTTACTTGTGTCAGATAGAAAGCAAAACAAATGAAACAATCACACTTGAGAAGTCCTTGAGTGGTGGAGGTAGGTATAATTATGATGTTTAAATAACATTTGGATATGCATGCTGATAGAAACGGTTTAGAATGACGTTGGCCAGATACAATCACATTGTGGCAACCATTTGGTCCATGATGACAGACAAGGAAGCTTGTATAACTCAACAACATTTTTATTGTGATAAGCACAAAAAACAGACTGGATGCCATACCCAGGGAGTGAACTTCTCAGTCTCATACAGACGGGAGAGGTGATTTTCACTCCGGTTACAGCCAGGGTGACCCACAAACACACAAGCGAATAACTGTATAACGCAGGCTAAAATGTAACAATAAATGAACTTGAACATCCCACCATAACCCCACAAAAGCATTTTAACACAAGAACAATAAATAGCACTGCACTCGTCAATAGGAATGCTTGGGTTGGCTGTTGACTAAGGACTCCCCGCCCCCGAGCGCCACCATATGTTACTTGGTTATTTACGGGGGAAAAAATAAATACAACAAAATGTTATGAAAAACTATACATAAACAGTCAAAGACTGATGAATGTCAATGTGCAAAAGAAAAAATAATATTGAGAACATAAGTTGTAAAGAGCAATGATGGTGAGTCTATCGATCTTTGAATTAGTTCAGAGTAGACGCGAATGAAGTTATCCAGACCATTTCAGGAGCCTGATGGCTGTTGAAGATGTGTTCTATTGGGTCCTGTTATAGTGGAGAGACCTGGGAAGGGAATAATAAATCTGAAATGAAAGGTCTCTGTCACAGTCCTGATCGGGGTTATTCCCTGGTCCCTTTAAATTTACTTTGTGCCATGATCAGGATTGTTCACTCCTTGTTTTCCTCAATTCATCATTTCCCCGTGTTTCTTGGGCTCTGTAATTAAAGGCACTTGAGTCTCTGCTGAACGAACAGTATTTAGTGTCGGGCTTACAGCTACTCGGGCTAGATCATCATTGGACAGCACCGAAGCAAGTGCGAACAAGTCACCCTGCTGGAACGAGCCAAGTTACATTGCCGGAGTTACTCAAGTCTTCTCCCCGAAGCGAGTGCCAGTAAGTCGCCTCTCCTCACTGGAGCCAGCCTGTTAAGTTACCTTGTCTGATCGAGCAGCTAAGCTACATCACCAGAGCAGGTCCGTCAAGTTAACCCACCGGGGTAAGACTAGAGCCACTGTCTGTAGTTCCTGGGCCGCGTCAAGGGCTTGCCACTACTTAGAGCCATTTCATGTCAAGGTATGAAATATCTATCGTTGTGTGGTACCGTCTCTTCATGTCCTCGTCTCCGCTGGATAGGTCCGGCCATTTGCCGCTACCCTGAGTGGAGAACTGTCTCTTCGTGTTCTCATCTCCACTGAGTAGGTCCGGCCGTTTGCCACTACTGAGTTGGGGAATCCTGTCTCTCAGTGTTCAGTGTCCTGTGTCTAAAAGAAGAGTCCTGGCTCTATGTCCTGTGTCCAAGGAGGAGCCCCAGCTCAGTGTTCCGTGCCCTGCATCTAAGAAAAGTCCAGGCTTTGGTGTTCTGAGTTCCAAGTTCAGGCTCTGGTGTCTCAAGTTCCAAGTCCGGGTCCGGAGTACCATGTTCCGAGTTCCAAGTCCGGGTGCTGAGTTCCATGTCTGGGTCCCGAGTTACATGTCTGAGTCCCGAGTTCCAAGTCCAAGTCCAAGTCTAGCCACTCTTATTCCTGCTTCTTCTTTGCTCACTCCTTGATCTCCCTCTGAACAATCCTTGCTTCCCTGCTTTCCTTGTGTAAGTGTTTCTTCTTTTATGTTACTGTTAAGGTGAATAAAATGGCTTCTCTGTACTGTTAACTGCTGAGACAGTGGTTCTCTATAGCAGTTTGTTCGGATTATAATTAGTGATATCGGGACATGTATTCATTTGCTAACCAATTGGGATAGATGTTATTCTTTCTGTCTGTGTGAAAGCTGTTAGTTTGTGCAGACTTTGGGGAGAAGGCATGCAGAGGATGAAGAGAGAAGACATGGCTTGAGGAGATGGTTGCCAGACCCGCTGGGCCTGGGCTCGGGGCGGAAGCCCAGGGGTTGACAATGAGCAAAGGGGGATCAGCAAAAGGAAATCCGTGATCTCCAACATTTGTGCACTGGACATGTTGATGAGATTATTGGTGCCTTTGCCGCTACTCTGAGTTATGAACTGTCTCCTCGTGTCCTCGTCTCCGCGGGGTAGGTCTGACCATTTGCCGCTACTCTGAGTGGAGAACTGTCTCTTTGTGTTCTCGTCTCCACTGAGTAGGTCCGGCCATTTGCCGCTACTGAATTGGGGAATCCTGTCTCTTAGTGTTCTGCACTCTGTGTCTAAAAGAAGAGTCCCGGCACTATGTCCTGTGTCCAAGGAGGAGTCCTGGCTCAGTGTTCCATGTCTTGTGTCTAAGAAGAGTCCCAGCACTATGTCCTGTATACAAGGAGGAGTCCGACTCAGTGTTCCTTGTCCTGTGTCTAAGAAAAGTCTAGGCTCTGATGTTCCGAGTTCCAAGTCCAGGCTCGGGTGTTCCAAGTTCCAAGTCCAGGCTCTGGTGTTCTGAGTTCCAAATCTGGGTCCCGAGTTCCATGTTCCAAGTTCCAAGTCCAAGTCTAGCTATGTCTATTCCTGCTTCTGCTTTGCTCCCTCCTTGATCTCTCTCTGAACAACCTTTGCTTCCCTGCTTTCCTAGTAATGATCTATAAACTCTATTCTTGTTAACGCTACAAAACATGTTTGTGTGCTGCATTTGGGTCCAACTGTGCCCCGCAGTGACAGTCTCATATTTATTGCTCTTCCAAATGATAAAAAAAGATTTTCATTCTAATCTTTGCAAGTGATTTGTATTTCTTAAAATCAAAATTATCTCTCCCTAATGTGAATATTACTTCACGCCACAAAAAAAAATATAATTTATCAACAGAGCAAAACCTGTGCAAAATGCCTCACAGGTGACAATTTTGAAAGCTGAGAGTGAATGCACTCCTGGGTTGTTGTGGCATGATGGAGGTGTAGCTGGAGGAGAAGCAATCCAGTAGTGATGAATTCAAACCTCAGCATGACAAATTGTTAAAATGAATGTTGTAAGTCTGAGATGTACAGGCTGGACTTTCAGTTGCGTGAGCACCAAGGAATTGCTGGAGAATTGTTGTGAAAACACAAATGACTCACTGATATCCCTCAGGAATGGAATTTGCTAAACTAGGTTCAAAGTTCAAAGTAAATTTATTATCAAAGTACATATATGTCACCACGTACAATCCTGAAATTCATTTTCTTGTAGGCATATGCAATAAATCCATAACAGAATAATAACCATATGAGAACATGATATAAGGAATCCTTGAAAGTGAGTCCACAGGTTGTTGGAACAGTTCAGTGATGAGGCAAGTGAAGTTAAGTGAAGTTATCCCCTTGGTTCAAGAGCCTGGTGGTTGAGGGATAAATTCTGTCCCTGAACCTGGTGATGTGAGTCCCAAGGCTCCTGTACTTTCTTCCTGATGATGGATACTGTTTTCCTATGATAGCACTCTGTGTAGGTGTGCTCAATGGGTGGGGAAGGCTTTACCTGTGATGTACTGGGCTGTATCCATTATTTTTGTAGGATTTTCCATTCAATGTCATTCGTGTTTCCTTTCCAAGCTATGATGCAGCCAGTCAATATACCCTCCACAACACATCTGTAGAAGTTTGTAGAAGTTTTTGATTTTATGCCGAATCTAATCTTCACAAACTCCTAAGGAAATAGAGGTGCTGCCATGCCTTCTTTGTAATTGTATTTAAATTCTGGACCCAGGACATGTTCTCTGAAATGATAATACTGAGGAATTTAAAGTTGCTGACCCTCTCCACCTCTGATCCTCTGATGAGGACCTCCTGATGGACCTCTGGTTTCCTTCTCCTGAGGTCAATATCAGCTCCTTAACCTTGCTGACATTGATTAAGAAGATATTGTTGTGGCTCTATTCAGACAGATTTTCAATCTCCCTCCTTTATGCTGATTCATTGCCACCTTTGATATGGCCTATGACAATGGTATTGTCAGCAGACTTGAATATGGCATTTGAGCTGTGCTTAGCCACCTATATATAAATGTAAAATGAGTAGAGCAGGGAGCTAAGAATATAGCCTTGTGCTGCAACTGTGGAGGAGATGTTGTTGCCAATCCGAAATGACTGGGGTCTGTAAGAGAGAAAATTGAGGATCTAATTACATAGGGCTATATTGATGCCAAGATCTTGAAGCTTACTGATTAGAATTGGGCAGGGATTTCTTCAAACAAACCTGGGTAAAGTCCCCAAATGTGATTTGAAATGCATTAGGATGAACTGTTTCTTCTTTGGAGACAGCATCATGAAATATCTCAGGCGCTTGATTATACTCTGCCAGTGGTGATATGTAAACTCCAGTGAGGATCACGGATGAGAACTCCCTAGGTAAATAGAACAAATGGCATTTGATGAATATGTGTTCGAGGTTGGGGGCACATGGGTTTGAAAAAATTGCCACATTGGAGCACTACTGAGAGGTTACCATGAAACCACACACCTCCATATTTTGCCTTTACTGAATCAGCTGTCTCGGTCCATCCTGTAAATCGAGAAACCTTTGGGCCTGATCTCTGTATCTGGTATGATAGGAGTTATCCATGACTCAGTGAAATATAGAACACAACAATCTCTCACTTCCCTTCAATACAGCAATCATTCCCTCAGGTCCTCAACTTTATTCTCCAGCTAAGAACATGCTGTGTAGAGGGGGGGTCTCATTCCTCTGCGTTTCAGCCTGGCTTGGAGTCCCCCGCACCCCTCAACTCCTGCCTCAGCTCCGGCCATGGCAATGGACCGTCATCCTCTTAAAGGTGTCATACCTGCTTGCTTTAGAGTTCAGTCTGCTGAGTTCTTCAGAAGATCTGTAGTTCATTAATTTGATTTAAAAGTGCATTGCTTACAGGGGAATTACATGCTGCAGACTGCAGTGAGAGTAGTTCAAAAGAGGTATAATTGGAAATATTGTACATAGCCTGCAGAATGTCACTGTGCCATGTTGAAGTTGGGTCTACTGTACATGTGACTCCAGTGTCCACACTCTGTGGCAAAACATTACTGCCAATAATTTTAGGTGACAAATGAAATTTGAGTTCAAGATATAACTAGACATGACAATTCATGACGGTATGAAAAGATAATCAGAAAAAATAAAGCAATGTTGGAAAAAAAACTAAATATTTATATTCTGGATATCTGAAATGAAAACAGAAATTTGTGGAAGTACTTATCAGTACTGACAACATTTTTGGAAAATGGAAGTTAGTGTTTCAGTTTGTATTGGCCCTGAAATCTGATCATATATGTTTTAAAAGATTCCCACATATTGGACACACATGTAGGTGGTCAAATTTTGGAGATCAATGGCTTAGGCAGCATGTATTGCTAGAAATGTAAAGTTAACAATTTGGGTCAAAATCTTTCACCAGTCCAGATGAAGTGTCTCAATCAAAACCAAAGTTCATTTCCTACTGTACACACCGCCCGACTTTTGAAATTCTTTCAATGCCTTTTGTTGTTGCTTCACTTACTCGATGCCATTTTTTTCTCCAGAATCAACTACTTCTGACTTAATTTCACTAGATCCTTACGTTACTAAAATTGGTTATTCCCAACACTTAGGATCTGAATTTGCAGACCATTCTTATCCTTCTCCATAACTACTTTAAAGATTATAGTATTATAATCACTGTTCCCAAATACTCATTCACAGACATTTTCAGCACCTATCTGGCTTCACTTCCCAGGGTTGGAACATATTGACTTAAAACATTATTGGTTTAATTGTATGTTTATTCAAAAACATCCAAGAAGTATTAAAATAAATCTTGTATTAATATGTGCTTAAGAATTCAAATTATGCATTTAAAATTCTAAACAAATTATTCAGTTGTACTTAATTTAGGTAGTTGAAATGTCCTTTCTAATCAAACTGAGAAAGTTTACTCCTTGTAGTAACTTATCTTCATTAATTTGAACTGGATGACTGTACTCCTATTAAGTTTATCCACACACAAGGCCAGTAGGTAAATTTCTTAGCCTAAGCATTTGGAATGAGCTGCTCACCTGCCCAGTGCAAACAGTGTAGATAGCAAGGTGGTAGATGCTTTTTCCAGCTGAAGTCCACACCAACATAGGATGTAGGATCATCGTGATGACAGCCCCAACAGAAGCACTTCCATGTGGATAGAACTTTTGCTCTTTTGTGATTTATGTTGAGGTCCATCCAGAGATGATTAGACAATGGTAAGAGGCTATCATAATGTTCTAATGCAGCACGAATATGGAAAGCCTCTCAACTAAATAAATCTGGTAGGAAATATAGCAAGAGTATCCAGAAAAGAAAGGTCCATAACCATTTGATAAATTATGCAAGCTTGCAGATGAAGCCAGGGTATAAAGAAAGAGCAGATGAAACAGTTGAAAAAAGGGTTATCATCAAAATTAATGGCCATGGCTTAAAAGAAGCAAAAACACAGGAATAGGAAAATGGTGGAGACACTGGAAACAAAGAGCTGTAAGAAATCTATTTTCTCAGAACAGAGGAAAGAGTGCAGTAGAGGTTCCTTGGCAACAGTAGCAGGAATACTGCTTTTCTTAATATACATTAATGGTCTGGATGGACGTCACAGAACAGAAAAGGTTTCCTCCTTTAGACAGTTAATAGATGTGCACAGAGCTTATCCTTTTATTCTCAAAGTTGTACATGTCTGTGTGAGAGATCTCACCGTAACACACCACAGCTCTGCAAACACTTAACTCTTTAGTCCCAGGTCAATTTTAAGGTTTTCCCAACTACCTTGTGGCATAGATGTAAGATCCGGCTTTCATTATTTATATTGTGCTGAGCACCTGCTCCAGGTGTGTTGCTGAAAACACGTCAGTGTCACTAAAATGCTAATCAGTAGATAATGAATTACAGTCAATAAATATCACGCTGGAAAATGCAGACATGCCATGTGTTGTCAGAAACACATGCAGAGGAATTAAATCTACTATTTGAAATGCTTCTGTACATTTCTAAAGAAAAAGAAAATCTCTGCTTGAGAGAATGTTCAAGAATGAATAATATCACTGGGCTTCATTATTATTACCTGTGTAATTTATCTGATTGAGATTAATTAAGCCCACACATGAGTAAAACTAAGAAACAATTGACCCATGCAGGTCTTGATGCCCGCATAATTAAAATTACATTATGAAATAGATAAAAATGAAATAATTCAGCAGCAAGTTACAGTCACCATATAAATTTTCAAAGGGCAGTGTTAATTGTCACTCAGACAGTCTGGCATGATTAAAGACAAATTCTATCAAACTAAGTCTATAGAACCATTTGAGAACCGATGGGGAAATGTGGTTGATATGGTATATATGAATTTCCACAAGGAACTTGATAAGCTGTTGCTGCATAACATACTTAACATTAAAATTGATGACTATGAATAAATGAGACTGAAGGAACATAAATATAAATTTGGATGAAAAACAAGAATTAGTATGAAAGATTATTTTTCTGACAGGAAACATACACTGTATCTCTTGTACCTAATAAAGTGAATACTGCGTGTTTGCCTGTGGTCATCTCCTGCTGTACTCCAACCAGCTCAAGGTTTGACATGTCTGTTCAAAGATAATCTGCTGCATACTACTGTTGCAACACATGGTTATTTGAGTTACTGCCACCTTCCTGTCAGCTTGAAGTCTAGCAATTCTCCTCTAAACTCTCTCATTAGCAAGATGTTTTCACCCTGGAACTGCTGCTCACTGGCTTTTTTGTTTGTTTGTTTGTTTTTCACATCATTCTCTGTAAATGTTAGACTGGTGTGTGTGAAGATCCCACTAGATCAGTGGTTTCTGAGATACGCAAACCACCCCATCCAGCACCAACAATCATTCCAGGTTCAAAGTCACATTTCTTCCCCATTCTAATATTTAGTCTGAACAACAACTGAATCTCCTGACCATGTCTCCATTCTTTTATTCAGTGAGCTGCTTCCACGTGATTGGCTGATTAGATATTTGCTTTAATGATCAGGTGTACAGGTGTACATAATAACGTGGCCACTGAGTGCATGTTTAGTGGAGTTCCTTAAGGGTTAGTACTAGGACTATTTTCCTTATTATACAGTATGTTAATAATAATGTAGACTTAAATGTACAGGACACAATTTCAAAATTTGTGGATTACTTTAATGTTGAAGATAGAGTAAATAGTCAAGAGTTCAGTAATGGACACCCAGGAGATGGAGGGAAGTTGCAGAGAGGTGCTTGATGAAACTTAATTCTGAGAAATGTGCTGTGTTACTTTATGGTAGGAAGAATAAGAAATAATGATGTAAACTGGAAGGTGGAAATAGAAACCACCATAAGACATAGGAGCAGAATTAGGCCATTTGGCCCATCAAGTCTGCTCAGCCATTCAATCATGGCCAATCATTTTATTCCCCTCTCCCCAGCCTTCTCTCCATAACCTTTGAGGCCGTGTCCAATCAAGAACCAGTCAAGCTCTGCCTTAAATACACCCAACAACCTGCCCTCTACAGCTGCCTGTGGTAATAAATTCCACAAATTCACCACCCTCTGGCTAAAGAAATTTCTCTGCATTTCTGCTTTAAATGGAGGCCTCTCTATCCTGAGGCTGTGCGCTCTTGTTTTAGACTCTTCCAGCATGGGTGTAAGAACATGCAGATCTTGGGGTACATGTTCAAATTTACTGAACATGCAGAGAAAGGGTGAGAAAGTGTAAGGGACACTGCATTTTAAAGATGGAAACTATAGAGTATGACAGGAAGGAAGTCATGATAAAGCTTTAGAAAACATCACTTCAGGCACAATTGACAGCACAGTATGCAAGACTTTAGAAAAGGTATAAAGGCTTCAAAGTGGGTATAGAAAAAATTATCAGGATGGTCCAAAGGATATGAGATTTAATTATGTGGATTGGCTGAAAAATTTAGTTTGTTCTTCAAACAGAAAAGGGTTGTGAAATGATCTGAGAAGTACTTAACATCATAAAAATTATGAACAAGGTAGCAGCTCCTATTGGAGAAAGGGGTAGGAACTTGGGAAATAGATTCATTGTGATTGGAAAACAAACTGGAACTAACAGTGAGTGCTTAGGATCTGGAATGTACAGCCACAGTAGCAGATTCTACTTTAGCCTTCAAAAGGTTGCTGGATAAATTCCTAAAAATGAATTCCTAGGGTTATGAGGAACAAGTGGGGAGTGGGACTAATGTCCTGACGAAGGGTCTCGGCCTGAAACGTCAACTGTACCTCTTCCTAGAGATGCTGCCTGGCCTGCTGCATTCACCAGCAACTTTGATGTGTGTTGAGTGGGACTAATATCATTGTTTTTCCATTCGCCCAGTACAAACTTATCACTCCAAAAAGTGTCCATTGTGTAATTTATTTATATAGTCCTGGGGAGATACAGCACCAAAACAGACTTTCCAGCCCACTGAGTCTGTGCCAATTTATATCAAACACCAATTTACACTAATCCTGCATTAATTCTAGCTCTTTATTTGCCCCACATTTTAAGTTCATCTCAGACCTGAGCATTTACTCACACGCGAGTGGCGATTTACAGCAGCTAAGTGACCTAACCCAAAAGTCTTTGAAGTGAAGGAAGAAACCAGAGTACCCAGAGACAACCCATACTGTCATGGGAGAATGTACATGCTCCACCCAGACAGCACTGGAAATCCGTATTGAACTTCGATCTCTAGTGCTGTGAAGCAAAGCCTCTGCAAGATCTACCACTGTGCTCTCCCACTGCCATTGTGCTGTTGCCATTCTATGCTTCTGTGATCAAATATTAATAATGGTTCACTGTGTGTACTATAAACAACAGTCCTCAATGATTTTCATTTCTGCAGAATATCAATGAAGCTCATTAATATTAAAATGTGAGATAGTTAATTCAAAATGTGCTTTTGACATAATCTACTGTATTTTCAGTGGTGCTTCCTACTATAACAATTGCAGGAACATTCTGCTTGTTAATACTCAGATCTTTCTCAACAAATTTGAACCCTGAAATTGTCTTCATTGTGACAAAAAAACATTATTTGAAACAGGGTTTCAGAGTGTCTCATAGTCCATAAGTTGATAATGCAAACTTACTCATTATCATTAATTTGAGGATATGATATGTGTTGACTCTTTACAAATATTAATTGTTAATTCATTTAAGTGATTGGACCACTTTTTTGAGTTAAAACAAACAAACATCAGAGAAGAATTAATCATAAATGAATTTAGGGAAGACAAGAAAACAAACATTCAAACCAAGTGTTTGGGAGGTGCTGCTGATGAATCCGTTGCTCTGTCTTTCGAAGGTACAACACTCTTCTGCCATGCTGAAACAGCGGTGAAAGGGGGGAATGCTTGTGAGGATGAAGTAGGTTCCAGTCGATGGGTTGATTTGTCGTAGGTGATGAGTTACTAAAGGTGCATTCATCTAGACAGGAAGGACATATTCAGTCATAAACTTAACTACTGCCTGGCACGTTATATAAAAACTCTGGGTGATTCAAGTACCTCAATGTTGAAAGCCCAATATCTGACCTACTTGTGGCCAATGTACTTATTTGCTTATCTAGTTAAGTTGCTGGTGAATTTTGGACTCCAGAGTTTTGATGGTGAGAGATTTGCCAATAACATTGCTGTTAAATATTTAGAGTAGATAATTAAATTCTCTCATGTTTGTCATATTTACTGTTTGAGAAGAATGATTTGATATTTATTCTTATCTTTAAGTCCTTTGGTGACTCATTGGTAAGGTTGCATCCACAATTTTGAATCATTCATCTGTAGACTGCTTAATCCAAATAGGTCTGTTTTCACGGCAGCAGCTGATTTTAATGAGGCTTCGCTGAGTGAGATCCAGCCAGAGACAGGGTACTGGATGCATTTAGTTCCTATTGATTCAAATATTGTTCGACTTCCTGTTGAGATCTTCATTCTTTCCCACCTTCTACTTCTCGGCTGGATTTAGAGATGAATATAAGGTATGGAACAAAAGTGAGCTGCTGGAGGAAATCAATGGGTCAAGTAGCATTTGTGAGGGAACTGGCCAGTCAAAGGTTTGGGTTGAAATGTTTTACCTGGACTAAGAGAGTTAAGAGGATGAACACGAGATGCTGGAGCTCCAGAGAAATACACTGAAAATGCTGAGGGGCTCAGCAGCTCGGGCAGCATCTATGGAGAGACCTCTATTGGGACTGGAAAGGAAGGGGAGAGAAATCCATAATAAGAAGGTGGGGAGAGGAAGGTTGATGATAAGTGAAACCAGGTGAGGGAAAAGGTGGGTAGGTGGGGGCCCTTTACGTCTTACACATATCACCTCAAGCATCTCACTTCATCCCCTCTTCCTCCTCACCTGGTTTCACCTATTGCCAGTTAGCTTGTGCTGCTTTCCTTCCCCAACTTTCTTATATTGCTATTTCCCCTTCCATTCCAATCTTAATGAAAGGTTTCAGCTTGAAGCATCGACTGTTGATTCCTCTCTATAGATGCTGCCTGAGCTGCTGAGTTCCTCCAGCATTTTGTTTGTGCTGCTCAAGAGGAGAACAGATCTAGCCACTGGAAAGTAGGGTATAAATCATATGGGACAGAGACAAAGTGAATGTACACCGTCTTCTTACCAGAGAAAGGAAATCAAAAACCAGAGGGTATAAGTTCAAGATGAAAGTGGAAAGATGCAATTGGCAGCTGAGGGGGAACTTTTTCATCAAGAACATAGAATGAGCTGCTAGAGGAAGTGATTGAAGCAAGTATAAATATGACATTTAAGAGGCATTTGGATAACCATATAGCTGGGAAAGGTTTAGAAACATAGAAACATAGAAAACCGACAGCACGATATAGGCCCTTCAGTCCACAAAGTTGTGCCAAACATGTCCCTACCTTAGAATTTACTAGGCTTACCCATAGCTCTCTATTTTTCTAAGCTCCACGTACCTATCCAAAAGTCTCTTAAAACACCCTATCGTATCCGCCTCCACCACCGTTACCGGCAGCACATTCCACACACTCACCACTCTCTGAGTAAAAAACTTACCCCTGACATCTCCTCTGTACCTACTCCCCAGCACGTTAAACCTGTGTCCTCCTGTGGCAAGCACTTCAGTCCTGGGAAAAAGCCTTTGACTATCCACACAATCAATGACTCTCATCATCTTATACACCTCTATCAGTTCACCTCTCATCCTCCATCGCTCCAAGGAGAAAAGGCTGAGTTCACTCAACCTATTCTCATAAGGCATGCTCCCCAATCCAGGCAACATCCTTGTAAATCTCCTCTGCACCCTTTCTATGGTTTCCACATTCTTCCTGTAGTGAGGCGACGACAGCTGAGCACAGTACTCCAAGTGGGGTCTGACCAGGGTCCTATATAGCTGCAACATTACTTCTCGGCTCCTAAATTCAATTCCATGATTGATGAAGGCCAATACACCGTATGCCTTCTTAACCACAGCGTCAACCTGCGCAGCTGCTTTGAGCGTCCTATGGACTCGGACCCCAAGGTCCCTCTGATCCTCCACACTGCCAAGAGTCTTACCATTAATACTATATTCTGCCATCATATTTGACCTACCTAAATGAATGACTTCACACTTATCTGGGTTGAACTCCATCTGCCACTTCCCAGCCCAGTTTTGCATCCTATCCATGTCCCGCTGTAACCTCTGACAGCTCTCCACACTATCCACAACATGCTTAGAGTGACATGAACCAAATTAAACAAATGCGGGCAAATGGGACTAACTTATATGGGCATCTTGAGTGGCATGGGTCATTTAGACAAAAGGGTATGTTTCTATGCTGTACTACCCTTTGACTGTAAGAGGTGAGGGTAGAACTAGGCTAAAATCCAGTAAGCAATTGGCACTTAAAGTATGGGGTAGAGATTAGTTGGCCAGAAAAGGAATAATAATAAGTATACTTTTACCTGAGGAAATTGATAAAGGGTCTTTTGTATTGATAGAGGGCCATGAAATTAGAATCTCAAAGCATGCTCTTTCCCATAAAGAGTAATGAAAATCTACAACTGTTCTCCAGAGAGATGGATTGAAGTAATTATTTGCCTGTAATCTAATTGAATAAATTAGCTTGAGGGGTTGAATGTCCTAATCCCTTCCTCAGGCCTTGTGAGATAAGCAGCATACAAAATGTGTAAGGTCTGGCCATGTAGTGGTAGGCACAACACTTTACGGTACTAGCTGTGAGATCAAGGTTCATTTCCCTCTGCTGACTGTGAGGAGTTCGTATATTCTCCCCATAAATGTGTGGGCTATCCGGTTCCCTCCCACATTCCAAAGATGTACAGTTTGAGTTGGTAAATTGTGGGCACACTATGTTGGTTCCGGAGGCTTTTGTGGCGACTCTTGTGGGCTGCCCAGCACAATCCTCACTGATTTGATTTGATGCAAATAATGCATCACACTGTATGTATTAATGCACATGCGACAAATAAAGCTAATCAACCTAATCAATCAAGGTATTACCATGAGGTGTAAATCTACAGCAAGACTGCCCTGAAATTTGATAGTGGCTGTAATCTGCGTTAATGCCTGACAATAAGAATGTAAGTTATATTCTTCTATATGAATAATTAACAGAGAGGATGCCAATCACATTGATAGATTTTCTAAGTTTTGCTTGAATCTTCATTCAGATATTTATAATCTATTCTTGAATATATGGTTCCAAATTGGGCAGGAAAATAGGACTCAAGAAAACCAAGTTCTTGCCAGCTTAAGTTTCAAATAAAACAGCAGCATTTTAAAACAGAGAACTCATTTCCCGTTGCTGAACCACAGATACAGTTCACTTTTAGTATCTGGCTAAAACCTATGAATTAATGGTTAACACTTCCTAAATTAAAAGGAAGCTTCTGCTGAAAGAGAGACAGTAATAAGACATTTGCTCAATGAACAGACTATCACCCAGTGTGCAAAATGACTCTCACATTGAACCATTAGAGAAACACCTGCAGGCTTGTTTAATTGAAATGCTGTGGATTTTAATTGATTTGAGGGAAAAAAAGAGAGCTTGCGGAATGATGATGGTAAGAGCCAGGCACAGGCACTGAGGCTGCTACCGTCTTGAGTGTGTTCATAGTTGCAAGGCTAATATTATGCATTCAGTTTCTGCATTCATACTGTTCTGATTTTTTTTTAGTTAGTAGAAGGTAGGAGAAAATTTAGCATGCCTGTAAGAAGAGTGAGGGGTTATATTAATAATAACAGGAAAATTGGAAACTTGTGGAAACTGTTGGACATTCCCTGTCTCAGTGCTTAAGCAATGATTGGTATTAGTATTGAATAATTATTTTCACATGCATCGAGATGCAGTAAAAGACTTCCCTTTGCATATCATCCAGACAGACCATTACGCTCTGTCCGCCAGAGAAAACAGAATCTCCCAGTGGCCACACATTTTAATTCCACGTCTCATTCCCATTCTGATATGTCTATCCACGGCCTCCTCTACTGTCAAGATGAAGCCACACTCAGGTTGGAGGAACAACACCTTATATTCCGTCTGGGTAGCCTCCAACCTGATGGCATGAACATTGACTTCTCTAACTTCTGTTAATGCCCCTCCTCCCCTTCATACCTCCATCCCTTATGTATCTATTTAATATATTTTGTATATTTTTTAATTTCCCCCTTTTTTTCTCTCTCTCTTTTTTCTCCCTCTATCCCTCTCACTATAACTCCTTGCCTGTGGGATCCTCTTCATCAGTGATAGGTGGTCTCTGGTTGATGGAGAGTTACCAGCATTACGTACTTGGATCTCCTGACTTGTATAGTGTTCCTCCTCAGTTGAACTGGACTGGTGGATCTCCATCCATCTTCATCCCTGGATCACCTTTTTATCGTTTCTAGTCCAGGGATACAACCAATGTTGTTTTATGGTTCTGCCTCCCAGCTATGTGTATTTGTTCCTTTCAACTCTGACTTGTCCAAACCTGTTAAACTTGGTGAGCCAGACATTGAGTCAACAAAGATTGCCTCTTTGGTAGCTCTGGCACTTTACATAATAAATAGGGACTCATCTGAGAATGGTCTCCGGTTTAGCAGGTCATTAGCTGAAGGTCCTTGTGCCCACATTGAATTGCCCTGGTTGGATTATCCCAAAGCAAGAATCAGTTCAGATTTCACAAAATGGGGGGAAACGAAGGCAACTGGTTTGTCTGCTTCCCCTGTCCTTGATTCATCAAATCTACTAATTTGTAGGCTGTAGTTCTTTCTGGCTAACAGTTTCATTGTCTTAGAGCAGAACCAAAGAGATCTAACAAATTAGGACGCTGATAGAAAGTAAATAGGAGGCCCTGGATTAAGGGGGAGGAGTAAATAACTGAATAACATTGATGCTTTGTAACGTGCCAGGATTTGAAGTTTAGTTGTGACAGAGATGGAAACTAGTTCAGGAGGCAAAAGACTCAGGAATATTGGATAGTAAGAAGCAACTTCAGGAAAATTGGTAGTTCAATATGGAAAAATAGAGACAGAAAAGAAGTAATATATTACAAGTGAAATGATGGTCCCGGATAAGAGGAAAACATGAGGTAATGGTGCACTGACAAGAAAGGGCAGTTAAATGATCAGCATTAAGGGGGAACTAACTGGATCTCATAGACAGAATGGGTATTTGTCTATGCTTAATAATTAGGAAGGTTGACAGAGTGCCTGTAGTAGTTGCAATTCAGCAGAAAGAAAGATGATATTATTGAAATATGATCAAGCCCTATATGGACATGACTTGATAGTCATTGGAGTCCATTAATTAGGATGAGGTTTCAAGGTAAATGGGTCAGTATGGTTTCCTTCAGGAGAAACCTTGCCTGAAAAATCTGTTGGATATCTTTGAGAAAGTAACAGGTAGGATAGCATGTTATAGTTCTGGGCCTGTACTCGCTGCAGTTAAGAATAATGAGCGGGGGATATGTCATTGAAACTGACTGAATATTAAAAGGGTAAATAGGGTGATATAGAAAGGATGTTCTCCATCGTGACGGAATCTAGGACTAGAAGGCAGCACCTCAGAATGCAAGGATGCCCCTTTAGAAACAGGGTGAGGAGTAATTTTTTTTAGCTGGAGAATGATGAATCTGTGGAATTCATTACCATAGATGGCTGTGGAGGCCAAGACATTTGGTATAATCAAAGCAGAGGTTGATAGGCTCTTGATTGGTAAGGGTGTCAAAGGTCACAGGGAGAAGGCAGAAGAATGGGATTGAGAGGGATAATGAATCACCCAGGATGAAATGGCAGAGCAGACACTTGGCCAAATTTCCTCATTTGCTTCTATGATCTCATGGAATCTTTCCTTTTAAGAGGGAATCTAGAAAAAAGGGAGCATTGTTTCAGGAGCAACTGAGGAAGATTTTCTCCTCTCAGAGTGATAAATCCTTGGTATTATCAGCTCCAAAAGGTTGTGAGAAATTGAGTTATTCAACATATTTGAAGGCAAGTTTGACAGATTTTTATTCAATAGGTATCAAGGATACTGGGGATTGGGCAGGAAAGTGGAACTAAAGACAAGAGAAGATCAACCAAGATGTTATTGAACAGTGGAACTGGCTTTTGGAGTCATGTGACTATCGCTTCTCTTATTCCTTCTATTCTTTTATTGGCCAACTAAACAGAAAGGATAGAAACCAGAAAAAGATTGTAGTTCAGCTCAAGACTGAGGTTCAACCACCTGAGACATTGCTCATGTTTGAGCCCTTGCAGACTCTACTTGGTCGATATATCCTCCCTGATCTATAGGGTGAGTTGCCTCTCTTCTGGTAGGCTGATTAACCTTGCTTCTGCTAAAGATCCCTGCTGTTCATTTTCCTGACACAGTGAGCATGTAAGGTGAAAGACCCATTTTGCAGCCTGCAAAAAGTACTTTTTAATTAGTTTTAACTGCAAAACAATCTTAAAGCAAAGCTTCATGTTTGCAGTTAAGCAATATTGCCAGCAAATTTTAAAGCCAAATCAAGGGAGAAGAAAACAAAACTTAAATTTAAGAAAAAGTGAAAATTAATGTGGACGTGCAGCCTATAAAAATAATCACGACAATGCAAAAAACATAATAAGAAGTGCAAAAGTGTAAAGACAAAATGAATATAGTCGCAAGAAGTGTGGAAGGGAAAATGAAATGTTTGAGCAATTAAGAGAAAGCATAATAAAGAGGAACATTGGTCCATTAGCAAAGACAATCTTGGTACAGATGGTAAAAAAGGCAATTTTCTCTTGTTTGCTATTAATAAATAAGTTCAGTTCCATTTTCACAGCAGCAGAATAAGACAAAATGCTAGTGGTTTCACATATTTTTGCAGTTTACAAATGAAAAAATGCTCAGTGAATTTCATATATTTAAAAAAATGAAGAAAATGAAGAAGATGAATCATTGTGATCTAAGAGTCTGGATCCAGAGAATGTGAAGAACTCACATATGTAACAGTCATGGAGTATAAATTCATCTTTGTTGTAAACTGCTTTAAATACCCAACAGAATAAATTTATGTTTATTAAGCTCTATCTCTGGATTCACATTCTGTCATTTCAGTATTACTGAATTTCAGAAACGTTTCCAACACGTGTTTTAATTGTGTGACTGTAATAGACACGAATTGTGAATAAGGACTTCAGACCAAGAATCAGGTTGAATACCACTGGCATATGTCATGAAATATATTGTTTCTTTTAGCAGCAGTACATTGTTATATATACAATAATAGAAAATACTAATTTAAATTAGAAGTATAATTAAAACTGGAAAATTAAATAACTAGTACAAAAAGAGAGGGGAAAATACTGAGTTAGTATTCATGGGTTCATTGTCCATTCAGAAATCTAATGGCATAGGGGAAGAAACTATTCCTGACACATTTAGGTGTGTGTCTTCAGTGTCCTGCAGCTCCTCCTTGAAGGTAACAATGAGAAGAGGGCATATTCTGGATGATGGGCGTCCTTAATGAAGAAAGCTGCCTTTCTGAGGCATTAGCTTTTGAAGTTGCCCTGGATGCTGAGGACACTAGTGCCCCTGATGGACTTGGCTAAGTTTACAACTTTCCACATCTTCTTCTGATACTGAGCAGTGCTCCCTCCATACCAAATGGTCATGCATCCAGTTAAAATGCTCTCTATGGTAAATCTTTAGTAATTTGCGAGTGTCTTTGGTGAAGAAGTATAGCCGCTGCTGTGCCCTCTTTGTAATTACAGCAGTATGTTGAGCCTAGGATAGATCTTTAGAAATGTTGACACCCATAAACTTGAAACTACTCACCCTTTCCACTGTTGATCCTTTGATGAGGATTAGTCTGTGCTTCCTTGACTCCCTCTTCCTGAAGTCCATGTTCAATTCCTTGGTCTTACTGATGTTGAATGCATGGTTGTTGCTGCAATACCATTCATCCAGCTGATCTATCTCACTCCTGTAAATCTTCTCATCATCTGAAATTCTGCCAATAATAGTTGTGTCATAAGTTATTTTATAGATGGTGTGTGAGCTGTGCCTAGCCACATAGTTGTGGGTGTAAGGAGAATAGAGCAGTTGTCTAAGCATGCATCCTTGAGGTGCAGCAGTGTTGATTGTCAGCAAGGAGATGATAATTCCAGTCCCCACAAACTGTGGTCTCATGGTGAGGAAGAGGGATTTACAAAGGCCCCGTTTTTGGCATCTGTGTCATGGTCCGGTCTGTGAAGTTCCCATTCCAGTTCACGGTCCGGTCCATCCATCCTTATTCCAGGTTTTCTGGTTTTCCCTTGTCCCGTTGTGTGCCTTAATTGAGGCACATGATTCTCATTTTGTGCTGGCTACATAAACAGCTCCTGGATTCAGCTTCAGTTGCTGGACTGTTCCTTCCCTTACCCCTTCCTTCTGAAGCCTCACCTGCTACCTTCGCCTTAAGCTTCACCTGCTACCTTTGCCTGTGCCCTCACCTGTAACACCGTCAGGTTCAACCGCCAGGGCAAAATTGGGGCCTTGCTGTGTCTAGATAAAGAACTGTCTTTCAATGTTTGGAACTGTCTCTTTGTGTTCTCACCTTTGCTAGGTTGGTTCAGCTGTTTGCCGCGACCTTGAGTTGGGAACTGTCTCTGTGTCCACACCTTCGCTAGGTAGGTTCGGCCGTTTGCCGCTATCTTAAGTGGAGATCTGTCTCTCAGTGTTCTGTGTATGAGTCCCGGCCCTATGTCCTGCTCCCTAGGAGTGGTCCTGACACTGTGTTGAGCCCCAGCCCCAAGTCCTGTTTCCAAAGAAGGGTCCTGGCTCTGTGTTCCATGTTCCTGCTCTGCCTCAACCAAGGCTCCGCATTCCTGCTCTCCCTCGACCAAGGCTCCGCCTTCCTGCTCTCCCTCGACCAAGGCTCCGCCTTCCTGCTCTCCCTCGACCAAGGCTCTGCGTTCTTGCTCTCCCTCGACCAAGGCTCCGCGTTCTTGTTCTCCCTCGACCAAGGCTCCGTGTTCCTGCTCTCCCTCGACCAAGTCAAGGCTTAGTGTTCTCGTCCTGTCCATGTGCCTTGCCCAGCCCAGGAGTGCCTTGCCCAACCCGGTGCTGAGGTTCCCTTGCACTGTCCAGGAGTCTCACATCCAGTCCTGTTGCCACTCCTTGTCCTGTAGCCGCATCTTGTCCTCGCCTAGATCCGGGGTCCGAGCCTGAATCAAGACCTACGTTCCGGGTCCTTGTCCAGTCTCTGGCTCGGAGTCCTCATCCAAGTTCCAAGTTCCTAGTTCCTCGTCCAGGTCCCGCTTTCCTAGTCTAGTCCTAGCCCAAGCCCTACATCCTAGCCTCATCCAGGGCCTGTGTCTTGTCCAGCATCATTTCTTCCCCACTTCCCTTGCTTGCTTGACACACCTAGTCCTGTTCCTGGTACTTCAGTGTCTGTGTCTTGCATTTGGGTCTGCTTCCAGTGCCCCCCTGTATGACAGACTGTTGATTAGAACTGAGAGTATGATTGTGTTGAATGCTGAGGTTATAGGCAATAACATCAACCTGACATATCTGTATTGTTCAGGTGATCCAAGGCTATGTGAAGAGCCAATGAGATTGCATCTACTATAGACCTGTTGTGGAGAAAAATAAATTGCAGGAGGTCCACATCTTTCCTTAGGTAAGAGTTGATTCTAGCCATGACCAACCTCTCAAAGCACCGCTTCACAGTAGATGCAGCTCATAGAGGCAGCTCACCCTGCTGTTCTTGAGCACTGGCACTGTTGTCACCCATTTGAAGCAGGTGGGAGCCTTCAGCTGCAGCAGTCAGAGATTGAAAATGTCCTTGAAAACCCCTGCCAGTTGGTTGGTACGGGTTTTCATGGCACCACCAGATACGCCAACAGGGCTTGAGGCCTTGCAAGAGTTCACTCTCTTGAAAGATGTTCCGATGTCAGCCTCTGAGACAGAGATCACATCGTCACCGTATGCTGCAGGGATTCTCACAGGTATAGTTTTATTCTCCTTTTCAAAGCACGCATAAGAGGCATTAAACTCATCTGGGAATGAAGCATCACAGCCATTCATGATGTTAGGTTTCAGTTTGTAGAAAAAAATGGCCTGCAAATTATGCCAGAGCTAATGTGCATCCAATTCCATCTCTAACCTCAATCCAATTTTTTTTAACCCTTAAAATAGGCTCTTATAGTTCATCCCTGGACTTTCTGTATATTTCTGGATCACTGGTATTAAATGCCACAGATCTAGTCCTCAGCAAACTATGAACATTCTGATGTTTCCACAGCTTTTGGTTTGGGTATGTCCTGTATGTTCCAAAGGCATACAGTCATCTGCACAGATCTTGATGAAGTTTGTGACAACTGTGTCATATTCATTCAGATTCAAAGATGAATCCCCGAATTTTATCTGATCTACTAACTCAAATCAGTCCTGAAATCCCTTCTCTACCTCTCTTTACTATATCTTCTTGGTCCTCATCACAGATGCTGTGGTCTTTAGTCCTTTCCAGTATGCTGGGAGTTGAAGTACAGCCAAATGATTGGACTTCTAAAAATGTGGGGGTGGGATGGCACTGCAAACATTTTGACGATGATATAACAGTGGTTAAGCATGTTGGCTCCTCTGGTTCCAAAAGTAATAAATTGGTGGTAGTTTTTCAGAGACTTCTTCAAGAAGGTCTGTTGAAGATCTCCAACAATGATAGGGAGGGCATCAGGCTGTGCATTCTTGTGCCTATTGATTATGTTGCTCAGTTCCTCCATCACCTGATTGAAGTAGATTTTACACTACTTCCAGCATGATGGTGCAAAATTCCCTTGGGAGATAAAATGAATGACATTTGACTGCTAGATATTCAAGGTCTAGTGAGCAGGATTGAGACAGAACTGTCTCAGTGCACCAATTATAAAGTGCACCAACAATGAGTTAATTATAAAGCATTTTCCACCTCCTCTGCCTTTAAAAGACTCAACTGTCTGGTCTTTGAGGAGAATCATGAAGCCATTGAGCTGCAGCACTGCACCCAAAATGGTGGGGTATCTAAGTTTCTGTGAAGCAAACTATACAGCAATCTTTGGTACACGTCTTACTCTGAGGTCTTTAATTTTAATTTCCAGACACTGTGCATCTGCCATTAGGATAGTCAGGAGTTTGTGGGGGGGGGGGGGGGGGAAATGTGTCTAAAGTCTTCGTGTTTCAATTGCACTTGTAGGCTGGCACTCCGTCACACTTCTGTATTTTTTAAAGGAAACCGTATTTGTACCCGAGTCTGTCCTCTGAGGTTCGTCAATTTTGAGTGTTGTAAGCAATGTTCCCTCTAATTTTTAGTAGTCAGTGTGCGCAAAAATCTTATGCTGTGCAAATTTTTTTCCTGTGACAAAAGTATGTGCACATTGAATGCACACATGGGACAGTTTATGCAGGTTTACAAAATATTTGACATAAAACTGCACAGAATAACAACAAAATAACATACCTATTTAAGTCACACACACAAAAAATGCTGGTGAATACAGCAGGCCAGGCAGCATCTATAGGAAGAGGTACAGTCAACATTTCAGGCTGAGACCCTTCGTCAGGACGAACTGAAAGAAGAGATAGTAAGGGATTTGAAAATGAGAGGGAGAGGGGGAGACCCAAAATGGTAGGAGAAGACAGAAGCGGGAGAGATGGAACTAAGAGATGGAACTAAGAGATGGAAAGTTGATTGGCAAAAGGCACACGAGGCTGGAAAAGGGAGAGGATCATGGGATGGGAGGCCTAGAGTGAAAGAAAGGGTGGAGGAACCCAAAGAATGGGCAAGGATGAGAGGAACAGAGGGAGAAAAAAGAGAGGGAAAAAAGGGGAAAGAAAAAAAATCATAATTAACAAATAAATAAATAAATACGGGATGAGGTACAAAGAGGAGGAGGGGCATTAACAGAAGTTAGAGAAGTCAATGTTCATGCCATCAGGTTGGAGATATTTAATTTTTATCATATTTAAGTCAGTCAATTTTTTTTTCTCTCTTCTGTCTTTGGCATTTACCCATTCTTCGTAATCTCCATCTCGACTAATAGAACTTCTATCCCATTGATAGCTTTCGATTCTCATTAACATATCCAAATAACATTCATCTAAACAGTTTCTCAGCTTGATTTTGAGTTGATTCATTAGGCTAAAACCTCGCTCACAGTCCGTACGAGACGCAAGAAAGGTTCCCCCAATGTCCATCAACTGTGCAAGGTCGCAAAACTGCTCATCTTGAAGTACAAATGCCACCATTTGAGCAAGGTTTGAAATCAGTTTGGATTTAATTTTTTCTTGCATGGAAAATTTGAAATTGTTAAACTGTCTAACTATTGCAATATTTTCAGCTAGAAAATCATGATATTTTAGACATAAGGCATTAACGTATTCATCGCCAAATGTGAAGTCACAATCTGCAATTGTGGAGAAATCAAAAGCTGACCATTCTTGTACCTCAACTTTGATCTCTTCTGGATTTGATCGTTTTTGCTCTCGCTCATCTGCACTCAACCGTAACATGCGTAGCACTCCTGTAACGGGTAATGATGGGTTCTGTTGCCTGAGCTTTTGTACACTGTCCAAATGCGATTTACTTGCCAAATGACGCTTCAAAAAGTCAAGTTTCCAAATATCATCCAACTTCTTTCCACTAGCAAATTCTCCAGCAACTTTCGCATCACGACAATACAAACAGATAACTCCAGTTTCCGAATCATACATAAATATTTCTCGTAGCTGAACGTTCATGACCTCATGAGCTTTCGGTGAAACAGTTTCTGCTATTTTGTTCAGCCATTCAACTTTAAACAAATTTGCAGTTCTTTTGCGCTTCACGCCCTTCACTTCTTTTGAATTCGACATAGTGAATCAATATTTTTTCCAGTAAGGTCTTAGTAAGCTATCTACAGGATTTGAAACAGATCTTTGTAAACTTTACGATATGAACACTGTCCCCCAAACATGGCTGCTGCCGTGATGCAGCTGTACAAACCGGAACAGGATAGTTGAGGTGACGTAAATTAGTGATATGCATTGTGGTATTTGAAAAACCGACTAACTAGTTAACAGAAACAGTTAGCTAAAAGATTATTTTCAATTAGTATAATTATTAACTACTACATTATTTTAGGTAACTAACCTTCTGTGCGCATATTAATTTCCTTTGTGCACTGGTTGAAAAATGTGTGTGCGCACGCACACACACACAGCTTAGAGGGAACTATAGTTGTAAGATATTTTTTAAACTTCTTAAAATGATGCTGCTTGAAAGTTGTAAGTATCAGTGTTGCAGATATCAACCATTTAAGGAAGCAAGCAAACAAACTGAAAATTTTCAATTTAACATCATCATGGAGAAGATATAGGAATTTGTTAACAAAAGCTATCTGAATGAACCTTTGAACAAATATGATATGCACAATGACAATCACCATGAATTTACAAAGCATATTGTGGCGAGCATTTGGTCCATAATGACAGATGAGGAAGCTCTTTAACTCAACAACCGTTTTATTGTGATAAGAGACTAAACAGACTGGGCACCATGACCCAGAGAGTGAACCCAAGTAGTCTCACACAGATGGGGGAGGTGACCATCACACACCCCAGTTACAGTCAGGGTGACCCACAAATACACAAGCAAATAACTGTATAACCCAAGCTAAAATGTAACAATAAATGAACTGGAACTTCCCACCATAATCCCACAAAAGCATTTTAACACGGGAACGTAACGGTACTGGTCATTAGAAATACAGGGGCAGGCTGTCGACCATGGCCCTCCCAGAGTGTCACACTGCCCCCACCCGAGGGGTCAGCAGTCCCCGGCAACCCCAGAGTCCATAGCCGAGTCCATAACCAAGTCCAAACGTTCCAGTGGGTGTCAACACTGCCACCTGTTTGTGTGAGGCAAGAGGTAGGGCACCCGGAGTGTCACTTCCTTCATTCAGCCTCGCTGGGTTAGTGGTGGCCAAGGGCTGACACGGTGCCAGCCGGTCCCGGTGCAGCACGACTGCCTTCTGCTGCTCAGGCAACCGCACCCGATATACCACATCAGAAATGCGGTTGAGCACCTCTCCCGGCCCCTTCCAGTGGCTTCCAAGCCTGGTGGATAGTCCTTTTTTACAGGAGGGGCTGTAGACCCATACTGGGCCCCCCACCATGTACTGCTGCACAGGCACCCTAGACTGGCAGCCCAGTCCTTTCTGGGTCTTGCAAGTGTCACAGCAGTGCACAAACAGCCCCACATCCTGCCTGTACCCACGCCAGGAGAAGCGTTCACGCAGCCTGCCCAACATCTTTGCAACCCTGAGATGGTCAGCCCACACCAGGCCATGCACCGACCGCAGCACCGGGCGCGGAGCCCCCTGGGGGATCCACCAGCTGCAAGAGTCTGTCACCATCGGACAAATGTCACCACCTGAACAGCAACCTGTCGTGGACCTCCAGTGCTCCCCACTGCGGGTACAGGGCTTTGGTCTCTGGGTCCGTGGCGGAGACCTCTGCCCACTCCGGCCGTCATCCCACACCCAGGCCAGCACAGAATCGCTCACCTGTTCATTGCCCATCTGCTCGTGGTCCATAGTGGGGAGGTCGTCGGCGGCCATCACCTAAAGCGGTGTCACTGTTGCTTTCCCGTGGTTCAGCAGTGTTGCATTGGGCCGCTGCCAGGTGTGCTGCACCACCGCCGGCCACTGTGAAACCGGTGGTGGTTGCTGCTCCCGCTGGGACCCCTTCCTGGAGCTGTCCTGCCAGAGAGCCACGGCTTTAGCACCGAGATAGATTGTTGCCCCCGACACATCGACACGAGACCCCCAGTGGGACAGCTGGTCCAGGTCAAGGATGCAGGACTCTCGGATGTCGGCGAGCTACACCTCGTGCTCCCCTCCATTTTTCCCCACTGCGATGTGCAGCCTCCTCTTCTCTCGCATGGCCGCATAGTCGCCGGTGACCATAGTCAACTGGACCGCTGTCGTTGTCCACCCGGGTGGGGATGGCTGGTCCGTGTTGGGGAGAACACCGGGACAGATGATAGTGACGTTTGACCCTATATCCACCAATTCACGGCATCTGATGCCCTCCACCATGCCCTCCACCATGCAGTCCACGTATAAGCCTTGCTCGTCCTTCAAATGGCCCACCCAGAGGGGTGACAATGGAGGGGTCTTGCTGGAGGTTTCGGGTGGCGCTGCCCGATCAGCATCTCCCGATGGCTGTTCTGAGCTGTGGCGTGGTGCTGGTGTGGGGCAGTCCCAGGCCAAATGACCTCCTCACCACACGAGTAGCAGAGGTCGTTTCGTGGCCCACGGCGGAGTTGGCGTGGTGCTGGCCGGACCTGTCTCACAGGCTTCTCCTCGTCAGTTTCCTCCTCTACCTTGGTGAAACAAGCCCAGGTTCGCGGCATGCAGGGCAATGCTGGAACACTTTGGGGGGCTAAGATCACTCCTAACCTCTCCGCCTTGTCCAGCGATGATGGTGACGTCAGGCAAACATGCTGCCGAAGGCGCTCTGGCGTCAGCACCTTTACAAAGGCATGAAGGGCAAGCTCTTCCTGGGCTGCGGGAGGGAACTTGGGGCAGCCATGCTGAGCACAATGGCAGAGATCTGCTGCAAGTGAACCCTAGTTTTCTCCCATATGGTACTGTCTGCTGGACAGCTCTTCTCTCATTGCTTCCGCCCACGGCCTCTGCTCGAAATGCCGCACGAGCGCTACTACAAGCGCTTTGTAGTCACAGTACTCCGCTGGCGTTAGGTCGAGGAGGGCCCGCAGCGCGTCTCCCTCCATTGACAAAGCAAGGTGCATCGCCGTCTCAGTGAGGCTCCACCCCTTGTGCCATGCAGCAAGTTTGACTTGTGCCAGGTAAGGCTCCAGGCAGCTGGTACCATCGTATCTGGGGAGCTTCAGGGTGCACAAATCATCAAAGCCCTTTGATCTTCTTGTTGCTCCGGCGGCATCTGCCATGGTGCCCATCCCTCCATGGTTACGGAATCTTGGGTCCTCCGGTGCGGGTTGCTATGGAGGCAGGTGATGCGCTCCGCTCTGTCCCCCCGGTTGGGAAGCCTGAGTATGCTTGCTCCATCCAGGCTCTCTGGGAAGGCACAATGCTCGGTTCCCAGATCCTCCCTCCGACTCATGAGCCCTGCCCGTCAGTGCAGGGGAGGTATACTGCTTGGTCCCTCATTTTATTCCCCGTAAGGCATTCTATCCGATGTTGTAGCTCTTCAATCTCAATGTCGATGTCGCATCCCTTTCCTGACACCAATGCGGTGAGCATTTGGTCCATAATGATGGATGAGGAAGCTCTTTAACTCAACAACACACATAAAAGTTGCTGGTGAACACAGCAGGCCAGGCAGCATCTCTAGGAAAATGTACAGTCGATGTTTCGGGCCAAGACCCTTCGTCAGGACTAACTGAAAGAAGAGCTAGTAAGAGATTTGAAAGTGGAGGTGGAGGGGGAGATCCCAAATGATAGGAGAAGACAGGAGGGGGAGGGATGGAGCCAAGAGCTGGACAGGTGATTGGCAAAGGGGATATGAGAGGATCATGGGACAGGAGGCCCAGGGAGAAAGAAAAGGGGGAGGGGGGGAAAAACCCAGAGGATGAGCAAAGGGTAGAGTGAGATGGACAGAGGGAGAAAAAGGAGAGAGAGCAAAAGAATATATATAATAATAAATAAATAACCGATGGGGTACAAGGGGGAGGTGGGGCATTAACGGAAGTTAGAGAAGTCAATGTGCATGCCACCAGGTTGGAGGCTACCCAGACGGAATATAAGGTGTTGTACCCAGAGGGAATATAAGCAACTTTTATGTGTTTTGCTTGAAATTCCAGCATCTGCAGATTTCCTCATGTTTGCATCTTTAACTCAACAACCATTTTATTGTGACAGACACAAAACAGACCAGGCACAAAGACCGGAGAGTGAATCAGTCTCACACAGATGGGGGAGGTGACCATCACACACCCCGGTTACAGTCAGGGTGACCCACAAATACACAAGCAAATAACTGTATAACCCAAACTAAAATGTAACAATAAATGAACTGGAACTTCCCAACATAATCCCACAAAAGCATTTTAACATAAGAACAATAAACAGCACTGGTCATTAGAAATGTAGGGGCGGAATGTTGACCCCCCCCCACCCCCCCAGAGTGTCACAACATATTACCAGAACAAAATAAATAGTGGCCTCCCACACTGGAGTCACATGATTCAATGAGAACCATAACTTAATTGGTTATAACACAGATACTTACATATTTATTCAATTACATTAAAATAGAGAACTGCTGAGTGAAACTAGTTGTGAAACATTAAATATTGTAATTTTATTTTAATTCAAAAATTGCTGCACATAAGGTAAGAAAGTGGTATTTTTCAAGATATAGGATTGAGGGTGATGTTGAATAATGTGTGGCTTTAACCATAACAAGACCTCTGGTAAATTAGCCAAATGGAGAACACTGAAGGTAATTTGTAAAATGTGTAGTTACAAAATTGGGCACATGGCCAAGTGGTTAAGGCATTGGACTAGCGACCTGAAGGTCGTGAGTTTGAGCCCCAGCCGAGGCAACATGTTGTGTCCTTGAGCAAGGCACTTAATCACACATTGCTCTGCGACGACACTGGTGCCAAGCTGTATGGGTCCTAATGCCCTTTCCTTGGACAATATTGGTGTCGTGGAGAGGGGAGACTTGCAGCATGGGCAACTGCTGGTCTTCCATACAACCTTGCCCAGGCCTGTGCCCTGGAGAGTGAAGATTCTCGCAAGACTAATGGATGCCTTTACATTTTTTTTACTTACAAAAGAAAAGGTTACTTGGAAATGTTAATCAATAAATTTTAAACCTTAAAGGTAATAACTTTTAGTAACAAACATGTTGCTACAGACCATTATTCTCTTAAACATTAGAAAATCTGCAGAAGCTGGAAACGCAAGGCAGCACGTACAAAATGCTGAAGGAACTCAGCAGGTCAGGTAGCATCTGTGGAAATGAACGGAGAATCAACATTTGCGGCAGAGACCCTGATCAAGACTGGAAAGGAAGGAGGAAAATACTAGAGTAAAAAGGTGGTGGAAGGGAAAAACAGATAGCTAGGTGATTGGTGACAGGGTTGGAGAGGAAGGAATCTGACAGGACAGGAGAGTGGACCATAGGAGATAGGGAAGGCGGAGGGAGACCAGAGGGAGGTGATGGACAGGTGAGATGCCAGAGTGGGAAATAGAATAGGGGAGAGAGATGCATTTTTTTTTACCAAAAGGAGAAATCGATATTCATGCCATCAGGTGGAGGTTACCAAGATGGAATATAAGGTGTTGCTCCTCCATCCTGTAGCACAATAAGAGGCTGTGGACCAACATGTCAGAGCAGGAATGGGAATTAAAATGTTTGGCCACCAGGAAGTTTTGTTTTTGACAGCTGGAGCGATGGTGAAGTGGTCCCCCAGTTTACTCCTGGTTAGGATATCTCATAAGGTACAACTAAGAGTGTACTGAAAGATTAACTGACTTAATGCTGTGTAGGGTTTACTTTACAAAACATAGCAGGATTTTTTTGATATATTGATCTGTTACAATTTTGCCAGGAGGGAAAGAAAGAATAATTCCAAAGGGAAAAAGCAAGATACTGATCAAAAGACACAGCTAAATCAATTGACCATTCTCATTCGAACATCATTTGGCTCAACAGTCTTGTACGGGGATAAAGGTAGAAATACCACCAAAGAAGCTGAGACAAAATAACACTAAATGAATGTTTATTAACAAATTTAATTTCAAATTAAATGTATAGCACTTAAATAATTGAATAGGGTTTAGTTCTGTAGCATACCAGTTAGTTTAATACTGTTACAGTGCCAGTGACCCAGGTTCAATTCCCCCGCTGTCCATAAGGAGTTTGTACATGTACATTCTCCTGTGGCCACATGGCTTTCTTCCAGGTGATACAGTTTCCTCCCACATCGTGAACATGTATTGGTTAGTAGATTAATTGGTCAGTAGATTAATTGGTCACAAGGGTGTAATTGAGGGAGCATAGGCTTCTTGTGTCAAAAGGGTCTGTTACTGTGCTGTTTCTCTAAATTACAATCTAGAGAAGGGGTAGGGAAATTCTAAGCAGCTTCTAGACTATATCATATGGTCAGCACAACATTGTGGGCTGAAGGGCCTGTAATGTGCTGTAGATTTTCTATGTTCTATGTTCTACAATGAATAAAATGAAAGGCTGTTGACCATATTTTAAAAATATTGACTCAAAGCTGGTGGGTATCTAATAGACCGGATCAGTCAGATGAGACCCAAGCCATCTGCCGGCTCTCAGGATTGAAGACAAATGTAAAGGCAGCCAGTAGTCATTTGTAACTGAATACCCCTGACTGAGTGTGGATTGAATTTATAATCATGGATTTAATCCAAAATTTAAGGTTATTTGGTCGAGCTGGATTCAAAATAAAACAGCTGTACAAAAAAGCCTGTTATCTGCACCCCACTGAGAAATAAAACACTATTGGTGAACATCAAGTGGGAGAAGATAGTGATCAGAGTGCTGGAAATATTACAGGAAGAACCCTGAAAATCAAAACTGTAGGGTCTACCATCTGCGGTGTTAAAATGGGTGGTGTTAAACATAAAAAAGTATCCAAAAAGGGCAACAATTATACCAGTGTCTAAGAAGAATAATGTGGACTGCCTTAATGACTATCGCCCGGTAGCACTCACATCTACAGTGATGAAATGCTTTGAGAGGTTGGTTATGACTAGACTGAACTCCTGCTTCAGCAAAGACCTGGACCCATTGCAATTTGCCTATTGCCACAATAGGTCAACGGAAGATGCAATCTCAATGACTCCCACATGGCTTTAGACCACCTAGACAACACAAACATCTACGTCATGATGCTGTTCAACGACTATAGCTCAGCACTTAATACCATCATTCCCACAATCCTGACTGAGAAGTTGCAGAACTTGAGCCTCTGTACCTCCCTCTACAACTGGATCCTCAACTTCCTAACCAGAGGACCACAGTCTGTGCGGATTAGTGATAACATATCCTCCTCTCTGACGATCAACACTGGTGCACCTCAGGGAAGTGTGCTTAACCCACTGCTCTACTCTCTGTATACACATGACTGTGTGGCTAGGCATAGCTCAAATACCACCAATAAATTTGCTGATGATATAACCATTATTGGCAGAATCTCAGGTGGTGATGAGAGGGCGTACAAGAGTGAGATATGCCAACTAGTGGAATGGTGCCGCAACAACAACCTTGCACTCAGCGTCAGTAAGACGAAAGAGTTGATTCTGGACTTCAGGAAGGGCAAGACGAAGGAACACATACCAATCCTCATAGAGGGATCAGAAGCGGAGAGAGTGAGCGTTTCAAATTCCTGGATGTTAAGATCTCTGAAGATCTAATCTGGTCCCAACATATCGATGTAGTTATAAAGAGGGCAAGACAGCTGAAAAGAAGACCAGAAGAAGCTGCAAAAGGTTGTAAATCTAAGTCAGCTCCATCTTGGGTACTAGCCTACAAAGTACCCAGGACATCTTCAATGAGCGGTGTCTCAGAAAGGCAGCATCCATTATTAAGGACCTCCAGCACCCAGGGCATGCCCTTTTCTCACTGTTACCATCAGGTAGGAGATACAGAAGCCTGAAGGCACACACTCAACAATTCGGGAACAGCTTCTTCCCCTCTGCCATCCAATTCCTAAATGGACATTGAAGCTTTGGACACTACCTCACTTTTTTTAATATAGAGTATTTCTATTTTTGCACATTTAAAATATTCTATTCAATATACGTAATTGATTTATTTATCCATTTATTATTTTTTTTCTCTCTTCTATGTAATGTATTGCATTGAACTGCTGCTGCTAAGTTAACAAATTTCACATCACATGCTGGTGATAATAAACCTGATTCTGATTCTGATTCCATTTTAGAGACTTTTAAACAGTGAAAATATATGAAGAGATATGGGGTAGAGCAAGCACAATATAAGACTCACAGAGGCAGGTGAAACAGCAAAATTGGAATGATTGGACATTAGAAGATGATGCTGTTGGAATCCTAACAAAGGGTCAAGAAGCTACAATCCAACATGGGGTAAAACTTGCTAAAGAGGAGGTTATAGTAAGGCTGGGTGTACCTACATTGGGCAAAAGCCCAGGTTCAAATGGAATGTGTCTCAGATTGCTGAAAGAAGTGAGAGAAGATGTTGCAAGAGCCTTGGCCGTAATATTCCAAGCCAAAGAACACAACAAAATAGGAGCAGGAGTAGCCTACTCAGTCCTTTACATTTCTCCACCATTACACAATGATCCTTGACCAAGTGTGAAGAACAGAGATGTGGAGGCATACTATCTGTGCACAGTTCATTGAAGATTGTAGGCTAAAGAAACATGTCGACATTATACGCTCAGAGATAAAATCATGGAAATTATGATGAATCTTCATGTAAGGGGTTTCTTCTTTTATGCACTACTGCATAGGCTAATTAAAATGGCTTCTTTATTATGTTATATTTGAAATGGCTTCTTTGTTATGTTAACTGCTGAGAAAGTCTTCCTGCTAGCAGCTTGTTTGGATTATGTTATTGACAAGAGGATGTTACGAACCAATTGGGATAGATGTTATTCTTTCTGTGTGTCTGTAAGTTATTGTGATGTGTGGTTTTTTGGGGAGAAGGTGGGAGAGAGAGACAGAGGATGGACAAGGTGCTGTGAGTCTGCTAATGGGGTCAGACCCTGCTCCGCAGTCCAAGGTCCAGGGTGCTTGGCGAGGAGAGGAGACGGACACGGACTCCTGTGGAGCGTCTGGTCGACCACAGTTGTTGGTCCCAGGTGGCAGGTTGAGGTGGTCCAAAGGGAGACGCAGGGTGAAGAAGGCGGGTCCTGAGCTCTAACTGTCTGTGCACGAAGAGATTGAACTTTGATAAGTGTGGCACCTTTTATTTTCCTTTTATATTTTATCTCTATTAATTATATAGTTCCAATAATATCTATAAACTGTAACTCATTTAATCATATCTGGTGTATTGTCTGTTATTTGGGCGGGGTGGGGTACATCACATAGCATCTGCACAAACAAATTACCCAGTTTGGCGGGGCTGAGGGCTGTTTCCCTAGACGACAGTGAGCTGAGCGACCCTGAGGCTGGCCAGGGGGGCAATATTTGGGGGCTCGTCTGGGGTTGGATTCAGTGGTGTGCTGTGTGGTTGCCCTGTTTAAATCAGTAATATGTGTCTCTGTGGGTTATTTGCTGGTTATTGCTGCATACGTGGTGGGTGAGGTCTTTGTTCGAGTTCAGACTAGCGTTGACGAGTTGGTGGTGGGGCTTGGTATTGTCCATGCTGTTGGGAGGGAGAGGAAAAAGTCTTCTGATTTGGAGGTAGTGTCTGTGAATAAATGTTCTAGCTCTGGCAGGCTCTGCCTGGCGTTTGGGGTAGTGTTCACCTCAAGAGGGTGAGGTGAGACGTGGGCGGAGTGGATCTCTCAGTTGTTAGATGAGTGGCAGTGCTTGGTTGAGGGAGAGCGACAGGGATTGGTTGAAAGTTTAAGTAGGCGGGCTGGTGACGGTGTTAGAGCTGTCAGGTTCAATTACACCGTATTGACAGCTGCCAGTTATTTGAAAGAGGGGGAAAAGTTTTCAGTGTGTCTTCTCTGGCTAGGAGGGCAGCTAAATTGCATGCTGTGACAGGGGGATCATTTCAGGGGATCAGTTGTTCAGCTGATCAGCGAGGTGTCAGGAAACTTAGTGGAGGCCCAGTGGGGGAACGGCTTGGGGTCTCCAGGGAAGTACGTTCCCAGCAATGTACCAATGAACTTCCAAAAGGAAAAGGCCTTATTCCTGAAGGCTTAGAGGGACCAAGCCCCAGGGTGTCATTACGGATAGATGGAAGCGATGCTAAAGCCATCCTCGACCCCAGGGCGCAGGTCAAGTTGTTGTACAGTTCATTTTACAACCGGTGTCTGAAGCACTTACCCTTGACAACCGCAAGGGCACCGGAGACTTTGGGTACCAGTGCCAGTAATTATCCAGAAGACTATGATTGGTTAGTGGCCCTGGAGTTCATGGGGGCATTCTCTGGGCACCCAGCATGTTGAGTTGCTTCTGAGGACATGGGTAGCAGCCTTGAGCCGGTACCAAATTTAAACGAGACCCAACTGTGGTACGGCCTGGGGTAAGTAGCTGAGGGTGAGACCCTCTCAGTAGACAGTCTGAACTACCACGAGGGAGGGGAGTTGACCGCTGAAGACACCTCAGTGAGAGAGAGGTCACGGCAACTGGACCTGGCGCCGTGGAAGGTGTAGGCAGCGTGTGTGCGGATTATGCGACGTGGTTTAATGTGCTGGATCTGAGGAGTGGATGTTGCCAGATCCCGAGGAGTGCAACTGATGAGGAGAAGACGGCTGTTATTAGTTCCCTAGGAGTCTTCTGATCTGAAAAGATGCCAAAAGGCATATCCGGAGCCCCTGCATCCTTCCCGCGGGGCATGAGGAAGACCATGGGGGAAGTGAAGGAGTGTGGAGTTTTGGCGTATGTGGATGACCACCTAGAGCTTGGATTCGCCTGGGGGGACAATGAGGCGAGGCAAATGGCTGAGCCCGGGCAACAGAAACGAAGTGTCACGTGTGGAGGAGTTTTTAGCCGGCGAAGTTTGGTGCAATGTGAGAAAAATGACCCGCCATACCAGTTGAACTTCCTGGTGTTGGAATAGATGGTTGTGGACCTGGGGATGGAAACCCAGGTTGTCAATTGGAATGAGACACAGGGGAGAGAGGGGATTTGCACCGCTGAACTGAGTACTCAGAAATGCAGGCCAGAGACTGCATGCTGCTCTTGCAGGAAGACCATTGCAGACTTGGAATTCATGCTCGTCAAAGTGGAGAAGGAGAAGCGGAATTCCAAGGCGACACTGCGGTCATGTACTGATGAATTAATCCAGCGAGACAAAACAATGACCTACCTTCGAAGGGATCAGCAGAAACTTAAGACGGCGATCCCGAAAAGATTGGAAGACTTACAAGTTGGGGAAGATCAAGGAAGTAGTCTGACTAAGGCCAACAGAAAACCGAAAGCCCAGAGAGGGGAGTTTGACTACATTCCCGAGGAGGTGAAGCAATGGAGGACAGATCTCGGAAAAGGGAGGTGGACGCTTGACCCTGAGGCTGGCCAGTGGGGCTACATTCATGAAACAACTGGAGTGTTGTGTATAAAGACAGATTTCATTGTGATAGAAAAAAAGGAACTGATGAATGCTTAAAAAAATAGAATATTTGCAGAACTATGTGGAAATGGTTGATGAGTGCACTGTACTGATTTTGCATGGGGCTGGCATAGAGTTAATAGGCTGATTGTGCTATAACACTGGCTCATTGAGAAGGTTCACTATGCTTTGGCTTTGCAGTATAGAATTCAGGAAGACTCACAGACTTTGGAGTTAATTGGCACTACAACCTTTGAGGCCTTAGGCTCCTATGGGCTCAACACTAAATGTGTAGACTCAGCACTCGTTTAAGGTGCACAATGGGGGTAGGAAGGTAAGGGTGTGATGGGGAGCAGGGTCTCCTAAGGAGGATACCAACATTTGGGTCCCAAATTTATGAAGCTCCAGTAACCTTAATAATCAGGGCAGGATGGTAGCATAGCAGTTATCACAATTGCTTTACGGCACCAGCAATCTCTGATGTTTAATTCCCGCCACTGTCTGCAAGGAGTTTGTACATTAACACCATGACCAAGTATGCATTTCCTCCAGGTTCTCTGGTTTCCTCCCACATTCAAAAGATGTATAGTTAAGGTTAGTTAAAGTTTTAGCTTTGTTGCTGCTGGAAGCATGGTGAAGCCAGTGGGCTGCACCAACACAATTCTCAGACTGAGTTGGTTATGCATTTCACTATATGTATCAATGTATAATAAAGCTAAAACTAATCACTAAACAGCCTTAGGTTAATGGAGACACAAGATCAAATCAAGGAGATATGTAAAGTAATAGGGTTATACGGTGCAGATATATGATAATAGAAGTTTTAGGGAAAGCTAATCTGGTTACGGGGAAAGGCCAGCTCATTTAAAGTTATAGGCTAAAAAGAACAGTTAAAACCGTTGAAAGGAGCTGATATCAGGAGGTTCAACAGAGAGAAGGCAACATTTGAAATAAACTTCTGAGGACACTGAGGAAAATATAGCTCTGGAATCATTTGATGAATTAGTCATGAGTTTTTCAGGATGTTTGAGTTACTGTGAGCTGCATGGCACTTTCCATTCAGAAATAAAATTACAATTTTGTGAAAGCTTTCCAAAACAATTTTCAAACAATTCTTGATTAATTATATAAATCTCCTTTGTACAGGTCTTCCACCATATCTCAGCCTTAGAGCAAAGGAAAATGTACAGGACTAAAATAACTGAAGCAACATTAGCATCTTAAATGCTGCCAACACTGGAAATTTGTAACAAAACTGAAAATGCTGGTAGTGCTTTTTCTCTCTCCAAAGATCCTGTCAGGCCTGCTGTGTATTTCTATCATTTTCTGTTTTATGAACATCTATAACCCACATCAAGATAGTAACACCATTAAATGCATTCCATTAAAAGCAAGAGTTGAAGGTACCCCACTATAAAAAGGTCATTGTTTTCTTTTACCCAATTTAACTCTGCATGAGTTAAAGATAGAATTATTTTTCAAGCTTATATAAGTAGGATACCTAGTTTAAGAGTGTTTACATTTTTCTATTGGCTTCAGGCTTAGCAGACTGAGATATTTCTCTAAAGAGAATAGTATGGAACATTTCTGTTTGCAGAACACCATGCTGTGCTTCTCGATGTATGTCACAATCAGTTTACTTCCAAGAAGCTAAAGCTAATCTGATCCTGCCATTTTCCTGCTGCGAGATGTCATCATGGATAATTCTCTGTTGGTCAATATCCTGTTACTGACCATGATCTGACATATTATAGCAAAAGATCTCAAAATTAACAAAGAAAATATAGCCTTTGTTTTAACCAAATCTCATTGATGGCAGCAGGAGATTTGTAATGAAGATATTCCCTTAAGCAACATAAATTAATAAGATTCAGGACAGGAATCATTTCTTCCCTTACAGTGAAAGGAAAACTCTCACTAGTTACTGAAGGGCAAGGAACTCCCTTTAGGTTTCTATTCAGCAGATGTTATTGTCTCTCTGTAATTGAAAGCAGAGCAATAGAGTTTACCTGAGCTTATTAAATCTTCATGTATTACTTTGGGTCACGTTGAGTAGTGTGAGTCATTTTACATAGGTCACTTCTAATCACTCCCAAGAGTCATTCAGTGGAAACAGTGTCTTATTAGCCCAAGGCCTCATCTATCCCATCTGGCAACTCTAGTATCAACCAAGTGTCCATTGCAGGTGGCTTGAAGCTTAATTTGAGAGCTAGTGAAGAGGCATTCCAAGCTCTCTAACCTCCACTTAATGTGAAAATTACCAGTGAAATCAGGCAGGTGCTGGTGAATGACACAAGCAATAAAGGTATAAACAACAAGTCTTGTTGTAGTTAAAAAGCCAAGCCTTCTCTCTCATTGCCCTTGGTAGTCCATTGGCTGCGCAGTTTCAAACATTTTTTTCAGTCTATAATGGCCCCATCAAATGGAAAGGTCGGTAGCTCAACCTCAGATGAATCTTAAGGATCAACTCCCATGATTGGGGCTACATCATGTATTCAACCTGCAGATGATGCAAAGGGTGGGGTTGAAATGTATTCAGATGTTCATTTTTGTTTACATGTGCTCCATTCCCGACATACTGCTGACTTTTGTGTTGCAATGCGCAGGCACGCAGCACAGAGACAAGGTGATTCTTGTCAGCAGTTCTCAGTGTGTATCAGACCATATGTGTTAGTCTTTTTTGGGATTCCATGATATTGGGTATTAGGATGAATGGTTATGGAATTTAGAGCTCCAGAAAGAATCTTCAGTTGTTCCCCATCTCACCAATCCTAGCCAGTAATTACTAGCTGACAAGCTAAAAATGTTGTGGTATCACTGATCCACATCTCAAATAAATGACTGATCTGGAGGTGCATAATTGAATTGCCAAGTCTTCTGTGCAGTCAATTAGTTGAGCCAATAGACAGCATCAAAGCCAAAGGAAAATTCTACAAAAAATAACAAATTCCTGCTGTGAAACGGACAATCAAGTTGTACTTCTCAGCAAATGTTAATGGAAATTTCTCTTTTAAATTCTGACAACACTCAAGCTGCTCTTGATGCTGAGTTGCTGGTATGGTACTGGCAAAATGCCTTCTGCATATTTATACAAAACTGAATCCTGCTGCATTCTTTAAAAAAACATTGTAAAGGCCCTGAGTTTGGAAGCCTGCATTGCCATAAGAAAATGCAGAACAACTGTTCCAATGAAGGGTGATGTGCAGGATTGTAGATTATAATGTTTCAGTGGGTTAATTTGATTTAGATAGTCCAAAGGCTTTTGCAGAAACTTTAAAAAATATATATTCTTGCTGGAAAATAAAAACAAAAAAGGAGAAAATTCTTTTCCCTGAAAGTGCTGAAAATGAATGAATCTCAGCCAATATTAAGGTAAAGGCTCTACTGCTGGAGCAATCATAGTTCAGTGTCAGCTTACAGGTCTCTGAAGCAAAGAGATAACAAAGTATCTAGGCTAATTCTCTAGTGCAGTAGAGTAAAGGTATTGCATTAGATGAGATTTTTTTGGAGGCAAAATACCAAACTAAAGCCTCACGTTGTGTTACAAGATTTCAGCCTGAAGTGTTGACTGCTTATTTCCCTCTACAGTGCTTTTCATTTTTCGGGCCAAGAGACTTAATACTAACCACTGCTTTCTAGCATAGTAGCATGACTTTTCCAAGGTTGTTTGTGCCACGGTTAAACTCCTAACATTATTCCTTGCAACACATACTAAAAGGAACTCATCAGGCCAGGCAGCATCTACGGAAAAGAGTAAACAGTCGACATTTGGGCTAATACCCTTCATCAGGATGGATTACCGTGGTTGAACTTTTATTCCTTTCTCAGCTTCCTGGTGTAAACAGGAACCGATCTTCAGCCGTTAATGTAAAACTACAAGCAGAAATCAGTTTGAAGTCAAAAGCACAGCTTTGAAACCAGCATTGCTTACATAGTCATAGTCATAGTCATACTTTATTGATCCCGGGGGAAATTCATTTTCGTTACAGTTGCACCATAAATAATAAATGGTAATAAAACCATAAATAGTTAAATAGTAATATGTAAATTATGCCAGTAAATTATGAAATAAGTCCAGGACCAGCTTATTGGCTCAGGGCGTCTGATCCTCCAAGGGAGGAGTTGTAAAGTTCGATGGCCACAGGCAGGAATGACTTCCTATGATGCTTTGTGTTGCATCTCAGTGGAATGAATCTCTGGCTGAATGTACTCCTGTGCCCACCCAGTACATTATGTAGAGGATGGGAGACATTGTCCAAGATGGCATGCAACTTAGACAGCATCCTCTTTTCAGACACCACCGTGAAAGAGACCAGTTCCATCCCCACCACCGTGAAAGAGTCCAGTTCCATCCCCTGTACAAGTACAGGATGATAGTCCACAGCAGAGGTTGGCTGTTCTAGGGGTATGGTTTGCAGAGTGAAGTGACCATGAGACCTCTTGCCTGTATTAGCTAAATGCAAGACAATGGTGTTATGTCAATTAATACACCAAACATGGTCACAGGTATGATGAATCATTAGTTGGGGTATTTATGTACTCAGAGCATTCGCTCTCACAGCATTAATGTTGGATGTCTGGGATCTCTGTCGAAGTTTTTAGACCATCTGTGTGTACTACTTTGTCCCAGCAAAGGTATCAGAGAAACATCACATGCAAATAATGTTAACTAGTAGCTGAACAGTATGAATAATGCAGAGCATTGGTCATTGTGAGGAACGGCAAGGAGAGTGAAAGAAAGATGGAGTGACAGAAAGAAAAACTAGAATTCATTCCTCAGCTTTCAGTTTCTGTGACAGACAACTTATTCGTCAGCAACTTGTTGTATGTTCATTTAATTTTTAAAAGTTGTACCTGTGTTTGAATTGAAATCCTTTGTAGCTTGTGAACTTATTGTAATTCAGAAATCTTTTATAAATCAGAAATACTTGAGTCTTAAATGTGTGTTAAGAACTACATGTCTAAATTTAATTGTGTATCATTAAAAATAAAATAAACTGTGTTTAAACTATTCAGTTAGCTGGAAGTATCTCCTCCTTGGAAGAGAGTGGGGACCCACCATTCAAGCAGTGGGTATTGGTTACAGAGACTAGATGACTCAGAGACTAGTCTTTGAAGAGTGGGTGGCTACACTATAAATTCTTTATAGTGAGGGTACTTGCAGATACCTGTATCAGCTAGGACCTAACAACTTCTTTGAGTTTAGCGCTTTGTGGACAGTGAACCCAAGATGATCATAACAGATCTGCCTGACCTGCTGAGTTCGCTCAGCATTTTATATGCACTGCTTAAGATTTCCTGCAGCTGCAGAATCTCTTGTTTCTCTAAAGTCTCATCTGTTTTCTGTTTTATTAAATTACTTGGACTATTGTTTTCCTTTCTATTGAGTAATTAATATCTATTATGACTTGTTTGATTTTGGGACCTCTCCATGTGATTATCACTGCACATCAACATTAATTTAATATGCTGAAAACATTTGGATGATCCAGACTGAGCAATATCCATAAGGAACACTGGTTAAACAGAACTGTGTTCAGCAGTGATACTCAGTTAAATAACAATGATCTATTGAAGATATCTCTTCATGAAATCAGTGCTACTAAGTGTAATTGATCTCTCACTACCACATTATATTTTATTCTCTGTTTTATGATAAGCTGTTGGTCTATCAAGTAACCACATTTATCAGAAAGATGCTAGGTTTTACTAGGGCCATGAACTTTGATCTTGATACTGGCATCATGGGAAAGAAACAATAAAGTGTGTGGAGATATAACTACTGCTTTCTGTACATTAGTTCTGTTAATGCATTAATTTCAGCATAAACAATGACTGGATGGAACAAAGAGATAGACATTTTACAATTTCATGACTCAGTGACATGGAGAGATAAAGACAGTGTTAAAATTTGATTGCTTCATGATCCAACAATCTACTAATATTATGCATTCGTGTGCATGATCGCACAGAAGAAATATCAATGATTCTCTGCAAGCATTCAATTCCTTCTGTAGACAACAAAAGAAAATAAGTATAATAATTACCTGGAAAGTCTTTCTATTTGGTGTCGCCAATACATTACTTCTTGTCTGTACTCTGTTGTAGGGAAGGGAAGATCTTTGATTATATGAAATTATGTAGCTGAAATTTGTTTTATTCTGAATGTCTCCAACAGTGGCATCTTTTGTTTTCTAATGCAACAGAGTGGTGGAAGAAGTCGGCAGGTCAAGCAACATCTATAGAGTCAAAAGGTGTAAGGTGAGGTTTCGGGTGAGGCCCCATAAGGAAGGAGGGGGAACATGAAGGTTGGCTGTTTAGAATAACACTGGCATTCATAGCAAGAGGATTCGAGTACAGGAGCAGGGAGGTACTACTGCAGTTGTACAAGGCCTTGGTGAGACCACACCTGGAGTATTGTGTGCAGTTTTGGTCCCCTAATCTGAGGAAAGACATTCTTGCCATAGAGGGGGTACAAAGAAGGTTCACCAGATTGATTCCTGGGATGGCAGGACTTTCATATGATGAAAGACTGGATCGATTAGGCTTATACTCTCTGGAATTTAGAAGATTGAGGGGGGATCTGATTGAACATGTATAAAATTCTAAATGGATTGGACAGGCTAGATGCAGGAAGATTGTTCCCAATGTTGGAGAAGTCCAGAATGAGAGGTCACAGTTTGAGGATAAAGGGGAAGCCTTTTAGGACCGAGATGAGGAAAAACTACTTCACACTGAGAGTGGTGAATCTGTGGAATTCTCTGCCACAGGAAACAGTTGAGCCCAGTTCATTGGCTATATTTAAGAGGGAGTTAGATATGACCCTTGTGGCTAAAGGGATCAGGGGATATGGAGAGAAGGCAGGTACAGGGTTCTGAGTTGGATGATCAGCCATGATCGTACTGAATGGTGGTGCAGGCTCGAGGGGCTGAATGGCCTACTCCTGCACCTATTTTCTATGTCTCTATGTTTATATAATATTTCTGACTCCAAGTCAGTAGATTCGAGTTCAATCCTGGCAGGCGATAGTTCTGGCCATGTGCCAAAAGAGTGCAAGTTACCTTAGATCCCTCCATTCTAATTGCATGTTCTTCAGCCTTAGTTTCAAATAAAAATTGATAAACATAAGAATGGCTCTTTAAACCTTCTCCATTGTCCAGGATCATAGATTGCCATCTAACCTAGTGCTAATTATCAGTTCTATCCCCATATTCCTGATTGAGTTCCAGAAATATGTAATCTTGTTTTTCAATCATCTCATAATACTTACACTCCACCAAGATGAAGAATTCCACAGATTGCACTCTCTACGTGAAAAGGTTGAGTATTGTAAAATGACTTATGTGTTGTTTTGTTGGAATGACCCTTAATTCTAGACTCCTCAAACAAGGAAATATGTCCTCTGCATCCACCCTGTCAAGCTCTGTTTGGAAGGATAAGAGAGATTACCTAATCTGTTCCCATGCTGTAAGTGGCTCAAATAATCTCACATGTAAAATTTGAGTTTGAATTCTAAGGCAGAACCCAATGGACCACTTTAACCTCTTCTGTGCACAATACTTCATTGCAGTGAGGTACTTCATCAGAAAGCTTAGATAAAAAGAAAGCAGATTGGAGCACAATTTAGCCTTGGGCTTCAATGTAATTAATTAATAAATCACCAAGTTAGCTGTTAGTCAAACGACAAACAAGAGAAGATCTGCAGATGCTAGAAATCCGAGCAACACATACAAAATGCTGGAGGAACTCAGCAGGCCAGGCAGCATCCATGGAAAAAGCACAGTCGACCTTTCGGGCCGAAACCCTTCAGCAGGTAGTTGATAGAACTACATGGTTTTAGAATAAAATTTAATCTAAGTAGCACATTTTGCATCATTTCAAGAAACCTTAAAGCTGTCTATAGCATACAAGTATGACTGAAAAGAAATCGCTATTATAATGGTGGAAAGAGCAAACAGTTTTAACATACCATAACAAGATGGCAGATTATTGCCAATATAAGCACAAATGTCCGCACTGCAAATGCTCACAATTGTGATTTAATGGCCTGGATTTGAAATGCAGACTGTTGTGAAATATAAACGATAAAAATTAACAATCTCCTGCCTGTTTCCAAAATAATATGTCAATGGTTCATATACTTTTAGGTCTGGATGGAAGATAACTTAAGAAAAAACATTATGTAATCAATAGGTAAATTTCACCCTTTCCATGTTAATCAGTGAGAAGCAACTCCCCAGGAGAGGGAAGCTGACAATGTTAATTTGCTAATCAGCTGAAGGAATATTGCTATAGATTTTCTGCTTAACTTGAGGCATAGATTTACCAAGTTTCCTGTGATTTATCACTGGAAAGCAAAGCAAGAATATAAAGTCCGATTCAGGGATGTAGAGAGCAAGATAGGTGAGTAAAAATTCAGCATGGCGGGATGAATGACTGAGTGACCTGTTTCTGTGCTACACACTGTCTCACTCTGATTGAGTTTTAGGTACTAAAGTAATCATCAGATATGGAGAGTCGGTAGGAAATTGTACAGATGTAAACTATGCCTGGTATGTTTTTAAATGATGCAAAAGGTTTGAGGGATTGAATGGCCTTCTATTCTTATATCTTATGTTCTGGGCAGCTGGGATTCACCCTTCTTCCCATTTCCGGAGATCAGTCATGTTGGGACGACTCATTTCCAGTATTGATTTTGGTTCATTACAGTCACATGTACTGAGATACACTGAAAATATCTGTGGGCAATCCAATCAGATCATGGCATACAGAAGGGCAAAGATAGTAAGAAGAAACAGAATGTATAATATAATGTTACATTTTTGGAGAAAGGGCAATGCAGGTAGATAAATAAAGTGCAAAGGGCCATGGCATGTGAGATTGAGGGTTCATCTTTTAATGCATGAGAAGTCTGTTCAAGACACTGATAACAGTGGGATTGAAGCTGTCCTCGAGTCTGGTGGTATGTGCTTTTAAGTTTTTATATCTTCTGCTCAACAAAAGAAGGCAGACAAGAGAACAACGGAGTTCAAGGGGACCCTGATTACATTGTCTGCTTTCCTGTGTTAGTGGGAAGCGTAGACAGAGTCAATGGAAGGGTTATTGTGTCATTGTGTCCAGTTTGCTCTTGCAAGAAAGGAAAGATAAGACTAATAAGGTGAGAGTAATGATGGTGTTGACCTATTGTTGGAGAAGATTCACTGAGGGTGAATATGAGGGAGAGGCAAAATGTTGCATTGGGATGAAGGCAAAATTTAGTGGAGGAAGGACAGATGGGGATGAGAGGACAGCACAGACAAATGGATAGAGAGGAACTTATAAGGTTTGTTGACAAGAGGAATGATGTGTTATAGAAAGTACAGTAGGTAGACGGGGTTGAAGGGACACATCTAAGGACTCTAACTTTCCTTAACCTGATTAGGTCATAGAATCTGATCCTGTAATGGTGTGAAAAATCATGCAGCTATCATTGGCCCCATGTGATCTTCAAGCATCCATTCTTGATCATCCTAGCTAGAACTTTCTATCAACCACAAAGAAACAGTACATCATCCAGCACATCTGATTATTAAAGGGCAGAGCTGTTTCAGAAGTTCATTTGCTCAGCAGCCTTAGCCTCAGTTGTTGGCCCTGACTGACCTGGTGAGGGCTTCTGCAATCTTCATCGAATTTTAATAACTGGAGTCAAGAAATTAATATTCTGTCTAGAATAGAGAACTGTCTAGCTCACTATATCTGGGAGGCAAGATTTTTTCTTTTTCTCCTTCCAAGGTTTTGATTTGCTCACCAAGTCTTTTGAAAGTTTCAGATATTTCCACTGAGGATTGTTTGCTTCAGCTTCTGCACTTAAAATTTTATTTGTCTCCTTTTTTATTCCCTTTTATCGGTAAAGTATTGCTGACATTGGAAAGTTACACCTTGATATAGAGCATCACTTAGAAGCAACTATTCCTAGCCTCATGCCAAAATCACTACACAATCAGCCACTGACAAATCTGTGAGCGTATTCAGTGGTGACTTTCTACCTTCCGAGTGTGTATATGCTAAGCTCTAATTTATTCTTTATACTTGTAAGAAAACAACTGTGACTCAGTTCCTGAAGTAGCTCCAACCTATTTAACTGCTGAGCAAAGTACAGTTAATTCTTTAGTCATAGTCAGTCAGAGTCATAACACCACAGAGAGAAGCCTTTCAGTCTGACATGTCCTTGCCAACTTGGTAGAATGATCCAGTGAGTCTCATTTCCTGCTTGATCCACGTTAGATCTTAAAAATTAATTTCCCTCATGCCTGTCCAATTTGCTTTTGATATCATTGATCATCATTTAGGTAGAGAATATCAGGTCATCACTATTCTCTGCATAACATGGGATTTCCTCTATCTCTCTTGCCCAAAACATTATATCTGTATTCTGGAGTGTTTGATTCCATAAAAACAATCTTTTCTCTTTGTTGTTTAAACCAGACACAGTCTTTTACTTGAGTCCTGACGAAGGGTCTCGGCCCGAAACGTCGACTGTACCTCTTCCTAGAGATGCTGCCTGGCCTGCTGCGTTCACCAGCAGATTTTATGTGTGTTGCTTGAATTTCCAACATCTGCAGATTTCCTTGTGTTATAGTCTTTTACACTTCAATCTAATTTGTTGCTATCTATAACACTTGCAACTTTAAGAACCTCAGTCAAATTATTATTTCTCTGTTCCAAAGAAAAGGTGTCAGGCTGTCCCTTAGTTCCTCATAGCTGAAGCATACCAACTCTGACAACATCCTGGTGAATATAATATGCATCTGTTCCAACTTACACTCTTTATAGTGTGGGGGGTATTCCAGCTGTAGTCACATTAATACTTTCTGTATATATAGAGTCATAGAGTCATAAAGAAGTACAGCACAGAAACAGGCCCTTTGTCCCATCTAGTCCATGCCAAAACCATTTAAGCTATCTACTCCCATCGACCTGCACTAGGACAATAGCCCTCCATATGCCTACTATCCATGTACCTGTCCAAGCTTGACACCTTGAAATCGAGCTTGTGTGCACCACTTGTGCTGACCGATCATTCACACTCTCATGATCCTCTGAGTGAAGAAGTTTCCTCTTATGCTCTCCTTAACCCATGACCTCTGGTTGTAATCCCATCCAACCTCAGTGGAAAAAGCCTGCTTGCACTTGCCCTATATAAACTGCTCAAATTTTGTCTGTTTCTATTGAATCTCCTATCAATCTTCTACTTTCTAAAGAATACAGTCCTAACTGATTCAATCATTCCTTATAACTCAGAGTCTCCAGACCCAGAAAATTCTTTTAAATTTTCTCTGCACTATTTCAGCCTTGTTTACAACTTTTCTGTAGGTAGGTGACCAAAACTGTACACAATACGCCAAATTAGGCCTCACTCCAAATTGCAAAGAAATCCACAGATTCACCCCACTCTAGCTAAAGAAATTTCTCCTCATCTCGGTTCTAAAAGACATCCCACTATTCTAAGGCTCTGTCCTCTGGTCTTAGACTCTCCCACCATAGGAAACATTCTCTCCACATGCACTCAATCAAGGCCTTTCACTATTCGATAAGTTTCAATGAGGTCACCCTTCATTCTTCTGAATTCCAGTGAATACAGGCCAAGAGCCATCAAATGCTCTTTATATAACATCCCATCGTCTGTACTCAATACATTGGTTTATGAAGGCCAAAGTGCCAAAGCTTTCTTTAAAACCCTATCTACCAGTGATACAACTTTCAATGAGTTATGGGCCTATATTCCCAGATCACTTGTTCGACTACATTCTTCAGTGTCCCACTGTTCATTGTGTAAAACCTACCCTGGGGTTGGTTCTACCGAAGAACAGAATGTTGCACTTGGCTGCATTAACTTTCATCTGCCATTTTTCAACCCATTTTTCCAGCTGATGCAGATCCCTCTGTCAGCCATGATAGCCTTCCTCACTGTCCATTACACCCCGAATCTTGGTGTAATCTGAAAATTTGCTGATCCAGTTAACCACATAATCATCCAGGTCATTGATATAGATGACAAACAACAATGAACCCAGCACAGATCCCTGCAGCACACCACTAGTCATAGGCCTTCAGTCAGAGAGGCAACCCTCTACTGCCACTCTCTGGTTTCTCCCACAAAGCCAATGTCCAACTGAATTTACTACCTCATCCTGAATGCCAAGTGACTGAACCTTCTTGACCAGCGTGCCTTGTGGGAACTTGTCAAATAGAAACACAGAAAACCTACAGCACAATACAGGCCCTTACTAAATTCCAAGGAGACAACATCCACTGCCTCCCTTCATCCACTTTCCTGGTAACTTCCTCGAAAAACTCTATAAGCTTGGCTAGACATGACCTACCACACATGCAACCTTACTGACCATCCTTAATCAGTCATTATCTACCCAAATACTTATATATCCAGTCTCTTAGAATACCTTCTGATAACTTTCCCATAACTGATGTCAGACTCACCAGCCTATAGCTTCCTCGTTATGTTCAGAGTTTTTTTAAACAGCAGAACAACATTGGCCATCCTCCAATCCTCTGGTACCTCTTCTGTTTCTAAGAGTGTTTTCAATAACTCTGCTGAAGCCCCGGCTATTTCTGCAGGCCTCCCACAGGGTTTGAAGGACAACCTTGTCAGGTCCTGGGGATTTATCCACCCTGATCTGCCTCAGTAAAGACTTCCTCCTCTGTAATCTGAACAGGGTCTATGACGTTGATTCCACTTTGCTTCACTTCTATTGACTGTATCAACTTCTGAGTAAATACACATGCAAAGAAAGCATTTAAGATCTCCCCCATCTACTTTGGCTCTACTGATGGATTACCAGTATTATCGTCAGAGGACCAGTTTTGTCCCTTGCAATCCTATTGCTCTTAACATATCTGCGGAATCCCTTAGGATTCTCCTTCATCTTGTCTGCTGGAGTAATTTTATGCCATATTTTAGCATTCTTGATTTTTTTAAAGTTGTTCTCTTGTGTTTCTTGTGCCTCATTTGTTCCTATTTGCATACGCCTGCTATGCACCTCCTTTTTCCTCTTAAACAGGGCTTCAATATCTCTTGAAAAGCAAGGTTCCCTACAACTTGTTATCTTTACCTTTTATCCTGATAGCCACATGCAAACTTTGTACTCTCAAAATTTTGCTTTTGAAGGCCTTCCGACTTTCCAAGTACACCTTTGCCAGAAAACAGCCTGTCCCAATCCACACCTGCAAGGTCATTTCTGATACCATCAAAATTGGTCTTCCTCCAATTTAGAATCTCAGCCTGTGGACCAGACCTATCTTTTTGGCATATTTGTATTGAAAGTAATGGCATAATGGTCACTGGATGCAAAGTGTTCCCCTATACAAACTCCTATCACCTTCCCTGTCTCATTCCCTAATAGCAGATCCAGTATCACGTGCACTCTCATTAGGACTTCATCATACTAAACTTTCCTGAACTCAGTTGACAAACTGTATCCCATCTAGTCCTTTTACAGCACAGTATTCCCAGTCAATATGTGGAAAGTTAAAATCATTTACTATAACAGCCATATATTTCTTGCAGCAATCTGTGATCTATTTACAAATTTGTTCTTCTAGATCTCTAGGATTGTTGAATGGTCTGTAATATAGGCCATTAATGTGGTCATACTTCTCTTATTTCGCCGTTCCACCCACAACACCTCACTAGTCGAGTTCCCCAGTCTATGCTGATGGAGCACTACCATGATATTTTCCTTGACTAGTAACGTCACCCCTCCTTCTTTAATTCCTCCTGCTCTGTCATACCTAAAACAACAGAACCCTGGAATACCGAACTGTCAGTCCTGCCCCTCCGGCAACTAAGTCTCACTAATGGCTACAGCATCTTAATTCCAGGTGTTTATCCATGCCTTGATCTTAGCCACCTTTCCTGTGATATTGCTTGCATTAAAATATATGCAGCTCAGGACATTAGTTGCACAATGCTCAACCTTTTGATTCCTGAATTTGTCTGAAGTCTACCAACATCTGCCTCCACAACCTCTCCACTAAATGTTCTGGCCCTCTGGTTCCCATCCCCCTGCAGCTCTAGTATAAACCACACCATATAGCATTAACAAACCTGCCCGCTAGGATATTAGTCCCCCTCCAGTTTAGGTGCAGACCGCCCCTTCTGTACAGGTCCCACCTTCCCTGGAAGAGAGCCCAATAATCCAACAATGTTCTACCCTCTCTCCTACACCAACTCCTTAGCCATGTGATAAACTGTGTAACCTTCCTCGTTCTGGCCTCACTAGCACGTGGCATGGGTAGCAATCCTGAGATCACAACCCTGGAGGCTCTGCTCATTATCTTAGCAGGCAACTCCCTGAACTCCCTCTGCCAAACCTCGTCACCTGTCCTACCCATGTCATTGGTACCTACATGGATCATGACCTATGGCTGTTCACTCTCCCACTTAAGACTGCTGAGGACTCAATCGGAGATGTCCTGGAGGCAATGTACCATCTGGTAATCTCGTTCTTGTCCACAGAACTTCCTATCCATCCACAGAATCTCCTGACACCAGGGTGTGCCATGTCTCTCCCATCCCCTTCTGAGTCACAGAGGCAGATTCAATGCCAGAGACCCAAATGTGACTTTCCTTTGTTAGGTCATTTCCCCCCTCCCCCCCCCCCCCCAATGCACACACCTCAGTTCCAAAGTGATATACCTGTTGTTGAGGGGGATGGGCACAGGGGTACTCTGCACTGGCTCTTTAACCCCTTTCCCCTTCCTATCTGTCACCCAGTTTCTTGTGTCCTGCACCTTGGGTGTAACTACCTCTATATGTCCTATATATCACCCCTTCTGCCATCCAAATGATCTGGATTTCAACCAGTTCCAACTCCAACCTCTTAACACAGATTTATAATCTGCAACTGGATGAATTTCTTGTCATCTGGGACACCGGAGGTCTCCTTGCCTTCCCACATCATGCAAGAGGAGCATTCAAATATCCTGTCTGGCATCTCTACTGTCCTAATTAAGCAGATACAAAGAAGGGAAAGAAAAAGAAACTTAACCTAGAGCTTTTCTTTCCTTTGATTTCTCTGACTAAAGCATCTTTTCTCTGAAGTCTTGAAGAGCTGAGGCCTCACGATCACCACTCTGCTTCTGTCCACTCTGTCAACAGCTGGTGTGATGATGGCCACTAAGCTTGTCCCTGCCTTCCTTTGATATGCTCTTACTAATCAATCCCAAATGCTGACTGATCACCGGTCAGAGCTCAATTACACTGCCACGACCCACTGTTGCCTTCTACCTGGGCACTGAACCTGAGTGAAATCTCCTCCTCTCAAACTTCTGATATATGGATTGGTCGCTGGTCAAAACTCAATTGTAGTTGTACCATACCATCTCTGCTTTTGTATTCCAAGTCCTGACGAATAATGACAAGGTCCTCGTATGTCTTTACCACTCAACCTACAATTTTGTTGAGATCCTTGGACTTGCACATGAAGTTTGCTCTGCTCCTTATTTCTTCCTTGGATCCTACCGTTCACTCTATATGCTAGCCTTATTTGAACTCCTAAAATGTAGCATTTCACATTTCAGGAATAAATTGCAAGTGCCATTTTCCTGTTGTAATATCAATTAATCTCTTCATCATCCTCTGTATCAACAATCTTTTGGTCATCTGCAAACTCGGCTTTTATCTTGATAGTTTCTAAAATCTCAACCACTTTGTTAATATTTGTAACAACTGGCAAACACCACTTCAATACAGCATCGTGGAGTTCAATATAAAAAAGAACACAATCCTCAATCATCAACACAAGGAATTCTGCAGATACAGGAAATCCAAAGCAAAAGTTACAAAATGCTTGAGGAATTCAGCGAACAAACAGTCAAGGTTTCTGGCTGAGACCCTTCTTCTGGATTGGAAAGGAAGGGGAAAGGTACTGAGATAAAAAGGTGGGGGGAGAGGGAGAGGAAGAAGGGTAGCTGGAAGGTGATAGTGAAGCCAAGTGGGTGGGAAAGGTAAAGGGCTGGAGAGGAAGGAAGAAAGAAAGAGGACAATGGACTGTAGGAGAAAGGGAAGGAATAGGGGCACCAGATAGGCAGGTGAGAAGAGGTAAGAATTCAGAGTGGGGAATAGATGAAGAGGGGAGGGGAGGGGAATTTTTTTTTAACTGAGAGGAGAAATCAATATTCATGTCATCAGGTTGGAGTTTACCAGACAGAATATAAGGTGTGGCTCCTTCATCCTGAGGGTGGCTTCATTGTGGTGGCACAAGAGGAGGCCATGGACTGACAAGTCAGAAAGGGAATGGGGATCAGAATTGGTGGATGGAGTGGAGGTGCTCAATGAAGCGATCCCCCAAGTTATGGTGGGTCTCACCAATATAGAGAAGACCACATCTGGAGCACCAGATACAATAGACAACTCCAGCTGATTCACAGATAAAGTGTTGTCTCACCTGAAGGATTGTTTGGGGCCCTGAATAGAGGTGAGGTGAGGTGAATGAGCAGGTGTACTACTTTGGCCACTTGCAGGGATAATTCCAGGGAGAGAGATTAATGAGGATAGATGAATAGGCAAGGGAATCACATAGGAACAATCCGTGCTGAAAGCAGAGAGTAAGGGGTTGAAGTAAAGATGTCTTTGGTGACAGGATCCCTTTAGAGATGCCAGAATTTGCAGAGAATGATGTGTCAGATATAGAGGTTCAGGAGCTGGTAGGTAAGGACAAGTGGAACTCTATCATGTTAAGGCAACGGAAACATGGGGTGAGTGTGGATGTCTGGGAAGTGGAGGAGCTGTGTGTGCGGGCAGCATCAATGATCGTGTGTGTGCGGGTAGCATCACTGCTGGCGTCTGGCCCACAAGTGTCATCACACATTCTAGTGCCAACATAGCATCCCCAAAAAATTCAGCAGAACATCACACAGCCAACATAAAACAAGTAACAAAAGCTAAACAAACCCTTTCTCACACTACAGCTTCACACACAGATGTTTCTCCAACACCAGGACAGGTCACCTCCAGGTCTCCAGCTGCTAGACTGTGGACCTGGACTCACAGACATCCGGCTATCGATCTTAAGACTCACCAACTTAGGGCTCTGACATTTGGGCTTTGACCTTTGGACTTGCCAACCTCTGGCCTTCAACCCTAGGTGTCACCAATCACAGGCCTCCAACCTCAGGATCTGCTGACCGGCCTTGGACCTGCAACCCTAGGACTCGCTGCCCTTGGATCTCCAGCTCCAGTATTTGCTGACCTCCGAGCCTCATTTCTGGGGCCTGCAAACCTGGGATCTCTGTTCTCGGGAATTGCAGCCCACTTACCTCGGAGCGCTTCACTATGAATTCCAACATTTGTCTCCTTTTCTTAACTCTTTGTTTACTGCCTCTGACATCCCACTTCCCTTGTCTCCACCCATAGCCCCTAACCTGAAACTGAACATCCCTTACTGTCCCCAAAATCCATCCCTATGAAACTAAAAGGCTAAGTCTGAGCCATGAACCCCACAGGCATTGCAGCTCGGCACCATCTTGAAAAGAAAAGTCTCCTTTCCTCATCCTATGCTCCAGTAGGCCTCACCTGTTTGCTTACGGCTCTACCAATATGGCTTCCTATCGATGATTATTGGACAAGACCGCAGAGGCCCCTCTGCTTCTGTAAACTCCTTAAGGGTAGGATCTCTCCCCATCCTTTCTGACAAAATGCATCAATGCACATTTGACTACATTAAATTCCATCTGTTAAGACATTTTTCACACTTCCATGTTTGCAATTACAGTCATTAAAATACATTGTCTAATATACAATTCATGATATACATTTAAAAATAAATGTCATGACCCACTTACTATCCTTGTACTCTCTCTGCATGGTCAGTTTCTAGAAACTCAGTGTCTCTAATGAACCACTGTGAGTTTAATTGCCCCTCAAGCTTGAAAATCCTGAACATGACACCGAGCAACTGAAGGCAAGCTATAGGATCCTGAGGGTACTGAGAGTCTCTACATGCTGAAGGAAATGCAGTCAAAGTCTCAGCTGCTCATCCATTACTTAAAGTCTGCTCCTTTTTTAGAATCTCTATTTTGCTACGGTTAATAATTTAGTACAGGGCTCTGTTTTTTTAACTTAATTTAGCTCTTAATTCAAAAGGAATTTTATAATATTTACCAGCTAGTTTTCCCTGACTATAGTAAAAACTTTCAATGACACTGTATATAACTTCAACTTTTCTTCTTCAATCACTTTTGGTACCTCTGCAGACCTGTCAACCCACATCTATCCCTCATTCCTAACTTACTTTAGCAGGTTGTATTGAACCCCCTTCTTGGACAATAGTCCTTCTAATGAAGGAACCTTCTGTATTTTTTTCCAGTAAGTTTTGGGATTAGACCTAGCATGAAGGAATGGTGATATGCTTGCAGCTTAGAATGGCATGTGACTTCAAGCGATCAAGCAATACAGCCTAGAAATAGGCCCTTTGGCCATACTGGTCCATACTGACCAATATGCCCACTTAAGTCCTGATTTTGGCCCGTAACCTTCTAAACCATTCCCATCCAAGGATATTTCCAAGTTTATTTTAAACAGTGTCAATATACTTACCTCAATCACTTCCTCTGACTTAGCAGGAACCCTGTAGTTGGTGATATTCCCATGAAGCTTCTGTCTATTTGGCAGAAGAGGTTGGAGATTTAAGGGGCAAGGTCAGGTAAGTAACTACAGTACATTTTGTAGCCATTGCGTACTAAGTGTGGAAGGAATGATATTGGGGGAGGGGCAGGGTTTGTCAATGGGCTGCTTTCTCCTGGATGGGATCGAGCTTCTTAAAGGCTGTTGACTCTGTACCCATCTAGGCAAGTGAAGAGTACTCAGCCACACTCCTGATTTGTACTTTTTAGATAATGGAAAGGGCTGGGGGTGTCCAGAGGTGTGACCCTTGTCATAGGATATCTGGCCTCTTTCAATCATAATATTTATGCAATTAAACCAGCTGAATTTCTGGCCAGTGGTGAAACTTAGAATGTTGATGATGGGGGTCAGTAATATCTTTAAAGGTCAGGAGTCCCAGGTTATCCTGTCTCTTGTTAATCATTGGCTGGTACTCTTGTGCCAAAAATTTTACTTACTGTGTATCTGTCTTTGTCTGGAAGTTGATACACTGTCTGCTACATCTGTCACATAAACTCATTTTATTTATTTACATTATTAGCTTTTTAGATTGAAAAATATAATTAGACAATTGAACAGCAATCTGCATACCTATGTATTTTTCTTGCCCGCTTATATCTCTGGAACACAATTTAGATCAAAATTCTAATTCTCATTAGCCATTCACCTCACAGCAACTTTGTGATGATTTTAGGATATTCCTCCTCCTTATTTTCTATCTGCCACTGCACCTACTTATTGAAATGCATCTTCTTTGATTTATGGCAGATAGATTATATGTTGCCTGATTACTTTCAAGATGATAATGGGTAATTGGTGAGACTGGAGGAAATCACTTTTGGTCTCCACGTTTACACACTGACCGCACATTAAGCATTGGTCAATATTGCTTACTTCATTTAGATTTGGAAATAGAAAATTCCTGTCAAGAAATTGTCCACAATTTAAACGAGAACAATTTCCTGGGGAGAGTGATTGCCAATAGTCAGCTAATATCCATGTTTCGGCACCTAAGAAGATACAACTGGTTTTAAATTGCACCGTTATGTCGCATGCAATTGAAATTATTATGACAAAAAGGCAAATACTTTGTCTCATTCATTCTTACTGTGTAATGACATCTTTGACAAATACTTTCTGAAGAAACCATTTACTATTAAATAGTGAATTTCGTCTGCTGTTGACAAAACTACCTCAATGAGATGATTCATGATTAATGGTACCTCGATCATTAAAGTTGTAGGCTCATTAAATGCTTTTGTATTCATTCTACACTTGTACCGCTGCATGCAGTCTTAAACTCTGTCTTCCTGCTGTTTGTATGAAACTTTGGCCATATTAGCGAAACAGCTTTTACAGTCCAGTTGTTCCACTTCATCTGGTGGCCAGTTGGGATTTGAGCAGCAAAGATAAAGTGATTGAAAACATCTCCCAGCTCTTCAAGTTCTCAGGTCATGTTGGTTCTCAGTCTTGGAAAAGGATTCTGATTATCACACACAATACCTACCATACATTGTTAGAAAGCCAGAAATATACCAAAGAACTGGGCACAGAAAGTGTCCACATGAAGCATTAAGGGACATATTGGTCAGCAAACACATTGGCTAGCTTCCAGAGAAAAGAAGCTAACATTAACCGGAAGGGACAAATGGACTCTCCAACTAGCATCTTGCCATTAGGGTTACATCTCCATCATTATAACATTCTTTCTATACTTTATTGGAATGCGAACCTGCACATTTGTAATCAAATTACTGGAAAGCATCTTGAACTAAAATTATAAGGAGCACCTTCGTCTGCTATTGATATGCATGGAATAGGAGGTGGATAGAGATTCTTCCCCTCAAAAGAACATGGAACATCAAAATTGTCAGAGACCAAACTCAATCACCTCCATATTAAAACTGGCCTCATTGTTATCAGGCCAGACCTTTATCAGGAGATAGCTGAATATCAGGACTGTGGTCTTCAATGTTACAAAGCTAATTCACAATTAGAGCATGTTACATAGTTATTTAAGTAAGGCAAAAAATATTGAATGGCTGTCTCAGTAATGAATTTTACCGGGTAAGATATTTTCCAGAGTTTCATAAATTTGGGATGTTTCAGTTTCCATTTGATGAGCATTAAAAGGTAAAATTAAAGCAAAGATTTTTGAATTTGCAAGTGTCACTGTGCTCTTCATAAACAGAAGTGATGTTTACATTTAGGGAACCTTCTGAGAATAGGCACATGCCTGCTGCTCCCGCAAGCCAGGACCATAATAATGAAGCCATCATGCAGCAAGATCCAAATTTCAGCTGTGCTATGGACAACTGCTGCAGAAAGTAAAGAATATAGTAAGACCAGCGTAGATTGCCATCGTGCTGTGACTGACTGGAGGGTAACATAGTATATAATCTTCTCTCTTAATGTAACAAAATGATGGAAGAGCGAACAAGTCAATCTGCTTCATTCTTTACAGCAAAATTATAGTGCCTTTTTCTGTTAATATCCATTTCGGAACCCTTTCATTAAGTTTTGAGATTGCACTTTTATGCAAGTAATCAGGGCTTTACTTATGTTTTACTTTCCATTCAAGGTTGTTTTCCCCTGAATGCAACAATGTCATAGGCCGGGTCTAGGTTTCATTAAATTGCTTGCATTAATCTCCAAGTAGTTATTGTTTTGCTCAAATCCAGATAGAGCGTGTTGCTGTATTGTTCATTATGGGTGGTATTTGGTTTCTTGGAGCTTACAGAGTGTACAGGAAGTCCCATGGGGATTATGTTTTCCACAGGCCAGTGAACAGGTTGGAAGTAGTCAGCTTCATCTCACTGGAAATTGATTGGAAATATACCTAAAGGGCAAAGAGAGGATTCACATGTAACCTTTTTATAGAGTCATGGTTGGACTCTGCTACTGAGATTGTTTCCTTGTGCTGAATTGAAATCAAAACATTACAAAATGATTCACTGCCAAAGTCCATTCAACCCATTTATGCCTGTACAACAAGCCAAATAATTATGCTCTCCTGCTTTAGCTTTATATTTTTACCCAACTTTTTTTTTTGAAGGTTACAGCTATGTTTGCTTCCACCACTCTGTTCAGGGCATGCATTCAAATCCCATTGGATGAGTTTAAGAAAAAACTTTTGACTTTACCTATTTTTCACATGTACATCAAAATAACAAAACATGCAGGCAAGTGTGTCATTTGTGTCAACATTTTTGCCAATTACCCTAATTCACTTATTTTATCTCCTTCCCAGTTCTAAAGAAGGGACTTGGACTTGAAATGCAAAGGTTTACAGCATTTAATATTGTTACTTCAGACTTCCAGCATGCAGTGCCTATAAAAAGTATTCACCTCCCCGCCCCCCCAGTAAGTTTTCATGTCTTTCTGTTTTATAACATTGAATCACAGTGATTTAATTTGGCTTTTTCTTACACTGATGAACAGCAAAAGATTCTTTCGTGTTAAAGTGAAAACAAATCTCTACAAAGTGATCTAAATTATGATTATGATGATTATGAGGACACACAATCCTCTTTTATTGTCATTTAGTAATGCATGCATTAAGAAATGATACAATGTTTTTCCAGAATGATATCACAGAAACACATGACAAACCGACCTAAAAACTAAGAAAAACGACATAATTATAACACATAGTTACAACAGTGCAAAGCAATACCATAATTTGATAAGAACAGACCATGGCATGGTAAAAGTCTCAGAGTCTCTCGAAAGTCCCATCATCTTACACAGACGGTGAACCTCCAGCGCCGCCAACTTGCCGATGCAGCATACTGGAAGCATCTGACCACAGTCTGACTCTGAGTCTGTCCGAAAAGTCCGAGCCTCCAACCAGCTCTCCGACACCGAGCACCGAGCACCATCTCTGCTGAGCGCTTCGACCCCGGCCCCGGCAACAGGCAATAGGCAAAGCCGAGGATTTGGGGCCTTCATCTCCAGATATTCTCTATCACACAGTAGCAGCGACAGCAAAGCGGGCATTACAAATTAATTACAAATATAAAAATAAAATAGTTGATTGCATAAGTATTTACCCCCTTCAAGTCAGTATTTAGTGGATGCACCTTTGGCAGCAATTACAGCCTTGAGTCTGTGTGGATAGGTCTCCAATATGACATACCAAATCAGCACTGGTGCAGTCATATGGTTTTAGAAGTCACAGAGTTAGTTAGTCTGCACAGTCAATGTGTTTCAATTGACTTAGTAAAAAATACACCTATATCTAGAAAGCGCAATTGCTAGTGAGTCAGTATCCTGGCAAAAACTACATCATGAAGCCAAAAGAACACTCCAAGCAAATCCACAAAGTTGTTATTGAAAAGCACAAGATGGACACAAGAACATTTTCAAGTCATTGAATATCCCTTGGAGTACAGTTAAGTCAACTATTAAGAAATGGAAAGAATATGGTACAGATGTAAATCTGCCTAGAGCAGGCCATCCTCAAAAACTGAGTGACTAAGTGGACTAGTGAGGGAGGCCACCAAGAGTCCCCTGATATCTTTAGAGAAGTTATAAGCTTCAGTGGCTGAGATGGAAAAGACTGTGCATATAATTGTTGTCTGGGTGCCTCACCAGTTGCAGCTTTATGAGAGAGTGGCAAATAGATAGCCAGCGTTGAAAACAGCTCAAATGAAATCTTAGCTAGAGCTTGCCAGAGGGTGTGTGGGAGACTCTGATGTCTGCTGGAAGAAGTTTCTATGTCTGATGAAACCAAAATTAAGATTTTTGGCAATCAGACTAAATGCTATTTATGGCTTAAGCCAAACACTGCACATCATCAAAATCACACCATCCCTACTGTTAAACATGGTGGTGATTGCATGTGAAAGTGATGAAGGCTTGTGAAGGTGGAGGGTAAAATGAATGTAGTAAAATACAGGGAAATCCTGGAGGAAAACCTAATGCAGTCTGCAATGAACTATGACTTGGGAGAAGATTTTGTCTTCCAGCAAGACAACGAACCCAAGCATAAAGCTAAAAGCTACACAGGAATGGCTTAAAAACTGCAAAGTTAATGTCCTGGAGTGGCCAAGTCAGAGACCAAACCTAAATCCAACTGAGAATTTGTGGCTGGACTTGGAAAGAACTGTTCACTCATGAGTGCTATGCAATCTGACAGAGCTTCAGCAGTTTTGTACAAAAGAATATTGGGGAAAAATTTCAGTGGCCAGATATGCAAAGCCAATAGAGACTTACCCATGCAGTTTCAAAGCTGTAATTGCTGCCAAAGGTGCATCTACTAAATACTGACTTATGCAATCAATTATTTTATGTTTTATATTTGTAATTACTTTGAAGAGATCTGTTTTCACTTTGATAGGAAAGGGTCTTCTTCTGTTGATCAGTGTCAAAAAAAGCCAAATTAAATCCACTGTGATTCAATGCCGTAAAACAGTATAACATGAAAACTTACAAGGGGATAAATACTTTTTATAGGCATTGTGTGTGGTGTTTTGCAATTCAGCTGGTTGGGGAACAAGGTGGGCCCAATAAACCAAGCATCATGGCAGGACACTTGAGTAGGAGCAACCATTGCATTATTAGATGTTTCTAGCATTGTATGTTTTTATTTTTGCTTCAGGTCTATTCTGTTAAGAAATGACACCCTCCATTTAGTCCCTGCCTCCACTACCATAATAATTAAGATTTGGAGAGTCTCAGTGAAGTGGAAACATTGCACTATCTAATGTGACCCTTAGGCTCATCCAGGTCATGTTCGTCTAGGGGAAACAGCCGCTGGCACCGCCAAACTGGGTAATTGCGTTTGTGTGGGTGCTGTGTAATGTACCCCCAGTTACAAACCCACAACACAAAATATTAGACAGTACGCCATATGCAATTAAATGATTGAATTTTATGAATCTTAATCTGAATATAGAGTTAGTAATGAAAATAAACAGAAAAAGGGGCCCAAAATCAAGTCAAAGTCAAGTTGGAGCTCACTCAGTAGTCATTCTTCCACCATCGGTCTCCTCCGAATGTAGCCGACCTTCGGACCCTCAGATCCCAGTCCACTCCGTCCGCTGGTCTACCAGCTCTCTCCACATGTATCTTCCCTCTTCATCTCTCATCGACAAAAGACTGTGAAAAGCACCTTTCCTGACTCACAAGACACAGCAACAATCTCTTATTGGCCAACAGGCATCCTGTTATCTCCAGTCATAACCCAGACATTGCTGCTCCAGAGAAACCGTTACCTCAGCAGTGAACTTTACAAAGAAGCCATTACATTAGCAGTGAAAACTTGCAGCACGTTACACTAACATAAATTTATGACTTCTACATTTGAAAACATATGCATGGAAGTTCCGGATTTCTGGCACCTACCAACAATATCTGAGCCAATGGTTTGTACTCTCCAGTTAATTGTGATAATTCCTAATTATCCAGTAGTAAAACAATTGAGAAGCATGAAAATTCCAAATAATTGGAAGGGACAGGTAAAAGTGGAGGAAGAGTGTTTATCATCAGCCCAGATGAAATCTGAAAATGGGTTTTCAGCTGGTTACTGAGATATGAACCAGGAGAAGCGAAGCTATGTCCTGAATAAGTGTTTTGGTCTGTATTGTCCCTTTGTGTGCAGTATATTTTAAGATCTTCTATTTTCAGTGACTGCATTAATCCTTTTCTTCAGAATTTAGTGGCATTGAATACACAAGGTAAAAAGATGGGAAGCAAAAAGTAGTGGAAAGATATTTGCGAATTGCTAGTTTCAAAAGTAGGATAATTTTAGGAAACTCCGTTGAAATATGACAGAAGATACTGTTGCTTGCAAAATGGGAAGTAATGCAATGAGTCTAATGATCAATCGTTTCTTGATAACTAACATTAGATAAGAAGGTCAAATTGTAGTATAACTTATTATTATGCAAATTAGATGTTGCTGAAAATGTCATGAAATCATCTTTATCCCATGGCCACTAATTTTACTGTAGAAGAAAATACTACAACAAACTCAATGTTTCCTACAGTTATGGAAATTATAGGCTGTATACACATCGTTCTGAAAGCATCTAATCTTGAATGGTTGGCCTTTACTTCACTTAAAAACAACAAACACAGTAAGTCAATTCTTTCATTGCGTCACTGTGTAATTATTTCTTTGTGCCCGCTATGGTAATCACTGTTATGTTTTGATTTAAGACATCTCTAAAGGTTCAACTTTTTTTTTCATCCATTCTTTAGTGAAGGTAGTTTCTGGGGCATCTCTTAGAAATGAAGTAATTATTAGCAATTAAGAACAAAAATAAAATTGAAAAATTGAAAAATTACTCTTAGGCAATGACATGGCAAGAAAGAAACAAAGGAAAGTAAGGAACTAGGGTAAAACTTCCAGCAATGTGATTTAAAAACTATGCTGCCTGTGGTTCATAATAAATTTATTTTAGTTTAAGTGGAAATTTCACTGCTGCTATTTGAATGAACATCACATAAATTTTCCTGTAACTTTAACTAAAAGAAAGATGTGTAATTCTGCACTACCTTCACATCCCTCTTCACCATGTTGTAAACTACGTTAGACTAAAAAGTAATTTGTGGTTAGCTGCCATTAGAAGAGGTGGTTAACAGCTAATTAATGATGACCTAGAAAATATATGGTAATTATAAAGATACATTATGTACTGGGTGCCAATGATTTTGTTCAAGGGCTGGCTGTCACCACAAGGAAAGTCACTTCCCAGCTTTTCTTCAACCATCTTTTTCCAGTGGTCAAAGAGCTGCTGTATGAAATGCAGTATGAATGAACTCCATGTATGCAGTGAGCATGAACTTTTACAGTGTGACATCTCCATGGGAAATGCAGGGAGCAGCACTGACATCTACACATAGGATTCTATGGTCTCCTAAAGCTCTTGACCCTTTCAAATAGAGCACTGATGCTGCACCCTTCTCAAATTTGGCTGCCCAGAAAACTTGTTTCCTTACATTTTCTTCATAATGGCTCTAATCAATCTATCTGTAATAGCACTAATGTTGCTGGAAACCTAAGGCTGAATCATTGCCTTTGAAGCTTTTTCAGTCTCACCTGTCAGATTGGTGCACGTCTTTCCAACAAACTTCTCTTGAGAGTGAAGCTTATCTTTAGTACTTATGGGAAACTATTCTATCTATGACTGTTACATTTCAGAACCAAGGTAGTTGAGGTGCAGAATGCACACATTATTTGGCTTTTGATTGTGTTCAGAGGAAGAAACTTGTCAACTTGTTCAGTGAAGCATACTTGAAGATAAGCCTAACATTCAAAATCTGCATGAATGAAATTCTCTAACATACTGCCTCTGCTGTGCAGTCCAACTCCAAAAATTCATGTTCATTGCTGGAAACAAGAGGTTTTTTAAAATTTATTGGAAACCATCTGTCAGGGAAGGCATATATCAATGAGGAAATTTGCCACCATCTTCAGCATGCTTTCAGGGGAAAGTTGTTTAAAAATCATGACTGTAGATCTTGCACAAAACTTGTGGTTGAGTGGTAACATTGATCCCTCCTATATGTTTCTGACATCTTGGCTTCTGACAGCAAGTATCCCGAGGCACTGAAAAGATATCAACAATTCTGTCTCAACAGAATCCTCCTACATTGGAAGGAAAAGTGATCCAATGCCCAAGTGTCTTTTCCCAGGCATCCAAGCCCTAGATACACTCAGCCAACTCCTTTGTGTAAACCATATTCTTTGCACACCTAACACTAGACTCCTGAAACATGTTCTTCAAGCTCCATAATGAGAAGAGGTTGCCATATTGATGGAGGAAAAGATTCAAAGATGGGGGAATGTTTCCTGGAAGGATTGGAGCCCTGCTGACACTCGAGAACCCCTAGTCCACAATTATTTATCATAGAGGACTGCCTCAATGCTGTGCATCAGGAGCACACAATACTAGATGAGTGGCAGAAGGAGCCTGCACTTCCTCTGTGATAGTGTGTGGTTGGCCATGTGAGACCACATTGGCCTCATCTGTCACCTCAGAAATCACGAAAATGGAGTGGAAATAAAACCATTCTCTGTTCAAGGGAGTGCCTAAGAAAATGAACGATGTCTTAAGATACCTTTACAAGTTCCATACAAATTCCAAGTGGGAGATGCACAAGGATTTGATAAATATTGTCAAGAGCTGGCTGCTACAGATCTTTAGTGTATTCTGCCTTGCTAGAGTACACAAACATTGAGCAGAAAAAGGCAGTTCAAGCCTTGGTAAATAGATTGTCATGGTGGGATAAAGGAACAGAGAACATGGGATGAAGTTAAACCATTAAATGGTAGGAGAAATTGAACCTGATTAGATGGATAAACTCATTGGAAAGTAAAGAACTTGGCAAAGACCTGAAGTGGGATCAGTGGGAGGGGGGAGTTTGTTTTTAGATCAGAGATTGCAAGGATTCAGGTGTTACCTTGGCATGAGACTGTGGGGAGGTGTCAGGTCAGGATAAGAGTTAGGTGATGATTGGAGGGTAAGCAGTGGGAATGGGAAAGGGCAGGAGATTATGGAGCAGCTAGATGGAGAGTAAATTACAGGAGGATTGACTCTCAGTAACCTCTGGTCCACAACTACTCAAAGTAGAGGAGAACCTCAAAGCTGAGCACCAGGAGCACAAGGCCTGGACAGGTGCCAGAAAGAGGCCTAAGACCATGACTAAGTGCAAATATGTTACTTATGGAGGACCTACCAGAAATAACTTCTTGCACCATACCTCACAATTTGGCACCTTTTATAATGGAGGAGAGGCATCACCTGAACAATGAAGATCCTGATCTCCTCTGCAGGAAATGCAGGAAACATTTTGCAGGTCAGCCAGCAACTGTGGAAAAAGAGTTAATATTTCTGATCAAAAGCTTGCTGCATAGAATATTTCCAGCATGTTCAATTATTCTGAATTTCACACCTCTGCAGCTTTTTGATTATTTTATCATTTTTCCTTATGCAATTTTTTTTACTGCAATTGAATCAATTATTGTATAAAGAACAAGGGACCACTGGATCTGGTTTCTAGGCGACCATATTAAAATAGCAAATAGGATAACTTCAATCAAGTGGCATTAAAAGCAATGAAATCAGAAGCAAGACAATGAATTTTAAGAGGACTGGAGAAGTAGTATTATTTTGAGTGGTTGGCCTTTTCTTGTCATTAACTGGCATTGCATTCATTGACTCCAGATGAATGTTCAGTCACAAATAGAATGAAATGCAGAGATGAAAGCAGGAAGCTATAAGTTATAATCACTTACTGCATGCATTCAATCTGAAATCTTTGACCTTTTCCATGCACATAAAATGCAACAAGTCAACAATTTCAGTACATACTATGTGATTATTTACTCACACCATACTGCTTGTCACCTTGGTTTATACTTAGACCTAAAATATCCCAAATGCAAGTCGTGAGCATCAGCTGCTGATATCTATTTCCATTGATATCAATAAAAGAAAGAAGATTTAATATTATCAGATGGTTCTTCATCAGAACGGTGACAGTCTATTGTGTTCTCAATTTTCATTTCAGTGCAGCATTCTTGCTGAGATTCCCTGGAGATGGAAATATTCCAATAATTGTGGAGTCAAGATTGTAAGTCTACAGCCATGTATAGAACTGAGTATGCTTATTACTTCCAGTGAAACAGGCAGCAGAAAATCACAATTTTCAGCAGAAGTACTGTATTCTATCCCACCTTAAGGGCAAGATAGATTTAAGGACATCTGTGTTGAACATGAGCAATTGAAAACACATCAATATGACTAAGTTTACACTGCGACGTAAACCAAATTGATAATGTTATATCAACCCAGTAATGGTAGTATGTGTGTTTTGAGAAAATGTGTTTAGAAGGTACCAAATCAAAAAACATATACCTGTACTTCGCATTAAAAACCAATGCATGTCAAACCTGCTCTTAAAGCTGTTGAATTTTCATTCTGTGACCTAAAATGGCTTGTTCAACAAAAAGAAGAATTCAATCCTGAGTTTTAATAAGGTCTGTTTCTCAATGTGGAACGATCTGTTTTGAACTGTGGCAGAGAATATTACTATTTTATCATAATTAAAACCAATGTTTCATGTTGAGAATCAGAAACAAAATCAGCTTTATTATCACAGACATATGTTGTAAAATATACTGTTTTGCATAGCAGAACAACTATAAGTTTAAATGTATAAATAGTGCAAAAAGAGGAATAGTGAGGCAGTGTTCGTGGTTTCATGGACCAATGAAATCTGACAGCAAAGGTATAGAAACTTGATTTCTATACTCATAGTATATGCATTAGTAACAAATGTCAGATAATGTTTATGCACCATGTGTGACTTGATTTTGTTAGCATTTGTTCACCCAGTGAAGAGTACTTATTTTCTAAGTTCCCCATCCAAGAGGGCCGTAATGCCCAGTTACTGAATATATTGTATAAAATTGAGATGCATAGATTTGGTGGACAGTAGGTCTTTAATCTTGGGGTAGAAATATCAATCATTACAGCACAGAGGTTTAAGGTGTGGAGTGGGAGAAGTAGTTTAAAGGAGATTTATGAAGCAAGCGTTGGTTATTCAGAGAGAGGTAGGTCTCAGGAATGTGTTGCCAGAAACAAGTTGGAATTGGATAAGATGTGAAGAAGTTTCAAAGTTCAAAGTAAATTTATTATCAAAGTACATATGTCATCACCAATATGCAACCCTGAGATTCATTTTCTTGTGAGCTGTCATAAGGTGGTGGCTGGGAACAGACCCAAGTGCAAGACACAGACACTGAAGTACTAGGGACAGGACTAGGATACAGGGCGATGGCAAGGACATGGACAGGAAAATCAGGAACCTGGAACAGGACTCAACAAGAGAGCTAGGAGCCCAGGCTTGGACTCCGAGCCAGAGACTGGACAAGGACCCAGTACCTGGGTCTTGCCTCTGGCTTGGACCCCAGAACTAGGCAAGGACGAGGCTTGTCAGGCAGGCAGGATGGGGCTGGAGTCTTCAGGCTAGAGGTTAGAGACTTGGCTTGGCTTGGCAAGAGGCTAGATGCTGGAGGCTGGAGTCTACAGGCTCGAGGCTAGGCAAGAGATGAGGCGAGGCTTGGCAGGAGGCTTGAGGCGAGGCTGGAGGCTTGAGACTTGAGGCAAGGTGAGGCTGGAGGCTGGAGACTTGTGGCGAGGTGAGGCTGGAGGCTGGAGACTTGCAGCGAGGCTGGAGACTTGCGGCGAGGCGAGGCGAGGCTGGAGGCTGGAGACTTGAGGCGTGGCGAGGCTGGAGTCTTGAAGCGAGGCTGGAGGCTGGAGATGAGGCAAGGCGAGGCTGGAGACTTGAGGCGAGGCTGGAGGCTGGAGACTTGAGGCGAGGTGAAGTTGGAGACTTGAGGCGAGGCTGGAGGCTGGAGACGAGGTGAGGCGAGGCTGGAGGCTGGAGACGAGGCGAGACTGGAGGCTGGAGACGAGGCGAGGTGAGGCTGGAGGTTGGAGGCTTGAGGCTGGAGACTTGAGGCGAGGCTGGAGGCTGGAGACCTGAGGCGAGGCTGGAGGCTGGAGACTTGAGGCGAGGCTTGGCTCCTCCCGGGCAGGGCACGGTTCACCTGGGCAGGGCGCGGTTCACCTGGGCAGGGCGCGGTTCACCTCCCGACTGAGGCAAGGGACAGGAAGGGACAGAACCAACCCCAGGTAACGGCAAGACGGCCTGGCTTACCTGGGCGGAGGCAAGGGACAGGAAAGGAGCTAGGTACAGGGTGGCTCCAGGACCAGACAGCAAGACAAGGCAAGGCTACTGGCAAAGCAAGGCGAGACAGAACTTCAGGCGAGGCGAGAATTACCGGCAAGATAAGGCAGGGCTTCAGGCAAAGCAAGGCGAGACAGAACTTCAGGCGAGGCGAGGGCTTCAGGCAAGGCAAGGCAAGGCGAGGGCTTCAGGCAAGGCAAGGCAAGGCAAGGCAAGGCGAGGCGAGGGTTACAGGCAAGGCAAGGCAAGGCGAGGCGAGGGTTACAGGCAAGGCGAGGCAAGGCAAGGCGAGGCAAGGCGAGGGTTACAGGCAAGGCGAGGCGAGGGTTACAGGCAAGGCGGGGCAAGGCGAGGGTTACAGGCAAGGCGAGGCAAGGTGAGGCGAGGGTTACAGGCAAGGCAAGGCGAGGCAAGGCGAGGGTTACAGGCAAGGCAAGGCGAGGCAAGGCGAGGCGAGGCAAGGCGAGGCGAGGCGAGGGTTACAGGCAAGGCGAGGGTTACAGGCAAGGCGAGGGTTACAGGCAAGGCGAGGCCAGGCAAGGCGAGGGTTACAGGCGAGGCGAGGCGAAGGTTACAGGCGAGGCGAGGGTTACAGGTGAGGCGAGGTGAGGCCAGGCGAGGCGAGGGTTACAGGCGAGGCGAGGCGAGGGTTACAGGCGAGGCGAGGCGAGGGTTACAGGCGAGGCGAGGCGAGGCGAGGCGAGGCGAGGCGAGGCGAGGCGAGGCGAGGCGAGGCGAGGCGAGGCGAGGCGAGGCGAGGCGAGGCGAGGCGAGGCGAGGCGAGGCAAGGCGAGGCAAGGCAAGGCAAGGCTTCAGGTGAGGAAACAGAAGGCAGGGGAAGGGATACAAGTAGCAAGGACAAGAACAATCCAGTGGCCACACCCTGGTCTCTGGAGGTATTTATGCAGCCAGCCCCAACTAGCATCAGCTGTCTCAATTAGTGCTCAACAAGACAGAAACAGGGTAGATAAGAAAACCTGGAGCAAGGGTCAATGGACCAGACCATGAACCGGAATATGGACTCCACGGACCAGACTATGACATGAGAATTCACAGTAAATCCAAGAAAAGCAACAGCACCCAACAGGACAGACAAACAATCAATGTGCAAAAGTCAATAAACTGAGCAAATACAAAAGAAAAAATAAATAAGGAAATAAAAAAATAGATAAATAGATAGGTAGATAGATAAATAAACAAGCAAACAAGCAGAAAATATTGAGACTATGGGTGGCACGGTAACATAGTGGTTAGCACATCGCTTTATAGTGCCAGTGAGTCGGGTTCAATTCTTGCTGCTGGGAATATATACATTCTCCTCTGGGTGCTCCAGTTTCTTCCTACGTTCCAAAGAAATACTGGTTGGTAGATTAAGTGGTCACTATAAATTGTCCCATGATTACTTTAGAGTTAAATCAGGGATTGCTGAGCTGTGCAGCTCAAAAGGCCAGAAAGGCATATTACACACTGTATCTCAATAAGTGAACAAATAAATAAATGCAATTTGAGATAAAGAGTCCTTTAAAAGTGAGACCATAGGTTGTGGGAACAGTTCAGCGATGGGACAAGTGAAGTTCAGAGAAATTATCACTTAGGGTTCTAATGCCTGATGGGTGAGGGGTAATAACTGTTCCCGAACGTGGTAGTGTGAGCCCTGAGGTTCCTTTACCTTCTTCTTGATTGCAGTAGTGAGAAGGGAGCATGAACTGGATGGTGCAGATCCTTGATGTTAGGTGCTGCTTTCCTGCGACAGTGATCTGTGTAGCTGTGCTCAGTGCTGGGGAGTACTTTACCCATGATCAACTGGGAGTATCCACTACTTTTTCCAGGCTGTTTCATTCAAGGGCATTGGTGTTTCCTTACCAGGCTGCGATGCAACCAGTCAAAATATACTCTCCACCACACACATATAGAGGTTTGTCAGAGTTTTATATGATATGCTAAATCTTTGTAAACTTCTAAGCAAGTAGAGGCGCTGCTGTGATTTCTTTGTAATGGCACTTATGTGCTGGACTCAGAACGGTTCCTCCGAAATTATAACACCAAGTCATTCAAAGTTGCTGATCCTTTCCACCTCTCATCCCCAATGAGGACTGGCTCAAGAACCACTGATTTCCTCCTCCTGAAGTCGATAATCAGCTTCTTGGTCTTGCTGACATTGAGTGAAAGGTTGTTGTTATGGCACACTCTGCCAGATTTTCAATCTTCCTCCTCTATGCTGATTTGTCTCCACCTTTGATTTGGCCAGTGACAGTGGTGTCATTATCAAACATAAAGACAGCTTTGGAGTTAAGCCTCAGTCGTCAGTAGAAAGTAAGTAGAACATGGTGCTAAGCACACAGCCTTGTGGTGGACCTGTGCTGATGGAGATTGTGGTGGAGATGTTGTGGCCAGTCTGGACTGGTTGAGGTCTGCAAGTGAGGGGATCAAGGATCCAATTGCATAAGAAGATATTGAAACTTATTGATTAGTTTTGACAGGATGATAGTATTGAATGCTGAGCTGTAAATAATAAAGGGCATCCTGATGTATGCATCTTCCCTGTCGAGAGTGAAAAGCCAATGACCAGTTTTGATGGTAAGCAAATTGGAGTGGATCCAAGTGCCCCTCAGTCAGGAATTGATATATTTCATCCGCAACCTCTCAAAGCACTTCATCACAGTGAATTTAAGTGCTACTGGACAATAATATTTGTGGCAGGTTACCATGTCTTTCTTAGGCACCAGTACATTTAAAGCAGGTGGGTACCTTAGATTGCTGATACAAGACATTAAAGATATCGGTGAAAACTCCAGCCAGCTGATCGGCACAGGTCTTTAGTACTTGGCCAGATACCCTGTATTGGCTGGATGTTTTCCATGGGTTCATCCTCCTAAAGGATGCTCTCACATTGGCCTCAGAGACTGTAATCACAGGAGCATTGTGGTCTGTGCGAGTTTGTGAAGGTTTCCCCATGTTTTAAGATCAAAAATGTACAAGCAGAATTAGGCCATTTGGCCTATCAAGTCTGCTCACATCATTTCATTGTGGCTAGTTCTGCAAAATGGTATTGAGATTAAAAGATCAGTCACGATCTTATTGTATAAAAGAGAAGACACCAGCATCCAATTGGCTGCACCTGCTTCCATTTCTTATGAACTTGCATGACCCAGAATTCAAGAGTTACTTGACTAGTCGTCCGAGTTTATATTGAACCTATTTTTAACCTAATATGAATGTCAAGACCATTAATTTAATGTAATGACTCTTGATCACTATAACACCCAGATGGCATGATACAATGCTTTCTCAATCCCAGAATGATTCAACAAATTCTTGCAATTCACATAAGAACAATTGATTTATTTATGACTCTGGCATTGTTATGGAAGCCTACTTCTTTAGTAGCCTCATTGATGGAGTAGTTTAATAAAACAATAGTTGAGGGAGAGTGAGAGAGAATGTGGAAGATGAATAGATGAGATGAGCCCTGGCTTCCATTGCTCTATCTCCTTTGCTCCTGAGAGGCCTCTTTCGAGGCAGTGATGGAAAATAACAAGGAAGGAGTTCATCTTTGCCACAAGGTATAAAAGCATATCCCATTGTCTTGCCAGCTCAGGCTTCATTACTGGCGCTGATAGCACCAGTGGGGCTGCTGTTCAATTAGAAATGATATTTAATGATTTTGTAATTGACTCAATGATAAGTTTATCTCACCATCTCTTAACAACATCATTCAACACTCCCTTTATCCTTTATATATTGTGGTAAGATGAGACAGCATTAGTATCATCCATGTTGCAACAGCTATAAACTGGCTGGATATATTGACATGCTAACTTACTCAAGTTTAATCTTGAGCTTTGGTTACACAGGAAAGCCTGTCAGAGATAATTTACTGGAAATCATGTGGTATATTCCAATCAATTGCATTATCAAGGGTCTTGTTTTATATGGAGTTGTTATTCACTTGTAATGGTGATAAGGGAGATCCTGAACAGTATGATTGTTTGCAACGTACTCAAAATTCTGGAGGAGCTCAGAAGGCTAGGGAGTATCTATGAAAAAGAGTAAACAGTTGATACTTTGAGCCGAGACCATTCAACAGGACAGTCCTGATAAAGGGTCTTGGCCTGGAATGTTGACTGTTTGCTCAGTTCCATAGATGCTGCCTGGCTTGCTGAGTTCCTCCAGCATTTTGCATGTGTTGCTTGGATTTCCAGCACCTGCAGATTTTCTCATCTTTGTAGTATGGTAGCTGTTTCAAGGGATTTTTGGAGCTTCTTCATGGGCTGGTTCATGATCAATGCCTGGTGACTTTGATGCCTCTTCATGTCTCGTCAAGTGTTGGGGCTGCCTGGTGGCTAAAGACTGAATAGTAAAAAATATACAAGCAGCACTACTAATTGTTAGTTGCTGATGATAAGTATTACAAGGAATTGCATGCAAACTTGAGCTTGCTTTGTTAGTGAAGATTCAAATAAGGAGTTTTGTTCTTTTAGATGAGTTAGACTAGATTTGTAGCTGTAGTTAGAAGTTGAATTAGACCTCTAGTTAAGAGTAAAAAAAAACTTGAGTAACTGATTTATTTGTTTTTTTAGTGAAGACTTCAATAGTAAAAATATTAGGCACATATATACTGTTGCTGGAGTTCCTAAGGCTTACAGTACTGGGGTAATTTATATATTGCACTGCACTGATACCATAAAGGAAACTAAATTTCATGACATATGTTAGTGATGATAAACCTAATTCTGATATGGGTCTCTATTGTGGAATGAGAGTGGGAACGGGGCAGGGAGAGGGGAGACATGGCTGGGTAAAGGGAAAGGGAGAGGGGAGGAAGTGGGAAGCACCAGAAAGATATTCTGTAATGATCAATAACCAACTGTCTGGAATCAAATGAACTTGTCTGGTGTCTCAGAGCTGGGTCTGTCTGCACCCATGGCACACTCTGCCTTTTGCGCTCCTTCTCTGCCACCAAACCCACAACCCTCCTGCGGTGCTCAACCTTTGCCATTTCCAACATCCTTTGCTCCCGCCAGATTTACAGACTCCTTCTGTGCTCCACGTTAGCAAATACAGTACTGAGCAAAAGGTCTTAGGCACCCTATGCCTAAGACTCTTGCTCAGTACTATATAACCCGAAGTTCAGAAAGGCCTTGTTGATTGGCTTGGGCAAGAACTTATTGAATAGTATGTCTTGTGATCTGAATATTTGCATTCAATTTGCTGATAGATCTACTATGTTATTGAAAATGAATCTCTTCTGCTGACAAAAGTTATATAAGGGGATTTCGTAATTTTTTTCATTGACTAATTGGGAGTGAAACTGGAAGTGAGCATTAATGAATTGGCAACCCAGATTAGTTTAACTGAAGGCAGAAATAGTACAGATAAAACAAGTGAAATAAAAGCCACGGCCTGTTAGAATACATTTTGTTTTTTGAAGCGCTTTGTTTCTATTTGAGTCTAATGAGGACTCTGTCTTAGCTACTAAGATTCCTCCATACGCTCCTGTAGTACGTAGGTAGAGTCATAGAGTAAAACACCATGGAAACCGGCCTTTTGCCCAACCCATCAGTGTTGAACATGGTGCCACTGAGCTGGTTCCATTGGCTTCTGTTTGGCCCATATCTCTCTACAGGTCTCCTATCCAGATCCTTATCTAAATGATTTTCAAATGTTATTGTTGTACCTGCCTCAACAACTTCCTCTGGTACTTCATTCCATATAAACACCACCATCTGTGTCATTGTTTCTCGGTTCCTTTATAAATCATTCATCTCTCACCTGAAACCTATACCTTCTAGTTTTTAGTTCACCTTCCCAAGGGAAAAGACAATGTGCATTCATCCTATTTGTACCCCTCATGACTTTGTTACACTTCCATAAGGTTACCCCTCAATTTCTTATGTTCCATGGAATATGGTCCCAGTTTGTCCAGCTTCTCCCTATAAATCATTACCCTCAAGCCCTGGCTGCACCCTTGTAAATCTTCTCTGTTCCTTTACTGTTTTAACCAGGTCTTTTCTATAATAGAGTGACCAAAACTGTACACACTATTCCATATGTGGCAACAACAATGACTGTAATATGTCCTAGTTCCTAAACTCGATGCACTGACTGATACGCACATCACAAAAAAATTGCTTGTGATTCGTATATCAGCGTTCACAAGAAATAGTTGCCCAAGCCAGCTAACAGTGCTTTCTGAAGAGTAGGTTGCATGGTACAAGTTTGTTTAACATTTTAATGTCAAGAATGGCATTCTTGATAGAAATGAATGAGGAGGCAGAGTGTGCTGCAGGTGGTGACTATGTCTTGGGTACCAGATCTTTGGAAAATGCTCTCTCCCAGGATATTGTTGTCAATTAGCAACTTGTGATGTCAAGGTCTTGGCACTGTTTTTAAATACACCCTTCGATGCTGCTCAGATAAACAAACAGGATCATTCTGGATCAAGCTAACATCTGTTTTTAAATCGTATAAAAATGAAGTGATTTTAAAATAAAATGAAAATTATTTTGAAGGATTAGAAATAAATGGAGATAAACATAAGGAACACTTGGCAGCACTTAACTTTTTACTCAGTTGTTTCTTAATCCAACTTTATTGATGTAAGGCTGAGGGATTGGATGCACCACATCCGACCCCTGCCTTCAGTTTGTCTGTGACTCAGAGGTAAAGCCGGCAGCAGATTGGAAAGTCAAAACAATCTATATCTGAACCTTCAGCCTCTAATTTCCACATACCACCTTGCTAGTGCAGAGATCAGAAATGAACTGAACATCAAGCATCAGATAGCTAGTGGCTCTCAATGAAATAATTCGATAAAGTATAATTCAGACAAGGAATCTGCTATGCTAACACTGAATTGGGCCCTGTTATAGGGCAAAAGGGCATAACTGAGGACATTCAGGCTAATTTTTCATTCTTGAACACTAAAAAATGGTACACCCAATTAACTTAAGTCAGGAGAACAATGACAAGCAACTACTCAACAAGTTTAAAATAAGATTAAAAGGTGGACTCAATAAATGTTATTTCACTTAAACATTTAGTTTGAAGGTAAATGTTGTATCAATAAGAATTTCGCCATGTACTGTTTTCTTACTTAGAGTAAAGCTATCTGATGAAAATACATGTAACAACTGTCTCTATTGGACAGCAATGTGAGGTGAAATTTAGATTTAGCTGAGGTTTCTTCAGATACATAAAGTGTAAAAGAGAGGTGAGAGTGGATGTTGAACAGCTGGAAACAATGTTGGAGAGGTAGTAATGGGGACAAACAAATAGTGAATGATCTGAAGAAGTGTTTTGCATCAATCTTCACTGTTGAAAACACTAGCCGTATGGTCGAAGTTCCTGGCGTCAGGGGTCATGAACTGTGCGAAGGTACCATTACTAGGGAGAAGGTTCTTGGGAAACTGAAAAGTCTGAAGGTAGATAAGTCACCTGGATCAGGGTTCTGAAAAAGGTGGCTGAAGAGATTGAGGAAGCATTAGTAATAAACTTTCAAGAATCACTAGATTCTGGTATGGTTCTGGAAGACTGTCAAATTGCAAATGTCACTCCACTCTTCAAGAAGGGAGAGAGGCAGAAGAAAGAAAATTATAGGCCAATTTGTCTGGCCTCAGTTGTCGGGAAGATGTTGGAGACGATTGCTAAGGATGTGGCTTTGAGGTATCTGGAGGCACATGATAAAAAAAAGTCATAGTCAGCATGGTTTCATCTTGCCTAAAAAAAGTCTGTTAGAACTCTTTGAAGAACTAACAATTAGGATAGACAAAGGAGAATCGAATAATGTGTACTTAGATTTTCTGAAAGCCTTTGACAAGGTGCCACACATGAGGCTGCTTAACAAGCTATGAGCCCATGGTATTACAAGAAAGATTCTAGCATGGATAAAACAGTGGCTATTGGCAGGAGAAAAAGAGTGGGAATAAATTGTGCCTTTTCTGGTTGGCTACCGGTGACTAGTGGTGTTCCACAGGGGTCTGCGTTGAGAAAGATTCTTTTTATGTTATATGGATAATGGAATTGATGGCTTTGTTGCAAAGTTTAAAGACAATATGAAGATAGGTAGAGGGGCAGGTAGTTTTGAGAAAGTACAGACGTAAGGACAGACAGATTAGGAGAATGAGGAATGAAGAGGCAGGTGGAATGTAATATCAGGAAGTGTCTGGTCATGCACTTTGGTAGAAGAAATGAAAGGGTTGACTATTTTCTAAATGGAGAGAAAATACAAAAATCTGAGATGCAAAGGGTCTTGGACATCATTGTGCAGGGTTCCCTAAAGGTTAATTTGCAGGATGAGTTAAGGCTTTATAAAGTGCTGGTGAGGCCTTACATGGAGTATTGTGAGCTATTTGGGGGCCCTTTATCTTAGAAAAGATGTGCTGAAACTGGAGAGGATTCAAAGGAGATTCACGAAAATCATTCCAGGATTGAACAGCTTGTCGTATTAAGAACATTTGATGGCTCTGGGCCTGTAGTATTGGGTTTCAGATTGAGGGATGATCTAATTGAAACCTATCAAGTGGCGAATGGCCTTGACAGAATGGATGTGGAGAGAGGAAGTTTCCTATCGTGGGAGAGTCTAAGACCAGAGGACACAGCCTCAGAATATAGGGGCATCCTTTTAGCTGGGGAGGAATTTCTCTAACTAGGACTGGTGAAGCCATGGAATTCATTGCCATGCAACTGTGGAGGCCAAGTCTTTATGTATATTCAAGGCAGAGATGGTTAAAGTCTTGATTGGTCTCGGCATGAAGGAATACAAGGAGAAGGCAGGAGGTTGGGGCTGAGAGGAAAAATGGATCAGCCATGATGAAGTGGTGAGGCCAACTCGATGGGCCAAATGGCCTAATTCTGCTCCTATCTCTTATGGAAATATCTCAAGAAATTTATATTTCTGTATTTACATTGAAGGGTAAAAATGCAAACCTATCTTTTTCTTTGAAATGTTATAGAAGATTATCACTAACTAATATTTTCATGTAAGATTATCAGTCAGATACTGCTTAGTTTATGTATTGGATGTAACCTGTGGAGGGAGGTTCACATAATATTCACATAATTTTTTAAAGCAAAACATTGATACTGTCAGCTATGCTGACAATATATATGTCAACAAAGTTAGAAGTGTCAATAAATATCAATATTTAAATTGATGCATCATTATTGATTCAGTATTGATTTCTAATCGTGAACAGCTCTATCATGGACTCAACCCTCTCCACCATTGGGAACATCTTAAAAGAGGTGAGTGCCCTAAGAAGACAGCATCCTTCATCCTTCCTATCCAGGAGATGCCTCTTCTTGTTTCTATCGTCAAGGAGGTGGTACAGGAATCTAGATAACTACACTCAATGATTCAGGAACAAATTCTTCTCTTCTGTAATCAGATTTCTGAATGTCGATGAACCTTAGAACATCAGTATTCATTTTTCTGCACTATTTATTTATTTTGTAATCTATGGTCATTTTATATCTTTCACTGTACTATGGCTGAAAAATAAGAAATTTCATATTATGTAAAACAAATAATAAACTTGACTCTGATTCTGATCTCATCTATATTTCTTGCCTAAATGAAAAAAAGTCTTATGGCATTAACACTGACAAAGGTATAGATAAAATCTTAATTTAGAAATTAAACTTGCAGAATACAGCACACCTACAAAGAGCCTCAGATGCTACTTACTTGGCTCCTTTTGACCTGCTGTCTTTTGGGTTCTGAAATTCTACCAGTTAAAAATGGCCTCAGTCATTGGAGACTGTCAGAGGAGGTTTAGAGAATAATTCCCAGAATCAAAGGGATAATATATGAGGAATGTTTGATGTCTCTGGGCCTGTACATGCTAGAGTTTAGGAGAATGAGGGGGGATCTCATTGAAAACTATTGAATATTGAAAGATCTACACAGAACGGATGTAGAGAGGATGATTCCTATAGCGGGGGAGGCTAGGACCAGAGGGCACAGCCTTAGAATGGAGAGATGTTCATTTAAAACAGAGATGAGGAAGAATTTCTTCAGCCAGTGGGTATAAGTCTGTGGGATTCATTGCCACAGATGGATGTGGAGGCCAAGTCATTGGATATATTTAAAGCGAATTGTCCCACTCCCATCAAGGAGGAAACTATGTAGTATCTAAGCCAGGACCACCAGACTCAAGAATGGTTACTTTCCCTGAACAGTAAGGCTGATCAACTCTTCCATACCTCCACCCCAAAACACCTCTACTTTAGTATGTCCTGTCAGTCACCTCATGTACTGGCACTCTACTGCGTGGTCCTCTGTGTTATCTATCCTTTTTCCTGCAAATTGATCATTCTTAGATATTCTGAACATCTGTTTAAATTAATCCTTTCTGCTCAAGTGTCCAGGTCCTTGGGTATGATGTTCCATCCCTTGTTTACACTCTGACCAGCTGCTGCCTGAGAGGTAGGAGAGGAGAAAGGTAAATTCACCAGCAGCTCAGCATGTTACGCTGTTCACAGTCCCATTTTATCTTCTGTAATAGTGCTCTTTGGTTTCCTCCTCCTTTTGCCATAAACATCTGTTGCATGTCAGCATAAAGCTAATAATGACACCTTTCAACCCTTTGTAATTTTACGAGTTTTTGGTAGAGCAAATTACTTCTACTTACCAGCTCGTTCTCCGTAACCCTACAATTATCTCCCTCTTACTCATCATTCAGTTTCACGAACTTTCGGTAATGACCCCCTCCCTGCACACTACTTCGCCATTTCCCATTCCCATTTCTTTTTCTCATTTTAACTTCTTACCTGCCCATCGCCTTCCTCTGGTGCTCCTTCTGACTTTCCTTTCTTCCATGGCCTTCTGTCCTCCCCTATCAGATTCCCCCTTCTCCAGCCCTTTATCTTTTTCACAAATCAACTTCCCAGCTCTTTACTTCACCATCCCACCCCCCCAGATTTCACCTATCACCTTGCGTTTCTTCCTCCCTTCACCCACCTTCTCACTCTGACCTCTCATCTTTTATTCTCCAGACATGATGAAGGGTCTCAGCTCAAAATGTCGACTGTACTCTTTTCCATAGATGCTGCCTGATCTGCTGAGTTCCTCCAGCATTGTGCGTCTGTGTGTGTGTGTGTGTGTGTGTGTGTGTGTGCGTGTGTGTGTGTGTTGTTTGGATTTCCAGCATCTGCAGATTTTCTCTTGATTGTTAGTAAGTTCTTGTTCGATTGCAACTTCTTTGTCTGTTTCCACTGTTCTTTCAGCATGCTTTCCAGATCAGAACGACCTGCTCCATAATTAAATCAGCTGCTTGAAATCTTATCTACAGATTGAAAATGTGAAGTTTAAAATCCTTCACTGTAATTCTTTTGAAGTAAGTTTGCAGATGATATGAAGATTGGTGGTATTGTGGATAGTGTAGAAGACTGGCAAAAAATACAATGAGATAGAGATCATTTCAGTCCTGGGTATGACTCTAAACTGCAACCGGTGATTTTAATCAATGAAATTTATGAGACTGGAATAATACCAAAAGAGATGAAAAAATCAGTATTTATCACTCTTCCAAAGAAAGCTGGAACAATAGAATGTGAATTACATAGGACCATAAGTTTAATGAGTCATATCAAAAAGATACTTCTAAGAATTTCGATGACAAGAGCTAAAAGTAAGATACAAGCTGAACTAGGCAAAGAACAACGTGGTTTTGTGAAAGGCAAAGGTACAAGAAACGCAATATTGATGTTAAGGATACTATCAGAACGAGCTATTCAAGTGCAAAAAGATTTGTTTGTTTGTTTTATCGACTCTCAAAAGCATTTGATAAAGTGAAGCACAATAAGTTATTTGAAATATTACAGGAAATTCTAGATCTAGATTCAAAAGCCCTCCGCCTAATCAGAAATCTGTACTGGGAACAAACTGTCACTGTAAGAATAGATGGAGAAATGAATCAGTTTACGAAAATCAAGAGAGGCGTTAGACAAGGGTGTGTTTTCTCCCCTGATTTATCTAATGTGTACAGTGAAACAATATTACAAAAAGTAAGAGACATCTTGGGAATCAAAGCTGGTGGTGAAAGCAAATAATTTCAGATATGCAGATGACACTGTGTTAATTGCGAGTACGAAGGAAGAACTACAAAACTTAATTGATATAATTGTTGAAGAAAGTGCAAATATGCGTCTATCTATCAATTGCAAAAAGACAGAATGTATGGTGATATCCAAAAAGAAGGAGAATCCTATCTGCAGGCTGAGAATAAATGGGGAAGACATAAAACAAGTACAGAACTTTTGCTACTTAGGAAGCTGGGTGACATCAGATGGCAGGTTTGACATGGACATCAAAAGAAGAATAGAGATGGCAAAAGACACCTTTACGAGAATGAGGAGTATACTGACCAATACTAAACTAGACATGACAACCTGCCTCAGAGTACTGAAATGTTACGTTTATCCAGTTATATTATATGACTCAGAATGTTGGACAATACCTAGTAACATGAGGAAACAAATTGTAGCAGCAGAGATGTGGTTTTTGAGGAGGATGCAAAGAATATCATCGATGAAACGAATATCTAATGAGGATGGCACGAACAGCAAACACAAAAAGAGAAATAATGTATGAGATCATGAAAAGGCAACGTAACTTCATTGGACATGTGATTAGGAAAGAGGAGTTAGAATGCATGGTAATTATGGGAAAGATTGAAGGTAAGAAAGCAGGAGGAAGATAAAGACAAATGATGATGGAGACAGCAGCCAGAGAACTGGAAATGAATACCAATGAACTGAACCACTTGACCCAAAACAGGAGTGTGTGGGCCATGGCAGTCAAAGCTCAAACTGGGCATGGCACCTGATGATGATAAAGATTGATCATTTGCAAATTTGGGCAGAGAAATGGCAGATGGAGTTTAAACTGGCTAAATCTGAAGTATTGCACCTTGATAGATCAAATGTAAAGAGACAGTAGACTGTTAAGAGCAAGACCTTTAACAGTATTGATGAACAGAGGGATCTTGTGTTCTGAGTTCATAGCTCCTTGAAAGTGCTACACAGGTTCATAGGGTGGTTAAGATGCCACATGGCATGCTTCCCTTTATTAGTCAGGGCACTCAATTCAAAAACAAGGAAGTTATTTTGCAGCTTTAAAAAACTCCAGTTAGGTCACATCTGGAGTATTGCATATACACATAGATCTAGTCACCCCATTATAGGATGGATGTCAAGGCTTTGAAAAGGATTCAGAAGAGATTTACCAAAATGTTGCCTAGGTTAGAGGACATGTGCTATATAACGAGAGGTTAGACAAATTTGAGCTGTTTTCTCTGGAGGGGTGGGGGCTAAGTGGAAATCTGATAGAGGTTTATAAGATCATATAAGAGGATTTTAAGAGGCATAGATAGAATAGACAGACAGTATCTTTTTCCCAGGATTTACATGTCTAATACCAGAGGGAATGCATTTAACGTGAGAGGGGATAAATTCAAAGGAGTTATGAGGGACATTTTTATTTTACACAGAGAGTGGTGGGTGCTTGCATTATGCAGCCTGGGGTGGTGGTAGAGGCAGAAATATTAGGGACTTTCACGAGATGCTTAGATAGGCAAACTAGTGTGAGCAAAATGGAAAGATATGGATATTATGTAGACAGAAGAAATTAGATTAGTTAGCCTTTTAAATGGTTTGGCACAACATTGTGGGCCAAAGAGTCTGTTTCTATGCTGTACTATTTTATATGATCTCATTATTAAAACAATTCCACTTGCTGTGTACCAACAGCAAATGGGACTTCGCTCTGGTAGAGTGGATCATTCTGCAATAACATAAGATATTAAGAAATAAGCAAAGTCAGGCCATTCAGCGCATCGGGTATGTTCAGCTATTAGTTCATTATCCCTCTCTGCTCCATTCTCCTGCCTTCTCCCCTTAAACTTTTACATCCTTATTAATCAAGAATCCATCAAACACTGCTTTAAACGTATTCAAACACTTGGCCTCCACAGCTATCTGTGGCAATGGATTCCACAGGTTCATCACCCACTGGTTAAATAAATTCCTCCCCATCTCTGCTGTATAGTTGTATCCTGAGGCTGTGCCCTCTGGTCCTTTCATCATCTCCAGGTTCGCTCTCCCTAGGGCATTCAATATTCTATAGTTTCAATGAGATCCCCCACTCATTCTTCAAGACATCAGTGAGTACAGGCCCAGTGCCATCAAAGGCTATATTAACCATTTCATTCCTGATATCATTCTTGTGAACCTCCTCTGGGCCATCTCCTTAGATAAGGGGCCCAAAAAGCTCCAAGTGTAGTCTGATCAATATCTTATAAAGCCTCAGCATTACATCTTTGCTTTTATATTGTAGTCCTCTTGAAATGAATGGTAACATTGCCTTTGCCTTCCTTATAATTGGCACAACCTGCAAGATTCCTCCATTTATAATATATACTCAATTTCACTTCATTAATACAGGATAGTGATCTATTTGACTCTGCCAGATTACTAATTTGGCCCAGAGGAAGAGTGTACTTTGTGCCCCTTTGTAACATTAATCAGCATTTATTTAAACTTGGATCTTATTTACCATTTATCAGCTATGTAAACTCTGACTCCAAGTTATTTACTAGGGTATTTCTTGACTGTGAACCCTTATTTATTGCCATTGGTAGGTGTACTTCTCCTCTGAGGTGTTCGTAGTCAATATACATCTGAAGCATCTGTGAATTTAGGATACGGAATCCCTACCCTGCTTTTGCACCTCTCTGTTTCCTGCTTACTTGCTAACTTCCTGCTTCCTATCTTTTTCTCAGTTAATCTCTGTGTTGTGAACATCAGAGTTCTGTATTACTTCTCATAGTTTGTAGTCATATAAAAGCTGCTTCACAGTGTGCATCCAATGCTTACAAGTTGAACAAGTGGTTCTGGCCTCTGGGCTATCTTTTGCTAGTACTGTATAAGGCTCTGGTTGCCTGAACTGCTTTCAACTCCAATGCACGTTTCACACAGCAGTTTCCTTAGTCACAACAGCATCCAGTTCCACTGAATGGTTCACATTGAGCATCGCGGCTCACAGAGCTGGGGACTGTGTCCATGGGAGATTCCAGTGAGTGCAGCAGCTTGATTTGCAAAATCCCTGCAGCTGCCTTGGCCTTGCCAAATTCACAGTGTGGATGATGCAGTTGAGTGTGACTGTATATTCATAAGATTATCTTATACCATATACATAGACTGATTATGTATGTGTGCCATATATACATATATGTGTTTATGCCAAATGCCAGATCTCGACCTAAAACTTTGATTTACGCCCTTTCTTTCACAGATGCTGTTTGATCCGGTGTTCTGTTTGTTGGCATTCACTGTAGATTGGCTTTATGGATGATGGAATCTGGCCCATGTTGGCTGCTGGATGTGGCAAGGTGGATGCAGGAAACATGGGAGATTAAAACCATTTTACGTTGAATATTGCATTTGTGTTTACAAATGCCAGCAGCCATCTGCTGATCATAGCTTTACTGTGAGTTGTCAGGCAAACATAATTCAGAATTTGGCCCGTCATCCTTAGCAGTGTCATAAGCCAGCAAAAGAATGTTGCAATTATCTGCTGTACTGCTTAACAAACGCCAATCAACGACAATCATACGCTATTGTTAATCAAGCTGAAAGGCAATTAATGCTTATTTTAATTAGTATATAACATTTGTTACACCAGCACTACCTAGCTTTCATTTCTGGCAATGATCCAGAGGAGAGAAATTTTACTTTGATACCTTGTTTGCTGATAACCATCTTTCTATGAAAGTTCTTTTTTGGAGGTGAGGTGCAAGAAACATTGGCAAGAAACATTGCAAAAAAGAGTGCAAGGGCAGTGATTGGTCTTGACTGATCTTTGCTGAGATATCTATTGCGGATCATGGCTTGCACACCATTATGTTGTAGATGGGGATTTGGCACAGTGGGACAGCAGTCGGTTGCCTCGTAGCTCCAATAACCCAGAGAGTGAAAGGAACAACTGACACGTTTGAGATTTTTAAAAATGTGATATGAAGAGTCCTGCAGCAGCATACATTGGGTTTAGTAGGTTGGAGATAAGTGAATCTCTTGATGACTGTAAAAAATAATTAAGAATGCACTTCAGTGGGAATATCAAAGGGGCAAAGAAAGGTTAAGAAAGAGGTTTAATAGTTATATTCAAAGGATAACTATTGAGAGAGTAGATTCCTCTAAAGATCAGAAAGGCCATCTATGTCACAAGCTGCAGGAGATAGATGGAGTTTTTAATAAATATTTCTCCTCTGTGTTTATTGAGGAGAAAATCACTGTTACTCAAAAGATATGAGATACAAGTTGGTGATGTTTTGGAGGACATACTCATTATCATGAAGGAGGTATCTGCAGTCTTACATGTGGATAAATCCCCAGGGCCAGACCAAGTTCATCCTCGTACTTTGTGGGAAGCTAGAGAAGAAATTGCAGTGGGCCTTGTGGAGATATTTGCTTCATCATTAACCCCAAATGAAGTTCCCAAAGACTTCGCTCAGTCAAGAGATTAATCCATGATCTTAGAATATGGCTTTTAGGATCGCAATGAGAAGGTATTTCTTTATACTGGTGATTATGAATCCTTAGAATTTTTTACTTCTGAGTTTGGCTCTAATGCAAGTGCAAGGCTACAAATGATGGATTTTGGAATATGAAGGAAATCAGGACATTAGGGATTAGATTGCAATGTGAATTTGATGCCCAGGATCATCCATGATCATACCTACTAGTAGATCAGCTCTGGAGGTCATATGACCAAGTCCTACTTTGATTTTGTAAAGCAATTGGAGGAATGCCACTCATTCAGATTCCTTGCATTTCATTTCCAGACATTTTTATTTGCAAACAACCTTATGACAATGTGTTATTTACCCTATAACTGAATATGGGGATTAATCAAAATCTCATCATTATATCATGACATTCATTGATTTTATTGAACCTACAAAGTTGTGCATATTTATGCAATTCATAATTAGTTGGCCTATGTGGTTAAAGAATGTATTGCTTCCTAATGATGACTAATGTATGCACATCTTCATTTTCTTTCCATATTGGTGTACCAACCTCAAATATTTAAGATTGGAACAGCACATTATAACAATGATATTTAGTAAAATGTTCTCCATGAAAGCAGGGCCTCTGAAATACTTTAGATGTTTTTTTTTGGCTTCTTTTGACAGATTCTAATGCCACTATTTTAAATAAACAAGACAGTGGGCCTTTTCACATCTCAGTTACAAAAATACTGCAGATTATAAATGTCTCCTTTCAGGTAAACTGACAGCATCATTGCTTTCTTGTCCAGTCTAGAAACTTGTGATTAAGGTGCTCACTGTTAGGAGCTGTTAATTAGACCAAAAAGTAAGAACAGTTGATTAGGCGCACATCCTCTGTCTTTAGAAGCGAGAAGAGTAATGTAACATATTTTAATTAGTCTTTAAAAATGGAGGATGTAGGCACTGAAATACCATTGTATGCTTGTTATTAATGGCCTAACAAGTCTGGCCCCATAAAGCTGGCTTCTGTTATAGATTAGGAAGTAATTGAGAAATTCTGTTTCTATTCTGCAGAATAATATTGAATATTGTGATTATATAATACCAGAAAATTAGCTCTTCTTTTGTGCCTCTAATAATATTTGTATCAAGTTAAAATGTAACAAGTACAGTTAATTACTGATTCTACAAAATAATGAATTACATCTGTAATTGAAACTTCAAATGCAACTCAACATTTTAAACATAGAGCTTGGGGAAATGAAAAATCATTTGGGGATGGGCATTACTTATTAAAATATTCATTATCAGGCTCAGGGCTCAGGAATTTTATTTCTTTTACCTATTAGAAATATTACATTAAAGAGGTTTTGGTTCCAGGATTGAATTATGTAGCAGGTCACCAGAATGATGCAAAGTAATCTCATAATGTCTGATTATTCCTGATTATTTGTGTTTTCCTCTGCTTATACACATGGTGATTCTTACTCACAATATCACTACGAGAAATGACTCATGAGGATCACACAAGTGTAAGAAAAAAACGTTCATCCTTCTTTAATGTAGCTTTAGGTCCGCTGTTCACAATGTCAAGAACAGAGGTTAAAAAGATGTTGAGCAATTCTTTCCAATTAGGTTCCTTTCCATCAGTCTCTCTCTCTTCTCCTGAGCAGGGAACTTGCACAACTTACTGATATTCAGGAACAATGTCAGGAATTTGTTTCCATAGGGCTGCTCATACCGCAGCACAGTCTGGTATGACATTTACTGAAATTACTGTATCAAGATTTTTGCTTTATTTAATCTTTTAACAGGGAGTAGTGTTGGGAAGGCCCATGGTAAAAAATAATACCAGAGTTCATTTCAATCCTCATCAAGTACTCCTGAACATAACAATGCTCCTGAGCTAATTATGAGAAGAGACTTCTGGGAAAATTACTGCAGGCTTGCATTTCAACACAATTCTTCTTAATTGCCCCAGGGCTGTGAGAAGAAAGACCGGTTTTGAGTTTGAAATTCCTGATAGTCATGTACGGGGTCTTTCTTTTTTGTTAAATTTAAAATGGCTTCTTTTGTTATGTTATACTGGGGAATGCTGAGGAAGTCTCTAACTAGACAGTTGCTTGGGTTATTATAGATAGCAGGGTGCTATTAGCCAATGGGTGTCCATGCGTCGTTTTTTTTTTCGGATGTTAATGCTATATCATATGACTGTGGAGGGGGTTTTTGGCGGGGAGTCGGAGGAGAGATGGGGAGGACAGCGGAGAGACGGGGAGTCGGAGGAGAGACAAGGAGTCGGAGGAGAGACAAGGAGGATGGCGGACATGCGGAAAGGCTCTGGTCGGTCACTTCGAGTGGTCCCGAGCCGTAAGTCGACAGGATCCAGGTGGTCGTCAGGAATTGATTGAGCTCCAACGGTTGCGCGCGAAGAACTTGGACTTTGATAAGTGTTGGCGCCTTTTTTTTTCATGACTTCCCTTTCTGTATCGAATTTATATTAATTTCATAGAATTAGTAATATCTATAAAGTGTACTTGTTAAAATTTACTGGGTGCGCTGGCTGATGATTGATGTTTGGGATTGATTCGGGCGGTAACCGACCCTGTGGGGAGTGTTGAGGCGGGTGCTGGGTGGGATTTCCCCTAGACATATACGAGCCAATATAATGGAACATTACAGTCATATTAGGCAAAAAAGTGGGGTGTGGTTGACAAGTTATAGCTCCTGTTCTGTGTCTAAGGAAGACCTCGGCGCTTAAGCAAATGGTAATTGCTAATACAAATTTGCTTGTACCATGCTAAAACTTCAAAGAGAATATTTAATAAGCATTAATTGCTAGTCTGTTTGATAGGCATCCTAGAGCAGTGGTCCCCAATGCCTGGGCCGCGGACCGATACCAGGCAGTGAAGAATGCAACGGTGCAGCGGTAGCCAGAACGCAACCAACACATCTTTAAGAACAAAGCCGAAATAAACAAGTTAATTAATTAGGTGCCACCCGGCATGTAAATGTCGGCCCAGATCAGAGGCGATTGCCAATTGCGCCGATTGCAACTAATTGATTAGCTTGTTTATTTCGGCTTTTTTCTTAAAGATGTGCTGGTTGCGTTCCGGCTACCGCTACACCACTGCATTCTTCGCGGCGCAGTATCGGTCCGCGGCCCAGAGATTGGGAACCACTGCTCTAGAGCACCATTCATAACATTCCATTTCTTTGAGGTGGAGAACTTATTCCCCCTTCTTACAAGTTTAGCATGAATATAAAATAGACTTAAGGATGGAATCAGTGGTAACTGCAGGTAGAAGGTTGGTATCGCCAGTCGCTCTGGTCTATGTGTCTCCTGAGTCGCTTTGCTTTGCCTTTTGCCAACATCGCCTTCAAATACCTGAGCTCGACAGTCCACTCACCTGGGAATAATGGTCCTGGGCATAAAGGTGTAAATGTTTAAGGAGCACTTAATAGCTCTAGGTGTATATTCACTGAAGTTTAGAAGAATGAGGGGGGAGTCTCATTGAAACTTATCAGATGTTGAAAGGCTTAGATAGAGTGGATGTGGGAGGATGTCCCAGTAATGGAAGAGTCCGGAAGATGAGGACACAGCCTCAGAATCAGAATCCCCTCAGATAAGAGATGAGGAAGAATCTCTTATTCCGAGCATGGTGAATCTATGGAATTTATTGCTACAGTCGGCTATGGAGGTCAAGTCATTGGGTGTATTTAAAATGGAGATTGACAGGTTCTTGATTAATAAGAGTGTCAAAGGTTACTTGGAGAAGCCAGGAGAATGGAGTTGAGAGGGATAATAAATCAGCTATGATCAAGTTGCAGAGCAGACTGGATGTGCAGAAAGACCTAATTCTGATTCTATATTTTATGGTCCAGAACTCTATCACTACCTCCTGATAGAGGTCACAGGATGAAGCTTTTAATTACCCACCCCCCAACATTCCCTTCTCTGGCTTGGTACACATTTATCAAGCATCCCTGAAGATGCTACACTTTGTTGCTTTGTATAATTAAGCTGTTTGTACAGTAATTGGAGAAGACGGGATTGAACTCCCAGTTCCAGATTCAGCATTAGCTATTTCAGTGCGATCCATGGCATGTTTACGTTGACAATATGCACAGCATTTTTCCTTTGCCCATCTGCTGATTAACAGTATAGTCTGATTTTATTGCTTTGTCGTATTCTCAGCCTTTAGAATATTTAATTAGCTTGCAACTTGCTCCATTGTCAGGGTTGTTTATTTTTGTTGGTTAAGAACAATTGTTGGCCTGGCACTAACCTCAAGTGGATGTGCTGCCTTATGTTCTTAGTTTACGATGATTCAATACAGCATAGGATTCTATTTCTGAACTGGTTTCTAATCCAATCTTTATACTGCTGCTTTACATGATCTTTTAAATATATAGTTTGTTGAGTTTCATGGTAGGACGAACAAGGTTAAATGTGTACCTGTATCAAGTACAGAAGATGATTGGCTGTAGTTGCTTACGTGGATGAAGTCTTTCCTTAAAATATCATGTAAGGACCTCTGTATCCAATCCAACCTGGACATGATGAGGTGAGACTTTTATCTCCTACCAGTTGTAAGGAAACTTATTGTTGGATATCCATTCAGTTCCACAAGGCAGAGTTGTTGTGTCTGGACAATACTACACAAATTGTCATTAACTTCTACTTATAATGGCCCTGGATTGTATTAAAATATAACAGTTGTAATGGAAATCATGCTGTGATCTTTCAGCATGTTAAGCACAAAGTTATATATAGAAATTAAGTGCCATATTTCTGAGTCTTCTATCAATACACCATCATCACTTCAAACCTACCTAGCTCGTGACTCTGTTGGCAGTACGAACTATTATTCAGGAACTCCCTTCCTAAAGGTTCCATCCCTCTGGACAGCTTAGCGAGTGATCTTCTGACTCATGAGGCCAGACCTACTTGTACTTCAGGAAGACAGTTGCCTCATAATCAGGTGACTAATATCCTGGTGCTCACCATATCCCTGTGGCTGAATCGGGATCCAGAGTCATCATATCTCAAGTGGCGAGATTATTGTCTGTATCTGCAAAGTTCCTCAAGTGACATTAACATAGGTTATAGAACACAACAGCACTGGAAAAGACCCCAAAAGAAAGTGTATGGCAAGCTTGCCTTTATTACTTGAAGTATTAAATTCAAGAGTCAGGAAGTTATACTGCAGCCTTATAAAACTCTGGTTAGACCAAATCTGGACTAGTGCAGTAATTTTTCGCAGCCTATTATATGAAGGAAATGGGGGCTTTATAGAGGATATAGAAGAGGTTTGCCAGGATGGTTTTCTCTGGAGCAGCGGAGGCTAAGTGGAGCCCTGATAAAAGTTTATAAAATTATGAGAGGCAGAGGTAGAGTGGGTGACTGGATCAGAATGTCTAATACTAGAGGGCATGCATTTAAGATGAGAGGGGGTAGTTCAATGGGGATATGTAGGACAAGTAGTTTTACACAGAATGGTCATTGCCTGGGGTGGTGGAGAAGGCAGTTATGACAGAAATACTAAAGAGGATCTAGGATAAGTGGTGTATAGTGGAATATAGACCATCTGCAGGCAGAAGGGATTTGATGCCTGTCTGTGGCCATCAAACTTTACAACTCCTCCCTTGGAGGGTCAGACACCCTGAGCCAACAGGCTGGTGCTGGACTTATTTCCTGGCATAATTTACATATTACTATTTAATTATTTATGGTTTTATTACTATTTAATTATTTATGGTGCAACTGTAACAAAAACCAATTTCCCCCAGGATCAATAAAGTATGACTATGACTATGATTAGATCTCTAACTTAATTAGCTCAGCACAGCATCATGGGTTGAAGGGACAATCCATGTGCTGTATTATTCTATCTTCTGTCTTTTATGATATATCATTTTATTAACTCAAAAAAGAACCCTTTAATTCAAAGCCTAGCTAGCAGCAGTGAGCATGTCTGCGCAATTTCTGTGAGTTCTATATTCCTGGTATGGAGGAAGATTAGGTAACACAATGCAGTGGTAATGTGAAGTTTCTTCTTTCAGAAGAGACCTTGTTGACCTCTGCACGAGAAACACCGCCTGTTAAACTGTTCCTAAATTCAGATAAGGTCCTGATAATGTGTGGAGATAACAGAATTTACATGCTCTTTTTTTACATGGAAGAGCATGTAAAAAACCACCATCATCTATTAAGGTAGGTAGGGTGCTCACTCAAAAAGCCCTCAAAGTCAGGATTCTCAAGATGTGTAATATGTGTTATTGATAAACATTTCCAGAACCTGTGTCATTACAACCTGCAAGGATGGAGCTCCAACAACATTGCAGCTTATTGCCAAAAGTAAGCAAATTAAAGACTCAATAAATCATCATATAGAATACAGTGTGGGATGGAAAGTAGGAAAATAAATATTTGCATATAAGCCATATTAATGCTGCTTGATTTTTTATTTGTTTCATTATTTTCCAAGATACTTAATCACTTGACATTATTTGTTTCTGGTTCCAGGCTACAGAAAATAATTTCTAACCGAGAATAAAAAGTGATTTGGACTATTTTTGAACTATTTTACTTCAATGAAAGTTTGGTTGATAATATCAAGTCATGCACCAGCTCAAGTCATTAAAAGCACAAGAGATATCTAAATCAAAACCAGAATCAGGTCTCTAACTTCCGCTAATGCCCCACCTCCTCCTCGTACCCCATCCGTTATTTATTTTTATACACACGTTCTTTCTCTCACTCTCCTTTTTCTCCCTCTGTCCCTCTGACTATACCCCTTGACCATCCTCTGGGTTCCCCCCGCCCTTGTCTTTCCGCCCGGACCTCCTGTCCCATGATCTTCTCATTTGTTAATCACCTGTCCAGCTCTTGGCTCCATCCCTCCCCCTCCTGTCTTCTATCATTTTGGATCTCCCCCTCCCCCTCCCACTTTCAAATCTCTTACTAACTCTTCCTTCAGTTAGTCCTGACGAAGGGTCTTGGCCTGAAATGTCGACTGTACCTCTTCCTAGAGATGCTGCCTGGCCTGCTGCGTTCACCAGCAACTTTGATGTGTGTTGCCAGAATCAGGCTTATTGTCACTGCTATAAGCTGAAGTATTTATTGTTTTTGAGGCAGCAGTATGGTGACAAAATTAAAAACTATTTACAATAATGCATCAAATAAATAAATAGTGCAAAAGAGGACAAGTGAGGTAATGTTCATGGGCTCATGGACTGTTCAGAAATTTAATGGCATAGGGGAAGAGGCTGTTCCTAAGACACTGAGCGTGGATCTCCAGGCTTCTGTCCCTCCTCCCTGATAATAACAATGAGAAGAGGGCATGTTCCTGGTGGTGATGGACCCTAATGATGGATTATTTGTGCCAATTTCTTTCTAGATCATCATCAGGGGCACTTGGACCATATTGTGAAAACATACTTATGCTTGGTCATGCATTGGTCTGGTTCTGCACAGAGAACACTGTAATTTTTTTTTGTGCTGAATCAGACTGGGATACCAGACAGCTGAAGGAAAGACTTATTTTTATTCTTTATTCTACACCCCTACGTTGCACTAGTCTTTCACACCTGTTTGCAGCCTCCCAAGCCCACCCCACAGTTGACTGCCCCAGGTCCCAGCAACTCCCAATCTGCTGCTAACCACCACACCCCTCCCCGATCCCATGTCAATTCTCCCTTCTGATATTTCTCCCATCTCAAGCCATCACAATCCTTTGTACCCCCACATTCTGAAAGGTATTGCATCTGTCAATGGCACTTGACAGTCATGTCCACAGAGTTAGCTGCCACATCTATGGGCACTCCTCATACCACCCAATCCGCACTCCTGAATATATCCCACCTCAACAGCTGACAGTCAATCAGTTCCCTTTTAATTACCATGTCATCATTCTCCTTCCTCCATTATTCCATCGTTAATGGTCTTGTCCTCACATAAATGATTCTAATTGCCCCACTGAAGTGGTCATATTTCCAGTTTCTCTCCTACATGCTGTTAATTTCCTTCCTAAGCCTTTTGTATTTTCCTCTCTCTTTTAAGTACATCATTAAAACCTAAAGTCTTTGACAAAGCTTTAAGCCGCATTCTCCTAGTTACTCTTCCTTCAGCTCAGCATCGATTTTTGGCTGTTTCTGCCACTGTAAAGTGTCTCTAATGATTTTCTACATTCATTGTTCTGTATAATAGCTTGTTGTTGTGGAAGGAGCAAGATCGGGACAGGACTGATAATTTAGAACAGAATATGAGTGTAACAGAGAGAGATAATTTGGTGGGAGACCATCAGTCTATGAGAAAAGCTTTCTCTTCTGGCCTGATAAGGAATGTGAAAGAGATTGTAATCCTTCATGTTGGAAAAAGTATTATAGTCTGGATGGATTTTTTTTTGCTGTAGATTTCAGATTTACTGATCATTACATTTATCACAAAGTAGGAAACAGAATTTCTTAGCGTCAGATTGAGGGAGGTAGATTGAAATACCACTGACAACAGATTTTATTGAACCAATCAAAGATTTGGGAGTCTTCTTTTCATTGGGCATGGCGGGTACACCATAATTTTTTGATATTATGTTTAAAAAGCACTTTTTACACCAGACCTCTATATATTAGACATATAATAAATAGAAAAGTAGCAGTATGATATGTGTGAAAATAACTCATCATAAGACAATTGTGATTGGCTGCTTTATTTTACATATGCAAATAAATTGCACAATTATTTCTGGAGGCATTCTTTTGGTTTCCCCATTTATTACAATATATGAAAATTAATGCTATATTGGAAAATAATATATTTAACCATCCTCTGAAAGTAAAACTTTTCCTTATTTACCGCTAGTTGCTGTACACAATGCACTCGATATGTATTGTGTACAGAATAGAATAATGCAGTTCCATCTATGTATATATTTTATCAAAGATTGGATGAATCTGGAACCTACACATAATAAAGAATCTGGTGCAGATTTTGCTCTGTGCTTTCCTAAACATGTTAAACTATTAGTGCATGGAAAATGAAGAAGGAATATACATGTGTGTTTGGATTCTCAGATATGAGCATTCCACTGCTTAATCAGTGCAGCACTGGAGAATGAGATTGGATTATTGATACGATACAACCTGCATATATAGTTAGCCTTCACTGAGCACATTCACTGAGAACAAAATGGTGACAGGCAGACAACGGTGACCTGAAAATAAAATTTTTATTTTGAAGAATATTGGTGAGCTTTATTGATCCAGAATCTCCTAGCCTTAAAGCTGGAAAGTATTGTTTGAGAAGTTGCTTCTGTTCATTGCAAATTGACCAGGGAAGTTGTCTGACATTAGTTTCCAGAAAGGCTGCTTCCATTAATACACCGGAAATGGAGCTGAAAGGAAAAGAACACCACAGTACAAGGGAACCTGGAAAGAAAACGTTACAGTGGATACAGGTTTGAAAGGCTGCTGGCCTTGCTGAACCAGGAAAAAGGGTGGACAGGACAAAGGGACAGTTAACCAAGTAATGTGCAACAGTGATAGGCCACTGGTTAAAGCAGAGAGAATGGGGTATTCAGGTGTGGAGTGGGGAATGCGAAGATGTGCAGGCAACAACTTGGTGCACTTCTTTAGCCGAAACGTGAGAAATCTAAGAAGGCAGGGCAAAGTGAGAGTAAATTACAGGAGTGCAGAGGCATCAGGCAGCAGGGACAAGCATAGAGGTATTCAAGTGGTTGGGAGTGAGTAGATCTGGCAAACTGGGTGCAGGTTGGCAGAGAGGTGCTCAGACTGACCTGAAAGGGATTGGGAGGCGAGAGAACGAGTGGACCAGAGTGGGTGAAATTCCAGTGAACTAGGACCAGAGACAGAGCAAAGAGTCAATGAATCAATGAATGCACAACAGTGATCAAGCAGAGCTTGAAACAGGGAACATTGTGTGTTTGGCAGTGGACCAGGCAATGAGGAAGGGTACAGACATGCCAGGATGAAGCACAAAATGATGCGCGTAAATTGAATTAATATTAATGTGTATTAGTGTGGCATAGAAATGATGGACCTGTTTCTGTGCAGTATGACACTAACTGTGACTCTGGCTCTGAAATGAAGATGGGAATGGATCCAGTAGCTTTCTACACTTGTAGCCAAGGTACACCTTGCAAGATGACGATCAGAGAAGATACAAGATACTACGGATTATCCACATGGACAAGAAATAAAGCAAACAAAGCACATGATGGACAATGGAAATATAAACAAAAACAGCAAATGTGCAAGCAACACACATCAAGGTTGCTGGTGAACGCAGCAGGCCAGGCAGCATCTCTAGGAAGAGGTACAGTTGACGTTTCGGGCCGAGTCCCTTCGTCAGGACTAACTGAAAGAAGAGCTAGTAAGAGATTTGAAAGTGGGAGGGGGAGGGGGGAGATCCGGAATGATAGGAGAAGACAGGAGGGGGAGGGGATGTAGCCAAGAGTTGGACAGTGATTGGCAAAAGGGATAGGAGAGGATCATGGGATGGGAGGCCTAGGGAGAAGGAAAGGGGGGAGGGGAGAATATATATTAAATAAATAACGGATGGGGTACGGGGGGGAGGTGGGGCATTAACAGAAGTTAGGGAAGTCAATGTTCATGCCATCAGGTTGGAGGCTACCCAGACGGAATATAAGGTGTTGTTCCTCAAACCTGAGTGTGCCTCAGTGTGGCATTACCTGTGGGGAGAGAAACAGAGCTAATATTTCACACCAGTGATTTTTTCTGAAAAGCAGGAGACGTGCAAAAAACTAAGGTAATGGTGCAGAAAGAAGATTGGGTGGACAACAAGAAGATTCAGATAGAGGAGATTCTATCTTGAAGAGGGTGAAGATTGCTTATCATCTACAGCTGAACTGTCTGCAGGAACATAAAGACAAGGAGATGAATGAGGGCAATAGAGAGAGAAATAAAGACTGCCATTCCTGTGAGATTCCGTTAGTTCTGATTCAGGTTGGATGAAGTTGCCTGTCAGATTAAATCCTAAACTGATTTTGTCCTTGACCTCGTACATTGTTCCAACAAAGCCCGACATGAGGAGCAATGTCTCATCTCCACATCTGTACACATTTGTACACATTGGGTTTCAGTATTGAATGAAACAACTTCAGCTATATCAGAGCTGGCCATTTTTGATGTAGGGTCATTAACTCAGTTACAGCATTCACTCTCCACTGATGCCACCTGATCTGTTGAGTACAGGTGTCTCCCGCTTTTCGAACATTCGCTTTTCGAAACCTAGCTGTTGCAAAACACCTATATTAGTTACCTGTTTTCGCTAACAGAAGGTGTTCTCGCTGTTACGAAAAAAGGCAGCGTGCGATACAAGGCAGCGCGTGCCCCGAGCAGCTAAGCTCCTCCCCCGGAACTGCATTCTGGCCGGCATTGCTTAAACACATGCCTGTGAGCAGCCGTTTGCAAGATGAGTTCTAAGATATTGGAAAAGCCTAGAAGAGCTCATAAGGATGTTACACTTAGCGTAAAACTAGACATAATTGAGCGTTTCGGTCGTGGTGAACAAAGTAAGGACAAAGTGAGTTTGGCTTGTGGAAGTTGACGAAGATGATGTCGAAGAGGATTTGGCATCCCATGACCAAGAACTGATAGATGAAGAGCTGATGCAATTGGAGGAGGAAAGGATGACAATTGAAACCGAATGCAGTAGCAAACGGACTGAAAGTGAAGTCATCCAGGAACTGAACGTAAAGCAACTGCATTAGATTTTCACTGCAATGATTGCAGAAAAATACAACTTTAATTTTGAAAGGGTATGCAGGTTTAGGGCATATTTGCAGGATAGCTAGAGTGTTTACAAAGAACTGTATGATAGAAAAATGCACGAGGCGAAGCAGTCAAGCATACTGTCATTTTTCAAGCCTTCCACATCAGCCACTGCAGACGATGAATCTCGACCTTCGACATCGAGGCAGGTAGACATAGAAGAAGATGACCTGTCTGTCCTAATGGAAACAGATGATGATGTGATGACAGCCCAATGTCCCACCACCCCAACTCCCGGGCTGCGGACTGATACCGATCCGTGGAGAATGCAGCTGTAGCCAGGACGCACCCAACACATCTTTAAGAAAAAAGCCAAAATAAACAAGCTAATTAATTAGGTGCCACTTGGCACGTAAATGTTGGCCCATATCAGAGGCGATTGTGGCTTGCGTCGCCTCTGACCTGGGCCAACATTTACGTGCCGGGCGGCACCTAATTAATTAGCTTGTTTATTTTGGCTTTTTTCTTAAAGATGTGCTGGGTGCGTCCCGGCCACCGCTGCACCCCTGCATGCTTGGCGGATCAGTATCGTTTGGCGGCCTGGAGCTTAGGACCACAGCACCAGCCCAACCTCTGACGACTCAGCCTAACACTCCATCAACAGTGTGCTTGTCGCTGTCTTCCCGATTCCGGTAAGCGATGCTACACTGTACGTACATTATTTCTACTTTACATAGGCTGTGTATTTTTATGTGTTATTTGTTATGATTTGGCAGCTTCATAGCTTAAAGGTTACTGGAGAGAGTGTTTCTGCTGAGAGCACTTGCGTCGTGTTTCTGCCGAGAGCGCTTGTGTGAGATTTTCGCTACAGAGAACAGTGCGGCAATGATTGTAGAAAAGTACTTTTACTTTATATAGGCTGTGTATTTATCATATCATTCCTGCTTTTACTATATGTTACTGTTATTTTAGGTTTTATGTGTTATTTGGCATGATTTGGTAGGTTATTTTTTTGGGTCTGTGAACGTTCACAAATTCTTCCCATATAAATAAATGGTAATTGCTACTTCACTTTACGACATTCTGGCTTACGAACCGTTTCATAGGAATGCCCTACCTTCGCATGGTGGGGGAAACCTGTATTTCCAGCAATTTTTTATTAGGTACTTTGTTAGGTACAGGAGTGGAACCTGCTATAGCCCATCCACTTCAAAGTTCAATATGGTGTGCATTCAGAGATGCTCTTCTGCACACAATCGTTGTAACACGTAGTTAATAAAATTACTGCCACCTTCCTGTCAGATGAACCAATCTGGCCATCCTCCTCTGACATCCCTCGTTAACAAGGTGCTTTCACCCACAGAACTACCACTCATTGGGTGATTTATTTTGGTTTTCACAACATTCTCTATGAATTCTTGAGACTGATGTATGTGAAAATCCCAAGAAATAAGTAGTTTCTGAGATACTCAAACCACCTCATCTAGCACTGAAAATAATTCCATGATCAAAGTCATTTAGATCACATTTCTTCCCCATTATGATGTTTGGTCTGAACAACAACTAAATCTTTTGACCATGACTGAGTGATCAGATATTTGCACAATATACACGTGTACCTAATAAAGTGGCCAATGACTGCATATCTCACAGTCCTTTTATTCTTATCTCTAGTGTTCTCGTTTTTTTCTCTCTTTTCAGGCATACCAGTAGTGACAAACAAATATTCATCAATCTCTTTTTGTAGTACTTCTGCCAGCAAGGCAAGTTTGCTCTCTAGTCTTTCATAAACATTCCCTTTGTTCTCACCAGCTCCTCAAATTAAAACATTTATTTTTCATACTTCTCCAGTTCTGTTAAAGAATCACTACCTTGAAATGTTAATCATTTCCTTCTCCACACATGTGGTCTGTCTCAGGTATCTCTTGCATTATTATAAACAAAATGGCTTAATTTAATTTGTATAGCACAATAAGCAAACTGGCAAGCAATATTAAAGGGGATTTTTTAATGTTATTTAATAGTCGGAATATCATCTTGTTGGCTTGTTAGTAATTGACCCTTGTCTTGACTTTTTTGTCAATTGGACATAACACCTACCATAGGTTTCTGTTATGTTTTTGAATAATATCATTCTTTGTCTAGTAATCATGCTCTATGTGCTCCATATGTATTGTTTAGATAGAGAACAAAGATTCTAAGGGATAACTTAAAGGAGAAATGGGGATGTGGAAAGATTTTGAGAGAAATTAGCACTAAGGCAAATGATAGTATGAAAAGCTAAGATTAGGAATGGTTAGAAGGCCATAAAAGCTGGATGAAATGTCAGAGGATTGGAGGATAGACAATATTCCGTTGTTTAAGAAAGGCTCTAAAAATAACCTGGGAAATTATAGTCAGTGAGCCTGATATCAGCAGTAGCTACGCTATTGGGTGGTATTCTAAGGGACTAGATACACAAGTATTTGAATAGTCGAGGACTGATTAAAGGATAGTCAGCATGGTAGGTTGTGTCTAACCAATCATACAATGTATTTTGAGGAAGTTGCCTGGCAAGATGATGAAGACAAAGCAGTGGATATTGTTTACATGGATTTTAGTAAGGCCTTTCACAAGCTTCTGTATGGAAGATTGGTCAGAAGGTTTAGTCGTCTGGCATTCAGGATGAGGTAGTAAATTTGAATAGACATTGAAATCACAGAAGAAGACAGAGAGTGGTAGTAGATTGTTGCCTTTCTGACTGGAGGACGGTGATTAATAGTGTGTCACAGGTACTGGTGCTGGGACTGTTGTTGTTTGTCATCAATATCAATGATTTGGATGACAATGTTTGAAAGTGGATCAGCAAGAATGGGGGTGTAGTAGACAGTTATGAAGGCTATCAAAGCTTGCTGAGGAATCTGAAACAGCTAGAAAAATGGTAGTTGAAATTTACTGTAGACAAGTGCGAGGTGTTGCCCTTTGGAAGCACAAACCAGGGTAGGGGTTTCATGATCAGCGTTAGAGCACTGAGGAGCTGGTAGAACAGAGGAATCTGAGAATACAGGTCCAGAATTCATTGAAAGTGGCGTCACAAGTAGAAACAAAGAAACAGAAAACCTACAGCACAACGCAAGCCCTCAAGCCCTTCGGCCCACAATGCTGTGCTGAACATTTACTTACTTTAGAAATTACCTAAGGTTAACCATAGCCCCCTATTTTTCTAAGCTCCATGTACCTATACAGGAGTCTCTTAAAAGATCCTATTGTATCTACCTTCACCACCGTCACCGGCAGCCCTTTCCACGCACTCACCACTCTCTGTGTAAAAAACTTACCCCTGACATTCCTCTGTACCTACTTCCAAGCATCTTAAAACTGTGTCCTCTCATGTTAGCCATTTCACCCCTGGGAAGAAAACCTCTGATTATCCACACAATCAATACCTCTCATCATCTTGTACACCTCTATCAGGCCACCTCTCATCCGCCATCGCTCCAAGGAAAAAAGGCGAAGTTTACTCAACCTATTCTCATAAGGCATGCTCCCCAATCCAGGCAACATCCTTGTAAATCTCCTCTGCACCTTTTCTATAGTTTCCACATCCTTTCCATAGTGAGGTGACTGGAACTGAGCACAGTACTCGAAGTGGGGTCTGACCAGGGTCCTATATAGCTGCAACATTACCTCTCAGCTCCTAAACTCAATCCCATGATTGATGAAGGCCGATGCACCGAATGCTTTCTTAACCAGAGTCTACCTGCACAGCAGCTTTGAGTGTCCTATGGTCTCAGACCCCAAGATCCCTCTGATCCTCCACATTGCCAAGAGTCTGACCATTTATACTATATTCTGTCATCATATTTGATCTATCAAAATGAAGCACCTCACACTTATCTGGGTTGAACTCCAACTACCACTTCTCAGTCCAGTTTTGCATTCGATCAATGTCCCACTGTAACTTCTGACAGCCCTCTACACTACCCACAACACCTCCAACCTTTGTGTCATCAGCAAATTTACTAACCCATCCCTCCACTTCTTCGTCCAGGTCATTTATAAAAATCATGAAGAGTTAGGGTCCCAGAACAGATCCCTGAGGCACACCACTGGTGATCGACATCCAGGCTGAATATGACCCATCTACAACCACTCTTTGCCTTCTGTGGGCAAGCCAGTTCTGGATCCACAAAGCAATGTCCCCTTAGATCCCATGCCTCCTTACTTTCTCAATAAGCTTGGCATGGAGCACCTTATCAAATACCTTGCTGAAATCCATATACATATATTGCTTTACCTTCATCAATGTGTTTCGTCACATTCTCAAAAACTTCAATCAGCCTGTTAAGGCATGACCTGCCTTTGACAAAGCCATGCTGACTATTCCTAATCATATTACGCCTCTCCAAATGTTCATAAATCCTGCCTCTCGGGATCTTCTCCATCAACTTACCAACCACTGAAGTAAGATTCACTGGTCTATAATTTCCTGGGCTATCTCTACTCCCTTTCTTGAATAATGGAACAACATCCGCAACCCTTCAATCCTCTGGAATCTCTCCTGTCCCTATTGGTGATGCAAAGATCATCACCAGAGGCTCAGCAATCTCTTCCTTCACCTCCCATAGTAGCCTGGGGTACATCTCATTAGGTCCTGGTGATTTATCCAACTTGATGCTTTCCAAAAGCTCCAGCACATCCTCTTTCTTAATATCTACATACCATTGCTTTTCAGTCCACTGTAAGTCACCCCTACAATCGCCAAATCCTTTTCCGTAGTGAATACTGAAGCAAAGTACTCATTAAGTATCTCTGCTATCTCCTCCAGTTCCATACACACTTTTCCACTGTCACACTTGTTTAGTTCTATTCTGTTACGTCTTATCCTCTTGCTCTTCACATACTTGTAGAATGCCTTGGGGTTTTCCTTAATCTTGCTCGCCAAGGCCTTCTCATGGCCCCTTCTGGCTCTCCTAATTTCTTTCTTAAGCTCTTTCCTGCTATTCTTATAATCTTCTAGATCTCTGTCATTACCTAGCATTTTGAACCTTTTGTAAGCTCTTCTCTTCTTCTTGACTATATCTATAACAGCCTTTGTGCACTGCGGTTCCTGTACCCCACCATCCTTCCCCTATCTCATTGGAATGTACCTATGCAGAACGCACTGAACATTTGTCACATTTCTGCTGTACATTTTCTTGAGAACATCTGTTCCTAATTTATGCTTCCAAGTTCCTGCCTGATAGCTTCATATTTCCCCTTATTCCAATTAAACGCTTTCCTAACTTGTCTGTTCCTATCCCTCTCCAATGCTATGATAAAAGAGATAGAATTGTGATCACTCTCTCAAAAATGCTCTCCCACTGAGAGATCTGACACCTGACCAGGTTCATTTCCCAATACCAGATCAAGTACAGCCTCTCCTCTTGTAGGCTTATCTACCTGCTGTGTCAGGAAACCTTCCTGAACACAACTAACAAATTCCACCCCAACAATACCCGTTGCTCTAGGGAGATGCCAATTAATATTGGGGAAATTAAAATCTCCCATCACAACAACCTTGTTATAATTGCACCATTCCAGTATCTGTTTCTCTATCTGCTCCTCTGTGTCCCTGTTACTATTGGGTGGTCTATAAAAAACACCAAGTAGAGTTATTGACTCCTTCCTGTTTTTAACTTCCACCCACAGAGCCTCAGTAGACAATTCCTCCACGACTTCCTCCTTTTCTGCAGCCGTGACACTATCTCTGATCAACAGTGCACGCTCCTACCTCTTTTTCCTCCCTCCTTGTCTTTTCTGAAACACCTAAAGCCTGGCACTATAAGTAGCCATTCCTTCTCCTGAGCCATCCAAGTCTCTGTAATGGCCACAACATCACAGCTCCAAGTACTGATCTACACTCTAAGCTCATCCACTTTGTTCATGATATTCCTTGCATTAAAATAGATCATCAGTCTGAACGCATCCCTTCTCTATCATCTGCCTACCCTCCCTCTTACATTGCCTACAGGCTTTCTGTATTTGGAGCAAACTGCTCCTTTCTATGCCTTTACAGTTCGGTTCCCACCCCCCAGCAGTAGACAGGGTTGTAAAGGAAGCTTTTGGCATATTGACCTTCATAAGTCAAAATATTGAGTGCAAGAGTTGGGATGTTACGCAGAAGTTGTATAAGGCATTGGTGAGGCCTAACTTAGCATATTGTGTGCGGTTCTGATCACCTTCCTACAGGAAAGATTCTAATAAGTTTATAAGAGTGTAGAGAAGATTTACAAGAATGTTGACAGGACTTGCGAAGCCGAGTTATAGGGAAAGGTTGAACAGGTTAGGACTTTATTCTCTGTAGCATAAGATAGAGGTACAAAAAATTGTGAAGGATATAGATAGGGTAAATTCAAGCAGGTTTCTTCCACTGAGGGCGAATGAGATTAGAACTAGAGGCCATGGGTTAAGGGTGAAAGTGAACAGTTTAAGTTGAACAAGAGGGTAAACTTCTTCACACAGAAGATGGTGAGAAGGTAGAATGAGTTGCTAGTGGAAATAGTGAACTTAGGTTTGATTTCAACATTTGAGAAAACTTTAGATAGGTACATGGATGGCAGGGGTATGGAGAGATATGTTTGTGTACAGATTGATGGGACTGGGGAGAATAATAGCTCAGGATGAAATGGACAGGCTTAAGGGCCTTTTTCTGTGCTGTAGTATTCTCTGACTGTGATTCTAAATTGAAGAGTGCATGATTCTTAGAAATTTGAGCTGGTAGACTTTAGAAAAATAGATGAAGCAACGCAAAAGGCAGATATGAGAACAGTATGATGGTACTGTTTAATTAGGAGCCGATGTAGATCAATAAGTGTTGGGCAAAAGTAGAATTATGTTTGCATAGAGTAATACATGGATAGTCACCTGTAGTCAATGGGTATCATTGTCAAAGATAAGATTAAGGGTTTCATTAGAGCAGGGCCCTGCACTATATTTGAATAACTGTAAAACTGCTACTGTTCTGATATTTTGTTTCACATTTCAATATTCCAAAATAAGAATAAATCTGTCTCATTTACAAACAGTATTGTTGTTTTATCTAAGAAAGCTCACGCCAAAGCTGTTGAGAAAATCACCACAATATGTTTTAAATGGACTAGAGTTTGCTCTATTGCCATTTAAGGTAGTCTTGTCATTTTCTGTTTGATTAAGGAGACAACTGAGAATGATTGCTTCCTAAAGTGTTCACTTGCACACAATGCATGATGCTTCAAACCTACTTTGTTATTTTTTTTCATGAGCTACCACTTGTAGAATATATCCAGGATCTTAATTATATTCAGTTTTACTTCTTTGGGATTTATCACAGTCACTCAAATGTCCATGTTCCCATTTACTCCTCTTGATTTCAACAGTTGGAAGAAGTCCAGGGAAGAACTGAAGCTTGTAAGCAAGACATGGCTTAAAATAAAATGTAGTAAAAACAGAACATATTTTCAACCAATTTGCAGAGGTGGCTGCACTGCACACGATCCTAGTAATTTCTGCTGTACTCTTCTGTGTGGGAATTCCACAGGCCACAAAGATCCTGTCATCATGTGGAAATGGCATTGTGAGATTAGGATATCCAGTATCTGCAGACATACTTTAGCAGCATCTGTTCCAATGATCTTTGCACAGAGCTGAAGCTTACAGAATTCCTGGACCACACACACCCATCAGCAGATTAAATAATACACAACCTGACTCAAGAAATTAGCTGAAGATCATTGATCATTTTCACGTAAGATATGGACCCTTTGAAATAAGCTCAAGGACCCCAGCCCTCAGAGTTTTTTGTGATTTCCCTAACTTCTTTCCAAGGGTGAGAATGTTGAGAAACTTATCCATTGCTCCAACTAATGGTGTGTGGATGGAACTAATGAGCAAGGAGCAATCAAGGCACTTATTTCAGTTCTCCAGCTGATGACTGGAGTTCTAACCTATTTGTAGTTTGGCTTGGATGGAGCTTCAACCACAGTGATGACTTTGGAGGTTTAGCCTCCACCAATGTAAATCCTTCCTGAGTTCCATTTCGCATCAATTGTCTGATGCTATATTGGTAATTTGTTTATTATTGTCACATGTACTGAAATACAGTTAAAACCTTTTCTTCTGTATGCCATTTATTCAGATCATCCCATACGTAATTATATTGAGACAAAGAAACAAAAACAAAATGAAGTACATATCACATAGAACATATATTCACTGGGTATATCCTGTTAGGCTCTGGGTACTTATCCACCTTAATTTTATTCAGGAGATCCTGCATTACTGTTTTATTTATCTCAAAATGCTCTAGCATATTGACACTGCTCTCACTGATCTCACTATTCTCTACATCCCTCTCCTTCATAAACACTGATGCAAAGTACTCACTTAGGACCTCACTGTCCTTGCACACCAAGCCCTTGTTTCCCGCTTTATCCTTGAGTGGTCCTACCCTCACCCTAGTTATCCTCTTGCTCTTGATTTACTGTATGTGCAGAATGCCTTAGAATTCTCTCTAATCTTTGTTGTCATGGACTTCCTCTGTCCCCTCCTAGCTCTCCTATTTCCTTTCTCAATTTCTTTTCCAGTTTCTATAGAATCCTCAAGGGCTTTGTTTGATTTTAGCTTTCTAAACTTTATGTATACTTTCTGTATTCTTCTTGACAAAAATTGCCACCTTTCTCAGCATTTCTTACTTCGTCATCTTTATCCTTCAATCTTACTAAAACATACCTATCCTGTTGTCTGTACAGCTGTAGTTTTACAGTTATAGGGAATGTGCCGTGTAGATAGACAAATGAAGTGACAAGTTTAATTGAAAAAAATCAAGCATTCACCTTTATCAAATAAGAAGTCCGTTCAAGAGTCTTTTAACAGTGAGATAAAAGTTGTCGTTGAGTCTGGTGACAAGTGGTGTCAAGCTTTTCAATCTTCGGCTCAATGGAAGAAGACAAAAAGAGAAAATAACTGGGGTGGAAAGGTTTTTGATTATCCCAAAATGGCAGAAATAAAAACAGATCCATGGGGAGAAGGTTGGATTTCATGATGGATTGAGCTGCATTCACAACTCTGCTATTTCCTACAGTCTTGGGCTGAACAGCTGTGATAGAAAACTGTAAAGCACCTACACAGGAAGCCTTCTATGGTGCATCAGTAAGAGTTGATGAAAATAATGGGGATCATGTTGAATTTCCTTAGCTTTCAGAGGAGGTTGAGGGGCTGGTTATGGTATGTTTCTCCCATGTTACCCTTTATGGCCACATCCTAGAAAGTCAAACTTTTTCTACTAGAGCATTTTTTGTTTTGTCAATTGTGATTCAGCATAATCTTAAATTGCATGAAAAAAGACAGAACCCTTAGAGATAAAGAGTGATGTGTGATAAAAATGAAGTCTAGAAGCAAAATGTCTCAAGATTGCATTATATGCCAAGTTAGAGGCAACAGTGTTATTGGGACAGTTTTGACTATGGCTAATTTGAAACACTTTACAAGCTGATTTGTATTGTGGCATTATTTTCTGAACATGTTAGTATATTTCTCCCCTCTGTCCCTTTGCAAGCAGGAGATATGCTTGAGATGCAATGGAAATAGGTTTATTGATGTGATGTATTTTTAAAGTCTATGAGTGGCTGTGTGATAAAATCTCCAGAGGAGAGGAGTTAAATTTGCATTCAATATTCAATTGTTGTATCCGTAAGAATTCTGTTGGAAATTAATGGAAAATAAATTGCATAAGAATCATTTGGAAAGTAAAGTCCCAGGACAGTTTTGGTCATCAAGCAGGAGATTTTCTTGCTTTTCATTATCAGGAAAAGTAGTAACACCAATAGATTTCCCTGTCATTGCTAAGCAATTAGTTCATGTTTGCTGACTCTTAAGGGACTGCACACATTTCCTATTTTTCATCTGTATGTAAATTTTCACTTTTATTTTGGAAATTTTATGCTGTGAAAACATTCTTAATAAAATCTAAAACAATGGAACTTAGTCCAAGGGCTAAAGTAACAGAGGACTTGTATAACAATGACTTTAGAAATACTTTGTTCAGATTCAAAATGGTAGGCTCTCGTCTAAAGAATATGCTTAGTTTTTTTCTGTAGCAGTGTGGTTTTGTTGCTTTAACACAATGTAATTTATACTTTATACTTCAGTGTCGCCAAACAATTGATACTGGAACGTACAATCATCACAGCGATATTTGATTCTGCGCTTCCCGCTCCCTGGATTACAAATCGATAGTAAGTGCTTTGCTACTTAATTGAATCAGGGTCAGATTCAGAATCAGGATAAAACTTACTATCACTGTCTTATACAATGTTACTTTTTGATAGCAGTTCAGGGCAAAGACACAAAGTACAAAATAAATAAATAAATAAATAGGGCAACAAATAGAAATAACGTGTTCAAGGACCATTCTGAAATCTGATATGGGATGGGAAGAAGTAGTCGTTAGATCACTTATTATGGGTCTTTAGGCTCCAGTACCTTCCCCAGAATCAGAATCAAGTTTAATATCACTGGCATATGTCGTGAAATTTGTTTTTTTTTGCAGCAGAACATTGCAATACATAGAAGTAAAAACTATAAATTACAATAAGAAGTATATATAAAAAATAATTAAGTAGCGCAAAAGGAGAGGGAAGATATACTGTGTTTCTTGGGTTCATTGTCCACTCAGAAATCTGACAGCAGAAAGAAGAAGCTGTTTATAAAATGTTGAGGGTGTGTCTTCAAGCTTCCGCACTTCCTCCTTGACGGTAGTAATGAGAAGAGGGCATGTTTGGGTGATGGGAGCCCTTAATGATGGATGTTGCCTTTTTGAGGCATCGCTTTTTGAAGCTTTCCTGGATGGCGGAAAGGCTAGTGTCCATGATAGAACTGGCTTAGTTTTCAACTTTCTGCAGCTTTTTACGATCCTGTGCCGTGGCCCCTTCAGACCAGATGGTGATGGAACCAGTTATAATGCTCACCAGGTTAATTAGAACTGAGGCTATGACAATGTTGAACACTCAGCAGTGGTCAATAAAGTGGCCTGATGTCCAGGTGATCCAAAGCTGAGTGGAGAGCCAGTGAGATTGTATCTACTCTAAACCAATAGGCAAATTGCAGTGGGTCCAGGTCTTTGATTAGGTAGAAGGTGATTCTAGCTATGACCAACCTCTCAAAGCACTTCATCACAGTAGATATGTGTGCCTCTGGATAATAGTCTTTGAGGCTATTCTTCTTGAGCACCGGCATGATTGTCACCCTTTTGAAGCAGGTAGGAAGGAGGGAGACTGAAAATTTGGCTGAGTGGTGTAATAACAACAACATCTCACTAAATGTTAATAAGACCAAGGAACTGATTGTAGACTTCAGGAGAGGTCAAACAGATGCCATAAGCCAGCTATCATTGGAAGATCAGAAGGTGGAGAGGATTAGTAACTTTAAATTACTGGGTGTCACTATCTCAGGGGACCTGTCCTGCACCCATCATATAAATATAATTGCGAAGAAAGCATAACTGCACCTCTACTTCCTCAGAAGTCTGTGGAGATTCAGCATGACATCAAAAACTTTGGCAAACTTCTATAGAAAGTGTGCTGACGGGCCGCATTATGGCCTAGTCTGGGAACACCAATGCCTTTGAGTGGAAAATCCTACAAAAAGTAGTGAATTCTGCCTAGTACATCACAGCTAAACTGTTTCAATCATTGAGCACATCTACATGAAACGTTGCTGTAGAAAAGCAGCATCCATCATCAAATGTCCTTACCACCCAGGCCATGCTCTTTTCTCACTTTTGCCATCAAGTAGAAGGAACAAGTGCCTCAGGGCTCACATCACCAAGTTCAAGAATAGTTACTACCCCTCATCCATCAGGCTCTTGAACAAAAGGTGATGCGCTCATTTAAGGACTCCTTCATCTTGTTATTTCATCCTCGTTATTTACTGGTATTTATTTATATCTACATTTGCAGTTTATTGTCCATTGTTTACAGTTACTGTTCTATAGATTTGCTAAGTATGTCCGCGGAAAAAGAATCTCAGTGTTTAATGTGGTGATGTGTATGTACACCGATAATAAATTTTACTTTGAAATTTGAATCTTCAACTGTAGCAGTGACAGATTAAAGATGCCCTGAGCACTCCAGCTGGTTTGTTGGTACAGGTTTTCAGAGCCCCACCAGGTACACCATCAGGGCCTAATGTCTTGTGAGAGTCCACGAGCATGAAGGCATGACCCAGCCACTGTGCGTCATTCATGATGCATGTTGCCTTCTTCAGGTTAAACTTCTTGAGGAAGCCTCAGTGGTGGGGAGAGTTGTGCCTTTGATGGAGCTTGCTATGGCAGCCTCTTTTGAATGGGTCAGAATGCTCTCCACTGCACATCTAAAGAAGTTTTAAAAGCGTTTGGTGATATGTGAAAACTCCTCAAATTCTTCATTTAGAGCTGTTGGCATGCCTTCTGTGATTGCATTGATGTGCTGGGCCCAGGAAGATCCTCTGATATATTGACACTAAGGAAGTTGAAGTCACTCAACCTTTTCACCACTGACACCTCAGTTAGAACTGGTATGTCTTTCCCCTTCCTGAAGTCCACAATCAATCCTTGGTCTTTTTGGCACTGAGTGTGACACATTCATCCATCAGATCTACATGTATCTCACTTCTGCATGGCTCCTTGTTACAATATGAGATTCTGCCAACAACAGCGGTATCATCAGCAAATTTATAGATAGTATTTGATGTGTTTAGTCACATGGTCATGAGTATCGAGAGGGTAGAGTAGCAGGCTAAGCACACATCCTTGGGGTGTGTTTGTGGTGACTATAAGCAAGGAAGAGTTATTGTCATTGACTAGTATTGACTGCGGTCTCACGATGAGGGGGTTGTGGACCAGGTGACAGAGGAAGGTACAGGGCCCTAGGTTTAACCATATAACCATATACCATATAACAACTACAGCACAGAAACAGGCCATCTCGGCCCTTCTAGTCCATGTCAAACTCTTACTCTCACCTAGTCCCACTGACCTGCACTCAGCCCAATTAGAGGCTTGGTAATTAACATTAGTGGATGGTTTTACTGAATGTCATTCTATAACCAATAAATAGCAGCGTGATGTCTGCTTTGGTATTGTCCTACGTGTTCCAAAGCAGAACAGAAAACCATTGAGATTGTGTCTTCTGTGATGGTAGGCAAATTGCATTGGATCCAGGTCCTTGTTCAGACAGGAGTTATTTCTAGCCATAGCCAACCTCTCAAAACACTTTGCAATGGTATATGGGAATTCTACCAATTGATAGTCATTGAAGCACCTCACCCTACTGGTACTATTGGTGCTCCTTTGAATCAGATGGAAACCTCAGAGTGCAGCAGTGAGAAGTTGAGGACTTCCTTGAACATCTACTGCTTAACTGGAAAACTTTTTGGGACTCTGTCTGTAAAATCCAACTCATAGCCTATTTTTGCCTTCCTGATTTCCTTCTTCAGCCTGGTCTTAATCTTTTTATATTCATCAAGGTATTCATTCCTACTCAGCTGCCTAAACATAATGTATACTTCCTTCTTATTCCTGACCAGAGCCTCAATATCTCTCAACAGCCAGGGAACCCTTCACCGAAATAGAAGCATGCTACCCCTGGACTTTTGATATGACTCATAAAATGCTCGTCATTTCTCATGTCAGTCCATGGCCTCTTCTACTGCTGTGATGAGGCCACACTCAGGTTGGAGAAGCAACACCTTATGTTCCATCTTGGTAGCCTCCTATCTGATGGCATGAACATCCATTTCTTGAACTTCCAGTTATTCTCCCTCCTGCTCTTCACCATTCTCATTCCCATTTTCCTCTCTCTCCTGCCCATCGCCTCCCTCTGGTGCTCTTTCCTCGTCCCTTTCTTCCATAGCCTTCAGTCCTCTTCTATCAGATTCTCCCTTCTCCAGCCCTGAATCTTTTTCACCTATCAACTTCCCAGCTCTTTATCTCACCCCTCCCCTCTCCTGGTTTCACCTATCACCTAGCATTTCTTCCTCCCCTCTCTCCATCTTCCTACTCCGACCTCTTATCTTTTTCTCTAGTGCTGAAGAATGGTCTCAGCCCGAAACATCAACTGTTTATTTTTTTTTCCATAGATGCTGAGTTCCTCCAGCATTTTGTGTGCGTTGCTTGAATTTCCAGCATCTGCAGATCTGCCTTTAGATAGAATTATTACCCATTACCTAAGCTAGGTCCTGCCTAATGTCACAAACTCATTCCTTCTCTAATTCAGGGTTTTAAGCTGTGGACATGTTCTATTTTTTCCATAACTTTTTAAAAAACTAATAGAATTGTGATCACTGGACTCAACTGGTACTTCAGTTACTTGGTTCACCTTGCTTCCTAAGGGAAGATCCATATTGCTCCTTCCAGAGTAAGTTCCTCGATATAATGCATGAGGAATCTGTCTTGGATGGACCACACAAACTCTGCCTCATCCATGTCCTTTGCACTCTACTGGGCCCTGTCAGTACTGGAAAAGTTGAAATCTCCCATTAGCACTACCCTACTATTCTCACAACTGCATACAATTTCTCATCATATCTGCTTCTCAAGCTCCCACTGAATATGAGGAGGGGTCTATGATATAGTCCTACCAAAGTGACCATCTGCTTTTTATTTCAAAGTTCTATTCAAATACCCTTGTTAGATGATACCTCTAGAATATCCTTTCTAAACACAGTTGCTATGTCCTCCCTGCTCAAAAAGGAAACCTTTTCTCTACTCTTACCTCCTCCTTTGACATGCCTAAAGCATCGGTACCCCAGAACATTCAACTGCCATTCCTGCTTGCCTCTCAGCCATGTTTCTGTTCATTATCCTGGTCCTCAGAGGGAATCCTTGACCTCAGTTGCATTACCTGATAAGCCATTGAAAGCAATAGTGCTATCTGCATTTCTACAGCAAATATGGTTATCTTGATTGCTAGACTTGCACTATCAAGGAAAAGTCAAAGTTGAGTTTATCATATAAACAAATACATGTATGCGCGTGTACAAGGAAAAGAAAAACTTACAGCGGCATCACAGACACATAACATCATAGAAGCAGCATTAAAAATATAAGTTATGCACAGGTTTTTCTGGAAAGAACACAAATAGAACAAAAAAAGTACCTTTTAGTAGAAAATGATCAAAGTGGTCAAGGTGATGCTAACCTTTAGTGTTTAGAGTTTTGCCAGATGGTTCAAGAATTGAATGGTTGAATGGAGGTAACTGTTCTTGAACTTGGAGGTGTAGGACTTCAGGTTTTTTTAACTCCTGTCCGATGGTAGCTATGAAAATATGGCATGGTCCTATTGGTGGGAATTTTTGTGGCTAGATGTTGCTTTCTTGAGGCAGTGCTTCATATAGATACTACCAATGGTAAAGAGACTTGAGCCTGTGATGTATTGGTCTGAATATATGACCCTCTACAGCAACAGTTCAGGGTATTTTCAATAGTACATCTATAGAAGTTAGAGTATTTGATGGCAAGCCAAAACTCCTTAACTTCAGAAAGTAAAGATGCTAGCATACCTTCCTTGTGATTCAATCTAATTGCTGAGGTCAGGACAGTTCATTTGATATGTAAACACCAAATAATTTAAAGTGGCTGCTTCCATTGCTGATCCATAATATAAATTGACACAAGTTTGGCCTCCTTCCACTTCCTGGAGTCAACAATCAGCTCATTAATTTTGCTGTTATTGAGTGACCACACTGAACCTTGTGTCCTATCTTACTCCAGTAAGCAGCCTCATCACTACCTGTGATTCATCCAACAGTAGTCTCATCAGTGAATTTGAATATGACATTGGGGCTGTGCTTATCCACACAGTAATGTGTGATACGGAGCAGAAAAGGGACCAAGCACGCATCTTTGTGGTGCATCTGTATTGATTATCATTGATGAGGACATATTATTACTAGACCTCCCTGATTGAGGTCTACTGATGACAAAATGAGTATCCGGTTGCAGAGGGTGATGGAGAGACCCAGGTCTTGAAGGTTGAAGGTGAGTTTGAATGGGATGATGGTAATGAACACCAAGCTGTAGTCAATGAACAACAGCCTGACACACACTTTCCTGTTGTCCAGATGATCCAGAGCAGAGAGTAAAGAACCAGAGAAAATATCCATTCCTTTCCCAAAATAACAATATACTGCAATTTCTGAACAGCTATTGTTGTTTTCTTTCAGCTTTCCAGGTGAAAATCCATTCTCTGATCATCTTTTGTGTGTGCTATTTGCACTATGTTGCAATATTTGAGCATTAAACTCTACTTTCTGAAGTCTGAATCTCCAGAGCTGGGGCTTCTCATATATCCAGTGAATCTACATCAGTTCTCAAAGCAGTCCATCAAACTTACTCCCCAATTTTATCCGGTTATACAACTTTATTCTGGAGAAAGTTATCTACGATTCCTGTGTTTTTGTATATGCATACGGATTTTGACTGTGGTCAATGGACATTTTTTCAGTCTAATAGGTTTTTCTATATTCTGTGTTTCTTGCATGTTCTTTCTCATTTTCTTTGTGCATGGGTGAAGGATTTGGGGATCGATGTTCTTGTGGCATTCTGTGTAGGAGAAGGGCATCTGGTGATCAATGTTCATGTTGCATATTCTTGGTTAGTATTTTTGTGTGGTGAGAGGGGGATTTGGGAGTTGATGATTATCATGCTGTTCTTTTTTTCTTGGTTTTGTGGATATCTGGAGAAGGAGAATCTCAGAGTTGTATACTTTGATAATAAATGAACCTTTGAATCCTTATATACCCATCATTCATCAACCCTTCAGCTCCCCTCAGCTTGCTCTCCCATTAATCGCCTACCCCTGAAGGAAATCCACACAGTCACAGGGAAAATATGCAAACTCCACAGAGAGGACTTCAGAGTTGGTGTAGAACTGAGGTCCCTGGAACTCTACAGCTGCCGCCCTAATTGCTGAGACACTGTGTTGCCCGAGGACACTTCTGTTCTTGCACTGAACACTGAGCATGTACAACAGAGGGAACATTTTCAATATTTTCTAATTCCATCTCACATTTTGTTTGAGGAAATTAAATAATGCAATAAAGTTACTCATTTCAAGAAGGTTTGTTCTGAGCTTTATATCCTTTCTGTGCTCTCAACAATGTTCCTGATTAATTATTCAAATATTTCACTCATCACTGATTAATAAAACAGCCTTCCTAAAATATAGTTCATCTTATTTTTGGAATCTATTTATTCCTTATCACTATACTCTGCTTTTTTAAGCAGACCCTTGGGACCAGGATGAATGAACTCCATTCTAGTTTTGTAGTTTCTGAGCTAGAATCATGGAATAATACAGCTCATGGCAATCAAGGTGTCCACTAAAGCTGCTCCAATTTTACTGTACTTGGCCCATAGCCCTCTAAAACTTTTCTATCCATAGACTTATTGAAATCCCTTTTAAGATGGGTACTGTGATGAGTGGAGACGCCTGAAAGTTTTAGGAACAGCTTCTTCCCCTCCAGCATCAGATTTCCGAATGGTCCATGAACCTAACAACACTACCTCATTAGTCCACTTCTGCACTATTTATTTTCTTATTTATTTTTAAAGATTAGCTTTATTTGACAAATGCACAATTGCACAATGAAACATAGAGTGAAGTGCAACGTGTGTGTCAAATCAAATGAGTAAGGATTGTGCTGTTCAGCCTGCAAGTGTTTCTATGCTATCGGCACCAACATGCCCACTTCTTACTAACACTAACCACATGCCTTTGGACTGTAAACGGAAACCGGAGCACATGGAGGAAAACCACACATCCACGAGAAGAACATACAAACTCCCTACAGACCGCAATAGGAATCTAACCCGATTTTCCAGCTCGGACTGCAAAGTGATGCGCTTACTGCTGCACTACAGCGTCATAGTAATTTTTATGGCTTGCACTGTACTGCTGCCACTAAGCTACAAATTACAAAACATGTCAGTAATAATAAATCTGATTCTGAAGGAACTCGGGAGCTGCGGACTCTTCCATAGATGGGTCAGGACTGGCAGGTGGGTGGGTAGTTTTTGTTTCTGCCACTTACATTTGGCTCAATATGCTCCTGATGTGGGGCTTGAGTTTCACAATGCCTCCCCTCAGCTGACTGTTTCACTTTGAGCTGTCATCGGCCGGATACTCTAAGGGGCTGGTCAAGATCTTCCTGAAGGATATGAGGACACCCTTCAGTATTTTCATCTGTCCACCTGGTAACCTCTTCCCAAGATCAGTATAGGTTGTTGTTGGGTGTCTAGATTCATGCAAGCAAATAATAACATATGCCCAGAGAACCTGACAGAGCTTGAGCTTAACCTTTGAATGTGGGCAAAAGCAAGCGTGGTATACATACTGCAGTTCAAATACTGAGATTCAGACCACCTGTCGAGTGGAGTAGCTGCAACCTGAACTGTCCACCATCAGTTTTGAAGATTAGTTTCGTTCCATGTGCTGGTTCTTGGAGATGAGATGCAACGTCACAGTAAGAAAGTGTTGGGGCATTTACATAGCCTTAATTGACACTAGTCATCATTGAAACTGATTGAGTTATCAACCCATTGGTTATTATCAACTTTTTCAAGTTGATATGGATAAAACATAAATTTCTATAGGCAGTTGAATAGTTTCACTGTCCCTCCAGGTTCAAAGAGTCAAAGACTTCAGTGTGATCTAAGCAGGCCATATGTGGAGGCAAAGGATGTTATCTGCTTTTTTATCGGAGAGGTTATGTGGTGAAGGTCGTGTCTATTGCATCTCCAGGTGGGTAGAAACCACATTATAATATGGAGAGCATCCTTTTGTACACTGGGAAGAGACATTCGAAGTAGACTCTGGTGATGACAACAGGTCACCTTGAGCTCTCCCCTCCCCAGATTTGTATTAGTGACTGGTACTCTTTACCACTGTCAGATAAAATCTGTTCCTAAAGTCATCTTACTCCTTATTAGGATTGAGATTTATTTTTCATTCTTCCCTGACAGATCTGGGGGCAAGGATAGACCATGTAAGTTGATTTGGGACCGAGACGAAAGCACTCATGTTAAGGACAGAGTCAATGTTGGGGAGGGCCTTCATGTGTGCTTTCCAGTGGAAGTTGATTGTCTCTCTATTCCTGATTACATCACCACGATTCTCAATAGCACAGAGTTGACAGTGGTTAGCCCGGAGATGGCTTTGATGGTGCTGAAGAACTGACGTACACCTGGGTTGTTCATTAGTTACTGAGCCCCCTCTCCCATGTACCTCCACCATTTGACTCTTAGCTTATAGGTTTTCTGCTGGATCTCTGCCTCTAGATGCCTCTGGAAATGATCCAATCCTGTTTAAAAATGATTGAGTTCCCAGTCTGATAAGGCCTTATGTTTGTGTTTGAGTCGTTTCTTGATCTCCCGGTCATTCTCATCAAAACAGTGCTGGTTTTTCTTGGTAGAGAATTCAGAAGTCTTTTTGCTGTTCAATTATAGTGCACTTCAGGACTGTCCATAAACTGTTGGCATTTTATGGCTGCTAGAGAATGAAGTTGACAAATTGTCCATAGGAACTTGAGGGATTTGATACTGAACATCTAGTGTCAACACTTCTATTGTTGCTGATGTATTTGGAGCTAAGGTGGTTGAGATGCTTGCCATTTTCATCAGCTGTTTTGTCAAGTGAAATAACATGTAGAATTTAGTGTGGGGATTCCATTATTCACACCACAAAATATGTAAAAACATTCACTTAATACCTCACTGATTTTCCTCCCATTTTCATTGTTATCTTTCCTACAATGGACTGCAATCCTTACTCCAACCAATTCATACCCCAAAATATAGTTTCAAAGTTTAGAATTGAGACTTTAAGAGATAACTAATGGTGCCCCCTCTGAGGTCAGTAATCAAAGTACAACACAATGTATAAAGTCAATGCTGGGTTCAATTTTATAATATTAAAAATCAAGTAAATGTAGATTTTTCCTCTGGATTTGTAAGAGTCGATGTATCCAGTGAACACCTTGAGAAAATTAAGAACAGAGTTTAAGAAGGAGATAGACAGTCTAGTAAGAAGTTGTAGGGAAAGCAACATTTCGCTTTAGGCAGCAACACGAAGGAGAATGAAGGTCACTGACTTCAACAAGTGAGATGGAGTACATACCTCCATCTGTATGGTGGAGGTGGAGGTAGTTAAGAGCTCTAAGTTCCTATGGGTAAATATCAGCAACAATTTGTCCTGTTTCAGACATGTGGACTCTATGGCCAAATATCACATCAATGTCTCCACTTCCTTAGAAGGCTAAGGATATTTGGCTTTTACCTGATGACTCTTATCAATTATTAGATATGGACCACAGAAAATATCCTAGCTGGATGCATTACAGCTTGGCATGGCAACTGCTTTGCCCAAGACTACAGTAAATTTCAAAGAGGCCATCACAAGAACCAACCTCCCTGCCATTGACTTTGTCTGAACTTTCCACAATGTAAAGGGAAGGTACTGACACAATCAAGGCCATTTCCCTCCTTAGTCGTTCTTTCTTCACCCCTCTCCCAAAAGGCAGAAGATACAAATGCCCGAGAACACCAGCCACCAGACTCAAGGCTAGATCCTACTCTACTTTATCAAACTCTTGAACAAATCTCTCATATGCAAAATGGTGAACTCCTAATCTACCTCATCATAGACAAAAACAACAGGAATTCTGCAGATGCTGGAAATTCAAGCAACACACATCGAAGTTGCTGGTGAACGCAGCAGGCCAGGCAGCATCTCTAGGAAGAGGTACAGTCAACGTTTCAGGCCTAGACCCTTCGTCAGGACTAACTGAAGGAAGAGTTAGTAAGAGATTTGAAAGTGGGAGGGGGAGGGGGAGATCCAAAATGATAGGAGAAGACAGGAGGGGGAGGGATGGAGCCAAGAGCTGGACAGGTGATTGGCAAAGGGGATACGAGAGGATCATGGGACAGGAGGTCAGGGGAGAAAGGCAAGGTGGCGGGGGGGGGGGGGAACCCAGAGGATGGGCAAGGGGTATAGTCAGAGGGACAGAGGGAGAAAATGGAGAGTGAGAGAAAGAATGTGTGTACAAAAATAAATAACAGATGGGGTACGAGGGGGAGGTGGGGCATTAGCGGAAGTTAGAGAAGTCGATGTTCATGCCATCAGGTTGGAGGCTACCCAGACGGAATATAAGGTGTTGTTCCTCCAACCTGAGTGTGGCTTCATCTTTACAGTAGAGGAGACCGTGGATAGACATGTCAGAATGGGAATGGGATGTGGAATTAAAATGTGTGGCCACTGGAAGATCCTACTTTTTCTGGCGGACAGAGCATAGGTGTTCAGCAAAGCAGTCTCCCAGTCTGCGTCGGGTCTCGCCAATAAAGAGAAGGCCACATCGGGAGCACTGGACGCAGTATATCACCCCAGCCGACTCACAGGTGAAGTGTCGCCTCACCTGGAAGGACTGTTTGGGGCCCTGAATGGTGGTAAGGGAGGAAGTGTAAGGGCATGTGTAGCACTTGTTCCGCTTACAAGGATAAGTGGCCGGGAGGGAGATCAGTGGGGAGGGATGGGGGGACGAATGGACAAGGGAGTTGTGTAGGGAGCGATCCCTGCGGAATGCAGAGAAAGGGGGGGAGGGAAAGATGTGCTTAGTGGTGGGATCCCGTTGGAGGTGGCGGAAATACGGAGAATAATATGTTGGATCCGGAGGCTGGTGAGGTGGTAGGTGAGGACCAGGGGAACCCTATTCCTAGTGGGGTGGCAGGAGTATGGAGTGAGAGCAGATGTACGTGAAGTGGGGGAGATGCGTTTGAGAGCAGAGTTGATAGTGGAGGAAGGGAATACCCTTTCTTTAAAAAAGGAGGACATCTCCCCCGTCCTGGAATGAAAAGCCTCATCCTGAGAGCAGATGCGGTGGAGACGAAGGAATTGCGAGAAGGGGATGGCGTTTTTGCAAGAGACAGGGTGAGAAGAGGAATAGTCCAGATAGCTGTGAGAGTCAGTAGGCTTATAGTAGACATCAGTGGATAAGCTGTCTCCAGAGACAGAGACAGAAAGATCTAGAAAGGGGAGGGAGGTGTCGGAAATGGACCAGGTAAACTTGAGGGCAGGGTGAAAGTTGGAGGCAAAGTTAATAAAGTCAACGAGCTCTGCATGCGTGCAGGAAGCAGCGCGAATGCAGTCATCGATGTAGCAAAAGAAAAGTGGGGGACAGATACCAGAATAGGCACGGAACATAGATTGTTCCACAAAGCCAACAAAAAGGCAGGCATAGCTAGGACCCATATGGGTGCCCATAGCTACACCTTTAGTTTGGAGGAAGTGGGAGGAGCCAAAGGAGAAATTATTAAGAGTAAGGACTAATTCTGCTAGATGGAGCAGAGTGGTGGTAGAGGGGAACTGATTAGGTCTGGAATCCAAAAAGAAGCAGAGAGCTTTGAGATCTTCCTAATGGGGGATGGAAGTATACAGGGACTGGACATCCATGGTGAAAATAAAGCGGTGGGGGCCAGGGAACTTAAAATCATTGAAAAGTTTAAGAGCGTGAGAAGGGATTGAACAAGGGGGGATAAAACCGTGTCGAGGTACGCAGAAATGAGTTTGGTGGGGCAGGAGCAAGCTGAGACAATAGGTATGCCAGGACAGGCAGGTTTGTGGATCTTGGGTAGCAGGTAGAAACGGGAAGTGCGAGGTGTGGGAACTATAAGGTTGGTAGCAATGGATGGGAGATCCCCTGAGCAGATAAAGTCGGTGATGGTGTGGGAGACAATGGCCTGGTGCTCCTTAGTGGGGTCACGATCGAGGGGTAAATAAGAGGAGGTATCCGCGAGTTGTCCCTGTGCCTCGGCAAGTTAGAGGTCAGTACGCCAGACTACAACAGCACCCACCTTATCGGCGGGTTTGATAATAAGGTTAGGATTAGTGCGGAGGGAGTGGAGAGCAGTGCGTTCTGAAGGAGTGAGTTTGGAATGAGAACAAGGTGCGGTGAAGTCGAGACGGTTGATGTCCCGTCGGCAGTTAGCGATAAAGAGATCCAGAGCAGGCAGAAGACCAGAGCGGGGTGTCCATGAAGAAGAGGAGGGTTGAAGACGGGAGAAGGGGTCATTGGTGGGGGTGGAAGAGTCCTTGCCGAAGAAGTAGGCTCAGAGACGGAGACGGCGGAAGAAGAGTTCCGCATCGTGGCGAACACGGATCTCACTGAGGTGTGGGCGAAGGGGGACAAAGGTGAAGCCCTTACTGAGAACAGAGCGTTCTGCCTCTGACAGTTGAAGGTCGGAGGGGATGGTAAAGACCCGGCACGGATGAGAGCTGGGATCAGAGGGGGGAGGGGGGAGGCTGGGGGTGTCAATGGAGAGGGGAGTGTTGGGATGAGAGGAAGATGGAGCCTCTGAGGACCCAGGAGCTGACGATGGGATCTGAAGGAGACAGGATTGCAGAGTATTGGTGGGGGAAGGGGAGACGGGAGTCACAATAGCAGCACATCATAGACAAATGAGGTTACTTGCACTGCACTTAATTCTGCACCTGGAAAACTATATTCTGCACCTTTGTACGGCCTTGATGTAATTATGTATGACATGATCTGGCACCCAAAGCAAAGATTTTGACTTTATCACGCTCGTACAATATGACAATAATAAACCTGTACAAATACCAAAATTAGGTTAGAAAGTGAATAGGCAAACAGCCACTGGCATCACAATTTAAACCTAGTATCTAGTGGAATTGCTGTTAAAAAAACATTTATCAGTTTCTCCCTGGCTCAAAATGCTTCAAACAATTCACATTTAGCTTATAAATACAATTTTTATGATGGTTATTAAGACCATCAAATGCCTTTTAATCATACTTTGAAGGAAATTAGATACTCTTTCTAGATTTCTAGTATCATACAACTATTTTCACATGATTTTTTGCAGAGTATATGTGATTAATTAGGAATCTACCTTCAGAAATATGAATTCAGTGAACTTTAATTCCAGAAAAGAGGATCAATTATATTGGTTTAACATAAATTGACTTTTAATTTGTACTATAGGTCAAAACTTTTCAATCAGTTGATACTTCTCAATTTTTCTTTAAAATTTCAAAATTCAATTAACATAGATTGATTTGGAAGAAGGTGGAAAGACATTCAATCTATAACATCACAGGTATGGACAATAAGTTTAAAAAGTGAGTCTTGAGGAAATCCCACAACGATTGACTAAATAGTTTGAGATATTGTTTTTGTTTTGTTGAGATAAAGAAGGCATGGATCCTGGTTGTTGAAAATACCATCTTCACGTTGAAAGTAACACCATTTCCAAAGGGATTTGTGTGTTTATTTCCTGGTAGTGATTTTATAGGCAGGTGACATGTTTTGCTGTGACTTAAATATCCTGTTCCATTTTCTTCCGTGAAGAGCCTGAGGATATTTCTGTTGTGAAGACATTTTAGAGATGCACCTCGGGTATTTCCAAACAAATGAAGGAAGTTAAAAGAGCACCTCTTCTTGTAAATGTTTAATGAGATAAATGCAGAGATAGCTGTAACTGTCTGCAACAGTGGGGAATAATCCACTGCACAAAATCTCTGCTGCCTGTGATTCATGATATTGCACAGGCACTCAGAGAGTCTGTTAATATAGAACTACTCTTTGCAATTGTATATAACCTTTTTTTTAACTGGGCAAAGTATCTATTGCAAAGATGGAATTTTTTAAAAATCTGAATGTAAATCAAAATGCACAAAATGCTGGAGGAACTCAGCAGGACAGGCATCATCTATGGAAATGAATAAACAGTTGATATTTGGGCCAGAAATCCTTCTTCAGGACAGAAGTGAAAGGGAGAAGACGCCCGAATAAAGCAGTCGGGGAGGATAAGGAGGATAGCTAGAAGGTGATAGGTGAAGTCAAGTGGGTGGGAAAGGTAAAAGGCTGGAGAAGAAGGAATCGGATAGAAGAGGAGAGTGGACCATAGGAGAAAGGGAAGGAGGAGGCGTTCAGGGAAAAGTGATAGGCAGGTGAGACGAGGTACAAGGCCAGAGTAGGGAATAGAAGAAGAGGGGTGGGGGAGTGAAAATATACCAGAAGGGGAAATCAATATTCATGCCAACAGGTTGGAGGCTACCCAGACAGAATATAAGGTGTTGCTCCTCCACCCAGAGGGTGGCCTCATCTTGGCAGAAGAGGAGGCCATAGACTGACATGTCAGAACAGGAATGGGAATCGGAATTAAAATGTTTGGCCACCGGGAACTTCTGTTTAAAGGGTAGTTTAGTCTCAAATAACTGCCTGTTAAATTGATTTTAGAATGGCTTGTCAATTGGAACTATGTTAGCTTATCGCTTTATTTTTAGCTGATGTGAGCTATCAGGAATCTCTTGCATATTCACACAAAGTGAAGCTAACCATGGCACATAGTAGCCGTGTCAATAAGCACAAATGCAAGTTGTTGTTGGATTGGAAACTCAACTGTGCCTCAAGGGTAAGGAAATGGCTTCACAGACATCTCCACAAATAACCCAGGAAGCTAAAGACCATAAGATATAGGAGCAGAATTAGGCAATTTGGTCCATCAGGTCTGCTCTGCCATTTTATCAAGGCTGACTCATTTTTCCTCAATATGCCCAATATGCTGCCTCCCCCCTTTGTATCCCTTCAAGCCCTGACAAATCAAGAATCTATCAACTTTTGCCTTAAATATACATAAAGACTTGGCCTCCACAGCTACCAGTGGCAACAAGTTCCACAGATTTACCACTCTCTGGCTAAAGGAATTCTTCCTCATTTCCATTCTAAAAGGATGCCCTTCTGTTCGAAGTCTGTGTCCTCTGATTTTAGACAGCCCCACCATAGGAAACATCCTTTCCACATCTATTGTATCGAGGCCTTTCACCATTCGATGGGAAAAGAAAGTGACCTTTGGCCATCAGATTTTTGAATGGACAATGAACCAATCCATGACATTCAGCACCGGCTGGAAAGAACTCTTTGAAGAACTCCTCAAACATAATCCTGTTTTATTTAGTCTAACCACAATGCAGCAATTGGTGACCAGAAGTTCGGAAAGCTAAATACCAGTTAAGAAGTAACAGGTCCTCTGGAGCAGACAGTATATTTTTTTTTCTGTGGCACACAGCAGGGACAGTCAGCACAATTGGATGTATCTCATTTTTTGGCGATAGTCAGAGAGATTCTATAAGGGGAATAGAACAGTATTTTCCCTCACCTTTTCCAATCATTATTAGCAAAGGAACCCTCAGACATAAGGCACTAGATTGGTTTGCATGTATTGCATGTATCTTTAGATACAGTACAATGCAAATTTAATTTTACCTGTAGTAGAATGTACTGGAGATTATTTCTGGGTGAAATTGTGTCAATTTGGAATTATCTGGTCACCTCCAGGAACAAAGCGCTGTAATCCTTTCATCAGTTGCAAAGATTGTAATACCATTTGCTACTCATTAGGGAAAACCAAAGTTTCGGCTGCTGGTGACCTGAAATACAAACTGAAATGTGGGCACAGTTGATGAAGTCTCACATTATTTCACTTAGGTTACAACAATTGGATCTAATCAACACAATGTCACATGTTCCTGCACAAACTATCAATTTTCATTTATGCTTTCTCTCCTGATTCTGTCATTTTTTATTGCCCACATAGAAGAGAGACTTTAGTGAAAAAGGAATGAACAGCAGATGCGGGGAAAACTGCAGATGCTGGAACTTCAAGCAACACACATAAAAGTTGCTGGTGAACGCAGCAGGCCAGGCAGCATCTATTAGAAGAGGTACAGTTGACGTTTTGGGCCGAGACCCTTCATCAGGACTCAGGACTTCATGAACAGCAGATGTTTCACTTCTACAGATGCTTTCAGCCTTATTTATATGCCAGCCATTGGAATATCTCCCCTAGTATTGTCTGAGCTAAGTATTACAAGAGCAGAGTAGGCAAAGGATAAGCATTGCAATATTATAATCAACTCTCAGCAGGGGTCATACATAATCATCATCAGAACAACATAGCAGCTATGGTACAGACTTAAATTATTCTACAGTATATAAAATATGTGACCTACTGCAGTGATGTTATGATTTCAAGGATAAAGTATCTCTCAGTTTCTAAAGTTTAAAGTTGAAAGTGAATTTATTATCAAAGTATATATCACCATATAAGATTCATTTTCTAGTGGGAATTTACAATAAATGCAAGAAACATAATTGAATCAATGAAAGACTGCACCCCAGACTGGACAAACATTCAAAGTGCAAAAGACAACAAACTGGGCAAATGCAAAAAAAGGATAAGTAATAATAATAATACAATATAGATACATGAAATGCACTAGATGAAGAAAACAGAATTATCAGTTCAGAAACAATGAAAAAGGTTTATACAGGGCATTGAAACTAAATTCGATCACCAAAATACTATCAACCTCAGCACAGAATTACCAACAGACACAGAGATAATGAACTTTTGGTCTAATATCTGATCAAATGGGCTGACACACAATCAAGAAGCAAGCTGATTTAGACAGGAAAAAGAATGCACACAAAGGATTGGAGTACTTGACGTTACAACAAATATGCTGAAAGAGGTAATAACAGATACCCTCAGCTGGAAATCTACAGGAAGTGAAAATATTCATAATTACTGGTATAAAAATTAACTTGCTTTCACCCATACCTATTAATGCTTATCAACAGTTTTCTTAAAAATCCTGAAATACAGTCTGAATTTTTGACAGAACGTAAATCGTTTATCTTACCTAAAGGGGAAATCACAAAAGATCCACCAAGATATTGTCCTATTACTTGTTTACAAACTATATATAAAATTGTAACATCATGTATCTCGCAGCTAATCATCACTCACTTAGATAATCACAATATACTTACAGACAAGCAGAAAGGATGCCATAAGGGTATGACAGGGTGTAAAGAACAACTGATAATAGATTCCGTAATTCTAAATCAAGCCTGGCGGAAAAGCAGAGATTTTTCATGTTACTAGACTAGCAAAAGGCATTTGACTGTCCCACAGAGTTAATAGAAGTTCTCAATATATATATAAACTACGCCCAATACTTCTGAAATCCCTGCAACATCTGATGAAGCATTGGTGTACTGTAATCACCCTATCCATTAACAAACAAAAAAATAATATTATCCCCATTATCAAAATAAACCGAGTCATTTTCCGAGGCAACTCTGGTTCCGTCTAGCTTTAGAACCACTCTAATTTACTGAATCCGACAAAAATTATGTATCGAATCAGAACAATGCAATGAGCTACACCTTAACACATCTTTTATACATGGATGATTTGAAATTATTTGCTCCTTCATCAGTTACACTAAAGCAATTAATTCAAACAGAACTATTTTTCAAAAGATATAAACATGAACTTTGGACTGGATAAATGCAGAACTTCAAAGATAAAGAAAGGAGTACTACAGCTAGTAGAATATAAAACAGAGCAGCAGGATACAATACAACCAAAGAATGAATATGAAACATGTAAATATCTGCGATATCAACAAAGAAAGAAAATAGTTCACGGTGCAATAAAGGAAAAACTTGACAAAATTTACTTCAAGACTTCCAAAAATTTGCCAAACAGAGCTCTACAGTAAAAATATAACAAAGGCAATAAATACTTTGACTATACCTATATTATTGTATTCTTTTTGGCATAACTAATCTGGAAAATTTACAAAGAAAAGTAAGAACTGAAATGACAAAATTTCAGAAAACATTATAAGCATTCAAATGTGCTTAGATTAACACTACCTAGGACAGAAGGGGTAAGAGAATAACAGGCATTAAAAATCGACACAACAGTCAGATGAAGCTTCTAAGGACATTCTTTCATCAATGAAAACAGGAATCAGCATTCCACATGAGCATATGCAATTCTGCTAAGAAGTATACACAACTAAACTTAAATGAGACTACAACCTAGAAAAATAAAGACATTATCATTACTGAAGAAAAAAGTTAACCAATGGAAGAGCATGAGCTTCCATGGAGGACATCTCCATGATTTGAGCAGACTAGGTGTTGACAAGGAAGTGTTGAATGCCTGCCTCTTTCCAGTAACAGAAGGGATCCTTGTGGCAATACAGGACCAAGTAGTTAACACCAAAATCAAAAAATATAAAATTAAAAACTAACAAATTCGAGATAATAAGTAATGAAAAGCCAGAAACAATCCAAAACATTACAGGATCCTGTAGCAGCTTAACACAATTTGATTACTTACACAGGTACAATCAAGTGGCAAAATCTTGCTGTAAAATACAAACCCATAAATGAAATCACACCTTACTATAAATACAAGCCTGTTCCAGTTTTAGAGTCAGAATACCACAAATTATATTATTACAAATAGGATAATCGATAATAACTGTCCGGATATAATAATACAAGATAAACAACCAAGAGCAACTTAGTTAATAGATATGGAAATTTGAAACACACATAACTTACAAAAATCAAGAAGTGAAGAACACCAGAAATATCATGAATTAAAAGTAGAAATTGAAAGACTTTGGAACATGAATAAGGTATACATTGCCCTGACAGTAATATCTATAACTGGTGTCAGCCCAAAAGCACTACACAATAGCATTAAACAATTGGGGCTACACAGTAATATCTATGTAAATCTACCGAAAGCCACAATTAAAATAGAAACACCATTAGAATAGATTGAAAGCTGCTAACAATTGACAAATAAGTGTGCTTGGCTATGCCTCAGGTTTTACCAGCATGAGCTGAGAGAAAAAAAAATACATAAAAAAATAATAAAATAAATTAAAAATCAGAATCCAGTTTATTATCACCTGCATGTGTTGTGAAATGTGTTAACTAACAGCAGCAGTTCAATGCAATACCTAATCTAGAAGAAGACGAAGAACAACAAAAATAAATAAACAAATAAATAAATAAATACATTACAAAATACATATATTGAGTACATTAAAAATCTAATTGAATAGATCAAAAAACAAAAATAATACATATTAAAATAATGTTCACAGGTTCAATGTCCATTTAGGAATCGAATAGCAGAGGGGAAGAAGGTGTTCTTGAATCGCTGAATGTGTGCTTTCAGACTTCTGTACCTCCTACCTGATGGTGACAGTGAGAGAAGGGATGCCCTGGGTGCTGGGTGCTGGGGGGGGGGGATCCTTAATAATGGACGCTGCCTTTCTGAGATGCCGCTCCTTGAATATGTCCTGGGTACTTGGTAGGCTAGTACCCAAGATGGAGCCGATTAAATCTACACAACAGTTAGAAAAAACTTGTAAGGATATACGTTCAACAACAAAAAACAGGAATCCATGCAAGAATATGCAATTTTGATAAGTATATACCACTAAACTTAAATGAGAACACAACTCAGGAAAATGAAGAAATTATCGGTATTGAAGTAAAAGTTAACCAGTGGAAGAGCATGATCCTCATGGAAGACACCCCCACAATTTGATCAGACTAGATGTCAACAAGGAAGCTATGAATGCTGGGCACAGAATTGGAGACCATTTCCCAGAAACAGAAGGGGTCCTTGTGTCAATTCAGGACCAAGTGTTTAACAAAAAGGAATATCAAAAATACATAATAAAAGACCAACAAATTCAGGACAATAAATGCAGAAAATGCCAAGAGAAACCAGAAACAACCTTTACATATTACAGGATTGTGCAGCAGTTTAACTCAATCTGATTATTTACACAGGCACAATCAAGTGGCAAACATCATCCACCAAAATCTTGCTTTAAGTTACAAACTCATACCTTACTACAAATACAAGATTGATTCAGTCAGAATCCCACAAGTTATATTATGACTGATCAGTTATTACAGATAGGACATTCCTTAATAACCATCTGGATATAATATTACAGGATAAACAAGCAAGAACATCTTATTTAATAGATAGATCCATTCCAAACTCATATAACTTATGGAAATCAATGTGAAAAACACCAGAAATAAGCGGAATTAAAAGAGGAAACTGAAAGACTTTGGAAAATGAATAGGGTATACATTGCCCCCATAGTATTATCTCCAACTGATAGTATCTCAAAGGCATTACAGAAAAGCATTAAACAATTAGAGCTACACAATAATACCTATGTAAATCTTCAGAAAGACACAACACTAAACTCCATTAAAATAGTCCAGAAGTTCCTAGCAGTTGAAAAATCGATATGCTTGGCTATGCCCATACCTTAGGTTTTACCAGCTTGATCTGAGAAAAAATTAATGATAATAGAAAATAATCAACAACTATTGAGAACATGAGATGAAGAGTCCTTGAAAGTAAGTCCATAGGCTATGAGACAGTTCAGTGATTGGGTTACTGAAGCTGACTGAAGTTATCCCTTTGGCTCCAGAGTCTGATGGTTGAGTGGTAATAAATCTTGTCACAATCAAAATGTTCTCAATATAATGTCACCTACCTTTCCAAGTGAGAAGTGGCAAGTTATACAACAATGTCAAGGCCAGGTATGCTGGTGTGAGTTACTGTATGTCTGCATGATGAAAAATACTGATTTCCTTAAACGTGAATACATTTCAATAATACCTGTGTCCTGAGAATACTTTAGAACACAAACAAATCAACTGATTTTTTCAGTGAAGAATAATCATGTACAGGGTTTCTTCCTTGTTACAGTATGCTAAATTTAAAATGGCTTCTTTGTCATGTTAATCTTTTAACCTGCAGCGTATGTGGATTAAAATGACTTCTATGTTACGTTAAATGCTGGAAAAGTCTCTAGCTAGAAATTTGCTTGGGTTATAACAGATAGCAGAGTACTATGAACCAATGGGTGTCCATGTTATTCTTTCGTGGAGTGATATGCTGTCTCATATGGCTGGGAACCAAGGGCTTTTGGTGGGGAGTCGGAGGAGAGACCGTGAGGACGATGGACGTGCACGAAAGCTCAGGTTGATCACTCCAGGTGGTTCTGAGCTGCGGGTCACTGGGGTCAGAGTGGTCCCGAAGAAGTTCCTGAGCTCCAACGTGTGCACGAAGAAATTGAACTCTGATAAGTCTGGCGCCTTTTCCATTCCTTTTTTGTATTGAACTTCTATTAATTTCATAGACTTAGTAATATCTATAAAGTGTAATTGGTAAAATGTACATTGTGTGCTGGCTGATGATTGATGTATGAAGCTGATTTTGGTGGCATTTGTACAGCAACTGACACAACCGGGAGAGCAGGCGGGCGGCGGATGGGGTTCCCCCTAGATATATACAAGCCAATATAGCTGAGCGTTACAATAATATTAAGCAAAGGTACACACCTGAGAGTCTCTCCAGCTCACAACCAAGTAAGGTGGTTTTCAATGGCATAAGAACATAAGAAATTACAGTAGAAGTAATTTAGAGCATAGGGAAGTGTTGTATGATCAAATGGAACAGATTCAAGGGTCAGAATCCATTTGATCACACAACACTTCCCTATACTTGCCCCATGATTCTACCCAGCAATCTATTCATCTATGTCTTGAATGTACTCAGTCACTGAGTCTCTATGGCACTCCTATCCTGATGTAGATAGGTGAAGATGGCAGGGATTTGATCTACCCTCTCCTCAGAGTCTGTTGCCATGCAGATATAGCATGATTTCTTGACTTTTTTCATCCTTTCTTCTTCTTTGCTTCCTCTTTTTTCCAGTTCTGATCAAATTTTATTGAACTGAAGCATTAACTAACCTACGTTTTTTATACAGATGCTGAATATGTCCAGCATTTTCTATTTTTTTTTATTATACTTGCAGCTCACCTTGGTGATGAGGCAAGCGGGAAAGATGACTGAAAGCTCAACGTTGTCCTTGTAAACTGAATAGAGGGGTCAGACAAATGGATTATCCAATCTGCATTTGGTGGTTGTAAGGTAAGTAGTTATGAGAAAGGGAAAGGTTGATGGAGTCATGGAAGAAATGATCCCTTCAGAGTATTGAAAGTGAAGAAGAGGAGAAGATATATCCTATTGTAAAATTTCAGTGAAGGTGAAGTAAGTTAGGATGCAATATCTTTTCAATATGGTGGTTGGTGAAGTAGAAGATAAGGACAAGGAAAATGCTATCCTTGTTCTGAGAGGGGCAGGGGTGAAAGTAGAAATGGGAACAGATGGAGCTGAGAGAGCTGCTAAGTTAGGTTGAAGGGAAAACATAATTAAGGAAAAGGGAAGACGTCTTAAAGACACTTTATTTTTCTTCATTCTTCTAACCATGACCTCAGCTAGCTGCCTGAAAATTATTTCCTAGCATACCATACTTCCCTCCTGTAAAGTATTTCAATTACTGAAGCCTCTGTATCTCTTACAGTAAATTCAGAATCCTTTTTCTCTTTTCACAGTCTCTTTTTTCTATATGCAAGCCATGGTGTGTGTTGCTGTGGTTATGCTGCCTTGTGGAGCGTGCCTTTAACCTTATTTAGATGCTGTGCAGGAAAGTGTTGGCAGCTGCATTCATATGGGCCTGACAATGGAGGAGCAGTGGAAATTCTTGTGGGTAGATCTTTACTGGGCATCAAAACAAAACACAGTTGTGTTTTCACGCACCAAAAATTGATGCAAGCGGAACACACAAAATGCTGGAGGAACTCAGCAGGCCAGGCAGCATCTATGGTAAAAAAGTACAGTCAACGTTTCAGGTTGAAACTCTTAAGCAGGGTTTCAAAGGTTTTGCCCCAAAACGTCGACTGTACTTTTTTCCATAAATGCTGCCTGGCCTGCTGAGTTCCTCCAGCATTTTTTCCAGCATAGAAACAGAAAACCCACAGCACAATACAGGCACTTCGGCCCACAAATCAGTGCCGAACATGTCCCTACCTAGGCTTTACCCATAGCCCTCTATTATTCTAAGCTCCATGTAGCCATCCAGGAGTCTCTTAAAAGACCCTATCGTTTCTGCCTCCACCACCATCGCCGGCAGCACATTCCACACACTCACCACTCTCTGCGTAAAGAACTTACCCCTGACATCTCCTCTGTACCTAGTTCCAAGCACCTTAAAACTATTTCCTCTAATGCTAGCCATTTAAGCCCTGGAGAAAAGCCTCTGACTATCCACACGATCAATGTCTCTCATTATCTTGTACACCTGCAGATTTTCTCTTGTTTAAAGATTGATGCAATCTCATTGCTAGGTGATTTTATTTTATTTTGTGTTTTTGAAAATAAGACTAAAGCTTCTTGACAATTGAAGCTGGAAGTGCAGTAGAATGATGGATCCATTAAATGTAAGAAAATCCATTCCAGATCTTATGGCCCAAAGCTCTTTGCAGTATATTTGAAGGATTTGGATAAAATCAAGGTCCACTATTAAGAAGTTTTCTGAAGATATCAGAATTGGCAACTTGTTTTAATAATGAGTAGGAGGAGTCTTGCAGCTTGCAGAATAAAATCAAATTAAAGTTTGAGTTCATAGGATTAAATATCACCAATTGTCTGTCTTGGTCCAACCAAGAAAGCTCACTAGTGTCTTTACTTCATCATGAGGCTAAGGAAACTTGGCATGTCCTCTGACCCCCACCAATTTTTACTGAAGCACCATAGAAAGCATCCTATCTAGGTGTATGTAACACATGCACAAAGTGCTGCCTGGGCTGCCGAGTTCCTCCAGAATTTGTGCGTGTTGCTTAGATTTTCTCTTGTAAATCAAGATGTATCATGGGTTGGTATTGAAACTGCTGTGACTGCAAGAAACTGCAGATTTGTGGACACAGCTCAGCATATAACAGAAACCAGTCTTTCCTCATTAACTTCACCTACATTTCTTGCTGCCTTGGTAAAGCAGCTGAACAAATCAAAGACCACACCCACTACGGACATTCTTTCTTCTTCTCAGTCCTACTGGGGAGAAGATATAAAATCCAGAAACATGCCTCACCAGGCTCAAGGACAGCTTCTATCCCACTGTTTACAAGACTATTGAATGGCTCCCAGTCCAATAAAACAAACTCTTGACTTCATAGCCTACCTCGTTATGGTCTTGCACCTAATTGTCTGCAACGTTTCTGTAGCTGTAATGCTTTATTCTGCATTTGATTATTGTTTACCTTGTATTAGATCAATGTATTGTAGTGAAATTATCTGTATGGATGGCATGTGAAACAAAGCTTTTCACTGTACCTTAGTACATGTGACAAAAATAACTTAATTCACCAAATTACCAATGGACAAGCACAGAGAACAAATCAAATTCAAACTAGAAATGTACCAGCTTAATCCAATGAGCAGGATAAACAAGACAAGGGAAAGCTCGATAACTGATAAGTTATTATTATAATTATTATATATAATTATATATTATATTATAACTGTTAAGTGTAAAGGAGAAGAGGGATCCCGGAGGGTCTGTCCACAAAATCACTCAATATAGTAGGAAGGTGGATGTGGTGGTTAAGAAAGCATACAAGATACTTGCCTTCTTGGCTGAGGCATAGAATACAGGGAAGACGTGTTAGCATATATAAAACATTAGCTTGTCCACTGCTACAGAAATGCGTACATTTCAGACCACTACACTACAGGAATGTGTAACAGCACTCCAATAAGTTACAGAGAAAGGCTGGGGAATTATAGTTACAAGGAATCTACCTTTAATACAATTAGTTTCATTTGAACAAAGGAGATTGAGGCGAGATTTAAGTGAGCTGTGTAACGTTATGGAAACGTTGGACAGATAAACAGATAGTGCTTATTCCCCAAGGAGGGAGGAGATAAAAATTCTCGTATCATTTAATAACTACCTGGATAAATGCTTAAAGAATCATAACCTGCAGGACCATGAATGACAAGATGGGAATCAGAATTAGAGTTGGGTTTATTATCACTGACATATGTCATGGAATTTGCTGTTTTGTTGCAGCAGTACAGTGCAAGACAAAAATTATTATAAATTCAAAACAAAGCATGAAAAAGACAAATGAGGTAATATTCATGGATTTATGTATTATTCAGAAATCATATGACAGAGGAAGAAGTTATGTTTAGAATTTTGTGTAGGGGCTCCAAAATTCTTTACCCCCTCCCTGGTGATAGTAACACAAAGAGGGTATGTTCTGGGTGGTGAGTGTCTTCAATAATAAATGTATTCTTGAGACAGTGCCTCCTGAAGATGTCTTCAATAGCATGGGGGCTTATGACGGTGATGGAACTGGCTGAGTTTACAACCCTCTGCAGCCTCTTACAACCCGGTGCATCGAAGGCTCTATGCCAGACTGTGATGCAACCAGTCAGAAAGCACTCTCCACTGTGGAAAGTAAGAGCTTGGTCACTGTTCACACAGTGAGTCACTTGGATTACTTCACTCCCATGCATTTCAATTATTCTATGATCCTATGGATGATCTCAGTAAAGAAGATCAACAAATAATTGGTCATTAACTGTGATTTATAGTCAGAAGAGGTTGGAGAGTGTTATGTTTTGTAACTTCAAAACATTAAATTAATTCAAAGTAAGACACAAGAATCTGGGATTATGGGTCTGGTTCGTATTTTACTTTTAAGTGAGGTGCACACACGCCACATGGTAAAATGATGACAGATATAATTAACATTTTACATGTAACCCATAATTAATTATTTAAACATATAAGAATGTTTAATCAACACACACACATATGTGTGTGTAATATATATATATATATATATAACACACACATATATACACATACACACATATATACATACATACACATACATACACACACACAAAGATTACACAAAACTAACTGAAACATTAAATACACAACACATCTCCCTGCTTAGCTATAAGGTCCAACTCAATATACATTGAATCTCAACAAAATACAAAGTATGCTATATCAGGGGTCCCCAATCTTTTTTTGCACTGCGGACCGGCCGACCTGGGGGGTGGGGAGGGGTACGGTAGCCAACGGACAAGGATAGCAGTCAAATACGTTGTGTTTACCCTGAAAAAGACTACAATGACCATGAAGCATTGTGCGGGCGCCAGTGCGCATGCGTGAACGTGCCAATTTTTTTCTACAAATTGCTTTTGGCGATTCTGTTCGGTGGGGGGGGGGGTTTAATCACAACCGGAATATAGGTGATAAGTTGCTAATAAACTCTTTTAGAAACAAAATTAAGTGTATCTAACAAATTTGTTTAATATTAAACACACAGCGCATATTTTCCTCGAATGATTATAGTGATAAGTCAATTATCAGGGGAGGAGAGGGGAGCTTGAAGTAAGTGTTGAAAGAACTTCCACTAGAAGTGGCAGAAGCAGGTTCGATATTATCATTTAAATAAAAATTGGATAGGTATATGGACAGGAAAGGAATGGAGGGTTATGGGTTGAGTGCAGGTCAGTGGGACTAGGTGAGAGTAGCGTTCGACATGGATTAGAAGGGCCGAGATGGCCTGTTTCCGTGCTGTAATTGTTATATGGTTATATAAGTGACTTATAAGTCAATAGCATCATAACATTTTAAGTAACATTTGGATATTAAACAGTCCATATTTTCCTCGTATGAATATATAAAATCATTGCAACGCACCAATATCGCTGAATCAGTGGGAGCCCTGGGTTGAATACTTGTTTTTCTGCAACAAGTTGGTCCTATCGAGGGGTGATGGGAGACTGTGATACTCGAACGGGGGTTCCTTATGTCCAGTCTATTATGCAATTTAGTTTTCGTTGCATTCATTGCAGAGACATGTTGGAAATGGAAGCAACGTTTTCAATGCTTCCGTGGCTATCTCAGGATATTCAGCCTTGACTTTAATCCAGAATGCCGGTAGAGATGTTATGACAAACATACTTTTCAGCCCACCGTCATTTGTAAGCTCGAGGAGTTGACCTCCTTCCTGCGCTGACATGGATGACGCACGGGTAATGATCTCGCATGCGTTCAAGCTCCATAGTGGGAGACAGGGAATGAGAAAAGGTGCAGCTGACTCCTATCGCCAAATCATATTGTTTCCTCGCGACCCGGGATCGCTGTGCTATATAATACAACTGCTATATAGTCTTCCACAGCATAATAAATTTTAAATTGTGCCATTCAGGCCTAAAGATTTAATTATTGTGGAGGATATCTTACTCTTGTGGGATAACATCTTTCCAGACAAGGGGGATCACTCTGCTTGGCAGGTTAGACTTGTGGCTCCTCCTTGTAAAAGATAATTTTGTTTCCACAGCTCTGGACACCTTTCTTCTCCTTTTCTCTCTCTGGATCTGCTTTAATCCCTTTATTTTTCTTTCTCTCTTTCACAGCCTTCCCATTCTTCCTCTCCAGTTGATTCCCTCCTTTTCCTTCTTATGGTTTGTTCATCTTGATCTTGGGAAGATGCATTTAGTTCCTTGGACTATTTCCTTATTAATCTTTCTCCTATTGATCTCTCCTCTTGGTTTCCTCATCCACAATATCATCTAATGAATACTCTATTTTTGTTTTTCCATTGACTCCTTTCTTTTTGGACTTCCATTCATCCAGCTTATCTTTGTACTTTGCATATATTTTTAAAAGCAGCTTTTTGTCTCCCACTTGAAATTCATGCAATCACCTTAATGCACTCAAGGTAGATTCTGGTTCTTTATGTTGTGTCTGTGCCATTACATATCAATTAATAATGGGGAAATGGACTTAACTGGTGTATTCACATTGCTGCAAGAGAGCGGGAACGATGCAAGTGCGTAGATAACAGATCAATATGCTCACGCGTAGACAACAGTTCGTACTTAGTGCTAAGGGGAATCATTGCTCTAAAAGAAATAGATCCATACATTACAGTTTTTACTCATAAAAGCCAAATGCTTGCAACTTTTTTTTTTGAAGTTCCTTGAACTCTTCCAGCTTAAAATTAAACCACATTTCGCAAGTAACTACTTGATTAACACATCAGAAGCTTCCTCAGATATGATGCCTATAAAGCTATTGTAGTCAGACCACTGCTTCATCACTATCACGATTCCTTTCAGCAGCATGTCCTTCATTGGTCTAATATGTCTTCCAACCAGAGGCACAGAGGTTGGCACCAACACGTGATTTTCCTCTGTTGGGCATAGAAATATAGAAAACATCCAGCACAATACAGCCCCTTCGGCCCCACAAAGCTGTGCCGAACATGTCCCTACCTTAGAACTACCTAGGCTTTACCCATAGCCCTCTATTTTTCTAAGCTCCATGTAGCCATCCAGGAGTCTCTGAAAAGACCCTATTATATCCACCTCCACCACCGCCGCTGGTAGCCCATTCCACACACTCACCACTCTCTGCATAAAAAACCTATCCCTGACATCTCCTCTGTACCTACTTCCAAGCACCTTAAAACTATGCCCTCTTGTTCTAGCCATTTCAGTCCTGGGGAAAAGCCCCTGACTATCCACACGATCAATGCCTCTCATTATCTTGTACACATCTATCAAATCAACCCTCATCCTCCGTTGCTCCTAGGAGAAAAGGCTGAGTTCACTCAACCTATTCTCATAAGGCATGCTCCCCAACCCAGGCAACATCCTTGTAAATATCCTCTGCACCCTTCCTATGGTTTCCACGTCCTTCCTATAGTGAGGCCACCAGAATTGAGTACAGTACTCCAAGTGGGGTCTGACCGGGGTCCTATATAAATGCAACATTACCTCTCGGCTCTTATACTCAATCCCACAATTGATGAAGGCCAATGCACCATATGCCTTCTTAACCACAGAGTCAACCTGCGTTGCAGCTTTGAGTGTCCTATAGACTCAGACCCCAAGATCCCTCTGATCCTCCACACCGTCAAGAGTCTTACCATTAATACTATACTCTGCCATCATATCTGACCTACCAAAATGAACCACCTCACACTTAACTGGGTTGAAATCTATCTGCCACTTCTCAGTCCAGTTTTGCATCCTATCAATGTCCTGCTGTAACCTCTGATACCCCTCCACACTATCCACAATACACCCAACCTTTGTGTCATCAGCAAATTTACTAACCCATCCCTCCACTTCCTCATCCAGGTCATTTATAAAAAATATGAAGAGTAGGGGTTCTAGAACAGATCCCTGATGCACACCACTGGTGACCAACCTCTATGCAGAATATGACCCGTCCACAACCACTCTTTGCCTTCTGTGGGCAAGCCAGTTCTGGATCCACAAAGCAATGTCCCCTTGAATCCCATGCCTCCTTACTTTCTCAATAAGCCTTGCATGCCAAAGTCACATGTCAAACAAAAATGTAACTCTACAAGAGAATGCAAATAAAATGGAATACACTGTTCCATTCAGTCAACATGAGAAGAATTGGGAGATAAGCATTTTAAAAGTACCTTCCAGGAACAAAGGACGTTCAGTAAATATAGAACAGTACTGTCTTTAACATTCTGCATACAATGTCTACATTCAGAGCAGCTTGCAGCATTCATTGAGTGCATCTTTCACTTGGGATGGCTTTCATGTCAGTTTAAACGTGAGAGCTGGAGACAGAGAGAGCGCACGAGAGCAAGACAGAAGAGTGTAAGAGAGATGAAAGAAAGATTATAGAATGAAAATATATGTTAATGTGAAATGATCATTTATCAAAATTGCTTACTTCATCCACTTATCTAAGTGCCCATCCAATATGTAAAAAATACTGGAGTAGAAAAACTAGCCTGTGCTGTTGTAAACCCCATTTCATGACTTGAGTACTGACGAAAAGACAGGATGTCGTACCAGTGAGGGTCCAGATGATTTTGTGTTTGCTCTTGTTCCTATTTGAACATATGAAAAGAAAGCCCAGTATATTCTGGCTATTATTCCTCTTCTCAAAGAATACCATAGAAAAAATAAATTAGTTATTTGAATAGTGGCACCCCATATCTATTATTCAGGCTCACTTGGTCTCCACCTCCCTTCACCCCTCTGCAACATAAATCATGAATACATTTTTCTAATTTTTCCAAGTTCTGATCAAAGGTGATTAGCTTGATACATTAACTCTATTTTTCTCTGCATAGATGCAGCCTGACCTGAATATATTCAGCAATTTCTGTTTTTTTTAAAAATAATTATTTGTTTTCATTGGGGCATTGCTATGTAAGTGCCAAAACGGCTGTTGCATTTTCATAGACAACAGTATTAATTTTGCTCCACGCTAATACACTTTAAGTGAAAAACTTTAAATTGTTTCTGGTGAACACCTTTAACTAAATCTTAAAATGAACATTCAAGCACAAACGTTAACATAAAAAGGGCATTAAATTGATGTTTGACTTAGGCCCTGCTTCTTCCCAGTGTTTATTTTCAGATTCAACTTTCAGATCATTCATTAAAATATATAAACATTTAATGCTAAATGTTTCAAGCTGTCCCATTAATGAACTAACTTACATGCCAAAGAGTTTATTAAAAACCAACAACTATTTATTTTTAGATAGACAGTATGTTTGATGGACATTGTCTTTGCAAGGGTGATGTTCTGAAATGCAAATTAAATAATAATTATAATTGATTTTTTTGTTCACTTGTTGAGCTATTACTTATATTAAATTGGACATAAGGGACAAAAGCAGAGAATCAATATTAGCCACCACACAGAAATAGACTACCTACAGAGTAGAGTTAGACTGTAATAATTTGCTTTTTTTTCCTTTTATGGACACAAATGTCTGTTTTACTGATAGAATTCTGTAACCAATGGATTTAGATCATTGTTAATGTATGATTAAAATGAAATAATATTAAGAAAATAATCAGGAATAAATTCCAGTACTTAGATAAAATGTCTCTCTCCCAGAACTTAATTTTTTTTATTTTTTTTTTTAAAGAGATAGAACATAGAAATCTACAGCACATTACAGACGCTTCAGCCACAATGTATTGCTGACTCTGTAACCTACTCTAGAAACTGCCTAGAATTTCCCTACCACATAGCCCTCTATTTTTCTAAGCTCAATGTACCTATCTAAAAGACTCTATTGTATTCTTCTCTACCACTGTCACTGAGTGCATTCCATGCACCCACCACTGCGTGAAAAACTTACATCGTACATCCCCCCTGTATCTACATCCAAGCACCTTAAAATTATGCCCCCTCGTGTTAGCCATTTCAGCCCTCAATCAGGTGACCTCTCATCCTCCGTCACTCCAAGGAGAAAAGGCCAAATTCACTCATCCTATTCTCATAAGGTATGCTCTCCAATCCAGGCAACATCCTTGTAAGTCTCTGCACTCTCACTATAGCATCCACATTCTTCCTGTAGTGAGGTGACTAGACGTGAACACTGTACTCCAAGTGGGGTGGCTCATGGCTCTTGAACTCATTCCCACAGTTGATGAAGGCCAATACCCCATAGAACCAGAATCAGGTTTATTATCACCAGCATGTGATGTGAAATTTGCCTTTGTAACATTGTCAACCTGCGCAGCAGCTTTGAGTGTCCTATGAACATGGAGCCCAGGATCTCTCTGATCCTCCATACTGCCAAGAGTCTCACTATTAATATTACATTCTGACTTCAAATTTGGCCTACCAAAATAAACCATTTCACACCTGTCTGGGTTAAGCTCCATCGCCACTTCTCAACCCCGTTCTGCAACATATTGATGTCCTGCTGTAAGCTTTGACAACCCTCCAGACTATCTACAACACCCCCAAATTTTGTTGTTAACAAACTTACTAACCCACCCTTCTATTTCCTCATCTAGGTCATTGATAAAAAAAATCACAAACAGGAGGGGTCCCAGAACAGTTCCCTGCAGAACACCATTGGTCACCATCCTCCATGCAGAATAAGAACCATCTACGACCACCCTTTACCTTCTGTGAGCAAGCCAATTCTGGATTCACAAAGCAAGGTCTCCCTGGATTCCATACCTCTTGATTTTCTGAACGAGCTTTGCATGGGAAACCTTGTCAAATGGCTTACTGAAATCCATATACACTACATCCACTGCTCTACCTTCATCAACGTGTTTTGTTATATCCTCAAAGAATTCAATCAGGCTCAGAAGGCATAACCTGCCCTTGACAAAGCTATGCTAATTATCCCTAATTAGATTATGTCTCTCCAAATGCTCGTAAATTCTGTCTCTCAGGACCTTCTCCAACTTGCCCACTACTGAAGCAATCTCCTGGGCTATCTCTACTCCCTTTCTTGAACAAGGGAACAACATTTGCAACCCTCCAATCCTCTGGTTCTTTGCAGTCCCTTTTGATAATGCAAAGATCATTGCCAGAGACTCCACAATCTCCTCCATCACTTCTCACAGTAGCCTGGCTGTACCTCATCCAGACCCATCGAGTTACCTAACTTAATACTTTTCAAAAGCTCCAGCACATCATCTTTCTTAATGTCTATATGCTCAAGTATTTTAGTCTGCTGAAAGCCATCCCCACAATTGCTAAGGTCCTTTTCCCTGGTGAATACTGAAGCAAAGTATTTATTAAGAACCTTTCCTACCTCCTCTGGCTCCATGCACGTTCCCACTCTTGCTCCTGATTGGTCCTATTCTCACACAGTTCATCCTCTTGCTCTTCACACACTTGTAAAATACCTTGGGGTTTTCCTTAATCCTGTCCACCAAGGCCTTCTCATCACCCCTTCTAGCTCTCCTAATTTCATTCTTTAAGCTCCTTCCTGTCACCCTTGCAATTTTTTTTAGAGCTCTAACAGTACCTATTTTCTTGAACCTTTCGTAAGCTTTTCTTTTCTTCTTAACTGGATTTTCTACATCCTTTGTACACCATGGTTTTTTTTTTAACCTTACCATCCTTTCCCTGCCTCAATGGAACATACCTATGCAGAACACCATGTGAATATTCTTTGAGAGATGGAGCTAAGTAGTTATGGCACCCAGCTGCGACTCCTTTGCTTGTATCTTCAAAAACAGTCCTATTTACATCTCTAATATCTTGATTTTCCCCTTTCAGTGTCCCTTTGAAGACCCTGACCTGGAGTTACACGCTGACTATGGTTCTTTGTGGGAATGGGACCCGCTCTTGGGGTTCCACAATCATCCGTTATTCGGCATGCCAGAGTTTCGGCCTGGTTTCAGAAGCCTAGAATCTCAAGTAACTGGAGACGGGCGAATCAAGGGTTGGTGTCGCCACAGGAGATCCGTGTCACTGGGGGAGTCAGAACATCTGCTGTGTGCCTGGAGACCCAGGATCCTTGCGATCTCCAGGCAGAGAGCTGTGAAAAAGCAACCTAACGGACTTTTAACATCGTAAACCAGTGAGTTGTTTGTTATTTCACCCGCTCGTTGGAAAATGGAATGGAGTCACCTCTTTCTCCTTTATTAGGAGAGAGAGAGCCTGCAGCATGTCAAATTATTGGGTGAACAATGTGGTCTTTGGGGTAAATGCAAGTCTGTGTCTTTGCAATTGCTTTGCTCACACTTGAGTGCTGGTAGCGTGTGTGCTTTATTTCGGCTGGTGGGGGAGGAGGATTGTTGTTTGCTGCTGCTTACACTCAGGGGGGAGGGGGCGCTGGTGGGGAGACTTTGGGGTTCTAACATTTAACTGTCATTCATTCTTTGGGGCACGCCTCTGTTTTCGTACGTGGTTGCATAGAAAACGCATTTCAGGATGTACAAATGTATATTGTATACATTTCTGACCTTAAATGCACCTTTGAACTTTTGTCACATTTCTGCCGTGCTTTCCCTGAGAACATCTGCTCCCAACCTATGCTCGCAAGTTTCTGTCTAATAGCATCATATTTCACCCTACCCCAATTAAATGTTTTCCCAAATTGTCTGCTCCTATCCCTCTCCAGTGCTATGATAAAGGAGATACAGTTGTGATCACTATCTCCAAAATGCTCTCCCACCTGATACCTGAGCCAGTTCATTTCCCAATACCAGATCAAGTACAGCCTCTCCTCTAGTTGGTTTATCTACATATTGCAGCAGAAAACCTTCCTGAATACACCTAACAAGCTCCACCCCATCTAAACCCCTTGCTCTAAGGAGATGCCAGTCAATATTAAGCAAGTTAAAATCACCCATCACAACAACTTTGTTATTATTGCACCGTTCTAGAATCTTCCTCCCTATCTGCTTCTCGATGTCTCTGTTACTATTGGGGTGTCTATAACAAAACCCTAGTAGAGTTTTTGCCCCCTTTGTGTTTGTGACTTCCACCCACAGTAGACAATCCCTCCATGTCTTCTTCCCTTTTCTGCAGTCCTGGTACTATCTCTGATTAGCAATGCCACACTCCCACCTCTTTTGCCTCCCTCCCTGTCCTTTCTGAAACATCTAAAAGCCGACACATTCAGCAGCCATCCGTGCGCCTGAGACATCCAAGTCTCTGTAATGGCCACAACATCATAATTCCATGTATTGATCTATGCTCCAAGTTCATCCCCCTGCACCACCTTCCTGATCTGAGCTTCCCTAGCTCGTTGCACTGGGAATAGTCTGGAGGTTACCACCTTGGAGGTCCTGTCCTTCAGCTTCCTTCCTAACTCCCTAACCTTACTGCACAAGACCTCTATCCCTCACCTGCTTATGTCACTTGTACCAAAACATACCACAATGTCTGGCTGCTCACCCTTCCCTTCAGGAATATTCTACAACCACTCAGAGACATCCTGGACCCCGGCACCCAGGAGGCAATACATTATCCTGGTGTCTTTTACTGCTGCAGAATCTTCTACCTGTCCCCCTAACTATCAAGTCCCCTATGACTATTGCTCTGCCTGACTTCACCCTACCCTTTTGAGGCTCAGAGCCAACCATAGTGTTATTGGTCTGGCTGCTGCTGCCGTGTCCAGATAAGTCATCGCCCTTATCAATATCCAAAGAAGTATACCCGTTGCTGAGGGGAATGACCCCAGGGGGACCCTACACTGACTCCTTTCTCCCTTTACCTATCTACTCCCTAAATTCTGTACTCTGAGTATAACCACAAGGCCATAAAACATAGGAGCAGAATTAAGCCATCTTACCCATCAAGTCTGCTCTGCCATGCAATCATCGCCAATCAGTTTTTCTATCTCTTCCTCAACCTCAGTTCCTGGCCCTCTCCCTGTAACCTTTGATGCCATATTCAACCAAGAACCTATCAATCTCTGCCATAAATACACTCAATGACCTGGCCCCCACAGCAGCATGTGGCCACAAATTCCACAAATTCATCATACTTTGGCTAAAGAAATTTTTCGCATCAGTTTTGAAAGGGTCCCTTTCTCTCCTGAGACTATGTCCTCTTGTCCTAGACTCTCCCACCATGGGAAACATTCTTTCCACACCTACTCTGTCTAGGCCTTTCAATATTCTAAAGGTTTCAATGAGATCCCCCATCATCCTTCTGAATTCCAGTGAGTACAGACCCAGAGCCACCAAACATTTCTCGTATGATAACCCTTTCATTCCTGGAATCATCCTTGTGAACCTCCTCTGAACCCTCTCCAATGCCAGCAATTCTTTTCTAAGATGAGGGGCCCAAAATTGTTCACAATATGCAAGGTGAGGTCTCACCAGTGCCTTTTAAAGCCTCAGCAATGCACCCTTGCTCTTGTATTCTAGACCTCTTGAAATGAATGCTAACATGGCATTTGCCTTCCTTACCACCGACTCAATCTGCAGGTTAAGCTTCAGGGTGTTCTGCACAGGGACTTCCAAATCCCTCAGCATCTCAGATTACTGGATTTTCTCCCCGTCTAGAAAATAGTCTGCATATTTATTTCTACTACCAAAGTTCATGACCTTGCATTTTCCAACATTGTATTTCATTTGCCATTTTCTTGCCCATTCTCCTAATCTGTCTAAGTCCTTCTGCATCCTACCTGTTTCTTCAACACTACCTGCCCCTCCACCAATCTTTGTATCATCTGCAAGCTTGCCAACAAAGCCATCTGTTCCATCATCTAAATCATTTATATACCACGTAAAAAGTAGTCCCAACACTGACCCTGACTTGATAAGAAGCCTCATGTGTGGCACCCTGTCAAAGGCCTTCTGAAAGTCCAGATATAGAATATTCAATACATCCCCTTTATCTATCCTACTTGTAATCTCCTCAATGCATCCCCTTTATCTATCCTACTTGTAATCTCCTCAAAGAATTCCAACAGGTCCGTCAGGCAGGATTTTTCCTGAAGGAAACCATGCTGTCTTTGTACTATCTTGCCCTGTATCAGTAAGTACTCCATCACCTCATCCTCAACAATTGACTCCAACATCTTCCCAACGACTGAGATCAGGCTGACCGGTCTATAATTTCCTTTCTTAAAGAGTGGAGTACCATTTGTAATTTTCCAGTCCTCTGACACCATGCCCAAGTCCAATAATTTTTGAAAGATCATTTCTAATGCCACCACAATCTCTAATGCCACCACAATCTCTAATGCTACCTCTTTCAGAACCCTAGGGTACAATTCCTCTGGTTCCGGTGACTTATGTACCTTTAGGTCTTTCAGCTTTTTGAGCACCTTCTCTTGTAACAATAACTGCATCCACTTCTCTTCCTTCACACACTACAACATCAGGCATACTGTTAGTGTCCACCTTCTCAAAAGTCTTATCTAGCAACCACAAAATACTCTGCAGATGCTGGGGTCAAAGCAACACTCAACATGCTGGAGGAACTCAGCAGGTCGGGCAGCATCCGTGGGAACGATCAGTCAATGTTTTTGGCCGGAACCCTTCGTCAAGACTGAAGAGGGAGGGGACAGAAGCCCTGTAAAGAAGGTGAGGGGAGTGTGGGAAGGAGAAGGCTGGTAGGTTCCAGATGAAAAACCAGTAATGGGAATGATAAAGGGGTGGGGGAGGGGAAGCAGGAAGATGACAGACAGGAAAGGTGAAGGAATAGGGGAAAACACAATGGGTAGTAGAAGGAGGCGGAACCATGAGGGAGGTGATGGGCAGCTGCGGGAGAGGATACAGTGAAATAGGGATAACAGAAGGGAGGGGGAGGGAATTACTGGAAGTTGGAGAATTCTATGTTCATACCAAGTTGTGGCGGATGGAGCAGAGGTGCTTGACGAAGCGGTCCCCTAATCTGTGTTGGGTTTCCTCTACATCTGCTCCATCCGCCACAACAGACAGGATCTCTTGGTTGCCACCGACTTTAACTCTGCTTCACATTCCCATTTGGATATGTCCATACATGGCCTCCTCTACTATCATGATGAGGCTAAACTCAGGTTGGAGGAGCAACACTTCATATACTGTCTAGGTAGTCTGCAGCCCCTTAATATGAACATAGAATTCTCCAACTTCCAGTAATTCCCTCCCCCATCCCTATTTCACTCTGCCCCCTCCGCCAGCTGCCCATCACCTCTTATCTAGCAATTGCTCTGCCTCCCGAATGATCCTTAGTTTATCCAACTCAAGCTCCTTAATATGGTCTTTCAGAAGCTGGACTTGGCTGCACATCCCGCAGGTGTAGTCATCAGGGAGACCACCAGGTTCCATGAATTCCCACATCCGACAGAAGGAGCATTCCACTAACTTCAGCCATCCTGCCGGCACTGTACAATAGCAACCAAAACCAAATCAGCAATAATAAAAGGAAAAACCTATCCTTCTCAACTGTTTCTTTGGCTTGAACCTCTTCTTGGCAAAGCCTCTTGAATCAAAGTCTCCAAGATTCCACTCTGACTCTAGTCCTCACTCCGATGATGGCCCCTCCTCTAGATCCCATCTTTCTTTTATGTTTTAAAAATAAGAAACCCCATGTAAGGGGAAGGAACTCATGGCATTTGGCAGTCCTCTGCCTGCTCTCCGCTGGCGCCAAAATCTGAGTCTTCTTGTACCTGCGCGCTGGCTACAGTTTTTAAGAAAAACCCCCACACAAGGAGAAAGAACTCACCTAATTTGGTGGTGCTCCACCTATTACGATATACACTGTGCTTTAGAATGTGAATTCATTTCTGAATGTTGTATATTTCTCGGCTTGAAATGAGCTTAGCTTTTCAGTGGCTTGAAATAATTGTGACAAGAGTCCTTGATGAGAATGGATTGGACCCAACACTGGAGTGCTCAAGGCTAGGAATGAGACATGGTTTCAAACTGGATTGAGAATCTGAGCACAAAACAAACACTAGATGAAATTGTGAGTAGGCTAACAATTGAGCACTGATCCTCAGTTCAGGTGCTCCTTTACTGCTCAATCCTTTGCACCCAAAGTATGACTGGCAATTAGCAGGACTGTCCTGAATCTTTAAAGGGGCTGCACCAGCTATCCATACTCTGAGAAGTTAGAGTGTGTAAATCTCGGAAACTGGCACAGATGGGTACATTTCATAAGGGGATCCCCTCACCTATGGCTGACTCTGGACAGCTTTGGCTGCTTGGAGAGGAGATGATTGTGGTCATGGGTGAGAGCTGGAACCAAGGTGTCTTTTTCAGGTACCCAGCATCTCTCCTCCAGTCCGAATCCTTCCAAATCCACTAGATATTGCCCAACACCTCAAACAGTACACGAGTCCAAAATTCTTCTCACGGTGACAACCTCTCCCCGTCAACAAACCTGAGTGGCTGTGGGGCTGATGGTATTGGGAATAATGGGCTGTTGTTCACAGGCTTTATGTTAGAAATGTGGAAAGTGGGATTGATCTTGAGGGTCCTGGGGAGCTGCAAGGTGTAGGCCACCAGATTTACTTTCCTCAGAATCCTGAATGGTCCAAGGAACCTGGGGCGCCAATTTCCTGGACGCTACTTGGAGAGGCAAAACCTGAGTCAAATCCAGAACTGTTGTCCAGACTGAGAAAAACCCAGTCCCTGCCTTCTCTTGCAGTTAGCCTTTATTTCAACCTTCCAGGTAGAAGCTAACAAGATCTCTCTTGAGCTAGTCCATCTCGACTGCAAAAAGCCCAACCTCTGCCCCTTTGACCCTGCTCAGGGAAGAATGGTGGAGGATACCCAAAATGGCATTTGAAAGGGGACATCCCATGCGCTGAATGCCATAAAGTGTTGTGGGCGACCTCTGCCCACATCAAATGGCCGCACCACTCTTTCCACCTTTCAGAGGCCAGGCATCTTTGTTTCACCCATTCCATATGGCATGGACTGTGGGTGAAACCCAAAGGAAAGACTCGCTGTTTCCTCATCAGTTTGTAAAATGCCCTCCAAGAACATGAAGCAAATTGTGTACCACGATCCAACGCAATGTCCACTGGAAAACCATAGACCCTGAAAACCTACTCAGGCCAATCTCAGTCATCTCTGCCACAGATGGAAGTCCATCCAAGGCAAAGAATTTGCAAGCCTTAGAAAAATGATCCACAATTTCCATGATAATGGTCTTCCCCTTGGAAGGAGGAAGACCCATGACCAAGTCCATGGAGATGTGAGCCCATGGTCTTTCTAGAACAGGCAGAAGGTGAAGGAGACCTTGAGGGTGGATGTGGGGCTTCTTGTTCTGCATGCATACCTCGCATGCCTGAACATATTGACAGACCTCCCACACTATTCCAGGGCACCAGTATCTTCTCTTAATGAACTCAAGGTTCCTGGCAATCTCTGGGTGAGATATCAATCTTAGTGCCTGTCCCCATTGAAGAATATGAGGCTGGTCAGGACTAGGAATGAACAGATGACCCAGAGGACTGTGCTAAAGAATCTCCCCTTAAAACAAAGCCTTGTGATCAAGTGTGTCAATACCCCAATGAATTGGGTCTATCAACTTGGCTAGGGGGAAAATGAAGGTAGGCTGCTTTTCTTGTTCTAGCATTTGGCGTCTCTTTCTTCGATCCTGGTTGATAGGTCAATATGAAGTTAAAACAGTTGGAAAAAAAAAAGACTACCCAGCCTGCCTGGAATTTAGTCTCTTGACTTCCCAAATATAAGCTATGTTCTCATGGTTCATCCAGATAATAAAAGGGTTCTTGGCCCTCTCTAGTCAGTGTCACCTTTCCTCCACAGCCAACTTGACTGCGAACAGCTCTATTCCCAAAGTCATAATTCACCTCTGCCAAGGGTAATCACCTGGAAAAGGATACCCAAGGTTGCAGTTTATTGAGACAACACTGCATCCTCTCTAACGTCCTAGGCATCCACTTCCACAGTGAAGGGAAGGTCCAGGTTAGGGGCGACCAAAATGGGAGCTGTCACGAACCATTGTTTGAGATCTGCGAAAGCAGCCTCTGCCTCGTTAGTCCAAACAAAAGGACTCATGGATTTTTTGGTTAGTGCCATCAGTGGAGCTGCCACTGAGCTGAAGTTTCTGACAAACTTTTGATAAAGTCAGCAAATCTCAGGAATTGTTGGACTTGCTTCACATTGGATGGTTGTGGCCAATCTCTCACTGCCTGTGTTTTACTAAGGTCTATCTTGAGATTGCCATTTGCAATGATACAACCCAAAAATGAAATGATGGTGACATGAAATTCAGATGTAATTTCCAACTTGATGTAAAATCCACAATCAAGAAGCCACTTTAGGATATCTCTGACATGCTTCCTCATGGGCTTCAAGAAAATTAAGATATCATCCAAGCAGACAAAGGCATACTTATGGAAAGCATCCCAGAGCATGTTGTTTATAAAGACCTGGAAAACTGGGGATGACCAGTTACTCAGAATGCCCTGTTGGTGTGTTGACCTTCATCTTCCACTCGTCACCCTCCTTTATGCAAACCAGGTTGTATGCACTCCACAAGTCCAGCTTCAGGAATACACTTGCCCCTTGGAGAATCTCAAAAGCAGCGTTCATGTGTGGAAAAGGGTAACAATTCTTGACTGTTATGCAATTCTGCCCTCTATAGTCAATGCAAGGCCACAGATTCCCATCCTTCTGTACGCAAAAGTAGCCAGCGTCAACTGGAGAGGTGGAGGGCTGAATAAATCCCAGGGCAAGAGCCTCCTTAATATAGTCCTCCATAGTGTTTCTCTCTGGCTTGAGTGTATGTATCATTGACCCTGTGGAGGACACATCACTGGCAGTAGATCTATTGCACAGTTGTAGTGTCAGTGCAGTGGAAGAGTCGAGGCCTTTCCCTTACTGAATACCTCTTCCAAATCCTTGTAGATGGAAGGGATATCTACTTGCTTGGATGCCATAATCACCCCCAAGCCTTCCTCTGAGGAAGACCTTTGAGACTCCGTCAGTGGTGGAGAAGCTTTGGCAGATCTCAGAGTCTCCCTCATTGGTCCACAGGAATCTTTAGTGGAATTAGAAGCCAAATCACAGTCCAATCCTCGTCCATCTCATCAGAAATTGGCGGTGAGGTGTGACAAATGGCCCTTGTACTCCTGGGAACAGGTTCCAAGGACCTCCATCTTCGATCATTCCCATTAGACGGGACCTACCTGGCAACTGGAGCCCTTTGGCTTAGCTGCTAGTGTTCTATACTGCATGGGCACCTCCTTGGTTTGCTCCTGAACTAGAGATCTCGCTCCAATGCACCCCTAACTGGACTGGGTCGAGTCTTGCATGGGCCTTTCAGCTGTAGCCATCTTGTCTTTCCTTGAATGTAGGATTAGGTCTCCTGAGGTCTCCTAATTACTTTGAGCAGAAGTCTGTACCCTCACTAGCTGCTGATCTTCAGAGAGTCTGGGGTTCGGAACATCAAACTTAAAACAAACCCTCTAACAATGGCTGGACCAAGCAGTGATTCTCCCCTCCCTCCAGTCCATGGACGGGTTATGCTGAGACAACCAAGGGTACCTGAGGATCAGGGGTATAAGTGGGAAGTCAATGTGGAAACTAATGTCTTCAATATGATCCCCTATTCTCATCAATGATAACACAGTCTGTTGCTGGATTTGCCCAGAACCTAGCAGTCGGCCATACTAGACAGTTGTGGCAAAGGCCGACTCAACTCTCGCAGTGGTATGCTGAACTAGCCAGTGGTTCCCCTATCCAGATAATTATTCGTTGCCCCTGAGTCCACAAAATCCTTCACCTCACCTGCATCAGGTTCTTATCCCAGGTAAACTCCACCTTCAGCACAAAACCAAAATCCGTGGGGTTGGGCATAGTGGCAGTTACCGTCACAATCCTCCCAATGTTGGACAATCTTAGCAGTTCCCCAGGTGCCTGTAACATTGAAGATTTGGCCCACAGGTGACCTGTTTTCCTGCAATAAAAGAAGCAACCTTGACACTGGTGCCAGGACCTCCCATCGGCAGAGACTGGTGCAACCGATCTGAATGGGTTCAGCTGGATCTTGAGTAGTAAACAGGCTGGACATGAACTGAGGTTGGAGAATGGAACCACGATGCATTGAGTTCAGGCTTGGGCTAACCCTCTTCAACCTCATGATGTAGTCCCACCTACGGTCTGCCAGATGATTATCGAGATGAATGGACTGATTGATGACAGCCTTTAAATCCCCTACTGGCCCTCCCAAGGTGAAGGCATCCATCAGTCTATCCCGGAGTACGTAATGATATAGTGTGGCCAAAGCCTCCCTGTTCCAACCACTCTCCTGGGGCAAAGTCTGAAATTCGATCGCTAAGTCAGCTGTTGACCATCCCCACTGTTGAACTTTCACCAGGAAGTTTGAGGTTCAGCTGGCTCCGGTGGAGTGATGAAACAGCTCCCTTATGGCGGCCATTAATTCCCCTGAGTCTGAGCAAATCTCAGACCTACATTCCCAATGTGTGGCGGCCTATGCCAGGGCTCTTCCAGTCAGAAGAGAGATAACGTAGGCCACCTTCCCGCACTCCAAAGGCAACTGGGATGGCTGGAGCCCCAATGTTAATAAGCACTGGATGAGGAAGCCGTGGCAAGAACCCAAATCCCTGTTGAATCTGACTGGGATTGGAAAATGTATAGACTCCGGAACAAGACCGACTGGTTCTCCCAAGCAAATCTGACCTACTCCTTGCAAAAGTTGACCAATGGCTACCTGGAGGTCCTGTAAGGCTCTGTAAGGAAATATCTTTGCTGTGACTGGACGAAAGACTGATACTCCACCAAGTCCATACTGGCTCAAATGTACTGTGACGAGAGACCTTAACGAGAATGGTTTGGACCCAAATGTTGGAGTGCCCAAGGCTAGGATTAAGACAGGATTTCAAACTGGACTGAGAATCTGGCACAAAACAAATACTGAATGAAACCTCAGTTCAGGTGCTCCTTAAATGTTCAATCCTTGGTGCCAGAAACATAATTGCCAGTTAGTGAGACTGTCCTGAATCTTTAAAGGGATCACGCCAGCTATCCATACTTCCGAGTATCTGAATCTCAGAAGCTAGCATGGATGGGTGTGTTGTAACAGCAATACTTCACTGTATTGTATTCCTTCTATCACTTCCAAGATGTGACATGACTGCAACTATATCATAAGGCAAGGTGTCACAGGCAAGCTTCATTGGATGATGTGGATCATAATGTATAGGTACAGTGTCTGGTGACACTATTTCCTTTGCCTTTTGGAAAGCCACCTCATACTGCTTCGTCCGTTGGCATTTCTTCCCAATCTGTAGTAATGAGTTTAAGGTGTGGAGCACAGTAGCCAGGTTTGGCAGAAGCATGTTATAATCCTAAAAAGGACTGCAACTGTAATACATCTTTTGGCCTTAGGGGATCCACCATTGCTTCAATTTTCTCAGCAAACATATGTAAAGCTTGTGCAGCAAGGATCAGACCACAGTTAGTGATGCTTGGCTTAAAGAATCCACACTTAACATATTGTGCTCTGAGTCTATAATCTTCTAATCTTTTTACACTTCTCTTGAGATTTTGGAGATATTTAATTTTTCCAATGCCATCTTTGAACATTGCTGTGGCATCCTCCAGTACCTTATCTTATGGTCTTTTTTAATTTGCACCATTAACAATGATGTCATGAAAGTAACACAGAGTGCTTAGGCAGAATTGAAGCACCTGGTCGATAGCTTTCCGCCGGAGTGCAAATATAGATGCTATTCCAAAAATAAGCCAATTATAGCAATACAGCTTTTTGAGAGTGTTTATATTGAGAAGAACTTTGGATTACTCTTCCATCTCCATCTGTAGGTGTCACAGTGGGGGGCCGTTGATGGCAGACGCAAATGCAAGACGTAGACACTGAAGTACAAGGAACAGGACTTGACTAGAGTAGGGATGTGACAGGATTCAGACCAGGATCAGGGACAAGAATGCAGACTTGAGCTAGAGGAAGCAGGACCAGGACTAGAAACCATGGACTAGGAGACAAAGCTTCAACTCTTAGCCTGAGACTGGACAAGGACCCAGAACCTGGGTCTTGCCTTGGGCTTGGACCCCAGAACCAGTCAAGGACATGACATGGCTTCAGGACAGGACGTAGCTCAGGTCTAGTGGCCTGAGCTTGGAGACAGGCTGGGGTCTTTGTGCTTGCAGCTTGGCGGCAGGATCCGCGAGGCTGGGGTTCTTGCAGCTGGCAGCGGGATCTTCTTCTTGAAATGCAGAGGCTGATAACTCAGAGGCTGGAGCTGAGACACCAACTGGGAACTGAACGTCAACATAGAGCCGGGACTTGTCCTTCAAAAAGCCAGGACTCATCATTAACATGACACCAACATGAAAAAGGACTGTACATAAACATAGAGCCAGGACTTGTACTTAGAGAAGCCAGGAATTAACCTCTCCACACCAAGGTGGGACAGGTCCACCTGTTGGGTAAAAGCAGAGCCGCTGGACTTACCCAACAGAGGCAAAGACAAGACATGTCCCCCCACAGGGCAACAGCAAAACAGCCTGACTTACCCCACAGAGGTGAGGACAAGACAAGACAGATCCCCCCCACAGGGCAACAGCAAAACAGCCTGACTTACTCCACAGAGGCAAGGACAAGAAGAGACAAACACCAAAGAACAACAAACAGTTCCACCTCTGCTTCAGGGTTGCTCCAAGTCACAGTTACAGCCAGCAACCTCCACTGGCTACAGAAACAGCCTGATCTCTACCTAGCTTGGAGTGGCCGACAGCCACTCAGCTGGTCCAGGAAACAGCCCAATCCATACCACAAAGACTACTCCAACAGGCAGCAACAAGGCTCCATGAAGCAGTGGTCCTCCAACCAGACCTAGAGATCACAAATGGTTTCACTAGCCTTCCATCAGTAGGTTGCTCCAAAGGGGACTGACAAGCCAAACCAGCCACCCACACCCCACCCCAAGGCTAGTTATATTCCAAGCCCAAAAATGGGAATCAGGTGCCCATGATTAACTCAGCCAAACGAGGGACAGCTGGAAGACCTGGAGTCCTGAGTCCACGGACTGGACCGTGAACCAGAATGCAGACTTCACAGACCGGACCATGACAGTAGGTAGGCCTCAGCTACATCCATTTTTGCTGATGTGTTTCCTGCAGAAAGGTTTGAAAAAGTATCCCCTATCCTGGGCAGAGGGCATTGGTCTACTTTCAGTACTGGGTTCTTGGTGACCTAAAAATCACTATAGACCCTGGCAAAACTATTCTTCTGGTTTTTGGGACCATCGGCATTGCCTATGGCCACCACTCAAACTTGGAGAGAACTCCTTCAGCCTTCAGGCAATTCAGCTCACTGGCTGCTTTATCACAGATGGTATAAAGAACCAGATGGACTTTGTAAAACTTAGTTGTGGCATTTTCATTTAACATTATTTTACCATTGATACATTTGAGCTTTCCAATTCCATCCTTGAACACTGCTGAAGTATCATCCAGAACCTTTCTTAATTGACTTTCAGTTGACGCTATTGCAGGGGATGTGGCCTGCAAATTGTGGATGGATCTCCAATCTTGTTGCAGCTGTCTCAGCCATTCATGGCCACACAATGCTGGCCCTCCTGGTTTCTTTTCCACATACACTGATACAGATGTTATTCCCTCAGGAGTTACCTTTTCTCCAGTATAAGTTCTTAGCTGGATAGCTGCTGGTTTCAGTTCAGTATATTTGACATGCTAATCAAACTTGTTGAATGACCGAAACAGCTTTTTTCAATGTCCAATTCCATTTTAATTAATTCACCATTCACTTCTGGTGTAAGCCATATTGCTTGTCTCTTGCTAGTATTCACATCATAAATCTCAATGCCACTCAGTCCTGTGTTACTCTCATCATTATCAGATTTTTCATCAACAGCATACAGTTATGTGTCTTTTTTGAAACTGCAGCTTGACTTTTTATCTTTATCTCTTCCCTGTGCAGTCCATTTATTTCTATCTGCCTGACATTCTCTTTGTATATGTCCTACTTTGTTCCACATTCCACAAGCTTCACCTTTAAACCTGCATTGGTCTGATGTATATGAACCCCTGCCGTAACAGTAACACAATTTGGATGGCTAGGCAGGTTTCTGCTTAGATGTTGCAATTTTGTTCAGGCTTACATTCCTGACTGCAACTCAATTGCATCGATTTCAACAGCTGTTTTAAATGTGAGTTGTGCTTCAGTTAGGACCTGTTTTTGAATGCTTTCTTGTAGGAATCCACAACTAAGCAATCTCTCAATCTATTAAGCCCATCACTGGGTAAAATGGACTTCCCTTCCTTTTAACTCATCTTAAAAACCTAATGTGTTTTGCAGTCAACAATTGTTTCAGTTCTAAATGTTCCTGTATTTCTTTCATGATATCAGCAAAGCTCATTCCAGCTAGGTTGGAACAGTCAAACTTCTAAGCAAAGTGTATGCTTTTCCATCTATTACACTCAGCAAAACTGGTAATCGCTTTTCCTTGTCTATTTCAATTGCTTCAAAATACTGCTCAATTCATTCAGCATACTTCACCCAGTTATCTGTTGTGCAGTTGAATGCATCTATATTTCTGCTGTAGCCAGCCTATTCTGTTTTTTAATGATTCTTATCCGGTTCTCACTGTTTATGAACCCATGGATTTCATCTGTTTTCTGCCTTTTTATTTAACTGAACCATTTTTTCCCCTTGAAAAAAAGGTAATTGTGGACTTCAGGAAGGGTAGATTGAGGGAATACACACCTGTCATCATCTTGAGCTGTCTCAAGTTCCTAGGTGCAACATTTCTCCGGATCTATCCTGGGCCCAACTTATTGGTGCAGTTACAAAGAAGGCATGATAGTGGTTATACTTCATTAAGAATTTAAAGAAAATTTGTATGTCACTAAATACACTTCCAAATTTCCACAGAAAACATTCTGTCTGGTTATGTCACCATCTGGCATGGAGAAGCAACTGAACAGGTTTGGAAAAAGCTGCAGAAAGTTGTAAACTCAGCCATCTCCAGCTCCATCATCGGCACTAATGCCCCCAGCTTCCAGGATACTTTCAAAGATGATGCCTCAAAAAGGTGGAACCCATCACTAAGGAACCCCACCACCCAAGGCATTCTGTCTTCTCATTGCTACCATCAAGGATGCTGTACAACATCCTGAAGCGACACCCTCAACATTTCAGCAACAGTTTCTTCTCCTTCCTCATCAGGTTCCCAAATTTGCCAATGAACCTATGAACACTTCCTGTGTATATTTATATTTGTATTTATATTTACTTTGTTTTGTAATTTATAGTTTTTATTACTATGTATTGCAATGCACTGCTATTGCTGCAAAACAACAAATTTCACAACATTTGCTGGTGATATTGGACATGATTTTTATTCTGATTCTGATGATTCTGAGATTGATGTGACAATGCTCAGCTGCTGTAGCTGAAGAGTGCACTGTCCCCATAGATCCAATACTTTAGGCAGCGTAGATCGTACTTCCTGGAAGCATGTTGTTAATCATCAGGATATTTTTTTCATGATTCCCAACTACCAAAATATTGATGAAGGCAATAAATGAATGGTTTCAACATGAAACTGTGTACAGGGTGCAGTTATGGCACAAGTGCAGGGAGAAAAGAGAGAGACTGAAGTAGATAAGCAGTTCACTGACTTTTAATAAGAACTGTGCAGAATTAAAGTAAAAATAATAAATACTGGGCCATCAGAGCTGTTAACTGAAACTCTCAACCTGAAAGCTAGTGTTGACACTGTGGCTCGGAAGCAGTAAAATAATTCTAAATGAATATCGCTCCTTTACAGCATCAATCTAAACAGTTGCCTCCTTTCCCAGAACATGGACAAAGGTTAGCAGGGAGCATTGACATTGCTGAGGTTTAGCTCAGGATTCGACGGGATTGAAATGGGAAGAAAGGAGTTAAATGAAACATTAATTGACTGGATCCTGCACTCATGAATGTGATTACCAACCCCGTTCTGCAGCCTGTCTGAGGCAGAATCCATGCATGTGGGAGGGCCCCACTCCCGAGGCACAACTTCTGAGGCACCAGAGATCCGTGTCTGCTGGAAGTCCCAGATGAGAGATTTGTCCAAAATGTCATAGACCAGAACCAAACAGTTCCTCAGGGCCATACCCCTCACAATCCACAAAATACTGGTCCCTGCCCCACACGCATCAACATTCCAGGAGGTGTGCACAGAATAATCCAGAGATCCATCACCAAGAGCGTAGGAGGGAGAAGGTGCTGACCCTGAGCAAGGGACGAAGAAGCCATCGGCTTAAGCTGGGAAAAATGGAAGACTCGGTGAATCTTCATCAACAATGATTGGCACAGTCTGTATGAGGCTCTGTTAATGTCCTTCTCCACTATGAATGGTCCCATGTTGGTATGGCAGTTCAGCAGCAGGAACTCCCACATCAATCTCTTGGTCAGGAAACAGTGGCGGCTTGAATCACTTCCAGCATTCAGACAGTGATATGCTGTGGAGGATGGCTGGAGGTGGAGGATGATGCTTGCATGACTGTCTGATGCAGTGGTGACAAGATGCATTAGATATCTTGGTTGGCTGCTTGGAAAGATCTCATGAATGAAAGTTGAGAGTTAAGGTGAACCACCTCCATTGAGCCATAAGCAGGCACACAAACATGGAAGGAAGTCTTTAGATGTGCAAACATTGGAGGTGGTAGCACAAAACATATCAAGTTCTTTTCAATTTCTGTACAATATAAAAGGAGCCTATTTCAAACTTTCATGCCTATGCTGGCTCAAAAACCTGTTTTCCTCATATGTCCAACAGTGTTCCCAGATTTATCTACCAATCAGGGAAATTTACGATGCCTAAGCATCCTACAGACTGGTATGTCTTTGGAAAGAGACCTATGGAAAACCTACAGTCACAAGAAGAATGGGCAGTCTCCACACTGACAGCACCAGAGATCAGAAATGAACCCAGTTCACTGGAACTGTGAGGCAATGGTTCTAGCGGTCTTATCAGTGTGCTTTAACAATAATCGTTGGCAACTCCAAGCTCCAATTTATGTCAATATGGGTGGAAATGGACTTTTCACAAACACTGATGCCCTTAGGTGTGTGTCTGGCACTGGTAAACATCAGACTGCTAACATGGCTTGCATTGGCTGTCAATGAACCAATGCCCTATTCAACATCCATAAACCACTAATTGATTTCTTCTGACTCTTGGTTTCCAGAGGAAAATAATATTAACTCCTCTATTAAGAAAATGTCTGAATGTTTTTTCATAATTTACTGTAATTTATTCACACACTTTTCCCTTCAAATGATCAGGGATCACTGATTGTGTGATGAAAAATTCATATCATTGATTGGTTCCTGTGAACAAAAAGCCTTTGAAAGTTGCCAGAAATGTTTTGCACATTTGCTTTACAACACACCCTCTGCAGCTGAAGGAAACACATAATGTCAGCTGCAATTACCTTCTCAAGAAGTGAATCTAGTAAACAGGTTCATGTGACTTTTTTCAGGTATTCCAGTATATAATGGGGAAGCATTTATCTTATTCCATAAAACTTCTGTCGACAGCATTTCTCCTTTGCTATTGCCAGCAGACCTTTTTTTAAAATCCAATTTAGTTAGGGCAGTAAAAGAAACACTAAAAGAATCAAAGTAAGGAAACTAAAATTGACTTTAATTTGATCTAATTGACTGCAGAGGAATGAAGACAATTAGATAATGCATCCTAATGAATTAGCTTTGGAATCCATTGCCCCAGTGGGAGAACGTAACTTGTTTATTGTTGAGGAATTTGGTTGGCAGGACGATGAGCCAGGTTTTTCTGTCCACCTTGAGATAACAGAATCTTTTGATTTTTTTTATTCGCCCTTTATTAATGGGAAGAAAGTGAAGAAAGCTGCTCAGCAGAAGGAAAGCTAAGCGACATCCCTGGAAAATTCCCAAACGAGTTGTTTTCATTTCCAGAGTGACTGACAGTGCTGATTGGTTTCTAGTTCTGTTGCATCAGTGATTTTAGTGCACAGTTCCAAAGAAGCAGTTGAAGCCTGGAAAAAAAAGACTGATTTCTGATGCTCCACCTGGATACTTAGTGAGTTATCACTTCAGTTCAGCAATTGCTGTGGCTCAATACAGTATTTTTTGTGCCTTAATACTGAGCTACGGTATATTTGCCAAAATTCAATATAGTATCACTAGCAGTTCAATATAGTGCCATCAGTGATTCAATACAGTATTATCAATAGCTCAACATAATATTACCTGCAGCTCAATAGGGTCACTTGCAGCACAGCATGGAATTTCCCATTATTCAGTACTCTGCTACTTATAGCTCAATGCAATATCATCTGTGCTTCAGTTGGAAGCATTCTCACTATGGATTCAAAGGAGGCTGCTCTAGAGGGTAAGGCACAACAGATAGAGACACACCAGCACAGAATTGAGGGAATCCTACTTTAGATGAAAATGGGCCAGATGCAGGCAAATGAGTCCAACTCAGATTGCCAACTTGGTCAGCATGAATAAGATGGACAGAGGGGCCTGTTTCTGTACTATACATGCCGTTTTTCCTGGTTATGTATTAGACTGAGGCTTCTCTCCAAGATAGATGACAACACATTCTACTGTGTTTCTTTAAAGAACAGTGGAAGGATTTCGCCATGTGCTCTGAGTAATATTTATCTCTGATATAAATTAATATCACAGAAAGAGAGTATTTCATCATCATCTAACCAATCGTTATGGAAACTTGAACCGTGCAAATTGGCTGATGTCAAAGAAACAAGGTAGAGACCTATTAGTAGGGGCCATAGCTGTCCTATCAAAAATGATTAGATCACAAAACACAGGAACAGGAGTAATGCTCTTGGAACCTACTGATTTCATCTTTAACCTCAACTTCACTTTACAGCTTGTTTCTCATATTCTGGCATTCCTCTATTGTTCATAAATCTGTCTGGCTTAGCCTAGATTCTTTTCTTGAAGACTCAATTTTCACAGTTAACGAATTCCAATGTCTCACTACTATCCAAAGATTGAATTTCTCCTTCATCTTGTTCTTAAACTCAGCAACCCATTGTTCTGAATCCATGCACCAGGAGGGAAAACACCTATTCAGCATTGACCCCCGTCAATCTCATCAGAATCTAAATGTTTTAATAAAATCACTTTTGCCCCTCTGATTTACTGTAGTAATTTTATGCATTGTACTGTGCTGCTGCTGCAAAATTAAACTAATTTCATGACATATGTCGGTGATGATAAACCTAATTCTGATATGGGTGACTATTGTGGTCTGAGAGTGGGGCAGGGAGAGGGATTTCATGCTGGGGGAATGGAGAGGGGAGAAGAAGGGAGCAGAAGCATCAGTGAGACATTCTGTAATGATCAATAAACCAATTATTTGGAAACAATTGAGCTTCCCTGGTGTCTCATGGATGGATATGTCTGCACCTACTCCACCACTCCTTCTGTGCCATATGTCCCACACCCCTCCTATGGTGTTCCACCCCTGGCATTCCCAACATCCTTTGCTCCTGCCAGATTTATAAGCTTACTCTCTGCTCCATGTTGACAAGTGCAGTTCTGTGTAAAAGTCTTAGGTACCCTAATCATATATATGTGCCTAAGTCTATTGCCCAGTACTATATTTTGGTTGTTTACTGCTGCCCAGAACTACCCACTGTAAAATTAGCACTTCCTTATTTGACAGATTAAAATGAACCATTCACTTTTAGCAATAAAATGGCAGTAGAACTCATGGAAAAGTGGAGGAGGGAAAATAATCAAACTATATTATTCCTTGGAATTAGGGGTTGATTTATGTGTCATTGTGGATCTAAATTTCACTCTCAGGATGAGAAATATGATTTGCTTGGAAGGGTGAGACCTTCCTTTGAATTGCTGTTCCTGTAGGAGATACTAACATAGTCCTGCTAAGTTTAAAAGGAGCTTGGAAACAGAGCCCCAGTGAGTCCAAACAAGTCTCTGTGCTAAACAAGGAACTGGGGAACTAAAATATGTTCTTTAAAGGTAAATAAAACATTAAGAAATCTTATTGTAGTAGTAATTTTTTTTCTGTTAGTTGAGTTAACTGCTTTAGACTCATTGAATACAATGTCTCAGGAAGGCAACATCCATCATCAGCGATCCCCACCAGCTTGGCCATGCTCTTTTCTCAGTGCTGCCCTCAGAATGTATAGAAGCCCATTGACCCATATCTCAAGGTTCAACAGCAGCTTCTTCTCCACTGCCATTTAGATCTTAAGCTGTAACAAACAACCCTAACACTACATCAGTCTATATTTTTCCACTCTCTCTCAACTTCACTAGTGTTGTCATATTTATTTTGTCATGTCAGTTATGTGCAAGGGGGTTTCTTTTTTATATGTCACTGCGTAGTATAATTAAAATGGCTTCTTTGTTATGTTATAATTGAAAGGGCTTCTTTATTATGTTAACTGCTGAGAAAGTCCTCCCGCTAGCAGTTTGTTTGGATCATGATACTGATAAGAAAGGTGTTACGAACCAATTGGGATAGTTGTTATGCTTTTGGTGTGTCTGAAGATATTGTATGCACAGGGTTTTGGGGCGGAAGGCGGGAGAGAGAGACAGAGGATGGACCAGGTGCTGTGAGTCCGCTAACGGCGTCGGACCCTGAGCGGGGCGTTTGGCGAGAAGAGGATATGGAGACGGACTCATGTGGAGCATCTGGTCGACCACCATTGTTGATCCCAGGTGGCTGGTCGAGGTGGTCCGAGGGGTTGCTGGGTGAAGAAGAAGGATACTGAGTCCAACTGTTTGTGCACGAAGAGACTGAACTTTGATAAGTGTGGCGCCTTTTATTTTCCTTTTACATTTTATTCTCTATTAATTATATAGTTCCAGTAATACCTATAAACTGTAAATTATTTAATTGTATCTGATGTATTGTCTGTTATTTGGGTGGGGTGGGGTACATCACACAGCATCCACACAAACTTATTACCCAGTTTGGCGGGGCCGAGGGCTATTTCTCTAGACGACAGCGAGCCGAGCGACCCTGAGGCTAGCCGGGGGGTGGGGGGGGGCTACATATGTATAAGGGCTAAGAGTGTTGTAAAAGCAAGCCTGAAGGCTTTGTGTGTCAATGCAAGGTGGATGAATTAAAAGTGCAGATTGTTGTTAATGAATATGATATAGTTGGGATCACAGAGGCATGGAACCAGGGTGACCAGGGATGGGAGCTCAACATTCTGGGATATTCAATATTCAGGAGGGATAGACATGAAAGAAAAGGAGGTGGGGTAGCATTGCTGGTTAGAGAGGAGATTAACACAACAGAAAGGAAGGACATTAGCCGGGAGGATGTGGAATCGATATGGGTAGAGCTGCATAACAATAAGGGGCAGAAAACGCTGGTGGGAGTTGCGTACAGGCCACCTAACAGTAGTAGTGAGGTTGGGGATGGTATTAAACAGGAAATTAGAAATGTGTGCAATAAAGGAACAGCAGTTATAATGGGTGACTTCAATCTACATATAGATTGGGTGAACCAAATTGGTAAGAGTGCTGAGGAAGAGGATTTCTTGGAATGTATGCGGGATGGTTTTTTGAACCAACATGTCGAGGAACCGACTAGAGAGCAGGCTATTCTGGACTGGGTATTGAGCAATGAGGAAGGGTTAATTAGCAATCTTGTTGTGAGAGGCCCCTTAGGTAAGAGTGACCATGATATGGTGGAATTCTTTATTAAGATGGAGAGTGACATAGTTAATTCAGAAACAAAGGTTCTGAACTTAAAGAGGGGTAACTTTGAAGGTATGAGACGTGAATTAGCTAAGATAGACTGGCAAATGACACTTAAAGGGTTGACGGTGGATGTGGAATGGCAAGCATTTATAGATCACATGGATGAACTACAACAATTGTTCATCCCAGTTTGGCAAAAGAATAAATCAAGGAAGGTAGTGCACCATTGGCTGACATGGGAAATTAGGGATAGTGTTAAAATCAAAGAAGAAACATACAAATTAGCCAGAAAAAGTGGCTCACCTGAGGACTGGGAGAAATTCAGAGTCCAGTGGAGGAGGACAAAGAGTTTAATTAGGAAGGAGAAAAAAGATTATGACAGAAAACTGGCAGGGAACATAAAAACTGACTGTAAAAGCTTTTATAGATATGTGAAAAGAAAAAGATTGGTTAAGACAAATGTAGGTCCCCTACAGACAGAAACAGGTGAATTGATTATGGGGAGCAAGGACATGGCAGACCAAGTGAATAACTACTTTGGTTCTGTCTTCACTAAGGAGGACATAAATAATCTTCCGGAAATAGTAGGGGACAGAGGGTCCAGTGAGATGAAGGAACTGAGGGAAATACATGATAGTAGGGAAGTGGTGTTAGGTAAATTAAAGGGATTAAAGGCAGATAAATCCCCAGGCCAGATGGTCTGCATCCCAGAGTTCTTAAGGAAGTCGCCCAAGAAATAGTGGATGCATTAGTGATAATTTTTCAAAACTCTTTAGATTTTGGACTAGTTCCTGAGGATTGGAGGGTGGCTAATGTAACCCCACTTTTTAAAAAAGGAGGAAGAGAGAAACCGGGGAATTATAGACCGGTTAGCCTGACAGCGGTGGTGGGGAAAATGCTAGAGTCAGTTATCAAAGATGTGATAACAGCACATTTGGAAAGCGGTGAAATCATCGGACAAAGTTAGCATGGATTTGTGAAAAGAAAATCATGTCTGACGAATCTCATAGAATTTTTTGAGGATGTAACTAGTAGAAAGGATAGGGGAGAACCAGTGGATGTGGTATATTTGGATTTTCAAAAGGCTTTTGACAAGGTCCCACACAGGAGATTAGTGTGCAAACTTAAAGCACACGGTATTGGGGGTAAGATATTGCTGTGGATAGAGAATTGGTTGGCAGACAGGAAGCAAAGAGTGGGAATAAATGGGACCTTTTCAGAATGGCAGGCAGTGACTAGTGGGGTACCACAAGGCTAAGTGCTGGGACCCCAGTTGTTTGCAATATATATTAATGACTTAGATGAGGGAATTAAATGCAGCATCTCCAAGTTTGCGGATGACACGAAGCTGGGCGGCAGTGTTAGCTGTGAGGAGGATGCTAAGAGGATGCAGGGTGACTTGGATAGGTTAGGTGAGTGGGCAAATTCATGGCAGATGCAATTTAATGTGGATAAATGTGAGGTTATCCACTTTGGTGGCAAGAACAGGAAAACAGATTATTATCTGAATGGTGGCTGATTAGGAAAAGGGGAGGTGCAACGAGACCTGGGTGTCATTATACACCAGTCATTGAAAGTGGGCATGCAGGTACAGCAGGCGGTGAAAAAGAGGAATGGTATGCTAGCATTCATAGCAAGAGGATTCGAGTACAGGAGCAGGGAGGTACTACTGCAGTTGTACAAGGCCTTGGTGAGACCACACCTGGAGTACTGTGTGCAGTTTTGGTCCCCTAATCTGAGGAAAGACATCCTTGCCATAGAGGGAGTACAAAGAAGGTTCACCAGATTGATTCCTGGGGTGACAGGACTTTCATATGATGAAAGACTGGATCGACTAGGCTTATACTTGTTGGAATTTAGAAGATTGAGGGGGGATCTTATTGAAACATATAAAATCCTAAAGGGATTGGACAGGCTAGATGCAGGAAGATTGTTCCCGATGTTGGGGAAGTCCAGAACGAGGGGTCACAGTTTGAGGATAAAGGGGAAGCCTTTTAGGACCGAGATTTGGAAAAACTTCTTCACACAGAGAATGGTGAATCTGTGGAATTCTCTGCCACAGAAAACAGTTGAGGCCAGTTCATTGGCCATATTTAAGAGGGAGTTAGATTTGGCCTTTGTGGCTGAAGGGATCAGGGGGTACGGGGGGAAGGCTGGTACAGGGTTTTGAGTTGGATGATCAGCCATGATCATACTGAATGGCGGTGCAGGCTCGAAGGGCCGAATGGCCTACTCCTGCACCTATTTTCTATGTTTCTATGTTTATGTTAAGTTATGTTAACTTATATTTGTCATATACTGTGCTGCTGCTGTAAAAAGCTAATTTTCATATCACTTATACCCTGATTATGTATGCCTACCGCAGTAAACTTGAACTGGAACATTCAACTTGATTGTAAAGTAGATAAGTTATCTTAACTTTAAATATAAAATCGATTCTCAATCTGTATAGACAAAAACAGTGGATTTTATATATGTTCAGAAGATTAAATTTAAAAATAGATTTTTGTGACCATTATTATCACTATTTTTCTAGCTATTTACAGAATGAAGAAATAGACATTTTATGTTTTACGCTAGTATTGGATCCATTACTGCTGTACTGGGGTAGTTTTCTCTGCTTGTATACACTTTAAACTTATATTTGGAACAAATTACTCAAAGAAGAGATGTTCTTCCACTGAGCCATCATGAATGACACTAATATATAGCACTGTCGGTATGAAAAATATCTGAAAAAATTCTGTTCATTTTTTCCCATGTGGAATAAAGAGAACAAAAAGCAGTGAATACAAATTCTTCTTTTAAGCTGCCACACAGAATGCAGTAAAGTGGTTAATTATTACTGATATTACCTTTCTTCATACTGAAAACTTTTGTCAAAGGAAGGTAAAGTTACAGAGGACTCCAGAGAGAGCTAGTAACTGACATGCTTGTTTTGGAATTGGTTGACATGGTGGCAATTTTATAAGGATAAAACCTGATGTGATGACATCAATCACTCCTTTGGGCTGAAATGCACACACACACACACACACACACACACTCCTATCTATCTCTTGGCATCCATGCCAACGTTCAGTCCCAGCTTGGTAACTTGGGCAATTATTTCCTTAACATGTTCATCCACTGCAACCAGGGAAGACCCCAGTTTGTGATGCTTGTCAGTATCACTGGACTTGAACTACTGAGGTCAAGAGAATAGACCAGGGCAACAGCTTTTCCATGTTAAAAACTCTCCTACACAGATCTCCTGTCAGCTTTGGACATGATGGACAACCACCACTATCCTCAGCAAAACCGCAGAGTCTAAGTTTTTCTGAAGAGTTATTTTTAGTGGCATTTTATTGCCTCAGGTGAATGAGAGCACTCCAACAACCTCAATTATTACCAGCGATTTGAAGCTCAAGTGATTTAATAAAATTGTAACAATTTTATTGAATGTTTTGCTTGCTAGGTTGTGTAAGAGACTGTACGTCCTTGCACCCATCAAGCTAAGATGTACAGGGGCTTTCTTTCGCTCCTCCATGTTATTTGTATTACAATACAGTTCAACCTTCTCGATATACGACTCCCAGCCTTCATTATTGCTACCAAATTCATTAACTTTCCCAAATGAAGCCGTCACCACGTTAATTTCACTATAAATTCAGTGCATATTTCACGGTTAACCGTGTGTCTTTTGATTTTCTTGTGCTGTTTAACTCTCGCTGCTTCATCCCATTACTATTGGTGCAGTTCATGATATTTTTTGACATTCAGCTTCATATTCATTGCTAATTTGTTGCGTCTGTGCACAGCTACACAGCAATTAAATAAAAAGACACATGCAGGATATGGCTTTAACTGGTGTATTCACACTGGTGAGAGACAACAAAACTCATACATAGATAACTGCACATGCGTAGATAACACTCCAATATGCAGTACTAAAGTGGAAGGGGGTTGATTGCTTTAAAAGAAATAGATCCATACATTACACTGAGATTGTGCCTGCTAGTGCTAGACTTGTCCACTATAAGAAGCATCCTCTACACATCCACTTTATCTGGACGTTTCAATTTTTGATAGGTTCCAATGAGATTCTCCCCCCCCACCTCATTCTTCTAAATTGCAGTGAATTCAAGCCCACAGTCTTCAAACGTTCCTCATATGATAAGCCTTTCATTCCAAGAATCATTTTCATGACCACCTTTGAACTGTAACCGATGTCAGTGCATTATTCTGAGATAAGAGGCCTAAAACTGCTCACAATACACTGTGAGGACTCGCAAGTGCCTTATAAAGCCTCAACATTACATCCTTGTTTATATTCTAATCCTCTCGAGATGAATGCTAATATTGCATTTGCCTTCCACACCACTGACTCAATCTGCAAATTAACCTTTAGGGAATCCTGCATGAGGACTCCTAAATCCCTTTGCACATTGGATCTTTGAATTTTCTCCCCATTTAGAAAATAGTCTATGCTTTTATTCCTTCTATCAAAGTACAGGACTGTACATTTTCCAACACTGTGTTCAATCTGCCTCTTCTTTGCCCATTCCCCTAATCTGTCTAAGTCCTTCTGCACTCTCCGTGCTTCCTCAACTCTACCTGGCTCTCACTGATCTCTGTACCATCCACAAACTTGGCCATAAAGCCATCAATTCCATCATCTAAATCATTGACATACAACATAAAAAGAAGTGGTCCCAACTTGAACCCCTGTAGAACACTACTAGTCACCAGCAGCCAAACAGAAGAAGCTCCCTTTATTCCCACTCTTTGCCTCTAGCAAATCAGCCAATGCTCTATCCATGCTAGTATCTTTCCTGTGTTGACGCGTGGCCAAGTGGTTAAGGCGTTTGTCTAGTAATTTGAAGGTCGCTAGTTTGAGCCTTGGCTGAGGCAGCGTGTGTGTCCTTGAGCAAGGCATTTAACCACATATTGCTCTGTGACAACACCAGTACCAAGCTGTATGGGTCCTAATGCCCTTCCCTTGGACAACATCGGTGGCGTGGAGAGGGGAGACCTGCAGCATGGGCAACTGCTGGTCGTCCATACAACCTTGCCCAGGCCTGCGCCCTGGAAACCTTCCAAGGTGCAAATCCATGGTCTCATGAGACTAACGGATGCCTATGAATGATCTTTCCTGTATATGATGAGCTCTTACGTCACGAAGCAACCTCATGTGTGACATTTTGTCAAAGGCCTTCTGAAAATCCAAGTACACAACAGCCATTGATTTTCCTTTGTCTCTTGTACTTGTTATTTCCTCAAAGAATACTAACAGATTTGTTAGGCCAGATTTCCTTTAAAACTATGCTGACTTTGGCCTATTTTACCACATGCCTCTAAGTACCATGAAACCTCATGCTTAACCATCAATTCTAACATCCTCCCAAGCACCGAGGTCAGGCTAACCAGCCTATTTTTTTTCCCTTCCTTCTGCCTCCCTTCCTTCTTGAAGAGTGAATTTACAATTTTCCAGTCCTCTAGAATCATGCCAGAAACTAGTGATTCTGGAAAGATCATTACTAATGCCTCCTCAATCTCTTCAACTACCTCTTTCAAAACTCTACAATGTAGTCTATTTGGTCCAGGTGATTTAATTACCTTCAGACCGTTCAGCTTCCCAAGTGCCTTCTCCTTAGTAATAGCAACTGTAGACACAACTGTCTTCTGACATGCTCGAACATCCAACATACTACAAATATCCTCCCCAGTGAAAACTGACGCAGAACACTTATTCAATTCATCCACCCTTTCTTTGTCCCCCTTTACTACCTCTTCAGCATCATTTTCCAGCACTGATAACTACTCTCACCTCTCTTTTAATCTTCTAACCACTGAAAAAACTTTTGGTATCCTCTTTAAAATTATTGGCTAGCTTAACTTCATATTTCATCTTTTCCCTCCTTATGGCTTTTTAGTTGCCTTCTGTTGGCTTTTAAAAAGTTTCCCAATTCATTAACTTCCCACCAATTTTCGCTCTATTTTATGCCCTTACTTTGGCTTTTATATTAACGTTGACTTCCCATGTCAGCCATGGTTGTGTCATCCTGCCTTCAGAATACTTTTTCTTCTTTGGGATGTATCTATCCTGCATCTTCTGCATTGCTCTTGGAAACTCCAGCAATTGTTGCTCTGCCATCATGCTAATGTCCCCTTCCATATAACCATATAACCATATAGCCATATAACAATTACAGCACGGAAACAGGCCATCTCGGCCCTTCTAATCTGTGCCGAACTCTTACTCTCACCTAGTCCCACCGACCTGCACTCAGCCCATAACCCTCTATTCCTTTCCTGTCCACATAGCTATCCAATTTAACTTTAAATGACAACATCGAACCTGCCTTAACCACTTCTGCTGGAAGCTCGTAAAGAAGTTTCCTCTCATGTTACACCTAAACTTTTGCCCTTTAATACTTAACTCATGTCCTCTTGTTTGAACCTCCCCCAATCTCAATGGAAAAAGCCTATCCATGTCAACTCTATCTATCCCCCTCATAATTTAAAATACCTCTATCAAGACCCCCCCTCAACCTTCTATGCTCCAAAGAATAAAGACCCAACTTGTTCAACCTTTCTCTGTAACTTAGGAGATAAAACCCAGGTAACATTCTGGTAAACATTCCAATCAATGTTGGCGACCTTCTCTCTCATGTCTCTGTAATTCCCTTCACTCCACTGTAATACTCATACATTTGACTTTAGATACTCTCTCTTAAATTGCAGAGTAAATTCTATCATATTATTTGTGCCTCTTAAGGGTTCCTTTACCTTAAACTGCCTGATCAAATCTGGTTCATTACACAAAACCCAATCCAAAATAGCTGATCCCCTAGTGGGCTCAGCCACAAGCTGCTCCTAAATACCACCTCATAGGCATTCTACAAATTGGCTCTTGGTATCCATAATCAGCACCAACCTGATTTTCCCAATCTTCCTGCACATTGAAATCCCCCATGACTATCAGGACATTGCCCTTTTGACACACATTTTCTATCTCCCATTGTAATTTGTAGCCTACATCTTGGCTACTGTTAGGAGGCCTGTATATATCTACCATCAGTGTCTTTTTCCCCTTGCAGTTCCTTAACATTACACAAAACGATTCTACATCTTCCCATCTTATGTCATCTCTTTTTAATGATTTGTTTTCATTTTTTACCAAAGAGGTTGTGCCACCCTCTACACAAACAGGAGAAGATCTGTAGATGCTGGAGCCGACTCAATCCGAGCAGCACACACAAAATGCTAGAGGAACTCACAAGGCCAAGCAGCATCTACAGAAAAGAGTACATGCGATGTTTCGGGCCGAAACGTCAACTGTACTTTTTACAATAGATGCTGCCTGGCCTGCTGAGTTCCTCCAGCATCTTGTGTGTGATACCACCCTTGTACATGATGCCTACCTATACATAAGACCATAAAACCATAGGAGCAAATTCAGCCCACTTGGGCCTTCGAGTCTGCTTCGCCATTTCATCATGGCTGATCTAGTTTTCTCTCAGCCACAATCTCCTGCCTTCTCCCCTGACTAATTAAGAGTCTGTCAACCTCTGCCTTAAATATGCCCAATGACTTGACCTCCACAGCTTTTTGTGGCAATGAATTCCACAGACACATCACTCTTTGGCTAAAGAAATTCCTCCTTATCTCCACTCCAAATGGACGTCCCTTTATTCTGAGACTGTGCCCTCTGGATACAGACTCCACCATCATAGGAAACATCCTTTCTATATCTGCTCTATCAAGACCATAAGACATAGGAGCAGAATAAGGCCATTTGACCCATTGAGTTTGCTCCAGCATTGAATCATGGCTGCTCCTTTTCATTCCGCCTCCAAACCATTCCCCGTTCTTCTCCCCATGTCCAATCAAGAACCTATCAGTCTCTGCCTAAAATACACCCAACAATTTGGCCTCTCCAGCTGCCTGTGGTAACAAATTCCACAAATTCATCAACCTCTGGCTAAAGAAACTTCTCTGCATCTCTGTTTTAAATGGACCCCGTGTTTATCCTGAGGTTGTGTCCTCTTATCTTAGACTTCCCCACCATGGGAATCATCCTTTCCATCTACTCTGACTAGGCCTTTCAACATTTGAAAGGCTACAATGAGATCCCTCCTCATCCTTGTGAGGCACCTCTGGATCCTTCCAATGCCAGCACATCTTTTCTTAGATAAGGAGCCCAAAACTGTTCACAATAAGCAAAGTGAGGCCTCATCAGTGCCTTGTAAAACCTCAGCATCACATCCCTGCTCTTGTGTTCAAGACCTCTTGAAATAAATGCTTACATTCCATTTGTCTTCCTTACCACCAACTTTACCTGCAAGTTAACTTTTGGGTGTTCTGTACAAGGACTCCCAAGTGCATTTGTATCTCAGAGTTTTTGAATTTTTTCCCTGTATAGAAAATAGTTTGCACACTTATTTCTTCTACCAAAGTGCATGACCATGCATTTTTCAACATTGTTTTTCATTTGTCACTTTCTTGCCCATTCTCCTAATCTGTCTAAGTCTTTCGGCAGCCTATCTGTTTCCTCAACACTACCTGCCCCTCCACCAATCTTCGTATCATCTGCAAACTTGGCAACACAGCCATCTATTCCATCATTTAAATCATTGATATACAGCATAAAAAAAGTGGTCCCAACATCGATCCCTGTGGAACACAACTGGTCTCTGGCAGCTGACCAGACAAGGATCCTTTTATTCCCACTCCCTGCCTCCTATGAGTCAACCAATGCTCGAACCATTTTAGTAACTTTCCTGTAATAACATGGGCTTTTAGCTTGGTAAGCAGTCTCATGTGTGGCACCTTCTGAAAATCTAAATATACATCATCCACAACATCCCCTTTATTTATCCTACTTGTAATCTCCTCAAGGAATTCCAACAGGTTTGTCAGGCAAGATTTTCCCTTAAGGAACCCATGTTGAGTTTGTCCTGTCTTGTCCTGTGTCACCAAGTACTCCATCACCTCATCCTCAACAATTGACTCTAACATCTTCCCAACCACTGAGGTAAGGTTAACTGGTCTATAATTTCCTTTCTGCCGCCTTTCTACTTTGTTAAAGAGTGGAGTGACATTTGCAATTTTCTGACACCATGCCAGAGTCCAATGATTTTTGAATGATCATTTCTAATGCTTCCACAATCTTTATCACTACCTCTTTCAGAACACTAACACTAAGGTGCAGTTCATCTGGTCCAGGTGACTTATGTACCCTTAGGTCTTTCAGCTTTTGAGCACCTTCTCCTTTGTAATAGTAAATCCACTCACTTCTCTTCTTTCACACACTAGGAATCTGGTACATTGCTAGTGTCTTCCACAGTGAAGACAGATGCAAAATACTCATTTAGTTCGTCTGCCATCTCCATGTCCCGTTATTATTTCTCTGGTCTCATTTTCTAGTGGTCCTATATCCACTCTCATCTCTCTTTTATTTTTTACATACCTGAAAAAGCTTTTGCAATCCATTTTGATATTGTTCAATAGCTTGCTTTCATAGTTCATCTTTTTACTTCTAATGATTCTTTTAATTGCTCTCTATAGGTTTTTAAAAGCTTCCCAATCCTCTATATTCCCACTAATTTTTGTTTTGTTGTATACCTTCTCTTTTGTTTTCATATTAGCTTTGACTTACCTTGTCAGCCACAGTTGTCCCATTTTGCCATTGGAGTATTTCTCCATTTTTGGAATACATTTGTCCTACACCTTTCTCATTTCAACTTTTGATAGATTTCAATGAGATCCCCTCTCATTCTTCCAAATTCCAGTGAATATGGGTGCAACGCCATCAATTGAACTTCAAGCAACCTTTTCATTCCCAAAATTATTCTTGTGACCCTCCTCTGAACCCTCTCCAATGTCAACACATCCTTTTTTTAGATAAGGGGCCCAAAAGTGCTCACAATACTCCAAGTGAGTTCATTCCAGTGCCTTACAAAACCTCAGCATTACATCCTTGATTTTATATTCTTGTCCTCTTTAAATGAATGGTGACATTGCATATGCCTTCCTCACCGCAGATTCAAGCTACAAATTAACTTTTAGGGAATCCTGCACAAGTCACATTGCACCTTACAGTTTTGAATTTTCTCTCCATTTAGAAAATAGTCTACACTTTTAGTTCTACAAAATTGCACAACCATTCATTTCCAACACTATATTCCATCTGCCAGTTTTTTGCCCATTCTCCTAATCTATCAAAATCCTTCTGTAGCCTCTCTGCTTCCTGAACACTACATGTCCCTCCAGCTATCTTTGTATCATCAACAAACTTGGTCACAAAACCATCAATTCCATCATCCAAATAATTGACATATGATGTAAAAAGAAGCGGTCCCAACACAGGCCCTTGTGGAACACCAGAAAGTAACAGCATCCAACCAGAAACAGCTCCCTTTATTTCCATTCTTTGCCTTCTACCAATCATCCAATGCTCTCTCCATGCAAGTATCTTTCCTGTAATACAATGGGTTCTTAACGTGTTTAGTAGCCTCATGTTGCCACATTGACAAAGGCCTTCTGAAAATCTAAATACAAAAATCCATTGATTCTCCTTTATCTCTCTTGTTTGCTATTTCTTCAAAGAATCCCAACAGGGTAATCAGGCACGATTTTCAGGGTAATCAGTATTCTGACATCACATCCTGATCTTGAGTTCTTTAGAGAGTTCTAAAAGATTGGCAGGCAAAATTTTCTCTTGAGGAAATCATGCTAACTATGAACTATTTTATCATGTGCTCCCAAATACCCTAAAACCGGATCCTTAGCAATCGTCTCCAACATCTTCCCAACTACTGAGGTCAGATTAACTGGCCTATAGGTTCCTTTCTTCTGCCGCTCTTCCTTCTTGAAGAGTGGAGTGACATTTTCAATTTTCCAGTCCTCCAGAAACATGCCAGAATCTACTGATTCCTGAAGGATCATTACTAATACCTCCAGAAACTTTTCAGCCACCTTTTTCACAACCCTGGTTGGTACAACGGCTGCTCCATGTGATTTATCTACCTGAGCACCCTTTAGTTTCCCAAGTACCTTTTCCCTGGTAATGGCAATGTCACTCACTTCCGTCCCCGACACTGAAAAATTCCGTATACTGCTAGTATGTTCACAGTGGAGACTGATGCAAAATACTTATTCAGTTTGTTTGCCATTTCCTTGTCCCACATTACTACCTCTCCAGCATCCTTTTCCAGTGGTCTGACATCTACTCTCGACTTGTTAAAATCTTTATATACCTGAAGATTTTCTCTCTTTATGAGTATTTTTTTTGTCTTATATTGATTTTTAAAAGCTTTCCAATCCTCTAACTTCCTTCTATTATATGCCCTCTCTTTGGCTTTTATGTTGGCTTTGACTTCCCTTATCAGCCACAGTTGCATCATTCTGCATTTAGAAAACTCCTTCTGTGGGATTTATCCATCCTGCATATTCTGACTTGCTCACAGATGTTCCAACTATTGCTGCTGTGCCATCATCCCTGCCAGTGCCCCTTCCAGTCATCTTTGGCTAGCTCCTCTTTCGTGCCTCCGTAATTCCCTTTACTCCACTGTAATAACGATACATCTGACTTTAGCTTCTCCCTCTCAAATTGCAGGGTGAAATATATCATATTCTATGATAAAGAATTCCTTTAAGTTCTCCAATTAATTCCTCTTCATTGTACTAGACCCAAACCGGAACAGCAGATCCCCTAGTGGATTAAAACACAAGCCACTCTAAAAAGCTATCTTGTGGGCATTCCACAAATACATCCTTTCGGGATCCAGCTGTAACCCAATTTTCCCAATCTACCTGCATGATCAAATTGCACATGACTATCATAATATTGCCCTTTTGTCAAGCCTTTTCTATCTGTCATTGTAATTTGTAGCCCACATCCTGGCTACTGTTTGGAGGCCTGTATATAACTCCCATCAGGAGCTTTTTACTTTTGCAGTTTCTTAGCTCTACCCACAATGATTCTACACCCTCCAACCTGATGTCACTTCTCTCTGAGGATTTAGTATCATTTTTTACCAACAGTTCTACCCTACCGCCTCTGCCTTCCTGCCTGTCCTTTTGGGTAAACCTGTATCCTTGCATGTTAATCTCCCAACTGTGATCTTCTTTCAGTTAGTACTCAGTGATGCCATTTCATAATTGCCAATCCCTAACTCTGCTACAAGTTCATCCACCTTATTCCATATACTGCATTTATTCAAAAATAATATCTTTTTTTTGTAATTTATTTTTTATTGAAGTTCATCATCAAACAAACATTTCCATAAGATGTATTTCAGATACAGTACATATATATCATATAGTCATATTTGTCACAAATCTCCACATAATATTTATCTGAGGTATACACTTATAGAAAGGAGAGGAAAGAAAGAACAATCAAAAGAAGAAAACTGTGTACAAAGTAGGGAATGATCTTTTTTTAACATATTCATTGAGTTGTGAGAATAAATTCAGGCCTATGAGGTATTATGTAGTTAAACCATTCTTCCCAGTATGAATCAATTTGTTCCAACTTATGATTAACAGATGCTGTTATCTTCCTGTATTTGTCACTCTTTTCAATTTAGCTCACCCTGCTGACTACAATTTTGTTCCATCATCTGCTTGTCTTTCCTCACACTCCCAGCGCACACTTGAATGCCAACTGGCCCATCCTCAGCCCTATCTCTCAATTTCCTATTCCTCTGCCAAATTAGTTTTAATCCCCCCCAAAAAGCTCTAGCAAACCTGTCCACAAGGATATTGGACCCTTCAGGTTCAGGTGTTACCTTTTCCTTTTGTACTGTTTGCAACTTCCACAGATTCATATCAATGATCCATAAATTTGAAACCCAGCCCCCAGCACCAGTTCCTGAGCCACTCATTCAATGGCAAGTCATCCAATTTTTATCCTCACTGTTGCATGGAACAGGCAATCGTCCAGAGGTTACTACCTTGCAGGTCCTGTTTTTCAGCTTTCTACCTAGCTCCCTAAGTTATCTCTTCAGGACCTACCTATGTCATTGGTACCAATATGTTCCAAGACTTCCGGCTCCTCACCCTTTCCCTTTAAAATGCCATGGACCCGATCTGAGACATCCCTGACCTCAGCACCTGGGAGGCAACAAGCCTCCCAGTTGTCTCTATTGAATCCATAGAATCTCGTGTCTATTCCTCAATGTATGGAATCCCCTATTACTACCACAGTCCTCTTCTCTCCCTTTCCCTTCTGAACCATAGGTTGCTGCAGCTTCCCCCTTGTAGTTCATCCACACCAACAATATCAAACTTGTATACTTATTATTGTGGGGAACAGGCACAGGGCTACTTTGCACTGGCTGCAAATTTCCTTTTCCTCTCCTGACAGTCAACCAAATACCTGCCTTCTGCAACTTTAGGGAGATTACCTCTTTGTAGCTCCTATTTATCATCGTCTCAGTTTCCCTTATGAGCTGAAGATCACTGAGCTGCAGCTCAATTTCCTTAATACATTTTCTGAGGAGCTGAGGCTTGGTCCATCTGCTGCATATGAACCAAATGTCTCCCGGAACTCCCATATCTCACACGAAGAACACAAAACAACCCCTGGAGCCATTCACACTGCTCCAACTGTATACTATCAGAATGAGGAATAAAGAATGAAGAAGAAGAAAGTTAGCAGATATGTACCTTGCTCAAGTCTCTTCTCACCACATCCCAGTGAGCCACAGCACATTCTAACACTAACACTGGTCCACTCACACTGTGGCCACTCTGTTCCTATTTGCCCTTGCTAGTGAATTGCTATTTGATTGGGCCACTGGAAAACACTGAAGGTCCGTTAACGTTCCTTTTTAAATCTCGCTCATGGTCCTGTGAGTTGCCTTCTCTCTGGCTCCTGGTTTGATTGGGCCACCGGAAAATGCAGAATGCCTGTGAACACTCCTTTGTAAGTCTCACTGATGGACCTATAATTTGTGTCCTCTCTCACTCCCAAGTCAATTAGGCCACCGGAAACACAGCAAAGGCCTGCAAATGCTCCTTGTTAAATCTCACTCGCGGACCAGTGAGTTACCTCCTTTCTCGCTCCTGATTTGATTGGGCCACTGGGAAAAAAGTCCACAGTCATCTTGCACTCCATGCCACTGGGCATTGACCCCAGTCTGTCAAAGACCATGTGATAGCTGCCCATGCATCAGCCTCCTCATGTTAAGCATGGGCTTTCTCCATTAAGGAAATTATGTGGATCTCAGAGCAGCCTCTACAGCCATCTGAGGACCCACCAACAGAAAACCCATTAGGAGAGCATCATACTCAATTTGAGTGATTGCATCACTGTTACTACTTCATATGAATAACAGTTTAACCTGGGTATCTTGAAATGACAGGAAACTGCTGAGTAGAAATAGAAATAAACTTCTATTCTAGCTGTCAGCACATTCTACCAGCTAGCTTCACTAGTTTGTTTACCACCATCCACCCTTTCACTCACACTATCACCTCAAGGAAATTAGGTTATCTTGCAAGCTTATAAGCCCCATTAGGAAGACTAAATAAGTTATATCTGCCCTTGCCAATGAATGCAGCCACAGCATAAAAACTGGTTAAGAGGCTTGCTTTGTACCCCTCCGAGATGTACATGAATATTGGTGAAACAGTGAGTTGGGAATGTATTTAGACCCTGGGATGGAAATCAACAGCATTGGTTCACCATATGTGATGCCACAGGGCATCATTATTACCTGCCCACCCATTGACTCAGCACCAAAGCCTGAAGACAGATGTATTTGAATAATGAGATGGTTTCTTGTGACTTTCCCTCTGGGATCCAAGCAAGAATCTGGAGCAGTAATCTTCCATTCTATCTGACTACCACAGGTGTAATTATCAAATATCTAATCTGAACATTCTTACAGAAACATCTGCATGATGTTAATTTGAAGATAATATTGTTTCCTAATACTCCTATAGCAACTGATCTGTCCTAGACCAATTGTCAGCAGATATATCACAAACTGACTCACCTAAATATCTATTATGATTCAGATATTACATCATATTTTAGCCGGTTGCTACGTACAGTATATCTAATATAAGAATGCATTAGGAGGCACGACACGAGCAGATTGTCCTTTAAAAAAAACATCTGGGCTACTTCTACCCTGGAGGGAAGTGTACCTTGTAAAGTCTTTCCCTGGAGAATTTTGCCTAACCTTGGAAAGCTGTGTTACATTTTGATGTATTCATAGCTATGGAATCATGGAAGTTGAAAGCTCGAAGGTGAACGGGCCGAATCCTGGCTATGGCCATGATTCAAAGAGAAATGCTAGAGTTCAGCCATTTGAATGGAATTTAGTCCAGACCTGAATTACAGGTACTGCAAGCTTGAAACTCAGTGACAGATTTGGAAGGCCGTACTTGTCATTTAGACTTACTACTGGTCCACACATTGACTTTAGCAGTGGGTCCCATCCTTGTTGGGATTGATTGATTGCAGTGGGGATTCTGACCCTACAGAGCTGGAAGCTGGTTATACTGCCTATATTATTTTGCTTTAATGTTTGAATTATTTCTAGTGTTTTTGTATGTGTTGAACATCAAAATCAGAACAGTACACAAGGATATGTGTGGCTAGGCACAGCTCAAATACCATCTATACATTTGACGATGATACAGCCATTGTTGGTAGAATCTCAGCTGGAGAGGAGAGGGCGTACAGGACCGAGATATGCCAACTGGTGGAGTGGTGTTGCAGCAACAACCTTGTGTTCAATGTCAGTAAGACGAAAGAGCTGATTGTGGACTTCAGGAAGGATAAGACAAAGGAACACATACCAATCATCGTAGAGGGATCAAAAGTGAAGAGAGTGAGCAGTTTCAAGTTCCTGGGTTTGAAGATCTTTGAGAACCTAACCTGGTCCCAACATATCGATGCAGGTTCAAAGGTTCAATTTGATGTCAGCGTAATGGATACAATATACATCTTGAAATGCTTTTGCTCCACACACGTCCACAAAAACAGAGAAGTGCCCCACAGAATGACAGACAGTTAAACATAAGCACCCCAAAGTCCCTCACCCCAGCTCCCCTCCCTCCCAGACGTAAGTGGCAGCAAGCAACAATTCTCCCTCCCCCCACCGACTAAAAAAGCAAGCATTGCAGCCACTGAGCGTTCAAGCATGAGCAAAGCAACAGAAAAGACGCAGACTTCCAGTTACCCCAAAGACTGCGTTTCACACAGTATTCGACATACCTAATAAGGGAGAAAGAGGTGTCGCCGTTTTCCCAGCGAGCGAGGAGACATAACAAACAATTCACTGGTTTACGATGTCATAAGTCAGTTGCATTGCTTTTTTCGAGCTCTGTGCCTGAAGGTCGCAGGGATCCCAGGTCTTTGGGCCCACAGCAGTAGATTTTCCGACTCCCCCGACAACACACAGCTGTGACACCGACCCTCGATCCGCCCGTCTCCAGAGCCCCGAGACCTTAGGCTTCTAAATTCGAGCCGGATCCTCAGGCTGAATCCTTGGTGTTCCGAACAACGGCCAGTCCTGAAACCCCGGGAACAGGTCCCAATCCCACAAAGAACTGGAGTCAGTGCATAGCTCCAGGTCAGGGTCTTCAATAGAACCCTGAAAGGGAAAAATAAAGATATTAAAGATGGAAATAGAGCTGTTTCCAAAGATATAAGCAAAGGAGCCACCGTTTAGCGCCATCTTAACTTCGCTCCACCTCCCCGAGTTCATGAAGGCAAGACAGCGACTATACTTCATTAGGAGTTTGAAGAGATTCAACATGTCAACAAATACACTCAAAAACTTCTATAGATGTACCGTGGAGAGCATTCTGACAGGCTGCATCACTGTCTGGTGTGGGGGGGGGGGTGCTACTGCACAGGACTGAAAGAAGCTGCAGAGGGTTGTAAATTTAGTCAGCTCCATTTTGCGTACTAACCTGCAAAGTACCCAGGATATCTTCAAGGAGTGGTGTCTTAGAAAGGCGGTGTCCGTTATTAAGGACCTCCAGCACCCAAGGGCATGTCTTTTTCTCACTGTTACCATCAGGTAGGAGGTACAGAAACATGAAGGCACACACTCAGTGATTCAGGAACAGCTTTTTCTCCTCTGCCATCCGATGCTTAAATGGACATTGAACCTGTATTGTAATTGATATATTTATTTATTATTATTATTTTTCTTCTTCCATATTATGTATTGCATTGAACTGCTGCTGCTAAGTTAACAAATTTCACTAAATAATGCCGGTGATAATAAACCTGATTCTGATTCTATCTGTTAAGCCCTTCAGCCCTCTAGGACTGTGCCAAGCATGATGCCGACCTAACCAACAGTTTTGCTTGTACATGGTCTTTATCTCTGTATTCCCTGCCGGATCTAAACACCTCCTCGATGTTGCTCTACTATCTGCATCTACCTTCTTCCCTGGTGGCACATTACAGATACCTACAACTCTTTGTGTAAAAAGAAAACAGCCTGGACAATATCCTTCAAACTTTCCTTCTCTGATCTTAGCCCTATGCCATCAAGTGTTTAATATTTACACCCTGAGAGAAAGACTATGTATCCTGCCTATACCTCTCAAAATTCATGTGCTTTCAGCCTCTGATGCTCCACAGAAAATACCCCAAGTTTGTCCTTCCTTTCCTTTATAGGTAGTACACTCCAATTGAGACTATCAGCTGCACTCTCTCAAAAGTCTCCACACTCTTCCCCTAGTGTGCTGATCAGGTCAGCATGCAATATTCTGAATTTGGACTAAACAATGTTTGATACAGTTGCAAAATGACTTGCTAACTTTCATACCTAATACCTTGACCATGAAGAGAAGTATGCTAATGCCTTCTTTACTGTTTTGACACTTAGAGGGAGCTATGGATGATCCTGTACTAATCCAGGCTCTTAATTTATTTGCCATTCCATTTATACTCCTTACACTTCAGACTATCAGTGACATTGTGTTCACTATTAATGTGGCTCCACTGGTTCTTCTCCTCAGGCTTACTTGACTTAACCTGTTGACCTTCGGCTCTGCATCACACACCCCTGCTACACCAGTTTCCTATCAGTGCCTCTCCAGTTTAGGTACATTCTGACTTTCTTGTGTAGGTCCCACTTGTTTCGGAAGAGAGCCCAGGGACTCAAGTATTAAAACCTCTCTCCTCCAGCCACACATTCCTAGTTCATCCCTCACTCACACACGGCTTAGCAGGTGGTGGCAGTTGTCCATCGTGTCCAACAATGACAGGAAATCTCTGCAGGGGAGTTGTTAAAGTGGAAAACTCATTCCACTCTCTCAACATCAGAAGTCCAGTTCCAGTGGTAGACACAGAGACTTGCTTGATCCTGAAGTAAGGGAGGCAATTCTTCAACCTGGCATTTTGTTTGCTCCCTTTCTGTACCCAGCTATAGAGTCACCTATCACCACTGCTCAAATGAACTTCTACATCTTTCCATTTGCTTCAGGAGGCATCCAGGACAACCAGTAGCAATTTCTTCTGGAAATCTGTAAGTAGGAAGATTCAACATAATCTAGATTTTATAGTGTTGGCATATAGAAATATTATTTAGAAATACAGTGCAGAATAGGCCCTTTGGGCCCAACAAGCAGCACTGCCCAACAATCAGCCTATGTAATACTAGCCTAATCATGGGACAATTTACAATGATCAAGTAGCCTTCTAACCAGTACATCTCTGGCTCTGGGAAGAAACCGGAGCACCTGGAAGAAACCCATGCATTCACGGGGAGATGTATGCACACCTTACAGGTGGCACTGGAATTGAACTCTGAACTCTGAAACACCCCAATCTGTAAGGGTGTTGTGCTAACAGCTATACTACCATGGTACCCAATTGCTCTTCCTCAGATCCTCCCTGGGGTTGGTGTCCAGTTGCAGAAGCAATTGAAGCCTCAATGTGAACTCCTAGGTAAAGGCATTTTTGGACAATGCAGTGTTCTCTCAATTCATTGATCTAGTATCATTACCATCGGTTAGTCCTGACATACTGAAGATTGAAGTCTGAAGGTCAATCGGAAGTTCAGAAATCGAAGCCCGAAGGCCAAAGCTCTGGATCTACAAGTCTGAAGTTCACTTAGGAAGTCGAAGGCACCTTGTCCACAAGTCCACTGGAGACCTGCAGGCATGTCTGTATGGATGTGTGGATGGGTAGGAAGGAGGAAAGAGCTTGTTTTGTTGCTGTTGATTTGTTATTTGTTGTGTTCAATTTTATAGTATTCTGTGTTGTTCTTCTAAGCATTGTGGGCATGCTACTTCAGTGCCGGAATGTGAGTTGGCACTTGTGGGATCCTTAGGTTGTGCTGGTTCTTAAAGCAAATAACACATTTCATAAGTGACAAATAAATGAATCTGAATTTCATTCCTTGGTGATGTTCAGAAATCCTCAAATAAGGTTTGAACCTAGATCTCTTCTTCAAGGGCAGAAGTGCTATCAACCATCTTCACTGGTGTTGATGTGTGATAGCCATTAGTGGTGTATTATAGTGGCAGACTCTCTTCCTGAGCAGATGGGAACAGATAAGCATCCTCATCTGTGAATTTGATGTCCAACCTTTTATGACAGCCACTTTGACTGTCTGAATAGCAACTTTTCTTTCTCATTCTGACTAACAGCTATCTAGGAATATCTTTTCAGTTGCTATGGATGCTCCTTGCCTGATAATGTACTGTCAGTTTCAGCTGAGACGTTCAACCTGATTCAAATCCTGGGCATGAGACTTTCCGTTGTAAGTTGTGTACCTGAAGTTTACCAAGATCTGACAGTGGTTAAAAGTGGCAATCAACAGCCATCCAATGAGGTGAAGGAGATTTGCAAAAAATCTGCACCAAGTTATCTTTCTTTTTCTAAATTTCCCTCAGATTCTCTTTTTTTCTGTCTTCACACTTTTCCATATGATTGGATTTGTTGGTAAATGGTAGGATAATCCTAGTGGCGAAGTCTGCTTTACAAACGTTATTAAAAATTCAGGAGGAGTAATGGAGCATCTTCATGGATTTCTGGATGTAGGTGGCCAAAAATGTAGTTCTCATAAAGTTGCGGGCATCTTCAGAAGTGACAGAATCCATGTTCAAGAGCAGCAAATACAGGCCCTGTGAGCCAACACACAGGCTAAAAGATTTCCCACTGTCATTGCCTTGGTAACTCAACTACAATTTGTCAGATCCTTCTGAATCCAAAATGCAAAACTGCTGCTTTGCCAGCCAGGAATATGTTGCCAATTAACATCTCAGGAGTGATTTAGTGGATTAATGGATTTCCTTTTTAGTAGAAGGTAAATGGGGTAGGAGGGCAGTTGACATGCCCCCAGATTGCTTCCTGTTGCAGTTCTACCAGCCCTGTTTCGCATCTCAAAGGACAGGAGCATCCTCTGTAAACAATGCAAGGTTGGTCCTTTTAAGGTGGAGCTTATAGTTCATTGAGTAGACCTGGAGAATAAATGTAATGGGTATCGAAGACCTGAAAGAACCAGTTGTGGTGACTTCCCATTGGTTGGAAATGGCCAGGTGCTGCTTTTGAGATCAGAGCAGGGAACCATGATTCTGTTAAACAAAATGTAACACATTACTTTTGGATCAGAGGCTCAGTAGTTTTTCACCTGCCCAGTCTGAGCTTCTGTCTCCTACCCCATTCCACAATTCTTCCAAAACATGCCTTCCATAAAGATTTCATTTCATGGTTGGGACTGTAAACTGTGTCAGGTGATGGGTTCCTGTCTATAGGTTTTCTCCAGTTTCAGATTAAAATCCAGCCTAATCCTATTCAATCCAAACCTGACCCGCTCCTGAGGATTTGTGACGCTTTCCATGTCTGACTACACCCAAACCCAACATATATAGTTGAAAACATAAAAACTACTGATCTGGAATCTGGAGCGACAAACAAGATGCTGGAGAAACTCGACAGGTCAGGTGGAATCTGTGGAGGGAAATGGACAGCTAGTATTTCAGGTTGGGGTCCTTCATCTGGACACATAGTTTGGTCCCATTGGGTTTGGGTTGAGTAGTCACTCCAGCTGACATCTTTCTAACAAGTAGACACTATCTATTATATTTCAAGATTGTTCTAATAAACCTGGCTTGAATTCCTCGTTTTCAGTTTGTTGCACTCAGCAAGCTAAAGTATCAATATAATGGAAAGAGTGCTAAGAAAATTTGCGAATGACATTGCTAGGACTAAGTTAAAAGGACAGCCTTGATGCATTAGGACTTTATTCCCTGAAGTGTATGAAACAGGGCTTACACAGGTTTGCTGAGACTAAAACTAGAGGTTATGGGTTAAGGGTGACCAGTGAAATGCTTAAGGGGAACATAAGAAGTAACTTCTGAACTCAGAGGGTGGTGAGAATGTGGAACGAGCTGTCAATGGAATTGGTGGACGTGGGTTCAATTTCAATATTTAAGAAAAATTTGGATAAGTACATGGATGGAAGGAGAACAGAGGACTATGGACAACACACTGGTCAATGATACTTGACAGAATAATATTTGGGCATGGTCTTGATGGACAAACGGCCTTTTTCTTTGCTTTAGTACCCTATGACTCTATAAGCTTTTAAATCAACCCCATTATCTTGCTAATTCTGGTTAAGTTTCTCCTTGTCACTGCCTTTCCTGCAGCAAGAAATTATTTTACCTAATAATCATGGGAATTGTGTGGGAAGTACCGGTTTTAAAGTGCCTTAAACTAATGAAAGACAGATAAAGCTTTCAAGTGTAAGCTGCTCATTGTATCAGTGATTACTGCTCGATACTACCACACTGCTTCAGTTGGAAGAAAGAGCTCTCCATCACACTCTGTTCAGGGTTACTTACCTTTCTGTTACTGGACCTCTCCATTACTCACTGCCCAAGCAGAAGTGAAACTCATTGCTTTTAGACACATAGCAACAGATGAAACATAGGCACTCAGATGCTGCGTTCAGAGATTGAGTTGCCATTAAGATTCCTGTAAGCAACTAGTAAAACTCAGAAGCAAGGATATTCCTTTATCTCTGCACATTCAGTAACAGAGGAAAAGAGTCTCTACCCCATTGATATATTGAAAAAAATCTTTGCAATAATTGAGAAAGCTGAAACCCCATCCTGCTGTACTATTTGTAGTTTCTCTTGTATATGTTTATTATCAATAATGTAATTCCAATCTCTTTATATCACTATTGTTATTACGTTTATGAACTTGAAATCTAATAAAAAGATTAAAAAAGAAAAGGAACCCCATCCTGCTGAATATTGATCAAAAATAAGCTATGCTACAAAACAAAGTAACTGATGAAGGGAGTCAGCAGGTCAGAATCTGTGGAGGGAAATGGACAGGGCCTTGAGCTGAAACATCAGTTGTTCATTTCCGTCCACAGCTGCTACCTGGCCTGCTGAGTTCCTCCAGCAGTTTGTTTACTTTACCATCTGCAATCTCTTGTGAAACCAACCTAAGCTACAGTAGGATTGATGTTCAAGATTCAAGATTCAAGAGTGGAGATTGCTTATTGTCATCCATCAGTCCAGGAGTACAAAGGAGAACAAAATGATTGTTACCGTGGTTCCGATGCAGCATTAAAAATACAGCAAGAATGAATAATACAATTAAAAAAGCAAACCAAACAGTAAGTATAAAAATAAAAGCAATTTTATAAAAAGCACGATGTACAAGTAACTTTTCTATACATAGACTAATTTTAGGAACATAAAGTGATGCTAGGTGATATGTATGTAGTTGTAGCAGGTGATGGGGTGAGTTAATGGGTGGAGGTGTTCATCAGCCTGACAGTTTTAGGGAAGTAACTGTTTTTAAGCCTACTCGGCTTGGTGTGGGTTTTGCTTAGACCCTTTCCTGATGGAGTGAGACAAATTGTCTATAAGCAGGTTCTTTATAACTTTTTCTGCAGACTGATCTGCTGCCTACCTAAATTACAGCTGTTAGGATCTATTTCCTTGCAGTATTCCTTGGGTTGATATGATATATTCCAGTGAAGAGTATTAAAGAGGAATCAAGTATTTGAAACAGTTTTTTGGCCTTAACTGATCCCCAGTCCATATTAGTCCCATTTTCCCACATCTGGCTTATATCCCTTTACACCTTTCCTATTCATCAACCTGTCCACGTTTTTTTTTAAACATTGTTAATATACCTGCCTGATCCACTTTCTCTGGCAGCTGATTCCATATATGGACCATCATCTGGATGAAAACGTTGCCCTTTAGTCTCCAATTAAATCTCTCCCCATCATCTTAGTTTTTGATTTTCCATCCCTGGGAAATTACCCTCACTGGTCTGACATCCCCTCACATATCCTCCATCCACAACATCTCTTAAAAGATACTTTGTGTATTTCACATTGTATTTGTGGGATTTTCCCTGCATATACATCCTGCATCAAGGCAAAGGCTGCACTTCAGATAGACATCACTGGTTGTAAGATACAGTGGAACATCACAAGCTTGTGAAAGGTGTGATGCAAGTCCAGATTTAAAAATGAAATAGAATAGCTCCCGTTTTCAACAAAAGATTGAAAGGTTCTTAATTTCTGCAATTGATAAACTACAGGAAGTGATTCATCAGGGGACAATTAGACCCCAGGGATGAGAGCCTCTCTACTTAAATACTTCTATACTGTCAGTGTCATTGTCACAATGCAAGTTCATACCAATCTCCTTAAAACCTCCTCAGCACAAGTGAACCTTTTAAATACACGTCACTTCACCAACAGTTGCTTGCAGGCATCTCAGAACAAGTTTCTTTACACTTGCATACAATTGGGACTTTCCAGCTGCAGCTGAGATAACTGAATCTCCTCCTGAATTCAGATGGCATTTCTGTCAAACCTGTGTGTGAGGAACTAAGTGCTCTCCCAGTGTGCTGTGACAATGTGCAATCAATCCACTGCTGATCACGTATGTACTGCTGCTTCACGCATCTCTCTTTTATGAATGCATTGCAGTTAGCACTTGTTGGTCCTCCTCTGGTTTTGAAGGTGACCGTGACATCACTGATAAGTTTGTTTTCCGTGAGTAATATGAGTGGCAGTTAATGCTGCTATGTGCTTTGAACTAAAAATAGTAAAAATTTTGGAAATATTCTGCAGGTCAGGCTGCACTTGTGGGAAGATAAAAAAGAGAGTCTAAAACTCCATTTCTCATGCCATCATGATCTGATGAATATTTCCATTATTGTCTGCTTTTAATTTTGATTTGCAAAATGTGCATTTTTAAAAAAAAATTCATTTTTGCACTTTGGACTGTCAGCGATGTGTGAAGCAGTGACATCGTGGGCCACCCTGGGTTGCATGATTAATGGCAGGTGTACAACAGTTGCAAGATTTATGTTGCTTGTGCTTCTGCTCTGATTTTCCACTCCATCTCTGTTCATTGCACAGGTCTGACCCTGATCCTTGAGAAGCTGCCTGATCCTCTGAGCATAATCTCGTCTTTGAAGTTTTCAGCTACTGCTGTGCTCTGCATCTCACAGGTTCAGCACTTTTCACTTCTTTAAGCCTCTCTCTAACTGCCTTCATCTGTCTACCAACTAGACAGCCCTGAAAGCATTATGGTACCTGAACAACCCATATCTCCACACTTGACCTTATCTGGTCATCTGTGGAACATAACAGCCATGATTAAAGTGCATATTAATGTAATCTATATTCTTGCAGAGAGCATCTGCGGTGCCAACACTGAGATATAGTGAAGAAATAAGCAGTCAACACACTGGGACTGGATCCTTCATCAGATATGGAAATGAAGGGGGAAGGAGCCATAATAAGGCAGGAGAGGGGAAGCAGTACAACCTGGCAGGTAACAGGTAAAAACTAGTGTGTGAGAAGGTGGTGGGTGTGGAGTGGGCGGGAGGATGAAGTGAGAAGCAGAGAGATGATAGCTGGAAGAGCTAAAGTGGAAGAAATCTGATTGGAGAGGAGGGTGGACCATGGGAGAAAAAGAAGGGGATGAGGGAACCAGAGGGTGGTAAATAGCAGATAAGGAGAAGGGGAGGGGGTAAGAGGGGAGCCAGAATGTGGAATGCAAAAAGAGAAAAGGAGGAAGGAGGAGAAATTATAGGAAGTTAGAAAATCTGATGTTCATGCCATCAGGTTGGAGGCTCCCCAGACTGAATATGAGATTTTGCTCCTCCAGTCGGAGAGTAGCTTCATGGCGACAACAGAGGAGGTCATGGATTGACATTCCAAAATGGGAATAGGAAGTTGAATTCAAATGGGTGTGACCACTTTGTTGAACATCTCGCTCAATCAACCACAAAAGACAACATTTCCGAGTGGATACTTGTGTTTATGCTCTCCATTTTGTTTGAACAGTCACCTTACGAATCTGACAGACATGCAGCTAAACTCAGTTGTGCAAGCAGTTACTGGACTTCCAAAGTCAACCCCCATTCGGTGGTTCCCAGTGCTTTCAATTTTAACTCTGCAACACACCACATGGTTTCAAGGAACTTTCTCTAGTCATGTGACCTCCTGCTCATCAGCTTCAACACAACACTGATGACAAATCGAAATGTGCCTGCAACCAGAGCAGCGTCCAGAACAAGGAGCTCATTCAGAGTAAATGGAAAGATATCCTGGGATTTCACCAGCTGTAAATGACATGAGTGATGTGGACAGTTAATTCACAGCCTTCATGACAGTCCATCTCAGAACTCACAAAGATTGCATGGAACCAAGACACCCTCAGGACTGCAGAGGGTTATAAACTTTGCCAGCTCCATCACACGCATTACCTTCTCCACCATCAAGGACGTCTTTGTTAGGCAGTGCCTCAAGAAGGCGGTATCCGTCATTATGAAGCTTCACCATCTGGAACATGTTGTCTTCTCATTACTACCATCAGAGAGAACATAGTGGATCCTTAAGGAACACATTCAATGATTTAGGAACAGCTTCTTCTACTTTACCAACAGATTTCTGAATGGCTCATAAACCCATGGACCTCATTACTTCTTTTTCTTCCACCATTTATTTGTAATTGTAATTTATAGGTTTATATGCCTGTACTGTACCACTGCTGCAAAACAGTACACTTCATGTCATACAGGTGGTATCTCATAGAGTGGCTACTGAGTGTATATTATGGCCATAAGATCATAAGATATAGGAACAGAATTAGGCTATTTGGTCCATCAAGTTTGCTTTGCCATTTCATCATGACTGGTTCATTTTCCCTCTCAACCCTAATCTCATGCCTTCTTCCCATATCCCTTTATGCCCTGAGCAATCAAGAGCCTATCAACCTCTGCCTTAAATACACCGAATGATTTAGCTTCATTAGCCACCTGTGGCAACACATTCTGCAGATTTACTACTCTCTGGCTAAAGAAATACCTCCTCATCTCTGTTCTAAAAGGATGCCTGACTACTCTGAGGTTGTGTCCATGGTCTTCCGCTGTCATAGCTCAACCACTCTAAGTTTTGATGGGTTGCATGTTCAGAGATACTCTTCTGCACACCACTGCTGTAAGGCGAGGTTATTTGTGTTACTGTCATCTTCCTGACAGTTTGAACCAGTCTGGCCATTCTCCCTTACCTCTCTCATTAACGAGGCATTTTCACCCACAGAACTGCAGCTCACTGGATGTTGTTCTATTTTTTGTACGATTCACTGTAAACCCGAGAGACTATTGCTCGTGAAAGTCTCAGAAGTCCAGCAGTTTCTAAGGTAATCACACCACCCTGTCTGGCACCAAAAATCATTCAACAGTATAAGTTAATTAGATCACATTTCTTCCCCATTCTGATGTATGGTCTGAACGACAACTGAACCTCTTGATCATGTCTGATTAAATATTTGCATTAAGGAGCAGGTGTACAGATGTCCATAATAAAGTGGCCGCCGAATGTATGTCAGTGATAAAAAAAAATTTGCTTCTGATTCTGCTTAAGGCTCCTGTGCAATTGCATTTGAGGGCCTGTGAAGCGCTGTTGAATAAGTCCATGTAAGTAACAACAGCTTCTCTATAAATAGCACGTGCTGCAACCCTAGAGTTACGAGAGAGTGCGGACGTTGGAACCTGGAACAATATACAATCTATTGGAGAAACTCAACAGATCAAGCAGCATTTGTGAAAGGAAAGGAATCGTCTGTGCTTTTGGTCAAAACCCTGCATAAAGATTCAATAGTTAAGACTGATTATTGTGATTTTTCAGTACACGTGTAAAGGAGAACAAAATGATTGCTGTAGTGATGAGCAGACATTGATCAGGAATAGTGATGGTACCACTGGCCTTGTTGAAATTAGCTCTTAGCCTTTCTGGTGTTCTGGCCTCTTGCCACATTTCTGCTTTCTCTCGCATTGCCTGCGTTCGCCTATAGCAGGTCTGTAGAAGCCCCTGTCCGCTGAGCGTTGCTATTAACTCTGCGCAGGCGGATTGAAAGCATGCTTGTCTAAGAGGTGAGTGGTGCTATATATCCGAAGCCCTGGCTGACTCAAATCCCTGACTAGAAATTTTGAAACAATGTCTATGAATTGAAAACTAGCACTGTTATTGGGAGCCGGAGAAGCAGCTGTATCTCTGCCCGCCGCCATTTCTGCAGAATGAAAAATAATCATACTATCAAGATTGAGAACTGAGAGGTACGATGCCTAGTACAAAGAGGAGAAGGAGATTGGTTATAGAAATTGTATACCACTGGAGGAAGAAATAAATAGTTAAGATATTGAAGAGGATACCAGTAAATTTGGACAATTTGTGCTTGCTGCTGAATAGCTTTTGTGACTATGCATTGAAGAAGCCTCATATAAACAGCAGGACATTTTAACCAAGTTAGCTGGAGATGATTTGAGCTAATCACCACTATTTTCCCTATTGATGTATAACATTGATAATCCAATGCTCTGTGCAAAACCTGTTTTTTCTCTTGGAAGTGGATTTAAGAATATTGCAAACAAAAAGCTGCCTACATTAATACTACCCAATTTCACTATGAATAAATCATGCTGGTGGTGAAATAATGAGGATTCCTTTCATAAATATGGTCTGCCACACAATTACCACTTTAGGCTCTTCTGTGGTGAAAATGTTAAATACCGCATCTTCCTCCCAGGTATCTATTATATTTTTCAGTTCCCAATCAATACGTAAGCAGCTATAAATTCTGCAATATCCAGTATGTACAGCCAGTAGCTCCAGGAGATAAATAATCATTCTATCTGTAGCTGAGGCTGTAGATACTTCATCTCGAGTTTGACAATTATTCGACAAATTGGATTCTGTCGAAGGATGCTCAGGAATGTACAACGTTTTTAATCCTGATAGATGCACAAAAAGAATATCAGTTTTAATGTCAGTGCTATTATGTGCAATGCAAAATGTTTTCAACACAAGTCCCTGAGGGCTGAACCTGCTTCCAGTAATGTTTTCAAAATGGTGCTTGTATACAAAATGTTGCGGAGAAAAAAAATCAAGTTTCTCTTCTAATCAACTCACAAGCAAATGCCCGAAAACATCTGGTGTTATGAGCTGAAGCATGACGAACATGCACAAATTGTCTTACAGATTTCCCAAGGTGAGGGGAGAGAAAATGAACCAAATACATTCAACAGTAGACTGTGATCAGAAAATGCCCTCTGGGTATAATCTCCAGAATCTATTCACTCTGTGCTGCAGACAAGTGCCGGTAGAAACCATGAGATAAATATATGAAATTCACTGCACACACATAATCAAGCCCTTGAATCAGAATAAAAATGATCAATTTCTATGGTTACTGGTTAATAGAATTAATAGCTCTGCACAAAAATATCTTAAACTTATCATATATTCTTGAAGTACCTCAGGAATGAATTTTTTCAAGAAAAACAATGCAGTTCTTTAGGAGTTTGACTAGACAGGACAGCCTGTGATCAGAACATGCAGGAGTGAAGCAGTTAGCAGGTTTATTTGACTTCCTCTACATTGTTTGCACGAATCAGCCCTAAAGTAAGTAATTGAGAGCAAATTTCAAAGAAAAAATGACCAAATATTGATATGGCAGGGCATCTTGGTTGGCAATAAGTTATTTTGAGATATTTTGAATTTACTAGCAAAGAATCAGTAAGTTTATTGCTTATTATTTATTGCTATGTGCCTGTTGTGCTGCTGCAAGTAAGTTTTTCATTGCACACGTGTACTTGTGCGTATAGAATAAGCACTTCTCTGACCTTGTTATCTAACTGTCCAGACAACTTGAGGAGAGGAAGAAATACCTGGCTAGATGTGAAAATATCTCATCTTTCTTGGCAATTGGTAAGTAGGTCCCTGTTGTCAGTCCAGAGAAAAGCAGGAGTTCATCAATTGTGTTGTGAATTTCAATCAATTTTTTTGTACATTTGATGCGTTAGCTTCAAGTTGCAAGTTGCTTCATAACATACAAAGAAACTGCTAACATACAAAAAAACTATTTTGTTCCTCCAATACTTTTAGCCCAGAAAGGGAAGAAAGGGATCTCACAACTGCAGGTGGAAAAATATTCTGTACTGTTTTAAAATAATTATTTGCTTTAATTGTCATATTTTTCTGCTCTGACTGCACTTACGATCCAATCTTATTTTCATTCAGTTTATCCTTTATTTCGTATTTAATTTGAATTTGATCCACATCATTTCCCCACAATCTTTTTCTGTCTTCTCCTTCCTGCCTTAAAATTCTTTGTCAGAGAAAAATCGAGGATCCCAGCATTCAGCCTTACCATACCAGTGTTAATTGGCACTTCTAATACACTGGAGCAAAATTGAAGGGGCAGTTATGAAAATCTGAGCATTTCAGAAGATTCCTTTCACAAGCAAATTCAAGGTCAATTTGTATAAATTAACATATGAATGATAAAAAGATTCAGCAATGCATGCTTCATCATATGGTCTCCAGCATCCATTTCAGAAATTCCATCCCTTATTTCCTTTTTCTCTAATATTGTCCCAGTCATTGTTGGGATTAACAAAGTCGCCTAATAGCAACAATTCTTGTCAATCTTTGTAAGTACTCTGAAATTGTCCTCCTTTATCACAAACAAATGAGGGATAACAGGTGTAGGCAGGAGAATAGTTCAGGCAGTAGAATGGTCCTCCTGTGAGATGTGCCATTTCAGGGTACCTAATGGTTTCCCTGATGACTGGATCTGCAGGAAGTGCACCCAACCTCAGCTCTTGATTGACAAGGTCATTCAGTGCCATGCTGGAGGCTGAAAACCTCAGAGATGAGACTTCTACTGTGGTGGTCACACATAGAGTGCATGCTTCAGATAGTAGATGGGAGACCCCCAGTAGAAGTAATAGAAGTAACAGGAGTAAGCGGTCAGTGAAGGTTTCCTCTATGACCATTCCCTCAGCAACAAGTACACCCCTTTCAATAGTGCTGTGGGGAGTGAACTGTCAGGGCATAGCAGTAGCCAGGGCAGTGACACTATGGCTAGCTCTGAGGCTCAGCAGGGAAGGATAAAATCATGCAGAGCAGTAGTGATAGAAGACTCGATAGTTAGGATGAGGGGCAGCAGATTCTGTGGCTGCGAAGAAGAAGCCAGGATGTTGTGTTTCCCTCCATGTGCTAGGACCAGAGCGTCTCATAGTAGCTACATAAAATTCTCAAGAAGGAAGAGAAGCAGCCAGAGATCATGGGGCACATTGACACCCATGACAGAGGTACAAAGTGGGGGGGGAGGGGGGAGGTCCTGAACAAAAGGAGTATAGGAGTTAGGGAAGAGGCTGAAGAGCAGCAGGCACAAAGCAGTAAACTCTGGGTTACTCCCAGTAGCACATTTCAGTCAGGACAAGAATAGGGTGAAAGTACAGATGGATGAGTGGTTGAGGAAGTGGTACAAGGGGCAGGTTTCAGATTTCTGTACAAAATGGATGGCTTACACTTGAACCTGAGGGGGACCAATATCCTTGCAGGCAAGTTTGCTAGAGTTGTTTGGAGGGTTTAAATGAAGTTTGCAGGGGGATGGGAAATGGAGTGATACGGCTGAGGATAGGGCAGTTGGTATACAAGTTGATGTAGTGTGTATGAGACCGTGAGAAAAGATAGCCAGATAATTGGGCAAAATTACAGTCAGTGGGATGAGTTGAGATGTAACATCGGGGCAAAATTGAAAGGATAATTAATATAAGACTGAAGAAGTTATATTTGAATGCACATAGTATACAGAATAAGATAAATGATCTCGCTTAAGGTAAAAGGAACCCCTAGAAGGCAGTGATCATAATATGATAGAACTCACCTTGCAAATTGAGTGCAGTTACAGATTGGCAGGTTTGATGTTGTGGGCTTGACTGAGTTGTGGTTGAAAGAAGATCAAAATTGGGAGCTTAACATCAAGGCTACACCTTGTATTGGTAGATGGGGGCAGGGGAAATTGCTGTATTGGTAAAATTGAAATCAAATCCTTAGAAAGAGGTGACATAGAAATGAAGGATGTAGAATCCTTGCAGTAAAGTGAAGGAAATGCAATGGTAAAAAGACCCCGATGGAAGTTATATACAACTCCCAAACAGTAGCCACAGTGTGGAATATAAATTTCAAAGGAAAGTAGAAAAGGTAGTACTAAGTGCAGTTACAATAGTAATGGGATTTCAATATGCAAGTAGGTTGGGAAAATTAGGTTGATGCTGGATCCCAAGAGAAGGAATTTATAAAATGCATATGAGATGGCTTTTTAGAGCAGCTTCTGGTTGAACTCACTAGGGGAAAGGCAATTCTGTGTTGTGTGTTGTATAATGAACCAGATTTTATCAGGGAGCTTAAGGTAGAGGAGCTCTTCGGAATACTAAGGAAAGATGTGCTACCATTAGAGAGGGTTCAAAGGAGGTTCACAAAAATAATTCCAGGACTGAAAGGGTTAATGTATGAATAGCGTTTGAGGGTTCTGGGTCTGTACTCACTGGAGTTTAAAAAAATGAGGAGCATTTTTATTGAAACCTATCAAATATTGAAATGCCTTGATAAAGTGGATGTGGAGAGGATGTTTCCTTTTGTGGGGGAGTCTAAGACCAGAGGGTGCAACCTCAGAATAGAGGGACATCCATTTAGAACAGACAAAAGGAGTGATTTCTTTAGCCAGAGAGAGGTAAATCTGTGGAATACATTGTTATGGACCGCTGTGGAGGTCAAATCACTGAGTTAAAGCGGATATTGATGGGTTCTTGGTTAGTCAGAATGTTAAAGGTTAACGGAAGGATAGGTTTGAGAGGGATCATGGAATGGGACAGCAATAATGGAATAGCAAGCAGGCTCGATGGGCCGATTGGCTTAATTCTGCCCCTATGTCTTATGGTCTAAGTATCCGTAAGATATGAGCTGGCTTGAAGATAGAAATACACAAGACTGCAGATACTGGAATCTGGAGCAACACACAAAGGTGTTCAAGAAACCACAGCAGGTCAGGCAGCACCTGTGGAGGGAAATTGGCTATTGGGTTGAGATCTTCTTGCGAGAATTTATGTTCCTTTATAGCTATGAAAAGACTGGGAAGAAAGACAGGAGATAGCCAGTATAAGTTGGGTGGGGTGGAAGGGCAGTGCAGGGAATGGCTGCATAAAGAACTGGCAGGTGAATAGGTTCAAAGTTCAAAGTTCAAACTAAAGTGAATATAGGTGACGGTGATAAGGAGATAGGAGAAAGCAGAGTGAGAGTAATATCAGGATTTGGGTAAGAGTCAATTGGAAGTGACAAAAATGGAACCTGGAATCTGATAAGTGCGAAACATGGAATAGAAGAAAGGGAGGGAGGTGGGAATGAAGACAGGTATAATTTTGTTTCATGAGCTTCTCCTGGATGTGTATCCCTTGTTGGGTTTCAAGTGCCACTAAGTCTGGTGGTTAAGTACAAGATGTAAAAGAACATCCCAAAGACTCCAGGGGTGAGCTGCATTTGGGTATACAATTAGCCATCTGTGACTCAATAATTTTCTTCAGATGAAGGTCGATTGCCTAATCTACAGCAAAATTCATGTTGACATGTTTGGATACATGTTCAAGGCATGACATCGTAATTTTTTTCAGTTTCTGCTATTTAGTGGAATTGATGCCTAGTGCCTTTTAGGTAAAAAAAAATCAAAAGATTCGAGTAAGCTCCATAAAGAACCATCTTGCCTCAAGCTGCTTATGTTCTAGGGGTTGCAATGCTTACTTTCGCTTTGAGAAAATGATGTAAACTTTCCATTAATTCTTGCGAGAACGTTTGTTCCTTTATAGATGTGAAAAGGCAAAATCTTGCAGAAGATTTTTCTTCTGAATGTGAACTTAAGTGCTCACTGACAAAAACATATACAAATAGATAAGAAAAAACTGAAAGTTGTGTTTCAGAATATTGTATTCCTCTCTTCTTTGTGGTGTTTCTGATTCTGAAACCTATAGAACTGATATTTCTGAACTCAACTGACCAGTATTTTATTCTTCAGTTCAATTTATTGTCATAGGTATACATTCTCAGGGAATAAATGCCATGAGAGTTAGTTTTCTGCAGCAGTACATTGCAAAGCTGGCAAACATTCGTTTGCATGAACTTAAATTAACGTAAATTATATGTAACTTACAGCTGCTTGTTGAGGAGAGGACATGGCCGGAGTGGAATGGTAGGAGGGGTGTGATGGTGATGTCCCTAATGATAGATATTGCCTTCCTGGCACAGATCCACTGCACAAAGAGTGTTAGAGCTGATCACTTCAGTTGTAAGCACATGACAATTCTTTTACTATTGCCACCCAAGATTTTAGGTACCGTAAATTAACTTATGCAACTTGTAGAATCTCATTCTTTCAACTTTAAATTATGCTGAGAGGATTTTTTAAATGAAAGCGAGTAAATGATACATTACTGAATATTTCTTTCTGTCCCTAAACAATTCTTAATTACTGCTAACCAAGATTTCTGAGACAGTGAGTTAACTTTTGCAACTCTAGGATCTAATTCTCTCAGCTTTAACTTAGGTGAGATGACTTTTTTAATGAACATGAGTAAGTGATTATATTTTTAACTGTTTCTTTCAGATCCTAAACTTCCTTCCCTCACTTTACTTTGCTCAGTGCATGAACTGATAATTTTCAGTATATACACTGTATTGCTTGTTATGATGGGATTAAAGAAGTAAAGCACGAGGCATAAATCTTGTGATTACAGCCATTTATTAGGTGCTCTGTAAGCAAGAATCAAAGGAAGAAAACAAGGAAAAGACAAAGAACAAAGAAGTTGTGGTCATCTTATATTGAAAACTAGCTCAGACTAAACAGATAAGGATATTCCTTGATAAGAAGAGCCTATGAGACAGTTTAATTTATGGCAGGACACAGGCTACAGACAAAGAAGCTACAAAAGAACAGAACCGACTATAGCTATGCTATAAATTATTATAAGTCCATTTTCAAACAGGTTATTATACAGACTGTGACAAAAAAAGCCAGTTATCAGAAGATTGATGCCGATAAGAGGACAATGGGGGAACCTTCAGAGATGTTAATGAGAGACGAGAGGGATTAACGGAAAGGTTACACAGTTCTGAGTATTGTCAGAGACCAGGGGCTTTGAACCCTGAACTGTTTGAAGTGTGATGGACAGGCAATACCCCAGCAGGGGGATAAAAAGGGACAGGTTCGCTAAGGCAACAGACATACGACTCCATGAGGCAACGAGACCCTGAAAGCGGTGTGCCCCCCCCCACTAGTTGGTGGGAGTTTTTGGAGGTCTTGTCGTGGGACCAGCCATAGACGCACAGGGTAGAAAGGTACGGATCGGCGGGAACCTGGTGTGTGTGTCCACCCTTGCCTGGGTGCCGGGTTCACCGCAGAAGAATGATCGTATCTGAATGGAGGGGTCACAGTCGGTGACCTCAGAAGACATTACAAAGGGCTCGCCCGAAAGCAGACTGCGAGGAATATCGAAGGTCTGTTTGGAATCCAATTTGAATATTCATTCGTTCTCTCTCTACCCCGCCCCCCACCCCCAACGGCACAACAGTGATTACTGTGAACTGAACGGAACTCAATTGAACTGAACTTTGCGTCACTTGAAACTGGTCATTTACCCCTAGACGGCGATAGAGCTTGATTGATCCTGTTATCCTAGTTCTGTGTACATGTGTGTTTTATCATTGCTGAACTGTTGCACTTATTATCCTTTTGTTTAGAGTACTGTGTTGCTTATTTCTTTAATAAAACTTTCTTAGTTCCAGTAATCCAGACTCCAACTAAGTGGTCCATTTCTGCTGGTTTGGCAACCCAGTTACGGGGTACGTAACATAAGTGGGGTTCTCGTTTGCGATTTCAAACGCTAAATTTGGGACGGGGTAAATTGATTGGGTTAAAATTCCCGAAAGAAAGAAAAGGCAAACAGCAGAAATGGAGATTGAGGAATTTCTAAAGGCGCCGACCTTGAAGGCACTAGAGGATGCCAGGAAAACGGAATTGGCAGCTGTGGCCAAACGGTTGAATCTTGTTGAGGGGAAGTCGACAATGAGGAGAGAGGAGATACACAGAGCTATCATAGAGCACTATGTATCTAAAGGTGTGTTTCCCCAAGGGGAACTGGAGGTGGTATCTATGGGAAAACCTGGTAGAGACGCAGTACAGATGCAGATTGAAAAACTGACACTCGAGCACGAGTTCCGGGTACGGCAGCTAGAACACGAAGAAAAACAGTTAGAACGGCAAGAGAGAGAGAGGCACAAACAGTTGGAACGAGAAGAGAGGCAGTTGGAGCGAGAAGAGAAACAGAGGGAAAGGGAATTCGAGCTGGAGAGGTTAAAGATAAGGGCAGAGCAGGGGCCCATGCCGAACCAAGGTGGAGGGTTCCGGGCGACCCAGGAGGTTAGGTTGATTCCCCCATTTGACGATACCGATGTGGATCGGTACTTTCTCCATTTTGAAAAAGTTGCTGCAAGTCAGGACTGGCCAAGGGATAAGTGGGCTGTTTTGCTTCAGAGTGTACTTAAAGGGAAAGCCCAACAAGCTTACTCAGCTTTGTCCGCGGAAGATGCCCAGAGGTATGAGGTGATGAAAGAGGCCATCCTCAGGATTTATGAGTTGGTCCCAGAGGCATACCGGCAGAGGTTCCGGAATGCGAGGAAGCAATGGGACCGCACGTATTTAGAGTTTGCCCGTGAGATGCAGACATATTGTGAGCGTTGGTGTGCCTCGAAAGGGGTAGATGGGGATTATGACAGACTGCTACAGCTGATCCTGATTGAGCAGTTTAAAGGTTGTGTCCCTGACGGTATGAGACCCTACCTAGATGAGAAAGAGGCAGACACTTTAGCCACAACTGCTAAGTTAGCGGATGAGTACGCGTTGACACATAAAACGAAGTTTGCCCCGAGTAAAGGCTACCAGAAGGGTAGTCAGGATGGCAGGGAGAGTCCGCCAGAAAAGTCAGAAAGTAAGCCGGGGACTAGTGAGAAGGATAAGGTAGACCGGGAGCAGTGTGGTAGGAAGTCTCCTGGGGTCGTATGTTATAATTGTGGGAAAGCTGGACACCTTACGTCCAGGTGCTTTGCCCCAAAGAAGGAGACGGAAAAGGGAAAGGCGGGAATTTCCGACTGGCTGTATTGAGCTGGTAAACCAACCGCTAGGAGAGGAGAGGGCTAACAAAGTTCAGGAAGGGCGTGACAGGTTTATCTCGGCCGGATTGGTGTTGGTGAAGGAGGGGTTAAACCCAGTTCCAGTGCGGATCTGGAGAGACATGGGAGCGTGTCAGTCATTGATAGTAAAGAGTGTGTTAGAGTTTAGTTCAGAGACCCAGACTGGGGAGGTCAGGGTCAAAGGCATTGGGCAAGGAACTGAGACAGTACCCTTGCACCAGATACACCTAAAAAAGAGACTTGGTCTCTGGACCAGTCACGGTCGGGGTGAGGCTCGAACTACCGATGAAAGGCGTGGAGATCTTGCTCAGTAATGACCTCGCCGGCGGGGAAGTGTATCCGGCAGTAAAATTGACAGGCCCGCCTGCCAGCATTGAGGCCCCGCCCATGGACTCACAGGTTTATCCCGTTTGCGCAGTGACTCGGCGTATGTCCAGAAAGACTGCCAAAATAGCTCTAGCGGAGACGTTTCTACCAGCCTTGTACCAGGACAGGGTAGAAAGTGAAACAGGAGGAAGTGAGGAAATTGAGGTAGATTTATCATTGGAAAGGAGGGAATTTGTGCAGGCGCAGGAGCGAGACGAGGAGCTGATGGTTCCGGCGGGGACAGCTCTCTCTGAAGCAGAGTTGAGGGGAGAGCCAGTGGGCTGTTGTGTGGAGGAGGGAGTGCTAAGGAAAATTAATGAGGCTAGGGTGCCACCTGATAAGGGGAGGGCCCATTTTGAAAAGATAAGTATGATGCCGACCAGATGGGAGAAGTCTATCGTTTTGGCCAGCTTGGTTGATAAGGTCTCTCCCTTAATCCCCGAACAAAGCGAGCTAGTTAAACGGCACGCACACGGATGTCCGAACGTCACGGTACATGGGGTGGTTGTCACGTCAGGTCAGCCTAGTGAGCAACACCCCTATAGAATGATTAATTCAGTGTCAAAAGGGCTAAAGAACACAGAAGTGTATATTGGCGATGTAGTAGTCTGGAGTGACACGTGGGAGGAACACATTATGGCGGTACAGGAGCTGTTTAAATGGCTGTCTGAAGCCAGCCTGACAGTGAACCTCGCAAAAAGTGAGTTCGGCCGTGCGAAGGTCACTTATCTGGGATTTGTGGTAGGACAGGGGCAGCTGGCTCCGATGCAAGCTAAGGTGCGGGCTATCTCTGAAGTTCCCACCCCGACAGACAAGAGAGCCCTAAGAAGGTTCTTGGAGATGGTGGGGTACTATCGGAAGTTTTGCAGAAAAAAAAACAACAACTTTGTGGATGGTACCCACCCTCTTACTAACCCCTTGCCAAAGAATGCTAAATTGGTATGGGACAACCCTTGTTATCTGTGTCCAGGGCGAAAACCACTGAGACGTTATATTGATCACAATTCATTAGTGTTTTCGGCCACTATGAAGTTTGCTAAGTTGGAGCCTGTTTTAGAGGATTATTAAAATAACACATATAAAAGGAACAGAAAATGTGATTGCTGACTGTCTGTCAGGTGTTGACAAAGTAAAAATCTCTGTATTAGCCACATAGCTGATAAACATGTATATTGGTGTGTATCTGATAGTGTATTAATGACTATATGTTTACTCCGGTAAAAATCCTTTGAAGTGTAGGGTGTGACAAAAAAAGCCAGTTATCAGAAGATTGATGCCGATAAGAGGGCAATGGGGGAAACTTCAGAGATGTTAATGAGAGACGAGAGGGATTAATGGAAAGGTGAAACAGTTCCGAGTATTGTCAGAGACCGGGGGCTTTGAACCCTGAACTGTTTGAAGTGTGATGGACAGGCGATACCCCAGCAGGGGGATAAAAAGGGACAGGTTCACTAAGGCAACAGACACACGACTCCATGAGGCAACGAGACCCTGAAAGCGGTGTACCCCCCCACTAGTTGGTGGGTGTTTTTGGAGGTCTGATCGCGGGACTAGCCATAGACTCACAGGGTAGAAAGGTACGGATCGGCGGGAACCTGGTGTGTGTGTCCACCCTTGTCTGGGTGCCAGGTTCACCGCAGAAGAACGATCGTATCTGGAACAGAGGGGTCACAGTCGGTGACCTCAGAAGACATTACAAAGGGCTTGCCCGAAAACTGACTGCAAGGAATATCGAAGGTCTGTTTGGAATCTGATTTGAATATTCATTTGTTCTCTCTCTCCCCCCCCCGCCCCCAACGGCACAACAGTGATTACTGTGAACTGAGCTGAACTCAATTGAACTGAACTTTGCGTCACTTGAAACTGGTCATTTACCCCTAGACGGCGATAGAGCTTGATTGATCCTGTTATCCTAGTTCTGTGTACATGTGTGTTTTATCATTGCTGAACTGTTGCATTTATTATCCTTTTGTTTAGAGTACTGTGTTGCTTATTTCTTTAATAAAACTTTCTTAGTTCCAGTAATCCAGAGTCCAACTAAGTGGTCCATTTCTGCTGGTTTGGCAATCCAGTTACGGGGTACGTAACAAGACACATAAGCAATCATAAACAAAATTTAACTGGAATAATAAAGTGAGTTTAGGTCCTAATCCAACATTTCATAATGTCATAATTTGTCACATTTCTCCTTTTCCATCTTCACTTGTTCAGTTAACACACATATCTAATCTTTATAAACACAAGGGATTCCAGCAGATGCTGGAGAGATGCTTTGGGCCAAGGTCCTTCATCGGGACATCTGATCTTTATTTTGTCATTATTTTGATTTTGTAACATTTTTCATTATTTTGGTTCTCTCTTATTTAATTGTGCTAAGATTGCTAGTATCCTTCTAATTTTTCCTTAATGTCATTATAATAAGCTTCACTTGCTTTTCAAATAGGGACAAAGTTTTTGAATGGTTAGGAATTAGGAATCCTGAGAGCAGAACGATGCAGAAAGTTAATGGACAAATGTTAATACAGTGGATAAAAAAAATAGCATTCATCCACTGATAACCATAGGCTGCAGAAATATCTGAAAAGAACTCCAGAGCCCTAGTTATATAATTGTGAATTAGGAAGAATTAGAAATGAAAGCAACAAGTATTTTCATGAACAAACAGAAATGAAGTGTTCACTAAGAGAAAAAAGTTTCCTGACAAACATAGTTATTGAGAAGTGACATATAATACAAGAACCCCAAACAATTCAAAGCTCTCTCTGCAGAGAACTAGTGAGCTCTGATCTGTTATTAAAACAAATCCATCTGTTTCTTTTTAATCTTGAACTTGACAAGACAATCAAAAAAGATTTCACAAATTCCTTCAGTATAATTGCACAAGAGAAGGGTGTCGTGTTGACATTTTAGATAAAGTGTAACAAGTGCAGCAGCACTGTTCTGTTCACTGTTCTTGAGGGAGATATAAATTGTTGCATCAAGAAATAGCTTTTAAGCTATTTACACATTGTAGAATATTTTAGAATTTGAACTGAATGAGGATGTTGCATTACAAGATCAGACCCAGAATGGTTGCAACATGGAAAAAGTCATTAGACCCACTAACACAAAATGAGAAAATCTAGTTAGACTCTCCTCCCCACATCCCCCGTAAACCCTCTGCAAGATATTTTCTTTCAGGTGTACTGTAGCTCCTTCTTGAGTACTGCAATTGAATCTGCCTATAAGATATCCCCGGCAGTGCAGTCCACTTAAACTATTATAAAATAGTTTAACCATATGTTGGTTTTGGGTCCTTTTCCAATGAACTTTTTTATTCCTCATGTCAGCCAAATCCATGTCAATGGAGCAGTCCCTATCTATTTTTATCATTCAAACCCTTTGTTATTTGAAATAACTCCACCTGGTCCCCTCACAACTTACCCTGTTCTCCAAAGAGAAAAGAATCTGCAGTCTATCTAAATAAGTAAATTTCCTCATTCCTGGAATCATTTTGATAAATCTCTTGTTCACCTTCTCATTTTCTGAAAGGTGACACCCAGAAATGGACACAAAACTACAGATGTGGCCAAAGCAGTGATTTATAAAAAATATCACAATTTCCTTGCACTTGTACACTCTGATTCTATTTATAATACAGATCTCATATGTTCCTACCAAATTGTTACACTTCCCATTCATTAGCGTTAAAATTTCTCAGCTACATGTCCACCTACTCCACCAACCTGCTTATATCTCCTTGAAACTTCTTGTCTCCAAATTTTGTGTTATTTGTAAATTTTCAAGTTTGTGAATTTAGTCATTGGCATATTACAAATTTGAGCAGAATTGGAAAAGAAAAGAACTTACATGAAAAGTAGAAATAAAAGGATGAGAAATCAGGAAAGAATAATAAAAACAAAATACAGTAATCAGGAACGGAGGGCTCACCTGGAAAGACATTTGCTGGTTAGGGTCAGGTTAATTGTCATAGGCACAGCTACACATAGGCATGAATGCAATGATAAACTTAATTGCAGCAGCATCACAGACACAACACATTATGTAAACTGCATTCACACAAGAATCATCCATTAAACATAACTTATACACAATTTTTACAAGGAAGAAAACAATAAAAACTAAATGTTCAATTTAGTTCAGTGATCAAAGTGGTCATAGTATTGCTATACTGTAATGATTAGGGTGGTGCAGGATGGTTAAGAACCATGTGGTTGAAGGAAAGTAGTGGAGAACCGGGTTAAGTGGGATTTCAGGCTTCTGCACCTCCTGCCTGATTGTACTGTGAGACAATGACGTGGCCCAGACAGTGGCAGTATTTGATGATGTAGCGTATGTTGTCACATGTAGTCCAGGTGACCCTGAGTTCCTTTACCACTGTCACCCTCTGTCTTCAATGCAAGTCTTATCTTTGCAATTTCCATACCTCTATGTTTGCTAGAGTTTTATGCCTGGAGTAACTTTTACTTAATTTGATTTAGAACAGATACAGATGTCATTATTCAGATATTGGAAAACTCCTAAGAATTCGAATACTGCAGCTGCTGGAAATTGGAAATGAAAACAGAAAATGATGGAAATACTCAGCAGATCAGGTAGCCGTTGTTGAGAAAGAAGGCCCCTCAGCAAAATTTTGTCTGACCTGCTAACAAGTTTTTCCAATGTTTTCTGTTTTTAATGAGAAATCTTCAATGGGTTAACTGAGCAAGACATTTTGAGGTTTTCCATTGATGCATACTACACCTCAAAACCTGTAGTTGTTCAAGAAAATCAATTCTACAGGCAGACATCATATCAAAAGGAACTGAGATATTAACTGATTCGAAAATCATCCCTATTCTGTAGCCTTAAACACACCATACTGTGGCATCAAGACATTGTAGTTTGCCTTTGCAATCCATTTCTTTGAAGTCACTGGAATGAATTTCAAAGGCGAAGTTTAATGTGGTCACATTCATTTCAGAAAATTATTTTTTCCTCATACTATTAAAATTCAGAAAATTTTCACCAGCTCTCAACTTAACTGCTAATTGATTCACTGGTGTATATGACACTACTTAAAACGTACCTTCTGACTTTTACTTCAATTTTCAGTAATCATTGGTTGTATGTATTGCCTGGGTTTCCAAACAAGTTTTTACTGAGTATGAGCTGCGCAATAAAATCAAAGAGTAGATCTTTACAAGTGAACCTTCACATCATATCTCATCTTCATGGAAACCGAAAGCAAAGTACAACAGATCCTAGAAAAAAATATTCTTCCCTCCATTGAGACTGATTGTCCTGCTCAAAATGCAAGCAATTTTCATTGTTTTTAAACCTTATTTTTTTCTGATTCTTGGGAGATCTGTATATGTTCAAAATCACATTAATTATAAAATACTTCAGGTATACAAATATAGCAAACATGGAACCATGAAATACTGACAGTGTGGGGAAAATGATAAGCATTTTGCATTTTGTAATCTTCCTATTGGTATCAACGTCTCAATATGTAGATGGTCACTGTTGATGATGCTGCCGGAGGATAAAAATGCTCATAGTATTGGAGAGAGAGCCGCTGTTCTTTGTATAGTTCCATGGGAACCTTCTCACTGACTTAAGGAAATAGGTGGTACTTTGTTTCAATTTTGAAGGATCCAAAGATTGAATGTAGAAAATAGAATAGTACAGACCCTTCAGCCCACACTGTTATTCCTACCTAGACATAGTGCCATTTTATTAGGTACATCTGTACGCCTGCTTGTTAATTCAAATATCTAATCAGCCGATCACGCGGCAGCAACTCAATGCATAAAAACATGCAGTCAGGGTCAAGGTGTTCAGTTGCTGTTCAGGCCAAACAACAGAATGGAGAAGAAATAAGATGGTAGTGACATTGACTGTCTTCTTCCCAGACCTCCTGTCCCATGACCCTCTCGTGTCCCCTTTGCCAATCACTTGTCCAGCTCTTGGCTCCATCCCTCCCCCTCCTGTCTTCTCCTATCATTTTGGATCTCCCCCTCCCCCTCCCACTTTCAAATCTCTTACTAACTCTTCCTTCAGTTAGTCCTGACGAAGGGTCTCGGCCTGAAACGTCGACTGTACCTCTTCCTAGAGATGCTGACTGGCCTGCTGCGTTCACCAGCAACTTTGATGTGTGTTGCTTGAATTTCCAGCATCTGCAGAATTCCTGTTGTTGACTGTTTCTTGTTTGGTGATGGCAGCATGCAGTATCTGATTACAGCCAGCCAATGGTGGTATGCAAATTGTGGCAGGATCATGGAGGAGACCTCTCTGGTAAATAGAATGGTTGGCACTTAACTGTTAGATAATTCATACTGAAGGGAACATGAGTATGACAAAATCGCCACATCAGAGTACCACCGAGAGTTTATCATGTGCACAAACCCCACCTTTTGCCTTTTCGGAATCAGCAGTTTGGATCAAACCATGTATTGAGAAGCCATCAGATCTAATTGCTGAATCCAGCGTGCTAACTCAGACACTGCTAATCTCCTGCGATTTTCACACACAACAGGTGCTAGGGTTTATAAAGAATGCAGCGAGAGACAAACAAAACCTCCAGTGAGCAGCGATCCGAGGATGAAAATGCCTTGTTAATGAGAGAGGTCAGAGAAGAACTAACAGTCTGGTGTTCTAGCTGACAAAAAGGTGACAGTCTCTCAAATAACCATACATTACAACAGTGGTGTGCAGAGGAGTATCTTTGAACCATAACATGTCAAAACTTGAAGAGGATGGACTACAGCAGCAGAAAACCACAAACATACACTGAGCGGCTACCTTATTAGGTACACAAGGTACCTACTAAATGGCCACTAAGTGTATGAATATGATTAAATATTAATGATGATGATGTGTTTGAGAAAAAAAAATAATGCTCATGCTCTAGAGAGGGAGCTACTGCTCTTTGTCTAGTTCTGTGGGATCTTTTTCATCCACCCAAGGAAGCAAATGGGACCTTTTCTCAATCTTGAAGGATTCAAAAATAGAACATAGAACAGAAGAGTACAGTACAGGCCCTTCAGCCCACAATGTTCTGCTAGCCCAGCCTAGACGAGCCTACTCCGTGTCCATGATCAACCTAACCATTCCCTTCTACACAGCTCATAAAATTCTATTCTTCATACATCTATGTGCCTATCTAAAAACATCTTTAATAGCCGTATTTTACCATCACCCCGACAATACATTCCAGGCACATACCACTCACTGCATAGAAAACCTACTCCTGAAATCTCTAAACCTTCCTCCACTCACCTTAAATGCATGTTCTCAGGTAATGGCAATAGAACTTTCACCATTATAATATCAGTATTGATAGTAAGTTCATGCCCAGGATGAATTTTATACCTACAACCTTCTAGCCCACTGATCAGGACGCAGCTGCGAAGGCAAAGTTGTCAAAGGATGCATTTTGGGAAATCAAATATGAATCAGACCTATAAGGTAAATGGCAGTAGCCTCAGGAATGTCGATCAACACAGGGACCCAGGATGCCAGATCATAACGTCCTGAAAATGGTGACATAGGTGGGTGGCATAGTGGCATCAGCGCTGGACTTCGGGGTAAGAGGTCTCAAGTTCGAATCCGGCCGGCTCCCTTGCATGCCCTCTATCCGTGCCCGGGTTGAGTGTTGAGCTAACAACTCGACCTCGTAAAAAAAAAACCTGGAGAGGGATGGGCTCCACCAGGTTTCATATGCCCAAGACACACTGTATGATTAGCATACCAAGAAGATTTGTGCAAAAAGCTTGTCATGAAGGTGCCCCGACAACTCCGCCAGGAGTTAAGGGCACGCACACACACACAGAGGTGGGTAGAGTAATGAAGAAGATATTTGGCATGTTTGCGTTCATAGGCATTGGGTTTAAGAGTTGCGAGAGCAGATGCAGAGAAGAAGAAAAATACTTCATATTCCACCTTTGCAGTTGATGACCTAATGGTATGAACAGCTAACTTACTTCCCTTGTGCTCCCTTCTCCCTCCTAATCCACCAAGGTTCTCCCAATCTCCCCTTCATCCCCCCACCCAACACTCAATTTTGTTCCCGTCTCCTGCCTTGTTTCATCTGTCGCCTACGTACTTAACCAATGATATCTGCTAGCCTTCTCTCAGCTGTTTCCAGATGTCCATCATCACGTCATTACTTGGTTCCATTTATCACCTACTTTACTTATTAAATTCCAGCATCTGCAGCCTCTTGTATCTCCATTTATCACCTTCTTCCATCCCTTCCTCTCCCTCATTGGTCTCCACCCGTCCATTACTTCCCTCCACATCTGGTTCCACCTATTGCATTCCTCCTTCTCATATCTTATATTGGCTATCTCCTTTCTACACCCTTACTCCTAATGTAGGGTCTCAATTCAAAGCAATGACTACTGTTTGGTCTGAACCACTGAGTTCCTCAAGCAGCTTGCTTATTGCTCAGTGTAACAGCATTTGCAGACTCTCATATCAATATGAGAGTTCAGATATCATGTTGAAGCTGTATGAAATTTTGGCCAAGCTGCACTTGAAGTATTGGTCTCCGCACTGCAGCAAGGTTCTGGTAATATAAGAAAGGAGCTTTTTCATTGTTGTTTTACCAGTGTTTAGGACATCACTGACATTAATTAACCTTTGCTTACAAAATTACATGCAACCCAATAGAACTATCATTTTACAACTCTTTACAGGACTTTTACGTTAGTCCTGACGAAGGGTCTCGGCCTGAAACGTTGACTGCACCTCTTCCTACAGATGCTGCTTGGCCTGCTGCGTTCACCAGCAACTTTGATGTGTGTTGCTTTTACAACTCTGTTGTTGATACTTGTGTAAACTCTCTGGGAAAGTCTCCAAAGAGAGTAGAAAAACCTAGCAAAGATAAAACTGGAAATGTGAAGTTAACAACTGCTGTTCCTTTTGTTGGATTTGCTTTCAATTTATTGAAAGCTAGAAAAATATGCAAATTGTCTGGTTAGATGAATAACTGCAGGCTTTCTGTTTCATGGTAGGCATAATATTGTCATAATACACTTTTCCTGCATGATAGCAAGTAAGCACATTTTTAAAATGTTGGATCTCTCAACTTTGAGGCCACTTAAAACTCTTCCGCCCATCCACCCTGGTCATTACGCTACAGAGGCCCATATCTTAACTCCAAAGTACAGTCTTGCATCTTGGTGATTTAGCTTTGTGGCAACAGTACAGCAGTACAGAGCAATGCATTAAAAAAAAACTATAAACTACAATAAGAAATATGTAAAAACTATGCACACATATAGTTGTGCAAAAAAAGAACAAAAGTAGTAAGGTAGTGCTCATGAGTTCATTGTCCTTACAGAACTTTCAGAAATCTGATAGCAGAGGGGAAAAAGCTGTTGCTAAACTGTTGAATTTGTGACTTCAGGCTCCTGTATCTCCCCTCTGATGGTAGTAATGAAAAGACAACATTTCCTGGGTGATCAATGTCCTTAATGATGGATGCCGTGTTTTGGAGGCATCAGCTTTTGAAGTTGTGCTCGATGGTGGGGAGGCTATTGTCTGTGAGGGAAGTAACTGAGTTTAAAACACTCTGCAGCTTCTTCTGGTTCTGCACAGTTGCCCCTCCATCTGCACAGGTGAGGCAACCTGTTAAAATGCTCTCTATTATATATCTGTAAAAATCGGCTAGAATCTGTGTGTCATATCAAATCTTCTCACTATCCCAATGAAATATAGCTGCTGATATGCCTTCTTAAGAATTGCTCCAGACTGTTGGACCAAAATGAATTTTGGCAAGAATAATATTTACAGTCACTTTATATGCCTGCATGAATATTATGCTATATACAGTCTAATGAAAGTAGAACCTATTCCCACTCATGAACACCCCCCCACTGCATCATATACACATGAACAAACACAACACCAGGTTACATATAACTATAATTATTCATGATGTATGCTCAAAAGGTTCCCAGTAAAACACAGCTTCCTGAATGACTGGGAACACATCAATGCAACACATCAGTGGCTTGCTTTCCAAAAAAACAGAATAGTTGATTATGAGGTCAAATGAGCAATTCTTCAGAAGCTTATTAAATGAGCAGCTGTCTGTTTGTAATCTAGTTGAAAATTCTTTTCAATAATCTGTTCTGTTTTATCAGATTAATGCATCATGATGACAAAAACAATGGTTAACTCCTTCCCTAAGTAAATTTCATTGCAATTTTTCTCCAATATCAATCAGCAAATTATTCTTGTACCATTCTCCAATTTGCTGCATCTGCACACAATTAAAGAGATTTTGTGCACAATTTTGGAAAGATAAATGCAATTTAACTGGGCACCTTCATTTTTAAGCAACGAGCCGTCCATGATCTTTTCTTTCTGGTTTGACATGCGTGTAACTGTCTATTAGCATTTGTTTTTCACATGCTAGTTCCTGTGAATGCTGCATTGCAAAAGGTGTTGGTGTGCTCAGAATTCAAAGCAGATGCAAACAGGCAACATATCCTCGAAATCCCAAAGAAAGAAAGGCACGTTTGTTTGGCTAAAAGAGAAAAAAAAAGTCTGACCAAGAATTTGAATTGTTCCTTCATCAGGAATCTGAAGATTTATTTTAGTAACAACCATTTGATAAATCATTTAACAATTTGACATAAACAAAATGATAAAAAGCAGTTGAATAACCAGTGAGCTTCACATTAAATTGATTTATTTCTGAAAATCTGTGTTGGAATCTCAATGAAATTTGTTCATGGATTAACTGTATTTGACATGCTGAACCTCATCAGAATTAAATGAGATTGGGATAATCTGAATCATGAACTCAGTACAATTGGATTCAGACTGCTGCATGAGAGTGCCATGCTTCAGCAAGCAATGTGTTTACTTGGGGCTGACTCTAATTGTTTACTGACTGACAGTGCAATTTTAAATATAAGCAAAAAATGTTCATACCTGTAGAGCAAATTGCAAAGTTAAAATACATATGATGAAAATAATGAGCACTTCCAAATTAATTCCAGGTTTGCTTCCAATTGCAGGGTTTAGATGATGTCATAAATCTCAACACAGCTTGGGCCAATTGTTATACTTGCAATCTGTAGTTAAATTACACTCTTGAATTTAATCCTTGTTATCCTTTTCTAACTATTGTGCATAGGCTGTATTGTTTTCTTGTCACACACAATAGAAAAGCATTGAAAATAACTGCAATTCAGATTACCCAAAGAGTGAGGCTCTTTCATTTGATTCACTCAGTTCCCTTCCTTGAGCAGGACATGTGTCACTTCCTTCTGTTGTTGCCAACCAACAACTAAAATATCAGATCAATACACAAACCGGGTTTGTGATGAAGAAGCTGCCCACAGAGTCCCATAACACCCTCCCAGGGAGCATATACAGAGTGAAGCTCCCTCTACGACATCACATCACACACCCCCAGGGTCAGACACAGAGTGAAACTCCTGTGCCACTGTAGAGAACATGACGCCGCAGAGAACAAATCATTCAGGAAGACAATGGATCCCATCACATGCCACTTCGTTCTTTGACACATTGGGGAAAATTCTCTGTTACTGTTCATGTTGTTTGTCGGTGAGTTCTCCACCAAGACTAAACCCTGTGGGAAATAAGACTGGGTGGAAGAGATTCATCCCCCTGACCATGCCTACCCTCTATCCTGCACTCTCTGCAATTCTGATCACTTCACCTTCCTGAACCATCGCCCTTCCAAAAATCTAATTCACCCCTCACATAGGATCTGACAACACATCTCCGTACCCAGTCTAAACAAGTCTGCCTTTACTACAGATCTACCTGAGTCCCACTTTCATGAAGGATCTTGGGATCCCACTGCATGGCTTCCTGAAGGTGGCTACACAGGTTGAGGGAGGTAAAGAAGATGCACAGCATTATTGTCTTTATTAGTCATGTCTTTGCGTTCAATAGTCAAGAAGTTACAAGCAGCTGTATAAAGTTCTGCTTAGGGCACATTAGGAGCATGGCATTTAGTTCAAGTTGCCCCATCATACGAAGGATGTGGAAGCTTTGGAGAGAATGGAGAGGAGATTCACCAGGATGCTGTCTGGGGAGGAAGATATTGAGAAGTTGGAGACCTAGGGTTGTTTTCTTTGAAGCAATGAAGGCTGAGGGGAGACCTAATAGAAATTTATACGATTATAACAGACATCTGGGTCCAACTGTCCAATACCAGATATCATGCATTTAAGCTGAGGAGGGTAAATTCACAGGAGATGTGTGAGACAAGTTTCCTGCATGTGGAACACTGGATGCCTGGAAAGCACAGCCAGAGGTGGTGATGTGACAGAAGTGGTTAAAAAATTTCAGATATGCACATGAATGTGCAGAGCATGGAGGGATGTGGACACCGTTTAGGCTGAAGGGATTAGTTTAACATAGAACATAGAATAGTACAGCACAGTTCAGGCCCTTTGGCCCACAATGTTGTGCCGATCCTCAAACCCTGCCTCCCATATAAGCCCCCAACTTAAATTCCTCCATATACCTGTCCAGTAGTCACTTAAACTTCACTAGTGTATCTGCCTCCACCACTGACTCAGGCAGTGCATTCCACGCACCAACCACTCTCTGAGTAAAAAACCTTCCTCTAATATCCCCCTTGAACTTCCCACCCCTTACCTTAAAGCCATGTCCTCTTGTATTGAGCAGTGGTGCCCTGGGGAAGAGGCGCTGGCTATCCACTCTATCTATTCCTCTTATTATCTTGTACACCTCTATCATGTCTCCTCTCATCCTCCTCCTCTCCAAAGAGTAAAGCCCCAGCTCCCTTAATCTCTGATCATAATGCATACTCTCTAAACCAGGCAGCATCCTGGTAAATCTCCTCTGTACCCTTTCCAATGCTTCCACATGCTTCCTATAGTGAGGTGACCAGAACTGGATACAGTACTCCAAGTGTGGCCTAACCAGATTTTAATAGAGCTGCATCATTACATCGCAACTCTTAAACTCTATCCCTCGACTTATGAAAGCTAACACCCCATAAGTTTTCTTAACTACCCTATCCACCTGTGAGGTAACTTTCAGGGATCTGTGGACATGTACCCCCAGATCCCTCTGCTCATCCACACTACCAAGTATCCTGCCATTTACTTTGTACTCTGCCTTGGAGTTTGTCCTTCCAAAGTGTACCACCTCACACTTCTCCGGGTTGAACTCCATCTGCCACTTCTCAGCCCACTTCTGCATCCTATCAAAGTCTCTCTGCAATCTTTGACAATCCTCTACACTATCTACAACACCACCAACCTTTGTGTCATCTGCAGACTTGCCAACCCAGCGTTCTACCCCCACATCCAGGTCGTTAATAAAAATCATGAAAAGTAGAGGTCCCAGAACAGATCCTTGTGGGACACCACTAGTCACAATCCTCCAATCTGAATGTGCTCCCTCCACCATGACCCTCTGCCTTCTGCAGGCAAGCCAATTCTGAATCCACATGGCCAAACTTCCCTGAATCCCATGCCTTCTGACTTTCTGAATAAGTCTACTGTGTGGAACCTTGTCAAATGCCTTACTAAAATCCATATAGATCACATCCACTGCACTACCCTCATCTATATGCCTGGTCACCTCCTCAAAGAACTCTATCAGGCTTGTTTAGTTTAGTTAGGTGTTCAGTTAGCATAATTTGATTAAGTTGGTACATCAACTTGGGCTGAAGGGCCTGTTCCTGTTCAATGTCCCCCAAAGAAGTTCTGGGATTGAATTATCTATAGATTCAACACAATCTGAGGCAGGAAATTCTGCCACACTCTCCTCCAGCTGGAAGGCAGAAACTCAGTAAAACCATTTACCGCACCATTGCCTACTTCTGCATTTACATATTCCCAATTTTTTCTTTAATCTTCTCTTGTAAGACTTGGACAATACCAGCTTTCTGACCAACACTGAACCTCTGCTTCTGAGGACACTGTGCAGGGTTCTATACAGCTTATTCCTGGGTCAGACCACACCAAGAGCATAGTTCTAACCAGTGTAATAATTCAGCGATTTTGCAATCTCTTCCCCCAAGGTTCCCATTGCTACTGTGCTTCAGATTGTCCATTTCCAGGTCCTGAGGTTGAGTAGCAGGAAAAGGAGACAAGCCATTATAACATTCCAGAAATCTCCCACATACCAGCATGGAAACTGGAAACAACACACATGCCCATGGAATATCAATTACACATATGATGATTGGGCAGTAGGATTGTCTAATGTAGGTTAAATCCAGGAAGGGCTAGTAGGATTAGACCAAAGAATACCATGTGCAGATCCTATCTCTGTATGCTTTGGTCATACCAGCACTGGGAGCATTGTGCACGGTTGCTGCTTTCAGATACCTGGTTTAGACCCATCAAGAGAGCACCATGCATGGTTCCCAACTCTGATCCCTGAATTAGAACCACACTGGGGACACCTTGTATAGATCCTGTCTAATTATCCCTAGGGTTAACTCCACTCCAGGAGCAATAATCACGCGTGGCAATTCTGGAATAATTTCTTTTTGTTTTGACGTTATAACCTTTCCTCCCTTTCCTTCCCACTGCCAAGATATGGCATACCACTCACTGTCAACATCTGTCTAATACAAAAGAGGATCCCAAGAGTTTTTATTTTCATATATATAGAGAGTAAAAGAGAGGTGAGAGTGATATTGGACTGCTGAAAAATGACATTGGAGAGGTATTAATAGAGACAAAGAAATGGAAGACAAACTGAATAATTATTTTGCATCAGTTTTCACTGTGGAAGACACTAACAGTATGCAAGAATTTCGAGTGTCAGCGGCCAGATGAGAGTGTTGTTGATATTACTCAAAGAAAAGCTGCTAGGGAAACAAAAAGGTCTGAAGGTAGATAAGTCACCTGGACCAGTTGGGCTACACCTGAAGAATCTGAAAGAGTGGCTGAAGAAATTGTGGTGGCATTATTAATGATCTTTCATGGATCTCTAGCTTCTCTGGAATGGTTCAGGAGGAATGGAAAATTGCAAATGTCATATGTCATTCCGCTCTTTAAGAAGAGAAAAGGTAGAAGAAAGAAGATTATAGGCCATTTAACCTGATTTCAGTGGTTGGACTGATGTTGAAGTCCATTATTAAGGATAAAGTTTTGTGGTTCTTAGAAGCACATGATAAATAGGCCGAAGCCCAAAAGGGAATCTTGCCTGATAAATCTGCTGGACTTCTTTGAGGAAATATCAGGTAGGACAGACAAAGGAGAGTAAAGGATGTTATTTACTTTGATTTTCAAAAGGCCTTTGACAAGGTGCTATACATGAGACTACTTAACAAGATAAGAGCTCATAGTATTACAGGAAAGATAATAGCAAGGATAGAAGATTGGCTGAATGGCAGGAGGCAAAGTGTGGAATAAAGGGGCCTTTTCTGGTTGGCTGCCTGTGATTAGTAGTGTGCTGCAGAGGTCGGTAATAGGACCACTTATTTTCACAATATATGTCAATGATTTAGATAACTGAATTGATGGCTTTGTGGCCAAGTTTGCAGACAATGCAAAGATAGGTGGAGGGGCAGATGGTGTTGAGGAATCAGGGTGTTTGCAAAAGAATTTAGACAAATTAGGAGATTGGGAAAATAATTGGCAGATGGAATATAGTCCAAAGGAGTGTATGGTCATGCACTTTGGTAGAAGGAATAAAGGCATAGACAATTTTCTAAAGGGGAGAAAATTCAAAAATCAGAGGTGCAAAGTAACTTGGGAGTCATACAGAATTCTGCATAGATTAACTTGCAGGTTGAGTTGGTGGTGAGGAAAGCAAATGCAATGTTAGCATTCATTTTGAGAGGACTAGAATATAAAAACAAGAATGTAATGCTGAGGCTCTATAAGGCACTGGTGAGATCTCACTTGGAGAATTGTGAGCAGTTTTGGACCGTTTATCTATGAAATGTTGTGTCAGAGGGTGATGAATCTGTGGAATTTATTGCCATGGATGGGTGAGATTGCCAAGTAATTTAAGGCAGAGCTTTATAGCTTCTTGATTAGTCAATGCATCAAGGGATACAGGGAGAATGGGGTTGAGGGAAATAATAAATCTGCCATGATGGAATGGTACAGCAGACTTGATGGGCCGAATGTCATAATTCTTCTTCTATGTCTTATGTTCTGTTGGTCATATGGTCTATCTCTGATATTCCTGGTCCATTCTTGAGAAAGTCCTTGGCTTAGGCTCATTCCCCAACTGTGCTAACACTGCCTTTTGGCTATTGTCAGTTGGCCACTTTCTCAGAGGGCCAGCCAGGTCCTGAAGTTGAACAACATTGTCAATGGTACAATCTCAGCCTCCATATGACATCACCTGCATCTGGACTCTCACCAACTTGCCGTACAACTTGGAACCCATATCCTGAAGGAGTAACACAGTCCTGCGATATCCAGAACTGAGTTTCAGCCTTGCCAGGCCTACACCAGGCCACTGAGGCTATGGCAACCAGTCAGTGGAGGCCTGCCTCTCCGCATCTGAGCCCAGGACAGTGTTCACCATCAGTGCCTCCCACGTGACAGGAGAGGACCTACTGAGATTCAAGTGGGAAGGCTTAACCCCAGGCCAGATTGAAGAGAAGACCCAAGTTAGCCATGGGGATCTTAGCCAGGATGAGGACCATCCTTCGGTTGGCCAAGCATAGTGACAAGGACTAGGAGACTGCATCCTGTCCCAGGGTGAACAGAGGTGGGGGGAGGTTTGTTGTTCCCCCCACCCTCCGCCCACAAGGATTCAAGTCACAGGAGAAGCCTCTGAGAAGGCTGCTGATAGTGCAGGCTTCTCCTCTCCCCATGCTCACAGAGAGCCAACTGGTGAGGGTGCCCTGCACCAATCCGGAACTCTGGGCCACATTCTACCATGCTGGAGATGTGAAGGCATTACAGAGGCTGATGAGAGTGTCCCAGCTGAAGCTCACAGTTCCCTGGCTGCAAGTTGCAGAGGGTCCCATGGTGTTGGATCAGGAGTCTGCAGAAGGAAGACAGAGTAATGTAGGACTAATGTGGGACAGGGGAGCAAAGCATCAGGCCCTGCCTGAGACCAAAGTCAGCCATGTTTATGGGCATGACCTAATACGATGCTCCTCCAGTATCTCCTCTTATCCTTAGTGATCCTATGTGGGTTTTAAGGCAGTGGGTGGGTGGGAGTGGGGGTGGAGAGGAAAGCAGGAATGATAATGGTGATGGGTAGGAGAGGTATAACAGGAAGGTGGAATGGAGAAGGGAGAGGGAGATCTTCTGTATTAAATAATAAAGGGATTGTTCAGAACAAATCACCTTGTCTTGTGCCCCAATGTTGAGTGGACTTGTAACTTTCTCACTCACCCCACCAATCCTTGTCCCTTCTGCTGGATTCCCACCTTCCTTGCTGTTATTCCTGCGATACCCTCCCTCCTCACTGACCTTTTCATTCTCTCCCTCCCTCTCAGCTGCCTCTCCTTCAGAAGCAAGCATTGCGTGATCTTCCCTCTCTCACTGGAAATACTGGGGGAGGTGTGAGGAGTGAGTGTAGGAAGAATTTTACAAAAGCAATTAGGTGCCACCATGAAGTGTACAGAAATGCCAGAAGTGCAGGGTATTCCTGAGAGACTCAGACGGTGCCGGTAAGGTGATGGACGGAGATGAAGATGTAGAAGCTGACCCCTAGAATGGGACATCCCTATCCCATGAGACCTCCTAGTGATAGACAGCGAGAGGGAGGGAATGGGAAGTCAAGAAGGGAGGGAAAGCATGAGGCAGAGATCGCGACCAGGAAACAGGAGGGAAAGAGTGAGAGTGAGGGGGAGAGGGAAGGAGATAATTGTGGGCGGAAAGACAGAAGAGAATGTCCAACATAGGACAGCACAGGAATGAACATCACCCCATGATGAACTAATTAAACTAGTCGTTAAATGCCATACTAATCACACAACTGCACAATGTCAACATGCCTGCAATCTCTGCACATTCAAGTGTTTCAGGATTCCTAATATATTGACTCACTCACAAGCCTGGTCACCACTCATGCCCATGATCCACGATCCCTATCTTGTCTTAATAAAAATTTTTGAAAAAACAATGAAGTGTGGATCTCAATAAAGATGAGTAGGGCTGAAGCAGGGATTGAAGGTATGGGCCATATCAAAATGACAGGGTCTAGTGAGGCTGAATCTCCAGTACAGAAAACAGCAAACACAAGACAGAAAGTTGTCCCACAGCCCACAAACTGACACCCTACTATAGAACATAGAGCAGTACAACACAGTACAGCCATGATGCTGTGCTGAACTTTTAACCTTATCCAAGACCAATCTTACTGTTTACTCCCACATAATCCTACAACTTTCTTTCATCCATGTGCCTAATCAAGAATTTTTAAAATTTCCCTAATGTACCTGCCTCTACCACCTCCCTTGACAATTTACTCTATCCACTTACCACTTTCTGTGTAAAAAAAAACTACCTCTGACATCCCCTCTATACTTTCTACTTTAAATTTATGCCCTTATATTAGCCATTTCCATCCCAGGACAGAGGAGGTGGCTGTCAATTTTATTTTTGCCTCATCTAATACACCTCTATCAAAGTCACCTCACATCTTCTTTCACTTCAAAGGAAATAGCCCTAGCTCACTCTACTTTTCCTTATAAAACATGTTCCCTAATCCAGGCAGAATCTTGGTAAATCTCCTCTGCACTCGCTCTAAAACTTCCACATCCTTCTTATAATAAGGCGACCAGAATGGAACATAATACTCTGTGTGGTCGAGTCAAGCTTTATAGAGCTGCAACATTAACTGGCAGCTCTTGAATTCAATCCCCTAACTAATGAAGGCCAACACACCATATGCCTTCTGAGCCACCTATCAACTTGCACTTCAACATTGAGACCTCTATGGATGTCGACCAGACATGGTACCAAGAGTTTAATTGAGTAAGATGTTTTCTAGTCCAGTACTCAACCCCCTGAAATAGGTACCAACATTTTATTTTCCTTTCCAAACTTCTGCTCACCCTGCATCTTTATTTTCAATGATCCATTTTCAAGGACAGTCAATTCCCTCTGAACATCAATACTGTTCGATCTGTCACCACTACAAAAGGGCACTGCCTTTCCATTTTTTCCTATCATGGTTGACAATCACGTATCAAAATACTGAGTACAGGTTTGGGATGTTATATTTGAGTTGTATAAGACATTGGTGAGACCAAATTTGGAGTACTTATGTGCATTTCTTTCATTTTTGTGTGTATTTCTGATCACCTGCCTACAGGAAACATGCCAATAAGACTGAAAGAATGAATAAATTTGCAAGGATGCTGTCGGGACTTAAGAACCTGAGTTATAATGAAAAGTTGAATAGGTTAGGACGTTATTTCTTGAACATAGGATAATAAGGGGAGATTTGTTAGAAGTATACAACACTGAGAGTTTTAAATAGGGTTAATTAAAACAGGCTTTTTCCACAGAGGTTGGGTGAGACTAGAACTTGAGGTCATAGGTTAAGGGTGAAATGTGAATAACCTAAGGGGAACCTCTTCACTCAGAGTATGTTGTGAGTGTGGATTGAGCTGCCAGCTGTGGTCCAGGTACAAGTTGGTGGGACTAGAAAAATAACAGTTTGGCATTGACTAGATAGGCCAATGGGCTTGTTTCTTGCTGCAGTGGATGAATGGTTTACATTTAATTTGGTAAGATTTCTCAAAGATTTGCCCAACTTTAATGTTCATGTAAATTATTTCAGCAGAAAATCGAGGCATGACTGAGCAGGCGCATGGTTGTCAGCGAGTTAGACCGGTGGGAGGAATTTAAAAGGAGGTCAATTTTTCTTCAGCGGTTTGATCGAGGCACGACTGTACAGGCATGTGGGCGTCAGTGAGATAGTCCGGCGGGAAATATTTAAAAAGAAGGCGGCTTTATAGAGCAGGTGACTGAGGAGTGGGCGATGGAGTAGAGGGAATCAGAATAGGAGGGTTTTGGTTCAACAGGGCTTCGGCGATAATAGGTTGAGGCAAGGTAAGTTACTTGTGAAGAATAAGAATAAGAAGTATTTCTGTAAAGTGGGTGTTCTGTACTGGGTGTCAGATGTGGGATGTCCGGGCAATTCCCAGCCTCCTGGATAGCCACATCTGCTGCAGGTGCACTGAGCTGCAGATCCTTAGGGACTGGGTTAGGGAACTGGAGGTGCAGCTCGATGACCTTTGTCTGGTCAGGGAAAGTGAGCAGGTGAAAGAGAGGAGCTATAGGCAAATAGTCACATCAGGGCCTTGGGAGACTGATAAGTGGGTAACTATCAGGAGAGGGAAAAGCAAGGGTCAGATACTAGAGAGTACCCCTGTGGCTGTCCCCCTCAACAAGAGGTACTCTTGTTTGAGTACTGTTGGGGGGGGATCTACCTGGGGGAAGCAACAGTGGCTGTGCCTCTGGCACAAAATCCGGCCCTGTGGCTCAGAAGGGTAGGGAAAGGAAGAGGATGGCAGCAGTGATAGGAGACTCTATAGTTAGGGGGTCAGACAGGCGATTCTGTGGACACAGGAAAGAAACACGGATGGTAGTTTGCTTCCCAGATGCCAGGGTCCAGGATGTTTCTGATCACATCCACAATATCCTAGAGTGGGAAGGTGAACAGACAGAGGTTATGGTACATATTGGTACCAATGAAATAGGTAGGAAAAGGAAGAGGAAAAGGGAAAAGGGAAAAGGGAGGAAGTCCTGAAAACAAACTAGAGAGTTAGGAAAGAAGTTGAGAAGCAGGACCTCAAAGGTAGTAATCTCGGGATTACTGCCTGTGGCACACAACAGTGAGTATAGGAAGAGAGTGAGGTGGAGGATTAAATGTGTGACTGAGGGATTGGAGCAGGGGCAGAAATTCAGATTTCTGGATAATTGGGACCTCTTTTGGGGCAGGTGTGACCTGTACAAAAAGGACGGGTTGCACTTGAATCCCAGGGGGACCAGTATCCTGGCATGGAGGTTTGCTAAGGTTTGTTAAGGGGTGAGTTTAAACTAGAATTGCTGGGGGGTGGGAACCCAGCTGAAGAAACTGGGGAAGATGCGGTTGGCTCACAAATAGAGAAAGCTTGGAGACAGTGCGAGAAGGAGGATAGGCAGGTGATATGCTTAGACTGATGGTTTGAGATGTGTCTATTTTAATACAAGGAGTATCTTGAACAAAGCGGATGAGCTTAGAGCGTGGATCAGTACTTGGAGCTGTAACGTTGTGGCCATTACAGAGACCTGGATGGCTCAGGGGCGTGAATGGCTACTTAGAGTGCCAGGCTTTTGATGCTTCAGAAAGGACAGGGAGAGAGGCAAAAGAGGTGGGGGCGTGGCACTGCTGATCAGAGATAGTGTTACAGCTCCAGAATAGTAGAAAGTCATGGAGGGATTGTCTACAGAGTCTCTGTGGGTGGAAGTTAGGAACAAGAAGGGGTCAATAACTTAACTGGGTGTTTTTTATAGACCACCTAATAGTAACAAGGACATTGAGGAGCAGATAGGTGGAAAGATTCTGGAAAGATGCAATAATGGGTTGACGTGATGTAAGATTTTAATTTCCCCAATATTGAATGGCATCTCACTAGTGCAAGGGGTTCAGATGGGGTGGAGTTTGTTGGTGTATTCAAGAAGGATTCCTGACACAATGTGTAGATAAGCCTACAAGATTAGAGGCTGTTCTTGATCTAGTAATGGGAAATGAACCTGGTCAGGTCTCTCAGTGGAAGAGTATTTTGGAGATAGTGATCACAATTTCTATCTCCTTTACCATAGTATTGGCAAAGGATAGGAGCAGACAAGTTAGGAAGGCGTTTAATTGGAGTAAGAAGAAATATGAAGCTATCAGGTAGGAACTTGGAAGCATAAATTGGGAACAGATGTTCTCAGGGAAATGTACGGCAGAAATGTGGCAAATGTTCAGGGGGTATATGCGTGGTGTTCTGCATAGGTATGTTCCAATGAGACAGGAAAGGATGGGAGGGTACAGGAACTGTGGTGTACAAAGGTTGTTGAAAATCTAATCAAGAAGAAATGAAAAGCTTACAAAAGGTTCAAAAAACTAGGTAATGATAGAGATCCAGAAAACTATAAGGCTAGCAGGAAGGAGCTTCAGAATAAAATTAGGGTGAGCCAGAAGGTGTCATGAGAAGGCCTTGGTGAGCAGGATTAAGGAAAGCCCCAAAGCATTCTACAAGTATGTAAAGAGCAAGAGGATAAGATGTGACAGAATAGGACATATCAAGTGTGACAGTGGAAAAGTGCGTATGGAACCGGAAGAGATAGCAGAGGTACTTAATGAATACTTTGCTTCAGTATTCACTACGGAAAGGATCTTGGCGATTGTAGAGATGACTTACAGTGGACTGAAAAGCTTGAGCATATGGGCACTAAGAAAGAGCATGCTCTGGAGCTTTTGGAAAGTATCAAGTGGATACGTCACCGGGACTGGAAGATATGTACCCCAAGCTACTGTGGGAGGTAAGGGAGGAGATTGCTGACCCTCTGGCACTGATCTTTGCATTATCAGTAGAGGTTCCTGATGATTGGAGGGTTGCAGATGTTGTTCCCTTATTCAAGAAAGGGAGTAGAGATAGCCCAGGAAATTATAGACCAGTTAGTCTTACCTCAGCGGTTGGTAAGTTGATGGAGAAGATCCTGAGAGGCAGGATTTATGAACACTTGGGGAGGCATAATATGATTAGGAATAGCCAGCATGGCTTTATCAAAGGCAGGTCTTACAAGCCTGATTATGTTTTTTGAGGATGTGACTAAACACATTGATGAATGCAGAGCAGTAGATGTATTGTATATGGATTTCAGCAAGGCCTTTGATAAGGTATGACAAGGCTTATTGAGAATGTAAGAATGCATGGGATCCAAGGAGACCTTGCTTTGTGGATCCAGAATTGGCTTGCCCACAGAAGGCAAAGAGTGGCTGTAGACGGGTCTTATTCTGCGTGGCGTTGGTGACCAATGGTGTGCCTGAGGGATCTGTTCTGGGACCCCTACTCTTTGTGATTTTTATAAATGACCTCGATGAGGAAGTGGAAGGTTGGGTTAGTAAGTTTGCTGATGACACAAAGGCTGGGGGTGTTCTGGACAGTGTGGAAAGCTGTCAGAGGTTACAGCGGGACATTGATAGGATGCAAAACTGGACTGAGAAGTGGCAGATGGAGTTCAACTCAGATAAGTGTGAGATGGTTCATTTTGGGAGGTCAAATATGAAGGCGGAATATAGTGTGGAGGATCAGAGGGATCTCGGGAACAGGAAATGATAAGGTAACAAAGTGACGCCAAGTGGAACTCTTCTAGGTAGCAGCAGGGCTTATGAAACATGATGTGGTGGGGTGGTTTAATGGGTGGAGGTGTTGATCAGCCTGACGGCTCAGGGAGAATAACTGTTTTTGAGTCTGGCAGTCCTGGCTCGAAGCTGCTTCCCTGATAGATATGGGTCAAATAGTACATGATCAGGTGGATGGAATCATTTATGAACTTTCTGGCCTTTTTCCTGCACCTTCTACCTTCATATCCTTGATGGTGGAGTGTATGTGGAACAAACTTCCAGAGAAAGTGGTGGGGGTGGTATAATTACAATGTTTGCAAGACATTAGGTGTCATAAAGGTGGGGAGCAAAGGTGGACCCAAATGCAAGACACAAACACATCTTGTGAGGTTAACTTAAATTGAGTTTGTTGCTCGTTACAAGGAGACAAAGCAGAAGCAGGAATAGCGTACTGGACAAGGACTCAGGCCCTGGACTAGGCTGGGACTAAGGGTCTGGGCTAGGGCTCGGAATCATGGATCTCCAGGGCCAGGACTTGATACTTGAAACCCCCGGAGCCAGAAACTCAAAACATTGAGCCAGGAATCCTCCTTAGACGCAGGATGGAGTCAGGACTCTTCTTGACACAGGGTCAGGACCCTTCCAGGGTACAGGGCCGGGACCCCTTTTAGATGCAGGACATGGATACGGAGACCACACAATGATGGACAGAACTATCACTGGGCACAAGTACGCTCCAAGCAGCGGCGAGCTCTTGACTTACCCCGGCAGTTTAACTTTGACCGACCCACTCTGATAAGGGAAGGCAGCTTGTTGGCACTTGTTTCGGGAGGAGACTTGGCTTGCTCTGGCCAGATAACATTGGCTCACAGAACCTTTGGTGACTGTTAACACTCTTGCGCCGAACGACTGAAAGCCAGAGACTTATAAACTGCCGGTTCAGCTGAGAGTAAATTGCCTCTAATCACCAAGCCCAAGGGACACGGGAAAACAGGGAACCAAAGGGACACAGGGAGTCAACGGTCCAGATCGTAACACAAACAAAGTAAATTTAAAGGGAACCTGATCCGGACCATGACTTTAGGATAGGTATATGAATGGGAAAAGTGCACAGGGATATGCACCAAATGCAGGTTGTATGTTGTGGAGGTCTTTGACTTTAGTAGTAAAGTACAAGTAAAAGCAGTAAATTGTTGGTGTCTGTAAAAAAATGAGAGATTCCATGTATATACGTCACCATTCAATTGCAGAAAGTTTCGAGTAAAGGAATAGAATATTATGTGTAAATCTAGTTTATGTTTTCAAGTGAGAATTTACATACAATAAAGTGGTGTAACAGTTCATCAGCTGAAGCCCTGCAATCAGAAAAGTGTCAAATGAGCTGTGTACATACATCTACTGATGCTTCTGGACACATCTTCAGTGATGTTCCTGGAATCATCGGGTGTTTCGGGTCTTTCAACATCATACAACCTCCTCCAGGTGACCCAGCTGGGGCTGATCAGACCCCAGCTTGTGTCCCGATGGCTAGCTACTTATGACTCCATGGCTCCCCTCTTTTCAGCCACAGCCATCTTGAGGCCCTCTCTGCTGCATCGGTGGTACTGCGGATGGCTCTCCTCTGAGAAGTGATTAAACAGATCAACCTCATATTTTTCTCAAATCAGCTCGATTTAGGAATATGAGGTAATTTGATTGAAACCTATTAAATTCCTGTGGAGCTTAATAGGGGAATGTAGAAATGTTGATTCGCCTGTACTAGAGGTTATTGTTTGGATTAGATTAGATTCAACTTTATTGTCATTGTGCCGAGTACAGATACAAAGCCAATTGAATGCAGTTAGCATCTAACCAGAAATGCAAAGAGTAGTGTTATTTACAAAATAACTGCTAATAAAAAGTAAGTGCTCCAGCACACAAATATAAAAGTACTGAGACAGTACAATACGGATGCAATACTGCTTAGCGCTGTGATGTGAGGTTCAGCAGGGTCACAGCCTCAGGGAAGAAACTCTTCCTGTGCCTGCTGGTGCAGGAGCGGAGGCTCCTGTAGCGCCTACCGGATGGGAGGAGAGTAAAAATTCCATGGTTAGGGTGAGATGCATCTTTGATAATGCTTTTCGCCCCGCCCAGGCAGCGTTTATGGTAGATGTTCTCAATGGTGGGTGATCGGGTGCCGATAATCCGCTGGGAAGTTTTCACCACACGCTGGAGTGCTTTGCGGTCTGATACAGGATGCAGTTGATGAGTATGCTCTCAATGGTACAGCGGTAAAAGTCTGTCAGTATCCTGGGACAGAGGTGAGCTTCCTTGATGCTCCGCAGGAAATAAAGGCGCTGTTGCGCCTTTTTGATCAGGATGGAGGAGTTCAGGGACCAGGTGAGATCCTCGGAAATGTGGACACCAAGGAATTTGAAGCTTGATACATGCTCCACTACAGCTCCGTTGATGTAGATGGGGATGTGAGTGTGGCTCCTAGCATGCCTGAAGTCTTAAAGTAAGGGGATAACATTATATTTCTTCATTCGGATGGCAGTGAAGGTATGGAATTCTTTCCCAAGAGTGTTATATGCCAGACCGAGTTTGATAGTTTTTTAGATATTAAGGGCAACAAGATGAAGTCTAGTACAGAATAGTGACACTAAGGGAAGAAATGAGCAGTTATCTTGTCAAACAGCAATGGGTGCTTGGGAATTGAATGGCCTAATCCGTTGAGGGAGGTTAAAAGTGACATTTCTGCCTGGAGAGGCTATGGATTTATAACACTCACGGGATTGTAGCAAAACTGATCTCCAAATATGGTCCAAGTACGTGTAACAAGTAGCAGATCAGCTGCCTGCATTGGCCAATTCATAATTGACCCTATTTGGACTTTGCTGCATTTCCTGTTTTACTACAATTTTTGTTTTCCAGCAGTTGCTCCATCTTGTTTAATTCATAGCCACATTTAAAATAAATTACAGAAATCTGCATGTTACTACAGGCAATGCAACAGAAATTTACAAAAAATTGTGTTGCAATTTGTCTAAACAATGATGACTATATGACACCATTGAATCAGAGTGGTGTTTATGGATAAAATAAGCAGTTTCTTTCTTCATATCATAATGTGTATTATCACATTTAGAAGATTCATCCTCAATGAGAGTTAAAATGCACGTCGACTCAATCTTTCTCCATGTCAGTTAAGGCACCAGTTCCTTCATCTTATAAAACATGTTAATATTAAGAATCTTTGCTTCTTTGAGTTAAATTATCCAATTGTGTAACCTTGAGTTGCAATTGATGACTGTCAGCTATGTTCCTGACACAATATTTTTACCTGGACAATCTTTTAATTTTCAATGACAGTTTACTGGTATCCTTTACAATATTAGCTTCGGAGCAACCAAATATAAATTTTCTTTTTCACTTCACCTCAGATATATCTGTATTTGGGTTCCGGATCATTATACAAATACTCCATTCCCAACAACCATTGATAAGGTAACACAGCAGGTCAGGCAGCAGCTATGGAAATAAATAAACAATCAACATTTCAGGCTGAGACTCTGCTTCAGGACTGGAAAGGAAGGATGAAGATGCCAGAATTAAAAGGTGGGTGGAGGGGACCCAGGGGGAATTGACAGCAGCTGAGAAGAGGTAAAAGGCAAGAGTGGGGAATAGAGAAAGAGGGGAGGGGGTGTGATTTTTTTTTGATAAGGTGATAGCTGTCTCAATATCTCCCATAACAACTCTCCAAGATATTGAAAAATAATTTTTGGCTTCTGCCCAAGCTGAATGACTGACACAGTAGACCATTGCAATATGAAGTTAGTTAACTAGTGAGAGACTTGGTAGTGAACCTGAAAGGGGTGTTGTTCCCATCTGCCTGATTCCCTTGTCCTTGGTAACAGAGGTCAAGAGTCACAAGATCCTTTGGGAGAAGCTCAGGTGAGTAGGTAGTGTTGACTGCAGCCACGGGATGGAAGAAGTGAATACACTGTCATTGCCACCTTATTCTGTATGGTGCTGAGTTTTTTGAGTGCTCTTGGATGAGCACCCTGTGATGAACATAAAGCATTCGTGTCAGTAAAATCAGCTCGGAGCTGTGAAATTGCAGCAGGAATTAACATTCTGGTTAGTGACAATGGACATAGATTAAAAATCCCATTAGGGATTTGAAAATAAATGGCAGTTTAGAACCAATCCAAACACAACGTCTGGGAAAGAGTTTGGAACAAAATGGCCTCTGAGCTAGGGCAGACACAAAAGGATGTCTGGCTTGTCAATGCATCACACCTCATGCTCTTTAGTCCTAGGCTGCAGCGCTGTCAACTGCTAAATGCGCTTTGGCATATGGGACTGCTGCTGGAGTCCATATGCTTCATGACAGTTGGTGTTCAGCCGAGAGTGTTCAGTGTCAAACGGGTTCAAGGCTCCAGCAACCAACTTAATTGTCAGTAACTGTACTGGCAGCTGCAGGAACTCATTCAAAATATTTTCCTGGCAATGTCAAGAATGCTTTAGAAATCATTCATTTTTTAATTGGCTCTCATGCAATTGTTGAATACATTGGAAGCAATTTGTCCCTGATGTGATATTTAAATTATTAAGCCTGAATTAATAGTTATGATGTCTCTTCCAGAGTTTCCATGCAAAATTTATTTGAGTTGATCTCTTATCTACATTGAAGGGACATATGTATACATGTAAACATATCAGTATCAGTATATACAAGGTATCAGTACATACATTAACTTAAAATGAGCAACAATATTAAGGATTTGTAGCTGTAAAAGTTTTAGGAAAAGTTGTCTTTGCCTTGTCACTCTTCAATACCTAGTCATGCTCACTAAATTGCTCCAGATCTGATTGATAGAGAAGAGAGCAACATGGCTTAGGGACATGTAAATTCATTCAAGTGTCAGTTTGCAGTAAATTTACGGATCACAATGGACATTCATATCTCCACTGACAACAGAAGGTAACTAAAATAAACTACACTGGTGTTTACTTTGACAGGTTTGTAATGTATTATATTCTCCCACTTAATGCAAGCTGGAACCTGCAAAAATATATTCTTAATGTTCCCATTTAGAAATATATTCATTATGTCACTACCAGCAAATGCAAGAGGATATTTTAATGTATTACTTGTTTGCACTTTCTGATGCTGACCAGGATAATCAAATCACGTATATGCACATTTTCATTGCAGATAAGATGATGCAAGCTCCTGCGCACAATGTGGTCTACAATTCCCTAATTCGCACTTCTCATACCACTTCACTTCACAAAGTATTCCTCATTGCAAATCAGAAGTTGCTGTCACTGAATTTGCAGTAGTATTGTATTGCTCTTCCAAATAGCTAAAAAGAAAACAAAACCAGTATAATTTCAGTGTTTCGATTTCTTTTACTGACTCTATACTGTAATGCTCCAGGGGTTGGGGGGTGTGGTCTACAGCTCACCCCTGCATTTCTAATGACCAGCAGTGTTCATTGTTCTTGTGTTTAAATGCTTTTGTGGGATTATGTTGGGAAGTTCCAGTTCATTTATTGTTAAATTTTAGCTTGGGTTATACAGTTATTTGCTTGTGTAGCTGTGGGTCACCCTAACTGTAACCGGGGTGTGTGATGGTCACCTCCTCATCTGTATGCGATGGGTTGGGTTCTGTAACCCGGTCTGTTTTGTATTTATCACAATAAAATGGTTGTTGAGTTTAAGGAGCTTCCTCATCTGTCATTATGGACCAAATGCTCACCACAATACACTTTGTCCTTCAGCTAAATAGGAATGCAGAAAATGAACCTTCAGTGATGTGTTGCTCTTCATAGTTTCGTATGTTTGGAGTACGTTGCCAACCAGCTGCACATAGGTTGGTGCTCAGTAGCTGCAAAGAAATTTTTCAACAACATCCTTGTATGGCTTCCATGTGAATTTCTCCAGTTGCACTAGAAGTTCTTCAAATTGCCTGTCATTGATGACCTGTTTGATTCTGGGAAACATCTGTCTCTAATACTGAAGTCCTTCACAGAAATGTTCCTGCGTGGTGACAGCGATTCCATCCTTGCAGTCTTGAACCCAGTAATTCTGCTTTTGACTTTGACAAACCCAAGTCTCTGACCAAGTCAGTTAACTCAGTCTGAGCTATTGGATGAAGCCCACTCGACGTGAAGTGTTCAAAAGTTGTATCAGTATCAGTGTTAGTCTCTATTCCTGGTTCATGTATCATGGCATCTTTGTCTGCCTCCTCTAAACTCCATGGTGATTTGCATGATCAGTAGCCCAAAGTCTATTAGGTACCCCCAAAAGTATTCAGGAAATAAAATTTTTGTCGTCCAATATAATCAAAGTGGCTTTAGGACCATCAAATTATGAAATAAATGAATGAGCGATGTAAGGAGAGATTTCACACAAAAGCAGAATGTGAGTGAACCAGCCCACTTTAAGAGACTTGTGCATATTGTATTGAGAGATCTGACAGCTAGATATATGATTTCCAAATGGGCGAGGCACCATCTCCCTGATTGTGTGTGCATGAACGATGTTTTTATGTTATTCAAAGATGAGCCATAGATCCCAGTGAAACTGGTATTCCATAAATCAATTTACCTAATCATCAATATAATTACTGCTTGAAGTTTTACTTATTGCCATACTTTCCTCTAATCCAGCATGATTGGACTTTGGAAAAGTAATTAATTCATATGGACTTTTCTGAGAATATAATATAGTCTCATATAGTTGCAATGTCTTCAAAAAGACTGATGAAATTTCAAGTTTGTGAAGTATCACCCTATAAATCTCGGTCATGAGCCATAAGGTGGACAGAGCTATCAAGCAACATGGACTATTGAAAGCCAGCTCACCAGTTCTCTGTCCCATGCATTTGATAGGTCACAATCATTTTAGACTAGGAAAGGAGCTGGATGTGCCTCTCAAACACACTCATCACATGGCTTGATTAAGGGATGGATATTTTGTTATGAACAGCTCACCTCCTGAGAAGCCAAATAAGGCCAACCACCATCATAATGATAGTCTAGCTTGTTGCAATATCTTGCCAGACTGGTAACAGTCAGGACCTTCCTAAGTGTAACGGTATTTGCTCCACTGCCCCCCCCCCGTTGCCTAGGGTGAATAGCCGTCAACCCTGCCAACAGTGCAATTGCTTTGGTGTGGATGAGGTGTGAGTCGCCCACTGATCAGCCATGACACAAATATGAAACAATATACCAAGTGCGAGTAAATAATTATACTTTATAGCAAATTTTTGGTGATGGGTTAGTAGAAACAACTACAAGAAAAGGCGCCACATAAGTAACTTATCAGTCTTGTGCACATAATATTTTAATACGTTGGAGCTCACGCCTCCGATTCCATCCACAATGTTCTTCCGAGACTCTGGCAACCCTCCGAACCCCCGAGGTTTGGTGTCTGCCATCCAGGAACCCTGTCCATTCCTCATATGTCCATCCTCTCCGCTCACCTCCTGAAAAAGCCCACGCTTCTCAACTCCGCGCACATATACAAGAAAACAGAACATGACTTCCTTTGGCTAACAAATGAATACAATTTCCATTATCGCCCTGTATAACCCAAACATTGCAGTTACAGAGAACCCCTTGCTCAGCAGTTAACATTACGAGAAGCCATTTTAATATAACACTTCAGAGAAGCCATTTTGGTAATAAGCAATCAACAGTTATCAGTCCACATAGTATACTGAGAACCCTACATGAGGAAGGTAAATCCAACAGATTATACATCACTACCACTGTAATGTATGGATCTATGTCTTTTAGAGCAATGACCCAACCCCTTAGCACTCTGTATTGATCTGTTGTCTGAACATGTGCTGTTGTCTATGCATGCGTATTCACTCTCTCTCTCTCGTTACAATGTGAATACACCAGTTGAAGCCATCTTCCATGTGATATGTAATCATGCACAGACACAATAATTTGATGATGAGTACAAACCTGAATGTCAGGAAATATCACAAACTGCATCGACAGTAATGCCATGATTATGGGATGAAAGAGCAAGAGTTAAACGGTACAGTGAAGGTTTTCACAGATGCTAATGAAGGTGTGAGTAAAGTGCATAGTAACAGTGAAAGATGCACTGAATTTAAAGTGAAAATAACTTGGTGATGGCGTCACTCAGAAAAGTTGATGAATTTGATAGCACGAATGAAGACTGGGAATCATACATCGAGAGATTTGAACAGCATTGTAATGAAGAACGTGGAGGAGCAAAAGAAAGCCCCTACACATCTCAGCTTAATGAGCTCAAGAACATACAGTCTCATGCAATTTAGTAACCCCTGAAAAGCCAGGAAGCAAGATGTTCAAAGAAATTGTTACAATTTTACAAACTCTTATGAGCCCTAATCTGCTGGTGATAACTGAGAGATTTAGATTTTACAAAAGGAACCAGTCAAAAGATGAAAGCATTTCTGAATACATCACAGAACTGCGCAAACTTTCCCAGTACTTTGACTTTAGAGATAGACTTTCTGATGCATCAAGGGACGCATGGTCAAAGCACTCAAAAGAAGCTACTATCCGAAAGAGACCTATCCTTAGAATGGGCATTGACCATTGCAATATCATTCGAGACTGCAGGAAAGGATGCAGCAGAACTATTGAAAGGAAGGTTAAAAGGTAAAATGCACGAAATGTCCCTGGATGTACAAAAAGCTAAAGAGTGTTATCGATGTGACAAATCCTCCCATGATGCAAATGACTGTTGATTCAAAGAAAGAAATTGCATAAAGTGTCAGATAAGGTTACATAGAGAGAATGTGAAAATGTGCAAAACAGACAAGAAGCACAACTGAGTGAAGCACCTCAAACAAAAAATGCCAAATGTAAAATAGAATCAGACAACATAGAGTCTGACAAAGGTGAACTATCATACCTGGAACTACATAGTATAAATGAAGCAGATCATAAAATCATCTGGATCATAATAGGTGTGTCCAGTGTTAAACTGAAAATGGAGCTGGATACAGGGTCAGCTTTCCCCATAATTCCAAAGGCTGACTACAACAGATTGTTTTCTAAGGTGCCATTTGAGAAGACCTCAGTGATGCTAAAGGCTTACACAGGCAATAAAAGTATCTCCTTCCCAAAGGGAAACTGAAAGTAAATGTGACGTATGGAGTCCAAGCACAACGGTTAGAGCTTTCTTTGTTGAAAAGCAGAGGGCCAGCACTTTTTGGACGTGAATGGTTGAGAAAAATCCAGCTACACTCAATCAAAGCTCTCAGTGTGACCCATCAACAGGCAACAACAACACCAATGGTGGCACTAACTAGAGACTGGTACTGATGTGTAATGCTAATGAGAAGTTGTTAGAGAAGCGGATTGGTAAACTCAAAGGCATGAAAGCCAGAGTTGAACTGGATAAAACAGCAACACCAAGATTCCAAAAAGCGCGTCCAGTGTCTTACACAATACGTCTTAAAATGGATGCTGAGCTGACATCATTGTGACTGGCAAATGTTATGAAGTACATCTGCTGAACCTTGGTAAAGAGCTTAGCAGGCTGAGTGAGTATGGTCTGCACGCTAAGAGAGATGAAATGTGAGTTTTTCAATTATGAAATCTCATATTGTGGACATGTCATTGACAAGCAGGGCTTACATAAGTCACAGGAGAAGATTGGACCAATGCTACAGGCACTCAAACCAGAAAATGTGTCACAACTCAGGTCATAATTGGGCCTTGTAAACTACTACTAATGGTTTCTCCCAAACATTGCTACTGTGCTGCATCCATTAAAAGCATTATTACAGGCAAGAGCAAAGTGATCAGAAAGATGTGAAAGATCATTCAAGAAACAAAGAGACTAATATCATGCAATGAATTGCTCACTCATTATGACCCATCCCTGCCCATCAAACTGGCATGCTATGCAATCCCTTATGACATTGGAGCTGTTTTATCACACATTATGAAAGATGGATCGGAACACCCAGTTGCATTTGCTTCAAGATCACTGACAAGAACAGAACGTAACTACACACAGTTCGACCGAGAGGCCCTTAGTCTAGAATGGAGAATAAAAGAAGTTCTATAACTGCCTCTATGGACTAAGGAAATTCCAGTGATGACTGCTACCCTGTTGCAGCATTAGGCACTATTCCTAGGAGCCCACTCTTATGACATAGAGTTCAAGGGTATCAAACAACACAGCAATGCTGATGGTTTGTCACATCTTCCACTATTGGCAACTGAAGAAGCTAAACGCCTTCATACTGTGACCCAGCAGAAGTGTTCCACACCACATTGGTAGACCAGTTGCTGGTAACAAATTCCAAAATACAAAGGGAAACAAGGAATGGCCTGACATTTTCAAAAGTCTATGAATTCACCATGCAAAGATGGCCAGCTCATGGTAACCATATGTTTCCCGACTTCTCAGGGAGACAAGGCCAACTGTTGCTATGTCAATGAACGCTGATGTGTGGATCCTGTGTTGTGGTTCCCTCTAAACTGTGCATCAAGGTGTTAGAAAATTTGCATGAAGGACACCTGGGTACAGTCAAGATGAAGATTCTCACCTGGAGCTACATGTGGTGGCTGGCAATAGGTAAACAGATTGAAAACTTGGACAAAAGCTGTTTGGGATGCCGAAAGCTTCAAAATTCACCCCCCCCCCCCCCGGGCTCTGTTACACCCTTAGGAATGGCCAGCTGCCAAGTGAAGCAGCAAGGAGCTTCCAGATGTCCTAGCGCACAATTACCGAGAAGACAAGTGGACTCTTGGTAGGATAGCTACAAGGATAGTCAACTGATGTACACAGTGGATGTGGGAGATCAGACATGGAGACGTCATGGGGACTAGATATGGATGTTCAACCGAAGAACACATCTGTCCAACAAGACGGACATATTACAGTCACTGGACTTACCTCTCAGAGATGATGTCAATGACAGCAATGTGACACCAAAAGCCAAGAATGTTGTCTTGGACAAGACACCTACCAAACCTGATGCCATTACACAGGTCCAGAGGCACAGTGGGAACATCATCATTGACAAGATACTGGCCAAACCTGATGCCACTCTACTATAGGCATCCATTCATCTTGTGAAACCATGGATTTGCGCCTTGGAAGGTTTCCAGGTTGCAGGCCTGGGCAAGGTTGTATGGAAGACTGGCAGTTGCCCATGCTGCAAGTCTCCCCTCTCCACGCCACCGATGTTGTCCAAGGGAAGGGCACTAGGGCTGATACAGCTTGGCACTGGTGTCGTTGCAGAGCAATGTGTGGCTAAGTGCCTTGCTCAAGGACACAACACGCTACCTCAGCTGAGGCTCAAACTTGAAAGAAATAGTGTGCTACCCAAAAGTCTGAACCTTTGGAACTGTGAAGTTAGTTATGGACTGTTATTATGAGAGCATGTTTATTTGGAATATGAGTTTATGAAAGAGAAATTGAATGTTTTGTATACAGTCTTACGTTGTATTAATCTAAAGGGGAATGAGGTGTAATCTATAGATCTATTTCTTTTAGAGCAATGACACCCCTCCCCCTTAGAACTATGTATTGATCTGTTGTCTGCACATGCACTGTTGTCTATCCATACACATTGCTCTCTCTCTCTCGCTGTAATGTGAATACACCAGTTAAAGCTATCTCCCATGTACATGCTTTTTATTTAATTGATATGCAGTTGCGCGCAGACACAGGTTGATTAGAGTACTGCACAGACAAAACAGAAGCACTCTTGCAGAGATCCGGTGAAGAGCTTTAAAAAGCAGAAAGTTTTTCGACAGGAGTCGTTGACTGGAGTACTTTAGAGAAGCAACTGGTGTCTATAGGGCCGTGTTCTCCTCTGGGTGTGGGATTTCTGGGTGGTTTCCAGCCTCCCCAACGGCCACATCTGCACCAGGTGCATCAAAATGCTGCTCCATAGAGACCGAGTTAAGGAACTAGAGATGCAGCTCGATAACCTTCGGCTTGATAGAGAAAGTGAAGAAGTGATAGACAGGAGGCACAGGGAGGAAGTCACCCCAAGGAGACAGGAGACAGATAAATGGGTGACTGTCAGGAGAGGGAAGGGAGAATATCAGATAGTAGAGAGCACCCCGTGGCTGTCCTCCTCAATAATAAGTACTCCATTTTATATACTGTTAGGGGGGACCACCTAACTGGGGGAAGCCACAGTGGTCATGCCTCTGACACTGAGTCTGGCCATGTAACTCAGAAAGGTACGGAACTGAAGAGGATGGTCGCCATGCAACAGTGAGGATAGGAATGGAATGAGGTGGCAGATAAATGCGTGGATGAAGAATTAGAGCAGGGGGCAAGGATTCAGATTTCTGGACAATTGAGACCTCTTCTGGGGCAAGTATGACCTGTACAACAGGGTTTGGTTGCACTTGAATCTGAGGGGGACCAATAAACCAGGTAGGTTTACAAGAAATGTTAGGAGTGGTTTTAACTAATATGGTGGGGAATGCAAACCAATATAAAAGAGCTGAGGATGAGCCAGCAGGTTTACAAGTGGATGATGGATGTAACATGAGTGTAAGGAAGGACAAGCCAATGATTGGGTACAAATGCAGACAGAGCAAAGAATTAAATTGTACTACAGAGGAAAAATTCAAAAGGGAAATGAATACAGGGCTAAAGATGCTATATTAAATGTGCATAGCATTCGGAATAATGTGGATGAACTCGTGGCGCAATTAGAGATTGGTCGGTATGATATTATAGGCATCACTGAGACTTGGCTGAAAGAAGGCCATAGTTGGGATCTTAACATCAAAGGATACACTTAGTATCAAAAGGACAAGCAAGAAGTCATAGGCTGTGGTGTGGTTCTGTTGGTAAGAGATGAAATTACATTTTTGGGGAGGATAATGTAAGGGAACATAATATGATTGAATTCATACTGCTGTTTGAGAGGGAAAAGCATAAGTGACATGTATCAATATCACAATGGAATAAAGGGAATTGCAAAGGCATGAGAGGGGAGCTTACTTAGGTGGATTGGAGGAGGATACTGGCAGGGATGATGACAGAGCTGAAATGGTTGAAGTTTTTGGAAATAGTTCACAAGGCATGGGATAGATATGTCCCACAGAAGAAGCTCTCAAATGTTAGGGCTAGCAACCATGGCTGACAAGGGAAGTTAAGGACTGCATAAAAGCCAAGGAAAGGGCACATAAGGTAGCAAAAGTGAATGGGAAATTGGATGACTAGGAAGCTTTAAAATCCAACAAAAGGCAACTAAAAAGCTTTAAGAAGGAAAAAGAAGAAATATGAGGACAAACTGACCAATAATATAAAGCAGGATACCAAACGTTTTTTTTTCATTTATCTAAAGAGTGAAAGAGAGGTGAGAGTTAATACTAGACCATTGGAAAATAATGCTGGTGAGATAGTAATGGTGAGGAAGAAATGGCAGATGAACTTAACAGTACTTTGTTTCTGTCTTCACTATGGAAGACACTAGCAGTGTGCCAGAGGTCCATGAGTGAGTGCCATTGCTATTACAAAGGGAAAAGTGCCAGGCAAACTGGAAGCTCTTAAGGTGGATAAGTCACCTGGACTAGATGGATTACATCCCAGAGTCTTGAGAGAGGTTGCTGAAGAGATAACGGATGCAGTGGTTATGATCTTTAAAGGATCAGTTGATTCCGTCATGGTCCCACAGGACTAGAAGATTGCAAATGTCACTCTACTCTTTAAAAAGGAAGGAAGGCAAAAGAAAGGAAATTATAAGCCAGTACTTAAACTCAATGGTTGGTAAAGTGTTGGAGTCTATTATTTAGGAAGAGGTTTCGGGGTATTTAGAAACTAATGATAAAATAAGTCAAAGTCAGCATGGTTACTGCAAAGGGAAATCTTGCCTGACAAATCTGTTAGAGTTCTTCGAGAAAGTAACAAGCAGGGTGGATAAAAGAGAGGCAGTGAATGTCATTTACTTGGATTTTCAGAAGGCATTTGATAAGGTGCTGCATATGAGGCTGTTTAACAAGGTAAAATCCTATGGCTTTACAGGAAAGATACTGGAATGGATGGAGGAATGGTTGACAGGTAGGAGGCAGCGAGTGGGAATAATGGGGGCCTTTTCTGGTTGGCTGCCAGTGACTAGTGGTGTTCCTTAGGGGTCAGTATTGGAACCATTACTTCTCACATTGCTTGTCAATGACTTGGATAATGGAATTGATGGCTTTGTGGCAAAGTTTGCAGATGATACAAAGATAGCTGGAGGAGTAGGTAGTGCTAAGGAAGCAATTTAGACAATTTGGAAGAATGGGCAAAAAAGCGGCAGATGGAATACAGTGTTGGGAAATTTGGTAAAAGGAACAATAGTATGGCCTGTTATCTAATAGAAGGTTCAAAAATCAGAGGTGCAGGGAGACTTAGGAGTCCCCATGCAGACTCCCAGAAGGTAATTTACAGGTTGAGTCTGTAGTAAAGGATGCAAATGCACTGTTGGCATTTATTTCAAGGAGAGTAGAATATAAAAGCAAGGAGATAATGCTGACCCTTTGTAAGACAATAGTCAGGCCACACTTGCAGGATTGTCAACTGTTTGGGGCCCCATATCTCAGAAAGCTTATTTTGTCATTGGAGAGACTCCAGGGGAGATTCACAAGGATGATTCTGGGAATGAAGAGGTTAACGTATAAGCTTTGAGCCTGTGCTCACTAGAATTTAGAAGAATGTGTGGGGATCTCATTGAAGCCTACTAAATGTTGAAAGGACTGGATCAGGTGGATGTGGAGAGGATGTTCCCAATGGTGGGGGTATCCACAACTAGAGGGCACAGCTTCAAAACTGAGGGGTGACCTTTTAGAACAGAGGTAAGGAGGAATTTTTTTTTAGCCAGGGAGTAGTGAATCCTCTGCCACAGACTGTGGTGGAAGCCACGCGTGTGGGTATATTTAAGACAGAAGTTGATTGTTTCCTGATTGGTCAGGGAATCAAAGGATACGGCAAGAAGGCAGGTGTATGTGGTTGAGTGGGATCTGGGATCAGCCATGATGGAATGGTGGAGAAGGCTCGATGAGATGAATGACCTAATTCTGCTCCTATGTTTTACAGTCTTTTGGTCTTATGGACAGAACAACCACCATATCTACCAAATACAATGCCAACTGTTTGCACTGCAGTAAGCTGCCAATGCTACCACACCTCCCAAACCTCCATCGTCCAGGAAGACAAACGTGAGAAGTATGTCAAAACCAATTTGTTTTTACTGAGCTACAGCCTACTCTGACTTGGATAAATGCAGGGCCATCACTCAGTGACACTCACATCTTCTATGATGAACTGCTTTGTAAAGTTGGTCATAGCTAGAACCAACTCCTACCTAAGCAAGGATCTCCACCCACTGCAACTTACCTATCACCATAATTGGTCTACAGCAAATGAAATTTCACTGGCACTCCACCCCACCTTGGATCTTTTGAACCATATCTACATCGGGCTACTGTTTATTGAATACACCTCAGCATTCAATACAATCTTAACCTCAGTTCTAATTATCAAGCTCCAAAGCCTGGGCCTCTGTACCTTCCTTTGCGAATAGATCCTTGACTTCCTCACTGGGAGGCAACAGTTTACAAGGATCAGTGTTGTCCTCCTCACTGATAATCAACATAGCCCACTGCTCTGGTCTCTCTACACTCATGATTGTGTGGCTAAGCACAGTTCAAATGACATATATAAATTTACTGATGACCTAACGATTGTTGGCTGAATTTCTGATGGTGATGTGGCAGCGTACAGGAGTGAGATAGATCATCTTGTTGAGTGGCGAAGCAACAACAACCTTGCACTCAATGCCAGTAAGACTAAGGAATTGATTGTTGACTTCAGGAATGGAAAGTCAGGGAAACACATGCCAGTCTTCATTGTGGGAACAGAAGTTGTAAAGGTGAGCAGTTTCCAGTTATGGCAGTGGCTATATTTTATTAGGAGTTTGAGGGGAATTGCTATGCCCCGAGGGTACATGCAAATTTCATCAGGTGTGTCACGGAGAGCATTCCAACTGGTTGCATCATGGTCTTGCATGTAGGGGCTCTGCACAGGATTGGAAAACGCTGCAGAAAGTTGTAAACTCAGCTATCTCCAACATTGGCAATAGTCTCCCCAGCATCCAGGACAACTTCAAAAGGCAATGCCTCAAAAAGGCAGCTTCCATCAGTGAGGAGCCCCATTACCCAAGACATGGCCACTTCTCATGACTACCATCATGAAGGAGGTACAAAAGCCTGAAGACACACACTCAGTACTTCAGGAACAGCTTCTTCCCCTCTATCATCAGATTTTTGAATGGACAATGAACCTAATGCTTATTGTAATCTATAGATTTTATTATGATGTGTTGCAATGTACTGCTGCCACAAAACAATGAATTTCATGACATATGTCAGTAATATTAAACTTGATTCTGATTCTGAATATCACTGTTGCTGGCCAGGATCCTAGAACTCCATATGAAACCCAGAATGTGATAATTGAAGGTTCAAATTTGAAAGTAAATTTATTATCACTTGCATTACATCATACACCGGGGTGCTCTCTTCAGCTATCTGAAGGTAACCAAAACTATTTACCTGATGAAGCCAAGAGCAGATGTCAGCAGGTTGTGCCCAAACTTCATAGCACTTTTCTACCCTTAACCATTACACTCTCCAGTTGATGGGTCAGCAGTGGAGGACAAGACACTGCCCATCTGCTCCCAACTTCCCGCTTAACTCACCTGCTCTTTATCCAGCAAGAGTCTCTTTCTTCTTCCTCCTCCATCCTGCAAGCTGCTTGGTTCTTGCTCTTTTCATCAGGGCCCAGCACAGAGAGCAGCCTCCATGTTGACTTCACCAGGAACCCTCTACAGTCATCCTGCACAGAGAATAGCCACCCTTTGTCCCTGCACTCCTGGAATAAGGACTGGTACTTCAGGGCCTTCTTCTCGTGAGCCTCTTCACATTCTTCCTCCCATGGTACTGTGAGCTCCACCAAGATGACTGTCCTGTCTTCAGTGGACTACAGTACAATATCTGGATGAAGTGTGGTTTGCACCACCACCAGAAACTGTGAGTTCCTCCACACATCGACCCTCACCTCCCATGATTTGACAGTTTGCAGTAGATTGAATTTAGGCCTCTTATATATAAATGGCATGGCCCCCTGTTTAGTGTAAATGACTGTCTCTTTTGTCTCTCTGCCAGCTGGTCTCTTTTTACACCTCTTTCGCTCCAGTTTGTCAGCAGGACCTTGTCGTGGCGCCACCTATACCTTCCTTATGTTAAAGCTGTTTTGTATCCCGACAGTATGTGTGCCAGTGAACTCTGCTGACCACAGAGCTTGCAGTTAGGGTCCTTTCTCAGCCCCCTGGTGTAGCGAGAATGTCATACATGGACTGCAAGAGGAAAGATACGGAAGGGTTCTAGTCTCCAAAGCTCTGCCCATATGGTCTTGCGTTTGGGAAGATCCCATTTCGTCCAGGCGTCCTGTGACCCCAATTTCACTGCTTTTCATAACTGTCTTTTGTCTTCCTGGTTCCATACCTCTGCCTGGACCATGCCACACCTATCCCATGCATTTACACTCTCCTGTCATTGTAAGTGTACAGAGCCGAGGCCTTGCTGTCCTAGGAATGAGTTTGCCGATGATGTTTCTCAGTTGCAGGGAGCTCACTGCCTGGTCTATGGCCATGTTGGGTGCTCACCTTTGGCCCAATGTTGTTGTGACTCCTGCGTGATTTATTAGCTTGTCATTAGAATACCTCAATCTTAACACAACTCTACACTTCGCTACCTTTAAATTTTTCCACTACCAATGACAACAGGAGCTGTAGTTGGCCTGATCTTACACAGAACTCCGCAAGTACATATACATCACCATATACTACCCTGAGATTCATTTTCTTGCAGGCATTCACAGTAGAACAAAGAAATAGAATAAAATTAATGAAAAACTACATGCAAAAAAAGATTGACAACCATTATCCAAAAGAAGACAATCTGTGCAAATATTAGGTATATAGTAGATAAATAGATAAATACATACAACTGAAAACATGAGTTCCATGGGCCTTGAAAGTGTGTCCATAGGTTGTGGAATCAAGTTGTTAAATGAGGTTTGTGTCATTTTCCATGCTAGTTCAGGAGCCCAATGGTTCAGGAAGGTAACTCAACAACAGTTTTTCAAGGACAATTAGTCACTAGATTGCAGAAATGTTATGAGATAGAAATAGACATTTTGACCAGCACAGTGTGTGAAATAATTAGAAATATGCGATCAATATTGGCCTTGACAATGACAGGTACTCACAAGAAAGAATAAAAATAAACACTTTCCTTTTTCTATTAGTTTCTATTACATATTCATTTTATGGTGTTTCACAGTTAATTTATTTACAAGTATAGATATGATCGTGGTGACTTTTAACGTTTTTGTTCTGTGTGAACATAAACATTTTCCATCTCATCAATCATGTTTAGTTGCCACCTTCATGCACTGCCTCCTCCACGCTTTATTCTTCGTTAGCTATCGACCTGTTTCAGAGCTCCTCAGCCGCTTTTCTTTCTCTTTTATTTTCACTTTGCCTGTCTGTCAGCAGTTTTCTATATCATATGGTCTATATACGTTCAACTTCTCTTCCAAAATTCCTCAGAGTATAGAACCAAAGTTTTGATGCAACACTGAAGGAGTTTTTTCACAAATTGTGCTAGAGATGCCCCCTGATGGAGTTATCCAGTTAGCTACACTCACTGGCTCCTTCCCACTCTCTGTTACTCTATCACTAGAGCAAAACTGCACAACTAAAAGGGATCTTCCAACTGCTGCCACATTGCACATTCACTAGTAGTAATTGAAGATAAATGACTCCATTATCAGGACCATCTTTCACTCATTGCTTTGGGAATATTTGTTGAGTTCATTTGCTGCTATGTTTACCTACGATGTAGATGCTGCAATGTTTTAAAAAGTCAATCAACCAAAATTTGTGGGGACGTCTCACTGAAGTTAAGAGTTACAATATAAATAGGGTATTTATCTTGGTTAAAATACTCAAGTGGAGACAAATATATTAGAAGAACTGCTTCAGCAATAGCATAAAGTACTGAAGTTATCAAAGAACATTTGGGATCATTTCAGGGCTGGTGATGAAATTAAATCTCTGGCTGTCAATAACATAGACATTCATTTGACTTCTGCCACTGCAAAGTGACCACAAAAGGAAAATAGCTTACCCCTTTCAGAGCTGCTAGTGCATTAGAATGTGGAATCACACTGATAATAATGCCTCTGGAGATGGAGAATTGGACTTTCTTAGAATGCTCAAGGCATTTCTTGTGTGCAACTGTTGTTAAAGGAATCATGTGAGACATCAAGTCATACTTCAATGCATATACAGTATGGAACATCACTAGCAATAAGCACAGAGCAGATGATCTATTATAGTGGTTTGAGAATACCTGCTGCTTTTTGGGCTTAACCGGTAATGATCAAAATTCACTTCTTGTTTTAGATTTACCTATACTGCCACATTCAGAAACAACACATTCACATTTAACAGGCAATGCCTATGCAATGGAAATTCAATACAATGCTATGCAAATTTCTGGCATACGCCAACTGAACTCAGCATTCATCCATCCCAGTGAATATCAGGAAGAGCACGATTTCAACATGATCCTGAACTTGCTTAGTGAGATCCACAGGCAATGACTGCGCTTCAAATTTAAAGTCCTCATGCATTCCAGCAATGAAGCATAAACTTGGTTTGAATCTCCAGCAATGAATCATGCAAATACTTGGGGGCCTATGGCAAGTTAAACATGATGCACGACCAGCAAACCCATTCATTTGGGAGAAGAATGGTTAGGAGCTTAATGTGTAAGTTTGAGGTAATTTATACCTTTTTATTTGATTTTGTATTATTACTTTTAAATCATTTGAACATATTTTCTGTTGTGTTTTAAATAGTTTAGTTTGCTTGTATTCCATCTTTAAGGATTATTTTCATCTACCTGTCAAGGTTTATTTGGGGATCTAGGGAAAGACTTGTTCTGGGCATTCATATAACAATATTACTGCTATTTCCGCCTTTGGAACTGGCAGCTTCAGGCAGTATATTCACATTGGTAGATTCTTAATAGGGAAGGAAGTATTTAGTAAGTATGTCAGAGTTAAGCTTGTGCAGCTTGCTGTTGATATTAAATTCAGGCCATAGTAGATTTGAAGTTTGTGTTGCACAAATACACTGATTGATTCCTAGAATGAAGGGCTTATCCCATGAGAAGAGATTGGATGAAAGGTCATGTGTTTTAACCACACTCAAAGACTTGAGTACATAATTTAGTGCTTGATGAAGTGTTGGTTTGTTTTGGCATTGTCCTGTAATCACTGACTGAGGTGATCTCATCAATACTTAAAATGCTCTGAAAGATTGACAGAGTGGATGCTGAGAAGCTCTTTTCTCTGCCTGTAGAGTCCAAGGCTCGGGCCATGAGCTCAGGTTTGTGACAAGGAGAAAGTTCAGTGATTGTCCATCATTGCAACCTGGTTCACCCACTGTAGATTTTAGTCCAAGAGTCACAATTTTGTTGATGCCTTCTTATATTGTCAAAGTCTGTGTTCCTTATAGGTTAACCTACGACTGCTTTCAGACTTCACACATGCTGCTGAATTAATTCCCAAATAGTAGCTTTCTGCACAAGATTATAAGAAGAGGCATTTTCTCATTAAATTAGAAACTGTAGGCACCTATTTAAAAGTTCTTCACATCTACTATATTCAGGCGTATGTTTTTTATTCTTGCTCATTTTGTCCTTCTGTTATTTTTTGAGTAGGTGCTATAAGAGATAATTGAAAATCTGCAGCTACTAAAAAAATCAATTAATGTATTTTTAAAAGGTCAAGACCAAGCTTTTTAAAGTAAGATTGTGCTCTGGCCAGAAACAATCAAACTATCACATTTAGTTTCCCTTAATTTTGTTTTGACTTGGATGCATAATTATACCATTAACAATAATTACACCTGTCAGAAAATGAAATAAGATACTCTGCTCTGAGTAAAAGAAAACATTGGAGGTACTTTGTTTTAACTAAAGCAAGAGCATTTAATCTCCAAATGACATCTCGAGATTACTGCCTGTGCCACGTGACAGTGAGTATAGGAATAGAGGTGGAGAATAAATGTGTGGCTGAGGGATTGGAGCAGGGGGCAGGGATTCAGATTTCTGGATCTTTGGGGCCTCTTTTGGGGAAGGAGTGACCTGCTCAAAAAGGACGATTTGCACTTGAATCCCAGGGGGACCAATATCTTGGCGGGACGGTTTGCTAAGGCTATTGGGGAGAGTTTAAGCTAGGATTGCTGGGGGTTGGGAACCAAACTGAAGAGACGGAGGAAGAGGTGGTTAGCTCACAAATAGAGAAAGCTTGGAGGTAATGCAAGAGGGGGGATAGGCAGGTGATTGAGAAGGTGTGCACTCAGACCCGAGGTTTGAGATGTGTCCATTTTAATGCAAAGAGTATTATGAACAAAGTGGATGTGCTTAGAGTGTGGATCAGTACTTGGAGCTATGATGCTGTGGCCATTACAGTGATTTAGATGGCTCAGGGGCAGGAGTGGTTACTTCGAATGCCAGGCTTTAGATGTTTCAGAAAGGACAGGGAGGGAGGCAAACGAGGTAGGAGCGTGGCACTGTTAATCAGAGATAGTGTCAAGGCCATAGAAAAGGAGGAAGACATGGAGGAATTGTCTCCAGAGTCTCTGTGGATGGAAGTTAGGAACAGAAAGGGATCAGTTTCTCTACTGGCTGTTTTTTATAGACCACCCAATAGTAACAGAGACATCAAGGAGCAGATAGGGAGACAGATTCTGGGAAGGTTTAATAATAACAGGGTTGTCGTGTGAGAGATTTTAATTTCCCAAATATCGATTGCCTTGTCCCTAGGGTGAGGGGTTTAGATGGGGTGGAGTTTGTTAGGTGTGTTCAAGAAGGTTTCTTGACACAATATGTAGATAAGCCTACAAGAGGAGAAGGTGTACTTGATCTGGTATTGGGAAATGAACCTAGTCAGGTGTCAGATCTCTCCATGGGGGAGCATTTTGGAGATAGTGATCACAATTCAATCTCCTTTACCATAGCGTTGGAGAGGGATAGTAACAGACAAGTTAGGAAAGCGTTTAATTGGAGTAAGGGGAAATATGAAGCTATCAGACAGGAACTTGGAAGTATAAATTGGGAACAGATTTACAGACAATGTACAGAAGAAATGTGGCAGATGTTCAGGGGATATTTGAGCGGAGTTCTGCATAGGTACGTTTCAATGAGACAGTGAAAGGATGGTAGGGGACTGGAACCGTGGTGTACAAAAGCTGTTGTAAATCTAGTCAAGAAGGAAAGAAAAGCTTATGAACAATTCAAAAAACTAGGTAATGATAGAGATCTAGAAACCATACCATACCATAGAAACTACAGCACAGAAACAGGCCTTTTGGCCCTTCTTGGCTGTGCCGAACCATTTTCTGCCTAGTCCCACTGACCTGCACACGGACCATATCCCTCCATACACCTCCCATCCATGTATCTGTCCAATTTATTCTTAAATGTTAAAAAAGAACCCGCATTTACCACCTCGTCTGGCAGCTCATTCCATACTCCCACTACTCTCTGTGTGAAGAAGCCCCCTCTAATGTTCCCTTTAAACTTTCCCCCCCCTCACCCTTAACCCATGTCCTCTGGTTTTTTTCTCCCCTTGCCTCAGTGGAAAAAGCCTGCTTGCATTCACTCTATCTATACCCATCATAATTTTATATACCTCTATCAAATCTCCCCTCATTCTTCTACGCTCCAGGGAATAAAGTCCTAACCTATTCAACCTTTCTCTGTAACTGAGTTTCTCAAGTCCCGGCAACATCCTTGTAAACCTTCTCTGCACTCTTTCAACCTTATTTATATCCTTCCTGTAATTTGGTGACCAAAACTGAACACAATACTCCAGATTCGGCCTCACCAATGCCTTATACAACCTCATCATAACATTCCAGCTCTTATACTCAATACTTCGATTAATAAAGGCCAATGTACCAAAAGCTCTCTTTACGACCCTATCTACCTGTGACGCCACTTTTAGGGAATTTTGTATCTGTATTCCCAGATCCCTCTGTTCCACTGTACTCCTCAGTGCCTTACCATTAACCCTGTATGTTCTACGTTGGTTTGTCCTTCCAATGTACAATACCTCACACTTGTCAGTATTAAACTCCATCTGCCATTTTTCAGCCCATTTTTCCAGTTGGTCCAAGTCCCTCTGCAGGCTCTGAAAACCTTCCTCACTGTCTACTACACCTCCAATCTTTGTATCATCAGCAAACTTGCTGATCCAATTTACCACATTATCATCCAGATCATTGATATAGATGACAAATAACAATGGACCCAGCACTGATCCCTGTGGCACACCACTAGTCACAGGCCTCCACTCAGAGAAGCAATTCTCTACCACCACTCTCTGGCTTCTTCCATCGAGCCAATGTCTAATCCAATTTACCACCTCTCCATGTATACTTAGCGACTGAATTTTTCTAACTAACCTCCCATGCAGGACCTTGTCAAAGGCCTTACTGAAGTCCATGTAGACAATATCCACTGCCTTCCCTTCATCCACTTTCCTGGTAACCTCATCGAAAAACTCCAACAGATTGGTCAAACATGACCTACCACGCACAAAGCCATGTTGACGCTCCCTAATAAGCCCCTGTCTATCCAAATGCTTGTAGATTCTGTCTCTTAGTACTCCCTCCAATAACTTACCTACTACTGACGTTAAACTCACCCGCCTATAATTTCCCGGATTACTTTTTGATCCTTTTTTAAACAACGGAACAACATGAGCCACTCTCCAATCCTCCGGCACTTTACCCGTAGACAGCGACATTTTAAATATTTCTGCCAGGGCCCCCGCAATTTCAACACTAGTCTCCTTCAAGGTCCGAGGGAACACTCTGTCAGGTCCCGGGAATTTATCCACTTTAATTTTCCTCAAGACAGCAAGCACCTCCTCCTTTTCAATCTGTACAGTTTCCATGGTCTCACTACTTGATTCCCTCAATTCCATAGATTTCATGCCAGCTTCCTTAGTAAATACAGACGCAAAAAAAACTATTTAAGATCTCCCCCATTTCCTTTGGTTCCGCACAAAACCAACCACTCTGATCTTCAAGAGGACCAATTTTATCCCTTACAATCCTTTTGCTCTTAATATACTTGTAAAAGCTCTTTGGATTATCCTTCACTTTGACTGCCAAGTCAACCTCATGTCTTCTTTTAGCCCTCCTGATTTCTTTCTTAAGTATTTTCTTGCACTTCTTATACTCCTCAAGCACATGATTTACCCCCTGTTTCCTATACATTTCATACAACTCCCTCTTCTTCTTTATCAGAGTTGCAATATCCCTTGAGAACCAAGGTTCCTTATTCCTATTCAATTTGCCTTTAATCCTGACAGGAACATACAAACTCTGCATTCTCAAAATTATATTATAAGGCTGACAGGAAGGAGCTCAAGAAAGAAATTAGGAGAGCTAGAAGAGGCCATGAGAAGGCCTTGGCAGACAGGATTAAGGAAAACCCCAAGTCATTCTACAAATATGTTAAAAGCAAGAGGATAAGATGTGAGAGAGTAGGACTATTCAAGTGTGACAGTGGAAAAGTGTATATGGAACCGGAGGAGATAGCAGAGGTACTTAATGAACACTTTTCTTCAGTATTCACTATGGAAAAAGATCTTGCTGATTGTAGGAATGACTTACAGTGGACTGAAAAGCTTGAGCATGTAGATATTAAGAAAGAGGATGTGCAGGAGCTTTTGGAAACCACAAGTTGGATAGGTCACCGGGATTGGACGAGATGTACGCCAGGTTACTGTGGGAGGTGAGGGAGGAGATTGCTGAGCCTCTGACAATGATCTTTGCATCATCAATGGGGACGGGAGAGGTTCTAGAGGATTGGAGGGTTGCGGATGTTGTTCCATTATTCAAGAAAGGGAGTATAGATAGCCCAGGAAATTATAGACCCGTGAGTCTTACTTCAGTGGTTGGAAAATTCAGAATCAGAATCAGGTTTATTATCACGTGACATGAAATTTGTTAACTTAGTAGCAGCAGTTCAATGCAATACATAATCTAGCAGAGAAAAAAAATAAATAAACAAGTAAATCAATTATGTGTATTGAATAGATTATTAAAAATGTGCAAAAACAGAAATACTGTATATTGAAAAAAGTGAAGTAGTTCCAAAGCTTCAAAGTCCATTTAGGAATCAGATGGCAGAGGGGAAGAAGCTGTTCCTGAATCGCTGAGTGTGTGCCTTCAGGCTTCTGTATCTCCTACATGATGGTAACAGTGAGAATAGGGCATGCCCTGGGTGCTGGAGGTCTTTAATAATGGATGCTGCCTTTCTGAGATATCGCTTTCTAAAGATGTCCTGGGTGTTTTGTAGGCTAGTATCCAAAATGGAGCTGACTAGATTTACAACCTTCTGCAGCTTCTTTCGGTCCTGTGCAGTAGCCCCTCCATACCAGACAATGATGCAGCCTGTCAGAATGCTCTCCACAGTACACCTATAGAAGTTTTAGAGTGCATTTGTTGACATGCCAAATCACTTCAAACTCCTAATAAAGTATAGTCGCTGTCTTGCCTTCTTTATGACCACATCAATATGTTGGGACCAGGTTAGATCCTCAGAGATCTTGACACCCAGGAACTTGAAGCTGCTCAGTCTCTCCACTTCTGATCCCTCTCTGAGCATTGGTATGTGTTCCTTCATCTTACCCTTCCTGAAGTCTACAATCAGCTCTTTCATCTTACTGACGTTGAGTGCCAGGTAGTTGCTGCAGCACCATTCCACTAGTTGGAATATCTCACTCCTGTGCGCCCTTTCGTCACCACCTGAGATTCTACCAACAATGGCTGTATCATCAGCAAATTTATAGATGGTATTTGAGCTATGCCTAGCCACACTGTCATGTGTATATAGAGAGTAGAGCAGTGGGCTAAGCTCACACCCCTGAGGTGCACCAGTGTTGATCGTCAGAGAGGAGGATATGTTATCACCAATCTGCATAGATTGTGGTCTACCAGTTAGGAAGTCGAGAATCCAATTCCAGAGGGAGGTACAGAGGCCCAGATTCTGCAACTTCTCAATCAGGATTGTGGGAATGATGATATTAAATGCTGAACTATAGTCAATGACGTAGGTGTTTGTGTTGTCTAGGTGTCTAAAGCTGTGTGAAGAGCTATGGAGATTGTGTCTGCCATTGACCTATTGTGACAATAGGCAAATTGCAATGGGTCCAGGTTCTTGCTGAGGCAGGAGTTCAGTCTGGTCATAACCAACATTTCAAAACATTTCATCACTGTCGATGATGGAGAAGATCCTGAGAGGCAGGATTTATGAACATTTGGAGAGGCATAATATAATTAGGAATAGTTAGTATGGCTTTGTGAAAGGCAGGTTATGCCTTATGAGCCTGATTGAATTTTTTGAGGATGTGACTAAACACATTGATGACTGTAGAGCAGTCGATGTGGTGTATATGGATTTCAGCATGGTACCCCATGCAAGGCTTATTGAGAAAGTAAGGAGGCATGGGATCCAAGGGGAAATTGCTTAGTGGATCCAGAACTAGCTTGCCCACTGTAGGCAAAGAGTGGTTGTAGACGGGTCATATTCTGTATGGAGGTTGGTCACCAGTGGTGTGCCTCAGAGATCTGTTCTGGGACCCCTACTCTTCAGGATTTTTATAAATGACCTGAATGAAGAAGTGGAGGGATGGGATAGTAAATTTGCTGATGACACAAAGGTTGAAGGTGTTGTAGATAATGTGGAGGGCTGTCAGAGGTTTCAGCAGGACATTGATAGGATGCAAAAATAGGCTGAGAAGTGGCAGATGGAGTTCAACCCAGATAAGTGTGAGCTGGTTCATTTTGGTAGGTCACATATGATGACGGAATTTAGTCTTAATGGTAAGACTCTTGGCAGGGTGGAGGATCAGAGATATCTTGGGGTCTGATTCCATAGGACACTCCAGGCTGCCGCGCAGGTAGACTCTGTGGTTAAGAAGTCATACAGTGCATTGGCTTTCATTAATTGCAGGATTGAGTTTCGAAGCCCAGAGGTAATGTTGCAGCTGTATAGGACTCTGGTCAGACCCCATTTGGAGTACTGTGCTCAGTTCTGGTCGCCTTACTACAGGAAGAATGTGGAAACCATAGAAAGGGTGCAGAGGAGATTTACAAGGATGTTGCCTGGATTGGGGAGCATGCCTCATGAGAATAGGTTGAGTGAACTCATTTTTTTTTTCCTTGGAGCGACAGATGGTGAGAGGTGACCTGATAGAGATGTATAAGATGACGAGAAACATTGATTGCGTGGATAGTCAGAGGCATTTTCCCAGAGCTGAAACGGCTAGCATGAGAGAGCTCAGTTTTAAGTTGCTTAGAAGAAGCTACAGATGAGCTATCAGGGGTAAGTATTTACGTAGAGAGCGGTGAGTGTGTGGAATGGGCTGCCGGTGACGGTGGTGGAGGCAGATACAATAGGGCCTTTTAAGAGACTCCTGGACAGGTATATGGAGCTCAGAGAAATAGAGGGCTATGGGTAACCCTAGGTAATTTCACACATAAGGACATGTTCAGCACAGCTTTGTCGGCCAAAGGGCCTGCATTGTACTGTAGGTTTTCTATGTTTCTATGTAGCATTTACCCCTGCAGAAACTGATGAGAGTTATGGACAGAGGTCAGCACATCATGGATACCAGCCTCCCCTGCATATATTCTGTCTGCAACACTCACTTCCACAGTAAAGCAGGCAACATAATCAAAGACTCACCACTCCCATTGGGCTAGAGATATAAAAGCCAGCAAGTACATAACACCAGAGTCAAGGTTAGCTTCTATCCCGCTTGCATAAGACTGTTGAATGGTTCCCCTCTATGATAAGGTGGACTCTTGACCTCACTATCTACCTTGCACCTTATTGGCTACCTCTACTACACTTTGAAACACAAACCCTTCATTCTGCATTATGTTGTTGTTTTCCTTTGTGCTATCTCAATTAACTGATATGATGGAATGATTAGTATGGATGGCTTCCAAAACAATGCTTTCACTGTATTTGGGTGCATGTGAACGTCATAAATCAATTTGCCAATTTACCAGAAGCACTAACTGATGTGACAGTGCCAAAGATGAAACTTGTAAAAAGTATTGAAACAGTGAACAGGATGCACCTCTTGATTGTCCTTGATTGTTTAGTTTATCCTGGGTAGTCGCTGAGTCATACAGAATAGAAATCCACCCTTTGGCCCAAGTCAGTGCTGACTATCAAATTTAATACTTATTTATATTAAATCTATGTACATTAAACCGAGTTTATTTTATCTATACAGTTAATTCAGACATATCAGGACCCGTACATCTTGTTCCAACTAAGAGGCACCCCAGATAGGTGAAGTTACATGGAAATAGTTAAAAATGTGTAAAAATGACAAACTACTGTTTAACTGAGTAACAAATTATGGATTTAAATGAAATACAGACTAAATTAGAACACTAACAATGATTCTACAGTATTACAGAACTGTAGTTCCTAATAGTTATTGACAGAGGAATTTATTCAGTGTGTGCTGCCTTGTCAATGTACAAAATCAACGCAGACAATAGACTGCCATCAGACAATCCTTTCAATGATTGCATCCTCCAAATCTTCATTTTCATTGTAACCTTCAAGATGATTGTTGATACCTTCAAATTCTTTGTAGTTCCTAACTCAGTGAAGTAGGGAAATTGTTTCTTTTTCACTCCCAGTCATTTCTAGCATCTCCAAGCCTGAATGCTTGAAACTGCAGTGAACAAAACGGTTCCAAATTGTCTTATTGCTTATTTCTTACAAACTATCAGTGACAAAAATCCCTGCTTTTCAAAGACAAACACATGCAACTGATGCTATTTAAAAACTATTCACTCTAAGCACGGTGTAGTGTATAATGGCCACACAGGTGCGAGTGGTTGACACTCATTAGAAACTTTGGCAATGGTCTCTATTTAAATAGCATTGTGTCCCAAATAAACAAAGGGTGTTCCAGCTATTTTCTTGATTAGTATTTGTTCTTTAAGAGTTGTCCTAAATAAGCAGCTGTCCCAATTAACCAATGGCCTAAGTAACCAGAATCCTCCGTATTTGTCAGTACCTCCAGTTGAACTTTGTCTTTTTGTGTGTTTTCCCCCTAGCCGTCAGTCTGTAGTTTTGTATCGCCACGTGCTCTTGTATGTTTTCATGCCCCATGTGCTCCTGTCCCCGCTCCTGCTCTACTCCGGCCCCTGTATTACTGAGTACTCCGCCTCTCACCTGTTTCTCGTTATTACCTGTTTTGCTGCCACTTCTGTCTCATTGTGCTCCACCTATCATCTGCCTCTCTGTTTATTGCTCAGTGTATTTCAGTCCCGTGTTTTCACCTGTTTGTTGCCAGATTGTGCCAGTGAATTTTCCTGAGCTTTTCCAGCATTTGTATTTGTACTCTGTCCGTCTGAATATTGACTCTGTCTGTTTCCCAATTCTGGTTTTTGGATTTCTCTGGATGTTTTGATCTCTGCCTGAATTTTGACGCCGACCTTGTTTGCACCTCGGGGTTTGTTACTCAATTAATATCACTGTGCGCACAGTACTGGGACTACGATTGGATCCCTGCTCCAGTGTCCTGACTATTTCCATTAACTTCTCTCCAGATTCTACCACTCACCTAGACCAGAAGCAACTTATAGTGGCTAACTAACCTATCAAACTGTATGTCTTTGGGATGAGAGAATCTCACTGGGCTACAGGGAGAATACGCAAACTGCCCATAGCCAATGCAAGAGATCAGGATTGAACCTGAGTGGCTGTAATTGTGAGGCAGCAGTTTCAACAGTACTTTTGTACAGGCACTGTGTTATGTCCCCACTGATCACATTTCTCACAAAACTCGTATAGAACAAATTGCTTTGAAGCTCAGCAGTTGTTCCACTGGCAGAAGAAAATTTCCAAGTCAGTATGATTAGCTGGCTAATCTATTTTTCATGTTATTGATTGATGGAATAATATTGAGAAGGATGTGCTGAGAATTATCTTCTCTTTAAACTGTACCATAAGGATTTTTACATCTGCCTCAAACAAGTGATTAGGGGTATAAGTTTTATCTAAATCTTTGCACAGGCTTTATCCAATGTCTTACAAAGTAGAAAGTGTAACATTCCTTCCGACCATTGCACTTTGACCAAGTGTTTAGGTCTTGGAAGTCTGGCTTCAACCATTGATCCTATAGACAAGTTAAATTCAGCAATACACGCTAAATACTAGAGGAACTAAGCAGGTCAGGCAACACCCATGAGGGAAATAAACAGTCATTTAGAATTAACCTTCAGATCCAGAAGTTCATCAGCAGCAGCCGGAATGTTGATAAGATGACCAGACGGACTGCTTCCGTACAGGATCCTCTCATTGGCAGTCATGCTTATGTCCTGCCGGGGATATTTAATCCACACATCTGGCTAGTTAAGCTTTAACCGGAAAGCTTATGAGTTCCTCTTAGCTATGATTGATAATAGAAGTTTCTAATAAGATCTTGTAGATGACAAGGAATCCTAGAAACCGTTGTGATACAGATTCAAAGATTGTAGCTTGACAGCCCCTCTTCTTTATAAGGAGAACACAGAGATACATGCTGCCTTGACTTTGATGGGCACCTAAGTCTTAAGCAAGTGCCAAAGCAAGTCTTTGGCTATTTACATGCAGACTTGATTTTCACTTAAAACATCAATGGATTTGATTACATAAAGATGATAGCTTAAGGACAGGCACTTAAGCTTACATATTTATTGGACCTTCCCCCAACCCTCCTGATCTATTCTGTCAGTGTAACCTTCTCATCCTATTTCCTTCTTGTGCTCTACAGCTTCAACTTAAGACCATTTATGTTTAGCAAAGTTTGAGTTTATTGGAGAGTGATGATTAAAGGGGATGTATGGAGTGGGCAGTAATGTAATAGAACGTATATGCTTCTAAAGAATAATCTAGTGTAGCACATGTGCACTACAGGGCTGTGCGCTTAGTCCCCTGTTCAACATATTTTATACTCATCAAAGAATAAGTAATACTCCATTGCCTTCTACCCTATCAATGTTCCTTGTAGTTTTACTTGCTTTAATAGGTCACTCTTTGTTCCAAGGAGAATCACTCCGTCCCTCACTCTCTACTCATAGCTGAAACACTCCATTCCAGTCAACATACAGTGAATACCCTCTGCATCCTCTACAGCACAATCAGATTCTTACCTATTTTAAGTGAAAGGTTTGATAATGGCTGTGTGGTTGAGATGATGTTTTCTGGGAACTTACAAATTGAATTATGAGAACATATGCTCTGCACTGTGTAAGGTCCGACTCCAGAATCTGCAAATTTCCGCTGAATCTTCTCACCAAAAAGATAGGACACACAGCCACCAATGCACTGTTTGGTTCAAGCTTGTGTTTTGGTATAGTGCAATGTACTTAGTGTTAAGGTTACCATGGTAAAGTGGCTTGCAGTACTTGGAAACCATAAGGTATGTCATGAGTCATCCTATAGTGTTACATGTGTGAGGGTTCATTAGGGAAAATATTATTAAAAGTACTCGTTAATTGAAATTATCTATAGTTCAGTGATGGGCTGGTATGAATTGAACATTGGAGGAAGATAATTATATGATATTCAGCAACTTACTGCCCTCAAATGATCACGTGAGGTTATTGATTTTTTTGGCAATGGTGCTTATTTGGATATTAACACCCTGACACTAACTTTTTTCTGGATTGCCTGAGTTTGAAACAGTCTTATTGCTTGCATAACCTCAAACAGGAATGGTCTTCTGGCCCACCAACTTTTAAGCCTTTGGTCTTTCACTGGAACAAAGACACGTAAGGATCTTACCTAAATGAACCCTTTAAAATTCATGAATAATGAAAAGATGAGCAGTGAAGATTGTTTCTACTCTGGTCAGAAAGAAAAGCAGAGATTATCAAATTCAGTAAAAGAATAAAAGATTAAGAGCAAATAGAGCAGAAGGATGAACAAGCCACAAAACCTACTGAAACTGCTGCAACAAGATCAAGACCAAACTCAATCTCAAATTCACATTCCCTACTTTATTCCATATCCCTAGTTTTATTGGGTACAAAAATCCACTAATCTCATCCTGGCCTGACAAACCAGAATATTGAAAGAAATAGAGGCTGAGCAGAAAAGTGAAATATACCTAAACTTCTGATTGATGAAGAATTGATGCAGACCTGACTGTTTTATTCTGAAACCCGTCACTTTTTATATACGATGATGGTATTTCCCCAGTTAACATTGCGTTCTCAATGCAGGCATTATGTTATCATTGGAGAAAGCATCCAGGCCATGCTTGCTTTTTGCAGCTGCTATCAGGAAAGAGACACAGAAGCGTTAGGTCTCGCATTACTCGTTTCAGGAACCATTGTTACACTTCATCAACCAGGCTCCTAAACCGGTGCAAATAACTTCACCCACTTCAACAGTGACCTGATTTGACAACCTACAGACTCACTTGCAAGGACTTTTCAACACATGTTCTCAGAAGTTTTAGTTATTTATTCACTTTTATTATTATTATTATTTTATTTTTGTATTTGCACAGTTTGTTTTCTTTTGCACCTTGGTTGTTTGTCAGTCTTTGTGTGTAGTTTTTCATTGATTCTATTGTATTTCTTTGTACTACTGTGAATGCCTGCAAGAAATTGACTCTTAGGTGATAGATACGTACTTTGACAGTAAATTCACTTTGTACTTTGAACGTATTCATTACCAAAGGAGTTGTTATTATCTACCCGATCTATATCTCTAACAGGTTAACCCTCAGCCTCCTTTCTTCCAGGTAAACCAAGCCCAATCTATCTAATCTCTCCCCACTATTAGTCCTTCAATCCAGGAGACATCCTGATGAATTTTGTCTGCTGCCTCTCTAGTGCAATCACATCCTTCCTTTAGTGAATTGAGCGTGGTCTAAACAGTAATTTGTAAAGTTGCGACATAACTTCCCAACTCTTATATTGTATGCCTAGCCTGTTAAGGCAAACAAGCTATCTGTCTATTTCATCACCCTATCTACTTGTGTTGCCTCTTTCAGGGAAGTACGAACTTGATCACAAGGGCTCTCTGTTCATTAATATTCCTCAATGCCCTACAATATAATGTATATGACCTACTTTAATTTGACTTCTCAAAGTGTATCACAATACACTTGTCATTATTAAATTCCATCTGCCAATTTTCCATCCAATTTTCTATTGGTCTGTATTCTGCCGTAGCTTTAGACAACCTTCCTTACTATCTAAAACTTATGTCTCATCTGCAGAATTACTAATCATTCACATCAAAGACATCAATATATATCACAAGCAACAGTGGTCTCAGCACAAAGCCTGCAGTGTGTCACTGGGCACAGATTACCATTCAGAATAACATCTTTTCACTACCACATTCTGCTTCCTATCACCAAGTCAATTTTGGATCCAATTAACCAGCTAATTTTAGATTTATGTGCCTAATGTCTGGACCAGTGTACCAAATGAAACTCTGTCAAAAGCCTTTCTATAGTTCACGTATATAATGCCTGCTACCCTTTCTGCATAATTACCTCTTCAAAAAGACATTTAGCCTTTTCAATGTCTATGTTATTAAGTTTATAAGCTTAAATTTGTGTACATTCTTCATTTCTTTTGAGAAAAGATACTCAGTCTATTTTTTTTTCTTTCTTTGCTTCAGGAATTAAAGACATAGAGTCATAAGAGACATGATTTATGGAAACCAACCCTTCAGCACAACTCATCCATGCAAACTATTGCTCATTGATCTAGTCCCATCTGCCCACATCAGGCCCGCAACCCTCTAAACCTCTCCTATCCATGTATTTATCTAGGTGGTTTTAAGTATTGTTAATGTGTCCAACTCAGCCTCTATTTCCGGTAGCTCGTTCCAAATACATGTAACGCGCCGTAAGGTTTCACTGTTAATGTAATGGTTTTTATGTAATGTTCACTGCTGAAGTAACGATTTCTCTGTAGCAGCAATGTTTGGGTTACGGCTGGAGATAACAGGACTATGGATGCATGTTAGCCAATCAGGATTTTGTTGCCCTGTCTTGTGACTCTGGAAGTAGTTGATTTTGAGGGCTTTTGCCAAAGGGAGAGAGATGAAGAGAGAAGACGCAAATGGAGTGATTTGGTAGACCGCTGGACGGGGTGGTATCGGAGCGAGGGTCCGTAGGGCAGCGACGATTAGAGGAGGTCGATGGGGATCGTTCAGCCTATGAGTGAGCTCCAACTTTGTGCACAGACTGTTTAATAAGATTTGGGCCTTTTTTTAATATTTCATTTCTCTACTAACCATATAGTCAAAGTAAGAGTTATAAAGCTTAATCATTTAATCGCATATTATATACTGTTTGTTATTTCGGGGTACTGATTTGTAACAGGGGAAACATCATGTAGCATCCACTCAAACAAGATTTCTTAAGTTTGGCTGGGCGGGGGGGGGGGGGGTTATCATCCCCTATATTAAGCTGCTAGGCGAAGCGAGTGCTATATGTGCAACACCCTTTGCCCTGATGTCCCTTTTAAATCTCTTGCCTCGAATCTTAAACCAATGCTTTTGTTTTTTTTTTAGCACCCTCACCTTGGACAGATGACTATGTGTTTTTATCTCATTTGCTGGTGGAGTGGAGATACATCTCTATCAAAGGATGTATAGGGTGTCCTTCCCTCCACTGACCTGCAGGTTGCCCTTGGGCAAGATGTGGCTTCCTGATCAGGGTCATATGATTCCATGGGAACACGTGGTGGATGATCCTCTGAGCCTCCGGTGCATATCATCAGTCCTGGTTATGCGACCATTGATGCCAGGCAGTGGTCAATCTCTGAAGAGTATTGATAATGGCTGCGGTCACCCATCTTGTAAAGACACTACCCAGAAGGCAATATCAAACATTTCTCGAGAAAAAACTAGTCAAGGACAATCATGGTCATGAGACCATAATCGTCTATGTCATACAACGCAGCACATAATGATCTTAGATCAGATTACCCCTCAATCTCCTGTCTTCCAGGAACAAATGTCTCAGTTTACACAACTTTTTGCTGTAACTCAGGCCTTTTAATATTCTGGAAATATTCTGGACAATTTTAAAAAAAATCACTGCTGTATTTCTATCTCTAGGCACTTTGAGAAATGCTAGTGATATGTCTACTTTACAGATATATTGAATTTTTCCTTTATTTCATTGCTGTCATTAATTGAATTAATTTCAAACACAATTGGTGTTATTTATAAGTTCTGAATTTTTAAAAATTTCTATATCCAAATAGTTGATAGAAAAGGAGAACGTTGACAGCCCACACATCAAGAATTGTAAATCGCAGTAATCATATTTTTGTTCTGGATAGCACATAAGCCCTGCTGTCTGATTTCTTTTCTGTTGCCAGTTTACTATTCACTCTGATTGTTTTCTCTGACTTCATCTGTTGTGATCTTAGTCACAAGACTACCAAGATGGGATGTATGGGGTATCCAGGGAGGGTTAGCACCTTTGGAGAAGGGGCCTGTTGGGTCTATTCCAGGACAACACTCTTATCTTTCATCCCCACCAGACATTCAGCTCTCACCTGTGGTTCCAACTAGCTGTTTGCACGTGACAGTGGACACACTGCAGTACATCCCCTTGACAGATGGGCTAAACTACGTGAGAGTAGCCAGTGGTCTAACAACCCAGTGAAAAAGGGATATGCCTGTCCTAGCTTGCGAAGTCACCTCTACCAGACCAGGCAGATGAGATCCAACAGCCAGGAAGGCGTCTCTGCAGTGCTGAATGGAGAGGGAAGGGCATGACGAAGCCTAGAAATGGCCATGGTTATCCATTACAACTAAGAAAAGAACCCATTTGTGATGCTTGTTTGTAGCACTGGATCCAGACCTCTGAAATCGAGAGAGTGAAACCGTTTTTTTTACCTTATAAGCTCTCCTGCACAGATTTCCTGTCATAATCAGACATGACAGACAACACCACCACCAAGAAGTGCCGGAGGATTGGAGAGTGGCTCATGTTGTTCCGTTGTTTAAAAAAGGATTGAAAAGTAATCCGGGAAATTATAGGCCGGTGAGTTTAACGTCAGTAGTAGGTAAGTTATTGGAGGGAGTACTAAGAGACAGAATCTACAAACATTTGGATAGACAGGGGCTTATTAGGGAGAGTCAACATGGCTTTGTGCGTGGTAGGTCATGTTTGACCAATCTGTTGGAGTTTTTCGAGGAAGTTACCAGGAAAGTGGATGAAGGGAAGGCAGTGGATATTGTCTACATAGACTTCAGTAAGGCCTTTGACAAGGTCCCGCATGGGAGGTTAGTTAGGAAAATTCAGTCGCTAAGTATACATGGAGAGGTGGTAAATTGGATTAGACATTGGCTCGATGGAAGAAGCCAGAGAGTGGTGGTAGAGAATTGCTTCTCTGAGCGGAGGCCTGTGACTAGTGGTGTGCCACAGGGATCAGTGCTGGGTCCATTGTTATTTGTCATCTATATCAATGATCTGGATGATAATGTGGTAAATTGGATCAGCAAGTTTGCTGATGATACAAAGATTGGAGGTTTAGTAGACAGTGAGGAAGGTTTTCAGAGCCTGCAGAGGGACTTGGACCAGCTGGAAAAATGGGCTGAAAAATGGCAGATGGAGTTTAATACTGACAAGTGTGAGGTATTGCACGTTGGAAGGACAAACCAATGTAGAACATATAGGGTTAATGGTAAGGCACTGAGTAGTACAGTGGAACAGAGGGATCTGGGAATACAGATACAAAATTCCCTAAAAGTGGCGTCACAGGTAGATAGGGTCATAAAGAGAGCTTTTGGTACATTGGCCTTTATTAATCGAAGTATTGAGTATAAGAGCTGGAATGTTATGATGAGGTTGTATAAGGCACTGGTGAGGCCGAATCTGGAGTATTGTGTTCAGTTTTGGTCACCAAATTACAGGAAGGATATAAATAAGGTTGAAAGAGTGCAGAGAAGGTTTACAAGGATGTTGCCGGGACTTGAGAAACTCAGTTACAGAGAAAGGTTGAATAGGTTAGGACTTTATTCCCTGGAGCGTAGAAGAATGAGGGGAGATTTGATAGAGGTATATAAAATTATGATGGGTATAGATAGAGTGAATGCAAGCAGGCTTTTTCCACTGAGGCAAGGGGAGAAAAAAACCAGAGGACATGGGTTAAGGGTGAGGGGGGGGAAAGTTTAAAGGGAACATTAGAGGGGGCTTCTTCACACAGAGAGTGGTGGGAGTATGGAATGAGCTGCCAGACGAGGTGGTAAATGCGGGTTCTTTTTTAACATTTAAGAATAAATTGGACAGATACATGGATGGGAGGTGTATGGAGGGATATGGTCCGTGTGCAGGTCAGTGGGACTAGGCAGAAAATGGTTCAGCACAGCCAAGAAGGGCCAAAGGGCCTGTTTCTGTGCTGTAGTTTCTATGGTTCTATGGTAAGAAATACCACATAAAATACTTCTTGAAAATTGAAATTAATCATTCATATTGAAGAAACTTTTCTATTATAGCTTCAAAAATCTTAATAGTAATGCACAATCCTCAACTTTGCTGTCTGATTTCATGTTGGCTGCTCTGAATTAAATTTTATTTTTATTACATTGCGTTATATATTCCCGTCATTGTTATTTTAATTGGTCTATACCTAACTTTTCTCAATCCTTTAAGTATGTATGTAATTCCATATATAAATTTTTCCTCATATATCCCTTTTTTCTCTGGAATTATTTATTTTTCTTATTAATATATGTAAATATGTAATGGGACTGTTGTTTTCCCTTCCATGGCTTTGTTTTAAAAAGCAATTCCCATTTTTTTGTCTTTATGTCTTTATTTTTTTAAATCTTTTTATCTGTTACATCCAACATGTTGATATCCCTGGTACATACTGGCAATATATTTCTTTAATTTTGCTGTAGTTTTGCTATCATTATCTGTGAGCTTACTGTGAATCTTCTTTAGTACCACCATCACTCTGCTGATATCTTTTTTCTATTTATTTAATGGCATGGCTTCAAACATTAACTTCTTCTCTTTCCACTGATGCTGTTGGCTATTTCAAACGTTTTTTGCTTTATTTTACCTTTTCAGCATATTTAGAATTTTGCTTTTCATTTATAGATCTGTAGAATAAGTTAATTTTTAATATCTGCCCTTCTAACTGATTTCTTTCTTTGTCCTTTTGTACTACGTCGCCATTCCATTTACCCATTACCTACCTGTATGTCCCTTCCTTCAGTTTTAATTACCTTATGTCTCATTATTTATTCAAAATGATTTATTATTGTCTTCCAAAACTTATTTTCCCTGCATGCTATTTATTGGCATTTTAAATGTGTTCCACTGCTCTTCCATTGTCTCTGCCAATAAATTCTCAGATTATTTTCCCTTGTTCAATTTTTGTCTCCAAAAGTATAAAAGATATTAGTCCTTGTTTTTATTATTTTGTTATTGATTTTTCCTTAATCTTTATTTATTTCTGATCACTGGTGCTACAATGTCATCCCACATTTAATTCTCTTAATGATTCTGGTTTATTTTTTACATAAGTTCTAAGAATCCTTTAAAAAATGTCAGATTGCTGAATACTCCTAATAATATCCTATAAGGTAGTAATTTATTTATCACTGAAATCCATTGCAAGTCTGTTGCAAGATACCACTGGTATCTCAGATCTTATACACATTCACACTGCACCTTCATTTCTGTTATAGGATGATGCTGAGATCCAAAAGTTTAATATCCTGCCAGTCAGGTTGCTTAATTGTTTGTATTGATATTCCTGTCATTTCATTTTGAAGCTTTCGTTTTCTTGAGCTGCACAAGTTGATTTAAAGTATGCAACTTGCCAGTGAAGTAATATGAGTTTCTTGCAGTTCTCACACCTTTGAGTTTCTCACAAACCTTTGTGTTTGTGAGTTCATTAGAATGTGTATTATACACTAAGGACACATTCAATGTTAAAGGCATTTAATATGTTTTTCTACAATATGCATTATTACCCAACTATAAAGCAAAGATCATGAATAATAGAATATGTTGTAGAATTCACTGCCCATTAACAACAGGATTTATTATATATTAGTACAAAGTGTAAATGTCTGTCCCGATGCACTGATCACTCCTTTGAGGATAATCTTCAATGTCAACCCCTCTCCCTCTTTCTTCTGAGTTAAAGTCCCACATCTTCTCTTGTTATATATCCATTGCTTTATTGATGTTTCTTGCCTAAAGGCAAAGATAAACAGAAGCAGTGCCTAATATCAGTGGTCCTGAAGATAAAAGTGAATGACATGAATGACTTTAAAGTCTTAAGCAACAAATTTAATGTACATTCTACTTCATGATGAAATATTCAATGGGTTACATAGCAGCAACAATCGGTAGCATTATTAAATTTCATGTTGATTAGCCAACATGTAAAGTGACTTTTGCTAAGCAGTATTTCCAATGGTAGATGTGAACCAGTTGGATTCAGACTGTAATCCGGAGAGTAAATTAAGGCAATAATGATTATCATTATAAGGCAATAAGACACAGCAACAGAATTTGGCCATTTGGCCCATCAAGTCTGCACCATTCCATCATGATTGATTTATTATCCCTCTCAACTGCATTCTCCTGCCTTGTCCCCATAACCTTTGATGCCCCTTAGTATTCAAGAGCCTATCAACTTCCACTTTAAATATCCTCAAAGACTTGGCCTCCAAAGACGTCTGTGGCAATGAATCCTACAGATTCACCACCCTCTAGCTCAGGGGTCCCCACCTTTTTTGTACCGCGGACTGGTTTAATATTAACAATATTCTTGCAGACTGGCCGACCAGGTTGGGGTGGGGTGGAGGAGTGGGTGTTAATCACGACCAGAATATAGGTGATAAGTCAACTATAAGTCACTTATAAGTGGCGAATACACTCAATTTCATTTCTAAAGGGGTTTATCTAACGAATTTAATATTAAACACACAGCACGTATTTTCCTCGCATGAATATAGTGATAAATCAATTATAACAGTGGTCCCAAACCTCAGGGCCCCAGACCGAAACATTGCCGCGAAGAATGTAGCAGTACAGTGGTGGCCAGAACACATCCAGCACATCTTTAAGAAAAAAGCCAAAATAAACAAGCTAATTGATTAGGTGCTGCCCGACACATAAATGTCGGCCCAGATCAGAAGCAACGCAGTCATCAATCACCTCTGATCTGGACCGAAATTTACGTGCCAGGTGGCACCTAATTAATTAGCCTGTTTATTTCGGCTTTTTTCTTAAAGATGTGCTGGGTGCGTTCTGGCTGCCACTGTACCGCTGCATTCTTCGCGGCCCGGAGGCTGGGGACCACTGAATTATAAGGCACTTATAAGTCAATAGCATCCTAACATTTTAAGTAACATTTGGATATTAAACACACAGCGCATATTTTCCTCGAATTAACATATAAAATCATTGCAACACACCAATATTGTTGAATCAGTGGGAGCCCTGGGCTTGTTTTCCTGCAACAAGATGGTCCCATTGAGAGGTGATGGGGGACAGTGATACTCGAAGGGGGTTCCTTATGTCCAGTCTATTCCACAATTTAGTTTTTGTTGCATTCATTGCAGAAAACTCCGCTTTGCAGCGATATGATGTTGGAAATGGAAGCAACATTTTCAGTGCTTTCGTTCCTATCTCAGGATATTCAGCCTTGACTTTGATCCAGAATGCCAGCAGAGATGTTCTGTCAAACATACTATTCAGCCCACCGTCATTTGTCAGCTCGAGGAGTTGGTCTTTTTCCCGCACTGACATGGAAGATTCACCGGAAACATTCGCAAATGGGTCACGGACCCATTCCTTTGCACATCTTGGGTCTCTGATGACCTCGCATGTGTTAAAGTTCAACAGCGGGCGTGACAGGGAATGAGGAAAGTTGCAGCTGATTCATACCATTTCATATCGTCAAATCATATCACTTCCTCGTGGCCCAGTAGCACATGCTTTGCAGCCCGGTGATTGGGGACCTCTGCTCTAGCTAACAAAATTCCTCCACATCTCTGTTCCAAAGAGATGTCTCACATCAATTGCAGGCAAATTGCTGGAAAAAATTCTTAAGGACAGGATATACGAACATTTGGAAACCCATGGCCTAATTAGGGAGAACCAGTATGACTTTGTGCATGGCTGGTCATGTCTTAATGCCTTGATTGACCAGAGAGATTGATGAGGGTAGGGCAATTGATGTTGTATACTTGGACTTTAGTAAGACATTTGGCAAAGTCCCTCATGGGAGTCTAATCCAAGAGATTAAAATGCATGGGATCTGCCTCAAATTGGCTGTTTGGGTTTGGAACTGGCCTACGCATTGAAGACAGGGTAGTGGTTGAAGGGACTTATTTGAGCTGGAGGTCTGTATTTAGTGGAGTTTTGCCAGGATCTTTGCTGGGACCTCTGCTGTTAGTAACATATATGAATGATCTGGATGAAAATGTGGATGGGTGGGTTAGTAAATTTGTGGATAATACTAAGATTGGTGGAGCTGTGGATAGTGTAGTAGTATGGCAAAAAATACAGCATGATATAGACCATTTGCAGATATTGGCTGAGAAATGGCAGATGGAGTTTCACCCAGATAAATGTGAGGCTTTGTACCTTGGTAGGCAAATGCATAGAGGCAGTACACTGTTAAGGACAAGATTCTAAAGAGTGTTGCCGAGCAGAGAGATCTTGCATCCAAGTTCATAGCTCCTTGAAAGTGGCAACACAGGTCAATACTTACGGAATGTTTGCTTTTACTAGTCAAGCCACTGAGTTCAAAAGTCAGGTGGTTATGTTGAACCTTTTAAAACTCTGGTTAGGCAACATCTGGAGTATTGTATACAGTTCTGGTCACTTCACAATAGAAATAATTTTGAGGCTTTGGGGATGGTGCAGAAGAGGTATACTAGAACACTGCCTGATTTTGAGGACATGTGCTATCACAAGAGGCTGGATAAACTTGGGTTGTTTTCTCAGTAGCATCAGAGGCTGAGGTGACCTGATAGAGATTTACAAGATTATGAGAGGCATAGAGAGAGTGGACAGGGAGTATCTGTTTTGTGGGGTTGAAATGTCTCGTACCAGAGGACGTTGAAAGTGAGAGTGGATAGGTGTAAGGGGGATGTGAGGGGTAAGTTTCTTACTCAAAGAGGCATGGATGCCTGAAATGCACTGTCTGATAAGGCGGTGGAGGCAAATACTTTGGAGACTTTTAAGAGAGGTTTGGATAGGCACATGAATACAAGGAAGATGGAGGGATATGGACATTCTATATGTAGGAGAGGTTAATGTTTGGGTGTTTTTGATATGCATCTCAACTGGTCCACCACACACTGTGGGGCGGAATGGCCTGTTCCTGAGCAGTACTGTTCTTTGTTCCATGTTCCATATTCTATGTCCTATTCTGAGGCTATACTTATCAGTTAATAACTCATCAGGGGTGATTGATAAGTTCGTGGCCTAAGGTAGATGGAGATGAGTTATTAACTTCAAACTTTCTGCATAATCACTCAAAGAGTTGAACTGCATCTGCATATAACGAGAGCTGTATTAACTCATCTCCTTCTACCTTAGGCCACAAACTTATCAGTCACCCATCTGTGGACACTTTCTGGAGGTCCAAGATCCGTATGCTCCACGACCTCTGGACTAAGTGTGTAAATGTAGGAGGGGATTATATTGAAAAATAAATATGCTAGGTTTTCTAAAATTGACTCCTTCTACCTTAGGCCAGAAACCTATCAATCACCCCTCGTAGATTTAGGGGAAAAATCAAACATAAGACCATACAACATAGGAGCAGAAATAGGCCATTCGGCTGAACTAGTCTTCTCTGCCATTCCAGCATGGCTGATTTAGCATTCCTTAACCCAGTTCTCTTGTCTTTTGTCTGTCACCTTTAACACCCTGACTAATAAAGAACCTATGAACCTGTGCTGTAAATAAAATGAATGACTTGGCTTCCACAGCTGTCTAAGGCAATGAATTCCAGATTCATTATCCTCTGGCTGAAGAACTTCCTCTGTTCTAAATGAATGTTCTTATATTCTGAGACTGTGCCCTCTGGTCTACATCTGCATTCTTTCTACCAAAGTGCATAATCATACATTTCCCTACACTGTATTTCATTTCATCTGCTACTTCTTTGCCCATACACCTTATTTGGCTAGGCCCTTCTCTAGACTCGCTGCTTCCTCAACATCACCTGCCCCTCCACCTGTTTTTTATGTTATCCACATACTTAATCATACAGCCATCAACTGCATCAACAAGATGGCTAACATACAACGTGTAAAGAAGTGGACTGCAGAGAGACCGCTGTGAAACCACTAAACACCAGAAGCCAGCCAGAAAAGGCCCTCTATTATCTCTCTTTGCCTTCTGTCACAAGTCAATCTTTTCTGTATGGTCGTCTTTTTCCTGTAATAATGTGTTTACCTTGTTTATCAGACTCATGTGTGGCATCTTGTCAAAGTCCTTCTGAAAATCTAAGTAAACAGCATCCACTAACTCTCCTTTGTCTATCCTACTGTTATTTACTCAAAGAATCCAACAGATTTGTCAAACAAGATTTCCCTGAAGAAAACCATGCTGACTTCAGCCTATTTTATCATGTATCCCAAAACTTCTTTTTTAATTATGGAGTTTCGCATTTTTGCCAACCACTGAAGTCAGATTAACGGGCCTATGATTTTGAGTCTTTTGCCTTCCTCCCTTCTTAAAGAGTGAAGCAACATTTGTGATTTTCTATTCCTCTGGAACCTTTCCAGAATGTAATGTTTTTTGAAATATCACTACTTATACGTCCACAGTATCTTCAGTTACTTCCTTCAGAACCCTGGCCCAGGTGATTTATCCACCTTCAGACTGTTGAGCTACCCAAGTATGTTCTCCTTTGAACTAGTGACTGCAATCACTTCTGTACTTAACATCCTCAAATTTCTGGCATGCTCTCTGAATCTTCCACAATGCAGAATGACACAAAGTGCCTATTCAGTTCATCTGCCATATCCTTGCCCCCGGCCATTACTACCCCTCCAGTGGCATTTCCAGCAGTCTGATATCCACTCTTGCCTCTCTTTTACTCTTTCTCTCTTGCACTATCAGAAAAATACTTTTAGTATTCTCTTTTATATCATTAGCCAACTTAATTTCATATTTCATCTTCTCTCTCTTAATTTTTTTTTAGTTGCACTTTGTTGGCTTTTAAAGTTTCCCAATCATTTGGTTTCCACTATTTTTTCCTATATTGTATGCCTTCTCTTTTGCATTTATGTTGTCTTTGACGTTCAACCACAGTTGCCTCACTCTTCCTTTAGAGTATTTCTTCTTTGGGATGAACCGATCCCACATTTTCCAACTTACCTCCCGGATCTCCAGCCATTGCTGCTCCACCATCATCCCTGCTAGTGTCCCCTTCTAATTGTCTCTGGCCTACTCCTCTTTCATGCCTTTCTAGATCCCTTTACCAACTATAATATCAATACATCCAATTTTAGCTTTTCCTTCTCAAAGTGGAGGATGAATTTTGTGATATTATGGCCACTCTTTCCTAAAAGTTCCTTTACCATAAATTCCGTAATCAAGTCTGATTCATTACACAACATCCAATCAAGAATTTCCTTTTCCCTAGTGGGTTTGACCACAAGCTACTGTAAAAGTAATCTCATAGGCATTCAACAAATTCCTTCTCTTGGGGTCCAGAACCGATCTGATTTTCCCAATCTACCTGCATGCCTATTGATCGACATTGAAAGATCACTGAAATGCAAATCTGCAACATTGGAAATTCTTAATACTGTATATCAAGAAGCATCTGTGTAGACAGAAACAACATCAATGTTTCAGGTTGATGACCTTTCTACAGAACTCTCCAGGCTAACTGTTTTTACCAGCATTATCCAATTTTATTTTAGATTTCCAGCATTTGTAACTTTATTTAGTTTGCAATTTTATGTCCTAAAATATTCAGCTATTCTAGATTTCCAGCATTTGCAACTTTATGTTCAGCGATTTTCTGATGAACTTTATGTTAAGCACCCAACTATGATCATCTTATAGCCACAACATCCAAGGATACACATTGTATCAAAAGGACAGGCAGTTAGGCGGACAGGGTGGGGGCTCTGTTGGTAAAAAATAAGATCTAATCCTTAGAAAGAGGTGACATAATCTCAGAAGATGGGCAGAGTTAAGAAACTGCAAGGGTAAAAAAGTCCTGATGTGAGATAGAAAAAGCATGTAATCTAGGCAATGTTACAACAGTCATAGGGGATTTCAAAGTGCAGGTAGATTTGGAAAATCAGGTTGGTGCTGGATCCCAAGTGAGGGAATTTGTAGAATACCTATGAGATGGCATTTTAGAGCATCTTGTGATTGATCACACTAGGGAAAATGCAGTTCTGGATTGAGTGTTGTGTATGAACCATCTGCCCTTTAGGGTACTTCTTCCTTGGGATGTACTGTATCTATCTTGTGCCTTCTAAATTGCTCTCAGAAATGCCAGCCATTGTTGTTGTGCTATCATCACAGCTAGTGTTCCCTTCTGAACAACTTTATATTGAAAGCAGAGGTTTAATAAGGGCTTCGGAAGTTACAGGGTGAAGGCAAGAGAACGGGGTTCAGAGCAAAACTATATCAGCCATATTTAAATAGTGGAGCAAACTTGATGGGCTTGGTGGCTTAATTCTGTTGTAATGTTTTATGGTCTTATGTTCTTATATAAAAGCTAAAGCAAAATCCAATATATTTTGCTCTCAAACATACAACAGACATCTTAAATTCTATAAGTGGCGCAATTTCTCCTTCTTTGAGATTTTATTTTAATGCCTTAATAAACATTTCTGATTTTCGGCCAGTTGAACTATTGGATCTTGACGTGTGAGCTGCCAGTACAAAGGATTCCCAATGGAAATTTATAATTACTTATTCAGGTTATTGGTTTCATTGTTTTAAACATCTATTCAAAAGGGTCTTCCATTGAAAAATCCATGTGAACATTTCTGTGAAGATTTCTTTGTTAAAGGGGCTGGAGAGCATTACTATTGTTTTTCTGTGACAGTCTCAGCAATGCCAGGTTTTGAAAATCTGACAGCTTTTCAATTGCTGCTCTAATCATTCTCCTGCATTGACAACAATATCATAGACTTTAAAGTAAAGTCTTAAGCTTCAGTCATGGGTCTCCCATTGTAAGCTCTGTCATTGTCCTTAAAAAAGTAATTGTTGGATATAATGAAGAAATACTTGCAGAATTATATTCAGTTCTGGAATGATGTGGAAGCTTTGGAGAGGGTGCAGAAGAGATTTACCAGGATACTGCCTGCACTAGAGAACATATCTTGAAGATAGGTTGGGAAATCTAGGCTTTTCACTTTGAGAAGAAGGAAGATGAAAACTGACTTGGTAGAGGTATACAAAATCATAGGAATAGACAGACAGAGACTTTTTTCCCCAGGAAATACCAGAGTGCATAACTTCAAGGGGATAGGAGGAAAGTAGAGAGGGGTGGGGATGTCAGAATTAGGTTCTTTACCTAGAGAGTGGTAAGTGCATGGAATGAGTTGCTGGGGTGGTGGTAGAGGCAGATACTTTAGAGACATTTAAGAAACTCTTAGATGGTATACAGATGCAAGAAAAATGGAGAGGAATGTGGGAGGAAGGGTTAATTTGGTGTTGCAGTGGGTTAAAGTAACATTGAGGGCTGAAGGTCCTGTACTGTGGCACACTGTCATATGTTCTAAAAGCTAATGTAGTTTTATGAGATGGAAATAAATGAAGTAGGAAGAAAGGGGAACTCATAGATCTGGTATATTTGAATCTATAGAAAGAGGTGACATATATTCAGAAGATATAGAATACACGTAGGTAGAGTTAAGAAACTGAAAGAGTAAAAATACCCTGATGGGATTTATACACAGGCCCCCAAATGGTAACCAGAATGTGAGATGTAAATTGCAATGGGAAATAGAAACTGGATATAATAAGGGCAATGTTACAATAGTCATAGGAGATTTCAATATGTAGGTAGATTGGGAATCAAGTTGGTACTAAATCCCGAGAGGGGATTTGTTGAAAGCCTAAAAGATGTTTATTTAGAGCAGCTTGTGGCTGAGCCCATTAGGAGAAAGGCAAATCTTGTTTAGCTTCTGTGTAATGAACCATATTTGATTTGGGAGCATTAAGGAAAAGGAAACCTTGGGAGGCAGTGATCATAATTTGATAAAATTCATCCTGTAGTTTGAAAGGGAGAAGATAAAGTCAGATGTATCAGTATTACAGTGGAGTAAAAGGAATTACAGAGGCATGAGAAGAAGCTGGTCAAAGTTGATTGGAAGGGGACATTAGTAGGGATGATAGCAGAACAGCAATCTTGGGGTTTCTGGAGGCAATTTGAAAGGTGCAGGATAGATACATCCCAAAGAAGTAGTATCCTAAAGAGAGAATGAGGCAACTGTGGTTGACAGAGGATGACTAATTCAGCATAAAAGCAAGACAGAGGGCATATGATGTGATTCATAAGTCACCTGGACCAGACAGACTACACCCCAGGGTTCTAAAAGAGGTAGCTGAAGAGATTGTGGAGGTAATAGTAATGATCTTTCAAGAATCACGAGATTCTGGAATGGCTCCAAAGGACTGGAAAATTGAAAATATCACTCCAATCTTTAAGAAGCAAAGAAAGGAGGCAGATGAAAGGAAATTATAGGCCAGTTAGCCTAAACTCAGTGGATGGCAAAATGTTGGAGTTAATTTTTAACAATGAATTTTCAACGTACTTGCAGGCGAGTGATAAAATAGGCTAAAGTAAGCATGGTTTCCTTAAGGGGAAATCATGCCTGACAAACGTGTTGGAATTTTTTGAGGAAATAACAGGAAGGATAGACAAAGGAGAGTCAAAGGATGTTGTTTTTACTTAGACTTTTAGAAGACCTTCGATAAGGTGCCACACATGAGGCTGTTTAACAATATAAGAACCTATGGTATTGCAGGAAAGATCCTAGCATGGATAGCAGGAGGCAAGCAGTCAGAATAAAAGGGGACTATTCTGGTTGGCTGCACGTAACAAGTGGTGTTCCACAGGCTAAGTATTGGGACTTCCTTTCACGCTATATGTCAACAATTTGGATGACAGATTTGATGGCTTCATGAAAATGATACAAGATAGGTGAAGTGGTAGGTAGTGGTGAGGAAGTAGGGAGTCTGCAGAAGGACTTGGACAGATTGGGAGTGTGGGAAAAGAAGCGGCAGATGGAATACAGTGATGTCATATGTATAGTCATGCACTTTGGTAGAAGGAATAAAGGCTGAGCCTATTTTCTAAACAGGAAAAAAAATTCAAAAATCGGATGTGCAAAGAGACTAGGGAGTCCTCATGCAGAATTCCCTTAAGGGTTTCTTGAAGGTTCACTTGGTATTGAGGAAGGCAAATGCAATGTTAGGACTCATATTGAAAGGACTAAAATATGAGTCTTTTTTAAGGCATTGGTCAGACCGCGCTTGAGTATTGCGAGCAGTTTCTGGGCCCCTTATCCAAAATAAGTGGCCCAAAACTGCCATTAAAGAGGATCCAGAGGAGGTACACAAGAATGATTCTGGAAATGAACGGACTGATGTATGCAGAGCATTTGATGGGTCTAGGTCTGTACTTACTGAAGCCTAGAAGAATGGGGGGGAGGGGAGGATTTTATTGAAGTCCATCAAACATTGAAAGACCTAGACAGAATGGATGTGGAGAGGATTTTTCCTATATTGGGTGAGTCTAGGACCAGGGATCACAGCCTCAGAACAGAGGAATGTCAATTTAGAACAGAAAGAAGGAGGAATTTCTTCTGCCTGAGGGTGGTGAATCTGGGGAATTCATTGCCATCGATATCTGTGGAGGCCAAGTCTCTGGAGGTCAATAGATTCTTGGTTAGTCAGGTGTCAAGGGTTATGGGGAGAAGGCAGGAGAATGGGATTGAACTGGATAATAAATCAGCCATGATGGAGTGGTGAAGCAGACTTGATGGTCCAGGTTGCCTAATTCTGCTCTGACATCTAATGATCTTATGGTCTTCTGGTAAGATTCATGACTTTGTGGGCAGTGACATAGATAAATGGAGAGATACTGTACTATAACAGGATTTGTCCATGCTTATATACGAAATACAAAGTCAATGTTGTTAGAGCAAATAATCAGGAAAAAAATGGAAATTTGAACTTTATTTCAAAGGGGTCAAAAACAAAAGTAATATAGTTATATGATATCTGTGAGACCACATCTGGCATATTGTGCACTATTTTTGTCTACCTATTTTGAAGGGGGTTATGATTTCACTGGAGGAAGTTTGGAAAAGGTTCACCATGCTTATTCATGATATGAAGGTTCACCATGCTTATTCATGATATGAAGGAATTGTCCAAAAAGAAAAGTAGATTAGGTCTGCATTAAAGTGGAGTTTAGAAAAATGATTTTATTGAAACCTTTTGAGAGGACCTGACAACATATGTAATGTGGCAAAACCTAGAACAAGGGTTTCAGAATATAAAGTTATCTATTGAATATGTACATAGATTTTTTTTTCTCTCAGAGTGTGGTGAATTTTTGGAATTCTCAACCTCAAGCAGCTGTAGAGACTGAATGTTTGAGTGTAGTCATTTTAATCTACTGTAATCAGTAACGGGTATGGGGAACAGTCAAAAAAAGTGAAGCCAAGTTCAGGTTCAGAACACCTGATTATAGTGTAGGATCAAGAGGGTTCCAAGGTTGTCAAGCCGAGAAGTGGTAGAGGGAACAAGCTCCCACTACCCAAAAGTGCTCCTCATGGCATGTGCCTCAAATAGCCTCTGACAACCAAGTCCAACTCCTGGCCTTCTCGTGTGGCTTAGCCTCTAAGCCCAGCGGAACTGTTTCTACAGACAGGAGAAGGGGTGGAGGCGGGTCCTGGTGCCTTAACACCAGTGCTTCGGGTAGATGGAGCTCATCAGCCTGGTAAGGCAGTCCATCTAAGAGAGAGAAAACTCTGATTTCAAACCTCTGCTGCGGCCATATCCACTCATAGGAAAGGCTTCGGGAGTAAACCCTGAGAACAAATCCGGAGCTGGAGTCCCTAAGGCAGTCTGACGTTGCCTTCAACCTCGTTCTGGCAACTCCTGCGATGACACTGGTGCCAAGTTGTATTGGCCTTTGCCCTTCCCTTGGACAACATCGGTGTCGTGGAGAGGGGAGACTTGCTGCATGGGCAACTGCTGGTCTTCCATACAACTTTGCCCAGGCCTGCATCCTGGAGACCAATTCCAGGTGCAGATCCATGGTCTCGTGAGACTAACGGATGCCACACACAGGATCAGGAGGGGCTATGGCAGCTGTTGACTCTATTTGTATGTCCTAATGCAAATAATCTAAGCTGTTCATGATTTTGGGCTAGATATTTCACTGCCTGACAGATTTTTGCTTGCTTCTCTTTCTACCTTCTATCTGTGGACAAGCCTGGCCTACCCGGGAAGCTTAAAGCCTGGGTGTATCAGCATGGCATTCTTCCCAGAATCCTGTGGCTCCTCCTCGTCTATGCAGTTCCGATCTCGACAGTTGAAACCTTAGCGAGGAGGGTTAGCAACCACCTCAGGAGCTGGCTGGGGCTGCCAAAGAGCCTGAGCAGCATCGCACTCTATGGACACCACAACAAACTGCAAGTGCCTTTCAAATCCTTGGAGGAAGAATTCAAGGTAACAAAAGCCAGAGAAGTGCTACAGTATAGGGACTCAAGTGACCCGAAGGTGGCTAGAGCAGGGATCCAAGTAAGTACTGGCAGGAAGTGGAGGGCAGAGGAAGCTGTTCAGGAGGCAGAGGCGAGGCTACGTCGCAAGAGGCTGGTGGCAGTGGTCACACGAGGCTGAGCTGGGCTAGGATCCTTTCCAACTCCCCAAATGGACACCAGAGGGAAGGAAAGGCGTCATCTAGTTCAGGAGGAGGTGAGAGCAGTAGAGGAGGAGATGAGAGCCTGCAAGGCGGTGGGAATGAAGCAACAGGGAGCTTGGACAAGATGGGAGAATGCGGTTGAGAGGAAAATGTCCTGGGCTGATCTTTGGAAAGCCGAACAACATTGCATCCAATTTCTCATCCAGGCAGTGTACGATGTGCTTCCAAGCCCATCAAACCTGCACACATGGGGCAAGGCAGAGTCATCTGCGTGCCCACTGTACTCCAAGCGAGGAACTCTGGAGCACATCCTCAGCGGCTGTGCAAGGGCACTTGGTGAGGGACGGTACAGGTGGAGGCATGATCAGGTCCTGAAGACCATCGCTGAAGCCGTCAGCGCAGGAATTGAGTGGGCGAAGCGGTCCCGACCCTCCAAGCAGACTATTGCCTTTGTCAGAGCTGGGGAGCAGCCAATACCTGCCAAAAGAACATCTGCAGGCATTCTGACCTCTGCAAAGGACTGCCAGCTGTTGGTGGACCTCGAAGGGCAGCTGAAGGTCCCCAAACATGTCGCAGCCACCACCCTGCGACCAGACATTGTCCTAGTGTCTGAGTCTACTAAGCAAGTGGTGCTGCTGGAGCTGACAGTCCCATGGGAAGGTCACTTGGAAGAGGCCTTTGAAAGGAAGCTCTCCAAATACTCAGGACTGGTCAGCATCTGTCAGCAGGCTGGATGGAGAGCGAGGTGTCTCCCAGTGGAGGTTGGTTGTAGGGGATTCGTAGCCCGTTCTTTAGTTAGAGTCTTCAGCATTTTGGGCATCGAGGGAGAGAGGAAGAGGAGAGCCATCCGCAGTACCACCGATGCGGCAGAGAGGGCCTCAAGATGGCTGTGGCTCAAAAGCGGGGAGCCATGGAGTCATAAGTAGTTAGCCATCTGGACAAGCTGGGGTCTGATCAGTCCCGGCTGGGTCACCTGGAGGAGATTGTATGATGTTGAAAGACCCGAAACACCCGATGATTCCAGGAACATCACTGAAGATGTGTCCAGAAGCATCAATAGATGTATGTACACAGCAGGTAAGAACATGGAAGCAGGATGCAAGCACTTCAATATCCACCAATTCATGAGATCATGGTTGATAAGTAAAAAAAAAAAATCCATAGTTCCTTGATAATATAAAGCAGGAAATAATGGAAATGTTCACTAGACCAGGCAATACCTGCTGACATTTCCAACTGAAGATCCTTCATTACATCTATAATTACCTTGAATTTCAGTCCTTGTCAATAAAGCTCGACATTTAACACAGCAAAGGCCAAGCTTTTCATAATGATTTTGATTAACTTTAAGGAAGGTGAATTTAAGAAGCTGAACAAAGTTTTATACTTACTGTAGAATGCATTTCGCATTCCTCACTAGGGATTAATTTTCAAGTAATGCAAAATTTTATCAACCTCAGATTCAAATTAATGGTTGACCCAGTATCAATTGCTATTTGCATAGTTAATTTATAATTACAGCTGGTAATTACAACCTGCCAGAGCAGCTCTCTTCCAGAGTTCGTAAAACCTTTTACTTCATCTTTGTTATTCTGGTGATTACTTATCCTGTTCCTGACTCCAACAGCTTTCTCTTTTATTCCTCCTGCTAATCGTCTAATTTATTACTCACTCCAGATCCTTGTGTTCTACTGAAATTATCACATTAAATGCTCAGAATGCCCATATCTTTCACTAGCTTCTACCATCTGAGAAGGAAAGGACAATTAATATTTTAATTATAGCCTATGACAAGTTTACCTGACGAATTAGTACATTCTCTACATTTTCCATAATCTACAAACTTACCTGACAACACATAGGTTGACCAAAGCAATATTTTTACTTCTAAGCACTTAGGAGTAGTGCAATCACTTGAGTTGAGTTTGATGTTCTCCTATGGGGCTGCCTGTTGGTGGGTCCTCAGGTGGATATCTTGTCCTTACCCAATGAGCCTCTGCAGCTAGTAATTCACTCTCCACAACTTTTGATATCTCCAAAGGGACCCCACCACGAAACAATCTTTACTTCCCCCCTCCCCACCACTTTCCTCAGGGATAGCTCCATCTGTGATTCCCCTGTCCATTTGGCCCTCCCCACTAATCTTCATCCCGGCACTTAAATCTGCAAGCGGCCAAAATGCAACACCTGCCCATTCACCGCCTCCCTCACCTCTATTCAGGGCCCAACAGTCCTACCAGGTGAGGCAACAGTTCACCTGCAAATTTGCTAGGGTCATCTATTGTATTTTGTGCTCCTTTTACAGCATCTTCTACATTGGTAAGGCCCACCATAAATTGGGGACCCACTTTGTCAAGCACTACCGCTCCATTCGCCAAAAGCAGAACTCCCCAGCCGCACAATATTTTAATTCCGATTCTCATTCACATTCTGACTTATTGGTTCTTTTGTGCCATGATAAGACCACCCTCAGCAGAAAGGAGCAACACCTTATATTCCATCTGGGTAGCCTCCAACTTGATGGTATGAAAATCTATTCTCTCCCCCTCTTATCTTCTTCGTCTCTTACCTCTGCTCACCTGCCTATCACCTCCTACTGGGTCCCCTCCTCCTTCCCTTTCTCCTATGGTTCACTCTCCCCTCCTATCAGATCCCTTCATCTCCAGCCCTTTACATTTCCCACCCACATGGCTTCACCTGTCACCTTCTAGCTGTTCTTCTTCCTTTCTCCCCATCTTTTTATTCTGGCCAGAAGGGTCTTGGCCTGAAATGTTGACTGTTCATTTCCGTGGATGCTGCCTGAACTGCTGAGTTCCTCCAGTATTTTGTGTATTTTGCCAGAGATTGTTGAAGATAACAGGAGCTCACTATTCATGACTTTAGAGACTCTATACTACAAAAGCATCTAAGGAGGAAGATCCAGGCATCATTTGCTGTAACCAGAAAATGGTGGTGCCTAATTTAAAATCAAAGCAGTGTACAACAGAAGACATATTAAAGTGCATAGTGCGTTAGTATGGCAACCTTTTCATCCATTGAAGACATTAATTTTGCAGATGATTCTGTCTTCTTATCATACAGGGGAGCAGGTTGGAACATGACATGCAAGCAAAGTAAACCCAACTCTATGGATTCAGATAGATAGATAGATAGATAGATAGATATACTTTATTGATCCCGAGGGAAATTGGGTTTCGTTACAGCCGCACCAACCAAGAATAGAGCATAAATATAGCAATACAAAAACCACAAACAATCAAACAACAAAATGCAAACTATGCCAGATGGAAAATAAGTCCAGAACCAGTCTATTGGCTCAGGGTGTCTGACCCTCCACAGGAGGAGCTGCAAGTTTGATGGACACAGGCAGGAATGACTTCCCGTTCCGCCTGGTGTTGTACCTCATTCGGTGGAATGTGGCCGAAGCCCAACAGTAAAAAGTTCAATATCCGGTCTAAAACATGTTCCTCGATCGTAATGTGACCCGAATTGCACCATCTGTTGTTAACCAGAACAGTAAGCACCCAACTCCTTTACGCTTACCGCTCTCAGTGCACTTCCGGTCAGCCAGAACGGTCTGGAAGCCGTCCATGGAGAAGTTTTGATTGGGTATGTCCTCGTGCAGCCCCGTTCCAGTGAAACACATAACACTGCACTCCCGAAATGTTCTCTGACGCCTGGCTAGCGCCGTGAACTCGTCCATTTTATTACCCACCGAACTCTTCTTCTCCAGAAGTCTCTGTTGTCTCGACCTGGTCCTTTTTCCTCGACTTTGTGATCCTCTTCTGCATCCTCTGTGTGTTTTCCTCCAGATTTCAGCAGTGGTGTCTGCCGCCCTGCTCGCTAAACCGGCCAGCATTAGCGCAAGCAGCTGGTCCCTGGAATGAACAATGCCACTATGCTTCCGTCCCGCGTGTCGGGAAGTAACTATTTCCAGTGCTAAAAACCCAAATAAAACTCTCTCTACCAGCATGTTAGAGAGGGTGCAGCTTCGATGTGTTACCATGAAAAAAAAAATAACGTAAGTTAAAAAGTAAGAAGAAAAAAGTAAGAATACTGATCGGAACGGCTGTAACAGGCAGCATGCATGACCAGCGCATGCGCACTATGTACCTTCATCCAGCAAATCAAATTGAAGATTAGGCACAATGAAGCAAATGCTGTAACTTTTTATTTGACCTCACTAGTGCAGAAAGAGGGTTCTATTTTCTTTAACACAAAAACATTAACATATCTGGCCACTATGAACAGCCTGAACGGTGAAACAAGAAAGGTAATTCTCTCTAGAATCAACAAAGGCAGAAATATCTTTAGGAACTTAGGTTGTCATCAAAATGCTACACTACAAGCAAACTCAATATTTATCTGAGTAAACACAAGGAATTCTGCAGATGCTGGAAATTCAAGCAACACACATCAAAGTTGCAGGTGAACGCAGCAGGCCAGGCAGCATCTCTAGGAAGAGGTACAGTCGACGTTTCGGACCGAGACCCTTCGTCAGGACTAACTGAAGGAAGAGATAGTAAGAGGTTTGAAAGTGGGAGGGGGAGAGGGAGATCCAAAATGATAGGAGAAGACAGGAGGGGGAGGGATGGAGCCAAGAGCTGGACAGGTGATTAGCAAAAGGGATATGAGAGGATCATGGGACAGGAGGCTCAGGGAGAAGGAAAGGGGGAGGGGGGAAAAAGCGCAGAGGATGGGCAAGGGGTATAGTCAGAGGGAGAAAAAGGAGAGAGAGAGAAAGAATGTGTATATGTAAATAAATAACGGATGGGGTACGAGGGGGAGGTGGGGAATTAGCAGAAGTTAGAGAAGTCAATGTTCATGCCATCAGGTTGGAGGCTACCCAGATGGAATATAAGGTGTTGTCCCTCCAACCTGAGTGTGGCTTCAATATTTATCTGAGCTGCTTTCTTTCAACACTTGTGTCTCGTGAAGAATGCTGAGCAATGGCAATAATATGGCATGTCTAAACTGTGTTACGTAGATTAATGTGAATTTAATCCTTTCCTTCACAGTTTGTTAAGAGCTGAAGATCGATCTGGATTCTCCTCCCCCTGGCCTTCAGTCACTATCTTACTTAATGCATTATTTTTCTCAACAGTGTTGTCAGGGGAACTTACAAAGAGCCACCTTTGCAAACACTCAATCACCATTATAACAAACAGCTATTCGATCAATTCTCCCAGCCTGTCATCGGTGCCTCAGATAGTTCAAGGATACTTCATTTAAAGGGACTACATGTCAGCCCATCAACTTATCGTGGGTTGTGTGTCAATATTTTTCATATGGCTCTGACATTCTCTTATCTTGCCTCAAACAAAAGGTTTGATCCTTACCACCATCTGTGCAATAGAAGTAGAAAAGGAGCACCCAGAAAATGTTGTGTTCATAGAAGACATAACTATCAGTAACTGATAGATTAGTTTCCTTGAGACAGTAATCTGATGCAAGATCCAAAGGTTAAACTATCAAGCTATATGCTTCACAAACAAGAGAAAATCTGCAGATGCTAGAAATTTAAGCAACATACACAAAATGCTGGAGGAACTCAGCAGGCCAGGCAGCATCTATAGAAAAGCGTACAAACAATTGATGTTTTGGGCCATGCCCCTTCAAAAGGACTGGTATTCATGTTGTGAGAACTATCCTAGTAAATTATCACATAATTACATTACTAACTTCCTAGTAAATTGGCAGTTGAACGCAAGAGTTATTTACTAATTCAATGAATGACCATCCATACTATCAAGTAGAAACCTTTCCATTTGTTGCTTTGGATGTTGTTGGATCTCAATGTGTGAGCTTTAAGAGAAATTGCAGTAACTTGTAGCATTGTCAACAATCACATTTTAGTTCTGGCTCTGAGAAGCTCCCACTGGTTATAGTTGGCTGTACATGGTCCTTAGCATGTACTAAAGAGTAATGATGAAATATGACCTTTATTTATCACATGTACATACATCAAAACATAAAGTAAAATGTGCCTCTTACCTCAATGACCAGTACAAGGATATGCTGGGGGCTGCTCACAGGGCAACAGAGATGTCATCAGGGAGAGACTGTGGCTCTTCAGTTATCAGTACTATATTTTCCCAAAATGGCCAACTGGTTAAGGCATTGGACTAGCGACCTGAAGGTCGTGAGTACGAACCCCAGCAGAGGCAACGTGTTGTGTCCTTGAGCAAGGCACTTAATCACACATTGCTCTGCAATGACACTGATGCCAAGCTGTATGGGTCCTAATGTCTTTCCCTTGGACAACATTGGTGTCGTGGAGAGGGGAGACTTGCAGCATGGGCAACTGCTGGTCTTCCATACAACCTCGCTCATGCCTGCGCCCTGGAGAGTGAAAACTTTCCAGGCACAGATCCATGGTCTCGCAAGACTAACGGATGCCTTTACTTTATTTTCCGAAAGGCATCCGGGGTTACAGCATTTCCTATCAGGCTGATGATCTTATTCAGCCTTTCTTGGTTTGTGAACCTTGAATGTGGACAACTCAAGCCATTTATAAATTTAAGGCCAAATGTTCAGGGAGTAACTTGTAGCATAGTAAGAGTCTGCTGTGTTCATATTGACCATCAGGAATCCATCTATACCAATCCCATTTATCAGCGCTTTGTCCAGAGCCTTCTATGCCTTGTGAATTAAGGTACTTTCCTTGATAATTCCTCAAGAACAACAGCAGGAAGCAATTTTAATACAAAATCAGGATAAGGGATGCAAGGGTGGGATCCGACTTATCTGATTCATTTACTATTTACCTCAGACAGACATCATCACACCCATAGCAACTTACATCATTACTTTGAACACGGATTTGCATAATTTGCACTTAGTTTCCTACAGAGCATATCCAGAATAGCTTGTATCCTTTCAACAATGCCAATCAATATAAGTTTGTCATTCCTTTTTTTTTGTTTTATATAAATTATCTTTATTACATGTTCAGTGTTACAATACATACAAACCAGTGACTAACACAATTACTACACTACAAGACAACGACATAAGTTTATTATTCCTATGTACACTTCAACCTACAGAGGGAGATTTAAAACATCCCAAATTTTAACTTTCCCTTTTGTTATTGTGATTTTCTCCCTCCTTTAACCTAGTCTTTCTTCTTTTCATGTGTCTTTATTTTATTTGACTCTAATATGAAATAAATTTATATTACTATTATCTAATCTAATTTACAGTTGCTTCTCTATCACATTGCTGTTCTTTTCTCAATAACTTAAACACACTGGTTTTAGAAGCAGCCTCTTGATTCCATTTCACAGTAAGGTTCTAAATTGCCTTCTGTGAGCTGGTCAGCAGCTTACTGCAGAAACCTTCACTGAGCTAATGAGTAAAGTCTAAACAAGGTTGATCATCTTGAGTTATTTGGCGCTTGTAATGTTTAAACTAATTTTGGAAATTTGTACAATTATCTCCAATCATAAGGCAAGCATGAACATACAGTAGATTCTGGGTTAGTGGGACACCTTGGGACTAGTATATTTTGGCCCAGTTAAATGCCTGCCCCAATCAGCTGAAGTTTCATGGAAATAGTTAAAAATGTATAAAAGAGACAAATTACTGTTTAACTGAGTAACAAATTATGCATTTAATTGATATACAAAAAACATAGAACACTATCAATACTACTACTGTAATATAAAACTGTATTTCTTGGAATTATAATCAACTAGACAACCCGGTGACCCATTGGGACACCCTTTGAGAGAAAGTTAGTGCAGTCTGATGTGATGTGCTTTGGAAATTAAAGAAGAAAAACTCAGTTTATTAAACAAGAAAGATGCGTAGCAAGACAAATATAGCTCCTCCACGGTTAACGAAGGACACTTTTGATGACAACATTTCTGGTTGATCTGCCACCCTTCAAGAATACTCTAACGTTTTCATTTCTTTTTCCCTGGCTTAAAGCCACATACAGCTGACCATGCTGGAATACCGGTTTCTCCAAATAAATCAACACATTCTCCATGGTTTGGTCTTGTGCCTTATGTATAGTCATAGCAAAGCCTGACTGTATCGGGAACTGGCTCCGCTGAAGAGTGACATCTTCCCCTCCTGAAAAATTGAGAGTAATTCTTGAGATCATTTTTGAACGCACCACTGTTTATCTTTGCTACGATGAGATTGTCGTGCAGTTCTTCCACCATCATTCGCGTTCCATTGCAAAGCCTTGGTGGATCCAAGTTCCTCATTGAAATGATGGGAGATCCCCGCTTCAATTTCAGTTTATGTGTTGGCAGTCCAGAGAGTTCGACCGAATCAGGGAATTCTGTTGGAAAATGAGTGGCTTTAGCTCCTTAACTTAGAGCATTGAAGGAACAGTATTCTTTCATGATTCCAGGGAAGCGTCTAATGCATGTGAAGTTTATTTTTCGCACCATTTCATTGAGAGGAACCAAGATAGAATTCCTCAAGAACAGTTCTGCAGGATTGTCGAATGTCAGGTAGATGAAATCAATGCATTCTTCCATAGTTTTTGCTGGCGAATCATATCTTCAGTTAATTAGATTTCATCATTTCCTTTTTTTTCAATCTTGACTTCTCCAACATCCAATAAAAACTCAGAATATCGTCCTTCTTCCTCACTCAATCGCGTGTGTCCTTTCAGTTGAAACTTGATGAAGGTTCTCCATAAGTAGGATTTTTTTATGCATGAATTCTCCACATCAGCATCATTTCCGTATTTCACAACTGCTAGAAGCTTACAGAAATCGCCACAGCAAATCATGAGGCCCTGCTGAGGCTGGCTGTGCGCATGCGTCGTGGTGTCTGGTCGCGGTTTCCATTAAAGCTGGAATCGGCTCAGGTTGTGGAAAGCGATGCCTGTTGATTGATGAGTGAGCAATTTTATATGAATATATAACCCTGAACTTTGCATGCATTCTGTAAGTTAGCATATTTTAAGTCGATTTAGACAAAAAACGCCGCTGTAATGCACGGTTTGGGCTAACTGGAGGTCACAAACAGAAAAACAGAGCATGAGAATTTTAGTAGTATATAGATGGAGGAATTCATCCAGTGTATCTGTATGATGCTATATTCTTTTGATTGACTGTAAATAAACAAAATCAGTGCAGACACTCTGATTTCCTATTCCAGAGGAATGAAAAATACTTTCACTCTGGCCATTTCTGGTATCTCCATGCTTGAAATTGCGGTGAGCAAAACAGTTCTGAATTGTCTTCCTACTTATTTCTGGCTAACTATCAGTAACAAAAATGTCAGCTTTTTGAACCCAAGCACACACAACTGATGCTTTATAAAAACTGTTCGCTCTAAGCATCATGTAATATCTAACAGCTGCACAAATGCATGTGTCAGAGGCTAGTTAGACACAGTTCGGCAAATGTCTCCTGCCCCAACTAAGCGGCATAGTAACCCAATTAAATGAAGGGAATACCAGCTATTTTCTCAATTAGCTTTTATTGTTTAAGATTTGTCTTAAGGTGTCTCCTTGATTAAATGATGACACAATTAACCTGAATGCACTGTATTGTAAAGAGTATGTGTAATATTATATTTTATACTACTATACTTTTAGAAACCATTCAAAAAGTACATCCCAAAACTCTTAAGTATAAATCTTCAGGGGGACAAATGTGTGGTTTAATATCCATGCATGAATTTAAGAATTTACTCTTTTGTACCTGCTTTACAAGTAATTCTAAGAATACTATAATCACAGTCGATAATTCAATATCCTGTACAACATCATGCAGGGATAGATGATGACCGAAATAAATTTGTCTGAATAGACTGAATTATTCGCACTCATCTGTGATGATTCTTGTTTTTTTTTTCAGTTCACTGAATCTAAGCAGAATGGAAACAGAAATAAGTGGAGCATCGATTATAGAGAAATTGGTTAATATTTATGACCCAAGTACTGATAAATATATCTGAAAAGTAAAAACAAAAATGCAGTTTTTGGAAATATGAAAATAAAATGCTGAAAACTATTTCTAATGAAAGATGATCAATCTGAAATATTAATTTACTGCATCAAAACAATCATAAACAAGAGAATATAGTACAGTATAAGGTGAGATTTAAGATTTGAAAGGAATTTTTTTTACACCAAGACTGATTGATATGTGGAATCTGATACAATTACTATGCTTAAGGCATAGTTAGATAGACACTTAAATAGACTCGGCATAGGAGGACATGGTCCTCATGCAGAGAGATAGGAGGACTGTAGCTGGGCATTGATGCAATGGGGTGGAGGGACTGTTTCTGTGCTGTACAAATCTATGACTCCATGACACACTTGTTGTCTGATCTATGGTAATTTTAACATTGTCAGTTTATATTACGCTTTTAGAGGAATTCCTTTCATTCATAGATTATCCACCAAATTGATAATTAATGCTGGTGGTAATTGACCTTAAATTTTGGCTTGTATTTTAAACAAAAAGGAAGTACAACAGGTTGCCTTTTATGAATCTAAGCACTGGAAGAAGAAATGTATCTTTTGGGGCTCGTCTTGGGTATTTGGCACAGCAGATCAGCTGGGCCCACTGAAATTTCCTTCAATTAATTGAAATGAAACAAATCTTATTGTGGGTTCTTCAGAGCAAAATACTGCACAACAAACACTAAACCTATATAACTTTGTGTAAATTAAGTCCACATCCTCCCTTTTACTGAGTGAAAGGACAGTGATATTTGGTTTAAAGAAAAGTACTTGGTTCATGACCAAAGTGTTACATACCAGCAGCAATAGATCACAAACTGAGTCAGGTTTTAGTATTAAAGCCACTATCTTTATTAGTATCTACTCAAAATATAAAAGATTAAACAAAATAAACAGAAGTTAATAGTGTTATGCTTGTATATGTGTGTGTGACTCCCAAACGGTCAAGTTTAGGAACAGTTCTTAAAGTCTTAAGATTCAGACGGCAAAATAGAAAGGTTCAGTAATCCATGGAACAAATGAGTGAGGGAAGAGATTTGTAAATCCACGTTAGAATGTAGGAAGAAGGCAATTATGAAGAAATTCCACAAGTTCCACTCTGGGTAAATGAAATAACAGTTGCCGAAGATCTTATCCGTCGAGTCGTTCTGAAATCCATGTAAAACATCACAGTGTGACGGTCCCAAAATATCCCTTCTTCCAAGTGGTTACCACATAACACACCCGAATCCAGGTAAGAGTTAACAACAGTGGTCCCACAGGCTATTCCAACAAAAGACACAACCTCATAAGGACCATGAAATTTTGCTTGCAGAGGATTTGTCTGGACCAGGAATAAAACAAGCACCTTATCTCCCACCTGGAATGACCTCATTTGGGCTTTCTTATCATACCAAGTTTTCATTCCTTCCTGGGCTGATTTTAAATTTTCCCTTGCTAAGTTGCAATCCCTTTGCAATCTGTCTTTGAATTTTAAAACATAGTCTAACAAATTAACATGCTGGTCATTGTTAACCCACTGTTCCTTTAATAATGCCAATGGTCCTCGGACCCAGTGTCCAATCACAAGTTCAAAGGGGCTAAAGCCTAGGGACTCCTGCACTGACTCCTTTACTGCAAATAAAAGCAAGTGAACTCCCTCATCCCAATCCTTCTCATTTTCAACACAGAATGTCTTAATCATGGTTTTGAGGGTAGAATGAAGTCTTTCTAAGGCCCCTTGTGATTCTGGATAGTACGTAGAGGACGTAATTTGTTTCGCTCCCAGTTTATAAACTACCTGCTGAAATAATCCCAACATAAAATTACTTCCTTGGTCAGATTGGATTTCTTTAGGCAAACCAAATAAGGTGAAAAACTTTATGAGAGCCTTCAACACAGTTTTAGCTTTTATATTCCTGACAGGTATTGCTTCCGGAAATCCAGATGCTGTACACATGATGGTTAGCAAATACTGATGGCCAGTTTTAGTCTTTGGCAATGGGCCAACGTAGTCCACAATTACTTTGGAAAAGGGTTCACCAAATGCAGGAATAAGCTGCAGTGGGCCCACTGGGGTGATCTGATTAGGTTTACCCACAATCTGACAAGTGTGACAAGTTCAGCAAAATGTCGCAACATCTTTCCTCAAACCAGGCCAGAAGAATTGTTTCAAAACCTTGTTCACAGTTTTATTCACACCTAGATGGCCACCCAAAGGCATACTATGGGTCAAGGTTAAAATCTCGTTCCTATAGACTTTAGGAACTACAACCTGGTGAATAACTGCACATTCCTCACTTGCAGGAATATCAGATGGTCTCCACTTCCTCATGAATCATTACCTGGGAGAGCTTTTTCCCTCAAGGCTGCAATCTCAGGGTCTCTGGTCTGTTCTGGTATAAATTCCTTTCTGGACAAAGACAAATCTTTATAGTCAGACCTAATACAAGGATCCAGTTCCAATAATGAAGGAAGGAAAGTAGCTGACGAGTCATCAAGATCTGAATCCCGATCTGAGCTATCATGGTAGCAGATTCATTCTGCACAGCACCATCCGCATTGGCTAGCTTCTTGACCAGAGCTCGAGTTACTGAACAGGAAGGATAAATGTTAGAATCCATCTTTGGGTCAGCAGTGATTGGTTTAGTTATCAGCTGCACTGCAGTGAAAACTTTACCACCTGCTAGGTCATTCCCTAACAACAAAGAAACACCCGGCACCGATAAACTGGGTTGTAGTCCTATCTTAACAGGTCCTGAAACTAACTCTGACTCCAAAGTTACCATGTGCAGAGGTACAGAAACAATTTTGTCCCCAATGCCTCGAATAAGATTTACCTCATCAGTGGCAGTCTCATCACTAAACTTTAGAACATTATCTAACAAGAGTGACTGAGAAGCCCCAGTATCTCGAAGAATTTTCACCAGTACCGGGGTTGACCCCTCATTCACTGAAGCAAACCCCTCTGACATAAAAGGAATGAATTCTTTCCTAACTAGGTCAGGTGGCTTAGCCTTTGACAGAGCTTTATCAGAATGCCTGGAACCCTGTGGGTTCACAGGTGTTTCAACGTGTTGAATACAGGCATCCGGAACTACTTCTTTTTCCTTCTTCTTCATTAGGAGGAAACATTTAGCCATAACATGACCAGGTTTCTTGCAATAGTGACAAGTAGGACCAGAATGTTTCTCCTTTAACTGCTTTCCTTCATCCTTACCTTTGTCACTAGTCCCAGGTTTGATTTCTGGTTTACTCTGACTATCCATGCTACTCTTTTGGAAGGTCTTACTTGGGGTAAACTTAAACTTATGGGTTAGAGCAAACTCGTCTGCTAACTTAGTGGATTCTTGCAAAGTGGCAGCATCCTTCTCATCTAAATATGTCTTTATGTCATTATGGACGCACCTTTTAAATTCTTCAATTAAAAACAACTCTTTCAGTTTGTCAAGATTACCATCCGCATTTTTAGAAGTACACCATCGTTCAAAACACACAGACTTATCATACAAAAATTCCACATGAGTCTGCTTCACAGATTTCTTCAAATTCCTAAACCTTTGCCTATAGGCTTCTGGAACCAGCTCACAAGCTTTGAGCACAGCCTGCTTCACAATCTCATAATCAGCTGCATCTTCAACTGATAGAACAGAATAAGCCTGCTCGGCCTTACCCTTAATTACATTCTGTAACAAAAGAGGCCAACCAACTTTTGGCCACTTTAAGCTCTAAGCTACTTTCTCAAAATGCTGGAAGTATTTATCAACCTTAGCTTCATCAAATGGTGGGACCAATTTAACTTCCCAACTGGCAACAAACCTATCACCAGAGTCAAATCCTAGACCCCATTGCTGTAGTCTCTCTAACTTCTCTAGTTCAAAGCTCCTTTGTTTTTCTGCTTCCTCCCTCTGTTTGTCTTTTTCCGCAGCTTCAAACTGCCTTTGTCTTTCCTTTTCTGCAGCCTCAAACTGCCTTTGTCTTTCCCTGTCTTCTAATTTAAGTGCCTCTAACTTTATTTGGTCCAGCTTCAAATGGATCTCAGGGTTAACTGGTTTACTTTCAGGAAACCTTTCTAACACCACCTCTTCAAACTTCCCCGTAGATACATAATGCTCAGCTATTCTCCTCTGAATCACTGCCTTGCTCATTGCCGGCTTTACCACAGTGAGTTCCAGCTCTTTAGCAATGGCCAACAAGCCGTCCTTTCTGGCATCCCCTAATACCTTAGGGGTTGGCAATGTCAGAAATTCCCGAATATCTAAAGGTGCTGGTTTCCACACACAAAATCAATCAAAAGGGAGATAACCAGATCGATAAACAATCAATCAATAAGCTCCAATTTTGTTCATGTTGCAGACGAGCCCCCAATTTATGTTACATACCAACAGCAATAGATCACAAACTGAGTCAGGTTTTAATATTAAAACCACTATCTTTATTAGTATCTACTCAAAATGTAAAAGATTAAATGAAATAAACAGAAGTTAATAGTGTTACGTGTGTATACGTGTGTGTGGCTCCCAAACAGTCAAGTTTAGGAACAGTTCTTAAAGTCTTAAGATTCAGATGACAAAGTAGAAAGGTTCAGTAATCCATAGAACAAATGAGTGAGGGAAGAGATTTATAAATCCACGTTAAAATGTAGAGAGAAGGCGATTACTAAGAAATTCCACAAGTTCCACACTGGGTAAACAAAATAACAGTCGGCGAAGATCTTATCCGTCGAGTCATTCCAAAATCCACGTAAAACATCACAGTGTGACAGTCACAAAATATCCCTTCTTCCAAGTGGTTACCACATAACATACCCAAATCCAGGTAAGGGTTAACAACAGTGGTCCCACAGAATATTCCAACAAAAAATCCACGTGTGGATTATATGAAGTGACAGTCCCACATCCAATGCATTGCGTTCTGTCGAGCAATCCAATCTTTTGGGCATGGGAAAGTATCAGACTTTTCGCATTTCACAGCAAACTCCCACTGGCAATTTGCTGTCCAAAGCTCTTCTTCTCTCTCTCTCTCTCTCTCTCTCTCTCTCTCTCTCTCTCTCTCTCTCTCCCTCTCTCTCTCTCTCTCTCTCTCTCTCTCTCTCTCTCTCTCTCTCTCTCTCTCTCTCTCTCTCTCTCTCTCTCTCTCTCTCCCTCTCTCTCTCCCTCTCTCTCTCTCTCTCTCTCTCTCATTACCACCACTGAAAATCTTAGCGGTCTTTCACAGCTTGTTATACTGATATCATAGTCCCGCCTCATCCAGGTATCTCTTAAAGTGACACTCACTGTAAACAAAACCAGTGGGCACGTAACAAAAGCCATCCAGGAAATAAACTAAAATAAATATACTAAGACTTATACAATCTGAATGATACCATTGTCTCATTTATATTAGATTATGAACATCCCAAATAGCTGAAACAACATACTGAGATGACTAGATCCTGAAAGGGCATTTTGGACAGAATTGGTAGTAGTCAGAGAGTTGTTAAGATAAAAATGCTTTGGAAATAACTTGTAACAACATGAAGCTGATCATTTTTTAAATTGCAAAGATATTCTACAACCTGTGAATATGCAACAACTATTCTGCACGTGGAATATATTCCTCTTTCTTTCTTTCTGTGGGTGAAAGAAGATATTTTTGTTTCATTTGCTTCCGTATCTTAAGTTTATTTTACTATCTATAGAATAAAAAAGAGCCAGTGAGAAATAATGTCTGGAAGAATAGGCAGTTTCTACTACTTGTCATAAATGCTTATCTGCTTCTTTAAGATGACACACACAACTCTGCAAAATGAAATAGGCCACTCAAATCTGTCATGCCATTCAATGCCCTCATGGCTGACCAGCTCAGGCCTCAACTCTTCTATTCCAGTGTCCAATAAACCTCAACTCCCTGATCTTTCAAAAATGTATCTTCCTCCTCTTTAAATACTTCAATAACCCACCCTGTACAATTGGTGAATTTTCATTTGGGTAGCTTAGACCAGACTTTAATTCCTAGAAGCTCCAAGAAAAAAAAACAGAGTTGACTTGGCTCATACAATTCAGTGGTGCAGCTGCATCACTGGCCCAGTGATCTGGGTTGAATCCTGACCTCAGCTGCTGACCGTAAGGAGTTTGAAGGTTCTTACTATGACCACACATCTTCTCCTGGTCCTCTAACTTTGACCCAGATCTCAAAGAGGTGAAGGTTGGTTAACTAGTCACTGTAAACTGCATGTGTCGCCAAGTGGCAGAACCTTGGGCTGGCGGATATTGTGAGAATAAAATGAGATTTTGATGACCAGTATGTACTTAATGGGCTGAAGGGCCTGTTCCTATACTGCTTAATATTATGATTCTATTGCTGAACGGGATAGAGAATTCCAAAGAATTATTATTCTCTGTTGTTCATTGTTAACAATGAACTATTTACTTCATTGTTTAGTAAGTAACTTTGACTGAGAAACAATACAATTAGCATTTTATTTAATTTGAAAATTATCTCTAGCTTGCACACATCCCTTTGTACTGTGTTGAGCAAAAAAAAATTAAAAGAAACTGGAGATACTGGAAATCATAAACCTGCATCTGAAATGTTTATTTTGTTTCTCTTGCCACAAATGCTGCCTGCTGTTAAAAAATAAAGTGTTTGAGAAACTCAATGGATCAGATAGCATCTGTGGAAGTGAAGAGATAGTCAGTGTCTAAGTTTGAGACCCTGCAACAGAACTGAGAATGCAGAGGGGAGATAGCCAATATAAGAAAGGTAGGGATGGAGGCTGTTATGTGGTAAGTGGAGCCAGGAAAGTGTGGTGATAATGGGTCGATAGACTCAGATGGGTAATGGGGAGAAGAATGGGGGGGAATGAAGGTAGAGACGGAATAGACAGAAGAGAATGATCTTGATGCTTTAGCTTTTTGAGGCTTCAGCAAAAAGAAGGTTCACTCCGAGAAAACAAAAGAAAGAAAAACTCCATATAGAGTATTTTTTCCTTCCCTTCTTTATATCTCATCAGTTAGGACATTAGAGGTGCAAGACAGGATAGGTAAATATTCCCCTTGCAGAATGTGGGAAGGCAGGGAGACCTCCGGTGTCTCTGATGACTACGACTACAAGAAGTGCATCCAACAATCGACGTTAAGGAGGTGGAGCTGGAACTGGATGAACTCCAGATCATTTGGAAGGCAGAAGGGGTGATAGATAGGATATATAACAAGGTAGTGCCCAAGACGCAGAGCAAAGCAAACTGGTGGCAGTCAGGAGGGGGAAGGTAGTTAAGGAGCTAATGCAGAGTGTTTTAGTGGCCATCCCCCACAATAAAAGCTATACCACTTTGGATTCTGTTGGGTGGCATGACTAATAGTGGAAAATCACAGTGGTTGTGTCGCTGGCACTGAGTCTGCCTCTGTGACTCAGAAAGGAAGGGAGTGTGAGAGGCAGCATGCTGTGGTGATAGGGGGTTGTTAGTTAGGGGGATGAAGGGGAACTAACATCATAGTGGGAAAGATTGTTATGCTGCATGGTGGAGCTTAAACGAGAATTGCAGGGGGATGGGAACCAGAGGGCCAGAACAGATAGTAGAGAGGTTGTGGAGGCAGATGTTGGTAAGACCTCAGACAAAGTGAGGAATCAAAAGGTAGAGCATGGTGCGACTAGTGTCCTGAGTTACGTATATATCAATGCAAGATGCATCGTAGGAAAAGTGGATGAGCTCAAAGCATGGATCAACACCCGGAATTATGATGTTGTAGCCATTAGTGAGACTTGGTTGTAGTAGCAGCAAGACCTCAGATCAATATTTTGAGGTTACATTGTTTTAGATGTGGCAGAGTGGGAGGGACCAAAGGAGGAAGGGTGGCATTACTAGTCAAAGAAAATGTCACAGCAGTGCTCTTTCAAGACAGACTGGAGAACTTGACTAGTGAGGCTTCATGTGTGGAACTGAGAAATAAGAAAAGTATGACCACATTAAAGGGGCTATATTACAGACCATTCAACAGTCCTAGTGAAAAAAAAATTGTAATGAGATTGCAGACTGTTGCAAGAAACATAAGGCTGTTACCATAGGTGATTTTAACTTTCCACATATTGACTGTAAATCCAATACTATAAAAGGACCAGATGGGATAGGGTCTGTCAAATGTGATCAGGAAAGCTTCCTTCATCAGTACATAGAAGACCCAATGAGGGAGCGTGCAATACTGGATCTGCAATTAGGGAATGAGACAGGGCAGGTGACAGAAGGTTGTGTAGGGGAATACTTTGCATCCAGTGATCACAATACCATTAGTTTGAAAGTAACTATGCAAAAAGATAGGTCTTGTCCACGGGCTGAGATTCTAAATGGGAGAAAGGCCAATTCTGATGTTATCAGAAAAGGTCTGGCAAGTGTGAAGTGGAACAGGCTGTTTTCTGGCAAAGGTGTACTTGCAAAGTGGGAGGCTTTCAAAAATGAAATTTTGAGAGCACAAAGCTTGTACGTGCCTGCCAGAATAAAAGTTAAAGATAGCAGGTGGAGGGAGCCTTGGTTTTCAAGAAATATTGAGGTCTTGGTTAAAAGAAAAAAGGAGGTGCATAGCAGGTATTAGCAAATGGGAACAAATAAAGTGGTTATGGAGTACAAGAAATGCAAGATAACACTTCAAGAAATTAGGAAGAATAAAAGAAAGCATGCAATTGCTCTAGCAGACAAGGTGAAGCAGAATCCTAAGGGATTCTACAGATATGTTAAGAGCAAAAGGATTGCAAGCGACAAATTTGTTCCTCTGAAAGACCAGAAAAGTAATCCATGTGTGGAGCCAAAACAGATGGGGGAGGTCTTAAATGAATTCTTTGAATCTTTATTTATTCAGGAGACAGATACTGAGTCTGTAGAAGTGAGGCAAATCGGCATCAACTTCATGGACCCTGTACAGATTACAGAAGAGGAGGTGTTTGCCTCATTGAGGCAAATCAGAGTGGATAAATCCCCAGGGCCTGTCAAGGTGCTCCCTTGGACCCTACGAGAGGCAAGTGCAGAAATTACTGGGGCCCTATTTAAAATAGAGATATTTAAAACATCCTTAGTGACAGGAGAGGTACCAGAGGATTGGAAGATAGCCAATGTTGTTCCACTGTTTAAAAATGGCTCTAAACAGAAACCAGGGAACTGTAGGCGGGTGAGTCTGACATCAGCTTTACGAAAATTATTGAAAGGTATTCTAAGAAACTGGATATTTAAGTATTTGGATAGACATGGACTGATTAAAGATAGTCAGCATAGCTTCGTGTGAGGTAGGTCATGTCTATCTAATCTTACAGAGCTTTTTGAGGAAGTTACCAGAAAAGTGGATGAAGTCAAGGTAGTGAATGTTGTCTGCAAGGACTTTAATAAGGCATTTGACAAGATCCCGCATGGAAGGCTGGTCAAGATTGTTCAGTCTTTCAACATTCAGGATGATGCAGTAAATTGATTTAGATATTGGCTTTGTGGGAGAAGCCAGAGAGTGGTAGTAGATGGCTGCATCTCTAATTAGAGGCCTGTGAGTAGTGGTGTACTGCAGGGATCAGTTCTGTGTCCTTTGTTGTCACCTATATCAATGATCTGGATGAGAGTAGCAACATAGAAACACAAGTTCCTCTCTCATGCCTCCGTAATTCCCTTTATTCCATTGCAATACTGACACATGTGACTTACGATTCTCCCTCTCAAACTGCAGTATGAATGCAAACCTACTATGATCACTGCCTCCTAAGGTTTCCTTTACATTAAGCTCCCTGATCAAATCTGGGTTTTTATACAACACCTAATCTAAGATAGCCTTTCCCCAAGTAGGCCCAAGCACAAGCTGCTCTAAAAACCATCTCATAGATATTCAACAAATTCCCTCTCTTGCGATCTGACACCAACCTGATTTTCCCAATCCCCTTGCATATTGAAGTTCCCCATTACAACTATCTCATTACCCTTATGAAATGCCTTTTCCAGCTCCCTTTGCAATTTCATCCCAACATCTTGGCTGCTATTTGAAGGCCTATACAGGTGTCCCCCGCTTTTCGAACATTCGCTTTACGAAACCTCACTGTTACGAAAGACCTACATTGGTACCCTGTTTTCGCTTTCAGAAGGTGTTTTCACTGTTACGAAGAAAGGCAGTGCGTGATAAAAAATCAGCGCGCGATAAAAGGCAGCACACACCCCGAGCAGCCACTCTCCCCTGGATTCTGAACGGCATTGCTTAAACACGTTGCATTGAGCAGCCATTAGCAAGATGAGTTCCAAGGTGTCGGAAAAGCCTGAAAGAGCTCGTAAGTGTGTTACACTTAGCGTAAAACTAGACATAATTAAGGATTTCGATCATGGTGAACAAAACAAGGACAAAGTGAGTTTGGCTTGTGGAAGCTGACGAAGATGATGTTAAAGAGATTTTGGCATCTCATGACCAAGAACTGTTAGATGAAGAGCTGATGCTATTGGAAGAGGAAAGGATAACAATCGAAACCAAATGCAGTAGCAAAAGTGAAGCAATGGATGAGATGACACCCCTATATCCCCCCCACCCCAACCCCCGGACAGATGCTGTACCGATTCGCGGAGAATACAGCAGTAGCCAGGAAGCACACAGCACATCTTTAAGAAAAAAGCCGAAATAAACATGCTAATTATTTAGGTGCTGCCGACACGTAATTGTCCGCCCAGATCAGAGGCGATGCAATCGGCACTGATCTGCACCGATATTTACGTGCCGGGCAGCACCTAATTAATTAGCATGTTTATTTCGGCTATTTTCTTAAAGGTGTGCTGTGTGCCTCCTGGCTACTGCTACGTGCTTTGCGGCAATGTATCAGGTCAGTGGCCCGGAGGGTAGAAGCCACTGCACCACCCCAACCTGTGACGATGCAGTCTAACACACTATCATCCATGTGCTCGGCCCTGTTTTCCCGATTCCAATAAGTGATACTACACTGTACATACATTATTTCTACTTTATATCGGCTGTGTATTTGTACGTATTATTTAATAGATTTGGCAGCTTCATAGTTTAAAGGTTACTGGAGAGCGCATTCATGCCAACAGCGCTTGTGTGAGATTTTCTGCCGAGAGCGCTTGCCTGAGATGTTCGCTACGGAGATCTGTGCAGGCAATCATTGTAGAAAAGTATTTCTACTTTATATAGGTTGTGTATTTATTATATCATTCCTGCTTTTACTATATGTTGCTGTTATTTTAGGTTTTATGTGTTATTTGGCATGATTTGGTAGGTTATTTTTGAGTCTGCAAACACTCACAAAATTTTCCCATATAAATAAATGGTAATTGCTTCTTCACTTTACGACATCTTGGCTTACGAACTGTTTCAAAGGAACGCTCTACCTTCAGATGGCAGGGGAAACCTGTATATGATTCCCATAATTTTTTTTTATCGTTGCAATTTCTTAACTACACCCACAAAGATTCAGCATCCTCTAACCCCATGTCACCTCTTTCTAAAAATGTAATTCCATGTCTTACAAACAGAGCCACACCACCACCTATGCCTTGCTGTCTGTCCCTTTAATATGATGTTAAGCTTCCAACTCTGACCTTCTTTCAGACACGACTCAGTGATACCCACGATATCATACTGACCAATCTCTAATCGCGCCACTAGTTCATTCACCTTATTCTGAATGCTACACACATTTAAATACAACACCTTCAATCCTGCATTCTTCGCCCTGATGAATTTTGACCCTGTGGTACAATTTAATTCTTTGCACTGTCTGCATTTGTACCCAATCATCGGCTTGCCCTTCCTTACATTCGTGTTATATCAATGATCTACTTGTAAACCTGCAGACTCATCCCCAGCCCTATCAGCCTGGTTCCCATCCCCCTGCCATATTAGTTTAAACCAATGTCAGACATGATTTCATTGTGCAAAACTATATTGTCTTCACCCATTGGCTTGAGGTTTACTGAACTGTTATCTTGATTTTAATCAGAGCTTCTAATATTTTTCTTGATGATAGATGTTAAATTGACTAGTCTGTATTTTCAATACCCCTCCCATTATCAGTTATTAATACTTGTGTCTTATTCCAGAACAAAATATATTTTCACATTTTCATTTAAGATTTATTTCATGCCAAGATTCTACACTTAAATTCTCCAGCCTTCCCATTGAGATTTAAATTCACATTTCCAGTTCAATAGTCTGGACACCAATTTGTAGCTAGATGGTACTGTGCAGATGTGATATGTCTTATTCCATTCATTTTCAGGAATGACTGTAATTGTTCCACAACAAACTGTGTTCCATTGTCATGGACCAAGTATACTGGAACACCAGTCCTTGAGAAGAGGCTTCTCAACATATCATCAGTGTGTAAGGCTGTAGTGGAGGCTATTGGCAATACTTATGGACACTTTATATTGAATTGACTTTATTTCTTACATCCATCACATACATGAGGAGTAAAAATTTTTGTTACATCTCCATCTAACTGTGCAATGTGCAATTTATAGTAATTTGTAATAAATAGTATGTAAACAGGACAGTCAATAAAGCATAGAGGAATAATTGTATCAGCGTGATTTAATCAATCTGATGGCCTGGTGGAAGAAGCTCTCCCAGCACCTGTTGGTCCTGGCTTTAATGCTGCAGCACTATTTCTCGATGGTAGCAGCCGGAACAGTGTGGTTGGGGTGACTCGGGTCGCCAATGCTCCTTTGGGCCCATTTTACACACCTGTCTCTGTAACTGTCCTGAACAGTGGGAAGAAGTTCACAACCACAGTTGCACTGGGCTGTCCGCACCATGCTCTGCAGAGTCCTGCGCTTAAGAGAATTAACATTCCCATAGCAGGCAGCCTGGATGCTCTCAGTTGTGCCCCTCTTCAACCTTCTAAGATGAATGAGTCAGTATGTACAGACCACATGAGATCTTCAGTAATGTGTATGCCAAGGAACTTAAAGCTGTTCACCCTTTCAACCCTAGATCCATTGATGTCAATAGGAGTGAGCCTGTCTCCATTTCTCCTGTAGCCTACAACCAGCTCCTTTGCTTTTGCGACATTGAGGGAGAGGTTGTTCTCTTGACACCACTGTGTCAGGGTGATGACTTCCTCTCTGTAGGTTGCCTCATTATTATTTGAGATAAGGTCAATCAATGTAGTGCCATCAGCAAATTTGATTAGCAGATTGGAACTGTGGGTGGCGACACAGTCATGGGTATACAGAGAATAAAGGAGGGGGCTTAGGACACAGCCCTGCTGGGCTGCTGAAATGAGGGTCAGAGGAACAGAGGTGAGGGAGCCGACTCTTGCCACCTGCCGGCAATCTAACAGAAAGTTCAGGATCCAGCTGCACAAGACAGTGAAAGCAGAGGTCTGAGCTTCTTGTTGAGCCTAGAGGGAATTATGGTGTTGAATGCTGAAGTGTAGCCCAAGGACAGCATTCTCACATAAGCATCCTTCTCCAGCTGTGTAAGGACAGTGTATAGAGCTGTGGCTATTGCATCATCTGTCGATCAATTGTGTCAGAAGGCAAATTGTAGAGGGTCCAGTGTGGGTGGTAGCATGTTACAGATGTAGATCTTGACTAACCTCTCAAAGTATTTGCTTATGATTGAGAAAAGTGTGACAAGACATCAGTCATTCAGATGGTCTTTTTAGGTACAGGAATAATGGTGGATGTTTTGAAGCAGGAGGGAACTCTACACTGGGAGAGGGTCCACGTCCCACTCCCATTCTGATATGTCTATCCACAGCCTCCTCTGCTGTAAAGATGAAGCCACACTCAGGTTGGAGGAACATCTTATATTCTGTCTGGGTAGCCTCCAACCTGATGGCATGAACATTGACTTTTCAAACTTCTGCTAATGCCCCACCTCCCCCTCGTACCCCATCCATTATTTATTTACACACATTCTTTTTCTTTCTCTCTTTTCTCCCTCTGTCCCTCTCACTATACTCCTTGCCCATCCTCTAGGTTCCCCCCACCCCCTTTTCTTTCTCCCTAGGCCTCCTGTCCCATGATCCTCTCATATCTCTTTCCAATCACCTGTCCAGCTCTTGGCTCCATCCCTCCCCCTCCTGTCTTCTCCTATTATTTCAGATCTCCCCCTCTCAAATCTCTTACTAGCTCTTCTTTCAGTTAGTCCTGATGAAGGGTCTCAGGCCAAAATGTCAACTGTACCTCTTCCTATAGATGCTGCCTGGCCTGCTGTGTTCATCAGCAACTTGTGCGTTGCTTGAAATTCCAGCATCTGCAGATTTCCTCATGTTTGCAAGATGAAGAATGTCTGTAAGCACACCTGCCAGTTGTGCCATGCACATCCTGAGAGCCCGCCCTGGATGCTGTCCAGTCCCGCAGCTTTGCAGCTGTCCACTCGTTGGAAAGACCTATGTACTTCAGCCTCAGATCACCAAGGTGCAGGTCGCTTCGGTGGCTGTCCTCGGAGGCTCAGTGTTGGCGACATTGAACTGAGCATTAAAAAGATTTAGCTCATCTGGGAGAGGGGCAGTGATTTTAGCAGCACCACTGCACTTAGCTTTAGAGTCTGCGATGGGGTGCAGAGCTTGTCACAAGCTGTGTGTATTGCTGGTGGAGGGTTGTGTCTGGATCTTGTCCCTGTATTGTCATTTTGCTGCCTTGATGACTTTACATAGATCGTAGCAGCGTTTCTCAAGTTCCTGTTGGCTACCAGCAATGTAAGCTCTGTCTCGCGTAGATAGGGCTGTTCGCAAGGTTCCTGGTTTGGATTGACCCTAACTGATTTTTGATGGACAACATCCTCAATGCACTTCCGGATGAAGCTCGTGCACCAGTGAACTTGAAGATATCCTCAACATGAAAGACATTCTAGTTGGCGTCAAAGCAGTTATGTAACATGGAGACTAACAGTGGACAGTTTTAACTGTCTGCCTCTTGCTTCAGCTTCTGCCTGTACATTGGCAGAAGCAAGATGGTTGAGTGATCCAACTTCCCAAATGGCAGACAGAGGAGCGCTTTGTAAGCATTGCAGCAGCTTAATATACAAACATGAAGAAATTATTATCTATGAATGGTCTGGCAAAATCCACATAAATCCTCTGCCAGGACAATGCAGGCCATTCCTAGGGATAGTGTTACAGGAAAATTACTGGGATGGATAGCAGAATGGCTGATAAGCAGGAGACAGCGAGTGGGAATAAAGGGGGCTTTTCTAATTGGGTATCAGTGACTAGTGGTGTTCCTCAAGGGTTAGTATTGGGACTGCTCCTTTTGACATTGTTTGTTAATGATATGGATAATAGAACTGATAGCTTCATGGCAAAGTTTCTTAATGAAATGAAGATGGGTGGAGGGGTAGGTCATGCTGAGGAAGCAATACAATTGCAGGACAAATTGGCAGAATGGGCAAAAAAGTAGCAGATGGAATAGTGTTGAGAAATGTACATTAATGCATTTTGGTAAAATGGAGGGGAGGTTCAAGCAGAGGTGCAGAGGGAATTAGGAGTCCTCATGCAAGACTCCCAGAAGGTTATTTTACAGGTTGAGTCTGTGGAAAAGGCGGCAAATGCACTGTTGGCATTTATTTCAAGGGGAACAGAATGTAAAAGCAAGAAAATAATGCTGAGTTTTATAAGACTCTAGTCAAGCTGTACTTGAACTGTTGTTAACAGTTCTGGGCCCCATATCTCAGAAAGGATGTGTTGTCTTTGGAGAGGGTCCAGAGGAGGTTCATGAGGATGATTCTGGGAGAAAGGTTTAACATACGAGTAGCATTTGACGGGTTTGGGCCTCTACTCAGTGGAATTTGGAAGAATGTAGGGGGATCTCATTGAAACCTACCGAATGTTGAAATGACTAGGTAGGGTGCATGTGGAGAGGATGTTTACTATGGAGGGGTAATCCAGAACTAGAGGGCCAAGCCTCAAAATTAAAGAGTGACCCTTGAGAACAGAGGTAATGAGGACTTTTTATAAAAAAAAGCCAGAGAGTAGTAAATTTGTGAAATGCTTTGTCACAGACTGCATGGAGGCCAAGTCCATGCATATATTGAAGGCAGAAGTTGATTGTTTCTTGATACATCAGGGCATCAAAGGATATGGCGAGAAGGCAGGTATATTGGATTGAGTGGGATCCAAGATCAGCCATGATGGAATGGCAGAGCAGACTTAATTGTCTGAGTAGCCAAATTCTGCTCCTATCTTATTATTAGAGTTCTTTGGAGATGCAACATACACAATGGTTAAAGTGGAACTAGTACATGTATTCTATTTTGCTTCCAGGAATCTCATAATTTCTCACATTATGTAGTATTATGAAAAATAACATGGAGGCATCATTTTGGCACAGGCAGAAGAATGGATGGCTAACAGAAAATAGAAAAGGCACAGATAGTTTTTTTCTGCTTGATAGGATGTAACAGGGATGTGCTCAGCTTTGTGCTCTTTACATCAAATATTTTAATGAGGGCTAAAAGGTACTGTTGTTATATTTTCTGATGTCACAACCATAGGTAGGAAAGTGAGCCCTGAAGACGAGCAGTTCACAAAGGGTCATAAATAGGATGTGAAGGGGAGACAATATGGCAACTGAAGTGAACAGGTAGGAAAGTGATTTTTTTCCTTTAAGCAATATAAAGTGAAAAAAGAGATTATGTATTTCTAAGAAAAAATGCAGATTTGAAATACAAAATGAAATGCAGATCTGAAATACAGCTAGGACAGAAACAGGGTTATCATTTCAGGTTGACAGGTTGAAGATCCATCAACATAACTGGGAGAGTGTTCTGACGAACATTCTAATGTATGGTCAGGAGCAGAAAGCCCATGATGTTGACAAAATTAATTGAAATCATGAAACAGAACATTGATTTGTGTAAACAACTGCACTTAGAATGGGAAAGGCAAATGTTTTTATGAAAATAATCATTGTACTTCAAAAGAAACAATCAAACATACCATCTATGTCATGAAATGGCACACATCATTAACGCAAAACTGAAGCGCTAGCTTGGCACTGATTGATTTGAGTTTGGAAAGTGCAAAAAGTAAAGGCCTTCCCAACCTCACCATTGACTCAGAGGTGGTGAACTTACTCCAACTTCAAATATTACATATTGAAGTTGCACTCTAAAAATAGTAAATATGAGAAAAGTAATCTTGAAACATTTTTAAAGTATACTAAGGGAAATAGTTGGCCAATGTAGTCATAACCAGAGCTTAGAAACAGCAATCTGGAAAAAGACAAATTAAGAACTATCTGATATGGGAATTGATGAGAATTATATACTAAAATTATAATAGCCAAGTATTTCACTCCCTAGCATTAGTGCTGAATGAATGTCCGCATTCCAGTTCACAGTCTGGTCCGTGGACTCAGGGTCTTCCAGCTGCACCTCATTTGATTGAGTTAATCATAGGCACCTGATTCCCATCTTGGAGCTTGAAATGTAAGTGGCCTTGGGGTCAAGTGTGAGCTGCTGGTTTGTCTTGTCAGTCCCCCTTAGAGCAACCTGCTGATGGAAGGCTAGTGAAATCATTTGTGATCTCTAGGCCTGGTTGGAGGACCACTGCTTCATGGAGCCTTGTTGCCACTTGTCAGAGTAGTCATCATGGTATGGATTTGGCCGTTTCTGTAGCTAGCCAAGGTTGCTGGTTGCCCCGGGACTCAGAGCCACCCCGGATAGAAATCCTTTCCTGTCCTTGCCTCTGTTGGGTAAGCCAGACCAATTGCCATTACCCTGTGGTTGGTACTGTCCCTTGCCTCTGTTGGGTAAGCAAGCTGTTTGCCGTTACCTTGAGGTTGGGTCCATCCCTCCCCGTCTTTGCCTTCGTGAGGTGAACATCTGCGTCCTGCCCAGGAGATCCGAGTCCTGCCCAGGAGCTCACCCAAGAACCCAAGCCTCAAAGATCCCAAGCCAAATTCAAGACCCAAGGCCCCAGCCTCAAGAGCAAAGACCCCAGCCTGTCTCCAAGCTCAGGCCTCTAGACCCCAGCCACGTCCTGTCCTGAAGCCATGTCATGTCCTTGCCTGGTTCTGTGGTCCGAGCCCAAGGCAAGACCTAGGTTCTGGGTCTTTGTCCAGTCTAGGGCTCAGAGTCAAAGCCTTGTCTCCTAGTCCATGGTTTCTAGTCCTGGTCCCGCTTTCTCTAGTCCAAGTCTGCGTTCTTGTCCCTACTCCTTACCTGTATCCAGTCACGTCCCTACTCTAATCAAGTCCTGTTCCTTGTACTTCAGTGTTTGTGTCTCGCATTTGGGTCCATTCCCAGCACCCCACTGTGACAGAACTACATCATAGTGTCGACACACCATCTCCAAAATCAATTTTGTTTAAAGCATTGGAAAGAATTTGAGGCAGAATAGAAAATGTCATCCTACTTTTGTAAGTGTCTTATGCTAATGATGGGGATTAATTTCACTGTAAGTGACAATATATTTCAAGTAGATGAAAACTGGGATTACAGAGAAGGACAATAGTATATGTATATTTAACAGAAGAACACATGAGCTAGACAACCAAATAGATAATGAAGAATGCAAAAGAGCCTGATAAAAATAGTATGCTGAAGCTTTGACCTACAAACAAGTAGAGTTTGTGTATGTCTTTACGTAACAGGTTTGGAAAAGTCCATTTTGGTATGAGCTGCATGGAATACAATGACTGGTGATAAAAGAAAGAAATAACACCAACTGGAAAGAAAAAAAACAATTGCATTTTGTTTGTTTGAATGTTATTTCCCACCATACCCTTACCCAATTCCATCTGCCCATCATCCTCTTCCCATGTTTCCACCAATCACCAAGCCTGTCTCATCCTTTCTCCCTACCCTCTCTACTGCTATCAACTGGCAATCTGCAATCTTAAGTCCTGATTCAGGATCTTGATCTAAAATTTCCAAACATACTTTACATACACAGATACTACTGAGTTCTTCCAGCATTCTGTTTCTGTTCAAAAGTATAGCACAAATAGGAAACTGTTTAATCTAATCTTTCTAATTTAATAGTAAGTGATAGGCTTCAGGAAGAACCTTTGCCAATTTGGTACTGTGCCTGTACAGTACAAAACATTAAAAGAATCAGAATCAGGTTTATTATCATCATCTGTCATGAAATTTGTTAACTTACCAGCAGTTAAATTCAATACATATAGAAAAACAAAATAAAATAATAATATTAATAAATAAGGAAGGAAAAATCCTGCCTAAAGCTAGCATGGTTTCCTGAAAGGAAAATCCTGCCTGACAAACCTGCTGCAATTCTTTGTGGAAATTACAAGCAGGGTGCACAAAGGAGTTGCAGTAGACATGGTGTACTTGGATTTTCAGAAGGTCTTTGACAAAGTGCTGCACATGAGTCTACTTAGCATGGTAAGAGCACATGGAACTACAGGGAACTTACTAGCATGGGTGGATCATGGGTTGAACTGCAGAAAACAATGGGAATAAAGGGATACTTTTTTGTCTGTCTGCGAGTTACCAGCAGAGTTCCACAGGGGTCAGTGTTGAGACCGCTTTTTTTATATAAACAATGAATGCCAATGATTTGGACTATGGGATTAATGGATTTGAGGCCAAATTTGCCGATGATGCAAAGATAGGTGGAGGAGTGGGTAGAATTGAGGAAACAGAGCCTGCAGAGAGACTTAGATAGATCAGGGGAATGGGCAAAGTGACAAATGAAATACTATTTTTGGAAAGTGTATGGTCATGCACTTTGGTGAAAGTAAAAAACAGGCAATTATTTAGACAGGGAGAGAATTCAAAATGCAGAGAATCAAAGGGACTTGGGAGTCCTTGTGCAAGATACCATAAATGTTAACCTCCAGGTTGAGTCGATCGTGAAGGCGGCAAATGCAATGTTAGCATTCATTTCTAGAGGTATAGAATATAAGACCAGGGCTCTATAAGGCACTTCTGAGACACACTTGGAGTATTGTGCGCAGTTTTGGGCTCCTTATTTTAGAAAGGATATACTGACATTGGAGGGGGTTCAGAGAAGATTCACAAGAATGATTCCAGGAATGAAAGGGTTACTGTATGAGGAACATCTGGCAGCTCTTGGGCTGTATTCCCTGGAATTCAGGCAAATGAAGGGAGATCTCAGAAACATTCTAAATATTAAAAGCCCTGAACAGATAGAAATTGCAAAGTTAATTCTCATAGTAGCGGGTTCCAAGACAAGAGGGCATGACTTCAGGTTTGAAAGATGTCCTTCTAGAACTGAGGTGCAGAGAAATTACTTTAGTCAGATGGTGGTAAATCTGTGGCATTTGTTGCCATGAGCAGCTGTGGGGCAATAGACAATAGGTGCAGAAGTAGACCATTCAGCTGTTTGAGCCTGCACTGCCATTCTGAGATCATGGCTGATCATCTACTATCAATACCCGATTCCTGCCTTGTCCCCATAACCCTTGATTCCCCTATCCATAAGATACCCATCTAGCTCCTTCTTGAAAGCATCCAGAGAATTGGCCTCCACTGCCTTCTGAGGCAGCACGTTCCACACCTCCACAACTCTCTGGGAGAAGTTCCTCCTCAACTGTGTCCTAAATGACCTACCCCTTATTCTTAAACCATGCCCTCTGGTGCTGAACTCTCCCAGCATCTGGAACATATTTCCTGCCTTTATCTCGTCCAATCCCTTAATAATCTTATGTCTCAATCAGATCCCCCCTCAATCTCCTTAATTCCAGCATGTACAAGCCCAGACTCTCTAACCACTCTGCGTAAGACAGTCCAGACATCCCAGGAATTAACCTAGTGAACCTACGCTGCACCTCCTCCACAGCCAGGATGTCCTTCCTTAACCCTGGAGACCAAAACTGCACACAATACTCCAGGTGTGGTCTCACCAGAGCCCTGTACAAATGCAAAAGGATTTCCTTACTCTTGTACTCAATTCCCTATGTAATAAAGGCCAACATTCCATTAGCCTTCTTCACTGCCTGCTGTACTTGCTCATTCACCTTCAGAGACTGATGAACAAGTACTCCTAGATCTTTGTATTTCTCCCTTACCTAACTCCACACCGTTCAGATAATAATCTGCCTTCCTGTTCTTGCTCCCAAAGTGAATAACCTCACACTTATTCATATTAAACACCATCTGCCAAGTTTCTGCCCACTCACCCAGCCTATCCACGTCACCTTGAATTCTCCTAACATCCTCATCATGTCACACTGCCACCCAGCTTAGTATCATCAGCAAACTTGCTGATATTATTCAATGCCTTCCTAAATCATTGACGTAATTCATAAACAGCTGTGGTCCCAATACCAAGCCATGGCACCCCACTAGTCACCACCTGCCATTCCGAGAAACACCCATTCACTGCTACTCTTTGCTTTCTATCTGCCAACCAGTTTTCTATCCATGTCAATATCCTCCCCCCAATGCCACGAGCTCTGATTTTACCCACCAATCTCCTATGTGGTACCTTATCAAATGCCTTCTGGAAGTCAAGGTACACCACATCCACTGGGTCTCCTGCATCTATCTTCCTGGTTACATCCTCAAAAAACTCCAATAGATTAGTCAAGCAAGATTTGCCCTTGGTTAATGCATGCTGGCTCAGCCCAATCCTATCACTGCTATCAAGATATGCCGCTATTTCATCTTTAATAATGGACTCTAGCATCTTGCCCACTACTGATGTTAGGCTAACAGGGCGATAGTTCTGTTTTCTCCCTCACTCCTTCCTTAAAAAGTGGGATAACATTAGCCATTCGCCAATCCTCAGGAACTGATCCTGAATCTAAGGAACATTGGAAAATGATCACCAATGCATCTGCAATTTCCAGAGCTACCTCCTTTAGTACCCTAGGATGCAGACCATCTGGACCTGGGGATTTGTCAGCCTTCAGTCCCATCAGTCTACTGATCAGCATTTCCTTCCTAATGTCAATCTGTTTCTGTTACCCTATGTCCTTGGCCCATCCATATATCTGGGGGATTGCTGGTGTCTTCCCTAGTGAAGACAGATCCAAAGTACTTATTAAATTCATCTGCCATTTCTGTTTCCCATAACAATTTCTCCCAATTCATTCTTCAAGGGCCCAACATTGTTCTTAACTATCTTCCTTCACATACCTAAAAACTTTCACTATCCTCCTTTATATTCCTAGCTAGCTTGCGTTCATACCTCATTTTTTCTCCCCGTATTGCCTTTTTAGTTAAGTTCTGTTGCTCCTTAAAGATTTCCCAATCATCCGTCTTCTCACTCACCTTAGCTCTGTTATATTTGTTTAATGCTATGCCATCACTGACTTCCTTTGTCAACCACTGTGACCACTTTCCCCCCTTTGAATCCTTCCTTCTCCAGGGGATGAACTGATTTTGCACCTTGTACATTATTCCCAAGAATGCCTGCCATTGCTGTTCCACTGTTTTCTGCTAGAATATCCAACCAGTCAACTTTGGCCAGCTCCTTCCTCATGGCTCCATAGTCTCCTTTGTTCAACTGCAACACTGACACTTCTGATCTGCCCTTATCCCTCTGAACCTGCAGATAAAAACTTATCATATTATGGTCACTACCTCCTAATGGCTCCCTTACTTCAAGATCACTTATCAAATTCTGTTCATTGCACAACACTAAATCCAGAATAACCTTATCCATGGTCGGCTCTCGCACAAGCTGCTCCAAAAATGCATCCCATAGGCACTCTACAAACTCCCTATCCTGGGGTCCAGTACTGGGTGTTTAAGGCAGAGATAGATAGGTTCTTGATTAGCCAGGGCATCAAAGGGTATGGGGTGAAAGCAGGGGAGTGAGGATGACTGGAAGAATTGGATCAGCCCATGATTGAATGGTGGAGCAGACTTGATGGGCCAAATAGCCTACTTCTGCTTCCATATCTTAAAGCCTTATGGTCTTATGGTTTTCAATGAATTACAGTACCTCTATACATATATTGAATAGATTAAAAATTGTAAAACAAATAATATATTAAAAAAGTGAGGTAGTGTCCAAGGGTTCAATATCCATTTAGGAATTGGAAGGCAGAGGGGAAGAAGCTGTTCTTGAATCATTGAGTGTGCCTTTAGGCTTCTGTACCTCCTACTTGTTTCTAACAGTGAGAAATGGGCATGCCTTGAGTGTTGGAGGTTCTTAATAATGGACACCGTCTTTCAGAGACACCACTCCTTGGAGATGTCCTGGGTACTTTGTAGGCTAGTACCCAAGATGGGGCTGACTAGATTTACCATCCTCTGCAGCTTCTTTTGGTCCTGTGCAGTAGCCACCCCCCACCCCCCACCCCCATACTAGACAGTGACACAGCCTGTCAGAATGCTCTCCACGGTACATCTATAGACATTGAGTGTATTTGTTGATATACCAAATCTCTTTGACTCCTAATGAAGTATAGCTGCTGTCTTGCCTTCTTCATAACTGCATCAATATGCTGACACCCAGGAACTTGAAACTGCTCATTCTGAGGATTGGTATGTGTTCTTTCCTCTTACCCTTCCTGAAGTGCACAATCAACTCTTGTCTTACTGACATTGAGTGCCAGATTGTTGCTGTGACACCACTCCACTAGCTGGCATATCTTGCTCCTGTATGCCCTTTCATCTCCTTCTGAGATTCTACCAACAATGGTTGTATCATCAGCAAATTTAGAGATGGTATTTGAGCTATAGCTAGCTACACAGTCATGGGTATGTAGAGAGTAGAGTAGTGGGCTAAGCTCACACTGAGGTGCACCAGTGTTAATTGTCAGTGAGGAGGAGATGTTATCACCAGTCCACACAGATTGCTATGTTATACACGCAAAGATAAGTGGGAAGCTGGAGGATTGGGAAACTTTTAAAGAGCAACAGAAGGTAACTAAAAAGGCAATACACAGAAAAAAATGAGCTACAAAGGTAAACTAGCCAAGAATATAAAGGAGGATAGTAAAAGCCTCTTTAGGTATGTGAAAAGGAAAAAAATAGTTAAGACCAAAATTGGGCCCTTGAAGACAGAAGCAGGTGAATTTATTATGGTGAACAAGGAAATGGCAGACGAGTTGAACAGGTACTTTGGATCTGTCTTCACTAGGGAGGACAAACAATCTCCCAGATGTAATAGTGGCTAAAGGACCTAGGGTAATGGATGAATTGAAGGAAATTTTTATTAGGCAGGAAATGGTGTTGGATAGGCTGTTGGGTCTGAAGGCTGATAAGTCCCCGGGACCTGATGGTCTGCATCCTAGGGTACTTAGGTAGGTGGCTTTAGAAATCGTGGACACATTGGTAATCATTTTCCAATGTTCTATAGATTCAGGATCAGTTCCTGCAGATTGGAGGGTGGCTAATGTTGTCCCTCTCTTCAAGAAAGGAGGAAGAGAGAAAACAGGGAATTATAGACTAGTTAGCCTGATGTCAGTGGTGGGAAAGATGTTGGAGTTAATTATAAAAGATGAAATTACGACACATCTGGATAGTAGTAACAGGATTGGTCCGAGTCAGCATGGATTTATGAGGGGGAAATCGTGCTTGACTAATCTTCTGGAAATTTTTGAGGATGTAACTATGAAAATGGACAAGGGAGAGCCAGTGGATGTAGTGTACCTGGACTTTCAGAAAGCCTTTGATAAAGTCCCACATAGGAGATTAGTGGGCAAAATTAGGGCACATGGTATTGGGGGCAGAGTACTGACATGGATTGAAAATTGGCTGACTGACAGAAAACAAAGAATAGCAATTAACAGGTCCCTTTCGGAATGGCAGGCAGTGACCAGTGGGGTACCGCAGGGTTCAGTGCTGGGACCACAGCTGTTTACAATATATATTAATGATTTAGATGAGGGAATTAAAAGCAACATTAGCGAATTTGCCCATGACAAAGCTGGGTGGCAATGTGAAACGTGAAGAGGATGTTATGAGAATGCAGGGTGACTTGGACAGGCTGGATGAGTGGGCAGATGCATGGCAGATGCAGTTTAGTGTGGATAAATGTGAGGTTATCCACTTTGGTGGTAAGAACAGGAAGGCAGATTATCTAAATGGAATCAAGTTAGGAAAAAGGGAAGTACAACGAGATCTAGGTGTTCTTGTACATCAGTCACTGAAAGCAAGCATGCAAGTACAGCAGACAGTGAAGAAAGCTAATGGCATGCTGGCCTTCATAACAAGGGGAATTGAGTACAAGAGCAAAGAGGTCCTTCTGCAGCTGTACAGGGCCCTGGTGAGACCACACCTGGAGTAGTGTGCACAGTTTTGGTCTCCAAATTTGAGGAAGGACATTCTTCCTATTGAGGGAGTGCAGCATGGGTTCACAAGGTTAATTCCCAGGATGGTGGGACTGTCATATGTTGAAAGATTGGAGCAACTGGGCTTGTACACTCTGGAATTTAGAAGGCTGAGAGGGGATCTTATTGAAAGATATTAAGGGATTGGACACACTGGAGGCAGGAAGCATGTTCACACTGATGGGTGAGTCCAGAACTAGAGGCCACAGTTTAAGAATAAGGGGTAGGCCATTTAGAACAGAGTTGAGGAAAAACTTTTTCCACCCAGAGAGTGGTGGATATATGGAATGCTTTGCCCCAGAAGGCTGTGGAGGCCAAGTCTCTGGATGCCTTCAAGAAAGAGATGGATAGAGCTCTTAAAGATGGCAGAATCAGAGGTTATGGGGATAAGGCAGGAACTGGATACTGATAGTGGATGATCAGCCATGATCACAGTGAATGGCGGTACTGGCTCAAAGGGCTGAATAATCTACTCCTGCACCTATTGTCTATTGTGGTCTTCCAGTTAGGAAGTTGAGGATCTAATTGCAGAGGGACATAGAGGCCCAGGTTCTGCAACTTCTCAATCAGGATTGTGGGAATGATGGTATTAAATGCTGAGCTATAGCTGATGAACAGCATCCTGACATAGGAGTTTGTGCTGTCCAGGTGGTCTAAAGCCATGTGAAGAGCCATGGAGAATGCATCTGCCGTTGACATTTTAGTGGCAATAGGCAAATTGCAATGGATCCAAGTACTTGATGAAGCAGGAGTTCAGTCTAATCATGATCAACCTCTCAAAACATTTCATCACTGTAGATGTGAGTGCTACCGGGCGATAGATATTATGGCAGCTCACATTATTCTTCTTAGGTACTGGTATAATTGTTGCCTTTTTGAAGCAAGGTGGAACTATTGCTCATAGCAGTGAAAGGTTGAAAATGTCCTTGAATACTCCCGCTAGTTGGTTGGCACAAGTTTTCAGAGCCTTACCAGGTACTCCATCTGGATCTTCTGCCTTGCAAGGATTCACCCCCTTTAAAGACAGTATAACATCAGCCTCTGAGACAGAGATCACGGGGTCATCAGGTGCAGCAGGGATCTTCACAGCTGTAGTTGTTCTTTTCAAAGCATGCATAGAAGGCACTGAGTTCATCTGGTAGTGAAGCATCACTGCCATTCATGCTATTGGGTTTTGCTTTGTAGAACGTAATGTCCTGCAAATCCTGCCAGATTTGTCGTACATCCGATGTCACCTCCAACCTCATTTGAAATTGTCTTAGCCGTTGAAATAACCCTCTGCAAATCATACCTAGTTTTCTGGTACAGGCCTGGGTCACCAGACTTGAATGCCACATATCTAGCCTTCAGCAGATAATGCACCTCCTGGTTCATCCACGGCTTTTGGTTTGGGAATGTACAGTAAGCCTTTGTAGGCATACACGCATCCACACAGGTTTTAAGTCAGTAACAACTGCAGCATACTCATTCAAGTTCAAAGATGAATCCCTGAATACAGTCCAGTCCACCGATTCAAAGCAATTATTTAAGTGTGCCTGTGCTTCACTTGTCCATACCTTCCTGGTCCTCACTACCAGGTGCTGTAGTCTTCAGTCTCTGCCTATACTCAGAGTAGAAGTACAGCCAGGTGATCAGACTTCCCAAAGTGAAGTGGTGGAATAGCACAGTAGGCATTCTTGATGGTGGTGTAGCAATGGTCCAGTGTGTTGCTTCCTCTAGTATTGCAACTGATCTGTTGATGGTAATTGCTTAGTGATTTTTTCAGACAGGCCTGGTTAAAATCCCCCAGAATGATGGTGAAAGTATTAGGGTGTGCTGTTTCATGCATATTGATACCACTGCTCAGGTCATTTAAAACATGATTGACATTGGCCTGAGGTGGAATGTATACTGCTACCAAAACGATCCTGGAAAACTCCCACAGCAGGTAAAAAGGGTGACAGTTAACTGCTAGATATTCCAGGTCTGGAGAGCAGAATTGGGACAGCACTGATATATTTGTGCACCAAGAAGAGTTGATCATGAGACATACTCCTCCACCTGTTTTTGAGAGCATATAGATATATCCTGACAACCTATAGTAAACCTATTGATCTGAATCACTGCATTTGGTAGGGGAAGGATTAACCAGGATTCTGTGAAACAAATGACACATGCGGTCCTATTGGTAACAATTGGTAACTTCAGTTAAGGTGGTGCTTGGCATCAGATGCAGAAGTGCACTACTGAACCAGGAAAATGCACAATGCCTAGAAGACTCAGCAGTGTAACTATATCTCCGTAGTTAGCTCTCCTTAATGGAGTCTTCTGTGGCTAGAGTAACAGCAGTGCAGATCCTCTGAAATGACCTGTACCATCATCGTGGCATTTTAAAGATGGTAAAATGTATGACGTAATTGCAAATTTTAATTCTAAAAGGTTAACTGAACAAAAGTACATTTTAAAAAATAACCAGTAATACAAATCTAATTAAAATGCTAACATGTTATACAATGAGCAGAGAACCTTAGAGATATTTTTAGAAAGATTAGTGTGATATGAAATTGCAGGGAAAAAGAATAAATATAATTTGTTCAAAGAATATGATTTGGATTTTTAAACAGATTCTGCAGATGTTGGAAATTGTAAGCAGCGCACACAAAATGCTGGAGGAAGTTATTCAGCATCAATGGAGGGGAGTGAACAGTCGACATTCATAGCCAAGGCTCTATCAGAACTAGAAAGGAAGGAGACAGCTGGCTTAAGAAGGTGGAGTAAGGGAAGGAGTACAAGCTGGCAGGTGATGGTTGAGACTAGCTGAGTGGGACAAGGAAATTAAGTAAGAAACTAGGAAGTGAGAGGTGGAAAAGGTAAAGAGCTGAAGATGAAGAAATCTAATAGAGTACAGTGGACCATGGATTAAAGGGAAGCAGAAGGTGAACCACAGGGAGGTGATGGTTAAGTTAGAAGAGAAGGAGTGAGAAGGTAATCAGAATGGGGAATGAAAAGAGAAGGGAGCTGGTATAGATACTGAAGTTAGAGAAATTGATTTTCATGCCATCAAGTTGGAGACTACTCAGACAGAATACAAGATTATGTACTTCATTATAGCAGTAGAAGAGACCATGGACTGACATGCTAATATGGGAATGGGGAATTGAACTGTAATGGATACCCACTGAGGGATCCTGCCATTTCTGGCAAACAGGGCAATGATGCTTGATAAGGTGGATCAACAATCAGCTTCAAATCTCGCCGATGTAGAGAAGTCACACTAGGAACATCAGATACAATAGATGACTCCAATAGGGGTGTTATCTCATCTGGAAGGACTGTTGGGGCCTTGAATGGTTGGGAAGGGAAGATGATTTCATAGGCACTACTAAGACCTTGTACTGGTGGAGCAGAAAAGATGACAGAATTCCAAGCCATGCAATTCCTTGACAATTTACTAAATCTCCACAAATCTTTATCTGTTTTATTTTTATATGAATGAATGAAATTTATTTTGGTCAGTACAAACATAACAAAAAGCATCATTTTCAACAATGATTTCATAGGACAAAATTACAACAAAAACATTCTTTAAAACAGACCAAAACAGTGTAGGCTAAAGCTACAGCTCATTACTCCTACCCCTCTTACTTACATAACATTTGGTGTCAATCACACCAAAACAAAATTCATAAACTTAATCCATTTCTGAGTATCATTTATTTACATTGCTCCCATTCATTTTAAATTTGTTCACTAAATTTAAATAATTTTTTTAAACTAAAGTGTGGTGCATGTTTTTAAATTCTCACCACAGCTGTTCCATAGATTCACCCCTCTAACTGAAATACAATGATGTTTTACATTTCTTATCCTTTGTTTTTGAAATATACATGTTCCTCTCAAATCATGTTGACTTTCTCTATTTTAAGCAACCTTTGAATACTTTGTGGTAGTTGTCCATTTTTTTTTTACTTATACATAATTTGTATTATTTTAAAATCTACAAAATATCTGTATTTTAAAGTATTTAGTTGAATAAATAGTGGGTTGGTTTGGATCATAACAACTTGTCTTATTTACAATTCATATGACTTTCTTTTGGAGTAGAAAAATTGAGATTGCATTTGTTTTTTTTAATGTATTTCCCCATACCTCTACACAGTACATCATGTATGGGTCTAAAAGTGAACTGTATAATGTATACAAAGGTTCCTGATTTAAGAAATCTTGCACTTCGTGCAGTATTGCAATAGATGTTGACAATTTTGCTTTGACATAATGTGGTTTCCAGCTTAATTTATTATCTATTACCACTTCTAAAAAATGTTGTTTCAGATACCTTATCAATTTCAACATCATTCATTCTAAGTTTACTATGAGTTTGATACACATAAAGTGATTGGATCTGACACAGAAGAGCTGTTTTAAAAGTACTATTTCTGACTTTGAACTAGAGAGCACATAGGATTCAATTATACCTTTTTACCTGATTAATGGTATATTTAATCAAACACAGACTTACTAATAATGTGTAAGCAAATATAGTAATTCATTTAAAGATTTGATTGTATTATTTGAAGAGTTCTAGTTCAGGTATTATCTGTATGTTTGTAGCTTTGGTATTCTAGCAGAGAAATCAATAAGTTGGGCTTTCCAGTAACTAGCAAGACTACGCTTCTGTTTTGGACAGCTCCAAAAGTGGAGCCTCATCCCAACAATAAAATTTTGATTTTTAACTCCATGTTGCCATGGTAAAGAAAAATTCTGTTTAGTGAGAAGACCAACATATTGTTTAACTATAATCCAGAAATCATGTCTAATAATTTAAAGACTAGCTTAAATTACATCATAGCTGCTAGTAAAAGTACAAATACACATGATGGCTATTAAATAAAAACCCTTGGTTCACTAATGTCCTTCAGGTAAAGAAATCAATGTCTTTACCCTTTACTGTGAATCTTCAGGAACATGCTTAACTGTCTCTGAAATAGCAGGCAGTCAGTGCAAGGACAAAATAAGATGTGCAATAAATCCTGTTACTGCAGCTAAGCCCAATATCTGATCACTTTTGTTTAAGAAATTTCTTTTTGGAATAGAAAGAATGTTGGATTACAAATAATTAACAGAAGTGTGTTCTTTTGGTGCTCCTTCATTGCACAATTCCATCTTGCTTTGTTGTGGGATACAGCAGACTGAAAATATTTGCAAAGGAAAGAAAATGCTTTTAATCCAAACATGTGTAGCAGAGGGTTCTTTTCATTTTAATGTTGCAGTTGGTGCACTCAAATCATGAAAAACAGGTTGCCAATTTGAAACATAATACAATCGTTAGATGCATTAACCTTCCCATGCAATGCACACAGGGTCCATTTGTTTTTACTGATAATAATGTTAATGTAAACCCCTTTGGTTTAAATACTAGTATTTCCTCTAGTACCTTAGAGAGAAATTTGACCAATTAAGTAAATGATAATACATCAGCATTCAGTACACAGAGGAATGCCAAAACTATGCCAATCATCTGCAGACTGTTGTACTTAGCACTTTAAATACAAGATTTCCTTTTTACTGTCACCATAGGCAATCTGTTATTTCACAGTTTTCCAGATTTATTAAACAAATGACAGACAAAAATCCCTTCAGGTTGTAGTTTGTACAGCCCATTACAATTTTCATTAGGGATTTTATTATTCATCGAAATAGCACCCAGAGCCTAATCCTCCACATGGTCACTTAGAGATTTGTTCCACATCATAAAATTAGATCAGAGCTGTGTGAATTTTCTGTAGACTGTTGCAATGGTTACTTTATATTAGTCTACTGATAGATTTGACAACTAATTCAAGTTAAAAATAAGATGCAATGCAACAAATAACCTGAAACCTTCAAGGACAGTAAGATTTGGATTATTGTGTAGTTTGCAAATTTGCATTGCAATTTGCCTTATTTTGCATTGATTGCTTTAGTTTATAGAATTTTAAAGATGTTAATTTAGGTGAGCTGATGTTGGGGAATTCATCCAGTTTCTAGTACATATTGATGGGTACAGCTGTGGACAATTGTGAAAGAATCATCCATCAACTCAGCATTAAAATCAACATGTCCATCCCCATCGCTGCCATGAGGGTTACCAATGGCAACATACACAATTGGATCAGCCAGTTGTGACATGGTGGATGTCTGAGACTAACCTCCCAGGACAAGAGGGATTTGTAGTTGATGTGGAGGTGGCTAGCAGGGCAGATTGGGAACTGCAAAAATGGCTTTTGCCAGACAGTTATTTTCTTGTTTCATGAGAGCACTTTGAGGTAGGACACATACAACTCTGAAATATGTTAGGAAATAGAGAAGGCTCAACTCATGCAGAGCAGCAGAGATGATTCAGCAGTGAATGATAACTTTAATAAAAAAAATTGCAAAATAACAAGCCATGAGGGTCCACAAAACAAGAGAACAAATACTAAGTTCATGGGCACAAGGTAACTGAAGGCTAGAGCAGCTGTTTGGTTTGATGAGTGAACAAGGATTGTGGTTGAGAGCTGGGTTTAAATACTGTATTCCATAGTGGCACTATGTAGAGTTGAAGTAGTGCAAGATACAAGGTAACTTGTAGCAGTTAACTTGTACAAGAATTCCCCATCAGCTCACCTAAATTAACATTTAAAATTCTATAAATTAAAGCAATCTTATGGCAAAATAAGGCAAATTGCAATGCAAATTTGCAAACTACACAATAATCCAAATCTTACTGTCCTTGAAGGTTTCAGGTTATTTGTTGCATTGCATCTTACTTTTAATTTTCTTCCCATCCAGTCCTAATTGGGGCTGGATAGCCCTGGTGACAGGTCAGATGCATCCACCATTACCACAGAAGGTCCAGAGGGGTTCGGATGGCAGAGAATGGGAGTGGTTGTGAAGCATCTCGAGCTCCTCTTAAGTGTGGTCCAAGGCAGCAGACCAGGTTAAGCATCAGTTTGGTGATTTGGTGAGAGAAGTGGCAACTTACCTATAGTTCCTGATGAAATGGCAGTAGAAATTTGAAAAGCTCAAAAAGTGCTGTAGCTGTTTGAGGGAGGGTGGTCAGGCTCATTCAATGGTGCACTTTCTTTTGGTCTATGGTTATGCCTTGAGATGAAAGGACAAAACTGAGGAAGGAAATGGCTGGGGTGTGGAACTGACATTTTTCTACCTTGTACAGCTAGCTTTTGAGGAGACATCAAGGACTGAATGGATATGACAGATGTAATCTTAGGTGTTCTTGGAGAAGATGAAGATGTCATCAAGTAGACAAAGACATGTGTAGCATGTCTCAGAGGATCCCATTGATGAAATGGCTGGACTGTTGGAAAGACTGAAAGGCATCACTGAGTATTTGTAGTAGCCAGTGGATGTTATGAACATTGTCTTCCACTCACCCCTTGGCAGATCCAGTTTGGAGAAGACCTGGGCATCGTGGAGTTTCTCAAATGCACTATCCATCAAGGAGGAGGTAGTAATGGTTCTTGATGATGATTTTGTTGAATCCATGGTAATTGATGCAGTGACAATGATCCACATCTTTCTTTCAAACAGAGTAAAATCCTGCTCCAGCTGAGGACTGGGATGGACAAATGAAGCCACAATGTAGCACTGTGGTGATGTAGTCCTTCATGGCTTGGGTCTCGGAAAATGAGAGGGAGACAGACGATCACTGAGAGGGTGGTCGCATAGCCTGAGGCAGCAGAGTGCTGACTTCCCTTGTAATTAAGGTGATGGCTAAATTGTAGTATTCCTTTAGGGGTTTAGTAAGGTCAAGAGTTTCCTCCATCTCCATGGATTTACAGGGTGAAGTCAGCTGAGGTTGCAGGCGTGTGAAGTGGATGACCAGGGTAACCCCACTGAGAGGAGTTTTGGTTGAATCGATGAGGAATTGTATGGACTCACGGTGCACATGTCAGGTGCATGCTCTGACCATCCCAGACCCCAAGGGACATCTGTGAAGGACTGTTATGCAGAAGAGGAGAGAGATAGGCTTGGTACAGAGTCAAAGCTGCATACACAGAATCTAGACTAGAAAGTTGTCTGCTGTGTCAGAAATCACCAAAACCTCCTGTATGCAAAGGGCATTCAGGTTGTGGAGTAGAACAGAGTAAATCAGGCTATGGTGCTGAAATGAGATGCCAGGAGAAATTTACCAGATAGAAGGCTTCTCATATCTATCTGGTGGTGCTGTTTCCCCAGACAGTGGCCATTTAATATGGGTGATCGGCTCCACAGTAAATGTTATAATTGTTCCTCTACCGATGCTCACGCACTTGGAGGGTGGGGTTGGGGGTGGGGGGGCAGGTGTTGGTGGTGGGATGTTAAGGGAGCATTCCATAACTGGATTGGTTCTAGAGACATTGCCGATGAGGTTTCTGCAACCTGAAATAGGAATAGAACTGAGGTTCCAGAGGGTCATTCGATAAAACGCTTGTCAATTCAGAGGGCAAGAGTGGTAAGGCTTTCAAACTTGAGAAAATCTGCAGATGCTAGAAATCCAAGCAATGCACATAAAATGCTGGAAGAACTCAGCTGGCCAGGCAGCGTTTATGGAAAAGAGTAAACAGTTGAAGTTTTGGGCAAGACTCTTCATCAGAACACCTCAGTCCTGATAAAGGGTCTTGGCCCAAAACATTGCACATTTACTCTTTTCTGTAGATGCTTCCTGACCTGCTGAGTTCCTCCAGCATTTTGTGTATGAGGCTTTCAAGGACAGTGGGCATCTCCCAGTAGACAGCTCATCCTTCAGGCACTCCGAGTGGCCTGATGGTAATGGGCTAGCAGCACTTCATCACAAGGGTCCTAAATTCCACAGTGTAGTCCAGTACCAAACATGCACAGGTAAAGTATCTGACATGCTGCCCCCCCGCCCCCACACACACACACACCTTGGATGATCAAATACTGGTGCATCTCAGTGGTGAATTCTTCATATTCATTGCAAATAGTAATTTTATTGTCTTAGTTACCAGTAGCCCAGATACATCAGAGCTCCCCAGTCACAAAAGAGGTGATGAAGTCAATCTTGTCTCGATCTATAACATACAAACATGGCTGCAGCTCAAAGTGTAAGGTGCACTGGGACCGGAAGTTGTGGCATCGGGCGCTGGGATACAGGGTTCAGAGGGAGGGGGTTGACTGTCACAGGTTGCTGAATCAAGGTGGAGAGTTGGAAGAGAGTGGTGAGCAATAGTCATTGGCTTCCCGCTGCATCTGGATTGTGTACTTATGTCAATAGACAACTTCCTTTAAAACAGGCAAACTCTGTTGGGCTAATTGTTGGTTCATGCATTCTGTTAGGAAAGGCAGAGAAAACTTGATCTCAGTGCAGAGCAACAGAAACAATTCAACAGGATATGACGACTTTAAACAATAAAATGCAGAACAATAAGCAATGAGAGACCTGTTACTAACTCACAGGTAACAAGGTAATTGAAGGCTAGAAGCAAGTGGTTCATTGGGTGGTTGAGGATTGTAGGTGGGAGGTGGGTTTAAATAGGTAGCATGTGATGCATTGGAAATGAGCAGTAGTTGGATGGAGACTGGGAGGTACCTACCTGACAAAATTTTCTGAAGTAAAACTGTTGTAGGTGTGAAGTATTTTCATACTTCATAAGTATTTAAACCTAAAGCTAACTTCTTTCTGCCTGAATAGTTGGTACAGGCAGACACTGATAATATTTGATATTTATCTAGATGAACATTTGAATTATTATGGCATAGAAGGCTACAGTTTGTGCATGACGATAAGCAGGGGCATTGTGAAGGGCAATGCCTAGTCTGGCTTCATATGGCTGCACTAGAGACCATGGACCGATAAGTCAGTATGGGAAATGGAACTGGAATTACAATGGCTGATCTCCAGGATGTTACACTGGGGGTGCTGGTAGCAGACCCAAATGCAAGACACAGACACTGTAGTACAAGAAACAGGACTTGACTAGAGTAGGGAGGTGACTGCATACAGGCAAGGAGCAGGGACAAGAACACAGACTTGGACAAGGGAAAGTGGGACCAGGACTAGAACTAGAAACTATGGACTAGGAGACAAGGCTTTGACTGCAAGCCCAAGACTGGACAAGGACCCAGAAACTGGGTCTTACCTTGAGCTCAGACCCCAGAACCAGGCAAGGATAGGACATGGCTTCAGGACAGGATGTGGTTAGGGTCTAGAGGTCTGAGCTTGGAGACAGGCTGGAATCTTTGCTCTTGGGGCTTGAGCATTGGGACCTTAGAGCTCAGCTGCAGGATCCTCAAGGCTTGGGTCCTTGGAGCTCAGCTGCAGGATCCTCGAGGCTTGGGTCCTTGGAGCTCAGCTGCAGGATCCTCAACTTGAAATGCAGAGACTGATAACTCAGAGGCTAGACCCGAGACCCCAACTGGGAACTAAACATCAATATAGAGCCAGTACTTATCCTTCAAAAAGTCAGGACTTATCATCAACACAACACCAACATGAGACAGGACAGTATATAGATAGAGCCAGGACTTGTACTTAGACAAGCCAGGACTCAACCTCTCCACACCAAGGTGGGACAGGTCCACTTGTTGAATAATGGCAGAACAGCCAGACTTACCCAGAAAACAAGACCCCTCACAGGGCAACAGGAAAACAGCCTGACTTACCCCCAAAGAGGCAAGGACAAGAAGAGACAAACACCAAAGGACAACAGACAGTGCTCTCTCTGCTTCAGAGTTGCTCCAAGTCAGTTACAGCTAGGAACCTCCATCAGCTACAGAAACAGCCAGATCCCTACCTAGCTCAGAGTAACTGACAGCCACTCAGCTGGCCCCAGAAACAGCCAAATCCATACCACAAAGACTACTCCAACAAGTGGCAACAAGGCTCCATGAAGCAGTAGTTCTCTAACCAGGCCTAGAGATCACAAATGGTTTCACTAACTTTCCATCAGCAGGCTGCTCTAAGGGGGACTGACAAGACAAACCAGCCACCCACAGTCCACCCCCAAGGCTACTTATATTCCAAGCCAAAGATGGGAATCAGGTGCCTATGATTAACTCAACCAAACGAGGGACAGCTGGAAGACCTGGAGTCCTGAGTCCACAGACTGGATCGTGAACCAGAATGTGAACTTCATGGACCGGACCATGACACAGGAGGTCCTGGCTGTTCTGGTGGATGGACAAAGGTGCTTGAAAAATTGATGCCTCAATCTGCTTCAGGTCTTTCCAATGTGGGGTGGGCTGCATTGTGAACACCAGATTCAATAAATGACAGAAGAATGCACATGTGAAGTTCTGCCTTACTTGGAAGGACTGTTTAGGGACCTGAACTATTTGTCGTTCTTTGTATGTAGGTTTTCATTGATTCTATTGTATTTCTGTGTTCCACTGAGAATGCCTGTAAGAAAATAAATCTCAGGATAGCATATACGTTTTGATAATAAGTTTACTTTGAGTTTGGTATTTTAGCATAACATTGGTTGTGTGGTGGTTTACTTTTCAACTGGGTTTCAGCAAAGGGTTATGAGCAGTCAATGAGGGTAATGTTTTCTGATGCTAGTACTCAACCTATGAGCATGTACACAGCCAGTACCTAATGAGAGTGACCCTTCCACAAGGAATAGAGAATATGGAGGTTCAATATTCAGGTTCAATATGGAGGAATCCTACAGCACTTGAGCATCTATGAGCTCAGAACCCTTGAGACCAGAGGATATTATCATTGTTTAGATGAGAGAAAGTGAACTGGACATGGTGGAGACATGAAAGTTACCAACCTGAAAAAGGCATGAGTTTCTTGGCCTACAGACATACTTTGATTCTTATGAGACAAGGAGGTCAGCAGTCCCAGTAATCTGGTGGAGGATTGAACAATGAATTGCAGTGAAATCCCTTGAGAAATCCACTGAGAAGCTGTGCAGGAATATTAACTTCAGGTTGAGTCAGTAGTAAGGAAGGCAATTGCAATATTAGTTTTCATTTTGAGAGGATTAGCATATAGGTGCAAGGATATAATGCTGAGGCTATATAAGGCATTTGTCAGATCACACTTGGAGTATTGTGAGCAGTTGTGGGCCCCTTATCTAAAAGAAGATGCTCTGGCATTGGAGAGGGTCCAGAGGAGGTTCATGAGAATGATTCCAGGAATGAAGGGTTAACGTATATGAAGCGTTTGAGGGCTCTGGGTCTGAGCTCATGATAGCTTGGAAGAATGAGGGGGGGGGTGGAATCTCAATGAAACCCACTGAATATTAAAGGGCTTAGATAGGGTGGACTTGAGTGGGATGGTTCTTATATTGGAGGTGTCTTGGACCAGATCTCAAAATAGAAAGGTGTTCCTTTAGAATAGAGATGAGGAGGAGTTTTTTTTTTTTTTTTTTTAGCTATGTGGTGGTGAATCAGTGGAATTTGTTACCACAGATGGCTGTGGAGCCCAAGTCATTGAGTATATTTAAAGTAGAGGCTGATAGATTTTTGATTAGTAAGGATGTCAAAGGTTATGGGAGAAGAGCAGGACAATGGGGTTGAGCTAGATAAATCAGTCATGATAGAAAGGCAGAGCAGATTTGATAGGCCAAATGGGCCATGTTACTGAAGCAAAAATTCACTATTCACTCTGAGTTTACTACCCCACACTAGAAGGATTAGTTCTACTGTTAGCAGCAATGGAAGCTGGGATGTTGGTCCTCAGACACGGCACAATGGTACGTCCACCAGTGAGACTATACAAGTGGGTGTATGTTTCATACTGGAGAAGGTAGGCAGCAATTCCTGAGCAATGCACAGGAAGTCAGTGGGCCTGGCAGCATATGTGGGAAAGTGGGAAGATAACTGTTTTTTGATTGAGAATTTTCATTTCAAATGTAGGGCTTCATCTAAAAACATCAAGTTTCTTTTTCTTGTCCACAGATGCTGCCCATGCTGAGTGCCCCCACCATCCTATGTGTCCTACTCCAGCATCTGCAGCCTCTTCTCTCTCCAGACAACTATTTCTGTCCAGTGTCAACTGAAACCAGTAGTGCACTAGTGCAGACTTGCTGCTCCTTGATGTTGCACCTGTTTGGAGATGGCAAGGTAGCGTAGCAGTTAGTGTAACACCGTGACAGCTCCAGCAATTGGCATTCAATTCCCACTGTTGTCTGTAAGAATTTTATATATTGTCCCCATTTCCATGTGGGGTTTCTTAGGCGTTCTGGTTTCCTCCCACATTTCAAAGAAGCATGGTTAGAGTTAATAAGCTGTGGGCATGACATGTTGGTTCCAGAAGCATGGTGATTCTTGTGGCCTGACCCCAGCAAATATTCGGACTGTGTTGGTCGTTGATACAAGGAATGCATTTCACTGTTTTGATGTACGTGTGACAAATAAAGCTAATCTTTATTGTTAGACCTCTCAATATCGTAAGCATTCCAACGTGTGGCCAAATCAACCTTTATTGCTCATCTGGGCCCTCAAAATCTCAACCTGAGCTCTCTGCAGAATTACTCTATCTTTGATGGTTTACTTCTTAAAGCCTTTTCCCTTTGCACCCAGGGCAGGGTCTTTTCCCTGGCCTCGCTCACAGAACTCTGTCTCATCATATATAAATGTGCCATCAACTTTCAGCCACCTGCAGTGTCATTGTCTGAGCTGAGAGCATTAAATTGAATGTGAAGTTGAATGGGAACATGCTTTAGATTAGATTAGATTAGATTCAACTTTATTGTCATTGTGCCGAGTACAGATACAAAGCCAATGAAATGCAGTTAGCATCTCACCAGAAATGCAAAGAATAGTGATATTTACAAAATAACTGCGAATAAAAAGTAAGTGTTACAGCACACAAATATGAAAGTACTGAGACAGCACAATATGGATGCAATACTGCTTAGCGCTGTGATGAGAGGTTCAGCAGTGTCACAGCCTCATGGAAGAAGCTTTTCCTGTGCCTGCTGGTGTGGGAGCGGAGGCTCCTGTAGCGTCTACCGGGTGGGAAGAGAGTAAAAAGTCCATGGTTAGGGTGAGATGCATCCTTGATAATGCTTTTCACCCTACCTAGGCAGCGTTTATGGTAGATGTTGTCAATGGTGGGCAATTGGGTGCCGATAATCCGCTGGGCAGTTTTAACCACATGCTGGAGTGCTTTGCAGTCCGATACGGGACAATTGCCATACCACATTGAGATGCAGTTGATGAGTATGCTCTCAATGGTACAGCAGTAAATATACTATCTTCATGACTTGCCTTACCAGTATATCATTTTGTAATTTTTTAGCATTTGAAACTGTTAAATAATATGATAAAGGAAGTGTGGTGGTGAGGGAGGAGGGGGAAGAAAGTAGTATATAATAATACCATTTTCCTGCATTAGATTTTAGTTTGAAAGGTATATATATATGTTTTCAGAAGGAACATGCTGGAATACCTCTCATTATGTCTGTGAGTGAGACATTTGATATATTGAGTACAGGGACAATCAATATTGTATTGAGTAGATGCTGTGAGATGTGGGTGTCAGTCTCACATACTGTGGCACAGTGCAGTGATACAGGTAAACGTTGACTCTGGGTTTTGATTGAGATTATTATTGGGTGATTGGTGAGTGAGGCTATTGGTGCAATTTGGCTGATTGCCACTGACAACCCCTGTGAAGTTATTGTGCTGCTTGCCGCACTGCAAAACTCCTGGGATTTACCTCTGTTGCTGAATCTGGAAGGTCCTCTTTACTTTTATGGATAATATCACAACTTTAATGTGCCTCCTCCAGTAGGATCTGCAATATAGCAGCATGCAGCACCTCGGTGCATGCGCTCCCCCAATACGGGCTATCACTTATTATTGTACAACACACTTAATGATCTCTCCACTGCCAGCAGTCCATTTCTAGCTTTCCTTTATGACCCTCAAAGACATATTTAATTACCCCATTGGAATCCCTGCTGACATGGCAACCAGTCAGCAGCGTAGCCAATAGTGGCTGCAAGCAAAAACTGAAGCATAAAGTTAGCATGTCTACGCCTTTTCTGAAAGCTCTTCGATTTGAACCTCAATAGGCTCTATTCAACTACAGATGATTACAAAATTTTTAAACATTCTCCTTTTGATCTATGGCTACTAATTTAGGAGTCTTATGTTGTGCCTTCATGTGGCAACATAGGAATTGAATCAAAACACAGTTAGGAAGTTTTGAAGATAGATCAGATTGGAGGTGAGAGGCAGGTTCCGTTAATTAATGTGCCTACAGAAGTGATACCCAAATATGACTGTTTTCATTGTAGTAAAAGTAAATTTTATCTAAAATTATTTATAAAAATATTTAGTTAATTTTCAGACGAAATAAGTATATGCTCTTCAGAGCAGTGAACGTGAATTGACTAGGCATTATGAGGTCATGACAGCTGCTCCACTTCATTAGTAATTTGAGCAGATTTGGTATGACAACAAAGATCCTTATAAACCTTGGTAGATGTTTTATGGGGAGAACTCTGACTGGTTGCATTACAGTCTGGTATGGAGGCTCCAACTGATAAGATTGCAAGAGGCTCAGAGCACTATTGACTCTGCAGCCCTTGTTGTACATACTCCTCCCCACCACTGCGGACAACTTGAGATGGTGCAAGTCTTCAGGAAAGTGGCAACCATCATCATCTGGGACATGCTCTCTTCTTGTACTACTATCAGGGAGGAGGTACAGGATCCTGAAGACCCACACTCAACAATTCAAAAACAGTTCCCCTTCGCCATCTGATATCTGAATAGCCCATTTACCCATATACACAACCTCATTATTAATGTTTTACACAATTTACTTTTATAATGTACCGTGTGTCTTTGCACTATACTGGTGCCACAAATCAATAAAATTCATGTCATAAGTTAGTGATAATAAATCAGATTCTGATTCTATTTGTGCAAGAGCCCATAACTCACTTATGGCCACTCTGCCTATGAATTATTAATTTCAGTTTCCTCCTGAGAAGTACCTTTTATTATCAAAGACCCTTCAATTATACTTCTAATTTCTTTATCAATGCTTTTACCATGCTTTTATCATCACGAATTAATGAGAAATTGCAGTGAGGCATTTCTAGATATTGATCTTTTTTTTTACTTAATGAATAAGCATCTGTTGATGTAGGTAGTGCCTACCAATTGGATGTTGTTGATAAAGATCAGCTGTACATAACTGTTCAAAGTGTGATTCCACATGATCTGTGACAACTCAAATATATTGGACCATTGTGTATAAATTTTTGCAATGACTTCCGTTAAGTTCTGGTCCGAATAATTTAATCAAATCAACTGTGGAGATAGTGGGTGCATATAGGATTCCACAACAGGAGGTGGAAAGCTAGTGCATTGAACAGACACCCTTTTATCATGCCTACCAGGATATGTAAGGTTAATTTCCATAGTTCATTTTTGTTAACTTGGTACTGTTCTGATTTTGAACCAGAGACCTTATGAATTCAATGCCATATCCTGTTGTGCAATAATCCATTAAGCCACAGGAGAAAAAAACGAGCAAGTTGTAACATTAGTCATTAAACTCAATGAGAGGTCTCGCATCACTTTTTACTGAGACTGTGAGAAAAACCACACCAAATGAAAATAGTAATTTTACAAGTGTTCCAAGAAGCCCATAGCTGCAAGAAATCCACTTCACATTCTGTGAGCCAGTTGTACAATCTAACATCAACTTCTTCAGCGATCCATGAAGCTATGAAAATGAACCTGAAAGAAAACTTGTCACCTGACCAATTATTCTCAGAGTGTGTCAAAGGCGTTTACTTGCCTCAATCAGTCCAGGCTGGAAGCTACTGAAAGGAGCTCCTGGTTTCATAGCCAAAGGTCATGGACTTGTCTGTCAACAGGCTGGGTTTTCTTATCATACTAATTCAAGTCCTTGGACTTAATAAAGCAATTTATCCCATTCAGTGAAGTGTATATTTTACCTTGAAAATGTGAAAGGAAATAAACTGACTTTTTATTACATTTTTAAAGCATTTATTTCTCTTCAGCTAAGGCCAAATGTTTCCAAAGTGCATTTGACTTTTCATGAGTCAAGGATGCAATTCCCTTTGTAAGCCATGATTGTAATACAACTAAGTTATTGCAACACTACAAGCTGATAGAAAATTGTTAAATATTACATTCATTACAGAGATAAAGCTGTTTAGATCTCAGTCCCCTATGACTATGACGCTAAAAATGAATTCTGGATCCACAATGGCAACAGTAGTTCAAATCCCACCATGAAAAGTAGAACAATGTTTGTCAGTAAACTTGATAGACTATGATAGGTTGCATGACAGGTTCTGATGAAGCATCTCCAATCTAAAACATTAATTCTTTTATATCTTTCAAAGTTGCTGCCTGACCTGCTGAGTGTTTCCAACTATGTCTGTCTCGATCAGTGACCCTGAAAACTTGAATGATCATACAACAGTTCCTAATTGGCAGTATGATATGTGTAGCGGTTAGGTCAATGGTTTACAGCACCAGTAATCACCAACTAGGGCTCAATTCCCACCACGGTCTGCAGTGAGTTCATACATTCTTCTCAAAACTACAAGGGTTTCCTCTGGGTGCTCTGGAATTCTTCCACATTATGTTAAGGTTAGTAAGATGTGAGCTTGCTATGTTGGTGTCAGAAGCTTGGCAGTACTTGAAGGCTGCCACCTGTACAATCCTCTGTGTTGGTTGTTGATGCAAATGACACATTTCACTGTATACTTTGATATTTCAATGCACATGTGACAAATAAAACTAATCTAATCATTAATAAAGCTAATCTAATTCATTGATGCTCTTCAGAGAAGAGAACTTGCTAATAACTGCTTCATCTCATGTCCCAGTTCTACACAATATGGTTGATCCTTAAAAATAGCTTAAGGATGCATTTTAAAATATTGATTCACCAAATCGGCTCATTCGCCTCATTTTGTTCTATAGTATTAGTGTATCCAAGGCCAGTTTCTTCCCACTGCTATTTTGAATCAAGCTCCTCTGACCAAATTTCTATATGACTGTTGTAAGGACCAATAACCCTGCAATAATTTTAATCTTTTCTGAAGTTTTATTAAAGTTTCAGCTAATTATTCTTATTGTCTTAGGAATTATACTGTAGTTGATAATATTTGTTAAAAACATTTGAACTACATTTAAGAGTGAGACACTTGGCTAGTTTACTATTACGAAAACAAGAAATTCTGGAAGTACTCAACAGGTCAGGCAGCAGATGTGAAGAATGTGGGTCATTGTTTCCAGTCAATGTCAGAACTGCAAAGGTGAGAAAACTAGTATGTCTTAAGTTGCAGAAAAGTCGGAGCATAAAGAGAAGAAAGGAGATGCCAGTGATAGAGTGGTGACAAGCTTGACTAGATAACAACTACTTTTGGTGCAAACAGTCAGAAAAAGAAACTAAACAGAAGAACACATTGGAAATGTTAGATACGGAGCACAACAATTGTTGGAAATCTGAACAATAAAAAAATGCTCTAAATAGCCAACAGATCAGTCTGAGCCTGGAGAAAGAGAAAAACAGTTAACATGCAGGTAGATGGTATTTTATCAGAACTGACACTTACAGGAAAGGCTGGTTGTCTGAAATTGTTGAACTCATTGTTCAGTCTCAAGGGTGTCCACATGCTTGGACAAAAGCCTACATTGCCTTCATGCCTGCATTGGGCAAAATTAGAGAAATGACCTGAAGATCAGGGTCATTTTTGTAAACTTAACAGAGTTGTTCTGTAAAGCAGTTACCACTTGGTGTTCTGTGTCTTCAACATAAGGAGGGTACATTGTGCATACTGAATACCACAGATCAAGTTGAATTGAATTGACTTTATTTCTTACATCCTTCACATACATGAGTAAAAATCTTTACATTATGTCTCCAACTAAATGTGCAATGTGTAGTCATGGTAATTTATAATAATTTATAATAAATAGAACAGTCAGTGTAATATAGAATACACTCATATCAGCATGAGTTCATCAGTCTGATGGCCCAGTGGAAGAAGCTGTCCTGGAGCCTGGTGGACCTGGCTTTTATGCTGTGGTACTGCTTCCTGGATGGTAGCAGCTGGAATAGATTGTGGTTGGGATAGCTTAGATCCTCAGTGATCATACAGGCTCTTTTTACACACTGGTCCTTGTAAATGTCCTGAATCATGGGAAGTTCACAACTACAGATGTGCTGGGCTGTCCGCACCACTCTCTGCAGAGTCCTGCCATTAAGGGAGGACCAGTTCCCATACCAAACAGTGATGCAGCCAGTCAGGATGCTTACAATTGTGCCCCTGTAGAAGGTTCTTAGGATTTGGGGGCCCATACCAAACTTCCTCAACCATCTGAGGTGAAAGAGGCGCTATTGTGCCTTTTTCACCACACTGCTGGTGTGTACAGACCACATGAGGTCCTCGGTGATGTGGATGCTGAGGATTTGAAGCTTTTTACCTTCTCAACCTCAGATCCATTGATGTCAATAGGGGTTAGCCCGTCTCCATTCCTCCTGTAATTCACAACCAGCTCCTTTGTTTTTGTGACATTGAGGGTGTCATGGTCCGGATCGGGTTCTCTTTAAATTTACCTTGTTTATGTTACGATCTGGACCGTTGATTCCCTGTTTTCCCGTGTCCCTCGATTTTGGTGATTAGAGATAATTAACACTCGGCTGAACCGGCAGTTTATAGTCTCCGGCTTTCAGTCGTTTGGTGCGGGAGCGTCTGCAACGTCTGCAAAGTCACGGCGTGTCAATGTAATCTGGTCGGAGCAAGCCTTGTCTCTTCCCGAAGCGAGTGCCGGTAATTCACCTTTCCTCACCGGAGCAACCCTGTCCAGTTACATCGCTGAAGCGAGCCTGCAAAGTTTCCTCATCAAGGTGGGTCCGTCAGTTAACCCGCCGGAGAGAATCAAGAGCCGCTGTCTACTGTTCCCGGGCCGAGTCGAGAACTCGGCACTATACGGAGGTTCCAAGCACCAGGTCCTGGCTCCGGCGGCATTCAAGTACCATGTCCACGTCCTGGCCCCGGCGGCATTCAAGTACCACGTCCACGTCCTGGCTCCGGCAGCATTCAAGTACCACGTCCACGTCCTGGCCCCGGCGGCGTCCAAGTACCACCTCCATGTCCTGGCCCTGACGGCGTCCAAGTACCACCTCCATGTCCTGGCCCTGGCGGCTTCCCAGTTCTGAGTCTAGTCCTGGCCCTGGTGGTCTGTGATTCCTGTCCTACCCCCTTGTCTGAATCCCTTCTCTGCCCCTCTCGCCTCTAGCCGTCGTCTGCAGCCCCCACCTGCACTTCGGTCTAGTTCCATCACCGGAGCTAGATAGGTACTGTCTGGTGTTCATTCGTGTTGGTCTTGTCTTGTCCTGTCCTCGGCTCCGTGGGGTAAGTCAGGCCGACTTGCCGTTGCCCCGTGGGGAGTCGTGTCTTGTCTTGTCTTGTCCTTGCCTCCGTGGGGTAAGTCAGGCAGTCTTGCCATTGCCCCTCAGGGGGTCATGTCTTGTCATGTCTTGTCCTCACCTCCGTGGGGTAAATCAGGCCATCTTGCCATTGCCCCGCGGAGGATCATGAGTCCCGGCCCTATGTCCTGTACCCAAGGAGGGGTCCCGGCTCTCTGTTCTACGTATGTGTCCATGGTTCCATGTACCTGCTCTCCCAAGACTGAGGCTCTGTTTTCCATGTTCCTCCTCTCCCTAGCCCATGCCATGTCCATGCCTGGTTCTGGGATCTGAGCCCGAGGCAAGACCCAGGTACAGGGTCCTTGCCCAGTCTCGGGCTCGGAGTCCATACCCTGGCCTCTTCATGTCTCCTCTAGTTCTGGGAGCCAATTCCGAGTCCTAGCCCAAACCCTTGGTCCCAGCCTGGTCATAGTCCTGAGTCCTTATCCTGTTCGCTATACCTGCTTCTGTCTTGCTCTCCTGGTATCATACAATAAACTAAACCGAAGTAACCTCACAAGATGTGTCTTGCATTTGGGTCCACCCTTGCTCCCAATGCCCCGCCATTGTGACAGAGGGAGAGGTTGTTTTCTTGACACCACTGTGTCAGAGAGATGACCTCATCCCTGTAGACCAACTCGTTATTGCTTGAGATAAGGCCAATCAATGTAGTGTCATCAGCAAATTTAATTAGCAGATTGGAGCTGTGGATGGCGATACAGAAGAAATGATTGCTTTGATGAGAACATTCTCTATCCTCTGCAAAAGGCAGGAATTCTGACATGCAAGTTCATTGTCTCCTTTTCTACCTCAATGAGGCCAAACTCAGACTGGAGGAGTAACATCTCATATTACATCTAGCAAGCCTCCAACCTGATGGCATAAACATCAATTGCTCTAACTTAGGGTAATCTCTCCCCCTCATCTCCTTCTCTCTTTTTCCATTACTCATTCAGGTTACCTCATCTCTTCTTCTGAGCTGCCAGTCATCTCCCTCTAGTTCCCCTCCTCCTCATCTTTCTTTCTGGTTCACTATCTGTTCCTATTAGATTTCTACTTCAGCCCTTTACCTCTTCCACCTAAGCCTTCCCAGCTTCTTACTTCATACTCCAAACTCCACCCACGTTCCCCCTCACCTGATCTCACCTATCACCTGCTAGTTAGTACTTCTTCCCCTCTCTCTGCCTGATTCTGGTTTCTGCCCCCTTCTGTTCCAGTCCACATGAAAAGTCTTGGTCGGAAACATCACTTTCTTTTTCCCTCCATAGATGCACCATGGCCTGCTGAGTTCCTGCAGAATTTTGTGTGCTGCAGAAGAAATAACCTGCTGTGAATGTCAGGCATTTTTTGTTTTTGTTTTGGATTTCCAGCATCTGCAATTTTTATTCCTTTTATTCAAGTTATCTGTTGCCTTTGCTTTACAAAACAGCTATCAATTGGTCAATAATTTCACAGGGAAACCTTACAAGACCAGACAATAGCAGAAATTATAATTATGGAAATTTAGAAGTAAGATCAACCCAAAAGAAATGAAAATATATTTTTATAATATATTTTTAAAATTAAAGGGCAACCACCATACCAAGCAAAGCTGATTAGATGTTGAATATTATGTAGTTACAAATAGTAATGAACTAACTGCCACTCTAGTGACTTTTCCTGTCACAGATAAATAACATTCATCACTTTAAACTATGGATTCTATTTAGGGAAACAAAAAATACTTTTTCACCTTCTCAATGGATTGTCATAAATATGTATTTTAAGCTATGGACATTTTTTCCATTGGAAATAGAACTTAAAATGATTTGAGGTATAGATAATGCATGAGTACTTCCTCTCAGAAGAAGACAGCTGCCTGATTTTTCCAGAACATTTTTAAAGAGGTAAGTGCTTAGCTGATTATCATGGACTTGCACTGAAGTTGGGTCAGAGAAGAACTCTAAGTCATGTGTAACCCTCAGGCTCGTCCAGCTCGTGTTCGTCTAGGGGAATCAGCCTTCGGCCCTGCCAAACTGGGTAATCATGTTTGTGTGGATGCTGTGTAATGTACCCCCAGTTACAAACCCACAACATAAAATATCAGACAGTACACCATATGCAATTAAATGATTGAACTTTATGAATCCTAATCTGAATATAGGGTTAGTAATAAAAATAAACAAAAAAAAGGGCCTAAGTCAAGTCAAAGTCAAGTTGGAGCTCACTCAGTAGTCATTCTTCCACCACCGGTCTCCTCCGAATGTCGTCGACCTTCGGACCCTCAGATCCCAGTCCACTCCATCCGGTCGTCTACCAGCTCTCTCCACACGTCTTCCCTCTTCATCTCTCCTTGACAAAAGACTGCGAAAACAACATTCTTCCAGACACACAAGACAAAACAATTGCTAACATGCATACTACAATCCTGTTATCTCCACCCATAACCCGAACATTGCTGCTACAGAGAAACCGTTACCTCAGCAGTGAACATTATAGAGAAGCTATTACATGAGCCTTAGCAGTGGAACATTACAAAGAAGCCATTACACATGGGTTAGTGGTGAAATGTTTAAGGGGGTAATGAGGGGGTACTTCTTTGCTCAGAAAGTGAGAATGATCAATGGAAGTGGTGGATGCGGGATCAATTTCAACATTTAGGAGAAATTTGAATAGGTATATGGATGGGAGAGGTATGGAGGGCTATGGTCCAGCTACAAGTCAATGGAACTAGACAGATTAATAGTTGGCATGGACCAGATGTTCCAAAGGGCACATTTCTATGCTTTAGAGTCCTATGACTTGATGACCTTTGCAGTGTAGCTTGGCATTTCCATAATGTACCACACACTTTCAGGATAATGTTTTCTCATGAAATTCCTTCACTTCTCTGAACTATAAATTTCAGCCTGTTTGCAATGTGGATGGATAACAATTCCTAAGCCCTCATATTTTCTATCAATAGTTTTCAGTTTAAAACAGTTTTCCTTCTGATTCTGATTTGTAATCTGGTCTGATCTGGTTGTAATAATGACCAAACAGAGGTTGTCCTTCCCATCCTCCAACCTTCTTTTCCAGCCAAGGTGAAGTGTCTCGGCTCGAAAGTTCAGCTCTTTATCCCTCTCCATAGAAACTGCCTGACCTTCTGAATTCTTCCAGCATTTTGTATGTGTTATTCTGGATTTTCAGCATCTGCAGAATCTCTCGTGTTTATCTTTATTCAAATTGCTTGTTTTTGTTTTCCCTCTCAAGGTTTGTAACTGTACCCTTGGTCTGTTGTGTGATCTAATCTCCTGTTTTAAAATATGGCTTCATCTGGTTTTATTTATCTTGGCATGCCAAACAAAAATAATTTCTTGATTTAAAAATATATAGCTATTTCTTTTCATTGGGTGAAAATCCCAGAACCTTCTCCTTAATGGGGCTGTGGGTATATTTGCACCAAAATGACCAGATGCTCTTTAAGGCAGCCGACCATCTATTTTCATGTGGAGGAAGAAACAGGATTCAAATGTGCAGGAATACAAGAAACTGCGAGAATAGTGGACTTCATCCAATAGATTGCTAGCACATCCCTCCCCACCATTGGTAGCATCTACATAAGGAGATACTTCATGAAGGCAATATCTATCAAAAATCCTACTTATCATGCCATCTCCTCACAGCTGCCATTGGATAGGAGCCTGTGTTCTCATATCACTAGACTCACAAAAACTAACTACCTTCAGTCATTTGTTTCTTAAACCAACCAGCACATTCCAAATGACTGCCTTAGTATAATAACACTATGATCACTTTGACTCCTTTGTAATATTGTGGACTGGTTTTGTTTTGTCCAAATTGTGTTCTTTCTTATGTAATTGTGTATAATTTATGTATGTTTTGCAAAACTTGTGCATCAGATTTCATGTGCCTGTGACGCTGCTTCAAGTAAATTTTTCATTGTACCTGTTCATACATGGACTTGTGCATATGGGACAGATGCTGGCTTTGACTTTGAAAATACAGAGAAATACTGCAAAAGAACAGGCACTTTTGACTATCATGTCTGTGCTAGCCATGATACTAAATTAAAACTAATCTCATCTAACTACACATGGTTTGTACGCTGCTGTTCATTGTCTGTTCCTGTCTCATTGCTGTCATTTCTGTTCGTACCTCCTCCCTGGCTGAACATTCCAGGCAAATGCCACTCTGTGTATAAACTTGCCTCAGTATTCTCCTTTAAACTTTCCCTCTCTTACCTTAAATCTATTCATTGAGTATTTGTCATCTCCATCCTTGGAGAAAAGATTCTGACTAGCTACAAAATCCTTACCTCTTGTACTTTTATATGCTTTTTCCAGGTCACTGCCTCAGCCGCAGATGCTCTAGAGAAAACAACTCAAGTTTCAAAACCTCTGCTTATAGCTAAAGCACTAGAATCCAGTCAACATCCTGATGAGCCTGTTTTGTGCTTCTCTAAGCCTTCTGTATGAATTAGATTGTGCAATGGCCCACACTGCACACAGTATTCCAAATATGGCCTAACCAAAGTTTTATATGGCTGCAACATGCTGTTGTTACCCATGTTGTTTGTATATCCATCTCCTTTGATCTTTAATCTCAACATAATCCCATATACACCACTAATTATATCTTGGGTGTCTCTGTTACCCAAGATATAATTAGATATAATTCTTCCTGCAAGACTAAGTTCCCTTAAGATCCATTAGTTTCTTTCCATTATTTACGTTAGAACAAAAGGACAAGAGTATTTAGCAATTATTGAACGGATCTAGCTGTTAACACTTACAGTAAGCTTGAACAATCCATGCTTACTTGAACGATATCCAAACACTGGAATTGTTATTGACCCATATATTATAGGTCAGTGTGCCTGTAGCTTGTACATTTAACGTTCAGTTATATTAGCTCGTGTATGTCTAGGGGAAATCCAGCCCAGCACCCGCCTCAACACCCCACAGGATCGGTCGCCGCCCGAATCAATCACAAACATTAATCATCAGCCAGCACACCCAGTAAATTTTAACAAATACACTTTATAGATATTACTAATTCTATGACATCAATATACATTTGACACAGAGAGGAAAGTAATGAAAAAAAAAGGCGCCAACACTTATCAAAGTCCAAGTTCTTCGCGCGCTACGTTGGAGCTCAATTCGACTTCAGACGACCACTTGAATTCCGTCGACTCACGGCTCAGGACCACCCTGAGTGATCGACCGGAGCCTCTCCACACATCCGCGGTCCTCCTCGTCTCTCCTCCGACTCCCCGCCAAAACTCAGTCCACAGTCATATCATACAGCATGGCATCCGAAAACAAAACGATACATAACCACCCATTGGCTAATAGAACCCTGTTATCTCATTTTAAAGGAAACAAACTGCTAGCGCAAACTCTCTTCAGTGTTAAAGCACAACAAAGCTGCATTCCCCAGATTAACATAACAAAGTCGCCATTTTAAATGTAACGAAAGAAAGACCCCATACACTGTCCCCCCACCACAAAAAGTCATGCCCTCATGACGTTAACAGAGTTCACCAGTGCTCCTTGTAAAACACAAAACCCAACCCAGGTGCATAAAGCAGTGACATAACTTTGCGGGGCAGTAGAGATCACACCCTGCTCTCCCGGTGCTATATAAGTGAGTCTTTCCGGGGGATGCCTACTCCTCTGAGGCCTCTGTACTTCCTCTGCTGACTCTCCCTGTTCAGACACCCCAGTTGACCCCTCGGGCCTATCTGTCGGACCTTCCCCTTCACCGGGATCCCTCTGCCCCGGTGAGCCCTCTGGCTCGGGTTCTGCCTCCACCCTCTCCTCCCCCAATCCCGGCTGTAATACAGGCGGCTCTGCAACACCCTCCCTCAGTTCCCCTGACTCAGTGATGGAAGGGCCAGGAGTCTCTTCTCCCGGCACCGGGGAATCAGCAAACGGAAGTAGGTACCACACGTCCGAATCATCATCTTCCGATGACGTATCCCTTCTCGAGGTGGGGACCCACCCCGTTTTCTTTGCAGCGGGTTCTTCCCGTGCCCTGCGCCCTCGCAGAGTCCTCGTAATAGGAGTAAACTCCCATTCGGGCTCTGGGTCCATCTTCACCTCTCGACCCAGAGGCAACAGGTGGTTCCGATGGAGTACCTTGACAGGCCCTTGCCCGCCATCAGGTCTCACCCGGTAAACCGGGAGATTCGGCATCTGACTCTCCACCACATAGGGGGTGGCTGCCCAATGGTCCACCAACTTGTGCTTACCCGGTAGTCCTAAATTCCGGATAAGGACTCGGTCTCCCGGCAATAGCTGGACGAACTTTACTTTCTGGTCATACCTCCTTTTATTCCACTGGTTCTGCTTGGTGGCTGCCGCCTCAGCCAACTCGTACGCCCTTTTCAACTCTCTCCTCATATCGGACACGTACTTCAGACATGGCTTCAAAGGTATTTCCCTCACTTCAGTCCCAAAACACTGATCAATGGGCAACCTCGCTTCCCGTCCGAACATCAGATAGTAGGGTGAGTATCCCGTAGCATCATTGCAAGTACAATTGTAACAATGAACCAAATGGGCAATGTGCTGACTCCACTTACTCTTCTGTCCAATCTCCAAGGTGCCGAGCATGTCCAGCAGAGTCTGGTTAAACCTCTCGGGTTGAGGATCACCCTGCGGGTGATAGGGGGTGGTTCTGGACTTTTCAACCCCAAGCATATCCAGCAATTCATGGATAAGCCTGCTCTCGAAGTCCCGTCCCTGATCACTGTGGATCCGCCGGGGAAGGCCATAATGAACAAAGTACTTCTCCCATAACACCTTCGCCACTGTAGTCGCTTTCTGATCCTTAGTAGGAAAAGCCTGTGCATATCTAGTGTAGTGATCCGTGAGGACCAAGACATTCGCGGTATTGCTGGTGTCTGGCTCAACAGACAGGAAATCCATACACACCAGGTCGATGGGTCCCGCACTCTGCAAGTGGAATAACGGAGCCGCCTGCGCAGGCAAGGTCTTCCTCCTGACGCAACGGCTACAGGTCTTACAGTATTCTTCCACCTCCCCCCTCATCCGGGGCCAGTAAAACCGGTCCTTGACTAATCCATAGGTCTTCCCTACCCCTAAGTGCCCGGAATCATCATGTAGAGCCTGGAGCACAGTCATCCGATATTTCTCAGGCATGACCAGCTGCCAGCGCTGGGGGTGGTCCGGAGGCTTCGTGACCTGGTACAGGACGTGGTTCTTCAGCTTCAACCGGGGCCACTCCTTCAGTAGTAGGGGAACGGAGGCATGTTTCGCCTTCTCCACCTGCCCCATATCACCCTGGCTAACCGCGTACCAGATACTGCCAATGCTAGGGTCATCACGCTGAGCCGCCTTTACTTCCTGGGGACTCAACTCCGGCAGCTGCCTGTTCCTCAGAGCAGTCACATTACAGTAAACAGTGGGTAGCGCGTCACCGTCAGCCCCCAGTTGATCTACTGCCCGATCCGTTCCCATCTGTGCTCCTACTTCCCCGTCGCTCCCAACTTGACACATGGCCTTTACTCCCTGGGCGGGGACACTCTTCCACTCCTCGGCCGTGCCCAACTCGTCGTGCGCCCAACGAGACAGGGCATCTGCATCGATGTTCCGACTCCCCGGGCGGTACTTCAGGCTGAACTCATAGGCAGACAAGGCTGCTAACCACCGGTGCCCAGTAACATCCAGCTTCGCCGAGGTCAGGATATAAGTGAGGGGGTTGTTATCAGTTCTCACCTCAAACTGGGCCCCATATAGGTAGTCACTCAACTTGTCCACCACCGCCCATTTCAACGCCAAGAACTCCAGCTTGTGAGTGGGATAGTTTCTCTCAGATGGCGACAAACTCCGACTGACAAACATCACCAGCCTCAATCCGTTTCCCTGTTCCTGGTACAGGACAGCCCCCAGACCGTCGTGACTGGCATCAGTGTGTAGAACATACGGCTTCCAGGGATCAGCAAATGTCAACACTGGGGCCTGCGTCAGCGCCCTTTTTAGAGATTGGAACGCCTCCTCACATTGAGCATCCCACCTCAATCCAAAAGGCTCCCCCGGGTTCAAATATTCTTCTACCTCCGACCCTCGGTCTCCCTTCCTCCTCCTCCCCACAGGTGGATAGCCACACAGCAGCTGGTTCAATGGATGACTCATTTTCGCATATCCTTTCACGAACCGCCGGTAATATCCGCAAAACCCCAAAAATGAGCGTAAGGCGCTCACCTTCTGAGGTCTCGGCCAGGTGGTGACTGCGGCTATCTTATCCGGATCGGTGGCCACTCCATGTCGCGAGATTATGTGCCCGACATAACTGACTGACGTCTTGCAGAACTGACATTTATCCAGGGAAAGTTTTAACCCTTCCTCCTTCAGCGGACTCAGCACCTTCAGCAGCCGCTCCTCATGTTCCTCCAACGTAGATCCAAACACTATCCGGTCGTCCAGTACACCAATACCTCCAGCAGGTTTATGTCCCCCACTGTCCGCTCCATGAGCCGCTGGAAGGTGGCTGGGGCCCCCGAGATGCCTTGGGGCATTCGTTCGAACTGGAAAAACCCCAGGGGGCAGATAAAGGCTGTCTTCTCCTTATCAGTCTCGCTCATCGGAATCTGGTAATACCCACTCCGCAAATCCAATACACTGAACCACTGTGCACCACTCAGACAGGCCAAGGCATCTTCCACCCTCGGGACCGTATATGGGTCGGGAACAGTGCGGCGTTCAGGGTGCTATAGTCCACGCACATGCGTACCTTCCCATTTTTCTTCCTTGCCACCACTATGGGGGACGCATAGGGGCTTCGGGACACCGCAATAATCCCTGCATCTTTCAACTGCCGCAAGTGCTGCCGCACATCTTCCACATCTGCTGGGGCCAACCGCCGCGACCTCTCCCTAAACGGGGTGTCATTTGTTACCCGAATGGTGTGCCGAGTGCTCTTGGAAAACCCTACATCAAACTCGCCCTGAGAAAAGACATCCCCTAACTTCAGCATCTTCTCCACCAGCCTGCTCTTATACGCCGGCGATACAGGGGAGTTTTCAAAATTAAAGGCCTCCTCGGTCAGCCGCCCCCTGTTTCCCAATAGTTTCCCTCCAGTGGGCTTCACGGGGGCGCTGGACATCACCGTCACCGGGAACAAGTGCGCGAGGGGCATCCCGCGCTTAAAGGTGATCTCCCTCTCCGTTATGTTCCTTACCATCACCCCCATCCGCCGTGCCTGTACAGCTGAGGGCCTCTGCAATTCAGGTGTCACTAGCGCCCCAGCCGGGAACCGGGACTCCCTTTCCAGGTCATCGGGAGTGTCTACTAGCAGGGCCTCGCCCGGCGGTAATCCAGGGAATCTGGGGGTCCCCATCACTACTGCCACCTTCCCTGGCTGTATCACCTTAGGTCTCGCCTGAGTGCATCACACCGTCCCTCGTTTCCCACAATCCTTCCGCAAGTGGCCAGCTTCCCCACAGCGGTAGCACGCCTCCGGCCACTCACATTCCCGGCGGAAATGCCCCTCTCTCCCACAGTTATAGCACCCACTACTCGCCGCCTCTCTCCTCCCGATACGGCCCCCCGGAGACCCCTTGGATTTCTCTGGTCTCACCCCGACTACCACCTCCTGAACCGCTGAAGACCGTCCCTGAGGGTCCGAGACCCCTGGTCGGCCCAAAGCACACTCCTCGGCCCGTACCTCTCGGATCAGCCGTCCGAATGATGGAGGGGGGCTCTGCTTAAATGACTGCCGTACACTCCAAGCCACTCTGTCATCCTCCCGGGAACCACTACATATCTGGCTCATCCTTAACTCCGCCACTTCGTCCTCCCTCACTACTCCTCATCGCAGCAATCCCGTAAGCTTTCTTTCCAGCCTGAAAGCATAGTCGGAGAGCTTTTCCCCTCTTCTCTGCCCCATCCGTTGAAACTCCACTAAATGCCACCAGGGATCCCCTGACAGTCCAAACACTTCCTCCAAAGCGTCCAAACACTCCGATAGGGAAGCCAATGGGCATGCCGCTCTCAGATCGCGGACCACCCGGGCTGCCCCGCCCCTTAAGCTTTCCACCAATCGCTGTCTCTTTTCCTCATCCAAAACTGGCCACACCTCTAACAATTGGGATGTATCTTCAACCCAGGTATCATAGTCATCCTCCCCTTCTGGGGTGGGCTTGGCTCCCGAGAAAATTCTCAGCTTCGGGCGGGGCCCCTCAACCCTTCTTGCCAGGGAGGTAATGGCAGCCGTTAACTCGGCAGTCTCATCCCGCTCATGGGGGCCGGGCCTGGCCAAACCTTCCCACTCCACACCTCTGCCCCTGGCTACTGGTACCTCCCTTGGGGCCTCATCTAGCTCCTCCTCCTCCGGCACCTCCTCACTTGCGTCCTCGGAGAGAGTGTGGAGACCCCACGGCCCCGCCTCCCCCGGGACTTGGACTGTCGCTGGTAGTTCCAAAGTCATGACATCGGCACTCGTCCGCACCAACATCCAGCTAGCCTCCAGTTCTTTCCCACCCCTTCTAGCTACAAGTTCTACCTGCCCGATACCTTTAATCAGACTCAACCCTCGCACCAGTACCTCTGCCGAAATGCGATAATCGACCCCGCTTACCACACACACATGATTCACCGGTACCTCCTCCATTTCACACCAACTTACAATCTTATCTCACTCCATCTTCACACCACTTAACGCAACGACAAGTACAACTTTCCCGAAAAAGTCCAAATCCAGGACGGTAACCCCCACTTGTAACGTTCCGTTATATTAGCTCGTGTATGTCTAGGGGAAATCCAGCCCAGCACCTGCTGCAACACTCACCTCGGGGTCAGTTGCCGCCCAAATCAATCACAACATCAATCATCAGCCAGCACACCCAGTATATTTTAACAAATACACTTTATAGATATTACTAATTCTATGACATTAATATACATTTGATACAGAGAGGAAAGTAATAAAAAAAAAGGCGCCAACACTTATCAAAGTCCAAGTTCTTCGCACGCTACGTTGGAGCTCAATTCGACTTCAGACGACCACTCGAATTCCGTCGACTCACGGCTCGGGACCACCCTGAGTGATCGACCGGAGCCTATCCACACGTCCGCGGTCCTCCTCGTCTCTCCTCCGACTCCCCGCCAAAACTCAGTCCACAGTCATATCACACAGCATGGCATCCGAAAACAAAATGATACATAACCACCCACTGGCTAATAGAACCCTGTTATCTCATTTTAAAGTAAACAAACTGCTAGCGCAAACTCTCTTCAGTGTTAAAGCACAACAAAGTCGCATTCCCCAGATTAACATAACAAAGTCGCCATTTTAAATGTAACAAAAGAAAGACTCCGTACATACAATATATGACATGGTCCATAGTACAACATTATTTTGATAATCCCTCCATTTGTATGTCCTCCTTCATTAATAAAAAGTTAAAAGTGGCAGTAATCAAAAGAACAACAGATCTAGGATCCTGTGAAAGATACAGTATCACGGGTTGGACACGTATCTTCTTTGTTTTGCTATTGAAGGAACAATATACAGAGATTTCCTTACTTTCAACCATTGCCACAAGGGTTATAACTGTTTGAGAACAAGGCTTTCTCTCAGAAGTTTAGAGCACTGGGAACTGAACAATAAATATACCGTAAATAAATTTGAAAGATTATTCACAGCTGCTGTTGCACTTGTGTGTTGTCAAACAGTAGAAGACACAAGTGCTAAAGGCTCTCAGAAAATAAATCAAGCCAAATTCTAGCACCCCTTTCCAATATTCTCATCATCAATAAAAATGATGTTAATCAAATCATGTTAATTGCTTCACCTGGGTGAAATTGCATCTATTAAGGAATTAGCATTTATTATCTTTGGAACACATTTATTTTCGCAGCATCAGTTGGCACACAATGTCACAATCATAAGTTGCATACCAGTTAGAGGTTTGGGTGCAGACTATGAGCTTCATTGTCATTCACAGCAAACGAGAAACACATCATGCAAAATGCTGGGAGAACTCAGCAAGTCAGGCAACATCTATGGAGGGATTTCCTGAGTCTTGAAGAAGGATCGTGACCCCAAATAACCACTGCTTATTTCCCTCCATGAATGCTGGCTAACTTGAGTTCCTGTAGCATTGTCCATGTGTTGCTCAACATCTCCTGCATCTCTTGTGTTTAGAAATATATCATGCGCGGATTAGCATTACGTGACAACTGAAGGGTTGTATCAGCCTCAGTTTTTTTTTCTGATTAGTGTAGTGGAAACCTCTTCACTGATAATTTCATTATTGATTGGGGCACATTTATACAAATCACTAGAGTGGCAAGCTTTGTACTCTTGAAACATCATTTATCTTGCATTAGTGTGGACCCACTTATGGCATGGGACAAAATCAGAGAAATTCACTACCTGGAAATCGTCCACACACATTGATTACAGCCAGGGTTCCCAGCCTGCTTAATGCCGTGGACCAATACCATTAAGACGGAGTCCTGCTGTTATACTTTACTCTGAGTATGGTCTGCTGCTGCTGTTGCTCACATACTTCAAGCTTTGAGTAAACAGCGTGTTTCACACCATTCTCTAAGCTGCAGAAACTGTTGTGCGTGGAAATCCCAGAAGATCAGCAGGTTCAGACATATTTGAACCAACTCATCTGACACCAACAATTATTCTATGGTCAAAATCACTCATGTGATTTTGATGTTTGGTCTGAACAACAACAGAACCTCTTGACCATGTCAGCATGCTTTCATGCATTGAATTCCCGCCTCATGATTGACTAATTAGATATTTGCATTAACGAGCAAATACGCAGTTGTACCTAATAAAGTGGCCATTGTGTGTGTTTCACTGATGGGAAGGGAATGTTTACAGCAACAATGGTTATTGGAAACCCTTTACTATTTTTCCTTTATTCAATTTTTTGACACTGTATATTACAGATTTAATGGTTAGCAATTCCTTTTAGAGGTGACTATTTCAGCTGTAATTGTCATTGATCTTTACCTCCCCTACATTTTAAAATTGAGACTCACACCCTGTAGTTTTCTTCTCGAAGTAGCAATGCTGTATTAGAGACTAATTATTACCTGCTCTGTGAAGCTGAGATACGGATAATCTTTAAGAAGTGTGCGATCCTCATTAAAACTCTAACACATCAATAATGACAAAACTGCAATTTTATTGCTCTCCCGAGCTTTTAAATACAAAAATAAAACAAGATTATTGAGTTTTCCCTTGCTGTTTAGCAAATATTCAAAGTTCTGGCAACAGCAGCAAGTGAAGTTAAATTACAAAGCATTGAGTGATTTCACCTTTTGTTGTTGACATGCTGAACTTGGAATACACATGGCACTAAGGCCCATTCAGGTTGTGGGCAAAGATCTGAAACATATACATATAATAGAAACATATACTCAGTTAGAATGAGCTGGTGGTGGGGTGGTTGCAATGGAGCCTACTAGGCTTAATTTTCTCAGGAAGGTGAGATACTAATCTCCTGAGGTTTTCACACAAAAGAGTCTCTAGGTATGCAGAGAGTGGTGCAAACAAAAAAGAAATCAAATGTACGGCAGTTTTATGGGTCAAGATGCCTTGTTGATGAGAGATGTCGGAGAAGAATGACTAAAGTGGTTCAAGCTGACAGGTGTGATGGGTTCCTGACGAAGGGTTCCGGCCTGAAGCATCGACCGATCTTTTCCACGGATGCTGCCCGACCTACTGTGTTCCTCCAGTGTGTTGTGAGTGTTGCTTTGACCCCAGCATCTGCAGATTATTTTGTGTTTATGGTATTGGGATTGTTTGAGTTTGCTGGCCATGAAGATCCAAAGACATTAAGCTCTATCAGATATAAATGGACATGAGCACTTTCACTAAATGGAGATTATACTGTAACTACCCAATCTTTAAAAACTAGTTCACCTCCCTGTTTATTTTCCATGGTGAGTTTAGCTGTCATACCCAGTTTTCAAGAGGTGGTTTGCCTCTTCCTACCAATGAGATGATACTTCCAGCTAACAAAGTAGTTTAGAACACAGTTCTTTACTTTCAGTGATACACGTTTAAATCCAAACAGCACTCTTAAAGTACTTTTAAATCTCCTAGAGGATTTCAATCTTAAACTTTTCCAAATTACAAACCATTTCTAAAACAAAAATCATTTCTGAGATACAAAGGATAAAGGATTTCCAAAGCACAGGTACAACTCCTATACACTAAAAAGACATACCACGATGCACACAAACAAGTGACCCATTGCAGAAGCCGGTGCTGAAGGAATGGATTTTGTTCATCCTATGTTTCTTCCATTTTACTTGATGTTCTGCCGACGATTGTGGTGGAGGCAGAAATGATAGGATCTTTAAGTGACTCCTGGATGGATACATGGAGCTTAGAAAAATAGAGGGCTATGGGCAAGCCTAGGTAGTTCTAAGGTAAGGACATGTTCAGCACAGATTTGTGGGCCGAAGGGCCTGTATTGTACTGTAGGTTTTCTATGTTCCTATGTTCTTTACCCCATTCCTAATAAACCTGAACTGCTCTCAAAGTTTATATCATTTTTCTTCCACTTGGGTGACCTTATATGCACATGATATTTCCTTGGATATCATTTCAACGCAAATGATCTGAAAGCATCTTTTAGAAACATAGATTTCAATTAATGCTGTACAACTAACTTTCTTGAGTACATAAAAAGTTTTTAACTATAAATATATCAGTTATTGATATGCTAAATGATATTATCCATCTGTTCTGAAAGCTTCCTTGAATTAAGCAACTTAAGATTCAGCTTGTCCATTTAAACAACCCGAATTCAACAACCCATTGACTTATACTACACCTCAAGTGTAATAAAGCAGATGTAGTGACTCTTTACAGACAGAGCATCTTCAAAGCTACTCTATGTTTATATATTTTGTTTTTACTTCAAACTGATTATTGCTTGCCATTTTCATTTTGAGAACTAAAGACTAACTGCCTTTTATGACCATAAACTAAATAATGCAATATTAGCGAGAAGTTTACTTACAACTGTTTTTGATTTTACAAGAAAGAGCTTCTGTGTTTGGAAAGCAAGCTGAGAAAACATGAGACCACTGCTTAGGGCAGTGAACATCCATCACAAAGGTGACAAGAACTCAAATAACCAAGCACGACAATGGTGGTGTGTAGAAGAAGAATTCTGAATGTACAACACATTGAACCTTGAAGTGAATGACTACAGCAGCAGAAGACCATGAAGATACACTTAGTGACCACTTTTTTAGGTACAGAAGTTAACTGATAATGTGGCCTTTGTACATATCTGTGGAAGTATTGAAATTTATTTTTGTTATTATGCCTTCAAGAAACTAAATATTGAAACGAGCACAGAATACTGGGTACAGTCCAAGACTGAAAACAGTTTAAGTTCAAATTCAATAGTCATTCAACCATACACTTGAATACAGTTAAATGAAATAGTATTCCTCTTAGTCTATTGTGTAAAACAGTACACACAGGACATGCATAACACAGCATATATAGTTATGATAGTACATAGACACAAAAAAATATTAGCCCAAGTCCTGGAGTGATATGGTCTGAAAACTGATGGTGCATGTGACATTATCCTGGATCCACGTGTCTGCAAAAACATGAACACAGCAGTTCCTTATCACATGCTAGTGCAGCTGCAAATGAACACAATTACCAGCACTAACGGGAGAGGCCAGCTCTCAACCCAGCATTCCTACTGTGCCCTGCTCTCTCCCACACTGCCTCTGGTGCCTTCTCCCACTGAGGGAGAATGTTAAAACAGCTGTGAAAAATTCTATGCAAAGGAAGTCAACGGGTGTAGATCACAGAAGATGAACAGGTGAGCACAGTACCTCAGAGTTGGACTACATGAGAAGATACATGTGAATAATTAGAAGAATGGCATCTTCAAATGAAATAATGGATTGAAAGAAAAAAAAGGAGACCAAAATACAGGCTAAACTATCTTAAACTCCAATTATAATCTCCACAAATAATTAAAATTTGAAAGAATGAGAGCCTAATTTGCAGAAGCTAATTTTCAGTGCCAGAGGAGTCATTTGTCATTAAGACATTATCAAAAAAGTGCACAGTTTTAAATGGGTATCCTAATTTTTTTCTAATGTTTAGTTGGTACCTAGTGAGTTAAAAATCATGCCCTTCTATATTCCTTAGTGCTAAGTGTCATGATGAGATGTAGCTATGGCAGGCATTTGGAAAGTGTAGGTCAATTTTAAAATAACTTACAATTCCCATGACTAATTCTATGTATTGTTGCTTGAAGTTCCATTCTCTTTAATAATGGTGACCTCTGATGGTTTTATTGTTGAATTGCTTTACTGCAAAAACAGAAATCTGCATTTGTATAATGTATTTCATGTGATAAAGCTTCTCAAAAATTTTCACAGTATCATTATCAAACTAAAATCTAACACTGAGGCTTATAAAGAAAGTTTAGAACATGTGACAGATTTTTTTTTCTAATTAAAGATGCTACTTTTAAGAAACACCTTGAAGGAAGATTGTGAGAGATATCCTGGGAGGGTACTCAGAGCTGAACAACCAGGCCGTCAAGAGCATGATCCTATTACTCGTATAGTTTCAAAGTTACCGGAGTTATAAAAAACGAACCATAAGAATTCAAAACTGAAGGAGCAGGGACACTTTGCAGAATGATACAGAGATGAAGAGAGAGGCCATTGATGGAATTCAAAATAATTCTGACAATTTTTAATGATTAAAGTTAAATGTTCAAAAGTTCAAAATAAATTAATTATCAGATGTCACCTTACGTGACCCTGAGATTTATTTCCTTCAGGAATTCACAGTAGAGCAAATAAGTACAATAGAATCAATGAAAAGCTACACACAAAGACTGATAAACAACTAACGTGCAAAAGACAAACTGAAAATACAAAAATAAACGAGTAATAATGAGTAAATAAATAATACTGAGAACATAAGTTGTAGAGTCTTTGAAAGTGAGCACACTAAACTGCAATCGAACATAAGTAAATGAGCAAGGTATGGTTAGTGAATGTAATCAATGCATAAAAAAGGCAGAAAGATCTCTTTGGTGTAATACTAAACATATCTTCAATATTGTAATGCCTAACAAGTCAGCCTGTAAAAATCCTGTAAATCCAAATCATGTCTTCATAAGATCTTTAATTTTAATACTGAAATGGTAACCATCTTCCAAAACTATGATTAATCTTTGGCGCAGAGACAAGGAGGTAGATCGGCTAGATGAGTAGTGTTGCAACAACCTTGCACTCATTGACAGTGGGAGCACAGAACTGATTGTGGATTCCACGATGGGTAGTCTGGACAGCATATACCAGTATTCATTGAGAGGTCAGCGGTGGAAGGGGTGAGCATCTTCAAGTTCCTGGGTGTCGACACCTCAGAGAATACACCCTGGGCCAAACCATTGATTCTAAGTTCAAGATTCAGTTTTGTTTAATGTCATTTCTAGCACTCAAGTGTAAAGGAGAACAACATATTTGTTACTTCAGATCTGATGCAGAAGAAAAAATCAATAAGATAAGGAAAACAATAATAAGAAACTAAATACAAAAGATGGCTAAAATACATAGATTGATTGTATGTCCATGAAGTGACACTAAGCCCAGAAGTGTCTGTATACAAGATGGCTGACAGGAAATGATAAAGTATTGGTGATTGAGGGGTGGGTTAGTGGATGAAGATATTGATCAGCCTTACTGTTAGGAGAGAGTAACCCTTTTAGAGTCTGGTGGTCCTGGCATGGATGATATGCAGCCTCCTCCGAAATGGGAGTGGGACAGGGTGGGTGGGATCCTTCAGAATGTTAATGGCCCTTTTTGATACCTTTCTGTATATATGTCCTTGATGGTGATTAGAATGATGCTGGTGATGTATTGGGCAGTAATAACTATCCATTGTAGAGCCTTCCTGTCCACCTCAGTGCAGTTTCTGTTCCATGAAGTGATGCAGCTTGTTAGGATTCTCTCTACTGTGTATCTGTAGAATGTGAGTATAGATATACATAGTCCACCTCTGTTCAGCCTCCTCAGAAAGTAGATGCAACTACAAAGAAGGCATGCCAGTTGGCTATACTTCGTTATGAGTTTGATGTGATTTGGTATCTCACCAAATCTTCCAGTAAGTTTCTACAGATGTACAATGTAGAGCATCCTGACTGGTTATATCATCACCTGGTATGAATAAACTGGATCAAAAGAGGCTACAAATTATTGTAGACCCAGCCATATCCATCACGGGCACAGACCTTCCCATCATCAAGGACATCTCCGAAAAGTGGTGACTCAAGAACCAGGCATCAGTCATCAGGACACTCACCATCCAGGCCAGAAAGGAAGGATGCTCCCACTAATGGCTAATTTAAGCACCAGGAATGTGCATTTAAAAAACATGAGCAAAAAGTGTAAGAAGGGAATGGCAAATAAAAATACTTTTTCAGTTTGAGTTTAGTTATAATCTGGAACTCAATATTTGGGGGTGTGGTAATAGAATTGGTAGATAACTTATTGATCCAAAATGAAATTATAGTGTCACAGCAGCATTACAAGTGCACAGACATACAGATATTAGAAGAGAAGTAAGAAAGAATAAGAAAAGAGTTACATCAGGCAGTCTAACAGGAGGGGGTCACCACTTCCCTGGCAATAGGTTGACTCATTATATAGCCTAACAGCATAGCACTCTAAACAACACAGTTGTCTCAGTCTATCACTTAAGGTCTTCTCTGTGCAGTCAAGGTGACAAGGTGGCAGAAGGTAGTTTTTTAGAACATAGAACATAGAATAGTCCAGCACAGTACAGGCCCTTTGGCCCACAATATTGTGCTGACTCTCAAATCCTACCACCACCTTAAATTCCTCCATATACCTGTCTAGTAGTCTCTTAAACGTCACTAGTGTATCTGTCTCCAGCACTGACTCAGGCAGTGCATTCCATGCACCAACCACTCTCTGATATCTCCCTTGAACTTCCCACCCCTTACTTTAAAGCCATGTCCCCTTGTATTGAGCAGTGGTGCCCTGGGGAAGAGGCGTTGGCTATCCACTCTATCTATTCCTCTTAATATATTGTATACCTCTATCATGTCTCCTCTCATCCTCCTTCTCTCCAAACAGTAAAGCCCTAGCTCCTTTAATCTCTGATCATGATCCATACTCACTAAACCAGGCAGCATCCTGGTAAATATCCTCTGTACCATTTCCAATGCTTCCACATCCTTCCTGTAGCGAGGTGACCAGAACGGGACACAGTACTCCAAGTGTGGCCTAACCAGAGTTTTACAGAGCTGCATCATTACCTCACGACTCTTAAACTCTATCCCTTGACTTATGAAAGTTAACACCCCATAAGCTTTCTTAACTACCCTATCTACCTGTGAGGCAACTTTCAGGGATCTGTGGACATGTACCCCCAGATCCCTCTGCTGCTCCACACTACCCAGTATCCTGCCATTTACTTTGTACTCTGCCTTGGAGTTTGTCCTTCCAAAGTGTACCACCTCACACTTCTCCAGGTTGAACTCCATCTGCCACTTCTCAGCCCATTTCTGCATCCTATCAATGTCTCTCTGCAATCTTTGACAATCCTCTACATTATCTAGAGTACCACCAACTTTTGTGCTGTCTGCAAACTTGCCAGCCTACCCTTCTACCCCCACATCCAGGTCATTAATAAAAGTCACGAAAAGTAGAGGTCCCAGAACCGATCCTTGTGGGACACCACTAGTCACAACCCTCTAATCTGAATGTACTCCCTCCACCACGACCCTCTGCCTTCTGCAGGCAAGCCAATTCTGAATCCACCTAGCCAAACTTCCTTGGATCCCATGCCTTCTGACTTTCTGAATAAGCCTACCATGTGGAACCTTGTCAAATGCCTTACTAAAATCCATGTAGATCACATCCTCATCTATATGCCTGGTCATCTCCTCAAAGAACTCTATCAGGCTTGTTAGACATGATCTGCCCTTCACAAAGCCATGCTGACTGTCCCTGATCAGACCATGATTCTCTAAATGCCCACAGATCCAATCTGTAAGAATCTTTTCCAACAGCTTTCCCACCAGACATAAGGCTCACTGGTCTATAATTACCCGGACTATCCCTACTACCTTTTTTGAACAAGGGGACAACATTTGCTTCCCTCCAATCCTCCAGTACCATTCCCATGTACAACGATGACATAAAGATCCTAGCCAGAGGCTCAGCAATGTCTTCTCTCACCTTGTGGAGCACCCTGGGGAATATTCCATCAGGCCCTGGGGACTTCTCTGTCCTAATGTATTTTAACGACTCCAACACCTCCTCTCCCTTAATATCAACATACTCCAGAACATCAACCTCACTCATATTGTCCTCACCGTCATCAAGTTCCCTCTCATTGGTGAATACCAAAGAGAAGTATTCATTTAGGACATCGCTCACTTCCATAGCCTCCAGGCACATCTTCCCACTTTTATCTCTAATCGGTTCTACCTTCACTCCTGTCATCCTTTTGTTCTTCATATAATTAAAGAATGCCTTGGGGTTTTCCTTTACGCTACTATGAGAAACATTGCAAGGAATTGCCCGGATTTTCCATAGGGTCCTTTGTTCTACCACAGCCACCCCTTTCTAACCAGTTTATTGAACCTGTTGGCATCACCCATGTTGATGCCATTGTCCCAGCACACCACTGCATATAAGATTGTATTGGTGACAACAGACTGGTAGAATACGTGAAGGAGAGACCTGCATACTTCAAAGGACCTCAGGAGGTAGAGGCGAGTCTGGCTATTCTTGTACACAGCCTCGGTGTTGGTGCTTCACTCAAGTCTTTCATCCAGGTGCAACCCCAGGTACCTGTAGGTCCTCAACACATCCACGTCCTCACCATTAATAGTAACAGGGAGCAATGCAAAACTGTTCTTCCTGAAGTCCATTACCATCTCCTTTGTCTTATTGATGTTGAACTTCAGATGATTCAGCTTGCACCATTTGACAAAGTCCTCCACCAGGCCCTGTATTCATCCTCCCTTTATACACCTAACTGTTGCTAAATCATCAGAGAATTTCTGCAGATGATATGACACAGTTCTAAAGCCCAAGATATACAGGGTAAACAGGGTAAACAGGAAGGGACCCAATATAGTCCCCTGTGGGGCTGCAGTCCAGCTTATAGCTATCTGTGACACAGAGCTCTGAAGCTGCACAAACTGTGGTCTGCCAGTCAGGTAGTCCATTATCCAGGATACAATGTAAGTGCCAGCCTGCATTGAACAGAGCTTTTCCCCCAGCAATGAGGGCTCTATGGTATTGAAGGCACTTGAGAAATCAAAAAAGCATGATCCTCACAGTGCTTCCCTGCTTATCCAAATGGGAGTAGGTCCTGTTCAGCAGGTCAATGACAGTATTGTCAACTCCAATCACTCCACATTTTAAAGAGGGAATTGGTTGACACTTGAGCCTAAATAACCAACAGAGCATGTGACAATATTTCTTACTGGCGACCAGCAAACCTTATAGGCTAAATGCCCTGATTCTGGGCTATTGCTGTCTTATGGTTCTATGAAATGAACATGAGGAAAAATTATGCAAGTTATCTGAAATGCAGCTCTCTCCCTCCCTGAAATATATAAAGTTACTAAGCCCTCATCAGTTTAATTTCACAAAGGTGCAAGCAGAAGCTTTCTAGTGGCAGCATTTGAAAACTGAGGAGAGTTTCTACTTGCCTCTTGGAGAGCAAGGGAACTGGACGTCAATGGATCTCTGTGGATGTCCACATCGTCTACATTCAAACATACTGGCAGGCGAATCCTAACATCCTCACAGTTAGGAAGCTAGAATAAACTCAAGTTCCAAGTTCAAAGTTAAAGTAAAGTTTATGATCAGGGTACATACATATCATCACATACAACCCTGAGATTCTTTCTCTGCCAGAATATTTAGCACTTCTATTGAACAGCAACTGTAAACTGTAAATATCAGGAACTGTTTAACTGTAAACAAACTGTGGAAATGCAGGTATAAATAAATAGCAATAAATAATGAAATAACAATGTAACAAAGTCCTTAACTGAGCGTTGAAATGAGTGTAGCTATCCCCTTATGGTTGAGGGGTAGTAACTTTTCTTGAACCTGGTGGTGCGAGCCCTGAAGCACTTGTATCTTCTACCTGATGGCAGCAGCGAGAAAAGACCAGGGCTTGGGTGGTGAGGGTCTTTGATGATGGAGCAGCAGTTCAACACAGATTTGCCTGCTTTATCATGGGCATTTCAGCCCTTTATCGTGAGGCAGCTGTAACACTTCTAAATGCAAGACATGCCGATGCTGAAAACTGAAAACGCAGGAGAACTTTTCCATTTCTGATGAAAGAAAATCAAACTTAAAACCATAAGACGTAAGAGCAGAAAAAAGCCACTTGACCCATCAAGTCTGCTCTGCTATTCCATCATGGCTGATTTATTACAGTAAGTATACATATAAAAAGAAAATTAAAATAAAAAAAGTAATGCAAAATGGAAAAAAATTCTGAAGTAGTGTTCATTCTTTCAGAAATCAGATGGTGGAGAGGAAGATGCTGTTCCTGAAGCATTGAGTGTGGAACTTAATTTATCCAATGAATTATATCAAATGCATTCAGGAACTCTGATTAAAGAATGACAATACTGCAATTTAGTATTAAAAAACAAGACTCACAGTTCACACATCAAGAACTACTGCTGCAATTAAATAATTTGAATATTTGTTCATCTACTGAGCTACTGTTAATTAGTAATTAGTTCACAATTTATTCAAGATTCACTTTATTTCCACATTATGCCTCTAATGCACATTAACAGTAAGCATTAAAATACCAGAAAGAATTATCAGTTCGTGGAAGTACTCGAACACTCTATAGAAAAGGGAAGAATAGCTTCATGATCATAGCAACATGGTCATAATAAAAGATGCCCCTTTTCCAGACACATTGCTAGAAAACATAGAACATAGCACATAACAGTTCCTTTTGCCCACAAGGTTGCGCCAACAAAGTAACTTAGTCTAGAAACTGCCTAGAATTACCCAACAACATAACTCTCTATTTTCCTAAGCTCCCTGTACCTATCTAAGAGTCTCTTAGAAGACCCTATTGTATCCCCTTCTACCACAGTTTCTGGCAGTGCATTCCAGGCACCCACCATGCTCTGTGTGAAAAACTTACCTCTGACATCCCCCCCCCCACCCTGTACCTATTTCCAAGCACCTTAAAACCATGTCCCCTCATGTTAGCCTTTTCATCCCTGGAATGTAGCCTCTCATCATCTTATACACCTCCATTAGGTCACCTTTCATCATCCGTTGCTCCAAGGAGAAAAGGCTAAGTTCACTCAATCTATTCTCATAAGGCATGCTCTCCAAAGCCCACAACATCCTTGTAGATCTCTACACTCTCTTTATAGTATCCTCATCCTTCCTGGATATATGTCCCGTCTCAGCTCAAAACCTTTAATCTTCATTCTTTTCCAAGGGTGCTGCCTGACCTGCTGAGTCACACAAACACTAAACAAGATCTGGGCTCTATATTTAATAGAGTCAACTGTTACAGTGACAGCATCGGCAAATTTTGCAGTCACCAAAACCTTTGACAAATTTGTATAGATACACATTGAATAGTATCCTATCTGGTTGCATCACCACCTAGTATGGAAATACCAATGCCATGAAGGAAAGGCTACAGAAAGTGATGGATGCAGACCAGTCCATCACAAGCAAACCCCTCCCCACCCTTAAGCGTACTAACAAGGAACACTACCACAAGAAAGCAGAATCCATCATTAAGAATTCCCATCCAGACAATTGGGAGCCTCTCTTCTCCCTATGACCACTCAATTGGAGGTAGACAAGCCTTTGGTTCTCCACCACCAGGTTCCTGAATAGTTATTACCCTACAAACGTTAGGCTCCTGAACCAACATGGATAACTTCATTCACCACCACTTTAAACTGATTCTACAATCTACAGACTTATTTTCAAGAACTTCCTACGACCCATGTTCTCAGTATTATTTTTATTTGTTGTTTGTCAGTCTTTGTTTATGTATAGTTTTTCCATAAAATTTCTGTTGTATTTACCTGTTATTCCTGTTAATGCTGGTAAGAAAATTAACCTAATAATAGTATATAATAACATATATGTACTTTGATAATTAATTGACTTTGTACTTTAAGCTATATTTCACTCAGTTCTTCTGGGATTTTCTCTTCCTTACTGCAAAAGATATATGATGCTGCATAAGGAAAGCCAGATTGATGATAAATTATGGTAGAGTTGTAGCATCATCGAAAACTACAGCACAGAAACAGGCCCTTCAGCCCTGTGCTGGCCTGTTTTTTTGCTGAGTCCTATCTACCTGCAACTGGACCGTAGTCCTCCATAGCTCTCTCATTCATGTACTTATCCAAGCTTCTCTGAAGTGTAATAATTGATTCCAATTTCTTCCACTTCTGCTGGCTACTCATTACACACCCACACCAACTCTGAGTGAAGTAGTTTCCCCTCACATGCCCCTTAAATATTTATTTATTTAATTCATTGCGATACTGAGTGGAATACGCCCTCTTGGCACTTTCAGCCGTGCCACCCATTTACCCTAGCCTAAAGACAGGACAGTTTACAATGACCAGTTAACCTACTAACCGGTATGTCTTTGGACTGTGGAAGGAAACTGGAACACCCAGAGGAAATGCACGCACTCACAAGGAGAGTGTACACAGTGGCAGGAAGTGAACCCAGCTGCTGGTACAGTAAAACACTTTGCTACCATGCTTCCCTATTTTGCCTTTCATTCTGAATCTACTGTTATGTTTTGTATCTCAAGAAATTAATCAAAAGAAAAGAACACTTACTTTGTTTTACTTTAGTGAGGTGCTCACGTATGATGTGGTGGCATAATGACATATACTATTCATGTACTGTTAAATAAAATCCATAGTGAATTACAGTGTAAACATACAAATAATGTTTAATTAAACAATATATTTAAAATATTACTCAACTCTAATCTGCTAATTAAATTTGCCGACGACACTACATTGACTGGCCTAACCTCAAACAATAATGAACTGGCCTACAGGGAAGAAGTCATCTTTCTTACACAGTAGTGTCAAGAAAGCAATCTTTCCTTCAATGTCACAATATCATAGAAACATAGAAACATAGAAAACATACAGCGCAATACAGGCCCTTTTGCCCACAAAACTGTGCTGAACACATCCCTACCTTAGAACTAGCTAGGCTTTACCCATAGCCCTCTATTTTTCTAAGCTCCATGTAGCCATCCAGGAGTCTCTTAAAAGACACTATCGTTTCTGCCTCCACCACTGCCACCGGCAGCCCATTCTACGCACTCACCACTCTCTGCGTAAAAAACTTACCCCAACATCTTTGTACCTGCTTCCAAGCACACTAAAACTGTGCCCTCTCGTGCTAGCCATTTCAGCCCTAGGGAAAAGCCTCTGACTATCCTCATGATCAATGCCTCTCATTATCTTGTACAGCTCTGTCAGGTCACCTCTCATTCTCCGTCGCTCCAAGGAGAAAGGGCCAAGTTGACTCAACCTATTCTTATAAGGCATGCTCCCCAATCCAGGAAACATCCTTGTAAATCTCCTCTGCACCCTTTCTATGGCTTCCACATCCTTCCTGTAGTGAGACAACCAGAATTGAGCACAGCACTCCAAGTGGGGTCTGACCAGTGTCCTATAAAGCTGCAACATTACCTATTGGCTCTTAAATTCAATCTCACAATTGATGAAGGCCAATGCACCGTGTGCCTTCTTAAAGGAGCTGGTTGTGGATTACAGGAGGAATGGAGACAGGCTAGCCCCTATTGACACCAATGAAACTGGGGTTGAGAGGGTAAACAGCTTTAGGTTCCTCGGTATCCACATCACCGAGGACCTCACATGGTCTGTATACACCAGGTGTGTGGTGAAAAAGGCACAACAGCACCTCTTTCACCTCAGACGGTTGAGGAAGTTTGATATGGGCTCCCAAATCCTAAGAACTTTCTACAGGGGCACAATTGAGAGCATCCTGACTGGGTGCATCACTGCCTGGTATGGGAACAATGCTTCCCTTAATCACAGAACTCTGCAGAGAGTGGTGCGGACAGCCCAGCACATTTGTAGTTGTGAACATCCCATGATTCAGGACATTCGCAAAGACAGGTGCGAGAAAAGGACCAAAGGATCACTGGGGACCTGAGTCACCCCAACCACAATCTATTCCCGCTGCTACCATCCAGGAAATGGTACTGCAGCGTAAAAGCCAGGACTAACAGGCTCTGGGACAGCTTCTTCCACCAGGCCATCAGACTAATGAACTCACACTGATTTGAGTGTACTCTATATTACATTGACTGTCCTATTTGTTATAAATTATTATAAGTTACTATGATTTCACATGTAGACGGAGATGTAACATAAAGACTTTTATTCCTCATGTATGTGAAGGATGCAAGAAATAAAGTCAATTCAATTCAATATTAAATACACTACATTCCTCCTGCCTAGCTATAAAATCAATATATAATGTATCTCAAATGAAATATGAAATAAGATATTTTTGAAATTTTCGTTATTTTTTTTTCTCCAACGGCGTTCTGAGAGGCGGGACTGCGCAGGCGTGTGATGTCGGGCAGTGCAGCACGGCAGATTTAAAAGGAACAGAGCTTCATAGAGTGGGCAGCGTAGTTTGCGGGCTGCGGAGTGAGCCAGGAGCAGAGTGAAGACTTAAGGGCTTCAGCTCAACGGGCTTAGGCGAAAACAGGCGAGGAAGGTTTGGCATTCATTTTCTGTTGTTATTTGAGGAGAGGGGCAGTATGAGTGTGAGGGCAGTTTGCTGTTCTCGGTGTCGGATGTGGGAGGCCCTGGAGTCTCCAAGCCTCCCGGACGTCTACATCTGCGTCAAGTGCATCGAGATGCAGCTCCTAAGGGACCACGTTACGGAACTGGAGCTGCAGCTCGATGACCTTCGTCTGGTCAGGGAGAGTGAGGAGGTGATAGAGAGGAGTTGCAGGCAGGTGGTCACGCTGGGGCCACGGGAGGCAGACAAGTGGGTCACGGTTAGGAGGGGGAAGGGGAAAGGTCAGGTAATAGGGAGTACCCCAGTGGCTGTGCCCCTTAACAACAGGTACTCCTGTCTGAGTACTGTTGGGGGGGACAGCTTACCCGGGGGAAGTGACAGTGGCCGTGCCTCCGGCACAGAGTCCGACCCTGTAGCTCAGAAGGGTAGGGCAAGGAAGAGGAGGGCAGTTGTGATAGGGGACTCGATAGTAAGGGGGTCAGATAGGCGATTCTGTGGATGCAGTCCAGAGACCCGGATGGTAGTTTGCCTCCCTGGTGCCAGGGTCCGGGATATTTCTGATCGTGTCCAAGATATCCTGAAGTGGGAGGGTGAGGAGCCAGAGGTCGTGGTACATATAGGTACCAATGACATAGGTAGGAAAAGGGATGAGGTCCTGAAAGGAGAATATAGGGAGCAAGGAAGGGAGTTGAGAAAAAGGACCGCAAAGGTAGTAATCTCGGGATTACTGCCTGTGCCACGCGACAGTGAGAGTAGGAATGAGATGAGGTGGAGGATAAATGCGTGGCTGAAAGATTGGAGCAGGGGGCAGGGATTCAAGTTTTTGGATCATTGGGACCTCTTTTGGCGCAGGAGTGACCTGTACAAAAAGGACGGGTTGCACTTGAATCCTAGGGGGACCAATATCCTGGCAGGGAGATTAGCGGGGGCTACTGAGGTGACTTTAAACTAGAATGGTTGGGGGGTGGGAATCAAATTAAAGAGGCTAGGCGTGAGGAGGTTAGTTCACTACAGGAGGATGGGAACCACTGCAGAGAGACAGAGGGGTGTAAAGTGAGGGTAGAAACTAAAAGTACTATGGAGAAAAGTAAAAGTGGCAGGCCGACAAATCCAGGGCAAGCATTAAAAAGGGCCACTTTTCAGCATAATTGTATAAGGGCTAAGGGAGTTGTAAAAGAGCAACTGAAGGCTTTGTGTGTCAATGCAAGGAGCATTCGTAATAAGGTGGATGAATTGAAAGTGCAGATTGTTATTAATGATTATGATATCAAAGAGACATGGCTCCAGGGTGACCAGGGATGGGAGCTCAACGTTCAGGGATATTCGATATTCAGGAGTGATAGACATGAAGGAAGGGGAGGTGGGGTGGCGTTGCTGGTTAAAGAAGAGATTAACACAATAGAAAGGAAGGACATAAGCCGGGAAGACATGGAATCGATATGGGTAGAGCTGCGTAACACTAAGGGGCAGAAGACGCTGGTGGGAGTTGTGTACAGGCCACCTAACAGTAGTAGTGAGGTCGGAGATGGTATTAAACAGGAAATTAGAAATGTGTGCAATAAGGGAACAGCAGTTATAATGGGTGACTTCAATCTACATGTAGATTGGGTGAACCAAATTGGTAAAGGTGCTGAGGAAGACGATTTCTTGGAATGTATGCAGGATGGTTTTTTGAACCAACATGTCGAAGAACCAACTAGAGAGCAGGCTATTCTAGACTGGGTATTGAGCAATGAGGAAGGGTTAATTAGCAATCTTGTCGTGAGAGGCCCCTTGGGTAAGAGTGACCATAATATGGTGGAGTTCTTCATTAAGATGGAGAGTGACATAGTTAATTCAGAAACAAAGGTTCTGAACTTAAAGAGGGGTAACTTTGAAGGTATGAGACGTGAATTAGCTAAGATAGACTGGCAAATGACACTTAAAGGATTGACGGTGGATATGCAATGGCAAGCATTTAAAGGTTGCATGGATGAACTACAACAATTGTTCATCCCAGTTTGGCAAAAGAGTAAATCAAGGAAGGTAGTGCACCCGTGGCTGACAAGAGAAATTAGGGATAGTATCAATTCCAAAGAAGAAGCATACAAATTAGCCAGAGAAAGTGGCTCACCTGAGGACTGGGAGAAATTCAGAGTTCAGCAGAGGAGGACAAAGGGCTTAATTAGGAAGGGGAAAAAAGATTATGAGAGAAAACTGGCAGGGAACATAAAAATGGACTGTAAAAGCTTTTATAGATATGTAAAAAGGAAAAGACTGGTAAAGACAAATGTAGGTCCCCTGCAGACAGAAACAGGTGAATTGATTATGGGGAGCAAGGACATGGCAGACCAATTGAATAATTACTTTGGTTCTGTCTTCACTAAGGAGGACATAAATAATCTTCCAGAAATAGTAGGGGACAGAGGGTCCAGTGAGATGGAGGAACTGAGCGAAATACATGTTAGTAGGGAAGTGGTGTTAGGTAAATTGAAGGGATTGAAGGCAGATAAATCCCCAGGGCCAGATGGTCTGCATCCCAGGGTGCTTAAGGAAGTAGCCCAACAAATAGTGGATGCTTTAGTGATAATTTTTCAAAACTCGTTAGATTCTGGATTAGTTCCTGAGGATTGGAGGGTGGCTAATGTAACTCCACTTTTTAAAAAAGGAGGGAGAGAGAAACCGGGGAATTATAGACCGGTTATCCTAACGTCGGTGGTGGGGAAACTGCTGGAGTCAGTTATCAAGGTTGTGATAACAGCACATTTGGAAAGCGGTGAAATGATCGGACAAAGTCAGCATAGATTTGTGAAAGGAAAATCATGTCTGACGAATCTCATAGAATTTTTTGAGGATGTAACTAGTAGAGTGGATAGGGGGGAACCAGTGGATGTGGTATATTTGGATTTTCAGAAGGCTTTTGACAAGGTCCCACACAGGAGATTAGTGTGCAAACTTAAAGCACATGGTATTGGGGGTAAGGTATTGGTGTGGGTGGAGAGTTGGTTAGCAGACAGGAAGCAAAGAGTGGGAATAAACGGGACCTTTTCAGAATAGCAGGCGGTGACTAGTGGGGTACCGCAAGGCTCAGTGCTGGGACCCCAGTTGTTTACAATATATATTAATGACTTGGATGAGGGAATTAAATGCAGCATCTCCAAGTTTGCGGATGACACGAAGCTGGGTGGCAGTGTTAGCTGTGAGGAGGATGCTAAGAGGATGCAGGGTGACTTGGATAGGTTGGGTGAGTGGGCAAATTCATGGCAGATGCAATTTAATGTGGATAAATGTGAAGTTATCCACTTTGATGGCAAAAATAGGAAAACAGATTATTATCTGAATGGTGGCCGATTAGGAAAAGGGGAGGTGCAACGAGACCTAGGTGTCATTATACACCAGTCATTGAAAGTGGGCATGCAGGTACAGCAGGCGGTGAAAAAGGCAAATGGTCTGCTGGCATTTATAGCAAGAGGATTCGAGTACAGGAGCAGGGAGGTACTACTGCAGTTGTACAAGGCCTTGGTGAGACCATACCTGGAGCATTGTTAGCAGTTTTAGTCCCCTAATCTGAGGAAAGACATCCTTGCCATAGAGGGAGTACAAAGAAGGTTCACCAGATTGATTCCTGGGATGGCAGGGCTTTCATATGAAGAAAGACTGGATGAACTGGGCTTGTACTCATTGGAATTTAGAAGATTGAGGGGGGATCTGATTGAAACGTATAAGATCCTAAAGGGATTGGACAGGCTAGATGCAGGAAGATTGTTCCCGATGTTGGGGAAGTCCAGAACGAGGGGTCACAGTTTGAGGATAGAGGGGAAGCCTTTTAGGACCGAGATTAGGAAAGACTTCTTCACACAGAGAGTGGTGAATCTGTGGAATTCTCTGCCACAGGAAACAGTTGAGGCCAGTTCATTGGCTATATTTAAGAGGGAGTTAGATATGGCCCTTGTGGCTACGGGGGTCAGGGGGTATGGAGGGAAGGCTGGGGCGGTGTTCTAAGTTGGATGATCAGCCATGATCATAATAAATGGCGGTGCAGGCTCGAAGGGCCGAATGGCCTACTCCTGCACCTATTTTCTATGTTTCTATGTTTCTATGTATCATATTGGTCTCTAGTCATCACATATACACAATATACTAGATAATAAAACTACTATATTAATATCCACAGAACAGTAAATTTTAAATTGTCCCCTTCACACTTAAAGATTTCATTGCTGTGGAGGATTTTTTATTCTTGTTGGATAACATCTTTCCTGACAAGGGAGATCACTCTGCTGGCAGTTGAGGCCTGAGGTTGTAAAATATTCTCAGGTTCTGGGGCAAACCTAGAGTGATTGTAGGAATTGACTCGAAGAATGTAGGAAATGGTTCGAACAGTTCTGGCCACCTTTCTTCTCTGTCAATTGGTTCTGCTCTCCTCAACTGATCGATGTGTTGTCTCCATATAAAAATCAGATGCCATTGCCACTGTGTAGGAGAGTGGTCCGGTACTGTTCTTATTTTTTCCAGCTTCCCACTTTTGATTACTTCTGTAGACCCTCACTAGGACTACTTGTCCAGGACTGAAATATTGAACCCTTTTTGTTTGAGGAGCCCTCAATTTGTCTCAGCTATTTGTCCTGCATACTCCTTCTGAAATTGGGCTTCAGGATTCAGGATTCAGGACAAGGGACAACCCAAGGAATAGCAGAGCTGGTGAGCTGTGGGTTGCGGAGTGTGCTGTTCTTGGCATCTTCTGGATGTGTTGCATCCCAAACAATGTATAGCAAGCTACTTGATCTGCTGATCTTTTCCAGGCCACCAGAAAAATCTTCAAGCCAATTGTTTCATTTTGACTATGCCTAGATGATTCACGTATAGCTCTTCTAACTCTCAGCCTAGATGGTACAATAACTCTCAATCGCTAAATAAGGCAACCCCTGTCAAAGGCAAGTTCATCCCAGTGCTGGTAAAAATAGGGGAACTGGAATTTTTGCTGCACATTTCAGCCATTTTGGGTCAGGGTGGGGTCTTTTCTGGTTTGCCTTTGAATCGTCTGTGCTGTAATAGGGAGAATTTCATTATGCATAAGGGAGAATACATCAGAGTGTCCCTTTTTGTAAACTTCTTCAGGCATTTCCTTTTCCAAGTATAATTGGGCCAATTCATCAGCATTTCCATGATTAGTTGTTCCCTTGAATTCAATCTTGTAATTGTGTCCTCCAAAAAAATAGAGCCCTTCCCTGCATTAGTACTGCTGCTTTTAGTGGAACACTCTTTGTGAATTAAAAATTGACATATCTCTCAATCACCAAGGTTCCCAAAGCCTGTTACCCTTGTCTTCATTCTGACAGGAAAATACAGATTCTGTACTCTCAGTATTTCACTTCCGAAAGCTTTTCACTTAACAAGCATTACTTTGGCGGAAAACAACTAATCACAATCCACGGACACGAGGAAATCTGCAGATGCTGGAATTTCAAGCAACATACATAAACGTTGCTGGTGAATGCAGCAGGCCAGGCAGCATCTCTAGGAAGAGGTACAGTCAACGTTTCGGGCCGAGACCCTTTGTCAGGACTAACTGAAAGAAGAACTAGTGAGAGATTTGAAAGTGGGAGGGGGAGGGGAGATCCAAAATGATAGGAGGAGACAGGAGGGGGAGGGAAGGAGCCAAGAGCTGGATTGGCAAAAGAGATATGGGAGGATCATGGGACAGGAGGCCTAGGGAGAAAGAAAGGGGGAGGGGGGAAGCCCAAAGGATGGGCAAGGAGTATAGTGAGAGGGACAGAGGGAAAATAACAGGTGGGATATGAGGGGGAGCTGGGGGATTAACGAAAGTTAGAGAAGTCAATGTTCATGCCATCAGGTTGGAGGCTACCCAGACGGAATAAAAGGTGTTGTTCCTCCAACCTGAGCGTGGCTTCATCTTGACAGTAGAGGAGGCCGTGTATAAACATATCAGAATGGGAATGGGACATGGAATTAAAGTGTGTGGCCACTGGGAGATCCTACTTTCTCTGGCGGACAGAGCATAGGTGTTCAGTGAAACTGTCTCCCAGTCTGCGTCGGGTCTCACCAATACATAGAAGGCCGCATCGGGAGCACCGGACGCAGTATATCACCCCAGCCAACTCACAGGTGAAGTGTCGCCTCACCTGGAAGGACTGTCTGGGGCCCTGAATGGTGGTGAGGGAGGAAGTGTAAGGGCATGTGTAGCACTTGTTCCGCTTACAAGGATAAGTGGCTGGGAGGGAGATTAGTGGGGAGGGAGGGGGGACGAATGGACAAGGGAGTTGTGTAGGGAGCGATCCTTGCGGAATGCAGAGAGAGGGGGGGAGGGAAAGATGTGCTTAGTGGTGGGATCCCGTTGGAGGTGGCGGAAGTTACGGAGAATAATATGTTGGATCCGGAGCCTGGTGGGGTGGTAGGTGAGGACAAGGGAAACCTTATTCCTAGTGGGGTAGCGGGTGGATGGGTTGAGAGTAGATGTACGTGAAATGGGAGAGATGCGTTTGAGAGCAGAGTTGATGGTGGAGGAAGGGAAGCCCCTTTCTTTAAAAAAGGAGGACATCTACTTCGTCCTGGAATTAAAAGCCTCATCCTGAGAGCAGATACGGTGGAGACGGAAGCATTGCGAGAAGGTGATGGCATTTTTGCAAGAGACAAGGTGAGAAGAGGAATAGTCCAGATAGCCATGAGAGTCCGTAGGCTTATGGTAGACATCAGTAGATAAGCTGTCTCCAGAGATAGAGACAGAAAGATCTAGAAAGGGGAGGGAGGTGTCGGAAATGGACCAGGTAAACTTGACAGCAGGGTGAAAGTTGGAGGCAAAGTTAACGAAGTCATCGACGCAGACTGGGAGACCGTTTCGCTGAACACCTACACCTTGTCCGCCAGAGAAAGCAGGATCTCCCAGTGGCCACACATTTTAATTCCATGTCCCATTCCCATTCTGATATATCTATCCACGGCCTCCTCTACTGTCAAGATGAAGCCACACTCAGGTTGGAGGAACAACGCGTTATATTCCGTCTGTGTAGCCTCCAACCTGATGGTGTATATATATATTCTTTCTCTCCCTCTCTCTCCTTTTTCTCCCTCTGTCCTTCTCATCCCTCTCACTATACTCCTTGCCCATCCTCTGGGCTTCCCCCCTCCCCCTTTCTTTCTCCCGAGGTCTCCCATCCTATGATCTTCTCATATCCCTTTTGCAGATCCACTGTCCAGCTCTTGTCTCCATCTCTCCCCCTCCTGTCTTCTCCTATCATTTCAGATCTCCCCCTCCCCCTCCCACTTTCAAATCTCTTACTAGCTCTTCTTTCAGTTAGTCCGGACGGAAGGTCTCGGCCCGAAACATCAATTGTACCTCTTCCTAGAGATGCTGCTTGGCCTGCTGCGTTCACCAGCAACTTTTCTGTGTGTTGCTATCACAATCCACACTTCCCCGATCCATTCTGATGCAATCAATATTGGCCTTAGTCCAATTTAAAATTTGAACCCGAAGATAAGTTTTTCCCTGTATCAGAGGTGGCTTAAATTAGTGTACATAGCTCTCGGGTAAAGGGAAAGAAATAGAGTTTTTTGCAAAATTGATGACTGCCAGGCAACAGATGTTATCTACACAGACTTTGGGAAGGTTTTTGACAAGGAGCGGTGTAAGGGGTTGGTCAAGAAGGATCAATTGCTTGACCTTCAGGATGAGGTAGTAAATTGGATTAGACATTGGCTTTAAGGGAGAGGAAAGGGAGCAGTAGTAGATGCTTGGATCTCTGACTGAGGATGAGAATGGCTCTGTTAAGTGGGGACTCTGTGTGCAGCTCTGATGGAAATCATCAAATATTCCAGCTTAGCTCCACTACGGATGAAATCCCCGGTCACTTCAGTACACAGCATCACTTGAAGTAGTTCAAAAAATCTATTGATACTCGAAATCAATTAACCTTAGATGGCAGGTTTGCATAGCGAGTGCAGTTCCCCTTTAAGAAAACAAAGTGAAGCCAATCTATAGCTACGATTCAATTGGTTCTTTTACCTTAAGCTTCCATAACGTTTCCAGTTCATTACGTAAAACACAATCCAGTATAGCTGATCCCCTAGTAGGTTCAATGGCAAACTGCTCTAAAAAGCCATTACATAGGCATTCAACAAAGTCACTCTCTTGAGAACCATTTCCAACCTGATTTTCCCAATCGACCTGCATGTTGAAATCTCTCATGACTATCATAACATTGCACTTTTGACAGGCCTTTTCTATTTCCTATTATAATCTGTGGTCCACATCCCAGCTACTGTTGGGAGGCTTGTATATAACTACCCTTGCAGTTTCTTAACTCAACCCACAAGGATTCTTCTTCCGATCCTATGTCACATCTTTCTACTGATTAGATGCCAATCTTTACCAATAGAGCCACACCACCCCCTCTGCCGACCTTCCTATCCATCCAATACAACATGTAACCTTGGACATTTAACACCCCACTACAACCATCTTTCAGCCATGGTTCAGTGATGGCCTTCTCTCAATTCCTTCATCTCCACAGCATCTTCTCTCAGGATGAGGTTTTTCACTCTAGAACGAAAGTGATGTCTTCCTTTGTCAAAGAAAGAGGCTTCCTTTCCTCCACTGTCAACACTGCCTTAAACAGCATCTCTTACATTTCATGTATGTCTGCTCTTACCCCATTTTCATGGCACTCTGCTAGGGATAGGGTTCCTCTTGTCCTCACCTACCACCTCACCAGTCTCCGCATCCAGCAGATAATTCTTCGTAACTTCTGCCACCTCCAATGGGATCCCTCCACCAAGCACATATTTCCCTCCCTTCCTCCTCCTCCCCTCTCCCTCACTTTCTGCAGGGATTACTCACTATTCGACTCCACTGTCCATTAATTCTTCCCCACTGATCTCCCTCCTGACACTTACCCTTGCAAGTGGAACAAGTGCTACACCTGCGCCTACCCCTCCTCTCTCACTACTATTCAGAAGCCCTAAACAGTCCTTTCAGGTGAAGCAACACACCAACACTCCATCCACTAGAAAAAGCGGGATCTCCCAGTGGCCACCCATTTTACTTCCACTTCCCATTCCCATTCTGATATGTCCATCCATGGCCTCTTCCACTGCCATGATGAGGCCACACTTAGATTGAAGGAACATCACCTTATATTCCATTTGTATAACCTCCAACCTGATGGCATGAACATTAATTTCTCAGATTTCCAATAATACCTCCTACCCTCCTTCATCATTTCCCAACCCCTTTTCCATCCCTCACCTTATTTCCTTGCCCGCACATCGCCTCCCTCTGGTGCTCCTCTCCCCCCCCCCTTTTTCTTTCTTCCATGGCCTTCTGTCTCTTTACTTCATGCCCGGCCCAGGTTTCACCTATCACCTGGTAGTTCTCTCTCCCTTCCCCCCACCTCTTAAATCTACTTCTCAGCTTTTTTTCTTCCAGTGCTGCTGAACGGTTTTGGCCTGAAATGTCGACTGGACTTTTTTCAATAGATGCTGCCTGGTCTGCTGAGTTCCCCAGCATTTTGTATGTGTTGCTTGGATTTCAGCATCTGCAGATTTTCTCTTGTTTATAACACTGTGAGTACAGTATTTGCTACCCTTTTTGATTCTGCATCCCTAACACACTGCTACTCACCCTGTTCACTGTGCAATTATGTCCTATCATCTGCCTGCCCTTCTTTGACAGTCTGACTGCACATTATCATTGCTTTTTTACCATCCATTTTGCCTCGCATCCCTTCAAGCCAGTTCGCAACCCCCTGCCAATTAATTTAACTCTTCCCCAATAGCTCTAACAAACCTGCACATGGGAATATTGGTTCCCCTTGGGTTCAGATGCAACCCATCACTTTTGAACAGGTCATACCTCCCCAGAAGAGATCCCAATGATCCAAAATCCTGAAACCCTGCCTCCTGCAACAGCTTCTCAGCCACGCATTAATCTACCAAATCACGCTGTTGTTACCCTCACTGGCACATAGCACAGGCAGCAATCCAGAAGTTACTACCCGGGAGGTCTTGCTTCTCAGCTTTCTACCTAGTTCTCTAAATGCTCTTTTCAGGTCCTCTTTGCTTTTCATTCCTGTGTCATTGGTACCAATATGTACCAAGACATCTGGCTGCTCCTGCTCCCTCTCCAAAATGTTGTGGACGCAATCCGAGATGTCTCTGACCCTGGCACCTGGGAGGCAACATACAATCTCCTGTCCATTCCCCTGACTATTAAGTCCTCTATCACTACCACCCCCCTCTTCTCCCTCTTTCCGTTCTGCACCACAGACCGACAACTCAGTGCCAGTTACCCCGTCTCCATGGCATTCCATTTAGAGGTCATCTCTCACATCAATATCCAAAGTGGTATATGTATTTTTGAGGGGAATGGCCACAGATTACTCTGTGCTAACTGCCTGCTCATATTTTCATGTTTTCCTGGCAGTCACCTAGCTACCCACCTTCTGTAATCCAGATGACTGCTTCCCTGTAACTCTGAATGCTTATCTCCCCGCTGAAAGTCATACAGCTGCTGCTCCAGATACCTAACACGGTCTTCAAGGAGCTGCAGCCGGATGCACTTGATGCAGATACGGTTCCCTGGAAGATTCTGGGTCTTCCAGGACTCCAACATCCTGGTGCAACATTATGGTGCGACTGTAACGAAAACCAATTTCCCTTGGGATCAATAAAGTATGACTATGACTATGACTATAACTATCCGTCATGAAGAACACACAACATTCATTAACTATGCTAGGTAGAGAAAGAGGGAAAGAAGGGAATCTTAACAGAAGCTTACCCAGAGCCAACACCTCTTTTGAGGCAAAGCCTGACACTTACTCTCACCACTGGCTTACTGCTGACAATAGCCACCCTGCTGGTCCCTTCTGTACTTTTAAACAAACATTGCTGACCTGTGAGAAACCTCGTTGCAGCAGCCTGCTCCTGCTGCTGACTGGGTCTTCGGAATACTTACATCAGACTACGGTATATTGACTACAGCTCAGTGTTGAACACAGTCGTACCCTCAGTTCTAATCAACAAGCTCCAAAACCTTGGCTTTTGTACCTCCTTCTGCAAATGGAACCTTGGCTTCCCTATTGGGAGAACAATCGGAGCAGATTGGAAATAACTTCTCACTGACAATCAGTACAGGCACACCTCAAGAATATAGAAACATAGAAAACCTACAGCACAATACAGGCCCTTCAGCCCACAAAGTTGTGCCAAACATATCCTTACCTTAGAAATTAATAAACTTCCCCATAGCCCTCTATTTTTCTAAGTTCCATGCACTCATCCAAAAGACCCTATCGTATCCACCTCTACCACCACTACCAGCAGCCCATTCCACGCATTACTACTCTCTGAGTAAAAAACTTAACCTTGACATCTGTACCTACTCCCCAGCACCTTAAACTTTGTCCTCTTGTGGCAACCATTTCATCCCTGGGAAAAAGCCTCTAACAATCCACGTGATCAATGCCTCTCATCATCTTACACAGGGGTCCCCAACTTTTTCGCACTGCGGACCAGTTTCATGTTGACAATATTCTTGCGGACCGGCCAACCCTGCGGGGGAGAGACTACAATGACCATGAAGCCTTGCGCGGGCACCAGTGCGCATGCGTGTACGTGCCGATTTTTCTCTACAAATCGTTTTTGGTGATTCAATTCGGGGGTGTGTTAATCACGAACACAATATAGGTGATAAGTGGCTAATACACTTAATTTCGTTTCTAAAGGGGTTTATCTAACAAATTTAATCTTAAGCACACAGCGCATATTTTCCTCGCATGAATATAGTAATAAGTCAATTATCAGGGGAGGACAGGGGAGCTTGAAGTAAGTGTTGAACAAACTTCCAGTAGAAGTGGTAGAGGCAGGTTCGGTATTATCATTTAAAGAAAAATTGGACAGGAAAGGAATGGAGGGCTATGGGCTGAGTGCAGGTCAGTGGGACTAGGTGAGAGTAGCATTCGGCACAGACTAGAAGGGCAGAGATTGTCTGTTTCTGTGCTGTAATTGTTATACGGTTATATAGTTATATAAGTCAATAGCATCATAACATTTTAAGTAACGTTTGGATATTAAACACACAGCACATATTTTCCCCGTATGAACATATAAAATCATTGCAACACACCAATATGGCTGAATTAGTGGGAGCTCTGGGCTTGTTTTCCTACAACAAGACGGTCTTCTCGAGGGGTGATGGGAGACAGCGATAATCGAAGGAGGTTCCTTATGTCCAGTCTATTCCGCAATTTAGTTTTCGTTGCATTCATTGCAGAGATACGATGGAAATGGAAGCAATATTTTCAGTGCTTTCGTGGCTATCTCAGGACACTTAGCCTTGACTTTGATCCAGAATGCCAGCAGAGATGTTATGTCAAACACACTTTTCAGCCCACCATCATTTGCAAGCTCGAGGAGTTGATCTCCGTCCCGTGCTGACATGGATGACGCGTGCGTAATGATCTCGCGTGTGTTCAAGCTCAACAGTGGGCGTGACGGGGAATGAGGAAAGGTGCAGCTGACTCCTATCGTCAAATCATATCGTTTCCTCACGGCCCGGTAGCACATGCTTTGCGGCCCGGTACTGGTCCGCGGACCAGTGGTTGGGGACTGCTGATCTTATACACCTCTGTCAGGTCACCTCTCATTCTCTGTCACTCCAAGAAGAAAAGGCTGAGTTCACTCAACCTGTTTTCTTAAGGCATGCTCTCCAATCCAGGCAACATTCTTGTAAATTTCCTCTGCACCCTTTCTATGGCTTTCACATCCTTCCTGTAGTGAGGTGACCAGAACTGAACACAGTACTCCAAGTGGGGTCTGACCAGGGTCCTATATAGCTGCAACATTACCTCTCAGCTCCTAAATTCAATTCCACAATTAATGAAGGCCAATACACCATATGCCTTCTTAACCACAGCATCAACCTGCACAGGTGTTTTAAGTGTCCTAGGGACTCGGACCCCAAGATCCCTCTGCTCCTCCACTGCCAAGAGCCTTACCATTAATACTATATTCTGCCATCATATTTGACCTACCAAAATGAACCACTTCACACTTATCTGGGTTGAACTCCATCTGCCACTTCTCAGCCCAGATTTGCATCCTATCAATGTCCCGCTGTAACCTCTGACAGCCCTACACACTATCCACAACACCTCCAACTTTTGTGTCAACAGCAAAATGACTAACCTATCCCTCCACTTCCTCATCCAGATCATTTATAAAAATCATGAAGAGAATGGATCCCAGAACAGATCCCTAAGGCACACTACTGGTCACTGACCGCCATGCAGAATATGACCCATCTACAACCACTCTTTGCCTTCTGTAGGCAAGCCAGTTCTGGATCCACAAATCAATGTCCCCTTGGATCTCATGCCTCCTTACTTTCTCAATAAGCCTGGCATGGGGTACCTTATCAAATGCCTTGCTGAAATTCATATACTGTTCTTCCTTCTTCAATGTGTTTAGTCACATCCTCAAAAAATTCAATCAGGCTCATAAGGCACGACCCGCCTTGACAAATCCATGCTGACTATTCCTAATCATATTATGCCTCTCCAAATGTTCATAAATCCTGACTCTCAGGATCTTCTCTGTCAACTTACCAACCACTGAAGTAAGACTCACTGGTCTATAATTTCCTGGGCTATCTCTACTCCCTTTCTTGAATAAAGGAACAACATCCATAACCTTTCAATTCTCCGGAACCTCTCTCGTCCCAATTGATGATGCAAAGTTCATCGCCAGAGGCTCAGCAATCTCTCCCTCGCCTCCTACATTAGCCAGGGGTACACCTCATCTGGTCCCGGTGACTTATCCAACTTGATGCTTTCCAAAAGCTCCAGCACATCCTCTTTCTTAATATCTACATGCTCAAGCTTTTCAGTCTGCTGCGTCATTACTACAATCACCAAGATCCTTTTCCATAGTGAATACTGAAGTAAAGTATTCATTAAGTACCCCTGCTTTTTCCTCCCGTTCCATATACACTTTCCCTTTGTCACACTTGATAGGTCCTATTCCTTCACGTCTTATCCTCTTGCTCTTCACATACTTGTAGAATGCCTTGGGGTTTTCCTTAATCCTGCTGGCCACGGCCTTCTCATGGCCCATTCTGGCTCTCCTAATTTCCTTTTTAAGCTCCTTCCTGTTAGCCTTATAATCTCCCAGATCCCTAACTTTATCTAACTCTCTGAACCTTTTGTAAGCTTTATTTTTCTTCTTGACTAGATTTATTACAGCCTTTGTACACCACAGTTCCTGTACCCTACCATAACACCCTTGCTTCATTGGAGCGTACCTATGCAGAACTCCACACAAATATCCCCTGAACATTTGCCACATTTCTTCCATTTTTTTCCTGAGAACATTTGTTCTGATTTTAAGCATCCAATTTCCTGCCTGATAGCCTCATAATTCCCCTTACTCCAATTAAATGCTTGTCTGTTCCTATCACCCTCCAATGCTATCGTAAAGTAGATAGAATTATGACTACTATCTCCAAAATGCTCTCCCACTGTGAGATCTGACACCTGACCAGGTTCATCTCCCAATACCAAATCAAGTACAGTCTCTCCTCTTGTAGGCTCATCTACATATTGTGTCAAGAAACCTTCCTGAACACACCCATCAAACTCTATCCCATATAATCCCCTTGCTCTAGGGAGGTGCCAATTGATATTTGGGATATTAAAATCTCCCATCACAACAACTCTGTTATTATTACACCTTTCCAGGATCTGTTTCCCTATCTGCTCCTCAATATCCCTGTTACTATTGGACGACCTATAAGAAACACCAGTAAAGTTACTGACCCCTTCCTGTTCCTAACCTCTACCCACAGAGACTCTGTAGACAACCCCTCCATGACGTCCACCTTTTCTGCAGCCATGACACTATCTCTGATCAACAATGCTCCTTGCGTTAAAATAGACACATCTCAAACCGTCAGTCTAAGCATGTCCCTTCTCTATCACCTGCCTATCTTCCCTCTCTCACTGTCTACAAGCTCTCTCTATTTGTGAGCCAACCTCCTCTTCCCCAGTCTCTTCAGTTTGGTTTCTACCCCCCAAAAATTCTAGTTTTAACTCTTCCCAGAGTTAGCCTTAGCAAACCTCACCGCCAGGACATTGATCCCCCTGGGATTCAAGTCCAACCTGTCCTTTTTGTACAGGTCACAACTGCCCCAAAACAGGTCCCAGTGATTCATAAATCTGAATCCCTGATCCCTGCTCCAATCCCTCAGCCACTCACTTATCCTCCACCTCTTTCTATTCCTATACTCACTGTCGCGTGACACAGGCAGTAATCCCGAGATGACTACCTTTGCGGTCCTGCTTCATATCTTCCTTCCTAACTCCCTGTAGTCTTTTTTCAGGACCTCTTCCCTTTTCCTACCTATGTCATTGGTAACAATATGTACCACGATCTCTGGCTGTTCTCCCTCCCACTGCAGGATATCTTGGACGTGATCTGAAACATCCCGCACCCTGGCACCTGGGAAGCAAAATACCATCCGAATTTTCTTTCCTGCATCCACAGAATCGCCTGTCTAACCCCCTAACTATAGAGTCCCCTATCGCTACTACTTTTCTCTTCCTTTCCCTAGCCTTCTGAGCCACAGTGCCAGACTCTGTGCCAGAGGCACGGCCACTGTTGTTCCCCCAGGTCGGCTGTCCCCCCCCGCCCCAGCAGTACTCAAACAGGAGTACTTATTGTCAAGGGGGACAGCCATGGGGGTACCCTCTCGTACTTGACTCTTCCTCTTCACTCTCCTGACTGTTACTCACTTGTCTGTCTCCCGTGGCCCCGGTGTGACCACCTGCCTATAACTCCTTTCTATCACCTCCTCACTCTCCCTGACCAGACAAAGGTCATCGAGCTGCATCTCCAGTTCCCTAACGCGGTCCCTGAGGAACTGCAGTACTACACATCGGGTGCAGGTATGGCCATCCGGGAGGCTGGGAGACTCCGGGACCTCCCACATCTGACCCCGAGCACAGAAAACCGGCCTCACACATATACTACTTCCTTTCCGCAATTAACACAGGTAAACCTTCCTCACCTCGTCCCATTACCGCCTAAGCTTGTTGGGCCAAAGCCCTATCACTCTGTCACCTATCACTCCGCTGCCCACTGGATATGGCAGTCTTCTTTTTAAACTTTTGCTGCTCTACTGACTGACGTCACATGCCTGCCTCTCTTTTACTCCGAGTAGTAAAACTGCCTTCGTTCCGGAAATCCTTAGCCGTTCACCAGCAGCCCTCTTGCTCCGAATATGCACGTACTTAGCCCACTGATCTACTCTTACTACACCCACAAATGTGTGGTTAGGCACAGCTGAAGTACCATTTCCAAATTTGCCGATGACAAAATTATTGTTGGCAGAATTTCAGATGGTGACAAGGATGCGTATTGGAGCGAGATAGATCTGCTGATTGAGTGGTGTTGCAGCAACAACCTTGGTCAGTATGACCAAGGAATTGATTGTGGGCCAAGAAAGTGAAGCCATGGGAACATAAGCCCGTCCTCAAGGAGGGATGGGAAATGGAAAGGGTGAGCAGGTAAAGTCCTGGGTGCCACCATCTCTGAGGATCTATCCTGGGCCCAAAATATCGATGCAATTGCAAAGAAGGCTCAACAGTGGCTATATTTCATTAGAAATTTGAGAATAATTGATACATCACAAAAGATATTCACAAATTTCGACATGTACTGAAGATCATTTTAACTGGTTGCATCACTATCTGGAACAGAGGGACCACTGCACAGGATCAGAAAAGTCTGAAGAAATTTACAATGTAAATTTATTATCAAAGTACATATATATCACCACATACAACCTTGAGATTCACTTTTTGTGGGCATTCACAGAAGATCTAAGAGACACAATAAAATAAATTACAGACTGTACCATCAGGATGGACAAACAACCAAGATGCAAAAGACAACAATCTTTTCAAATATAAAAGAGAAAAAAAGTAATAATGCATAACTAAGCAATAAATATCAAGAATATGAGGTAAAGAGTCCTTGAAAATGAGTCCATAGGTTGTGGGAACTTTTCAGTAATGGGGCAAGTGTGGTTATCCCCAGTGGTTCAAGAGCCCGGTTCCATGTAATGTCAATATACACTCCACCACACATCTATAGAAGTTTGTCAGAGTGATAGCTGTCATGGCAAGTATTTGCAAACTTTTAAGTCGAGATGCTGTTGTGCTTTTTGCATAATTGTATTTACATGCTGGACACAGGACAGATCTTCTGAAATAAAAACAGCAAGAAAATTAAAGTTGCTGACTCTCTCCACCTCTAATTTCCCAATGAGGACTGGCTGATGGACCTCTGGTTTCCTCCTCCTGAAATCAATAATCATCTCCTTGGTCTTGCTGACATTGAGTGAGAGGTTGTTGCTGTTGTGACATCACTCAGCCAGATTTTTAATCTTTCCCCCATATGCTGATTGGGCCAACAACAGTGGTGTTGTCAGCAAACTTAGAAATAGCATTGAGCTGTGCTTAGCCACACAGTCATAAGTACCAAGTGAGTAGACCAGGGGCTAAGCACACAGCCTCGCAGTGCATCTGTGCTGCTGGAAATTGTGGAGGAGATGCTGCTACCAATTGAACTGATTGGTGTCTACAAGTGAGGAAAGCTTATTGATAAATTTGGGCGGATTGATAGTACTTAATGTCGGGCTGTACTGGATGATGTGCATCTTCATTTACGCATCTTTGCTATCCAGATGTTCTAGGCTTGAATAAAGAGCCAATGAAATTGCATCTGCCGTGGACTTACGGTGCTGGGAGACAAATCGGAGCAGATCCAAGTCACTTCGGAGGCAGGAGTTGATAGGTTTCATCACCTACCTCTCAAAGCACAGCGGTTATGAACTCAGCTTGCTCCATTTTGGACATTAGCTTCACCAGCATTCAGGACACCTTCAAAAGGCAACATCCGTTATTAAGGAGCCTAAACGACCCAGAACCTGCCCTCTTCTCATATTGAAGTGGTACAGGAGCCTGAAGATACACACTCAGCATTTCAGGAATCCTTAAGGTTTCTGAATGGAGAATGAAGCCATGAACACTACTTCCTTTTTTTCTTGCTTTTTGCACTACTTATTTAATTGTATTTATTTATTTAACTTTATAGCTTTATTATCACGTATTGCAATGTACTGCTGCCACCAAACAACAAATTTTATGTGTGTCATTGATATTAAACTTTATTCTGATTCTGGAGGCTTATGACAAGTGGTGTACCACAGGGATCAGTGCTGGGTCCATTGTTGTCATTTATATCAATGATCTGGATGGTGATGTAGTAAACTGGATCAGCAGACTTGCAGATGATATAGAGACTTATTTCCCAGTCTTAAAGTTTTTTTTTGCATTCTGTGTTTTCCACCTGATTTTTTATTTTCGCATGGGTGAAAGGGCGGGGGTCAACGTTCGAGTTCCGTCTTTGTTAGTTTTTTTTGTGCCGGGGAGTAAGGATTTGGGGGTTGATGACCGTGTTGCCATTCTTTTCTTTTTTTGTTGCAAGGCCATTTGCAGAAGACGGATTTCCAGAGTTGTCTATTTTGTTAACAAATGAACCTTTGAAGACTGGGGTGGAGGGGTGTAGTAGACAGCAAGGAAGGCTACCAAAGTTTGCAGCACAATCTAGACCAGTTGGAAAAATTGGCAGATGGAATTTAATGCCAGCATGTGTGAGGTGTTATATTTTGGGAGGGCAAACCAGAATAGGACTTGCATGATGAGTGGTAATGTACTGAGGAGTGCAGCAGAACAGGGGAATCTGGGAGTACAAATAATTCCTTGGAAGTGTTGTCACCTGTCGATCGGACTGCAAAGAAAGCATTTGGCACACTGACCTTCATAAATCTAACTACTGAGTACAGGAATTGGGATGTTATGTAGAAGATGTACAAGACATTGGAGAGGCCTAATTTGGAGTATTGTGTGCAGTTCTGGTCATCTACAGAACCTAAAGGAAAGATACATGATTGAAAGAGTGCAGGAAAAATTCATAAGGACATTGCTAGGACTTGAGAACCTGAATTATAGGAGAAGGTTGAAGAGGATGGGACTTTATTTTCCAGGGCATGGAGAATGAGGAGAGATTTGATGGATGTATATAAAACTATGAGGGGTATTTTTTGGGGGTAAATGCAAGCAGGCTTTTTCCACTGAGATTGGGTGAGCTAGAACTAGTGGTCATGCAGTAAGGGTGAAAGGTGAACCATAAAGGCGGAAACTCTTCACTCATAGAGTGGTGAAAGCATAAGACAGAATGCACCACTTTCAGATGGAATGAACTGCTGTCAGAAGTGGTGCACTCTGCTTTGATTTCAACATTTAAGAGCAACTTTGATAAGTACATGAATTGAAGGAGTATGGAGAGCTACGGTCCTGGTGCATATTGATGGGAGTAGGCAGATTAATAGTTTGGCATGGACTAGATGGGCCAAAGGGCCTGCTCTTTTGCTGCAGTGTTCTATGACTCCATGATTACAAACTTAGAGGGGATTAATGGCATAAACCCCTACCTTTAACTGAGGGGTCCATGGACCCCAGGTGGGAACCTCTGGTATAGACAGACACTTGAATCGCATCAGCATAGAAGGCTGTGGTCCAAATGCTAGGCAATGGGATTAGCACAGAAGTGTACGCAGTGATTGTTGTGGACAAGTAGGGACAAGTGGCTTTTTCCCATGCTGTGTGTCTATGGCAGATGAAAAAACTGGAGAAATGGCTTATTCATCTGTTGAAGTAAGTTCCACAAGTAGAACTTGTCTCCTCTTAGCAAAGCATTGGTACCACTATTGAAGCTAACAAATTCCCCTTTAAAAAGTGAACTTGGTCATGTGCCTTGCCAAATCAGGTGTGGATAGGTCACTTGTCTCGCACACTCAGGTTTATCTGCTTGTAGTTTGTAGTTGGGAAAGTACCATAAAGTAATGACAAGCAACATCATTGTAGCTTGCATTGGTTTCGGGGAGCGTTATCATCTCGTGCCAGGTGCGGCCAGCACTTTCTCCTGCCTCCATGTTGTTTTGTGTTTGCCCAATAACTAGAAGATACTATTGGAGGAATGAACTCAAAGATTGTTGTCCTGCTTCCTGAGGAACCCCACCCTCATTCTAACTGCATCCTACTGGAGCACAATCGAGTGTCCCAATTGAGGTTTGTTGAGAGAATCATTGGGGTCTCTTTCCCTCCCCATACAGAACATATGCTAGAAGCACTGCAGACCCCAACCATCCCACAATGTCTTTGACCTCCCATCCATACAGAACAAGCACTGTCAAGCTAGGTAACAACTTCTTCGCCCTTATGAATACCCTGCTACCACCTAGTACATTTATTACAATACCAGTAGCATTATGCTGTTGTACGTATACTTGACTATGTGGTATATGCACTTTATGTCAACCTTTGTGATGCATGTGTCTTATCTACCATGTTTTTCACCTTGGTCCCAGGGGAATGTTGTTTTGTTTAGCTCTATACATGTGTACAGCTGAATGACGAAATCGAACTTAATCTCTCGTCATCTGTGGCTTAAACTCATTCACTATTCTCTCTACTGAGAAAGTAGTATTTAAACAAAAATGTGCAACTGTGTTCACACTCATGGCCATATCATGTCTTGCGCATTATAAAGGAAGTTATAATCTGCCCAAGGTTTTTAAAATAAATGATATAGCCCAAATGATTTCCTTTTCTCTTGCAGAAATGTTAATCTTTAGCCTTTGCATGTTAGCAATTGATTACAAGTCAATATGACCTATAATTAATCAACTAATGCAGTTTTGACCTGAAGTAATGGTCACACTCAGGAAGTTGGAATGAATTGAATTATAATTCAATTCATTCACCTGTTGTGAATTGCATGGAATAAAAATTCCACGAAGGAAGACAGGGTGATGTCCAATACCATCTTTAATGAGTCTCAGGAATAAAGTATCATTGGACTATGTTAATGAACTACTGTAATGATAACTGAATTTGGTGCCCCTTACTGCAACCTCATCGAAGGGCTGTGGAAATAGGAGAGGTCCCTTTATTAGTACAAGTATGGCAGTTGCAAGGGTCACATCTTAAAATAACTGTTTGGCAACACATATCACAATTTGCAGCAGCATGTATTGTGGTGATATGACCTCAAATGGGACCATATTTCAATTTCCATTAAATCTGCAATCTTTCTTAAGACCCATCCTGAATCTGCTCAGACAATCAGAAAGTGCAATGAATCTGCAGGTTTTTTCCATCATTTGGATCCCTCACACCGGTAAATAGCAAAGTGCTAGACCACTGACAACCCTTGCCGTCAGATTCCTTCCCACCTATTCCACAAGCAATTCTATGAATGGATCAATGCTTTCTAATCCCAGGTATGTGGCTGGCACCTGCCATATACTGTGCTTAGAACCAATATTGGCAGACTCTTTCAGAACTGCACAGTTTCAGCCAATCCCAGTAACTGCATATCAGGTCAGGTGGAATACATTGACAAGACAATCTCAATATTTTTGTTTGCTTATTTTAATAGAATTTTCAAATCAGCTTTTGTTCAATACTCCGTACATATAGTGTCAAAGGGATATTTTAAAAGTATATTAACTATTCATACATGAGTGAAACAATTGTTTCTGAGAATCCACAGCGGAGTGCTTTGAATGTCAACACTTATGAACAGATGCCGTTTTAGTATGGAGCAGAGATGAGAATATTTGAGCATCACCAATGTCAAATTCAAAGGTACTAGAGGAAGTGAAATCTGCTGATATGTAGACATGCTTAACATTCCAGTTTACCAGTAGCAAATGTTGTTAAGTTTAAGAATTTACTAAACTGAATAGAATCAGAGCAGTTTAGTTATTAGGCTGTGATTAGCTTTAGTGGCAGCTGATGCGCATTTAAATAAAAGTGTATAATGAAAGAAACCAATGAACTGAATATGATCTGACATACATCAGGCAGCTCCTGAACTATACAAAGTTCAATGGAATTCATCATGTACAATTCATCGGGAAAGATGATTTTGTTTTCCAATGAGAGAGTCAGCTGTCAAGGAAATTATCCTTGAGTGATGTGTGCCCTCATTCATACCAATTAAGAAACAACAATACGGCAGTTTGGTCAGCAGGTCCCTCTCTGTGACCGTGGGTTGCAGGTCTGACAGAGTAGTAATTGCTTTTGGTGTCAGAAAGTATGAGAAATTTGGAGACTGCAGTGATGGAAGAGACAGATATCTGGAGCACAGAAGCAGGCTCTTCAACCCATCTAGTCTATACCAAACTAATATTTTGCCTAATTTTGTTGACCTACGTTGGACCACAGCCCATCTGATCATGTATATATTCAAACTATTAAATGTTGAAAATCAAACCCACATCCTCTGGCAACTTATTCCACACTCACCAACCACTGAGTGGAAAGTAACCCTATCTATACCACTCAGTTTTATATAAATATCAAGTCTCCCCTCATTCACCTATGCTCCAGGGACGAGAGTGGAAAACTCCCATATCTATAATACTCAGCTGTATCACCTTTCAGATGAGGCAACTTTCAGTTTATAAAGAAGTTATTTCCTAGTCAATATATATTATTCATGCAGTATCCTTAAAACTGTTTATCTGGTACTATTGTGTTCTTGATAGAGGTATTGTGTCCAAAGTGTGGCATTGACTTTGGAACAGTCTATAAGGACATGACAGCTTTTTTTATAATAAGTTTTCTTTCTGTTATTTGCACAAGCAGATTTTTAAAAGTGTTCTCAAGAACTACTTTTAGTAGTATCTATTTTGCAAGCTTAGGGAAAGCTAATTAAAGGAATGTGTCAATAAGCTATACTGGCTTCTGTCTTTCATACTCCTGTCATCCTGTTAGTCAAGTTAAAGAGGACAATGAAACATACTCCTGCACATTATCAACTAACAGAGCATTGCATTATAGTCAGTCTATTAGATAAATCAACAATTCCTTTTCTTGTGGAAAGCTTCAAGATCACTGATATTGTTCAATTGTAAACCTAAGAGAATGGAAACAAAATACAGGAAGCAACAGCAAATTATGCAAAGTAGCATCTTAGAGAAAAGGAATAGAGATGCCTTGTAAACTAGTCAGTCTTGTCAGAAAATGCAGAGGAGGCCTTCCCCAAACACAGAGCAGCAGAGACAATTCAACAGTGAATGATGATTTTAATAACAAATTACAAGTTAACAAGTATTGAGGAGGGCCATAAAACAAGAAAGAATAGATACAAAACTTGCAGGCAATGAGATAACTGAAAGCTGGAGCATCTGGTTCAGACCAGCCAGTTTAACGGCTGAATGAGAGCTGTATTTAAATAAACTGTAGGTGATGGGTTGGAAATGAGTGGCAGGTGATTTCTGTTAGCTTGGTAGCAAGCAGGAGGTGATTGCCTGTACAGGCCTAACAGCATCCCCTTCCTACAGCTGGCACCTGACGGCCCAGGGTGATCCAAATGGGTCTGGTGGAACTCCTCAATAAGTGATGGATCCAAGATGAAACTGGATGGCACCCTAGACATTTCCTCCAGACCACTCTCTTCCCAGTCATCTAGATCCTGTGCACCCCATCCATGACAATGTGAATCCAACAACCAGCCAACCATATGCACTGGACCATCTTCCACCCTCCTGGGTTCCAGAGGTGCAGGCTCAGGTGGGTTGGTGGTCCATGGACAACAGGCTTGAGACATGACAATTGGAAGGTAAGTATTATCCTCAGGGATGGTCACAAATGGATATGTTAATGGGACCAATGAACTATATCAAGTCAGTGTGCAATGGCAGATCTTGGGTGCACAGCCAGACACGGTCCCCAGGCCGGAGTAGTCTGGCTGATGGTGGTTATTCTGAAGGTAGTTGGTGCTGTTGGCAGCTAGGATGGCCCTCCGTGCCTTATTCCAAGCATTCCACATCAGCATGCTAGGGCCTTAGCGGATTGAACCTCGACCATTGACTCATCCGTGGAGAACAATGGGATTGGTAGCCATGAAGTACTTCAAAATGTGACATACACATGGCAGAGGAAGTGTGTAAGTTGTGTGAAAGTATGGCCCAGAGCACATATGTCTTCCTTGTGGAAGGGAAGTATCGCCAAAACTTCTCGGCTTACTAATTGGCTCTCTGTCTCACTGATCATTGGTCTACAATTGATAACCAGAGGACAAAGTCATTCAGCTGTTGCGGAGGGAGCAGAAGGTTCACCAGAAGAATGAGATGAATTGTGGGCCCTGGTCTGACACAATGTTCTGGGGGAAGCTGTAGAGGTGAAGCATATGTGGAGAAGCAGGTCTGCCATCTCAGTGGCTGACGAAAGTTTGCAGAGAGGAATGAAGTGGGCTGTGATGGAGAACTTGTTCTCCACTATCATGATCACTGTGCACCCACTGAAGGTGGCAAAACTATAATGAAATCCATGACAATGTGGGATCATGCGCATCGAGGGACTGGTTGGAAGAATTGGGCTAGGCACATTGAGGTTAGACATGTGCATCTGTGATCATGGAAGGCCAGAACCAGCATCACAAAAAATCCCGAGTACTGTCATGCCACTGGATGGCTAAAGAGGGGTGAGGTGTGGGCCCATTGGAGTGCGCTCAGAGCAGTCAGCACATACACGCAGTTGTCAGGTGTGTCGGCCAGAGCAGGCTCCTGCTGTACCGCCTGGCAGAACTGGTTTTCAAGGTCCCAGACAATTGGTAGAGGACGCTAGAGGATGAAATGATGGGCTGAGGGATGATCTCCATTTCCGCTGCTTTGATCTGTCATGACAGGGCATCCGTTTTATTGTTTGTATAGCCGGTTCACTATGAGATTGTGAAATCAAACAGCTTGAAGAAAATGACCCAGCAACTCTGACATGGATTGAGTTGGCGGGTTTGTTGAGGTGCTGGTAGTTAGTCCAGATCAGGAAGGGCTCAATGATTCCCATTGGCATATGTCTCCATTTCTCCAAGGCCCAATCAATGGTCGAATGAAGCCGTTCTGTAGCGCTTCAATGATGTTGTCATTTAAAGCTTTGGTCACAGGAAGGGAGAGGGAGAACAGACAATTTTGCTGCTTTGGATCGTGTGCTCCTGTCAATGGACGACTTCTTTTAGGTAAGCAAAGTCTGCCGAGTCCATCACAGGTTCATCCATCCTGTTAGGAAATGCAGCGGAGGCTTCACCCAAACACTGAGCGCAGAGTTGATTCAGCAGTGAACAATATTTTTAATAATAACCTATAAAATAGCAAACCATTAGGGGGCCACAAAACAAAGGAGAACAGATACTAAACTCTCAGGCAACAAGGGAACTGAAGACTAGGAGCAACTGATTGAGGCCGGCTGGTTCGATGGGTGAACAAGGATTATGGATGTGAGCTGAGTTTAAAAAGGCTGCAGGTGATGAGTTGGAAATGAGTGGAAGATGATTTCTTTCAGCTGGATGGAGACTGGGAAATGCTGGCCTGTGCAGGCCTGACTAATATGTGCCAATGTCATCAAACTGAGTTTTTAAAAGACTGACAGATTTGTACAAGAAGTGATAACAAAGGAATGAGATTCATAGACCAGACTAACAATCAAACAAATAACTCAAAAATCAGTGCCATCAAAGATTGAATTACTTGCCAATGTTCAGGATTTATTTCTCAGAATCAGAGTCGGAATATATTCATGGAACATTCAGAAATCTGATGGCAGTTGGGAAGAAGCTGATCATAAGGTATTGAGTGTGTGACTTCAGGCTCCTATGCCTCCTCCCTGTTGGGAGTAATGAGAAGATGGCATGTCCAGAGTGGTGGAGATCCTTAATAATCGATGACAACTATTGTTTTTTGAAGATGTCTTTGATGGGGAGACTAGTGCCATGGTGGAATTGGCTGAGTTTCCAATCCTGTTTGTGGCCCTTCCATGCCAGATGATGATGCAACCGGTTAGATTGCTCTCCACAGTGTATTTGTAGAAATTTGCTAGTTGCTAGTAACATACCCAATCTCCTAATGAACATAACACCTAATGAAATATAGCTGTAGGCACACCTTCTTCGTAATTGCGTCAATATGTTGGGCCCCGGATAGACCTTCAGAAGTATTGACACCCAGGAACTTGAAAATACTCTCCCTTTTCATTGATGACCCCTTGATGAGGACTGGTGTGTGTTCTCTCGACTTCCCATTCCTGAAGTCCACAATCAATTTCTTGGTCTTACTGACACTGACTGGAAGGTTGTTGTTGTAACACCACTAAACCAGCTGATCTATCTCATTCCTAAATGCCTCGTCATCACAATTCTGCCAACAACAGTTGCGTCATCGCAAATTTATAGATGCCATTTGCGCTCTGCCTAGCCAGACACCCATTGGTATAGAGAGAGTAGAGATGGACTAAGCAGGCATCATTGAAATGCGTGTTGATTGACATTGTGATCTCCCAGTGATGAAATCAAAGATCTACTTGCAGATGGTACAGAACCTCAGAGTTTGAAGCTTATTGATTAGTACAGAGGGGATGATGATGTTGAATGTTGAGCTGTAATTAATAAATGGCAGCCTGACATAGTTACTGCTGTTGTACAGGTGATCCAGGGTTGAGTGGAGAACCAGTGAGATTGCATCCGCTGTTGTCCTATTTTGGCAAATTGTATGATGTATACCTGTGCCTCGTTACATCATAGCATGTCATGTGATGTGTGTAATATGACCAGCAATTTGAAACAGATGGCTGATATGTAGTAAATAACTCAGATGCCATTTTAAGGATATCAAGAAAAAGATAGTTTAGAGCAGAGGTTCCCAGCCTGGACCCCTCGGTTAATGTTAGGGGACCATGTCATAAAAATGGTTGGGAACCTTTAGTTTAGAGTGACCCTCTTCCTGTTTCTGTGCTGAATATTTTTTACAATTATGCATCCTTAACTCTTTCACATCAGCATTGAACAAATTGTAAAGTAACTGTGAGTGCCCATACACTTGTTTGTGGTTGGGTGAAGTGGGATGGATGTGGGTTGGTAACTTTTAAGTGAGGTGCTGGAAAACTCCTTGCACAGATCTGCAATGAGAACAAAATACATAGGCTGTTTTGACTGCTCCCTGTTTTCAGATGGATTGAACTCTCCCCGCCAGAATCCAGATCAAAAACCTGTTTGCTGTTGGTCTCGGCCATGGTTTCCCAGATTTGCAACATGTGGAAGCATTGCAGGTGAGTCCATAATCCCTACCAGCAATTCTCCTAGTCCTTCTTGTACATCAGTCTGCAGGAGGCAAGATGCAACTCCTAAAGTCTGCACCCATCCACCATGTCTAGCACCCAACAGGAACTCCTGGATGTGGTATCTCTGTTACACCACAACCTTGATCCTCTTTTCATATGAATGCAATGCTCAGGGATATTTTATTAAAATAGCAATCAGACTTTTTAATGCAGATCTCTGTGTGTTGTGGATAAATAAGCCACACATGGTACAAATGGTATTTGTCTTGTAGCTAGGACAATTCCATGACATTCTAATACAAAATAGAAAACCCACAGAATATTTGGCAAGTCATTAACCTATAAGACCATAAGACACAGAAACAGAATTAGACCAATTCGGCCCATTGAGTCTGCTCATCCAAGGATAATTTTTAGCTTCATCTACCTGAAACTGTAAATCTGCTTTTCCTTCCATACTTACTCCATGAACTTCTGTGCAATTCCAGTAATTGTGTTTTTATTTTTAATTTCAAATCTTCGGTATTTTGTCTTTGGCTTATGACATTTTTATGAAGTATGGCTGGTTTTGCAAAGCTGGGGAAAATACCAAGTGATCTGTGTTTGGTAAATTTTCACAGGTTTGACATTGACTTGGCCGTCCACTCCATATATTGGTAGGACTGTAAAGCTGACCAGGTAATGGAAATAGTGGTGTGGCATCTTTTTATGCCAGCTTCTAAGGTCAGTCAACTCTCATTTTCTGAAACACTGACTGCGTAGCACTCAGTTATGCACAGATGCTTTTGTATTCTGATGCATTCAAGTCTCTGGAGTGAGTCTTTAAGGCACATCTCTAAACCCAACATAATTTTGGCTCTTTCAAGGGGTCTTTGACGTGAATCATTAACTCCTTTTCCCTTTTCACAGACATTGCTTGATGTGTTGGGTATTTCCAACATTTTCTGTTTTTATTAGTGTAATAGGTAGAGCCTCCCAGATCTAGTGATACAGTTTGATCCTGTTCTCTGTAATGTACAGAATTTGCACATTCTCCCTGTGTCTATGTCCAAATTGGTATCTCCCATGTGGTCCAATTTCCTCCCACTTCCCAAAAGAGGTGCAGGCAACATTTGTTGGTTGTGTAAGTGGGTGATAGGAGTATATACATTCAGTGAACTTACTGGAATTTAAGATATTTGCATTAATAAGATGGTACTTCAAGCGAACGCTGTATATGCAGTATGAATCGCAAATGATAAGCCAACAAAATTCACTGTTCTGAGGAACTAAAGTAAATTAGCTATACAATGCAATCTTGTCAAATCTCTGCACACACAATTACATCTAACTGCAGATAAAGAGATTGCAGAAGCCTGAATCTGGACCAAAAAGCAATATCCTAGAGGAACTCATTGGGACTAACAGCATCTGTTGGGGACAGGAAATGTCAATGATTCAGGTAGAAACTGTGCAGTGTTTCAACTCAAAACATTAACAGATTCTCACCTCTGCTCAACCTACTGACTTCCTCCAGGAGATTACTTGTTGCTCCAGATTCCAACATTTGCAGTCTTTTATGTCTCCAAGTCGTATTGGTGACAGCTGAGAGGCAATAAATGCTGATGAAAACCAAAGGTCTGGTAGTTGTGAAGATGGAGGCTGAGGGGGTGGTGGAGGGGCTGGTGAGACAGGTATAAATCAGTCATATCAGAAAAGGAGAGAAAACAAAGCTGAAGGTTACAAATGTGGGATATGTGAATAGATCGCCTTTATTGGTATATCCTGAGGGTGTAATGTACTACGTCAGAGAGATGATGTGCTGTTTGTTAAGATTGCAATGAACATCATTAGAACAATTTAAGAGGGTAAGAACATGGCAGCAATGACAGTAGTAAGATTTCCAATTATAGTGACAGGTGACAGGAAGCTTAGGAATCCCTTGAAGATCAGACCAAGGTTGCTGTGCAAGCCAATTACCCAGCCTGCATTTGATTTCCCCATGAAGACAAGAATTATGAATTGGACCCATGATATTAGTGGAGAGAATTTTCTATGAATCATAAATTTAGCAATAACTGTTTACATTTTCAGAATAATTTTTGAGTTTGTTTTTGAGCCTTGGACTGTAAACTTCTGTGCGGAATTTTTATCAGTTGTAAGTTTCCAGATGTTCCACTCTATGCCTCGTGGTGTATGAGGATGCCTCCCTGCCATTTCTTTAACATTTGTCTGTTTTTTTCTGAGACCAAGTTGCTAGATTGATTCTCAACCCAGCACAGATGGGAAGTGTGCAATCAGCTGGCTGGATTCAAACTTGGGACCACTCATCTTGAAGTCCAGTGCACATACCACTATAGCACCAGACGGTTCAGTTGATATAATGAGTCAGGAAATAATTGCTTCCCTCTAGTGCAATTACCAGTTAAGAAAGTGATTATAGAACAGGATAATAGGAAAGGGATCCAGTTAAATGCTGCTATTATTAATGTCTAGTAGTGAATAATCCGACTCCAAGTACTATTGAAAAAATCATGGGCTAACATCTCAGGAGGAACTCATGGAATCACTCAAACAAACAATTGTGTGTTAGGGTGGATTAGCAGAAGCTGGACCTTGACTTCCACTGAGATTTGCAGACCCAGGCTCCAGCCATTGGGCCTTAACTCCTGGACTTCCAATCAAACTTTGGGCTTTGATCTGGACCTCCGATCAACTTTCAGGCTTTGATCTAGATCTCCAATTGACTCTCAGGCTTGAATCCAGACCTCTGATTAAACTTTGGGCTTTGATACTGACTTCTGATTGAACTTCAGGCTTTGATCTTTGGTATCGACCTGGAACTCACAAATGATGATGAATAGGGACCCAGCATGAGAATCCAAACTTCAGGCCGCAAACACTGGACTTACCGATAATGGAACCATGAAAACTAAGCCTTGAACTACGGTCTTGCCACTGGCAGTACTATGAACATCAGAGAGCACACAAACAGGGTCTTCAATCCTTCTATGCCATGCTGAACTGTTATTCTGCCTAGCAGATCCACATCAAAACAATATCCCTCTGTAACTCTCTCATCCATGTACTTTATAGAATAAACTCTTTGTTGTTGAAATGTGTGCCTTGTGGATCCCATAATATACCATTTTTACTTAAAGACAAGTACAGTACAGTATGTAGATAAAGTGTAATAAATTAAAATATATCATTGTTAAAAATTTTACCTTAATACGCTGTATTGAAGATGTGTCAAGCAAGATCCACCTCAGCAAGGTCATTTGGATCATCTGTGAAAGCATGTCAAGGAAGCAGCAAAGATGATTTCTGAGATGATGGTGTGATGGATAACAAGTAGGAAAGGATGGGACGTGGGCTTTGCTGGAGAACAGTGACATAGGTAATTCTAAGAGAGTGAGACCAAGATTGCTTAGTTGACGGAGACATGAGGTTCAAAAAGTCATTAGGGCAGGACGAGACGGTAAATGAAAATAATCAAAGGGACAAATAAGTTAACCTATCGTTGAATCCTAACGTAAGGGTTTTATATATATGTCACTGCATAGTATAATTAAAATGGCTTCTTTGTTATGTTATAATTGAAAGGGCTTCTTTGTTATGTTAACTGCTGAGAAAGCCCTTCCCACTAGCAGTTTGTTTGGATCACGTTACTGATGAGAAAGGTGTTACGAACCAATTGCGATAGTTGTTATGCTTTTGGTGTGTCTGAAGATATTGTATGCGCGGGTTTTTGGGGAGAAGGCAGGAGAGAGAGAGACAGAGGATGGACCAGGTGCTGTGAGTCCGCTAATGGGGTCGGACCCCGAGCGGGGCGTTCGGTGAGGAGAGGAGATGGAGACGGACTCGTGTGGACTGTCTGGTCGACCACTGCTGTTGGTCCCAGGCGGCCGGTCGAGGTGGTCCGAGGGGTCGCAGGGTGAAGAAGAAGGGTCTTGAGCTCCAACTGTTTGTGCACGAAGATATTGAACGTTGATAAGTGTGGCGCCTTTGATTTTCCTTTTATATTTTATTCTCTATTAATTATATAGTTCCAGTAATACCTATAAACTGTAAATCATTTAATCGTATCTGGTGTATTGTCTGTTATTTGGGCGGGGTGGGGTACATCACACAGCATCCACACAAACTGATTACCCAATTTGCTGGGGATGAGGGCTGTTTCCCTAGACAACTGTGAGCCGAGCAACCCTGAGGGTGGCCAGGGGGGCTACATTGTGGGGGCTTTGTCCGGGATGCTTGAGTCTGTTGGTATGCTGTGTGGTTGCCCTGTTTAAATCAGTAATGTGTGTCTCTGGGTTATTTGCTGGTTATTGCTGTATGCGTGGTGGGTGAGGTCTTTGTCTGAGTTCAGACTAGTAATGACGAGTTGGAGGTGGCACTAGGGGCTGTCCATGCTGTTGGGAGAGAGAGGAAAGAGTGGTCTGATTTGGACATAGTGTCTGCGAATAAATGTTCTAGCTCTGGCAGGCTCTGCCTGGCGTTTGGGATAATGTCCACCCCAAGAGGGGTGGAGGCGTGCAAGGCTTGGGTGGAGCAGATCTCTCAGTTGTTAGATGAGTGGCGGTGCTCGGTTGAGGGAGAGTGACAGGGATTGGTTGACAGTTTAAGTAGGCGGGTTGGTGACGGTGTTAGAGCTGTCAGGTTCACTTACACCGGAGTGACAGCTGTCAGTTATTTGAAAGAGGGGGGGAAAGTTTTCAGTGTGTCTTCTCTGGCGAGGAGGGCGGCTAAATTGCTTGCAGTGCGAGGGGGATCATTTCAGGGGGTCAGCCCCTCCCTCAGTTGTTCAGCTGATCAGAGAGGTGTCGGGAAACTTAGTGGAGGCCCAGTGGGGGAACGGCTTGGGGTCTCTGGGGAAGCACGTTCCCAGCAACGTACCAATGAACTTCCGAAAGGAAAAGACCCTATTCCTGAAGGCTGAGAGGGACCAAGCCCCAGGGTGTCATTACAGATAGAGGGAAGCGATGCTAAAGCCATCCTCGACCCGGAGCGCAGGTCAAGTTGTTGTACAGTTCGTTTTACAACCGGTGTTTGGAGCATTTACCATTGACAACTGCAAGGGCACCGGAGACTTTGGGTACTAGTGACAGTAATTATCCAGAAGACGATGATTGGTTAATGACCCTGGAGTTCATGGGGGCATTGTCTGGGCACTCAGCGTGTCGAGTTCCTTCTGAGGACATGTGTAGCCGCCTTGAGCCGGTACCAAATTTAAACGAGACCCAGCGGTGGTACGGCCTGGGGAAAGTAGCTGAGGGTGAGACCCTCTTAGTAGACGCTCCGAACTACCACGAGGGAGGGGAGTTGACCACTGAAGACACCTCAGTGAGAGAGAGGTCACGGCAACTGGACCTTGGTGGCATGGAAGATGAAGGCAGCGTGTGTGTGGATTATGCAACGTGGTTTAATGTGCTGGATCTGAGGAGTGGATGTTGCCAGATCCCGAGGAGTGCGGCTGCTGAGCCGAAGACGGACATTATTAGTTCCCTAGGATTCTTCTGATCTGAAGAGATGCCCAAGGGCATATCCGGAGCCCCTGCATCCTTCCCGCGGGGCATGAGGAAGACCATGGGGGAAGTGAAGGTGTGTGGAGTTTTGGCATATGTGGATGACTGCCTAGAGCTTGGATTCGCCTGGGGGGATTATGACAAGAGGTGAGTGGCTGAGCCTGGGCGACAGAAGCGAAGCGTCACATGTGGAGGAGTTTTTGGCCGGAGGAGTTTGGTGCAATGTGAGGAAAATGACCCCACGTACCACTTGAACTTCCTGGTGTTGGAACAGACAGTGGTGGACCTGGGGATGGAAACCCAGGTTGTCAATCTGAATGAGACACAGGGGAGAGAGGGGATTTGCACCGCTGAACTGAGTGCTCAGAAATGCCGGCCGGAGACTGAGTGCCGCACTTGTTGGATGACCATTGCAGACTTGGAATTCACGCTCGTCAACGTGGAGAAGGAGCAACGGAATTCCGAGCCGACACTGCGGTTATGTACTGATGAATTAATCCAACGAGAAGAAACAATGACCCACCTTCGAAGGAATCAGCAGAAACTCACGACATTGATTCAGAAAAGATCGGAAGACTTACAAGTTGGGGAAGATCAAGGAAGTGTTCTGACTAAGGCCAACAGAAAACGAGAGCCCAGGGAGGGGAGTTTGACTATATTCCCGAGGAGATGAAGAAATGGAGGACAGATCTCGGAAAAGGGAGGCGGTTGCTTGAAAGGAACCTGAAGATGACAATCGACAGTTTAAGTGAAGTGGAAAAACTGAAAGTTGACCTGGAAGACGTCATCAGGAAGGGAAAACTGGAGGCTGAACATCCTTTAACTGCTGCTTTTCAGGTCAGGGTTGAAGAAGCTGGTGGGGTAACTACGTCCCAGATTGAGATGGCCAAGAACCGTGAGTCAGAACTACTGAGGCTGTGGCGAGAGTTGAAGGAGTCTCCGAAGAAGCTGATGTCTCGACTGCAGGAGGCTGAAGGGGTAGCCCTGGCTAAATGTTTCAGTGTGGAGAAACTCAAACAGCAGCTACCAATTGAGGGAATGAGGAAGAATACAGATTTGAAGGTTGATGTGCTGGACATGTGATGCATGCTGCCTTTCGCTAACTTCCCCGTGATTGAGGAAGAGAACTTTGGCCCTTCTCCCACTGAGTCAGGTGTAGTGGGAAGGGCTAACTGTGGGCAATCTGAGTTACGGCAGGACCAGGAAGGAAAAGAAGCGGGGCCCCGGACACGGGACAGGGGGCTCCGAGTTGTAATGGTGGCCTGAGTGAGAGAGGAGTTGGCAAGCAGGCCCGAGGTATCCCTAGTAGTGTCTGAGCCTTTAGGGTTTAGGTGAGGGGGTACGAAGTCTCGGAGGATTAAGAAGCTCTCGGATAGGTTGGCCTATGTAGCACCCGTGGACGAGCGGAAGGTCCACTGTTCGGGGAGCAACGTCACTGTGTGTATCTGGTTGGTGTCTGTGTCTGTAGGACTGGTTGGTGAGTTATTTAGAAGTCATGAGGACATGACTTTTTTGGTGGGGGGAGCGTGTAAGGGGGTTTCTTTTTTTTCTGTCACTGCGTAGTATAAGTAAAATGGCTCCTTTGTTATGCTAACTGCTGAGAAAGTCCTTCCCACTAGCAGTTTGTTTGGATCACGTTACTGATAAGAAAGATGTTACGAACCAATTGCGATAGTTGTTATGCTTTTGGTGTGTCTGAAGATACTGTATGCGTGAGTTTTTGGGGAGAAGGCAGGAGAGAGAGACAGAAGATGGACCAGCTGCTGTGAGTCCGCTAATGGGGTCGGACCCCGAGTGGGGCGTTCGGCGAGGAGAGGAGACGGAGACGGACTCGTGTGGACTATCTAGTCAACCACTGTTGTTGGTTCCAGGCGGCCGGTCGAGGTGGTCCGAGGGGTCGCAGGGTGAAGAAGAAGGGTCCTGAGCTCCAACTGTTTGTGCACGAAGATATTGAACTTTGATAAGTGTGGCGCCTTTGATTTTCCTTTTATATTTTATTCTCTATTAATTATATAGTTCCAGTAATATCTATAAACTGTAAATCATTTAATCGTATCTGGTGTATTGTCTGTTATTTGGGCGGGGTGGAGTACATCACACAGCATCCACACAAACTAATTACCCAATTTGCCAGGGCCGAGGGCTGTTTCCCTAGACGACAGCGAGCCGAGCGACCCTGAGGCTGGCCAGGAGGGCTACACTAAAATGGATAGAAAATTTTGGAAGTAATCAGAAATTAGATCATGTTTGTGGAAAGAGAAAAACATGAGTTAATATTAGAGATTCTGTCAAGGTGGCACCAAGCTGTGATCTCATTTGAAATTGTACCTCAGAATTAGATTTTATTAAATTTGAGAAGATAATTTTGGGGACAAAGAGTGGAGTTATGGGGTAGGTTAGAATCTATGGACATGAAGAGGAGGAGTTGGAGGTCAGGTTTGGATTTAGGGACAGGGATATGGGGGATTTAAAAATCAGACTTTTATTCCATGCTCCACCTTCAAAGTCCTATGATATGCATGAGGGACAAAGGACGTCTGGAGCTTAGGCCTCTGCCCTGTGCTGAAAGGACAGCAATCTGGACTGGTGATGTCCATATGAGCAGGAGACACGAGGAAGCACAGTGAGCCTTGAGTTTAGGATCCTGTTATTGGCGAGTTCCAGGGTTGATATCAACGAACCAAGCCTGGGGTCAATTGGCAGTCTGGGTGTTGAATCCCAATGGCCAAACCCCGGAGAGTGGAGTCGGGAAGCCTGTCCTGGAGTTAGAAAACTGTCTCTGTGTGTGTGGCTAGGACGGAGGAAAGGGGCCTGTTTTGTAGCTTGTTGTGGTTTGCTTTATTGTGTGCCGTATTGTTCTTCTCAGAATTTTGAGCAGGGTATATTGGCAGTGGAATGTGTGGAAAATTATAACCTTTCCCTAGCACATCCTTAGCTTGTTAACATAAATGATGTGTTTCTCTGTATGTTTCCAGATATATGTGATAAATAAAACTGAATCTGAATCTGTATCAATAACCATACAGAGAAATGGACAGTTCCACTACAACCAGATAGTCAAGATGCTACCTGCATACAACACTCGTTCTGCTGACATTTCTGCAAAGATCTTGAAACCATATATTTCACTTCTTTTCTGTCTCTTATGTTTGTTTTTCATCTTGGGTGTGATTCTGGAACTTTTGGTGCCTGTGTTTTGCTGTTTGGATATCGTCTGGGGCTTGCAGTGCTCTACAGTCTCCAAGAGGATTCTGGAAGGCAGTGGCAGTGTGTGCGAACCTCCTGTCAGGTCGGCCGTGGGATGGCTGCGGTGTGTCGAGCCGATGTTTGAATAGACTTTTCTTCTGTCTTATAGTTTTTTATATTCTGTATTTTTCGCTGATCTATCTTGTTTTTTTGTGTGGGAGGGATTTTGGGTGTTGATGTGTCTGCTCTGTTTTTGCTTGTTTATCTTGTGCAGGGAGAGGGGATTTTGGGTGTTGATGATTGTTCTGTCTTTCTTTTCTTTTTTGGTTTCATGGCTACCTAGAGAAGAAGAATTTCAAGTTGTATACTTTGATAATAAATGAGTTGAATTCAACATTGAATCCCAATATCTGCAAAGTGAAGATTGAAGATGAAATGCAGATCCACGAACTTACATTGAACTTCATTAGAACATCGTAGAAGGCCAGAGACAGACAGATCAGAGTGGAGATTGGAAAGAGAAAGGCGGGAGGAGAGAGAAGCAGCGTGCCGCGCGTGCGCAGCCCTCTGGTGAAAAATGATATCGTATCCATTAAATAGGGGCCGTGGACAATTCTGATTTGATGGAGATGGATGTGAAAGCACAGAGGAACATCTGGAAAAATTTCTGAAAAGCACATTCACTGCTGTCATTACTGCACGGTCGGGAATCTTTCGGAGGGAAGGCCTCAAAATCCCCGCTTTGCCTGCTGTTGGCGACCAAGATGGAGGTCGAATCGTTCGGATAGAGGTGGCGCTCAGTACTCTGTGTCAGAGAGCTGATCAGAGCTCGAAGTTTTCGGATGACTCAGAGTCGGACCGTGGTTGGGTATGGCAGGGAGAGTTTTTCTTCCTTCTGTGTGCGTGAGATGTGGGACATTTGAGTGACTTTGAACTTTTACTGTGCTCATGGACTTCTTTATCAAGTTATGGTATTGTTGCACTGTTGTAACTATATGTTATAATTATGTGGTTTTGTTAGTTTTTTTCAGTCTTGGTCTGTGCTGTGTTTTGTGATATCACACCGGAGGAAATATTGTATCATTTCTTATTGTATGCATTACTAAATGACAATAAAAGAGGACTACGTGTCTTCATAATCCTAATATAAAAAAAACGAAAGGCAACTGTTGACTTAGTGCTATCCTTGAGGACTGAATAGAAATGTTTTGCACAGCTGTCACTAGTCTGTGTATGTCATCCAGTACATTGTATTGGATGCTCACAATATGTTCACAGCTTTAAACATGTTGCAGCATCTGCTGACCAAAGTATTTCCAGCACTTCCCCATTTATTTCTCATATCCAGCCTTGTATTTCTTTTGTATTAATATTTGACTTTATCCTGAATATTTGCATTGAGAAAACTGTGGTTATGAGTTATATTTAATCATAAGAGTATGAGGAATAGGAGCAGGTCGGTCATATGGCCCATCAAGCCTTCTCCGCTATTCAATAAGGTCATGACTGATCTGGCCCTATGATCCTTAATCCTCCTGCTATGCAACATCTAACTTTGTCTTAATGCTCCACCCATGGACGGTAGCATTGAGTTTCTTGTATTGCAAAATTCATGTGCTCACATTATCTCCCATAGTTGATCTTGCCTGTTTTTAATTACGTAACAATTAATTATTGGCTTTATTGATTGCAGAATCATTCTGGGTTTACAAGAGGACACCAAGGAGGAATGAATGAGCTTCTGAGCAAAGTCTAGATCAAAAAAGGTACTTGCAAGAGGGGTATAGGGTTTTTATTTAGAGTAAATATACGAACTAAAACAAACGTGCAAAACAGATAAAAGGAACTAATAGTTTGAACCAATGCATTTTTGTTACCATGGAGATACTTAATTATGAAATATGTGCTAAGAAGTCCATACTGAGTTTATGCAATGGTTGCTTTATTAGTTACACAATCCTCTCTTTCAAATGCTTAATACATATGAACAATATTCTGTAAGCAGCCATTCTGACCTCCATTAGAATAATAGAATCCTTTGAAGAACTAAGACTTGTAAAATCTGTGTGGAATCATCATATTATCTCCTTAGGGATTGTTAGTATAATTGTCTTTTAGTTTGGCCTAAATTGCATGCTAAGATTTATCGTTCACAAGAAACACTATTTATCATCTTGCTCTGAAAATAGATGACATCCTGAGCTCGTGATGAAATAATTAGCCAACATCAGTTGGGTGGCAGATGCAAATATCATAGTTTGGTTGTTGATTAACATATTAAAAGAGTATTCAAAATTAGTATCCTGATCTGTTGAAATATGCCTGATCGGTCTGTGATGTTGAAATGGAAATTTAATATAGCATAAGTCAAGAAATGTATGTGTATATCAGAATTAGTTCATTAAATAAAGAAAAATGCAAGGAACAACATTTACGTATGTTTATTCAAGGAAAATTGTGATGTTCATTACAAACTTATTCCATTTCATTTCCCCCAATTTCCCCATTCTATCACAGGAAAAGCCCTCTCCACCATTGAGCACAGCTACAAGAGAGCAGCATCCATCATCAAGAACTCTGCCATCTATACAATGCCTCACTTCTTGCCGCTGCAATCAGAAAGGAGAAACAGGAGACTTCAGTCCCATTCAACTAGGTTCAGTAACAGTTATTACCCTTCAACCATCAGGCTCCTGAACCAGTATTGATAACTTCACTCACCACAACTCTGAACTGATTTCACAAGCTATGGACTCACTTTCCAAGACTCTACAACTCATGTTCTCAGTACTATTCATTTATTTGTTTGTTTGTTTGTCTGCTTATTTATGCACTTGCACAGATTGCCACCTTTGATTCTTGTGTATTTCTTTATTCTACTATGATTCCATGCAAAAACGTTAATCTTAGGATAGTATATGGTGACATATTTGTACTTTGACAATAAATTTATTTGGAACTTTGTATTTCAATTTTTTCCCTTTTTACCATCAGAAAAGCACCGAAATGAGTTTTAGGCAGTATGCTCCTCTAATAAAAAATTATCTTGGAAAAGATCACTTTTCACATGTTGGCACATCTGGAACAAACAGTGGTGAATATGTGGTCGACAATTCTGATTACTCCTAAGGGAATATTTATTCACTCCTCAGTGCTGTTTGTACCAGATCATTTTGCTTTAGCACCTTAATTAGTCAGACTCCATGTCTGTATCAAAGGAAATTAATTGCATATTAAATTGATGACTGAGATACCACTGACTTCTCACCAGCATCTCTGGCCAGAAAACCAGTTTCATCAACTAATGTTAGGTTTCATCTATAGGACTTAATTAATAATGTAGGTTATATCTCTTGTACTCTACAGGAGGGGTTTAGTTGATCACAGCTGCAGTTAGTAAGTTAAGGTATTCAATTATTGTGCTTCTTCATGAACATGAATAACTTTAATCATATCACACATTTTGTGTAAGCTGGGTTCTCATGGGCACACTCAAACTATTAATTATTCTTATTAATATTCTAAGTTAATATACTTTGGGAAATATATCTTCATCATTTTTGAATTTCAACGGACAAGAAGGCAGCAATTTCTTGTTGCTGAAGGATGACATTTTCTGAACTTTGAAAACCCATCTTTGCTCTGCAAAATTATTTTCAAGTACTTAGCAAATCCTGTAGTGTTGGCCTGTTATCTCCAGTGAGGCAGAGAGTCATCCAGCTTCACATTATCACAGCTAGCTAAAGATACCCCATCAGCACTAGTCCATCAATTCTTTTAACTGACTAAGGTCACTATGAAGGATAGGATTTTTTAAAAATCGCAGCTGAACAGTCTGTAACCTATAACTGTATTGATGTCTGTGTCTCTACTGTCAGTGACCTACATGGGGCTTCATGGACAAAACAGGATGCCTGGTCTCAACTACATTACCTTTCTCAGAAGCCAATGACTCATTCTTAAATTTTATAGAAAATTCATGGAAGTGACCAAATAGCAACTTTGATAATCACAGGCCTAACATCATGATCATAACTATGCTCTAAGGTACAAAAATAATTGCCCTTAACACAAGGAATCCTACAGATGCTGGAAATTCAAGCAACACACATCAAAGTAGCTGATGATAGCAGCAGGCCAGGCAGCATCTCTAGGAAGGGGGGCAGTCGACGTTTCAGGCCGAGACCTTTTGTCAGGACAAACTGAAGTAAGAGCTAGTAAGAGATATGAAAGTGGGAGGGGGAGGGGGAGATTCAAAATGATAGGAGAAGACAGGAGGGGGAGGGATGGAGCCAAGAGCTGGACAGGTGATAGGCAAAAGGGATATGAGAAGATCATGGGACAGGAGGCCCAGGGAGGAAAGGGGGGAGGGGGGGGAAAAACCCAGAGGATGGGCAAGGGGTATAGTCAAAGGGACAGAGGGAGAAAAAGGAGAGAGAGAGAAAAAGAATGTGTGTATATAAATAAATAATGGATGGGGCACGAGGGGGAGGTGGGGCATTAGTGGAAGTTAGAGAAGTCGATGTTCATGCCATCAGGTTGGAGGCTACCCAGACGGAATATAAGATGTTGTTCCTCCAACCTGAGTGTAGCTTCTTCTTTACAGTAGAGGAGGCCGTGGATAGACATATCAGAATGGGAATGGGATGTGGAATTAAAATGTGTGGCCACTGGGAGATCCTGCTTTCTCTGGCGGACAGAGCGTAGATGTTCAGCAAAGCGGTCTCCCAGTCTGCGTCGGGTCTCGCCAGTATATAGGAGGCCACAGCGGGAGCACCGGACACAGTATATCACCCCAGCCGACTCACAGATGAAGTGTCGCGTCACCTGGAAAGACTGTCTGGGGCCCTGAATGGTGGTAAGGGAGGAAGTGTAAGGGCACATGTAGCACTTGTTCCGCTTACAAGGATAAGTGCCAGGAGGGAGATCAGTGAGGAGGGATGGGGGGGGGGGGAAGAATGGACAAAGGAGTTGCGTAGGGAGCGAGCCCTGCGGAAAGCAGAGCGAGGGGGAGAGGGAAAGATGTGCTTAGTGGTGGGATCCCGTTGGGGGTGGCAGAAGTTATGGAGAATAATATGTTGGACCCGGAGGCTGGTGGGGTGGTGGGTGAGGACAAGGGGAACCCTATTCCTGGTGGAGTGGCAGGAGGATGGAGTGAGAGCAGATGTGCGTGAAATGGGGGAGATGCGTTTGAGAGCAGAGTTGATGGTGGAGGAAGGGAAGCCCCTTTCTTTAAAAACGGAGGACAGCTCCCTCATCCTGGAATGAAAAGCCTCATCCTGAGAGAGATGCGGCGGAGACGGAGGAATTGTGAGAAGGGGATGGCATTTTTGCAAGAGACAGGGTGAGAAGAGTCCAGATAGCTGTGAGAGTCAGTAGGCTTATAGTAGACAATAATTGCCCTTCACTGGTTTTCAAAGACAGGGATCTAATATTGCTGAGAAGAAATAATGCCAAGAAATCGGAAAAAATTGCCACCACTGGTCCAATTAATAATGGCCACATGTAAACTCAATGTAAACCAATTCGCACATTCTTTGTGCGTGTTATGGGATTAATCTTGCTTCTGCCTTTCCGTGTTAGTGCAGAGCAGCAGTGGCTGAAGTGTCAGGCCATTTTATATCTCTCCATTTTTACTTCTGTTGAAGGTCATAATTAACTTGTTTTGCTGAAGATTTCTGACAATGTTTAATTCTGATTGACTAAAAGTTGGTCAATGAGGCTTATGTCATGAATAATGGGGTGCATGTAAGTGACTCCATCATTTGAAAGGAGCTGCTAACTCTGACTGAAAAATCATGTGTAGCTATCTTTGAAAAATGTTCAGTCCTTTCTTTTCTTTATAGTTCATTTTGAACACTTGAATTTTGATTTGGAAATTCATGCATGTTTTTAAATAAGCTTTATTCCTAATAATTGTTTAAGCCCCTTACAACAGCTTTTATTTTATTTTATTTAGAGATGCAGTGTGGCAGCCCTTTCAGCCACACTGCCCAGCAACACCCAACAACCCACAATTTAACCCTAACTTAATCATGGGACAATGACAAATTAACCTATTAACTGGTATGTCTTCGAACTGTGGAAGGAAACTGGAGCACCTGAAAAAAAACCATGCATTCCAGAGGAGGTCGCCGGGATTGAACTCCAAACCCTGAATCCCCAAGCTGTAATCGCATCACGCAAACCACAGCACTACCATGGCACCCAGAGTCATTTAAAATCAATCCAAAGATCTTTGACAGCTACAGATTGAGCACAAACCAGCCTGTTATATCTTTGAGTGTTAAATAAACACAATGGCAATCATACGCAATATCTAGAAGTCCAAAGGCTTCTGTGTGTGGATACTAAAGATGTTTTTACAGCCATCATTCTGTCACAACTGCGGTCTAAGAAAATTATTCTTCTATGTCAAATAGGCATGTTCTTGCAAAAGTTGAATCAAATGATAGGATTAAGCTTGAAATGGAATTTATGGTGGCTCATAATGGAATGGTTCTTACGATGGAGGAAAAGAATTGGTATATTTTACGAGTCCCCAATTCAAAGGTTTCAAAGGTATATTTAATATCAGAGAAATCTATACAATATACATCCTAAAATGCTTTTACTTTACAACCATCCACGAAAACAGAGAAGTGCTCCCAAAGAATGCATGACAGTTAAATGTTAGAACCCTAAAGGTCCCCCCAGCTCCCCCCTCCCATGTGTAAGCAGCAGCAAGCAACAATCCCCCCCCACACCAGCAATAAAAAGCATCTGCACCCGCCACCGAGCACTCAAGCGTGAGCAAAGCAACAGCAGACTCAGACTTGCAGCTATCCCAAAGGCTACTTGTTCACCCGATATTCGACATGCCACAGGCCCTCTCTCTCCCTAATAATAGAGAATGAGATGTCTCCGTTTCACAGCGAGAGGGGAGACATAACAAACAACTCGCTGGTTTGCGATGTTAAAAGTCCGTCACTTTTTCTGAGCTCTGTGCCCAAAGATGTGCAATGAGGAAATGAATTGTGTGCATGGAGAGAAAACAGTGAGGCAATTCTGTGGAAGAATTGAATAGACTAAGTAAAAATGTATACATGTTCATTAGTATAAAAAAGTTATCAAGCTTAGACTTAAAATTAACAACTGGCCTATCAGCAATTGCTCTTTACACAAACTTCTACTGCTTTCTCAACATAAAATTATTTCCTATCATAATTCCTGAGAGAACTGGCTATATTTTGCCCCCTTATCCTATTTCCCCCAGTCAGTAGAAAGAGTTTCTTAGAAATAAATAGAATCTGCAGATCTTGGAAATCTGAAATAAATTAGAAAATGTCAGAAACACTTAACAGGTCTAGCAATTTTGGTTAGCACAGCAGAAATACTTCCTTATTCTCTACACAATGAGGTTTTCTTAACCTCCTGTTTCCAAGTTCTAGAAATTTCAGTAATTGTTTATGCAATCATAATTTAATCCCTGCTCTTCCTATAATGTAAAGTTTGTACTACACCCTCCATATCAGTATACCTGTCATAAGTTTTTTATTTCTCTGAGCTACTTACAGACTGCAACACATGTTCTCCCCTCTCATTTTCCAGTTTCTTTGATATGCATGACTGCATCCCTCTAGATTACTTAATTATTTTGGGATCTTAATGACCTTTGTGCACGTTCATTGCTTCTTTACCCCAAAATCCCACTTGCAGAATAATGCAGCCCCATTACTTCAGAACTTAGAGATATCTATTTTCTTTACATCCTCGTGAATGAATCTAAATGAATGTTATTGGGGTTTTTGAGTGCATTTGGTTGTAGTCATTGCCTTTAAATTGGCTTAACTCAGCAGATGATTGTCTAGGGAACTTCCAGCTTTGAGCCATTCTGTTTTTTTCTTTCTGCTTCTTCTAGAACATCTTGAAGTTCCATGATTAGTTGGATATGGCCTTGTGTCATTGATAGTAACAATAGTTAACTGAAAACATGAAAGTCTGCAGATGCTGGATATTCAAAACAACACACACAAAACATTGGAGGAACTCAACAGGTCAGGCAGCATCTATGGAAAAGAGTAAACAGTCAACGTTTTGGGGTGAGACCCTTCTTCAGGACTGCTTCTGTCATGAAAAAGGATCTTGGCCTGAAATGCCGACTATTTACTCTTTTCTGTAGATGCTACCTGACCTGCTGAGTTCCCCAGCATTTGTACGAGCAATAAATGTTGTCACTGTCTTCTCTCATGCAATTTGACAAGTCAAGAAATATGACAGCTTTTTTTACGTTGTATTTTTTTTTTGCAGTGGATGAACTCGAGATGCATCCTGAGTGCAGAAAGATTCCAGTTCCTGACTTTGTCACCATGCAAAATCTTCTGAACATTTCTGCAATGTGTCATAGATTCATAGGGTTATGTAGACATGCAGCCTAGAAACAAACTACTTAGCTAACCACACCATGCTGATCATCAAGTATCTATCCCTACTATTCCAACCTACCAGTACATGATCCATATCCTTCCCTACGATGGTGATTCAAGTGCTCATCCAAATGCTTGTTCAATGGTGTGAGAGTATGAGCCTTAAAATAGCTGCTCAGGTTTTTCCAGATTGCAATCAAATTCTGAATGAAAAGAAAACACATCTTCAGATCCCCTCTATACCTCTTAGTCTTCACTTTATACCTATAATCTCTGATCTTAGATATCTCTTCCATAGGGAGGTTTTTTACTATTTACTGTATCAACGACTCCCATAATTTTGTATATCTCTATAAGCTCTCACCTCAACCTTCTTTTTCCAAGGAAGATCAACAGAGTCTACCTGACATTTTGGGTCAAGACTCAGCATAATGACTGGTTATTCCAGCTTCCAGCATCTACAGTCTGTTATGTAGCCAACATATCTTTTCTCACTTCATATTGGAAGTATTTCACTTGAGGCAACATCTTGGTTGATCGAGATCTAGAGGGCACTGGTTTAAGTTGAGGGGGGAAATATTAAAAGGAGATCTGAGGGCTAGGTTTCACACACAGTGCTAAATATCAGGAACAAGCCATCAGAGAAGATAATAAAGGGAGATATAGTTATGACATTCAACCGAATTTTGGATGGGTACTTAGATAGGAATGGTGAAATGGGATAAAGGCTTAAGGCAGGCAGATTAGGTGACCATAAAGAGGTTAGCGTAGACAAAGGACAATTGCTGTGCTGTGTTTGTTTCTATAAATCTTTTCTGCACTGTCAGCTGTGAAATCATACCATTCCTATAGCGTACCCATCAGAAATGCACTAATATTCCAGCTGTGCCATAAGTAATACTTTATAAAGTTGTATCAAGATCTCTTTCTCTCCTTATGCTCTGTGACCTAGTTAATGGAGGCAAACATCTTGTATACTTTACTTATCTGCTGCTACCTTCAGGGATCTATGGACTTGTACACCAAGATCCCTTTGATCCAGGTCAGACTAGACGTGGTTTACGTCCAAGCATTTACGCCGCATGTCCTATCTTAAGAACTCTCAGAATGCATCACCTCAGATTTATCTGCATTTAACTCTATATGCCATTGTACACTAATGATAGAAAATCTAGTTGAATACGCCATGAAAGCAGACCCAATATGTAGCAGCCTAATATCTTTTCTTCGTGCCTTTAAATCAAATTCAGTGACAGGAGGAGAATAAAATATAAGAACATAAGAAATAGGAGCAAGAGTAGGCCATCCGGCCCATTGAGCCTGTCCCACCATTCAATAAGATCATGGCTAATCTGTCCGTAAACTCAGCTCCATAATCTTCCTAATTCCCTAGATCAGTAGTTGCCTCCTAGAGTGGTTCCTGACACACTCTGTTAGTGCTGGGACAGAACATATGACCCAATGTGGAGAAGCATTGACAAATTCTTCCCTATCAATTAATTGACATCACAGGTAGCAATAGGATGCTACATGAATAATACACAAGGGTGTGGTTCATTATTTGGAGACATGGAGTTCCTCTCAAAAGATGTGGAATTTAAATTTGGTTAATTAAAAGATGACAGAAATGCGGATACTATCAGTTATGATCACAAAATTATTTGATTGTGGGAATAGCACATCTTGTTCACTAATGTACTTCAGGGAAGAAAATCTGCCATCTTAACCTAGTTGAGGCTGTTTTGCTTCAGACTCACCAGCATGGTTTAGTCCTATGCTTCTTTCATTCAGAAGCATTTAAAGGTCAATAATAGACATTAACTGTTACACTAATATCTGAGAATAAATATATAATTCAAAACAAAACCTACTAAGTGTTTCAGCATTTGCTGTTCTCATTTTATTTTCCATGGTACTATATTCTATATTTTTCAAGGTATTTATTTATTAAAAAAAGATTAATAAGGTAAACCAAAAGCTAAAATATTTAAGAGGAATTGCACTGTCCATCAGGGACAATATCATAATTGATCCACTGAGTTTATATGGGTAGAACTCAAAAATGAGTAAAGTGCAAGCACTCTGATGGGATTTACTCTGATTTGAAGGACACAGGTACTCTAAAAAGCAATGAAAAAAAAGTACTAATAGTGATAAGCCAGACTTCATATAAAAGAATTAAATTATTTCCAAGAATTTCATGATGTTCGCATTTGGAATATTGTGTGCGATTTCGGGCTCGGTATCTCAGGAAGCATGTGCTGGCCCTGGAGAAAATCCAGAAGATGTTTACAAGAATGATAGTAGTTATGAAAAGCTTAACATATGAGGAACCTCTGATATCTCTGAGCCTATACTCAATGGAGTTCAGGAGGACGAAGAGAGCTTTTCTTGAAACCTACTGGATACCACAATGCCTGGATAGAGTGGACATGGGAAGGATATCTAAGTTATTAGTAAAGTTTAGAATCAGAGGGCAACGCCTCAGAATAAAGGAGTTCTCTTTAAAACTGAGATGAGAAGGAATACTTTCGGGCAGAGGATGTTGAGTCTATGGGATTTGTTGCCACAAAGGGCTATGGAGGACATCATTAGATGTACAATATTTAAAGCAGAGATTGGTAGATTCTTGATCTTTAAGGGGGTTGTGAGTTATGGGGAGAAGGTGAGGGAATGAAGTTGAAAGGACAATCATCCATGATTGAATAGCAAAGCAGACTCTATGGACTGAATGGCCTAATTCTGCTCCTATATTTTATGTGCATATGATGTTATGGAGTAGAGTAACTTAAAAGATTTAGCTTCTGCATCTTCTACAAGTCACTGTGAAAATCCCTGAAAGGAACTAGAGGAGATGACTTAAATAAGAACGGAAAATGCTGAAGACACTCAGCAGGTCAGGCAACATATGGAATGAGAAACATGTCAAAGAATTTAGATTTGAAGCATTTGCAGTTTAGTTGATTTTCAGAGATATTTGACACACTTTTGGATTTAGTTAGATGTTGCATCACGAAATATATGTAATTGCTCAGAAACCCTATCCTAACCATTTTCAACTTCAGAGGTGCTATCATTTCAGGCAAAAAGCTGATCTAGTGAAATAGCAATGCATGTAGTAAGGAAAATTAAATAATTGACTTTAAATCATCATAGATAGGTAATTTAAAGAAAAAAAACAGTAGTAATTGAAGAAAGGATGTGATAAAATGTTTTTAATTATATATTTCATAAGGTTTAATATACTATAATGTAAGCAAGATAGTTAGTGATGATACAGGTAGGTGGTGAACTACATTGTTACAATTGAAATCAGGCAGACAAAATGGTAGTGGAAATATGGAACTCTTTTATACCAGGCATTTTGGAATATTGAACTAAATTGTTTTTTAAAGTGTGAGAGGACAAGTCTCTGCCAATAGCATTGAAGTTGAGCTCCTCATTCATTTTCTTACAATTGATAGATGTGGACTTTTTGTACCAAGAACTGATAAAAGCTGTTGTATATTTTTTTATATCTCAAGAAAAGTGCAGCACTCTTCTGCAAATTACATAGTTCTGAAGCAACCAGTTAGATCATGGGATTGTGCTTTGCATAATATCCCAGAGGACCTTCTGTTCTTCTTTGCTATAAAGGACAATGATTAGGAGAACTTCCATTATTGCTTCTTGTGATGGATGCGGTTTAATTAGAAATAAATGGAACAAGTATCAGGAGAAATACAGAGATTAGTTTACAAATCCAAAACTGAAAAGCCATTGCTCGCACTGTTTAACATTAAAATTGCAACTGCACATTGAACTCAGAGAGGTAGCCTTTTAACCATGTTCTGAATCATGCGATGTATTATTTCCCTTCTTTCACAATAGTTGATTCATTTAGTATTAGTTAACAGAGCATATTGCAGGCAAAGAAAACTAGAACAGCTGAGGGTTTGGTTCAAGACTCACCTACATAGCTCCGATATTTTTCTTATATTCTCCACCATGAATCTATCAACTGCAAAAAGTGATAATTGAATGGGAGGAAACTTAATACTGTATAAACATTAATTTAAAATTTAATACATGGTCATATGGAAAAAGAGAGAGAGAGAGAAAGAGTATTGTCAGTTATGAAGGGTTCAAGTGAAGGGAAGCGAGGAAGAGGAATGTATCACAATGTCCGCTGCCACATTAAAGTTATTGTAAACTCTCAGTTTAAATTAAGGTGCTTCCCACAGAATAAGCGTTTACAGTGTTTTGTTATTTATTCAAGTTCCTGGTCAGGACTTCAGCACAATCAGTTTAGTTCAACTACTATTTTACTGAAGAATATCCCAAACACAAACTTAAATCTAAATGAATACACATATATAATTGCATTTTCATATCTGAATTGTAAGATTACTAGTCAGTTGCTCGGCCCAAAGTCGTTAGTGTGCAACACTGAGGAGTGTGGCTTCAAGAAAGGTGCTGACATCTGGCAAGAAATAAAACCAAAGCCCCATTTCTATAGAGAGGGTGTGAAAACATAGACTTAACAACACAGTACAGGTCCTTCGGCCCATGACGTCGCACAGATCTTTTAACCCACTCCAAGATCAATCTACTTCCCTCTCACATTACCCTCCTTTTATCTATCATCTATGTACCTATCTAAGATCTCTTAAATGCCCCCATGTTTTTGTCTCTACCACTACACCTGACAGCGTGCTTCATGCACCCGTTCTGTGTAAAAAAAATTGCTTTTTAAATCCCCGCCATACTTTCCTCCAATCATCTTAAAATTGTTTCCCTTCATATTAGACTTCTCCATTCAGGGAAATCTTCTCTGGCTGTTCTATTGATTTATGCCTCTTATCATAGGGCAGAAATCCTGCTTCGGGTTTGATTCGAAGAAGGAGTCTGAGAGTCTGAGTGGGAGTGCCGAGAAAGATATTTTTGAAATTTTTGTTATTTTTTTCTCCAACGGCGTTCTGACAGGCAGGACTGCGCAGGCGTGTGACGTCGGGCAGTGCAGCGCGGCAGATTTAAAAGGAACAGAGCCTCATAGAGCGGGCAGCGTAGTTTGCGGGCTGCGGAGTGAGCCGGGAACAGAGTGAAGGCTTAAGGGCTTTGGCTCAACGGGCTTAGGCAGAAACGGGCGAGGCGAGGAAGGTTTGGCATTCATTTTCTGTTGTTATTTGAGGAGAGGGGCAGTATGAGTGTGAGGGCAGTTTGCTGTTCTCGGTGTCGGATGTGGGAGGCCCTGGAGTCTCCAAGCCTCCCGGACGTCTACATCTGTGCCAAGTGCATCGAGATGCAGCTCCAAAGGGACCGCGTTACGGAACTGGAGCTGCAGCTCGATGACCTTCGTCTGGTCAGGGAGAGTGAGGAGTTGATAGAGAGGAGTTGCAGGCAGGTGGTCACGCCGGGGCCACGAGAGGCAGACAAGTGGGTCACGGTTAGGAGGGGGAAGGGGAAGAGTCAGGTAATAGGGAATACCCCGATGGCTGTACCCCTTAACAATAGGTACTCTTGTTTGAGTACTGTTGGGGGGGACAGCTTACCTGGGGGAAGCGACAGTGGCCGTGCCTCCGGCACAGAGTCTGGCCCTGTAGCTCAGAAGGGTAGGGCAAGGAAGAGGAGGGCAGTTGTGATAGGGGACTCGATAGTAAGGGAGTCAGGTAGGCGATTCTGTGGACGCAGTCCAGAGACCCGGATGGTAGTCTGCCTCCCTGGTGCCAGGGTCCGGGATATTTCTGATCGTGTCCAAGATATCCTGAAGTGGGAGGGTGAGGAGCCAGAGGTCATGGTACATATAGGTACCAATGACATAGGTAGGAAAAGGGATGAGGTCCTGAAAGGAGAATATAGGGAGCAAGGAAGGGAGTTGAGAAAAAGGACCACAAAGGTAGTAATCTCGGGATTACTGCCTGTGCCACGCAACAGTGAGAGTAGGAATGCGATGAGGTGGAGGATAAATGCGTGGGTGAGGGATTGGAGCAGGGGGCAGGGATTCAAGTTTTTGGATCATTGGGACCTCTTTTGGCGCAGGCGTGACCTGTACAAAAAGGACGGATTACACTTGAATCCTAGGGGGACCAATATCCTGGCAGGGAGATTAGCGAGGGCTACTGAGGTGACTTTAAACTAGAATGGTTGGGGGGTGGGAATCAAATTAAAGAGGCTAGGCGTGAGGAGGTTAGTTCACAACAGGGGGATGGGAACCAGTGCAGAGAGACAGGGGGGTGTAAAGTGAGGGTAGAAGCAAAAACTACTAAGGAGAAGAGTAAAAGTGGCAGGCTGACAAATCCAGGGCAAGCATTAAAAAGGGCCACTTTTCAACATAATTGTATAAGGGCTAAGAGAGTTGTAAAAGAGCGCCTGAAGGCTTTGTGTGTCAACGCAAGGAGCATTCGTAATAAGGTGGATGAATTGGAAGTGCAGATTGTTATTAATGATTATGATATAGTTGGGATCACAGAGACATGGCTCCAGGGTGACCAAGGATGGGAGCTCAACATTCAGGGATATTCAATATTCAGGAGGGATAGACATGAAGGGAGGGGAGGTGGGGTGGCGTTGCTGGTTAAAGAAGAGACTAACGCAATAGAAAGGAAGGACATAAGCCGGGAAGATGTGGAATCGATATGGATAGAGCTGCGTAACACTAAGGGGCAGAAGACGCTGGTGGGAGTTGTGTACAGGCCACCTAACAGTAGTAGTTAGGTCGGAGATGGTATTAAACAGGAAAGTAGAAATGTGTGCAATAAAGGAACAGCAGTTATAATGGGTGACTTCAATCTACATGTAGATTGGGTGAACCAAATTGGTAAAGGTGCTGAGGAAGAGGATTTCTTGGAATGTATGCGGGATGGTTTTTTGAACCAACATGTCGAGGAACCAACTAGAGAGCAGGCTATTCTGGACTGGGTTTTGAGCAATGAGGAAGGGTTAATTAGGAATCTTGTCGTGATAGCCCTTTGGGTAAGAGTGACCATAATATGGTGGAATTCCTCATTAAGATAGAGAGTGACATAGTTAATTCAGAAACAAAAGTTCTGAACTTAAAGAGGGGTAACTTTGAAGGTATGAGACGTGAATTAGCTAAGATAGACTGGCAAATGACACTTAAAGGATTGACGGTGGATATGCAATGGCAAGCATTTAAAGGTTGCATGGATGAACTACAACAATTGTTCATCCCAGTTTGGCAAAAGAATAAATCAAGGAAGGTAGTACACCCGTGGCTGACAAGAGAAATTAGGGATAGTATCAATTCCAAAGAAGCAGCATACAAATTAGCCAGAGAAAGTGGTTCGCCTGAGGACTGGGAGAAATTCGGAGTTCAGCAGAGGAGGACAAAGGGCTTAATTAGGAAGGGGAAAAAAGATTATGAGAAAAAACTGGCAGGGAACATAAAAACTGACTGTAAAAGCTTTTATAGGTATGTAAAAAGGAAAAGACTGGTAAAGACAAATGTAGGTCCCCTACAGACAGCAACAGGTGAATTGATTATGGGGAGCAAGGACATGGCAGACCAATTAAATAATTACTTTGGTTCTGTCTTCACTAAGGAGGACATAAATAATCTTCCAGAAATAGTAGGGGACAGAGGGTCCAGTGAGATAGAGGAACTGAGCGAAATACTTGTTAGCAGGGAAGTGGTGTTAGGTAAATTGAAGGGATTGAAGGCAGATAAATCCCCAGGGCCAGATGGTCTGCATCCTAGAGTGCTTAAGGAAGTAGCCCAAGAAATAGTGGATGCATTAGTGATAATTTTTCAAAACTCGTTAGATTCTGGACTAGTTCCTGAGGAGTGGAGGGTGGCTAATGTAACCCCACTTTTTAAAAAAGGAGGGAGAGAGAAACCGGGGAATTATAGACCGGTTAGCCTAACGTCGGTGGTGGGGAAACCACTGGAGTCAGTTATCAAAGATGTGATAACAGCACATTTGGAAAGCAGTGAAATCATCGGACAAAGTCAGCTTGGATTTGTGAAGGGAAAATCATGTCTGACGAATCTCATTGAATTTTTTGAGGATGTAACTAGTAGAGTGGATAGGGGAGAACCAGTGGATGTGGTATATTTGGATTTTCAAAAGGCTTTTGACAAGGTCCCACACAGGAGATTAGTTTGCAAACTTAAAGCACACGGTATTGGGGGTAAGGTATTGATGTGGATGGAGAATTGGTTAGCAGACAGGAAGCAAAGAGTGGGAATAAACGGGACCTTTTCAGAATGGCAGGCGGTGACTAGTGGGGTACCGCAAGACTCAGTGCTGGGACACCAGTTGTTTACAATATATATTAATAACTTGGATGAGGGAATTAAATGCAGCATCTCCAAGTTTGCGGATGACACGAAGCTGGGTGGCAGTGTTAGCTGTGAGGAGGATGCTAAGAGGATGCAGGGTGACTTGGATAGGTTGGGTGAGTGGGCAAATTCATGGCAGATGCAATTTAATGTGGACAAATGTGAAGTTATCCACTTTGGTAGCAAAAATAGGAAGACAGTTTATTATCTGAATGGTGGCCGATTAGGAAAAGGGGAGGTGCAACGAGACCTGGGTGTCATTATACACCAGTCATTGAAAGTGGGCATGCAGTTACAGCAGGCGGTGAAAAAGGCGAATGGTATGCTGGCATTTATAGCGAGAGGATTTGAGTACAGGAGCAGGGAGGTACTACTGCAGTTGTACAAGGCCTTGGTGAGACCACACCTGGAGTATTGTGTGCAGTTTTGGTCCCCTAATCTGAGGAAGGACATCCTTGCCGTAGAGGGAGTACAAAGAAGGTTCACCAGATTGATTCTTGGGATGGCAGGACTTTCATATGAAGAAAGACTGGATGAACTGGGCTTGTACTCGTTGGAATTTAGAAGATTGAGGGGGGATCTGATTGAAACGTATAAAATCCTAAAGGGACTGGACAGGCTAGATGCAGGAATATTGTTCCCGATGTTGGGGAAGTCCAGAACGAGGTGTCACAGTTTGAGGATAGAGGGGAAGCCTTTTAGGACCGAGATTAGGAAAAACTTCTTCATACAGAGAGTGGTGAATCTGTGGAATTCTCTGCCACAGGAAGCAGTTGAGGCCAGTACATTGGCTATATTTAAGAGGGAGTTAGATATGGCCCTTGTGGCTACGGGGATCAGGAGGTATGGAGGGAAGGCTGGGGCGGGGTTCTGAGTTGGATGATCAGCCATGATCATAATAAATGGCGGTGCAGGCTCGAAGGGCCGAATGGCCTACTCCTGCACCTATTTTCTATGTTTCTATGTTTCTATGTATCATCTTGTACACCTCTGTCATCACCACTCATCCTCCTTCATTCTGATGGGGAAAGCCCTAGCTTGATCAACCTATCTCCATAAGCCATGCTCTCCAAGCCAGGAAGCATCCTGATAGATCCCTGCTGTAATGAGGTGACTAGAACTGAACACAATACTCCATCTGTGGTTCAACCAGGCTTTTATGGAGGTGCAATATTACCTCATGGCTCTTGATAATAGTCCTCCAACTAATAAAAGCCAACACACTATACACGTTCTTAACAACCCTATCAACTGGCACGACAATAACATTATTTCTCATGACATTATTTTAAAGAAGAATAGTGTCCTAGCCAATGTTTTCCCATAGTCGTTATTTCTATAAGCAGATTATCTGATTAATCTCACAAAGGTGCCTATGAAAGCTTATGTTTATAAATTGGCTGGAGTGTTTCTTTTGCTATGATAGCATGTACACTTCAACTATATTTTACTTGCTGTAGTGTTCCTTGAGATAATTTGAAATGAGCTTTATAACTGCAAGCATTTCTCCTTTATCATTAATTTGCAGTCTCCGGTCCTCCATTTAAACAAAACGTGCTCCATTTTGTGACTAGCTTTATTGCGCTGAACTCAGAAGAAAACAACACAGTTCCATCTTATCATAAGGAACTTCTGTTATCCAAATGCTAAATATGTTATTTAGGTCAATGTGTTACCTTGCACACACAGATATTTATTTCATGGACAAATAGTGCAATACATTTTTGCTCGCAGTTTTCCTCAACAGTATGGAAGTAACTTTTTTATTGTCAAATTAACACCTAACCTTAGAGCAAGTAACAATCTTTCTCATTGGATAAATCCAATGTTTTATGGTCAGGGATTAGTAAAATGGAATGAGACTTTTTAGGGAGTGCATAAGGACCCATTAAGGAGAATAAAATGTAACCTTCAATTATTAAAATCTTGCCATCAATTGATAATACATTTAGAAAAAGGACAATGATGTGTGTCTGGAAACATTGTAAAGGAAGAAGAACTTCAGATTTCTGAGACATTGAAACTGTTTCTAGCACATGTGTTGGGACCTATACAAATTGGATGTGATACACCTCATCAAGGGTGAAACCAATAACCTTCCAGTGATACTATTGAGGATGATTTAAACTATCTGACAAGGAATGGGGGAATGGGTAACTCACAGGGAATCAGGAAGGAAACTAAGCTGGAAGGGAAAGCTAGAAAAGTTTACTAAAAGACAGAGTTTGAAAATAAAGATCAAAATTTGAAACAGAACAATGAAATGATCAAAATTAAAATGCCATATCTGAATGTTTGAAGCCTTTGGAACAAGGTCAATTAATAGGTATGATCTAATTGCCTTTGAGGAAATGTGGCTTCATAGTGAACAAATCAGAAATCTAAACATTCAAATGTATTCGACAAGAAGTTCTATTTTAACTTCATCAGTACACAGGACTTCTTTCCAAAATGCATCAGTCTTGTTTAGATATTCCCTTGAACCTTTGGAATTGAACTTTTTGGCCGCAATGAGCGAAGGTATGCTTGGAGAAAAAAGGGTGAAGAATTTAATGAAAAGAACCCCTCTCCAACTGTTAAGCGCAGGGGTGGAATGATCATACTTTGGGCTTTTGTTGCAGCCAGTGGCACGGGGAACATTTACTGGTAGAGGGAAGAATAAATTCAATTAAATACTATCAAATTCTGGAAGCAAATACCACGCCGTCTGTAAAAAAGCCAAAGGTGAAAAGAGGATGGCTTCTACAACAGGATAATGAACCTAAACACACCTCAAAATCCACAATGGACTAACTCAAGAGGCACAAGCTGAAGGTTTTGCCATGGCCCTCACAGTCCCCTGACCAAAACATCATCGAGAATCTGTGGATAGACCTCAAAAGAGCAGTGCATGCAAGACGGCCCAAGAATCTCACAGAACTACTTTACTTTATTGTCGCTAAACAATTGATACTAGAGCATACAATCACAGCAATATTTGATTCCGCACTTTGTGCTCCCTGGAGTACAAATCGATAGTAAATAGTAAAAATTTAAATTTTAAATCATAAATGGAAAATAGAAAAGGGAAAGTAAGATAGTGCAATAAAACCAAGAGGTAGGTCTGGATATTTGGAGGGTATGCCCCAGATCCGGTTCAGGATCCGTTCAGCAGTCTTATCACAGTTGGAAAGAAGCTGCTCCCAAATCTGGCCGTACGAGTCTTCAAGCTCCTGAGCCTTCTCCCAGAGGGAAGAAGGACGAAAAGTATGTTGGCTGGGTGGGTCGTTTCCTTGATTATCCTGGCAGCATTGCTCCGACAGCGTGCAGTATAAAGTGAGTCCAAGGATGGAAGATTGGTTTGTGTGATTTGCTGGGCTGTGTTCACAATCTTCTGCAGCTTCTTCTGGTCTTGGACAGGATAACTTCCATACCAGGTTGTGATGCATCCTAGAAGAATGCTTTCTACGGTGCATCTATAAAAATTAGTGAGTGTTTTAGGGGACAGGCCAAATTTCTTCAGCTTTCTCAGGAAACGAACGCGCTGGTGGGCCTTCTTGGCAGTGAACTCTGCTTGGTTGGACCAAGTCAGATCATTTGTGATATTGACCCCGAGGAACTTAAAGCTTTTGACCTGTTCCACTTGCGCACCACCGATGTAAATGAGGTCATGCGGTCCGCTACTTCTTCTGAAATCAACAACCAATTCCTTCATCTTGCTGACGTTGAGGGATAGGTTATTGTCTTCGCACCATGCCACCAGGTTCTTAATTTCCTCTCTGTACTCAAACTCATCATTACTCGAGATACGGCCCACAATTGTGGTGTCATCAGCAAACTTATGTATTGAGTTCAATGGAAACTTGGCTACACAAACATTCGTGTACAGTGAGTACAGCAGGGGGCTGAGTACACAGCCTTGTGGGGCACTGGTGCTCAGAGTGATTGTAGAGGAGAGCTTGGCCTCTATTTTTACAGCCTGGGTCCTGTCTGTGAGGAAGTTGAAGATCCAGCTGCAGATCTGAGTGCTAAGGCCCAGGTTCCGGAGCTTAGGAATCAGTTTATTTGGAATGATGGTCTTCCAAATTCAGGACAGGGAGTTCCAGATGGCAGATCGGGCTTAGGCAGCAACAACCAAAGCCTGATCTGCCATCTGGAACTACCTGTCCTGAATGCTGAAGAACTTTCAAAGCCAAGATTGGACTCATAAGCCACTTGAGAGCCCATAAATAGATCAATAGAATGAAGGTCATCATCCTCGACCTCGAGGGATAGCCATGACGACGATGATTAAAATTAGAAGCCTTTTACAAGGAAGAATGGGAAAAAAATCCCCCAGACAAGAATTGAAAGACTCTTAGCTGGCTACAAAAAGTGTTTACAAGCTGTGATAATTGCCAAAGGGGGTGTTACTAAGTACTGCCATGCAGGGTGCCTAAACTTTTGCTTCGGGCCCTTTTCCTTTTTTGTTATTTTGAAACTGTAAAAGGTGGAAATAAAAGTTTCCTTGCTTAACATATTAATGTGTCATCTTTACACTTTATGCCTTTTGGAAATCAGTTCATCTTTTACTCCCTTAGCTATTCACAGTAACGGAAATTTCGACCAGGGGTGCCCAAACTTTTGCATGCCACTGTACACTCAATGACCACATTATTAGGAACACAGTACACCTGCCCATTAATGGAAAATTCTAATCAGCCAATCATGTGGCAGATCTGGATGCATAAAAGCATGCAGAGATGGTCAACAGGTTCAGTTGCTGGTCAGACCGAACATCAGAATGGGAATGAAATGTGATCTAAGTAATGTTGACCGTGGATTCACCATTTACACCTTGGACTTCAACTACTGCACAGAGTCTTGTCATCTTCAGAAGTTTTCTGATGACTCTGCCATAGTTGGATACATCATCAAGGGAGATGAGACTGAGTACAGGGCTGCGGTAGGAAACTTTGTCACATGGTGTGAGCAGAATTATCTGCAGCTTAATGTGAAAAAGACTAAGGAGCTGGTGGTAGACCTGAGGAGAGCCAAGGTACCGGTGACCCATGTTTCCATCCAGGGGGTCAGTGTGGACATGGTGGAGGATTACAAATACCTGGGGATTTGAATTGACAATAAACTGGACTGGTCAAAGAACACTGAGGCTGACTACAAGAAGGTTCAGAGCTGTCTCTATTTCCTGAGGAGAATGAGGTCTTTTAACATCTGCCAGACGATGCAGAGGACGTTCTACGAGTCTGTGGTGGCCAGTGCTATCATGTTTGCTGTTGTGTGCTGGGGCAGCAGGCTGAGGGTAGCAGACACCAACAGAATCAGCAAACTCATTCGTAAGGCCAGTGATATTGTAGGGATGGAACTGGACTTTCTGGCGGTGGTGTCTGAAAAGAGGATGCTGTCCAAGTTGCATGCCATCTTGGACAATGTCTCCTATCCACTACATAATGTACTGGGTGGGCACAGGAGTACATTCAGCCAGAGACTCATGCCACCAAGATGCAACACAGAGCATCAGAGGAAGTCATTCCTGCCTGTGGCCATCAAACTTTACAACTCCTCCCTTGGAGTTTCAGACACCCTGAGCCAATAAGCTGGTCCTGGACTTATTTCCTGGCATAATTTACGTGTTACTATTTAACTATTTATGGTTTTATTACTATTTATTTTTTATGGTGCAACTGTAACGAAAACCAATTTCCCCCGGGATCAATAAAGTATGACTATGACTATGATTGATTGTTGGTGCCAGATGGGGTGGTTTGAGTATCTCAGAAACTGCTGATCTCCAAGGATTTTCACACACAACAGAGAGTGATGAGAGAAACAAAAAAAAGATCCAGTGAATTACAGTTCTGTAGGTAAAAACATCTTTATAGACAATAGACAATAGACAATAGGTGCAGGAGTAGGCCATTCGGCCCTTCGAGCCAGCACCGCCATTCACTGTGATCATGGCTGATCATCCACTATCTGTATCCAGTTCCTGCCTTATCCCCATACCTTTGATTCCGCTATCTTTAAGAACACTATCCATTTCTTTTTTGAAAGCGTCCAGAGACTTGGCCTCCCCAGCCTTCTGGGGCAGAGCATTCCATACATCCACCACTCTTTGTGTGAAAAAGTTTTTCCTCAACTCCGTTCTAAATGGCCTACCCCTAATTCTTAAACTGTGGCCTCTGGTTCTGGACCCACCCATCAGCAGGAAAACGCTTTCTGTCTCCAGCGTGTCCAATCCTTTCATAATCTTATATGTTTCAACAAGATCCCCTCTCAGTCCTCAAGCCCAGTCTCTCCAATCTTTTGACATATGACAGTCCCGCCATACCGGGAATTAACCTTGTGAACCAATGCTGCACTCCCTCAATAGCAAGAATGACCTTCCTCAAATTTGGAGACCAAAACTGCACACAGTACTCCAGGTGTGGTCTCACCAGGGCCCTGTGCAGCTGCAGAAGGACCTCTTTGTTCTTATACTCAATTCCCCTTGTTATGAAGGCCAGCATGCCATTAGCTTTCTTCACTGCCTGCTGTACTTGCATGCTTGCTTTCAGTGACTGATGTACAAGAACATCTAGATCTCGTTGTGCTTCCCCTTTTCCTAACTTGACTCCATTTAGGTAATAATCTGCCTTCCCGTTCTTACCACCAAAATGGGCAACCTCACATTTATCCACATTAAACTGCATCTGCCATGCATCTGCCCACTCACCCAGCCTGTCCAAGTCACCCTGCATTCTCATAACATCCTCCTCACATTTCACACTGCCACCCAGCTTTGTGTCATCGGCAAATTTGCTAATGTTACTTTTAATTCCCTCATCTAAATCATTAATATATATTGTAAACAGCTGCAGTCCCAGCGCTGAACCCTGCGGTACCCCACTGGTCACTGCCTGCCATTCCGAAAGGGACCTGTTAATCACTGCTCTTTGTTTTCTGTCAGCCAGCCAATTTTCAATCCATGTCAGTACTCTGCCCCCAATACCATGCGCACTAATTTTGCCCACTAATCTCCTATGTAGGACTTTATCAAAGGCTTTCTGAAAGTCCAGGTACACTACATCCATTGGCTCTCCCTTGTCCATTTTCATAGTTACATCCTCAAAAAATTCCAGAAGATTAGTCAAGCACGATTTCTCCTTTGTAAATCCATGCTGACTCGGACCAATCCTGTTACTATTATCCAGATGTGTCGTAATTTCATCCTTTATAATTGACTTCAGCATCTTTCCCACCACCGACTTCAGGCTAACCAGTCTATAATTCCTTGTTTTCTCTCTTCCTCCCTTCTTGAAGAGAGGGACATTAGCCACCCTCCAATCCACAGGAACTGATCCTGAATCTATATAACATTGCAAAATGATTACCAATGTGTCCACGATTTCTAAAGCCACCTCCTTAAGTACCCTGGGATGCAGACCATCAGGTCCCGGGGACTAATCAGCCTTCAAACCCAACAGCCTATCCAACACCATTTCCTGCCTAATATAAATTTCCTTCAATTCATCCATTACTCTAGGTCCTTTAGCCACTATTACATCTGGGAGATTGTTTGTGTCTTCCCTAGTGAAGACAGATCCAAAGTACCTGTTCAACTCGTCTGCCATTTCCTTGTTCCCCATAATAAATTCACCTGCTTCTGTCTTCTGTCTTTTGGTTTTAACAATTTTTTCCCTTTTCACATACCTAAAGAAGTTTTTACTATCCTCCTTTATATTCTTGGCTAGTTTACCTTCGTATCTCATTTTTTCTCCGCATTTTGCCTTTTTAGTTACCTTCTGTTGCTCTTTAAAAGTTTCCCAATCCTCTGGTTTCCCACTCGTCTTTGCTATGTTACACTTCTTCTCTTTTATTTTTATACTGTCCTTCACTTCCCTTGTCAGCGACGGCCTCCCCTTACTCCCCTTAGGACCTTTCTTCCTCTTTGGAACAAACTGATCCTGCACCTGAGAGAGGTCAGAGGAGAATGGTCACACTGGTTCAAACTGACAGGAAAGTGATAGTACCTCAAATAACCACGTGTTATAACAGTGGTGTACAGAAGAGCATCACTGAATGCACAATACATTGGACCATGAAATGAATGGGCAGCAGCAGCAGCAGACCATGGCATTCACCACAATCATAAAATGCAGTAAGCCCAAGCAGAACAATAGGGGTTTCGAGCAGGTTGTTGCATAGGTCCTTAAGCCTTACAGATGCCTTGGGCAGTCGCATGCTAAGAAGACATCAGCTCTGGCTAGGTGTCGTTTGATTTCAAACTGGGCTGGGGGCCATCCCCTCCCATTAGTGCTGCTCTCTAGTATTTGCTCAGTGATAGAACAAGCTTGCTATTTTCTTTGCCAAATCTATCTCATTGCCGTAAGTCTCCCTTTCTGTCTCTCTCCCTCTCTCTCTCCATCTCTGCGTGCTCTCTCTCGCTCCTTCTGCTCTCTTCTCTCTTTTTCTCTTATTCTCTCTTATTACCCCCTTTCTCTCTTCGTTTCCTCCCTCATTCTCTCTCTCTTCTCTTCCTCTCTCTCTATCAGAATAAGAATCATAGAATAATTTTATTGCCAGTATGATAAACATACCAGTACTTATTGTGCTTCGATGCCAAGCATAAAACATAGGACAATACCATAACAGAAAACACAATAGCAACAATCAATTTGCAAGACAGTATTGCATACAGCCATGAGCAATCAACAATTAGCGAAAGAGTCACATGTGCAAAGTCAACAAATCAAACCTATCTGTCTCCTCTCCCTCTCCTTCTCCTCCCTCTCTCCTCTACCTATCCTTCCCTTTATCTTCATCCTCTCCTTCTCTGTCTCTTCTCCCTCTATTTCTCCATCTCTCCATTTTCTTTTTCTGTCCAGTTATCTGTTCATATTTTCTGTAACACATTCAGTTGTTCCTTTCTCAAATAGCGTACTGTAGAGAAGCAGCTCTGAAGATATTCTCATGACATTATCAATGTAGATTCTATTAATATTTTTAAAAAATCACAAAAAAAAGACAAAGATTAATCCTTTTTTAATTCTCTACCAAACGTTACTTCCTCTGGTGCCAGTGATAATAAAAATGGACTGTGATGTAAAACAAGCCATTGGCTCGGCAAAGCCTAGTTCTGTGCACACAAGGTCAAGATCAATGACACGAGTTGGTTGGCCTGCTGAATTATCAAGACCAATTCCCAATCTTTCCTTAGATAGCTGTTGTTACGTGTCAATGATATTAATGAATTTTGTCTTGATAGCTTTGGTTAGACAGTAAATAATCACTAAGTATTCCTGTTCCTGATCATCTGACACATCCTCTGATGTGAGTGCAGTCATCTAGATGGTGGGTTAAAATATGGTTGTTTGCAGCGTTAAACTCTCACTAAAACTGTTGGCATTCACCGTGAAGCTGAAGTGGCAACAATCCTTCCTTACATTTGTTTATTCCTCCCTCCTTCAGCTCCATATAAATATCAAATAATCTTCAACTCTCCTCATTTCCTAACCATCTCAAATTCCTCCCACCTAAGGTTGCTGGCACATACTGACCCATAGATAGACAATATCTTGATTTTTTAAATGTCATCCTTATTTTTTAAATGTTATCCTTTTTTTATTTAGAGTTGCAGCACGGTAACAAGCCCTTGTGGTCCAATGAGCCTGCGCTGCTCAGTTAGTCGAAGATGGCGGCGCGACACAGTGCATGCAGCTGTCCTGAATGAATATCATATGTGTTAGCTAGGGGGCCGTGCACAATCCGGATTTGATGGAGACAGCCGTGAGAAGCACGGAGGAACATCTGGAGTAACTTCTAAAATGTCCACTTTGCTGCCGCTGCTACTGTGTGACCGAGAATCTCTGGAGGGGAAGGCCCCATTCCTCGGCTTTGCCTATTGCCTGTTGCCGGGGCCGGGGTCAAAGCACTCGGCAGAGATGGTGCTCGGTGCTCGGTGTCGGAGAGCTGGTCGGAGGCTCGAAGTTTTCGGACGGACTCGGAGTCAGAACGTGGTCGGATGCTTCCGGGATGCTGCATCGGCAAGTTGGTGGCGCTGGAAGTTCACCGTTTGCGTGAGATGATAGGACTTTCGAGAGACTTTGAGACTTTTACCGTGCCATGGTCTGTTCTTATCAAATTACGGTATTGCTTTGGACTGTTGAAACTATGTGTCATAATTATGTGGTTTTTGTTAGTTTTTAAGTCGGTTTGTCATGTGTTTCTGTGACATCATTCTGGAAAAACATTGTATCATTTCTTAATGCATGCATTACTAAATGACAATAAAAGAGGACTGCGTGTCTTCATAATCTAATCTAATAATTTAATTACACCCGTGACCAATCAACCTACTAACCCCAATGTCTTTGGAATGTGAAAGGAAACTGGAGCTCATGGACCAAACACACGTGGTCATGGAGACAACATAGAAAACTCCTCACAGTCAGTAGTCTTAATGAGCCCAGGTGGCTGCCACCCTGGCATGGTAGTGTAGTGGTTAGTAAGATCTGATTCTGATGGAGGAGAAGAAGGAGAAGGAGAAGATTGTGGCACGACACAGCACTCAGTGGCCACTCCGGTGAATGATATCTGTTATCTGTCAAGTAGGGTGCCGTGCACAATCCTGATTTGATGGAGACAAACGCGAGAGCACGGAGGAACATCTGGAGAAACTTCTGAAATGCCTTCTTCGCTGCTGCTGCTACTGTGTGATCCAGAATCTCCAGAGGAGAAGGCCCCGAGTCCTCGGCTTTGCTTGTTGCTCGGCGGCCGGGGTGAGGTTGAAGCGCTCGGCAGAGGACGGTGCTGGGGAGGCTGTATCGGAGGGGCTGGTCGGAGGCTCGAAGTTTTCAGACGGACACAGAGTCCGCTGTGGTCGGGAGTTTCCAATGCATCGGCAGTTGTCAGCGCCTGGAGGTTTATGGCAGGGAGAGTTTCTCCCTTTTGCCGCCTGCTATCGGGACTATTCAGAGTCGATTGGATCTTCGAGACTTTTTTTTCACTCTGCCCATGGTCTGCTCTTTATCAAACTATGGTATTACTTTGCACTGCTGTAACTATATGTTATAATTATGTGGTCTTGTCAGTGTTAGTCTTTGGTTTGTCCTGTTTTTGTGATACCACTCTGGAGGAACATAGTATCATTTCTTAATGCATGCATTTCTAAATGACAATAAACGAGGACTGAGTGTCCTCATAATCTAATCTAATGAGAACTCACCTGGAAATTGTTCATAGTCCAGATGGGATTCTCATCAAGACTCTATAAAATAGTAATAAATCTTCCTTATTTTTGAGTTCAAACCTGTTCAAAATAAAGCTTAAAAAAACATTTGCCTGCTTAAACACTTGCTGCATCTTCATATTGGCCTTCAGCGATTTATGTATAAACTGACCCTTTTCCCTTAGACCAACACTACACAATCTCTCGCCATTTCGCTGTTGTTATTCTGATATGTGCACTGTTGATGACATGAAATTTTCCATATTATATTTGACTGCCATTTCCTCATGCATTCATTCAGCATGCCCCAAATGTCTTTATATTGTCCTCTGTACTCAGAATCCAACCTAATTCAGTACAGTCAGCAAACTTATAAATATGACATTTTGTCCCCTAGCCAAATTGTTGATATAATTTGAGAAAAACTGGGCCAAGGCACTGTTCCCTGTGGCACTCCTCTATTCACAGCCTGCTCACCTGAAAGCAATCCATTTATTTCCACTCGTTGCTTTCTGCTGATATCTAATTCTCACTCAATATCATTATATTAGCTCCAATTTCGTATTCTCTTAGAAGGCTCACCAACCTCTCCTGCAGGATTTTACTGAATATCTTCCAAAATCCAAATGTAACATTTCCTCCTCTATCCAAATTGTCAAATTCTGGGAGAAATGCTGCAGTTGTTTTCCCTCTCATATAATGCCATGTTCTATTACATCATTCTTTCCAAAGTGTTTGTTTTTTAATATACTTTACTATATCGTTGATCATTCCCCTCTCATTGAAGTCAAACTAAGGGCTTGGTAGTTCCATCTTTACACCCTTTGACTTTCTGAGCTCATGAGGTCATAATTGCTGCTCCTTAATCCACAGAAACAATTCCAGGATTTATAGAAACCTGGAAAATTCACAGCATCAGGCACCCCTAATGTACATGTTCTCTAATCCAGTTTATTTGGAATGATGGTATTAAAGGTAGAGCTGTAGTCAATGAAAAGGAGCCTTATGTATGCGTCTTTATTCTCCAGGTGTTCTAAGGAGGAATGTAGGGCCAGAGAGATGGCATCTGCTGTTGACCTGTTGCTCCGATAGGCGAATTGCAAAACGTTGAGGTTGACCAGAAGGCTGTGGTTGATGTGTGCCATAACCAATCTCTCGAAGCACTTCATAGCAATTGATGTCTGAGCCACAGGTCGCTAGTCATTCACGCATGCCACCTTGCTCTTCTTTGGTACTGGGATTATCGTCGCCTTCTTAAAACATGGGGGGATCCTAGACTGAAGCAAGGAGGAGCTGAAGATGTCAGCAAACATTCCAGCTAGCTCGCTTGCACAGGCCCGGAGAACCCGTCCCGGGACGCCATCTGGACCCGTTGCCTTCCTTGGATTTATCTTCAGGAAGGCCCTTCTAACGTCCTCCTTGGTGATGATAAATCTCAATACCACCAGGTCCGGTTCATCCGGAGGGAGTGGGATGCTCCTCTTCCGTTCGAATCTTGTGTAGAATATGTTAAGTTCGTCAGGAAGAGAAGCGCCACAGTTATTGATGCCCTCTGTAGTTAAACATTTCAATTCCGGGGAAAAGATACTGTCTGTCTACTCGATCTCTGCCTTTCGTAATCTTATAAACCCTTATTAGATCTCCCCTCAGTCTCTGCCGCTGCAGAGAAAGCAACCAAAGTTGTCTACCTTTTGTTATAGTACATGTTCTCTAATCCAGACACTATCCTGGCAAACCTACTGTATTCCTCTCTTTGCTTCTTTTTTGAAATCCTTTGATCTCATTTTTTTGAATCACCTCGATGCTAGACTAGGTATTGAGCAATGGGGAAGGGTTAATTAGCAATCTTGTCGTGTGAGGCCCCTTGGGTAAGAGTGACCATAATATGGTGGAATTCTTCATTAAGATGGAGAGTGACATAGTTAATTCAGAAACAAAGGTTCCGAACTTAAAGAAGGGTAACTTTGAAGGTATGAGACGAGAATTAGCTAAGATAGACTGGCAAATGATACCTAAGGAGTTGATGGTGGATGTGCAATGGCAAGCATTTAAAGATTGCATGATTGCATGAACAACAATTGTTCATCCCAGTTTGGCAAAAGAATAAACCAAGGAAGGTAGTGCACCCGTGGCTGACAAGAGAAATTAGGGACAGTATCAACTCCAAAGAAGAAACATACAAATTAGCCAGAAAATGCGGCACACCTGAGGACTGGGAGAAATTCGGAGTCCAGCAGAGGAGGACAAAGGACTTAATTAGCAAAGAGAAAAAAGATTATGAGAGAAAGCTGGCAGGGAACATAAGCACTGACTGTAAAAGCTTTTATAGATATGGGAAAAGAAAAAGATTGGTTAAGACAAATGTAGGTCCCTTACAGTCAGAAACAGGTGAATTGATCATGGGAAACAAGGACATGGCAGACCAATTGAATAACTACTTTGGTTCTGTCTTCACTAAGGAGGACATAAATAATCTTCCGGAAATATTAAGGGACTGAGGGTCCAGTGAGATGGAGGAACTGAGGGAAATGCATGTTAGTAGGGAAGTGGTGTTAGGCAAATTGAAGGTAAATTGAAGGGATTGAAGGCAGATAAATCCCCAGGGCCAGATGGTCTGTATTCCAGAGTGCTTAAGGAAGTAGCCCAAGAAATAGTGGACGCATTAGTGATAATTTTTCAAAACTCGTTAGATTCTGGATTAGTTCCTGAGGATTGGAGGGTGGCTAATGTAACCCCGCTTTTTAAAAAAGGAGGAAGAGAGAAACCGGGGAATTGTAGACCGGTAAGCCTAACATCGGTGGTGGGGAAAATGCTAGAGTCAGTTATCAAAGATGTGATAACAGCACATTTGGAAAGCGGTGAAATCATCAGACAAAGTCAGCATGGATTTGTGAAAGGAAAATCATGTGTAACGGATCTCATAGAATTTTTTGAGGATGTAACTAGTAGAGTGGATAAGGGAGAACCAGTGGATGTGGTATATTTGGATTTTCAAAAGGCTTTTGACAAGCTCCCACACAGGAGATTAGTGTGCAAAATTAAAGCACACGGTATTCGGGTATGGTATTGATGTGGATAGAGAATTGGTTGACAGACAGGAAGCAAAGAGTGGGAATAAGTAAACACAAAATAATCTGCAGATGCTGTAAAAGATCAAAGCAACACTTTCAGTACACTGGATGAACTCAGCAGGTCAGGCAGCACCAGTCAGAAATGATGAATCGACGTTTCGGGCCAGAACCCTTGGTCAGGACTGAAGAATGAAAGATGGAGGAGGATTTGAAGAATGCTTGTAGGGTCAGTTGATAGACCAGTAATTTGAAAGACAAAGGGGTGGGGGAGGGGAAGCAATGACATCATAGCGCTGAAAACAATGGGTAGTAGAAGAAGGAGGCAGAACCATGAGGGAGCTGGGGGAGGGGGTAAAGTGAAATAGGGATAGAGGAAGGGAGGGGGAGGGAATTACCAGAAGTTGGAGAATTCTATATTCATACCAAGGGGCTGGAGACTACCTAGACGGTATATGAGGTGCTGCTCCTCCAACCTGACTTTAGCCTCATCATGGCAGTAGAGGAGGCCATGTATGGACATATCTGAATGGGAATGAGAAGCAGAGTTGAAGTGGGTGGCTACCGGGAGATCCTGTCTGTTGTGGCGGACAGAGTGGAGGTGCTCGACGAAGCGGTCCCCCAATCTGCGTCGGGTTTCACCGATGTAGATGAGGCCGCATCGGGAGCACCGGATGCAATAGGTGACCCCAACAGATTCACAAGTGAAGTGTTGTCTCACCTGGAAGGACTGTTTGGGGCCCTGAATGGTTGCAAGAGATGAGATGTAGGGACAGGTGTAGCACTTACGCTTACAGGGATAGGTGCCTGGGTGGGAGATCAGTGGGGATGGACGTGTGGATAAGGGAGTCGTGGAGGGACTGATCCCTGCGTAAAGCGGAGGGGGTGGAGAGGGAAAGATGTGCTTAGTGGTGGGGTCCTGTTGAAGGTGGCGGAAGTTGCGGAGGATAATGTGCTGGATCCGGAGGCTGGTGGGGTGGTAGGTAAGGATAAAGGGAACTCTGTCCCTGTTGTGGTTGCGGGAGGATGGAGTGAGGGCCGAAGTGCGGGAAATGGTGGAGATGCGGGTGAAGGCATCATTGATGACGGCAGAAGGGAAACCACGATCCTTAAAGAAAGACGACATTTGAGATGTCCTGGAACGGAAAGAGTGGGAATAAACGGGACCTTTTCAGAATGGCAGGCAGTGACTAGTGGGGTACCACAAGGCTCAGTGCTGGGACCCCAGTTGCTTACAATATATATTAATGACTTAGAAGGGGAAAATTAAGTGAAGCATCTCCAAGTTTGTGGATGACACGAAGCTGGGTGGCAGTGTTAGCTGTGAGGAGGATGCTAAGAGGATGCAAGGTGACTTGGATAGGTTAGGTGAGTGGGCAAATTCATGGCAGATGCAATTTAATGTGGATAAATGTGAGGTTATCCACTTTGGTGGCAAGAACGGGAAAACAGATTATTATCTGAATGGTGGCCGATTCGGAAAAAGGGAGGTGCAACGAGACCTGGGGAGTACAAAGAAGGTTCACCAGATTGATTCCTGGGATGGCAGGACTTTCATATGATGAAAGACTGGATGGACTAGGTTTATACTCTCCGGAATTTAGAAGATTGAGGGGGGATCTTATTGAAACGTATAAAATTCTAAAGGGATTGGACAGGCTTGATGCAGGAGATTGTTCCCGATGTTAGGGAAGTCCAGAATGAGGGGTCACAGTTTGAGGATAAAGTGGAAGCCTTTTAGAAGCGAGATGAGGAAAAACTTCTTCACACAGAGAGTGGTGAATCTGTGGAATTCTCTACCACAGGAAACAGTTGAGGCCAGTTCATTGTCTATATTTAAGAGGGAGTTAGCTATGGCCTTGTGGCTAAAGGGATCAGGGGGATGGAGAGAAGGCAGGTACAGGGTTCTGAGTTGGATAATCAGCCTCAAAGGGCTGAATGGCCTACTCCTGCACCTATTTTCTATGTTTCTATGTTTCTATACTCAGACTTACATCTTCTGGTGCCTTTTTAGAGCAAGGCTCTTATGAAGTCTGTGTGGGAAAATTCCGGTGAAACCAAATCTTTGCATTAGTGAGTAGTGCTACCTGAAAGTACTATCAACAATAGTCGCCAACACTTTGCTGATGACTAAAACTAGACTGATTGTGCAGTAATTATCTAGATCGGATTTGTCCTGTCTTTTGTGAACAGAACAAATCTAGCCAACATATCTGCATTGTTGTTTGAAAGCCAATGTTATAATTATACTAGCCGATGTTTTAAAATTTGTTGCCTATCCTCTGAGATTTTTCTGCAGCTGAGTGACTTTTCATAGAGAAAGAGGCAATTGCAATGATGTGGATGCAGATCAGGAAAGGGCAACAAATTTTCTGTTAGTGAACTATATGGGATTCTTATTAGCAGTTCAGTATTTCATGATCTTTCATGTGAACAGACACTTTTCTTTTGGAATTCCATATTATTCAGTCAGCTGTTTTCAGATCTTTGACTTAGAGACTTAGGTCATTCATCCAGAAGTGGAACCATCATACCTTCACTTCCTCAGTTGTGGTGTTCTTTTCCTAAATACGTCAGGCCTTGTTCCTCTTCATTTCTTCTTACTAATCCTTCTCATTTTTCACGAGTTTCATCCCTGAAACAATTACTCCCACACATTGGGAATCAATTTGAGTGATGACATAGAACTGAGTGACCATTCCTGTTGCTAGCAGTTGGCCAATACACTTTCTCTATCGTCCAAGAGGCAGGTTGGTACTAGTGCAAAAACAACAGATTAACTTTTGTTGTGACTGAATAAAGTGATTTTGAAGTGTGACATGTGATAGGTCTAACTTGCTTGAGAGGGTCAAGGTGATTTTGAACCAACATTTCTCTATCTGGTGTAGATTAATTGGTAACAATTGATTATTCTGATTCACCCACACTTTCATTTATCAAATAGACATAAATATGACCATTATCAAATGAACATAAATATAACCATTTTTAGTTAATCAATTCTGATGTCAAAGGATTACTTACCCACACCTACAGGAAGAATGAATTTAACTTGAAGCAAATGAGGATGAAAAGAGTCAGAATGCTGCACATCAAGGTACCTTATGATCTTTACACATATGCAGGAAAGTTGTGAAGAGTCAGTGGGACTATTAAGTCAGATACACAAGTGACAAAAGAGATAGCAGGTGTTGGAATCTGAAACAACAAACGAGAGAGGGAGAGAGGGAGAGAGGGAGAGAGAGAAAATAAAAGTTGGAGAGGCAAATGGAGCAAGTTAGTGTGAGGAGAGTGTGAAGACTGGAGGCAACTTCTGGAGGGATATTAAGCAGAAGCACAAAGGACTACCAATGTTAGACTCTCATAAGTAAAGAAGATACGAATGTGAACCATTAGGGGAGTGATGAATGGCAGTTGGAATCAGATAGGGTAGAGGGGAAACCTGGTGTGCATTATTTTAATAAATAACTTAAAATCATAGTCATAGTCATACTTTATTGATCCCGGGGGAAATTGGTTTTCGTTACAGTTGCACCATAAATAATAAATAGTAATAAAACCATAAATAGTTAAATAGTAATATGTAAAATTATGCCAGGAAATAAGTCCAGGACCAGCCTATTGGCTCAAGGTGTCTGACTCTCCAAGGAGGAGTTGTAAAGTTTGATGGCCACAGGCAGGAATGACTTCCTATAACGCTCTGTGTTGCATCTCGGTGGAATGAGTCTCTGGCTGAATGTACTCCTGTGCCCAACCGGTACATTATGTAGTGCATGGGAGACATTGCATTCTTGGGAAAGTATATTCCCTTGCATTCCAGTGAATGAAACCAGGAGGGGGAAGATAGAGAGGAAGGTATTTCTAGGTTATTTATTAACAACAGATTGCAAAATGAAATGTATTCATAGAGACAAATAATAATAGAATTTACACTGACCCAATGATATTTCCTTAACAGACTAATTCACTAAATCAATCAATTCCTGGACATACAAAACACATTATAAAGGTTGCAAATCAAAAGGAAAAATGCAGAATATTATATTCTGTTTTTTTGTGAATTTTTGTGCGCGTGTGTGTGTGTGTGTGTGTGTGTGTGTGTGTGTAGGTGTGTGTGTGTAAATAACAATAAGTTACTTAAAATTCACTCCTCCCACCTTCCTGTGAATGAAACCAGGGGGGGTAGGTGCAGGGGAAGGAATTTTTAAGTTATTTACTAAAAGTCAATTTGAGTCATAGAATCATAGAAAAATACAGTGCAGAAACAGACCCTTCAGCCCATTTAGTCCATACTGAACTATTTAAACTTCTTTGCCCATCGATCTGCACATGGACCATTGTCCTCCCTAACCCTCCCATCCATGTACCTATCCAAACTCTGCTTAAACATTGAAATCAAGCTTGCATGTACCACTTGCAATGCCAGCTCATTCACTGAGTGAAGAAATTTCCCTCTAGTTGTATCCTCACCCAAACACAATGGAAAAAACCTGGTTGCAATTACCCTATTGACATCCCTCATAATTTTGTATTCCTCTATCAAATCTTACCTTAGATTTCTACATTCAAGGGAATAAAGTTCTAACCTATTCAACCTTTCCCCATAACTCACGTCCTCCAATCCAGCAACATTCTTATAAATTTTCTCTGTATTCCTAGTTACAATTTTCCTGTAAGTAGGTGACCAAAAGAGCACACAATGCTTCAAATCTGGCCTCACCAACATCTTATACAACTTCAACATAGTGTCCTAACTCTTGTACTTAATATTATGATTTATGAAGGACGATGTGCGGTAAGATTTATTTACCACCTAGCTACCTGTGACGCCATTTTAGAGGAATTAGAGAATTATTCCCAGATCCCTTTGTTCTACCACATTCGTTAGTGTCCTACTGCTCGTTGAGTAAGATCTATCCTAGTTGGTCCACCAAAAGTGCAACATCTCATACTTACCTGCATTAAATTCCATCTGGCACTTCTCAGTCCATTTTTCCAGCTGGTCTAGATCCTGCTGCAAACCTTGATAGTCTTCCTTGCTGTCCACTACTCCCCCAGTTCTGTGTCATCTGCAAATCTGCTGATTCAGTTAACCACATTATCTTCTAGATAAATTGATATTGATCAAACAACAATGGATTCAGCACCGATCCCTATAGCACTTCACTAGTCACAGGCCTCCAGTCATGGAGGCAAACATCTACTATGACTCTCCGGTTTCTCCTCAAAGCCAATGCTAATCCAGTTTACTACCTTGTTTAGAATGCCAAGCGACAGGCTCCTAGGTGATCTTTTACCTTAAACTCTCTAATCAATTCTGGTTCGTTGCACAACACCTAGTCTGGAATAGCTGATACCCTAGTGGTTCTACCATAAGCTGATCTACAAATTCCCCCTCTTGGGATCCGGCCCCAATGTGGTTTTCCGAATCTACCTGCATATTGAAATCCCCCATAACTATTGAGACATTACCCTTCTGACATGAATTTTCTATAGCCTGTTGTAATTTATAAACCACATCTTTGTTGCAGTTGAAGGTCTGTATATAACTCATATCAGGTTCTTTTAACCTTTGCAGTTTCTTTGCTTGACTCACAATGTTTCTACACCTTCTGATTATTGGTCAATTCTTTCTAATGATTTCAGTTGTAGTTTTTTACCAACAGAGCCACCCACCCTCTCTGCCTTCCTGCCTGTCATTTCCAAACAATGTTTATTCTTGGAGGTTAAGCTCCCAGTTATGATTTTCTTTCAGCCCACAACATCATCCATGTCAACCTGCAATTGTACTACAAGTTCATCTACTGTATCTTGCATATTGTGTGCATTCATATATAACATCTTTAGTAATGCATTCATCATCCTTTATGATTGTGTCCCTCTTTTACATTGGAGCTCATCTGTTGACTGCAGTTTTGCCCTATCATCAGCTAGTCTCACTGCACACTGATTCTGTTTGTAAACCAACTGCCCGTCCTTGGCCCTATCACTCTGGTTCCTGCCCTCTGCCAAATTAGTTTAAGTTTGCTCATTTAAATTAATTCAAATTTAAATTAGTCCTGCCTCTCCTGCAACCAAATCTCGCCAATTGTCATACGCAGTGGCTGGGAACAGACCCAAGTGCAAGACACAGACACTGAAGTACTAGGGACAGGACTAGAATACAGGGTGGGGGCAAGGACATGGACACGAAAATCAGGAATCCAGAACAGGACTGGCCAAGAGAGTTAGGAGCCCGGGCTTGGACTCTGAGTCAGAGACTGGACAAGGACCCAGTACCTGGGTCTTGCCTCTGGCTCGGACCCCAGAACTAGGCAAGGACGAGGCTTGGCTGGTAGGCAGGACGAGGCTGGAGTCTTCAGGCTTGAGGCTAGAGGCTAGAGGTGAGTCTTCAGGCTTGAGGCTAGGCAGGAGGCTGGAGTCTTCAGGCTTGAGGCTAGAGGCTAGAGGCGAGAGGCGAGTCTTCAGGCTTGAGGCTAGGCAGGAGGTTGGAGTCTTCAGGCATGAGGCTAGGCAGGAGGCTGGAGTCTTCAGGCGTGAGGCTAGGCAGGAGGCTGGAGTCTTCAGGCTTGAGGCTAGGCAGGAAGCTGGTGTCTTCAGGCGTGAGGCTAGGCAGGAGGCTGGAGTCTTCAGGCTTGAGGCTAGGCAGGAAGCTGGTGTCTTCAGGCTAGAGGCTAGAGGCTAGAGACTTGAGGCCAGGCTTGGCAGGAGGCTGGAGACTTGAGGCGAGGCGAGGCTGGAGGCTGGAGGCAGGAGACTGGAAGCTCCTCCTAGGCAGGGTGCGGATCTCCACCTGACGGAGGCAAGGGACAGAACCAACCGCAGGTAACGGCAAGACGGCCTGGCTAACCCTGCAGAGGCAAGGACAGGAAGGGACAGAACCAACCGCAGGTAACGGCAAGATGGCTTGGCTTACCCGACAGAGGCAGGGGACAGGAAGAGAGCTAGGTACAGGGTGGCTCCAGGACAAGACAGCAAGACAAGGCAAGGCAAGACAGAACTTCAGGCCAGGCGAGAGTTACTGGCAAGACAAGGCAGGGCTTCAGGCATTGCAAGGTGAAACAAGAACTTCAGGCAAGGCGAGAGTTACCGGCAAGACTTCAGGCGAGGAAACAGAAGGCAGAGGAAGGGATACAAGGAGTAAGGACAAGAACAATCCAGCAGCCACGCCCTGGTCTCTGAAGGTACTTGTGCAGCCAGCCCCAATGAGCATCAGCTGCCTCAATTAGAGCTCAACAAGAACAGAAACAGGGTAGACAGGAAAACCAAGAGCAAGGGTCGATGGACCGGACAGTGAAATGGAATACGGACTTCACAGACCGGACCATGACACCAGTAGCTACATTATCATAATTGTATGTGTTGATCCATGCCCTGAACTAATCAGCCTTTCCTACAATACTTCTTGCATTGAAATATACACAACTCAGAACATTAGTCCCACCATGTTCAAACTTTTGCTTCTCGACTTTTTCTGAAGTCTTAACAACATTTGTCTCCACATCTACTCTACTATCTGTTCTAGCACACTGGTTCCATTCCACTGCAACTCTAGTTGAAACACCTCCACCCCCCACCCATAGAGTATTATCAAAAATTCCCATTAGGAAATTAATATTAGTCCTCCTCCAGTTTAGGTGCAAGCCATCTCCTCTGTAAGGGTCCCACCTTCCCTGGAAAAGAGCTCAATGATCCAATAATCTGACTCTCTTTCTCCTACACCAACTCTAAGCCATATGTTAAACTCTATGTTATGATAGTCATCGGAGATTTCAGTATGCAGGTCAATTGGGGAAATAGGGTTGGTAATAGATCTCAAGGGAGTGCATTTGTTGAATGCCTTCGAGATGGTTTTTTAGAGCAGTTTATCATTGAGCCTACTAGAGGATCGGCTATAATGGATTGGGTGTTATGTAATGATCTGGAGGTGATTGGGAACCTTAAGGTAAAAGAACCTTTAGGAGACAATTATCACAATGTGATTCAATTCAACTTGAAACTTGATAGGGAAAAGTGAGGTCTGATGTAGCAGTATTTCAGTGGAGTAAAGGAAATTACAGTGGTATGAGTGGGGAGCTGGCCAAAGTAAATTGGAAGAAGATGCTAGCAATGATGACAGCAGAGCAGCAATGTTGTGAGATTCTGGGAAAAATGAGGAAGGTGCAGGATAGATGTGTTCCAAAAATGAAGAAATACTCAAATGGCAAAAATAATACGACTGTGGCTGACAAGGGATGTCAAAACTAATGTAAAAGCAAAAAGGGGGCATACAACAAAGCGAAAATTAGTGGGAAGACAAAGGATTGGAAAGCTTATAACAACCTACAGAGAGCAACTCAGAATGATCATTAGGAGGAAAAAAAATGAAATATGAAAGTAAGCTAGCAACTAATATCAAAGTGGATAGTAAAAGCTTTCTCGAGTATGTAAAAAAACAAAAGAGAGATGAGAGTAGATATAGGACTGCTCGAAAATGAGGCTGGAAAAATAATAATGGGGCACAAGGAGATGCAGATGAAATAAATGAGTATTTTGCATCAGTCTTCACTGCGCCAGATGTTGAAGGGCGTGAAGGAAGAGAAGTGAATGCAGTTATTATTACAAGGGAGAAGGTGCTCAAAAAGCTGAAAGACCTAAGGGTACATGGACAAAATGAACTAATTGGACTCTGGCACTGTGCCAGAGGACTGGAAAATTGTAAATGTCACTCCACTTTTTAAGAAAGGATGAAAGCAGAAGGAAGGAAATTATAGACCAGTTAGCCTGAACTCAGTGGTTGGGAAGATGTTGAAGTCAATTGTTAAGGATGAGGTGATGGAGTACCTGGTGACACAGAACAAGATAGGATAAAGTCAGCCCAGTTTCCTTAAGGGAAAATATTGCCTGACAAACCTTTTGGAATTCTTTGAGGAGATTACACTTAGGATAGATAAAGGGGATGCAGTGGATTTGGACTTTCAGAAGGCCTTTGACAAGCTGCCACACATGAGGCTGCTTACTAAGTTAAGAGCCCATGGTATTACAGGAAAGTTCTTGGCATGGTTAGAGCATTGGCTGATTGGTAGGAGGCAGTGAGTGGGAATAAAAGGATAACTTTCTGGTTCACTGCCGGTTGACAAGTGGTGTTCCCCAAAAGTCAGTATTGGGACTGCTTCCTTTAGATGATGGAATAGATGGCTGTGTTGTCTAGTTTGCAGAAAATATGAAGACTGATGGAGAGGCAGGTGGTGTTGAACAAACATATAGGGCTGCAGAAGGATTTAGACAGATTAGGAAGATGGGCAAGGGAGTGGCAAATGAAGTACGATGTTGGAAACTGCATGGTGATGCACTTTGGTAGTAGAAATAAATGTGCAGACTATTTTCTAAATGGGAAGAAAGCCCAAAAATCTGATATGCAGACGGTTTTGGGATTCCTTGTGCAGAACACCTTAAAGGTTAACTTGCAAGCTGAGTTGGTGAAGAGGAAGGCAAATGCAATATTAGCACTCATGTCAAGAGATCTAGAGTACAAGAGCAGGAATGTGATGCTGAGGCTTTATAAGGCACTGGTGAGGCCTCGCCTTGAGTATTGTGAACAGTTTTGGGTTCCTCATCTAAGAAAAGCTGTGTTGATATTGGAGAGGGTCCAGTGGAGGTTCACAAGGATGGTGCCAGGAATGAAAGAGTTATCATACAAGGAATGTTTGTTAGCTCCAGGTCTGTACTCATTGGAATTTAGAAGGATGAGGGGAGATCTTATTGAAATATTTTGAATGTTAAAAGGCCTGGACAAAGTAGATGTGGAAAGGCTGTTTCCCATGGGGGGAGTCTAGGACAAAAGGGCACAGCCTCAGGATAGAGGGACGTCCATTTAAAACAGAAATGCGGAGAAATTTCTTTAGCCAGAGGGTGGTGACTTTGTGGAATTTATAACTGCGTGCAGCTATGGAGGCCAGTTCATTGGGTGTATTTAAGGCAGAGATTGATACGTTCTTGATTGGACATGGCATCAAAGAATATTGAGAGAAAGCTGGGAAGTGGGGCTGAGGAGTGAAAAGAGAAGAATCTGCCATGATTGAATGTTGGAGCAGGCTCAATGGGCCAAATGGACTAATTTTAATCTTATGTCTTATGGTCTTATAGACTTATGTTAATCTTCCTATTTCTGGCCTCATTAGTACATGGCATAGATAGCAATCCTGAGATCACTACCCTGGACATCCTTAGCACCTAACTCCCTGACTCACTATGCAGAACCTCTTCACTCTCCCTGCCTGTGTTATTGGTAACTGCATGGACCACAACCTCTGGATGCTCACCCTCCCACTTAAGAATTATTTTATTTTTATCCATGCTTATTGATCCCCAGAAAAAAAATACAGCAGAAGACATAGCTGTAATTTAGGATCCCTCAGTTATCTGTGTAGTTTTCTGTTCAAATGGGATTAGAGATACACTGACCCAGGGAAATAAAAATATCACACAACAACATGTGCTACTGAATGGACTGAGCCCAACATGTCGATTGTCCACTTTTCTTCATAGATGGTACCTGACCTGCTGAGTTCCTTCAGCATTCTGTGTGTGTTGAATCAAATATCCGGGCACCGGCTGTCTCTTTTGTGTCTACTCTATACCATGACATGTATTTGTTGGATTTATCTGTTGATTTCTTTCACTCTACTCCTGTGGTTTGACTGTCAGCACAAATCAACACATAAATAACAACCATGATTTAAAAACTGGATTTGCCACCAGTAGTCTTGGAACATGTTAAACATCATAGTCAACCCATTCAGAAACTACCCCAAATGCTGATAAATTCAGAACTTTTCCCATCAATATAATTATTTTGTGGATAAAAGTGAAACATCAAATAGAGCGGCATTTTCTTCACAGACTAATTAGCAAAATCAACCAATTCCTGGACATACAACAGACAGTATAGAGGTGGCACAACCAAAGGGGAAAACTGCACAATATTATTTTCAGTATGTGTATGTATATGTATGAGTGTGTGTGTGTGTGTGTGTCTGTGTGTGTGTGTGTTTGTATGTATGTGTGTGTCTGTGTGTCTGTCTGTGTGTTTGTGTGTGTGTGTGTGTGTGTGTGTGTGTCTATGTCAAAGTATGCACAGGTGCAATGCAAAATTTTCTTGCAGTAGCATCGCAGGCATATAACACATTAAAAGCAGTATTCAAAAGAAGAAAAAAAACAAAATTAAATGCAATTCATACACAATTTTTACAAGAATAGAAGCACAATTAGAATGAACACAAAGTCCACTTTAATGTAAAGTGATCACAGCAGTCATACTGCTGCTAAAGTGTAGATAGAGTTTTTTTTCTGGTTGGTTCAAGAACTGAACCACATCCAACATGAACATCAGTGTCTCCCAGAATGAGTCCTCAGGCTCACCGATTGATTCTTGCAACATGGATCCCAAGGTTGCTGTAACTTCCTCCAGCAGCAGCTAGTGGGAGGGAAAGGAAAACCATTCAAACACAGGCAGAGAGTGCCTGTTGAAGAAACATTTTGACAAATACATGAACAGGCAGGGACTGGAGGGATATGGACCATGTAGAAGCAGGTAGGAATGGCAGAGGCATGACGGACTGAAGAACATACTCCTTTGTTGCACAGTTCAGTGTTCTAGATTCTGAATAGCACGTGCGCATTCAGCACCCAATCATGGATCATAGTAGAAAACTGCTTTGAAGGATGGAATGAATATGAATATGCTGGAAAAAGGGTAAGGGCAATATTATTACTGCACTTGAAATTATTCACATTGATTCTGTTTCCTTAGTGCATTGTCACTCAGAAATGTGATCTGACATATTTCAGGTTTTCATTCTCACGGTAGCCATGGAAACTAGACAGGTCTTATTGTTAAATATAATAATGATATAAACCGTCTGACTATGATAAATATTTGTAATGTTTAATAAATTTTCCACTTCATTCTCCATGCATGTATGACAAATCAAATAAAATAAGAGACGTTGTTGCTTTCTTCCTCTGCCTCAGGATTGAGGATAATTTGTTTCTTCTCTGGTTTTGCAGGTTCTCAAGTGGCCAATGAAGCCAATGTGGGAACTATGTTCTTCTCCAGGGATTGGATGGTGTCTGATAGTGCAGACAGGTTGTTAGTTTGTGAGGGAGTGTGCTTCTTCTTCACGTATTGCCGGATCTCACGTTCTGCTGATGAAAGTTTCTGATGTTGCAATTCAATGTGGTTGGAAGCTTACGACAGCTTTCAGGAGCAGGTTTTCTCTTATAGAAATATAGAAAAACTACAGCACAATACTGGCCCTTCAGCCCACAATGCTGTGCCGCACAAGTAGTTACTTTAGAAATTACTTAAGGTAACCCATAACCGTCTATTTTTCTATGCTCCATGTACCTGTCCAGGAGTCTCTTAAAAGACCCTATTGTATCTGCCTCCACACCATCATCGGCAGCCCATTCAACACACTCACCATTCACTGTGTAGAAAACGTACACCTGACATCTCCTCTGTACCTACTTCCAAGCATCTTAAGACTGTGTCCTCTCGTGATAGCCATTCCAGCCCTGGGAAAAAGCCTCTGAGTATCCACACGATCAATACCTCTCACCATCTTATACACCTCTATCAGGTCACCATTCATCCTCTGTTGCTCCAAGGAGAAAAGGCCAAGTTCACTCAACCTATTCTCATAAGATATGCTCCCCAACCTAGGCAACATCCTTGTAAATCTCCTCTGCACCATTTCTATAGTTTCCACAACCTTCCTGCAGTGAGGTGACCAGAACTGAGCACAATACTGCAAGTGGAGTCTGACCAGGGTCCTATATATTTGTAACATTACCTCTCAGCATTTAAACTCAATCCCATGGTTGATGAAGGCCAATGCACCGTATACCTTCTTAACCACAGAGTCAACCTGCGTAGCAGCTTTGAGTGTCTTATGGACTCGGACTCCAAGATCCCTCTGATCCTCCACACTATCAAGAGTCTTACCATTAATACTATATTCTGCCATCATATTTGACCTACCAAAATGAACCACCTCACATTTACCTGGGTTGAACTCTGTCTGCTGCTTCTTAGCCCAGTTTTGCATCCTAACAATGTCCCACTGTAAACTCTGACAGCCCTCCACACCATCCACAGCACCCCCAACATTTGTGTCATCAGCAAATTTACTAATCCATCCCTCCACTTCCTCATCCAGGTTATTTATAAAAATCACGAAGAGAAGGGGCCCTAGAACAGATCCCTGAGGCACACCACTGGTCACCGACCTCCATAGAGTATATGACCCGTCTACAACCATACTTTGCCTTCTGAGGGTAAGCCAATTCTGGATTCACAAAGCAATGTTCCCTTGGATCCCATGACTCTGTACTTTCTCAATAAGCCTTGCATGGGGTACCTTATCAAATGCTTTGCTGAAATCCATATACACTACATCATCAACTCTACCTTCTTCAACGTGTTTAATAACAGCATCAGAAAAATCAATCAGGCTTGTAAGGCACAAATTGCCTTTGACAAAGCCATGCTGACCATTCCTAATCATATTCTGCCTCTCCATTTTTTTTAAATCCTGCCTCTGAGGATCTTTTCCATCAACTTACCAACAATTGAAGTAAGACTCATTAGTTTATAATTTCCTGGGCTATGTCTACTTCTTTGTTTGAATAAGGGAACAACATCTGCAACTCTCCAATCCTCTGAAACTCCCCCCATCCCCATTGATGATGCAAAGATAATTGCCAGAGGCTCAGCAATCTCCTCCCTCGCCTCCCACAGTAGCCTGGGGTACATCTCGTCCAGTCCTGGAGACTTACCCAATTTGACGCTTTCCAAAAGGTCCAGCACATCCTCTTTCTTAATGTCTATATGTTCAAGCTTTTCAATCCACTATAAGTCATCTCTACAATTGCCAAGATTCTTTTCTGTAGTGAATACTGAAACAAACTATTCATTAAGTATCTCAGCTATCTCCTCCAGTTCCAAACACACTTTTCCACTGTTACACTTGATTGGTCCTATTCTCTCACATCTTATCCTCTTGCCCTTCACATACTTGTAGAATGCCTTGGGGTTTTCCTTAATCCTGTCCACCAAGGCCTTCTCATGGCCTCTTCTGGCTCTCCTAATTTCATTCTTAAGCTCCTTCCTGCTAGCCTTATAATCTTCTAGATCTCTATTATTACCTACTTTTTGAACCTTTTGTAAGCTTTTCTTTTCTTCTTGACTGGAGTTTCAACAGCTACCATTTCCCTGTCTCGTTGGAACATACCTATGCAGAGCTCCACGCAAATATCCCCTGAACATTTGCCATATTTCTGCCATGCATTTCCCTGTGAACACCTGTTCCCAATTTATGCTTCCAAGTTCCTGCCTGATAGCTTCATATTTCCCCTTACTCCAATTAAACGCTTTCCTAACTTGTCAGTTCCTATCCCTCTCCAATGCTATGGTAAAGGAGGTAGAATTGTGATCACTATCTCCAAAATGTTCTCCCACTGAGAGACCTGACACCTGACCAGGTTAATTTCCCAATACCAGGTCAAGTACAGCCTCTCCTCTTGTAGGTTTATCTACATACTGTGTCAGGAAATCTTCCTGAATATACCTAACAAACTTCACCCCATCTGAACCCCTTGCTCTAGGGAGATGCCAATCAATATGTGGGTAATTAAAATCTCCCACATGACAACCCTGTTATTAACTACACCTTTGCAGAATCTGTCTCCCTATCTGCTCCTCAATGTCCCTGTTGCTATTGGGTGGTCTATAAAAAACACCCAGTAGAGTCATTGACCCCTTCCTGTTTCTACCTTCCACCGTAGACTCCATAGACAATCCCTCCATGACTACCTCCTTTTCTACATCCGTGACACTATCTCTGATAAGCAGTGCCATGACCCCACCTCTTTTGTCGCCCTCCCTATTCTTTCTGAAACTTCTAAAGCCTGGCACCCTAAGTAACTATTTGTGCCCCTGAGCCATCCAAGTCTCTATAATGTCCACAACATCATAGCTCCAAGTAATGATCCACGCTCTAAGCTTATCCACTTTGTTCCTGATGCTTCTTGCATTAAAATAGACCCATCTCAATCTATCGGTCCAAGCGTATCCCTTCTATATCATCTGCTTATCCCCTCTCTCACACTGTCTCCAAGCTTTCACTGTGAGCCAACTGCCCCTTCCTCTGTCTCTTCAGTTTGGTTCCCACCCCTAAGCAATTCTAGTTTAAACTCTCCCCAATAGCCTTAGCAAACCTCCCTGCCAGGATATTGGTCCCCCTTGGATTCAAGTGCAACCTGTCCTTTTTGTATGGGTCACGCCTGCCCCAAAAGAGGTCCCGATGATCCAGAAATTGGAATCCCTGCCCCTTGCTCCAATCCCTCAGCCACATATTAATCCTCCACCTCATTATATTCCTATTCTTATTGTCACATAGCACAGGTGGTAAACCCGAGATTACTACCTTTGAGGTCCTGCTTCTCAACTTCCTTCATAATTCTCTATAGTCTGTTTTCAGGATCTCCTCCCTTTTCCCATCTGGAGAGTACATGGAGAGTATTGAGTGCCTGTAATACATTGCCAAGATTGGTGGTAGACTCTGATGCATTTAATACACTCTTGCATAGGAACATGGATGAAAGAAAAATGGAGAGATACGGGCTATGTAGGAGGAAAAGGTGGATTCATCATGGAGTACAAGGTGAGATTCATCATGGAGTACAAGGTGAGATTCAACATGGTTAGCACATCATTGTGGTATGAAGGGATGTATTGTTACTGTCATGGTCCGGTCCGTGAAATCTGCATTCTGGTTCACGGTCTGGTCCGTTGATTCCTTATTCCGAATTTTCCTGTTTTCTCTTGTTCCATTGGGTACCTTAATTGAGGCATCTGATTCTTGTTTTTGGCTGGCACATACATACCTCTCAAACCAAGGATTCCTGGCTGGACTGTTCCCTTCTCCTTCCTTCTGAAGCCTCACATGCATCCCTGTCAAGTTCAACCACTGGAGTGAGACCAGAGCCTTGCCACACCAAGATGAGGAACTATCTATCATTGTGTTTCAAAGTATCTCTTTGTGTCCCCATGTTTAATGTCCATGTCAAAGAAGAATCCCGGTCAAGGAGGGAAACTGACTCTGTGTAAAGCCCCGACCCTAAGTCCTGTTCCCAAGGAGGGGCCCCAGCTCTGTGTTCTGTGTTCCAAGTTCCAGGCGCCGTGTTCCAGTCCTGTCCAGGTCGTGTTCTCGTCCAGTCCAGGAGTCCCTCAACAGTTTACCTTGACAAGTGTTGTCTGCAGTCATCCCGGCCCCGTGACCTAGAAAGGGTCCCAGCCCTGCGCTCCAAGGATGAGTCCTGGCTCCGTACCCAAAAGCCTAACCAAGCCAAGTCCAAGAGCCGGGCCAAACCTAGTCCAAGAGCCACGTCCTGCCCTGGAGCACCTCGTCCAAGGCTCTGAGCATCCAGTCCACATCCAAGGCTCTGAGTTCCTGTGTTCCAAGACCAAGTCCACGTGTTCCAGCCCTGTCCAAAACTGAGCTTCATGTCCTCATCTAGTTCCGGATCCATGTCCGGTCCAGGAGTTCCTCGCCTGGTGCTGGAGATTCCTCGCCCTATGCTGGGGTACCTCGTCCTGTCCTGTAGCCATGTCCTGTCCTTGCCAAGATCCTAGTCGTAAGTCCTAGCCTAGACCTGGGTTCCGGTTCTGAGTCAAGACCCAGGTTCCAGGTCCTTGTCCAGGCTCTGGTTCTGGAGTTTCCAAGTTCCTAGTCCAGGCTTCTTGTTCCTAGTTCCACGTCCGAGTCCCGTGCTTCTAGCCCAAGTCCTAGCCCAGGCCCTGAATCCTAGTCTCCTCTAGGGCCTGTGTCAATGTCCAGCATCGTTTCTTTCTTACTCACCTTGCTACCTCGATAAACCTTGTCCTGTTCCTAGTACTTCAGTGTCTGTGTCTTGCATTTGGGTCCACTCCCAACTCCCCCTTGTAACGGTTATATGCTTCTCTGTTTTGAGTAATCCTAGGTCAGTGATTGAAGTCCCCTCGACTCAAAACTTCCGATGTCCAGGTTGGCCACTGGTCAAAGCTCTTTTTGAGGGTCATTGAGTTTGTTACATTTTTTTAACAAATGCCTCTGATTACATACTTGATTCTTTTCCTCCGGCCTCCTGGTATTCTTCCCATGACGGAGATCATTTTAGAGCATACATTTCAGGAGTCCACTTTCAAGCATGTGAATCATGTGGTTTGCCCAACCTAGCTGAGCAAGGGGCTCAGTGTTGTACCTGTTGAGAAAAAGCATTGATACTTATTTGAATGTCATTGCAGTGATATTGGAGGATGTTGCAAAGCCATTTTGGTGGCAAAAGTCCAATGCCTTGAGATGCCTGCCTTTGGTAGCTTAGGTTTTAAGAAACACTGTTTACTGTGGAGTTTTGTGCCAGGTTTCAGATGCTGATCTTCAACCAGCCTTTCCCTCAATCAAAGCCTGAGAAGACATATGATGAAGAGGTAGCTTCTAATATATAAGAAATGGTATATTTTTCCACGGAGTTAAAATGATCTTTTATTATCAAAGAGCAGACTTGTACAACATGGACAAGTTGCAAGAGGATAATTGCCTGGCAGTTATTTGAGTATCAGGCTCATCCTCTCATATGGTTCACTGAATAAAGTCAGCAATGGCTAGAAATCTGGCTTCTGAGCTTGTGCAAACAAACTAAAAACTGGCATAATCCAGTTTACTACTGGTGTGAATTTGTAAATCTGAAATGTAAACAGGAAGACACTTTGGGGCAGCACGGTAGTGTAGTGGTTAGCGTAGCACTGTCATAGTGTATGGGACCTGGGTTCTATTCCTCTGCTCTCTTTAAGGAGCTTGTGCATTCTTCTGTGATCGTGTGGGTTTCCACCAGGTGCTCTAGTCTTCTCGCACACTCCGAGGGCATACGAGTTAGTAGATTAACTTATCACAGGGGTGGAATTGGGCAGTGTGGACTTGCTGTACTGCAAGGGCCTGTTACAATGCTGTATATCTAAAGAAATATAAATAAATAAAGTACTGGAGGAACGCTGGAGTGTTCATGGTAAATTTGTTACCCCTTGTGCCGTTGGATGATAATCCATAAAGCAATGTTGGTTATTGCTTTCTGTGCATGGACATAATTATTCCTTTTGCCTGATAAAGAAAAAAAATCTTCAGAGTGCTGTGATCTTTGGAACTCTTTACATATGGTGTTTGTGGATGTTCATTTATTGAATCTACTCTGAGCTGAGATCAGATATTTGGATCCTAGGGGAGAGAAGCAATAATTGTACAGGGCAGGTAAATCAACAAGTATGAGATCATTCATCCTCTTTATGAGTATAGGAGAGGTCTCGAGGGCTGTGTGATCCACAGTTGCTATTATTGTATTCATATGATGGCAACCATGCCCCTAGAAATATTTAATGCCCTGTCACTCACTGATGTTTGCGTATCTGGAAACCTCAGCTTGATCTGAGATTCTTAACAAACAAACTGGGTTAAAAGTGTTGAAACCTCAATTGTGGGTTTGCACTTAAATCCTCTTGAAGGGCTTAAAATTGCAGGTCCAGTTTGCTCTCTGCAGCGGAGTACTGTATCATGCAGTCAATATATTTCATAATAAAAACCAGCCATTACATGTTTTCTCTGCAACCCTTTTGCTTCTGTAGCCATTTTAGAATAATTCCGCTAAATTCAGTGCTGTTGTTTTTTTCATCTCATTGCAGTTGGATCATGACTTCCTGAGGCAGCATTTCCTTCTAAGTAACTAATTTACTTTTAGAATCATTTCAAGTTAATTATCCTAAGCCATTGCATCCTACATTTTCATGGAAAGTAGTACAATATTTAAATTTAATTAATTTGCATGGTTACTGCAAGCTTTTCTAAACTGAATGCGTTGAATCTTGTTGAATGTTATTTTAATATTGATGACACAATTAGATTACCAATAAGCTGATACAAACAATTACATGAATGAGATTCAAAGAGTGGTTTATACATTCTCTTTTCAGTCATTGATAGAATACCACCTTACTTCAAGCATTGTATCTTGTTTTCTATTAAAATACTAACATTGCAACCTTCGTGTAATACAGATTCTAGATAGCACTGTTATGGCAAAATAGACCTGCCAGTGTTGATAGAAAGGTTTACATACAAAGGTTTGAAAGTGAAGTTAGTGACTGCTCTAAAGAAGTCAAATTTAATTGCGTGCATAATCCCTTTGATTTTCTTTGATAGTTGTGTGCAAAATTTTATGGGCACAATTCTTTAGTATTTCACCACATGTTGCTACCTCTTTGAAGACTCAGAGTCAATGTCACCTCTAATCCATGCCAATAGTAAAACTCCCGCATTGATTCTTGCTCACTAGAACTCAGGTCACGCAGAACTAAAATTACTTAAAGCACTTCAGAGGCAGAAAGGAGAATTGCCCAGTATTCCTGAAGCTAATTGCAGGGCAATAAACCCTAATACTGTATAAAAATGTGCACATGGACAAGGTTAGACTCTAGCTCCTGAAAATCAATTTAGATTTGTTGTCACACTGAGAATGCGGGACTCCTTCCATTCTCTAGAAATCTAGCTGGATTAGTTACGTGGATATTATGGCAACAAAAGCAGGTGAGGGACTAGACATGCTACAGTGAGTGGCTCACCTACTGACACTCTTAAGTTCAGGGGTGTAGTTACCTACCACCACATGGATCTCCATATGTAGCACATTGTTCTCCGCGACTTCCACCATCTTCAAAGGGACTCGACTACTAAGCACTTCTTCCTCTCACCCCACTCTCTGCTTTCTGCAGGGACAGCTCTCTGTATGTCTCACTTGTCCACTCATCCCTCCTTACTGATCTCCCTACTGGCATGTACCCTTGCAAACGGGTGCTACTCCTGCACCCACATTCAGGGCTGCAAACAGTCCTTCCAGGTGAGGCAATACTTCACCTGCGGGTCTGTCATGGTCAACTACTGAATCCGTTGCTCCTGTTGCATCCCATTCTTCATTGGTGAGACATGCCATAATTTACGGAAGAAGAGCCACTTTGTCAAACCACTTTGCTCTGTCCTCTCAGGCTGGAGGAGCAGCAGCTCATATTCCATCTGGGTAGCTTCTAACCTGATGTCATGAACGTCAAATTCTCTGATTTCCAGTCATTTCTACCCCCTCCCCTTTCTCTCTTTGTCCATTCTTCATCCTGGCTCTACCCCTATCCCTTCTCTTCTCCTCACCTGCCCATCATCTTTCTCTGTTGTCTCTCTTCCTTCCCTTTTTCCCTCCTGGCAAATTCTTCCTTCTTCAGCCCTTTACCTCTTCCACCCATCATGTCCCAGCTTCTTACTTCGTCAACCCTCCCCCACCTACCCACCTTCCCCCCTCACTTGATTTCACCTATCAACTGCCAGCTTGTGCCCCTTTCCTTCCCTCAAACTTCTTATTGACTTCTTCCCCCTTTCTCTCCAGTTCTGTTGAAGGTTCGCAGTCCAAAATGTTGACTGTTTATTCCTCTCCATAAATGCTGAGTTCTTCCAGCATTTTTTGTATGTTGCTGTGGATTTGCAGCATCTGCAGAACAGTCTGCAGATGCCTAGGTGAGTGCACAACATCAGCTTCAAGAAATTCAAAGCCATACACATTCAGTCTCTCTACATCTGGAACACAGTGCATGTTGAGTGTATCATTCACAAAATTGTGTGCTAAAATCAAGGTACTGGCCAAGAAGAGGATATTATCAATGGTTCAGCTATTAATGGTAATGAGCATTTTGCTGAGATGCCTTTGGTGAATATCATTCCAGTGTCTTGAGTTGTCCGCTATAGGTGAGGAGTCAGGAAGAATAAAGAGGAGGGTGGGCGGGAGTACGATTGCTATCCAGTAGACCATGAGTTTTGTGCCATGTCTGTTTTTTCTCAATTGATTAGGGCACAAAGAAACCTTCAACTTGTTCATGTTGAGTGTGAGGTTAGGCCACATTTAGAGTAGTGTGTGCTTTTCCAGTCACCACACTATATTAAGGATGTGGAGACTTTGGAGAGGGGGCAAAAGAGGTTCAACAAAACATGGCCTGGATTGGAGAGGGTGGAGAAACATGTATTGTTTTTTCTTTCTGGAGTGTCAGAGGCTGACTGATGACCTGATAGAAATCATGAGAGATGGGGACGGCATAGATAGAGCCTTTTTCCAAGGAAGGAAATTTCAAACACCAGGGAGCATAGGTTTAAGGTGAAGGAGAAAAGTTTAAAGGTCAGTTAAGGGGCAGTTTTTTTTTTACACAGAGTGGTCTAGAACATGCTGCAAGGGAAAGTGATAGAAGTAGATATAATAACAATGTTTAAGAAATGTTTAGACAAGCACATAAAGAGGAAGGGAATGGGGGGATGTAGACCTTGTGAAGACAGCTGGGATTAGTTTAGTTTGGTCACAGTTACAGCCCAGACATGATAGGCTGTAGGGCCTGTTCCCATACTGTATTGTTCTATGCTGTACTATACTGTTTAATGTTCTGAAATTTAGCTGTACTCCTGCAGGAGGATTTTTGAAGATGAGGAGAAACACTGTGGTTGAAAAGATTGAGAGATAAAATGAATAATGTTTTGGGCAATGCAACAGCTTTGCCTCTAATGCAGATTTTACTTGAAATATTAGCATTTTCTCTCCCTCACACAGATGCTGCTTGACCTGCTGAGTTCCTCCAGCAGATTATTTCTTATGTAGTCTGTTGTGTCTCCCTAGCATTAAGGATGACTACAAGTAGAGAATAAGGAACTTATCAGGGTGGCAGGATGGGTAGTTTAGAATGGTGTGCGCTCTTTCTCCACTTTGGGTCCTGCTCCAATAAAATGGATTCAAACTGATCTACAGGTTCCTAACTCCATTTTAAGCACTTGTGGACTCATGAGCTAGTGTGGAGGTTGCATCACTTTCAAGAAAATTTTCTGTCATTGAATCATTTCCTCTGTTCTTCTGGATATCTTTTTATGTGACAGAGCTTGGAATGAAGTGTTTATTTTGAGAGTCTGGTATCAGACATATGAAAAACATGACCTGGCCTTTGGAAACAATTGAATACAAGTCCTCAGTGCTGATAATATTGGCTTGAGAGGGATATTGGCTTATTTACCTCACCAACATACTTATTGTGGAGAAAGTGCTGGTAGTATCTCTGCAGTGCTTTTCAGGTGCTACTCCAAGTAGTCCAAGTTTCTAATTATGCAGTTGGTCGGAGATTGCTTTGACCCAGTAACCATGTTCTTTGCACTGGATTTAGGGTCCTACCCTTTGAGTACTCTATTCCTCAAAGGACTATTCCCAGCACCATAAAGGAGATAACAAAATTATCTCTGGGGTCTACTTTTACTAGGAAGTAACCCTGGGGGAATGGAAAGTAATCCACCTTTATTGTTAGGGGGCAACGTTGAAGAGGAGATGCAAACCGGTAGAGCACCTAAGTTTTGTGGATGTTTTGTGTAAACCACCCTCTTTTTTTTTACTGAATGAGTAAAGATGGAGTCCATTCTCTGAACATGCACATAAGCTGGTACAGCTCTTCCATGACTGGTTGTGGTACGACCTTGGTGCTGGGGATCTTGCATTGTTGTTTCCAATTGGAGCTTCACTTCAGCAGGAAGCTTGTTGGAGCTGAGGTGTAGTATTACCATAAGAGCAATTTGGAAATGCTTTGGTCTAATGTTTGATACGAGTTACTCAGGAAGGCGGCATCCATCATTAAGGATCCTCGCCATCTAGGACATGCCCTCTTCTCACTGCTGCCATCAGGGAACAGGTACAGAAGCCCAAAGGCATGCACTCGAAATTTTAGAAACAGCTTTGTGCACATGCGCCGGTCGTGCATGCAGCCTGTTACAGCAGTTCCCAATCAGTATTCTTACCTTTTTCTTCTTACTTTTTATCTTAGTTATTTTTTGTATTTTTTTTCACGGTAACACGTCGATGCTGCACCCTCGCTAACATGCTGGTAGAGAGAGTTTTATTTGGGTTTTTAGCGCTAGAAATAGTTACATTCCGACACGCGGGACAGAAGCATGGTGGCATTGTTCATTCCAGGGACCAGCTGCTTGCGCTAATGCCGGCCGGTTTAGCGAGCAGAGCAACGGACACCCCTGCTGAAACCTGGAGGAAAACACACAGAGGATGCAGAAGGAGATCACAAAATCAAGGAAAGAGGATCGGGTCGAGACAACAGAGACTTATGGAGAAGAGGAGTTCAGTGGGTAATAAAATGGACGAGTTGACGGCGCTAGCCAGGCATCAGAGAACATTTTGGGAGTACAGTGTTATGTGTTTCACTGGAACGGGGCTGCACAAAGACATACCCAATCAAAACTTCTCCATGGACGGCTTCCAGAGCGTTTGGGCTGACTGGAAGTGCACTGAGAGCGGTAAGCATAAAGGAGTTGGGTGCTTACTGCTCTGGTTAACAATGGATGGTGCAATCCGGGTCATACTACGATCGAGGAACGTATTTGTAGCCCAGATATTGAACTTTTTACTGTTGGACTTCAGCCACATTCCACCGAGATACAACACTGGGTGGCACGGGAGGTTGTTCCTGCCTGTGGTTATCAAACGTGCAGCTCCTCCCGTGGAGGGTCAGACACCCTGAGCCAATAGACTGGTCCTGGACTTATTTTCCATCTGGCATAGTTTTCATTTTGTTGTTTGATTGATTGTGGTTTTTCCCTCGGGGTCAATAAAGTATATCTATCTATCTATCTTCCCCTCCAGCATTAATTTTCTGAATGGACTATGAAACCCATGAACACTACCACAGTTTTTGCTTTCTTTTTGAACTACTTACTCATTTTTTTAATATATTTCTTACTGTAAAATCTGGATTTTTATTTTTGTCTTGCCCTGTACTGTGGCCGTAAAATGACAAATTTCATGACAGGGCTAATAAAACTGATTCTGATTCTATTGGTTAGCGTTGTGGCTTGACAGTCAAGGGAATTTGTGAGGTCAAAAATTACCATGTATTATGACTGTCGATGCTCTCTGCATTTCTCACATAGCTTCACATGGTGAGGATGATGTTCACTGTGCCTCTTTTAGGGCATTCACTCCAAAGACCAGAGCTTTGGCCACTGAGAAGAAGCAGTTGAAGTGGACTCCAGTGATAATCTTCCCCATGTTAACAGAGGGGAGACACTTTTGTAGTTACTGTAAGCTGATTCATCTCATTTCTTGAAGATGGTTACAACTATGGCATCTCTGTTCCCCACTATTTTCCTCTTCTTAATGTGGCAGAAAAAGCTGTGAGTTTGTTACTGAATCTTTTCCCCAAGCATTTATAACCTGAGTAATGATAGTCTGCTCCCAAGGTCTTGTTATTTTTCAATTAACAGATGTGTTTTCAATCCTTGCTAGTATAAAGTTGAGATGAGACTGGATCCTTATGATCCTACTGATTAATTAAAAGTTGACCCTTCTACAGATAAAGTGCAACAGTGGTGATTTAGAACAGTTTTGTTTAAAATGGCACCTAGACAAGTTTTCATATTTCATGACTCTTTATATCATCTGAGTGAATGAAAGCTGGGATTTGGATCAGGCTGATTTATTCCATAATTCTAACAGGCATTATCTCATTCAGATATGCTCAAAATTAGCTAAAGCCACATTAACATTACTTTTTTAATATGAAGGACATTTTCTATAGTGCAGCAGGCAAAGATTTAGGTTATAATTTTTAGTAGCAGAATCTAGAATGAGAGGACACAGCCTCAGAATACAAGGATGTTCCTTTAAAATAGAGATGAAAAGGAATTTCTGTAGCCAGGGAGCGGTCAATTTGCAGGATTCATTGCCAGAGACTGCTGATGAGTCCAAGTCACTGGGTACATTTAAAGCAGAGGCTGACAGGAACTTGATTAGTAAGGGTGCAAAGATTATCGGGAGAAGGCATGAGAATGGGGTTAAGAGGGATAATAAATTAGCCATGGTTGAATTTCAGAGCAGACTTGATGGGCCAAATAGCCTAATAAGAGCTCATACGTCTTATGGTCTTATGGTCATTATGTTCAGGACATTGATGCAAGACTTCTTAATGTAGACTCATCACTGAATCCTGTAATTTGTGAATTATCAACGTAAATTTCCACTAATACCTTCAGTTTCTTCCAGTAGTTAAGGAAAATGCACTGCACAATCCAAGATGTCATTAGGTATGTGACCGAACCATACTAAATTGAATTTTGTTGTGTCGGGCCGGCTGGTGGCGCAATGACATCGGTGCTGGACCCAGGATCAGAGGTTCCCGGGTTTGAAACTAGTTGGGTCCGCTCCCGAGTATGCTTTCCATCCGTGCAGGTTTGAGTGTCGAGATCGCAACTCGACCTCGTAAAATAAAGGGAAAATACTGCAAAAATGTCTGTGTGAGGAGTGGTGTGTCACACAGTCTCTCTCTCGCTCTGCGCCTTGTGAAAGCCATGAAAAAGACATCATCATGGACGCACGCAGGGGCATGCAGACGCACACGCACAGACTCGCATGCACGCTGGCACACGCCAAAAAAAAAGAACTTTGTTGTATCTATGTCCAGGATATTGATGAAGGATAATATAGTATTAAGGAGCCTGTAGTCTTGCATCAATGTCCTGCCCATACGTAACATAAAAGTCTAATCATTCATATAAACACAAATATATGTCAACACAACTAATTAACAACTAATACTTAAGACTCTGAAACAATAAAAATATACATAGGATATCTTTTAGGAAATTTTGCCAGGAGGTGTCTGGGGCAATTTGGATTGGGAGTCACTTGGCCCAAATATGATGCAGTTAAACTAGGGAGAAGTCACCTTTTGCATGATTAATGCATTAAAGAACAGACATTAATTCTTCCAGTTTTCAGACAGGGGTTCTTACTTAGCTAATGCACAATTTTTTTCTTTGAGTGAATGGCATTCCTTTCTGCTGTCTGGTTAGTGAATCAATACGAGGCACCATCTCCTGCCATCTGGGGATCCTCACTGCACAAAGAACACGGATTACAGCTTTATGTTGCTGTCACTTCAAACAGGATTAATTCCTTTCCTATAAAGCCTGTCACTTACCTGTTAAATGTGTGTTTCGAAGACACCCTGGGTGATTTTACACAGGTTCCCACTGTAGCATGAAAAGAGTCTCTGATCGAAAATCTTGGATTGTGCGTGTAATTGTGTCTTTTATAGCCACGGGCAATGATGCCTAGACAGAGGTCTGTGTCAGCAGGTCATCTGTATGAATGAGCTGATGCCTTCTGCTTCTTGCCTCACCCAATACTACCCCTCCATTGAAAGAATTATATAAGTGAATATCCTCTGAGAAACACTTGGTCCACAGCTTAGAAAGTGACTAATGTGCATTCCTGAAAAAATTTTATATTAAAGGCACTTCCAATGTTAAAAGTCTGGTTACATTCTAGAGCTGAACTTAGGTCAAATAAATCTAAACAGTGAGATATATATTACGGCAAGTGTCCAAAATCATAAACTTCATTTTATTAATAATTAAATCTTAAGACATAATTTATTTTTTTAGGAGATTTACCAGATGCAGTGTGCAAGATTCTGAGGACCTTGGCAGAATGGAGTTGGAATGGAAATTTCTCTTGTGATCGAATCTGAAACTGTGGGTCACAGTCTCACAGTAAGTACTCATCCATTTCAGTCAGATATCGGGATTTTTTTTTCTCTCTCTGAAGGTCATGAATCTTTGATCACTCTTTCTGAAAGGCTAATAGAACCAAAATCTTCTGTGAGAAAGAATCTCATTATATAAGTAGGTGACTTGTTACCACGAGGAGGAGGAAATGCAGAATGTAGGTTGCAATCAGATCAATCAACGTTTTGTTGAATGTTGGACTAGGTTTAAGGTGTTTCTATGATTACTCCTGCTACTAATTCACAGCTTTTCATGTAAGCAGCAGCGGTAACTTTATCTTCAAGATTTATATTCACTCTATTGTAACATCTCGCACCTTCACAACACACAATGCAGATAAGACATAGGAGCAGAATTAGGCCATTCAGCCCATCATGGCTGATCTATTATCCCTTTCAATCCCATTCTCCTTCCTTCTCCCCATAACCTTTGACACCTCCCCAAAGAATATACTCACAGACCTTGCCACCAGAGCCACCTCTGACAATGAAAACCACAAATTCAACAGCCTCTGGCGAGAGAAATTCCTCCACATCTCTGTTTTAGGGAATTTCTTTGTACAAATGTATCCCAAGGCTGTGCCCTCTGGTCCTAGACCCCCTTCCCCACCCACTATAGGAAACATCCTGTCCACATCCATTCCATCTAAGGCTGTTACGTTTATAAAACCAAGTAGTTATTGCTTTCACTTATATTAGTTATGTACTGTTTAGTCAAGCTATAATCTTAGAGGAGGTGCAAACTGCTGGAGCATTGAAGCAACCTTGAATAAATTATGACAAACTCTGATACTGTGACCTCAACTATCTCAAAGGAGACAAAATGGGGTGGAAGTGTAAAATTGAATTATATGTGTGGACTGACAAGCTTTCAAGATATGCAAAAATAAAGCTTTTAATTTATGGATGTGTGCTGTAAGAAGTCAATGGTATAGAACAAAGTTATTCATTAAACATTCATAAATTGAAGGATCCCTGTATTCTAGAGTTTGATTCATATCACACTATAGTAACTTCAGCTTCAATAATCTATAAATTTAAGCACAAATAGAAGCAGGTGCCTCAACGCCAGGCTCCTGTACTAAATAGGTATTCCTGATTCCACACAAATGCATCAACTGAAATGAGGAAGATTGTGCCTCACAATAATGGAAACAGAGGTGAGAATTTGTTGTCCAAATAGATAATACAGACCATAAAGGAGAAATTAATTTACAAAGTAATATCTTAAATGTTTCTCCATTGGATCAATATTAGATTCCACCTTCAACGCCCTATGTATCTTTGTGTACAGCTCCCCTTTACTTCTGCAGAACCAGAATTACTTCCATTTAAAACAAAATTAATAATTACTATAAATTTACCTCACTGAAATTTCATACTTGCTGACATTAAATCTACTGAAATTGTGAAAGTAAACAGTTGCATTATCCTATAGATTTTCACAAGTTAAATGTTTTGTACTTATAAAAGTTAATTGATCTGAAATGTTAACTTCTTTTCCTTTCTCCTCACATATTACATAGCCCGTTGACTATTTGCAATTAATTTTGCTTTCACATTTTTGACAGATTTTTAGAGATATATAATAGAAATTTATCAGGTTCTGTGTGTACTATATTTTAGTTAACTTTACCTGAGCTTTTTCCATGTCTTTACATTCCTGTTTTATTCATCCATTTTCATATTGTAATCTACACTCAGTTGTCACTTCATTAGGTAACTCCTGTACCTAATAAAGTGGCAACTGAGGGTATCTTCTGCTGCTGTAGCCTATCCATTTTAAGGTGCAACATACACTTTCACAGATGCTCTTTTACACACCACTGCTGTAATGCATAGTTATTTGAGTTACTGTCACCTTCCTGAACCAGTCTGAACTCTCTCAATATTGAGGCATTTTTGCCCACAGAACTGCCACTCACTAGATTTTTTTTTGTTTTTCGTACCATTCTCTGTAAACTCTGGAGATTGTTGTGCATGAAATTCTGAGGAGGTCAGCAGTTTAGCAGTTTAGGTCAGAGTCTGTGGTGGCCAGTGCGATCATGTTTGCTGTTGTGTGCTGGGGCAGCAGGCTGAGGGTAGCAGACACCAACAGAATCAACAAACTCATTCGTAAGGCCAGTGATGTTGTGGGGATGGAACTGGACTCTCTGACGGTGGTGTCTGAAAAGAGGATGCTGTCCAAGTTAATTTAATTATTTATGGTGCAACTGTAACGAAAACCAATTTCCCCTGGGATCAAAAAAGTATGACTACTACTACAGTTTATGAGATACTCAAGTCGCCCATCTGGCAACAACTGTCATTCTACAGTCAAAGTCCCTTAAATCATGTTACTTCCCCATTCTGAAGTTTGGTCTGAACAATAACAGAGGGGATGTCATGAGTAAGTTTTTTTACGCAGAGAATGGTGATTGCATGGAATGGGCTGCTGGCGACTGTGGTGGAGGCAGATACAATAGTGTCTTTTAAGAGATTCTTGGATAGGTACGTGGAGCTTAGAAAAATAAAGGGCTATGGGTGAGCCTAGGTAATTTCTAAAGTAAGAACATGTTCGGCAGAACATTGTGGGCAAAGGACCTGTATTGTGCTATAGGTTTTCTATGTTTCTATGAATACCTGATGAATATGGAGGACTGATAAGGATATAGAGACTGTAGTAACTTCTACTTTGAAAAAGGCACATTCGACAACTTTGTGCCAAAGAAACAACTTTATCTCGACCTTCAAAACCGTTATGTATATACAGAGGCTTTCACAACCCGTATGGCATGGCAGGGACATTATATACAGAGCACACCGGAAGTAAAAAGAACAGAAGTAGAACCCCCCCCCCCCATTATCCTAATTAGTATTAACCAACTTTTAATAATCCTCACATTGCAACACTTCTCCCCTTTAAAATCCAACATCCCCAAATGTAAAAAACTAGGAAATAAAAACAGTGGTGTTATTAACTTGCGTACCCCTGAAAACTTATACGAGTATCTCAGCAACAGTTTGTCAATACAAAACATCTGGAAAACATGACAGATTCAACATTCAATCTAACAACAACAAAAAAGAACTGTCCTGTCAAAGATTCAGTCTGTCAGAAGGTTTACGAATGCGCTGTGATCTGCGTACTACCCCCGGTGACCCAGCAGGCACACCACTAGTGAGGGTGTTTTGGGTGGATCTGGTACTGGAGGCATGAGAGGGGTCTGTGTATCTGTGTGAGAATGTCCATCCTCCTCAGGGGACCCCGACCCCTCTGCCAGCATCTCTCCCTCTGGCAAAGTCACTAATGGACATGCTTCCACCGTGGTCTGTCTCACAAGTAGAAACTCCATGAAACTGTCTGCCTCTGAGCCAGTATCATGATGCAGACACACATGGTCCTGATGTCTGCGGAAAACACGCCCATCAGTCAGCTTAACAACATAGGAGATGGGACCACTCTGCTTAAGAATAACCCCAGGCAGCCATTGCTGATTGTTTCTCACATAGGTATTGTCCTCCGGTTTTAACTGTCTCTCTCGCGCATGTTGATCATGTCCCTCCTTCTGCTTTTCCTGCTTTCTCTCCACTTTTGCCTTCATGTCCGGGCACAGCAAGTCCAACCTTGACTTGGGCCTACGCCCCATCAGCATCTCTGCTAGAGTGTGGGCAGTCATAGTCTGTGGCGTGAGGCGGTATTTAAATAGGAAACGTGAAAGCCGCATGCTAAGACAGTCTCCTGTCATCCGCTTCAGGCCTTCCTTCACTGTCTGAACAGCCTGCTCAGCCAAACCATTGGAGGCTGGGTGGAAAGGGGCTGTCCGAATGTGATGAATGCCATTCTGCTGCATGATCTCACTGAACAGCTCACTGGTGAATGTAGGGCGATTATCAGTGACCAGAGTGTCAGGCAACCCGTGGACCGCAAACACTTGCCTGAGTTTGTCTATGTGACGTTGCTCATGTGAGCTTCGATCCATTTAGAATGTGCATCTACCATTACAAGAAACATCTGCTTTTATAAAAGGGCCAGCAAGTCCAAATGTAGCCTACATCATGGGTGGTCTGGCCACTCCCATGGATGCAAAGGAGCTGGTGGTAGCATATTCTGACTAGTCTGACATTGCGTGCACGATTTTACCTTGTTCTCCAGATCCTGATCCATTCTCGGCCACCAAATGTAGGATCTTGCAAGAATTTTCATTTGAGACACTCCTGGGTGAGTCTCATGAATTTCCTCCACAATCCGTGAACGGCCAGGGGAGGCATGACAACCCTCGCCCCCCAGAAAATGCAGTCAGCCTGCAGACTGAATTCTGTCTTGCATTTGGCCTAAGGCCTCAGTTCCTCTCCTTCCACTACTCTGGGCCAGCATTGTAAAAAAAAGGTCTTGACTTGGGACAGGACTGGGTCCCTCTCTGTCCACTGCTTGATCTGGGTCACCTTTACAGGTGTCTCTGACAGACTCTCCAATGAAAACAGTCTCTGGAGGCACATATGTAGTAACAGGTGTCTTAGGTAAAGGTAGTCGACTCAGTGCATCAGCATTTGCATTATTCCCACCTGCTCTGTATACTATAGTGTTCCGGTAGGCTGACAATGTAAGAGCCCAACGCTGTGTCCTGGCTGAGGCTAGCGGTGGGATGCATCTAGTCTCACTGAGCAGGCTCAGTGGTTTATGGTCCATATAAATTGTAAATACGCGTCCATAAAGGTACTGAAGAAAGCGTTTGACCGCAAAAACAACGGTCAGACTTTCTTTGTCTAGCTGTGAATATCCCTTCTCAGCAGCTGTCAGGGTACGTGAAGCAAAATCAATAGGCTTCTCTGAATGGTCCTCCATTACATGTGGGAGAACTGCCCCAACTCCATAGGGCGAGGCATTACATGCAAGGGTGATCTCTTTGTCTGGGTCATAGTGAACCAACAGCTTCGCTGAGTGGAGGAATTCTTTCACTTCCTTGAAAGCTTTCTCCTGCTCTTCACCCCACTGCCACTTAGTGTCATTGTGAAGCAGCTTATACAGCGGGGTCAAAATCCTTGAGGGGTCCGGAAGAAACTTGCCATAATAATTCACCATGCCCAAAAATGATCTGAGTTCCGTGATGGTCTTAGGGCTTGGGGCCTCCTTAATAGCTCTCACTTTGTCCTCCACAGGGCAAAACCCCCTCAGCTGTGATCTTGTGTCCCAGGTAAGTCACACACAATGCCAGGAACACACATTTTGCACGTTTCAACCGCAGCCCTGCGTCTGAGAGCCTCTTCAGCACCCATTCTAAATTATCCAGATGCTCCACCTCCGTAGCCCCGTGATCAAAATATCATCAAGGTACACTGCTACGTGCGGAATCTCCTGCAGCAAAGTGTCCATTGTCCTTTGGAAAATGGCAAGGCTGGATGCCACTCCAAACACTAGGTGATTGTACTTGAATAATCCCTTGTGCGTATTAATTGTGACGTACTCCGTTGAATCCTCGTTGAGCAGCAGCTGTTGGTAGGCGTGGCTCATGTCCAGTTTTGTGAACAGCGTACCCCCTGACAGGGTCGCAAACAGGTCATCCACCCGTGGCAATGTGTACTCCTCCATCTTAGAGCCTTGATTCACTTTAAGCTTATAATCCCCACATATCCTCACCGTCTTGTCTGCCTTCAAAACTGGAACAATGGGAGCCGCCCACCTTGAAAACTGCGTCGGCTCAATAATGCCCAGCCTCTGTAAACGCTCCAGCTCCTCCTCGACTTTGCCTTTCATGGCACAGGGCACTGACCTGGGCTTAAAAAAGCGTGGTGTGGCCTGAGGGTCGACATGGAGTTTCACTGTCATGCCCTTCAGTGTTCCTAGCTCGTCCCTGAAAACATCACTGTACCGCTGCAGAATGTCCTCCATCGTGTTTGCGTACTTAATTTCATGCCAGTTTAGCGGATTTTGCGAAGCCAGTCGCGACCCACAAGACTGGGCCCCCTGCCTTTAGCTATCACTAGCCTGGCTTCAGCCTTCTGACCCCCCACTGAAACGTCCACATATGACATCCCTAAATGAGGTATGGGCTGCCCCATATAGGCCCTAACTTTGAGCTTTGATGGTCTAATGGCAAGCAGATTGGACCCCCATGTCCTCCTGTAGGTCTCCTCACTGATGCAGTAGCCCCTGAGTCAATCTCAAGCTTAATGTCCTTTCCCCTGACAGTGACTGTGACATAATATGGTTCAGTTGGTTCCTCATCTGTTTCCACTCCAAATATGTTGTAGGCACACACTGCCTCTTCATCTGCTTCTTCTAGCTTTTGTGGCTGCCTGAGCCTGTTGAGCTTTCCTCTGCCCAGGCTTAATCTTACCCTTTGAAATTCTGCACTTTTTAGCTAAACGTCCCTTTTTGCTACAAGCATAGTAGACAGTGTCTTTGAATTTGCAATCATTTGCGTAGTGCGTCCCTCCACACCGGAAACATTCCACCCGCTTTGCCTGTTTACCAGTCTCCCTCCTGATTGGTGCACTGCCACCGACTGCGACCTCCCCCCCTCCCCCCCCATGTCCTTTCTGGATATCCTTGGTATTATTAGCAGCCATCTCCATGCCTTGGGCAACCTCTAAGGCTTGCTTGAAAATCAACGGTGGGGTTTCCCCTAACAAGCAGCGTTGTATGCCAACAACAGGAATTCTGCAGATGCTGGAAATTCAAGCAACACACATCAAAGTTGCTGGTGAACGCAGCAGGCCAGGCAGCATCTCTAGGAAGAGGTACAGTCGACGTTTCAGGCCAAGACCCTGACGAAGGGTCTCGGCCTGAAACGTCACTGTACTTCTTCCTAGAGATGCTGCCTGGCCTGCTGCGTTCACCAGCAACTTTGATGTGTGTTGCAGCGTTGTATGCTGTCATTATTAATGCCGCATACCAACCTATGATGGAGTATATCTTCCAACACCGCTCCGAAATCACAATGCTCCGACAGCTGCTGAAGCTCGGCCACAAAATTGGCCACAGACTGACCTGGCTTCCTGAAACAGCTGTGAAACTTACACCGTTGGACTATCACAGAAGGTTTCGGATTGTATTGGTTCCCCACGAGCTTGATCAGTTTGTCATATGAAACATCCCCCGGGTTCCGCAGTGTGGCTAAATTCCTTATTAGCTTGCAAGTCTTCGCCCCACACTCACTCAAGTGAATAGAGCGCTTCTTAGCCTCCTCCGTAATTCCATTAGCACAGAAAAAGTATCCCAACCTTTCCTCATACTCCGACCAGTCCTCCGTCACGTCCACAAAATCAACGATAGTTCCAAACGTAGCCATCCAAACCTGAGGCACCTTATCAACGCTGCTGCTCCCGCTTGAAACGTGCCGAGAAGTCCACAAAACCAGTTCACCTCGTCGCCAAAAATATGTAGTAACTTCTACTTTGAAAAAGGCACACTTGACAACTTCATGCCCAAAGTGATAACTTTATGCTGAATTTCAAAACCGTTATGTATATACAGAGGATTTCACAACCCGTACGGCATGGCAGGAAGACTATATACAGAGCACACCGGAAGTAAAAAGAACAGAAGTAGAACCCCCTATTATCCTAATTAGTATTAACTTTTGATAATGCTCACATTACAACAGAGACAAAGTACAGCTCCGTGACTGAAAGAACTACAGGAACTACCTCTCTTCTTACAGAGTGGACCACCAGAAGTTGATTGTTCTGCCATGATCTGATTCACATTGTGTAAGCTAATTTTACTTGTCCATTTAACTTGTCCATCAGCATGGTCTCCCTTTGCATCTGATTCTCATGGACAAGAGTTTTATCAACACAAATTTCTCTTTCATATTTCTGATTTTAAAAAAACTAATAATAATGCCACAGGCAATGTAGCTCTAATAAAATGACTTTTTGTATCATTTTTACTGTTCAAGAGGAAGTAGAGGCAGAAGTAGGTGTTTAGTCCTTGAAGTCTTCTAAACCTCTCATTCTTTATGATTTTACCCTGTAAAGACAGGAAAATGAATTTCCAATTCACATTCAGTTGAGATATTAACATCTAATCCTTCAACTGCAGTTTCATAAGAAATATTTATTTCTTAAGGCTTCCACAAAATCATATGGTTCCACTCTGGTTTTGTGGATGTGGAGGCTATTTTGGGACCTACAGACTCTTCCACGGGTGCAGTACTTAACCCTTGCCTTGCTCCTTATTCAAATCATGATTTTGAAATGTATGCTTATTTTCTTTTCATAGATTTACTAGATTCTTAGAGAATGCAAAATACTCATATTAGACAAATGATCACAAATACAGTATTGGGTATCGGCCGCAAAACTCCCCTTCAGGAGGCTCAAGGTGGCAACAGAGTAATAATATAATCAAATGGAAATTGTAGATATACATTTTGATGAAAAATGTTTCTGACTGCTTCAAGCTGCGAGTTTTACATGTGCAATGGTTTGAAGAAGCGGGTGAGCTCTTAGCTTCAACAGATGGATGCAAGTGTATTTGATGAATGCTCAGACTCGTGTGGATTCCTTTGACCTTCTAGTGCATGTCTAGAGGATCTCAGAAAGGGACTCTGGGAGACACGGCAATAGATTAAGTGGGTATACCACCTCAGAAGACAAAATCTGCAATGGTTATTCAACTTGCCCAATGATCTGACATTCTGCTGAGGTTCACCACAAAATAGTTTTGACTGGCATTCAGAAAACCTAATGAAGATAGCTCAATCTATGTAGACACAAATATCATTCAGTTTGTTAATCTGCAGTTAGATGGAGGTAAGTTCTAGAAGCATTTACTTACGTGGCCTAAAATGGATGTATTGGAATCTTCTGTATGTCTTGTGACCCAGTAATGGCAACTGGAATTCAAAATCAGATTAAAGTTCCATTAGCTTCAGTATGAATTCCGAGCTGCCAATTTCCGTGTATTACTGATGATTGCTGCTTTGTCAGAGGTCTTGCCATTTGGAAGAGATATAAAACCAAGTTCAGTTTATCCTCCAAAAGAGCATCGTGGGTAAGATAGCACAGTTTTAGAGACAGCAAGAGCAAGAAGGATAGGGATAGAGAGAGAAATAGAGATAGGAGAGAGATTTTCAAATACTTTTGCCCATGAGAAACCATTATAATGATTCTGTGAATGATCAATGCATTCAGATATTAATTACAAACCATGACAATTGGCAAAAGAGTAGGAAATCTCCATTCAAACCTGGCAATGGTCACCCTGGACTTTATCTCTTACCCTGTTGATCAAATTAATTTCAGGTAAATCTAAATCTTTTTGTTGCTTCGATGATTCATTGACATGCATTTGATTGAACTTGTTTTATTTATCTTCAGTTTCCAAGTTTTTTATGTAACTAACACTTGCCTGTATTTTTTTTCAAAATTGCTATCATTGCAAATCAAGGACTTTTCTTACCTTTCATGTTAATTATTAATATACCAACATTAGGTAAGGTAAAAGGTTTATCCACTTCCAATTGAGGAACATTGTTCTGAAATCTTCCCTTTCCTTCTCTCTCCATAGATGCTGCCTGACCTATAGTGTATTTCTCTGTTTGTGTTTTGTAAATTGCTTTATATTCCAACTGGTCCATGCATGAAAATGAATTATTTTCTTCTCCTTCATGGCATTATTATATAGCAATAAGTTTTATTTCAGGCTTGAAGCTTTTCAAGTTATGCTCATGCCACTCAGTAACAATCTAGTTATTCCTATGTGTTTCTGAGCATGTTGCACAAATGGCGAGGAATCTCCGTGAACAGGTGCTCTATTTGAATCTAGGTCAGCTTCACACTGCAATCGTCTTTTCTGATAATGGAGTTGCAATCATAGTGAATTGCTTTTTGGAAATAGCTAATTTATAGTAAATGGTCTTGGGCAAGTATCCATACCTCTACGCTAAGATTACTGAATTCTTATAAGCCAGCCTCATTGTTCGTTGGGAAGGAAAAACTGAACAGATGATGATATAATCAGCTCTTAATCCACAGACACCATTATTCAGCTCATTGGTTTGCTTTTTCTGGTGCTATGGCTTTCAGATTAGTTCTTGCATGTTGAGGGTATAAATGTGGTTTATTGGTAGAATTGAGAACAAAGGTTCGAGGTAAGTAGTTGAGAAAGTGTGAAGATCGAGCTGGGGATAGGGGGAGTGGTGGCAGTAATATGGGCAAGTTATAGGGACAGAGCTGGAGCTTGAGAATGTGGGGTGCAAGTGAGGTGACAATGGAAGCTTGGGAGCTTGAGTAAAGCGTGCAGGTAGAGCTGGGGTTAGGACTTGAGCTCGATGTGCATTTTGAGTCACGCTCAGTAACACAGATCAGGTATACAGTGAAGACTGGATTTGGGAAGGTAGACTGGGAGTGCTGTTGGTTCGTCATGTGTGTTAGGCAGTCAGGAATGTTGGACCAGGTGTGTGGACAATAACTGGGCTTGGGGTGTCATGCTGGGCTGGGTATGTTGCTAGAACTCAGATCAGTAACATGACATGTGTGTGTGAGTGTGCATGTGTGGTCAGGACTGTGGGTTAGGTGGACCCTCATGGACAATCCCTGCAGTGACATACCTTTACACCACTCCACTGGCATAGTGAACTCAGATTTGAAAATAAGTAACTCAGTTCTGACTGAGAGACGAAGGGCAGAGGGCAGCCAATTACGAACAGGCAAAGGATACACCTTCCTTACAGCGGCAGACCTCCAGACGAATACTCTCCTCATGGACTAATGTCCAAGTATTTGCTAGTCCAAAATCAGTGACTTTTCCTGTGGAATTTGAGAACAGTATATAACCATTTGACGGAGTCTGACATCATCAGTGCTTATGTCTTACTCCTGGAATTTTCAGATGAGGACAAGGAGGGCTTTCACTCTCAAAAACAGAGGGTTCTAGAACAGGAGAGGTTAAGGCCAGCATAGATCAGCAATGAAATGTGGGGCAGGTTTGAAGATTGTGGTGGCTTGTTCCTCATCTTATTTTTTGTCTCAGCAAGGTCTCTAAAACATTATCACAAACATGGAATACATTGCTTCCTTTACTCACTTTTACAGACATCCCACCCTGCAAAAACTCATTTCAGGGAGGTAGCACCATCAACTTGTGGGAGACTCCCGGAACTTCTGGGAGAGGTGGGATGTCTGCAATAGAGTAGCTCCTTAGCAGCTAGCCAGCAAGTTTAAATAACGTTAGCTATGCTAATGAATGAATGACACCTGTTAAACTTACCTCAACATGTCTTTTACAGTCTTAACCCACCATGGGCAATAGAAAAGTCACTGTTGCAAACAGTGCAGCGAGCAACACTGTCATTATTTTGATCCCTATTACGCAGGGGTACACTTTAGTGTAGTCTGGGGCAACGTATGTTTTATATTTTTTTTGGAACACTCTGCCATGGCGCGCTCTTGCTCTCCCTCTCTCGTGGTCGCTCGCGCGCTCTCTCCCGCTTGTGTGCTTTCTCTCTCGCTCTCGTGCTCTAGCTTGCTTGCTCTCGCTCGTTCTCAAAAAAAATTGATTTCTGTGATATTGTATATAATTTGCCGGCATCAGGGAGCCACTATTAATATGCGGGAGACTCCCAGAACTTCAGGGAGAGGTGGGATGTCTGCTATTACTTTATTTACTTTCTTCAAGACTGACATTGCACTTTAGACCCACTTCTCCTTTAGTACTTGTAAGATAGATTTCACCAGTGTGGTCAATCATTAAGGGAACTACTCATGATAAAGTTTTCCTGCCGATGGTTTGACACAATCAAAATGACAGTTTACTCTGGAAGAATGTTGAATTTGTTTTAATAAACAGCAAGCACAAAACTAGCATGTTCCCTCATTATGGCCCACAGGCCTGGGGTTCATCTGAATTGTCTTGCAGGCGTTGCCATCTTTGCCCTTCCCTTATACAATAGTGAAACAAGTGAAGAGTAGGGGAAAGCACATTAGATGGTGTTATCTCAGTAAATCATAGCGAGCAGCATCACTGGGAATCTTATGTTTGGACTATGAATGCAAACATGAGATTGATTTCTTCTAATTCATTTAACACAAGAAAATATACAGTTTTATCCTTTTCTGGAACAGCAGCACATATCACTTTGATTGTAATGTCCAGACAAAGCCATCAGAAAAAAAAGATCTTTATTGTCGAGGTTACATGCATGCAAAATAATGATCATTTACAACTTCATTTGCATAAAGCCTACCCGAACTGTACACCACCAGCTGAAGTAACCAAGGCAACAGTATGTGAGCTAATTCTCAAGAGTCCCCAGGTGTTCCCTTAACAGACAACTGCACTTGGGAGCTTTATATTTCCAAGGAGATACAACAAGCAATGAAGGCTTGCATTTAAAATGATGATTTTAAGGGACATAATAATCATGAACATGCATAAATGTCATCTGGAATGCAACTGTCCAATGTCAAAATGATTCCTGGACATTTAGAGGCCTTTTATGTAATCCAAATCAGAAGTAGTTGGGTGTGCCGATCATTGATCTCGATAACATGCACTATCTATGCACTATGTGTGTGTGGGTTGAAATCCTCTCTCTAAATTACTGTACTAGTACCAAGTGCTTACTCTGCTACTCATAGATGAATATTTTTACAAAAATGAATGGGCAAAAGGAGCTATGGTGCAACTTTCTTGTAGGTGAACTTGGGAATCCCAAGTGAGTGTCAGGACATATTGCAAAATAATATTCCAGTAGCACCTACGAGCTAAATGTTTCACCCTCTGTACACCTAGCAATGGTTATCACAGATAAAATAGATCAAATGGGCAGGGTGGGCCGGAACCAGAATCTGTGCACCTGGCTAAAAAGAAAATGGTGCTGGTAACTCCACTGTCAGGAAGGTTGAAGGTTGCTCAGCCCCACACCCTTCCCACTCCATTTAATTAAACAGAGGATTAACTACCTTTAATAATGTGCAAGACCCCAGGTAGGTTAAATGATGTATGTACTGCGTGAATGTCAGCATATGATATAGCAGCAGAAGTAGGCCATTCAGCCCATTGAGTCTGCTCCATCATTCAATCATGGGCTGATCCAATTTCTCCACTCCCCTGCCTTCTCCCCATACCCTTTGATGCCCTGGCTAATCAAGAACCTATCTATCTCTACCTTAAATGCACCCAATGACTTGGCCTCTAACGAAAGCAGAACCAGTTGTCATAAATGGCCTGCTCTTATTGAATGCAAAAGTCTTGCAGACATCTGGATGGTTGTGAGGTGAACAAGGTGGTCTTGGTCATTTTTTTAAATATTTCCATGGCAACATGGAAGTGCAAGATTGCTAAATTGCTGACAAGGCAATCTTTGGAATAATTAAGTCCCATCTCTTTAAAACCCTTCATCATGATCAAACAAACCACCTGCAAATTGACTTCCCTAATGAAACAAGCATTGTCCTCAAAAGCTGCTTCTTTGAAGATAAAATAACAGGGTTTAGCAGAAATAGCAATTTCAGCTGAACTTGCACCTCTTCTACTATTTTTACAACAAATTAGGGCAAGTGTTTCTCAGATGAATTCAACCTGATTTACTACAGCCTAATTCCCTACCCTGCTGGTACCACTAATGGCATCCTTCTTACTCAATCTTCCAAAGAACTACGACGATTGTGTCTGTAACACAAGATAAGGTGGCAATGGTGAAAGCCTTTACTATCTCTTCCCTGCTTGAAGTGGTCCCTGTATCAGTCCTCCCCATTCTATTCAGTAAAGGCGGCAGCTGAATATTAGACAGCCACCTGCCGAGCTTCACAGAGTTCTCCAGCTTTCATTGTGTGTAAAGAATATATGCTTTTATCGGTTAAATCCGTTATACTTCCCATTGTCAATCTTGAGAACGGTGTAATTTACCATAGAGAGTACATGAGAGAGTGTGAAAGAGAGAGAGAGAGCGCGCGCACGCTCAGTTTTTAATCAAGCAGCCGCACAACAATACACAAAGCTCACTCAGTTTTATGCCCCAAATGACACTTTAATTATAATCAGCATATCTTTAGTGTGGAAGAGCATCTGATTGCTATTTTAAACAACACCTTTTCTTGACAACAGTATATATTTTTCTGCTCATTATCTGTGAGCTGTGATTCATTTGTAGTTGTCTTCACACTCCAATTCAGTACGCTCAAGTCTGACTTCTATTTAAATTTCAAGGAGACAGACATTTAAAACTGAGGTGTGCAGAAATTTCTTCTCCCGGAGTGTGATAAATCTCTGGAATTCTGCACACCAAGTAGTATTTAGACAGGAGGTAGATACAGTTTTGAAAGATCGGGTTGAGGGTGATGTGGAACTGACACAGAAGAGAAGTTGAGGCAGGGTATAGGTCAGCCATTATCATATTGCATGGTGGGGTAGAATGAGGATCTGAAAAGCACATTCTTGCTGCATTTTCTAGTGATTTAGTGTTCATGTATTCCAGAGTCTTGAGTGCACAACTCCAGGTCAGTATTTCTGTGTAAGACTGTGTGTGCAGTCCTTTCCTTGAAATATTGAACTGATTTAGGGGTGCCACAGTAGTGTAGCCATTAGGGCAGTACTATTACAGCTTGAGGCATTCCGGAGTTTGGAGTTCAATTCTGGCTCTATCTATAAAGATTCTGTACTGTACATTGTCCCTGTGGACCACATGGATTCCTTCCGGATGCTCCGCTTTCTTTTCACAGTAAAAAACGTACCAGTTAGTAGCTTAATTGGTCATTACAAATTGTCATGTGATTAGGCTAGGGTTAAAAAGATGGGTTGCTGGGGAATGCAGCTCATTGAGCAGAAGGGCTAATTCCACACTGTATCTCTAAATAAATAGAATCTTTTCTGCTAAATGGATACAAGTGATCTCACTACACATTTTTTGAAAAGTAAATAAAGTTTTGAATAAAACTTGAATAAGTTTAAGTATTGATGAAAAGTCTTGATCCAAAATGTTGAGTTTATTCCTCTCAAAAGTTCCTGCCTGACCTGCTGAGTTTTATGAGAGTTTCTGTGGATTTCCAACATCTGAAGAATCTCTTGTGTTTACGTTTTGAATAAAGAAAGGGAGTTATCCTGCTATTCCAGTACACCCAACATATTTTAAAATAATTCCACAAAACCAATCTTTCCAGCAAATCTTTGGTCACCCCTCTCAGTTCTAATCCCCTATATGAAACTGTTTTATATTAAGAGCTCAATCCAGATGACAAGATGTTATTGCTCTAAAGTGGATTATTGGCAATTAGTTAGTAAATTAAAAAATGCTGCACAACTACAGCAGATTTTACAGTCACAGTGCTTTACAAGCCACTAAACTCCAAAGTTATCAGGCCCCTATTACTTGGTTTTAAAACCTTCTATCAGAAGTGTTTTATGAAATCCGGTTTTCAATCATTTTTGCTCTGTAAATCGAAAACACTTTCTGCCTGTCAATATTGCTTTCTTGTTGCCTTTCATTAGACTTGCCTGAACTACATGCGCTGAACACATTTCTCTCTCATCTGAATTCCTTCTGTGCAGTTCATTTCTTCTCCCTTGACATGACAAAATGAAGTCCTGTGAAAGTAAGAAATATGCATTCACTCTCTGTCCTCTGCACAAATCCATCTCAGTGGCTGAACCAAAGTATAGCAGGGGGCATTGATGCATTTCTTCTTTTCCATTGTTATTTCTTTATGTTGGTTAAATCCATACCATCTGAATTTACTGGGTCTCATCAATGAGATACAAATTCATATTCAAATTTATTTATCACATGTATATTAAAACATAGAGTGAAACGCGTCATTTGCGTTAACAAACAACACAACCTAGGGATGTGCTGAGGGCAGCCTGCAGTGTCGCCACACATTCCAGCGCCAACATAACATGATTACAAAACTTGGCAGAACAACACAACACAACAAGTAACAACACACCAACAGCAAAGCAACCCCTTTCATCCCTCCATCCACCCACCCACATGGAAAGTCCACCAACTCCAGGACACTGGAGAGCTCATTGCTTATTTTTGATAACTGCCCCTGTAATTAGGATCAACTAAAGCTGTATTCAGAGCAGGCATCCCAAATAAAGAGTAAACAGAGGATAGTGACCTGTTTTCACCCTGGCGGAAGAAGGCTGGGACATTTTAATAACCTGGTCCCTTTGGCATTCTCCACACTAATGAATCCCTGAACACAACTTTGTTATTCCTTTTATTTGCACCATCTATTTACCTTGGTAATTTACAGTAATTTTATGTCTTTGCATGTACGTGTGCAAAACAATAAATTTCATGCCAGAAATATCATTGATAATCAATCTGATTTTGACTCTAGATCAGTCCCAAAGTCAAAGGGAATTATGCCATTGATCATGGATGGGATATTGTTACAACTTCAAACACAAGACTATATCTACATTATTTCAGGACATAAATCATTCCAAAAGTTACATTTCCTCATTGGTTGATGGCTTCCCTGAAGATTACTGGAAATACATTCAACGATCTCAGGTATTTAGAAAAGAAAAACATTTTTTGTGTATAGGTAAATTTTATGCTGGTAGTTAAATATATGAGAATAAAAGCAGCAGAAAGACACCGAAGTGTGAAACCATCATCACCCACAATTTTCCCTCCAAGTCACATACAATCTTTTCTTGAACAAAATGTCACTTGATCTAAATCCTCTAATTTTCTACCCAGTAAAATTATGAAAGTAGTTTGATGACACAGCTAGCTGGAACCTTCACAAAGAGCAATAAGTATGGACAATACATTTCCCCTTGCTCACCACACTAAATAAAAGTAGAAATGAAGTTTTAACCCAGAGATACAATAACTTCAGAAAAACAAGGAATGAATATTGTTTTGGTAATCCACCATATGATTAGAGCTTACTAATGATACATTGAGTATATGCAGCAGGGACACGGTCCAAAATGTGCTCACACTGAAATTTAGCACATCAACTTGAGAAAGCTGGATAGAGTTCTAATGGCTTTTTCTTCATACAGTACTATGCTCTAATGTTCAGATTACATGCCGTTGGTCTTTATGATCTGAATAAAAAAAACATATTAAATTCTCTTAAACCTAAATGTTTATTATCACTTGGGCAGAGTAGATTATTGTAACCTTTTACAATTAAAGCCTGCCCGCACTGCAATATGCTTACTGGAAAACTGAGGATGTAATCACATGCTCAGAATAAATGATAAATTAACATAATTCGAACCCCCCCCACCCCCCTGCAATCCATTTCAAACACTTTTCTAAAGCAAGACACATCCATATGCATTATGTCTTGTGTCCATTAAATAACACTCTCTGTTCAGCTTTTACTTTGCCCTATATTATAGAATCTACACTACAGAAAATATACAATGCAAATGAGTTCATATAATCTGTCATGCCTAAGATGTAGTAAATGCATTCATTTATTTAAAAAGCATTTGCCTGAGATAATTTATAATGTTGTGACCCCGCAGTTTAACAGATCCAAATTTGATTCTGACCTTGGGTTCCATCTGTATGGAGATTGCAGGTTCAGTCAAGATATTGTAAAATTCCCTGGATGCTTTGGTTTCTTACCACATCCAAAAAATAAGACAATGGTTTAATTGCCTTCTGTAAGTTGCCGCTAAATGTAGGTAACTGACAAAAGAACATAAAAGGGAGACACTGAGAGAGTGAGTCAGTTGCAAGGTGACAGGGCAATAAATTGAGGAGGTTTGGATTGCTCTGCTGGGAGCTAGCAAGGACTTACTGGGCTGAGTGCCTTCTCTGATGTAATAAGGACATCAGAGTATGTTATTTTTACTGAGATTTTTACTGAGGTGGTGAAGTAAAAGGAGTAAACAGTCAGCGCAGGATTCCCCTGTGGCTATTCCCCTCAGCAACAAGTATACCCCTATGGACACTGCTGGGGGGGTGGGAGTGACTTATCAGGGCATAGCAGTAGCAGGCCAGAGGCACTGCACCCAGCTCTGAGGCTCAGCAGGGAAAGGTAACGTCAGGTAGAGTGATAGTGATAGGAGGCTCGACAGTTAATAGGTGGGACAGCAGATCCCGCGGCCTTTAAGAAGAGGCCAGGCTAGTGTGTTGCCTTCCAGGTGATAAGGTCGAGAATGTCTCAGACATTCCCAGTATCACATGCTAGTTGGGACAAGGATAGGATGGTGGTACAGATGAACAAGTGGCTGATGAACGGGTGCAGGGAACAGGGTTTCAGATTTCTGGATCATTGGGATCTCTTCTGGGGAAGGTATGCCTTGCACATAATGGATGGGTTACACCTGAGCACAAAGGGAATCACTATCCTTGCAGACAGCTTTGCAAGAGCTGTGGGGAGGGATAAAACTAATTTAGCAGGGGGATGAGACCAGACTGATAGGGCCAAGGATGGGGCAGTTGGTATACAAGTCAACGTAGTGTGTAATGATACTGTGTGGATAGACAGGCAGATGACAGGGCAAAGTTGCATTCAGTGGGATAAGGTGTAGTGCAAAATGGAGGCAAGACCACAGTGGTGATGAATACAGAACTGAAGACATCATATATGAATATACAGAGTGTACGGAAAAAGCTAAATATTCTTGTAGCACAGTTAGACATTGGCTTGTATGACGCTATAGGCTGAAAGATTATAGTTGGGAGCTTAACATGCAAGGCTACACACTGTAACAAAAGGACAGGCAGCTAGGCAGACAGGGTGGGGAGGCTGTATTGGTAAAAAGTTAAATCAAATTCCTGGAAAGATGTGACAGAGGACTGGACGATGTTGAATCCCTGTGGATGAAGTTTAGAAACCGCAAGAGTAAAAAGACCCTGATAGGAGTTATATATAGACCTCCTTACAGTAACCAGGATGTGGGATGTAAATTTCAACAAGAAATAGAAAAGGCATGTAATCAGGGTAATGTTACGATAGTCGTGGCAGATTTCAATAGGCAGGCAGATTGGGAAAATTGGATTGGTACTGGATACCAAGAGAGGACATCTATAGACCACCTACAAGATGGCTGTTTAGAACAGCTTGTGATTTAGTCCACTAGGGAAAAGGCAATTCTGAATTGGGTATTGTTTAATGAACCAGATTTCATTAGGGAGCTTAGAGAAAAGGAAGCTATGAGAGACAGTGATCGTAAGATGATAGAATTCACCCCGCAGTTTGAGAGAGAGAGAAGTTAGCAACAGATGTATCAGTATTACAGTGGATTAAGGGGATTACAGAGGCATGAGAGAGGTGCTGGCGAAATTTGATTGGAAGGGGGCACTAGCAGGGATGATGGCAGAACAGCAATACCTAGAATTTCTGTGGAAGACAGAATGCAGTATGCCAGAAATTCAACAATGTCAGGGGAAGAAGTGATTGTAGTTGCAATTACTAGGGAGAAGATGCTTGGGAAGCTGAAAGGTCTGAAGTAGTAAAGTCACCTGGACCAGATGGACTACACCTCAGAGTTCTAAAAGAGGTAGCTGAAAAGACTGTGGAGGCATTAGTAATGATCTTTCAAGAATCACTTGATTCTGGTATGGATCCTGAGGACTGGAAAATTGCAAATGTCAATCTACTCTTTTAGAAGGCAGGGAGTCAGAAGAAAGGAAATTATATGCCAGTTAGTCTGACATCAGTGGTTGGGAAGATGTGGGAGTCTGTTATGAAGGATGTGCCTTCAGAGTACAGGGAGGCACATGATAAAATAGGCAAAAGCCAGCATGGTTTCCTGAAGGAGAAAACTTCCCATTCAAATCTGTTGGAATTCTCTGAAGAAATAACAAATAGGATAGACAAAGGAGAGTCAGTGGATATTGTTTATTTGGAGTTTCAGAAGGCCTTTGATAAGGTGCCGCACATGAGGAAGCTTAAAAAGATAAGAGGCAATGGTACTACAGGATAGATACTAGCATGGATTGAAGATTGGCTTACCGGCAGGAGGCAAATAGTTGGAAAAAAATGGGATCTATTCTGGTTGGCTGTCGGTGATAAATGGTATTCTGTGGAGGTTGGTGTAGGGAGAAATTCTTTTAATGCTATATGTTAATGATTTGGATGATGGAATTAATGGCTTTGTGACCAATTTTGCGGACAATAGAGGAACAGGTTGTGTTGAGGAAGCAGTGAATTAGTAGAAGAACTTGTACAGATTGAGAGGATGAGCAAAAAAGTGGCAGATGGAAGATAGTGCATGGAAACGTATCGTCATGCACTTTGGTAGAAGGAATAAAGGCACAGTTTATTGGGGAGAAAATTCAGAAATCATAGGTACAAATGGACTTGGCAATCCTTGTGCAGAATTCTCTAAAGGTTAACTTACAGGTTGATCAGTAATAAGGAAGATAAATGGAATGTTAACATTCACTTTGAGAGGACTAGAATAAAAGAGCAAGGATGTGATGCTTAGGCTTTATGGCATTAGTCAGACCGCACTTGGAATACTTTGAGTAGTTTTGGGCCCCTTATGTCATGTGTGTGCTTCCAATGCCCTGTACCCAACTGCAGAGGGAAGACAGACTCTCATGCAGAGACGGTGACTAGAGTTTATACGTAGGAATTCCAGCTGAACATGTTGTAGCAAGCTCAGCTGAGCAACAAAATGAGACAAACACTCTCAAAACTAGGACCTGCTATATTGTTAATAGAGTGTACACTTACATAATAAGGATAACACAGAATCCCTGAGTCTATCAAAATAAAATTGACATGGAAATATAAACAATTAATGAATATCAATAAAAAACAATTAACCAATTCAAGTGCTCTGAAAACCTTGGAGCCCAACCCTCTCCCCATAGGTCTGGAGAGCTCATGACACATTACCTAAAAAAAATATGCTGTCATTAGAGAGGGTCCACGAGAATGAAAATGATTCTGGGAATGAAAGAGTTAACATACAAGGAGCATTTAATGGCTCCAGGCCTGTACTCACAGGAGTTTAGAAGAATGAGGGGGCAAACTCATTGAAAAGTATCAAATATTTAAAGTCCTATACATACTGGACTTGGAGAGGATGTTTCCTACAGTAGTTGAGTCTAGAGCTAGCAGTTACAGCTTCAGAATAGAGGGACATTCATTTAGAACAGAGATGAGGAGGGATTTCTTTAGCCAGAGGGTGGTGATTCATTGTAACTCATTGCCACCGATGGCTATGGAGGCCTAGTCATTGAGTATGTTTGAAGTAAAGGTTCATAGGTTTTTGGTTAGAGTGTCAAATGGGAAGAAGGCAGAAGAATGGGGTTGAGAGGGATAATATATCAGCCATGACGGAATGGTAGAGCAGACTTGATGAGCCGAGTTGCTCAATTCTGCTTCTATGTCTTCTCGTCTTTCCACGGCACAAGAGGCTTATTGCTCAACTCAGCTTTCTAGCACAGTTGCATTACCCTTCCAAAGTGTCAGAGTTGGTGGTGATAAAGTTAAATTTTTAACTAATATTATTTGCTCAGCTTTGCTTGTAAACAAGAACCTGTCACCAGAAGCTTTTAAGACCATCTATGAGTTAATTTGGCCCAACAAAGGTATCTACAAAACATCACATGCAGATGATGTCATCTCGTTGAAAATAATACAAATACCATCATATAACTCCAGTGAGTAACTAAAGGGTGAGAAAGAAAGTTTGTAACTGTTTTCTGCATTATTCAGATGATACAGGACAGCTGCATCTGTAGCAGGTCAGCAGATGAACATGGGTGAGAATTGTGAACTGGATTTTAATCCTGAAATGATCTTGCTGAAACAAGCATTGGAGCTTTCTGGTAATCTGGGGCCAAATATATTTCCAGTATCCATCCATCCACATCATTTTCGTCCCTTTACAGATTGTATGTGCTATAATCCTCTTATCTATGGAATTAGGCTTTTTAGAAAATGCATGAAGCTTATCAAAAACAATTGGCTTTCTGACATCCATGCTTATCTTTATGGATTAAACCCATACACGTGGCTAGTTTTATCTCTGATCTAGACTTGTCAGAGTTACCTAAAACTAACAGCTGCTGTTATTTGCAGATTCTTCTTGTTCAACCTTTTCAACAATATTATTAAACTGACAGTTCTTCCCTCTCAGCTCAATCAAATGAAATACAGTGACCAGAGATGTTGCTCCTTCTCCTCAACTCCCTTCTGTTTGAAGTGTCCTCAGACGCTGTTACTTTGCTCATTTTCGTAACTTCCCTGCTGAGTTGGAAGCATGTTATTATCGCATCAAACTTTGCACCTCTCTATTTCACTAATTTTATTCTACAATATTCATTTTCTTTTCCTTTTTTCCCCAAGAGGTATACCTATCTTGATTCTTCTGCTCTTTTCCCTGCAACCAATTGACCTGTTTTATTTCTCCAGACGAAGAGAGCAGTGATTTATTTTTCTGCTGTTGCACTGGAAGGCTTCTTAAATGCCCAGTAAAGTGTACTATGTGTGGGTTAAAATATGCACAAAGCCAGAAATAGTGTGTTAAAGTAAGCCTTCACAAAGGGTGCTCACCTGTTTGCAAGAAGAAACCTCATTAGAAAAATTCCATCAAATATAATTGTAGGGGTGGGTACAGTGGACCGGAACGGGGGTTGAGGCTGGTAGGGGAAAGTCTGCCTGTTGGAAATGCTGCAGTTGATGATTGATGATTAGTCAGGCAAAGCATTTAGACTCAGTCAATGAGTTGAGTGGGAGGGAGTGGAATGGATTCTGTCAGAGGTGAACAGCAACAAGACAAGGGACTTGGAAGAAAATGCTTATAAAATCATGACAGAACTGAAATAAAATGTAATCGGTTCCACGGACAAGTAACGTTTGGTCCCCTTTATCTTCTCTCACCCCTCCCCCTCCCCCTCCCCCCCCCAACACACACACCATGTGTCATAAGGGGGCATTGGTGGTAAACCAAAATGCAAGACACAGACACTGAAGTACTGGGAACAGAACCTCGCTAAAGAGCTGGGACAAGAACACAGACTTGGGCTAGAACATTGGCTAGGCAAGCAGGACCAGGACAAGGAACTGGGAACCAGGAGCCTGGGCTTGGACTCCGAGCCGGAGACCAGACAAGGACCCAGAACCTTGGTCTTGTGGTCTTGACTCGGGCTGGGACCCCAGAACTAGGCAAGCACATGACATGGCTACAGGACTGGATATGGCTTGGGTTTCTTCGAGGCTTGGGTATAGACTCTGAGCCGGAGACTGGGCAAGGACCCAGAACCTGGGTCTTGACTCGGGCTCAGACTCCAGAACTAGACGAAGACAAGATGTGGCTACAGGACTGGACATGGAACTCCTGCATAGTACAAGGCACACAGACAGGACGTGGATACAAAGCCTTGACTTGGACAGGATGAGGTTCTTGGACGTGGCTTGGACAGGACGAGAGACTCCTGGACAGGACGAGGGAACCCCAGCACTGGGCAGGGAGTGGTACTCCTGGGCTGGGCAACGCACATGGACAGGACAAGAACACGAAGCCTTGGCTAGGTCGAGGGAGACAGGAACGCGGAGCCTCGGCCTTGGGGGAGACAGGAATGCGGAGCCTTGGCCTTGGGAGAGACAGGAACATGGGGACATGGAACACAGAGTCAGGACCCCTCCTAGGGAGCAGGACGTAGGGCCAGGACTCGTACACAGAACACTGAGACAGTTCTCCACTCAATATAGTGGCAAACGGCCAGACCTACTTAGCGAAGGCATGGACACAGAGATGGTTCCCAACAATGACAGACAGTTCTTTATCTTGCTCCAGCAGTTGAACGACAGCAGTGCAGGCAAAGGTTGCAGACAAGGGTTACGGGCGAGGCAAGGCTCCAGACACTGGTTGCAGAGCAAGGCTTCAGGAGGAAGGGGCAGAGAATGGATTCAGACTGTGGATCTGGACAGGAACAATCCAGCAACTGTAGCTGAACCAAGGAGCTATTTATGTAGCCAGCCCAAAATGTGAATCAGCAGTCTCAATTAGAGCACCCAACAGAAAAAGTTAAAACCAGAAAACCTGGAATAAGGACTATGGACCGGACCATGAACCAGAATCTGGACTTCATGGACCGGACCATGACACCATGTTTGGAATTTGGAATGCACTGCCTGAGGAGGTGGTAGAGGCAGATACTCTCACAACGTTTAATAAACATCTAGACAAGCATTGAGTTGGCAAGGATTTGAAGCCTATGATAGTAATGTGAGTAAATGGGATTAGTTTAGATGGGTGAAATGGTCAGTGTGGAAGGGACTGAGTGTGTGCTATATGACTAACTCCGCGACTGCAATTGATGTCAAAGAAGGCTTCAGTTATTTGCATATGGCCTGGCTTGCTTCTGAAGCCCATTTGAAAAGAACAAATAAAATGTTGGAACTGCTTTGAGCACCATTTGTATTCATTGCATAACAATGAATGCTATGTGCATGGATGGCATGATTAAAACATCAGCAAAAGAACTACAAGTAAACCAAGTATTTAATTACACTTTTAGAACATTACATTTTATAATATCCATTGCATAGCAAACAAAAATGTCGTACTTAAAATTTTCAATTGAATGTCATTAAATAATCTTTCAATTTTATTGATTTCTCACATAATCCAGAAGTTTCATTCTCTATGTAGTACTTGATGATGTGTAGTGTACAGGAAAGTGTATTTAATTTCTCTTATGTTCATCTCGACGCTCTGCTTGCATTCTAGCTCTAACAGAATTGTTTACTAATCCTGCTAACAATTCACTCCGTCTAGCGGGCTTGAAAATTTCATAACCATGAATATTAAATACCCAATCCTACACAAACCAGATTGGTAACTGCTATAAGATTTCATTTTTTATATTCATGTTTCCAATTGTCCATTTTACTTTGAATCCTTTGTGCATTCACATATGTAGCATTCAATCCTGACTCCAATTTCTTGCAGTACTGACCTTTATTCTGGTACGAGGTCTCATTTAAATTTGATATCCTACTCCCCATCCACAGCAGTGCTTTTCTTTGTCTCACTACATTAAAGCTTTTTTGTTAGTCTTTTGTCATATTTTATTTAAACAGAGCTTTTTGTTGCCATCCTGATAGCTTCATTAATCTTGCTTTCACTCATGCCAAACCTAGCTTTTCCATATTACACTAATCCAAGGTCTCTTTCAGAAACTTGTGTCATTTTAAAAATAACTTATCCAATATGTCTTCCTTTTTGCTTGCCCTGAGGGTATTTTATGAAGCTGGAGTCAGGTTGAACTCAAAGGTAGAGAACAAGAGAATGAAAACTATGTATGACTGATATGTGCCTTTCTCTGAAGAACTTCAGAGAACAGGTTTGTTTTATTCAGATGAACATATTTTGAGCAATCCTTCGTGGTAGTAGATTTTCTCACCTTGCTTATGGAAATTCAGTGAATGGGATGGCTATGTAAGTTTCTGTTAATCTTTCCTGTGTCTGGCCTCGATAAGGTTCCCCTATTGAGACCACACTGGCATAATTCTGGCTATAGGAAATGATGTAATTGAGCTGCAACAGGGCACCAGGAAGATTCTCAAAGGCATTACTGGAACTGGTGGGTTGAGTTATAAGGAGAGACAAGATAAGCTGAGGCCTGTTTTTCTCTAAATACAGGTTGCCGAGGGGTGAACTATATTCACTTAACTATGTCCCCCACAATCTTAAAGTGAAAAGTTCAAAGTAAATTTACTATCAATGTACCTCTATGTCACCATACACTACCTGAGATTCATTTTATTGCAGGCTTTCACAGTAGAACAAAGAAACACAATAGAATAAATGAAAAACTACACACAAGCAAAGACCGACAAGGCATCAACGTGAAAAAGAAGACAAACTGCAAATATAGGCAATTAGGGTGCCTTTATAGGCCCACTGTGGTTTTGTCGAGCTTTAACCCTGTTATCTAATTTACTGAATCAGATGAAAATTGGGTATCAGTTCAGAGAGAACCAAACAAGTTATACCTTGACACACCTTCTACACATGAATGATTTGAAATCATACACTCCTTCATCAGTAAAGCTAAAGTAATTAATTCAACTAGTAGAACAATTCTTAAAAAGATATAAACATTATCTTTGCACTAGATTAAGTGAAGACTATTAAACATTAAAAAAGGTGCAATAGAGCTAGTAGAATGTAAAACAGAGAAGCAGGGTACAAAAGAACTGATTGATGAATATGAAACGCAAGTATCTAAGATATCAACAAACAAAGAAAGTAAATTAAGGGAAAATTTTCAACTGAATCTACTTCAAGGCTTTTGAGAAAATTTGCCAGACAAAGCTCAAGAGTAAAAATATAACAAGGGCAATGAACACTTTCACTATACCCATATTAACGTATACTTTTGGTGTAATATCTTGGTGTGAAACCAATCTGGAGAATTTACAAAGAAAAATAAAAACAGAAATGAGAAATTTTAGAGAACACACTTAGATTAACACTACTGAGGACAGAAGGATGGAGAGGAATAACAGACATAAAAAAATTACACAACAGTGATATAAAATGTCTAAGGATATATTTTGATTAGTGAAAACAGGATTCAACACTCCCCTTACTCCAATTAAATGTTTCCCTAACTTGTCTGCTCCTATCCCTCTCCAATGCTATGGCAAATTGTGATCACTTTTTCCAAAGTGCTCTCCCACTGAGAGACCTGACACCTGCCCAAGTTCATTTCCCAATACAAGATCAAGTACAGCCTCTCTTCTTGCAGGCTTATCTACATATTGTGTCAGGAAACCTTTCTGAATGCACCTAACAAACTCACCCTATCTCAACCCCTTGCTCTAGTGAGATACCAATCAATATTTGGGAAATTAAAATCTCCCACCACGACAACCCTGTTATTATTACAGCTTTCTAGAATCTGTCTCCCTATCTGCTCCTCGATGTCCCTGTTACTATTGGGTGGTCTATAAAAACACCCAGTAGAGTTATTGACCCCTTTCTGTTTCTAACGTCCACCCACAGAAACTCAGTAGACAATCCCTCCATGACTTTCTCCTATTCTGCAGCTGTGACACTATCTCTGATCAGCAGTGCCACGTCCTCACCTGCTTTGCCTCCCTCCCTGTCCTTTCTGAAACATCTAAGGCCTGGCACTCTAAGTAACTATTCCTGCCCGAGTCATCCATGTCTCTGTAATGGCCACAACTTCATAGCTCCAAGTACTGATTCAGGCTCTAAGCTCATTTGCTTTGTTCATGATGTTTCTTGCATTAAAATAGACACATCTCAAACCATCGGTCTGAGCGTATCCCTTCTTTATCACCTGCTTATGCTCCCTCTCGTACTGTCTCGTCTCCAAGCTTTCTCTAGCCATCCGCCCCTTCCACCGTCTCTTCAGTTCAGTTCCCACCCCCCCAGCAATTCTAGCTTAAACTATCCCCAATAGCCTTAGCAAACCTCCCCACCAGGATATTGGTCCCCCTCAGATTCAAGTGCAACCCGTCCTTTTTTGTGCAGGTCACACTTGCCCCAAAAGAGGTCCCAATGATCCAGAAAACTGAATTTCTGCCCCCTGCTCCAATCCCTCAATCACACATTTATCCTCCATCTCACTCTAATCCAATACTCGCTGTCGTGTGGCACAGGCATTAATCCTGAGATTACTAACTTTGAGGTCCTGCTTCTCAACTTCCTTTCTAACCCCATTTTCAGTACCTCCTCCCTATTCCTATCTATGTCGCGGGTACCAATATGTACCACAACCTCTGAATGTTCACCTTCCCACTTTGGGATATCATGGAAGCGAACAGAAACATCGCAGACCGTGGCACCAAGGAGGCAAACTACTGTCCGTGTTTCTTTCCTGCGTCCACAGAATCACCTGTCTGACCCCCTAACTATAGAGTTCCCTATTACTGCTGCCTTCTTCCTTTCCCTACCCTTCTGAGCCACAGAGCCAGACTCTGTGCCAGAGGCGTAGACACTGTTGCTTCCTCCAGGTAGGCCGTTCCCCCCCCCCACCCCAACAGTACTCAAACAGGAGTACTTATTGATAAGGGGGACAGTCACAGGAGTACTCTCTAGTACCTGGGTCTTGCCCTTCCCTCTCCCGACTGTTACCCACTTATCTGTCTCCCGAGGCCCCAGTGTGACTGTTTGCCTATAACTCCTCTCTATCACCTCCTCACTTTTCTTTGCCAGATGAAGGTCATCGAGCTACATCTCCAGTTCCCTAACCGGGTCCCTAAGTAGCTGCAGCTCCACGCATCTGACGTGGGTGTGGCCGTCCGGGAGGCTGGGAGTCTCCCGGGCTTCCAACATCTGACACCCAGTACAGAACACTAGTGTCACAGACATACTTCCTGTTTCTATTCCTCTCAGGTAACTTACCTCACCTCTACCCGTTATCGCTGAAGCTCGAATGATCCAAAGCCCGAATCAGCCAATGCCCTACCACTCTGCCTCAAATCACTCCGTCGATGACTGCCCCACTAGGCAGTGTCTCCCTTTTATGCTTGAACCTTCCCTGCTATCTATCTCATGACTGGTGCTCCAGTTACAGTGGTTGATAGACCACGTACAATGGATAAATGCTCGTGAAGCTCCCTTTTTAAATAATCGCCTCTGACCTGTGGGAAATCGCTCTTGGTAAAGCTCTGTTGATGCCGCTGATAGCCACGTACAATACGCCTTACTATAAATACAAATCTGATCCAATTTTAGTGTCAGAGTCCTATAACTGATCCAGATAGAACACTCCATAAGTGTCTGGATATAATTTTACAGCAACACACACAAAATGTTGAAGGAATTCAGCAGGTCAGGCAAATATTACGACTGAGCTGCTGAGCTCCTCCAGCTTTTTGTGTGTGTTGCTTTGGGTTTCTGGCAGACTTTCTCATCCTTACAATATTCTAGGACAACCAAGCAGAACAATTTACTTAATAGATATAGCCATTCCAAATACAGGTAATATACAGAAATCAATAAGTAAAGAACACCAGTCTGCTGCATTAAAAGAAGAATTTGAAAGACTAAGGAATATGTATAGAGTATACTTTGTCCTAATAGCAGTATCTGCAACCAGTATCATCCCAAAGTCACGACACAATAGCAATAAATAATTAGGCAATATTTATGTAAACCTCCAGAAAGGCACAATACTAAACTCCACTGGAGTACTCTGAAAGTTCCTAGCAATTAAGAAAAGAGTGTGTTTCACGGTGCCCGTACCTCAGGTTTTACCAGCTTGAGCTACAAAAAACATCTGAATATAAATAAAGAAAGAAAGAAAGAATACTGAGAACATAGGTTGTAGAGTACTTGAAATTGAGTCCATAGATTTTGTTCTGTGATAAGTTTGGTTTTGAAATGAGTGAAGTTTTTCATGCTGAGGGTTGAAGGGTAATAATTTTATATAGCTTAGTCTTTTTCCCCTCAGGGTAGGGTGGAGGGTCTAAAACTGAAGGGCACTGGTTTAAAGTAAGAGAGGATTAAATGTGATTTTTTTCCATAAAGAGGATGATGAGAGTAAGGAACATGCTACCAAAAGTGGGAGAGGCAGGGGTATTGCAACATTAAAAAAGCATTTGGACAAGTAGATGGATAGGAAAGATTCAGGGTATTTGGGCCAAATGCTGGCAAATGGGACTCAGACCTTGGTCAGCATGGGTGAATCAGAACAAAGGTCCTGTTTGATTCTATGAATCTTAGTAAATGATTGTGAAAATTTACTTGATGGTGATTTACTTTCTTTACCAAATTGATTGCTTTTCTTTTAATATGGGGCAAGTTAGGATGAAGGTGCAGAAATCTATTTTAGGCAGCAGATTACTGCAAGCAATTCCAGTCCTGTCAGTAATGTAGAAAAATAGAGCAGCAAACAAAGAATCAGAAACAACCCATGAATAGCTGCGCACAGGTGTGACCAACAGAAGAAATTAATGTTTCCAAAGAATGAAAAGACGATAAACACATTGAAGGACAGGAGGGAGGACAGTCCTTGTTCTTTGCAAGGACTGGAGACTGTATGCACTGAGGGCACGTGATGCAAAGGAAACTAATGAATGCAAAGTGGAACGATGTGTAATGTGGCGGATAAGACTGAATGATGAGAGGAGGCACAGAGAGAAATGATGACAATAATTAAAGTCAGAAAAGAACATGTGAGCTTTTGTCCCAAGGTGACGTTAACTGAATTGAAGAAACTGTAGAGGCTTAATTGATGGATTCCTGGCAAGGCCCCAGATGCAGCGGACAACAGTTAAAAAGTTTTACTTCCTATTTCCTGTTAGCTATGTCCCACAATTTTCTGCTATATTAGTTCTTACTAAGAATATAATATTTCAGGAAATATAGGCCATGGTCTCAGATTGATCTTATTTATCATCAACTTGGCAATAAACTGTTTCTATAAAAGCATTTAGGTTGGCAATTCGCTTGCACAATGACAAGAATAATAGTGATGCACATTTGGTAAGTACATTAACACCGACTATAGCAAGGCTGCTCACACTTCTGGCTCTTGGCACCAGCCACTAACATCATTTATTCATTTCTCAGTGAGATTTTTTTTATCTTCACAGGTGTTTTTTTTTAAGCAACAAATTTGCAAATGTTGTCCTCAGTTGAGCCCCAATCATACTTGTCACCAGTGAGATTTTCTGCCACATTAGTGTAAAAAGCAATAGTGGCTGTTCACTCATGGAAGAATGAGCTTCGATTAACACTGAATGGTTTTTAAAGGGACACTCTCTTAAGCCTATACATTCATTGGCTACTTTCTTAGGTAAAGCTGTATACCTGCTCGATATTGCAAATATCTAATCAGGGGATAATATGGCAGCAACTCAATGCATGAAAGCATGCGGACATGGTTAAGAGGTTTCGTTGTTGTTTAGCCCAAACATCAGAAAGGGGAAGTAATTAGATTAACTGTGGAACAATTGCTGGTGTCAGTTGGAGTGATATGAGTATCTTAAAAACTGCTAATCTCCTGGGATTTTCATGCACAACATTCTCTAGAGTTTACAGACAATGGTGCAAAAAACAACAATAAAATTCAGTGAGTGGCAGTTTGGTGGGCAAAAAGGCCCTGTTAATGAGCAAGGTCAGATGAGAATGCCCAGACTGGTTCAAGCTGACAGAAAAGTGACAGTAACTCAAGTAACTGTGGGTTACAAAGATGGTGTGCAGAAGGGTATCTCTGAACACACAACACATCGAACCTTGAAGCGGATGGGCTACAGCAGCAGAAGACAGCAAACATAGGCTTAGTAGCCACTTTGTTAGCTACGAGAGGTACCGAACAAAATGACCATGGAGTATATTTACGTCTAGATGGCAGCATCTCACTTTACACACTTAATTCCTTAATACGTTGCTCACTCTGAAAGTGCACCCTTCATTACATTCATAAACACCCTTCATTACATTCATAAATCAAAATGGCTTCTACTGCCCCACTGTTCCTATAGAGGATACATGTGCAAAATCTGTCTCCCAGGCATCCACAGCATTCTGTCACAGGAAGCATACAAGGGCTCAGCACCAAGCACTTTAGCCATACAGGTCGTTGATGAGATCATGTTTGGAGAATTGTCAGCCCAGCTAAAGGAAGGAAATCATTAAGCAGGAGAGGGTACAGAAAGGATTCATGATGATATTATGGAAACCAGAAGACGAATCATAAGGCGAGGCTGGGTAGACTGCCACTTTTTACACCTGGAGCATAGGACATTGAGGAAAGACCTTACAGGCATGTATAAAGTAAGTCATGATGGGAGTTAATAAGGTGGATGATAACAGTCTTTTATTCCCAGGATAGTGGTGTCTAAGCTAAAAGGGTGTTGATTTAAGTTGAGGGAGTGAAACTTAAAAGAGTCCTGAGGGCAACTTTTGTATTCAGAGTCTAGTAGGTATGTGGAATTAGCGGCCACAGGAAATGGTAGAGACAGCTACATTTAATAGGTCTAGGAGAATCAAAGCCAAGTTTTGCAAAACAGAATGAGCTCAGGTAGCTATCATGGTCAGCATAGACAATTTGGGCCGATGAGTCTCCTTCCATGTTTTATGACTTTGTGACTCCACCCAGGCTTCACAGGGAGCCTTGCTCGAGGTAGACATGCTTAAAGAAATTTGATGTGTCCCCATTGATCCTACTGGATGCATAACAGATTGATGTCATCTGTTCTGCACATGACTACAAGAAATTGAAGAAAGTTGTGGATAAGTCGAGCACATCACAGAAACCAGCCTCCCCCTTCATGGACTCTGTCTATGCCTTTTGCTGCCTCAGTGAAGAAACCAGCATAGCTAAAGACCCCACTTACCCTGGATATCCTCTCTTCTTCCCTCTTCCATTGGGTAGAAGATACAATGAACTGAAGGCATGAACCACCAGGTACAGGGACAACTGAAAAGACAAAGAAAAACATTACTCACCTGGTCTTGCCAATCACAACTTCTCCTTACCTCTCAGAGTCAATGCTAACCCGAAGGAAGTAGTCTAGTGAATATATACTGTATTCTGCTCAAATATCTGATCACTCTGCTCCAATTTTCTAAAGAGAATACTTTCCTGCACTTGTTGTGAAACAGATTTGAATACCACCCTGCATTCTTTCTCAGTTCGCCGAACCATTTGTGAGGTTCTTGAAAATGCAAAACTCCACAGGAAGCAGTTCAGTTTCCAATGTAGCTGTAAACATTTTTCAGAAAGTTGCTTAGATGAAATTTGGTACACTTTTTTCTTGCACAGTCAGTTGGTGGAAACTGCCAAATTATTTGGCGACTCAAGAAATTTCAAACACTGGAATCAGGAGCAACAATCTACTGGAGGAAAAAGGTAGATAAAGGAAAAATGAGATTGAATAGAGTGAGGTGAGGGAAGAATCATTTTATTTTCTCTTTTTTTATCTGCCTCTGTCTATCTATCATAATCACATATCATTGTCTCCCAACCTGCCTGTCATTTTATATCAATCTTCAGATTAAAGATTAGCTTAATTTGTCATATGTACATCAAAATATACAGTGAAATGTGTCATTTACATCAGGAGCCAACAGAATCAGCCCGCAAATGCCACAATGCTTCAGGCACGAAAACAGCATGCCCACAACTCACTATCCATAACGCTTATGTCTTTGGAATGTCGGAGGAAACGGGATACCTGGTCCCAGAAAGAATGTATAGACTCCTTAAAAATGGCAAGGGAATTGAATCTTTAGCTTCCAATCACTAGTGCTGTAGTGTTATGCTAACTGCTGCCCTACCGTGCTGCTTAATCACAGATCATCTCAGACTCCTGTTTCGTTACTCCCCTTCTCTTTGTTATACTGGCCATCTTAACTTTCTATTTAGTCTTTATTTTGGTCCAAAATGTCTTCACACAAATCCCATTTGACTCAGAGTTGCTGTTGAGTTCCTTCAGCAGATTGTTTGTTGTTACTAAATTAGTTCTGACTCTCTACCAGGTCTTCCAACAAACAAGAGCCAAGTCAGAACCATGGCTAAGTTTTTAAAAATGAATCATAACCAAATCAGAATTAACTTTACTATCGCTGACATAAGTTGTGAAATGTATTGTTTTGCACCAGCTGTACAATGCAAGACATTAAAAAATCACAATAATTGATGATAAGTAAATTAATAGTGCAAAAAAGAAATAGCAAGTTAGTGTTCATGGGTTCATGGACCATTCAGAAGTCTGATGACAGATGGAAAGAAGTTGTTCCTAAAATGTCGAGCATGGGTCATCAGGCTACTGTACCTACTGCCTGATGGTAGTAATGACAAGAGGGCATGTCCTGGATAGTGTGGGTCCTTAATGATGAATGTCACTTTCTTGAGAGACTGCCTTTTGAAGATGTCCTTAATGGTGAGGAGGCTTGTGCCCATGATGGAGTGGGCTAAGTATATAGACCTTTGCAGTTTCTTCAGATCCTGCACGTTGGAGCCCCCATAGCAGATGGTGATGCAACTAGTCAGAATGCTCTCCACGGAACATCTTCAGAAATTTGCCAGAGTCTTTTGTGATATATCAAATCTCCTCAAACTCTAATGAAGTACAGGCTCTGCCATGTCTTCTTTATGGTTGCATTATTTTCCAACACTGGAAAAGTAAGAATGTGATTCTTCATGGTACAGGTTGCTTTTCCCTGTGCCTTCTGCATCATGAGATAGAACACGATCAAGGTGAGAGCGCTTCCTTTTTGCAAGCCTTATGGAATCTCAGCCAATACTTCAATTATGCTCAAAATCAGGTGTACTAATAGATGTTCATAATCACAACAGTTCTGAATACAGAAAGTATTCATTTCTCAACACTGTTATCAGGTAAATGAGAATACAGACCCACTCCTCAAATTTTAAGAATAGCTTTATTCCCACTTCCATCAGTTTATTGAACTGACTTGATAAACTTTAACACTACCTGAGATGGTATTTCTTTATTTCTCTCTACTTGAACTAATATTGTTATATTTATTCTAGTTTATTTTCAAAGTTCAAGGTGGACTTATTTATTTACAAGTATGCATTGTATTTGTTCATGATACTACCCTGAGATTTATTTTCCAGTGGAAATTCACAGTAGAACAAATAAATAGAATAGAATCAATGAAAAACAATGTGAAAAAACAACCAATTTGCAGAAAACAAACCGCACTAATTGAAAGAGAAGCATAAATAATAATAGGCCTTGAAAATGAGTCGATAGGTTGTGGAATCAGTTCAGTGTTGGGGTGAGCGAAGTTATCCATGCTGGTCAGGAACCTGTTGGTTGAAGTGTAATAACTGTTTCTGGTCTTGTGGGACTTTGCACAATGGAAGCAGTGAGAAGAAAACCTGGACTGGGTGATGGGGTCTTTGATGATGGATATTGTCTTCTTGTGGCAATGCTCCTTAAGCACATTTCTGTCATGTTCTAAGATATCTACAATGTATGTTAATTTAAGTCTGAGTTAGTGGCCACTGGAGCACTTGATCCAGACACACACTCAATAGCCTCCTGGTTTAATTTGAAGTTGTAGCCAGTCATCTCAAAATTGAGCCCATTTGCTATTGCAGGCATAACATCACACCTCGACAGCCGTACTCAGACCCAAGTGCTCCCACAAAGCCTCAGGAAAGAAACATGACAGTGGAGCTGTGCAAAGATGGGCTTCAAACAGAAACAACTACCTCTGCATCTCCATAACCTTATAAAAGTATATGACTCGTGAGAAACCCCTATTTCTCAATCAGCAGTGCAGGGTATGACTTGCTGAGGTTTGACATCTGTCAGCGTAATCACTGCATTTCCCACAGGACTGGGTGTCATTGCATTACTTCGTACAGGATCTGAGGAAACCATGTCACTAGAATAAGACGCAAACAACAAACTCTACCGTAAAGATGAAGCCACACTCAGGTTGGAGGAACGACACCTTATATTCCGTCTGGGTAGCCTCCAACCTGATGGCATGAACATCGACTTCTCTAACTTCTGCTAATGCCCAACCTCCCCCTCGTACCCCATCTGTTACTTATTTTTATACACACATTCTTTCTCTCACTCTCCTTTTTCTCCCTCTGTCCCTCTGAATATACCCCTTGCCCATCCTCTGGGTCACCCCCCCCCCCGTCATTCTTCCCGGACCTCCTGTCCCATGATCCTCTCGTATCCCTTTTGCCAATCACCTGTCCAGCTCTTGGCTCCATCCCTCCCCCTCCTGTCTTCTCCTATCATTTTGGATCTCCCCCTCCCCGTCCAACTTTCAAATCCCTTACTCACTCTTCCTTCAGTTAGTCCTGATGAAGGGTCTCGGCCTGAAACGTCGACTGCACCTCTTCCTAGAGATGCTGCCTGGCCTGCTGCGTTCACCAGCAACTTTTATGTGGGTTGCTAAGATAAGACACTAAGTTGTGTTTATTTATTCATTACTCCAGACTTGATCATCACTGGCAAGACCATTATTTATTTCCATCCCTCACTGCCCTTGAGGAGAAGATGGTGACCATTTTCCTGTAGTGTTGAAGACCGTAATATCATAAGACATAAGGGTAGAATTAGGCCATTCAGCCCATCAAATCAGCTCCATCATTCGATCATGGCTGATTTATTATCCTCCTCGGCCTCATTCTCCTGCCTTCTCCACATAAACTTTGATCCGTTTACTAATCAAAAACCCATCAAATGCCATTTTAATGACTTGACCCCAACAGCTGCCTGTGGCAATGAATTCCACAGATTCACCACTCTCTGGTAAGAGAGATTCCTCCCCATCTCAGTTCTAAAGGGACACCCTTGTATTCTGAGACTCCCCCAATATGGGAAACATCCTCTTCATGTCCACTGTATCTAGGTCTTTCAATATTCGATAGCTTTCAATGAGATTCCCCCTCATTTTTCTAAACTCTGGAGAGAACAGACCCAGGGCCATCAAACACTCCTCGTATGTTAATGTTTTTATTTCCAGAATCAATCACATGAACCTCTAAGTGCTTCTGCTGAACACTGCTGTCGAGGGAGTTCCAGGATTTAGACTGTCAGTACCTCCAGTTGAACTCTTGTCTTTTTGTGCGTTTCCCCCAGCCTGTGTCAGTCTGTGGTTTTGTATTGCCATGTGCTCCTGTCCCAGCTCCTGCTCTGCTCCGCTCCAGCCCCTGTATTACTGAATACTCCATCTCTCATCTGTTTCTCATTCTCATGCGCTCCACCTATCATCTGCCTCTCTGTTTATTTCTCAGTGTATTTTAGTCCTGTGTTTTCACCTGTTTGTTGCCAGATTGTGGCAGTGAACTTTCCTGAGCCTTTCCAGCATTCATATCTGTACTCTGTCTGTCAACTCTGCCTGATTCTGGTCTTTGGATTTCTCTGGATGTTTTGATCTCTGTCTGAACTTTGATGTCGACTTTGTTTGCACCTTGGGATTTGTTACTCAATATCACTGTATGCACAGTACTGGGTCTGCGATTGGATCCCTGCTCCAGTGTCCTGACATAGACAACATGAAAAGTAATCAATGGATGTATATCCAAATCAAGGTGGTTGAAACACCTTCAATTACTCCAAAAGACTGAGGTTTGGTAAAATACTGAAAGGCTTTTATTCGCTGTACTATACGACCTCCACAGTGAGTGTCTGCCCCCAGACTGAGGGGGAGGGGCAAGGTGAACACCTTTATACAGGACTCTGTGGGAGGAGCCACAGGGGGAGTCAGCAGAGGGGTGTGTCCAGACAGGTAACCGAGTTACAACATATATACATGGTTTACCACATTCACCCCTCCTTTTTTTTAAAAAGAGTCCCGCGGGGCGAAGTGACTGACGATATTTACAAGAAGTATATTTACAGGTTAAGTCTATCAGGCGGTCGAGTCCGTCGCTGTGATCTACGTAGCACCGGCGGTGATTGCACCGGCGATGGCGGTTGTGCTGGCTCCGGCCTGACTTCAGGTGCCAGCAAGTTAGGCGTCGGTAATCCCTCATACATGTGCGTCGCGCCCGGTATGGGAGTGTTGTGTGGTGTCTGTATAGGGTTTGGGGTGCACGGTGTCTCGTAGGTACATACATTGGTGGGTACAGGGTTAATAGTCACCACGGAGTGTTCAGGGTAGGGGCCCGGAGCTCCTGCGGGCGCCAGGTCGCGGATGGAGACCGTGTCCTCCCGCCCATCAGGTAAAACCACGTAGGCATACTGGGGGTTCGCATGAAGTAAGTGAACCCTCTTGACTATCGGGGAGTATTCATTGCTCCTCGCATGTTTCTGGAGCAGCACTGGCCCCGGGGACGTCAGCCAAGATGGTAGGGTGGTCCCAGTGGTCGACTTTCTGGGAAATGAAAAGAGCCACTCATGAGGGGTGGCATTGGTGGCTGTGCATAACAGGGAGCGGATGGAGTGGAGTGCCTCGGGAAGGACCTCCTGCCAGCGGGAGACTGGCAGTCCCTTTGACCTGAGGGCTAAGAGTGTGGCTTTCCACACTGTGCCATTCTCCTTCTCTACCTGTCCATTCCCCCTGGGATTATAGCTCGTGGTCCTACTGGTTGCAATTCCCCTAGCCAGTAGATATTGGCGCAGCTCGTCACTCATAAACGAGGACCCTCTGTCACTGTGGATATAGCATGGGTATCCGAACAGAGTGAAGAGCTTGCGCAGGGCTTTTATAACTGACGTGGTAGTGGTGTCAGGGCAGGGGATGGCGAAGGGGAACCGCGAGTACTCGTCAATTACGTTAAGAAAGTACACATTGCGGTCGGTGGAGGGAAGGGGGCCCTTAAAGTCAACACTCAGTCGCTCAAAGGGGTGGGTGGCCTTGATGAGTGGTGCCTTATCGGGTCGGTAGAAGTGCGGTTTGCACTCTGCGCAGACTTGGCAGTCCCTGGTCATCATCCTGATCTCCTCAAGGGAGTAAGGCAGGTTCCGGGCTTTCACGAAGTGGAAAAGCCGGGTGACTCCCGGGTGGCAAAGGTCTACATGTAGGGCGTATAGCCGGTCGATCTGCGCGCTGACGCATGTTCCCCGGGATAGGGCATCGGAGGGCCCATTGAGCTTCCCAGGCCTGTACATGATGTCATAGTTGTAGGTGGAGAGTTCGATTCTCCACCTCAGAATTTTATCATTTTTGATTTTGCTCCGCTGCTGATTATTAAACATGAATGCGACTGAGCACTGGTCAGTTAGCAGGGTGAACCTTTTGCTGGCAAGATAGTGCCTCCAGTGCCTTATAGCTTCCACTCTGGCCTGGGCCTCTTTCTCTACCGCAGAGTGCCGAATTTCAGGGCCTTGAAGGGTACGGGAGAAGAACGCCACTGGTCTTCCTGCCTGGTTGAGGGTAGCAGCCAGCGCAAAGTCGGAGGCGTCACTCTTTACTTGGAAGGGAATGGCCTCATCCACCGCATGCATTGCTGCTTTGGCAATGTCCCCTTTTATGCGGTTGAAGGCCGCGTGGGCCTCGGCAGAGAGGGGAAATGTGGTGGACTTGACCAGGGAGTGGGCCTTGTCTGCATAGTTAGAGACCCATTGGGCGTAATACGAAAAGAAGCCCAGGCACCTTTTGAGGGCTCTGAGGGTATTGGGAAGAGGGAGTTCCAACAAGGGGCGCATACGGTCGGGGTCAGGGCCAATGACTCCATTCTCCACAACACACCCAAGGATAGCAGGTCGGGTGGTCCCAAATACACACTTGTCCTTGTTATAGGCGAGGTTGAAAGATTTGGCCGCTTGGAGAAATTTTTGGAGGTTGTTGTCGTGATCCTGCTGGTCGTGACCGCAGATGGTGATGTTATCCAGATATGGGAACGTGGCCTTCAGTTGGCACTGGTCCACCATCCGGTCTATTGCCCTCTGGAAGACAGATACACCATTCGTGACACCAAAGGGGACACGCAGGAATTGATAAAGCCTGCCGTCTGCCTCGAAGGCAGTGTAAGGGCGGTCCTCCCGGCAGATGGGGAGCTGATGGTAAGCGGATTTTAGGTCTATGGTCGAGTACACCTTGTACTGTGCTATCTGATTGACCATATCTGCGATGCGGGGTAGAGGGTACGCGTCGAGCTGCGTGAACCTATTGATGGCCTGGCTATAGTCCATGACCATCCTATTCTTCTCTCCGTTCCGAACAACCACCACCTGCGCCCTCCAAGGACTTGTGCTTGCCTCAATGACCTCCTCCCTGAGCAGTTGCTGCACCTCCAACTTAATGAAAGCTCTGTCCCCCGCACTGTACCTCCTGCTTTTAGTTGCCACAGGTTTACAGTCGGGGGTCAGGTTGGCGAACAGCAGTGGGGGAGGGATCCTGAGGGTGGAGAGGCCGCAATTGGTGTCGGTAGTGTGGCAGTTGGCATGATGTTGGGTGGGATGCGCGGGTCAGTATGTGTGTGTGGTCAGTAGCGGGGTACGTGACATACCTCTACAAAACAGGGGATTTATACAGTAATTGGAGGGAGGGGCCCATCATACTTCATTGTCACGCTTTTCAGGTGGCTCTGGAAGTCCAACCCCAACAGCACAGGGGCACACAGTTGAGGCAAGACCAATAACGTAAAGTCCCGATATTCTGTGCCCTGCACCACTAGTGTTGCTACACAACCCCCCTAGATGTCTGTTGTATGCGACCTGGAGGCCATGGTGACCCTCCGACTTACTGGCCGTATCATGAGTCCACAATGCTGCACCGTGGCCGGGTGGATAAAACTCTCCGTGCTGCCTGTGTCAAACAGGCAGCTTGTCCTGCGCCCCTCCACCTGAATGTCCATCATTGACCTTGCGAGCTAGTGGGGAGCGCTTTGGTTGATGGTCACGGAAGCCAGGGTGGGGTCGCTGTCTTGGTCCGGCGTGGTGGGGTGCCCCGTGAGCACCCGTTGGTCGTAGGCGGTGGGAGGTGGCGCCGACCAAGATAGCCGCCCCCATGTCTCGCACGTGGTGGTGGCGTGCAGGGAAGATGGCGGCAGGCAAGATGGCGACCCCCACGTCTCGCACGCTGCGCTGCTCGATCCCGCTCGTGGTTTTGACTTACAGACCTTGGCGAAGTGGCCCTTCTTTCCGCAGCTGGAGCAGGTAGCTTGTCGGGCCGGGCAGCGTTTCCGGGGGTGCTTCTCCAGTCCGCAGAAGTAGCACTTCGCGGACTCACGGCTGGCGGCAGCCGAGGTCGATTCGCCGGCAGGTTGCGGGGTCTGCGGCACCCACAAGGCCATCGGGGGATCACGTGCCTGGAGAGCCTCGGAGTTATGCAGAGTGGCCTCCAACGTATCAGCCAGCTCCATCGCCTAACTTAGGGTAAGATCAGCTTTTTCCAGCAGCCGCTGGCGCACGTACACTGACCTGGTCCCCGTGACGAAGGCGTCCCTCACTAGGAGTTCTGCATGCTGCGCCGCCGTCAGCTCCTGGCAATTGCAGGCTCGCACGAGCGTCCGTAGGGCCTGGACGAACTCAGCACTCGATTCCCCTGACCGTTGTTGTCGTGTCGCTAAACGGTGCTGAGCATAGACGCTGTTTATCGGCCGCAGGTATTGTCTTTTGAGTGCGTTCATTGCTCCGTCGTAGTTCGGCTGGTCTCTGATCAGCGAATAGACCCGTGGACTGACCCTGGAGAGTAGAACTCTGCGCTTCGCTACGGGGTCGGTCGCTTTAATCTCCTCTAGATACGCTTCGAAGCAGGCCAGCCAGAGTTCGAAAGCGTTTCCAGCTTCAGGTATTTGCGGATTGAGGTCTAATTTTTCTGGTCTCAGGGACTGTTCCATGTTTTAAAATGTACAGCGAATAAAATTGAAGCACCTTCAATTACTCCAAAAGACTGAGGTTTGGTAAAATACTGAAAGGCTTTTATTCGCTGTACTATACGACCTCCACAGTGAGTGTCTGCCCCTGGACTGAGGGGGAGGGGCAAGGCGAACTCCTTTATACAGGACTCTGTGGGAGGAGCCACAGGGGCAGTCAGCAGAGGGGTGTGTCCAGACAGGTAACCCAGTTACAATATATATACATGGTTTACCACAGTGGTAAAATGTGGATGGAAATCTACATGTTTTCATGCATTTCAAAATCAGAATCAGGTTTAATACCACTGACATACTTACGTCATGCTTTTTTTTTTGCAGCAGTACCATCCAATGCATAAAAAATATAAATATACACACAGCATGAAATAGATCCTTCCAGCCCTTTCCAGTAAACTGCAACAAACCCTATTAACCCCAAACTAATCATGGAACAATTTACAATGACCAATTAACCTACCCCAGTACATTTTTGGACTATAGAAGGAAACTGAGCACCCAGGGAAAACCCACACATTCTACGGGGAGGATGAAAAAACTCCTTACAGAATGGCACTGGTATTGAACTCTAAACTTCAGCTTGCTCTGAGCTGTAATCGGGTCGCACTAACCTTACCTTTGTATATGCATATACATATAGTATATATAACCTTTTTTAAAAAATAAATGAAAAAGTACTGTGAAAAAAAGAGCAAAATTAGTGCATGAGTCATCATGGGTAGGTTCATTGAACACTGAGTTGTAATCAATGAACAGCGGACTGTTGTAGGTATTGCTGTTGTCCAGGTATTCCAAGGCTGAGTGGAAAGACAGTGAGATTGCATCCACTGTGGATCTATTGTGATAGGAAAATTGCAGTGGGTCCAGGTCCTTTCTCAGGCAGACGTTGATCCTGGCGATGACCAACCTCTCCAAGCACTTCATGATGGTAGATATAAGTGCAGGGGGGCAATAGACATTGAGACAAAATAGAGAAATCAAAGATAGAAATAGAGCTGCTTCCAAAGATGCAAGAAAAGGGCTCGCCCTTCGAGTCATTATAAAAAGCAGGTAGTCTTCTGGGGACATCTTTCTGCACATTTTGTACCCTTAAGGTCAAAAAGTAACAGTTCGACCTGCTTTGTGTTCCGCTAACTGGAGGGCCTAGAAAGGGAGTACCCAGACAATGAGGGTAACATCCAATAGATGGGCACACTAAGTAAAGCGTTTGCTATCATAGAATCAAGCAAAGGAGAAATAACATGGACAAGACAGGGACTACAAGCATGCATGACCCACGGGACAGACAACATTCCCTGCAGAGAGACAACAGCTCTAAGCAGGGAGAGGAGGCAGGACACTGTGTGTGCATCATGTCAGAAGGTCACAAGGACAGGGGCCAAATGGGCCAGCAGGCAAGGGGGAAACAAGCGTATGAATGACAAATCCGCACTTTAAAGATGGGTTGACGTTGAGAGGGTAAGTATGTCCACGAAGAGACTGTGTTCAAATACCTGGAACATTTTATTGTTATCTCTGCTTCATCTTATAGATAGCCTGTTGGGGATGATAGTGTTCAAATTACATTTATTATCAAATACATTTACCATATTCATCCTCTTGGAGGCAGCCACAAAACAAAGAAACACAATAGAATTCTCGAAAACTTTTACCTCAAAGGCAGTCATACAACAAATGTATTAATAAAGAATAACAAATCATGCAAACAATTAAAGTTTCATAGCAGTTACATCCACTGGGATGAAGTACTTTGAGAGGCTTGTGATGAAACTTATCAACTTTTGTAGGTCTTTTGCAGTCAAACAGGGTTTTGATTTGCTTTCTAGCAATCCTACGAGCAGTTCTCTCGGAAAGTTGTCTTGGTCTTCTAGACCTCAGCTTGACCTCCACCGTTCCTGTTAACTGCCATTTCTTAATTACATTACAAACTGCAGAAACAGCTACCTGAAAACATTTTGCTATCTTCTTATAGCTTTCTCCTGCTTTGTGGGCATCATTTATTTTAATTTTCAGAGTGCTAGGCAGCTGCTTAGAGGAGCCCATGGCTGCTGATTGTTGGGACAAGGTTTGAGGAGTCAGGGTATTTATAAAGCTTTGAAATTTGCATCACCTGGCCTTTCCTAACGATGATTGTGACAATAGCCCCTAACAAGCTATTTACGGTCTGAGACTTTGGTAAAAGTTATCAGAGAGCTCAAATCTCTTGAGGTGCCCAAACTTTTGCACGATGCTCCTTTCCTTTTTATCACTCTAAAATTGTACAAAACAAAAATAATACACTAATCTTGGTTAAAATGTTGAAAAGAATGTTTCATCTTTAACTTTATGACTTTTGGAGATCAGTTCATCTTCTGTTCACTTAACTATTCACAGGAACAGACATTTTGATCAGGGGTGCCAAAACTTTTGCATGCCATTGTATTTACATAAAAGAAAGCAAGAAAACAACATTCATTTTCAAGGGAGTCCCACCACCCAGGCCATGCTCTCTTCTAGCTGCTACCATCAAGAAAAAAAGACAAGAGCTTTAGGACCCACACTGACCTTCCTCGGATTTCTGTCCAGGGTCAAGAGGAGGGTATAGTTTGCAAAATGGTGACCATGAGATGGTTGCATTAGAATCAACTAAACATTAATACAACAGGCAAGTGTTAATTGGCCTGCATCAATCCAGATAACTATGGGCTACACACTCACAGTGTTGGAGGAAGTCAACAGGTCAGGCAGAATCTATGGAAAAGAGTACAATCAACATTTCGGGCTGAGACCCTTCATTAGGACCGGAGGAAAAAAGATGAGGAGTCAGAGCGTAAGAAGTTGGGTGGAGGGGAGGAAGAAACTGGGAGGGGGCGAGTAGTGAAGTAAAAAGCTGGGAAGTCGAATGGTGCAAAAGATAAAGGAGTGGAGAAGGGGGAAACTGATAGGAGAGCACAGAAGGCCATGGAAGAAAGAGAAGGGGGTAGGAGCATCAGAAGGAGATAAGGTGAGAGAGGGAAATGGGAATGGAGAATGGTGAAAGGGAGTGGGAGGGCATTAACGGAAGTTCAAGAAATCGATGGTCATACCATCAAGTTGGAGGCTTCCCAGCCGGAATATAAGGTGTTGCTCTTCCAGCCTGAGTGTGGCCTTATTGTGACAGTAGAAGAGGCCGTGGACTGACATGTCAGAATAGGAACGGGAAGTAGAATTAAAATTGGTGGAGTGCTCAGCGAAGCAGCCTTCCAATCTACATTGGGTCTCATTGATATACAGGAGGTCACACTGGAAGCAGTTAATGGCGCCAACAGACTCACAGGTGAAGTGTCACCTCACCTGGAAGGATGGTTTGGGGCCCTGAATTGTAGTGAGGGAGGAGGTGTAGGGGCAAGGGCAGATATAGCACTTGTTCCTCTGGCAAGGATATGTGCCAAGAAGGAGATCAGTGGGGAGAGACGAATGAACAAAGAAGACACATAGGGAAGAATCCCTGTGGAAAGCAGAAATTTGCGGGGGGGGGGTGGGGAGGGAAAAATGTGCTTGGTGGTGCGATCCCATTGGACATAGTGGAATTTACGGAGAATTATGTGCTGGATGCAGAGGCTGGTAGGGTGGCAGGTGAGGACAAAAGGAACCCTGTCCCTGGTGGAGTGACGGGAGGATGGGGCAGACATGCGTAAAGTGGAACAGATGTGCTTATGGGCTGGTTTGACAGTGGAGAAAGGGTAGCCCCTTTCTTTGAAGAAGGAGCACACCTCCTTACTTCCTGAGCAGATGCGGCAGAAAAGGAGGAATTAAGAGAAGGAGATGGCATTTTTACAAGTAACAAGGTGGGAAGAGGTATAGTCCAGGTAGCTGTCAGAGTCAGTGTGTTTGTAACAGACATCACTATATAAGCTGTCTCCAGAGATAGAGACAGAGAAATTGAGAAAAGGGGAGGGATGTGTCAGAAATAGACCATGTAAATTTGAGGGGAGAGGTAGAAGTTGGAAGGAAAGCTGATGCGATTGTCGATGTGGAGGAGGTGTACATGGGCTACATGGGCGTTAACTACAGGTTAACTAATTTACATCATTGTACATAAGTTTAGGGAAGCTTGTCACTAGTTTATTGCAGCAAAGCTATATGAATATACAGAGCTGTCCTACTCTATATTTGCAATTCAAAGAAGCAGTGTCAACCCAACGTATTGAAGTAAATAATGTTAATTTAACTATTAAAACTGTATTGCATCACCTATTATCACCCTTTAATCTTAAGGGTATAACATGTGATGTGCTTTAGAGATTGAGAGACTCTAACACAAAAGTCTTTGGAAGAATGCCTGCTGCCGTAATGAATAAAAAAATTTAGATCTCCACCATCAGTGTCACTCCAGTGACTTAGTTCACAGTCACAACACCGCTGCAGCTCTTTATATGCACCTTTGTATGCAATTTGTAATGTATCCTAAAGTGGGCCTGGAGAGCAGTTATGGTGTACTTACAAAAACAGTTCCAGGAGCCTTGAAGTAGGGTGATTATCTTCACTAGAACAGTAAGGATTCCAGTTAATTGGGCCTCTGGATATTCAGGCTTATTTGAGACAACTTTTAAAGAACCAAAAGTAATTGAGAAAATAACCAGAATTCCCATTGTTTATTTGGGACACTGTGCCACTTAATTGGGGCGAGAGACTGTTGCGAATAGGTTTTAACTAGCGTTAGTTGCATGCACTTGTATAGCCGTTGGACACAATATTGTGCTTTAAGTGAATAGTTTTTGAATAGTGTCAGTTGTGTGTTAGTGTCCAAAAAGCAGTGATTTTTGTCTCTGATCGTTGGTGAGAAATAAGTGGTAAGACAATTCAGAACTGTTTTGCTCATTGTGGTTTCAAGCACTCAGGCTTGGAGATGCCAGAAATGACCACGAAAGAAAATGGAATAGACAATAGACAATAGGTGCAGAAGTAGACCATTCGGCCCTTTGAGCCTGAACTGCCATTCTGAGATCATGGCGGATCATCTACTATCAATACCCGGTTCCTGCCTTGTCCCCATAACCCTTGGTTCCCCTATCCATAAGATACCTATCTAGCTCCTTCTTGAAAGCATCCAGAGAATTGGCCTCCACTGCCTTCTGAGGCAGCGCGTTCCACACCTCCACAACTCTCTGGGAAAAGAAGTTCCTCCTCAACTCTGTCCTAAATGACCTATCCCTTATTCTTAAACCATGCCCCCTGGAATGATTTTACCACTTCAACAAGTTAGAAAAGATGAAGGATTTAAAGGTGTTGTCAATCATCTTAAATGTTACAATGGAAATGAAAATTTGGAGGATGCAATCATTTACAGTATTGCACAAAGGCAGTCCATTATCTGCGCTAAGTGTTTGCACTGATTTTGCTCACAGTCAAAAGAACACAACAGGGACAAATTCCTCCATCGATAAGAATTAGGAACTAACAGGCAGTTTGATAGTACTGCAGTAATATTAGCAGTGTTATAAATTGTTCTGTGTTTCATTTAAATACATAATTTTTTAATCAGTTTGTATTTTTTAATCTCTTTTTAACTTGTTCCATGAAACTTTGACTAGTTGCAGCATTCACTTAATTGGGCCAAAATGTATTGGTCCCAATATGTCCCCATTAACTAGAATCCACTATATTTGCCCAATCACTTTCAGTTTTATTTAACCAACCATTGCTTTAGTTGCTTTGTTGTTTACTAAGTCGCTAGGAAAATAATCTCAACCTTTTCTAACACATTTTCATTATGAGAGAGATAATTAAGGGGGCTAACATTTTTAAAAAACGCCTTCACATAGCAAAATACTGTCTATATGATTGTACCCTGTAATTATATTTAGGGTTACTTTCTAACTCAAATGGTTTCTGTAGACTTATACTATTTTCTATATGTCATGTAAGAGATCAAAAAGAATTACTTGGCATGGTAAACCAAACTGCCAGGCTACATTCAGAATCATCGTGTTTTCTTCACGATGCAGTTGCGCTAAGATTGGCGTTGAGCAGTGTTAAGACAATCATTTTGTGCTGCAGAGTATTTAGGTGTGGAATTATATCTGCAAAAACCTTTTTTATGCTGTTTCTGAGGCTATCTCTTAGTTAATCCTCAGTCCAATATAACCCAGTATCACAGGTTGCACTGCTTGAGGGCTCTGGTTATCGGTTTACAGAGTACATGCAGTACAATGGTGAATGAATAAACGAGGAAATCAGTAATAGGAACAATCATAAAATAGACACTGCTCTGACAGATAGGAAAATGATTCTGAATAGATTGGAAAATGGAAGTAAAACAAGTTTAAATCAACACATCTGAATTGCTTTCATATCTTTTGAGCTCTGATTCATTTTGATTCTTCAAAAACATAGAAGCCAGGAAGACACAAGGGCTTTGCCTGGTTTCCCCTATACCTTCATGATTTCCCATCAACGTTAAAGCTCTTCATCCTGTCATTCTCATTTGGTGGATGTGAAGCAAATTGGATCATTATCAGAACACGAGAAGCACGATGAAAGCCTAGTGTAGACTCCTCTGGACTCTATCATTTGCCAGTCGTCCAGTCTCAACGCCTCTGAACTACAATCCCCATTCTCCTCAGTCTCATTACTTTCTACATAATATGATAAGATGCAGAAGACCACACTATGTTTCACTCCTATACCTAATAAAGTGACCACTGAGTGTATATTAGAACAGAAAATCCTACACTGCTACTATATCTGTATTTTGTATGCCAAATAATTGTCACTTGCTCAGTAAATTGGTATCTAAACAATTAAGCTTGAGATCTTTTACTTGTTGAACTAATTAACAACTTTCGTCTAATCAACATATTCTCCCTTTGGTATTGTGTTCCATTAATACTCACAATTTTTTTTCTCCTCATTGTTTCCGTTGAAAAGCAGCACGACAAAATGCCTTTCAACAAATTGTCAGAGTAATAAGCAGCCTATGGGATTAATAAACATGAGGAATTCCATCTTTTGTTTACCAGCTAAAGTTTTGGTTCCATTGACTTTTTATGTTGATAATATTAAGGGTCAGTAGTATTGCATTAAAAGCAGTAACACAGTAACATATTCACATTTTGTAAGCCATTAATAAAACATCAAAATTTGCAGATATATTATTGATGCTTTTAAGTAGACAGCTGATATAAGAATTTGCATTGTACGTTAATTAAAAGTGAATAGCATAACTAAATTTTGAATTAAAAAAATGAAGGAACACTAACATTCTGGAGTTAAGATACAAGCAATGGTTAAAATAGAACAATAAAAGACAAATAGCTGGCTTGGTGACGAACAGATATGATTTGACTTGTTTCAAGAATGCAGCTAATTTGCAATTTGATTCAGCTAATCAAAATGTGTAAATCTACGTTGAAGGGAAATGTTATTGATAGGTGGTGAAGTGATAAACAAATTCTCAGATGGTACAGTATGAATCCAGAGCAAGATGTAACTGCTAACTGAAGCAGTGAAAAATGATTGTGCGCACAGGTAAACAAACATAAAACAATGGCAGCACTGATTTAATATATTCAAGCAACATCAAAACAAACCATAATTCCATGCAATAAAAATGCTGGTCAATTTATGCAGTCGTTGTAAATCAATGGCTGTGACAATAATACATAGAGCATTGCATGGTATAATATCCTGTTTAAACCCACAGCATGTAGAATTTGTACACAGGAGATGGTGCAGCAATACTGCAGCAAGACACTTAGACAAGTAGATGGATAGACAAGGTTTAGACAGATATGTGCCAAGTGCAAGAATATAGGACTATCTTAGCTGAGCATTTAGGTCAGCATGGGAGAGTTGGGCTGAAGGGCCAGGATTGTTTTGGTGTATAACCCTATGGCTCTAACACTCTACAATACCAACCTGGTTTTTGGTGATGGCCCGCTTGCAGATTTCTCCTTTTCACTAGAGTATCATGAAAGTGCATGATAAGTGGTACTGATCACAAATTATTCTGGCAACATTCATGGCATAAATTGATGAAATGAACAAAAGAAAACACACTTTGTTATGTTTTATTGTGCTGATGCTGATTACCTGAGAGAGTAAAAGGCAATCTGGATCTGATAACAAAGAACAAGGAGAAATAAGAGACAGAGAGATGAGTAAGACGGAGTATTATCCAAAGAGTGGATTAAGTTGAAAATGAATTTTCTGTAGATAACTAGTGTATGAAGTAATTTCTGGGCATAATTTGAACGGATTAATAAAATTAGACTATAGAATTCAGCAATTGTTTATCATGTTATTTAACCTTGTTAAACAATCAAAGTAGTTGCAAAATATAATAGAATAAATAGGAATTCATTTTTAAAATATTGATCTGGTCTGACAGGAAGGTAGCATTCCTAAATATGGTTTAGGCAAATGAGTCCCAAAATTTGGCAAAGAGGTCAGGGGTAGTGCCTTTTAACCAGAAAGTTGCAGTTGTTAGACTATTGTTCAAAAATCAGAGATAAACTCAGAAATTAAATTGAATGCCAGTTCAACAAAAGAGCCTGCAGAGTCCTGTAATGACATTGCAAACCTCAGTAAGGTTCCCTCTCATTCTTCTCAAACCCTTGAGAGTATAGATCTAACCTATTCAGTATTTCCTCATACTGCAAACTCAGCTTCTCTAGAACCTGCCTAGTGAATCTTTGTTCTCCATGTTCCTTCATGGTTTATATTATTTCTTAGATAAAGAGATTAAAAATATACATATTACTCCTGATATGATCTGACCAAGACCCATATGGGTACAGTAAAACAATGTTATTCCTTTATTGGAATCCACTCAAAATAAATGCCAATATTCCACTTGGTTTCCTAGTCTCTTGCTGCATCTGCATGTTAGGCTCACGAGATTTGTTTATGAGGACACCTGGGGTGCTTTTAACATTAATATTATTCAGTATTTTACCATTTAAGAATTATAATGCTTTTCTATTTTAATCCCACATATTGACTAGGTATCCCATACTGTAAAATGGCTAGATGAGATAGAGCTTGTCAAATGTGCTCAGGAAAATCTCCTTCATCAGTACGTAGAAGTCGCAGTGAGAGAATGTGCGATACTGGATCTGCTATTAGTGAATAAGACAGAAGTTTGTGTAGGGGAACACTTTACACAAAAGTGAATACACAAGACTATAGGTCTGGTCCGTGGGTTGAGGTTCTAAATTGAAAGAAGGCCAACTTAGATGGCATCAGAAATGTGGATAGGTACAGGCTGCTTTCTGTCAAAGGTGTTACTTAGTAAGTAGGAGGCTTTCAAAAGTGAGATTTTGAGAATACAAAGATTGTATATGCCTGTCAAAATAAAAAGTAAAGATAACAAGTATAGGGGACCTTGGTTTTCAAGAGATATTAAGACCCTGGTTAAGAGAAAAAAGGAGGTGCAAAGAAGGTATAGGCAAGTAGGAACAAATGAGGAACTAATGGAGTACAAGAAGTGCAAGAGAATACCAAAGAAGGAAATCAGGAAGGCTAAAAGAAGCCATGATGTTTTTCTAGGAGGCAAGATGAACAAGAATCCTAAGGGATTCTCCAGATATACTCAGTGAAAAAGGATTTCAAAAGACTAAATTGGTCCTCTCAAAGTTCAGAATGGTAATCCATATATGGAGCCAAAAGAGATGGGGGAGATTTTAAATAATATTTTTGCATCTGTATCTTCTCAGGAGACAGACACAGAGTCTATAGAAGTGAGGCAAAGTGGCATCAACTTTCTGGACCATGTTCATATTACAGAAAAGGAGGTATTTGTTATCCTGAGGCAAATCAGGGTGCATAAATCCCCTGGGCCTGACAAGCTGTTAACTCAGACTTTATGGGAGGCAAGTACAGAAATTGTTGGGGCCTTAGCAGAAGTATTTAAAATATCTTTAGCCACACGAGAGGTACCAGAAGATTGGAGGATAGCCATTGTTATTCTGCTGCTTAAAAAAGGCCCTAATCACAAGTTATAGGCCGGTAAGTCTGACATCAATTGTGAGAAAGTTATTTGAAGGTATTCTAAGGGACAGGATATATAAGTATTTGGATAGACATGGACTGATTAAGTCAGCACAGCTTAGTGTGTGGCAGGTCATGTCTAACCTAACCTAAAGAATTTTTTAAGAAAGCGGATGAGGGCAAGGCAGTGGATGTTGTCTACATGGACCTTAGTAAGGCATTTGACAAGGTCCCATGTGAGAAGTTGCTAAAGAAGGTTCTGTTACTAGGCATTCAAGATAAGGTAGTAAATTGCATTAGACATTGTCTTTATGGAGAAGCCTGAGAGTGGTAGTAGATGGATGCCTCTTTGTCAGGAGGCCTGTGACTAGTGGTGTGCCGCAGGGATCAGTGCTGGGTCCTTTTCTGTTTACTATCTGTATCTAGATGATAATATGGTTATTAAGTGGATCAGCAAATTTGCAGATGACATCAAGGTTGAGGGTGTAGTGTAAAGCAAGGAATGCTATCATGGCTTGCAGAGGGATCTGCATCAACTGGAAAAAAGAACTGAAAAATGGCACATGGAATTTAATGCAGACAAGTGTGAGGTTTTGCGCTTCAGTAGGAGAAGGGGTCTTGCTCAGTGAATAGTTGGGCACTGAGGAGTGTGTTAGAACAAAGGGATCTGGGAACACAGGTTTATAATTCATTGAAAGTAGTGTTACAGGCAGATAGGGATGTAAAGAAAGCTTTTGGCATATTGGCCTTCATAAATCAATGTTTGAGTACAGGAGATGGGATGTTATGTTGCAGTTGTATAAGATGTTGGTGAGGCCTATTTTGGAATCTTGTCTGTAGTTTTGGTCATCTGCCGACAGGAAAGATGTAAATAAGGTTGAAAGAGTACAGAGACAATTTACAAGGATGTTGTTGGGTCTGGAGGACTTGAGTGATAAGGAAAGGTTGAATCGGTTACAACTGTAGTCTTTAGAATGTAGAAGATTGAGAAAAGATTTGATAGAGGTATACACAATTAAGAGAGGTATTGACTGGGTAAATATAAGTAGGCTTTTTCCACTGAAGTTAGGTAGGACTACAACCAGAGATTAAGTGTGAAAACTGAAAAGTTTAATGGGAACATGAGGGGAAACTTCTTCACTCAGGATGTCATGAAGGTGTTGAATGCGCTGCTAGCATAAGTAGTGCATGCAAACTCAATTTTAATGTTTAAGAGAACATTGGATAGCTACATGGATCGTAGGGGTATAGAGGGCGATGGTCCCAGTGCAGGTCAATAGGAGTGGGCAGTTTAAGTGGTTTTGGCATGGACTAGATGGGTCAAAGGGCCTGTTGCTGTGCTGTACTTGTCTATGACTCTATCCCTTTGTACTAACACGTGCTTCAGTACCCTGTCATCATAAATCATGTAGAGTAAGGGCCTAAGAATAAATCTCTCTGCAGTATCTCTTTATGCACAGCATGACAATCTGACAAGGATCCCTTTGCTTTTTGTCCAATAATCACCTTTCAATCCAAATCAATATTTTGTTCCCACTTTCATCCTGCTGATCCACCTCATGTATAGCACCTTAACAGATGCCTCCTGAAAATCCAAATACACCAGATCCACAGGTCTCAAATTTATACATTCTAGTGGCTACATCTTCAAACTAAAATATGATTTTCCTTCATATCTCTTGCTACCTCTGCTTAATTGTGCTATTCTTCTTAAAGGCTTTCATTAGTACATACATCACTGTATATTCCAGTTCCTTCCTAATCATTGGTATTAAGATGAAATGTTCAGTGGTTCCCTATGTTTTCCCCCTTTCTCTCTTTCGTTAAGCAATGTGTTATTTTAGTTACTGTCTAATTCAGAGGAATAATTTCAGAATTTTTACCAGTTTAGAAGAAGCTCCCAGGCCATCCAGTATTTCTCCATCTACCTCTTTCAAAATTATTTTGAAATCATTTTAGGTCTTCAGGATTTATTACTTTGCAAGATCGTCTACTTTTTAAGAATATGTTTTCATGAATACATTTTTAAAGCTTTTAATTCATTCAACCCTTAATTCGCTGGTATTTCTGATAGTTTTATTTTCTATCATCTTCTGTGAAAATACAAATGTAGAAAGTAATCATTAATTTCTCTGTAATATATTTATTGTCTGATAATTGTTCTCTCATCTTCATCTATAAGAGAACTGCATTGGCCCTTTACAGTTTTTTTTCTTTTTACACAATGAAAGAAACATTTATTGCCATTTTTTTTATATTTCTTGATTTTTTTGTTGTCAATTTACTCTTGCTTTTCATTGTAAATCTCTTGGTTCTCCTTTGCTCAGAGTTAAAGTGTTCTTAATTCTAATGTCTACTGTTATTCTAACAAACTTATAAGCCTGTCCTTTTTTAGTTAATGCTATCTTTAATTTCTCTCATCAGTCATAGGTTGACCACATTTCCAACTGTGTTCTTGTGTCATAAAATAACATGCATTTTCATAAAAATCAAATTATGCATTATCAAATAATTTGTACATCTGTTCTGCTGCTGGTCTCAGATGTACTTCAACAGAGAAAGCTGATGGGTTCTCTAGCTCATAACCTCAATTGTGGAAAAAAATTATCATAAAGTCAAGAAGCATTGGAGAATTCAATACAGATTGCTTCAGGCTTTATGTGGTGCTTGGAGGCCATCATTTCCAGCATGAGAATAGCAGTATCCCATACCAACATATTAGCAGCCAACATGATATTGTTTTTGAGGGTCAATATCTCTTCTTCTATTGCAATGTAGTGCTATTTACTCAATAACAGCTCTTAATATAGTTCAGTACACCAATCCACAAAAGAATTTCCAGAACATTCTAACATTCCTGCAAATTGGTCATCAATAAAACTAATCCTTGAAATTTCTTTCACAAAATGATCGCTTGCTGAGACTCCCTTCCTTCTTCCACTCAAAGCAGCTTCATGCTCTCTGTTTATGCTCCAGGTGATGATCAATGCTAAGTGGAAGACCACATAAGCCACTGAAGGCTGCATGTTATATTTGGAGTTAACAAGAAACCTTCACAACTTCAAAGAAATTACTTAACAACATGTCATTCCATATGTACTATTAAAACTTCCAATGTGTGAAAACTCATGCAAACATGTAGTACTGCAACAGTGGTCAGAAACAAGGATTAACCTGCAGGAAGTCCATGATACTTTAAGCAGGTGGCTGGTTAGAAGCTGATGCTGGCTGGAGTGGAACAATGAATGGTGGTGCCAGCCCTGCATATTTCTGAATATGTTGGGAGCACAAGCAGTAACCGCTTTACTAATATGATTTCTGGTACATCTTATAGAAACATAGAAAAGCTACAGCACAATACAGGACATTCGGCCCACAATGCTGTGCTGAACATGTACTTACTTAGAAATTACCTAAGGTTACCCATAGCAATCTATTCTTCTAAGCTCCATGTACCTATCCAGGAGCCTCTTAAAACACCCTATCATATCTGCTTCCACCACTGTTGTTGGCAGCCCATTCCACGCACTCACCACTCTCTGCGTAAAAAAACTTACCCCGACATCTCCTCTGTACCTACTTCTAAGCACCTTAAAACTGTGCCCTGTCATGTTAGCTATTTCAGCCCTGGGGAAAAAGCCTCTGACTATCTACACAATTAATGCCTCTCGCCATCTTATACACCTCTGTCGGGTCACCTCTTATTCTCCACTGCTCCAAGGAGAAAAGGCCGAGTTCACTCAATCTATTCTCACAAGGCATGCTCCCCAATCCAGGCAACATACTTGTAAATCTTCTCTGCACCCTTTCTATGGTTTCCACATCCTTCCTGTGGTGAGGTGACCAGATTGAGCACAGTACTCCAAGTGGGGTCTGACCAGGGTCCTATATAGCTGTAACATTACCTCTCAGCTCTTAAACTCAATCCCATGGTTGATGAAGGCCAATGCACCATAGGTCTTCTTAACCACAGAGTCAATCTGTGCAGCAGCTTTGAGTGTCTTATGGTCTCAGAAGCCAAGATCGCTCTGATCCTCAACACAGCCAAGAGTCTTACGATTAATACTATATACTGACATCATATTTGACCTATCAAAATGAACCACCTCACGCTTATCTGGGTTGAACTCCATCTGCCACTTCTCAGCCCAGTTTTATATCCTATCGATGTTGCATTGTAACCTCTGACAGCCTTCCACACTATCCACAACACCCCCTACCTTTGTGTCATCAGCAAACTTACAAACCCATCCCTCCACTTCCTCATCCAGCTCAGTTATAAAAATCATGAAGAGAAGGTGTCCCAGAACAGATCCCTGAGGCACACCACTGGTCACCAACTTCCATGCAGAATATCACTCGTCCATAACCACTCTATTCCTTCTGTGAGCAAGCCAACTCTGGATCCACACAGCAAGGTCCCCTTGGATCCCATGCCTCCTTGCTTTCTCAGTAAGCCTTTCGTGGGGTAGCTTATCAAATGCCTTGCTGAAATCCATGTACACTACATCTACAGCTCTACCTTCATCAATGTGATTTGCAACATCGTCGCAAAATTTAATCAGGCTCGTAAGGCACGACCTGCCTTTGACAAAGCCATGCACTGTCTATTCCTAATCATATAATACCTCTCCAAATGTTCATAAATCGGGTGACTCTCAAGATATTTTCCATCAATTTAACAAACACTGAAGTAAGACTCACTGCTCTATAATTTCCTGAGCTATCTCTACTCCCTTGCTTGAGTAGGGGAACAACATCTGCAACCCTCCCATCCTCCAGAACCTCTCCCTTTCCCATTGATGGTGCAAAGAAGATTGCTGAGCGTCTGGCAATGATCTTTGCATCATCAATGGGGACAGTGGAGGTTCCAGAAGATTGGAGGGTTGCAGATGTTGTTCTCTTATTCAAGAAAGGGAGTAGAGATAGCCCAGGAAATTACAGACCAGGGCATTATTTCCTTTCAGAATACTGCTCACGTGCTTTAGATGCTGTATTTGGACCATGAGTCTTGGAGCACCCAGAAAAGACAAGCTGCCACGTCTAATTTGACTTTATTTTTGCTATTTAAGTTAATGACTGGTCGAAACAAAAATGTACTGATCAATTAAGTAGTCTCCATTATTATGTTAAACTTAATATGCTCACATTTGGTGGAGTGAAGCAACTGAATGATTTATGTCTTTTCCAAGTGTTTTTATTATCTGCTTTTGAAATGTTTGGAGAGGTATCTGTGAATGATGAGAGTGTATAGATTCAATCATCAGGGAGCAATGTCTTTATTTCCAGCATTGTTTTCTCGTATAATTAAATGGTTGGGTCCTATCTTTGAAGTGATTTGTGCTGTTTTACCAAAGAAACTTTCAAAGATATTACCCTAAATTGGAAAATGCTCCCTGCATGTCACCTGACATTCTATTATGTTGTTTTTCTGCTTTTTTTCTTCTCTTTTGTCACCAATCATACAGCAAGAGGAATATTGGAATGAATTTAATCGCTCATTAGTATTCAAGCTGCTACAGTCGCCAGGCTTTTACAGCTCATGACCACTTAGAAAGAAAACAAATCTAAACAGCGTCTGGGCCAAGACCATTAGAAATAACAAGACAGCCCACGTGTACAACTTGCTTTCTGCTCACTTGCTCACTAGTGCAATAAGCAATAAGCCCTAATGTAGCCACTTAATGTGATGCAATAAATGATCTTCATGGTGTCATGCACAGCAGCAATGTTCTCAGGCGTCCCTGTGATTGAAAGTGAGAATGAACCGTAATGCTCTTGTAAAACTACTGATGATTCATGCACAGATAATGTATTCTTAATGCCAAACCATTGCCATTTCTGCCCTCCTGTTTTTTAACCTTTTTGAGCACAAATCCATGTTTATTTTCCCTCCCTCTTTCAGCAATTTTATTTGCCCTGTTAAAGATTCATGAATTTCCAAATACATTCATTCTCTTTTTAAGCAAATAATTTCATGCACACTGGTAGTGTAATCTGCTAATTAATTTAGAGCAAATTCCAAGAATGGGATTTCATGAGATATTTAGTAGAGATCCTTATAATACAATATTAATTCAACCACTGATTCCATCAACCATTATTTTGCCATCCAATTGGGATTAAATTTGAGACCCCACTAAAATCTGGTGTTTAATTAACACGTCAGATTTGTTCAATATAGGCAGCGCAGATTAATATCTATTTTGCCACCATCGACAAAAACTTGTCTATACCCTCAATGTAAATGCTGTGGCTTCTAGACCAGGTGAGAGGCTGGGTTCTCTCACTTAAGTACACTCTCCAAAGCTTTCCCACCACCTGTATGACACACAGGAGGAATGTAATGGAACACTTTTCCTCTTCAGTAATGATAATAATTGAGCCCCTGAAAGAAACAAGCAGTTTAATTCATTTCAAACTAGAGCATAGGAGGTAGTGGATATATATGCTTCGATTGAATAATAACTGCATTAGCAAACCAGAATATGAAATAAAGTTGAAATATATCAGGCTTAATTCTGTACATAAATCAGAAGGGAAGTTTTGAGGAAGGGAAAGCAAGAATTTATAAAGGAATCTTTATCAAAAAAAAGGTGAAAAATTGCCATAGGGCATAATAAAGTGTCAGAATGCTATTATTGGTGAAAAAAAGAGTTGTTTTGTGTGAGCTAAAGTGACAATAATGACATTTAAGCAAGTCGATAAAGTAACAAGATTGGGGCATAACTGAATCATAGAATACTTATAGCATGAACAAGAGAAAATCTGCAGACGCTGGAAATCTGAGCAACACACACAACATGCCAGAGGAACTCAGCAGGCCAGGCAGCATCCAGGAAAAGAGTACAGTTGACGTCTCAGGTCGGCTGTACACTTTTTCTGGATGCACCTGGCCTGCTGAGTTCCTCCAGCATTTTGTGTGTGATAATTATAGCATGACCCAGCTGTGCAGTTCCCCACTACATCAGAGAGGCGTGGAAGGAAATCGTCCACTAACCGGAGAAAGTCTGGATGCGACGTGCCTTCTTTTTTTTTGACTTATAGCATGGTTGGAGGCTATCAGGCCCATTGAGTACATACAAGCTTCATGTAAGAGCAATCCACCTGGGATCATGCACAGTCCTTTCCCTATAGTCCTACAAATTATTTCCCACCAATTATTTATTTTGAAATGCAATCATTCTGCCTTTATTCCTGCCCAGATAGTGAATTCTAAAATCTAATTGCTTGTTCAGTAAAGAAACTTTTCCTCGTGTCCCTTGTGATTTTTCAGAAAGTCACACTAATTTTATTTTCTTGAGAGTTCAGCCAATGAGAACAGCTCTTCTCTGTGACAATCCCTTTGTGATTTTAAACAGCCTCTTCGCTTCCAACCCAAGATTTATAGTCTATTCACATAACTAAAGTCTATCCTGCCTGGAATCAATTAAGAGAATCACTTCTGCACCCTCTCCATAGCATTTATATCTTTTTCTGAAGTGTGACATCCAGAATTGGACACAATACTCCAACTGTACCTTAATCAATGTTTTATAAAATTTAGACAGTCTTGTTCTTACAAACTCTGTTCCAATTATAAAATTCAGGATCTCATGTGCTATTTTTAAACAATTACTCAACCAGCTCTGTCAAATTCAATGAGCGATGCACAATTATCTCCAGATATGCCTGTTAGACTAGTTTCGAATTGTGCCATTTATTTATCTTGCCTCTTTTCAGTCTTCTTACCAAGAACCAAACTCTATATTGCTTGCATTAATTTTCACCTTTCATTTACCTTCTCATTCTACTAACCTGTCAAAATATCTTCAACATTTATTATCATCACTGTATTCAATAATATTGCTTTGGATACTGTTAGGGAGGGGAATGACTTTCCGGGGGAAGCCACGGTGACCAGGTATCTGGCACTGAGCCTGGTTCTGTGGTTCAGAAGGGAAGAAGGGAGGAGAGGCATGCAATAGTATTAAATTAGAGGAGCAGAAAGCAAATTCTGTGGATGCGAAAGAGACAAGTGGACAGTATGTTGCCTTCAGGTGCCAGGCTCAGGGATGTCTCAGGTTGGGTCCACCGTGCTACATATTGCTAACAATGGTATAGGTGGGAAAAGGGAGGAGGTCCTGAAAAGAGAATATAGGGAGCTAGCAGAAAGCTGAAAAGCAGGGTATTCCAGTTAGTCCTGATGAAGGGTCTCGGTCTGAAACGTCGACTGCACCTCTTCCTACAGATGTTGCATTCACCAGCAACTTTGATGAGTGTTGCCAGGCTAGTAATCTCTGGATTGCTGTCAGTAAGGATAAGAATATGATGGTTTGACAGATGAATGCATGGCTGAAGAACTGGTGTGTGGACAAGGTTTCAGATTTCTGGATCACTGGGATCTCTTTTGGGGAAGGTATGACCTGTACAAAAAGGGTGGGTTACATCTGAACTCGAGAGGGACAAAAGTCCCTGTGGGCAGGAATGCTAGAGCTGTTGGGGAGGGTTTAAACTAATTTGGCAGGGATATGGGGACTGTAGTAATAGGATTAAGGATGGAGCAATTGGTATACCACCAGGTGTAGTGTGTAGTGAGACTGTTAGTAGGACAGACAGATGATAAGGCAAATTTGCAGTCAGTTAGCTGAGGTAAAGTGTAACAGCTTCAGAACTGAGAGACATCCATTTAGAACAGAGATGAGGAAAAATTTCCTTAGCCAGAGGGTGGTGAATCTGAGGAATTCTTTGCTACAGACTGTAGTGTATTTAATATTTTTGTAATATTTGAGTAATATTGCAAATATATTGTTTAAGCATTCTTGTTTGTTCACATAATTCATTATGGATTATATGCAAGAAGTACGTGAATGGCATATGTCATTAGGCCACCATGTCAAAGGTAACATCCAAATTGGAAAATGCTCCCTGCATGTCACCTGACATTCTATTTTTTTTTTCTCACTTTTTTCTTCTCTTTTGTCACCAGCCATACAGCAAGGGGAATATTGCAATGAATTTTATCTCTCATTAGTTTTCAAGCTGCTGCAGTCACCAGGCTTTTACAGGGTTCAATTCCACTGCTCTCTGCAAGGATTTTGTATGTCTTCCCTGTGACTGTGTGGCTTTCAGACGGATTCTTCAATTGCTTTGCATATTCAAAGATCTACCCATCAGTATGACTTAGTAAGTGTGGGCATGCTATGTTGGCACTGGAAGCATGGCGACACTTGTGGGCTGCCCCCAGCACATACACTGACTTCTCTGGTTATTGACATAATCTATGCATTTCACTGCATGTTTCAGTGTTTCTATGTACAGTCCATGTGACAAATAATGTTAATCTTATTTTAAAATGTCTCCTTTTTAAATTTATTTCTTGCTGTCCAGAAAATGAGGAATAGCTTGGAGTTCCTATATGGTACAGGATGTTTATTCCAGAGACTAAAGTGACTTCCATGCCTCTATTGATTAGATTCTGAGATAAAGAATAAATAAATATATATACATATAACCTCTGAAATTACTAAATTACTGTTTTTCATAGCCTGTACAAGTTTAGTTATTCTCTGGCTTTATAGTTTTTATAGTTAAACAAAATGCTTGTTTAATCTCACTAGCACTCAGTTTGCACCACATTTTAAACTCCTACTGTCTCCAGGGACCCAACCAGTCCTTCCAGATGAAGCAGCAATTAACTTACACTTCATCCAATCTACTATACTGCACTCAGTGCTCACACTGCTGGTCTGCTCTACAATGAAGAAACTAAATGCTTGACTGAGCTCTAACATTCAGTCCACAGAGGTGACCTTGAACTCCCCGTTGCCTGCCACTTTAATTATCCATCCAATCCTACTCTGATCAATCAGTCTGTGGCCTCCTATACAGACACAATGAGTCTCAAGTCTAGCTTGATGAACAGAACCTCATTTTCAGTCTGGGCACACTGTTGCCTTTTGGACTCAAAGTTGAGTTCTACAATTTACTTGTTCAAATCAGTCATTCAGTTGTGATACGCACTTAGCTTTTTATGTGTTTTTTATATGTCTTCACTAAGGAGGACATAAATAATCTTCCAGAAATAGTAGGGGACAGAGGGTCCAGTGAGGTGGAGGAACTGAGCGAAATACATGTTAGTAGGGAAGTGGTGTTAGGTAAATTGAAGGGATTGAAGGCAGATAAATCCCCAGGGCCAGATGGTCTGCATCCCAGGGTGCTTAAGGAAGTAGCCCAACAAATAGTGGATGCATTAGTGATAATTTTTCAAAACTCATTAGATTCTGGACTAGTTCCTGAGGATTGGAGGGTGGCTAATGTAATTCCACTTTTTAAAAAAGGAGGGAGAGAGAAACCGGGGAATTATACATCGGTTAGCCTAACGTCGGTGGTGGGGAAACTGCTGGAGTCAGTTATCAAGGATGTGATAACAGCACATTTGGAAAGCGGTGAAATGATTGGACAAAGTCAGCATGGATTTGTGAAAGGAAAATCATGTCTGAAGAATCTCATAGAATTTTTTGAGGATGTAACTAGTAGAGTGGATAGGGGAGAACCAGTGGATGTGGTATATTTGGATTTTCAGAAGACTTTTGACAAGGTCCCTCACAGGAGATTAGTGTGCAAACTTAAAGCACACGGTATTGGGGGTAAGGTATTGGTGTGGATGGAGAGTTGGTTAGCAGACAGGAAGCAAAGAGTGGGAATAAACGGGACCTTTTCAGAATGGCAGGCGGTGACTAGTGGAGTACCGCAAGGCTCAGTGCTGGGACCCCAGTTGTTTACAATATATATTAATGACTTGGATGAGGGAATTAAATGCAGCATCTCCAAGTTTGCGGATGACACGAAGCTGGGTGGCAGTGTTAGCTGTGAGGAGGATGCTAAGAGGATGCAGGGTGACTTGGATAGGTTGGGTGAGTGGGCAAATTCATGGCAGATGCAATTTAATGTGGATAAATGTGAAGTTATCCACTTTGGTGGCAAAAATAGGAAAACAGATTATTATCTGAATGGTGGCCGATTAGGAAAAGGGGAGGTGCAACGAGACCTGGGTGTCAGTATACACCAGTCATTGAAAGTGGGCATGCAGGTACAGCAGGCGGTGAAAAAGGCGAATGGTATGCTGGCATTTATAGCGAGAGGATTCGAGTACAGGAGCAGGGAGGTACTACTGCAGTTGTACAAGGCCTTGGTGAGACCACACCTGGAGTATTGTGTGCAGTTTTGGTCCCCTAATCTGAGGAAAGACATCCTTGCCATAGAGGGAGTACAAAGAAGGTTCACCAGATTGATTCTTGGGATGGCAGGACTTTCATATGAAGAAAGACTGGATGAACTGGGCTTGTACTCGTTGGAATTTAGAGGATTGAAGGGGGATCTGATTGAAACGTATAAGATCCTAAAGGGATTGGACAGGCTAGATGCAGGAAGATTGTTCCCGATGTTGGGGAAGTCCAGAATGAGGGGTCACAGTTTGAGGATAGAGGGGAAGCCTTTTAGGACCGAGATTAGGAAAAACTTCTTCACACAGAGAGTGGTGAATCTGTGGAATTCTCTGCCACAGGAAACAGTTGAGGCCAGTTCATTGGCTATATTTAAGAGGGAGTTAGATATGGCCCTTGTGGCTACGTGGATCAGGGGGTATGGAGGGAAGGCTGGGGCGGGGTTCTGAGTTGGATGATCAGCCATGATCATAATAAATGGCGGTGCAGGCTCGAAGGGTCGAATGGCCTACTCCTGCACCTATTTTCTATGTTTCTATGTTTTCCTGACCAGATCTGCTCAACTTGTCCTCATATTCTGCATTTCTCAAGCCCTACATTCTTTTGTCTGTGTTTTCACCATCTATCTGTTCCTGTTCACTCATTGAACAGATACCCTTGATTACAACTTATCCCTTTAACTCCTTCAGGGATATTGGTGAAAAAACAAATAAGAGACTAAACTCTGCCCACACTCACTGAAGCTTCACAGCTTCATTTGTCTCTTTTCCAATTGTGGCTAACCTAAAACTTTAGCTCTCTCCTCCCTCAGATGCAGTCTGACCCAGTGAGATTTTCCAGCATTTCAATTTTTATTTATGTTTTCCAGTACCTGCATTCTATTCCACACATTTCATTTCAAGTTATGAGAACTTGGTTCTATAAGCACTGGAAAGTGAAGTATAGAGATCTGAAATCATTTTGTAAAAACATGAAGTAGCTGAAAGAAAAGTGGGGTAATGCAAATATGAAAAAGCAAACATTGATAGCAGAGGTAAGAAATTAACAGACTTCTACTTAGGTAAAGATAATGGGGCCATATTTGGAACACTATGTTCAGTTTTTGTCATCCTACCATAGGAAAGATGCCTTTAAGCTATAAAGAGTGCAGAGGAGATCTACAAGTACGCTGCTGGGACTCGAGAGACAGTTATAGATATAGACCGAGCAAATTGAGACTTTAACCAATGGGCTGCAATCAAATCATTTAGTCACTTGTATGGCTGAGGTTGTGTGAGGTTTAAAAAATACTCAAGCTCTTTTGGGACGTTCTAATGGGCTGCAATCATCGTGAAGACTTGCTTGTATGACCTAGCTGGTGCAAGGTTTAGAAAGAGCATAGGTCTATTTAGGAATTTTCCGCAGGCTGCAATGATTGCAAGCAGTCACTTGTTTGGTTGAGGTGGCACAAAGTTTAAAAAAATGATTGGTCAGAGTGAGGGGTCTCAGCCCGAAATGTTGACTGTACCTCTTCCTATAGATGCTGCCTGGCCTGCTGCCTTCACCAGCAATTTTTATGTGTGTTGCTTGAAATTCTAGCATCTGCAGATTTCCTCGTGTTTGCGATCTAATACTAAGTTTTATAAAGTATTAGTCATACTGCACTTGGTGTATTGTGAGCAGTTTTTGATCCCTTATCTAAGAAAAATGCACTGACATTGGAGAGGGTCCAGGGCAGGTTTATGAAAAGGATATCAAGAATGAAAACCTAAACTTATGAGGAGTATTTGATGGCTCTGGGCTTGTACTCAATAGAGTTTAGAAGAATGAGGAAGGATCTCACCGAAACCCATCAAATATTGAAAAGTCCTGATGATTGGACATGGGGAGCATTTTTATGATAGTGGGGAGTCTAAGACCAGAGGCCACAGTGTGAGAATAGAGGTAGAACAGAATACCAGAGGGTATTGGATCTGTGGAATTCCTTGCCACAGACAACTGTGGAGACCAATTAATTATATTTAAAGTGGAGATTGATACATTATTGGTTAGTTAGGGCATCAAAGATTACAGAGAGAAGGCAGGAGAATGGGGTTGAGAGTGATAATGAATCAGCCATGGTGGAATGATGGAGCATTCAGTGGACGAAATGATTTTATGCAGGTGTATAAAATCATGAGGGGCACAGATGAATCAATGCACACCATTTTTTTCCCAGTGTTGGGGAATCAAAAACTAGAGGGCATAGGCTGAGGATGAGAGGGTTGATATTTAATGTGAACCTAAGGAGGAAATTGGTGATCTGTATATCGAGTAAGCTGACAGAGGATGTGACTGAGGCAGGCATATTAACAAAATTTAGAAGTTAGTTGGACGGGTATAAGGATAGGAATTATTTAGTGCAGGTGTTCCCACACTGGGGCTCCTTGCTTAATGGTATTGGTCCACGGTATAAAAGAAGTTGGGAATCCATGGTTTAGAGGGATATTCACTGAGGAAGGAGATCCTCTGTGACTTTGGAGATTCAATTAGAAAGAACCTTGTTCAGCACAGAACACTTGGACCAAAGGGCCTGTTTCTGTGCAGTGTGACTCTGAATCTGTGACTCTCTGTGTTAGGACCATGGAATCATGCAATATAGAAGGAGGTTAATAGTCCTATGTGCCTGCCCTTGCTTCCTGGAAAAGCTACTAAGCACAATTTTCTGATCTTTTTTCCACAAGCCAGCAAATGTTTCATATTTTAACAAGGTAAGAGTCAGAAGAGAAATAGCAAAGACTCTGACCCAATTTTCCAACAATCCTTGGTTGTGAGAGTTTTGCACAAGAGTTGGGGAGGAGGTTTTCAATGTATTACTCCTGTTGAAAAAGCTCACAAACAGAGAAAGCAGGTGACTGTTGACGCAGTGTGTAATGCTCTAGGGAACCATAATACAGAATAAATTATGATAAAATAAAATTAATACTCAGCTGGAAAATCATGTTATAATTGCAGAGACCTTGAGTATGCCCAGCATGCCCTAACTTGTCTGAAGCACATAAAGGAAAACTGTTTAATTTAGCAACAAATTTCATTGCCTTACATGAGTTTAGGAGCAGGAAGAACAAGTTTCATATATAAATAAAGTGTCTCAAATAATAAGTATTAGTTATTTTGCTTTAATTAAACCAGATTTAACATGTTATAATAGAACACACCTCGCAATCCCTACGTTATGCATAATTGCTTTGTATCCTTGTTTCCTTTAGCTTATTAAAATATAGTTTGAATTTGCTCCCTAGCGAGGTGGGAGAAAATGACCAGCACTTTGAAACATTTTCAATGTTTGCAGAGGCAATGCAGAAATTAAGAGCTACAAATTAGAGTGATGTAATAAGCACTGAATTGCAAGCTTCATTGAGTTGAAAGAACAACATGATTTAATTATTATCAGTGTCCCAGCGTCCCTTTATGTGAAACATATCTTTCTGCCTTGTATTATTTTGCCCTTTTATAAACAGACGTGATTGATTGCTTGTCTCTGTGTTAACTTGTTGAGTTGATATAGCTTCATTATTTATTGTTATGCATTGGTTCAGTGCAAAAGGACTAAGGAGCTAGGGTTAAACTTGTATTAACAATCTGGTTAACAATTAAGCAACCTGACTGATACTTCTGTATAGGATTAAAATTAAGAGAGTGCAAACAGAGAGAGACTTGCTTGTAAATCTGGAAAAGGTGATTTTATAGATGGTGTCAAATGTACCCACAATTTCTTAACATATACTCCAGAACTTTTCAATGAAGAAAGATTGAGTCATACTTGATTTTTAAGAGTACTCACTTTATTGTATTGTATTATAAATTGTATTATAGTTTATTTAATATTTGATATTTCTATATTAAGTTAATACTGCTAAATATTTTGGTCTTTTACGATAAATTCTAATGTTTCGGCAACATAAAATGATACAATTCCCCTCAAATGATCCCTGTTTCTGATGACCTATGATACCAGTTGCATCACTAAAAATAAAATATCCCCAACTGATGTTACGTACAGCAATGGAAACAGGTCTTTCAGGCCAGCTGGTCTATACTGACTACAGTATTCTCCCTGCTAGTCCCAATTGCCTGCATTCGGTCAATAACCCTCCAAGCCTTCCTCTCAGTGTACTTATCTAAATGACCCCTAAATGTTGCAATTGCATCCACCTCAACCACTTCTTCTGGCAGCTCATTATAGGTAAACATTACCTACGCATGCATGCATGAAATTTTTGTATCTAATAGGATGTCAGCTGATGAAGACAAATATGTTGGTTAGCACCCATGGGGAGAAGGTGATAGCATTTCACCTGAGCTGGGTTATGTCATTTTTAAATTGACCTTAAATCTGCCAAGAGTGTTTTGCAAGAAACATACTTGAGATTGTCAGAGGCTGAGAGGATGTGAATTTTAATGTAATTTATTCTCAGTAAATTTAGTGGCATTCATGTAATTCCTGAAGAGTGGGGAATATATAAAAATGAGTTAGAAATGTCCACTAATAAATATTCCTATTTTATGGATCTTTTGTATATATTCTGAATCCCAGAAGCATTAATGGTTTAATATTTTGTGTACTTTGAATATATTTATAGAGACAGCCTCCACAGTTTTTCAGATAGAACATTACAAAGATTCATGACCCATTTAGGGCATAGACCATAGATGTTCCCTTTTGGAGGCAGTGCCTACTCTAGGTACTAACAATGGAGGGAGGGATATGCCGATGACTTATTTGGGTTGAGTTCACTACTGTCTACAGCTTCCTATATTTCTGCACAATCAAATTTTAGTCGATGCACTAACAATGACAATTATCTTCCTTTAGACAAGTGGTGACTCCAAACCTGGAACATTTTTTCCATTTCACAAACAAGAGAGAATCTGCAGATGCTGGAAATGTTGAGTGGAACGGTGAACCCGAATGCAGGACACTGTCATGGAGGTAAAGTAATCTAAAGAGTGTTTATTAACAGTTGCAGGGAAGGCCGGGGAGCGAGCGAGGCTGAGCAAAATGGCAAACAGGAAAATGAACAGAAAGGCAGGTGGCAGGCAATACTTATCTTGACACGGCGAGACAGAATTAACACAGGCAAACCACAGTACTGAAACAATGGGAGGTTTCCTGGTGAACACCATGCTTGCCCGGATTGTCAACGACCTGGGCGAGTGGAGGGGTTTGGCAGGAAGTCACAACGGGCTGACAGACACAGGTTTCAGTTGGAAGATGTAGAACGTGGGATGAGTGCGCATGGATCTGGGTAGCTTGAGTTTTATGATGTTGTTTTTTGCGTTCTGGACTTGCTTCTCTTTTACGTCTCTTTTAATCACAAGAGATGGTTGATTTCTTTATCTTGTTACTGATACTGGTGCTGGAGATTTTCCCGACTTAAATCAGTTGTTGGTTTCTCTTTCGTGGAAGTCAGTGAACACTTTTCTTGCTTATTTACAGACAAATATTCAGGTCTACTTACTTTCTTAGCTGCACGAGTGGTTGGTTTATTCTGGCTATTTACATCTCTGGTCAGGTTTCTTGCTTTAATCTTTGTCATCTTTTCTTGCGATTGTGTTGGACTTTCCTCCTCTTGTACTTGAACTGATATGGCTTCAACAGGTTCACCCACAACAGCCGATTTCTCCTCTAATTTGTCCTCAGATTTTATCAAATTTTCAATTTCCACCACGTTTCCTGGAGAAGCGTGTGCAATTTCCTTAGTATCCAGTCTGCTTTCTTTTAAATGCAACTGGGAATTTTCTGTATCAGTTCCTTCATTATTAGACTGATCATTTTCAAATTTTTCACTTGACTTGGAGAATGTATTTTCAGGTTTTTCTTCTATTTTCTCATTACAAAGCAGATCTGGCACTTTATCCTTAGAACATGACTGAGTTGTTGGAAAATTACCCTCTTGAGATCTTTTCTCACCACCTTGTGCTTTATCTTTGGACTTTGCTTGCATGCTTTCTGGATGGGACAGGCTATACAGCCGACTGATGGGTGATGAGGCTCCAGGGAGAAGGTCTGATAGCAGGCAAGAGGAATGGCAGAATGAGCTCCAGCTGACTATCTTCCCAGTGGACCAGTCGATGTGGGGATTATGACGGCTTAGCCACGGGTGACCGAGAACCAAAGGGGCCTGAGGAGAGGAGATTAGATTGAACTGTATCTGTGTGTGGAACAGGTGAACCCAAATGCAGAACACTGACACGGAGATAGAGTAATCTAAAGAGCGTTTATTAATGGTTGCAGGGAAGGCCAGGGAGCGAGCGAGGCTGAGCAGAACGGCAAACAGGAGAATGAAAGGAAAGGCAGGCGGCAGGCAATCCCTATCTTGACGTGGGGCATTGTCAGAGCTGAACGGCAAACAGGAGGCAGGCGGCAGGCAATACTTATCTTGAGACGGAGCGTTGCTGGAGCTGAACGGCAAACAGGAGAATTAGTGGAAAGGCAGGCAGCAGGCAATATTTACCTTGACACAGCGAGACAGTTAACACAGGCAAACCACAGACCTGAAACAAAACTTAGAATACACAATCCTAAGAGGCCGGGAACGTGAATTACCACACTGGCTGAAACAACGATCTGGCGACGAGTGGATGCAAAGCCCGGGTTTTTATGCTGCAGGTTTAGATTAGAATCAGGTGCCACAATCAAGAAGCACAGGAGAACATGGGGAAAGGGGAATTAGGAGAATATTAGGAATTAATGGTTGGGGCTGTGACAGGAAATCCAAGCAAAACACTCAAAATGCTGGAGGGGCTCAGCAGGCCAGGAAGCATCTATGGAAAAAAGCACAGTTGATGTTTTGGGCCAAGACACTTTGGGTGGGCTGGAGGAAAAATTAAAATTTGTATATTCCAAAAAAGAAGAAATTTTTGAATGGAAAAAGGATGCAACCGTGGCTGACAAGAGAAGTCAAAGCCAAACTTAAAGCAAAGCATAGGGCATACAAGGAAGCAAAAATTAGTAGGCAGAGTATTGGGAAGTTTTTAAAAGTTTACAAAAGGAAACCAAGAAGGTCATTAAGAGGGAAAAGATGAACTATGAAAGGAGCTAGCAAATAAAATCAAAGAGGATACTAAAAGCTTTTTCAAGTATATAAAGAGTAAAAGACAGGTGAGAGTAGATAGAGAACCGACAGAAAATGATGCTGGAGAAATTGTAATGGCAGATAAGGAGATGGCGGAGGAACTGAATGAGTATTTTGCATCAGTCTTCACTGAGGAAGACATCAGCAGTATACCGGACATTCAAGGGTGGCAGGGAAGAGAAGTGTGCACGGTCATAATTACGACACAGAAAGTACTCAGGAAGCTGAATAGTCTAAAGGTAGATAAATCTCCCGGACCAGATGGAGTGCACCCTCGTGTAATGAAGGAAGTAGCTGTGGAGATTGCAGAGGCATTAGCGATGATCTTTCAAAAGTCAATAGATTCAGGCATGGTTCCGGAGGACTGGAAGATTGCAGATGTCACTCTGCTATTTAAGAAGGGGGCAAGGAAGCAAAAAGGAAATTATAGACCTGTTAGCTTGACATCGGTGGTTGGGAAGTTGCTGGAGTCGATTGTCAAGGATGAGGTTAAGGAGTACCTGGAGGCATATGACAAGATAGGCAGAACTCAGCATGGTTTCCTTAAAGGAAAATCCTGCCTGACAAATCTATTACAAATTTTTGAGGAAATTACTAGTAGGCTAGACAAGGGAGATGTAGTGGATGTTGTATATTTAGATTTTCAGAAGGCCTTTGATAAGGTGCCACACATGAGGCTATTTAACAAGATAAGAGCCCATGGAATTATGGGAAGGTTACATACGTGGATAGAACATTGGCTGATTGGCAGGAAACAGAGAGTGGGAATAAAGGGATCCTATTCTGGTTGGCTGCCGGTTACCAATGGTGTTCCACAGGGGTCTGTGTTGGGGCCGCCTTTTTTTTACATTGTACATCAACGATTTGGATTATGGAATAGATGGCTTTGTGGCTAAGTTTGCTGATGATACGAAGATAGGTGGAGGGGCCGGTAGTGCTGAGGAAACGGAGAGTCTGAAGAGAGACCTGGATAGATTGGAAGAATGGACAAAGAAGTGGCAAATGCAATACAATATTGGAAAGTATATGGTTATGCACTTTGGCAGAAGAAATAAACGGGCAGAATATTATTTAAATGGGGAGAGACTTCAAAGTTCTGAGATGCAACGGGACTTGGGAGTCGTCGTGCAGGATACCCTTAAGGTTAACCTCCAGGGTGAGTCGGTGGTGAAGAAGGAGAATGCAATGTTGGCATTCATTTCTGGAGGAATAGAGTATAGGAGCAGGGATGTGATGTTAAGACTCTATAAGGCGCTGGTGAGACCTCACTTGGAGTACTGTGGGCAGTTTTGGTCTCCTTATTTAAGAAAGGATGTGCTGATATTGGAGAGGGTACAGAGAAGATTTACTAGAATGATTCCGGGAATAAGAGGGTTAACATATGAGGAACGTTTGTCTGCTCTTGGACTGTATTCTTTGGAGTTTAGAAGAATGAGAGGAGACCTCATAGAAACATTTTGAATGTTGAAAGGCATGGACAGAGTGGATGTGGCAAAGTTGTTTCTCATGTTGGGGGAGCCTAGTACGAGAGGGCATGACTTAAGGATTGAAGGGCACCCATTCAGAACAGAGATGCGAAGAATTTTTTTTAGCCAGAGGGTGGTGAATCTATGGAATTTGTTGCCACAGGCGGCAGTGGAGGCCAAGCCATTGAGTGTATTTAAGGCAGAGATTCATAGGTATCTGAGTAGCCAGGGCATACTAGTCATAGTCATACTTTATTGATCCCAAGGGAAATTGGGTTTTGTTAAAGGTTATGGTGAGAAGGCGGGAGAGTGGGACTAAATGGGAGAATGGATCAGCTCATGATAAAATGGTGGAGCAGACTTGATGGGCCGAATGGCCGACTTCTGCTCCTTTGTCTTATGGTCTTATGGTCTTAAAAGGAAAGGAGCATTTGGTGGCCTTCAACTTTAATTTAATCAGGAATCACTGATCCCACACATTGTTAAATCCTACCCTTATATCAAGGGCAGTTACTTTAACCCCATCTCTTGAATTGAACTCTTTATTTTTGTTTGAGTCATGACAGTGATAAGGTCTCGAGTTGACTGGTCCTAGCAAAACCCAAACTGTTTCCATTGTTTTGTTGATGTTTGTGAGTAGACTGGGCTGGCAGGAATGAATTTGGTCTGATTTTTGTGAACGGGCCATAGTTGGGGAATACTCCATATTTTTTTGAAGAAGCCAGTGCTTTAAGGTTACTGGAACAGCTTTAATGGCTAATTATCTAGTCTTGGAGTAGAGGTCTTCAGGTCTATATCTGGAATGTTGTCTAATCCCAACAATTTGATGTATCCACAGCTCTTAACAGTTTTACGCTGTTATGAAGTGCAAATTGAATTGCTGCTGTTCATATCTCCTGCCATTATTGGTTTATTATTGGAAGCTGGGATGATTAATCTACTTGATGTTTCTGGCTAAACACATTTGCCAATGCTTCAACCCTTTCTACAGCATTCACAATGTTGCTCTCCACTAACATTGAAGATGGGGATGCTCTTGAATTTGAACCACCGATTGATCAACTCCATTCATAATTAGATTCAAACCTGTTGAGCCTTGATGTGATCAATCAGCTGTGAGGTTGCTTAACCTCCTCTATTTGCAGTTTATCATGTGTGAATCCCAATATTATAGATCTTCTGGTGCATGATCTCTGATATCAGATATTTCAACCCCAGGAAAAAGATGCTCTCTATTTATCTGAAGCCCTCCATTGTTCAGGGTCCACCATGGATGTTGCATTCTAGCTATCTGCATGATATGCAACTCAGTATGCAAGCCAAGGCAGTAGGAAATGAAGAGCAAGCTGTTGCTTATGCAGCAGGCTCCCCCTCTCCATGCAGCTGATGAATCCAAAGGAAAGGCAGAGACCGATACAGTTTGACACCGGCTGTGCCGCAGGAGTTGCCAGTCAGCATTGACCTCAACGTAGGACTGCCTTAGGGACCCTGTCTCTGGATTTTTCCTCAGGGTTTACTCCCAAAGCCTTTCCCATGAGTGGGTATAGTTGTGAGATCAGAGTTTCCCTTCTCCAAAAAGAGCTGCCAACTATGGCTGACAAGCCCAGTCTTCTGAATCACTGGTTTTACGGCACTAGTAAGTTGCCTTTGCCCCTCTTCCTGTCAGTAGAAATGATTCCACTGGCTTAATAGTTAAGTCACTCATGAAGTCCAGGAGCCAGACTTGGTTGTCCTGGGCTATTTCAGATGCATGTCACTGGGGGCATTCAATAGGTAGAGAAAGTTTATCCCCACTACCACCCCGGCTATAACAACCTTAAGGAATCAAGTCTGTTTGTCTATACCTCTCATAATCTTAAAAACCTCTATCAAATCTCCCCTCAGTGTCCACCACTCCAGAGAAAACAATCCAAGTTTATCAATCTTCTCACTATAGTGCATGTCCTCTGATCCAGACAGCATCCAGGTAAACCTCTTCTGCACCTTCTCCAAAGACTCAACATCCTTCCTATATCGGGATGACAAGAACAGTATACAATACAACATAACTTCCTGATTTTTGAACTGAATGCCTTGACTAATAAAAGCAAGCATGTCATATGCCTTCTTAACCACCCTATCAACTTGCATAGCCACTTTCAGTGACCCCAAGATCCCTCTGTCAACAACATTGTTAAGGCTCTTGTCCTTAGCAGTGAACTTCTCTTTACATTTGACCTACCAAGGTGCAACACTTCACACTTAGCCAGATTAAACTCCATATGCCATTCTCTGCCTATATCTGCAACTGATCCAGATCCTCTGTACTCTTTACCAGTCATCTATGCTACCAACAAATTTATACAGATTGCAAATAGCAGAGATCCCAGTACAGATACAGCACATTAACAATAGACCTCCAGCTAGACTAACTCACTTCGACCACTACCCTCTGTCTTCCGTGGGCAAACTAGTTCTGAGTCCAAATGGCCAATTTACCATAGATCCCATATATCTTAAACTTTTGGCTGAGCCTCCTATGACAGAACTTATCAGATACATAACTAAAATCCTCATAGATAACACCCACAACTCGATCTTCATCAATCACCCTCATCAAGGCCATGTTTATAAATCTTATCCCTCAGAATTTTCTCTGGTAAATTCTCTACCACTGATGTGAGATTCACAGGTCTATAATTTCCAGAAGTATCCTGGTTCCCTCCTTGAACAACGGAACAGTATTAACTACTCACCATTTCTCCAGGGCCTCATGTATGGCTAGAGAGGACGCGAAGATATTGGTCAGGGCCCCAGCAATCTCTTCACATGTCCCGCTCAATAACCTGTGCTATATCCCATTAGGCCCTGGGGACTAATCCATCTTAATGCAAAATTAAAAGACCTGACTGTCTCCTTCTTTACTTCAAAATGCCCTTGCCTATTAATACTCTCTGCACTGATCTTCCTATACTCCTTATTCTTCTCCTTAGAAAATACTGATGTAGTAGGCAGCCATCGATCGCAGGGGATCATGGGTTTGTGCCTCTGGTGGACTGTGACCTCTCCAGAGCGCAAACCTAGGTGGTAAGATTTGAAGAACCGGCTGTTGTCCATGCAGCAGGTTCCCGTCTCCACATCACTGATATAGTCCAAGGGAAGGGCAAACACCAATACAGCCTGGCACCAGTGTCGTCGCAGAGGTTGCCAGACAGAAGTTGTAAACAACATCAAACTGCCTTTGGGACCCCGGCTCCGGATTTCTTCCTCAGGGTTTACTCCCGAAGCTTTACCCATGGGTGGGTATGGCCGCAAGGCAGTGGAAGTTTAAAAACAGTGTTTTCCTTCTCCTGGGTAGGCTGCCATCCAAGGCTGACGAGCCCCACCTGCCGGAAAATACTGACGTAAAGTATGTATTAAGGACCTCACCCACATCCTTTATGCCCAAGCAAATGTTCCATTCTTTATCCTTGGCGCTACCCCCTCTCTCATTATCCTCTTGCTCCTGATGAATGTATAAAATGCCTTGGGATTCTCTTTAATCCTACTTGCTAATGATATTCCATGACCCCTCCGGGCTTTCTTAATTCCTTCTCGAGCTCATTTCTGGCTTCTTTATAAACCTCCAGGGCTCTGTTTGATTCTAGATTCTGAAGCTTTGCATACTTTTCCTTTCTCTTCTTGACTAAATGCATCATAAATCTCAACAGCCAAGATTCTCTTACCTTGCCATGCTTGTCTTTCTGTCTGACTGGAACATACCTGTCCTGTACTCTGCACAGTTGGTCTTTAAAAGTTCTCTGTCATAAGGAGGTGGCTGGGAACGGACCCAAGTGCAAGACACAGACACTGAAGTACTAGTTACAGGACTAGGATATAGGGTGAGGACAAGGACGTGGACACAAAAACCCGGAACCCGGAACAGGACTGGACAAAAGAGCTAGGAGCCCGGGCATGGACTCCGAGCCAGAGACTGGACAAGGACCCAGTACCTGGGTCTTCGCTCTGGCTCGGACCCCAGAACTAGGCAAGGACGAGGCTTGGCAGGAAGGCAGGATGAGGCTGGAGCCTTCAGGCTTCAGGATAGAGGTGAGGCTTGGCAGGAGGCAGGAGGCTGGAGTCTTCAGGCTTGAGGCTAGAGGTTAGAGACTTGAGGCGAGGCTTGGCAGGAGGCAGGAGGCTGGAGTCTTCAGGCTTGAGGCTAGAGGCTAGAGACTTGAGGCGAGGCTTGGCAGGAGGCTGGAGTCTTCAGGCTTGAGGCTAGGCAGGCTCCTCCTGGGCAGGGCGCAGTACTCCTGGGCAGGGCGCGGATCACCACTCGATGGAGGCATGGGACAAGAAGGGACAGAACAAACCACAGGTAACGGCAAGACGGCTTTGCTTACCCGACGGAGGCAAGGGACAGGAAGGGACAGAACCAACCGCAGGTAATGGCAAGACGGCCTAGCTTACCCGACGGAGGCAAGGGACAGGAAGGGACAGAACCAGCCGCAGGGTAACGGCAAGACAGCCTGATTTACCCGTCGGAAAGCAAGGGACAGGAATGGAGCTAGGTACGGGGTGGCTCCAGGACAAGACAGAAGACAAAACGAGGCGAGAGTTACCAGCAAGACAAGGCAAGGCTTCAGGCAATGCAAGGTGAAACGAGAACTTCAGGTGAAGCGAGAGTTACTGGCAAGACAAGGCAAGGCTTCAGGCAAGGAAACAGAAGGCAGTGGAGGGGATACAAGGAGTAAAGACAAGAACAATCCAGCAGCCACGCCCTGCTCTCTGAAGGTATTTATGCAGCCAGCCCCAATGAGCATCAGCTGCCTCAATTAGAGCTCAACAAGAACAGAAACAGGGTAGATAGGAAAACCTGGAGCAAGGGTCAATGGACTGGACCATGAACCGGAATACACACTTCACGGACCAGACCATGACATTCTCCACATATCAGCTGCAGACTTGTCCAAAAACAGCTGTTCCCAACTAACTCTCCACAGTTCCTGGAGTAGTACTTTGCCCTGCTCCAGTTTAGTACTCTCTCACAAGGTTCATACTTAGCTTTATCTGTAGCTGTTATAAAGCTTAAGGAGTTGTCGTCATTGTTTCCTAACTGCTCCTCACTGAAAGGTTGGTCACCTGGCCGGGGTCATTACCCAACACCAGATCCAGTATAGCCCCTCCTCTTGTTGGACTACCTGCATATTGATTTAAGAAACACCTAACATATTCTGTCCCATCTAAACATTTTGTGCTCAGAAGGTCCCTTGTTTATATTTGGGAAGTTGAAATCCTCCATGACAACAGCACTATTGTTTTTACACATTTCCTTAATCAGCCTGTTTATCTGTTCTCAATGTCTTGGCAGTTATTGGGGGGTCTGTAGTACAATCCCATCAGAATAATTTCACCGTACCTATTTTTGAGTTCTACCCCTATAGACTCAGTGAATGAGCCTCTATTGTGTCCCCTCTGCATGAAGTTGTGATTAGTTGTGCAACTCACCCCAACTCCATCATTTAACCCCCTATCTTTTCTAAAACATGAAAACCTTCTCTGAAGCAGGTATCTGTAATGCCCACAGCACCATTTTTCTATGTTCTGATCAACGCTCTAGGTTCGTCTTTGTGACCCTTAATACTCCTAGTATTAAAATACACACACAACAAACTATCCAGTCAATCATATCACGCAAACACGAGGAATTCTGCAGATGCTGGAAATTCAAGCAACACACACAAAAATGCTGGTGAACGCAGCAGGCCAGGCAGCATCTATAAGTAGAGATACAGTCGACGTTTCGGGCCAAGACCCTTCATCAGGACTAACTGAAAGAAGAAACAGTAAGAGATTTGAAAGTTGACTGTACCTCTTCCTATAGATGCTGCCTGGCCTGCTGTGTTCAGCAACATTTTTTGTGTGTGTTGCAGTCAATTGTATCTATTACTTTGCTCCTGTTTGTTTTTACTGGCCTTGACATCTACCTTCCTCTTATTCCTCTGCTTTTTGACAGTGCTCGGGTTCTTATACCCCTGCCAAACTAGATTCAACCCTCTCAGGTAGCCAACACATCATAATTATAGGCCACAAACAAGTCAAAATCTGCAGATGCTGGAAATCCGAGCTACACACAGAAAATGCTGGAGGAACTCAGCAGGCCAGGCAGCATCTGTGGAAAAGCGTACAGTCGACATGCTGGGCCAAAACCCTTCAGCAGTTCTGGAGAAAAAAGGCTGAGGAGTAGATTTAAAAGGCAGGGAGAGGGAACCTGGAGGGGGAGGGATGAAGTAAAGAGTTGGAAAATTAATTGATGCAAGAGACAGAAGGCCGTAGAAGAAAGAAAAAGGGGGAAGGAGCACCAGAGCAAGGCTGTGGGTGGGCAAGGAGATAAGGTGAGCGATGGAAAAAGGGAGATGGGAAGTGGAGAATGGGGGTGGGGGTGAGGGAGGGAGAGGTGGGGGCATTACCAGAAGCTTGAGAAATCAATCTTCATGCCATCAGGTTGGAGGCTACACAAACAGAATATAAGGTTTTGTTCCTCCAGCCTAAGTATGGCTTCATGGATGGACATATCAGAATGGGAATGGGAAGTGGAATTAAAATGGGTGGCCACTGGGAGATCCCGCCTGTTCTGGCAGTCGGAGCATAGATGCTCAGTGAAATGTTCTCCCAATCTACGTCGGCTCTCACTGATATACAGGAGGCCACACCAGGAGTGCCGGACACAGTATATGACCCCAACAGACTCACAGGTGAAGTGTTGCCTCACCTGTAAGGACTATTTAGAGCCCTGCATGGTTGTGAGAGAGGAGATGTAGGGGCAGGTTTAGCACTTGTTCCACTTGCAAGGATAAGTGCCAGAAGGGAGATTGGTGTGGAGGGACGAATGGACAAGGGAGTCACATAGGGAGTGATCCCTGCGGAAAGCAGAAAGTTGGGGGAGGGAGAGACGTGCTTGGCGGTGGGATCTAATTGGAGGTGGCGGAAGTTTCGGAGAATTATGTGCTGGACACAGAGGCTGGTGGAGTTGTAGATAAGGACAAGAGAAACCCTATCCCTAGTAGGGTGCGGGAGGATGGGATAAGAGTAGACGTGCATGAAATGAAAGTGATATAGGCCAATACAAAATAATGAAGGAAAGATAGAACCTTGTCTCTAAAAGATCTCTGGATTCGCTACACTCAGTGGCCACTTTATAATATACCCCTGTACTCCTGCTCGTTAATACAAATATCTACTCAGCAATCATGTGGCAGCAACACAATGCATAAAAGCATGCAGACATGGTCAAGAGGTTCAGTTGTTTTTCAGACCAAATATTAGAATGGGGAAGTAATGTGATCCAAGTGACTTTGACCATGGAATGATTGTTGGTGCCTGATGGGGTGGTTTGAGTATCTCAGAAACTGCTGATTTGCTGAGATTTTCATGCATAACAGTCTCTAGAGTTTACAGAGAATGGAGCAAAACATAACAAAACATCCAGTGAGCAACAGTTTTGAGAGTGAAAACACTTCGCAGCAGTTTTGAGAGAGGAAAGAGGAGAATGGTTAAACTGTTTCAAGCTGACAGAATGGCAAACGTAACTCAAATAACTATGTGTTACAATAGTGGTGTGCAGAAGATCATCTTTGAATGCACAACACATCAAACTTTGAAGTGGATTGGCTGCAGCAACAGAAGACCACACTGTGTTCCACTCCTGTACTTAAAAAGTGGCCACTGAATGTAAAAAAATTGTGAAATCATAGAGCTTTTAAGATGCCCATTTGGCCCATCATATGCATGCTGATCCTGTGACAGTGATTTATTAGTTCCTTCAGTAATCTTTTCTCTGGAGTGTTACAAATGTATTATTATTGAATATTTATCCAACTTGAGGGGGAACTTGTCTTTAGTGTGTATAAAAAGAAACTTTCCTTCATGTCACTCTTAATCCACTTCTCCTTTATTTTATTTCTGTGACTCCTCAACTATCACCATTCCACCCAAATGATTCTGACTCTCCATTCTGTTCAGACCATCATCATATTACATATCTCAATCTCCTCTTCTGCAAAGAAAGCATCTAGCTTGTAGTGTAGACCCTCATCACCGGGAAAATTCCTGTAAACCTCCCATGGATCACCTTCATGTAAAGAACGGAACAAAAATAGATAATTGTTTTTAAAAGTTTAGCATAAGATATCTGCTTTTTTATTCAATATCTTTGGTAATAAAGGCCAGAATTGTGTATGCTTTATTAACCTCTTTCTCTACCTATCCTGCAGTCTCAAGACTTTAGAATATGAAGACACGTAGTCTTCTTTTATTGTCATTTAGTAATGCATGCATTAAGAAATGATACATTATTTCCTTCAGTGTGATATCACAAAACACAGGACGGACCAAGACTGAAAAAACTGATAAAATCACATAATTATAACATATAGTTAAAAACAGTGCAACAATACCATAACTTGATGAAGAAGTCCATGAGCACAGTAAAGTTCAAAGTTTCTCAAATGTCCCACATCTCACACAGACGGGAGAAGGAAGAAAAACTCTCCCTGCCATGCCGACCACAATCCGACTCTGAGTCATCTGAAAACTTCGAGCTCTGATCAGCTCTCCGACACTGAGTACTGAGCGTCACCTCCTTCTTGGCTGCCAAAAGCAGGCAAGGCCGGGGATTTTGAGGCCTACCCTCTGAAAGAATCCCGACCACACAGTAAGGACAGCAGTGAACCGGCATTTCAGAAATTTCTCCAGATGTTCCTCTGTGCTTTCACATCCATTCTCCATCAAATTAGAATTGTCCACGGCCCCTATTTAACAGATACAATATCATTTTTCACCGGAGGGCTGTGCATCCATATCACCTCTCTCCAGCTCCTTCTGATCCTGCACTTCTTCTTTCCTATTAAAGTAAATCACCTCATATTTCTCTGCATTATACTTCAATCACTTTTCTGCTGGCCAATTTATTTCATGATATAATTTATCACCATCCCCTTCCACCAGTGTCATTGAGGATAAAGCCATTTTGTCATCGATATACTGATGAGAACAATGTTCAGCACTACCTGCTGCACAGGCATTCTGTCATTTACGCCTTTCGCATTTCAGCCAGCTCAACCAGATGTGGAACATTCCAGCTAATCCTGATGACATCGAAGCCTCCCATTCAAAGTACAGTGTGTGTAACTACTGCTGCTAGCATTTCTTCCAAATGTTGTAAAACTCTGACTCAAAAGCTAAAGGAGGCTGTTAATGGTGATCCAGAGGTTCCTTGCCATGATACTATGAGTGCTTATGAGATTTGGGCTCAATATTGAGGACTTACAAAGCTACACCCTCGCACTTGTTGCAATTTCTGCTCAGTCTGCCCTCTGGTGCATAGGAACATTTCAGAGATTGTGACAGAGGAAAATGATACAGTTTCTGTAATTCTGTTAGAATAACTATGTTTGGCTTTTTCTTGATTTGTCTGTGTGATTTAGGCTCTCTGTCTCCCAATTTGGACATCGGGCTGCTGTGTTTTAAAGGAGAACTTTACAATGTTGACTGGGCCGGGAGTTCTTATAACAACACTCAATGCCTGGGGAAATTGCAGGACGTAAGGAGACTCAAACAGTGAACTGCTAAACTGTCTGTAGTTTGTAGGTGAGGGATACATGTCAGCTTGTGCACCTGAAGGGTCCCACAGCTCTTTCTTTGAAAGTCTCCTGATTTCTACCACATCTACATAACAGAGAACCTGAATGTAATATTTTTTCTAAAAGAAAACAACCACAGTAGTCTAACAATGCAATCTTTAGTCTGGTGCTAGCTAAGATTTTGTGCTCAAATCCACGGAGATAGAATCAGACTCTTGACCTTTATAGATGCCTTAGTGTTAATGCTAAATGGGTAGGATCACATTGGGTGCTAGAAATGGAAGGAAAAGTAGAAAATGTATCAAATTAAGATTCCTTACTTGATTCAGCACGACATCTATTATCTCTTATTGACTATATTTTAGATGCCACATAACAGCCTGGAAATATTCCCAGTTTATCAATAAAATGTCAAATTTGTATTGAATGAGCAAAAAATATCACTTCACAGGTTGGAAGTGCACTGCCTAGAGAGTTATCCCCAGTCTCTGTGTTATTTACTCAGGTGATACAATCCACTCTGCCTCTTACATTCATTCTAATGAAGGCAGTGAAGTGACTATTGGAGGTATGACTGCATGACCTTAAAGACTATGGAGCGCCACTGACTGCAAAGTACTTCTGGGACATGATCCTTAATTTTCTCAGATACTTTGCATTCATACCTCTAGAGCCTTGTTCTAAACACTACAGGACACAGTTCTGTCACACTTACAGCAAAGCTATGACACAGCAGTAGGAGGAATTGTAAAGAAACTTGCAGCCTTGATTTTCACTCTGCAATTAGTTAAATGGCACAATGTAACCTTGAGGTTGCAGTGACATTTATGAAATTACTCAGGCTTCAATTCCTCACAATTTGAGAGATTGTAAGAGAACGTCAGATCACAACTGTGTTGTAATTACTTCCTGCCAGTGCCTACACCATAAGCAGAATTAATTAGAATAAACCACAGAGCACTATCATTTCTTTGAATTCCTTGGAGCTGATTCCTCACCTGGTGGTCTTTAAGACTGTTTGGACAGGTGTTTCTGCATAAGTGCTTTCAATTACCTGCCTCATGGGAAGGTGGCATACTGCAGTAAACGGTAGCTTATTAAACCACTCACATCAAAATAAGACAGCAGCACCAGTGTTTGCACTCTTCAACTTTAAAGTAAAGGGAATCAGACTCTTTGACCTCTAAAGGACACCTCAGCATTAATGCTAAGCTGTTGTGCTCACTTTGGTTGTAATATTAAGATTCTATGAATGCTAGAAATAGGAAGAAAAGTAGAAAATGTTAAAAATAGGTTGGGCTACCACTGTGGAGAGAATCACAGAGTACCACAGCACAGAAGCTGGCCCTGCAGTCCACGTAATCTTTGCAATCCTAGCTAGAGAAATACAAAGTTAACATTTCATATCACTGACCCTCCAAATAATTATTGATTCAGGACAGAAACTGATCACTTGTCCACTGAGTCCATGATGACCATTAAGCAAACATCTTATATTAATCTCACTTTATTCTTTCCACAAAGGCAAAGAGATTTTAATATTCATTTAGGTCTCTCTAATACACTATTCATCAATTCCATTGAAGCTACTGGAGCTAAATGTTAACTGAGCACACATTGGGTCACTGGGTTGGTATGGCCAATTGGCACTCATTCTACTTCAGCTGTATCTCAAAGGTACCTCTAGTTCATGTAAAGTGGTGTTGAAAGAGTTAAGGAGGCTGTGTTCTTTTAATGCACAGTATTCTTTTGGTCACTTCATACTTCTACAGGAAGAGTATCTCAAGGTGATCAAAGATTATATTCAGTGGAATATTACTTATAGGTTTTCACTCCTAATAACCCTTACTTTTTGGATCACCAAAGTATCCTTCCATGACCCCTTTGATAAAGAGTATAAATATCATTGTTGAAGAAGATACTTGATGACAGCAATCAACTTGGGAGTCCATACTTCCCTCTACAGCTGGATCCTAGAATTCCTGACCACAATTAGTACGGATAGGCAGCATCACCTTTACCAAGATTATTCTAAACATTTATGTGCCACCTGATTGCGTCCTCAACCCCTACTCCCTGGAAACTCATAACTGCAAAGCCAGATTTTACTCTTTCTCAATCTACAAGTTTGCATATGACATCATCATAGGGGGTCGTATCTCAAATAGTGATGAATTAGAGTACAGGAAGGATCTTGTCTAATCTTTGAGTACTTCTCTCCTCTTTTCCCACTTTCTTGTTATTCATTTAATGAAATATACTGACATTAGTACTGAGATGCTCCTATGCTTTTGCCATCAAGAGATAAATGTCATATTCCCCAGCCCAGATTTTAACATACATTATCCATTGCCATAGTGTTTTTGTGTAGTGACTCATACCAGCTAAAACTGGGAATATTTCACAAGGCGCAGGATAGATATATCCCACAGAGGAAGAAGTTTTCAATTGGCAGGAGCAGGTAACCATGGCTGACAAAGGAAGTTAAGGACTGCATAAAAGCCAAGGAAAGGGCATATAATGTAACTAAAGTGAATGGGAAGTTGGATGATTGGGAAGCTTTTAAAATCCAAGAAAAGGCAACTAAAAAGCTACAAGAAGGAAAATGGTGAAATATGAGGGCAGACTAGCCAATAATATAAAGCAGGACACCAAAAGTTTTTTTTTTCAGTTATGTAATGAGTAAAAGGAAGGTGAGAGTTGATATTGGACCACTGGAAAATGATGCTGGTGAGGTAGTAACAGGGGACAAAGAGATGGCAGATGAACTTAATGGGTACTTTCCATCAGTCTTCACTGTGAAAAACGCTAGCAATGTGTCAGAGATCCCTGAGTGTCAGGAAACAAGAATGAGTGCCATTGCTATTACAAGGGAAGAAGTGCCAGGCAAACTCAAAGGTCTTAAGGTGGTTAAGTCACCTGGACCAGGTGGACTACTTCCCAGAATCCTGAAGGAGGCTGCTGAAGAGAGAATGGATGATCTTTCAAGAATCACTTGATTCTGTCACAGTCCCAGAGGACTGGAAGATTGCAAATATTACCCCACTCTTTAAGAAGGGAAGAAAGGAAATTATAGGCCACTTAACCTAACTTCAGTGATTGGGAAAGCGTTGGAGTCTATCAGTAAGGATGAAGTTTTGAGGTACTTGGAAACTAATAATAAAATAATTCAAAGTCCACGTGGTTTCTGTAAAGGGAAATCTTGCCTGACAAATCCATTAGAGTTCTTTGAGGAAGTAACTAGCAGGGTGGACAAAGGAGAGGCATTTACTTGGATTTTCAGAAAGCGTTTGATAAGGTGCTACATATGAGGCTGCTTAACAAGATAAAATCCTGAGGCAATATAGGAAAGATACCGGCATAGATTGCAGAATGGTTGACAGGCAAGAGACAGCCAATGGGAATAAAATGGGCTATTTCTGGTTGGCTGCCAGTGACTAGTGGTGTTCCTCAGGGATCACTACTTTTGGGACTGCTACTTTTCACATTGTTTGTCAATGATTTAGATAATGGAATTGATGGCTTTGTGGAAAAGTTTGCAGGTGAAGGGGTAGGTCATGCTGAGGAAGCAATGTGATTGCAGCAGGACTTAGACACATTGGAAGAATGGGAAAACAGTAGAAGATGGAATACAGTGTTGGAACATATATCATAATGCATTTTGGTAAAAAGAACCGTAGTGCAGACTATTATCTAAATGGGGAGAAGTTTCGAACATCGGAGTTGCAGAGGGACTGTAAAGGAAATTATTGGGCAGTTATCCTGAATTTAGTGATTGGAAAATACCAATATTAACGATAAAGTTTCAGTTTATTGAAGGCTTTTGATAATTCTTTGATGAAATAATTGGCAGGATAGACAAAGGAGGGTCAATGGATGCTGTTTGCTTGGACTTTCAGAATGCCTTTGACAAGTTACCACACATGACACTGCTAAACAAGATAACAGCCCATGGTATCATAGGAAAGATACTGGTGTGGATAGAAGTTTGGCTAACTGGCAGGAGGTAAAGAATGGGAGCAAATGGGGCCTTTTCTAGTTGGCTGCCATTGATTAGTGGCGTTCAAGTGTGACTATGACAAAAGGGATCAGTGTTGGGACTACTGTAGCAGCCAAATTATTGGCTATACTTTAATTAGAAGATGATTAACCAGTGAGTCAAATGTTACAGGGAGAAGGCAGGAGAATGGAGTTGAGAGGGATAATAAATCATCTACAATGTAATAGCAGAGCAGAATCATTTGGTGCTGAAATGTCTTATGAAAAAGTTCACAGCTTTAGGGATGTCAGAATGGCCAGGCAAATAACTGCAGTGCAAACACTATAGCCACTGTAGGCTAGCGGTGAAGAGAAATAATACTTAAATTGTAGATGGAGGGTGAATCAAAGATGCTACTATATTCAGTATTACACAGATTTTTTGTGTGTGTTGTTGGAACTCTACTTATCCAGGCTAATGGGAAATATTGCTCTACTGTGCCTTACAGATGGAAAGAAAACCTTCAGGATATTAGGTGATAAAGGATAGCAGTGACTGGCTGTAAGGTTGGGGATCTTTTGAATGATTGCTAAAATTGCATTCAGAGTCAGAGAGATGTATGTAGGGTTAAAAGTTATATTTACAGTTAAGGGTTAAAGCAACAACAGATCATTGGAGTATCAAAGTCATTTTAGTGCATGGTATCACCGCAGAATCCTTGGTAGTTTTTTTTGTTTGGTTTGCTAGGGATTGTTCAGGAGTTATTGAATTATGGACAGCCAATATTACTTGAAATTAAAACACAGAAACTGCAGAACAGCCTTTGGAAAATAAAGCCCGTTCACAACTTAACTTCAACTGAAACCAACCATTGAGTGCATTCAGAATATGACATCATAAGAAATAACATAATATTACAAATAATATGACATAAGAACATGCTATTTGCTCAATTCTAATAAACTTTTAAGAGCTCTGCTCTGTGACCCTTGATTAGTTTGTACCCCAGCAAGGGAGATTATGGCAAAACTTAAAAGAAAAGCAAAAGAGACCATTACCTATTGTGAGCTGTGCAGAATAGTAACATTAACATGGCTAGTGGATGCCATGGTATTGTAGCGGTTAGCGCGACACTATTACAGTTTAGGGTATTGAAGTTCAGAGTTCAAGCTCAGTGTCCTCTGTAAGGAGTCTCTACATCCTCCCTGTGGAATGCATGGGTTTTCCCTGGGTGCTCCAGTTTCCTCCCACAGTCCAAAGATGTACTGATCAGTGGGTTAATTGGTCATTGTAAATTGTCCCGTAGGTTAGAGTTAAATCGGGGGTTGTCAGAGGTTTCTGGGTGGTGTGATTTGCAGTGCTGGAAGGACCTATTCTACACTGTATCTCTAAATAAATTTTAATAAACTAAAGGGTATTTGGGTAAGTCATCAGTTGAGGACTTGAATTTCCATGTAAATCTATGTGGGTGTTGTATGTACCAATTTCAGAGATTTGTTACCAATGCCTGGAAACCTACTTTTAAAAAAAAACTCATTAATTCAAGCCACTTTCCAAAAAGTAATGATGGTCTCCCATTACATGTGCTTTATTTGTATCTGAAAAAGTCTTCAACGCTGTTGAATGTGATTAATAACATGAAATGCAGTAGGGGGAGCAAGTGCTACAACTGCTATTCCTAGCACTCTGTAGGAGTTACTATGGCCACCATGAGAAGAAATTATACTATGCTTACAAAACAAAAAGAAAGTCAGAAAACTTCAAGTCTTATGCTTGTAATCACTTAACAGCAAAGGAGTTCAGACATTCCAAGTTTCTTTATATTTCAGAAATAGACTTTATTCATGATAAAAAATATATACAAAGGAAGAAATGGTGCATAAAACTTTCAAATTCACAGTCATCACATTAGGTAGTGTAATCATTAAAACACGCACAAACAACATGGCAACATATCCCATGAGGTGAAACACCCTTTCATTGTTCAAGGGACCTCTGCTACACAAACCTGCCCATCCTTGGGCAATAGTGGAAGGAACCTAGATTGTGGTCCTTCCCCACAGAGCCTCAGCATTGGCTGTACAGAGTATCAGTGCATCTCTCAGCATCTATGCCCGCAACCTGGACAGTGCCCGTCTGCGGCACTCCCTTACAGACTTCTTGCTATGCTGGAAGATTAACACATTTCAGGCAGAACAAAGGGCATCTTTCATAAAATTGATCTTTCAGCAGCACTGGATGTCTGTCTCAGTGTGTACCTATGAAAACAGCCGTGGATCCATCCTCTGTTATGCAGCTGTTGGAGATGAACTGGGACATGGACTCTTGCATCCATCTACACACCCTCTGAGCAAATCCACAGTCAGCAAAGAAATAGATGACATCAAGTTCAAGTTTATTGTCATTCAACCATACACATGTATACTGCCAAACGAAACCATGTTCCTCCAGACCAAGGTGCACACACAATATATATAACTCACACACAGCACTTAAAGTAATATCATCACAAATAAATTAACAAATAAGAAGGTGCATTTATGACATATGCTAAAAAGTAAACCGTATAATGCTACTGGTGCTTCAAACATGATGAAATCTGGGTGGTTGAGTAGCCTCATGGCTTGGGGGAGGAAGCTGCTTCCCATCCTATCCGTTCTTGTCCTAATGCTGCAGTACTTCCTGCCTGAAACTAGAAGGTCCAAAAGATTGTTGGGCAGATGGGAGGAATCATTGACAATGCTAAGGGCCCTGCACATGCAGTACTTCTGATACATATTTCTGTTGGGTGGAAGAGATACATTTTCTCCATATAACAGCCACAATCTATCTCTCATTGGGTCTGACATAGAGGGGCCTCTGACTGGGAGGACCCTTCTCACGACTAGCCAAGCAAATTCCTCATACTTGTTGGCCAGGTCTGGTGATGAGACATTCTGTGATATGGTTTGAACCATTTGCTCAGGCAACAAACAACAAAAACTATAGTGGCCCTGACCCACAGTGTCTTGAGTGCATTCTGTGTTGACCACTGCCTGATGGAATTGTAGCCAAAGTTGATTACTTGGAAGCACTTTTCCGCAAAGGACAGATGGTGCACCCATGGGACAATACATGGTAGAGAACAGACCCATTTTCTGCAACACCGAAAATAGGTAGAAGCTCAGGACATACTGACACCTTGGTTTCTACGTATATCGGGTCCACACACCACCAGATGCAACCTCATACAAAGGTGGTCATCAGAATGAAGCCAACATATCACATTTTTGTTCCTATTTTTGGGAGAGCTGTGCATCATGACCTGTTGGACTTGCTCCATCTTGGACCTACAAATAAACAGGAAGACGTCCAAGGTGATCACTGAGGGTTAGAGATAAGGAACAGGCCATGCCAGTCGTGATATCCAAGTTCGTTCCAGTTACTGGCAGAGAATGCTGCTTCAACAGATGCAGCTTTTGTTTGACCTTCACAATATACTCTGACCAATTCTTCTTACATGCCTCAGCCCCTCTGAACCAAATCGCTAGCACTTTCTGGTAATCAGACCTGACAGTGAAGGGAACTTTGAACCAGTCAGGTTAGTTGCTGAAGAGTGTGGACTCGTTCTTTCTGCGGATGACTCTGGGCTCCCAATATCGACTTTAATAGGTCACAGATGCTGATCAGTCTGCAAACAGACCATGGATCCAAGCACAAGAACACTACATCATCCATATACAGGGATGTTTAGACTTATGTGCCTCATTGCCTAGCAGCGTCATCCCCTTTCATCTTTCCTGGTGGATTTAGAAAAAGGTTCCATGCTACTCACAAACATGGCAGGACAGAGTGGACAACTTTTTCTGACTCCAGGTTTGATGCTGAAACAATCTGAATCCCAATCACTGAATGAACTGTTCTACAGACATGTCTGTAGAACATATGATTCCAATTTTTGATTGTCTCTGCAAAGCCCATTTTGAAGGGCACATCCATCCTGTGTGTGTGTGTTTAATATCCCGTCAAAGGTCTTCTTCTGCAGCAAACTGCCCAGGCAGATATCTACTCGTCTGATGTGATGATATCACTGAGTAGAAGAAGGCTGTCAAAATTCCTACCATTTACAGGGCGTGCTTAGTCTGGATGGATTACCTGTCCCAGAGCAAACATCTGACCCAGTTGCTGATGGCCCTGGACAGTATTTTATGACCTACATTCAACAGTAAGATGGGGCTCCAAATCCTGATTTCCCCTGTCTTCCCTTTTTTTTTTGTTGATGTGGGTGAAGATGCCCTTCCTCATGGAGTTCTACATGCTACCATTGTACACTGCACAGCATTGTACACTTCCAGCAGGTCTGGACATACCCAGTCCCACAGAACTGAGTACAACTCAGCCGGTTAACTGTCACTTCTGAGATTTTTTTTGTGCTGAGAGGACAGATGAGCCTACGCCACTTCTCCAGGGGCAGTAGCTGATCCAGACTCTCCATCTCACTATCTTTTTGCACGATAGAGGGCAGAAAATTTTGGGAGGCTGTGCTTTCTATGGTGTTATTGTCATAAAGGACCAGCATAAATGCATACGTCTGTTTGTGAGGATGTCACTGAGCTGTCCTCCTCTTTAGGTACATGAAAGACAGAGCTCCCCACATAAACCTTTTGGAAGGCATGTCAACAGGCTTCATTTGTGAGACTCTCGATCTGAAAATATCTTGGAGGATTCAGAGGCAAAGAGCACAGCTTATCAACTCTTTCCCTCTAAGGGATCTTCTCTTACACCCACCCCCCTCAACTACAGAAAACTAAGCTGCTGCAAGTCTGTCTGGAGTTGACATAATTTCCTCTGACTCTGTCTTGTTTTCTGAACTCCTTTGAGGATGAAGAATGATTTGATGTTCTCCTCAGTTGTGTCCCACCAGTATACTGGTGAGTCAAAGAGGGGCTTCACAGTTCCCCAAAATCTGTAATCCCTTTTTACTTTCTCATTGTTCTCTGGGATCAGCAGCTTGATATCCCCTTGCTTCTGGACCTCTTGAAGGTGACAGGAGTCATGAAAGGGACAGTGACCAGAGAAGAGCATTGGCACGTTGCCTGCGATGTGAAGTGGAAGTCCGCTGGAGCCATTCTGATCCATACGCATAACAGCTGTGGCCCAGGGGTGCTGATCCAAGTGTGCAGCAGGGGTGCTGACATCATTGCACAACTTCGTATCTTTAACTATTTCCTTCAGGAGTCCCAGAGGTGCTCTCCAGTCTAGTCCTGCAGTCCAAGTGGTGGGGGCCTGGAATGCAATGCCAGAAGCAGTGGTGGGGGCAAATATAATAGAGGTTCTTAGCTAGACGTGTAAATGTGCATGAAAGGAAAGGAGATGATCATTGTGTAGGCAGGACAGATTAGTTTAGTTGGACACTTGATTACTAACAAAGTTACTTGGACACAACATTGTGGACTGAATGTCCTGCTGCTGTGCTGTACTCTGTAATGTGTACTATGTACCGTGCTCTTTGTGTTAAGGCTGGAACATGTTCGATGTGCCAAAGGATGTTTCATGAATTTTCACGGAACATCACAGAACTTCTCAGAATTCCAGCAAGTGGAGTCAGTCAGGACATTCTGCATGCCACAGTTCCCGAGGAAATATTGGAATGCATAGCGGGAGAGACGGTTGAAAAGAAGGGGTATTCAGGTCATTCTGCACAACCACAGCTCTCATGGAGTCATTGGATTGTGCAGATTTAGGCACATGGCAGATCCCACTAAAATGTAGTTAGGTTTAAGTGGAACATCCATTGTGGGAGTGGCCACTGTGTGAGTGGGCTTGTGTTAGGGTGGGGAACTAAGGCTTTAGCTCACAGGGGTGAAAGCTATAGGTTCAATTTTTCATTTTATTTTTATTTCTCTCTGTCATATTGCACGATAAGACCAGTTGGGATGCCACACAGGAAAGTGGAATAGTCTTCTTGTGGAAAGTGGGAAGGCAGAGAGACGTCTAGTGTCCCAGATGACTATACCTGCAAAAAGTGCATCCAGCTGCAGCTTCTTTCAGACCATGTCAATGAATTGGAGCTGGAATTGGATGAACTCCAGGACATTCGGGAGGCTGCGGGGTCGATCGACAGGACATTCAGGGAAGTAGTAACACCCAAGATACAAGTCACAGGTGACTGGATGAACATTAGGAGGAGGAAAGAGGATGTGCAGCCAGTGCAAAGTACCCCTGTAGTCTTTCCCTCAACAACTGTTGGGGCAAATGACTTAGTGCAGAAAAGTAACAGCAGTCAGGTCTCTGGCACTGAGACTGGCCTTGTGGCTCCGAAAGTGAGGGGAAGAAGAACAGTGCAGTAGTGACAGGGAATTTCTTTGTTCGCACCCACAGAATCCCTGTCTGTGAAAGAGATGAGTATGGTATGTAGCCTCTCAGATGCCAGGGTAAGGAATGTTTGAGATTGGGTCCATACCATTCTGATAGGGGAGAGTGAACAGCCAGAAGTTCTGGTATTTATTGGTATCAAAGACGTACCAAGAGATAGATAGGAAAAGGGAGGTAGTCCCAAAGAGAGAATATTGGGAGTTAGGTAGAAAGCTGAAAAGCAGGACTTTCAGGGTAATATCTCTGATTTCCTCGCTCTTGCCACATACCAGTGAAAGCACGAATAGGATGATTTGGCAGATGAATGTGTGGCCGAGGAACTGGTGCAGGGAGCAGGGTCCCAGATATCTGGATTATTGGGAGGTCTTCTGAGGAAGGTATGAACTGCACAATATTCTTCTAGGCAAGATTGCTAGAGCTGTTTAGGGAGGATTTAAACTAATTTGGTAGGTGAATGCAAACCGGAGTGATATGGCTGAGGATGGGGCGGTTGGTATACAAGTAAATGCAGTGTGTAGTGAGACCTTGAGGAAGGGCAGGCATATAATAGGGAAAGATTTTAGTCAGTGGGATGAGTTGAAATGCAACCTGGGGGCAAAATCGAAAAGAGTGGAAGGTGTTATATTTGAAAGCATACAGTACATAAGATAGATGATCTTGTAGCACAATTAAAGATTTGCAGGTGTGAGACGGTGGGCATCACTAAGTCATGGACGAAAGAAGGTCATAATTGGGATCAACATCCAAGGATACACATTGTATCAAAAGAACAGGCAGGTGGGCAGAGGTGGTGGAGTGGCTCTGCTAGTAAAAAAATCAAATCAAATCCTTAGAAAGAGGTGACAGAGGGTCAGAAGATGCAGAACCTTTGTGAGTAGAGCTGATAAACTGCGTGGAGAAAGACTCTGATGGGAGTTATGTACAGGCATCTGCACAGTAGCCTGGATGTGGAATACAAATTACAATGGGAAAAGGCATGTAAGAAGGGCAATGTTACAATGGTCATGGGGATGTCAATATACACGTAGATTGGGAAAATAAGTTTGGAGCTGGATCCCAAGAGATGGAATTGGTAGAATGCTGACAAGATGTTTTTTAGAGCAGTTTATAGCTGATCCCTGCACTCAGGGAAAGGCAATTTGGATTTGGGTGATCTGTAATAAACCAGATTTTATTAGGGAACTTAAGGGAAAGGAACCCTTAAGGGCCAATGATCATAGTATGAGAGAATTCACCCTGTAATTTGAGAAGTTGAGGCTAAAGTCAGACGTATCAGTATTACAGCAGAGTAAAAGGAATTACAGAGGAATGAGAGAGGAGCCGGAAAAATTGATTGAAAGGGGACACGAGCGGGAATGATGGCAAGACAGCAATGACCAGAGATTTTGGGAGCAATTCAGAAGGTGCAGGTTAGTTACATCCCAAAGAGGAATAAGTATTGTAAAGAGAGGATGTGGCTGACAAGGGAAACCAAAGAATGCATGAAAACAAAAGGAAAGGCACATAATATAGCAAAAATTAGTGGGAAATTAGAGGACCGGGAAGCTTTTACAAATTAATAGAAGGAAACTAAAAAACCAGTAGGAGATAAAAGATGAAATTTGAAGGTAAGTTAGCCAATGATATAAAAAAGGATACCAAATGTTTCTTCAGATATACAACTAAAAAACCAGGAGGAGATAAAAGATGAAATTTGAAAGTAAGTTAGCCAATGATATAAAAAAGGATACCAAAAGTTTCTTCAGATATACAAAGCGTAAAAGAGGCAAGAGTGGATATTGAACTGCTGAAAAATGATAATGGAGAGGTAGTAATGGGGTCAAGGGAATGGTGGATGAAATGGATGAGTATTTTATGTGAGTTGTCTCTGTGGAAGACACGATATTATGCCAGAAATTTGCGAGTGTCAGAAGGCAGAAGTAAGTGCAATTGCTATTACTAAGGAAAAGATGCATGGGAAGCTGAAAGGTCTAAAGTCACCTGGACCAGATGGACTACCCCAGGGTTTTGAAAGAGGTAGGTGTAGAGATTGTGCATGCATTACTAATGATCTTTCAGGCATCACTAGATTCTGGAATGGTTCCAGACAGTGATGTCATTCCACTCTTTAAGAAGGGAGAGAGGCAGAAGAAAAGAAATTATAGGCCAGTTAGCTTGACTTTAGTGGTTGAGAAGATATCCACTATTAAGAATGAGGATTCAAAGTACTTGGAGGTAAAATAGCCCAAAGTCAGCATGGTTTCCTTAAGGGAAAATCTTGCCCGACAAATCTATTGGAATTCTTTGAGGAAATAACAGGCAGGATAGACAAAGAAGGGTCAGTGGATGTTGTTTACTTGGATTTTCCAAAGGCCTTCAACAAGGTGCCACACATGAGGCTGCTTAACAAAATAAGAGCTCATGGTATTATAGGAAAGATACTTGCATGGAAAGAAGATTGGCTGACTGGCAGTACATAAAGTGTGGGAATAAAGGGAGCATATTTTGTTTAGCTTCCGGTGACTAGTGATGTTCCAAGGGGTCGGTATTAACCCCACGTCTTTTCACTTTATATGTCAATTACTTGGATGACAGAACTGATAGCTTTGTGACCAAGTTTGCAGACGATACAAAAATAAGTGGAGGTGCAGGTAGTGTTAAAGAAGCAAAAGGTATACAGAAGGACTTAGACAGATTGGGAGTGTAATATATGGATTTTTTTCTGTTAAAACAATGACCCCCCTGAGCAGTATGCATGGATTGATAACTTACCTATGTACATTGATCTGTTGTCTACACATGCACATTGATCTGCTCTCTCCCTCTCTCTCTCCCACTGCAATGTGAAAACACCAGTTAAAGTCATCTCCTGTGTGCATGCTTTTATTTAATTGATGTGTAGTTGCATACACACAACAAATTGGCAACGAGTATGAACCTGAATGTCAGAGAATATCAGCAACTGCACTGACAGTTATGGGACATTAAGGGATGAAATATCGAGAGGGAAAAGTTAAACAGTATGGAGAAGGCCATCACAAATGGTAACAAAGGACGCATGAGTAACTGTATAGTACTTAGTGAAGGATGCACAGCTAGCAAAGTTACAGAGAAGATAAAATGGCGATGGTTTAGTCAGGAAAGTCAACAAGTTCGACAGTGTTAATGAAGGCTGAGAGTCGTATATCAAGAGGGTTGAACTGATATTGTAACGAGAACAACGTGAATGAGGAAAAGAAAGTATGCACTCTTCTTAGCGTAATGGGTGCTAAAATGTACAGTCTCTTATGCAATTTAGTAATTCCTGAAAAGCCAGCAAGAAAGACGTGTGATGAAATTGCCACAATTTTACAAAACTACTTCAGCCTTAAAACACTGGTAATAGCTGAGAGATTTATATTTTACAGAAGGAACCAGGAAAAGGATGAAAGCATTTCTGAATACATTGCAAAACAGCGCAAACATTCCCAGTATTGCAACTTTAGAGATGGACTTTCTGATGCATTAAGGACAGGCTTACATGCGGCATGCATAGTCAAAGCACACAAAAGAAGCTATTGACAGAAAGAGAGCTAACCTTAGAATGGGCATTGACCATTGCAGTGTTGTTAGAGACCTCAACCTAATAGTGAAGACTGGAGCTGTTCTCATATCTGGGGATGTCAAGGTGAACATCAACCCGGTGCTGAGTACTGTGCAATATTCCCTGGAAAAAAAGAAGATTTTTTTTACATCTTTGGGAGAGGATTTCAAAGGTGCAGTAGAACTACAGAAAAAGAGGCTAGAATGTGAAATGCAGAAAATGTCCCTGAATCGTGCAAAAGGCCAATAATGCTACAGTCATGGCAAATCCTCCCATGATCCAAATGATTGTCAGTTCTAAGAAATAGTTTGCAGAAAGTATCTCAGAGAAGGTCACATAGAGAGAGTATGCAGGGCAGACAAAAAGCACAATCAAAGAAAAGTTTTGCACACAAAACTAAGTAAGTGCATAAAATGATTGAATGTGAAACAGATAATAGAGTCTGTCATGCCTAGAACTGCATAGTATTGCTGAAGCATCACAAAATCACTTGGATCACAATAGGCATGTCTGGTGTAAAACTGAAAATGGAGCTGGATACAGGGTCAGCTTTGACTATAATTCCAGAGGCTGACTATAATAGACTGTTTTCTAAACTACCAGTAGAGAAGACCTCAATGATGTTAAAGACCTTCATGGGCAAAAAAGTGTCTTTCAAAGGTAAACTGAAAGTAAATGTGATGCATGGCAGCCAAACACAGCAGTCAGAGATTTATGTGTTGGAAAGTGGAGATCCAGAGCACTTCGGACATGGATGGTTGAGAAAAATCCGACTAGACTAGCACACAATCAAAGCTCTCAATGTGTCATCAAAAGGCAATGACAGCCCAACAGTAGCACTAACCACACTAGCACAGATGCTTAATGATAATGAGAAAATGTTTGAGAAAGGTGACAGTAAACTCAAAGGCATGAAGAGCCAGAATTGAATTGAATGAAGCAAGAACACTTAAAGCATATAAAGCATTTAAAACACATAACATCTGATGACCCATCGCTGCCCATCAGACTGGCGTGTGATGCGTCCCCTTATGGTACTGGGGCCATTTTTCACACTCTATGAATGATGGATCTGAAAATCCGATATTGTTTGCTTCAAGATCGCTGATGAGTGCAGAATGCAACTACGTACAGATCGACTTGGAGTCCCCTAGTCTAGCATGGGGAATAAAGAAGTTACATCACCACCTCTACAGACAAAAGTTTACACTAGTGACAGATCACCAGCACCTTGTGTCCATCTTCAGTCCCAGGAAGGGAATTACAGTGATGTCTGCTTCCCGGTTACAATGGTGGGCGCTGTTTCCAGTCTTATGACATAGAGTTCAAGGGTACCGAACAACACAGCAATGCTGATGGCTTGTCACGACTTCCACAGTTGGCCACTGAAGAAGAAAAGTCTTCATAATGTGAGCCAGCAGAAGTGTTCTATACATTATCAGTTGCCGGTAACCAATTCTGAAATACAAAGAGAAACAAGGAATGTCCCGACATTGTCAAAGGTCTACAACATCGCCAAAGGTGGCCAGCTCATGGTAACCCCATGCTTCAGTAGGATTCTGAGTCCAATTGTCAGTATATTAAAAAGCTGATGTGTGGATCTCATGTTGTAGTTCCCTCTAAACTGTGCACTAGAGTGTTAGAGAATCTGCAATGACAGCCCAACAGTAGCACTAACCACACCAGCACCGATGCTTAATGATAATGAGAAGGTGATAGTAAACTCAAAGGCATGAAGGGCCAGAATTGAATTGAATGAATCAGAAGCACCAAGATTCCATAAAGCAGGCCCAGTGCCTTACACACTACATCTTAAAGTGGTTGTTGAGCTTGGTGGTGTCCGGAATTCTCTCCAAGGTTGCAGTCAAAATGAAGAGTCTCACCCGGAAGTGTGGCGGCCGGGAAGAGACAGACAGATTGAAGACCAGACCAAAAGCTGCTCAGGATGCCAAAAAGTTCAAAGGTACCCCACAGGCTCTGTTACATCCGTAGGAGTGGCCATCTTCATCGTGGCAAGGAGTACATATTGACTTTGCTGGACCATTCCTGGACTCCACATTTCTGATTGCTGTGGATGCTCATTCAAAGTGGCTGGAGGTCATACCAATGAATTCAACCACCTGAGAAAAGTTTGTCGCTGCTGAGGGCCACCTCCACTGGAAATGGCTTACCTGAACAAATTGTGAGCGACAATGGATCATAATACACATCAGAAAAGTTCAGACTATTCATGAAGATAAATGGCATCAGACATTTCAAGTCAGCTCCTCACCATCCAGAAACAAAAGGGTTGGCTGAAAGGTTTATCCAAACCTTCAAGAAGTCCATTAAAGTGATGGACAAGGAGGAGATTTCTCTACAGCACAAGGTGGACAACTTCCTTTCGTGTATTGGGATTCTGTTCATGATATAGCAAATCAAACGACTGCAATACTGTTCATGAACAGGAATCTGAGATCTTGCACAGACCTTCTGAAACCAGATCTACAGGGGGAAGTGCAGAATAAACAGCTGAACCAGCTGCCAAGTGAATCAGCAAGGAACTTTGAGATTAGACAGGAAGTCCTAGTATGGTATGTGATTACCGAGAAGACTTGTGGACACTCAGTATGATAGCTATTTGAACTGGACCACTGACATACACAGTGGATGCTGGAGATCATACATGGAGATGTCAAGTAGACCGGATACTGTATGCTCAGTTGAAGAACACATCTGAGTCGACTGCATCAAACAAGATGGACACATTACAGCCACCAGATTTACTTCTCAGTCACTAACAGCAACATGACACTGGAATTCAAGAACATTAACTTTGATAAGACACCTGCCACATCTAATATCACTCCACAGGTCCAAAGGCACTATCCTGAAAGAAAGAGAGTGCCACCCAAAAGACTGAATCTTTAGTATAGTGAAGTTAATAATGGACCATTATTGTGAAAGCATGTTTACTTGAATATGGTTTGTGAACGGGAAATTGAATGTTTTTGTGCATATACAATTTTATGTTACATTAATCTAAAGGGGGAGCAAGTATAGTGTATGATCAATTTCTTTTAGAGCAATGACTCCCCTTAGCACAACTCATGGACTGATAACTTACCTACGCTCATTGATGACCCGTCATCTACATATGAACATTGATTTCTCTCTATTTCTCGCTCTTCTGCTGCAATATGAATACCCTGGTTAAAACCATCTCCTGCATGCGTGCTTTTATTTAATTGATATGTGGATGCACAGACACAACAGGGAGAAGTAGCAAATGGAATAGAGTGTAGGTAAGTCGTGCACTTTGGTAAACAAAGTAAAGGTGTAGACTATTTTCTAAGCAGAGCGGAAATTTAAATATCTGATATACAAAGTGACTTAGGAGCCCTTGTACAGAATCTTCTAAAGGTTAACTTGCAGGTTGAGTCAGTGTTAAGGAAGGCAAATGAAATGTTATCATTTATTTTGAGAAGTCAAGAATATAAAGCAAGGCTGTAAGGCTTTGGTCAGACCGCACTTGGAGGATTGTGAGCAGTTTTGGTTTCCTTAAAGATATGCTGGCATTGGAGAGGGTACAGAGGAGGTTGAATGTGGAATGAAAGGAGTCATGTTTGAGGAGCATTTGATGGCTCTGGTTCTGTATCTGTTGAAGTTTAGAAGAATGAGAGGGGATTTCATTGAAACCTATTGAATATTAAAAGCAAACAACAGGAATTCTGCAGATGCTGGAAATTCAAGCAACACACATCAAAGTTGCTGGTGAATGCAGCAGGCCAAGCAGCATCTGTAGGAAGAGGTGCAGTCGACGTTACAGGCCAAGACCCTTCGTCAGGACTAACTGAAGGAAGAGTGAGTAAGGGATTTGAAAGTTGGAGGGGGAGGGGGAGATCCAAAATGATAGGAGGAGGGGGAGGGATAGAGCCAAGAGCTGGACAGGTGATAGGCAAAAGGGGATACGAGAGGATCATGGGACAGGAGGTCCGGGAAGAAAGACGGGGGGGGGGGACCCAGAGGATGGGCAAGAGGTATATTCAGAGGGACAGAGGGAGAAAAAGGAGAGTGAGAGAAAGAATGTGTGCATAAAAATGAGTAACAGATGGGATACGAGGGGGAGGTGGGGCCTAGTGGTGCACTTCTCACGCTCTTAAACTTTTCGATACACTTCTCACACTCTTAAACTTTTCGATGATTTTAAGTTCCCTGGCCCCCACTGCTTTATTTTCACCATGGATGTCCAGTCCTTATATACTTCCATCCCCCATCAGGAAGGTCTCAAAGCTCTACGCTTCTTTTTGGATTCCAGACCTAATCAGTTCCCCTCTACCACCACTCTGCTCCGTCTAGCGGAATTAGTCCTTACTCTTAATAATTTCTCCTTTGGCTCCTCCCACTTCCTCCAAACTAAAGGTGTAGCTATGGGCACCCGTATGGGTCCTAGCTATGCCTGCCTTTTTGTTGGGTTTGTGGAACAATCTATGTTCCGTGCCTATTCTGGTATCTGTCCCCCACTTTTCCTTCGCTACATCGATGACTGCATTGGCGCTGCTTCCTGCACGCATGCAGAACTCGTTGACTTTATTAACTTTGCCTCCAACTTTCACCCTGCCCTCAAGTTTACCTGGTCCATTTCCGACACCTCCCTCCCCTTTCTAGATCTTTCTGTCTCTGTCTCTGGAGACAGCTTATCCACTGATGTCTACTATAAGCCTGCTGACTCTCACAGCTATCTGGACTATTCCTCTTCTCACCCTGTCTCTTGCAAAAACGCCATCCCCTTCTCGCAATTCCTCCGTCTCCGCCGCATCTGCTCTCAGGATGAGGCTTTTTATTCTAGGACGAGAGAGATGTCTTCGTTTTTTAAAGAAAGGGGCTTCCCTTCCTCCACTATCAACTCTGCTCTCAAACGCATCTCCCCCACTTCACGTACATCTGCTCTCACTCCATCCTCCCGCCACCCCACTAGGAATAGGGTTCTCCTGGTCCTCACCTACCACCCCACCAGCCTCCGGGTCCAACATATTATTCTCTGTAACTTCCGCCACCTCCAACGGGATCCCACCACTAAGCACATCTTTCCCTCCCCCCCCCCCGCATTCCGCAAGGATCGCTCCCTACACAACTCCCTTGTCCATTCGTCCCCCCCATCCCTCCCCACTGATCTCCCTCCTGGCACTTATCCGTGTAAGCGGAACAAGTGCTACACATGCCCTTACACTTCCTCCCTTACCACCATTCAGGGCCCCAAACACTCCTTCCAGGTGAGGCAACACTTCACCTGTGAGTCGACTGGGGTGATATACTGCGTCCGGTGCTCCCGATGTGGCCTTTTATATATTGGCGAGACCCGACGCAGACTGGGAGACCGCTTTGCTGAACATCTACGCTCTGTCTGCCAGAGAAAGCAGGATCTCCCAGTGGCCACACATTTTAATTCCACATCCCATTCCCATTCTGACATGTCTATCCACGGCCTCCTCTACTGTAAAGATGAAGCCACACTCAGGTTGGAGGAACAACACTTTATATTCCGTCTGGGTAGCCTCCAACCTGATGGCATGAACATCGACTTCTCTAATTTCCGCTAGGCCCCACCTCCCCCTCGTACCCCATCTGTTACTTATTTTTATGCACACATTCTTTCTCTCACTCTCTTTTTTCTCCCTCTGTCCCTCTGAATATACCTCTTGCCCATCCTCTGGGTCCTCCCCCCTTGTCTTTCTTCCCGGACTTCCTGTCCCATGATCCTCTCGTATCCCCTTTTGCCTATCACCTGTCCAGCTCTTAGCTCTATCCCTCCCCCTCCTGTCTTCTCCTATCATTTTGGATCTCCCCCTCCCCCTCCAACTTTCAAATCCCTTACTCACTCGTCCTTCAGTTAGTCCTGACGAAGGGTCTCGGCCTGAAACGTCGACTGCACCTCTTCCTACAGATGCTGCTTGGCCTGCTGCGTTCACCAGCAACTTTGATGTGTGTTGCTTGAATATTAAAAGGTTGAGATAGAGTGGACGTGTTTCCTATAGGGGGCATTGTCTCAGAATAGATGGATATCTCTTTAGTACAGATGATAAGGAATTTTGTTGGTCAGAGGGTAGTGAATCTGTGGGATTCATTGCCATGACTATTGTGGAGGCCAAGTTGTTGGGTGTTTTTAAAGTGAAGATTTGATAGGTTCCTGTTTAGACAGGTTATCAAAGGCTGTGGGAAGAAGGCAGGAGAATAGGATTGAGAAGGATAATATAATATCCATGATAGAATGGCAAAGCAGACTCGATAGGCTGAATGATCGAATTCTGCTCCTATGTCTTATGGTCTTATATGTTAGAGATGACTCTCTGATACCAGCTTACTAGTGACAGTGCAGGACTAAGTCACTTTGTCTCTGTGCACATTTGACCCAGATTTCAATGTTACCTCAGGTAATGTCTGAGAGGAGTTTCCATGTTTCAACCATTAGCACCTAGCTTTCCTTCCAGTGCTCTAGCTTCTCCTACAGCCCAAAGACATGCTGTGTGTTAAATTACAATATACTTGGTGTCGTTAATCACTGGTAAAATCAGGCAGATGCTGTTGCCATGTAAGAAAGAATAGATTACAGGGGAATGAGATAGATGGAATTGCTCTGACTGATGGGATTAAGGGACTCTTTTCTTTATTGCAAGGAAATATTGTTCTGCACAGCATCAACTCCTCCAACCCTGGATCATACATTGACAGAAACCCCCTGTAGTTCAACAGTGTTGAATGGGTGCAGCAACTCATAACTATTGTAGATGCTGGATGTGGTATGAAATATTTCGAGGCAAATAATGATGTATTTTAAAAGGCCTCAGCTGATAAATACATCCAATTTCTAAAGTTATCCTTTGAAGTGAAGATTAGAACAATAGGCCAGTGATGTGAATCTTCTTTGATAATTCATTACCACTGAATTTCCTGAGGGTCTAATCCTATTCTATGGCAGTAACTTGGCCACAAGAGAGACAGAAACTTTGCTTAAGTGTGTGAGCAGCATATCCACAGTAGTCACATGGAAGCAGCTCAGAGAGAGTTCTTTGACTTATTTCTAAAACAACATATTCAGCATTAATAAGTCATGGGTACCAAACCACAGTTAAATGTATCAATAAGCAAGTTGCTGGAGAAATTCGGTGAGTCAGGTAGCACTTGGGTGGGAAAAGAATTACTGATGTTTTGGGTTGAAACCCTACAGTTTTGACCTGAAATATTGACAATTCCTTCCCCAACAGATGATGTCTGACCTGCTGTGTTTCTCCAGCATATTGCTTGATGCACCAGATCCCAGCATCTGCAATCTCTTGTGTCTACAGTTAGTGAATGTAGAGGTCTAGGATGATTGCTCATATTAGCAATTTGCTTTATTTCCCCTGAATATTGTTGGCTTATTGTTTGTAATTCAATCTGTATATTCTGCATCCCACTGAAGTACCATCACGTTAATACAAGTTTGTTAGTTTGTTTACAAGTCTGCTTGATGTACATTTCTTTATGGGTACTAGAAGCCTGTGTTGTTTTGGAGTATCCAATGTGAAGCTGAGAACTAAAAGCATTTCACAGATTTGGATATCCTACAATAAATAGCTCATTAAACATAATGGATAATAATATATTAGGACTATTATCTCAATACAGTTCTAGTGACATAAAAACTATGTCCACATGGAAATGAAAATTTATTATTGAATTATATGAAATAACATCAATGCTATTGGTAATATTCAAAAAAGAACAATAGAAAACAAAGTAATTGCAATTTTTATGTCTAAAACAATTGTGGAATTATCATTACAATAAAGTGTGTAGTGATAGAAAAATATGGATTGTGAAATATTTGCTCACTTCTAGCTCTTCTATGATCAATACTCACTTCAAATAGTGAAAGAGTCAACACTCTCTTCAATATTCCTTTAGCTCCACAGTGAATCATTTGACTGCTGCAAATAGTGAAAATACATATTAAACCAGGCATCATCTGTGGAGAGAGATATTTCCACTGACTAACCTCCTATTCATTAACCATTCACACAATATGGGTGTCACTGGCAAGGCAGGCTTTTATTGCCCACCTCTAATTTCCCTTGAGAAAGTAGTAGTAAACTTACTTCTTGAATCTCCAGGGTAATAAAAACACTGCTGTTGGTAGGAAGTTCCTGAATTAAACCAAGCATTGTCTCCTAGTCAGGATAATGCATAACTTGCAGATGTTGACATCCATAGATTCCTGCTGGACTTGTTTCTTCTTTGTTGTAGATATTGTGAGTTAGGGTGGTGTTTACAAAACAGTGTAGTTTAATTACTGTAATGTGACATGATGGTAATGGAAGGAATGAATGTTTAGTGTCACTGATGGAATACCAATAAAGTAAATTAAATTGACCTGGATGCTGTCAATGTAAAGATCCTCAGATGAGCGAGGCCAGGTGTGGAGTAAACTAGGTGCTTGATAGCAGAAATTAATAATGCAGATTTATTCAGAGAAATACAGGGAATAATCAAACTAAGAGGTCACTTAATCGGGACTTGAGTACACAGAACGGTACTTCACACAAAACTCAAATCTAAGACTCAGTGTTGAGTTCTGGTCCAGAATAACCTTAAATAGAACATAAATCACTAGAAGCCTGTCAAAATCCAAAACTAATCACTTAAGAATGAGAAGCATAAGGAAGCTGTATTCACATAGCGAGCATCATGAAAATCACAGTGACAGTTTAACAATAAAAGTAGTCATTAAAAAACTCTAATAAACTCAAATAAACGACGTTCAGGTGCATTGAAATCTGCCGCTACCCAACACCCCCAGAGAAAGCCCATGATTAATTGAGAGTCCAGAATGTCCTGGGAGGGAACACAGCATCTTTCTTCCGGGCCATAGCCTCCCCAGTCAATGAGATATTGTATCTTGCCACAAACACAATGAGATTCCAGTAGTTAGTTAAATGTGTAAACCTGTTGTCTGTTAACAAAATGAGGAGGGAGAGGAGCCTTGGGAGCAGCGGCCAAGAGACTGGAAAGTGCAGGCTTAAGGCAAGAGGTATGAAAGGTGAGATGGGTGCACAATGTTCTTCCTAATTGTTAGTGATATGTTTCAGGATTGTTTTTCTTGGAGAACTTTAAAAGGGCCAAAGTATTTGAGAGCTAATTTCCAAGATTCCACCCATATGGGAAGGTCTCAGAAGACCTCTCAGAACCCTGGGAAGGCCTCTCAGTACATCAGGAATGTGTGTCAGAACCTTTAGGAAGGCACTTATCCTGGCATAGGATTGACCAACCCTGAATAATGTCAGAAGACCAGTTAATCCAAGGATTATGAAGATGTAACCATGGATAACCAAGGATCAGGGGAACGTCTGGAAAATGAATTAGATGGAAATGAATCATCTATTTGTATCTTCCAATAGGCAAATTGAGAGCAACAGAAAGATAAAAGATTTGTCCAGGTTCCAATGGTTTACCATCCAGACCATCACAGGGATAGGTTGGTTGAAGCGTACCTTGGGAATTTGGATTCTCTCTGCCAGTCTGATGTTCAAAAAAATTCCCTGCCGAACTAAAGTCTGCCAAAGCTCTCAAAGAGCGTTGATGTCCGCCCCAAGATAATAGGGATGGTAAAGCCACCTTGGGACTCAATGAAACAGGAGAGAGACATGAGACCGTGCAGTTCTCCCCTCACTGGATGGTCCTGGGTTTTTTCCCCAACAACTCAGGGCAGAAGACTCAGAAGTGACCAGCCTTACCTCAGTATTAGTAACACCTCTGCTTCATACATCCCTTTCACTCTGTTGAGGAGATCTGGGTTCTTCCAAGTTGTGTGGGCTCTTCCGGAGAAGACTACAGGGATCTGTGCTGGTTATTGGATTGAGTAACTGGGGTAGGTATTGAGTAGTTCTGAGAACCAGCCTCTTAATTAACTCACAACATCACTCTTTCCTTTTTTCAGAAATATGTTTTTCAGTTCTTATGGCCATGTCCACAAGTTCCTCCAAATCTTCCACCTGGCCCCTAGCTGTAACAACATCTAAAAACTAGTCATTTAATACCCCGCTAAACAGAGCAATCAAAGCCCTCTTTGTTCCACCTGCTCTCTGCCACTAGGGTATGGAAATCAGTGGGCCACGGATCGCACTCCCTGATGCAGCTGGAGAAATCTGCTAGCTGCCTCTGAGCCTCAGGCAGGATGTAAGAATACCCTCCTTATCATTTCTTAGAAATAAATTTATATTAGAATACACGAGAACCTCCTTCTCCCATAAAGTTGTTGCCCATGAAAAGACCCTGCCCAAGAGAAGGGAAGTTGTATAGACCATCTTAATCCTGTCTGAGGCGAACTTTGCCGGTTGCAATTTAGACTTATTGGTTTAAAAATCCAGGGCATGACTCAGGGTCCCCATTGTACCATTCCAGGGCCAGCAGGTTAATTGATGCTGCACAGTAGTTCTTGAAACATGTCACAAGAAACACAAGTGAATGCTCAAAACCAGAGTCCATTCCTGAGGAACGTGAATGCCACATATTGGTCTCAGAGCCCTTTTGCAATGATGCACATTTCTCTTGCAGAAATTGCTCCTGCTGTCCAACTGACTGTCCTCGGCAGAGCAATGCTATGCAAAGTTGATCAATCTCCTCTGGGTCCATGATTGGCCGAGTCCTGCTGTAATGATCTTCAGATGAGCCGACCCAGGTGAGAAGTAAACTCAGGACTCAATTGCAGAAATTAATGATGAAGATTTATTTGGAGAATGATACAAGGAATAAACAAACAAAGAGCTCAGTTAATCAGAACATGAGCACGCAGGACTCAGCAATGTGCTCTGATCCAGGATAACCTTAAAAAGACCAAAAGCACAGGCCTCCCATGTGGGTTGAAATCAAAACTAATCACTTACGAATGAGCAACATAAGGAAACCATATTCACACAACGAGCATCACAAAAAAAAATGACAGCTTAACGATAAAAGCAGTCATTAAACAACTCTAATAAATTCAAATAAATGACGTTCAGCTGTGTCGAGTCCTGCAACTACCTGGCGCCCCATGCTGGTCTGAAGGGTTCATGACAATCAAGCTTCTTGACAATTGTTTGTGCTGCAGGTAGAGATATTGCATCTGATGTTTGCCTTTGCATTAGTTTTGGTTTATTATTACCACATAAAACAATATACAGTGAAAAGCAACTCTCACATACTGTTCATCTGCTCAAATAATTACACATTACTTTGAGGTAGAACAAGATAAAACAATAACAATACAGAATAAAAAGTAATAACTGTAGCGACTTGCAGTGCAGGTAAACATAAGGTGCAAAATCATAATTGGTAGTTTGTGAGGTTAAGAGTTCATCTTATTGTACAAGAGGTCTGTTCAAGAGTCTGAAAAAAGTGCTCCAGCCACTCATTGAAATTAATTTTTAGCCCTTTATTCTAACCAATATCACAGTTCTACACAGAGATCTAGACTGACATTCCAATGCAGTTCTGAAGGAGTGCTGCTTTGATAAAGGTCCCACCTTGGTGATGGATAGTTCTGTCCCTCTCTCTCTATCCTTTCATTGGAAGTAAAAGATCATAGGGCAGTGTTCTGAAGAAAAGCTGGGTTAGGGTATGTCTTGCTGGTCAAGATTTTAGTTTTCTATCAGCAACATTAAAGCAGATTATTTCATTATTGTTACATTGCTGTTTGAGGGAGATTATGATGTGCAAATCAGCTGCCATGTTTCCTATGTAATAGCAGTAATATAAAAAAACACTGGTGTATTTCAAAGTGCATCTGTAATCATGAACTGCTTTAGGATATCCTGAGGCTGTGAAAGATAATACATGAATACAAACTTTGCTTGATGTTATTAACACGGACCCCAGCTATGGACCCCTACTATTAATGGAGGGGTCCATGGAACTCAGATTGGGAACACATGTCCTGGAGGCAGCTTGTGGCAATGTGTAGTGATAATCTGTTCCACGAACATTGCATAATCAGACAAACACTAATGTCTCATTGGGCTCACACTGTTCACTCTCACATTGTTCACATCTTCTCTTATCTTATCCTCACTGACCTCTCCAGTTCCACGTTCCTCAATGATTTCAAAATTACTACCCCATTTTGGTGGCTTCACTCTTCCATGCTACTGAAATCCCTCGTAGTCTTGTACACAAAATTTTCTCTGCCCTTCTGACTCTTGGTTCCTACAAATACCCACCCCGCTTGGCTGCAGGTTACTACTGAGTTCAGTGTCATATATTCACTGACTTTAGAATGGGTTGGCAATGTTTTCTGTGACCATACTGACTCAATATCTTGTTTGTTTTCCTCTTTCTATTCCTCCAGTCAACTTCCCTCATCTCATCGCCCTTAGTGTTTTGGGACATTTTACATTGAACATGTCATCAAACTGCAAAGATGGAGTTAGCCTTTGAGATTGCTAAGTGTATACGAAGTGTCACAACATGCAAGAATTTCTCAGCCATCAGCTTGTTAGAAAAACATGAAGAGTCCAAACATTTAATAAAGGTGATTTATTTATGCCTGAAATAATACTGATTTATATTAAGTTGTGACAATAAATGTTTATGTTTCTAATGAAATTACAAAGCCTAGCCACATGAGCAGTTCTAGAAAGGCCATCATTTCTTGATGGCTCATTAAAGAAGGACTGCTGTGAAAATGTCTTATGCTTCATAGAGTTTGTTTGCTCAATTGATTTTCAATGCAATTTATTTGTACAAAATGCACTTCTCCAGCCTACGAGCAAGAGCAGCAGCTTTACTTTAAATAATAACTTCTAGTTACAAGGAAGACTGCAGATGCTGAAATAGGAAAACACACAGAAATTGCCTGAGGAACTCAGCAGGTCAGACAGCACCTCTGGAGGGAAATGAGCAGTGAACATTTCAGGCCAAGACTCTTCATTAGGACTGGAAAGAAAGAGGCAGAAGGCAGATTAAAAGCATCCCCCCCCCCATCAACTTTGTTTTCCTTTATATTTCTGGCCCATAACACCTTACCTCCTCCTCATCCACACCAACATCTCTGCCTCATTCCCTTTATTCCATGGCCTTCTGTCAGGTTCCATATTTTTTCAGCCCTAGCCTCTTCCACCTAACACCTCCCAGTTTCTCACTTTTGTCGTTCCCACTTTTGCCTCCCATCCCTCCCCCATCTACCTATTTTCCATCCCTCACCTGGAATCACCTGTCACCCACCAGCTCAGGCTCCTTCTTCACTCTTCACCCTTTCAGTCTGGCTTTGGCTCCTTTCCTTTCCAGTCCTGATGAAGGATCTCAACCCAAACTGTTCATTCCTTCCATGTATGTGGCCTCACCAGCTATGTTCCTCCAGCACTTTTTGTGTGTTAATAATTCATGATGTTTTATCAACTTTGCAATTATTTTCTATTTGCATTAATGATTTGTTTTTAATGAATTAAAGAATATATGCAAAGGGATAATATTACTAAACTCAGGTTGAGTGAAATATGTCTGCATCACTCTTGCCATAAGTAATGAACTATAAGCTAAATTCAGTTAATGTTGGTTAAATTGGATTGAATAGATATGGGGAAGAGGTTGAGTGAATATGATTAAGGCATTTTGTCTAGGTGGAGTGCACATTCTGTTACTGACTGGGGCAAATACAATGCATCAATTTCCTTATTAAGGGTCCTTAAACATTTGATTGTTTATTCGCCTATATAGATACATTCTGTCTTGTTGAGTCCCTCCAGCATTTTATATGTGTTGCTCAAGATTTCCAGCATCTGCAGAATCTCTTGTGTGTATCAATTTCCTTGTGCTCTTTTGAGAGCACATTAATACACCGTACAATGATAATCCATCACTAAGGCATGTTGCTAATAAATAAAACCCATACTCAACTTCCATCAATCATTCAAAAAAAACTATTGGTTTATTATAAGAAATTATTTAATTCTTGTGAATATTTCAGGCTGGAATAATTCTTGTAAGCAAATTAATCAGGGGATTACAAACAAATTAATTTCTTGGAACATAAATTTTAATGTGTTGTTAAGTATACAGAATTGCATGTAGTAAATCAATACTAAAATTTATGTGGCTTTTTAGATTTAATGTAATGCACTCTCAATAACAGGCATCAGCACATTGACAATTGTTATTACTGCATACCATGAGTTCAGCATGAATTAGGTAGGGAACTATTAATATTGAACAGCAGGTTTACGTTATTATTTCTTTGGCTATTTTTAATGACAATTGATTCCAAGCAATGACTAGCTGAATGTGTGTGTATCTTTTAAAAATAAGTGTACCATCTGGTATGACATCTGATACAATGTCCTATCAGCCTGTTATTTGTTGAGTTCTGTTTACCATTAAAAGGATGTTTGATTAGAAGACCTAAAGTGGTACTAACAGAGAAGAGTACATTCCAGGCCATTGACCTTCAAATTTAAGCAAAATCCTTTGTTGTTAGTCCTTTATGAAATCAGAGAACAATGGAGGCACGTAAGATCACTTTGCGGTAATGGTCGCAAACCTCCTGGTTTGGTGGAGGAAGATAGAATTTGTGGTCTTTGGAATGATGGTAATCCAGCTGTTTGCCTTTCAAGTGCAGATCCAGTGTGTGTCCGTTGATACTCTGAGGGAGTAGACAGAAAAGGTGCAGACTGGGTGCATCCCAGCATGAATGTCCACCACCACAGATTGTGAGGGCATTGTGAGGGGGTTACAGGATCCTAGTCATGCCAGAGATAACAGGATGAATATTATCCTACCTCAGGTTAGGTTATCCACTAAATTCAGCCATCAGCATGCAAAATTAAACATGGGATGAGCTGAAAAGTCAGGCTAAATGCTACAATCTTTTTGGTACAATTGTGCCACCATGGCAGACAGAATCAGAATCAGGTTTAACACCACTGGCATATGCCTTGAGATATGTTGGTTGTGGCAGAAGGATGTTGCATTACAAAATAAAAAGAACTAGAAATTATAAGAAGAAACACACACACATTTAATTCATTCATTATGTACCGTGTTGTATGACATGGGTGATTATGGTGTTGACTATGATTGATCTTGGCAAATTTTTCTAAAGAAGTGGTTTGCCGTTGACTCCTTCTGGGTAGTATCTTTACAAGATGGGTAACCCAGCCTTTATCAATATTTTTCAGAGATTGTTCTGCCTGGCATCAGTGGTCGCATAACCACAATTGTGATATGCAGAAGCTGCTCAAACGACCAGCCACCATTTGCTCCCACGGCTTCGCGTAACCCTGATTGGGGGCTAAGCAGGTGCCACACCTTCCTGATTGGTCAAGACATGAAGGGATATGGAGGAAAGGCAGGACATTGGGGCTGAGAGGAAAAATTGATCAGCTATGATGAAATGGCAGAATAGACCTGATGTGCCAAATGGCCTAATTCTGCTTCGATATCTTATGGTCATATTCTTGGGAGGCTCGTACCCATGATGGAGCTGGATGAGTTTGAAAATTTCCGCAGCTTTTTCTGATCCTGTACGGTGGCCCGTCCATACCAGATGATGATGCAACCAGCTGAGGTGATCTTCAAGTCACACCTGCAGAAATTTGTAAGAGTCTTTGGTGACATATCAAATCTCCTCGGACCCCTAATGAAATATAACAACTGTTGTGCCTTCTTTGTAATTGCATGAATATATATTGGGCCCAGGATAGATCTTCAAAGATGTTAACACCTCGGAACTTGAAACTGCTTGCACTTCCCACTGCTGATCCCTTGATGAGGACTGATGGGTGCTCCCTTGACCTCCCTTTCCTGAAGTCCACAATCAATTACTTGGTCTTACTGATGCTGAATACCTGGTTGTGTTTCGACACTACTCAACCAGCTGATCCATCTCATTCCTATACACCTCATCACCATTTGAAATTCTGCTAACAATAATTGTGTTATCGGCAAATTTATAGATGGTTTCTGAGGTGTACCTAGCCACACAGTTGTGGTTGTAGAGAGAGTAGAGCAGTGGGCTAGGCACGCATCCAACAGGTGCGCAGATGTTGATTGTCAGTGTGGACGAGATGTTATTTCTAATCCACATAGACTGTGGTCTCCTGGTGAGGAAGTCAAGGAGGCACAGAGGCCCAGGTTATGAAGTTAGTTGATTAGAACTGATGCTATGATGTTGTTGAACACTGAGCTGTAATCAATAAACAGCAGCATGATACAGGTGCACATTCCTTTATCCGAAATTCTCAAATCCAAAAAGCTCCAAAAACTGAGGTTGTTTTCGCCAACAGCTGATGTCACTCAGGTGTGACGTGGCAGCACTAGCAGAGGCCGCCAGACATCAGTTGTGGCTCAGCTCTCATACTGGTTACACATGCATTTGCTGTTCACTGATATGAAGGAATCTTCTCTATCAATAATGCAGAAAGTGGAGATATTGCAGAAGCTTGATCGTGGTGTGTCTGTGCGGTGTCTTACTGAAGAAAATAGTGTCGGAACTACCACTGTATATGATTTAAATAAACAGAAAGACAAGTTACTGAAGCCTTATAGTGACAGTGACAGTGACGTTCTACACTTATTCCAATAAGTCATTTACCATGTGTTTGATTCGGTTCATTTGAAGCTGTATATTTTTATGTTTTATTGAATGTTTTTTTCAGAAATAAAATTTCTTCTTGTCATTATTCCCTAAACAATACAGTATAACAATTATTTACATTGCATTTACACTGTATTAGGTATCATAAGTAATCTAGAGATGATTTAAAGTATACAGGTGGATGTGCACAGGCTTGGCGTGCCACTGGGTCCTAAAGTCCACTGCACTGAAACAGGTTAAATAAGAGACTTGAGCATACATGTTTTTTGGTATTGGAGGGGCGGGGGGGGGGTCTGAAATCCGAAAAATTCTGAATTCTGAAATGCGTCTGGTCCCAGTGATTTTGGATAAGGGATTGTGGGCCTGTATAAGTATCTCTATTGTCCAGGTGATCTAGAGATGAATGAAGAGCCAGTGAGATTCCATCCACTGTAGACCTATTGTGGCACAAGGCAACAGATCCAGGTCCTTGTTTAGGCAGGAGTTGATTCTAGCCATGACTGAACTCTCAAAGCACTTTATCACAGTAGATGTGAGTGAAACTGGGTGATAGTCTTTGAGGCAGTTCACTCTGCTCTTCTTGGGCACTGGTGTGACTGTTGTCTTTTTGATGCAGGTGGAAATCTTTGTCTGCAGCGGTGAGCGATTGAAGTTGTCCTTGAACATTCCTGCCAGTTGGTTAGCAAAGGTTTTCAGTGGCCTACCAGGTATACCATCAAAACTTGACAACTTGCTAGGGTTCACCCTTATGAAAGCTACTCTGACATTAACCTCTAAAACAGAGATTACAGGATTTCTAGATGCTGCAGCAATTCGCACAAATGTAGTTTTATTCTCCCTTGCAAAACATGTATAAAAGGCATTTAGCTCTTCTGGAAGTGAATCATCACAGACATTTGTAATGTTAGATTTCACCTTGTAGGAAATAATGGCCTGCATACACTGTCAGAGATTATGTGCATCTTATTTGATCTCTAACTTCAATCAGAATGATTTTTTTTGCTCATAAAGCAGTCTTCTGTGGAACGTATCTAGACTTCTTGTAAAGTTCTGGATCATTGGTCTTGGATGCCACAGATCTAGCCTTCAGCAGAAAATGCATCTTTTGGTTCATCCATGGCTTCCCTTCTTTATACCTGCTCAGCTAGGACAGTAGACCTGCCAGGCAGGATGGTGGAATGCTCCTCTTACGGGATGTGGGAAGGCTGGGAGACCTCCAGTGTCCCTGACAATTGCAAATGCAAGAAGTGCATCCTCTTACAATCTGCATTATGGGGTTGGAGCTGAAAATGGATAAACTCTAGATCATTCGGGAGACTGAAGGGATGATAGATAGGGCACATAGAGAGGTAATAACACCCAAGATGCAGGACACGGGTGACTTGGTGACAGTCAGGAATGGAAAAGGGATTAAGGAGACAGCGCAGAGTACCCCGGTACCCATTCCTCTCAACAACGTGTGTATCACTTTGGGGTGAGTTGAACTAACAGAGGAAAGTCACAGAGGTCAGATCTCTGGGACTGAGTCTGGCTTTGTGACTCAGAAGAGAAGGGGAGAGAAGAGGTATGCAGTGGTGATAGAGGATTCATTTGCTAATGGAATGGACCGAAGGTTCTGTGTGTGAGAGCAAGATTCCTGGATGGTATGCTGCTTCCCGGGTGCCAAGTTCCTAGATGTCTCAGATCAGGTCCTCAGCTTTCTTAAGTGCAAGGGGGAACAGCCAGAAGTACTGGCCCATGTAGGTACCAATGATATGGTAATATGAATGCTGAGGTTCTGCATAGGGAGCTCAGGGGGTTAGGTGCTAAGTTAAAGAGGAGGGCCTACAAGGTTGCTACCAAAGCCTTGTGCTAATGAGGCAGAACTGGGAAGATTATACAGTTTAGCATGCGGCTAAGGAGTTGGTGTAGTAGAAAGGGCATAAGATTTTGGATCATTGGGCTCTCTTCCAGGGAAAGTGGGACAGATTGCATCTGAACTGGAGGGGAATTAATATCCTAGCAAAAAAGCTTGTTAATAACGGTGAGTTTAAACTAGAATTGCAGGGGGATAGGAATCAGAGTGGCAGAACAGTTAATGGACAGGTTGTGGAAACAGGTATTGGTAAGACCTCAGACAAAGTTAGGAATCAAAAAGTTGAGCATGGTGCAACTAATGTCCTGAGCTGCATAAACTTCAGTGCAAGAAATATTGTAGGAAAGGTAGATGATAGTGTGGAACATGAGATAGCTGGTTTACAAATAGAGGCTATATGTAGTGGAGAAAGGCTATTGATAGGGCAAAGTTACAATCAACAAGATGAGTTGCAACATAAAAGGTAGACAAAATTGAAAACGGTGAAAACAGGAATAATGGTGTTATATTGAACGCACACAGTATACGGAATAAAGTAGATGAACTTGGAGCACTGGTGCAGATTGGCATTTATGATATCACTGAATCATGGCTGAAAGAAAATTGTAGCTGGGAGGTTAATGTCCAAGGATGCAAATTGTATTGAGAGGATAGACAAGACAACAGAGGGTGCAGCGTTGCCCTGTTAGTAAAAAACGAAATCAAATCATTGAAAAGAGTGACATAGTGTCGGGAAGTATTGAATCATTGCGGATAAAGAATTGCAAGGGTAAAAAGATCCTAATGGGAGTTGTATACAAACCCTCAAACAATACCAAGGCAGTCTCAGACCTCTGCATTTTATTCATACCTGTAAACCAGCTCAACTTTCTGGCTTCTTTTTTCTTAAAGGAGATCCGGACTTGCAACCTGAATCTGTCATCTGGGGTCCATCGATTCTGAGGATTGATAGATTTTTAAAATGTCATAAAATAATATTCCTTACTGAAGTACCCATGGCCGTGACTATGGACTTCAGCTGTAGTAGTCCTAAACAGGAATATTTGGTGATGCCCGTTAGAGTTGCATGCAAATAAGTGCAACTTATCAGTGCCATCTTGGAAATGGACACCAACCGATCCATTAAATCAACTTCACAGCTGGGTACTGAAACTGTTGCTTGTGAGGCACAGGAAGAACTCATATGTGATTAAACTAATCAGCAGACAAGGCAAAACCCACAAGTAAACCAGAGCAGGATTTTCAAAGCAAATTTACTTTGACAACCTAATGGAAGTAATTAACCTTTGAGGCTTTGTGAACTCATTAGATCTCTGATAGAGCAGTGATTAATGCCATTTTTAGTTAAGCTTGGTTATGACCACATGTAGCAGGAGACTGAAAATAAGAATAATCATGATTTCAGATTGCTTGCAATTAACAGATGATGGTCCTGGTTAAATATGAGGAACATTTTGGAACATCTAACGATGTTCAAGGTATAATGTAAATACAAATTGGTGATGCTTAGATCAGACAGTTCTTAGCTGCTCATTTCAACAAGTTAGTTCAAAAACTATGGGCCAAATGCAGGCAGATGGGACCAGCTGTCTAGGCAACATAATCAGTTGAATTCGACTGACGTGTTTGTATGGCTCAATTACCCTAAGTTTAGCAGGTAAAATGAAAATAAATAATTACAGTCTAACTGTCTGTAATGTGTTCTCCCTGAGCATTAGTCTTCAACACCCAGTATCAGGGAATATTTAAATTATTTGTTTCTCTGGAATAGGCTTTGTGGCAAAGTTTGCAGATGATACAAAGATAGGTGGAAGGGTAGGTGGTGCTAAGGAAGCAATGTGATTGCAGCAGAACTTAGACAAATTGAAAGAATGGGTCAAAAAGTGGCAGAAGGAATACGGTGTTGGGAAATGTATGTTAATGCATTTTGGTAAAAGGAACAATAGTGCGGAGTATTATTGAAATGGGGAGAAGCTTCAAACATCAGAGATCCCAAGGTACTTAGGAGTCCTTGTGGAAGACTCCCAGAAGATTAATTTACAGGTTGAGTCTGTGGTAAAAAGGGCAAGTGCAACTTTGGCATTTATTTCAAGGGGAATAGGATATAAAATCAAGGAGATAATGCTGAGCTTTTATAAGACACTCGTTAGGCAGCACTTGGAGAATCATCAGCAATTTTAGACCCCACATCTCAGAAAGGATGTCCAATCACAAACAAGAGAAAATCTGCAGATGCTGAAAATCCGAGCAACAAACACAAAATGCTGGAGGAACTGAGCAGGCCAGGCAACATCTAGAAAAAAAAGCACAGTCAACGTTTTGGGTCAGAATGTCAACTGTACTCTTTTCCTAGATGCTGCCTGCCCTGCTCAGTTCCTCTAGCATTTTGAGTGTGTTGCTCAGAAAGGATGCATTGTCATTGGAGAAAGTCCAGGGGAGGTTAATAAGGATGATTCCAGGAATGAAGTGGTTAACATATGAGGACCATTTGCCAGCTTTGGGCCTGTACTTGCTGGAACTTAGAAGAATGCAGGGGGATCGCATCGAAACCTATTGAATGCTGAAAGGATTAGATAGGGTGGATGTGGAGAGGATGTTTCCTATTGTGGGGGTATCCAGAACAAAAGGCCACAGCCTCAGAATTGAGGAGCAACCCTTTAGAACAGAGGTAAGGAGGAATTTTTTTTTTAGCCAGAGAGCAGTAAATCGGTGGAATGCTCTGCCGCAGACTGCAGTGGAGGCCAAGTCTGTGTGCATATTTAGGGCAGACGTTGACCGTTTCCTGATTGATCAGGGCATCAAAGGATATGGCGAAAAGGCAGGTGTATGGGGTTGAGTGGGATCTGTGATCAGCCATGATGGAATGGCAGAGCAGACTTGATGGGCTGAATGGCCTAATTCTGCTCCTATGTCTCATGGTTTTATGGTCATATAATGCCTCTTTTATAATCACTTGATTTGTGATATTTCTAATGATCTGGCATCAGTGATGTTACCAAATGGGTTTTAATCATAATTGATAAGGTAAGGCTACCTCACTGTAACACATTGGAGTTGGAGTTTTGCTTTAAGAGGCCGGTCTGACATGATGACGTTATTGCATGAAGATTTTTAGGGTGCTTTGTGTATGTAGGTTTTGGAGTTCAATAAAATGTGTTATGGGTTTCATTAAACATAAAACACCTCATTTTGTTTTATTTGCAAAAACCTACATTGGTAACGCTTATGTTCTAGGATGATTCCAGAGTTATTGAACATGTCATACAAAGCAGTCACGCTGAAACTGTCGGCGTTTTGGGAGCAAAATGCTGCCGCTTTTTTGTACAAGGAGAGGCTCAGTTTGCTGTGAAGAAATCTCCGCTGATGACACCAAATGGAATTGCTGAGCGGTAGTGCCATTCAGCAATTCCATGGCTGCGAGAGTGCTGAGTCTGAACATAATAAATACCAATCAATGAAAACTCACCTTTTATAAACTTTGGACTATCAGAGGCTCTCCTTACCTGGTCTCAGAGACGCTTGGCCTTCGGAACTAGTGGACCACATGCTGCCTCTCCTGGTAAATCACTATCCTTTTTTTATTTTTAAAGAATTTTTCATGCGTCAAATGCCCGATCAAGTTCGCATAGCCCTCGCTAATATACCTGTGAAGGACTATAGGGAGTTTGCTAAAATGGTTGACAGTCACTCGGTAGCGATGCATCATTCCTCCTCACTTCTCTACCTCAATAAATCCAATCAGCAAGGCCCCCAACAGAGGGATGCCTGTGGCTGAGGAACAGACAACGCTGAGTCTGTGTTTATACCCTACTCGCTTTGGTAAGAATGCTAGGAAATGCTGACTGTCTTACAGCTTCAATAGAGGCAGCCCCTCAGCACATCAGTGGTCTGTGAACATCATCGGTTCCAGCTACCAGGGTCATTATGGACACCCTTTCAGGGCGACATTTCCTGTGCGACACAAGTGCTCACGTGAGAGTGCTGCCAGCATCACCAATCAGAAGGCAAAGAGCAATGACACCTCGCTGGAGGCCACCAATGGCAGCAGGATCCAGACTTACAGGACATGATCTCTGCTCAGTGCGATCTCCTGTGTACTCAGGGACTGCTAGTTGACCTTAAGAACTGCTGGCTTGTGGATACCAAGGACTTTGGGTTGTTACCCTGGTCCCCCAGTGAATTTCCCACAACGACTCTAACAAGCGCATGCACCACTGCATGTGAGTTTACTCAACTGCTTCTCGAATTCCCAGACCTTAGTGAGCCCACATTTTCCACTACAGTCACAAAGCCTGGGGCTGAGTACCACATTCCTATAACTGAACTGCCAATCCATGTCTGCACACATAGACTAGACCCAGAAAAGCTGCAACTGTGAAAGTTGAGTTTACCAAAATGGAAAGACTCAGAACTGAATGCCAATCGAATAGCCTCTGGGCTTTACCCCTCCATATGGTCCCTACGTCTGATGGTGGGTGCTATCCATGTGGTGATTACGGTGCCTTAATGAAGCCACCGTCCCCTGTTGTTACCCGTTCCCACACATTTAATACTTCTTGGCCTATTTAGTTGTATAGTTATTTTTTTCCAAAGTCAGTCTAGTTAGGGGCTACCATCAGGTGCCTGTGTACTCAGAGGACATTCCCAAAACAGGTGAGATAACACATTTTGGCCTTTTTAAGTTACTGCACATGCTGTCTGGATTGAAAATTACAGCACAGACTTTCCAATGGCTGATGAACTCTGTATTAAAAGACATGGGTTTTCTTTTGGTTTACCTGGATGACAGACTTGTCACCAGTACATCCAAATCCAAACACGTGTCTCATTTCCGCACACCTTTCGAGTGCTTAAGCCAACACAAGTTAATTACTAACCCTCGCAAATGCCAGTTTGGGTTGTCAACCATTGACTTTCTCAGCAATCATATCTCTGCAGAAGGTGCAAAACCCCTCCCATCAAAAGTAGCTGTTATTATGGATTCCCCACCACCTTGCACTACAAAAAAAACTCCAAGAGTTTTTTAGGTGTGATAAATATCTATCACCACTTCATTCTGTGAGCTGCTGAATTTATGCTCCCTCTGTATAATGTGTTTAAAGGCAATACCCATAATCAAGTGCTTGCCTGGTCAGCGGACAGGACCAGGGCATTTGAAGATACCAAATGAACTCATGACCCTACTAGTGCACCTGCTCCCCAATGCACACAGAGCCATTACTATTGATGCCTCAGACTATGCTGTGGGTGCTATGCACGAACAGTTGGTCGAACGCATCTGACAGCCGTTTGCCTTCTTCATTCGCCAGCTCCGTTTCCCCAACCCAAAACGAAGTACAGAACATTTGACCGTGAGCTTCTCAATCTCTATCTGGCTGTCTACCACTTTTGTTTCTTTCAAAAGGTTCGCCACTTCACAGCGTTCATTGACCACAAATCCCTCATGTATGTGATAGCCAAAATATCAGACCCTTGGTCTGCATCGAAGCAACACTACCTGGCCTACATATCCGAGTTCACAATGGACATACAACATATCAAAGGGAAAAATAACGCTGTGGCTGATTGCCTCCCACAGCTAATTGTTGAGGCCGCACACTTAGGGGTTGACTATGCCAGCGTGGCAGATGACCAAGTCACGGACTCACAGGTCCAGACCAGGCTTATCAAACTGCAGTGACGGGCCTGCAGTTGGCTAACTTTACGATCGGGGAAGCTGGGGTTTCTTTCCACTGCGATGTCTCAACTGGTCGCCCTCGCCCCATCGTGCCCGCAAACAGGAGATGGTCTGTTTTCGATTCCATACATTGTCTCTCTCATCTGGGCTGGAAGGCCTCACAGAAACTGGTTGCACTAGTGTTTGTTTGGCACGGCCTCAGAAAGGACACGCATGACTGGACTGCAGCCTGTGTGGGGTGCCAGTGAGCAAAAATTAACAGTCATGTTCAGGTGCCATTGGTACCTTTTGAGGTGCTTGAGCGATGGTTTGACCATGTGAATGTGGACTTTGTTGGTCCTCTTTCCCCCCTTCCGTGGTTTCATGCACCTGCTTACCACGGTGGATCATACTACCAAATGACCAGTTTTCGTCCCTCTAGTATCGACGACAGCCACAGATGTGACTTGGGTGTTCATTAGCACCTGAATTGTTTTGTATGGCAACCCACCTGATATTTCCTCTGACCATGGTCCCCAACTAATTTCAGACCTCTGGTTTGCAATGTCCCAGAACCTCAGTGTGAGGCTACATGGAGTTATCACCAGCAGTCCAATAGCCTATGTGAGTGGTTTCACTGCCCCTTAAAGGCTGCTCTGAGGGCTTCCCTGATGAATGAATGTTGGCATGATCGTCTTAAGTGGGCTCTACAGGGGCTCTGAACTGCTCCAAAGGATGACCTGCAGTGGTCTGTGACAGAGTTGGCACATGGGATGCAGTTATGAGTGCCAGGTGATTTCATCCCTGATGCCACGACTGCCCAGTCAGCCTCTTAACAGCGTTCCACCCTCCTCTGTAAACTCAATTCCTTTTCACCTATTCCTACCTCCCATCATAGCATGCAGCACCCTTGGGTTCCTGGTAACCTACATTCCATCTTATTTGTTTTTCGTCTGATATAGTGCACACCAACATCCACTTAGGCCCCCTTATGATGGCCTGTTCCACATTTTGAACTGGGGAGAAAAAAGTTTTGGTGGATTGCCCACCAAGGTTTGGAGTATTCCGCTGACATGACTATGAGCGTGTCAACACACCTGTGGATGAGTTAGAAGCATCTACTGTTCCTTCACCCAAGGAACACAGGACCTGAGCTTTTAGTGAATTCTGGGGGTGTGGGCTGTGTAGATTGGTGAAAACATAGATAATTCACAACCACTGACATTGAGTTGGGTTCACTTTAAGAGGCTGGTCTGATGTGATGACATTATTACATAACATTTTTTAGCATGCTTTTGAGCGTGTAAGTTTTGGAGTTCAATAAAATGTGTTATGGGTTTTATTAAACCTAAAACACCTCACTTTGTTTTATTTGTGAAAACCTACAAGTCTCTCCTCACCGATCTCCCTCCTGGCACTTATCCTTGTAAGTGGAACAAGTGCTACACATGCCCTTACACTTCCTCCCTCTCCACCGTTCACAGCCCTAGACAGTCCTTCCAGGTGAAGCGACACTTCACCTGTGAGTCAGCTGGGGTAATATACTGCGTCTGGTGCTCCTGATGTGTCCTTCTATACATTGGCGAGTCCCGACGCAGACTGGGAGCTTGTTTCGCTGAACACCTACGCTCTGTTCGCCAGAGAAAGCAGGATCTCCCAGTGGCCACACATTTTAATTCCACGTCCCATTCCCATTCTGATATGTCTATCCATGGCCTCTTCTACTGTAAAGATGAAACCACACTCAGGTTGGAGGAACAACACCTTATATTTCATCTGAGTAGCCTCCAACCTGATGGCATGAACATTGACTTCTCAAACTTCCACTAATGCCCCACCTCCCCCTTGTACCCTATCCATTATTTATTTATATACACACATTCTTTTTTTCTCTCTCCTTTTTCTCCCTCTGTCACCTCACTATACCCCTTGCCCATCCTCTGGGATTCCCCCCCCCTTTTCTTTCTCCCTAGGCCTCCTGTCCCATGATCCTCTCATATTCCTTTTGCCAAACAACTGTCCAGCTCTTGGCTCCATCCCTCCCCCTCCTGTCTTCTCCTATCATTTTGGATCTCCCCCTCCCCCTCCTACTTTCAAATTTCTTACTAGCTCTTCTTTCAGTTAGTCCTGACCAAGGGTCTTGGCTCAAAACGTCGACTGTACCTCTTCCTAGAGATGCTGCCTGGCCTGCTGCATTCACCAGCAACTTTTATGTGTGTTGATTAAGGTAGCCTTTACGGTAATTTAAGACATGCACATCAATGCATTTTCTGTTCAACATTTGATGAATAAGCCAGATAAACTACGTGTATTTTAAAATGGCTGAAAGAAGTGTTTGGTAATTCAACTGCTACTGTACGTGCCAAGCATGCACTCACAAATTCAGTGGCATTGAATTCAATCATTACTGCCTGTAGTAACACAGGCAATTCCACCATCTGTATGTAAAAGTCATGCTTTACACAGAACCATGAGAATGTAAGAAATAGAAGTGGCATGAGGCCACATCTGATCTCATGTTGGCCTCAGCTCTTCTTTCTTATCTGTTCCCCATGACTCACCATTCTTCTATAACCTAAAGATCTGTTTGTTCATCACCGAATATATTCCACCATTCAAAGCTCTTGGAGAAACAAATATCAATATTTGCAGCCATAACAGCAAAGTAAAACCTTCTCTTCTCCATCTTCGCAGGGAGAACCTTAATTCAGAAAGTGTGGCCCCTTGTTATGGCTTCAGAGATGAAAGAAACCATCTTCACAGCCTCATTCATGCAAAGCCTTCTTAGAATCTCATTCATTCCAATGGGAACTGGGTGAAATCTTTAAAGAAATGATGTTATCTTAACTGAATACTTGTCTATTTACCAAGGAGAAGTGAACAGATGATAATAAGATCTGAGGAGGAAACAGTGACATCATGGAACATTTTACCTCTCTTCATTATTACATTATTGTTACTTTAGTATTTTCTGCATTATTTCAGACTACATTATCATCTTTGCACCCTTCATTTGTTTTGCCACAGTGTGATTTTCATGTGAGAAAGGAATGTAACTGCAAGCCTGTTGTACATGACAATATGGAGTGGCCAGGTAGCACAGTGCCATGCTTTACAGCTCAGGGTTCAATTCCCTCTGCTGTCTGTAAGGAGTTTGTATATTCTCTCCTTGATTGTATGGGTTTCATCTAGGTCCTCCTGTTCCCTACGGCATTATAAAGACGTACAATTAATGATTAGTGATTTTTAAACACGCTATGTTTACACTAGAAACATGGAGACACTTGCCTTTGTCATGTTTTCACTGCCAGCGATGTGGTGGAGGCGGATACAATAGGGTCTTTTAAGAGGTTTTTCGATAGGTACATGGAGCTTAGGCATCTAGAGGGCTATGTGGTAGGGTAATTCTAGGCAGTTTCTAGAGTAGGTCACATGGTCAGCATAACATTGTGGGCCGAAGTGCCTGTAAGGTGCAGTAGATTTCTATGTTCTATGTTCTAGTTTTCTAATTCCAAAGCATAAAAACTAATTGAAGGTAAACACAGAGATGGGACTGTCTTTTAGCTGCATTGACTATTATCCAGAATTTGTGCACAGGACTAGTCTGGCAAGATCCACATGAATACGCTGCCAGGGCAATGCAGGTCATTACCAGGGATGAAGAAGCAGTGCTCTTGGCAACTTCTTGACAAATTGCGATCCCAGACAGTGCATGACAAGCTGCTCGATCTGCTGATCTACCCCAGGCCACCAGATGAAGCTTTGAGTGAATGTTTTCATTTTGAACATGCAGAGACAACTGGAATGTAGCTCCAGCAACACGTTAGCTCTCAGCTTGGATAGTACAACTCTCACTTCCATCACAGGAAAGTTCATGCCGGTGCTGTTAAAAATGGGGGAACTGCACATTCCAGCTGTTTTGGGTGGCCATGAAGAGTGACACACTGTGCCTTATTTTCTGTTTCCCCTATGGATCATCTTCATCATAATAGGGAGACTTTCAATTTCCATTAGGGAGAATACTTCAAGAGGAGTGTCCACTTTTGTAAATTTTTTAGGTATTTCTTTCCAAGGGTAAACAGGACTAGCCATCAGCATTTCCATGTTTATTTATCCTCTTGAATTTGATCTTGTGAATGTGTCCTCCAAGACGATGTCTGCATTCACTCGACTGCTGTTAATAGAATGGATTGAAAATAGACTCTAGTTGTTGATGATCAGTAATAAGGGTAAACTTTCTCTCATACAAGTACAGGTTGAAATGTTTTACACTTCAAGCCAAACTCAAAGCCCCCCTGTCAAAAACAAGAGAAAATCTGCAGATGCTGGAAATCCAATCAACAGACACAAAATGCTGGAGGAACTCAGCAGGCCAGGCAGCATTTATGGAAAGGAGTAAACAGTCGATGTTTCAGACTGAAACCCTTCGGCAGGACTGGAGAAAAAAAGATGAGGAATAGATTTAAAAGGTGGGAGGAGGGGAGAGAGAAACACCAGGTGATAGGTGAAACCGGAAGGGAGAGGGGTGAAGTGGAGAGCTGGGAAGTTGATAGTGAAAGAGATACAGGACTGGAGAAGGGGGAATAGGAGAGGCAAAAGTTCATGGAAGAAAGAACAGGCAGAGGAGCACCACGGGGAGGTGATCAGCAGGCAGGAAGATAAGGAGAGAGAGGAAAAGGGATGGGAAATAGTGAAGGGGCAGAGAGGAAGGGGGAGAGGGGATTACCAGAAGTTCAAGAAATCAATGTTCATGCCATCAGGTTGGAGTCTTTCCAGAATGAACATGAGGTGTTGTTACTCCAACCTGAGCGTGGCCTCATCTTGATGGTAGAGAAGGCCATGGATTGACATGTCGGAATGGGAATGGAAAGTGGAATTAAAATGGGTGGCCACCCCCATGCTCCTGCCATCCCTCCAGAGATAGGGTTCCCCTTGTCCTCACCTACTAACTTACCTGGCTCCAAGTCCAGCATATAATTCTCTGCAGTTTCTGCCTCCAGTGGAATCCCACCACCAATCACATCTTTCCCACCCCCCACTTTCTGCTTTCCACAGGGAGCACTCCCTATGTGACTCCCTTGTCCATTCATCCATCCTCACTGATCTCCCTCTTATTATGGATGGTATAAGGAACAGGATGGACTTTGTAAAACTGAGTTGTGACACCTTCATTTAATGCTACTTTACTCTTGATATATTTGAGTTTTTCAATGCCATCCATGAACACTGCTGTGGTATTATTCAGGACTTTTTTAAATTCATTTTCATTTGACTCTTTTGCAGGGGATGTGGCCTTCAAATGGTAGGTAGATCTTCAATCAAATTATAGGAATCTGAGCCAATCACAACCCCACAATACTGGCCTACCTGTGACTTGGAGGTTGTTGTATTTCATTGTTACAAATGTTGTTCCCACAGGACGTAGCTTTTCTCCAGTATAAGTTCTTAGCTGGACATCTGCAGCCTTCAGTTCAGTATCTTCAAAATACCATTCAGACATATTTAGTGGAAAGACTGGAACAGCCAAGCCAGTGTCCAATTTCATTTCAATTAATTTTCTCTTCAATTCTGGTGTAAGTTATTTTGCATGTCTTTTCTGAGCTATCACATGTAAATCTCAAGGCTACTCAGTCCTGGGTCATTCTCATCACCATCAGATTTTTCACCAACAGCATGCAGCTCAGTGCACATCTTGAAACTGCAACTTGACTTTTAATCTTTTTCTCTTCCTTTTTCGCAGTCCATTTATTTTTGTCTGCTCAAAACACTCCTTGTATGTATCCTACTTTGTAGCATTTTTTGGAAGTTTCACCTTTAAACGTGTATTGGTCGGGTATATGCGAGCCTCTGCCACAACAGTAGCACAATTTGCTCAGGCAGTCTAGTTTCTGCTTAGACTTTGAAATTTTGTTCATGCTTAGTTTCATTCCTGAATGCAACTCAATTGCGTCTCTGAATGCTGTTTCCATTCTTACAGCAATTTCAACTGCTCTTTTAAATGTAATTTGTGCTTCAGTTAGGATGCTTTCTTGTAAGATTCCTCAAACTAAACGATCACATCTCATGAATGTGAATCAGAAATGAGTTAATGGAGTGGAGTATAAGTAGTACTTCATCAGGTGGTAGTTATGCTCCTCGTCTTTTGCTCCACCTGTCTTCATCTTCAATGAATCATATAGCATCTCCAGCAAGTTGACATCAGAAAACACGACTTTACTTGCATGGCCCTTTCAGCATTTCAAATTGGCTGGTACAGTCTTTAATTATCACCACCTCCTAATCTCACAGCAGTTAACCTTGCAATCCCAATGGATGAAAACACACAAGTTCACCTTATACCCTCTATTGCCCAGTACTCTAAGCACTTTCTCCAGATGAAGCAGCAGCTTGCTTGTATTTCTCCTTGTTCATCCCATTCACTGTTCACAGTTCAATTTCCTCTGAGGAAGCCACATACAGATCGAATGACTATTTTCTGCTGTATTTCTTCCTCCTGCATTTATCATCTGAGATTTCAGTTGCCCATCACTTTCATTCTCTTTCAATCACATTCTCTGTACACAGGATCCTTTGGCAAGTCAATGAAGTTCAGTGCAGCTGAGCACACTCAGCTCACTGCTGAACCTCGTCAGCCTACCGATAAGTTTTGACAATTCAAGGGTTCAGTGGTTCAAATTTTAAGTAATAATTGTATTCCTCACATTTGGACCTTCTTCAGATAGATAGAAACATAGAAAACCTACAGCAAAATACAGGCCCTTCAGCCCACAAAGCTGCGCCAAACATGTCCTTACCTAAGAAATTACCTAGTGTTACCCATAGCCCTCTATTTTTCTGAGCTCCATGTACCTGTCCAGGAGTCTCTTAAAAGACCCTATCATATCTGCCTCCACCACTGTCACCGGCAGCCCACTCCACGCACTTACCACTCTCTGCATAAAAAAAACTTAACCCCTGCCATCTCCTCTGTCCGTGCTTCCAAGCACCTTAAAACTGTGCCCTCTCGTGCTAGCCATTCTAGCCTGAGGAAAAAGCCTCTGACTATCCACACGATCAATGCCTCTCATCTTATACACCTCTAATCCTCTGGCACTCCAAGGAAAAAAGGCCGAGTTCACTCAACCTATTCTCATAAGGCATGCTCCTCAATCCAGGCAACATCCTTGTAAATCCCCTCTGCACCCGTTCTATGGTTTCCAAATCCTTCCTATAGTGAGGCAACTAGAAATGAGCACGGTACTCCAAGTTTTGGTCTGACCAGGGTCCTATATAGTTGCAACATTACCTCTTGGCTCCTAAAGTCAATCCTGCAGTTGATGAAGGCCAATGCACCATATGCTTTCTTCACCACAGTCAACCTACACAGCAGCTTTAAGTGTCCTATGGGCTCGGACCCCAAGATCCCTCTGATCCTCCACACTGCCAAGAGTCTTACCATTATTACTATATTCTGCCATCATATTTGACCTACCAAAATGAACCACCTCACACTTAATTGGGTTGAACTCCATCTGCCATATTAATTTACTTTCTTATCTTATCACTCTGACCTGTGGCTATTTCACATACTTACCCTTTCTTCTTTCTATCTCTTTCCATATTCTCCACATCCCATACATTTCTTTTTAATGTAAGAATTCCCAGTTCTAGTGAAAAGTCTTTGACCTGTAATATTAACTCATTTTGTCTCCCCACAATGGTGTTGAATACATGTTTTCATTTCTAATTTTCAACATATAAAATATGTTGCTCTTGAATTAGCTGCTCTACAAGTAAGCTCATGAGGCATTAATACAGCAGAACACAAAGTCAAGAAGATAGCCCAACCAACAGTTGACGTTCCTGCAAGCATTTAACAACAGCAACAAAAGATGAAAACCTTCCTTCCTCAAAATTGTTTGAAGATCAGATAATATCCTTAAGGCCGAAAAATTGCTAAAGAAGGCTGCAGTTTCTGAAAATGTGAAACAAAAGCAGAAACACTCAGCATGTCAAGCAGTATCTGTGCAAAAAGAGACACAGAGCTAATATACAGTAAGATGTGTTTTGTATTCCACTGAAGCTGCTTCATCTATTGAGTGTCTCCTGTATTTCTCATATTTCTTTTGGCTGAAAACCAAATTGGGCAGTTGAATTTCTCAATATTCTCTATTTCACATTAAATTTCACTCTGCTAAAACGGTCATATTTCATGTACACTGTCCACATAATAGCATGTTTTCTTTTTTAGTGTTACATTTTATTTCTCTATTCAAACATAAGATTCATTGGATATTAAAGTGAGTGGGCTTTCAACAGATGAAAGTTCATTATGGTTTCAATGGCTTTTTTGATGACAATAATATTCCATTAGTATTAAAATTATGCCAATGAATATTCTTTGAATTTTTACTGTCAAGTTATGTCTCTATGATGGATAACATATAAGGAAAAATGAAGTTTATTTTCTTAGAACAGAGGAGATTATGGAGTGATTTGAAAGAGTAGCTTAAAATTATTAACTGATGGGACAAAGTTGATAGAAATGAATCATTTCTGGGGATTGAGAATCTGAGAACAAGGAGACAAAGACATGATTAAATACAAGTGATTTAGGACTTGACGCTGCAGGAACTTAGAAACTGCGAGCCCAACAACATGCTCTACTGGAGCCAATGATTGAAGTAGAGATTGTGCCAACTTTTAATAATGTTAGACATGTGACTGAAGGAAAGAAAAATGAAGGGATAAATTTTAACATGACAAATACACAAGAGTAGAACTATCTCCCATGTGGGAGATAAACAGCAACACTGACAGAAAATCTAGAAACTGCACGTCAGAAATCTGAAACCAAATCAGCCAATGATGGAAACATTATTTGAAACAAAAAGAGTATTAAGATTTTAGTTGACTGAAATGTTAGCCCTTTTTATTTTTCATAGATACTAGATGAGCAGTGCTCACTGGCTGGCTGGACAACAATTTCTGTGCTGTGATTGCTATGTAATTACTTGGATGCAAAACAATGGTGTAGAGGAGCTTCATTAGGACATTGGCTGGGATAGAGTGTTTCAGCTATTAGCAGAGACTGATTGGCTGGACATAGTTCCTTTGAAGTGGAAAAGGTTGAAATGTGATATGATTGTATTTTACATTATCCTCATCTGCTACTGAAAACTAGTATGTTTCTTCTCTTGGAGACACAGGAGACTGCAGATACTGTAATCTGGAGGAACAAACAATCAATTGGAGGAACACAACAGCTTGAGCAGTACCTGCCGGAAGAAAGAAACTTGTGATGTTTTCGGTTAACACACTATATCAGGACTGGTGTAGCGTTTCAACCGGAAATATTGACAATTCAATTGTGTTTGAGCTGTTCAATTCATTGAGTTCCTTCAGTAGATTGTTTGATGTTTCCTCTCTTTAGCACCAAGAAAGTGGTTAGCACCTGAAATGTTAACTGTTTCCCTTTCCACAGATGCTGCCCGACTTGCTGAATGTTTCCTGTATTTTCTGCTATTTCTTATGGTATGCACTGATAGATGACTGGATCCAGGTGTGGAGGAACGACAGACTTCCATGTACAGGCAGAAGCAAGAGTTTATTCACAGGAATTCCAACAGTACATGGAGGATTTGACGGAGTGCCACCACGAGATGAATCATTCTCAAAGCACACAAGGACCCTGCCATCAGTGCTAATTGGGAGTCCACTTTAACTGAAACCCCATGCCAGTCAAAATAAATGACAAGGTTAAACAGATCATTAAACACAGGGCTTAATGACTCTAGATAAGAAAACAATTAACAGGCGTACAGACCCGCAGGGCATTTGATAGTTATTATTTCCTTTAGCAGAGGTGTAGATCTCCAGAAGGTATAGATTGAAGGTGAGACATAGGAGATGTAGAAGAATTTGAGGAAGAGTTTTTTCACTCAGCTAGTGGCTGAACTCTGAAGCACACTCTGTCTTGATGACATTTAAACAAAGCTTTGCACTGTACCTCCAGATACATACCTCCTTACTTACTTAAACCCATCACCCATACTGGGGCATAGGCCACTGACAGCAGTTCGACAGGGTCCTCTGTCCTGGGCCAGTCTTTTAAATTGTCCCCGGAGTGTAGCCCATTTTCTTGGTGCCTGGGCCTTAGCACTCAGATCTGCAGCTGGATCTTCAACTTCCTCACAGATAGGACTCAGGCTGTAAAAATAGGGGACAAGCTCTCCTCTACAATCACTCTGAGCACTGGTGCCCCACAAGGCTGTGTACTCAGCCCCCTGCTGTACTCACTGTGCACCCATGATTGTGTAGCCAAGTTTCCATCAAACTCAATATATAAGTTTGCTGATGACACAACAATTGTAGGCCATATCTCAGGTAATGATGAGTTTGAGTACAGAGAGGAAATTAAGAACCTGGTGGCATGGTGCGAAGACAATAACCTATCCCTCAACGTCAGCAAGACGAAGGAATTGGTTGTTGACTTCAGAAGGAGTAGCGGTTCACACGACCTAATTTACATCGGTGGTGCGCAAGTGGAACAGGTCAAAAGCTTTAAGTTCCTCGGGGTCAATAACACAAATGACCTGACTTGGTCCAACCAAGCAGAGTCCACTGCCAAGAAGGCCCGCCCGTGCCTTTATTTCCTGAGAAAGCTGAGGAAATTTGGCCTGTCCCCTAAAACCCTCACTAATTTTTATAGATGCACCGTAGAAAGCATTCTTCTAGGGTGCATCACAACCTGGTATGGAATTTGTCCTGTCCAAGACCAGAAGAAGCTGCAGAAGATCGTGAACACAGCCCAGCACATCACACAAACCGATCTTCCGTCCTTGGACTCACTTTACACCGCACGTTGTCGGAGCAGTGCTGCCAGGATAATCAAGGACACGACCCACCCAGTCAACACACTTTTCGTCCCTCTTCCCTTGGGGAGAAGGCTCAGGAGCTTGAAGACTCATACGTCCAGATTTGGGAACAGCTTCTTTCCAACTGTGATAAGACTGCTGAATGGATCCTGACCCGGATCTGGGCCGTACCCTCCAAATATCCAGACTTGCCTCTTGGTTTTTTTTTTTGCACTACCTTACTTCATCTTTTCTATTTTCTATTTATGATTTATAATTTAAAATTTTAATATTTACTATCGATTTGTACTCCAGGGAGCGGGAAGTGTAGAATCAAATATCGCTGTGATGATTGTACGCTCTAGTATCAATTGCTTGGCGACAATAAAGTAAAGTATCCTTTTTCTCCCAGAGATGAGGTCTTTGGAGCTTCTGTTAGCATTTCTGTAGCTCTGGGATTATACAGGGTGGCGTTGCCAGCACCATGCCCATATCTCCATATATGTGAACAAAGTAAGCCAATCACCAGTCAAAGAAGTATTTAGATGAACACAGGACACATCATGGGGCTACGGACTGAATGCTATGAAATGGGATTTGCATTGACGGTTATCTGATGGACAGTATAGTCATGGACAGACAAAGGACTTTTGTCTGTTCTGCATGACTCAATAATTCCAATTAAGAAAACACTACCAAAGATGCAAAATCAATATAATGCCTAAACAACTTTTTACATCCAAGGCTACTATTTCTGGACTGAAAGGAGAATGTCTGTTAAGTTCATGCAAAGTAAGGATTAAAATAAATCCTTAATTTTTTGGCTTACTTTCAACTGATTCAAATTAAATTTTTCATGTGCAGTTTCTTCTCTTCTTTAAGTGAAAGACATTCATCTCTTCTTCCTGATTTGTCATTCATGTGTTATCCGGATTTCCCCTGGAATAGTATAAGTGGTATACATTTCATTGTATTACATAGAAAATGGAATCTTTAACTTTTTGGACGTGCAAGGCTGAAGGGGTTAACGGAACAAGAAGAAGCTGTAAAATGTGTGTTAGCTATTTGTGTTATAATATAGAAGAGCATATATCTAGATTGGAGTTCAAATTTTACCTGCAGTCCTCATTTGTGCTTGTACATATCTGACAAATTGAGACTTAGAGAGGTTATCAGTGACAAAAGAAAGAAGCTTAACCAGGGAGAAAGGACACTTAACCCCACATCCTTGTTAGCAGATTAATTAAACCGTCGTATTGATTATGTCCTTCAAAGCATGAAGAACGTTTAATTGAGACACAAGAGACTGCAGATACTAGAATCTGGTGCAAAAACACAATGTTGAAGTAGTATTGAGGGAAATGGACATTCGGCACCTGTCACCTGGACTTGAGGATATTAGGGATATAGAGAGTGTAAAGAGCTGAAGGGAAGTGCTGGCAAGGATGAGTGGATCCAGTGAGGAATGATAATATGCAGAATAATAGTAAGTGCTGTCACAAAATGTAAAAATGCATTAAATACACTGTACTTGTCTACCACCTTTGCACTTTCTCTGTAACTGTTACACAATATATAGTTTTCCCTTTGTACTGCCTTGATGTACTTATGTATGGGATGATCTGTCTGGATGCACACAGATAAAAAGCTTTTCACTGTATCTCAGTGCATGTGGCAATAATAAGCCAATTACCAACACATAGAAGAAACCTAACATAGATCAAGAGAATATCCTGCCTATACAGTTCCATCTATTGAGAAAGTCTTTTCAGTCAACTTCCCTTCGTAGTACTCAACCGATTCTTAAATGAGTCAATTCCTGACAACACATTTCATCAACCTGTCAATCTTAATGTAAAGAAAGACTATCTGTCCAAAATTTGGCAATATGGCTGTGAACCTGTTCTTATTCTGCCCTGCTTTAACTCAAAGCTTTATCTTTCAACTTTATTTGCTGTAAACTGTTTAGTATGTTATATAAGTATATTGTTCCTACAATATGCTGAAAGCTGTGGCTTGTTAGTTGTTTCTCTTTATACCCTGACAGTAGTCAAACTGCTCTGAGAACTGAAAAAAAAACAATGATCTAAGACAGACAGCAGTGAGTTAATGGGTCATCTGGAGGAGCTTACTAAATGCTGAGCAACGTTTTGAATGTATGCTTCTACAATGGTTATGAAACATGTTTATTAAATGAAATCATGTGCCAAATGTAAATATACATAATCCTATATAAAAGTTGCTGGTGAACGCAGCAGGGACTGATAAGGATTATGTATATAACAGGAATTCTGCAGATGCTGGAAATTCAAGCAACACACATAAAAGTTGCTGGTGAACGCAGCAGGCCAGGCATCTCTAGGAAGAGGTGCTGCCTGGCCTGCTGCATTCACCAGCAACTTTTATGTGTGTTGCTTGAATTTCCAGCATCTGCAGAATTCCTGTTATATACATAATCCTTATCAGTCCCACTGCAGTATCTTTACTCTGACAATGGACTACCATAGAAAGCATGAACTGAATGGCAATAGAATCCTGTTCTAAGGATGTATTGCAGCCTTTTCATACCCCTCTTTATTGTCCACTATATACAGTGCGCTTTGTGGACACGCAATAAATTGTAACACAGATAGAGCTGAAACTATATACATGGTTGGGTAGACTGGTGCTCTTTCACCACCCTGTCCCCTTTCAAATCCCTGCTGCATCTATTCTGAACTCAAAAGCATTTCTTTCCACTTCACTTTGTAGTCTATGATCTATTGTGCCCTTTCCATTCACCCTTAATTTATCCCTGGATGCTTTAGTATTTCTGAACCTCAGGCAGTTGGTGCTCGCTCCTTTCTTACTTGCTATTATTGAGAGTTTTCATTGTCATTGCAACACTTTCTTGAGAAGCCAAGCAAAGCTCAAAAATAACCATAAGACCATAAGATATTGGAGCAGAATTAGGCCATTTTATATACTGTATGTATTCAACTATAACACCTTCAGTCCTGCATGAATCACCATTTTCAAATTTTTCTCCATGTTGTTGGAAATTACATTTTCATCTCTTTCTAAACCTCTTTGTCTTATTTGATTCTGTAACCTCTCCTGCATTCTCCTTCTCTTTTATTTTATATTTACTTTCCCAAGCTGTTGAACCCATACCACTGCTACTTAGTTACTATTTTAGAAGTATTTCAATACCCCTCATGATATGTTCACCATATATAGCTAGACAAATGCAGCTAATCAAGTTACTGATGTAAAGCTTCAGAGGTCTGGTTCAATTGTGCACTCCGGTGCTGTTGTCACGGAGTCTGAACATTCCACCCTCCCTGTGACTGACTGCACTTCCCTTCATCCCAAAGGCAAGATGGCTGATAGATTAAATATCCACTGTATACTTCTGCAGGAGAAGTGGGTGATATATTCTTGAGGGAATTACTCCGAATGTTTGGAAAATACTTCAAAGGGAAAATTGTTGAGGTAATGGGACAGCTCGGAAAAAGAATATTGCTTTCTTCAATGTCATGAGGAAATAAGGAAATTTTAGTAGGAGGATTGAAGCATCCCCATATCCTTCCATATGAGTGTGATAACTGGCACGCTGTGAAGATATAAAGGCCATAATGGCCAAGTTTAAGTTCATTATGTATGCTAATTCACTTCATCTTTCTGGCATTAATTGTGACATCATAGTTGGTCTTGGTTTCCTTTGAGCAGGGAGTAGGGACCTTAGCCAATGCTCCTGCTGCTGCCCCATGTTGGCATTCAGTGCTGGAAAGGCACTTCTTTGAATTTTGGGCTCAGCTTTGACTTCCTGCATGATCACATAGCTTGTGGATAATTACCATCTGTGATCATACATTGTCAATGTGTGAGATGACTACAATGTTTATCCAAATGCCAAAAAGATGAAAATAAAAAGCATTAGAAAAGGGAGGCTATCGGTGATTGTCAGCACCAGTGCAATGAAAGAGTGGAAGTGGAGAAATTTGTGAGCGGGTAGGAGCATACTTTCACCTCAGACAGTTGAGAAAGTTTGGTATAGGCCCCCAAATCCTAAGGACTTTCTACAGGGACACAATTCAGAGCATCCTGACTGGCTGTATCACTGCCTAGTATGAGAACTGTATCTCCCTTATATCGCAGAACTCTGCAGAGAGTGGTGCGGACAGCCCAGCGCATCTGTGGTTGTGAACTTCCCATGATTCAGGACACTTGCAAGGACAGGTGTGTAAAAAGGGCCCATGGGATCATTGGGGATCCAAACCATCCCAACAACAACCTATTCCATCTGCTACCATCCAGGAAGCAGTACCACAGCATAAAAGCCAGGAGTAATCGGCTCCAGGACAGCTTCTTCCACCAGGTCATAAGACTGATGAACTCATGCTGACTTGAGTGTACTCTATATTACATTGACTGTTCTATTTATTATAAATTACTGTGATTGCACCTTGCACATTTAGATGGAGACATAACATAAGTATTCTTACTCCTCATGTATGTGAAGGATGTAAGAAATAAATTCAATTCAATTCAATAAAAAGAGACCTTGATTGAGCAAATGTTTAGGTAAAGGGTTAAAAACTCAGTACCGAGAGAATAAGTTGAATGGATTACATGAAGAAAAGAACATCGAGTGACTGAATGTTGTGTCAACCAAGAATGAAAGAATCCATCTGCAAATGAGATCCAGAGTAATGGTTCCTCAACAATTGATGCTTGCTCTTCAGTTGTTTCATTAGTTTTCTGGCATTCTAATGTAACCAGAAGGGACGAGCCTGTGGGATCCAGTCTTTCTTCCTTTCTTTCTTTGAAATGCCATCTTGATATTGACAGCCCAAGAAAAAAAAATCTGAATTACCATATTCCACCAGTTAATTCATAGTACCCAATAGAAAATTATTCACACGGGAATTAGCTGAGCATGTCAAGAGTACTATGTTATCAATGGATGGAGGTTGTCAATGTGTTCAAAAGTAACTGCAGAGTCTCTACACACAAGAACAGAACAACTGGAAGCAGGAGTAGGTCATTTGAACCCTGCTGCCTGTGCTACTGTTCAATAAGGCCCTAGCTAATTTTTAACAAAGATTAATAAATAAAACCTCTATCTTCTATAACCTATACATTTCAAAGGCCACACAGTAGTGTAGCAGTTGCCACTAGATTGCAATGCAACATCACAGTTAGCACAAAACTTAATAACACTGCCAGTAATAATTCAGGGTTCAATTCCTGCTGCCAAAGTGGTTGAAGTATTCATAGCATTACTACTGAGTGATGAGGGAGAAAAGAGGGTATAGAAGAGGTTTACCTGGATACTGCCCGGATTAGAAGGCATGTGCTTTAACAAGAGGCTGGACAAATTTGGGTTGTTTTCTTTGGGCCGGCAGGGGCTGATGGGAGATCTGATAGAGGTTTATAAAATTATGAGAGGCATAGATAGAGTATACAGACAGTATCCTTTTCCCAGGTTGAAATGTTTAATGCCAAAGGGTATGCATTTAAGGTGAGAGGCAAGTTTTATACAGAGAAAATAGTGGGTGCCTAGAATGCATTGCCCGGAGTGATGGTAGAGGCAGATATATTTGGGTCTTTTAACAGATGTTTAGATAGGCACATTAATATGATGAAAATGGAAGGAAATGGAAATTGTGTAAACAGAAGAGATTAGTTTAGTTAGCAATTTGATTACTGATCTAGTTGGTTCAGCATTACACTGTGAACCAAAGGGCCTGTTTCTGTGTGCTACTGTTCTATGTTCTAAACTGTAGCAATTAGAGATTTGCTGGTAAGAACCAAAAAGCTGAAGAAAAAGTTGTTTCTTGAACCTGGTGGTATGAGATTCAGGTTTATTTACCTCCTCCTTGATGTTAGCTGTGAGAAGATGGCATGATCTGGACAATAGAGATCTTTGATGTTATATTTTGCCTTCTTGAGTCACAGCCTCCTGTAGATATGACCAATGGTGGGAAGAGATGCGTTAGTGATTACTCTCTGTAGAATCTTTTGTTCCTGCACATTTAAATAATTCTATTAGACCATGATGCAATCGACCAGAATATTTTCAATATTTCTTCTGTAGAAGTGTATAAGAGTGTTTGATGATAATCAAAGCCTCCTTAAGTTTTTAAAAAAGTAAAGATGCTGGAATTCTTTCCTTATGATTGCATCTATGTGCTGGGCTCTTTTTCACCTTGTTGAAGTCAACAATCCGCCCCTTAGATTTGCTGATGTTGAGCGATAGATTGTTTTCAACCAAGTGACCTTTCTCACTCTAGTGAACTCACTTAATGCCACCTGTGATTCATCTAACAGCAGTATTGACACTGGAAAATTTCAAGATGGCTAATTGACACTGGCAAATTTCAAACTGGTTAATTGTCACTGGCAAATTTCAAGATAGCTAATACGCTCAGTACCCACATCACTAGATACCTCCTGTACCTAAAAAAAGTGACCACTAGTATATGTATATGGTCTTCTTCTTCTGTAGCTCTTCCACTTCAAGATTTGATGTGTTGTGCATTCAAAGATGCTCTTCTGCACACCACTATTGTAATGCTTGGTTATTCTAATCCCAGTTGAAATAAGGCAACCAAAGCCTCTATGTTCCACCTGTTCTCTGCCGCCAAAGTCCAGAGCTCAATTGAATATTGGCAATGATGCAAATGAAGGAGTCTGCTTGCTGTCCCTGGAACCCCAGAAAGGTGAAAGAATACCCTCCTCATAGTTCTTAAAAGTATTTTGATATCAAAACACACAGGAGAGTCTTTCTCCTATAGGACCATATTCTATGAAAGGGTCCTGCCTGAAAGGAGGGAGATTACATTTTGTGGGTTGTAACCCAAAAACTAGAGAACACTAATTTATGAAACTGCAACAAGACCTGGGTTCTCCATTGTATTGCTCTGGGACAACAGGTTAATAGATAGATACTTTATTGACCCCAAAGTAAATTACAGTGTCACAGTAGCATTACAAGTGAACAGATACTGTACAAATATAGAAATATTAGAAGAGAAGTAAGAAAGAATAAAAAATAAGTTACCTCAAACAGTCTAACAGGAAAGGGTCATCTCTTCCCTGGTTAGAGGTTGATTCATTATACAGTCTAATGACCGAGGGTAAGAATGATCTCATATAGCGTTCTTTCAAGCAGCGCTGTTGTCTTAGTCTATTACTAAAAGTGCTTCTCTATTCAGCCAAGGTAGCACATAGAGGGTGAGAAACATTGTTCAGGATTACCAGGATTTTCTGTAGGATCCTTTGTTCTACCACATACTGTAGACCACTCACAGTAGTTCAGGTTAAACATAGCAGGACACTCAGGCAAATGCTTGAAACCTGAGTCATCCCCAAGGAATGTAACTTGTGCCTACCACTTTAAGAGCCTTTCTGCGATAATGCTAGTATCTCCTGGAGTAAATATTCATGCAATCCAACTGCTGCTGTTTGGCAGGTCAATGCCTTATGTAATTGATCAAATTCTGCTGGATCCATGATGGCTGAGTCCTGCTGTAATGAGTTCTTCAGGGAAACAAACCCAGATGCAGAGTAAACTCAAGACTCAAGGTAGAAAGTAATGATGACGATTTATTCGAAGATCATAATGGAGGAATAACAAATGACTCAAAGTTTACTTACTTCAGAGGGCCTGAGTGACATTTGTTCACTCGGAAACCACATTCAGGGCTCAGCGATGAACGCTAGTCATGACAAACTTAAATAGTGCACATGGCACAGGGACCCCATGTGTATCAAAATCAAAGCTGAATAAATGCAAAACAGGATGCTCAAAGAATCTGCATTCAGAAAAATAAGCAGCATGAAAAACACAAGGAAAACTTAATGACAAAACCAGTCAATTAACAAGTTCTAATTCAAACAAATCCATGATGTTCAGGTGCATCAGAGCACCGAGGCCTGACACTTTCCGACGCCCCGCACTGGGCCGGGAAGTTCATGACACAGAATATTCTGACGGTACTCAGCAAATCAGGCCAAATCTGTGGAGAGAGAAACAGTGTCAATATTTTATGCCAATGACTCTTCACGAGAAATAGGGGAATGAGAAAAAAAACAAGTGTGTTTTAAATTGTAATTGGTAAAAGTGAGAGGGGTGTTTATTGAAGGTGTGGGAGGCTGTGAGGTGGATAGTTATAAAGAGAACAAAGGGAATATTTATGACAGAACAGATGATCTGTGCTTTTGGAATTGTTTAGTTCATAAATAGAGAAGATAAAACAATTTAAAAATAGGCAGTGGAGTTATGAGAACATTGTAGAAAAGAGCAGGATGCTGGAAATTTGAAACAAAGTGGAATGCTGGAAATATCCAGCTTAACAGGCAACCTCTATGGAGAGAGAATATGTTATAGGAGTTTGAGCAGACACCAGAACTGTTCAGTTCTGACACAGACAGAAAAGGCAGAATATCTGACGTAGTATGCTTATTAACTATTGTTTCAGAATAGATGCAACATACCACTGCAGTGAAAACAGAACCTTTACCCACATTTGTGAGAATTGGCTGTTTCTAAAGTGGAAGAGTACCCAGCTCCAACCTTAACTTGCTCCCTCCTTCTCCACAGATGCTGCCTGGCCTGCTGTATATTCCCTGAATTTGCTGTTTTCTTTCTTAATTCATACACTCAGCAACCTAAAGGGCTGTGAATCATTTGAATTTTCTATCTAAGACAATAGCAAAGTGGCATTGCAGGTAGTGCAACTGTCACCAAATGGAACGTACAGTGAGTTTTCCAGTTTTAGGTAACCCACCCTTTCAGTATGTTTACTCCACTTCATCTCCATCTCTCTTTCCAGTTTTTCCATCTCTTCCTCCTTTGGCCCTCTCGTCATCTATCTTCACACCATGCAGACCACACACAAACAATTCACCCACAGGCTTCCTTTCTCGTTCATCTAGTTCTCATTTGATCTTCCATTCACCTCTCTCTTAATGATTCTCATTGTCACCTCCTTTACTTCTTTGGAGTCCACCACTGGTAGCCTTTTGTGTTCTTGCTTTTCACATTCCATCACCTGTCTCCACTTTTACTCTTCTGTCCCTGCTCCATCTGCCTCTCCTTGTTTTAGCCTGTGGGGAATTTAATTGGGAGGAACGTACATAATTCACAACCACTAACATTGATTTGGTGTTTCACTTTAAGAGAGTGGTCTGATATGATAACATTATTATGTAAGAGATTTTAGCGCACTTTTGTTATGTAGGTTTTGGAGTTTAATGAAATGTGGTACGTCTTTTGTTAAACATAAAATACCTCACTTTGTTTTATTTGAAGAAACCTACAAGTCCTTCTTTGCCTAAAGCCATCATTCATTTGCCTCTGTCTCCCAACTGCACCATTTACCTCACTCACCTAGTTCAATCTGTCCATCATTCTTCACCGATCACTTTGGGCTCTTGTCTCACCCTTAATCCTCTCTTCCTTATTCTGGCCATCTCTCTTCTCTATTCTCAGTCCCAATGCAGGATTTCAAACCAAAACATTGTCATCTCCTATGCCTCACAAATGCTGCTTGACTCGCTGATTCTGACAGGTAGCCTGTTGCTCACAGCTCCTGTAAATTGGGTCAATTCTGACAATCAGAGCTTTCCTCGTAGAGTTTGCATGTTATTTCTGTGGCTGTGTGCGTGTCCCACATGTCTTCTTCTTTCCTTCCACATCCCAACGACAGGCTTGTTATGTTAATTGGCTAATATAAATTACCCCTTATGTAGGCAGATGGGGGGAGAATCAGGGATGGAGAGTATAAATAGGCAATTAAGTTACCGGAATGTAACTTAAGTGGGGGAATGGGATTTATGGAACAATAAACAATCTGCTAGAGGAACTCAACAAGTTGATCAGTATCTGTGAGGGGAAAATATTGATGGGTTTGTTCTGAGACTTGATGATAGAATGGCCACCTTCTATGTTGCAAGAGAAATATGAACATATGATATGAAAATAAGTTGACTGTTCTGTCAGGCCTACACAGGCAGGCACCTCCCAGTCTCCACCCAGCTAACAGGTGTCACCTGCCACTCATTTCCAACCCAACTACAGCCTGTCGAAACCCACCTCTCACCCGTGGTCCTATGTTCACCTATTGGACTAGCCAGCTTCAACCAGCTGCTTATAGCCTTCAGTTACCTTTTTGCCTTGTCATATTAAATAACTGCTCTCTCTTGTTATTTTGCAGCTTATTAACAAAATATTGTTTATTGCTAAATTGTATCTGCTGTTCTGCTTTTGGGTCAAGCCTCCTCTACATTACCTAATATGATGTATTAACCAATGATTGACCCAGCACAGTATGCTCATCTGAAGGAAGTTGTTCGTCAACAGGGAGCACACAATCTAGAAACAGCACAAGACCATTGGCCATCTGTTTGCTCTTCTCAACCAACTCTCCATCCCACCACACCGGTCAGCCTCCTCCCTCAGATTTTGTTGTCAAGTGATGCAGTGGATCCTCAACCCAATACCGTAACTTCCTGTGCCAATATGTCTTCCATTTTGAGCTCCAGCAATCTCTGTATTCTACAGACTAAGCCAAGGTTGCCTTCTCCATCTCTCTCCTAACTTGACGTGTGTTATTTAGGCTACCAGTAACTGGGACAATAAAACCACTGCTTACTATAAATAGAAGGAATTCACCACTGAGATGCACTGGATTGTTGAAGATCCAGGAAGTGGAAGGGATCAGTGGATTTGATACCTCACATGTCAAGATTCACTCTCAGTGCTAGATTACACCATGGAATTTGGGACTCTCGCAGCAGAACGTGGTAGGAATGTGGAAATACTGTTGACCCATTACCATCACGTTCTCTTGGAGCACTTGAAAGACAAGCTGTCTATGGATGCTTGGTGATGCCTTTTATTCTTTCCCATGTCTTCGTCAATGAGATCCTCTGAGACATACTACACAGGCATGTGTTTGTCTACCTCAATGACATCCTAATTTTCTCCAAGGACCTCCAAGACCACATATGTCACAACCTTTCTATCCTTCAGCATCTCCTCAAAAACCAACTGTACTGCCAGTTAGAGAAATGCCATAATTCCATACGTACCTAAGTCAATTCTTTCTTGGCTTATGTCCTTTCATGCCAAGGCATAACCATGGACCAAGAAAAAGTGCATGCCATAGTTGAATGGCCCTACTGCATTCCCTCAAATAGCTACAGCACTTCTTGGGCTTCTCCAACTTTTACTGCTATTTCTTTCAAAACAACTGCCAAATCACTGTCCCTCTCACCTTACTCAACAAGCTACCTACCTCATGGATAACTTGGACTGCTGCAGCAGACCATCCTTTCAAAGAGCTCATTAAACATTCCTCCACTGCTCCAATTGTCTGCTACCCAAATCCCTCTGGAACTTTTGTGGCTGAGTGGACTCATCTGAGATGGGCATCAAGGCCATCCCTCCCAGTGAGGACCAGAAGGGAAGATACACCCTTGTGCCTTATTCTTATTCAAGTTCAACTCTACACAGCACTGTTTTAGAGTAGGAGATAGGGAGCTACTCACTATTAAATCAGCCTTGGAGGCATGGTGGCATTGGATAATGGACAACACCAAGGCCTTCCTGATCTGGATTGACCACTAGAACCTCATATCCATACAACAGACCCCCAACTCAACCCACATCAGACTCACTGGGCCCTCTTCTTTCAGCAATTCGACTTCACCATCTCCTACGGACAGAGATCCAAGAACACTAAAACGAAAACCTCGTCATGACAGTTTGATCTAACTGAAATGGAGTTCATCCCTCAGCTGATCATTCCATTCTCCCCAGATCTTCACCCCAATCTCTGAGACTTTGAGAACTAGATATTATATTTATGATTGTGAGATTAAGCATACTGTAGCTTCAATGCTAGACTTAAGTTTATTGGTGACACCTCTGTTGTTGGCCAGATCAAAGGGGTGATGAATCAGTCTATCAGAGGGAGACTGAAAATCTGGCTGAATGGTGCCACAACAACAACCTCTCATTCAATGTTAGCAAAACCAAAGGGCTGATTATTGATGACAGGAGGAGGAAGCCAGGGTCAACCCATGTAAATCTGTGGGGCCTAATAACATACCTGGTTTGGTGCTAAGGGACTGTACAGCCAGTTCATACAGATTCTAACAGACATCTTCAACATCCCTCTGGAACAGCCTATTGTCCCCTCTGATTTCAGCCATCATCGTCTCAGTGGCCAAGAGGACGATAGTGACCTGCTGTAATGACTACCGTCCAGTGGCACTGACCTCAACAATAATTAAGTACTTTGAGCAGCTGGTTATGGATTGCAGTAAATGCCATCTTTCTGCTACATTGTTCTCGTTGCAGTTCAGTTATCCTTCAAATCAATCTACTGATGATGCCATAGCCTCTGCAATCCACTCTGACCTGTCCCACTTGGAAAATGGTGCTCCATATGCCAGGATGCTGTATATCAACTTCATCTTGATCCTTCATGCGATCATCCCTCAAAAGCTGGTGGGAAATCTGTCCTCGCTGGGTCTCAACTCCTCTCTCTGTAACTGGATCCTAAACTTCTTGACAGATAGATTCACTGTCAACTCGTGCTGGAAGAAACATCTCCAGTCCCATCACGCTGAGCACCAGTGCTTGCCAGGGCTGTGTGGGAAGCCTGCTTCTGTCCACGCTATGAGCACTTGACTGCACAGCTAGATCCAGTTCAAACCAAATCAGCAAGTTCGTTGATGATGCAATGGCTGGCCTCATCAACACAATGACAAGATAGCATACAGAGAGGAAGCTGAGTAGTTGGTAGAAAAGTCTGAACAAAACAACATGAGTCTCAAAGTGGACGAGACCAAAAAGATGATTGTAGACTTTAGGAAGGTGCGGGCTGACCACTCCTCACTGCACATACACGGCTGCTCCGTGGAGAGGGTTAGGAGCACCAAGTTTCAGGGAATGTACATAATGGACAGGTCTCACCTGGTTCCTCAACACCACCTCATTGCTTCAGAAAGCACAGCAGTGTCTTAAATTCCTGAGGAAAGTGAGGTGAGTGAGACTCTCCCTCACCATTCTAAACATTTTTACAGGAGCACCACTGAAAGTGTCCTGACCAGCTGCATCACCACTTGGCACTTACAAGGCATCTGACCGCAAGTCCCTATAAAGGAATGCGAGGACTGTTGAGAGGATCATGCACCCATTATATTTATCAGGACCACAGTGTATACAGGGCCTTTAGCATTGTCAATGATCCCTCCCATCCACCCAACAATCTTTCTGAACCCCTTCCATCAGGCAGGAGGTACCATAGCATTAGGCCAAGGAGCCTTAGGAAGGAAAACAGCTTCTTCTCCTAGGCTGTAAATCTACTGAACTCCAGCCAGATCCCACCATGCATGAAGTGCCAGTAGTATCCCGAAGAAGGGCCTCAGCCTGTAACATAAACTGTTTGTTCATTTCCATGGATTATACTGTTATACTGTTTACTTTTTAACTTGTGTTTTAAATGCACCTTATTATTTGTTAATTTACTAGTGATAATATTAATTTTTTCTTATGTGTGTGAGTTATATGTTCTGTGTTGCGCACCTTGGTCCAGAGGAACATTGTTTCCTTTGGCAGTAGACATGGTGAATGACAATAAACCTAACTTGAACTTGAGTCATCGTACACAAGGGAGGTTGAAAATCTGTCTGAGTGGTGCCACAGCAACGACCTCTTAGTCAATGTCAGTAAGGCCAAGGAGATGATTATTAACTACAGGAGGAGGAAACTGGAGGTCCATGAGCCAGTCTTCATCGGGGGTCAGAGGTGGAGAGGATCAGAAACTTTAAATTCCGTGGTGCTATCATTTCAGAGGATCTGCATGTAAGTACTATTACAAAGAAAACACAGCAGCACCTCTGTTTTCATAGAAGTTAGAAGTTCAACATGTCATCTAAAACCTTGACAAACTTCAATAAATGTATGGACAGGATTGCATCCCGGCCTGGTATGGAAATACCAACGCCCTTGAAAGAAAAGGCCTACAAGAAGCTCTGAATACAGCCCAGTACATCTCAGGTAAAGACCTCCTCATCATTGAGCATAGCTATGAGGAGTGCTGTCGCAGGAAAGTAGCATCCATCTTCAAGGACTACTACCATCCAGGCTATGCTCTCTTCCTGCTACTGCCATTAGGAAGGATGTACAGGAGCCTCAGGATTCACACCACCAGGTTCAGGAACAGTTACTACCCCTCAATCAGAGGGTTCTTGAACCAAAGGGGATAACTTCACTCAGTCTCACTCTTCCCAGTACTGAACTGTTCCAAAACTTACAGACTCACTTTCAACAAGTCTTCATCTCATATTCTCAATCTTTATTGCTTATTTATTGATTACTATTATTAATATTATAGTGTTTTTGTATTTACGCAATTTGTTGTCTTATGCACATTGGTGTTTTGGTCTGTCTTTTTGTGTGCGGACTTTCATTGATTCTATTAATGCCCAGAAGGAAATGAATCTTAGGTTTGTATATGTACTTTGATAATAAATTTACTTTGAACTTTGAACTTGTGATGATTCCACTTTATTTGTCTCCCTGCAACACCGTATTCTGCAGTTGATTTTTCTGCTTTACTACTTCATTGTATTTTTGTTTGGAATGATTTGTATGGATTTCATGCTTATTCTACATCTTGGTACACATAACAATTCTATAAATGAATAATTAATCCAAGGGATGCTGCTAGCACTAGTGGATATATGTATGGTCTCATGGAATTCCTAGATGATACAGTACAGAAGAATGTCATCCACCCTATCATGCCTGTTCTAGTTCTATGGTACAATCTGTCCTCTGTCCGCATTGCCATGTGGTGATTTCTCCTCCTTTCTAGGTGCAAAATTGAGTCTGCATCTACTTCCATGCCAGATCATGAAAACATGAAAAGCACCATTCATGTTCCCAATTGCCTAGAATCTGTAATTACTGTTACTGACCAAGCAGTCGCTTCAAAATAGTTTCTTCTCAATAACACTATCAAAACTGCTTCTAAATTTGAACACATCTATTACATTTTCTTTCCCTCTGCTCTGCGCTGGGGGAGCAACCCACTATCTCCAGTATCTGCACCAAATCATAGTCTGCTCCTCACTTTCCACCTCCACCACAGATTTGTAAGCTTACACCTCCCATGCCTCTGTAACACATTTAAAATTAGACCATTTACTATCTGCTCAGAAAAATCCGTTAAAATGGGAGATGGTGTGATGGAAAAGGTCATGCAATTGTCTACGAATGCCCGACATTTCCCAAAAGGGGATTAAAATTTCTTTTTAAAGTGGTAGTTTACCATGCTTAACTGCAACCAGCCAAGTCTGAAAGTGCTTTGGTAAGAGCAATGTTACAAAGGTTTTTCAAAACTACCTTTTCACATAATCAGTGATTGTGGGTTTGAAGCAATTAATAGTCTCAAACATCTTAAGCACTTAAACTGCTGTAAAGGTACTGCACTTTTTGTTTTGTTGTCCCTGTTAAACAAAACTAATTAGGGTTAATTGTTTTTTGAAGTTACTAATAGAGCAATCTAAAAGCTTATTCCAAAAGGGTATATGTGACACAAGATTTGAATGTTTAACTAGCCGTACCATGTGAATTGTCTGCATATACCATTAGCAAGATATCATAATCAACTGTATTAACAGAATTATCTGGTTCTGGATTCTTATAAGTGTTCTTATAAATGGTTTTTTAAAATTTAGTTTGTTTTATTATATAAAAAGTATCTACTGAGAAAAAAAGGAACATTTAACTTATTTCAGGTTGTCAATGATAAAACAGTAATAGTGTTATAGTTAATTATGTGTTGAAAACTTACTTATAACATTACCCAAAGTTGCTTAGTACAGAGAAAATTAAAATCTAAATAGCACCATTGTTGTCAGTTCCATTTGTCTAGTTCACTGATGTTACATCATTATGTGCCCAGGTAATCAGTGTGTATCAAGAAACAACAATTTACTGTATATTAAATAAGCTTCTTTGAATTGAACCTCAGTATTTCACTATTAAGGACTGAGCAAATTTAGCAGGAGTCCATCTCCATAGAATTTGATAGGAAAATAGATTTCATTGATATTTTTAATTGACGTTTGACTGTGCCTTATCTACATACATGATTTTACAGTTTCTATAAGCATCATTCCTTAAAGATTTTCTGACTGAGGGAAGCAACAAAACAACTTATTTTAATTTAGCAGCTTTTACACAGCAAAGACATAGCTGAATCAATTTTGACAAAGTCATATACACAGGTTTTAGACAGAATATATGAAAGCATTATCAAAATAGCAGTTTTAAAAGTGATTGTCCTCTGGCACTATGGTAGCATAGAGGTCATCATGACGATATACATCTCAGAGCTTTGGAATTTGGAATTCATTTCCAACGTCATGTTTAAGCAGTTTCTACATTCCTCACTGTGATATATGGGCATTTTCTCCTGGTGCTCTAGTTTACTCCCACAGTTCAAAGATATACCACTTAGGATGTTAATTTGTCATTGTAAGACAGAACAATTCATTTGCAAAGCTGTCCTCTTAATTCAGACTGATTATTGCTTGCCATTTACATTAAAAACTGAAGATTGGCTCCCTTTTAAGACAAGAATCAGAACAAAGATTATTGGTTGGAAGTTCAGCTTATTCAAAAACAACTCTTTGATCTCTAGAAGTATCAGTGGCTGTGTAGAAAGTTCAGCTTGGCAAAAAGGCTCCCTGACCCTGGACAGTGAAAACCTATCTTAGTTTAATATGGCTAAGTTATTTTTGTGACTTAATTTTAACGGAATGGTTAATGCTTGCACTGAAATAGAAATACAACTAAAAATAGGCTGAATATTTTCAGTATTTAATTAATAACAATCACAGTATCCATCTATTCATAATTCATACATTAGACTCACCCATGGGATTCTAGATTTGGATAACAAATTATATTTTTGTGAGGTGAGAAAGAAATATTTCTTGTCATCTGTTTGTCATCTGGCAGCTTGTTCATTAGAAAAGGAATGGTGGTAATATAGGGGTGTCTGTGTGAGTTAGCAATGGGAAGTAATATCTTAAAAATGCCTGGCACTTGTGATGGCAATATCAACAGTAAATCTTATGTTAGAATATTTCAATTGTGTGTATGAAAAATTGGGATTTTACCAACTATATGATAGCATTTGAAAATGGAAACAATTTGTTAAGTCTCTCGGTCATTCCTACTTTCACTCTTTACAGACAATTCTGTGGCAGCACACATTTCTAAGGATTGCATATCATCCATTAAAACCATTACCTGGGGCATGTGGAAGGCTTCTTCATAAAGTAAAATAGTGTTTTGCTTTATTTTTGATCATTATCAGGCTTCCTCAAGGCATCATCAGTGTTAATAACAGAGTCACTGTTCATTTATAAATGACAGCGAGCATTCATATCAACAAAATGGATATGTATTTTTCTCATATTATTGAAAATAGAAAGAGAAAGGATTTCTTTTTTAAAAAACTCTTTCAGTTAAATATTTATAATTATCATTGTTGTCATCCCATTTTATTATTGCACTGCAAAAACACAGATAGATCTATACAGCATGGTATAAAGCAGAACTGGTATGTAAGAATAAAATAATTTTCATTCAGGTCCCCCTGCCACACAGTAAAACAATGGGAATGTAGTTATTATGAGAACCAGTCTTTTATCTTTATCCTTCCACAGGCAAGGGCAAATACCAGCTTTCTCTCACAAAGGCTGGAAATATTAATCTTACTGTAGCATTCGAGTTTTGCTAATCGAGTTTTGCCCCGCTATTTTTCTTTTTAAACTCCTTATGAAAGCCAAGGTCAAGTATGAAATACAACATGAACAGCTTCTTTTTTCTTCTCTGCTGTGTTGTTAATAATGTGAAGTTGCTTTAAAGATAACTTAATATCATTCTAATCAAAAGAAAATGTGAGCCATTGTTCCCTTGCACATTTCTGTCAGGGCTTAATTTTGCCATTTATATAAAAAATGGGAACCTGCAATGTTATGAGGGAGAACAAGGCCATCAGAATTAGCTACAGCTTAATTCCCATTAAACAAGGAAGAATGCACACAAGTGAGATGGTTTGCTGCTTAAATATGGGATTTTCATATTATGTGTTTCACATTGAAAAGGAATCCAGTCTGTGTACTGTACTTCGACTGGAAGTATAAAAGACTTTATAGAAAAAAATCATGATCGAAGAAGATATAGGAGAATTCTGAGAAAAGTGCACAGAGACATCACAATATTTCAAAGGCTCATAAGGCAGGTTTCGTCTACTTTGTTATAATGTGCTGTTCAGGGGTATGATATTTACTAATTACGGAATGGTGATTCAGACAGTCTTGGCTGCACGAAGGCAACAGGTTAAAATGTAAAATGCTGAGACTAGACAAAGAATGCAGCAGAAGAATGCTGAGATGTTACAGCAAAGTGACTAAGCGAGCATCCCACAGGCCCTGACCCCACCATGACAGCTGGGAAATTTAAATTAATACTCTGAAATTCAACAAAAACAAGGTTATTGTGTTGTCTTAAAAAATACTTGAATCACATGTGTTCCACAAAGAAGAAAATATACCACGTTTATATCTGGTCTTTATGACTTTACACTGAAAACAACATGGTTTGCTTTTAAATGCCCTCTGAAAGGGCCTGGCAATCCACTTATGTGCCATGACTGTTTCATTAAAACAGACCTAGATATCGAATTCAGTAATGCTAAATTCACCCACAATCTAGTCTTGCAAGGTCTTCCAAACAAGAATCTGAAGACTGATGCCTAAATCGAGAGACCTAGTTGACAGATCGGTCAGGCCACATTTTACCCTGAACAGCACAGTGACATAATCACCAGAGGTCCCAAAGGAGACAAGTCATTTTTAATCACACTATGTGTATAGTCTATCCTGCTGTTGGAACTCAGCAGGTCAAGCAGCATCTATGGTGGGAAATGGACAATTATAATCTGTGCAGACTGGCTGACCACTTTACCAAGCACCTATGCTCTGTACGCCCATGGCTTTCTGCAGCTTTTGGTTTGAAGTTGACTTTATAGTCACTACACAACTACCTGTTTTCACAAGTGAAATTAAAAACTTACTTGCTGCAGCACCCTCATGAAAAACATAAATTATACACCTGGAGGAAACCCACACAGTCACAAGGAGAATGTATAAACCCCTTATGGACGGCAGCAGGAATTAAGGAGGCATTTAACTCTCTGTGGCATTAAGGACTCTGAGTATAATTGAAAGCAAAAGGCAACAAAGAGAAAAATATTCCAGTATTCTGAGATACATTGCATAAAGGGAAATCGTTGTGGTTGTTGGAGGTGAATCATTCCTGCCCCTTATCATCACTGCAGGTGTTCCTCAGGGCAGTGTCATATGCCCAGCCACCTTCAGCTGCTTCATCATTGAGCTCCATTGAGATCGAGACTCAGATATAATTGCTTATTTTGAAGTTTGTAGGGATGGCTTTGGAGTCAGAGAAGGGGTTTACAGATCAGGTTTGGGTTCATGGGCAGTGATGTTGGTGAGTTAGCAGTCAGATAAATAAATCTGAGATTTTCTTTTCATTGGAACGCCAGAAGCGGGAATGCTTGCTAATGAGTTAAGCAATGTTCAATCCCATTTAAGGCTACTCGGAAAATGAAATAGTCCATGCCAACATGCAGCTCAAACCAGGCAATATTCAGACATGGGCTGATAAGTGGCAGGTATTTACAAAAGGAATCAGTCAATGATCTTCTACAACAAGAAAGTATCTAAACATCTATCATGAATATTCAAGTACTGTACATTGCCAACACTGCCACTAATGTCCCAGAGTTTATCTTGAAATGGCATCTCATAAATACCATGGCTACAAAAGTGCAGGTAAGAGAATGGGTTTCCTGCAATGAAAGATAGACCTTGTGACAGAACAGAACTTTTGAGCGGATTACAGTGTACAATGGAATGTGATGGACTGCTCTCCGCTTCCTTCAGTGAATGTAATTCCAACAACTTCAATGAAGCTCATCAAAATAAACAGCAAATTAGCTCAGTTAATTTGGCATGGGCAGTAAGATTTGGGCAACATACATTAGCTTGTCCAGTCAGAAATGCCAAAAATAAAGATGCTTTCATGTTCCTTTACGTAAGTATAAAATAAAATCAAAGACAAACTGCCGAAGGGTTTTGGCCCCAAACATTGACTGTACTTTTTTTCTATAGATGCTGCCTGGCCTGCTGAGTTCCTTCAGCATTTTGTGTGTGTTGCTTGAATAAAATCAAAGAACTTGTTGTGATATCAGTGAAAAATGCTATCATTGTCAAAAAGTAATTCAAATGATCCTTCTAAACTTGTACAGCTGCAGAATGCTGTCATAATGATCTAGAAGTCACCAGTAATTCAAGTTGCGGCACAGCAAAAGAAGATTAAATGATGCAAAAAGAACCCACCACCTCAGTGACTGTACTGTTGTTAGATTACATGTTCTTGTGCCAGGAGATGGATTCGCCTCACTCTCCCTGTACTCATTCTTTGTTATATTTTAACCAGTATCAGCAAAGATAGTCCAGTCTTTATGAATTTCAGCTACGAACTCCTTCCTCACTACCCATGAATGTATAGGATAATCCAGATCCCTATTAAAAATGGTGGAAAAACTCATCAGTACAGGCAGCATCTGTGGGAAGAGAAAGAGTTAACACTTAAATTCTGACACTCTTCATCAGAACTGATGAGAAAGAAGGACACAAGTATTCTGCAGATGCTGCCTGACTTACCTGACTTGCTGAATTGTTTCAGCATTTTTTATTTTTATTCGGATTTCTAGCATCCACATTTTTTTTTATTATTAAATCCTTTTATAGGCTTTGCTGTGGTCACTTTCCATTACTTCTGCTCTGCAGGGCCCAAAGCAGGAAGGTACTTGTTTTTACTTGAGGTTTGGATAGCAGCTCCTATGGCAGTCTGCTCTGCTTCATTTAGACCTAGCATATCGTCTTTGTAAGTACTGAGTCATGGCTAAAGTTTTCAGTGAAAGCTTTCAGGCTTCTTCCCGCCTTCCTGTTGCCGTGTGGTATTCTCACAGAAATACTTTCAAGATACATTTATTTGGAATCATGGAATCGGCCTTGGTGACCACAATCTAATTTAGAACACACAGAGTGGTTATTATTGGTCAAATATTATCAAAGGTAAATAATTCTGTATCCAGATGAATAGGACATGGTGTCCAGTGAATGGACTTATGAAAGGCCTCCAAAACTGCCAAAACAGACCATTCATTGAAATCAGCTGAGAATGTGCATCCCTTCAGCATTCATGATTCGGACAAGTAACAGGCCAGGTTCATATCATCATGTCGAATGAAAATTATAATCTATCAGAGCATCCTTGCATCACAGTTCAGCTGTTACTTGATCCCTTCCACATGTTGACTTATATACAAAAATTATGCACAGCCTGTGTAGTTCATATAAAGTTGTGCAATTATGCCTTGTGACCAACTGTTCCCTGCAAATATGTTGCAGAAATGCACTGAGGTTGTAAGAGAAGAGTGCGCCTTTCTACAGTTAACCTACTCCCTGTCCAATTAATTCATTCCAATCCGTTTTATCATATGCTCCATCAGTGAATTTGACCATCCTTTTACTTTCTGGTATTCTTCTTGAAACTTCCTGACAAATGCTAATCTCTTGTGTATGAGCATCCAATAATTATCCACCACCGCTTCTAAAGATGGAGACTCAATAGAATGCTGAAGCTGGAATCTGGAGCAACAATCAATCTGCTGGAGGAACTCAGCAGCGTTGAGCTTGAGGGGAAAAAAAATGGTTGTTGATGCTTTGAGTTGAGACTCTGCATCAAAACTGGTTATCTAAAATGACCCAGTTGACCATGTTATCCACCTTCTGTGAAGAGCTCATTAATATTCACAGTATCAACTGTTCTTACAGATTTAAGTACTTCTGTGGTTTCCTTTCCCCTCAATTCCCTTTGGTCTGAAGAGATCACAACTTAATTCAAATTTGTCACAGTAGCTCAATGATGCTGGAATCATCTCAGGAACTGCAGTCCCCCCCCCCCCCCCCCAGAATAAGCACATCAATGAATCGGAATGAAGATTGGAAACAACTGAAGTGTCCAAAGTATAATCCCTTTCTTCATATCGATTAAATAATAATACTTCACTTGCATTTAAATATTTTTAATTCAGGATGCAACCTCAATCAGTAATCACAGCTTATCTGACCTTTACGGATGACTATTTTTATGATACCGCTTCTTTTCATTTGCTACACCTGATATCAACAGCTAAAATTAAATGAAAAATAAATTGGATGGGGATCCGTTTAACGTTAGCTTCCTATTTCCATCTTATTTCTGTCAGTCAGACTATTAACATCCAAGTAAGAGCTAGCTTCAAACTTCCTCTAGTTCCAGAGTTCCCTGCTCTTATTCCCAGTTGGTACATATGAAATTACCTTTAGTAATTGCACCAGTATCATCCTTGTGACCAAAGCCTCAATGCCATGAGGGTGACTGCCAGAGGTCATGATGCATATTGGCACCAATGACGTAGGCAGAAAAGAGAAAGAGATTCTATGCAGTGAGTATATAGAGTTAGGCAAAAGGCTGAAGAGAAGGACCTCCAAGGTAGTAATCTCTGGATTACTCCTGGTGTCACGGGCTAGTGCAGATAACATCGGAGTGATAGCATGGATGAATGAGTGGCTAGAAAGATGGTGCTGGGACAGGGTTTCAAGTTCTTGGATCATTGGAACCTTTTCCGGGGAAGGGGTGACCTGTACACAGGGGATGAGTTTCACCCGAACTGGAAGGGAACTAATATCCTGGCTGGGAGGTTTGCTAATGCTACTCAGGAGAGTTTAAAATAGATTTGCGGGGGGCTGGGAACCAGAGCACCAGGTCAATAAGGGAAGGATCGGACTGGAAGGTAGTTGCCAGGGATTGTAAGGCAAAAACAAAATAACAGTTATGGATGGTCAGAGAGTTTAAAGTATGCATATTTTAGTGCTTGGAATATTATGGGTAAGGTTTATGAACTTAGGGTATTGATCAATACATGGGACTGTGATGTTGTGGCCATTGCTGAAACAAACTTGAGAGAGGATCAGGAATGGGTGATTATTGTACCAGCTTTTCAAAGTTTTAGGAAAGATCAAGGAGGAGATAAAAGGGGGCTGCACTACCAATCAGGGACAATATCACAGCTAGTCGGAGGAGACGTAATGGAGGAGTCACATACTGAGTCCATTTGGGTAGAACTCAGGAACAGGAAGGATGTAATCACACTAATGTGATTGTATGCCAGAACCCCCAGTGGGCACCAGGATGTTGAGGAACAGATATGTAATCAGATTAAGGAAATGTGTAAAAATATTAGGGTTGTTGTCATGAGGGACTTCAACTTCCCTGATATAAACTGGGACCTTCTTTGTGCTAGAGGTTTAAATGAGAGAGAATTTGATATGTGCATCCAGGAAGTTTCTTAAATCAATATGTGGATGGTCCAACGAGAGGAGGGGCTGTACTGGAGGTGGTGTTAGATAATGAGCCTGGCCAGGTGACTGACCTTTCAATGGGTGAGCAGTGGGAGCAATTGGGGAACAGTGATCTCAACTCCTTAAACTTTAGGATAGCTACGGTCATTGCGGGAGAGTTTAAAATTGGAGTAGGGCAAATTGTGAGGGCGTTAGGCAGGAACTAAGAAGAGTTAATTGGGAATGCGCTTTTTCGGGCAAATCCACATCACGCCTTTGTCCACCCTGCTTGTTACTTCCCCAAAGACCTTTAAAAGATTTGCCTCCACAGAAGCCATGCTGACTTTGACATATTATGTCAATAGTCTCTAAATACCTCAAAACCTCCACCAGACGCCAACACTTTTCCAACCACTGAGATCAGGCTAACTAGTCTATGATTTGCTTTCTTTTACCTTCCTTCCTTCTTAAAGAGTGGAGTCACATTTGCAATCTTCCAGTCCTCTGGGACCACGTCAGAATCAAATAATTCTTGAAAGATCATGACCAATTCATCCCTTATCTCTTCAGCAACCTCTCTTAGGATTCTGGGATATAGTCCATCTAGCCTAGGTGACTTATCCACCTTAAGACCTTTCAGTTTGCCTAGCACATTTTCTTTTGCATTAGTAATGGCATTCACTCCTGCTCCCTGACAGTCAGGGACCTCTGGCGCACTGCTGGTGTCTTCCACAGTGAAGACAAATGCAAAATACCCATTAAGTTCACCTGCCATTTCTTTGTTCCCACGTTACTACCTCATTACTAGCATTATTTTCCAGTGGTACAATATCAACTCTCACCTCCTGTTTACTTCGTATAACTGAAAAAAAAACTTTTGGTAGCTCCTTATAGCATCTAAGAAAGCCTTAAGAAGGTTAAAGTTAAAGTCTGTCCCAAGCCTTGTGGCCCATCAGGCCGGTGCTTATATCAGTTTCTGTGGCGTGAAGCAACTGAGAGTATGAGACTTCCCCCGCAGATAGGACGTCAGTCTATTACGAGGTTAACCCCCAGCATTTGCCGGTACCCATTTTCAGCTGGGTGGACTGGAGCAGTGTGTGGTTAAGTGCCTTGCTCAAAGACACAACACCCTGCCTTGACCTTCAGATCGTGACCCCAATGCCCTAACCACTTGGCCACGCGCCACACGCTTTAAGAAAGGAACAGGGGAAAATCCTGGGAACTATAGACTAGTGAGTCTCACATCAGTTGTAGAGAAATTGCTGTAGAAAATTCTGAGGGATAAGACATATGAGCATTTGGAAACTTATGGTCTAATTAGTGAGATCCAGCATGGCTTTGTGTGGGTTGGCCATGTCTTACTAACTTGATTGAGGTTTTTGAAAAGGTGACAAGAAAGATTGCAGAGGGTAGGGTAGTGGATGTTGTCTACATGGATTTCGTAAGGTGCTTGACAAAGTACCTCATGGGAAGCTAATGCAGAGGATTTCGATACATGGGGTGTGCATCAAATTGACTGGTTGGATCCAGAACTGGCTTGTCCTTAGAAGACAGAGGATAGTCGTTAAAGGGACTTATTCAACCTAGAAATTTGTAATTGGTGGTGTTCCGTAGGAATCTATGCTGGGACCTCTGCTGTCTGTGATGTTTGTGATGACCCGGATGAATATGTAAATAAGTGGCTTAGTAAGTTTGCTGATGATACCAAGATTGGTGGAGTTCTGGATAGTGTAGAAGACTGGCAAAGACATTACAATATAGATCAGTCACAAATATGGGCAGAGAAATGGCAGATGGATGTGAGGTGTTGCACCATGGTAGGGGCAAATGCAAGAAGACAGGACACTGCTAAAGGCAAGATTCTTAACAGTGCTGCTGAGCAGAGAGATCTTGCAATCCATGTGCATAGTTCCTTAAATGTGGCTACACAGGTCGATAAAGTGTTTAAGAAGGCTTAGGGAATGTTTGCTTCTATTACTCAAGTCATAGAGTTCAATAGTCGAGAGGTTATGTCGTAACTTTATAAACTCTGGTGAAGCCACATCAGGAGTATTTCATAAAGTTCTGATTGCCCTACTATGGTAAGAATGTTGAGGCTTTGGAGAGGGTGCAGAAGAGGCTACCTGGTTTGGAGGGCAAATGCTATCATGAGAGGTTGGAAAAAATTGTTTTCTCTGGAGCAGCGAAGGCTGAGGGGAGATCTATTTTCTATGCTACATTGACTCTTCTATTTATTATAAATTACTATGATTGAACATTTAAACAGAGATGTAACGTAGATATTTACTCCTCATATTTGTGAAGGATGTAAGAAATAAAGTCATTCATTCATACAGCTTTATATAATTATGAGAAACATAGATAGAGTAGACAGGGTGTATCTGCTTCCCAGGGTTGAAATCTGTTACCAGAGGGTATGCATTGAAGGTGCGAGAGGTTGTTGGTTCATAGGGGATGTGACGGGTAAGTTTTTTACTCAAAAAGTAATGGGTGTCTGAAATGCACTGCCTGGCTTTTAAGAGACATTTAGATAGGCATATCGATGTAAGGAAGATGGAAGGATATAGACATTGTGTAGGTAGGAGGAATTTATGTTTGGGTGATTTTGATTTGCTTCTTAGCTGGTTCAGCACAACATAATGAGCCGAAGGGCCTCTTCGTGTGCTGTACTGTTCTATGTCCTACACTCTTTAATTCATTATGGTTTCATGTACAAAGTGTGTGAATGGCATATGTCATCATACAGCCTTGTCGTGTGTGCATGTTTCACTAAAAGAAAAACTAAGGACATTTTTATTTTGATTAGTTTTATGTTTTGGAGTTATGAAACATAACAGTGGTGATAAGGAAGTTGTAAGTGCAGCTGAGATGACTACCTACCTGCTAAAGTATAGCGAGATGCTCTAGTAAAAAATTTGAAGAACAAAAGGATGACAGGAGTGAAGGTAGGACCGATTAGAGATAAAGGTGGGATGATGTGCCTGGAGGCTGTGGAAGTGAGCGAGGTCCTCAGTGAATACTTCTGTTCGATATTCACCAATGACAGGGAATTTGATGATGATGAGGACAATATAAGTGAGGTTGATGTTCTTGAGCATGTTGATATTAAGGCAGAGGAGATGTTGGAGTTATTAAAATACATTAGGACGGATAAGTCCCCGGGGCCTGACGGAATATTCTCCAGGCTGCTCCACAAGGCAAGGGAAGAGATTGCTGAGCCTCTGGCTAGGATCTTTATGTCCTCATTGTCTACGGGAATGGCACTGGAGGATTGGAGGGAGGCGAATGTTGTCCCCTGGTTCAAAAAAGGTAGTAGGGATTGTCCGGGTAATTATAGACCAGTGAGCCTTACATCCGTGGTGGGAAAGATGTTGGAAAAGATTCTTAGAGATAGGATCTCTGGGCATTTAGAGAATCATGGTCTGATCAGGGACAGTCAGCATGGCTTTGTGAAGGGCAGATCATGTCTAACAAGCCTGATAGAGTTCTTTGAGGAGGTGACCAGGCATATAGATGAGGGTAGTGCAGTGGATGTGATCTACATGGATTTTAGTAAGGCATTTGACAAGGTTCCACATGGTAGGCTTATTCAGAAAGTCAGAAGGCATGGGATCCAGGGAAGTTTGGCCAGGTGGATTCAGAATTGGCTTGCCTGCAGAAGGCAGAGAGTCATGGTGGAGGGAGTGTATTCGGATTGGAGGATTGTGACTAGTGGTGTCCCACAAGGATCGGTTCTAGGACCTCTACTTTTCGTGATGTTTATTAACAACCTGGATGTGAGGGTGGAAGGGTGGGTTGGCAAGTTTGCAGATGACACAAAGGTTGGTGGTGTTGTAGATAGGGTGGAAGATTGTCAAAGATTGCAGAGAGAAATTGATAGATTGCAGAAGTGGGCTGAGAAGTGGCAGATGGAGTTCAACCCGGAGAAGTGTGAGGTGGTACACTTTGGAAGGACAAACTCCCAGGGAGAGTACAAAGTAAATGGCAGTATACTTGGTAGTGTGGAGGAGCAGAGGGATCTAGGGTTACATGTTGCCTCACAGGTAGATGGGGTAGTTAAGAAAGCTTATGGTGTGTTAGCTTTCATAAGTCGAGGGATAGAGTTTAAGAGTCACGATGTAATGATGCAACTCTATGAAACTCTGGTTAGGCCACACTTGGAGTACTGTGTCCAGTTCTGGTCGCCTCACTGTAGGAAGCATGTGGAAGTGTTGGAAAGGGTACAGAGGAGATTTACCAGGATGCTGCCTGGTTTAGAGAGTATGGATTATGATCAGAGATTAAGGGAGCTAGGGCTTTACTATTTGGAGGGAGGGAGGATGAGAGGAGACATGATAGAGGTACACAAGATAGAGTGGATAGCCAGCACCTCTCCCCCAGGGCACCACTGCTCGATACAAGAGGACATGGTTTTAAGGTAAGGAGTGAGAAGTTCAAGGGGGATACTAGAGAAAGGTTTTTTTACTCAGAGCGTGGTTGGTGCGTGGAATACACTGCCTGAGTCAGTGGTGGAGGCAGATACACCAGTGAAATTTAAGAGATTACTAGACAGGTATTTGGAGGAATTTAAGGTTGAGGCTTATATGGGAGGCAGAGTTTCAAGGTCAGCAAGATGTGGGCCGAAGGGCCTGTACTGTGCTGTACTATTCTATGTTCTATGTTCTATAAAAAGTGCAGTGAGAAATGGTCAAGTAAAAAAAAGTGTGACGCATATTCTTCAGAAGGGACAGACATGGTCGAGTTAAAGAAAACACAGAAATGGCCAAATTTACAGATTCGTAATCAGCGAGTACTGGGGAATAATAACCATAAGTAAAAACAGAGCCAAAATGGCTGGCTATATCAGTAAGACTGACAAGTTCAATCGTTCAAGAGATAACTGGATTTTATATACTGAGTGAATTGAACAGTATTTTAAAGCAAATGATATAGCCAATGAGAAACGAGTGCCAGTTTGCTGAGCGTATTAGCTTTAAAGGCATACACTTTGGTTAAAAATTTGACTGCTCTAACCAAACCAGCTGAAATTAATCTTGTGATATTAGAAAAGTAATGCAGTAATACTTGGAACTGAAATATATTTGATTGCAGAACAATTTAGGTTTCACAAGCAGAATCAAAAGATAGCAGAGTCCATTTCAGCATATGTGACTGAATTGAAAAAGTTATCTGAGTATTGTCAGTTCAGTGATGGGCTTAAATAATGCCCTTCAAGATCATTTAGTTTGTGGAATCTTACAAGAATGCATTCAAAAACTGCCCCTAACTGAAGCACAACTCATATTGAAAAGATCTGTTGAGATAGCTGTTTCCATGGAAACAGCAAAGAGAAACACAATTGAGATGTAGTCAGGAGTGAAAGTAAATGTGAACAAAATTGCAATATCTAAACAGAGACTGGCCTGGTCAAACAAATTGTATTACCATTGCAGCCGGGGCTTACATACACCAGACAAATGCAGATTGAAAGGCAAAACTTGCAGAAAATGCAGAAAAGTAGGACACAGACAAAGAACATGTTAGGCAGACAAAAAACTGCACAGGGAAGAAAAAGATAAAAAGTCAATTTGCAGCTTCGAAAGAGCATTAATCTGCATGCTGTTGATAAAAAATCTGATAGTGTTGAGAGTGACACAAAACTGAGTAGCTTGAGGATTCACAAAGTGAAAACTGACAATTGACATCAATATGGCTTCCACCAGAAAGTAACAAGAGAGTTATAGCTGGTGGTGAACCCAAGAGCAGAGTAGGTCTAGAATTAACTCAAAGTCCGATTCAAAATAAACAAGACAACACAAATGAAATCCAAAGGCAAAATCACAAATAGTAGTACTAGAAATGAAACTCCAACACCAGAGCACAGTACGAGCCTTTAAGTACAGACTTTCCATGAGGGATATGGCAGGCAATAATTGGCAGTCCTACTCTTAAAGGTACACCAGCAGTTAACCATACTCCTTGGAATTGGAGTGCTGAAACATGGATGCCTTCATCCATGGTCAGCGGGGATCATGACAGAACTCCACCCCCCCACCTATGCCTGGCTCTTGACAGAACAAGGAGATCAGGATGGTCCTGGTGAAACTTCTCCTTCAAAGAAGGTAATTTCCAAGGTGTAACAGGAAGGAATCTAGCTTCTTTCTTCTGGGCTATATCACTCCCAATCCATGAGGTACTGCCTTTTAAGAAAAATAATGTGGGTGTCCAAAGGTCATCAAATTGTGTAGGTGTGTTGTCCTTTAACAAATGTGGAGGCAGAAGAGATTTGGAGCCAAAGGGTTGGCACTCAAGGGCTTGAGGCGGGATACGTGGAATGTGGGGTGAATCCACATGGTTTTTGAGAGTTGGAGATGATAAGTAACTGTGTTGATACATCACAGGATCTTGAAAGAACTAATGTAATGAGGGACTAACTTTCTGGATTCAACCCGCATGGGCAGATGTCTAACTGAGAGCCAGACCCACAGACCGGGAAGGAGTGCTGGTCCCTGTCCTATCCAGTGTTTAGTCTGGGCTTCTTGTTACAGTGAATTGGCCAACAATGTCTCTCTTGTCTTACCCATTTCTGGTGACATGTCTGGATCAGTTGGTCTGCTGATGGAACCCCCATCTCCACCTCTTCTTCCAGGAACAGCAGAGGCCAGACAGCTGAGTTCTCTCTCTAGGTTGACCCTCTTGATTTGCTCATTGGTCTGTGAATGGAACTCAGGTAACAGACTGGCAGAGGCCCCAGTGAGCTCAGAAAAAGCTAGAGGCAAACTGAGGGCCATGATCAGAGATGATGCCCTGGGGGAAATTGTGAATCCTGAAGATCTGCTGTAACATGAGCATAACGGTCTTTGAAGACCATGGTAGTTTGGAAGGGGTGAGAAACTTCCAGTCTTGGAGAATCAGTCTACAACCACCATGATTAATGTATTACTCTGAGAGACCAGAAGACCAGTGACAAAGTCCATAGGAACGTGGGACCAAGGGTGAATAGTAGCCGAGTTGTCAAGTTGAGATTGAAAAGGGAACCTGTAAGGGCATGTAATAAGGGTAATGACACAATTGTAATCCTAATATGCAAGGGGATTGGGAAAATCAGATTGGTGTCGGATCACAAGAGAGGGAATTTGTTGAATGCCTATGAGATGGCTTTTTACAGCATTTTATTCAAGCCTGCTAGGGGATAGGCTATCTTTGATTAGGTGTTGTGTAATAACCCAGATCTTGTTAGTCAGCTTAATGCAAAGGAACCCTTAGGAGGCAGTGATTATAAAATGATTGAATTCATACCGCAAGTTCAGAGGAAGAAGCATGAATCATATGTATCAGTATCACAATGGAATAAAGGGAATTCCAGAGGCATGAGAGAGGACATTGCCCAGAGAGATTGGAGGAAGATTCTGGTGGCGATAATGCAGAGCAGAATTCTGGCAATAGTTCACAAGGGATATGTCCCACAGCAGAGGTTTTTCTTAAATGGCAGGGCTAGGCAACTGTGGCTAACAAGGGAAGTTAAGGACTGCATAAAAGCCAAGGAAAGGGCATATAAGGTAGCAAAAATGGGTAGGGTGGAAAGTTGGATGATTGGGAAACTTTTAAAATCCAGCAAAAGGCCCCAAAAATACTAGAAGAAGGAAAAATATTAAATATGAGGGCAAACTAGCCGATAGTATAAAGCAGGATTTCAGAAGTTCTTTTCAATTATATGAAGAATAAAAGATAGGCAAGAGCTGATATTGGACCTCTGGAAAATGATGCTGGTGAGGTTGTGATGGGGGACAAAGAAATGGCAGATGAACTTAATAACTACTTTGCTTCAGTATTCACTGTGGAAGACACTAGCTGCATACCGAAGGTTCATAAGTATCAGGCAGCTGGAGTGAATGCCATTGGTATTACAAAGGAAAAAGTGTTTGGCAAACTCAAACGTCTTCAGGTGGATAAGTCACTTGGACCAGATGGACTACATTCCAGAGTTCTGAAAGAGGTTGCTGAAGAGATAATGGACACATTACCATCGGTACCAGCATAAGTGGTGGATGTGATTTCAATTTCAATTTCAACATTTAAGAGAAGTTTGGATAGGTACATGGATGGTAAGGCTCTGGTCCTGGTACAGGTTAATGGGACTAGACAGTTTAAATGTTACAACACAGAATAGATGGGCCGAAAGACCTGTTTATGTGCTGTACTTTCTATGACTATGACTCTATTACATTATGACTGATTTATTACCCTCTAATTCAAATTCTCCTGCTTTCTCCCCATAGCCTTTACTTATGAACCTATTAAACTCTACTTTAAATATACCCAATGGCTTGGCTTCCACAGCCATTTGTGGCAATGAATTCCTTAGATTCATCACTTTGTGGTTCAAGAAATTCCTACTCATCTATATTCTAAAGGAACACCCTTGTATTCTGAGGCTGTGCCCTCTGGTCCTCAACTCCTCTACTATATAAAACATCCTCTCCACATCCACTCTATCTCAGTCTATTAATATTCAATAGTTTTAATGAGATCCCCCTTCATTCTCCTGAATTACAGCTTTGAATGGATTGTCATTTGCTATCTTTGGGCAATTAGATGACCCTGATTGCAACACCTGAGAGTACCAACTTTCTATCAAGGGCTTATAAGTGACAAGTAGCATTAGCTCCCATCCATTGGTCACCCATCCATTCTATTCCATTACATTGTCAGCACCCTCACTGTCAACACCTTGCACTGCATCATAGAACAAAAGCTCAACTAGACTGGCTAACAAGTGTTGCTCAGAGGCAGGGTATCCTGAGTGTTTTATGTCCTGATGTCCCAAATCTTCTGCAGCATTTATAAAGCACAAATCAGGACTGAGATGGAATACTCTCCACTTACCGACATGAAGCTTCTTCAAGAAGCTGAGGCAAAGCAACCCCCTTGAGCGGGTGGCACGGTAGCATAGTGGTTAATGTAACACTATTACAGTGCTAGTGACCAGATTTCAATTCTGCTGCCGTCTAATTTGCACATTCTCCCCATAACTAGGAGGGTTTCCTCCAGGCGCTACAGTTTTCTTCTATATTCCAAAGATGTACAGATTAGGGTTAGTTAGTTGTGGGCATGATATTTTGGCACCAGAAGAGTGCGACACTAGTGGATAGTCCCAAGCACATCCTCAGACGGTGCTGTTCATTGACATACAATGATAAATTTCACTCTATATTTCAAGGTTTCAACATTCATGTAATAAATACAACAAAATTAATCTTTAAAGATCGTTGAATGGCGCCCCACTGACTGGTGTGCTGTGGCTGCAGCATGTACTATATTATACAAGGGTATATTAATGATTAGTTTACTTAATTTATTTAATGATCTAATAGTGCATCAATTAGGACTAAGAAGGAGAAGAAAATGAAACCCAGCTATAAAATACAGCAGTTTGTGAAGATCTAGAGTAATATAATACTGGAAACACTGTTTTGGAAGCACTGGTGGTGAGTTTACAATTTAGTTAGGATAGCCTGGTGTTGATCTTTCATCAGATCTGGTTAGATCTACGGTTGACTGGGAAGACTATAATCTGAAACTGTCAAATTCATTGTTGAGTCTCAAGAACCTTTAGATGTCAGTTCAGAAGACCAGATGTTGTTCCTCCAGATGATCTAATTTCCATCTCAGTTCAAGACCAGGCTTCACCCTTGCACTCAGCTCCCACTTCAGTAACTCTTTCATTCTGTGGGTCATTCTTTACACATCATTTTCTCCTTCAACATAATCTCAGGACTAGGCACATTTTTGCTAATCTTTCCTTTTCAGCATTAAAAAGAGAATGTTCCCTTCTTGATTCAGTACTCTGTCATATACTGCCCTTCTCGTGCAACATCTGTTTCTTTTGTTCTTCTCATAATCTGGAAGTCCAAATATACAGTAGCTACAAAGTAAGGCACAACTCTCTTTCACTTCTTCCAGTTCAATGTACTGTATTTGGTAGTTAAGATGAGGTCTCCTCGATACTGCAGAAACCAAACTCTGATTGGGTGACTGCTTTGCAAAACATCTATTTTCAGTTATATTGTTGACCTTAAATTTCTATTTGCCCATCATTTTCTTTTCCACTTTCACTCTCATCTCACTATATTTGCCCATTTACTCTGTTACCATGAATTCCAAACCAGGATTGAGAAGTAGTATATCATCTGGCCATTTTATTTCCCCTAGTGCTCAATAACTTCAGCTAGTTAACTTTTACAATGTGCATCATACTAGACCAGTTCCAATGAAATGTGATCCTAACTCCATAGTTCTCTATCAATATATCCTGTTTGACACGTTGAATATCCTCACTAATATCATGTTTTATTTCAGATTTTCAGTATATGCTGCATTTTATTACTCACAATTTTCCCCTCTCTTCTGATTGCATTCATCCTTTTCCTGTTTGGATCTCCTACCAATGGATCAGATGCAGTTAACAAGCTTTCACACCCTGTGTCAGTGTCCCAAAGTCTCTCTTGGTTTCTACTCTATTGCTAGCATTCTTTAGTTCACAGCAAACTTTCTCCTTTTTGGAAGGATACAGCCAATTTTATTTTGAAGCTTTATTTTCTAATTCTGATGAAAATTAGTTACGTTTCAATGTCTACTGGTGTTATCTCACTTGTTGAAGGGAACACAGAATAGTGCAGCACAGAAACAGGCCCTTTGCCCATGATGTGCTGAACTCATAAGCTAAACTAATCTCTTTTGCTGCACATGTTCATATCTCTGCATTTGCTGCTTATTCTTGTGCTATATAAGAGCCTTTGAGGCACCTGAAATCTGTCAGTGAGGAAGTTGGGTGTCCAGTTACAGAGGGAGGTAGGGGGACCCAGGTCTTAAAAGTTGATAATGAGTTTAGATAAGATTATTGTGTTAAAGACCAAGCTGTAGTTTTGAGGTTTCCAACCTAATCTCCTTGCTGTCATGTCTGTGGCATAAAAAAGGTTGGGAACCCCTGCTGCAGGTGATGAACAGCAGCCTGACATACAATTTCCTGTTGTCAGAGCAAACAGAAGAGAAGAAGAAATCACATCTGCTATTGGCTTGGGACAGAAGGCAAACTGAAGTGGATCCAGGCCATCTTTGAGGCAATAGTTGATTTGCAGCATAACCAGCCTCTGGAAACACCTCATTATGGTTGATGTAAGTGCTTCTGCATGGTCCTCATTCAGGAAAGCCACCTTCCTTGGCATGGTTAAAATAGATGTATTTTTGACTGTGAAGGCCAAAACCATGCAATGTTATAGTTGTAACATATCTGGAATAATATAAACAGCAAACAATGGAAATTCATCATAGAAACAAAAAATGCTGGAAAAGCTATCAGGTTAGACCACATCTACATGCCTTTTCTATTATAACTGATAACATTTTTGATTTTAGTTTATGATGTACTTTGTTAACTGCTGTCTTATCTGATCTGTACACATGAAGTCCCAGGTTCTTCTGTTCTTGCATGCTACTTAGAACCGTGTCAATAAATCAAAACTGTTTCTCCTCACTACTTTATCCAAAATGCATCACATAATACTTCCTTCCATTAAAGTTCTATCTGCCACTACTCTACTCTTTCTGCTAATTTATCGAAGTCTTGTTCCATTGAATTAATGTCACTCTGTGCTGCACCTCCACATATAGTATCATTGACAAATTTCAAATGTTTACTCTTTACTCCAATATGCGCATCAATTCAAGATATCAACATTTATGAATTTCCCAGCATTACCCTTGTTGCAGCACAACTAATTTCCTCCAGTCTAAGAAGTCACTACTTACTAGAGCTTATTGCTTTCTGCCCTTATCTAATCTGACAGTAACCCTCCAGTTCCATTAGGCTCAATTTATTAATGAGTGCTTATTTACGTATGTGCTTCTTTACCAAACACTTTTAAAAAGTCTATTGTCAGCACTTAAATCATTTTTTCATCAAGTTTCTCTTCTACTTCATAAAAACATGTACTATAGTTGGGTTACTTGAACACTGTCTTTTTTCACAGGCTTATGCTGGCTGTCCTTTTTCGACTAAAAATCTTTCTGATGTTTGTTAGTTTTTTTTAGTTTTATTTTTTTTTCTGAAGTCACCAATATTAAGCAGAAAAGACAGTAATTACTAATAAAATTATTCCTTTATTCTTGAACTGAGGTCACACTCTTGGTATAATTGTATCTACATTGAAGTCTTTAAGGTATGAACAAGTCCTCCTATTTTATGTATTTATATATCGTCATGCCACCCGGCAATCTCTGATTTAATCCTAGGCTAATCACAGGACAATACACCATGACCAGTTAATTTGCCAACTAGTATGTCTTTGAACTGTGGGAAGAAATTGAAGCACCCGGAGAAAACCCACGCAGTCACAGAGAGAAGGTATAAACTCCTTACAGGCTGTGTTGGGAACTGAACCCAGGTCACCTATACTGTAAGACACTTGGCTAACCACTACGCTATCATGTCACCCTAACACCATCTTAGAGTAGTTATTTCTGCACAACTTCCCTTTACAGCTTAGCATGTGAACCAGAAGGACCAGGTGACAACCGGTATTAGCAGAGCCTACTGTGCCAATACATTCTGCTCAAACAACAGGAGTTCTGCAGATGCTAGAAATTCAAGCAACACACATCAAAGTTGCTGGTGAACGCAGCAGGCCAGGCAGCATCTGTAGGAAGAGGTGCAGTCGACATTTCAGGCCGAGACCCTTCGTCTCGGCCTGAAACAATACATCCTGCTTATCAGTTTCCATGGTATCCACTACCTCCATCACCTGCATCGTTTGTTCTTCAGCATCATCTTCCCTGGCAAACACACTGATATAAATTTCTCATAAGGTAATCCTGTGTGCCATGTTCCTCTAAAGCAAGTAGTAGCTGAATCAAATAATGAAGTAAGTTTAAATGAAAATCTTTCTGATATATTTGTGTTTAATCATTGACTGAACAGAACATTTTCAATACATTATTAAAATTATGTATTAACTCCAGAACAACCTAGTATAAAGTTGAAACTAAAGGCAATGATAGTCAATTAAGTCAAATAAATTACATATCAGCAAAACCAAGGAATTGATTGTGGACTTCAGCAAGAGCATATCGGGAAAACACACACCCGTCCTCACTGAGGCATCATAAGACCATAAGACCATAAGACAAAGGAGCAGAAGTAGGCCATTCGGCCCATCGAGTCTGCTCCGCCATTTTATCATGAGCTGATCCATTTTATCCTATTTAGTCCCACTGCCCTGCCTTCTCACCATAACCTTTGATGCCCTGGCTACTCAGATACCTATCAATCTCTGTCTTAAATACACCCAATGACTTGGCCTCCACTGCTGCCCGTGGCAACAAATTCCATAGATTCACCACCCTCTGACTAAAAAAATTGGAAAGGATGGGCAGCTTCAGGCTCTTGGGTGACACCATCACAGTGTATCTATCCCGACATATTAATACAGTTACAAAGAAGATACTCTAGCGGCTCTACATTAGCAGCCTGAAGAAATTTAGTACATCACTAAAGGTTCTTGCAGATCTCTATAGATGTAGAGTGGAGAGCATCCTGAATGGTTCTACCACAGCTTGGTATCAAGGCTCCGATGCACAGGATTATAAGAGGTTGCAGAGAGTAGTTGACTTGGCCAGCTCCATCAGGAGCGTAGCCTGACCACCACTGAGAACATCTTCACGAGGGAGTGCCTCATGAAGGTATAGTAATGTAGCAATTAACATAGCACCTTACAACACCAGCAACCGGAGTAGCACATCCTCTTGACCGTGTTGGTTATTGATACAAATGACATATTTGACTGTATGTTTTGATGACCTGATATACACATGACTTTTTTAGGTGGGTCCGTCACTAAGGACCCTCCCCATCTGGGACATGTCCTCTTCTCTTTACTACTATTGCGAAGGAGGTACAGATTCTTGAAGACCACCACTCAATGATTCAGGAATAGTTTTTCCCCTCCACCATCAGATTACTGAACTGTACATGAACCCATAAACACTACTTTGTTATTCTTTGTTTTCTGCAAGCATTAGTTATTCTGTAATTTATAGTAAATTGATGTTGTTGCACTGTATTGCTGATGCAAAATACATTTTTCATGACACGTAAGTTAGCGATAATAAAGCTAATCCTGACATGTATATATACTTGGATGTACTGTAATGATTATGTTTGGAACAGCTAATTAACCGGCAATACATTATTAACTGATTCTGCAGGGAATGTACAAATGATGGATGGCTGAGTGAATGAGGAGTTAGAAAACCATAGGAGAACTGGAGGACTTATCAATGGATTGTACTTTGTGGCAAAGTATGATGTGTTATATGAATGTCCTACATAGATGTTATCTAATCCTGAGAATGCAGGAACAAGCTGAAAAGGAATAATACATATTGATGTAGTACTGAGTGGAGAGAGATGATAGTTTAGGAAACAGTTGTTTATTATGTAAGATTCAACTGAAAACAATATAAAATCAAGAAGTCCGAGAAGGAATGTTTGTGTAACCTGGAGAGAGAGATTCTACAGTAGGTCTAACATCCTAGGAGGAAAACCATAAGATCATAAAAAATTGGAATACATTGTTGAGACACTCTAGCCCAGTGATTCCCAACCGGTGTGGTTATGTGTCCTAAGGGGGCATTGGTGGAAACAGAAAGTCATTGGGGGAAGGAGTAGTAAGCGGTACCCTAACTTGAGGCACAAGACCTGACTGACCATTAGTAGAGCAGACATTTCCAAAAAAAAAGGGTGAGGCACTGGAGCACAGGAAGGACCATAGCTCTGCAGGCAGTGAACACTCGTCACAATGTATCTCAGATGCAGCAACCTCATCTGACCTTACCGACCAAACAGACATTATTGGGGACACATAAATTAGCAACCAAGGTGGCCAACAGTTCCACTTGACTCGTGGCATAAAACGAGTCCATGCAATTTAATAGTTGGTAAGTCAAGTACACCCTATCAACTTTCTCTACATATCTGCAGAAAACATGTTGCACGATACGGCTCTGGCAAGAACTAAACAGTGGAATAGAGTCCATCAGTGAACCTGCCAACCCCAAGGATTCCTCTTGAGGTGTTCAAAGTGACCTTGGCTTCATATGTACAGTCAAAAACCATCTTTGGAGATTATGAGACCTTACATGATTGGTCAATCACGCTAACTAGGGTAGTATAAAGGTAGCTTGCCAACACCAGCTCTATACTGACTAACGTTCAGATTCTAATCAGAATCCTTGCCAATGTAATTTTTGCTGTGCTAATCATCTTCATTTTTGCCTTGCTGTCCTTTGAGTGTCGCTACCATCGTTCCATCTGTGTCAACTCGCTGCCATTGTCAACATCGGATTGACATTGCAAGTTCATAGTAATTTTTAATTTTAATTAATTTAGCTCTATTAATGATGGATAAATATGTGCAGTGCAATATCTGTGAGTCTGAAGGCAATGGAACCTTTAAGAAATTGAAACTACAGAAAGAGTGTCAATGCGATGTTACATGCCTGGAGTATGGTTTTATTCTGTTCCCATCAGATCAACAACACACTATATGTCTTATTTGTGATACTGTACTGTCTAATGAAGCCATGAAACTATCAAAACTGCAAGAACACTTCTGTAAAAGACACCCTGAGAAAGCTAATTATGGTATTACTCAGTTCCAGAAGATGAAAGAAGCATTCAAAAAAAGTTGTACACTCGACTCATTTGACAAGAAAGCCAAAAATGACCTAGCTCGTTGCTTCTTATAATATTTCCAAAATGATAGTAAAGTGTGGAAAATCTCATACTATTGGTGAAATACTAACAATGCCTGCTGTATCAGAAGTATTCACCACTGTTCTCAAAATGGATATCAATATATTAAAATCAATTCTTCTGAGTTAATAACTCTGGACCTCATCGTATGAACGAAATGAGTGAAGACATTATACACAGAGCTACAAGAAACAGAATTTGGGAAACAACTGGATGAGTCAACTGTGTGAGACAACGAGGCACTGCTAAGGGCATATATACAGTTTATCAAAAATGGAAAAGTTTATGAAGAGACTCTCTTTTGTAAAAGTTAAAAACTAATACCAATGGAGAATCAATCTATGATGAGCTCAAAATGTATATTCAGGATAAAAGTATTCTGATTAGGAACATGATTTCTTGTGCAACAGATGGAGTACATATATGACAGGTCGCCATGCTGGTTAGTGGCATTATGTAAAAAGAAATTCCAAGACTGTTTCAAATTCATTGTGTAATTCATCATGAATATTTCCCAGCCAAAAACTTCACCCAGTGACTTTATTCAAGCGTGACTCTTGTAATGTCTGCTATCAACAAAATTAAAGCTCAACCATTAAATAGCCCCCAAATATTTTGCCAGTTATGCCTAGGTAATGATGAAGAGTTTGAATGCTTGCTTCTTCACTCTGAAGTACATTGGCTGTCAAAAGGCTGCTGCTTAAGATGTTTCTTTGATCTTTTTGACATTGTAATTGAAATTTTGCTCAAAGTCAACAAAAGATTGGGAAACAAAATTGAACTTCTGTGTAAAGATGTAGCATACCTAACCAATCTGTATGACAAAATGGACATTCTAACTATGAAACTGCAGAGTGAGAATTTTAATTTAATCCAGGCAAAATGTTTAGTCTCCACTTTTATCAAAAAATTGAAAATGTATAAGCAAAACATTGGGAGAAGAATGTTCTCACAGTTTCCCTGCATGGGAAGTATGGCACTCTCTTTCAAAGACAGTGATTTGCAAGAGTACTGCTTACACCTGCAGTCACGGAAGAAGGATTTTCAGAATCGATTCAAGAACTTGAACAATCAGAAAATTCTGGACTGGATAATTAACCCATTTCTTTGCAAGGTGGAAGAACAGGAGAAGAACTTGCAAGAAGAAATTATCAAAGTTCAGAATGATGAAGAAGCAAAAATGCTTTTCAAAAAGTTCGGCTTTTGTGGTATATGGCCACACTGTCACATGAAGTTTACTGGTCTTTAAAGAAGAGCCAAACTGTTCTTCATTGTATTTCCATTCTCCTACCTCATTGAAAGAAGCTGCAGTGCAGTGAACCACACACTCCCAAAAACAGAAACCACTTGGACATTGTACACATGTACACTGAAAGGCTTTTATGGTCACAACTTGAACCAGATAATTCAACTCTTGCTAAAAGCCATCAAGCTCAAGGATCACATTGATATTGAACAGACAGCTACTGTGTAAGCTAGATTTAATGACAAAGAAAAATTTGAAGCAGAATCATTTTTATCATGTTAGCATATGGTGAACATGTTTTTTTCACTAAAGAAATGCTGGAAAGAGTATTATGCCTATGAGGGGAGTTGGCAAGTATGAAACTGCTTTAGGAGGACGTTGACAAGTATGAAAGTAGGTGAGCACTTTTAGGCTAAAAAAAAAGGACAGGGAAACACTGCTCTAGCCTGTTTTGCCATTCAGTATGATCTTAGTTATTAAATATTCCCTCAAGTCTTATGCCATAGCCATTAATTTCCTTACTAATTAAAACGCTGTCTACTTCAGCTTTGGCTATGTTCAAGGATTCTACATTTAAAAAAGAGACCAGAACTGCAGTGACTGGGAGGGCAGATCTCTATGATTCTAAAGACCAGATGTGACTACTGTCTATGTAAGTGTTATCATTTTGTACAGGATGCAACAAACTTAATGAACTCAAGGTATTTTCACTTACTGGATGTCAAGAAAATGTTTTCAATTGTGGGAGAATCTAGGACTAGAATCATTGTAAAGTCAGGGGGTTGCTCATTTAAAATAAAGTTCAGGCAAATTTTCACTCAGGTAGATCTGTGTCATTGGACCTTTCTTCATCCAGAGCAAATGCAGATGTATTCAAATCAGAGCTTGATCCTAGATGATGATATTTTACTTAGGGTACGTGGTACTGTGAAGGCAAAGTTGCAAGCAGGCCATGATCTTATTGATGAGCAAGGCAGGCTCAAGGGGCAAAGTAATGTAACACTGCTTCTAATTCATATGTTTCTATTGTCATCAGACATCCCTCACATTCCCTTCCTACCTATCCCTTTACTCTTATAGGCTGTACCTGGGTTGACAATACCTGACTTATGGACACCTCCACCTAGAAGTGACCTCCTTTAATAATAAATTCAAAAGTCTGCCATATATATAGTTTCCTCTTTCTCTCCACCTTTAGTAATTGTTTCTTTTTATCAGTCTTATGTGTATTGAGGCTATTCATTAGAATGCTGTGAAGGTATGGTTCTCATATTGAGTAATTTCAGTGTATTTTCCAATTTACAGAAAACCTCAACTTCCAGATGGTAGTAAGATCGAAACCTGGTCATTATCCAAGGACGTTATCCCTGTCAAAATATCTGTAATTAAAGTCCCCTGGATCATCACTCTTTAGCTCTTAAATATGCCTGAAATATCCCTGGGAACTTAATTATCTATAGTACTTTCATTTTATGATAAGGAGGCCCATTATCTTATGAAATTCAATTATTTAAATTATTGCAAGAGAAATAATATTTGAGAGGAAATAAACGTGATATATCTTTGCTTGATTTATGATCAGCATACTGTTAAGTGACATACGTTCACTCTGATGCTGACAAATCCACTCTTTCAATACACGATCGAGTTCTTCATTTTTTGCTTTATGCAGTGTATTTTTATTTCATTAAGTTCTGTTCATTACATATGTGACGTCACTTCTCAGAACTGTCTGTGGTGCAGTGAGACTTGCACATGACTTGCGAATCTTCTCAGCATCTTGCGAAAGTTTCCATTTGTAACGTCATGTCAGCGCTCAAAAAATTTCGGATTTTGGATTTTCAGATAAGGGATATTCAGCTTGTACTGCATTTGTGGCCAGCAATGATTTAACTTATTGCAAGAGAAATAGTATTTGAGAGGAAATAGAGATTTGGGTCTGCACCTGGTGATAACAATTCCAGATACTTATCAAAGAAAATGAATCTTCAAAATATTGAATTCCCAAGTTTATTCAATGTGTATTTTCTTTTAGGTTAGAAAACAATACTTCACTCTTACCCACTTTGCAAACTGACTTTTCTAAAAGCTCCCTTCTAGAAAACACAATAGGGCTGAAAAAAGGATTTAGTGCTTTAAGGCTATTAAAACAAACCCTTCACACCATCTTAAATGTTTCTTCCCCCAGGCATTTAATTTGATCAACCATTCTATTTAGATGCCCCTTGTCCTCTATTGTCTGTACTGCACTGTGAACACTTTAAACCACTTTTTATAATTGCTTAGATTGTAAATACATGCTAGAATTTATTCATTTATGCACATTTCATTCCATATTTGCACTTCCTCTAACTTTATTTTTATACTGTATAATTCTTTATTCTTTATAATTGTTGAATGTCGCTTTTCATCGCATGTTCAAAGTTCAAAGTACATATATGTCATTATATACAATCCTGAGATTAATTTTCTTGTGGGCATACTCAGCAAATCTACCGAATTGTGACCAGAACAGGATCAATGAACAACCAACTAGAGCGCAGAAGATAACTGTGCAAATGCAAACATAAATAAATAGCTATAAAAAGCAAGAACGTGAAATAACAAGATAAAGCCTCTTTAAAGTGAGATCATGGATTGTGGGAACATCTCAATGGATGGGCAAGTGAGTGTAGTTAATTCCTTTGTTCAAGAGCCTGATGGTTGAAGGGTAGTTACTGTTCTTGAACCTGGTGGTGCAAGTCCTAAGGTTCTGGTACCTTCTATCTGATGGCAGTAGAAAGAAAAGTGTGTGGCCTGGGTGGTGAGGATCCCTGATAATGGATGCCGATTCCTACAAAAACATTTCATGTAGATGTGCTCAATGGTAGGGATGGCTTTATCCGAGATGTACTGGCATGAATCCACTTCCTTTTGTAGGATTTTCCATTCAAAGGCATTAACGTTTCCATACCAGGCCATGATGCCGCCAGTCAATACACTCTCCACTACACATCTCAAGAAGTTTGTCTAAATTTTAGGTGTCATGACAAATCTCCATGGACTCCTAAGATGCACCTGCACACCACAGTAAATTCCTAATATATGTAAATGCCTATGGCAAGTAAAGTAGATTTTTGATCCTCAATCCTCATTATCCTGAATGACTGTAACATAAACAGTTAAGAACTTGATAAATGGGGCTGTTGAATAATATTTAGAAAGGCTGCATTGCCTGCATGGATTAGGGTGAGCAATGAAAGTTAAGATGTATGTTTAACAATATCATAGCAAAATAGCCAAGGACTTTCTTATTAAAAGGAGGGACCTTTCAAAGACTGCTTAAATTCAGTCATTAATATTTTTTGTTTCAGTCATTTCTCTTTTAACTGAAACAAAAATGTCTTGTGAACTGATGATTTCTTGATTTGTAGATTAATCTTTTATAAAATTACAAAATGTGAAATCACTCAGCAGGTCGGGCAGCATCTGCAGAGAAAGAAACAGATCTTTCATCATTTCATGGAGGTATTAAACATTGGTTTTAAAATAAGAGTTTCTGTTGCTTTTTTGCACAAACTCACTAGAATAATTAATTTAGATTACCGATTTAAAAACAAGTTTTGAAGTCATCTATTGCTAAGCCTTCTCTTTTGTGTTTCTTTACCTTATGATGTTCATACTTTGAACCTTGCACCCTTACTTTTGCTTTAGAACATCTCAAGTCACATGGCTTTTTATACAGATAGAGGAAAATCAATTATTTTGGAAAAACCTTTCATGTCCACATTAATGGATGGCTTCTTTTATTTAGTTAGACAAGCTTTGTGTCAAGATATCAATACAACCATCTTTTAATAGCTGTTGTAAACTTTCTTAATGGAATCTCATTATAGCTTCATAACCACAGAACTATCATCACGCGTAAGTTTAGGTCAATGATTTAACAGTAGATCTCAAGATGTTGTTCCAAGAAGTGACCAAAAAAGGTTATCAGACATTGGAGATCTGTTAATGCTAGATCCATGATTTTAGCCTGTGAAAATAGTTGACAGTGGTAATATCTCCCAGTACAATATTAAAAAAACGGTGTAAATATTTTGCATCAGTTTTTACAGTGGAAGACACTAACAGAATGCTGGAGGTTCAAGAGTGTCAGGCGACAGAAATGAGTGAAATTGCCATTACTAGAGAGAAGGTGCTTGAGAAACTATAAGATCTGAAGGTAGATAACTCATCTGAATGAGGTGCTGTACACCCCAAGGTTCAGATAGAGGTGGCTGAAGAGATTGTGGAGGCATTAGATAATGATCTTTCAAGCATTACTAGATTCTGGAAAATTGCATATGTCACTCCACACTTCAAGAAGGGTGAAAGACAGAAGAAAGGAAACTTAAGGCCAGTTAGTCTGACCTCAGTGGTTGGAAAGAATTTGGAGTCAGTTGTTAAGGATGTGGTTTCATGGTACTTTGAGGCACATGATAAAATTGGCTGAAATCATTATGGTTTCCTCAAGGGAAAATCTTGCCTGACAAATCTGTTGGAATTTTTTTTTAATGAAATAACAAGCAGGATAAACGAAGGAGAACTAGTAGATGTGTACTTGGATTTTCAGAAGGCCTTTGACAAGATGTCACACATGAGGCTGCTTAACAAGTTAAGAGTCCATGGACAGGATAGAGACTAAGGTGGATAGAGAACTGGCTGCTTGCCTGGTGGCTAAGAGTGGGAATAAGGGAGCCTTTTTTGGTTGGCTGCCGGTGAATAGTTTCCACAGGGTCTGTGTTTGAATCACTTCTTTTTACATTATATGTCAATGATTTGGATGAAAGAATTGATGGTTTTGTGGCCTGGTTGTGGATGATACGAAGATCAATGGAGGGGCAGGTAGTGTTGAGGAAACAGAGAGGCTACAGAAAGATTAAAACAGTTCAGGAGAATGGGCAAAAAATGGCTTATGGAATACAGCCTTGAAAAATTTGGAGTATATGGTCATGCACTTTGGTGTAAGAAATAAAATATATACTGTTTTCTAAACAGAGAGAAAATTCAAAAATCTGAGGTGCTAAGTGATTTGGAAGTCATTGTGCAGAATTCTCTAAAAGTTTGTTTGCAATTTGAGTTGGTGGTGAAGAAGGCAAATGCAATTTAAGCATTCATTTCAAGAAGCTTAGAATATAAAAGCAAGGATGTAATGCTAAGCTTTATTAGGCACTGGTAAGGCCTCACTTAGAATATTGTAAGCAGTTTTGAGCCCCTTATCTAGGAAAAAATGTGCTTACATTGGAAAGGGTTCAAAAGAAGGTCCATGAAAATGATTCCAATTGAAAGGCTTATCTTATAAGAAGTGTTTTACGGCTCTAAGCCTGTTTTCACGGGATTTTAGAAGAATGAGGATGACCTCATTGAAACTTATTGAATGTTGAAAGGCTTCAATAGAGTAGATTTGGAGAGAATGTTTCTTGTGGTGAGAAAGTCTAAGACCAGTGAACACAGACTCAGAATAGAGGGATGTCCATATGGAATGGAGATGAGGAGGAATTTCTTAAGCCAGAAAGTGGTGAACCTGTGGAATTCAGTGCCACAGGTGGTTGTGGAAGCCAAGTCATTGGGTATATTTGAAGCAGAGGTTGATGGATTCTTGATTATTCAGGGCATGAAGGTATACGGGGAGACGGCAGGAGATTGGGGCTGAGAGGGAAATGGATCAGTCATGATGTAATGATGGAGCAGACTTGATGGGCCAAAAGGCCTAATTCTGTTCAATATCTTATGGTCTATAGTCTAACATTCTTTCTTGCAACAGTTTGAAAAATTGGCATGGTGTCTTACTCAAAATAATGAAATAATTAAGTTCTTGAAAGTCTCAGGCTTTTTAGTTTTAGTAGAAATGATGCCCCATTCAGCATCTGCTTTCCCAACTACATTCAGTCGCCACTTCATTAGGTACATCTTGCTCCATAATGCAAATATCTAACCAGCCAGTCATCAGCAGCAACTCAATGCATAAAGTCATGCAGACATGGTCAAGAGGTTCAATTATTGTTCAGACCAAACATCAGAATGGGGAAGAAATATGACGTAAATGACTTTGATAGTGGAATGATTGTTTATGCCGGATGGGATGGTTTGAGTATCTCAGAAACTGCTGATCTCCTGGGATGTTTACACACAACAGTCTCTAGGTTACACAGAATGTTGTGGAGAACAAAAAAAATATCCAGTGTGGGGGCGGGGGGAACCTTGGTAATGGGAAAGGTCAGAGAAGAATGGCCAGACTGGTTCAAATGAAGAGGAAGGTGACAGTAACTCAAATAACCTTGCCTTACACCAGTGGTGTGTGGAAGAGCATCTCTGAATGCACAACACCTAGAACCTGAAGTGGATGAGCAGCAGCCGCTGAAGACCACAAGCGTACACTCAGTGACCACTTTATTAGGTACTTAATAATGTAGCTATTGAGTGTATTCTCACCAGTGTCCCACTGAAACTCAAGTTCAGCTCTTTTTTCAGTTACCTCCATTCACCTTTAGATGTCGTGGGACTGCAGAGCTTTGATTTAATCTGATGATTGTGAGTCAATAGCTTTACCTACTATTTTGCATATTAATGAAGAGAAAATCTGCAAATGCTGGAAATCTGAGTAACATACACAAAATGCTGGAGGAATTCAGCAGGCCAGGCAGCATCTATGGAAAAGAGTACAGTCGACGTCTCGGCCAAATTAAAGAGTTGGCATATATTTTAATTATGCGGGTGCTGCTTCTGGCAAATCCTTCAATGCTTCTCACTCGAAACACAGAACTAACTGGCTGACTAACTTATTTCAATCTCTATGTTCCTGTATTTTCTGCCAGCACTTAACAACATAAGCATAGATGGAGGAGACTGCAGTCAAATGCATGGAGCCATTCAGTGGTCTGCAGAATTCTCCTTGATCCTTGAAGAAGATGGATAGTGTATTTGCAAGTGTGCACTCTGTTCTTGAAGTTCCTGGAGATGCCTTGGCATTCCATGAGACAGGGATGGAGTGGGTGTTTGTGAATCTAGTGAGGGAAAGCAAATGGAGGAGGAGACCAATTTCTACTAAAGTTAAAGTGTTTTCAGGACAAGAACATACAACAGCACAATATGGACCCTTCAGCCCATGATGCTGTGCTTACTCATATAAACCTATTCCACAATCAATCAAACCCATCCCTCCTACACTGCCCATAATCCTCCATTTTGCTTTTACATCCATGTGTCTATCTAAGAGTCTTTTAAGTGTCCCTATTCTATCAACCTACACCACACTCTGACAGTGTATTCCAGGAACCTACTTCTTTCTGTGTAAAAACCTACTTCTGACACCTCACCTAAACTTTTCCTCCACCTCCCTGAAACGGATATGCTAGAAGTGCAACTATATAAGATATGTTGTGTTGGTCACCATGCCAAATTTGTGGAGTAATGTGAATAATTACCCTGGAAGTGCAGAAAAATGTTGCTACCACTCTTTGCCTCAGTATCACCAAGAGCTTGTTTTCTGTCAGGGAGAAAAAGACACAACTTCCTGCCTCTGCCATTTTTTGCCAATACATGCAATGTAATCAATCAACTTATAACTGATTAGAGTTTAAAACAAGCCTGGATATGTTTGAACTGCAATCTTTTCTTTCATCCAAAAGCCCAATCAATGCTGGCCACCAGGGATGTGTTCTGCCAATCACAGAGTATATGATTTATAGCCTGCATAAATAGTTTTATTATCTTTACAGCACTAGCACCTCCGAAGACTCTGCTGATGAATTAAATTAACTGCTATCTGGCAGGTGCACACAAAGGTGGAAAGGAAAATATACCACTTGCTTCTTCTAGCTCATCACTATTTTATTAACTATGGCACAACGTTAGCCCCATGGCCTTGACAATTCTCACTTATCAAAGAGGTGCTCCATGTCTTTCGGTAGCTATAAAGTGTGTTGAGATAATCCTGACATTGTGAGAGTGTTTTCCTTTTTCTTCCTATTGTGTCATGAATCACCTCTATCCATTTTGAATCCATGTTCTTCTGGGAATGGGTTCCCAATGCAAAACAGTTAAAAAATAAGTCTGTTATGGATTCAGTCTCAACCAGTTCAGTTCATCTTCCACACATGCTGGAAGACAACACCATACATAGCATAGGAAAGGAGCAGGGGGAGTTGGACTAATTAGGTAGTTCTCTCCAAAAGCCTGCACACGCCTGAATAGTTTCTTTCTGACCTGTGTACTACATCAAGGTGGAGAGCTGTTTCAAGGCATTTATTGCCTGCAGTTTCTCTCTGTTGTTTGCTAGGCTATTTACTAAATACCAAGCAGTAAGGAATGAAGTGATATAAGACCATGTGTAAGCAGATGGGATTAGTTAGATTGACATCGTGGCAGGCACAGTCAGCATAGACCGAAGGACCTATTTCCCTGTGCTGTACTTTTCTATGTTCTAAACAAAAAATCCTAGTTCAGTTATGGAACTAGGCTTCACCTCATTTTCGTTCTTTCTGATTTTGGCCTTAGGCAGAAATTCTGTGTTGAAGTTGGTACGTCTTCCACAGCCTCACTGCTCACTGGGAGGCTTGGAACCTCCCTCAGCTTGCCAGACTCTGATTTAACAAGCTGCCATGGCTGATGTGAGTGTGTGTTCAATACTGGGGCTGCTTATATGGAAGAGGAAAGATAGTCAATTCCAACAGTAACTGATTGCCTTGAATCACTGGCCATGATAAATCTAAAAGTAAGGCAACATGCAACATATTTAGCACCTGAGATACTGATCCCAGCAAGAACTGATTACCCACTATCATGGATCATCATTCTCCATTGAGGAAATAAACATCTGCTTTTATATTCCACAATGACAAATACTGTACTGTATATATCAACATGGAGTGGAGAGGAGTTTATACTTCTGGTGGGAGCAAAAGATATTGGGAGTAGTGAGGGTGAAGAGCCATGGGAGGGGTGTGTAACAGGGTAGCAAAGATGGAGTGCCAGGGTGGAAGATGTTGCTGGTGCAGACACACCCCACCCTGAATCACCAAGCAAGGTAATTTGATTCCAAACAATTAGTTTATTGATCATTACCGAATGTCTCTCAGGTACTTCCTGCTCCCTCCCCTCTCCAGCCACCTTTTCTCAACCATGATTCCCCTCTCCTTGCCCCCTTCCCACTCTGTCCATAATAGATACCTGCAGTATATTAGAATCAGGTTTATCGTTGCTCAGATATGTCATAAAATTTGTTTTCTTTTTGCAGCTGCAGTACAATGCAATACATAAAATTACTATAATATGTGCCTAAGACTTTTGCACAGTACTGTATATATCAAGTTATCCAGATAACAGTGACTATCTTTCCCAAGTAGAGGCTTCAGTTTCCCTGCTCTTCATATATCAGTGTTTTCCTACTGAGTGCGCCATCCACTCCAATTACGTTCCTTTGGAGAGGAATTATATTTACGCATGCCATCAGTCAGGATTCCAGATCCTCAGTGAGTTAAAAATTCCAATACTTTAGCTTGTAGGGTACTGAAGATTTTCTGTTCCCAGTGAGACATTGTAAATTTAATTGCAGAAGTCTAGTGTTTTCTCCTCTGTTCTCTGCTTTCATCAATTTCTACATCAGTACAATTTTCTGACAATTTTTTCTTCAAGCAGTCTTCTATCTTGGCTGTTTAAATCTTTGTTGTTTTATACTGATTCCACTCAATTTTGCACTCTCTGCAAGTGACTTTGGATAGTCTGCACTAAACTCAAATGTTCCACCGCATCTTATCTCTTGCTTCTGGTTTTATTTCGGCCATGATTCTGTTGGTAACAATTTTGTCTTGTGGGCTTAAGTCGCTCTCCAGAGACTCAAGTACAAACGTCAAGGCTATCACTCTCATGCAATGCTGAGAGAAAGATGCACTGTTAGATGTGTGACATTTTCAGATGAAGATTTAAACTGAGGCACAGTTCATCTTTCAGGTAAATGTAGGAGATTAAAGAACAGATTACCTTCAGTTTGCTTGCTAATTGGCAGGTTGTATTATGGCCTAGTATGGAAACACCATTGTCCTTGAATGGAAAACCCTACAAAAAAATAGTGGATACAGCCCAGACAATCATGGGTAAAACCTCCCTACCACTGAGTACATCTTCACGGAGTGCTATCATAGAAAGGCAGCATTCATCATTAAGACCCCCACTATGCTCTCTTCCTGCTGTTGTCATCAGGAAGAAGGTACAGGAGCCTCAAGACCACAGTGCCTGGTTTAAGTTCAAATTCAAGGTATTATCATCCTATTGTACGTATGTACAAACAAATGAAACAACATTTCTCTGGATTACAGTGCATCCACAAATCATATTACTATAATTTGGTTAATAGAATATAATTCAAACTGTATGCAGCACAGGTAAACAGCAGAGTATACAGTAAACAGCATGCTGATCTAATGACAAGACCTCGGTGCTGGCAGGGTATTCATTAGTCTCACAGCCTGAGGGAAGAATCTCTTACCCAGTCTGGCAGTAGTAATCCTGATGTTCCTGTACCTCCTTCCTGATGGTAGTGGATCAAAGAGATAGTGGGATGGGTGGTGTGAATCCTCTATAATGCTTTGGACCTGTAATACTCCCAATAAATGTCATAAATAAGGAGGAGAAAGACCCCAGTAATCTTCTTGGCAGTTTTAACTCTCCTCTGTAGGGTCTTGTAAATATTGAGGACATGAAGTGAAGAGTCCTTGGAAGTGAGTCCATACACTGTGAGAATAGCTCAGTGATGGATCTAGTGAAGCTGAATGAAATTATTCCCTCTGGTTGAAGAGCCTGATGGTTCAGGGGGAATTATTGTTCCTGAACTCAAAAATCCACATTTGGAGCTCATGATTTTGAATTCTGACAGGACAGAACTATAGCTTGTGAATTATGACTTACAGTCTAGAGCATGTTTGATGAGCGATTGGAAGATGGCATAACCTACATATACACAAATGTGATGCACACAGAGGACCTGTGTTCATGTTCATGTTAATTGTCAAGTTATGTATATTTGCTGCCTCCCCCACAAAGCTGATTTGGGAGAAGACCGTACTAATTTTCCTTTTTAATATTTAAATAACCAACCCACTTGCCTTTATTGTGTCATCATTAACCCCAGAAACTGACGGGTTTGAAGCAGGTTTCATTTCTGATTCCTGCTATTAGTATGTATCCACTGGGGGGAAGTTAATAGTCAGTCTTTGGCTTCGCAATACAGAGGTTAATATACCAATTGGCAGAGTTATAACTTATTCACATTGATAATAACAAAGATTTTAAGTTTGTATTAAATATACTATGTTGGTGTAAGTTACCAATTTTAATTAGTCATAGAGTGATATATCACAGAAACAGGCCCTTCAGTGACCAAGATTCCCATTGTTAGTCAGACTCATTTGCCTGTGTTTGGCCACTTCCCTTCTAATTTTTTCCTATCAATATACCTGTTCAAATGTCTTTTAAATGTTGCTCATGTACCTACCTTAACTATTTCCATATATGGATGAAATTCTTGCTGAGGTATCACTTTCCTATTAGACCCCCCTCTCCCATCCTTTACCTACGCCTTCTAGTTCTTTACTCCACAAGCTTGGGAAAAAAGACCATATGCATTCACCCTATCCATGGCCCCTCAAGATTTATATGCCTCTATATGATCATCCATCATTCTTATTCACCCCTATGGATAAATCGCATCTTACTCAACCTCCATTTCATAATTCAGTATCTCGAGTCCTGGCAATATTCCGGTAAATCTCATCTACATTCTTTCCAGCTTAATGGCATCTTTCCTACAGCAAGCTGACCAAACAGAACACAATTTTCCAAATGAAGCAGCACCAATGTGAGTTACAAAATGCAGTTATCAGATTGCCAAGGTGGTGTAAAAATAAAATGAGAAATTATTCTCTTAAAAATCTGGCAAGCATTTTGTCATACATGATGAATTTACACTCATATTTTCTAAAAATGGAATGAAAGGCACGGTTAAACTGATAGTGGAAAAAAATGTCCAGTCAGGAAGACAAATAATAAAATACCTTCAGTTTTAATGGAGAATTGCAGAGTTTACAGATGCACAGTGCATCAATTTTGTAAGTGCAGACAGGTTAATGCATCTGACTTCCGTTTCTCTTATAATGGCAGAAGAAGATAAGTTAAAAATTAATGATAGCACTTTACAAAAACAAAGGTGTTGTGGGAAAACTTAGAAGATAACAGCTTAAAGAACAGAAATTAAAAACTATGTACTGCATATAGAAATGAATTACAGCAAACTAAACTCTACAATTCATTCTCCATGACATAAGTGGCAGGAAGTTGGTTTACAGCATATCTTCCACTGTCACATTAATATAAAGTTGCCTTTAATGAAATGCCACAACACTGACATACTACCGGGAGATGGATGCCCAAAAGCTTTTATAGTTTTGAATCAATTTATAAAGAGTACAAACTGTTCTACTTCATCTGACAAGAAAGATACTTAATTTACTAATTTGAAGGTAAATGCAAACTTTGTTGAAATAACCTGACCATTGATGGAACATAAAATGTCCCATTCCAGGATTTGTTTTTCAGTTAAGCAACATAGAACAGTGCAAATAAAAACAAATATATACTCATCTATGCAGGATCCTGTGAGCAACTATACACTCCTATACCTAATAAAGTGGCCATTGAATATTAGTTTGTGTTCTTCTGCTGCTGTAGCCCATCCACCTCGTGGTTTAATGTGATATGTGTTCAAAAATGCCTTTCTGCATACCTCTGTTGTAGCACGTGCTTATTTGAGTTACAGTTATCTTCCTGTCAGCTTGAACCAGTCTGGCTATTCTCCTCTGACCTCTCTCATTACCAAGGCACTTTTGTCCGCAAATCTGCTGCACACTGGATGTTCTTTAGTTTTTGCAGCATTCTCTGTAAGCTCAGCAGACTGTTGTGCATGAAAGTCCGAGAAGATCAGCAGCTTCTGAGATGCTCAAACCACCCCTTCTAGCGCCAACAATCATTCCAGGGTCAAAAGTCACTTAGATCACATTTGTTCCACGTTCTGATGTTTGGTCTGCACAACAAATGAATCTCTTGACCATGTCTGCATGCCTTTATGCATTGATTTGCTGCCACATAATAGGCTGATTAGATATTTGCATTAACAAGCAGGTGTACAGGTGTACAGGTGTACCTAATAAGGTAGCCACTGCTGGACACTTGGTTAATGCTGGGACACCAGATATTCTGCAGATGGTCATATTGGTAATGCTGATCTTAAGGAAAAAAAAGGAAACAATGCAACATGTCTTTACTGATCATTCTTTCTCAGCAGAAAGATGTGGAATGAGGTTTGTTTCTTGAGGTTCTCTGCCTTGTCAAAAGAGCAGCACCAAGTCATTCTGACCCATCACTATCTCAAACACAAGAGATTCTAGAAAGCTTGAGCAACACACACAAAATACAGGAAGAACTCAGCGAATCAGGCAGCTTTTCCGTCACTGAAACAGTCGAAGTTTCAGGTTTAGTCCTGATGAAGGGCCTAAGCCTGAAACACAGACTATTCATTGAGAATCAGAATCAGAATCAGCTTTATTATCAGACATGTCATGAAATTTGTCGTTTTGTGGCAGCAGTGCAGTGCAATACATAAAAAAATGTAAGTTATACTAGGAAATATAAAAATTAAGTAGTAATCCTCTCTATAGATCAGGGGTCCCCAACCCTTTTTGCACTGCAGACCGGTTTAATATTGACAATATTCTTGCTGACTGGCCGACCGGAGGGGTAGCGGGGTGGGTAGGGTTGCCAACGGACAAGAGTAGCAGTCAAATACATTGTGTTTACCCTGAGAAAGACTACAGTGACCATGAAACCTTGCGCGGGCACCAGTACACATGCATGTACGTGCTGATGTTGCTTTCTACAAATCGCTTTTGGCGATTCTGTTCTGGGCGCGGAGTGTTAATCACGACCGGAATATAGATGATAAGTAGCTAATACACTCAATTTTGTTCCTAAAACGGTTTAGCTAACAAATTTAATATTAAACACACAGCACATATTTTCCTCGCATGAATATAGAGATAAGTCAATTATCAGGGGAGCTTGAAGTAAGTGTTGAACAAAATTCCAGTAGAAGTGGTAGAGGCAGGTTTGATATTATCATTTAAAGAATAATTGGATAGGTATGTGGTCAGGAAAGGAATGCAGGGTTATGGGCTGAGTGCAGGTCGGTGGGACTAGATGAGAGTAGCGTTCGGCACGGTCTAGAAGGGCAGAGCTGGCCTGTTTCCATGCTGTAATTGTTATATGGTTATATAAGTAATTCAATAACATCATAACATTTTAAGTAACGTTTGGATATTAAACATACAGCACATATTTTCCCTGTATGAACATATAAAATCATTGCAACCCCCCAATATCGCTGAATCTGTGGGAGCTCTGGGCTTGTTTCCCTGCAACAAGACGGTCCTATCGAGGGGTGATGGGAGACAGCGATATCAAAGGAGGTTCCTTATGTCCAGTCTATTCCGCAGTTTAGTTTTCGTTGCATTCATTGCAGAGATATGATGGAAATGGAAGCAACGTTTTCAGTGCTTTCATGGCTATCTCAGGATATTCAGCCTTGGCTTTGATCTGGAATGCCGGCAGAAATGTTATGTCAAACATACTTTTCAGCCGGCCGTCATTTGCAAGCTCGAGGAGTTGACCTCCTTCCCGCGCTGACATGGATGGTGCATGGGTAATGACCTTGCGTGCGTTCAAGCTCAATAGTGGGCATGACAGGGGATGAGGAAAGGTGCAGCTGACTCATATCACCAAATCATATCGTTTCCTCACAGCTCGGTAGCACATGCTTTGTGGCCTGGTACCAGTCCACGGCCCGGTGGTTGGGGACCGCTGCTATAGATGGTATATGACTTGCAGAGTTCCTCCAACATTTTCTGTGTATTACCCATCACTATCACTCTTTCCTTGCATTAACTTCAGCCTTTTGTCTAGCTCTGAAATGGAACCAGATTGTTTACAAACCTGGCATCAAATATGGTCCTGAGATAAGCTCCAGGTTACTTATCTATAACAACACTGAGACCACTCTGCAGCCTGACACTCCCCTGACCAGTCTTCATTGTTGGAAACCTCATTGGTGTCTTTACTAGATATAGATCTGTGATCCGGATCACTTTTCATTTTCTGTAAATGCTCTGCTTCCCTTGTCCTAGCTTGCCTGTTCACCCATCATTCTCATGTTTGCTGGTTTACAGTAGGTTCTATGTAAGCAAAAATCTGATTTCCAAAGTCTCAATTTGGTTATCAGACTGTTCTATGCTCTCATTCCCAAGGTGGTCCTGATAAGCCCTATCTCAGGATTATATTCAAAGCCAAGTTTATAACCAGCCTGGTTCATGCTAAGCAAAAAAGTTAAAAGTCAGGATGAGGGAATAAAGATAGCAATGGGGACTGAACAGCAATAGTGCTGGGCATTTGACAAGGCTGCTGCCCTCAGGGAAGCAGTGTGTGTAAATCAGCAGCTCCACTGGAAGCCGAAGAAGTCAGTCTGTCCTAGAGTTATAGGATGATGTATGTGCATGGGCAGATGGTTGGGAGTTAGGGAAGAGCAGGCTTGTTTCACTGTTGTTGCTTCATTTCTTGGTATGTTTTATTTTGTTGTGCACTGTGTAGTTCTACTGAGCGTGATGGACTTGCAGTGTTGGCACCAGAATGAGTGGTGACACTTGCGGGCTGCCCCCAGTACATCCTTGGATGTGTTAACTGTTAATACAACTGGCACATTTTACTCTATGCTTTAATGTAAATCTAATACATAAACTTCAGTCTGAATCTGAACTTCTCCAGAATCCTGCATGTTTTGTTGAGCAATAGAGTATTACAACATAGAAACAAACTCTTCAACCCATCTAGTCTGTTCTGACCTGGTCAACCACCTAGTCCCATCTACCTGCACCAACCCATTGCTATTCATTCCCAGCTCATTATCAAGCTTACTTCTCATTCTATTATACTCTTTATGCATATCAGCCCAATATGCTCAGATTTTTATCATATGTCAAACACTTCATCTATGGTTAGCCCAGTAAACCTTCCAACACAATCATCCTAAAATATGAAGAATAAAACTCTATGTGGTAGCCCAAATGCAACCTTACCAGTCCCTTCTAAATTTATTTAAAACTTCCATTTTTACACTCCCTTACAATAAAACTTAACATTCTATTAGCATTTCTGATTACTTGTCTTATCTCTAAGTAATAGTTCAAGAACTAGACCCCCAGATACTTCAAAGTAGTTTGGTTCATTTTAGATAATAATATATTTCCTCATGTTTCTTTCTGATGTGCATAACTTCACATTTTTCAATATTGTATTCCTTCAGTATGGTCTTGCCCATTTACCTAATGCATAGATCCACCCTCAGACCCCTCACCCAAATAATCAATATAGACTATAAATAGTTGAAGATGCAGCACTGATCTCTGAAGCTGCTGATACTGCTGATGAAGGGTCCCAGCCTGAAACATTGGCTGTTTATTCCTCTCCACTGGTGCAGCCTGACCTACTGTTTCAGCAGTGTGTGTGTGTGTGTGTGTGTGTGTGTGTGTGTGTGTGTGTGTGTGTGTGTGTGTGTGTGTGTGTTTGTGTGTGTGTGTGTGTGTGTGTGTGTGTGTGTGTGTGTGTGTTGCTACTCTTGATTTCCAGCATGTTGTGAATCTCTTGTGTTGATAGTACCATTGATTACCATTTGGAAAACTACCAGTTTATCCTGAATCTCTGGTAGTCATAGCTCCATCCAGACCAATATTTAACCCCATCCTTTCTGCTCAGCCTTTTATGTGGCACCTTACTGTATGCATTCTGGAAATCCAAATACACAGCTACTCATTCTCCTTTACCCATCCAGGATATATCATTATATCGTACAGCAAAGTTGACAGCTACAACTTCACATTCACAAAACTCTGTTGGCTCAACTTGATTCCCTCATGGATTCTCCAAAATTCCGCTGTTATCGCTTCAATAATAAATTCCAAATTTTTCCCAGAAACAACTGTAAGTACTATAGGTACTTGACTTACTTGAACAGTAGTGCTACCTTTGCATTTTTTCCAATCCACTGAGACCGCCCTAGAATTGATAATTTTAATTGAACACAAAAATGCATCCAACAAATCTGTAGCCGTCTGTTTTAAGCTCCTAGGATACACACCATCATGTCCAGGGCACTTGTCAAACTTTGGACCATTAGTTTGCTGGTATTTGCCTATTGCCACAATAGGTCAATGGCAGACACAATCTCAATGACTTTCCACACGGCTTTAGAACAGCTGGACAACACAAACACCTACTTCAGGATGCTGTTTATCGACTATGGCTCAGCATTTAATACCATCATTCCCACAATCCTGATTGAGAAGTTGCAGAACCTGGGCCTCTGTAACTCCCTCTGCAATTGAATCCTCGACTTCCTAACCGGAAGGCCACAATCTGTGCGGATTGGTGATAACATATCCTCCTCGCTGACGATCAACACTGGCACACATCAGGGGTGTGTGCTTAGCCCACTGCTCTACTCTCTGTATACACCATGACTGTATGGCTAGGCATAGCTCAAATACCATCTATAAATTTGCTGATGATATGAATGTAACGCGCTGTAAGGATACACTGCTAATGTAATGGCTTCTCTGTAATGTTCACTGCTGAGGTAACAGTTTCTCTGTAGAAGCAATGTTTGGGTCATGGCTGGAGATAACAGGACTGTGGTTATGTATATTAGCTAATCAGAGATTGTTGCTCTGTCTTGTGAATCTGGAAGGAGATTTTTTGCGGTCTTTGGTTGAGGAGAGATGAAGAGGGAAGACACGTGTGAAGAGAGCTGGTAGACCACCGGACAGAGTGGTCTGGAATCTGAGGGCCCGAAGGTCGGTGATGCTCAGGGGAGACCCGATGGTGGAAGAATGTCGAATGAGTGAGCTCCAATATGCACTTCTGACTTTTCATTGAATTGGGCCTTTTTTATTTTCATTACTAACCCTATATGCAGATTAAGATTCATAAAGTTCAATCATTTATTTGCATATGGTGTACTGTCTGATATTTTGTGTTGTGGGTCTGAACTGGCGGTACGTCACACAGCATCCACACAAAGTGATTTCTCAGTCTGGCGGGGCAGAGGCTGTTTACCCCTAGATGAACATGAGCTGTGCACTCCTGAAGGTTACACAACCATTGTTGGTAGAATCTCAGGTGGTGACAAGAGGGAGCACAGGAGTGAGATATGCCAACTAGTGGAGTGGTGCTGCAGCAACAACCTGGCACTCAATGTCAGTAAGACGAAAGAGCTGATTGTTGACTTCAGGAAGAGTAAGACGAAGGAACACACACCAATCCTCATAGAGGGATCAGAAGTGGAGAGAGTGAGCATCTAACCTAGTCCTAACATATTGATGTAGTTATAAAGAAGGCAAGACAGCGACTATACTTTATTAAGAGTTTGAACAGATTTGGCATGTCAACAAATACACCCAAAAACTTCTATAGTTGTACCGTGGAGAGCATTCTGACAGGCTGCATCACTGTCTGGTGTGGAGGGGCTACTGCACAGGACTGAAAGAAGTTGCAGAAGGTTGTAAATCTAGTTATATCCATCTTGGGTACTAGCTTACAAAGTACCCAGGACATCTTTAGGGAGCAGTGTCCCAGAAAGGCAGCATCCATTATTAAGGACCTCCAGCACCCAGGGAATGTCCCTTTCTCACTGTTACCATCAGGTAGGAGGTACAAAAACCTGAAGGCACATGCTCAGTGATTCAAGAACAGCTTCTTCCCCTCTGCCATCCAATTCCTAAATGGTCATTGAATCTTTGGACTCTGCTTCACTTTATTTTTAATATACAGTATTTCTGTTTTTGCACTTAAAAATCTATTCAATATATGTAATTTATTTACTTGTTTATTTATTATTATTTTATTTTATTTATTACTATTTTTCTCTGCCAGATTATGTATAGCATTAAACTGCTGCTGCTAAGTTAACAAATTTCACGTCACATGCCAGTGATAGTGATTCTGATTCTGATTCTGATAGTGAAGGAGACTGTTGTAGAATCCTTATCTCTTAAAGGTAATTTGTTACCTATTCTTGTCTGAATTTTTTCAGAGTCTTTTATCATGTCGCTTGACTCAAAATTATAATTTGAAACCACAATCAATAGATACGCTTAATGTCAGGGAAATGTATATGATATACATCCGAAATTCTTTTTCTTCGCAAACATCCATGAAAACAGAGGACTGCCCTAAAGAATGAATGGCTGTTAAACATTAGAACCCCAAAGCCCTCCCCAGCTCCCCCCCCAGCACCCAAACACCCAATAACAAAAGGTGCAAACAATGGCAAGACTTAAAAATAAGACTAACTTAAAATGGCCAAACTTGAATGATGATTTGTTGATAACAATGAGCCCTGATTTACTTTAATTGTTAGCAATGTACTAGTTACATAGATCATCAGTGATTTTGATACTGCCCTTTTCAATACTCAGATTTCAGAGTATAATATGGAATACATTTTAAAATCACACTTTACAACTAAAAGGGTTTCCACCAAATCACTGAGTTCAACATTTAAATTAATTCAATATATTGTAAAAATTGTATATCATGTTCAGTGCTTGAACAGTTCAAATCTGCTCGAGGTAAACACCTATAGAAGATTCCCGAAACTATTCCCATTTTTTTCTGAAGTAACTGCAAATTGTTGCAGAATATGGAAACATCTTTCTTCCTATTGGATGATTCCTGTTTCAGTGTAGTTAACAATATAGCTCAAAAGAAGACATTCAAACAAAGAATGGCATGTATTCAAACAATAATGAATCTCATTTCTCTCCCTCATGCAGCTAAGCAATTTCTTACCAACAAAGAAGAACACAGCGAAGGTGGTAGATATGGATATAATAGAGTCTTTAAAGAGACTCGTAGATAGGTACATGGAGCTTAGAAAAATAGAGGGCTATGCAGTAGGAAAATACTAGGCAGCTTCTGGAGTAGGTCACATTGTGGGCCGAAGAGCCTGTAATGTGCTGTAGATTTTTCAGAAGTTGTATTATGCATTATGTTTAATTCTATATATCTAAATTCTATGATTTTATTCCAGAATGGATTATGGATTGATTAACAGTAATGTGTTTCAGAGAATGACATAAAATACTCTGCTTTATCTGCTTAACGTGAATTAGGCTGTAAAGAAGTACTTTTCTAGGTATGGTATTTGGGAATGAAACATAGAAATATAGAAACATAGAAGACCCTTCACCTCACAAAGCTGTGCCGAACATGTCCTTACCTTAGAAATTACCTAGGGTTACCCATAGCCTTCTATTTTACTAAGCACAATGTACCTGTCCAGGAGTCCCTTAAAAGACCCTATCGTATCCACCTCCACCCCCATCACTGGCAGACCATTCCACACACTTACCGCTCTCTGCGTAAAAAAACTTACCCCGATATCGAACTCCTCTGTACCTACTTCCAAGCACCTTAAAACTGTGCCCTCTCATGCTAGCCATTTCAGACCTGGGAAAAGGCCTCTGACAATCCACACAATCAATGCTTCTCATCATCATATACACCTCTATCATGGCACCTCTCATCCTCCACCACTCCAAGGAGAAAAGACCGAGTTCACTCAACCTATTCTCATAAGGCAAGCTCCCCAATCCAGGCAACATCCTTGTAAATCTCCTCTGTACCCTTTCTATAGTTTCTGCATCCTTCCTGTAGTGAGGCGACCAGAACTGAGCACAGAACTGGGGCCTGACCAGGGTCCTATATAGCTGCAACATTACCTCTCGGCTCCTAAGCTCAATCCCACGATTGATGAAAGGCCAATGTACCATATGTTTTCTTAATCAAGAGTCAACCTGCGCAGCAGCTTTGAGTGTCCTATGGACACAGACCCCAAGATCGCTTTGATCCTCCACACTGCCGAGAGTATTACCATTAATACTACATTCTGCCATCATGTTTGACCTACCAAAGTACTAACGTATTTTAAAGTTTTTCTCATTTTAGTTGCCAGTATATTTTCATATCTTACCTTTGCTTTACTAATTTCCAGAGAGTGCAGATGCTGGATTCTAGAGCAAAAAATAAATTGCTTGAAAGATTCTTTCCTATCATTTATTTTCTACCATCTGCATTGACATTACGTGGGCTGGTCCTTTTGTCTAGCTCAGAGGTTTCTTTATAGTCACAGTAAATGTTCTCCTTGGCCTCATCCAGAGTCTCTGGTGTTAAAGCAGAGGCAGCACTGGCCATTTTGTATTATTTCCATGCGGGAATGAGCTGGAGTGTCACAGAGCTCACCTGAGTAATTGCTTTTTGATGGTGAAGCCTGTTCCATGAAGATACAGCTCCTTTTCTGGTTTACTCAATGCTTCATTATTACAGCTTGTCATCACCTACTCAAATGATCACACAATCATGGTGGAGACAATAACATCACAGCATTAGATTTGCTAGCATTGTGCTGTTCAGTTCTGTTACTGTTGGGAAATTCCAAAAAGGTCCTGACATTCCAGGTCATGAGCTTCACATAGAAGACTGAAGTTTGTCTGTATCTGACCTCATTTAATATGAAATCATTCTTGCCCATGGACTTGGGGCCACAGAATGAGATCCATTGATACAGGGATCCAAAGAAAGCTGCAGACCAAGCTTTGCTGCAAGGACGTTAGTGCATGCCCAAAGGTGGATACACACAAGGCAACTGCCAGCACATTTGCACACACCACACACAGGTTACCTTGGGTACAGAATGCCCTGCCCACTGCAATCTCAGGTTTAATACCACTGGCACATATCATGACATTTGTTAACTTAATAGCAGCAGTACAATGTAATACATTGAGGAAAGAGCACATTGATACTACAGCAACACACACAAAATGCTAGAGGAACTCAGCAGGTCAGGTAGCATCGTTGGAAATGAAGAGTCAATGTTTCATGCCCAAACCCAGGTCTCAGCCTGATATGCCAATTTTCTATTCATTTCCATAGATGCTGCCTGGCCTGCTGAGTTTCTCCAGCATTTTGCGTGTGTTGCTTTGGATTTCCAGCATCTACAGACTTCCTCATGTTATTGATAATATTGAGGTGTTCCTGTTGCAAAGGAAGTATGTACGTTTGGTCAAATGGCCAACTCTTTTCTCCCCAATTTCAATCATACACCAACTTTTCATGAGAATCATTTCAGTCAATCAACTGTCCACTGAATAAAAACTAAAAAAAACTACAGATGCTAGAAATCTGAAATAAAATAGAAAAAGCTGATACTTTCAGCAGGATCAGTCATCATCTGTGTAAAAGGAAACAAAGTTAATGTTTCAGGTCACATGACAATCTGCTTGAAATCCAGAGCAACACATAACATGCTGGAGGAACTCAGTAATGGCTGATTTATACTTGTGCGTCAAATGTACGCAATAGGTACGGTGTACTCTATGCCGTAGGGTGACATGCACCTCCCCAAAAATGTAACTCACGCATTGCTGCGATGCAGATCGCAGCAACTGTGATTGGTCGGCTTGGTAGCATCGCATTTCCACCTACACATTTCCGGTTGCTTTTCTATGCCATGTCTGTACACTGATACAAAATAAGTGGTTGGAGATGATGAACCAAATCGTCAAATCTACCTGCCGACATCCGAAAATATTTGAAATGCATTTCCTCATCCATGTCTTTCACGAAGAAACTCAACACAGTGGCATAGAAACCCCACCGCCAACTAGCTTTTTGGTGGTGAATTGCAGAGTGACGCAGACACAACTACACATGCTCGCTACAACGCAGGGCTACACAAAAGTATAAATCAGGCCTACAGTGTAGGCTTCAGCGTAGTCCGTACACATAAGTATGACCTTGGTCAGGCAGCATCTAGGGAGAGCAATAAAGATTTGATGTTATGGGACAAGATCCTTCGTCCTGATTCAAAAATTTGAGATTCAAATATTCTAAGTATATTTATCATCAAACTATGTGTAAATTATACAACCCTGAGTTTTGTCCACTTACAGGCAGCCACAAAGCAAGAAATCTGAATGAACCCAATTAAAAAAAGAGAAAGACCAACACCCAATGCACAACAAAAGAAAAAAAAACACAAATCATGCAATATTAGAAGCAAGCAACTTCTATTCCTGATGAGGTCCTTGGGCCACAACACTAAATCATATTTCTCTCCACAGATGCTGCCTGACCAGCAGAGTTCCTCCAGCATTTTGTGTGTGTGGATCTAACGTTTCACTTCATTGGTTTTTCTTCAAATCTGATGAAAGGTCATGAACCTGAAATATTTAACTGCTTCCATAAGGCATTGTTTGTTCTGTTCAGTCTTTCCTACAGTCCGTTCTATTTCAATTATTCTCTAAGTATTTGTTTGATGCCACTTCTTAGATAAATGCAACATGCTGTGATTACTATTTAACTATTTATGGTTCTATTACTATTTATTATTTATGGTGCAACTGTAACGAAAACCAATTTCCCCCGGGATCAATAAAGTATGACTACTACTACTACTACATATAAAATATTGGTTAATCCATTTGGCTTGTTAAGATCTCTAATAATTTTCTCCAAATGTTAAATGATGGAACAGCAAGATCTGATGGAAAAGAAAACTAAATAAAACAAAATGAATTAGCTCAAAACAAACAATAAAGAGTTGATAGCAATAGCTTTGAATACAAACTCATGGTAGATTTGCTTTTTATTGGAACAGCAAGCTACAGAAATTTCTCAGAAGAGATTGTGATTTTCTGGTGTTCCTCCTTCATAGACACAAATAGATATTTCATGTCTGAAATGACAAAACAAAATCAAAAATAAGAGTCTAATAACTTGAGATGATGAAAGGACAGATGGATCAAGGTTATCACCAGGGTGTCTGTGAGGAAATAGAAATTGCTTAGCCGTTACCAATTCAGAAGTTGCCGCAGTGACTGCTGTGAGTTGGATGATAGCGTACTTGCCTCTGGGTCAGAATGTGCCTGGTTCAAATGTTAGAACATTTACCAACTGTCTGACCTTGACTTACCTTTTAAAATACAGTACAGCTGAGCGGCAAGAGAGGGTGAAGGTTTTGTGGAGCTGATACTCACTTACTTAGTCTTGTAGGTGTTGCTTAAGGGTGGACAAGATGGGAAGAGAAAAGCAGATGAATACCTGTACAGATGAGTGTCGGTGAGTGATGTGGGAAACCACAACTGTGGACCTGCTTTCAGCTCTTTAGAGTGCTCTGCTTTTTAACATTTTGCAATGTTGGAATCTAATTTCAGTCCTGATGAAGGAGATGCGCTGTGAACCCTCTCACTTTGTTCCTGGACTTGCTATCAGATAAGTAATAGAACAGTACAGCATAGCAACGGGCCCTGTTGGACCACAATGTTGTGAAGAGCTAATTTAACTAATAATTAAATGTATAAGTAAACTAATCTCTTCTGCTGACACCAAGTCTACAGCCATCCTTTCTCTGCATGTTCACATGTCAGTCTGTGAGCTTCTTGCATGCCTCTGCTGTATTTGCCTCCACCCCCATCTGTGGTCATACATGCCAGGCGCAGACCACACTCTGAGTAAAAGAACTTGCCCTATGCATCTCCTTTGAACTTACCCTCCCTCACCTTAAATTCATGCCCCCTAGTATTAGACTTTTCAACCCTGGGGAAAAAAAAAACAGCTGTCTACTCCATTAATGCCCCTTATAATCTTATAAAATTCTATCAGATCACCCTTCAGCCTTCAAAGCTTCAGAGAAAACAACTCAAATTTGTCTCACCTTTCCTATAAACAACACTTTCAAACTCAGTCAACATCCTGGTAGTCCCCTTCAGCTTCCTTTTCAAAGCCTCTACATCCCTCCTATGAGACGATCAGAATAAAAAGCAAACGTCTTCTCCTTCCATCTTTTCTTCTTTTTCTGCCATTACTGACCATTCTCTCTTTCTTTCCTTTTTTATTCCTCTAGTCTCTCCCTCTCCTCATCATATTAGCATAGTGATTCTAGGAGTTCCTTTGGACTACAATTTTTCATCTCTCTTTCCATTCATGCAGCCTTGCAAGTGGGATGTGAAAACAACAAGTCTGAGACATCCACATGAGTAGAGGAGCAGAAGACATTGTTCGTGTAGAAATAAAAGCCAGCCCTCAGAGCTTCTGGAAGTTGGAGAGAAAGGATTCCTTCTTAAAAACTATCCTAACTTTCCCTCATGGCTTTAGTGGTGAATTTTAAATGTACAATATCGGTGATGTCAGTGAAGGACCTTGATATTTGCTTTAATCTCTATTACTTTAGAGTCTTTTTTTTTCTCTTTTAAATTGAGACTGATATCACATGCTCAATACCTGGCACTTGAAGCAACCAGCTAGATAATGAACTGGCCCACTCAATAATTCAGCGTAGGCCAGAAATTGAACATGCACTTCAGATGTTGTGATCAATCGATACAAAATAAAAAGCTTAAAAGGCTGCCAAGATCATTATTCTTTGGCGTATCAACACAAAGGAAAGGGTTGGGGGGGGGTGCTTCTGACAAGCAGAAACACTGGCAGCTGCTGTTGAACCAAATCTTGAAGACGCACATTCAATGATTTAAGAAAAGCTTTTTCCCCTCCACCATCAGATTGCTGAGTGGACAATGAACGGACCCACAAACACCATTTCACTCTTTTTGCTCTCTTTTTTGCATTACTTATCAACTTATTTAGAGATCCAGCATAGAATAAGTCCGCAAACACGAGGAAATCTGCAGATGCTGGAAATTCAAGCAACACACACAAAATGCTGGTGGAACGCAGCAGGCCAGGCAGCATCTATAGGAAGAAGCATAGTCGACCTTTCGGGCCGAGACCCTTTGTCAGGACTAACTGAAGGATGAGATAGTAGGAGATTTCAAAGTCCTTCTGGCCCAATGAGTTGCATTACCCAGCAACCCTCCTAGTCAAATAATCACAGGACAATTTACAATATCCAATTAACCTGCTACCTGGTACGTCTTTGGACTGTGGTAAGAAATCAGAGCACTCATGTGGTTCACGTGGAGAACGTACAAACTCCTTACAGATTGCGCCGGAATGCCACAGGCTATAAAAATATTTTGCTAACTGCTATGCTACCATAACAATAAAAATACATAGATAATTTATTTTTATATGCATTTTATAATGTAATTTATGTGTTTATGTGTTGCACAGTCCTGAAAAAACAATAAATTTCATGAAATACATCAGTGATATTAAATCTGATTCTGATTCTCTGTGATGTAAAATTCTGCACAATAGATAACCATTTGGAACTAAGTAAAAGGAAGAAAATCCAAAATAAACAGTAAATGCTGAAAGTGCAAAAGAAAAATAGAAAATGTTGGAAACACTCAGCAGAAGTTGGTAGTGTCTGCAGAACAAGATAGAATTAACTTTGCAGTTTGAGGACCTTTTGTCAGAATTGTTATTTTTAGAAGTTAGTTCAAAATTCAAGGTTGCTTAATGTCATTTCCAGTACACAGGTGTAAAAGAGGACAAAATAATTGTTACTCTGATCTAAAGTAGCACAAAAAAACATAGATAAGATAAAGAACACAATAATTAAAAAACAATAAATATAAATACATAAAATAGTTTATATATAGAGAGAGAAATTGTATGTCATAAACTAACGCTAGGTACAGAAGATGACCAACAGGAACTGATAAAGTCAGTCAATAGGTACATTTAATGTCAGAGAAATGTATACAATATACATCCTGAAATTCTTTTTCTGTACAAACAACCACAAAAACAGAGGAGTATCCTAAAGAATGAATGCCAGTTAAACTTTAGATCTCCAAAGCACCCCCCCAGCTCCCACCTCCCACGTACAAGCAGCAGCAAGGCAATGACCCCCCCACCCCCCCCCAAGAAAAATGCATCGGCACCCTCCACTGAGCACCCTAGTGTGCAGCAAAGCATCAATAAAGATACAGACTTGCAGTACCCCAAAGACTACTCATTCACCCAGTATTTCAGCATTCCACAGGCTCTCTCTCTTCCGAATAAGGGAAAAAGAGGTGTCCCCATTTCACAATGAAAGGGGAGAGATAACAAGCAACTCACTGATTTTTGATGTTAAAAGTCTGTTGCATTGCTTCTTCCAAGCTATGCACCCATTAGAGGTCAGGTCTCTGAACACACATCCCACAGCAACTAATCCACCACTCCCAATATTCTGTGTTTTCCCGTGACGCTTCAATCAAGGGCACCAACCTTGAATCAGCCTGTCTCCAGACCCACAAAATTTCAGCACCCTAAAGACCTTGGGATATCAATAAGTGGCCAGTCGTGAGCCCCTGAGAGCGGATTCTATTCCTGCAAAGAACCGAAGTCAGAATGTAACTTCAGATCAGGGCCTTCAAAAGAACCTTGAAAAGGGAAAATAAAGAGATATCAGTGATAGAAATAGAGCTGTCTACGAGGATGGAAGCAAAGGAGTCGCTTTTTAGCACCATCATCACTTTGCTCCAAGCCTCATGGTGGAGGTGGTGAGTTGGGTTAGTGTGTGGAGGTGTTGATCAACTTTACTGCTTGAGAAAGGTAATTGTTTTTGATTCTGGTAATAAGTCTGATTGCAGGGTTAATTGGGAAAGAATGAAGAAGAGAAGAGTGATTAAATCTGATGGAGTGAGGTCAGGATTTCTGTGTTGATAAAGTGTGAATGAAGCTATCTGGTAGGTAGATTAATTATGAGGGATAAAAAGTACAAACAAAAGGACATAAAAACACTATGAGATGCAGGTCAGAGCTGTAGAGTCTGCCCACCAGATCAGGCAGTATCAGCAGAGAGGGATATTGTTGCTCTGTACTACAGAAGGCTGACTTACAGCAAAAGAGGCCAGTTGATTACAAACACAGAAGACGGGCTTCTTTATTTTCCCAATCTACTGCATAGTGAAATCCCCCCGTCACTATTGTAATGTTGCCCTTTTGATATACATTTCTATCTCCCAGTGTAACTTGTTGTGCACATCCTGGCTGTTGTTTGATAGCCTGGATATAACTCCCATCAGTGTCTTTTTACCCTTGCAGTTCTTTAACTCTACTCACAACGATTCTATATCTTCCAATCCTATGTCACCACTTTCTAAGGATTTGATTTCATTTTCCTCAAACAAAGCCATTCCTACCCTCCTGCCTAAACTTTCAATATAAGGTGTATCCTTGTATGTTAAGCTCCCAACTATGATCTTCTTTCAGCTATGTCTCAGCGATGCACAGTGTCATACCTGCCAATCTCTCACTGTGCTACAAGATCATTTACCTTATTCTGAATACTACATGCAATCAAATATCACACCTTCAGTCCTGTATTCATCACCCTTTTTCAATTTTTGCCTCCATGTTACACTTCACCTAACCCCATTGTTGGCAATTTTGCCCTACCGTCTGCCTGTCATTCCTCACAGTCTCACTACACATTGCATCAGCTTTTATATCAACTGCCCCACCCTCAGCCTTTCCACTCCAATACCCATCCCCCTGCCAACCTAGTTTAAACCCTCCCCTTTGGGTTCAGGTGTAACCCATCCTTTCTGTACAGGTCATACCTTCCCCAGAAGAGATCCCAGTGATCCAGAAATCTGAAACCCTGTCCCCTGCACCACTTCCTCAGCCACTCATTCATCTGTACCATCATCCTATTCCTGTCCTGACTAGCACATGTCACTGGGAGTATTCCAGAGATTTCTTTCTTGGAGGTCTTGCTCATCAGCCTTTTCCCTATCTCTCTATACTCACTGTGCTGGATCTCTTTCCCCTTTCCACCTATGTCATCGATGCTAATGTGCACCATGACCTCTGAATACTCATTCTCCATCTCGAGAAATTTCTGCAGTCACTCTGAGGTGTCCTGGACCCTAGCACCATAAATTGGATCGGGGGTTTTGAAAATATTTTTTCTTTGAATGGGAAGGGGGGAACTGGAATCCCATTAGTCTCATTCTAGAATCTCAATGCAGAACATGGAATCTAATAGATTAAAAGGAGATTAATATGTACCCCTACCTTCATACTGTCCGGGAGCTGGGTGGGTATGACAAAAGGAAAGTTAATTGTATACCATCACCAATACTAACACTATATTGAACTGTTACAGAGGTAACTGAAGCTTATCCAATGCTACAATGTCTCAAAATCTGGCATCCATCATTAAGGACTTCCACCACCAAAGACATGCCCTCTTCTCCTTACTAGTATTAGGATGACGTACAGGAATCTGAAGACACATACTAAACATTTTAGTAACAGCTTCTTCCCCTCTGCTATCAGATTATCAGATTTCTGAAGGCTCCATGTACGCACAAACTCAGCCTCACTATTCTTGCTCACTTTTTACAGCATTTATTTATACAAGAAATATATAAATTTCTGCTGGTGTTAAACAACAAATTTCATGATATGCCTCAATGATAAATAAGCCTGATTCTGATTCTTAATTCATTCACTGTTAAAAAACCACAAAGGTACCTTTTTCTCTTTTGCTCTAAGTAGGAATTCAAGTATAAACCAGTCAGTTTCAAGGTTGAATAAAGCAGAAAATCTGCTTTAATTTGAATATAGAACAGCACATCACAAACACAGGCACTTCAGCCCACAATGGCCAGCCACACCATGATGCCAAATTAAACTGAACCGTCTGCCTGCAAATATTCTATATTCCCTGTTTGTCCATGTGCCTGTCTCAATGCCTTTTTTATTCCACTATGGTGTCTATTTCAACCACCATCACAAGGTCTTCCTTTTGATTGGTGGTCTTATCTGACTTAACTGCGGTTTAATTTTTCTGGAGCATGGCCGCCTTTGAGTTTGATAGTTAGCTCCTTTACATTTTACATCAACTGCAAAGTTCCACTGAGCTAGTGCGACAGTACAAGTTCTCCATGAGAGCATATTTTTAATGTCACAGTGATCACAGCTCGTGTAGCAGAGCCTAAGCTGCTTGAGCAGATGTCAGCAATCTTATATCTCTCCTCAGACTAGTCAGGTATAATGGATCCTTGTCTGGCATTTCAAAGGTTCCATTTATATTCTTACAATCTAAGAAAAGCACATTCTACTGAGATCAAGTTCTATGTCCAATTTAATTCTAGCAATTCACACCTGGCTTTTATTTTGACATCTGCAGAATACAGCTTCTTGAATTATGATATAGTGAACGTGATGAGTTATATCCTGTTCTGATGTGTCTGTGAAGACTTGGCTATTAGGCTGGCACCAAACCAGGAGAATGTCATGGATATAATCATAAAAATCTATTCTAATGAATTAAACGTATATGCAGAAAGTCTGTTCTACTTGCCACATTGTATATTTAACCAGATCCCATCCATGGGCCAAGCTGAATTGACATTTTTTTAAAATCTCATCTTATGCAGATGTCTATTAGGTAGGTTGTTCTGTCTTAGATTACCATCTTGTCATTTACACCAATATCAAAGTGCCAATTGCCATTTGGTGAAATAGATTAATATTGGCACTTCCTTCCACTGGTAAACAGAATGTTGTCCCAATATATCCTCCCAAGTAGACAATCAGCTTGCCTGTGGAATCAAATGAAAAAAGGTTAGATTCAGTAGGTTTTCCATGGTCTATTCTTGCTGAGTATTCCCACTTTAGTGCACTGGCCTGCAGCCCCCACACCTTTGCAAGTACACCAGGGCCATTTGATTTATTAATGACACAATTAGTCAAATGTTGCACAATGCACTCGTGTTACATCGCCCGAGGGCATTCTTTGCAATGAGTTTGCTCTTTTAAGCTATGACTTCTAATGCATCAGATTCTAAAGCAAACCGTGGGGTGATTTAATACAATGTATGTGGTAGGAAAATAACAGGATGGGGACTGGCCTAATTTCATTGTATTCTGACAAACTTTAACCTTGAATATCTTAAGCCAATGTGATTCTCATCTGTGTTTTCTACCAAATGGATTGTGTTGAAATTCCCCACTATATGAGAGGAACTAGCAATCGTGTTAATTTCCATGTCTACAAATCCTAAGAGGCAATGAGGAGATTTTACAACCAACACACATCAAAGTTGCTGGTAAACGCAGCAGGCCAGGCAGCATCTATTGGAAGAGTTTCAGTTGACGTTTCAGGCCGAGACCATTCGTCAGGACTAACTGAAGGAAGAGTTAGTAATGATTTGAAAGTGAGAGCGGGAGGGGGAGATCCAAAATGATAGGAAAAGACAGGAGGGGGAGGGATGGAGCCAAGAGTTGGACAGGTGATTGGCAAAGGGGATATGAGAGGTTCATGGGACAGGAGATCCAGGGAGAAAGACGGGGGGGGGAGAGGAAACAGAAGATGGGCAAGGGGTATAGTCAGAGGGACAGAGGGAGAAAAAGGAGAGTGAGAGAAAGAATGTATGTATAAAAATAAATATCGGATGGGTACTAGGGGGAGGTGGGACACTAGCGGAAGTTAGAGAAGTCGATGTTCATGCCATCAGGTTGGAGGCTACCCAGACGGAATATAAGGTGTTGTTCCTCCAACCTGAGTGTGGCTTCATCTTTACAGTAGAGGAGGCTGTGGATGGACATGACAGAATGGGAATGGGACGTGGAATTAAAATGTGTGGCCATTGGGAGATCCTGCTTTCTCTGGCGGACAGAGCGTAGGTGTTCAGCAAAGCGGTCTCCCAGTCTGCGTCGGGTCTCGCCAATATATAGAAGGCCACATCGGGAGCACCGGACGCAGTATATCACCCCAGCCGACTCACAGGTGAAGTGTTGCCTCACCTGGAAGGACTGTCTGGGGCCCTGAATGGTGGTAAGGGAGGAAGTGTAGGGGCATGTGTAGCACTTGTTCCGCTTACATGGATAAGTGCCAGGAGGGAGATCAGTGGGGAGGGATGGGGGGGGACGAATGGACAAGAGAGTCGTGTAGGGAGCGATCCCTGCGGAAAGCGGGGGGGGGGATGGAAAGATGTGCTTGATGGTGGGATCCCGTTGGAGGTGGCGGAAGTTGCGGAGAATAATATGTTGGACCCGGAGGCTGGTGGGGTGGTAGGTGAGGACCAGGGGAACCCTGTTGTTAGTGGGGCGGCGGGAGGATGGAGTCAGAGCAGATGTGTGTGAAATGGGGGAGATGCATTTGAGAGCAGAGTTGATAGTGGAGGAAGGGAAGCCCCTTTCTTTAAAAAAGGAGGACATCTCCCTCGTCCTGGAATGAAAAGCCTCATCCTGAGAGCAGATGCGGCGGAGATGGAGGAATTGCGAGAAGGGGATGGCATTTTTGCAAGAGATAGGGTGAGAAGAGGAATAGTCCAGATAGCTGTGAGAGTCAGTAGGCTTATAGTAGACATCAGTGGATAAGCTGTCTCCAGAGATAGAGACAGAAAGATCTAGAAAGGGGAGGGAGGTGTTGGAAATGGACCAGGTAAACTTGAGGGCAGGGTGAAAGTTGGAGGCAAAGTTAATAAAGTCAACAAGCTCAGCATGCGTGCAGGAAGCAGCGCCAATGCAGTCGTCGATGAAGCGAAGGAAAAGTGGGGGACAGATACAAGAATAGGCACGGAACATAGATTGTTCCACAAAGCCAACAAAAAGGCAGGCATAGCTGGGACCCATACGGGTGCCCATGGCTACACCTTTAGATTGGAGGAAGTGGGAGGAGCCAAAGGAAAAATTATTAAGAGTAAGGACTAATTCCGCTAGACGGAGCAGAGTGGTGGTAGAGGGGAACTGATTGGGTCTGGAATCCAAAAAGAAGCGGAGAGCTTTGAGACCTTCCTGATGGGGGATGGAAGTATACAGGGACTGGAGATTTTACATTCTGTTCTGTGGCATACAATGTTAATGCTTGGAAAAGACTTGGCTTCCACTGGTAGTTTAAATGCAGCAGTGCACCGAAATATTCTCTATTTCTTAATGATTTCTTTCCGCTAGGTTTTAGTCCTGCTTATTATTATGGGTGGAATTATTTAGCCCATGGATTGATCTTGATTGTTTGTAAATGTAAAAGCTTTCTTTCTGCGTGTCGCCATTGCAATCTTGCTTGTGTAAGACTCATGATTTCCAGCCTCAGCACACATTTGAAATCTCCAACTAAAGCAACACTGAAGGATTAGACTAACCTACCATGTTTTACTTATTATATACATCGACAGACAGTGGACTTGCATCACAATCTGTGCTTAATTTAAACCACAGTAATGAATAAATATGAATGGAATGCCCTCCACTCTCTTTTTAACAAATTCTTTATGCATTGTGATGAGTTCTTTGACCTGACAAAGTGTAAGAGTGTAGAATCTTGACATCTTCCAAAGTACTTCTTTCTTAATATTAACCAAGCATATTCTGACATTGAGGAGAAAAGAAATGTTTTAATTAAGTGTATATTTTGAAAAGGAAAGTGAAATATAGGATCCTGGCAAAGAAAAAGAGTTCCAAATGAACTATCACAAACAAGGGAAAATCTGTAGATGCTGGAAATCTGAGCAACACACACAAAATTCTGGAGGAACCCAGCAGGCCAGGACCTGCTGAAGGGTTTCGGCCCAAAGCATCGACTGTACTCTTCCTAGATGCTGCCTGGCCTGCTGAGTTCCTCCAGCATTTTGAATGTGTTGGAAGTGAACTATGCTATGCCACATAATATCCCAGTTCCAGTAGTTTTCTGATTGTGGTTAGCTATGCAGTCTTTTCCCACGTGCTTCTAAATACCACAACATTCATCCACAGTGCAAAGAACACAAATAATGTGTAAAACATTTTATTTAATTGAAGTTGCTGTAATTGTTTCTACATTACAAATGTGGCTACAGTTAAAAATACTTCATTGAGTACAATGCCTTTAGGATAACCCAGGTTTATGTATTTGCTGTAAAGGCACACCTCTGTTTTCATCTTCTATATCAATGCATCCTGAAGGGTCCTGGCCCCAAGCATTGACAGTTTACTTCCATCAATATATGCTGTATAACCTGCTTAAGTTCCTCCAATATTTTGTGTATGCTGCTCATCCTTCATCTAAACTGATCATTATTCCATGCTGAAGAATTAATATTCAAAGTCAGGCTGACTTCATCAAACACCTCGTTCACAGTGTTTGGCAAGTTAAACCTGAGAATGTTGAGGAAGTCTGACCTCTTCCTTTCTTCTCCTGCTTTCTTCAAATGAAAGATATGGATAAGAACAAATGATTTCAGTGAGGAAGAGGCCAAGAAAGGAAAATTTGTTTGAAGTTTCTGTAGAACAGGATGAATTGTAGATATCAATCCCTAACCTGTTGCGGAATTGAATTATTACTCATGAGATCTCTGCAAAGATATTATGATTTGCACTCAATGCCCAGGATAGGTTGCTCGAAAATTTTCTCATCTGGATCTTATGCAAAAATAAAATAAAATATTCATTTATGAAGACTTAGTCAGCCAAGGTAAAGCAAGTTCACAAGTTGCCACAAAGCTGTTGCTTCAGCCTGATGAGTTTAGAACTAGGCCGAGACACAAGAGGCCTGACATTTACCATTCAGATGAAGACAAATCCTTTTAGAGGACTGGAAAGATTTGGAATTCTAGATCTCTGAGGGCTTTCGATGTTCATTTAGTATAGGCAATTAGTAGAAATGGAGTTCTTCAAAGTTTATAGAAGTTATACATAGGAGAGAACTTAAGAATGAATTTAGGAAGACAAAAAAGGAACATGAAGTGGTTTCAGTAAGCAGTATTAAGGAGAATCCTAAATCATTTTCTGTGTATACTAGAAGTGAAGGAGTAGCTAGGGAAAGACTGGTCCCCTCTGTTACCAATGGGGACATCTATTTCTTGAGTTAAAGGATATGAGTAGGGTCTTTAATGAATACTTATCACTACTCTCCAGGGAGAAGGATATGAACGGTGGACAGTTAAGGGAAACATATATTGATATTCTGGAACAAGCTGGTATCACAAAAAAAAATTGAAGATTTGAATACATCAGCAAATCCTGATGGGATATACTGTACTCCAGGATGCTCTCTGAAGAGAGAGAAAATATTGCTGAGGAATTGACAGAAAATTTGCACCTTTGCTTCAGGTGATACATGTGGAAACTGAAGAATAGCAAATGTTGTTCCACAATGCAAAAGGTCTGCACAGATAAGGCAGGAAACCACTATCTGAAAATGTTCCAAAGAACAGCATTTACAGTACTGTGCATGCATGTGTCTTAGGCACATGCATATATATATTGGTTAAAATTGGAAGGTCTTTGGGAAACAAATAAAAGTACTTATTTTGTATTAGCTCAGTAGTATTAAGTGTTATTTGGTAACTGGAAAGACACAGTATACAGTACAGTGCAAAAGTCTTAGTTATACATATATAGATCTGAATTTTTTTTTAGAATACAAAGAAATTTGATGCAAGGATGGTAGTAGACATAATATGCATAGACTTTACAAGTTTCTCAAATTTTTCTGTGTCGTTGGCTGTTCCAGAAGGTTAAAGCATTTGGGATTTGAAGCATGCTGGCAAATTGATCTAAAATTGGCTTGGTGATAGAAGGCAGAAGGTAATAGTGAACAGTTATTTTTCTGACTGGAGATCTGTGATATATCACAGAGACTGGTGATGGGGCCTTTAACATTTATCATATATATGATTTGGATGAGAATACAGGTGGTTGGATTAGTAAGTTTGCTGATTACACCAAAAATAGTGGTAGCGAAGAAATCTGTGTAAGGATACAAAAAGCCAAAGATCATCTAGAAAAATGGGAGAGGTGTCGGCAGATGGAATTTAGTCCAGACACACATACAATATTGTATTTTAGGACATCAAATACTTGTAACACACTGTATATAAGGTAAATAAAGACTATGATTAGCTTTATTGGCCACATGTGCAATGAAACATTGAAACATAAAATGAAATGTGTAATTTTGCATCAATAAACAACTCAACCTAAGAACACGCTTGGGGCAACCCACCAGTGTTGCTACACTTGTTATACAGTGACAAACCCATCCCCACTGGTACTGTATTCCAATGTTATACAGTGACAGACCTCGTCCCCACTGCTAATATACCCCAGTGTTATAAAGTGACAGACCTCGTTTCCACTGCTACTGTACCCCAGTGTCATACAGTGACAGACCCCATCCCCACCAGTACTGTATACAGTGACAGACCCATCCCCACTGGTACTGTATTCCAATGTTATACAGTGACAGACTCGTCCCCACTGGTACTGTACTCCAATGTTATACTGTGACAGACCCCATCCCCACCAGTACTGTTCTCTAATGTTATACAGTGAAGACCCAGTCCCCACCGGTACTGTACCCCAGTGTTATACAGTGACAGACCTCATCCTCACCAGTACTGTACTCCAATGTCATACAGTGACAGACCCATCCCCACGGTACTATACTTCAGTGTTATACAGTGACAGACCCATCCCCACTGGTACTATACTCCAGTGTTACACAGTGACAGACTCGTCCCCACTGGTACTGTACCCCAGTGTTATACAGTGACAGACCCATCCCCACTGGTACTATACTCCAGTGTAACACAGTGACAGACTCGTCCCCACTGGTACTGTACCCCAGTGTTATACAGTGACAGACCCTATCCCCATACCTGAGGATATGCTGGGGGCAGCCTTCAAGTGTTGCCACACTTCTGCCTCCAACATAACATGCTAACTACTCACTAAGCCTAACCCTAACCGTTCATCTTTAGAATGAGAGTCCTGGGGGGGAGCGGGGAAACGCATGTGGTCACAGGGAGAATTTACAAACTCCTTACAGATAGCAGTGGGAATTGAACCCCAGTCAGTGAGCGTTGGCACTGTGCAGCATTGCACTAACCTTTATGAGACTGTGTCACCCTAATAACAGGAATCTTGTAAGTGTTGACGTGCAGAAAAAACTTGGGTATACATTCACAGTTTCCACCTATGACACAAGCAGATAGTGTAGTGAGAACTGAAAGACACACTTTTGTGAAGAATGTCTTCTTCACTACACTTGGTCAAGGCCATAAGTATGATAAATAGGATGTCATGTTGCAGTTGTACAAACATTAGAACTGGAACTGGTTCATGATTGTCATTTGTACTGTGGTGCAGGTAATAAGTGTTGTTTTGAAAGCCATCTATACAGGTAATTTCAAAGCATAACTAAGTCAAACTATATAATGGAAAAGCACCAACAGTATGCAGAATATACTGTTACAGTTACAAAGAAAAGTTTAATGCATGTAGACAATAAGAAACAAGGATTATGATGTGAATTAACAAGTTCGTCTTTAATGTACAAGATGTTAGACTGAAACAAGATGGCTAGGCTACACTTCCCATCATGTACAATTTTGGTTTCCACGATATAGAAAGGATGTGCTTAGCTTTTAAAGAGTGTGGGGAAAATAAAGTTCAGCAAGATGTTACATTGGAAGATATATTTTAATGATGTATTTTAATTTTTCTCACTGGACATTGGCGACTGTGGTGTGATCTTATAACGGTTTGTAAAATTATGAAGATCACATTATTGACAGCTGAAAACTCTTTCCCAGGGTCGGGGAGTCTAAAACTCAAGTCCATGGCTTTAAGATGAGAGGAAAGAAATTTAAAGGAGATCTAAGGAACAGGAGCTGGCAGAGGCAGATAAAATTACAACATTTAAAAAGCACTTAGACAGGTACAGGAATGGAGTAGAGGGGTGTAGGCTTAATGCATGAAATGGGAATATGTAGATAGGCAACTTGGTTAGAATGGACAAGATGGGCTGAAAGGCCCATTTTTCTGCCGCATAACTGTATGGTTCTATGCTGAGCACAGAACAGATTGAGATTAATAGATTTTAGTTTTTGACACCATCAAAAAGATCCCATAGTTAATAGATTGTGGTACAGGATCTCAATTGAACTTGACAAGAGACAAGGTAGAATTAAAGATGAATTCAAGGCCTCTTGCTTTACTTCTGACATTGCTCCTTTGCTTGTGATGCTATATTCTAGTAGAAGTCAACAACTCCAAAGACTTGGGGGGGGGGAGGGAAGCAGTGAGAAGAAAATAGTATGAATAAAGAGGCTGTCACTGAGAGCAAACATGCAACTGTCTAAAAATTGCACTTACACAAAACCCTGTAAGTTGAGAAGATCAGGAGCAACAGAAGTGGAAGACTGGGAGTTTAAGGAAAAGGTGCTTCTCAAAATATTACAGCACTGAATGTCAAAGGCAAACTGAAAATATAGACTAATCTGATAGATGACACTGTGCAAAGTCATTTTTCTCTCCTTGATCTTGATCCAGCTGGATTCAGTTTAAGGAAATGTAAAAAGTACATGTGTTTTGAAGATTTGATCCAGGTGGATGGTGTAAAAATAGTTTCTGCTGAGATGCCAACAGGCAAGTCCCACTTTCTTTTCAGTATCTACAACACACTTCAGTAAATCCGGTTCAACAAATCACTTCACTCGCCCGAGATGTAAATATTTATGTCTAATACAGGTGCACATTCCTTTATCCGAAATTCTGAAAATCAAAAAGCTCAGAAAACTGAAGTTTTTTTCGCCAACAGCTGATGTCACTCAGGTGTGACGTGGCAGCACTAGCAGAGGCCGCCAGACGTCAGTTGTGGCTCAGCGCTCGTACTGATTACACGAGAATTTGCTGTTCACTGATATTTTGTGTTCACTGTTGACTTTGTGTTTAATTTCACTGTGAAAATATCAAAAAGACCTGCAGATATCCCTATGGGTAACAGTGAGAAAAAGAGACAGAATCTTCTTTATCAATTACGCAGAAAGTGGAGTTATTGCAGAAGCTTAATCGTGGTATGTCTGTGCGGCGTCTTACTGAAGAAAATAGTGTTGGAACTACCACTGTATATGATTTAAATAAACAGAAAGACAAGTTACTGAAGTTTTACAGTGACAGTGACATTCTACATTTATTCCAATAAGTCATTTACCATGTGCTTGATTCGGTTCATTTGAAGCTGTATATTTTTATGTTTTATTGAATGTTTTTGTTAGAAATAAATTTCTTCTTGTCATTATTCCCTAAGCAATACAGTATAACATAGTTACATAGTATTTACATTGTATTAGGTATTATAAGTAACCTAGAAATGATTTAAAGTATACGGGAGGATGTGCATAGGTTTGGTGCGCCGCTGGGTCCTGAAGTTCACTGCTCTGAGACAGGTTAAATAAGGGTCTTAAGCATACGTGTTTTTTGGTATCAGTGGGGGGGGGGAGTGGTTTGAAATCCGAAAAATTCTGAATTCCGAAATGCAACTGGCCCCAAGGATTTCAGATAAGGGATTGTGGACCTGTAATAGAAAGCTGGCAAATCAGAACTCAGAGGTACCTGCTGAAACGTCAGATTTCTCCAGAACTAATGAGTTGCATATTCCATCTGTAGACTGGGAATGGGGGACCACTTCATCAAGTACCTTTGCTCCATCTGCCACAACAGGCAGAATTTCCTAATAGCCACTGATTCTAATTGTACTTCTCATTCTTATTCAGACATGTCTGTCCATGATTCCCTCTACTGGCGTGATGAGGCCAATCTCAGGTTGAAAGAGCAACAACTCATATATGTCTGGGTAGAATCCAATCTGACAACATGAACATTGATTACTCTAACATTTAGTAATTTCTCCTCCTCCTCCTTATTCATTTGCCATTCGCCATCCTAGCTCCTGTCTTAATTCTTCTGTTCTCCTCACCTGCCCATCATCTCGCTCTGGTGCCCCTCCTCCTTCTCTTTCACCCATGATCCACTGTCTCTCCTACAAAATTCTTTCTTTTCCAGCCCTTTACCTCTTCTACCCATCACCTCCCAGCTTCTTTCCTCTTGCCCCACCTACCCAACTTCCCCTTAATCTGGCTTTATCTGTTACCTACCAGTTTGTACTCCTTCCCTCCCCCACCTTCTTATTCTCACTTCTTCCTTCTTCCTTTCCAGTACTGATGAAGCGTCTCTGCCTGAAGTGTCAGCTTTTTATTCCTTTCCATAGATACGCCTGACCTGCTGAGGACACAATATTGGCAATTACCTGGGATAGAAAATTCATGTTTTAAACATTTTTTAATGAAAAGAAATTGATTTAATCTCAGTCTTGTATTCTGCTCTAGTACTGAGGCTATGACTTCTCACCTAAGGCACATATTTGAGGCAAGAGTCTCAACCTCAGCCTCTTTCCTACAAATCTAATTAAATTTCATATATTCCAATGAGATTTCCAGTCACTCACATGAACCTCGAAAAATAATGCCGTAAGCTATTTACTTTCTACTCGAGAGAGTATTCTATTTCCATGAATGAACCTAATGATCCTTGGAACTTTCTTTTACCATAACTAAGGTAATGGTCTATGGCACTTCAGGAATAGTCAGACGAAGTTTGATGTAATTTGCATTCGATGTTATGCTCTAACATTTTGTCATGTCACTTTTGCATTCCTCAGTGTTAGTTGGATCTGCACATTCACGTACAGGAGAAAATGACTGGCTCTCAATTTCGATCTCTTATCTGAAGAATAACCTTTTTTTTCAAATCAATGTGTATACTTCAAGCTTTCCCATATATCTGCTCCTGTGCTGTAAGCTAAGAGTCACCCTTTGCAACTCTTTACATCACCTACCTATCTAGATTGATAGTATCAGCAATCCCATATATATTACACTCTTCCACTTTATGTAACATTAACATAACATATAAACAGCCGAGGCCCATTTGCAGATTGTTGCAGCACTGTGCTGATAGCAAACATCAACAGGAAAATTACCCAAGCAACACACACAAAATGCTGGAGGGACTCAGCAGGCCAGGCAGTATCTATGTAAAAGAGTACAGTCGATGTCTTGGGCCAAGTCCCTTCAGTAGGATTGGAGAAAAAAAAGATGACGAGTAGATTTAAAAGGTGGGGGGAGGGGAGGGAGAAACATAAGGTGACAGGTGACATTGGGGGTGGGAGAGGTGAAGTAAAGGGGTGGGAAGTTGATTGGTGAAAGAGATACAGGGTGGAGAAGGGGTTATATGGTAGAAGAGGACAGAAGGCCATGGAAGTGAAAAAAGAGGAGAGGAGCACCAGAGGGAGGTAATGGGCAGGCAATGAAATAAGATGAGAGAGGGAAAAGGGAAGGGGTGAATGGTGGGGGGCATTACCGAAGGTTTGAGAAATAAATGTTTATGCCATCAGGTCGGAGGCTACCCAGAAAGAATATAAGGTGTTGTTCCTCCAACTTGACTGTGGCCTCATCGCGACTGTAGCGGAGGCCATGGATAGACATATTGGAATGGGAAGTGGAATTAAAATGCCTGGCCACTGGGAGATACCGCTTCTGGCAGATAGGGCGTGGATGCTCAGAGGAGCAGTCTCCCAGCCTGCGTCGGGCCATACCAGCAACACCAGATGGTGTATATTATCCCAGCATACTTACAGGTGAAGTGTTGACTCACCTGGAAGGACTGTTTGGGGCCCTGAATGGTCGTGAGGGAGGAGGTGTAGGAGCAGGTGTAGCACTTGTTCCGCTTGCAAGGAAAGTGGCAGGAGAGAGATCAGTAGAGAGGAACAAATGGACAAGGGAGTCACATAGGGAGCGATCCCTGCGGAAAGCAGAAAATGTTGGGGGGTGGGGAAACAGAAAGATATCCTTGGTGGTGGGATCCTGTTTGAGATGGTGGAAGTTATGAAGAATTATGTGCTGGATGTGGAGGCTGATGGGGTGGTAGGTGAGGACAAGGAACTCTATCCCTTGTAGGGTGGTGGGATGATGGGGTGAAGGCAGATGTGCATGAAATGGAAGAGATATGGTTGAGGTCAGTGTGATGGTGGAGGAAGGGAAGCCCCTTTATTTAAAAAAGGAGGACATCTCCTTTATTCTGGAATGAAAAGTCCCATCCTGAGAACAGATGTGGCAGAGACATTGAGAAAAGGGGTTGGTGTTTTTACAAGTAACAGGGTGGGATGAGGTATAGTCCAAATAGCTGTGAAAGTCCATGGGTTTATAATAGATAGCTGTTTTCAGAGATAGAGACAGAGATTGAGAAAGGGGAGGGAGGTGTCTGAAATGGACCAGGTAAATATGAGGGGAGGGTGGAAGTTGGAGGCAAAGTTGATGAAGTTGACAGGCTCCACGTGGGTGCAGGAAGCAGCAGCAATGCAGTCATCAATGTAGCGTAGGAAAAGTGGGCGATTGACACCAGTAGTATTGGAACATAGACTGTTCCACGTAGCCGACAAAATGGCAGGCATAGCTGGGACCCATGTGTCTGCCTATGGCTACACCTTTTATTTGAAGGAAGTGGAAGGATTGGTCCTTCCCTCCCTCCTGGTCCATTCGTCCCTCCCCAGTGATCTCCCCCCGGCACTTATTCTTGCAAGCGGAAGAAGTCCTACACCTGTCCCTACACCTCCTCCCTCACTACCATTCAGGGCTCCAAACAATTCTTCCAGGTGAGGCAACATTTCACCTGTGAGTCTGTTGTGGTCATATACTGTGTCCTGAGCTCCAGGTGCAGCCTCCTGTGTATTGGTGGGACCAACATAGATTGGGGCATTGCTTTGCTGAGCACCTGTGCTCCTTCTGCCAGAAGAAGTGGGACCTCTCAGTGGCCACCCACTTTAATCCCACTTTCCTTTCCCATTGTCTCCTCTACTGTTGTGATGAGGCCACACTCAAGTTGAAGAAACAACACCTTATATTCTGTCTGGGTAGCCTCAACCTGATGACATGAACATCAATTTCTCAAACTTCTAGTAATGCCCCCCCCCCCCACCTTCACCATTTCCCATCCCTTTTACCCTCTCTCAGCTTACTTCCTTGCCTGTCCATTGACACTCCTCCCTCTTTTCTTTCTTCCATGGCCTTCTGTCCTCTCCTATTAGATTCCCCCTTCTCCAGCCCTGTATCTCTTTCACCAATCAATTGTCCAGCTCTTTACTTAACCCCTCTCCCTCCTGGTTTCACCTATCACCTTGTGTTTCTCCCTCCCCTCCCCTCCCCCACCTTTTAAATTTACTCCTTATCTTTTTTTCTCCAGTCCTGTTGAAGGGTCTCGGCCCAAATGTTGACTGTACTCTTTTCCATAGATGCTGCCTGACCTGCTGAGTTCCTCGATCATTTTATGTGTGCTGCTTGGATTTCCAGCATCTGCAGATTTTCTCTTGTTTGTGATGAAGATGATGCATTTATGTCCAATGTTTATTTTCTAAAGATAAGTTAGTTCTCGGTATATGACCATGTATGCCCCTATACCATGAGTCCTTTCTTGTAAAATCTGGTTTCTTAAATAATATTTTGAGTACTCCCATATATTATCTTCATTGATAACACAAATGCCATGTTAGTGTTCATTTCAAACAGTCTAGAATACAAGAGCAAGAATGTGATGCTGAGACTTTATAAGACCTTGAGTATTGTGAACAGTTTTGGGCCCCTGATCTTAAAAAAGATGTGCTGGCCTTGGAGAGGGTGTAGAGGAGGTTCACAAGGATGATTCCAGGAGTGAAAGGGCTATCATACAAGAAACGTTTGATGGCTCTGGGTCTGTACTCACTGAAATTCAGAAGGATGAGGGGAGATCTCATTGAAACTTTTCGAATCTTTAAAGGCCTAGACAGAGTAGATGTGGAAATGAAGTTTCCCGTGGTGAGAGAGTCTAGGACAAGAGGGCACAGCCTCAGGGTAGAGGGGTGCCCTTTCAAAACAGAAATGTGGAGAAATTTCTTTAGCCAAAGGGTGGAGAATTTATGGAATTTGTTGTCACATGCAGCTGTGGAGGTCAGGTTGTTGGATATATTTGTGGCAGGGATTGATAGGTTCTTGATTGGACATCGCATCCAAGGTTCCGAGGAAAAGGCCGGAAGCTGGGGTTGAGGAGGAGAAAAACTAAGATCAGCCATGATTGAATGGCGGAGCAGACTCGTTGAGCTGGATGTCCTAATTCTGCTCCTACGTCTTATGGTCAATTTGTGTTTATGATAGCATATCATATTATGTTTTCTTAACTGTTCATTTACCATTTTTCACTTTATAACTTTGTTCATCTCTGTCGATATAAAATCATATTTTTATTCAGAAATTTTGAACAGTGGTCACTGGCAGGTAATCAGGAGCAGCACTATCAGTTCTCTGTGTTTTTCCAACTCCATGGTTTTCAGCTGTTTTATATTATCTAATAACATAGACCATTTGGCTCATCCAGTCTGTGCACAGGGAAGTATAGGCCATGTACTGTTCCAGCAACTTGGTTTTGATTCACACCTTCAATGCTGCCTGTGCCAAGTTTTGACTGTTCTCTCTTGGAGCACACAGGATTCTCCATTTTGCTCCCACATTCCAAAGAAATGCTTATTGGTAAAGTAAATTGGTTGCTGTGAATTGTCCCTAGTGTAGGCGATGGTAGGAGAATCATAGAATGTGTATGAACAGAAAGATTACATATTAAGTTGTTCTGAGAGATTGCTCTGAGTTTGGTTTGTAGGTTTGAATGCCCTGACGGGGTGTTTTAAGAAAATATGAAAACAAGAACATTTCTAGATCTTTCATCACTGCTCAAATATAACAATGTTCAGGGTGGTCTATAACTTTAAGTTCTTTTTTTTTCAAATCACACACTATCTACATGGACACATACATCATTATATATTCATACCAATATCCGGGCCCAATGAACCTGTGTTGCCCAATTACATCCATTGGCTATTTCCCCTACTACCTTGTATGTCTTTGGGGTGTGGGAGGAAACCAGGGCACCCAGAAGAAACTCAAGCAGTCACAGGGAATACATGCAAACTCCTTATAGACAGCAGCATATTTGAACCTGGGTTACTGGCAATGAAAAGGCATTACGTTAACCACTACACTACCATGCACCCTACAGTGATTGCATCATTACCAACGATTCATTGAGAGGGTTCGTTACTTCATAGTGTTCAAACAAAATTGTTACAATATTTTCCAGTTGGAATGATAAATTATGGGATAGTAAGCATTGTACCAGAACAACACACCGAGAGTTGGCTCTGGTATTTACCAGAGAGTTAGAACCAGTAGATATAATATCAGATGATGGGATGGAATAAGGTTAGTGCAGTTAAAAAATAATATATTAATTAATCTAGTCAGATTCATAGAGGAAGAAATATCTGGACCAGGTGGAACATATCCCTGGATGTTATAAGAAACCAAAGATTAGCGGAGGCACTGGTCTATAATTCAGTGGAAAAAGAACATAATACTAGATAACGGGCAAGTAATTAAAATAATATGTGTATTTAAAGGTGTTTAGAATTTGTCCAAACCATTTTAACTTCAATATTGGTATTGGAAAAATAATTGAATATCAATGAAAGAAAATACAAGTGAATCAATGATCATAAACAACTTCGATATAAATTGGAAAATAAACCTTGCTCAACCAACACTGAATGTTTGAATAGGTAATAGATATAACTGACAATGGTAATGCAGTAGATTTTACTCACCAAAATTTTAAAATGCATTTAATAAAGTATCCCTTAACAGATAAGATCAGTGTCTCATATATCTCCAGTAGCATACTATGCACTATACAAGGCACTTATTCTCTTCTCCAGTGGCACACCATGTCTTCAGAATGCACTGCAATTATTTGCCTGGGTTATTCTGAAAACCATCTCACAAACCCACAAACTCTATTACCAAAAGAATCAGAAAAGCAGGCTCATTGGAATAGTTTTAAAGGCATGTTTCCTCGAAATTATACATAATTCCTGAATTGGAAATGTAAGAGGGTTTTGTCTCTTATGTTTCTGTGTAGGCTAATTAAAATGGCTTCTTTATTATGTTATACTTGGGAATGTTTCTTTGTTATGTTAAACGCTCAGAAAATCCTTCCTGCTAGCAGTTTGTTGATAAGAAGATGTTATGAACCAATTGGGATAGTTGTTATGCTTTTGGTGTATTTGAAGATACTGTATGTGCGGGGTTTAGGGGGAGAAGGCGGGAGAGGGGGACAGAGGATGAACCAGGTGCTGTGAGTCTGCTAATGGGGTCGGACTCTGAGGAGGACGTTCAGCGAGGAGACGGAGACGGACTCGTGTGGAATGTCTGGTCGACCGCCGCTGTTTGTCCCAGGCGGCCGGTCGAGGTGGTCCGAGGGGTCGCAGGGTGAAGAAGAAGGGTCCTGAGCTCCAACTGCTTTGTGCACAAAGAGATTGAACTTTGATAAGTGTGGCGCCTTTTATTTTTCTTCTATATTTTATTCTCTATTAATTATATAGTTCTAGTAATATCCATAAACTGTAAATTATTTAATCGTATCTGGTGTATTGTCTGTTATTTGGGCGGGGTGGGGTACATCACACAGCATCCACACAAACTAATTATCCAGTTTGGCGGGGCCAAGGGCTGTTTCCCTAGACGACAGTGAGCCTAGCGACCCTGAGGGTGGCCAGGGGGGCTACATTGTGTGGGCTTTGTCTGGGATTGGGTCAACTGGTATGCTGTGTGGGTGCCCTGTTTAAATCTGTAATGTGTGGCTCTGTGGGTTATTTGCTAGTTATTGCTGTATGTCTTTGTTCGAGTTCAGGCTGGCATTGACAAGTTGGACGTGGCACTCGGGGCTGTCCATGCTGTTGGGGGAGAGTGGTCTGATTTGGACGTAGTGTCTGCGAATAAATGTTCTAGCTCTGGCAGGCTCCGCCTGGCACTGGGGATAGTGTCCACCCCAAGAGGGGCGGAGACGTGCGAGACGTGGGCGGAGCGGATCTCTCAGTTGTTAGATGAGTGGCAGTGCTCGGTTGAGGGAGAGTGACAGGGATTGGTTGACAGTTTAAGTAGGCGGGCTGGTGACGGTGTTAGAGCTGTCAGGTTCACTTACACCGTAGTGACAGCTGTCAGTTATTTGAAAGAGGGGGGAAGTTTTCAGTGTGTCTTCTCTGGCTAGGAGGGCGGCTAAATTGCTTGCAGTGCCAGGGGGATCATTTCAGGGGATCAGCCCCTCCTTCAGTTGTTCAGCTGATCAGAGAGGTGTCAGGAAACTTAGTGGAGGCCCAGTGGGGGAACGGCTTGGGGTCTCTGGGGAAGCACGTTCCCAGCAATGTACTGATGAACTTCCGAAAGGAAAAGACCCTATTCCTGAAGGCTTAGAGAGACCACACCCCAGGATGTCATTACGGATAGAGGGAAGCGATGCTAAAGCCATCCTCGACCCCAGGGCGCAGGTCAAGTTGTTGTACAGTTCGCTTTACAACTGGTGTCTGAAGCATTTACCCTTGACAACCGCAAGGGCACCGGAGACTTTGGGTACCAGTGCCAGTAGTTATCCAGAAGACGATGATTGGTTAATGACCCTGGAGTTCATGGGGGCATTGTCTGGGCACCCAGTGTGTCGAGTTGCTTCTGAGGACGTGGGTAGCAGCCTTGAGCCAGTACCGAATTTAAACGAGACCCAGCGGTGTTACGGCCTGGGGCAAGTAGCTGAGGGTGAGATCCTCTTAGTAGATGCTCCGAACTACCACGAGGGAGGGGAGTTGACCGCTGAAGACGCATCAGTGAGAGAGAGGTCGCGGCAACTGGACCTGGCGCCGCGGAAGATGGAGGCAGCGTGTGTGCGGATTATGTGACGTGGTTTAATGTGCTGGATCTGAGGAGTGGATGTTGCCAGATCCTGAGGACTGCGGCTGTCGAGCCGAAGACGGCCGTTATTAGTTCCCTAGAATTCTTCCAATCCGAAAAGATGCCCAAGGGCATATCCGTAGCCCCTGCATCCTTCCCGCGGGGCATGAGGAAGACCATAGGGGAAGTGAAGGAATGTGGAGTTTTGGCGTATGTGGATGACCGCCTAGAGCTTGGATTCACCTGGGGAGACTATGAGGCGAGGCGAGTGGCTGAGCCTGGGCAACAGAAGCGAGGTGTCAAATGTGGAGGAGTTTTTGGCTGGAGGAGTTTGGTGCAATGTGAGAAAAATCACCCGACATACCAGTTGAACTTCCTGGTGATGGTACGGACGGTAGTAGACGTGGGGATGGAAACCCAAGTCATCAATCTGAATGAGACACAGGGGAGAGAGGGGATTTGCACCGCTGAACTGAGTGCTCAGAAAAGTCCGCCGGAGACTGAGTGCCGCACTTGTGGGACGACCATTGCAGACTTGGAATTCACGCTCGTCAACGTGGAGATGGAGCAACGGAATTCCGAGCGAACACAGCGGTCATGTACTGATGAATTAATCCAGCGAGAAGAAACAATGACCCACCTTCAAAGGGATCAGCAGAAACTCAAGACGTCGATTCAGAAAAGATTGGAAGACTTACAAGTTGGGGAAGATCAAGGAAGTGTTCTGACTAAGGCCAACAGAAAACAAAGAGCCCAGGGAGGGGAGTTTGACTACACTCCCGAGGAGGTGAAGAAATGGAGGACAGATCTCAGAAAAGAGAGGCGGACGCTTGAAAGGAACCTGAAGATGTCTATCATGAGTTTAAATGAAGTGGAAAAACTAAAAGTTGACCTGGAAGACGTCATCAGGAAGAAACAACCGGAGGCTGAACATCCTTTAACTGCTGCTTTTCAGGTCAGGGTGGAAGAAGCTGGTGGGGTAACTGCGTCCCAGATTGAGATGGCCAAGAACCGTGAGTTAGAACTACTGAGGCTGTGGCGAGAGTTGAAGGAGTCTCCGAAGAAGCTGACGTCTCGACTGCAGGAGACTGAAGGGGTAGCCCTGGCTAAATGTTTCACTTTGGAGAAACTTAAACAGCAGCTACCAATCGAGGGAATGAGGAAGAATACGGATTCGAAGGATGATGTGCTGGACATGTGGTACATGCTGCCTTTCGCTAACTTCCCCATGATTGAGGAAGAGACCTTTGGCCCTTCTCCCACTGAGTCAGGTGTAGCGGGGAGAGCTAGCTGTGTGCAGTCTGAGTTGCGGCAGGACCAGGAAGGGAAAGAAGCGGGGCCCCAGACACGGGACAGGGGGCTCCAAGCTGTAATGGTGACTTGAGTGAGAGAGGAGTTGGCAAGCAGGCCCGAGGTATCCCTAGTAGTGTCTGAGCCTTTTGGGTTTAGGTGAGGGGGTACGGAGGTCTTGGAGGGTTAAGAAGCTCCCAGATAGGTTGGCCTATGTAGCGCCCATGGGGCGGGCGTAAGGTCCACTGTTTGGGGAGCGCTGTCACTGTGTATATCTGTGTATGTGTGTGTTGTGTGTCTGTAGGACTGGTTGGCGAGTTACTTAGAAGTCATGAGGGCATGACTTTATTTGGTAGGGGGAGAGTGTAAGGGGGTTTTGTCTCTTATGTTACTGTGTAGGCTAATTAAAATGGCTTCTTTGTTATGTTATACTTGGGAATGCTTCTTTGTTATGTTAGACGCTGAGAAAATCCTTCCCGCTAGCAGTTTGTTGAATCACGTTACTGATAAGAAGATGTTATGAACCAATTGGGATAGTTGTTATGTTTTTGGTGTATTTGAAGATACTGTATGTGTGGGGTTTTGGGGCAGAAGGCGGGAGAGAGGGACAGAGGATGAACCAGGTGCTGTGAGTCTGCTAACGGGGTCAGACCCCGAGCAGGCCATTCAGCGAGGAGACAGAGGCGGACTCGTGTGGAGCGTCTGGTCGACCACCGTTGTTGGTCCCAGGCGGCCGGTCGAGGTGGTCCGAGGGGTCGCAGGGTGAAGAAGAAGGGTCTTGAGCTCCAACTGTTTTGTGCACGAAGAGATTGAACTTTGATAAGTGTGGCACCTTTTATTTTCCTTTTATAGTTTATTCTCTATTAATTATATAGTTCCAGTAATATCTATAAACTGTAAATCATTTAAACGTATTTGGTGTATTGTCTGTTATTTGGGCGGGGTGGGATACATCACACAGCATCCACACAAACTAATTACCCAGTTTGGCGGGGCCGAGGGCTGTTTCCCTAGACAACAGCGAGCCCAGCGACCCTGAGGGTGGCCAGGGGGGCTACAGAAATATACGGTATTTCTATTCTTTCATCACCATGAAGCCTAAATCCTGGAATTAAATTCTGGGAGGAACATCTCCAAAAACAGTTAAAACATAAGGTCAGAGAATGTAAATCCAAGGGAAAATGACAGAACAAATCATAAACTGGTGTTAAGACAGAAAGCAGAAACTGGCAGAGAAGGCATGTGATGGTGTTGTACATGGACTAGTGTTGAGATCACTGCTGTTCTCAATTTACGTTAATGACTTATAGTCTGGAATCAAAAGAGTAGTTTCTTATCTTGCTGATGTTTTCTAATTGAGAGGGAATAAATCTGCCCAAATAGAGGTAGGAGAAGAGATAACGTCCAAGCTGGGTGGGATCTTTGATTATGCTGAACATTCGACTGAGGCAGCAAGAAACATGAACAAAGTCAATGAAGGGAGGCTGCTTTCTGTGACAAGCTGAGCTACGTCCACAACTCTCTGCAGTTTCTTGTGGTCTTAGACAGAACAGTTGCTATACTAAACCATGATGCATTAGAATAGGATGCTGTCTATGGTATATCGATAAAAATTGCTGAGTGTCAAGAGGGTCGGAAGGGACAAGTCAAATTTCTATAGTTTTTTGAGGAAGTACAGGTGCTGGTGAGCTTCCTTGGCAGTGGTGCCAATGTGGTTGGACCAGTACAGGCTGTGGGTGATGTTCACTCCTAGGAAGTTGTAGCTCACAACCTTCTCAACTTCAGCACTGTTGATGTAAATATGATCATATGCATTGCCTCCCTTCCAGAAGGCAAAGACTAGATCTTTTCTTATGGTGACATTGATGGACAGACTGTTATCATGATAAATATCCATATCTCCTTACTGTACTCCAACTCATCACTTTTTGAAATATGGCTTATGACAGTGGTATGATCAGCAAACGTAGATAAAGTCAGAGCAGACTTTGATCAAGCAGTCAGGTGTATAGGAAATAAACAATACTGTTGAGCATTGTTGCAAACTAATAAACATTTAAGGTTGTAGAATGGAGAAATAGTTGGCAAATGAAGTTTAACACAGATTAAGGCAGATTTAAACAAACAAAGAATGAACCTTTGGAATTCTCTTCTCAGAAGTCAGTAGTGGATCAGTTGCTGAGTGTATTGAATACAGCGTTTAGTATTAAAGAAACTTCATGACATGGAGTTAGTGCAAGGATGTGTCTTAAAGGGAAAAAAATGATTTGCATTATTTTACTGAACGTCAGAGCTGCTCAAGGGCCAGACAGGTCTCCTACTTCTATTTCTTATGGTGTATTTATGTCATTGAGAAGTGATTCATAGGGGTTACTAAGATTTTTGCTAATCATTTGCAGGCATCAAAGGCAAGGGCACCATTACTGTTTACTGACCATCTCCAAATGCCTCTGTGCAGGTGGTTGTGAGAAACATTCGTGATAACTGATGACTTGTAAGGCTACGTCAGAGAGAAGATAAAAGGGAATCAACTTTCAGTAGACCTGGAATCATATTCAGAGAAAGCTAAGTAAGAAAGCTTAGTTCCCTTCCTAAAATGGAATTTGATGACTGTGTTTTTGTGTCAGCCCAGTTGTTTTGTAGTAATAATTAATTATTCCATCTTTAATTCAAGACGGTTTAATATTATTTCCAGTGCATAAGTACAAAGGAGAATGAAGTAATTGTTACTCCAGATGTGATGCAACACAAAAAACATAATATTAATACATAAGCTTAGATTGATTATACAGTTGTCGGAACATCCAGTTGAACTTTGTCTTTTTGTGTGTTTTCCTCCTAACCGTCAGTCTGTGGTTTTGTATTGCCATATGCTCTTGTTTGTTTTCATGCCCCATGTGCTCCTGTCCCCGCTCCTGCTCTACTCCAGCCCCTGTATTACTGACTACTCTGCCTCTCACCTGTTTCTCATTATTACCTGTTTTGCTGCCACTTCTGTCTCATTGTGCTCCACCTATTATCTGCCTCTCTGTTTATTGCTCAGTGTATTTCAGTCCCGTGTTTTCACCTGTTTGTTGCCAGATTGTGCCAGTGAATTTTCCTGAGTCTTTTCAGCATTTGTACCTATACTCTGTCCATCTGAATATTGACTCTGCCTGTTTCCCAATTCTGGTTTTTGGATTTCTCTGGATGCTTTGATCTCCTCCTGAACTTTGACACTGACTTTGTAGCCCCTCTGAATTTGCTACTCAGTAAATATCACAATGCACACAGTACTTGGTCTGCGATTGGGTCGCTGCTTCAGTGCCCTGACAACGGTATGTCCATAAAGTTCAAAAATTTAAGGTTAATTTATTATCAAAGTATACAACTCTGAAATTCTCTTCTCTGGGTAGCCATGAAACCAAGAAATAAAAGAAAGGCAGCATGATCATGAATGCCCAAATACCCCAACCCCACACAGAAAAAAACACACAAAACAAAATACACAAAACCAGAATAGGCATATCAACACCCCCACCCAAAACGCTCCTCCCACTGAAAAAAAATGAACAAAAATGGAACAGGCACATAGCACACAAATGCCCCACATTGCACAAAAAATGAGAAAGATTAGGCAAAAAAAGCACAGAATATAAAAAGAATAAAAGACTGAAAAAAGTCTATAGTCCAAGTCCACATCCAAAACACAGAAAACCTGGGCAACACTCCCCAGGCACAGCAACACATTCTCCCTGCTCTGGTAGCATAGCGATCAAAAGACAGGCAGCTGGAACTTGCCCTTCTCACTCACCTTAATGCTTCAATCTCCCCTGTTGTTTTTAAATCAGTGAAATGGAGTCAAACATCAGCTTGCACCTTATCCCTCATCCTGTCTGCCCTGAGGATTGTGCACTCTGCCTCTATCTCCTGGAATTCTTTTAGAGACTGTAGAGCACTAGAACACCAAAACAATCTCTAAACAGCAAATCACAGGCTCCAACAGTTTCAGTATCACATCCGAGACAAAAAAACAAATGTAAAAGATATAAAAGAAGTGAAATATATGTTATTATAATCTATCCAGAAGATGTTGACCAAAGGAACATTGTAAGCAGGTGCCATTTTGATTACTTTAACTACTTAACTACTGAAGTGATGTTAGACACTGTAGTGCCTATCTGCGCCTGAAGGCTTCCAAAACTAAGGACTCCGCTTCAGCTTTTGCTAGCTATGTATTTAATATTATACTTAATATACTGTACTTTCATTATCTATCTCAACCAGTTGGTTGCTTCTGACTATCTTCTCTGGAGCTATTCCAGCCTTACAAGAGGAAGATAAGGAGTAGCATTTATTAGATTGTGCAATTTTGCATTCTGTTTCAAAGGGCTTTACAATGATTCAATTGCTTTACTGAAACCTGGGCTCTGTTACAATTTAGGTAAATGCTCCATCAAATCTGTGCACTACAAAGGCTTCTAAATTGCATCAGGTAAATGACCAATTCATGTCTGATTCACTGGTTGTACCACCACTGTACAAGCTCTGCAGCAGGTTAGTTAAATACACAACATGATTACAATTAATAGGCCACATTTTTTTCTGTCCTTTCCTTGTTTACCTGGTTCTTTTTCTCCCAAGTGCCTTGAAAACAAAAAAAGCATTTGCCTGCAAAATGGAACAAGCCTTTAGGTAATGATTTTGTTTATGGTTGCTGCATAAATCTGCTGATATTCAGCCAATGAAGTTATCATGTTTAGCATCAGGAAACAAAGCTGCAGAAGAAGAATATCTCGGGTAGAAAGCAAATATTGAGTTTCCCTGTACATTCATCCCTTTGTATCCACCAGGGATTGGTTCCAGGACCCCCAGCGGATACCAAAATCTGCAGATGCTCAAGTCCCTTATATAAAATGGAGTAGTATTTGCATATAACCTACACACATCCTCCTGTATGCTTTAAATCATCCCTAGGTTAGTTATAATACCTAATACTATGTAAATACTACATAAATAGTTGTTATACTGAATTGCTTGGGGAATAATGAGAAGAAAAAAGTCTGTACATGTTCAGTACAGACACAACCATCGTAGCTGTTCTGGGAACACTGGTGCTGCCTCGGCATCAGCCGATGCCGATTCTCCCGTGATCTTTAAGTTCCTGAGGCTGTAACGCTTTACATAGCTAGCCAGCCTTAAACTCCTTCCTCTCGCTCACAACACAAGTAGCGAACGAACGAGATGCGAGGCGAACAATGCTCAGACAACGAGTGCTGGAGAGAGACTGAGGATCTGTGAAATGCCGGGAGGCTACAGCAGGGTATGCCTACACATCACTTCATTCGCGTGGATTCAGTGTAGTGCTCGGCGCGCAGCGAGTTCAAGTTTTGCTTTTTGGAACTTTCTGGAATTTCTTTTCGAATATTTTCGATCCACGGTTGGTTGAACCCGTAGGTACGGAGGGCCGACTGTGCTTTATTACTATCCAATGGCTGTATCCACAAAGGTACTGTGCTGTTAATTTGTTGAAGCCCAACTATCTGCATTTCCTCATTGAATGGCAATTGTCATGAGATATAAAAGGCACCTTAATTGTCTCAAGATGTTGCAAGTTCAACATATTGGCTTAAGTCAATACTTCTGGGTGAAGAATTCAAAACCAAGAAAAAAAATATATATGAGGATAACACTTTAAAGCACCAGCAATGGGAAGATAGGCCCTATTTATGCAGTCTATAAGGAGTTTGTATGTTCACCCAATACCATGTGGGTTACCTCCAAATGCTCTGTTTCCTCCCACATTCCAAGATACGTGTGGATTAGGGTTAATAAACTGTCCAACCTCAGATTGTGTGGTTTGTTGATGCTAACGACACATTTCATTATATGTGACAAACAACGATAATTTTTTTTTCCTGTTTAGATATCTTCAGGAACTTGCCTTACGGCTTCTTAATATTCTTAATGTTCTTCTTGCGTTTTGTGCAGGGGAGGAGGTTTGTGGTTGACATTCTTGCTGTGTTTTAGTTAGTTTTTTGTGCTGGGGGTAATTAGGGGCTGATGTTCTTGTTACATTTTGTGTGGAGGAGAGTGGGGATTAGGTGGGGTTGATCGTGTTGTCATTCTTTTTCTCATGTGTAAATGGGGAGGTGGTGTTGCTTGTTTCTCTTTGAAATGACTTCCATGGTTTTCTTGGTTTCCTGGCTATCTGCAGAGGAAGAATCCCAGAGTTGTGTGCTACATGCTTTGATAATAAAATGAACCTTTGAACCTTTTAAGTCTGCCCTACCATTCAATAAGCTACTCCTCTGCTTTGTGTTGCAAATGATTCCTGTGGTGACAAGATTCTGTCAATCTTAGCTTTCATCATGCTGAATGACTGAACAACCACAATAGCTTATTCCAGAAAGCTGTAAAATTTGAAATCCTCTAAGAAAAATCTCTCCTCATCTTCAATGGTTTATCCCTTATGCTGGGACATTACGTCTTGGTTCGAGATTATCTACCTTAACAAAACAAAACTCCACTGATTCCTTTCAGAGCCTTGCCAGCTGTTTGTCTCAATAGACAGTGGTCAGTGTTTAAGGAGTTTGTAGTTTGTCATTTTGTGACCCAGTGACTCATGATTGTCCAGGGCAGTAGAGGGAAATAGTACTTTGATTTATGAAAAAAAACACTATAAACTAAAAGATAACTCTAGGCATTACTTTATTTATTTTCTCATAAATTATTAACCATTTTGCTTGTTTCAGTAATTGATTTGCTGTATCATTAAATATTTGTCCATGGTGTTCACAGAACAAGCCCAAAATTTCTACCTTGCAGTTTTAAATAATCAATGTTTCAGCAGAAATGCAGCCACACATTTCGGAAGTCTATTTTGTGGAGATAGGTCTTCCTCATCTCCTTTGCTTTCACTCGACACAGCGGTTTGTCCACATACCATATTGTTATCAACAAACAACTCACATTCAGGTCCTTGGTAATCAATACCCAGCAGCTCACAATGTTTTCCACATTGACACTTTCTGTTTCATGTAGTCAATGCAGAGTTACTTGTGGGCATGATGCTAAAGATTCTACTTATTGAATTTATTATCATTGATTATCACTGGAAAAAGATGGTCTCTCCCTTGTAGGTGAGGCCACATCACGAGCACCAAGTAGATTATACGAAAGTGGAGGAGGTAGAAGTGAATGATGGTTTCCCCTGGGAGGAGTGTTGATTATACCACACTGCTCACATCATGCAACAGGACGGCCCCATTCAGTATGCAAATGTGACACTGAGGCTCCAGTTGCTTGCTACTTCAGTTCTTCTTCTCACTCCTGCACTAACCTTTCTGCCTTTGGCATTTTAATCTGTTTTAGTGGAGTGTAATGTAAGCTTCAGGAGTAGATTTCATTTCCTGATAGGCCTGTTGCAGCTCCTAGCACTCAATACTCAATTCAACAACTTCAGACAACCAGCCTTTCCAGTTTGATTCAGTACTGGCCAGTTATGATGAAAGATCATCAACCTGCTAAATTAGCTCAGATATTCTCTCTACTACCTGGCTTGCTCAGCACTTTTAACAATTATTTCAGATTTCTAGCATCTGCAGAGTTTTCCAATTCACAGTTCCAACTTTTTTTTAAACTCCCTCCTCTTTTCACATTCTCCCTTCTCTCTTCATATCTCCTTCAGACAGATGTGATTCTCAAGCTAGCACCAACCTCTCTCAGACAGCCCCACCCGTACTTGCGTCACTTCCTTTGTCCTCTGCAACTGAAAATGTATTTAGGTTGTACTTTATACTTTATAGTCACCAAACAATTGGTACTAGAACGTACAATCATCACAGGAATATTTGATTCTGCGCTTCATACTCCATCGATTACAAATATTAAATATTAAAGATATTAAAAGTTAAAATTAGTAAATATTAAAAATTTAAATTATAAATCATAAATAGAAAATAGAAAAATGGGAAGTAAGGTAGTGCAAAAAAAACAAGAGGCAGATTCTGGTATTTGTAGGGTACGGCCCAGATCCGGGTCAGGATCCGTTCAACAGTCTTATCGCAGTTGGAAAGAAGCTGTTCCCAAATCTGGCCGTGCGAGTCTTCAAGCTCCTGAGCCTTCTCCCTGAGGGAAGAGGGACGAAAAGTGTGTTGGCTGGGTGGGTCATGTCCTTGATTATCCTGGCAGCACTGCTCCGACAGCGTGCAGTGTAAAGTGAGTCCACGGACGGAAGGTAGGTTTGTGTGATGTGCTGCGCTGTGTTCACGATCTTGTGCAGCTTCTTTCCGTCTTGGACAGGACAACTTCCATACCAGGTTGTGATGCACTCAAGAAGTATGCTTTCTATGGTGCATCTATAAAAATCAGTGAGGGTTTCAGGGGACAGGCCAAATTTCTTTAGTTTTCTCAGGAAGTAAAGGCGCTGGTGGGCCTTCTTGGCAGTGGACTCTGCTTGGTTGGACCAAGTCAGGTCATTTGTGATATTGACCCCGAGGAACTTAAAGCTTTTGACCTGTTCCATTTGCGCACCACCGATGTAAATTGGGTTGTGCTGTCTGCTACTCCTTTTGAAGTCAACAACCAATTCCTTCATCTTGCTATCATTGAGTGATAGGTTATTGTCTTCGCACCATGCCACCAGGTTCTTAACTTCCTCTCTGAACTCAAACTCATCATTACCCAAGACACTGCCTACAATTGTTGTGTCATCAGCAAACTTATATATTGAGTTTGATGGAAACTTGGCTACACAAACCTGGGTGTACAGTGAGTACAGCAGGGGGCTGAGTACACAGCCTTGTGGGGCACCGGTGCTCAAAGAGATTGTAGAGGAGACCCTATTTTTACAGCCTGGGTCCTGTCTGTGAGGAAGTTGAAGATCCAGCTGCAGATCTGAGTGCTAAGGCCCAGGTTCCGGAGCTTAGGAATCAGTTTATTTGGAATGATTGTATTAAAGGCAGAGCTGTAGACAATAAAAAGGAGCCTTAAGTATGCGTCTTTATTCTCCAGGTGTTCTAAGGAGGAATGTAGGGCCAGAGAGATGGCATCTGCCGTTGATCTGTTGCTCCGGTAGGCGAATTGCAAAGCGTCGAGGTTGACCAGTAGGCTGTGGATGATGTGTGCTGTAACCAATCGCTCGAAGCACTTCGTAGCAATTGATGTCAGAGCCACAGGTCGATAGGCATTCAGCCATGCCAATTTGCTCTTCTTCGGCACTGGGGTTATCGTTGCCTTCTTAAAACATGAGGGGATCTTAGACTGAAGCAAGGAGCAGTTGAAGATGTCAGCAAACACTCCAGCTAGCTCACTTGCACAGGCCCGGAGAACCCGTCCTGGGACGCCATCTGGGCCCGTCACCTTCCTTGGATTTATCTTCAGGAAGGCCCTTCTAACGTCATCCTCAGTGATGATGAATCTCGATGCAACCAGGTCTGGTTCATCCGGAGGGAGCGGGTCACTCCTCTTCTGTTTGAATCTTGCAGAGAATACGTTAAGTTTGTCAGGAAGAGAAGCACCGCAGTTATTGATATTCCCAGCCTTTTCTTTGCGCCCAGTGATCTCATTTAGACCCTACCATAGTCTACTGGCATCCCTTTGGTTAGCCTGGGCTTCCAACTTGACTCAATATTGCCTCTTGGCGCCCTTAATGGCTTTCCGGAGTTCACTCCTGAATTCTATGTAGTGATTGGTATCCCCAGACCTAAAAGCCACAGCTCTAGCCTTCAAAAGGGACTTGACCCCATAATTCATCCAAGGTTTCTACTTAGGGAATACCCAGATCGTCTTGCGAGACACACAGTCCTCCGTGCATTTCCAAATAAAGTCTGTGACAGCTGAGGCATACTCATCAAGATTAGCTGCCGAGTCCTTGAATACTAACAAGTCCACCGATTCAAAGCAGTCACGGAGGACCTCATCCATTTCCTCCGTCCAACGCGACACTACTTTTGACACCATGACGTCCCGCTTCAGTTTCTGTTTATAAGCCGGGAGGAGTAGTACGGCCTGATGGACCGATTTTCCGAAGTGAGGTCATGGGACGGAACAGTAGGTATCCTTGACTGCTGTGTAGCAGTGGTCAAGTATATTCGGGCCTCTAGTGGGGCAGGAGACATGTTGGTATAACTTTGGCAGCGCCTTTCTGAGGTTGGCTTGGTTAAAGTCCCCGGCTGTAATGAGCAAATCAAGTTCTGATAAAAAGTCTTCTAACTGAAGTAATAGCTCTGTCTGTCTCTCCACAAATAACTGCCTGAATTGCATTTGGTTAAATTAGTTTATTATCATGTAACTGAGAAGATAAAACATTACAGCACAACACAGGAAAAGGCCCTTCACCCCATGATGTTGCATGGAACTAAATAAGAAACTGATGTTTAATTGGCAAGGTAGCATAGCGGTTAGCACAGTACAGCGCCAGTTGTAAGATTGGGGTTCCATTCCCACCGCTGTCTGTATGGAGTTTGTAGTCTCCACATGACTGTGTGGGTTTCCTCTACTTTTCTCTCACATTCCAAAAGAAGATGTGAGGTTTGGGCTAGTGACTTTTGTGGTACTGGAAGCATGGTGACACTTGCAAGCTGCCCAGCACAATCGTTGCTGATTTGATTCAATTCAAATAACACATTTCACAGTATGTTTTAATGTATATGCGACAAATAAAGTTAACCTCCTTTCTATTATCCCTCCTTTCTCTGCATATCCTCTTTAAGTGCCTCTATCGTATTTGCCTCCATCATCACCCTGACAGCTCATTCCAAGCGTCCAGCACTATTTCTGTAAAAATCTTGCCCAGCAAATCTTCTTTGAAATTTCTTCTGACTTTAAATGCATGACCTCTTGTATTAGATGTTTTGACTCTACATCTTAATTTTCTGGAAATTCACTAGAAAGCAAAGAAATACCTTGTTCAGCTCAGCTCACAGAATAAACAGCACACACAGTAATAATAAGCACATCAATAAATAAACAAGTTAGCACAAAAGAGCAGAATGGTGCAAAGATTTAGTAAAATCTAAAGTAATCCTGAAAATTATATGAAAGTGACAAAAGCAGAATAATAAAGACTTAATGTGGCAGACCAGATAGAAAGAGGTGTGCAAAGAAACTGATTGGCTCCAGAATCTGATAGCAGATAGAAGAAGCTGTTCCTAAGTCTGGATATGTAGGCTTTTTAGCTCCTTTATCATTTCCTACATTGTAGGTCATTGAATTTGCCTGCCATCTTAGTCATTCTCTTTTCTCTCTTCTCCTAGAGGTACTGTTGGTTAAGAGCAGAGCAGTTGCCATACTAGGCTGAGATGCAACACAACAGAATGCTTCCAATAGTATGACAGAAACTTTTGAAAATTCACATGGACATGCTGAAACTACTCAGATACCTAAGAAAATAAATATGCTGACATTTACTTCCACATCGGTGTGAAGGAAACTTGTCAGGATGCTGGTGAAATAGATGCCAAGGAATTTGAACCTATTGACCATATATGCAGCAGCACCAATGATGAAGATGGGTTACCAAGTATTTACACTACTTTTATGCTATTCTGTCGGATCAGCTCACTTACCTTTATTGCCCTCCATATCTTGATTGCTTTGTAAATTTCATTCAGACTTTCCTTGAAAATGATTTCAAGTCATCACCTCCACAAAGAGCTTTTATAATAGCAACATATGCCATCACCTCACAGCCATTATTTGCATTTAGAAGTTATTTGATAATAAAAAAGATTGACAGATGTATTCCTATTTTCTGAAGTGGAAAAAAAATGTATATAGATAAAAGGAGTCATTACCTAATAGTAGAATAGCCATTACAGACAAAACCTCAATCACAGTACATATGGATGTGAAGAACAAACTTTACGTCAAACCAATCTTTGAGCAAACCGTGCTGAGCTCCGGCAGAAACAATCTACTGGTATATTATGTTTCATTTTCCTTTCATTACACGCTTGCCTCTTCATTCCACCTGAAGTCCAAGTATCTAAGTCAACAAGCACTTCTAATAAATTATAATCTCTATTTCAACAAGATTGTAGATTTATCCACTTGCAACCCTTTCTCAATAAATGCTGTGCATTCCTCTCAGGAGCTATCAGTAGCTGACCTACCTGCACTTCTTATCTCAAATGTAGATCTTGCACATGGTTTGTCAGCTTTAACCCAAAGCAAGGTGAAGTACAAAATGTCTTCCAGTCCCAGGCCATCAAAAAAAATCATTGTCTATTTAACACAAGTAAGTCCAGATACTGGGAACCTTTGCATCCTTGTTGACCGAACAATCCTTTCTATTAGACGGACTACATTATGAGGAACTAGTCACAATGCTGCCTTTTGTTTTCTTTCCATATTCCACAGTGTTTTCTTTTACAAAGTAACTTTTCAAACAACAAGATTCTTTTCAATGTCAAAGCTACATTTCCATTGGTTGGGATTTTCAGACTTGGTTATAGTACAGTATGATTCTCCTGAATACAAAATATAGGCTTCAAAAGTTTTGAAAGGTTGAATCAATTAATGTGCTCTAAAGTAGTTGATGTAATTTTACTGTGATTGTGTTAATGTACTAACTCTACAATTTTATCTTTCACCACCTCTGAAGATTCACAAGAGGCTTTTTGGATTATCTCAATCTATCTGGCAAACTGCGCTCTTTACTTTTAGATGTAAAAAGTAAAAGTCTTAGTAAAATTCCATTGATTAGTCAGTAAATAAGTTGCTGGTTCTTTGGAAGTTATCAGTATTTGCTATTATACTCTGCAAAACATGGTTACTTCCATTCATTTTAATGGAAGTGTATGTGCAGGAAGTGAATACCTATTGAAGTTTGAGACGTTAACCCAGGAATACTGATCTATACGTTAACAAATTCAATGATACAGGTTAACAAGATATTATGATGTACAAGTTGAAGGACTGGCTTCAATTGTTGAAAAAGAGAATTGAACAGCACTGAAGGTATGTTAAGCCTGTGAAAAACATTAAGGAGTCATTTGAAATGCTTTGCTCAGCATCCAGTCTGAGAATGTAGTAAGAATTCACAATAGAGAGTGCAAAACACTACACATGGACACTGCGGGAAGAGCAGTGGCATAGCTAATATAGCCACTGTCTCACAGAGCTGGAGACTTTGGCTCAATCCAGTCTGTAAGGAGTTTGTACATTCTTCCTGGGATTGTGTGGGTTTCATCCATGTGTCCTTCTTTCCATCCTACCCAGTGACATATGGGTTGATAAGTTAACTGGCCACTATAAATTGCTCCCAATTTGTAGGGTCGGGGAAGTTAATGAAAATACAGGAAAAATAAAAAATAGGATTGATGTAGGATTAGTATGAATGGCAGTTATTGTTCAGTGAGGAACTCTTTCCATGCAGTATCTCTGATATCACATCCAAAATATTCTAATTGTTCAGAAAGGATGTACAGACTGAGGTTCTTTACCCAGGAAAAAAAGCGAAGGCTGGGTAATGACCTGACAGAGATCTTAGAAATTGTGAAGAGACATCATTTAGTTTGAATGGCGATGTTTAACTTGTAGGAAATTCCTGACTCAGTGATGGTTGCATTGAATGTAGGAAGGATCTGGAGATCCTCATTACCCAGGGAATGCTTAATATTTAGAATATATTGCAGAGTGAAATGAATTGTAGAGAAAAGTGTTTGAGAGTGAAAAGAATACAAGCCAGAAGAAGTATCATGAAAGGTGTTTTTTGTGGTGCATAACAACCAACGCAGTCCATTGAATCACATGGCACGCTTCTGTGTTGTCAGTTCCACTCATTTGCAGTCAGTTACTATGCTCCTCACTGGTAAGCATGTTCCAAGTTATGAATTGTCTAAAATTTGTGAAGTTTTACCCTGCATATCAATCTTCAATAGGTATCAGACAAAACATACTCCAAGCATGGAATCCCGTGAACATTAGTATTTGAAAAATCTGTGCAACATTGACAGTCTAACTGGTCTCATGAAGGAAATCTGAGCTTCATTTAGATGGAAAAGGATTCAAGGAAGATTAAGGGGATGTTAAACCCGTGGTGAAGCAACATTTGGAATACTCTGCACAGTTGCAGTTCTCAGAAAATTATGCAGGTTCACAATGGAAGGTGCAAAAACACTCCTCATGGATTGTATAGCCCTTTACGTGAAGATTTAACCAATGATGAAACGAAATGTGATCTACTTCACTTCATACATCAGGTCACACTTTCATGGCTAATTAAAGCCAATGGAAATTACTACAGTAGCCAAACAGATCAGCTAACCAGACAATTAAATTACTTTAGAAAAGTATTGGTAAAAGTAAGAATCAACATGTGGTTAAATATAGAGCATGTAATGCTTGGCAACCATAGGACAGTTTAAAACAGAACTTGGAGAAGCATTTGCAAAGAATTTATTGGAGTGTTCTAGACAGGCCCACCGTACAGGGCTGTTGCCTGCATTTCCCAGTTGCTTGTGCATACCTGAGCAGGAAGTCTCTTTGACCCATGCCCCTTCTCATCAACCCTCATGGTTAGAATAACAAGTAGGCAACACATGATGTTGTTCAGATCTCCTGACAGCCTTTCACAGCTGGCAAGCTTAGAGACAGGGCTTTTCCAACTGTAAATATTGTAGGAGATTTTAATATCCTTTCAATGCATCTGAATTTCAATTGCCTTTAAAACCCAATAAATTTTCAGTAAATAATTTGAAATAGATCAATATCGAAGCTTGTAAGAAAGGCGTGTTAAGAACTAAAAGAAACTATTTAAAACATTAAACTAAACCTGGTGATTTCTTAAAATTACATCTTCCACTCTGTTTCTTCACTGAAAGCAGATTATATGAAATGCTGTGTTGACCTTATTCTCCCAGACTCAGATCCCGCAAAGTGTTGGAGAATCCTATCAGGTATGAACTCTGCAGATAGCATCCATTTCAATTCCAGTAATAGATATTGCCACATATGTGGGCCATCTGACATACTGTAGGCTCTGGATTTCCAATCATAAGAGCACAAGCACAGAAACATGGGATACACAGCAATTCAAAAACCGAAGGGCCAACAGTTCTGAATGGAATCACTGATGTGCCAACAAGTTCTCTGCTAGTAAGTTTAAAATAGGAAACACTGATTTTAGTAAAGCAAATATCGTTGGACTAATTTATGTTTATTTTTGATGACCACAGAACAAAAGAAGAAAAGTTCATTTTAGTGCAAAGTCATCAAAATAGTCCTAGAGGGCACAGAAGTAAAGCCTCAGAATACAATTTCTCTCGGGATCAATAAAGTATGACTATGACTATACAAGGGCATTATAACACATAGGAGGAGGAATTTCTTTAGCCAGAGAATTGTGATCTGTGGAATACATTGCCACAAAACGACCTGGAGACTGAATACAACCAAATGAAACAGTTTTACTCTTCGGCCAAGGTGCAATACAAAACACCAACAGTGAGACACAGCACAAGGCACATATAGCACACATATGATAGCAAGCACATGTAAGATATCAGTAAAATACAGTCATACAAAAGGTAGTTTAAGACCCTGAGTCCATGAATGTTGCAGTAGTCTGCAACTGAACACTATACGTCTTATCTTCTGCTGAGTGAACACTGGGGAGAAACACCAACTCCAGCTCGGATACTGTACCACACCAGCTCGGCTGGACTGCAGCAACTCTGACGCCTCTCCATTGGGTGGCTGTAAACAGATGGCACTGCAGCTTAAGGCCTAGTCCTCACTACGGTCAAGGACATGTGGCTCCTCCACCATGTCTGCCAATAAATCAGTGAATCAGACTTGCAGCATTCCACGTTAACAATGTCCAACAGGGTCTTGTGATCACAAGAAAAGCAACTATTATGATCATTTGTTGTTAGATTGTACTGACTGCCTTTAAGCACTGCCTCTCCGACACAGTCAGCAGCACAATCCGCACCAAGTTCAACTCCTTCAGTTTCTCCCCTAGCAAGAACTCACTGATGCGACAGACCTGCAGTACTTCAAGTTCTTAATGTCTGGCATGCTCTTGCAATCATGAAATATACATTTAAAGAAGACAAATGCATCTTTGTCTAACCTGTAGAAGCTGCTGTGACTTAGAGCACTACCATCTTACTCTGAAATATACATTACAGCATTTCAGGGCAGTGGATACAAGTGTCTACCACTGGATGAAATTGCTGAAAGCTTTATAAAGCCCACACACAAGTTACTTTCCCTCCCCTCTGGTTGCTTATGGTATTGAATAGGTGTATTTTAAAGCTGACTTTGAATTCCAACTGTACAATTTACCAGCAACAACATGCTTCACACTGCCTACACAATAGGGGTGCAAATAGCAACATGCATTTTCAGGACTATTGCTTTTATAATTATTAATAACATTAGTTTCAGAAAGTAGAATTATACAATTGAGTTTTATTTGACAAAATGAGTACCTTGTTAGAAGATGAATTGAGACCCTTCTAGAATAGACTAGTACATAGAATTGTCAGCATCCAGTATGATTTTCTAAGCTTTCTAAATTAATTTGTATATACTTCAGTTAGGAGTAACCAATATTTAGATACGGCACAAGTAAGTCTCAATGCTTATCTTTGCCATTCATGAAAACTACTTCAAAGAAACTATTTTTCAAGAAAAGAGGTCTGGATTTATTTTTTTGCAGATTTGGAGGTAGTCTTTTGAATGCATGCCTGCATGAATATTTTGTATGCAGTCCAGCTCAAAGAACGATTAACTCCAGGAGCTCAAGAATGGGATGCAAGGGGAAAATGCAATTTTGTTCTCAGTAGGCTATCTGTGTATTTTCAAAAGGATCTAATTGAAGACACGCTTCATTTGTCTCAGCTATGAAGAATCTTTCACAGTTTCATACTTACGACTATAAATGACCTTATAAGAGGAACAGCACTTTGCCATTATGTGGATTACAGGGAAAAAAAAAACTTGAGGCGACATCATGACAGTATTAGACAAATGATTTATCCTTGTAAAATGCTGACCTGGGAATTCAAATTCTTTCATAATTTTCATGCAAGAATCTTTCTAATCTTCTCTGCATTCTAACAAGTATGATGGGACATTGCTGTACAGATTGGAGTGAGTTAGCTATCTGAAATTTCAATCCAGGGGCTCTGTCAACCTCAGCAAGAAAAACTGTAAGTCAACTCTGTTAGCACTCTGTTCCTTTAGTAAAGGCCATGGAAATTTTGCTAGGCTTCTTCCTAATGATTATTCACTGAGGTGATTTGGGAAATACTTTCATATTCCTTTGTGGGATGACAGAACTAGAAGAAAGGACAATACCCATTGCTCTTGGAGCAGGTAGTAATGAGCCTCCATCCTGAACAATGCAGTTTTTGCACTATGCGGTTGGGAAGGAATATCCAGGATTTAGACTATTTTTCAATGAAGAAATGGCAACATACTTGAGAGTCAGGACAGTGGTATGGTAGAGTTGTAGTTAGTGCAACATTTTACAGCAGCCTGCTGTAAGATCAGGGTCCAATTCCCACCATTGTCTTTAAGGAGTTGGCACCTTCTTCTAACCGTGTGGGTTTCCTCCGGGTGCTCCAACTTGCTTCCACATTCCAAAGATGGGATTAGTATATTGTGGGCATGCTATGTTGGCACTGCAAGTGTGGCAAAAGTTGCAGGCTGCCCAACATAATTCTAATTCACTTGATTTCATGCAAATGCTGCATTTCACTGTATGTTTTGATGTACTTGTCAACTAAAGCTATTATTTATTTAGTTAGTTGTTTGTTTGTGCACCTATTCAGGCATCCTCTTGTGGCTGCTCTTTTTCTTGAGGAAAAGGAGAGATGCTGCTAGAGTAGCACTGCTGAGTTATTGCAGTGAATTTGCAGATGGTGCACACTAAAACTGTTGCGTACTGCAGTATTTAGACTGATGGCTACAGTTCTAGTTTAAGTACATTTGTGAATATTGCTCGATCTTAGTACCAATACAACCCTTGCGACCCTTGTCAGAAATATCTGGTGGGGATTCACAGTCAAGACTCACATACAAAAGGAAAGCAAATATTCTAGTTTGCATGCTTGTTTCAAATGCTTGTCCAGAAAGTAGAATGGGTAAAATTGTTCTTGAGGGTGAACAATATATTTGATGTCCCAGGGGAGGACACAGAACTGAGCAAAAATGGAAGGAGATACAGTTGCTCGTGATAAGGTCAGAGATCTGGGAGGTATTAATCAGTTTGTGTCCAGGACTGCAGCCGAAGCCTACTATGAGGACATCACAAAATCCTGACGTGGCATTTTAATCACATGATTTGCGACAATTTCCTCAAGTACTCCGCAGGTGTTTTCATGAACAAGTATAACAGAACAGTTAGAGCAGGTATTGTCTGTAAGGCAAATTAATACACTGCAAAATGAAGTCAGCTGATTCATGTTAACTTGGGTATTCACTGCACTGTTAGGTTGAGCTAAGAATAACTTTGTTTCAGCTTGGGTTCATCCCAACGCTGCTTTCTGATGCATGTAGTTTGCTAATTGTTTTCAGCTGCGAATTGTGATTGATATTCACTTCCTGGACCAGGGGTCTTCTTGTTTTTTTTTTTAACAAGCTTAGCTTTCTAAAAACAGCAACTGTCACTTGTAAAGATTAACTAAGTTAAACTTCCACTATATTCTTTGTTTAGCTTTCTGATCATAAATGGGAGGTTCTTAATGTAAATGGAAATCAGTAATCAGCATGAAGTTAATAAAATACAACTTTACAACAAGCAGTATTTATAGCAAGGATGCTGGCCATTGCATCTGTACTAATGCTGAAGAATAATGAAGAATGTATAAGACAATGGGTTATTTAATTGTGATTGTTTCAAAGCAGACAACGGTGGCTAAGTTTCTTAGTTCAAGAAAGCTTGCAGACCAGATTGGCACAATCACTTAGAATGTCAAACTGTTTTGTTAATAAGTTGGAAGCTTTACTTAGACCATTTGTGAAAAAGAGCATTTGAAAGAAAATCACATCTGTGTGAAGTCACCCAAGTGGCACAGAAACATTATAAATGTAGTAAGCAGTCAATGCTTATCAGGAATGGGGCAAGAAACATCAAGAAACACAAAAGAAACATGGTGTCCATTCTTCTGGCTTAGATTTTGGTAATGGATGACTCGTTTGTCTGTATCGTTAGTATGTCCTTTTAGCTTATAGGAATTGTACCCATGTTTTGGAAAGCTTTTGTATGTTAGAAATGGTTTGTAATTTGGAAATTTTTTATAAGGTTGAAGTCTTCTGAGTTTTAAATGTGTTTTAAGAATATTGCTTTGATTTGAATGTGTATCACTTGTTACAATGTGAACCAAGTCATCATACAGACACTGAAGCTAGCGGACATAGTGGTTGGCACAAAGATTTACAGTATCAGCGACTCGAGCTCAATTCTGATAGCTGCCTGTAAGGAATTTGTATATTCTCCCCATGACCTTGTGTGTTTCTCCGAGTGCTCCGGTTTCCTCCCACAATCCAAAGACGTCCGAGTTGGTAGATTAATTGGTCATTGCAAATTGTTCCGTGGTTAAGCTAGGATTAAAGTTGGAGGATTGCTGGGCAGCATGGCTCATCAGCTGGAGGATCTACTCCATGCTGAATCTCAATAGAAATAATATAGAAGTGTTTTATTCAACAAAAATGAGCAGTTGGCACTCTTGGAGGAAGAGGCCTCCTGATCCAATATTACTAAAGATCAAATATAACAGCAGGACAATTCTGCAGTTACAATGTATCTATGATTCTTCCTTTGAATTATGTATAGTTTTCACACAACTCTTTCTTTGCACCCACACTCCAGACACCCAAAATTAATGTTAATCAGCATTGCCTGGTTTGAAATCAACTCTAGTAACAGCTCCAAGACAATTATTGTTAAATTCTACTTTCAATTCTATTGTTAAAAACTATTTTAAATTCAATCTACAATCTATGTTCTTGTCTGAAGATTGGTTGCTAGTGAAATTAATATTTGCTTTATACCTAACTCCAGAATGTGTATTAACATCACTGAAAGTAAATGAACTGTGTCTTAAAATATTCTGTTAGCTGGAAGTATCTTCTCCTTAGTAAGGAGGGTACCCACTACTTAAATAGTGGATATTGGCTGCTAAACCCAGTGTAGAGAATAAACAAGAAATTAAACTAGTCTTTGAAGATTAGGCAATTGCAGTGTAACCTATTTTTAGTGAGGGCACCCATAGGTAATTTATTACATTGGGCTGAATATCTTCAACTGAGTTTAGAACTTCATGGTCAGTAACCACAATACCATCAACAGTACAATATCCCTGGTGGATCTATCTTGCTAACGTAATCTAGAGTTGACAATCTAGGCATATTAGAAACTTCCAGTAGACTCTCTCATATTCCCATTCAATATAAGGTTGAAAGCATCAAGCACCATGTCCATTTCTAAGAAGAAAAAGAAACTACTAATCAATTTCATTGACAGGTTAATCAATAATGAGGACAAAGATAGAGATAAATAGCTTAAATGGCTGGTCATGATATGACTTCTCACTCCAACAACAAAATTAACCATCAACATGACAGATGCTTTTAGGTTCAGCACACCAGATCATAGATCTGTGAACAGATGCAAAACATTGAAAATATTTTCTGCTTTATAAGTCAGGTTGACGATTTACTGCCAATGCTATCTGTCTCCAGTTTCCCTACAAACAGAAACAGGTGCTCATGTGGGCATGCAACAGCAGGAGATCCCAGCTGTTGTTAATGAGGACCCAGACATCAGCAGCCTGTTGGTTATAGCTCCAGTTCACCTTAACTGCAGTGACCAATCTAATTCACACCTGCAATAAGTGGCATGCAAATGTTCAAGTTAAAGTTAAAGTTTATTGTCATTGAACTCTATATCACCAAACCAAACCATGGTAAGGAACTGGAGGTGCAGCTGGATGACCTTTGGCTCATATGGGAGACTGAGGAGGTGATAAATAGGAGCTACGGGGTGGTAGGCACCCATAGGTTGCAGAAGGCATGTAACTGGATGATGGTAAGGAGAGGGAAAGGGAATAGGCAGCCAGTGGCTGAGGAATTGGTGGGTAGGTTTCAGATTTCTAGATCATTGGACTGTCTTCTTGGGAAGGTACAACCTGCATTAAAAGGCTGGGTTACACCTGAACTTAGGGAGAACCATTAACATTGCAAGCAGGTTTGTTAGAGCAATTGGAGAGGGTTTGGACTTATTAGGCAGGGGGATGGGAACCATAGTGATAGTGCAGAAGATGGAGTAGTTGGTATACAATGAGTGCAGTGTGTACTGAGACTGAGAGGAAAGACAGGCAGCCGATAGGACATAATTGCAATGAGTGTGATAAAATGAAGTGTAACATGGGGACATAATCGAAAAGGGTGTTGAATACAAGACTGGAAGTGTCATATTTGAATGCACGCAGAATACGAAATAAGATAGATGGTCTTATAATGCGGCCAGAGATTTGCAGGGATGATATGGTGGGCACCACTAAGTCATGGATAAAAGAAAATCATAGTTGGGAGCTCATCATCCAGGTATATGTATTGTATCTAAAGGACGGGACAGTAGGCAGAGGGGTGGGGTGGCTCTATGGCAAAATATGAAATCAAACACCGAGAAAGAGGTGACATAGCATGGCTGGAAGATATAGCATCCTTGTGGGTAGAGTTAAGAAACTGCAAGACCCTAATGAAAGTTATAAACAGGCCTCCAAACAGTAGCCAGGATGTGAGTAAAAATTACAACGGGAGATACAAAAAGGCATTTGAAGGGGCAATGTTACAATAGTCATGAGAGATTTCAATATAGCAGGTAGATTAGGATAATCAGGTTGGTGCTGGATCCCGTGAGGAGGAATTTCTAGAATACCTATAATGACTCTTTGGAGCAGGTTGTAGTTGAGACCACTAGGAGAAGGACATTTGAGGACTGGGTGTTGTGTAACAATCCAGAATTGATCAGACAACTTAAAGTAAAGGATCCCCTAGGAGGCAGTGATCATAACATCATTGAGTTTATCCTGCAATTTGAGAAGGAGAATCTGTAATCAGATGCATCAGTGTTACAGTAGATTAAAGGGAATTACAAATGCTTAAGAGAAGAGCTGGCCAAAGTTGATTGGAAGGGAACACCAGTGGGAGTGACAGCAGAACAGTGATGGCAGGAAATTCTGAGCAATTCGGAAGGCACCAGATAAATGCATCACAATGATGAAAAGGTATTCTAAAGGGAGGATGAGGAAACCATGGCTGACAAGGGAAGTCAAAACAGCATAAAAGCAAAAGAGAAAGCATATAATAGAGCAAAAATGAGTGGGAAGTTAGAGGGCTGGGAACCTTTTTAAAAACCAACAGAAGACAACTAAAGGACCCATAAGGAGTGAAAAGATGAAATATGAAGGTAAACTAGCCAAAAATATCAAAAAGGATGTCTAATTTTTTTTAGATATTTAAAAGAGGCGAGAGTAGATAATAGATGGCTGGAAAATGATGCTGGAGAGGTAGTAATTGGGAACAAAAACATGGTGGATGCCCTTAAATAGTATTTTGTGCCAGTCTTCTCTCTGGAAGACAATATCAGAATGTCAGAGATTTGAGAGTGTCAGAGGGCAGAAGGGAGTATAGCTGCTGTTACTAAGGAGTGAGTGCTTGGGAAATTAAAAGATCTGAAGGTAGATAAGCCATCAGTGAATGAGATGGATTATGCCCCAGGGTTCTGAAAGAGGTAGATGAAGAGATTGTGGAGGCATTCGTAATGATCTTTCAGGAACAGTTAGAGCCTACAGTAACTATTAGAGCTTGTGACTTGCAGTTTGGAGATCTAGTGTTCTGCTATCTCTGAGACCATTCCAGGAGATGAGCACAGGCCTCACGGCAAAGCTTAGGGACAGGGAACAAGCTCAATTTTGTTGATTAAAACATCCATAAATCGTGAATTAAAGCATCAAGTGGAATGCAGAAGGCGAGGGAGTGTTCAGCACCGAATACCTGCTTCATTGTGTTGTGACGGATCTCTGCCGGATAAGGTGTCTGTGGGTGACAGCCTATCCCTTTCTGTTGCCAGACAAGGATTCTGTGTGTGACTACCTATCTCCCTTGCTGTTCTGCTTCTGCGTTTGAGTGGTCTCCCTCTCTCTTGAGGCTGCCAGAGGATGTTACCAAGGTTCTGCAATTTATGGACTGGACTGAACACTTTTTTGGTTTTATGTCTTTTATATTCTGTGTTTTCACCCATTCCTCCTTGTTGCCTTCTGAGCAATTTAATTTTGGGGAGCGGGTTGGAGTTTGATGTTCTCGCATTTCAGCATATTTGTTTTTCTGCGTGGGTTGGGGGTTGTTGGTTGATGATCTGGCTTCCGCTGTGTGATTTAAATTTGATGTGATTTGTAAGTTTGCTTGAGTGGGAGGTATGGGTTGGGGTTTGATGTTCTTGCAGTTCACTGATTTGTTTTTCTGCGTGGGGGAGGGGTTGATGCTCTTGCTGCCATTGTGATTTAAATTTGTAAGTTTTTTGTGTGGGGCATTTATATATTTCTTTGAACGGTATCAATAGTTTTCTTTGCTTCCTGGCTATCTGGAGAAGATGAATCTCAAGAGTTCTATATTGCGTACATACTTTGATTATAAATGAACCTTCAAACCTTTCAAGAATCACTAGATTCTGGAATAGTTCCGGAGGACTTGATAATTGCAAACGTCACTACACTCTTTAAGAAAGGAGGGGGGTCGGAGAAAGGAAATTATAGGCCAGTTAGTCTGACTTCAGTGGTTGGCAAGATGTTGGAGTCCATTATTATGGATGACATTTAGGAGTACTTGGAAGCAGACATTAACAAGGCCAAAGTAGTCCTTCAGATGAAATCTTGCCTGACAGATTTGTTGGAATTCTTTGAGGAAATAACAGCAGGATAGACAAAGCTGAGCCAGTGGATATTGTTTATATGGATTTTCAAAAGGACTTTTATAAGATCCTGCACATGTGGCTGCCTTACAAGTTAAGAGCCCATGGCATTAATTTAAAGATTCTAGCATGGATAGAATATTGTCTGACTTTCAGGAGGCAAAGAGTGGAAATAAAGGGAGCCTATTCTGGTTGGCTTCCAGTGACTAGTGATGTTCTGCAGGGTTCAGTGCTGGGATCAATTCTTTTCATGTTATATGTCAATGATTTTGCTGACATAATTGATGGATTAGAGGCCAAGCTAGCTGATGATGCAAAGATAGGCAGAAGAATAGGTAGTGTTGAGGCAGCAGGGAATCTGCAGAAGGTCTTAGACAGATTGGGAGAATGGGCAAAGATGTGGTAGATTGAATATAGTGTAAGGAAATGTATGATTATACACATTGGTAGAAGGAATAAAAGTGTAGTTTATTTTCTAAATGGGAAGGAAGTTCAAAAATCAGAGTGTAAAGTTACTTGGGAGGCCTTGTGCAGGATTGTGAAAGGTTAATTTGCAAGCTAAGTTGGGGGTAAGGAAAGCACATGCAATGTTAGCATTCATTTTGAGAGGTCTGGAACGTAAGAGCAAGGATGTGATGCAGAAGCTTTATAAAGCATTGGTCAGACCACATGGAGTACTGTGAGCAGTTTTTGGGCCCTTATCTAAGAAAAGATCTGTTTGCATTAGACAAGGTCGAGGAGGTTCATGAGAATGAAATGAAATATATGAAGAGTGTTTGACCCGCACTCACTGGAGATTAGAAGAATGAAGGGGGAATGTCATTGAAATTTTTCAAATATTGAAAGACCCTGATAGAGTGGAAGTGGAAAGGATGTTTTCTATAGTGGGTGAGTTTAGTACCAGAGGACGCAGTCTCAGAGTAGAGACACGTCCATTTATAAAAGAGGTGAGAAGGAATTTCTTTAGTCAGACGGTAGTGAATCTGTGGAATTCATTGCTACAGACAGTTGTAAAGGCCAAGTAAATGGGCATATTTAAACTGGAGGTTGTTAATAGGTTCAGGATGTCAAAGGTTATGAGGAGAAGGCAAGAGAATAAGTTAGAGAGGGATAATAAATCAGCTTTGATGGATGATGGGGAACACTTGAAGGGCTGAATGGCCTAATTTTTCATCTATGTCTTATGGTCTTACAGAAACGCTGCTCTTTCACTTCAAGGTGCACAGCTCAGTACATATAGCAAACACAACAGATAAAATAATATGACCCCAAATAAATTAACAAATAGCAAGGTGCATGTACAACACAAATTCAAAAGTATAACACTACTGGTGCTTCATAAGTGATGAGACCTGTGTGGTGACAGAAAGTTCAGTAGTCTCACAGCCTGGTGGTAGAAGCTGTTTCCTATCCTAATAGTCTTTGTCCTATTGCTACAATACTTCCTGGCTTGAGAAAGGGGGGGGGGGCTCAAAGAGATTGTTGGACAGATGGAAGGGATCTTTGACGATGCTAAATGCCCTGCCTGCATACATAGCAATGTTGATTAATATCTTGGATAGGTGGAAGAGAAAGCCCTATGATCCTCTCAGCAGTTCTTGCAATCCTTTGTTGGGACTTGTGGCCCAATGTCTTACAATTTCCATACCACGTGGTGATGCAGCTGGTCAGGACGCTCTCAACGGTGCTCCTGCAAGTATTGGTGAGGGAGAGGGAGGTTGTGGGGAGTTTTATTACTTCAAATTTCTTGAGCTGATTTCTGGTGATGAATATATCAAAATTCTATGATATTAATTCAGTATTACCGTCATGAAATCCAGCTTACAACTTGTTAACCACAATTACAGCAGGTGGATACATAGTATATGTTTACAGTTATGGCAGAAATATAAATAATTTTATTGAATTTTCTGCTCGAAAGATTTCAAGGCTCTCGAAGGGATAGACAGGCAGAAGTAAGTTAGAGCATGCGGTATAGAATCTGACCTCTATCAGCTGCGATTAGATTGTTGCGTATTAATGGCAGTCTTCATCAAACTGCAGTGAGCAATTGCTGAGCAGACTGTGACCACATTGATAATGTGTGTGGAGGGCAGCTGAAAGGCCAAGTAATCCCACACGAATTGAAAGTAGTAGGGACTAGCCATGAATGAGGATAGGCTATCATTTTTAACACAAAGCAATCATTAGTCATCATTCTAGGGCAAGCATCATCAGACCAGTAAAGGTCTACAATGGTTTCTGCTATACTCAAGGTGTCAGACTAATAATTTATCTTCATAAACTCCTGATGCAGGCAATCAAACTAATATATTAAGTAAAATAGATATCTCAGGAGACAGGTCTGATTGTCCGCGGAGGATTGTATAGAAAAGAGAAGAATGCACAAACATGTTCTTAAAGCAACATGAAAAATAATTTGTTCTTTCACCAGTACTATCTGTCCCCTGTGTATTCTTGTCATCCATCACAAGATTAACCTCCCTTGAAAGGAGCACATTTAAATAGAAGACTACAATTCCACTGGAGACAGAAGATCCAGTTTGACTCTGTCACGCAATTCCATGTAATATAGACTGCTTTTTGCCATCAATGTAATTGGTAAATTTGTAAAACTCACCCAGTCCAAAGTCTGACTCACTGTTCGAACTCTTTTTCCTTCCTTTATCATCTTGTTTACACAGAGGTTCTCCAATTTAATCACAAATTTTCAAGCTTTTCTATTTCAGTCATCGCTAGAAACTATATTTTGAATGATTCTTCATTGATTTTACTTCGTAGATATTCCAATAATCTGTTGCAGCACTGTACAACAATGAAAAATGATGAAGTTTGTAACTTTCCAACAAACTTTAAATATATTAGTCTTTAATACATAAAGATCCAGGCCTCTTAAGCATTCAGGGTGATCATTCTTATGCAGGTTTATCACCGAACAAACGTGGACACCATGGTAGCATAGTGGTTAGCACGATACTATTACAGCTTGGGGCATCAGAGTTCGGAGTTCATTTCTGACTCTGTCTGTAAGGAGATTTTACATCCTCCTTGCAAACATCTGGATTTCATCTGCATGCTCCGTTGTCCTTTCGCATTCCAAAGAAGTAACGGTTCGTAGGTAATTTGGTTATTATCATTATCCTGTGATTAGCCTAGTGTTAATTAAGTGGGTTGCTGGGCATTGTGGCTTATTGGGCCAGAAGGGCCAGTTCTAGGCTATTTCTCTAAATAAACAAGAAGGTATCTCTAAATAAATAAATAAATAGAATAAGGCTATGAAAAAAGTACATCCTTAGAATCAGAATCAGGTTTACTATCACTGACATACATTGTGAATTGTGTGGCAGCAGCAGAGCACTATGAGTTAGAAAATAAATAAGAGGAGAATAGTAAGGTAGTGTTCATGGGTTTGTAGACTGTTCAGGAATCTGATGGTGGGTTGAAAAAGATGTTCTCAAAAGGTTGAGTGTGGAACTTTGGGCTCATATGCCTCCTCCCTGATAGTAATAATGTGACGATGGCATGTCCTTGATGGTGAGAACCCTGAATGATGTTTCTCTTGTTTCAGAATCTTAAATTTACTTCCACAAGGTTTTGTGCCATTACTTAATGGGAACAGTTTTCCTTGTCTTCATTTTCCAAATTTTCTGCATCAAATTTTCTTTTAACTTTTTCTCCAAGGAGAACAGCTATTCATAAACACACAACACAAGAATAACTCTGGTAAATGTCCTCTGCACACATTCAATGCACCCCTCAAGTCCTTTCTAACATTTGTTGAGCAGCACTTGTTGCAATAGTCTAGATATTTTCCGAATGAAAGCTGAAAAAGCTTAAGTATAACCTCTGCTTTTGGCCTCAATGCCTATATTTATGAAGTATACAATTACACCTACTATTGTAGCAGTTCCTTGTCTGTTCTGTCTTCTTCAAAGATCAATACATATGAATCTTCAAGCCATGCACATGCTTTGGAATCATTCTTATTCCCTCCCTCATTCCCCTGCCAAAATATGTCACCTCATATTCCTCTATATAAAATTGCACTTGGCAATTGTTTACTTATTCTCTCAGCACCTTGATGTATTTTTGCAGTTGATTTGTCTCTTCCTCACTGGTTGTCACACTTCCAAGTTTAAAATCATTGACAAATCTTGAAGATTTACTTGGAGTTTTGACACTGGAGTCATTTATAACCACTAAGAAAAGCACCTACTCTCCTGCGACATCACAGTCTGAAAAAGAACCAGTTATAATCACTCATTGCTTTCTGTTCTTAAATCTGAGTTAACACCAACCATCCTGCATCATGAGCCTCAGTGTGTTAATCATGAGCAAGTGCATTCTCAAAAAAAATTGTTCCTTTCAACAACATTCTTTGTTACTTTATGAAAAAAAAATACAAAATCCATGCTGGCTCTTTTAACTATAAGAACTCCGAATGTCAACTGAATCCTTTCCCTAACTATTGTTTCCATAACATTAATCAACACTGATGACAAATTGACCAATATTTAGTTAATAGGAATGTCCTTATATATTTGTTGTATATGGCTGTCATATTTTCCTCCTACAGACGATTAGCCTACATGAGGAATTGGGAGACGATGACAAACCCTTGAACTATCTTCACCACCACCACTTCACCTTCCAGCCTCAGATGCACAGTAACCACCTTAAACTTTGTCACTTCCTAGCACATTCTTTGTATCATATTTCAGCCTATCTATTACTGCTGTCAAATTATCTTCTATTTAGTTTATTGAATATTAAACAGCTATTACAGAAACTATTGGCATTTATATTACTCTTTATCTCCAAGCAAGCCATCAGGCAGAAGTTTGAATTCCACACCACCAGGTTTAAGAACAGCTGCTTCTCTTCCACCATTTTGTTCTTGAACCAATTAGAACAACCTTAATCACTTAAGTTTTACAACACTATGACCATTTGATCATATTATATTGCAAAGGACTTCGTTTTTTTTTGTGTCGTTCTAATTGTGTTCTTTCCTGTAAAATTTGTGTTTAGTTAATGTTAGATTTATGCCTTGTCTAGTGAATGCTGCTTATATGAAGCTATGTACATGTGACACTGATGAAAGTAAGTTTATCATTGCACCTCTGGATACATAATGCATGTGCATATGACAATAAACTCGACTTTTGACTGTTGAACGTCAATTGAATAAATATAAGCTTTTTATCATTACAGTTGCAATCATAACTTCATTTCATTGACAGAGTTTAAAAGATTTTAAAAAGCATCAGTCTCTCTACCTCTGAGTTCCCTTCATTAAATTGCTGCACAGGTAGCAAAGAGTACAATGGAGCAAAGCGGAGTAAGCAGATGTTGAATGAATAGCAAATATGACATATTTACTGAATTGGCTTAGTTTTATTTACTTGTTTTGACACGTGTTTGTCTTTTTCAGCATTTCAGTAATAATGTTGATTTATTATAATGATTTTATCTTTAAATATACTGAAAGCCTTTCAACATTTGTAAATAAAGGAGATCAATAGATTTTAAGTTAAGAAGGGAATCAAAGGATGAGGGGTTAATTCAGGAAAGTGGGGTGGGTTATGGAAAATTATAAATCTGGAAATGCATATCCATAATTCTTTGAAAATGCTAACACAGAAAGATTGGGTTATAAAGAGAGCTTTTGGCACATTGGCCTTCATAAACCACTGTATTGACTACAGAAGTTCAGATGTTAAGTTGAAGTTGCATAAGACATTGGTGAGGCCAAATTTTGAGTGCTGTCTCTGGTCACCTACCAACCGGAATGATATCAGTAAGATTGAAAGAGTAAAGAGAGAATTTACAAGGATGTCGCCAGGACTTGGAGACTTGAGTTGTATATGCTAGGGCTTTATTCCTGGGCGCATAGGAGAATAAGCAGAGTTTTGATAGAAGTAAATGAAATTATGAGGGTAAATGCAAGCAGGATTTTTTTTTCCACTGAGGTAGGGTGAGAATAGAACTAGATGTCATAGGATGAAGGTGAAAGGCAAAATATTGAATGGCAATTTGAGGAGGAACATATTCATTCAGAAGGTGGGCAAGTGTGGAACGAGCTGCTAGCAGAACTGGTGGATGTGGGTTTGACTACAAATTTTAAGAGACATTTGGATCAGTACATAGTTGGGAGGGTTGTGGAGGGCTATGATCCAGGTGCAAGTTGATGATACAATACAGAATAACAGTTCACCATGCTCTAGATGGGCTGAAGGGCCTATTTCTGTGCTGTAGTGATCTATGACTATGACTCCATCAACCATTTTACTGAATGGTGGAACTGGAAGGAGTGGTCAGATACTGGAGTATCATATGAAGCAGTAAAACATCAACACAAGACCTTAGATGCTGAAAGTCCAGAGCAACACACACAAAATGATGGAAGAACCCTGTATGTAAGGCAGAATCTATGGGAATGAATAAAGAGTCAATGTTTCTGGCAGAGATCTTTCATCAATACTAGAACGAAAGGAGGAAGACACCAAAATAAGAAGGTGGGGGGCTGGAGAAGAAGGAATCTGATAGGAGAAGAGAGTGGACCATGGGGCATCAGACGAAGGTGATAGGTGAGGTGAGAGGGCAGAGTGCAGAATTCAAAAAGAGGGAAGTGGGAGTAGGAGTGGGGGAAAATAATATCGGAAGTTGGAGAAATGGATGTATCGATGTTCATTCCATCAGGTTGGAGGCTGTATAGACAAAATATGAGCCGTTGCTCCTTCACCTTTAGAGTGGCTTGTCGTGCCAGAAGAGTGGCTGAATTGCCTAACGCTCTTTCTATCACTGATATACTTACTATCCCAGTAACCTGCCTTCACCTGTAACTTTCTAGCTTGGTTTCCTTCCCTTCCCCCCACCTTCTTACTTTGATATCTTTTCCCTTTCTTTCCATGGATCGACATGTCAGAATGGGAAGAGGGATTAGAATTTAAATGGCTGGCCACTGGGAAATCTTGCTTTTATTTGTGGATGGAGTGCAGATGCACAGCAAAGCAGACCCCCAATCTATGTCAGGTCTCAGCAATTTAGAGGAGGTCATATTGGCAGCACCAGATACAGTAGATGGCCCCAGGAGATTCGCAGATGAAGTATTGCCTCCTCTTGTAAGGACTGTTTGATACCCAGAATTGAGGTGAAAGAGGGATCAGACTCAGGTTTATTATCATCGGCATGTGATGTGAAATTTGTTAACTTAACAGCAGCAGTTCAATGCAATACATAACCTAACAGAGGGAAAAAACAATAAATAAAATAAAACATAAATTAACAAATCGCATATTTTAAATAGATTAAAAAATATGCAAAAACAGAAATACTGTATATTTTTTTAAAAAGTGACGTAGTGTGCAAAGCTCAACATCCATTTAGGAATCGGATGACAGAGGGGAAGAAGCTGTTCCCGAATTGCTGACTGTGTGCCTTCAGGCTTCTGTATCTCCTACCTGATGGTAACAGTGAGAAAAGGGCATGCCCTGGGAACTGGAGGTTCTTAATAATGGGCGCTGCCTTTCTCAGACATCGCTCCCTGAAGATGTCCTGGGTACTTTGTAGGCTGGTGCCCAAGATGGAGTTGACCATATTTACAACCTTCCGCAGCTTCTTTCAGTCCTGTGCAGTAGCCCCTCAGTATCAGACAGTGATGCAGCCTGTCAGAATGCTGTCCATAGTACAACTATAGAAGTTTTTAAGTGTGTTGACATGCCAAATTTCTTCAAGCTAATAAAGTATAGTCACTGTCATGCCTTCTTTATAGCTACATCGATATGTTGGGACCAGGTTAGATACTCAGAGATCTTGACACCCAGGAACTTGAAGCTGCTCATTCTCTCCACTTTTGAGCCGTCTCTGAGGATTGGTATGTATTCCTTCGTCTTACCCTTCCTGAAGTCCACAATCAGCTCTTTCGTCTTACTGACGTTGAGTGCCAGGTTGTTGTTGCAGCACCATTCCACTGGTTGGCATATCTTACTCCTGTATGCCCTCTCATCACCACCTGAGATTCTAGCAACAATGGTTGTATCGTCAGCAAATTTATAGATGGTATTTGAGCTATGCCTAGCCACGGTCATGTGTATACAGAGAGTAGAGCAGAAGGCTAAGCACACACCCCTGAGGTGCACCAGTGTTGATCGTCAGAGAGGAGGATATGTTATCACCAATCCACACAGACTGTGGTCTTCCAGTTAGGAAGTGGAGGATCCAATTACAGAGGGAGGTACAGAGGCCCAGGCTCTGCAACTTCTCAATCAGGACTGTGGGAATAATGGTATTAAATGCTGAGCTATAGTCGATGAACAGCATCCTGACGTAGGTGTTTGTGTTGTCTAGGTGTTTTAAGGCCGTGTGCAGAGCCATTGAGATCACATCTACCATTGACCTAATGTGGCGATAGGCAAATCGCAATGGGTCCAGGTCCTTGCTGAGGCAAGAGTTCAGTCTAGATATAACTAACCTCTCAAAGCATTTCATCACTGTCGATGTGAGTGTTACGGGGCGATAGTCATTAAGGCAGCCCCCATCATCCTTCTTAGGCACTGTGCAGGTGTAGCACTTCTTCCACTTGAAGGGATAAGTCCCAGGAGGAAGATTAGTGTTGAAGGATGAATGGACAAGTGAATCATGGAGGAAGTGATCGCTACAGAAAGCGGAAAGTGGAGGGTGCAGTAAAGATGTGTTTGTTAGTCACGTTCTGTTCAAAATGGCAGAAGTTGTGGAGAATGATGTGTTGGATATGGAGGCTCATATGGAGGACTACTCCATCTGCAGGATGAGGCTTTCATTTCCACGGCATAGGAGAAGTCCTCCTTCTTCAAAGAACAGGGTTTCCCTTCCTCCAGCATTGATGGTGTCCTTACCCACATCTCCTCCATTTCCGATCAACCCGCTGCCAGACATATCAAAATGCTTTTGTTTGTTCTATCAGGCTTTGAAGAATAAAAATAAACTACAGATACTAGAAATATGAAATAAAAGCAGAAATTGTTAGAAACACTTAACAGGCTAGACCAGCAGTCCCCAACCACCGGGCCGCGGACCGGTACCAGGGCGCAAAGCATGCGCTACCGGGCCGCGAGGAAACAATATGATTTGGCGATAGGAGTCAGTTGCACCTTTCCTCATTCCCTGTCATGCCCTCTGTTGAGCTTGAACACATGCGAGGTCATTACGCACGCGTAATCCATGTCAGCGCGGGAAGGAGATCAACTCCTCGAGCTTGCAAATGACGGCGGGCTGAAAAATACGTTTGACATAGCATCTCTGCCGGCATTCTGGATCAAAGTCAAGGCTAAATATCCTGAGATAGCCACGAAAGCACTGAAAACGTTGCTTCCATTTCCAACATATCTTTGCAATGAATGCAACGAAAACTAAATTGCGGAATAGACTGGACATAAGGAACCCCCCTCGAGTATCGTTGTCTCCCATCACCCCTCGATAGGACTGTCTTGTTGCAGGAAAACGAGCCCAGGGCTCCCACTGATTCAGCGGTATTCACCACACGCTGGAGGAACTCAGCAGGTCGGGCAGCATCCGTGGAAAAGATCGGTCGACGTTTCGGGCCGGAACCCTTCGTCAGGACCGTCGACCAATCTTTTCCACGGATGCTGCCCGACCTGCTGAGTTCCTCCAGCATGTTGTGAGTGTTGCTTTGACCCCAGCATCTGCATATTATTTTGTGTTTACGATTCAGCGATATTGGTGTGTTGCAATGATTTTATATGTTCATACGGGGAAAATACGTGCTGTGTGTTTAATATCCAAACGTTACTTAAAATGTTATGATTCGATTGACTTATATAACCCTATAACCATATAACAATTACAGCACGGAAACAGGCCATCTCTGCCCTTCTAGTCCGTGCTGAACGCTACTCTCACCTAGTGCCACCGACCTGCACTCAGCCCATAACCCTCCATTCCTTTCCTGTCCATATACCTTTCCAATTTTTCCTTAAATGATAATATCAAACCTGCTTCTACCACTTCCACTGGAAGTTCGTTCAACACTTACTTGAAGCTCCCCTGATAATTGACTTATCACTATATTCATGCGAGGAAAATATGCACTGTGTGTTTAATATTAAATTCATTAGATAAGCTTGTTTAGAAATTAAATTGAGTGTATTAGCCACTTATCACCTATATTCTGGTCGTGATTAACACCTGTCCCCTCCCCCCCCAACAGAATCGCCAAAAACGATTTGTAGAAAAAATCGGCACGCACACGCATGCGCACTGGTGCCCACACAAGGCTTCATGATCATTGTAGTCTTTCTCGGGGTCAACCCAACGTACTTGACTGCTATTCTTGATCGTTGGGAACCCTACCACCACAAGAATATTGTCAATATGAAACCGGTCCGCAGTGCGATAAAAGTTAGGGACCCCTGGGTTAGACAACAGCTGTGGAAAGAGAAATAGTTAATATTTCAGCTCTAAGATCCTTTATCAGAAAACAGAAAGGAGAAAAAAGTAAACAACAGGAATTCTGCAGATGCTGGAAATTCAAGCAACACACATCAAAGTTGCTGGTGAACGCAGCAGGCCAGGCAGCATCTCTAGGAAGAGGTGCAGTCGACGACGAAGGGTCTCGGCCTGAAACGTCGACTGCACCTCTTCCTAGAGATGCTGCCTGGCCTGCTGCGTTCACCAGCAACTTTGATGTGTGTTGCTAGGAGAAAAAAGTTAGGCTTTGAAGGATGTTGTCCTTGAGGAAGATTGTAAAATCCTGTGTTCATAAGAGGCATAAATTAACATGGAAACACTGAGTTGTGCCCATCTGCAAACCATTGGAATTCCTTCACCAATTGTTCTTGATTTCTTGTATCACATTTTGTGCAGAAATGTTTTGATGGGATAGACACAGTTATCAAGATTCAGGGCTGTTTCACCAGTTACAAGAAGCTGTTGTCTTTTGCCTGATTGAGTAGTTTAATTCGGCGTAATTTTTGTCCAACCAGCTCTGTTGATAATTGGAGGTGAATTTTAAGGACGGCAGTTTTCAAAGTCTCTCGATTGCCCTCGGTGTTAGATTTCTGGAGAGATCTTTGCATGTGCTTTGCTTCAACGTGCCCGTGCTTTCTAAGATAACTCAGAGCTTTATGTTGTTATATTTCAGTTGATGCCTTTGGTTTGTGTGAATTGTATTGGACCTTCCCTGAAGAGTGTAACTAACTTTTTGAGTCCTGTGTTCATCAGAAGCCCTCCTGATTCTATTGCTGCAAACTCTTCTTAACTCCCAACTTCTTGCAATGAAGTTTTCTGATTGATCATAAGACAAAGAAGCAGTAGTAGGCCATTCGGCCCATCGAGTCTGCTCCGCCATTTTATCATGAGCTGATCCATTTTCTCCTATTTAGTCCCACTCCCCTGCCTTCTCACCATAACCTTTGATGTCCTGGCTACTCGGATACCTATCAATCTCTGTCTTAAATACACACAATGACTTGGCCTCCACTGCTGCCCATGGCAACAAATTCCATAGATTCACCACCCTCTGATTAAAAAAAATTTCTTCGCATTTCTGTTCTGAAAGGGTGCCCTTCAATCCTTAAGTCATGCCCTCTTGTACTAGACTCCCCAATCATGGGAAACAACTTTGCCACACCCACTCTGTCCATGCCTATTAACATTCGAAATGTTTCTATGAGGTCTCCCCTCATTCTTCTAAACTCCAAGGAATACAGTCCAAGAGCGGACAAATGTTCCTCATATGTTAACCCTCTCATTCCCGGAATCATTCTAGTGAATCTTCTCTGTACCTTCTCCAACGTCAGCACATCCTTTCTTAAATAAGGAGACCAAAACTGCCCACAGTACTCCAAGTGAGGTCTCACCAGCGCCTTATAGAGCCTCAACATCACATCCCTGCTCCTATACTCTATTCCTCAAGAAATGAATGCCAACATTGCATTCGCCGCCTTCACTACTGACTCAACCTGGAGGTTAACTTTAAGGGTATCCTGTACGAGGACTGCCAAGTCCCGTTGCATCTCAGAACTTTGAATTCTTTCCCCATTTAAATAATTGTCTGCCCATTTATTTCTTCTACCAAAGTGCATAACCATACACTTTCCAACATTGTACTTCATTTGCCACTTCTCTGCCCATTCTTCCAATCTATCCAGGTCTCTCTGCAGACTCTCCGTTTCCTCAGCACTACCGGCCCCTCCACCTATCTTCGTATCGTCAGCAAACTTAGCCACAAAGCCATCTATTCCATAATCTAAATCGTTGATGTACAATGTAAAAAGAAGCGGCCCCAACACTGATCCCTGTGGAACACCACTGGTAACTGGCAGCCAACCAGAATAGGATCCCTTTATTCCCACTCTGTTTCCTGCCAATCAGCCAACGTCCTATCCACGTATGTAACTTTCCCGTAATTCCATGGGCTCTTATCTTGTTAAGTAGCCTCATGTGTGGCACCTTGTCAAAGGCCTTCTGAAAATCCAAATATACAACATCCACTGCATCTCCCTTGTCTAGCCTACTGGTAATTTCCTCAAAAAATTGTAATAGGTTTGTCAGGCAGGATTTTCCTTTAAGGAATCCATGCTGAGTTCTGCCTATCTTGTCATATGCCTCCAGGTACTCTGTAACCTCATCCTTGACCATCGACTCCAACAACTTCCCAACCACGGATGTCAAGCTAACAGGTCTATAATTTCCTTTTTGCTTCCTTGCCCCCTTCTTAAATAGCGGAGTGACATTTGCAATATTCCAGTTCTCCGGAACCATGCCAGAATCTATCGACTTTTGAAAGATCATCGCTAATGCCTCCACAATCTCCACAGCTACTTCCTTCAGAACACGAGGGTGCATTCCATCTGGTCCAGGAGATTTATCTACCTTTAGCCTATTCAGCTCCCTGAGTACTTTCTCTGTCGTAATTGTAACTGCGCACACTTCTCTTCCCTGCCATCCTTGAGTGTCCAGTATACTGTTGTCTTCCTCAGTGAAGACTGATGCAAAATACTTGTTCAGTTCCTCTGTCATCTCCTCATCTCCCATTACAATTTCTCCAGCATCATTTTCTATTGGTCCTATATCTACTCTCACCTGTCTTTTACTCTTTATATACTTGAAAAAGATTTTAGTATCCTCTTTGATATTATTTGCTAGCTTCCTTTCATAGTTAATCTTTTCTCTCTTAATGACCTTCTTGGTTTCCTTTTGTAAGGTTTTAAAAACTTCCCAACCCTCTCTCTTCCCACTAATTTTTGCTTCCTTGTATGCCCTCTCTTTTGTTTTAACTTTGACTTTGACTCCTCTTGTCAACCATCGTTGCATCCTTTTTCCACTCGAAAATTTCTTCTTCTTTGGAATATACCTGTCTTGCACATTCCTCATTTCTCACATAAACTCCAGCCACTGCTGCTCTGCTGTCTTTCCTGCCGGTGTCTCTTTCCAGTCAACTTTGGCCAGTTCCTCTCTCATGCCACTGTCATTTCCTTTACTCCACTGAAATACCGACACATCAGATTTTGGCTTCTCTTTTTCTAATTTCACAGTAAACTCAATCATGTTATGATCACTGCCTCCTAAGGGTTCCTTACCTCAATCTCTCTAATCACCTCCGGTTCATTACACAATACCCAATCCAGTATAGCCGATCCCCTAGTGGGCTCAACAACAAGCTGTTCTAAAAAGCCATCTCGCAGACATTCTACAAATTCTCTCTTGAGATCCAGTGCTGACCTGATTTTCCCAATCTACTCGCATGTTAAAATCCCCCACAATTATCATAACACTGCCCTTCTGACAAACCTTTTCTATTTCCAGTTGTAATTTGTAGTCCACATCGCTACAGCTGTTTGGAGGCCTATAAATAACTGCCATCAGGGTCCTTTTGCCCCTGCTATTCCTTAGCTCACCCCATAAAGATTCTGCACCTTCTGATCCTATATCACCTCTTTCTAATGATTTAATATCATTTCTTACCAATAAAGCCACACCTCCCCCTCTGCCTACCTTCCTATCCTTCCGATACACCGTGTATCCTTGGACATTCAGCTCCCAGAGACATGCATCCTTTAGCCAGGTCTCAGTGATGGCCACAATATCATACCTGCCAATCTGTAGCTGTACAACAAGGTCATCCACCTTATTCCTTATGCTACGTGCATTTAAGTACAACACCTTAAGACCAGTATTTGATACTCTTTGCTTTGATTTCACTGCAACTTTATTGCACTGCAACTCATCCCAATGGCTACAAATTTGCCCCATCACCTGCCTGTCTTTCCTGACATCTTTACTGCTCACTATCTTACATTTATTTCTGTTTTCCCCTTCCTCCGCTCTATCATTCCGGTTCCCATCCCCCCGCCAAATTAGTTTAAACTGTCCCTAACAGTTCTGTTAAACTTTCCCGCCAGGATATTGGTCCCCTTCGGGTTCAGGTGTAACCTGTCCTTTTTGAACAGGTCATACTTCCCCCAGAAGAGATCCCAATTATCCAAGAATCTGAAGCCCTGCCCCCTACACCAGTCCCTCAGCCAGGCATTCATCTGCCTGATCCGACGACTCTTGCCCTCGCTAGCACGTGGCACAGGTAGCAATCCCGAGATTACTACCCTGGAGGTCCTGCTTCTCAGCTTCCTAACTAACTCCTGGAAATCTCTCTTCAGGGCCTCCTCCTTTGTCCTATCTATGTCATTGGTACCAACATGTACCAAGACAACTGGCTGCTCACCCTCCCCCTTTAGAATATTCAGGACCCGATCCGAGACATCCCGCACCCTGGCACCTGGGAGGCAACACACCATGCGGGTATCTCTGTCTGTCTCACAGAATCTCCTGTCTGTTCCCCTGACTATGGAATCCCCCACGACTACCGCATTTCTCTTCTCTCTCCCTCCTGTCTTGCACAATAGTGCCAGGCTCAGTGCCAGAGACCCGGTCACCGTGGGCGTCCCCCGTCAGGTCATCTCCCTCAACAGCATCCAGAACAAGATATTTGTTGCTAAGGGGGACAGCCACAGGGGTGCTCTCCACTATCCGGGCATTTCCCTTCCCTCTTTTGACAGTGACCCAGTTTTCTGACCCCTGTAGCCTAGGGATGACTACCTTTCTGTAACTCCTGTCTATCACCTCTTCACTTTCCCTGATAAGCAGTAGGTCATCGAGCTGCAGCTCCAGATCCGTAACACGGTCTCTGAGGAGCTGCAACTCGATGCACCTGGCGCAGATGTGTCCTTCAGGGAGGCTGGAAGTCTCCCAGGATTCCCACATCTGACACCCTGAACAAAGCACTAACCCTGCAGGCTGCTATCTAATTCTACAGGAATGAAACAGGAAAAATAAGTGTACTCACCTACTTACCTTGCCAAACAGACAAACTTTTTAAATCATTAGCTCGTACCGTTAGCTGTGAGAGCCCTGCTGTTCCTGTCTGTCCGGGCCGATTCACTAAAGGGTTGGGGAGAAAGAAAAAAAAAAGAGTTAGTGCTTCGCTCTCGCCTCTTCCCGTTTACTGCTGAAGCCCGTTGAAACCAAAGCCCTACTCTCTGCTCCCACTCACTCTGCTGCCTGCTCCAACAGCTGCCCGCCGTATAGGGTGGTCTCCTTTTTAAACTCTCCGCTCGGTCCTGGTGCCGTTTTTTTTCAGTATGGGTGTCTCCAAGTGGTCTGGTGTTTGTCAGCATATCTTAAAATTCTGTTTGTAGTCACAAGGTCATGTTCAGCACATTTGGTGAGGAAGAGGAAGCATTGGAATCAAGCATTCATACTCCTCCTTGTGTTGATATTGGCACTGTTCATGGCAGACCAGAGATTTGGGCCTTAGCAATTTTTGGTGAAATACTTTATGATGAATTTATTACAGAAGTGGGAAATGAAATGCCTGTGGAGGTAGAGACACACGGACATTGTGTTGAGAGAGTTTGCTACATAGCATTCAGATCAAGAAGCAATCACGAGGCCAGGCACCCAGACATGGTGAGGAAAGCCTGAAAATTTAAGAAAACAAGTATACTGACTTGCTGTGTTTGAAAGAACGGCAGTATGAAATAATACTATATGCAAATGTGCCAATTAATCTTGTATGTGACATTGATGCAATCACGGAGAGGGCACACCATTGGATCTACTTTATTAGGAGTTTAAGGGGAGTGGTTACATATGTCAGCAAAGACTCTTGCAAATTTCTATAGATGTATAGTACAGTGGAGAGTATTCTGTCTGATTGCATCAATGCCTGGTATGTGGTGCCAAAGCAAAGGATTATAAGAGGCTGCAGAAGGATGCAGACTCAGCTAGTTTTATCATGGGAACAATCTTTCCCCCATCGAATATATTGTCACGAGGAGGAGCCTCAAAAATGTGGCATCCATCAATAACTACCCTCACCATTCAGACCACAAGCTCTTCTTGTTACAACAGGGAAATTGTACTGCTCCCTGAAAACCTACACTCAATGATTCAGAAACCCATTAACATTATTGCATTTTCCATTTTTGCATTATTTATTTATCTTTGTAAATTACACTAACGTTATGCATTTTCACTGTATACCTGCTGCAAAACAACAACTTTTATGTGATTGAAGTCTGGTAACAGGAGCTTATTTCCAACAAAGGAGTTAGCAAATATTCTGAAGATCTCCATATTATTCTGGAATTATAGTTCTCATTTGTTCTCACCTGGTTTTCTAAACTCAGGCAAGCACAAACCAGGCTAATTCAATTGCCCAACAATCTCATGTTAGCGAAAAAAAATGTCATCCTCTGAATATAAATTATTATGGCGTCTGGATAATTACATTCCAGTAAGCCGAAGTATTTTGAAAAGAAGAGTGAAAGAAAACCTGGAAGCGCCGTTTTGGTAGGCGTATGCACATCTACTCCTTAATGAAAATATCCAAGTCAGTCATGTGACAGCAACTCAATGTATAAAAGCATGCAGACATGGTCAAAAGATTCAGCTGTTGTTCATACCAAACATCAGAATGGAGAAGAAATGTAATCTAAGTGACTTTGACTGTGGTATGATTGTTGGTGCTAGACAGGGTGGTTTGAGTATCTCAGAAACTGCCAATTTTCACACACTAAAGTCCTTAATGTTTACACAGAATGGTGCAATAAAAACAGAAACCATCTACTGAGTGGAAGTTCTGTGGGTGAAAAAAGTCTTGTTAATGAGTGAGGTCAGAAGAGAATGATCGGACTGATTAAGCTGACAGGACAGCATAAGTAACTCAAATAATCATGCCATACAACAATGGCATCCCTGAACAGACAACATTTGAACCTTAATGTGTATGGCTGCAGCAGCAGAAAACCATAACCACACATTTAGAGGCCAAAGAGTAAGTGACAGTCTGCATTTCAGCAGGAAATGTAAAAACAAAAATTATGAACATTTCAAATTCCTAATTGGAAAACTGATGCATTTTCAAACATTGTTATCAGATGTCACTGTTCGGCTATTTTCATACAACCACAGTGAGTGAGTTTTTATTTTTGTTTAGATGGGCTTGCATTTATATAGCATCATGTATTTGTATAACCTCTTTCACATCCTGAGTAATCATTGTCAAGGAAATGACCGTGACTGTCAGAGGTGCAGAAAGATTTGGAGTCCTCATGCAGGATTCCCTAAATGTTAACTTACAGGTTGAGTAGTTGGTAAGGCAGGCAAATGCAATGCTATTTTGAGGGGACATGAATATAAGTGTAAAGGTTAGATGCTGAGGCTTTATAAGGCATTGTTCTGACCGCACTTGGATTTTCGGCCCCTTTATCTAAGAAAAGATGCGTTGGCATTAGAGAGGGTCCAGATGAGGTTTCTGAGAATGATTCCAAGAATAAAAATGTTAACATATAAGGAACTTTTGATGGCTCTGGGCCTGTACTTACTGGAGTTTAGAAGAATGAAGGGGGATCTCATTGAAACCTGTTGAATATTGAATAGTCCACATAGAGTGGATGTGAGGAGGATGTTTCCTATAGTGGATGATTCTAGGACCAGAGACCACAGCGTCAGAATAGAGGGAAATATATTTAGAACAGAGATGAGGAGGAATTTATTTAACCAAAGCCAGTGAATCTGTGGAATTCATTGCTACTGACAGCCGTGGAGGCCAAGTCACTGAGTATAATTAAAGCCGAAGTTGCTAGGCTCTTGATTATTCGGGGCATCAAAGGCAGGAAAATGGGATTGAAAGGTATAATAATTCAGCCATGAAGGAATAGCAGAGCAGACTTAATGGGCCAAATGGCCTAATTCTGCTCCTGCGTCTTATGGTATTACGGTCTAAGTGTCTGAGATGCTAAGATAAGAGCCAAGTTCCACAGTGGCACAAACAATGGAATTATAGAGCAATTATGGCACAGAAGGAGGCAGTTGAAACTGTAACTAAACTTTTAGTAAAACAAAAGAAGCTAAGTTCATTACAGTGTGGGTTGTGAGTGCGTGGAACACTCTGCCATGGGTGTTGTTAGAAACAGATACATTAGAGCCATTTAAGAGACATTCAAAGAGGCACATCTATGATGAAGGGCTTTTTCAGAGGGAAAAGTTAGATTGATCTTAGAGTAGATTAAAACATCAGCATAACATTATGGGCCAAAGGGTCTGTGCTGTGTTGCAATGTTCTATATTCTATGTTGTATGTAAGATGAGGAATGTAGACAACTGGCAGAACTTCTCTTCTAGTCTTGTCATCATCTTGGTTGCACTTGAAAATAAAAATTATACTAATGCATTCCATAATCTATGGCATGTATTAAACCCAGCTCTGTGGGAAACAAGTTTAGTTTTCTCAAGGAGAATAGAGTGAGAGCAGATGGACAGCCACCTTTTCAAAAAGAAGGAAGAATTTTAGTGACTGTCTTGTGAGCTGTCCAGAGAATGCCTTTGATATTAGTATTGGGAGTATAAAGTTATAAGAGGCATGGGTAAGTATAGTCTTTTTCCCCAAGAAGTCAGGTCAAATACTATGGAAGACTGACTTAAGGTAATCAGGGAATAGTTTAACGTAGAATTTCGAGGCAAGTTCTGTACAGGATAGTTGGTGCCCAGAATGATTTGTCAGGGGAAGTGGTGGAAGCCAATATGATAGCAACATTTAAAAGGCATTTAGACAGGCAAATATACAAGTATAGATTGGAGAAATACAGACCATGCACAGACAGGCAGGTGGAATTAACTTAGTTTGGCAGAATGGCTAGAACGGACATGATAGGGCAAAAGACCTGTTCCTGTGCTCTACGGTTCTATTTTATTTGTTCTACGTAGAAATTTTTATCTAATTTGCTTTTATAAGTTGATATCTGATCTCTTTTGAACACTACATCAAAACCATTTTTTGCCTCTATGCAAATCAACCTTGGCATTGTGCATGGTATAACTGTAACAAAGCCGCCCAAATCACTTTTAAGTCTTTGGCACAAGAAAGAGCTTTCACATTTGCAGTTGCAAAATGATGATTGCAGAGCCATTTAATGCAGTTGTGGTTATCACAGTGAGGAATTAGAAACTCACCTAGTAGAGGAACTAAATGGCAGCTTTTGGCTGTGATTTATCATGCAAAATGGGAGGGAGTGAATTGGCAGTCTGGGTTCACATCTCTCCTGAATTCTATTCTCATTACTGTCTAAGAGAGGGATTAGCAGATTGCTGACTTGCTATCACCTACCTTATGTCAATGCTCAATATTTTAGGTTCAAGTTCATTCAAGTTTCTTGTCATCTCATTGTACATATCTACAAGCAAACAAACAGGGTCCATCGACAATACATAATATATCAAATACAGTACACAAAACAAAATATTCCCACAAATAAAAAGATGAAATATAATTCAAAATGAGGTGAAGTGCACAGCACAGGTTAACAGTAAACAGCTCCCTGTCTTAATGATGAGACCTCGGTAAAGGCAAGGTAATCATTAGTTTTACAGTCTGAGGGAAGAAACTGCTATCCAGTCTGGCAGTCCAAGTCCTGATGTTCCTGTACCCCTTCTTAATAGTAGTGGGTCAAAGAGATTGTGGGATGGGTATTAAGAATCCTCAACAATGCTTCAGGCCCTTCGTCTATAATGCTGTCAGAAAATGTCACAAGTAGGAGGGCTGGGAAATCTTGGTGATCCTCTCAGTGGTTTTTGCTATCCTCTGTAGGGTCTTACGATCTGATGACTTGCAGCTGCTGGACAACACAATGATACAGCCAGGCAGGACACGTTCAATGGTGCTTCTGTAGAAAGTTGTGAGAATGGGGGTGAGGAGCCTTGTACAGCTCAGTCTCCTCAGAAAGTGTGGACACAGCTGTGCCTTCTCGACTAGTGAGGAGCTTAGATCATCCATTATGTGCACACCCAAGAAATTTGTGCTCTTCACTCTCTTCATGGCAGAAACATTGACGTGCGCTTTTTTGAAGTTCACAATCATCTCTTTGTCTTGTCCATGCTGAGACACAAATTGTTGCTCTCGCACCATTTGACAAGCCTCTCCACCTCCCCTCTGCATGCCAACTCATCATTGTTGCCAATGAGGCCAACCCACTAAAGTATCGTCTGAAAACTTGATGTGGTTTGTGCTGAACGTGGCAGTGCAGTCATGAGACATCAGAGTGAACAGCAGCTGAGCACACAGCCTTGGGCAGTGTGACGGAGCTTGAGATTTTTGAGCAGGGACAGGATGGAGTGGAGGGCCAAGTCTATGACATTATGTCACCTTTCACTCTGAGCTTTACACCTGCACAAAAAAAGTTAATGATTAATGCTCCATTATCCTTGGTGAGCTACTTATCTACCCAGAAATTTTTTTCAAAGTTTTGAACAAATAAGTAGTCATTTTGACTGGGAACCAACAAGATTACAATGAAATATACTATTTCATATGTTGCTGGTGTTCATCTGTGAAATGCTTTGATGGTGATATGCTTTTATAATTGCTTTAAAAATAGTCCAAAGCAATCTAACTACTATATAAATGTTTAAAATAATAACCAATTGATGCTCCAGGAATACTAATGTAGAATAACATTTGGACAATGGCCAGCAGTATCTGTATTATGAGCTGTAGACTTGCATACAATTTAAGTTTATCTGGTTCATTTTGATCATTTAAACACATAGACCCAGAAATAAGTGTTCTTTCCGTAGAGGAAAGCAGTGGCAAGATGCCATAGTTGCACTGCAGGTAGTGCAGCTACCTTACTGCTCCAGCATGGGTTCCATCTTCATCTTCAGTGCTGCCTTTCCATTTTCACCCTATGCCTACACGAGATTTCCAGGGTATGTTGGTTTTTTTCCCACACCCAAAGCCACACTAGTTGGGAGGTTCATTGGGAGGCAAATTAGTCCCAGTGTAGATATGCAGCTCGGGAGATTACTCATGGGCATTGTGAGAAAACTGGTTTCAAGGAAAACCGTGGGGGAATCGAATAGCTCTGAGAGCTGGCATAATGGGCCAAATAACCAAATTCTGTGTATTACGGAAATAATGAAATTATGTGTCTACTTGTATTATTGCCCTCTGTCGATTTTTACTTAAAGTGCTTCTTAGAGCAACATTTATCAAGTTTTATAGACAAGGACATTAAATAGACTGTGCTTTATTCCATTCCCCAATACCCCTGCTGTCTACATTTACATAGTCTCTCATAATGTGGCTATTTTTCATATCCATTACTACTTTGTCTATTAGAAATTTTATTATGTTAGTCTGGAAAAGCATGCTGAGGTAATGTAGACATCCTAGTTTGGAAGAATACAGCAGGTGGCTTTGTGCTGACCGGCATTGGCTTTACAGCAGAATAATTATATAGAAAAGCAATTGTCCATTCTCTATGACTCTGCTTTATCTTTGCAAAGAAGATCAGAGTGCTAATAAATGCCACTATCTACCATCCATTAACCTTTCTCCACCTTGCTGAGCCTTCATAAGATAAAATGAATTCCACCCTGTAAAACACTCAACAAGAAGAGAGTCAGTTCTTTTTCTCTAGCCTCTGAAATGATGGAACAGCACAATATACCATTAAAGTCAGAGTGCCTGGAGGAACTAGAATCCATGTTGTGGTGTATAATTAACATAATAGATTTCGTACCTCAATAGTTCTAGCAGCTTACGGGTCAGCTGAAGGTCATCTACCATACATGGTCCTTTCAGCTCTTCATTCTTAACCTGAAAATTCCATGAACTGTGTTTTCCCCCAATGGAATGGTTAAGATTTTTTTTTCTTAAAATAGCTACTCCAAACTGTAATGAATCTTGTCTTTGGTCTATGTTATGAGAGTCAATGTAGGGAAGAATTTTAACTGACAGAAGAGCTTGATATCCGTAAGACTGTGTTCAGAGCTTACAGTTCAGTGCCACAAGTAAGTGACCAATTCCCACCATTCCCAATATATCTGAAGATGTCCCAGTTCGTATCTTGTTCTTGTTTAGGCTATCATGGAAACAAAATAAAATCAGGGAGAAATTAAATATAGCAGCTGGCAGAAATCTGATATTAAAAAAAAAACAGAAAATGCTGTAAGTATTTAGCAGAATTAAGAAATGGCTTGGAGGAGGCGGAAATAGGAGAAACAAATTCAAATCAAGAAAATTGAAATTGATGTAATGAGTGGGATGTAGGAACATGCCTGGTCCATAGAGAAGGTTGATTATGAGGGGTGATTGATAAGTTTGTGGCCTAAGGTAGAAGGAGATGAGTTATTAACTTCAAACTTTCTGCATTTTCTCTCAGAGTTGAACTGCACATGCATATAACAAGAGCTGTATAACTCATCTTCTATCTAAGGCCACAAACTTATCAATCACCCCTGCTGTGGCCCACCTAGAGGTCCAAGATGCTCTCGTGTACATGTAGGAGGGCTTTATGTTGAAAAATAAATGTGCTAGGTTTTCTAAAGTTGACCCCTTCTACCTTAGGCCACAAACTTATCAATCACCCCTCGTATGTTAGCCTTCATTTGGAACAAGATTCAGTGGGAGTAAGTAGGGGCTGGATATAGGCTGAAAATGGATTAGATTAGACATTGGCGTGGCGGGAGAAGCCAGAGAGTGATAGTAGATGGTTGCCTCTCTAACTGGAGTGCCACAGGGGTCGGTGCTGGGTCCATTGTTGTTTCAGTAGTCCAATAGTTTAATGGTTACATTTAATATCAGAAAAATGTATACAATATACATCCTGAAATTCTTGTCCTTCACAGACATCCACAATAACAGAAGAGTGCTCTAAAGAATGAGTGACAGTAAAAATGTTACAACACCGAAGCACCCCTACTCCAAGGGTTCCCATCCTTTTTTGCACTGGGGACTAGTTTAATATTGACAATATTCTTATGGACCGGCCGACCGGGGAGGGGGTGGTGTCAATTACGACTGGAATATAGGTGATAAACTATAAGTCACTTATAAATGGCTAATACACTGAATTTCCTTTCTAAAAGGGTTTATCTAACGAATTTAATATTAAACACACCGCATATTTTCCTCGCATGAACATGGTGATAAGTCAATTATAAGTCACTTATAAGTCAATAGCATCATAACATTTTAAGTAACATTTGGATATTAAACACACAGCACATATTTTCCCTGTATGAACATATAAAATCATTGCAACACACCAATATCGCTGAATCAGTGGGAGCTCTGGGCTTGTTTTCCTGCAACAAGACGGTCCCATTGAGGGGTGATGGGAGACAGTGATACTCGAATGGGGTTCCGTCTGTCCAGTCTATTCTGCAACTTAGTTTTCGTTGCATTCATTGCAGAAAACCCCGCTTTGCAGAGATATGTTGGAAATGGAAGCAAGTTTTCAGTGCTTTCGTGGTTATCTCAGGATATTCAGCCTTGACTTTGATTCAGAATGCTGGCAGAGATGTTATGTCAAACATACTTTTCAGCCCACTGTCATTTGCAAGCTTGAGGAATTGATTTTCTTTCCGCACTGACATGAATGATTCACCGGGACATTCACAAATGGGTCACGGATCCATTCCTTTGCACTTCTTGGGTCATTTGTGGTTGGGAAGTAATGCTCGAATTCTGTCAACAGCGAAGATAGGTGATCGCGCACCAGTTGTGAGAAGGACAGTGCAGCCTCAGTCTCTCCCAAAATCCCAGCTAATGTTGGGAACATGTCAAATATGCCCCTGTCCACTCACCATCCCTACAGTTCCGTTTGGCTGTGAAAGCAGACACTCTATCTGCCAAACAACAGGAATTCTGCAGATGCTGGAAATTCAAGCAATACACATCAATGTTGCTGGTGAGCGCAGCAGGCCAGGCAGCCTCTGTAGAAAGAGGTGCAGTCGACGTTTCAGGCCGAGACCCTTCGTCAGGACTAACTTCCTTCAGTTAGTCCTGACGAAGGGTCTCGGCCTGAAACGTCGACTGCACCTCTTTCTACAGAGGCTGCCTGGCCTGCTGCATTCACCAGCAACTTTGATGTGTGTTACTTTATCTGCCAACTTGAAGACAATTGTCATTCTCCCCTGAAGTGACAAATTGAGTTGAATCAATTCTTCACCAACAGTGAAAGGCTTCTTAGCCTTAGCAATATGGCTAGCCACTAAGTACAATGCTCTCAGAGCAGCAGCATTTGTGGAGGTGGTGGCTCTCAGCACTTGCTTCTGTCCCGCTTGCTCACGTTTTTTCCATTCAAAACTCTCAACGGGATTGTATTTAGATAGATAGACATACTTTATTGATCCTGAGAGAAATTGGGTTTTGTTACAGTTGCACCAACCAAGAATAGAGTATAAATATAGCAATTTAAAACCATAAATTAATTAATAATATGTAAATTATGCCAGATGGAATTAAGTCCAGGACCAGCCTATTGGCTCAAAGTGTCTGACCCTCCAAGGGAGGAGTTGTAAAGTTTGATGGCCACAGGCAGGAATGACTTCCTATGATGCTCTGTGCTGCATCTCGGAGGAATGAGTCTCTGGCTGAATGTACTCCTGTGCCCACCCAGTACATTATGTAGTGGATGGGAGACATTGACCAAGATGGCAAACAACTTAGACAGCATCCTCTTTTCAGACACCATTGTGAGAGAGTCCAGTTCCATCCCCACAACATCACTGGCCTTACGAATGATTTGTTGATTCTGTTGGTGTCTGCTACCCTCAGCCTGCTGCCCCAGCACATAACAGCAAACATGATAGCACTGGCCACCACAGACTCGTAGAACATCCTCCGCATCGTCCGGCAGATGTTAAAGGACCTCAGTCTCCTCAGGAAATAGAGACGGCTCTGACCCTTCTTGTAAGTGCAGGGTGCTTGGACTCAAGGTGCCGAAGCAGTTTTTTTTTTTTTGTAATATAATTTTTATTGAATTTTCAAAAGGAATACATGAAAAAATAGAACCTACCCTCCCCCCTCCCCTTAACCCTCTTCCCCCCCCCCCCCATATATAGTCCTACCTAAAAAGAAAGAAAGAAAAAAGAAAGAAAGGAAGAAAAGAACCGCTTGGATGTTGGAAGGTTTCCACATGCTCCATGGGATTCAAAATAAATTAGGTATAATTATTCGTTACTTTCCCCAAGTGACCGAAGTCTTCATCGGAGCACTTAAATATGCCATCCTATCTTTTGTAAATAAGGGCGCCAAATATTCAAAAATGTTACATATTTGTCTCTTAAATTATAAGTAATTTTTTCGAGTGGAATAGAACTAGCCATTTCACTATTCCAACGATCCATACTTAAATACGAATCAGATTTCCAAGTAACTGCTATAGTCTTCTTAGCTACTGCCAACGCAATTTTTATAAATTCTTTCTGATATTTATTCAATTTAAGTTTCGGTTTTATCCCTTCAATATCACCTAATAGAAATAATACAGGGTTATGTGGAAGTTGAGTTCCAGTGATTTGTTCCAATAAGATTCTTAAATTTATCCAAAAAGGTTGAATTTTAAAACAAGACCAAGTAGAATGTAAAAAAGTACCAATTTCTTGATTACACCGAAAACATTTATCAGATAGATTTGAATTTAATCTATTTTTTTTTGCGGTGTAATATATAATTGGTGTAAAAAATTATATTGTACTAATCTAAGTCGAACGTTTATTGTATTTGTCATACTGTCAAGACAAAGTCTTGACCAATTTGTTTCATCAATATTAATATTCAGATCTATTTCCCATTTTTGCTTTGACTTATGGGTTCCTTGTTTAATTGTCTGTTCTTGAATCAAATTATACATACAAGAAATAATTTTTTTAATTTTCCCTTTTTGTATTAAAATTTCAATTTCATTAGGTTTTGGCAAAAACATTGTTTGATCCAGCTTACCTTTTAAGTAAGCCCTTAATTGAAAGTAACAAAAGAAAGTATTATTAGATATTTTATATTTATCCTTTAATTGTTCAAATGACATCAATATACCTCGTTCAAAACAATCTCCTATAGATTTAATCCCTTTTTGGTACCAATTATATAAAAGTTGATTGTCCATTGTAAAAGGAATAAGTCTGTTTTGGAACAAAGGCCTCCTTGCTAATAGAGATTTCTGTGTTTCATTATCAACATTTATCTTATTCCATAGATCAATCAAATGTGTTAATATAGGAGATTCTTTCTTTTCCCGTATCAATTTAGATTCCCATTTATATATAAAATCTTCAGGTCTATTTTCTCCTATCTTGTCTAGTTCTATTTTAATCCATGCTGGTTTTCGATCATCGAAGAAAGGTGCAATAAATCTAAGTTGATTTGCTCTATAATAGTTTTTAAAGTTTGGAAGTTGTAACCCTCCTAACCCAAATTTACATGTCAATTTTTCCAATGATATTCTTGACATTTTACCTCTCCAAAGAAATTTTCTCATATTTATTTAACTCTTGAAAAAATTTCTGTGGCAATTGTATTGGTAATGTTTGAAACAAATACTGTAATCTAGGAAATATATTCATTTTTACAACATTGACTCTACCTACTAATGTTATTGGTAATATCATCCATTTGTCAAGATCTTCTTGAATTTTTTTCAATAGTGGTAAATGATTAAATTTATATAAATTCTTTACATCATTATCAAGTCTTATACCTAAATACTTTATACCATTTACCGGCCATCTAAATTGGGTTACTAATCGACATTGACTATAGTCTCCTTTAGTAAGAGGTAAAATTTCACTTTTATCCCAATTTATTTTGTAACCTGATACCTTCCCATATTCATCCAATCTAGAAGATAATTTATGTAACGAATGTTGTGGGTTTGTTAAATAGATCAAAACATCATTAGCAAAAAGATTAATTTTATATTCCTCCTGATTAACTCTAAAACCCATAATATCTGGATCAATTCTAATTAGTTCTGCTAATGGCTCTATCGCCAATACAAATAAAACAGGTGATAGTGGACAACCTTGTCTAGTTGACCTTTTTAACTGGAATGGTGTTGAAATTTGAGAGTTTGTCACTACTTTAGCTTTAGGATTAGAATTTAAAGTTTTAATCCAATTTATAAAAGATGTTCCTAACCCATATTTTTCTAGTACTTTAAATAAAAAATCCCATTCTAATCTATCAAATGCTTTTTCTGCATCCAAAGCTGCTACTATACTCTTCTCATCCCTTTTTTGTGCCAAATGAATTATACTGAGTAGTCGGGTTACATTATCTGCCAATTGTCTATTTTTAATAAATCCTGTTTGATCTATATGTATTAATTTTGGTAAATATTTAGATAATCTATTCGATAAAATTTTTGTTATTATTTTATAATCCGTATTCAATAAAGAAATAGGCCTGTATGATGCTGGTTTCATAGGATCTCTGTCTTTTTTTGGCAATACTATTACAATCGCTGTTGAAAAAGATTCTGGAAGTTTATGTATTTTTTTCTGCTTGACGTATTAGTTCCATAAAAAGAGGAAATAATAAATCTTCAAATTTTTTATAAAATTCAGGTGGAAAACCATCTTCTCCTGGAGATTTATTACCTTGGAGTGATCCTAAAGCTTCTTCAACTTCTTTTAATGTAAAAGGCATATCTAATCCCTTCTGTTCTTCCAAATTCAATTTTGGAAGAGAAACTTGTGATAAAAACCTTTCTATCTCATTAACATCATTTTGAGATTCTGATTGATATAATTCAGAATAGAAATTTTTAAAGGTTTCATTTATTTCAAGAGGTTTATAAGATATTTTATTTGCCCTTGTTCTAATTGCATTCATTGTTTTGGAAGCTTGTTCTGTTTTCAACTGCCAGGCAAGAATTTTATGTGCTCTCTCACCTAACTCATAATACCTTTGTTTAGTTCTTATAATTGCTTTTTCCGTTCTATATGTCTGAAGCGTATTATATTGTAACTTCTTATTGACAAGTTGTTTTCGTTTTTCTTCTGACATATATCTTTGAGATTCTTTTTCTAATTTTGTAATCTCTTTTTCCAATTGATCTAGTTCTGCCATATATTCTTTCTTAATCTTAGACGTATAACTTATTATCTGGCCCCTAAGATATGCTTTCATTGCATCCCATAATATAAATTTACCATCCACTGAATGAAAATTTGTATCCAAAAAAAATGGAATCTGTTTTTTCATAAAATCACAAAAATCTTGACGTTTTAATAATGTTGAATTAAATCTCCATCTATAAGCCACTTCTTCCTTATCAGCCATTATTATTGTCATTAATAAAGGGGAATGATCTGATATTCTTGCTTTATATTCCATATTTTTCACTCTGTGTTGAATATGCTTTGATAATAGAAACAAATCTATCCTTGAAAAAGTTTTATGTCTATGGGAGTAGAACGAATAGTCTCTTTCTTTAGGATTGATTCTTCTCCATATATCAATCAGATTTAAATCCTTCATCAATGATAAAGTTAAATTTACTACCTTCGATTTTATAACAGCCTTGGTTGATCTATCTAAGACTGGGTCTAAGCAAAAATTAAAATCTCCTCCAATTAATATTTTTTCATGCGCATCCGCCAAATTCAGAAAAGCTTCTTGTATGAATTTTGCATCATTTTCGTTTGGTGCATAAATATTCATAAAAGTCCATAGTTCAGAAAAAAGTTGACAATGTATAATCACATATCTCCCCGCAGAATCAGTTTTATTGATCAAAATTGCTACTCCCCTCACTTTTGAATTAAATGAAGCCGCAACAACACTACCCACCCAATCTCTCTTTAGTTTCTGATGTTCTGTTTCCGTTAGGTGCGTTTCCTGTAAAAAAAAAAAGCTAAATCTATCTTCATTTTTTTAATATGTGTTAAGATTCTTTTTCTTTTCACTGGTCCATTAAGCCCGTTAACATTAAAACTCAAAAAATTCAATAAATTAGTCATTATTCTTAACAAAGTTACTCCAATCTAAAACATTATTTATCTTCTGAACTCTCATAGTTCCTTGGGGAATCTCTTTAAACTTCACCATGTTGCTATGTGTCTCCCTCCCAACCTTCCAGGCAGAAAGAAAAAAGAAGATAGAAAAAAAACAAAAAAAGAAAAAACAAAATACCCCCCCACTAATGTTGTGAATGAAAGGATACACAACACTACCCCCCTCCATTTTACGGGTCGTGGCAAAAGCCATGCTTGCACACATGACTAGCGTAGCAATCGATCAGTGCTTCTTCCAGCTCCCCCGCAACAAAAAAAACATTTTATTTATATATATATATATATATATATATATATATATATATATATATATATATATAGACAAAATAAGTATTACTATTCCCAACTAATATTCCTCCAGTTTTAACCTTTCTTACCTCCCTCGTATAATTAATAATATACTTATACATTCATCCAGCTTCAAAAATCCAACAAGTCCATTCTTTAACCCAATCTTCATCTTCAATCTATCTCGCTCTCCTGGGTTTGTTCTTGTATCTGGTGAATATTCAGAGAATCTCGCACAAACTGCTCTGCTTTCTGGTAGTCATCAAAAAATCTTTTTTCTCCACCAGGCAAAATAATCTTCAAGGTTGCAGGATAACACAGTGTAAATTGATAGCCATGATCCCATAGGGTATTTTTCCACTGGGTTAAGTTTCTTCCTTCTCTTCAAAAGTTCGTAACTTATATCAGGGTAGAAAAAAACTTTGTTCCCTTTAATTATCAATGGCCCTTTTCTATCTTTGGCAGCTCGAGCAGCTGCCTGTAAAATCCTTTCCTTGTCTTGAAATCTTAAGAATTTTATTAAAATCGATCGTGGATATTGGTCATCTTTTGGTTTTGGTCTTAAAGCTCTATATGCCCGCTCAATTTCAATTGGTCGAACCTCCGCTTCCATTTGCAAAACGTCCGGGATCCATCTTTGAAAAAATTCTATTGGTTTATCTCCCTCCGTACCTTCTTTAAGACCAACAATTTTAATACTATTACGTCTACTAAAATTTTCCAACATGTCCACTTTCTCCAAGAGTTGGTTTCTTTCCGAATTCCAGACAAGCAGATCATTTTCTGTTTTTTCCACTCTATCATTCATATGCCCCATTGCTCTTTCCATCTTCTGAAGCTTCTTATCCATTTTGTCCTGTCTTGCCATAATTTTATCATAGCACATCTCCGTATCTCTAAGCTCTTCTCTTACTTTTCTTAATTCAGCTGTTAACTGCAATATAGCGCCTCTCATATCTCTATCATCTCCTTTACTTCCAATCGCTTCCAATTCTTCCTCCTCCTCTTCATCTGTGTTCTCTGCAGAATCTAATTATGACTCTGAGTCATTTTCAATTGCAGTGGCTGTCGGTTCTTGTAGTTTGCGTTGTGTCGATTTGTGCATGTGCTCTTCTTTGCGCATGCACATTTCCGGTGTCTTCTTTGAAGAAGCCGTTACCACCGCCATTGCTCCCTGTTCTACCAAAGGAATCCAACCTGAGTCCGTGGCTCCATCGTTTCAGTAGGCCCTTTTTTCTTCCAGTCTCGCGGCTGCTTCGCAACAGCAGACTTCTTTTGTTGCGGTTTAGGAGGCATATCGTAAAGTAGTCTTACAAAGTTCATAAATAGTTTTCAGAAAATATTTACTAACTTTGTTTGTTTAAACGGTACTTTACTGATTTGTTGCGGGAGAGCTGGATTTATACGTCTCAATCCCACGTCATCACGTGACGCCCCCCGCCGAAGCAGTTTTGAGGGCTTCATTGCCTCATTAGACAGCTTGTCTCCACATATTACACACAGGGCTTGAAGCGTACGAGTCACAGGTTGCAACAAAGCCATATTTTATGTATGACTCGTCGTAGTTTCTGTTGAAGGAAGCTTTTTTTTTTTTTTTTTTGGCAGTCTTGGCCTCAGCTACCTCTGCGTTATCATCATCGTTACGCCTTTTATGACCCCTGCCACCTCTTCCAAAAAAAAAAACTCTCAATCGGTGTTTGTTTCTTACTCATCGGGTAGTTGTAGGTTAATGACCAACTGATAACCTCGCGTGCATAATGACCTCGTGTGCATTCAAGTTCAACAGTGGGCGTGACAGGGAATGAGGAAAGGCGCAGATGACTCGTACCGTTTCATATTGCCAAATCATATTGTTTCCTCGCGACCTTGTAGCACATGCTTTGCAGCCCGGTGTTTGAGGACCACTACCCTACTCCACCAGCTTCCACGCACAAGCAGCAGCACTGCAACAATGCTACCCCTCTCCCACTCACTTCAGCAAAATAAAGCATCAGCACCCTCTACCCACCAAGTAACCAATTGCAAATCCCCCAGGAAAGACTGCAATGCAGCAAAAATTAATTGTTCACCCGAAAATTCAACATACCATAGACACTCTCTCCCCCTGATAAAGGGAAAAAGAGATGTCCCCTTTCACAGAGAGAGGGGAAACATAATAAACCAACACTGATTTATGGAGTTAAAAGTCTGTCACATGTTCTTTTTCTTCTGAATTCTCCAACCCAAGAATCAGCAACAAAGTCCTCTCTCCACCGAGAGAGAAAGAACACGCTTCATCGAGTACAGAGACTCTGACAGCTGATCCGCTGATCCCCATGTTCTAGTTTTCTCCTGTGACACATCAGTTGGTGGCACTAGCATAGAAACTGCATGTCCACTGGGCCATGAAACCTTGGACCCATGAAGGCGCACTTGTCTTCTAGTCTACATCCTTGGGATTTTGAAATGCTGCCAGTTATGACCCCCCAGAAGCAGATCCCGCCACTGCAAAAACCCAAAGTCTGAGTGAAACTCTGGGTCAGCATCCTCAACAGAACCTCATCCATCCTGAAAAGAGAGACATCAAACTGAGTGATTGCTTGAGCAGGTAGACATTAAAGAAAGAGGATGTGCTGGAGCTTTTGGAAAGCATCATATTGGATAAGACACCGGGACCTGATAAGATATACCCCAGGCTACTGTGGGAGGCAAGGGGGGAGATTGCTAAGACTCTGGCAATGATCTTTGCATCTTCAACGGGGACAGGAGAAGTTCCGGAGGATTGGAGGGTGGCAGATGTTGTTCCCTTATTCAAGAAAGGAAGTAGAGATAGTGAATCTCACTTTAGTGGTTGGTGAGTTGATGGAGAAGATCCTGAGAGGCAGGATCTATGAACATTTGGAGAGGTATAATATGATTAGGAATAGTCAGCATGGCTTTGTCAAAGGCAGGTTGTGCCTTAAGAGTCTGATTGAATTTTTTGAGGATGTGACTAAACATGTTGCTGTAGTGTATATCAGAGGTCCCCAACCTTTTTTGCACCACGGATCGGTTTAATATTGACAATATTCTTGAGGACTGGCCAACCGGGGGGGGGGGGGGGGGGGGGGGGAGGAAGGGGTGTTCAAGTAGGGTTACACTCACCTCAGCATGTCTTTTACAGTTAGAGTTGCCAACTTCCTCACTCCCAAATAAGGGACAAAAGTAGCAGTCAAATCCTGGGACACTTTACCCCAGGAAAGACTACCATGACCATGAAGCCTTGCGTTCGCACCTGTGTGCGCATGCATGACGTGTGCATGTGATGTGTGCATGCGTGTACGTGCCAATTTTTTCCCCGCAAATCGGTTTTGCCTTCACCTTCCCGACTATACTGTATGTAGGTTATTTCTGCTTTATATAGGCTGTGTATGTATCATATCATTCCTGCTTTTACTATATGTTAGTGTTATTTATTTTTGGTTTTATGTGTTATTTGGTATGATTTGTTAGGTTATTTTCTGGGTCTGGGAACGCTCAAAAATTTTTCCCATATAAATTAATGGTAATTACTTCTGTGCTTTACGCCATTTCGGCACGAAAAGTTTCATAAGAACGCTCTACCTTAGCGGGGAAATATGGGACAAGGGCGGTCCCATATGGGACAAACCAATTTAGCCCAATATACCGGATGTCCTGGCAAATACAGGACAGTTGGCAACCCTGTGTTCACGTTCAACAGTGCATGACAGGGAATGAGGAAAGGTGCAGCTGACTCATATCATTTCCTCGAGGCCCAGTAGCACCTGCTTTGTGGCCCGGTGGTTGGGGACCGCTGGCCAAGAGGATCCCTGAAGCATCCAGTTGATCCTGTGATCTCTGCCTCAGATCTCTTGAACATCTTTCAAGAGAATAAACACTTGCAAGGCAGCAGGCCCCAATGGTGTACCTGCTAGGGCTTTGAAAACCTGTGCCAACTAACTGGCAGCTGTGTTCAAAGATATTTTCAATCTCTCATTGCTACAGTCAGAAGTTCCCACCTGCTTCAAAAGGACAGCTGTCAAACCAGGGCCCAAGAGGAGCAGGGTGAGCTGCCTTAATGACTATCATCCAGTAGCACTCATATCTAAGGTGGTGAAGTGATTTGAGAGGGTGGTCATGGCTAGGATAAACTACTGCCTAAGCAAAGACTTGAACCCACTGCAATTTGCCTATTGCCACAATAGGTCTACAGCGGATGTGATCTCATTGCCTCTTCTTGCAGCCTTGGGTCACATGGACAATGCTAATACTTATGTCAGAATCCTGTTTATTGACTGCAACTCAGCCTTAAACACAACCATTCCTACAGGTCTGATCAAAAAGCTCCAAAACCTGGGCCTCTGTACCTTCTTCTGCAACTGGATCCTCGACTTCCTCACCCAGAGACCCCAGTCTGTGCGGATTGAAAATAATACTTGCACCTCACTGACAATCAACACTGCTGCACCTCAGGGATGTGTGCTTAGCCCGCTGCTCCACTCTCTCTATACCCATGACTGTGCGGCTAGGCATAGCTCAAATACCATCTATAAATTTGCTGACGACACAACTATTGCTGGTAGAATTTCAGGTGGTAACGAGAAGCTGCACAGGAGTGAGATAGATCAGCAGGTTGAGTGCTGTTGCAGAAAAAACCTTGCCCTCAATGTCAGTGAGGCCAAAGAATTGATTGTGGACTTTGGAAAGGGAACACCCACCAATCTTCCTCGGGGGATAGGCAATGGAAAGGTGAGCAATTTCAAGTTCCTGGATGGCAATATCTCTGAAGATCTATCCTGGGCCCAACATATTGATGCAGTTACACAGAAGGCACAATAGCAGCTATACTTCATTAGGAGTCTGAAGAGATTTGGTACATCACCAAAGACTCCAGCAAATTCCTACAGATGTACCATGGAGAGCATTCTGACTGGTTGCATCTTTAAGGAGCAATGCCTCAAATAGGCAGCATCCATCATTAATGACCCCCTCATCCAGTACGTACCTTCTTCTCATTGCTACTATAAAGGAGGAGGTACAGAAGTGTGAAGACACACACTCAGTGATTCAGGAACAGCTTCTTCCCCTCCGCCATCAGATCTCTGAATGGACAATAAACCCATGAATACCACCTTGGTATTTTTTTCTCTTCCTTGCATCACTTATTTAATTTAACTTTTTAAATATATACTTACTGTAATTTACAGTTTATTATGTACTGCAATGTCCTGCTGCCTGTTAACAAATTTCACACAATATGGCAGTGATATTAAACCTAATTCCGATTGTGATCACCAGTTCCTCTACAAAACCCTCTGTCACCTGTCATTTCTCATTCCCAATAGGACAGGGGTCCCTAACCTTTTTTTGCACCGCGGACCGGTTTAATATTGACAACATTTTTGTGGACTGGCTGACCGGAGGGGGGTGTTCAAGTAGGATTAAACTCATTTCAATATGTCTTTCACAGTTAGGGTTGCCAACTTTCTAACTTCCAAGTACGGGACAAAAGTAGTAGTCAAATCCTGGGACACTTTACCCCAGGAAAGACTACCATGACCATGAAGCCTTGCATGGGCACCTGTGTGCGCTTGCCTGATGTGCGCATGCGCGTATGTGCCAATTTTTTGCCCGCTAATCGGTTTTGCCTTCATCTTCCCGACTACAATGTACATACATTATTTCAACTTTATATGGGCTGTGTATTTATCATATCATTCCTGCTTTTACTATATGTTAGTGTTATTTATTTTCGGTTTTATGTGTTATTTGGTATAATTTGTTAGGTTAGTTTTTGGGTCTGGGAACGCTCAAAAATTTTTCCCATATAAACTAATGGTAATTGCTGCTTCGCTTTACGCCATTTCAGAACGAAAGGTTTCATAGGGACGCTCTACCTTTGCAGGGGAAATACGGGACAAGGGCAGTCCCGTATTGGACAAACCAATTTAGCCCAATATGCGGGATGTCCCAGCAAATACAGGACAGTTAGCAACCCAATGTTCAAGTTCAACAGTGCATGACAGGGAATGAGGAAAGGTGCAGCTGATTCACATCATTTCCTCACGGTCCGGTAGCACATGCTTTGCAGCCCGGTACCGGTCCGCGGCCCGGTGGTTGGGGACCACTGGTGTATATAGATTTCAGCAAGGCTTTTGATAAGATAGATAGATAGATATACTTTATTGATCCCGAGGGAAATTGGGTTTCGTTACAGCCGCATCAACCAAGAATAGAGCATAAATATAGCAATACAAAAACCACAAACAATCAAACAACAATATGCAAACTATGCCAGATGGAAATAAGTCCAGGACCAGCCTATTGGCTCAGGGTGTCTGACCCTCCACGGGAGGAGCTGCAAGTTCGATGGCCACAGGCAGGAACAACCTCCCGTGACGCCCAGAGTTGTATCTTGGTGGAATATGGCCGGAGTCCAACAGCAAAAAGTTCAATATCTGGTCTACAAACACGTTCCTTGATCGTAATATGACCAGGATTGAACCATAAGTTACCCCATGCAGGGCTTATTTTGAAAGTAAGGAGGCATGGGATCCAAGGGGACTAGAATTTTTGGATCCAGAATTGGCTTGCCCACAGAAGGCAAAGAGTGGTTGTAGGTGGATCATATTCCGCATGGAGGTCGGTAAACAGTGATGTGTCTTGGGGATCTGTTCTGGGACCCCTTCTCTTTGTAATTTTTATAAATGACCTGGATGAGGATGTGGAGGGATGGGTTAGTAAATTTGCTGATGACATAAAGGTTGGGGGTGTCGTGGATAGCGTGAAGGGCTGTCAGAGGTTAGCAGCGGGACATTGATAGGATGCAAAACTGGGCTGAGAAGTGGCAGGTGGAGTTCAACCCAGATAAGTGTGCAGTGGTTCATTTTGGTAGGTCAAATATGATGGCAGAATATAGTATTAATGGTAAGACTCTTGGCAATGTGGAGGATCAGAGGGATCTTGAGGTCCGTGTCCATAGGACACTCAAAGCTGCTGCACAAGTTGACTGTGTGATTAAGAAGGCATACGGTGCATTGCCCTTCATAACAAGGGATTGAGTCCAAGAGCTGAGGTGTAATGTTACAGCTGTATAGAACTCTGGTCAGATCCCACTTGGAGTATTGTGCTCAGTTCTGGTCACCTTACTACAGGAAGGATGTGGAAACTACAGAAAGGGTGCAGAGGAGATTTACAAGGATGTTGCCTGGGTTGGGGAGCATGCCTTATGAGAATAGGTTGAGTGAAATTGATCTTTTCTCCTTGGAGCAACGGATGATGAGAGTTGACCTGATAGAGGTGTATAAGATGATGAAAAGCATTGATCGTGTGGACAGTCAGAGGCTTTTCTGCAGAGCTGAAATGGCTAACATGAGAAGGCACAGTTTCAAGGTGTTTAGAAGTAGATACAGAGGAGATGTCGGGGTAAGTTTTTTTTGCAGAGAGTGGTGAGTGCATGGAATGGGCTGCCAGCGACTGTTGTGGAGATGGATACAGTAGAGTCTTTTAAGAGGCTGCTGGAGCTTAGAAAAATAGAGGACTATGAGTAACCCTAATTAATTTCTAAAGTAAGTACATGTCCAGCTCAGCATTGTGGGCTGAAGGGCCTGTATTGTGCTATAAGTGTTCTGTGTTACTATGTTTGTATCAAAGGTAGAATTTAAACTGTTTTTTGCAGAAGAACTCGAAGAATTCACCATTGAGTGCTGTTGTAACTCCGCTTCTATATCTTTGCCAATGATCTAGATGATAATGTGGTTAACTGGATCATCTCATTTGCTGGTGACACCAAGATTGAGGGTATAGTGGAGAGTAAGGAAGACTTCCAAAGCTGCAGCGTAATCTGAACCAGCTGGAAAAATGGGCTGAAAAGTGGCAGATGGAATATTATGCAGCCAGGTGTGAGGTGTTGCTCTTTGGGAGGACCAACCAGGATAGGTCTTGTACAGTGAGTGGCAGGAGTGTGGTAGAACAAAGGGATCTGGGAATACAGGCCCATAATTCATTTAAGTGGCATCAAAGGTAGGTAGAGTCATAAAGACAGCTTTTGGCACATTGGCCATCATAGATCAAACTATTGAGTACAGGAGTTGAGATGTTATGTTGAAGTTGGATGAAATGTTGGTGAGTCCAAACTTGGAGCATTGTGTGCAGTTTTGGTCACTTGCCTATGGGAAAAATGTAAATAAGATTGAAAGAGTACAGAGAAAATTTACAAGGATGTTGCCAGGGCTGGAGGACCCGATTGAATAGGTTAGAACTTTATTCCCTAGTACATAGAAGATTGAGAGGAGATTTGATAGAGGAGTACAAAATTATAAGTGGTATAGAAAGGGTAAATGCAAGCAGGCTTTTTCCACTGAGGTTGGGTGAGACTAAACTAAAGATCATGGGTTAAGGGTGAAAGCTAAAATGTTTAAGGGGAACATGAGGGGAAGCATTTTTACTCAGAGGGTTGAGAGTTGCCAGTGCAAGTGGCAGAAGGAATTTTGATTTTAACGTTTAAGAGAATTTTGGGTAGGTACATGAATGGGAATGGTATTCAGACTATGGTCCGGTTGCAGTTTGACGGGAGTAAGCAGTATAAATAGGTTAGCACAGACTAGATGGGTTGAAGCTCCTTTCTGTGCTGTAGTTTTCTATGGTTCAAAGGTTCAAATAGCCATGAACTACAAAAAAGAGAAGACATGCATGCTCCTCCCTGCACGAAAAGGAAAAAGGAACAAAACTCACAAACCTTACACCCCCTACCCCCTCCCTCATAGAAAAGCTAACTCATTAACCACACAGAAAATGGCTGCTGGAAGGTCAAACCCCAAACTCCCAAGTCCTCCCTCAAAGAACAGTGACAATAAAATCAAACCCTCAACCCCCTTCCCCTCAGAAACAACGACAATAGTAGCAAATCCCCTAACTCCTTCTCTCACACACAAATCGCCTACACAGAAAAACAACAAGAACATCTGATGCCAAATCCCCAAACTCTCCCTTGCACAAAAATGAACATAACTCACTGGGAACCCCAACCCACCAATCAGCAACAAGAAAGAATGCAGAGATAACTGAAGGAGTGCAATATAAATAGTGTAATAAGTAAGTACAGTCTAATAATTACATAGGATTCTATCCTCATAAAATTTGCACTCTGATCTGGGCAGCATCATGGACCTTCTGTACCTTCTCTAAAGCTTCCACATCCTTTCTGTAATGAGGTGACCAGAAACCATAGAAACCATAAACTATGACAATCTTCTACATAATCTACCACTCCACCTCTGCATAGTTACTAAACAATCCTTCTACTTCCTTATTCACGTCATTTATAAAAATCACAGAGCAAGGGTCCAAGAACAGATCCTTGCAGAACACTACTGGTCACTGACATTCAGACAGAAAACCTTTCTTCGACAACAACCCTCTATCTTGAATTGGCAAGCCAAGCCAATTCTGAATCCATACAGCCAAGTTTCCTTGGATTCCATGCCTCCTGACTTTCTGAATAAGCTTACGTAGGGAACATCATCAAATACTGTATTAAAATCTATATACAACACATCTCGGGCTCTACCTTCATCAATATGCTTTGTCACATCTTCAAAGAATTCAGTCAGGGCTGGGAGGCATGACCTACGCATCACAAAGCCACGCTGACGATCTCTAATCAGACTATGTTTCTCTAAATGGTCGTAATCCTGCCTCTAAGAATCTTTTCCAATAGTTTGGCCACCACTGAAGAAAGATTCACAATAATGTGAATCTTATGAATCAATGATAATGACAAATCATTTCCTTTATTGATTCAATTTATCTGACCTTGTGGCAGAGTATGAACTGGTAAACAGCATCACAGTTTGCAAACATCTGAAAAAGAATCAGAGGAAAAACTAAACTTTCCAGATTCATGGAAGCTTTGTCATTAGAACAATGATGGTTAAATATTTTCAGAGCATGACCCTTTCCAAGCCATGGAAAAGCTTGTTCCTTCCTGGGAATCAAGTCAAAGTATACCCTTTTCCGATAGTCAGAGGTTAGAGGAAGAGTTAAAATTATCCCATTGTATTACAAAATGAGAAAGGCAGACATGGTTGGAGACCAGGGTAGTGGAAGTCTATCAATAGAGATACTTCCTATAAATTGCTAAATGTGTTGAAAGCTGTATTTGATATCACTGATCTGTTTTCCATTCTGATAAAAGAAATTCCCCATCTTTGAAAACTGGCTAGAATATATTGGCATCAATGGATTTTGGAGAGCTGATTGGCCAGAAATGTGGACACAAGGCATGGCAATACCCACGATCCTACTCAGCAGCAGAAAATACTTCAGGGGGCCAATTGGCAGACTCCTGCTTCTCTTTCTATGTTCTTACATGAATGACTGATCTAATTTGTCAGCAGTGTAAAGGCTTGCTGCTGAGATTTAGTTGTTCAGGCCTCCTGTTGTTACATCAACCAGCATTACACAGGATTATCTGAAGTAATTCTTGAACAATTGACACACCAATGTTCAGCAGACTTTGACTGATTAACTGCCTACAGTTAAATTAATTGCCGCTGCCAATTTCTTTATGCTGGCACTTACTCTGAGTTTCTGTGTTCACAACATGACACTTCAGTGTTTCAATTCAATGCAGAAAGTGCATTCAAAATGCTTGTGATCAAGCTTTGCACACAATTCTTTCCACTCCTGGAGTATGTTTAGAACTAGTAGCATTGCTCTGATCTTCATCCCATCTTGTAAAGCACAGACAATGGATGTGTTGAAACAGCTTTGCTGGAGCATGTAACGTAACTCAGGAAACCTATGTCATACCTATTGATATTCCTCCTGAACATTACTGCTGTTTCCAGACATTTGTAGCTGAGCATTTCCAAAGTATCTGCTGAAAACTGAAGCACCCTTTCTGTAAAAGGCAATTTTCAAAGTTGTTAGTACGTCAAAGAAAATTGCTAACAATCTTTTAAAAATATATTACAGAAAATTGATAACCATATATTCAAATCACACTGCGGCAGCTGGAGAATTTAATTGAAGTTATGAAATTGTTCATGAACAGTTAGTTCCCACAAGCCATCAGGCTGATCAATAATTCCACCCATTAGCTCACCCCATCACCACTAGCTACAAATCAGCCACCCCTCTCTACATCCTTTGCGCCCCCCCCATGCACAGCCACTTTGCACTTGCGTTCCACAGCCCATACCTACACTAACACAATCACTGTCCTACCATATTTTCATGAGCCCTGCTGCTACCTAGTAGAGTTACCTAGCTTCACTTTATGTACATGCAATCAGACTATGTATATACAGGGTGTATGGGGTGTCCAGGGAGGTGAAGCACCTCGGGTGAAGGGGCTTGTCATGTCCATTTTGGGGCAGCTCACTCACCTTTGGTCCCCACCGGACCTTCAGCTCTCACCTGTGGCTCCAAGTAGCTGTTTGCATGTGACAGCAGCCACACCCTGAAACACTGCTTCAACATATGGGCTAAACCATGCGAGAGTAGCTGGTGGCCTCGTACCCCAGTGAGGTAAGGACACGCCTGTTCTAGCATGCAAAGTCAGCTCTGGCAGACTGGACAGTGAGATCCAATGGCCAGAAATGCAGTTCTGCAATGCTCTGTGGAGAGCAAAGGGCATGACAAAGCACAGAAGATGTCCTGGCCATCGATGCAACCAAGGAAGACACCAGTTGGTTGTACCACTGTACCCAGCCTTCTGAGGTCAAGAGAGTGGAATTGTCTCAGTGCAATGACTTTCCCATTTTAAAAACGCTCCTGTACAGGTTTCCTGTCATCATCGGACATGATGGACAGCCACCATCTATAAAAGCTAATCTAATTTACATATGGACGCACTCAAACAATTACTTGAACATTGTGTTTTGTAAGGTTACTTTTATGTTTATATTTATTGTTTTTATTTTTTTATTGTGTTCTTTATGCTTATTGTGTTCTTATATGCTACATCAGATCCAGAGTAACAATGAATTTTTTTTTTCTTTTACACTCATGTACTCAAATGACAACAAACAATCTTGAATCTTGAGATTGAAATAACTCTAGAATAAGAAGTCAGTATTTGTAAAAATAACTAAAGGATCCCAGAAAGGCTAACTCTGTTTCTCTGTAACTCTGAAGCTGCCTGACCAACTGAATTTACAGGCTTTCCTGATTTTATTTCAAACTTCCAGCTTCTGCAGTTTTTGATCTTCACAAAATGATTTTTTTTGTTGTAAAAACCCAAATGGATTCACCAGTGGTTAGCCTGGAAGTGACCTGGCAATGCAATTGATTTTGAAATGGCCTCTGAAATGACAGTGAAAATTAGGAATTGGACAGTAACTGTTGGGGGTGAATTAACTACTAAAAACAGTGATTTCTTCTGTTAAACTATCATTAGTAAATTTGCGTTAGAGGTTAATGAAGAACTGCATATGCTGTACATTGCTAGTCTTAATGCTGCCCGCATGAAGTCTTCTTCTGTGAAGCAGCATTAACTTCCTAACGAACCTGGTGAAGACCCACAAAACAGATAAATGCGTGCTATTGTGTAGTTTATATAAAAACTTCCTCTAGTTGAGCACCTTCACTCCATCTGCAACAAGCCAGATTTCTCAATGGCCAACAATTTTATTTCTAATCCCCATTCCCATTCTGACATGTCAGTCCATGGCCTCCCTTACTGCTGTGATGAGCCCATTCTCAGGTTGGAGGAGCAACACCTCATGCTCCATCTGAGTAGCCTCCAATCTGATGGCATGAATATTGATTTCTCTCCCCTCCCTGTCTCTCTTCTTCCATTCCCTATTCTGTCTCCCCTATTAGCTCTTCTCTTTTCCTCACCTGCCTATCAACTCCCTCTGGTGCCCCTCCTCTTCCCTTTCTCCGATGGCACAATCTTCTCTCTTATCAGATTCCTCCTTTTTCAGTCTCTAACTTTTTCCACCTATCACCTCCCAGCTAATCACTTCATCCCCCTTCCCCCACCCACTTTTACCTTCCTCATCATCTGACTTCACCTATCACCTTCCAGCCTGTACTCTTTCCCCTCCCTTACCACCTTATTCTGGTGTCTTTCCCCTTCCTCCCCAGTCCTGTTCTGGGCCCGAAACATGAACTCTTTATTTTTTCCATAGATGCTGTCTGACCTGCTGAAATCCTCTAGTATTTTGTGTATTACTCTGGATTACCAGCATCCAATGAATCTCTTGTGTTCTACAAGACGAAACTTGTTCCTTGAGTTTCAATTACACAATAGAGTCAATAGTATAATATTGTATGTTAGACCATAAGACATAGAAGCAGAGTTAGGCCATTCAGCTCATCGAGCCCGCTCCACCATTCCATCACAGCTGATTTCAGATCCCACTCAACCATGTACACCTGCCTTCTCGCCATATCCTTTGATGCCCTGACCAATCAGGGAATGATCAACTTCCACCTTAAATATGCCGACAGACTTGGCGTCCACTGCAGTCTATGGCAGAGCATTCCATACATTCACTACTCTCTGGCTAAAGAAATTGCTCCTTACCTCTATTCTAAAAGGTTACCCCGCAATTTTGAAGCTGTGTCCTGTAGCTCTGGATACTCTCACCATAGGAAACATGCTCTTCACATCCACCCTATCTAGTTCTTTCAAACTTCGGTAGGTTTCAATGAGAATCCCCCGTATTCTTCAAAAATCTTGTGCATACAGGCCCAAAGCTACCAAAGGCTCTTCATATGTTACCAACATGCTGAAAGTGCAGCATAAATGCATCATTGATATAAAATACCAGATACTAGATCACTGAGATAAAAACATAAAATATTTAAAATACTCAGCAGATCATGCAGTACTTAAGAAGAGAAAATTAGAGTATTAACAATCATCAAGCTGAAATATTAATTTTGCACCTTTCTTCCCAGATTCTGTCTAACCTGCTAAATGTTTCCAGTATCTTAATTTCTTTTAATCTAGAGTAAGGGCACAGTAACCAAGGGAATGCAACCCTTCATCCTAACCGTTTAGCCTCCTCAAACTCCCCTTCACTTGCTCCAGTAGAAAGGACCCTCATTGCATCTTAGATTTTGTGATTGATCTATAACTTCAAGCATTCAAAGTGCATTGTGAGATTCACGCTGTTGACTATTTGACCCATTCACTCTGTCTGGAAGCAATGCACACCCCCACCACTGCACCACACAATACAACAGTAAGCCTGAACAGATTCACATTCAGTCTAAAAGCTGGATGATGCTGAACTTCCCAAAGCCGGGAATCAGAGACAGTAGAGGAAAATGGGACTGTATTGCCAAGGCAAACCTAAGTCATGTTGGGAACAAGGCATCAGTCATGGAAAGCAGGGATAACAAGGTTGATCAAATAATTTTGGATTCTAGATCATGCCCCTCCTGGACCAATAACAATGCAGCACTCAAATTCTGACAGGTATTTACCTGCCCTTCTACCTCTGGAAGTGACTGAAACCTTCATAGCAATACCTAGATCACATCAAAAATGGGAACAGGGCTCTTTTCCTTATTGTAGAGCGTTGACTTCCATGTTCAAAAGGCTTGAATCAGGTGTGTGCACTGGACGCTGAAATGGATACAACTTGTGGAGATGATACAAGAGTACAAAGTGGAAGTGCTTGTAAGTAAATGGTTCAGAGTTCTTTTGATTTTAAGAAAGATCACTTATTGGTAGCTTTCGTGTTTATGCTACTACTCAGAATTAATGCAAATAAATTGCTGTCTTTTAACAAACTTGTTTTTGTGTGTTTTTTTTTCTTTTTGCTGAATAAGAGACATAGTGTTCCTGCCTCAGGTCCAATGGTTCAATCTCAGCCAACACTCAGAAGCTCTGAGAAAGTAGTGTTTGTATGACTGCTACCTTTGGAACTGAGGGCCTATGTTCACCTGGGCCTCTGTTACAAAGTGGGCAATGAAACAAAATCATGTTACTTAGTGTCTTGGCAGCATTGCTGGGAGTCAACTACCACAAATATTATGCTAATATTTCTCCTTCTGCAAATGCAGCTTCAAGTTTTATCTCCTATTCTCATGTTAGATCTCCAGCTTATCCAGTTTTTTTATGTATATTAGGAGACACAACAGTCACTAGGAGGGGATTCTCTCATTGAGGAGAGGAAGGAGAAGGAGGAGGGGAAGAAATAGAGCTCTCAGCCTAAGAATACTTCATTTAATTACTCTTGCACTTTATTGATATTTATTTTTGCAATAAAATATATTCATAAAATGCATAAGGAAGTACAGTGTAATCAGTATGTTTCTTTGGTAACTCTCAGAGTCATAGAGATGTACAGCATAGAAACAGGCCCTTCAGCCCATCATGTCCATGCCAATACCATTTAAACTGCACTCCCACTGACCTACACTGGGACTGTTGTGTCCATGCATAACTGTATATCAATTAAATAAAAGTAAACCAACACGGGAAATGGCTTTAGCAGGTGTATTCACATGGCAACGAGAGAGAGCAATCTGTGTGCATAGACAACAGCACATGCACAGACAACAAATCAATATGTAGAGCTGGGGGGTGGGCAGGGGTTGCCATTGCTCTAAAGGAAATAGACACATACTTCCTCTCCCATATAAAACTGTATATACACATAGCATTCGATTTCCCTTCCATAAACCCATATTCCAGATAAACATGCTTTCACAATAACAGTCCATAACTAACATCACATCGCGGCTGCTCCAAAATGATATCGTATTTGTTAAGTAGGTACCGTGCACAATCCTGATTTGATGGAGACAGACGTGAGGAGCACGGAGGAACATCTGGAGAAACTTTTGAAATGCCTGCTTCGCTGCCGTTGCTACTGTGCGATCAAGAATCACCGGAGGGGAAGGCCCCAAATCCTCGGCTTTGCCTATTGCCTGTTGCCGGGGCTGGGGTTGAAGCGCTCGGCAGAGATGGTGCTCGGTGTTGGAGGCTGGTCGGAGGCTCGAAGTTTTCGGACGGACTCAAGAGTCGGTTGTGGTTGGGTGCTTCCAGGGTGCTGCATCGGCAAGTTTGTGGTGCTGGAAGCTCATGGCAGGAAGAGAACTTCTCTTCCTTCTACCGTCTGCATAAGATGATGGGACTTTGGAGAGATATTGAGACTTTTTTTTTTACCATGCCCATGGTCTGTTCTTTATCAAATTACGGTATTGCTTTGCACTGTTGTAACTATATGTTATAATTATGTGGTTTTGTCTTTTTTTCAGTCTTGGTTTGTCTTGGATTTCTGTGATATCATTCTGGAGGAATATTGTATCATTTCTTAATGCATGCATTACTAAATGACAATAAAAGAGGACTGCGTGTCTTCATAATCTAATCTAAGGGTTCAGTCTTTCGGGTGGTGCACTGTTTCTTTCAGGAGTGGCATTATGCTTGGCAGGTGTCTTGTCCAAAACAACATTCTCGGTTTCTAGTATCACATTGTTGTCAGTGACATCATCACCAGGAGGTAAGTCCAGTGATGGTAATGTGTCCACCTTGTTTGCTGCAGTTGACTAGGTGTGTTCTTCAGTTGAACATCCAGTATCTGGTCCACATGAGGTCTCCATGTCTAATCTCCAACATTTACTGATCACCAACATCAGTGGTCCAGTTTAATAACTATCCTATCGGGTGTCCAGTTGTCTTCTCGGTAATCATGCCACAGGACTTCCTGTCCGACCTCGAAGCTCTTTGCTGCTTCACTTGGCAACTGGCTGAACTGTTTATTCTGCACTTCCCTCTGTAGATCTGGTTTCAGGAGGTCTGTGTGAGATCTCAGATTTCTGTTCATGAACAGCACTGCAGTTGTTTGATTTGTCATCGCATGAACAGAGTTCCGATACACGAAAAGGAAGTTGTCCACCTTATGCTGTAGAGAAACGTCCTCCTTCTCCATTGCTTTAATGGACTACTTGAAGGTTTGGATAAAGCTTTCAGCTAACCCATATGTTGCTGGGTGGTGAGGAACTGATTTGAAATGTCTGATGCCATTTTTCTTCTTGAACAGTTGGAATTCTTCTAATGTGTATTGTGCTCTGTTGTCACTCACAATTTATTCTGTAAGCTATTTCTGGCAAAAATAGTTCTTAGAGCGGAGATTATCTTTGCTGATGTGGTTGACTTCATTGGTATAACCTCTGGCCACTTTGAATGAGCATCCTCAGCAATCAGAAACATGGAGTCCATGAATGGCCCTGCAAAGTCAATAAGTACTCTTTTCCATGGTGACGATGGCCACTCCCATGGGTATAGCGCTCTTTGTGGGGGTGAGTTTTGAACCTTTTGGCATCCTGAACAGCTTTTAGCCAAGACTTCAATCGGTTTATCGATTTTCTTCTCAAACACCTTCTGATTAGCATTAAGCAGTTGTGCCTGTCTCTGGTTAGTGCTACCATTTAGGCTGCTGTTGCCTGTTGATGCCACACTGAGAACTCATCCAATTGCATCCAGAAAGTGCCGGGACTCCACTTTTCAATACATACAGCTCTAACTGCTGTGTTTGGTATCCATACCTTCAGTTTGCCTTTGGGAGACACTTTTTCACCTGTGTAAGTCTTTAGCATCACTGGTCTTCTCTAATGGAGTCTCAGAAAACAGTCTGTTGTCGTCATCCTCTGGAATTATGGGTAAAGTTGACCCTGTATCCAGCTCCATTTTCAGTTTTAAACCGGATACACCTATTGTGATCCAAATGATTTAGTGATCTGTTTCAGTTATACTATGCAGTTTTAGGCATGACAGTTTAACTTTGTCAGACTCTATGTTGTCTGATTCTGTTTTACATTTGGTAACATTATACATTTGTTTAATTTTGTGTTTTGTGACTTTTCAATCGGTTGTACTTTTTGTCCGCCTTGCACATTCTCTCCATGTGACCTTGTCTGTGACACTTCCTGCAGAATTTTTCTTTGAACCATCAGTTATTTGCATCATGGGAGGATTTGCCACATCGATAACAATTTTGGCTTTTTGCACTATTCAGGGACATTTTGTCCATTTCACATTCTAACCTATATTGTAATGGTCAATGCCCATTTCTAAGGCTAGGGCTCTTTCTGCCAGTATCCTTGTTTGAGTGCTTTGACAATGCAAGCACTCAAACAAGCCTGACCCTTAATACATCAGAGAGTCCATCTCTAAAGTCACTGCACTGGGAAAAATTTGCACAGTTCTGCAATGTATTCAGACAGTCTTTTATCTTTTGACTGTTTCCTTCTGTAAAATCTAAACCCCTCAGCTATTACCAGTGGTTTAGGGCTCAAGTGATTTTGTACAATTGTAATAAATTTGTTGAATGTATTGCTTGCTGGCTTTTCATGGGTTACTAGGTTGCATAAGAGACTGTACATCCTTGCACCTTTAAGCTAAAAGGTGTATGGGATTTATTCTGCACCTCCACATTGTTCACATTACAATACAGTTCAAACTTCTCAATATATGACTCCCAACCTTCATTAGCATTATCAAATTCGTCAACTTTCCTGAATGAAGCCACTCCCCGTTACTTTCACTTCAAATTCAACGTGTCTTTCACTATTATTATGCACTGTACTCACGCATTTGTTTGCATCTCCGACAGCTTTCTTGTGCTGTTTAACTCTCACTGTTTGTCCCGTAACTGCTGGTGCAGTTTCTGATATTTTCTGACATCCAGGTTAGCATTTGTCATCAATTTGTTGTGTCTGTGCACAGCTACATATCTATCAAATAAAAGCACACACATGGGAGATGGCTTTAACGGGTGTATTCATATTGCAAACAGAGAACAATGTCTGTGTGCGGACAACAGATCAAAACCTAGTGCTTAAAGAAATAGATCCATACATTACAGGGACCATAGCTCTCCTTAGCCCTCCTATCCAAACTTCTCTTAAATGTTGAAATCAAGCTTCCATGGACTACTTGTGCTGGCAGCTCATTCCACACTCTCATGACTCTCTGAGTGAAGAAGATTCCCCTCATGATCTCCTTAAACTTCTCACTGTTCACACTTAAGTCTTGAACTCTGGTTGTTGTCCCACTCAAACTCAGTGTAAAATGCATGCAGGCATCTATACCCCTCATAATTTTATATGTCATCAAATCAGTGCATTCATTGTGTCCCACCGAAACTCAGTGTAAAATGCATGCTTGCATTTGTACCCCTCTTCGTTTTATGTGTCATCAATTCAGTGTATTCATTGTATCATCAAGTTAATGAATTTTACTTGCAAGCACCAATACAACACATGTGGCCTTCTCTGAACAATTTACCATTCTAGTATTAGAGAGACTGGTACACTCGATACAACCCCTCAGTGTCCTGTGGCAACGGGACCTTAGATTGAAATCCTTCCCAACAATGTCTTTGTGATGGTTATGTGGATCATCCCATAGCACATGCTCCTGCAGCCTGGAATGTGCTAGTTAGAATTATTCACTCATTGCATTTGGTTGGACTTAAAGACCATCAGATTTAAGCAGACCAAGGAGTGTCTTTCATTGTTGATACCTTCCAGTAGTAACTGATGTTTTTTTTCCAGTATGTATTCCCTAGAACAATGCATAGACTAGAGAATCTTCCATGATGTAACTGCTTGGGATGAACCTTGAGAAGAACCCCACATCCTTTCTCTGATCTTCTTGGCAAGTGCACAGTCCACAAAGAGCTGGTCAGTCATCTCATCCACACTAGAGCTGCCACAAAGGCCATATATGTTAGGAATGAGATCCTGAACGTGTTCTTGCATTTGAATAAGATCATGCTTCAGCTGTAACTTCCAGTCAGAGGAAGGGCCATACTGCCAGTAGCTATCAAACTGACAGTTACAATGAACTCATCTGAGTCTGGCTACTTTCCCTGCTGGAGCTGAAGTTATTGGCAACACCTCACAGCTTTCCATCCTTAGTTGCATAATGGAGATCTCCATGCTGTGAAAGCTGACTACATTTCACTCTCTCCTGCCAGAGACCAGCAGGTGAATAGAATGTGCAGCTTTGCTACCTCTGACTGCATGTCAACCCTGCCCTTTACTGGAGCCAAAAGACATTCAAATCTGTTAACTAACCCCCCTCTTCCAAGGAACAAACACTCAGTGGAAACATTTATTCTGCTTTTCTTCCACAGTAGCTCTCTGACCTGCAGAGTGCTCCCACAACTTTTTAAATTTGTATTTCCTAGCATCCACAATTTTTGCTTTTGTATAAATCTAATATCTTCAGGGCTTGCTTTACATGTTGAAGGTGAGTGCAGCAATACAGTAAGTGATGACTGACATCTAATTTACATGTGAGCACTGATAAATTTGTTCTGAGGTTTTCTTAGGTGCACTAGGGAGCCACCTAGAGGGAAACCAGGAATTGATTGTAATATTGAACCGTGGACTCCTATTTTAAAAAATATATATTCAAATAAATGATAAGAAATGTGTAATGTGTAACTAAATGAATGACATCTATTTTACCTTTTGCTAAAAGCTAAATTGACCTAAGTTGGTATTAAAATGAATTAGGATCAGCATAAGAAAATTTGGCATACTGTATCTATATTTTAAAAGATGAGTTTCATACTCCATTGAGTTTGGCTTGTTTTACATTCATAAAGCAATTGTCATGTAAAAGGAAATTAGGTAAAACTATAGTTAACGGACAGGAGGAAAATTAAAGGCTTGAGCTTATACTATTGGCAGATTATACACCAGGAATGAAGGTGATGTGATATGAGATAAGGTCTGAAGCTCTCACCATTCTCTCACAGCCAAAAGAACACTGCACTTAGAGGACAACTTGCCTTTAATAAGTACGAGCAAATTTTAACTGTTCTTGGTCAATTGATAGTTCAGTCAGCATCGGCTGGTTCCTGAACAAACAGCAGAAATGGCCTTCTGTTGAAGCAACACTGTAAAATTAATCAAACATTGTGGTGCTGTATACCTTCTGGAAGCTATCACCTTCAGGCCATACAATATTTAATATGAGTAAGTATTAATTTTATGGAGAGTATGTCTGTGGCAAATATTGAAAAACAAAACTTAAAATATTCTTATTGATATGGGTTATACCTGTCAGTAAATGTGCTTAAAATAATTCCTTATATGCTATTTGTTTTATAAAACATTGTTGCTTGACGATTTAGATTCTTATACCACCTTATAAGGAAAGACTCAGTTAAGGAAAATAATATGTTAAATAACTGCAGACCTAAAGAACTCGCTGAGTCATAGCTTGATTATTCAGTCTGATTTTAACCAGCTCCATGTTCAAGCATATCCCCCATCTTATTAAAGTAATCAAACCAGAGAAATTAAATATTCCCTTTCTGCTGTAGTTAATATTCCCAGTGCCTGGATCCAAGCCACAGTTATTTTTTTGTCAATCATCTTATTACTTATGTTTGATCAAATAGCAAACTGAATACACAGCTTGGATGGTGCTGTTAAATATGTGAAATGCACAGAATGAATACGGTCAGCCATGCCCGTTTCCTTTTGACTTATTACCTTTCATTACTACAGGAGCAAAGGAAGCAATTAAAAACAAAAAAAAAACAGTTTGAAAATCTGACAATTAAAAAAAATTGTGATCTAGTGTTTTGTACATTGACTGGCTTCACACTTGGAAACACATTGTGTTCCTTCTGGTTAACCTCTTTCTCCTTTCAGTTCTGTCCTTGTTCCACTTGAGTAGGCATGAACAATAGAGGAAACAACAAACAAACTGATTTACACCCTTAAAATAATAATTTCTTAATGTGCGTGGCTTAATTCTACATTTTGTCATTTTTTTTCCTGGAGCTCTTATTATATTTATATTAACAGGACTCTGGAAAAGGGCAAATGTTATCTTTGGATGTGCTATGCTTTTTGTTTTTAGAAACATTGCAATTCCCTTCCAGTAGAATGAACGGATCAAAGCCATAAACTGTCAGCATACTGGGAAGCCCTTCAGAAATCATGAGGTTCTGGTGTCTATCTCACTGCTCAGCCAATTACCTTGTAGAAGGTAAGTGCTCCTGGAAACAAGCAAGTGCCTCTCCATTCTGTGTAACAATAGGGACTTGAAAGCACTGATGATGAATAAAGCCTGACTCTGGTGCTTAAAGGGCCTGAAAGCTGTTTATTTGCTTCAGTGCATTGGAGAAAACAGCTTTTAGCAATGAGCTAGAGATAAAATCGGAGTCCAAGGTGCCTCCAACTGGCAATACATAAACACTGAAAGTGATTCACAACTTAGAGGTGAAAAACACAAGCCTTTTAATGTGCTTCTGGTGGGGGAAAGGTCAGGAGCAATGACTTATTTTGCCTTGCTGAAGACAGGGTTATGTCAGACTGGGATCTATGTGCCATTTGATGACAAGGTCATGGATGGAAGGATGTTATCTGTGAGAAGGCAAAGGATTTGCTGGGTTTTGTGGCTCTGTAGATGAGAGATTTCTGAGAGGGGAGATTCAGCATTGGAATTATAAATGCATTGCACTAGATTGAATGTGATAGAGTGAAGATTTGTGTGAGTCAGTCAAATGCAATGAATTGGATGGGAAGTTTGTTTGTTGCTTCCATTATGATGGGCATACTGATTGAATCTAGGATGGAAGAAGAGAGAAAATTTAACTTTGTACAGGGATCAACAAACCAAGGAAATTAGAATTGAATCAATAAAGATAAATTGAACTGGTAACCAGCATCAAGATTCTGGCAACCAGCATGAAGATTCGAACATTGAGGATAGAAATAGGGAAGGAAAGGAGTGTGATATTTGATGGATGGGTGCATGAAGGGGCTTGACATATGGTCGTAATTTCTGTGGACATATACTGTGGATGAAAAACAAAGTGGTAAAACAAAAGCGATAGCAGAATTTCAGACAGAAAAGGCTATGAGGTTGGTTTGTTATAGTTCATGTAACATAAATACAAAACAGTTACCAATGAATGATAAATTATTAATGGATGATCTCATTGGACTATGGTTGAACCTCCATGGTCCAACATATTAACAAACATAACCATTCTCTTTTTAAGGTGGCCCTTAAAGATATGCTTGCTTCTAATTATGTGAATGGGTTAGCTAAGGAATGGTACAGTAATTCCATTGGTCAGTCAAACTATAACTGCCGCAATGAAGCAAGTTCAAAGTAAATTCAGTATCAAACTACATATATGTCACCATATACAATCTTGAGATTCATTTTTTGTGTGCGTACTCAGAAAATCCAAGCAGCATAATAGAATCATTGAAAGACTGCACCCTACAGAGCGGATAAACAACCGGCGTGCTAAAGGTAAAAACTGTGCAAATACAACTAGAAAAATAATAATATTAAATAAATAAACAATAAATATCAAGAATCTGAGATGAAGAGTCCTTGAGAATGAGTGCATGGGTTGTGGAAACAGTACAATATTGGGGCAAATGAAGTCGAGTGAAGTTATCCTCACTGGTGATTGAGGGGTAATACTATTTCTGAATCTGGTGGTGTGAGTTCTCAGCTTCCTTATTCCTGATGACAGCAGCAAGAAGAGAACATGACCTGGGTGATGGCTGCTGCTTTCCTGTGACAACGATCTGTGCAGATAGTGGGGAAGACTTTACCCGTGATTGACTAGGCCATATCCATTAGTTCTTGTAGGATTTTCTATTCTCAGGCATTGGTGTTTCCATACCAGGCTGTGATGCAAACAGGCAATATACCCTCCACCACAATTCTATAGAAATTTGTCAGTACTAGATATCATGCTGAATCTTCGCAAACTTGTGGTGCACCGGTGCTGATGGAGATTGTGCAGATGTTGTTGCCAATCCAAGCTGAGTAGAGTCCACAAGTGAGGAAATCAAGAATCCGATAGCACAAGGAGGTGAGAGACCAATTTCATGAAGTTTATTGATGAGTTTTGAAGGGATGATAGAGTTGAATGGTGAGCTATAGTCGGTAAGGTATATCCTGATGTGTGCATGTTTGCTGTCAGATATTCCAGGGCTGAGTGAAGAACTAATGAAACACCACTTGAGCTGGTGAGCAAATTGAAGTGGATCCAAGTCTCTTCTCAGGCAGCAATTAAGGTGTTTAATCAACAACCTCTCAAAATACTTAATCAGAGTGGATGCATTTGGGTGATAGTCATTGAGGCAGTTCCATGTTCTTGGGCACTGGCTTGAATCAGGTGGCTACCTCAGACAGACCAAGTGAGAAGTTAAAAATATCAGTGAACACTCCAGCCAGTTGATCAGCACTGATCTTTAGTATTCAGCCAGGTATCCCATCTGGGTCACATGCATTCTATGAGTTCACCCTCCTGAAGGATGCTCTCATGTTGACTTCGGAGACTGAAACCACAGGATCATCCAGGATGTCATGCACCAAACTGACTTGTTGTAAAATGGTTGTTGTATCATATCAAATTCTTCAACTTTGAATTGCAGTGTTTCATTACCAAGGACTTTCAGGTACAATATATTACACTTTTTGAAACTTCAGAATATTCTAAACCATTTTGCCTCTAATGAAATCAAAACACACATAACCCTGAAAGAACTCATCAGATTAGGCATCAATGGAAATGAATAAACAGACAATGTCTCAGGCCAAGGACTTTCATCAGGACATTTTTGACGGCCCTATTCAGTATTGTTGCAGGACAAGATATCGAGTTGAAGACTTCTGACTTACACATTTTGGCCTTTAGCTCTCTTATAGATAGGAGGGCACTTTTGTTAAATGGAAAGATGTTTCTCCTCCTACTCGTGCACAATGGTTATGCGACGTTCTGTCATGTTTAGATTTAGAGAAGATTCGTTGTTCAATTTCTGAATCTCGTCAAGACTTTCAAACATTGTGGGGACCCTTTCTGAATTATTTTCAAAACCCTCAATTCATTGTTTAAATTTAGATGTTGGCTATTATTAATTTTTATTATACGAGAAGTTATTTTACCGTTTTTTCTCTTTAATAAACAACTTCGGTCTTGGTAGGGGTTAGACTCTTTTTTTGTAATAAATTAGTATATTTCAATATAACCTTTATTAACCTACATGAATATGGGGTAATGAGATTGTTATTATGAATAGATATAATGTAATTGTTTTTTTTTACCTTTATATATACTTTCTTGTACTCTGTATTCTTCTATGTAGAAACTAATAAAAATATTGAAAGGAAATTTAGTCAACATTCTAAACATTGGAAATCCAGTAGCCAGTTGGTACATTGCAAACTCCAATGAAAAGCAATGAGACAATGAGCTGATAAGCCATTTAGTGGTATGTTAACTGAGATAGAAATATTGGTCAGGACGCCAAAGGTGGCTCTCTTTTATTCTTTTTTGAACTAGTAGCAGAGGATATCTGGTGTTCATCTGAGTAAATAGATGTGTTTTAGTTTCAAATAACATCGATATAAACATACCCCTGATGTAACTAAGTTTGAGTTTTTGGGTAAAATCGTTTCAGGCTATAATCGGAAACAGAAAATTTGATGCATTCTCTCTTTGTTCTTCTCATCTCCAACATCATATTTGTACAAAGAGTACAATTACTGACAAACTAGCCTGTAATCTTAAGTGCTGATTACTTCTGCATTAGGAAGAACTTAAAAACAGAACGGTCATTTTTAAAGATTTATTATTATCTCAGTTGGTGAAAGCATAGTGTCTCGTAGCAATAATGCCAGGGTATCTTTGTCAGCCTTTTGCATGCCAGATTGGCTTCGGTGAACTTCCTTAAAGTTCTTCAGTCTTCTAAGGATAATTGGCTATGGCAATAAGTTGAAAAAAAAATTCATAAAAATTGCATGTGCATTAGACAGACAGTTCTTGCCAGAAAACTCCCTTCAGATAATATACATCTTCTCTACCTGTTGTGAAGAAAGTCTTTGCCCACAGCAAAGATTGACATTTTTCACAAGGCCAAAAAGATCCTTCAGTCACCTCTCTTTCTGAGGCCAGCTTTAGACGTCTCACATCTGACAGACAGTAAAAAAGAACTAATGAAGGCTTAACTTTGTAGCAGCCCCTTCACCCTAATCTAAGGAAGATAGGATGATACTGGGAAAATGCTTGAATAACCTGTTCTTGAACCTACTTACGTTTCAAACTTTAAGCGGATTAAAGTGTTTTTGCATCTGTCCTTAGGTTAAGGGTGAAAAACCTACATTTGTAATCAATTGTCATCTGGCTTTCTCAACAACTTTGGAGGGATTTCACAGAATTACAGAGCCTAAATCTAAAAGTCAATTTATTTTTTTTTTTCCTTCAGCGGTTGAACAGGGCACAACTGCGCAAGTGCGTAAAAGTCAGACTGTGAGGCAGCGGGAGAGTTGAAAAGTGAGCAGATTGAGAAGAGTCAGTCATTTCTTCAGTGGTTGAACGGGGTACGACTGCGCAAGCGTGTGAAAGACGGACCACGAGACAGTGGGAGAGTTAAAAAGTGAGCAGATTTAGGGAGCAGGCGATGGAGTAGAGGGAGACAGAGTAGGAGGCTTTGGCTCGAGAGGCTTCTACGAGCAGAGGCTGAGGACAAGCTTCACTCCAAGTGAGGTAAGGCCAGGTAAGTTCCTTTATTTAGTTTAATTACCTTAAGAGTGGGTAATGGAGGCAGCAGTTAGGGCAGTTGAGTGCTCTGTTTGCAGTATGTGGGAAGTCAGGGCGAGCATAATCGTCCCTGATGACTACACCTGTGAAAGGTGCATCCAGCTGCAGCTCCTGACAAACAGAGTTAGGGAACTGGAGCTGGAGCTGGATGAACTTCAGATCATTTGGGAGGCAGAGGCAGAAATAAACAGGAGGTACAGAGAGATAGTCACCCCGAAGAGTCAGGAGACAGGTAGCTGGGTGACTGTCAGGAGAGGGAAGGGGAATAGACAGAATGAGCAGAGCACCCCTGTGGCCGTTCCCATCAATAATATACCGTTTTGGATGCTGTTGATGGGGACAACCTACCAGGGACAAGCTGAGTGTCCCATCTCTAGCACCGAGACAGGACACTCAGCTCAGAAAGGAAAGCGGGAACAGAGGAGAACAGTAGTGATAGGGGATTCGATAGTTAGGGGGACAGACAAGAGGTTCTGTGGGAGAGATTGAGAATCCTGGATGGTCTGTTGACCCTCTGGTGCCCAGGTCCGCGATATCTCGGATCGAGTTCTCAGTGTTCTCAAGAGGAAGGTTGAGCAGCCAGATGTTGTGGTCCATGTAGGGATCAATGACGTGGGTAGGAAGAGTGAGAAGGTCCTGAAAGGTGAATTCAGGGAGTCAGGTGCCAAGTTATAGGACAGGACCTCCAGGATAGAAATCTCAGGATTGCAACTGGTGCCATGTGCAAGTGGGTTTAGAAATAGTAAGATAGCACAGATCAACACATGGCTGAAGACATGGTGCAGGAGGGAGGGCTTCAGATTTATAGATAATTGAGCAGTTTTCCAGGGAAGATAGGACCTGTTCCAACGGGACAGTTGACATCTGAACTGGAGGGGGACAAATATTCTTGCAGGTAGGTTGGCTAGAGAGGCTGCAGTGGATTTAAACTAGATACAAGGGGGGAGGGGAAGAAGAGTGCAGGAACAAATGTAGAGGAGAAGGAAGAAAAAGGAGATAGTAAAGTTGTTTGCACCGTTAATGATAAAAAGAGTGTAAGAGGTTGAAAATTTCTTAAATGCATTCATTTTAATGCTAGGAGCATTGTAAGAAAGGTGGATGAGCTTAGAGCATGGATTGATACCTGGAAGTATGATCTGGTAGCTATTAGTGAAACATGGTTGTAGGAGGGGTGTGATTGGCAACTAAATATTCCTGGATTTCCTTGCTTCGGGTGTGATAGAATCAGAGGGACAAGAGGGGGAGGTGTTGCATTGCTTGTCAGAGAAAATATTGCAGCAGTGCTCTGGCAGGATAGATTAGAGAGCTTGCCTAGGGAGGCTATTTGGGTGGAATTGAGGAATGGAAAAGGTGTTGTAAGACTTATAGGGGTGTATTATAGGCCACCTAATGGGCAGTGAGAACTGGAGGAGCAAATTTGTAAGGAGATAGCAGATATTTGCAGTAAGCACAAGGTTGTGATTGTGGGAGATTCTAATTTTCCACACATAGACTGGGAATCCCATACTGTAAAAGGGCTGGATGGTTTGGAGTTTGTAAAATGTGTGCAGGATAGTTTTTTGCAGCAATACATAGAGGTACCAACTAGAGAAGAGGCAGTGTTGGATCTCTTGTTAGGGAATGAGATAGGTCAAGTGACGGAGGTATGTGTTGGGGAGCACTTCGAGTCCAGAGATCACAATGCTATTAGTTTCAATATAATTATGGAGAAGGATAGGTCTGGACCCAGGGTTGAGATTTTTGATTGGAGAAAGGCTAACTTTAAGGAGATGTGAAAGGATTTAGAAGAAGTGGATTGGGACAAATTGTTTTATGGGAAGGATGTAATAGAGAAATGGAGGTCATTTAAAGGTGAAATTTTGAGGGTACAGTACCTTTACATTCCGAGTTAGGTTGAAAGGAAAGGTTAAAAGTTTCAAGGGATATTGGAAACTTGGTTCGGAAAAAAGAGAGCAATTTATCTACAATAAATATAGGCAGCATGGAGTAAATGTGGTGCTCAAGGAATATAAAGAATGTAAAAGGAATCTTAAGAAAGAAATTAGAAAAGCTAAAAAAGATATGAGGTTGCTTTGTCAAGTAAGGTGAAAATAAATCCAAAGGGTTTCTACAATGTTGTATTAATAGCAAAAGAATAGTGAGGGATAAAATTGGTCCCTTAGAGAATCAGAGTGGTCAGCTATGTGTGGAACCAAAGAGATGGGGGAGATTTTGAACAATTTCTTTTCTTCGGTATTCACTAAGGAGAAGGATATTGAATTGTGGAAGGTAAGGGGAACAGGTAGGGAGGTTATGGAAACTATGATGATAAAAGAAGAGGAAGTGTTGGCGCTTTTAAGGAATGTAAAAGTGGATAAGTCTCCGGATCCTGTCAGGATATTCCCTAGGACCTTGAGGGAGGTTAGTGTAGAAATAGCAGGGGTGCTGATAGAAATATTTCAAATGTCATGAGAAACAGGGATGCTGCTGGAGGATTGGCAAATTGCTCAAGTTGTTCCAATGTTTAAAAAGGGTTCTAAGAGTAAACCTAGCAATTATCGGCCTGTAAGTTTGATGTCAGTGGTGGGTAAGTTAATGGAAAGTATTTTTAGAGATGGTATATATAATTATTTGGATAAACAGGGTCTGATTAGGAACAGTCAACCTGGATTTGTGCATGGAGGGTCATGTCTGACAAATCTTATTGAATTTTTTGAAGAGGTTACTAGGAAAGTTGACGAGGGTAAAGTGGTGGATGTTGTCTATATGGACTTCAGTAAGACCTTTGACAAGGTTCCACACGGAAGGTTAGTTAAGAAGGTTCAATTGTTAGGTATTAATATTGAAGTAGTAAAATAGATTCAACAGTGGCTGGATGGAAGACACCAGAGACTAGTGGTGGATAACTGTTTGTCAGGTTGGAGGCTGGTGACTAATATTGTGGCTCAGGGATCTGTCCTGGGTCCAATGTTGTTTGTCATATACATTAATGATCTGGATGATGGGATGGTAAATTGGATTATAAAGTATGCAGATGAGACTAAGATAGGTGGTGTTGTGGATACTGAAGTAGGATTTCAAAGCTTGCAGAGAGATTTAGGCCAGTTAGAAGAGTGGGCTGAAAAATGGCAAATGGAGTTTAATGCTGATAAGTGTGAGGTGCTACATTTTGGTAGGACTAATTAAAATAGGACATACATGGTAAATGGTAGGGCATTGAAGAATGCAGTAGAACACAGGGATCTAGGAATAATGGTGCATAGTTTCCTGAAGGCGGAATCTCATGTGGATAGGGTGGTGAAGAAAGCGTTTGGTATTGGCCTTTACAAATCGGAGCATTGAGTATAGGAGTTGGGATGTAATGTTAAAATTGTACAAGGCATTGGTAAGGCCAAATTTGGAGTATTGTGTACAGTTCTGGTCACCAAATTATAGGAAAGATGTCAACAAAATAGAGAGAGTACAGAGAAGATTTACTAGAATGTTACCTGGGTTTCGGCATCTAAGTTACAGAGAAAGGTTGAACAAGTTGGGTCTTTATTCTTTGGAGCATAGAAGGTTGAGAGGGGACTTGATAGAGGTATTTAAAATTATGAGGGGGATAGATAGAGTTGATGTGGATAGGCTTTTTCCATTGAGAGTAGGGGGGATTCAAGCAAGAGGACATGAGTTGAGAATTAGGGGGCAAAAGTTTAAGGATAACACGAGGGGGAACTTCTTTACTCAGAGAGTGGTAGCTGTGCAGAACGAGCTTCCAGTAGAAATGGTAGAGGCTGGCTCGATATTGTTATTTAAAGAAAAATTGGATAGCTATATGGACAGGAAAGGAATGGAGGATTATAGGCTGAGTGTAGGTCGGTGGGGCTAGATGAGAGTAAGCATTTGGCACCGACTAGGAGGGCTGAGATGGCCTGTTTCTGTGCTGTAATTGTTATATAGTTATATGATTATTAAGATGAGAAGGTCCTTCAATATTTTCTCCTATCTTGGCAGACCTGCAAACAAAAATATTGTTGTCATCTGATTATGACACCTATTCTTCATCAATTAGTCTACAACAGAGTGGCCCATAAACCATGGCAATAGTCTTCCATGCTTTCATCCAGTGAATGCAATTGTGTGAACAAATGCCAGTGAAAAATAATAAATTGCATTTAATTATATCTCCATAATTCAGGGAAAATGTTGCTAAGGGAATCTACATGGATTCAAGCCAAACCCTTCTTTTTCTGGGAAATGTTTTTGCTTTAATCCTACTCCAATAGCTATCTTCATGACCTCGTGTCCCAAAGACGTTTCTTTAATGGAATAATTCTGATGAGTAGTCATTTTTATAATGTGATTCTAGAAACAGAATTTGCACACAAAAGGTGACATAAGCGGAACAAGACAATTACTCAGAGTTCTTTTTTAAATATTGATTGTGATTAAATTTGATCATGGTATGGTGCAAGGCTGAGGGACTTGGGGAATTCTGCTCTTCTTGCAAAAATGTGATTGTCTTTTAACTCTATCTGTTCAACAGACAGTCTCAGTTCAATGCTCTGTTCAAAGTTGGTGCCTTTGATCATTCAGCACTCTGTCCTACACTGGAGATTAAATCTAGGTTCATATGTAACGTACTGCATAAATTTACAACTTTCTAAATCAGAGGGAAAACTTTACAAACAATTCACATGTATCAAAGAAAGCAGAATATGCTTCCATTTTGTTGAATAATTGGTGCTTTGGGATGTCAGTAACATTGGAATAAAACTGTGCTGTAATTATCCTGCTAAAAGTAAGTCTTCTACATCCTATCATATTCAGTCCAGGTCAGGACTGAATGCAAGTACTCCAGTAGTAGTTGTTAATTATGTGCTTAATTTATAGAAGTCAGCACACTTAGTAATTTTTTTGTGGAAGTGACAAACTGTGCTGCATTATCACTGTTCTTGTGATTGTATTAGTTCTTAATTTCAAGAATAAAAGACATTGGACATTAGAAAGAGAAGCTGAAATATGAAGGGCACAAGTAGATACTTTAACCATGAGCAGAGCATAATTTCTTCAATTAATTGTCAAATGGGCTTATCTTGTTATCTCCATGGGTACATCTTTTAAAATTTTCACTTATCAGTTTTTATGAAGACAATATTCAAAGGGAAACTACTTAAAGTGGTAATGAATCTTTTGTTCTTGGAAAGGTGCTTGTATTATCCTTAAAACATAAACTCTGTGACTCTGATTCAGAGATCTGTAGGGTGTCCTATGATTTGCAAAAGAATTTGGTGATAAAAATGTTCCATGGTGCTTCCATTCTGTGAATATTTCACTTTCAATATAAGGCCAGGCTGAATTGTTTCTTTCTTGTTTGCAGTTGCTGATTTTTGGATAGCTTCAGTGAAATCTTTATTCTTACAGTCATCAATCTATGGTTGAGGCTTAAGTGGTCAGCTGTGATGTGACATTTGGCTTTAGCCATCTTTCTTTCCAGTCCTGAAGTCAACTGCCCAAAACGTCAACTGTTCGTTTCCCTCCACAGATGTGTGTGCTACTCAAGATTTCTAGCATCTGCAGAAGGTCTGGTGCCTATGACATTAATGCCAATTGAATTTAAAATATTTCTTCAAGTATTCATAAGGTTGAGATGAAACATATAGTAACTCCTGTATAAAAATTACTGGTCACATTTGGCACTCTCAAAGTCCTGCTCACTGGTGAGAGCTTTGCTCTCTGTTCAGCTAATCCCTTGATTATTTTTATATGTGATTAGTTTGACCTAAGTTTTTCCACCTATGAATGTTCTATTCATGGTTTACCTACAGTACATGTAAAATATCATGAATATTTCTTCATTACACCTTGAAGTAAAAATGCAGTTTAATTTTATGTGCTGTCTGAACACCTTTAAGACATCTCTTCTTTCAGACCGATTCTGTTGATAATCTCTCAAACATCAATGGTAAACAATTATATTTAATGGATTGTCCATCCTTTTCTTCCTCATCCTTTCTTGCATGTCACATAGACCAAATCAAAAGCTGTCTATGGATGTGATTGTGCTGGTGAGTATACAGAATAGATTGGAGGATTTTAGTTATGGGGAAAGATTGGATAGGCTGTACTTGCTTACCATGACTGGCTGGTGACCTGATAGAAGTATATATGATAGGAGCATACATTTAAGGTGAGAGGAAGGGATTTTGAGGTGTAAGAATTTTTTTCAGAGGTGGCAGTAAATATCTGGAATGCGCTGTCAGAAGAGGAGATATTTATAAAGCATCTTAGATAGACACAAATTTCATGACATATGGCAGTGATATTAAACCTGATTCTGATTATGATCACCAGTTCCTCTACAAAACCCTCTGTCACCTGCACTTTCTCATTCCCAATAGGACAGGGGTCCCCAACCTTTTTGCACCGTGGACTGGTTTAATATTGACAATATTCTTGCGGATCGGCCGACCAGGGAGGTGTTCAAGTAGGGTTAAACTCACCTCAACGTGTCTTTTAGAGTTGCCAACTTGCTCACTCCCAAATAAGGGACAAAAGTAGCAGTCAAATCCCAGGACACTTATGTTTACTCCATGAAAGACTACTATGACCATGAAGCCTTGCACAGGTACCTGTGCGCGCATGCGTGACGTGCGCATGCACGCATGTGCTGATTTTTTTTCCACAAATTGGTTTTGGCTTAATCTTCCTGACTATACTGTACATACATTATTTCCGCTTTATATAGGCTGTGTATTTATCATAAATTTCCTGCTTTTACTATATGTTAGTGTTATTTTAGGTTTTATGTGTTATTTGGTAGGTTATTTTTTGGGTCTGGGAACACTCAAAAATTTTTCCCATATAAATTAATGGTAATTGCTTCTGCGCTTTACACAATTTTGGCACAAGAGGTTTCATAGGAACGCTCTACCTTAGCGGGGGAAATACAGGACAAGAACGGTCCCATTTGGGAGAAACTAATTTAGCCCAATATACGGGATGTCCCGGCAAATACGGGACAGTTGGCAACCCTATGTTCGAGTTCAACAGTGCATGACAGGGAATGAGGAAAGGTGCAGCTGACTCATATCGTTTCCTCGCGGCCTGGCGGTTGGGGACCGCCGCTCTACAACTCGTTCTCAATGTTATTTATTTCTAATTTCTTTTTATTATTATTGTTTGTTTTTTAGTAATTACACAGTTTGTCTTCTTATGCACATGGTTTGTGCGTCCGTTTTTGTGTGTAGTTTTTCACTGATTCTATTGTGTTTATTTATATCGACTGTGAATACCCGCTAGAAAATGAATCTCAGGGAAGTATATGGTGACATATACACACTTCAATAATAACTTCACTTTAAACTTTCTTCCTCTTAACTCAGCTTACAATTTCTTTCAGTGCTTGCACACAATCCTTCATTCTGGGAAGAGGTACAAAAAGTTAATACTTCATTATTAATTTTATCTTGTATGCATTTTTCACCATATTTATCATTAATATGACCTTTCTGTCATACTATAAACATTTCTTTTTGTAACTTTCACTATAGATTTCCGAAAGAACTCCAGAAGAGAATTAGGAAAATCAGGAAAGGTCATGAAAAGTCCTTGATAAGTTGGATTAAAGACAATCCTGAAGAGCAAGAGAATAACTAGGGAGCAGGTAGGACAAGACAAGGACAAGTGAAGGAACATGTGCTTGGAGGTGGATGACGTGGGTGAGGTCTTAAATGATTACTTTAAGTATTTTTATGCGTACTTGCCAATGAGAAGGATGTGGAGGATTGGAAGATCAGTATGAGTATGATACTCTTTTGAGATAAAGAAGGAAGTAGTGTTAGATCTCTTTAAGAAAATGAAGGTGATAAAACCCCATGGCCTGATGGCATACACTTCAGGTGATTGAGAGAAGCAAGAAATGAGATTGCTGGAATCTTGACAATATCTTTCTAATATCTCTCACCAGAGGGATGGTCCCACAGGACTGTTGAGTTATTAATGTTGTTCTATTAGTCAAGAAGGGATTTAAGACTAATCATGGAAACTATATACTGGTGAGTCGCATATCAGTGGTAAGGAAGTTACTCGAGCGGATTCTTGGGGATAAGGTTTATGTGCATTTAAATGACAATAGTCTAATTAAAGATGTTCAGCATAACTTTGTGTGGAGCAGGTCATAAGACCAAGGAGCAGAAGTCAGCCATTTCGCCTATCGAGTCTGCTCCGCCAGTTTATCTTGAGCTGATCCATTCTCCCACTTAGTCCCACTCCCCCGCCTTCTCACCATAACCTTTGATATCCCTGGCTACTCAGATACCTATCAATCTCTGCCTTAAATACACCCAATGACTTGGCCTCCACTGCAGCCTGTGGCAACAAATTCCATAGGTTCACCACCCGCTGGCTAAAAAAAAATTCTTCACATCTCTGTTTTGAATGGGTGCCCTTCAATCCTTAAGTCATGCCCTCTCGTACTAGACTCCCCCACCATGGGAAACAATTTTGCCACATCCAATCCGTCCATGCCTTTCAACATTCGAAATGTTTCTATGAGATCCCCCCTCATTCTTCTAAACTCCAAGGAATACAGTCCAAGAGCAGACAAATGTTTCTTATATGTTAACCCTCTCATTCCCGGAATCATTCTCGTGAATCTTCTCTGAACCCTCTCCAACGTCAGCACATCCTTTCTTAAAAAAGGAGCCCAAAACTGCCCACAGTACTTCAAGTGAGGTCTCACCAGTGCCTTATAGAGCCTCAACATCACATCCCTGCTCCTATACTCTATTCCTCTAGAAATGAAGGCCAACATTGCATTCGCCTTCTTCACCACTGACTCAATCTGGAGGTTAACCTTAAGGGTATCCTGTACGAGGACTCCCAAGTCCCGTTGCATCTCAGAACTTTGAATTCTCTCCCCGTTTAAAAAATAGTCTGCCTGTTTATTTCTTCTACCAAAGTGCATAACCATACACTTTCCAACATTGTATTTCATTCGCCACTTCTTTGCTCATTCTCCCAATCTATCCAAGTCTCTCTGCAGACTCTCTGTTTCCTCAGCACTACTGGCCCCTCCACTTATCTCTGTATCGTCAGCAAACTTAACCACAAAGCCATCTATTCCATAATCCAAATCGTTGATGTACAATGTAAAAAGAAGCGGCCCTAACACAGACCCCTGTGGAACACCACTGGTAACCGGCAACCAACCAGAATAGGATCCCTTTATTCCCACTCTCTGTTTCCTGCCAATCAGCCAACACTCTATCCACGTGTAAGTGGTTTCTACTTTTATGTCACTGCGTACGTTAATCAAAATGGCTTCTTTGTTATGTTAATCTCTTATGTTACTGTGTATGTGAGTTAAAATGGTTTCTTTGTTATGTTAAATGCTGATAAAGTCTCTAGCTAGCACTTTGCTTGGGTTATAACAGATAGCAGAGTACTATGAACCAATGGGTGTCCATGTGATTCTTTCTTGGGGTGATATGCTGTCTCATGTGATTGGGAACCAGGGGCTTTTGGCGGGGAGTCGGAGGAGAGACCGTGAGGACAACGGACGTGCGGGGAAAGCTCAGGTTGATCACTCCGGGTGGTTCTGAGCTATGAGTCACCGGGGTCAGAGTGGTCCCGAAGAGGTCCCCGAGCTCCAATGAGTGCACGAAGAACTTGAACTTTGATAAGTCTGGCACCTTTTCCGTTCATTTTATTGTATTGAACTTCTGTTAATCACATAGATTTAGTAATATCTATAAAGTGTAATTGGTAAAATGTACAGTGTGTGCTGGCTTATGATTGATGTTTGACGTTGAATCAGGTGGCAGTTGTACAGCAACTGACACAACCGGGAGAGCAGGCAGGCAGCGGACGGGGTTTCCCTGAGAGAAATACGAGCCAATATAGCTGAGCGTTACACACATATATAACTTTCCCGTAGTTCTATGGGCCCTTATCTTGTTAAGCAGCCTCATGTGTGGCACCTTGTCAAAGGCCTTCTGAAAATCCAAATATACAACATCCACTGCATCTCCCTTGTCTAGCCTACTGGTAATTTCCTCAAAAAATTGCAATAGGTTTGTCAGGCAGGATTTACCTTTAAGGAATCCATGCTGAGTTCTGCCTATCTTGTCATATGCCTCCAGGTTCTTGGTAACCTCATTCTTGACAATCGACTCCAACAACGTCTCAACCACTGATGTCAAGCTGACAGGTCTATGATTTCCTTTTCGCTTCCTTGCCCCCTTCTTAAATAGCGGAGTGAGATTTGCAATCTTCCAGTCCTCTGGAACCATGCCAGATTCTATAGACTTTTGATAGATCATTACTAATACCTCCCCAATCTCCACAGCTACTTCCTTCAGAACATGAGGGTGCATTCCATCTGGTCCGGGAGATTTATCTACCTTTAGACTATTCAGATTCCTGAATACTTTCTCTGTCGTAATTGTGACTGCGCACACTTCTCTTCCCTGCCACCCTTAAGTGTCTGGTATACTGCTGATGTCTTCCTCAGTGAAGACTGATGCAAAATACCTATTCAGTTCCTCCACCATCTCCTTATCTCCCATCACAATTTCTCTAGCATCATTTTCTACCAGTCCTATATCTACTCTCACCTGTCTTTTGCTCTTTATATACTTGAAAAAGCTATTAGTATCCTCTTTGATATTATTTGTTAGCTTCTTTTCATAGTTTATCTTTTCCCTCTTAATGATCTTCTTAGTTTCCCTTTGTAAGTTTTAAAAACTTCCCAATCCCCTATCTTCCCACTATTTTTTGCTTCCTTGTATGCCTTCTCCTTTGCTTTAACTTTGGCTTTGACTTCTCTTGTCAGCCACGGTTGCATCCTTTTTCCATTTGAAAATTTATTTTTTGGAATCTGTCTGTCTTGCACCTTCCTCACTTCTCGCATAAACTCCAGCCACTGCTGCTCTGCTGTCTTTCCCGCCAGTGTCCCTTTCCAGTCAACTTTGGCCAGTTCCTCTCTCATGCCACTGTAATTTCCTTTACTCCACTGAAATACCGACACGTCAGATTTCAGCTTCTCTTTTTCAAATTTCACAGTGAACTCAATCATGTTATGATCATTGTCTCCTAAGGGTTCCTTCACCTTAATCTCTCTAATCACCTCCGGTTCATTACACAATACCCAATCCAGTACAGCCGATCCCCTAGTGGGCTCAACAACAAGCTGTTCTAAAAAGCCATCTCGCAGACATTCTACAAATTCTCTCTCTTGAGATCCAGTGCTGATAAACTGTCTCTCTTGAGATCCAGAGCCGTCAGTAATCATGCCTTACTGACTTACTAACATGCCTTAAAAACTAAGTTTTTTGAGGAGGTGTCAAAGGTGTCTGATGTAGGTGGAGATATGCATATTGTCTATGTGGATTTTAGTAAGACCTTTGACTAAGTCCCTCGTAGGAAGCTCATCAAAAATATTAAGATGCAGGGATCCAAGGTAAATTTGCCATTGGGTTTCAGAACAAGCGTGCCCATAGGAGACAGAGGATAATGGTCAATGGAATTTATTTTGACTGAAGGTCTGTGGCAAGTGCAGTTCCATAGGAATCCATACTAGGACTTCTGCTGTTTGTGATATGTATATAAAAACTTAATGAAAATGTAGATGGGTGGGTTAATAAGTTAGTAGATGATACGATTCTCTTCCAACTATTGGAGATACTTATCAGGAGTGCTGAGTATGCAGGACCCTTAGCATTGTCAAAGATTCCTCCCAGGCATTATTATTTGTTAATTTTTTGTGGTAATATTACTATATGTGTTGTTTGTAAGTTATATGTGCTATGTTGTGCACCTTGGTTCAGACATATATACAACTGAATAATAAAATATTTCAGAATACTGACATTCAGTGTAAGGTGTATTAGAATACAAGTTAAAAAGGAAACACATTAATGCTACTGGCTCTTCATTCCTGATGAGACCTGAGTGATGGTAGGGAGTTTAATAGTCTCAGCACCTAAGGGAAGAGGCTACTTCCCATCCTAACAGTCCTGGTCCTGCGTAATGGTAGGGGTCAAAGAGATAGTGGGACGGACAAGACAAATGGCCAATTCAGTTTGAATCCTATGTGGTGTACATGTATACGGTTGAATGACAATAAACTTGAACCTGATCTAGAATTTGAAGATTTTTAGTGCTGTGGACAGGGTAGAAGATTGCCAACAGATACAGTAAATATAGGTCAATTGCAGCTATGGGCAGGGAAATAGCTGGTGGAGTTCAACCCGGCCAAATCTGAACTGTTGCAAGATGGGAGGTCAAATGTAAAGGGACAGTACATTGTTAAAGGAAAGCCTCAAAGCAGTGTTGATATACAGAGTCCAAGTGCATAGTTCCATAAAAGTGGTAAAGAAGTTGCTTGCCTTTATTAGTTGAGGAATTAGGTTCAGCTGTATGTTTCAGCTTTATAAAATTCTAGTTAGGCTATATCTGAAATATTGCATTCAGTTCTGGTCTCCGCATTGTAGAGAGCATGTCAAGACTTTGGAAAATGTGCAGAAGTGGTTTACTAAAGTACTGCCTGGATTAGAAGGCATGTGCTGTAACAAGAGGTTGGACAAACTTGGGCTGCTTTCTCCGGAGCAACAGAGGCTGAGGGGAGATCTGACGGAGTTTTATAAAGATTATGAGGGGGCATAGATGATTAGACAAAGTGTATCTTTTCCCCAAGATTGAAATGTCTACTGAAATGTAAGCGTAAAGTGGCAGGACATGGGATGATGAAGGGGACTGAGGAGCTGTCGAGAAGAGGGCTAATATATACGCATGTGTTATTGGTACAGTGGGTTAATGGGTGGAGGTGTTGATCAGCCTGGTGGCTTGGGGAAAATTACTGTTTTTGAGTTTGTTGGTTCCTGGATGAATATTTCATAACCTGTTCCCTGATGGGAGAAGTACAAACAGTCCATGTGCAGGGTGGTACGATCCTTCACGATGTTACTGCACTTTTTCAAGCACCTTTCTGTATATATGTCATTGCTGATGGGTAGGTTGGTGCCAGTGCTGAGTTTTAGGTAACATCTGTGGAAAAGAGTTAATGTTTCAGGTAAATCTCATTTCCATTGATTCATACTGATGAACGGTCATCAACATGAAACTTGAAATCTGTTTCGCCCTGCACAGATGCCAGCTAAGCATTTCCAGCATTTCTTTTTCTTTACTTTCAGACTTCCAGAGCTGCAGTCTTCATAAACTTGGAGGCTTATTTAAACTGACAGTAATGTACTTCCATAATACAAAGGACCAGGGATGTTGAATCCCAACATCACTAGTCCCCGACAAATTTATCTTCCCAATAGCAAAGTAACTTTCAGTCAGTAAAATTATCCAGCTTCAGTTTGCAGTGCATCTACTTCAACGATCGATGATCCTTTGGGACAGAAAATCAGTGTGCATTCTAACATGTTTAAAAAAAGAACTAAAGATGCTGGAACTCATCTAAAATTATATTTCTCTCCTTTCTGTTTCTGATGAAGGATTCCAGACCTGAAGCATTAGTTGTTACTTTTCCTACAGATGCTACTTCACCTGGTGAGTATTTCCAGGGTTGCCTGGTTTTACCTGTGGTCTTGGTTTTGTTTGTATACAACTGCTCCTTGGCTAACGTTAACATATCATTTGATATCCTTAAAAATCAACTTTCACAAGAATCCCATTTATATGCACCTGAATTATTAAAAGCTGCATTTTAACATAATTATGGTTAATCATAAAATTTCAAAATATTGATTTAACTGAAAAAGACCATTCAGTCAAATCTGAGTTTAATTGATTTGGCAAGACATTTTTGATTTGGGCGCCACAGTAGTATAGTAGTTAGTGTGATGCTATACATCGCAGGGTGTTCTGGAGTGCGGAGTTCAATTTCAATGCCATTTGCAAGCAACTTGCAGGGTCTCCTCGTGAATCACGTGCATTTTCTCCAGGTGCTCCAGTTTCCCCTCTCAGTTCAAAAACATACTGGTTAGTAGATTAGTTGGTGATTGTAAATTGTCCTGTGATTAGGCTAGTGTTAAATAGGTGGTTTGCTGGGGGTGGGGGCGCAACTCATTAGGCCAGAAGAATCTGTTCCACACTGTATCTCTAAATAAGTAAGTAGATAAATAAAAGATCAGTCCAACTAGCTTCCCTATGTGACATTACTCTTTCCTTTCTCTGTCATCTAATTTCCTTTCCCTTATTTTGCATTAAACGAGACATTGTACAGATGCAGCACGGTACCATGGCAATGTCTCCTTACCTGAGCTCCTATGTTTAATCAATATCTCTCTCACTGTATTCACTGCACTTATTCTGAGCTCATAACACTTTTTTTCTCAATGTTTGAAAACTTGAGTTAAAAATTGCCTCCACTACATTTCAACAGGAATAATTAGTTGATTTTACCCAAAGGATAAAGTTACATATGGAGACATTAAATTCCTTTGTACAGATTTCACAACATCTATGGCTGATAGCTTCATTTTGAAATTATAAACTAATTCTTTGCAGTTCAAATTAATAATATGCTCTCTAGTTATTTACTGATTTTATTCTTATCCCTTTATTTATAACACTTTTTGCTGCCCTCTCTCCTTTATATTACTGACACATTGAGGTTCTTTATGACCTTGGGGAGTTAGATATGCACGGATATCCCTGTCATCTTCAGTTTCATGCATGCACCACAATATTAATTGGTCCTTTCATGTCCGCTTGACTGCCAGTTTTTAATTGGCCACAGATAACCCTCCATCTCTGGCTGTCGGAAAAACAAGTGCAATGTTGCTAGCTCAAAGAAGAAGCTTACTGATTGCATTAAATTGATACTGAACGCTGTAGGATATCTAGCCTGATGGAGCCACATCTTCAAATCTTTTCATGTATCTGTACAAGGTCAATGTTGCTCAAGGATTATATTTAAAATTAATATACAATGTCAATGGCCAGTGAGTTCTAAACTGACGGTTTAGTGTTTCCAATGCAAGTTTCATGTATGCATTAAATATACAGCAAAAACTTAAATCGTACCATTCTGCCCAATTTCATCAACAGATTAACATTGGGATACAATTAGACAATTGGGATACTGATGCTATTTCAGCTCTAAGTCACCCAAAGGACTAAAATCTGGAAGAATTCTTGTGTTGAAGCCACTAGAGGTGTTCGTGAAGCTCTGCTTCTGTAAATCACAGGATCATTTAAGCTGGGTGTTTATAAAATATGTCTTAATTCAGAGGGATTTAAATTTTTAGGCTAAGATATTGCAAACAACCCAAGAAAGATTAGCATAATTTACAATGCTGTATAATTTTTACCTTTCGTTCACTGTGAACCCATAGGTCAAAGCTATAAAAATGCAACTCTTTTGAAGCAATTACCTGCAAGTCTCAGGAAGACTAATGGATTATTGAAGAGCTCATGGTTAATCACACTTGAATGCAAGAGGCTGTGAGAGCTCAGCTGAGCAAGAACTCTCATGTACCCTGCTAAGTCATACTCCATCGCTACTCCTTTCTGCCACAGATCATCAGTTCCACTGATCTGTGAGCACAAACAGCACGATAGAGGAACTCTTTCTCTGCATGTGCTCCAAAAAATGTCCAAGGAGGCAGTTCCACCATTCCTGCAAATGTGTGTTGACCATTCACATTTGCAGGAATGGTGGAGTTGACCATTCATGTCAAGAACTAATAGACAAAGAAAAAAAATAACTGCAGATGCTGGAAATAAAATCAGAAAGTCTTAGAAATACTCAGCAGGTCAGGCAATATTCTGATATCAAACATTCAGCCCTTTTCTCTTACCACAATAACATCTGACCCATTAATTATTTCCAGCACCTCTAGTCTTGATTTCAGGAATGGGACCTCTAACTCCCACATCCTGCCCAGACAACCAGACAGGTTTTGTTTTTTGGACTGTCCATGCCCCCAGCACCTACTGCTGACTCCCCTTGTTGAGACTTCTCACTATCAGAATCAGAATCGGGTCTAATATCACTGGCATATGTCATGAAATTTGTTGTTTAGTGGCAGCAGTATAGTGCAATACACAAAAATACTATAAATTACAATTGGAGTATATAATAAATAAGTATATAAGTGCAAAAAGAGAACAAAAGTACTGAGGTAGCATTCATGGGTTTCTTCATTTTCCTTTCAGAAATCTGATGGTGAAGGGGAAGAAACTGTTCCTAAAACATTGAGTCTGTGACTTCAGGATCCTGTACTTTCTCTCTGATGTTAGTATTAAGAAAAGAGAATGTCCTGGGAGATGGGGTCCTTAATGATGGGTGCCAACTTTTTGAGGCATTGCCTTTTGAAGATGTGTTTAATGCTGGGGAGGGAGTGCCCATGATGAAGCTGGCTGAGTTTGTATCCCTCTGCATCTCCTTCTGATTCTGCGCAGTGGCTCTCCATACCAGATGGTGTTGCAACTAGTTAGAATGTTCAACAAGGTACAGCTGTAGAAGTTTGCTAGAGACTATCTAACCTGAGTGATGTGTCAGGGCCTGGATTGGTGGTTGAGACAGAAGATGAGTATAGTGGGGTATCAACAGGTCTATTTTCCTCCTTGTCTTCTGCACTGTCATCAGTGCCGACTTCGGGACGAAAGGTCCCGAGTTTGAATCCAGCTGGCTCCCCTGCATGCTTTCCATCTAAACTGAGTTACGAGCTGGTGGTCTCTTTGGAAACTCAACCAGCAGAAGGCAATGGCAAACTACTGCTGTAACTTGCCTCGTACGCGGTTTGCCACTACATCAGAGAGGCGTGAAGGGAAATTGTCCGCTAACCGGAGAAACTCCAGATGCGACGTACCTTTCCTTTCCTTCTGCATTTACTGTGGAGATCACTCAGATTAAATCAGAAAAGGGCAGGTATTGCACTGTACCAAAGATTTTCAACGGTTTCAATTGCCAGATGTAGACAGATCAAAGTGTATCCAATTCACTTTTTTTATTATTTTACTGGCTGTAGGGGAGAATAATTTATCATTGACTAATCGCGACAATCAACTTCTAACAAATGATCTGTAACAGACTCAGCTCTAATAAAAGGGAGACTTCAGATATTCAGAACTCAGTGGCTCTCAGATACAGTGACCTTTTAATCTCATTCAAGCTACAGTTACGACACATCGTTTCTTGACTTGTGTTTGTATGCCATTGCAAATATTGTGTGACTCAAGGAATTTCTGTTGAATACATTCTGACAAAAGCTTTGCATTCATAGCGACTATTTTTTTAAAAATTACAATAATATGCTAGTAGATACTCAGCATTCTATCAGAGTGAACCACTAATTGCACTGCAATTTAACTTGAAGACAATGGTACTGTCGGTAAACCTTTGTCACCTTTATAGAATAAACTTAAAAGAATCTACTTGTAAGTGAGTGATTTTAACATTGATTTATCACACCATTAATACTTCTGCCAATGCTACCATATTAAAACATATTTCCCACACTGTCCCAATAAGGCCAAAAAGTTTGTTTCCTCCAGATTCCAGTTCCATAGGAAGAGTGGAATGACTGGGTTTAGATTTTATAAAACAGTTACTTGCTCATCTAAATCAAGGCAGAACAACAAGTGCAGTCTCATTTATCACTGCCATTTCAACGTGATTTCTAAACTTGGATTCTCAAGCGGTTGAGGTTTTGATGTGAAGGCAATTATCTGATTCCGTGTTTCCAATCACAAGGGAATAGCTCAGACCTTCTATTTCAGTAGTACAGGAGGGTGGGAGTGCTTGATGGTGGAGATTTCCACCATCATTCAGAGATGTGAATAGTACATTGTGCAGAATGGGCACTTGGCACTTAATTCATATATGCCAAGACAAGAAAGATTACTAGAAGAAATGAATGGTCAGAAAACCTTACCTGCTAGCTACTTACTTAACCAAAGAAATATATACATATTTCCGGTTTAAGACGATCTAGTGATGTCCAGTGACTGCTTATCAGTGGCAAAAAAAGCAAGAAAACTACTAAATAACTTAATAGTAACACTTTGTTAATAGACCATAAGACCATAAGACAAAGGTGTAGAAGTCAGCCATTCAGCCCATCGAGTCTGCTCTGCCATTTTATCATGAGCTGATCCATTCTCCCATTTAGTCGCACTCCCCCACCTTCCCACCATAACCGTTGATGCTCTGGCTACTCAGATACCTATCAATCTCTGCCTGAAATACACCCAATGACTTGGCTTCCACTGCCGCCTGTGGCAACAAATTCCACAGACTCACCACCCTCTGGCTAAAAAAATTTCTTCGCATTTCTGTTCTGAATGGGCACCCTTCAATCCTTAAGTCATGCCCTCTCGTACTAGACTCCGCCATCATGGGAAACAACTTTGCCACATCCACTCTGTCCATGCCTTTTAACATTCGAAATGTTTCTATGAGGTCTCACCTCATTCTTCTAAACTCCAAGGAATACAGTCCAAGAGCGGACAAACGTTCCTCATATGTTAACCCTCTCATTCCCGGAATCATTCCAGTGAATCTTCTCTGTACTCTCTCCAATGTCAGCACATCCTTTCTTAAATAAGACCAAAACTGCCCACAGTACTCCAAGTGAGGTCTCACCAGTGCCTTACAGAGCCTCAACATCACATCCCTGCTCCTATACTCTATTCCTCTGGAAATGAATGCCAACATTGCATTCGCCTTCTTAACTACTGATTCAACCTGGAGGTTAACCTTAAGGGTATCCTGTACGAGGACTCCCAAGTCCCGTTGCATCTCAGAACTTTGAATTCTTTCCCCATTTAAGTAATAATCTGCCCGTTTATTATTTCTGCCAAAGTGCATAACCATACACTTTCCAACATCATACTTCATTTGCCACTTCTCTGCCCATTCTTCCAATCTATCCAAGTCTCTCTGCAGACTCTCCGTTTCCTCAGCACTACCGGCCCCTCCACCTATCTTCGTGTCATCAGCAAACTTAACCACAAAGCCATCTATTCCATAATCCAAATCGTTGATGTACAATGTAAAAAGAAGCGGCCCCAACACGGACCCCTGTGGAAAACCACTGGTAACCTGCAGTCAACCAGAATAGGATCCCTTTATTCCCACTCTCTGTTTCCTGCCAATCAGCCAACGCTCTATCCATGTATGTAACTTTCCCGTAATTCCATAGGCTCCTATCTTGTTAAGCAGCCTCGTGCGTGGCACCTTGTCAAAGGCCTTCTGAAAATCCAAATATGCAACATCTACTACATCTCCCTTGTCTAACCTACTGGTAATTTCCTCAAAAAATTGTGATAGGTTTGTCAGGCAGGATTTTCCATTAAGGAATCCATACTGAGTTCTGTCTATCTTGTCATATGCCTCCAGGTACTCTGTAACCTCATCCTTGACAATCGACTCCAACAACTTCCCAACCATCGATGTCAAGCTAACAGGTCTATAATTTCCTTTTGCTTCCTTGCCCCCTCGTTAAATAGCAGAGTGACATTTGCAATCTTCCAGTCCTTTGGAACCATGCCAGAATCTATCGACTTTTGAAAGATCATCGCTAATGCCTCCACAATCTCCACAGCTACTTCCTTCAGAACACACGGATGCATTCCATCTGGTCTGGGAGATTTATCTACCTTTAGACTATTCAGCTTCCTGAGTACTTTTCTGTCGTAATTGTGATTGCGCACACTTCTCTTCCCTGCCATCCTTGGGTGTCCGGTATACTGCTGATGTCTTCCTCAGTGAAGACTGTTGCAAAATACTCGTTCAGTTCCGCCGCCATCTCCTTATCTCCCATTACAATTTCTCCAGCATCATTTTCTATTGATCCTGTATCTACTCTCACCTGTCTTTTACTCTTTATATACTTGAAAAAGCTATTAGTATCCTCTTTGATAATATTTGCTAGCTTCCTTTCATAGTTAATCTTTTCCCTCTTAATGACCTTCTTGGTTTCCTTTTGTAAGGTTTTAAAAACTTCCCAATCCTCTGTCTTCCCACTAATTTTTGCTTCCTTGTATGCCCTCTCCCTTGCTTTAACTTTGGCTTTGACTTCTCTTGTCAACCACAGTAGCATCCTTTTTCCATTCGAAAATTTCTTCTTTTTTGGAATATACCTGTCTTGCACCTTCTTCACTTCTCACATAAACTCCAGCCACTGCTGCTCTGCTGTCTTTCCCGCCAGTGTCCCTTTCCAGTCAACTTTGGCCAGTTCCTCTCTCATGCCACTGTAATTTCCTTTACTCCACAGAAATACCGACACATCAGATTTCGGCTTCTCTTTTTCAAATTTCACAGTGAACTCAATCATGTTATGATCACTGCCTCCTAAGGGTTCCTTCACCTCAATCTCTCTAATCACCTCCGGTTCATTACACAATACCCAATCCAGTACAGCCGATCCCCTAGTGGGCTCAACAACAAGCTGTTCTTAAAAGCCATCTCGCAGACATTCTACAAATTCTCTCTCTTGAGATCCAGTGCCGACCTGGTTTTCCCAATCCACTCGCATGTTAAAATCCCCCAAAATTATCATGACACAGACTTTCTGACAAGCCTTTTCTATTTCCTGTCGTAATCTGTAGTCCACATCCCTGCAGCTGTTTGGAGGCCTATAAATAACTGCCATCAGGGTCCTTTTACTCCTGCAATTTCTTAGCTCAACCCATAAAGATTCTGCACCTTCCGATCATATATCACCTTTTTCTAATGATTTAATATCATTTCTTACCAATGAAGCCACACCTCCCCCTCTGCCTACCTTCCTATCCTTCCGATACACCGTGTATCCTTGGACGTTCAGCTTCCAGAAACATTCATCCTTTACCTAGGTCTCAGTGATGGCCACAATATCATACCTGCCAATCTGTAGCTGTACAACAAGATCATCCACCTTATTCCTTATGCTGCGTGCATTTAAGTATAACACTTTAAAGACCAGTATTTGGTACTTCTCGTTTTGATTTCACTGCAACTTTATTGCACTGCAACTCATCCCAATGGCTACAAATTTGCCCCATCACCTGCCTGTCTTTCCTGACATCTTTACTGCTCACTATCTTAGATTTATTTCTATTTTCCCCTTCCTCCGTTCTGTCATTCCGGTTCCCATCCCCCTGCCAAATTAGTTTAAACCCTCCCTAACAGCTCTATTAAACTTTCCCGCCAGGATATTGATCCCCTTCGGGTTCAGGTGTAACCTGTCCTTTTTGACCAGGTCATACTTCCCCCAGAAGAGATCCCAATTATCCAAGAATCTGAAGCCCTGCCCACTGCACCAGTCTCTCAGCCACGCATTCATCTGCCTGATCCTACTATCCTTGCCCTCGCTAGCACGTGGCACAGGTAGCAATCCCGAGATTACTACCCTGGAGGTCCTGCTTCTCAGCTTCCTTCCTAACTCCTGGAAATCTCTGTTCAGGACCTCCTCCTTTGTCCTATCAATGTCATTGGTACCAACATGTACGAAGCCAACTGGCTGCTAACCCTCCCCCTTCAGAATATTCTGGACCTGATCCGAGACATCCCGTACCCTGACACCTGGGAGGCAACACACCATGTAGGTATCTCTATGAGGCTCACAGAACCTCCTGTCCCTTCCCCTGACTATGGAATCCCCTACAACTACTGCATTTCTCTTCTCCCTCCTTCTCTCCTGCACAACAGCACCAGGCCCAGTGCCAGAGACCCGGTCACCGTGGGCGTCCCCTGTCAGGTCATCCCCCTCAACAGCATCCAGAACAAGATATTTGTTGTTGAGGGGGACAGCCACAGTGTGCTCTCCACTATCCGGGTATTTCCCTTCCCTCTCTTGACAGTGACCCAGTTTTCTGACCCCTGTAACCTAGGGATGACTACCTCCCTGTAGCTCCTGTCTATCACCTCTTCACTTTCCCTGATAAGCAGTAGGTCATCAAGCTGCAGCTCCAGATCCCTAACACAGTCTCTGAGGAGCTGCAGCTCGGTGCACCTGGCACAGATGTGGCCATCAGGGAGGCTGGAGGTCTCCCAGGATTCCCACATCTGACACCCTGAACAAAGCACTAACCCTACAGGCATGCTATCTAATTCTACAGGAATGAAACAGGAAAAATAAGTCTACTTCACCCACTTACCTCGCTAAACAGACGAACTTTTTAAACTGTTAGCTCCTACCCTTAGCTGTGAGAGCCCTGCTGTTGCTGTCTTTCCGGGCCGATTCGCGAAAGGAGGGGGGAGAAAAAAAGTGTTGGTGCTTCGCTCTTGCCTCTTCCCATTTACCGCCGAAGCCCGTTGAAGCCAAAGCCCTACACTCTGCTCCCACTAACCCCGCTGCCCGCTCTGACAGCTGCCTGCTGTATAGGGTGGTCTCCTTTTTAAACTCACCGCGCTGTCCTGTTGACATCACGCGCCTGCGCAGTCCTGTCCTTCTTGCACTCGAAGATGTTTTTAAAAAAACTGCCTTTCTTCAGAATTCAGCTCCGAAGGATAAAGGATCAATGCTAACAATAAGAGGTGAGCAGTGGTGGTGGCAGAGGCACAGGCAAGAAATGGTCAAGGAATGTGGAGATGAGTGGTAGCAGAGATGGAAGCACAGGGAAGGCCTGGTTGAGGCAAGCAAAAGCAGAGGCAGATCACAGTAGAGTCGTGGCTTCCCTGAGAGCAAGGAAAGTCCCAATGTCTGATCAATAGGAAATGTCAGGCATGGTCGGAATTATTGCAGCAGGGTTCAGGCCCCAATAGCCATCTGAGAGCAAGGAATAGGCCAATGCTTGGATGATTTAAGCACTGGGTCAAATGGAACAAGTCAGGGTGTCTGGATTTTCAGCTTCTGCAGAATCTTTTGTGTTCCTGGTTAGTGTTTGTCTGAATGTGACCATTTGCGATTAAAATATTGGAAAATCCCACGCTGCGTACACCTCAATTACTGATAAGCACCAGTAGTGGATGAGATCCTGACAAAAGTATGATCAAAAGATCTTTATAAGTATTATTTATTTTCAGTCACCATTGATTGAATGTCACATCTATCTGACAGTCTAGCTTATTAAATGCTACCTCAATACCAAAATTTCTAGCTGTGTAATTAGGTTCCTTGGTCTCAATGGATGAGTTTCAGTTGCAATAAGGTGCTAAAGGGATGCACTCTCATGGGCTGTCTTTATGTCAAGTGCTATCAGAGTTCCGTGCTCCCTTTCTGCTTTCTGTTTCTAACGTGAAACACTCGTGAATGTCACCAATACACCAGATGATAACTGTGGAGCACTTGCTTTGCAGCTGTTGTTCCAACTCTGCTTCAGAGTGAGCATTGACTGCTTTGGTAAAGGTCAGTAGAGATCACAGCTAGTTGAAACAATTGCTCCGCAAGTTAGTTTTAATTAACTCTGACAGTGAAAACACAAAACACACATACGTTTAAGCTGTTGGACACTTCAGAACTGAACAAGTGATTTGTGCTTGAAAGTTAGTTCAGTATTTGAATTTTCACAATGTGGCTATTCCAACTACAGGAATGTTAAATGAAAATAACAGTTAGCCACACCCTGGTTGTTAAAAATACAAATCTGGACTATTTATTTAGAGAGCATAATAAGCATTGTGAAGTATTTAAACTGGGGGATGGCACAGTGGTGTAATAGTTAGTGCAATGCTTTATAGCATCCGCTGTAAGTTTGGAGTTCGATTCTCACCACTGCCTGACGGGAGTTTTATGTTCCCTCCATGATTGTGTGGGTTTCTTCCAGGTGCTCCAGTTTCCAAAGAGATGTACTTAGGGTTAGTGAGTTGCACCAGAAGCATTATGAACCTTGTGGATTGTCCAGTATAATCCTCACTGATTTTATTTGATTTGACACAAACACCACATTTCACTTCATGTTTTGATGTATATGCAACAAATAAATATCTTTACTGGGTGTGCACATCTTGCACAAACCTCTCATGGTCCCAGTTTAGTTCCTCCACAATCGAGATAGCTCACCAATGCCTGTACTTTCTAAAGAAGCTGAAGAGAGCTGGACTATGCATATCAATACTCATGACATTGAGAGCTTCCTAACATGATGCATCATCATGTGGTATGGAAATTGCATTGTGGCAGATGGGAGGGCTCTAGAAAGGGTAGTTAAAACTCTGGTTTTGCTTTGTGGTATGTCTGAATATCCTATTTTTGTATCAGAACTTTCCAGACAATGTCTGTGAAGCTGCCAAGAATGCTCTGAGTATCAAGGAAGACTATCTTAAGTGGTTCCAGACATTGTTCAAAGAAATGTCAAAAATTTGCTTCAGTATAGAACTCAGAGTAGTAGTGGAGTGATGTTATTCTGTCTGGAGGTCTGCGTGTCACCAACTCAGGGGAAATCCTGGTCTGGGATCACTTAAAATGGAGAAGCAGCATTGGGAAAGCACTCAGCTTGACTGTCCTGACCGTTACTGAGCTAATTAACACAGTTCTGGTATAAACTCTTGACAGGTAAGGCTTGACAGTTATCATCTGGTGTATTAATGACTTGGATGAGGGAATTAAATGCAGCATCTTCAAGTTTGCGGATGACACGAAGCTGGGTGGCAGTGTTAGAGGATGCAGGGTGACTTGGATAGGTTGGGTGAGTGGGCAAATTCATGGCAGATGCAATTTAATGTGGATAAATGTGAAGTTATCCACTTTGGTGGCAAAAATAGGAAAACAGATTATTATCTGAATGGTGGCCGATTAGGAAAAGGGGAGGTGCAACGAGACCTGGGTGTCATTATACACCAGTCATTGAAAGTGAGCATGCAGGTACAGCAGGTGGTGAAAAAGGCGAATGGTATGCTGGCATTTATAGCGAGAGGATTCGAGTACAGGAGCAGGGAGGTACTACTGCAGTTGTACAAGGCCTTGGTGAGACCACACCTGGAGTATTGTGTGCAGTTTTGGTCCCCTAATCTGAGGAAAGACGTCTTTGCCATAGAGGGAGTACAAAGAAGGTTCAGCAAATTGATTCCTGGGATGGCAGGACTTTCATATGAAGAAAGACTGGATGAACTGGGCTTGTACTCGTTGGAATTTAGAAGATTGAGGGGGGATCTGATTGAAATGTATAAAATCCTAAAGGGATTGGACAGGCCAGATGCAGGAAGATTGTTCCCGATGTTGGGGAAGTCCAGAACGAGGGGCCACAGTTTGAGGATAGAGGGGAAGCCTTTTAGGATGGAGATTAGGAAAAACTTCTTCACACAGAGAGTGGTGAATCTGTGGAATTCTCTGCCACAGGAAACAGTTGAGGCCAGTTCATTGGCTATATTTAAGAGGGAGTTAGATATGGCCCTTGTGGCTACGTGGATCAGGGGGTATGGAGGGAAGGCTGGGGCGGGGTTCTGAGTTGGATGATCAGCCATGATCATAATAAATGGCGGTGCAGGCTCGAAGGGCCGAATGGCCTACTCCTGCACCTATGTTTCCTGCTAGAGATTGGTTCAGGAAGCTTCCATCATTCTCCAGTAGGCTTATGCCTATTACCTTTCTTTACAGTATTGATTGCCTGATAAAGTATTCTGATGAGGATTCACTTTTAAAATTATCATACTTTTAATGACCAAACCTCAAGCACTTTGAAAATCACTGACAATCATTTTAATTGTTCTCATCTCTTGCAGTGTGATACCATTAATAATGTAACTGAAAGGGATAAGGGATCAGAGAATTAAGCTGAAGTCTCAAATTACCATTTATTTCCAAACTCCCTGCTGATGTGGGGACGCTTGATGATGGCACTTGGAGGTGACCAAGTACTTTAGCAAGGAATACATCTTAATACATTTTCTATCAGACTTCAATTACTTCAATCTCCAGTCTGTTTTCTTTTGTGGTTTTGCTGTATAAATTTGTTTTCCTTCAAAAACTCGTTAGTTACTTGATAAATTTGCACAGCCTCAACATTCAGAGCTATATATTAGCAATCTGGGAATGTGCTAACGCAGATCAAAGATACAGCGTAAAGTGATCAATTGTGATTCCTCATTAGGGAGCTGGAAAATTACTCCATTTCTGTCATCTGGAATTGAATTGTCTGTCTTATTTTCCATGTAACTGCATCCCACACACTCACTTAATATCTATTCAAACATATGAAATAACTACAAAATGTGCTGGGTATTAGGACTGATGAAGGGTCTCGGCCCATAACACTGACTTTTTATTCCTTTCCATAGATAATATATGGAATATATAGCTCTGAATGTTGAGGCTGTGCAAATTTATCAAGTAACTAACGAGTTTTTGAAGGAAAACAAATTTATACAGCAAAACCACAAAAGAAAACAGACTGGAGATTGAAGTAATTGAAGTCTGAGTTCCGCCAGCATTTTGTGTGTTACCCTGGATTTTGAGCATCTGCAGAAGCTCTTGCATTTATGAAGCAATTAGGGATGCCTCGATACTAGAAGGTACTGCAGAGATAAAGATTTTTTTTTCTCTTTTACCTATTCTTTAAGACTGCAAAAGACTCTAAATGTAACAATACACAGTCAATCGAAATATGTTTTTTAAATCTGCAGATGCTAAGGATCTGAATTAAGGACAGAAATACTCAGTTGTAATAGCATAATGAAGTCAATGGAGAAATGAAGCAGCTTCTTTATTCGGCAAAAGAGGACACAGCAGGCACCATACTGAGGTGTTTTCGGTCGAAAGGTCTTGCTGGCTCAATATGGAACTCAATATTTTATGTGCTAAACATAAAAGGACAACTCTATATTTACAATGTATCCACAATGATTTCTTTGAAACTACACACAAATTTCACACCTCCCAATTCACAGCCATACCACAGACATCCAAATGAATTTTAACTGGCATTTCCGGGTCTGTGATTCACAGATCTTAGAAACTCATTGTTCATTTATATTAAATCTATAATTTACATCTGTATTTGAGGATTGGTGGCTGAGAAGTCATTTACTAAATATAAATGTGCTAAACCGAAAAATTGCTCTAACACAGGTTTGCAGCATCTGTGAAGATGTTATTCAGCATTTGTGAAGGGGCCCTTTGAAAGGAAAGAGAGAGAGAAAAGAAGCATAACTAAAAAAACAATTAAATATAAATATACAAGGGAGATGCCCTTTTTTAAAGAAAGGGGCTTCCCTTCCTCCACCATCAACTCTGCTCTCACACACATCTCCCCCATTTCACACACAACTGCTCTCACTCCATCCTCCCACCACCCCACTAGGAATAGGGTTCCCCTTGTCCTCACCTACCACCTTACCAGCCTCCGGGTCCAACATATAATTCTCCGTAACTTCTGCCACCTCCAAGGGGATCCCACCACTAAGCACATCTTTCCCTCCCCCACCACCCCCGCCCCACCCCCCCCGGCTTTCTGCAGGGATCGCTCCCTATGCGACTCCCTTGTCCATTCATCCCCCCCATCCCTCCCCACCGATCTCCCTCCTGGCACTTATCCTTGTAAGCGGAACAGGTGCCACACATGCCCTTACACTTCCTCCCTCACCACCATTCAGGGCCCCAGACAGTCCTTCCAGGTGAGATAACACTTCACCTGTGAGTCAGCTGGGGTGATATACTGCGTCCAGTGCTCCCGATGTGGCCTTTTATATACTGGCGAGCGCAGACTGGGAGATCGTTTCGCTGAACACCTAGCTCTGTCCGCCAGAGAAAGCAGAATCCCCCAGTGGCCACACATTTTAATTTCACGTCCCATTCCCATTCTGATATGTCTATCCACGACCTCCCCTACTGTAAAGATGAAGCCACACCCAGGTTGGAGGAACAACACCTTATATTCCGTCTGGGTAGCCTCCAACCTGATGGCATGAACATTGACTTCTCAGACTTCCACAAATGCCCCACCTCCCCCTCGTATCCCATCCATTATTTATTTATATACACGCTTTCTTTTTCTCTCTCCTTTATCTCCCTCTGTCCCTCTCACTATATCCCTTGCCCATTCTCTTGGCTTTTTTCCCCCCCCGCCTTCCCCTTTTCTTTCTCCCTAGGCCTCCTGTCCCATAATCCTCTCATATTCCTTTTGCAATCAACTGTCCAGCTCTTGGCTCCATCCCTCCTCCTCCTGTCTTCTCCTATCATTTCAGATCCCCCCCTCCCCCTCCCACTTCCAAATCTCTTAATAGCTCTTCTTTCAGTTAGTCCTGATGAAGGGTCTTGGCCTGAAACTTCAACTGTACCTCTCCTAGAGATGCTGCCTGGCCTGCTGCATTCACCAGCAACTTTTATGTGTGTTGCTTGAAATTCCAGCATCTGCAGCTTTCCTCGTGTTTGCGAAATATGAATAATTAGTAATTTTAAATTGTAGAGAAACTTGCAGGAGCATTAGAAAAAACTGTAATGTCTGTGATTTAGTGAGAACAGGTCAGTAGATTAATGGGACATTTAGATAACTACTTTGTGTTGCCATAAGGAGGCTGTGTGACATGCCAAAATGCTTAGACTAATCCTCTAGTACAGCCTGATCTATCTGACCTGTCAGTGTCTCCTCCACTGTTACCTTGAGGCCCAAGACAAGTTTGAGGAACAGCACCTTATATTCCACAGCCTTCAAGATTCAACATTCCAGCTTTAGGAAACACACTTTTTCTATCTGTATTGGAACTGGCCATTCTATTGTAAGTCATCCATTTATGATGGCTTCATTTTTATTTCTTTTATTCATACTGAGCAGCCCACTAAGTGATACATAATTCTTTGATTTTAAATAAGGAAATGCATGATGTTTTTGTCTAGAGACTAAAGTCATATATTATGTTAATTATTTCAAGTGAAATGAGCAGCACTGTCAAAATGAGCATCAATTATCCTTCCTTAAATGAATATAGGAATGTGTTGGTGTAGAGTCACTATAACAAATGAGTTCCATGTGCTAAAGGGATTGTGATGCTGTTGTTAGCATGGAGTTCTCAGACACTGACCCATATAGAAAGAATGAATGGTGATATTGAGATGTGGGGACTTGGAGTGAAACCTACAGCTGAGTTTGTTGTTCTATTACTTTTAAGCAAGAAAGACTTTGGCTTTGGAACGTACTGTTAGGGAAAACTTGCACATTGCTGGAGGATACATTGTGGATTGTACAGCCTATATCATTATTCCTTCAGCTACTATGATCCAAGCTCTGTAACTCCCTCAATTTCACTGTTAGGTGGCCCACAGGACATTAACACCGAAGTAACTTCCCCCTTTTGCTCCTAAATTTAACTCATAAGACCCAATATTGATCTTTCCAGCATCTCCTCAAATATTGTTTTTGTTTGCTCAATCAAGGAGAGAAAAATAAGTATTTGAAAGTTAAAGATACAGATTTCATAATATGTGACTGTAGGTATTTTGATCTGAGGCAAACTCTCAAGCTGGGAATGATGACATCCGGCCATATTTCCCCACAGCCTTCCCCACCCGTTCTCAGCTTCCCAGTTTTGGAATTTACCTCCAACATACATTGTCTACAAAAACCTGGTACACTAATGAAATTCAATCCCCTTCACAATCACTGTTTCTGGCTGAAGCTTTATCTCTCTCCTACCATAACTTCCACCAGAAATGACCATCCATCACCCATTCCATTGCTTTGTGCTCTGTAGCAGTACCTCAAGCTTTCTCAGTTGGTTGGATTCCTTCCATAAATTCAAAAACATCAAGATTTAGTTGTCCTATATATATTTACCCTCACCAAATTCCTGTTAATTTTTCACCCCATTGACTTCCATTGGATCCCCACCTGCAATACCTGAAATTTGAAGCTTAAAACATACTATTATTTTGCCTCTCTCTAGCTTTGCCTCTCTGTCTCCCAAACTTTTGACCTGTCTGTCTCCTTTTTTTTATATCACTATTGATTGTGATCTTTTTTGACCTAACACTGTGGATTACTTGCACTGAACCACTTGGCCTCTCACCAACCTCTCAATGTTTTAAACCCTCCTTAATATGCACCAGATCAGAGTTTATTTTCCCACTAAATACTTCAATTTGCAAGGTTTCTAGACTTTACAGGTTCTATATAAATGCAAATCTTTTTAAGACTCACGATCTGTACTCTGTTTATAAACTGTGAACTGGAAAAGGTATGTATACTTCAACCCCTGAAAATAAATGGAAGTAACAATGAATACAGAAGAATTTTCAAGAGGTTGGAAATACAAACCTTTCAGAATGTTATTTGCTCAAATGAAAATCAACATATTACTGTAAACTGTAAAATGATTCATCTTTAGTTCCAGTCGCTGGAAACATCCAGATTACACCACTCAACTATTTTGTCAAACTGATGACTAACAGCAAAGCAAGAGACTGACAGCCGTTTAATGTTTAAGGATTTTAATACTTTTTGGAAAAAATGTTAGAGCAGCATCATAAATTCTACTTTGAAAGCACATATACTATGGCAAGTTCTCTTGGGAATTTCAACACTTGACTCCCATTGTCAAGTTTGAAAAGAATAGATAATGTAGAACGTGTGAGAATTAACTTTGCTTTTATTAATTTGTTTTTCCCATCAATTCGAAAATAAATAAATTGGAGAAAGTTTATCTTTCTTTTGAATTCATTGTTTCTGTTGATTCAGCTGCTTCATTCTCATCAAAGTCTAATGTAATTACCTTCAGAATGCCTTAGGAATGTTGAACCTGATTTGGCTCTCAGGAGGAAAGCTGTAATTCATAACAATGCTGACAGTGATCTGATCACTTCTGTGTGCATTTTGCTTATAATGTTATGCTTTGCATCTTGCTACTTTGACCCATGCGTCTGTTGGATTTACTGTTGAGCCTGTTACTTTACTTATTTGGCACAGAGTTGATTACTGCCCTGTTTTTGAACACCTTCCATTGTGCAATTATTTGAAAATAGCTTTCACAAGTGCATTAATCAAGAAAAAAATATTTATTGAGTAAATGCAGGCATTTAAATATCCAATACAATATTCATAGGAGCTAATTTGATGCTCTCACTTAATTGTATTTGATAAAGCGACTGTGGAGAAGTGGTTCTCTTCTGGGGTGTCTAGGAGTCACATACAGTACTGTGCAAAAGTCTAAGGCAACCTAGCTTGTTTGAGGTTTCAAATGGTATGACCTTCACAGGGCCCTGATCTCAACATCATTGAGACTGTCTGGGATTACCTGGAGAAACAGAAGCAATTGACACAGCCAAAGTCTGCGGGAGAACTGTGGCAAGTTCTGCAAAATACTTGGAACAACCTACCAGCAAATTTTCTTATAAAACTGCACAACACTGTACCCAAGAGATTTGATGCCGTTTTAAAGGAAAAGGGTGGTCACACCAAATATTGGCTTGACGTTTTTTTTTAATTGTTTGCTGATCTTTATAGTAATCTTTTTGATATTTAGAAACATCCATGGTCTCATTGAACATGGAGCATGGTTTGAAATGACATTTAGCCTACAATATCACTGCTTCAAGAGGTGATATCTGTTATCAAAAATCCCTACCATTCGAGCCATGCCAACTTCTCATAGCTACCATCAGGTGGTAGATAACAGAAGCTGCAAGTCCTGTACCAACAGATTCAAGAACAGTCCCCTCTCATCAACCAATTTGTCTTAGAACCAACTTCAGTATAGCAACTCTATAACCACTTTTCACTACAATGACATTTTTATAGATCTAATCGTGTTCTTTCTTGTATAATTCATCTATAATTTATATCTTTCTTGTGAATTTGCATATATGATTCTATATGCCTGTGATGCTGCTGCAATTATGTTCTTCATTGCACCTGTATTTGTTCAGATGACAATAAATTTCACTTACATTTTGACATTGGCGGCAACTGATTTGGATCCTCAGGTGTACATTGTTATTCAAATGTTGTGTAACGCTCAGCTATACTGGCCTGTATTTCTCTCAGGGAAACCCCGTCCGCCGCCCGCCTGCTCTCCCGGTTGTGTCGGTTGCTGTACAACTGCCACTGGATTCAGCGTCAAACATCAATCATCAGCCAGCACACACTGTACGTTTTACCAATTACACTTGATAGATATTACAAAGTCCATCAGATTAATAGAAGTTCAATACAAAAAAGGAGTGGAAAAGGCGCCAGACTTATCAGAGTTCAATTCCTTCATGCACACGTTGGAGCTCGGGGACCTCTTCGAGACCACTCTGACCCCGTCAACTCGCAGCTCGGGACCACCCGGAGTGATCAACCTGCGCTTTCCCGCACATCTGTCGTCCTCATGGTCTCTCCTCCGACTCCCCGCCAAAAGCCCCTGGTTCCCAGTCATATGAGACAGTATATCACCCCACGAAAGAATCACATGGACACCCATTGGTTCATAGTACTCTGCTATCTGTTATAACCCAAGCAAAGTGCTAGCTAGAGACTTTCTCAGCATTTAACATAGCAAAGAAACCATTTTAACTCACATACACAGTAACATAAAAGATTAACATAACAAAAGAATCCATTTTAATTTTAACATAACAAAGAAGAAACCCCTTACAGTTGGAATATTCTTTGCTCCCCTTCCTAAATGTTATTGATTTACGGGTTATATTGGAACTGAACACAATGGAATGTAGTCTTCCACTAATGAACACAGAGACATGAGAGAGTGCAGGAGTCTGGAGCAATGGACAATCTGTTGGAGGGACTCAGAGGATCAAGCAGCATTTGTGCAGGGAAGATAATTGGTGTTTTAGGTTGAAACCCTGTACTTGTCTGGGACAACTCCAGGCTTTCATCAACAGTTCCTCCAATTTCACTTGAAAAGCAAGCAATCCAATGTCAGTAACCTCTCACAGGCTGGCATCGACAGTACGATTCAACAACTGATCAACACTGTTGAAATGGACACCTATTTCCGATCTCTGTCATGGGAAGAAAGTTCCAGTTAGGTTGAGGAAAATATTCAAAGATATGTGCAGAACTTCCTTGAAATGTTACAATATTTCTGCTGATTCCTGGGAATCTCAGGCCAAGAACCACAAAGCAACGTGAGGTGATATTGAGGACCCCAAGTCCATGCATCACGAGCCCACAGATGTCTTGTGTAAACAGCAGAGCAAGCCAATCACTTCACAAAACAGAGGGCTGTAAGACTGGAGGAGATTACAGAGCAAGAAGGTGAAGTCATGAAAATCCGGAAAGCAAAGATAAGCATGGATAGCTAAGATGATAAGAACATAAAATGAGAAATAGAAGCACAGATAGGCCATACTGACATTTGCATCCTCTCTTATTTGCCATAGCTAGTCTTCTGTCTCTGGTGTACTTATGATTGCCTGAGTTGCAGCAATCTAACAGCACTCAAGAACAAGCAGCTACCGTACATCCTAGGATAGGCATTCCAATAATTATAAGCTTCAGTATAAAGAGATTTCCCCTATCTCAGTTATGAATGGCTGAACTCTTTCCCAGAACTATGCCAATTAATTCTAAATTCTCCAGTCAGAAGAAAACATTTTGGATGAAGCACAGTATCTGCAACACTGTTGATTTGAATGGTGATTATACAGCAGTAGACAACAGTAGTATTTTTGTTTAGTAAGTATTTATCCTTTTTGGTTAGTTTATAACTATTTAAAAGTGTGTTAATTTCTCTTTCATTTTAAAGGACTAATACGTACATTCTATCAATTCATTTTTGATTGTTGAGCTATTTTGACAGGTTTTGAATGATGGCCAAGCTGAGGTGTGGCTTTGCCGTGTGTCAGTTGTTTGCAGACAGTTTTGAACACAGATTCATTCTAGCATGATCACCTTGCCAATTACATCAGTCATGCCCCACTTGTTAAACCACAGAAATACAGGAATGTTTCCTGCTGTATTGTTCCTCAATTCACTGAGATGGAAGTTATTCTGTGAACTAAGCTCAAAGTGACATTAATACTTAATGTGAAAAAGACTAAGGAGCTGGTGGTAGACCTGAGGAGAGCTACGGTACCGGTGACCCCTGTTTCCATCCAGGGGGTCAGTGTGGACATGGTGGAGGATTAGAAATACCTGGGGATACGAATTGACAATAAACTGGACTGGTCTAAGAACACTGAGGCTGTCTACAAGGAGGATCAGAGCCATCTCTATTTCCTGAGGAGACTGAGGTCCTTTAACATTTGCCAGACGATGCTGAGGATGTTCTACGAGTCTGTGGTGGCCAGTGCGATCATGTTTGCTGTTGTGTGCTGGGGCAGCAGGCTGAGGGTAGCAGACACCAACAGAATCAACAAATCATTCGTAAGGCCAGTGATGTTGTAGGAATGGAACTGGACTCTCTCACAATGGTGCCTGAAAAGAGGATGCTGTCTAAGTTGTTTGCCATCTTGGTCAATGTCTCCCATCCACTACATAATGTACTGGGTGGGCACAGGAGTACATTCAGCCAGAGACTCATTCCTCCGAGATGCAGCATAGAGCATCATAGGAAGTCATTCCTGCCTGTGGCCATCAAACTTTACAACTCCTCCCTTGGAGCGTCAGACACCCTGAGCCGGTAGGCTGGTCCTGGACTTATTTCATAATTTACTGGCATAATTTACATATTACCATTTAACTATTTATGGTTCTACTACTATTTATTATTTATGGTGTAACTGTAACAAAAACTAATTTCCCCCGGGATCAATAAAGTATGACTAAAGTTTCTGAATTTGCATGGATAACACCAGGTCTGTGCACCTTGCACAGTGCAGTCTTGTTTCTGTGAATGGTCACTGGTTGCACATTGGTAGAATGGTACCTGTCTCTGGTGATGAATTGCAGGTACTCCAGTACCCTGTTAACCATCTCCACAGCCCAAGTTTCTCCTCATGCAAAGGTTCCTGGGCTGTCAACATCACACATGTTCTATCCTGTGCCCAACACATAGATGCAGTCATGGAAATGTCACGTCAGTAGCTCTACTTCATGAGGAGTTGGAGGAGATTTGAAGCATCATGAACAATTTCTACAGGTATACAGTGGAGAGCATTCTGTCTGGCTGCATCACCACCTGGTGCGGAGACCTCAAGGCTACAACGTGCTGGATCGTAAAAGGCTTTGGAGAGCTGTAGGTTCAGCCAGCTCAGTCACAGGCTCAACCCCGTCGGCTATAAGGGCATCTTCAAGAAATAGTGCCTCAAGGAGGTGGCATACGTCATAAAGGATCATTCCCTCGTCTCACTATTACCATCAGTAATCAAGATCGCTCACAGTGGAGGGACGCCATCAGAAAAGGTGTGGACGCTGCTGAGAACAAGCTCAACCAGGCAACAGAGGAAAGGCACCGGAAGTGCCACAACAGAGCTTCTGCCCCTCCAGGCCTCACCTGCCAAGTATGTAGCAGGCAGTGCCTGTCAAGGATTGGCCTGTACTGCCACTCCAGGACGCACATATCAAACCCCACTAACTGACTGAAAGGAACCATCATCATCCTATGGGATGGATAGCAAGAGAGACAGAGACCATCAGTGAGGAGGTGCGGGAGCCTGAAGATACAGACTCAGTGTTTTAGGAAAACCTCCTTCCCGTCCACCATCAGATCCCTGAATGTCCATGACCCATGAACACTACCTCACTATTCCTCTTGCGCTATTTATTTTATTTTTTACTGTAATGTACAATAATTTTGTCTTGCATTGTACTGCTGTCTCAAAAAAAACAAATTTCATGACATATGTCAGTGATAATAAAGGTGATTTTAATTTTGATTCTATGATGAAAGCTGTGGGCTTTCCAGGTTCTTGCATGGTTATCATGTAGTGTGTGCTTTAAAAAAACATAGGAAAAAATGCTCCCAGGCACAAGTACACCCAATAGCACTGGCTAGAGGGACTAGGAGATACCCCACTCGGAATGGTTCAGCCTCCCTCCCCTGCTGTACCTAAAGCAAAGACACTTGTTGGCTCATATACACCAAGAGCAAAAAGGATCAAGCAACTTTTGGCTATAATGAGATGAATTAGATGACCATAAGTTGCAAGATGACAACCGACAACCCACAGTGCACTAGATGGTTAAAACTTGTGAGTTGCAGCTAAGAATGTGTTAGAACCTGCTCCATGAACATTTAAGTCAAAAATATAATTAGTTTTTGCTTGATACAAGGACCATAATTTGAGGTTTAAATTCAGTGGGGTTGGTGTATTGGGGAGAAGGGAGAGGTGGGATGGGGGAGGGGATACTTCACATCCCCAGGGTGTCACTTCAACCTATTAATTAGGATAAAGGATCCTACTTGCTTGGAGCTGCCACTCAATATGCAGCATGTTAGAATAACAGGGGTATTGGGTCAACTTACAGAATAAGGAGAGTGAGATCTGTGCAGATGTGAAGGTTAACTCCAGATTCAAGTTTAACTTCTTCCACTCTACCATTCACCCATTGGATGTTACCAACAAAATAGCAAAAAATCAAAAAAAACATTAAGGTGCTTTGAGTTTCAGCATCCACAATATCTCTAGTTGGATAGTTGGTTAAAATTTAAACTCTAATTTCTGATTTTAATATATTTCAAAGAAATGCAGAAGTAAACGTTCACATGTTTAGGCAGAAATCTGATAAAGGCCGGATTCAAGTGATTAGAATATGTAACCTTCGAACAGCTCGCAGAAGAAATAGTCTTTGTAACAAATGGACAGAATGACTAGAATTTTAATGTTGCCTTGCCTCGGGATAAAAACAGAATTGATTCTTCTTTGAACAAGTGAGGTACATTTCACATTAATCCACACTGTACAAGCACTTGGTTAGATGTACTATGTTTCAACACAATAGCTTCCATTTATATAGCAGCTACAGTCAAAAATTAGGCAAAAATATCCCAGATTTCTTTATAGGAGCATTATCAAACAAATTTTGTACAGCCTATTTAAGTCAATGACCAATATCTTGGACCAAAAAAACATGAAGTTTGGGAAACAACTTTCAACTAAGCACACTATTGCTAAGTCCTAACTGCAATGAATCCAACACTTTTAGAAATATAACATTTTTTGCTCGCATTTGTATTGGTACTTAAAATTATCAACCTACAGAATTGCTTCTCTATTTCTCTTTCCATTCTTGCCCACAATTCTTTCAGTCCAGTTATATGGTCTCAACCTCAAATATTGACTGTCCATTTTCTCCAGGATGCTCCCTGATCCAAAAGTCCTTTCGCCAGCTCATTTTTTGTTCCTTCATCACCCCTTCTCGACATCCACCACACAACTATCATTTATATTATCCTTTCCTTTCTTAATCTCCATTCTATCAAAGACATCTGCTTTGTTCTCTCCTTACCCCACGTCAACTTTTCTGCTACTTAATATACTTAATATGGTTGATTCTTAAACTTTCCACAATTTAATAAGGTATCATAAACCTTAAACATTAATTCTGATTATCTTTGTTTAGATGATGCACATCTGGTAAGAATTTCCAGGTTTGCAGCATGTACAGCACGTTATTTTTGAATCTTAGACACTAAATTGTTTTAAGGTTTGTACACAAAAATAGTAAAATCTAAGCATGCTATCCCACCACAGATAATACAGTAGGAATCCAACTGGTCACTTGGAATATATTTATTTGTTGCTTCAAGTAACTCATGCAGAACAAAATGCTCACAAGCACACTCACAATACCACTGCACAGGGATAGAGGAGATATCCCAATCATACATTATGGATTAGTCTCAGAGTATCATTTTAAATTGGAACAAACTGGTGTCAGGTAATTCTTCTATGGAATTAATTACATACACATTAGCAGCAAAAGGAGACTTTTGCTGATTCTAACCAGCATTTTTTTCTTGTGTCTTTTGTCTACATCCTGTCTAAATATACATGAAAAATTAAAGAATGACTTTAATCAGGCTAGCTTCAAGAAGTTTCTGCTTAATTATTATCAACATATCAAATGCAGTACAAGGGGACACAACACACTCAACCACTGCTATACCACCATCAAAAATTGCTATCCCTCACCCGCAAATTTGACTGGCTGTGCTTTGTCTGCCTGCATACAGACAAAGACTGAAGAGCATGGCACTGGTGAAGAGGCCTGAAGAGCTAGATGTCAGAATCAGGAGTGAAAATTGAGGACTGTTTCGAGTCGTTGGACTGGAACATGTTCAAGGGTTTGTCAGCAGACCTAAATCAATATGCCACACAAAATTCATAAGAACTTGAGTGGATGAGTGTGTACCCATGAAAACATTCTGAATCTGCCCCAACCAAAGGCCCTGGATGAACCAGGAGATTCATAATCTTCTTAGGGCAAGGTCTGTTGTGTCTAGGGCTGGTGAACCAGAATCATATAAGAAGTACAGGTATGATCTTGGGATAATCATTATGAGAGTAAAGTGTCAATTTCAGACTAAACTGGAATGACAGGTGGATGTTTGACAGCTGTGGTAGCACATCCACAACATACCTTCCTACAAGTTGAGATTGGCAACAAGCTAACCTTGTAGGAAGTGACAACAACTCACCACTCCCAGATGAGCTCAATGAGCTCTCATATAAATTTAGATAGAGTGAACTAGGATACATCCACACAAGTCCCCACATTTCCAGATGAATCTGTAATCTCATTCTCTGTGGCTAATATTTGGGCATCTTTCAAATGGGTGACTCTTTGAAACGTGTCTGAACTGGATGATATAGCTAGTACCAATGATTTGTGCAGACCAACTGGCTGGAGTATTTATGGGCACACACAAACTCGTACTTCTGCAGTCTGAGGCTTCCACATGATCCAAAAGGACATCTACTGTATTCATGACAAAGGAGTGTGCAGTGACGTGCCTCAATGACTACTGCCCAGTGAAAGGTTTGTTATGGTGCAAATCAACTCTTGACATAGAGATGACCTGGGACTGTTCTAATTTGTCTAACACTGCAACAGATGCAATTTCTCTGGATCTTCACTCTGCTCCGGATCACTTGGGCAACAGGAGTTCATAAATCAGGCTGCTGTCCAACTACAGTTCCCTGTTCAACACAGTCATCTGATCCAAACTTATCACAGACCTTCAAGATCAGGGCCTCTTTGACTCTCTGTGCAACTGGATGCTTAACTTCCTCAAATGCAGATTTCAATCAATGAGGATTAGTAACAAAAATTTCCATCTTTCTGATTATCAACATAGGTGTTCCCTGCTCTACTCTCCCTATACACATGAATGCATTGCTAAGCACAGCACCAAAGCCATCCTCAAATTTGTTGAAAACGTTACTGTTGGAGGATGAATCACTGGTGGCGATGAGTCAAATTACTGACTCAGAGTGAGATTGATACTAACCTCTTGCTAATCGTCAAGAAAATTAATGCTGATTGTTGACCTCAGGAAGAGGAGCAGGAATATGCCCCAATTTACATTGGGGGAAAATCGGTAGAGGAGAAAGTCAGCAGCTTTAAATTGCTGGGCATTAACATAGTAAGTGGCTAGTCCTGAGCCGAGCACATAGACACAGTCATAAGGAAAACACACCAACATCTTTACTTTCTTAGGGGATTGAAGAAGTTTATTTTGTACCTGAAAACTCTAACTTCTTCAAATGTACTCTTGAAAGGATCCTGTCAGGTGCATCATGGTCTGATACAGTAGTTCAATTGTGTGAGAAACTATGACGCTGCAGAGAGTAGTGGACCCCACCTTCTTATTCTGGCTTCTCTTGTTCTTTCCAGTCTTGATGAATAGTTTCAGCCAAAACTCTTGACTCTTTATTCCTCTCTTTGATATTGGCTGACCTGCTGAGTTTTTCAGAATTTTTTGTGTGTTTTACTCTGGATTTCCAGCCTTTGCAGAATCTCTTGTTTTGGAAACTGCAGCTGCAAGATAACCAGAGTCGGGAGTTGATAATTGAGGAAGGACAGTTCTGAGGAAGAGGAGTTTGTGCAGCACCATTAATAAAGGAGGCAATTGGGGTACTAAGCAATGATTAGGATGTAGGATAGGGATCTATTTAATTCAACTTAAACAAAATAACAGGATATCAGAAACTGATAGATATTAGTTTTCAGGCACATGTGCTGGAGGAACACAGTGGCCCTCTTAGGGCAGAAAGAAATTGCCAATGTTTTGGGTCAAATCCCTGCATCAGACACTCTTGCTTCAGATTCCAGCTTCTGCAGACTCCTGAGCCTGGGAATGGGTGCAGGTATGTACTTCAGTCTTTAAAATGTAACAACATTATGGGAGCTCATTTGTATGTAAAGATATCCATAAGCCAGGCGTTCTTAACCCACGGACAACCCAAGTATAAAACAAGTCAAGTTAACAGTAAAAAGATAAAGGATAAATTCATGATTGGTTTATTAGATCAACAGGTTGACAAGCCTACTGGGAAAAAAAGGTTATCAAAAATATCATTTAATGGTAAATTAATAATTTTGTTGTAAAGGGGTCCATGTGAAGATTGACCATAATATAATGGACCTTCCAGATGGGTTTCAAAGTAATATGATTGAACCGGAAACCTGGGTTTTAAATCTTAGGAAGGAAACAATGAAGATATAAGAGCTGGCTGGTATTGACCTGGAAAATACAATGAAAGATTTGAGACTGAACAATTGATGATTATTTTTTAAAGAAATAATGCAACAAATAGAAAAGAAATATCCTTTAATCCTGTAATCGCCGAGAAGAAGTGATTTAGATGACAAGATAAATTAAAGGCATCATTAAATCAAAAGAGGCTTTATACTTTGCCAGAAATAGCAATAGGCCTGAGGATTGGAAGCGTTTTGAAATTCAGGAAAGGATGCCCAAGAAATAGCAAGTTAGACAATGCAAGTTGACTGTTGAGAAACATACAAATAAGACTGTAAAAGCCTCCAGACTATAGGATATGCAAAAAGAAGAAAAATTAGTGGGGCAAATTCAGATCCCTTACTGATAGAGTTCTGAGGATCTGACACATCAGCTCTGATTCTATCTCTCCAGTTGCTGCCTGACGTAGTATATTATTTGCAATATTTCTGATTTTACCTCAGAATTCCAAAGTTTCCAGTTATTGCTTTTAGAAACACAAAATCATTTTTGTATTATAGAAACATAGAAACATAGAAAATAGGTGCAGGAGTAGGCCATTTGGCCCTTCAAGCCTGCACCGCCATTTACTATGATCATGGCTGATCATCCAACTCAGAACCCCGCCCCAGCCTTCCCTCCATACCCCCTGACCCCGTAGCCACAAGGGCCATATCTAACTCCCTCTTAAATATAGCCAATGAACTGGCCTCAACTGTTTCCTATGGCAGAGAATTCCACAGATTCACCACTCTCTGTGTGAAGAAGTTTTTCCTAATCTCGGTCCTAAAAGGCTTCCCCTCTATCCTCAAACTATGACCCCTCGTTCTGGACTTCCCCAACATCGGGAACAATCTTCCTGCATCTAGCCTGTCCAATCCCTTTAGGATCTTATATGTTTCAATCAGATCCCCCCTCAATCTTCTAAATTCCAATGAGTACAAGCCCAGTTCATCCAGTCTTTCTTCATATGAAAGTCCTGCCAGCCCAGGAATCAAACTGGTGAACCTTCTTTGTACTCCCTCTATGGCAAGGATGTCTTTCCTCAGATTAGGGGACCAAAACTGTACACAATACTCCAGGTGTGGTCTCACCAAGGCCTTGTACAACTGCAGTAGTACCTCCCTGCTCCTGTACTCGAATCCTCTCGCTATAAATGCCAGCATACCATTCGCCTTTTTCACCGCCTGCCGTACCTGCATGCCCACTTTCAATGACTGGTGTATAATGACACCCAGGTCTCGTTGCACCTCCCCTTTTCCTAATCGGCCACCATTCAGATAATAATCTGATTTCCTGTTTTTGCCACCAAAGTGGATAACCTCACATTTATCCACATTAAATTGCATCTGCCATGAATTTGCCCACTCACCCAACCTATCCAAGTCACCCTGCATCCTCTTAGCATCCTCTTCACAGCTAACACTGCCACCCAGCTTCGTGTCATCCGCAAACTTGGAGATGTTGTATTTAATTCCCTCATCCAAGTCATTAATATATATTGTAAACAACTGGGGTCCCAGCACTGAGCCTTGCGGTACCCCGCTAGTCACCGCCTGCCATTCTGAAAAGGTCCCTTTTATTCCCACTCTTTGCTTCCCGTCTGCTAACCAATTCTCCACCCACACCAATACCTTACCCCCAATACCGTGTGCTTTAAGTTTGCACACTAATCTCCTGTGTGGGACCTTGTCAAAAGCCTTTTGAAAATCCAAATATACCACATCCACTGGTTCTCCCCTATCCACTCTACTAGTTACATCCTCAAAAAATTCTATGAGATTCGTCAGACATGATTTTCCTTTCACAAATCCATGCTGACTTTGTCCGATCATTTCACCGCTTTCCAAATGTGCTGTTATCACATCCTTGATAACTGACTCCAGCAGTTTCCCCACCACCGACGTTAGGCTAACTGGTCTATAATTCCCCGGTTTCTCTCTCCCTCCTTTTTTAAAAAGTGGAGTTACATTAGCCACCCTCCAATCCTCAGGAACTAGTCCAGAATCTAACGAGTTTTGAAAAATTATCACTAATGCATCCACTATTTCTTGGGCTACTTCCTTAAGCACTCTAGGATGCAGACCATCTGGCCCTGGGGATTTATCTGCCTTTAATCCCTTCAATTTACCTAACACCACTTCCCTACTAACATGTATTCCGCTCAGTTCCTCCACCTCACTGGACCCTCTGTCCCCTACTATTTCTGGAAGATTATTTATGTCCTCCTTAGTGAAGACAGAACCAAAGTAATTATTCAATTGGTCTGCCATGTCCTTGCTCCCCATAATCAATTCACCTGTTTCTGTCTGCAGGGGACCTACATTTGTCTTTACCAGTCTTTTCCTTTTTACATATCTATAAAAGCTTTTACAGTCCGTTTTTATGTTCCCTGCCAGTTTTCTCTCATAATCATTTTTCCCCTTCCTAATTAAGCCCTTTGTCCTCCTCTGCTGAACTCTGAATTTCTCCCAGTCCTCAGGTGAGCCACCTTCTCTGGCTAATTTGTATGCTTCTTCTTCGGAATTGATACTATCCCTAATTTCTCTTGTCAGCCACGGGTGCACTACCTTCCTTGATTTATTCTTTTGCCAAACTGGGATGAACAATTGTTGTAGTTCATCCATGCAACCTTTAAATGCTTGCCATTGCATATCCACCGTCAATCCTTTAAGTGTCATTTGCCAGTCTATCTTAGCTAATTCACATCTCATACCTTCAAAGTTACCCCTCTTTAAGTTCAGAACCTTTGTTTCTGAATTAACTATGTCACTCTCCATCTTAATGAAGAATTCCACCATATTATGGTCACTCTTACCCAAGGGGCCTCTCACGACAAGATTGCTAATTAACCCTTCCTCATTGCTCAAAACCCAGTCCAGAATAGCCTGCTCTCTAGTTGGTTCCTCGACATGTTGGTTCAAAAAACCATCCCGCATACATTCCAAGAAATCCTCTTCCTCAGCACCTTTACCAATTTGGTTCACCCAATCTACATGTAGATTGAAGTCACCCATTATAACTGCTGTTCCTTTATTGCACACATTTCTAATTTCCTGTTTAATACCATCTCCGACCTCACTACTACTGTTAGGTGGCCTGTACACAGCTCCCACCAGCGTCTTCTGCCCCTTAGTGTTACGCAGCTCTACCCATATCGATTCCACATCTTCCCGTCTTATGTCCTTCCTTTCTATTGCGTTAATCTCTTCTTTAACCAGCAACTCCACCCCACCTCCCCTTCCTTCATGTCTATCTCTCCTGAATATTGAATATCCCTGAACGTTGAGCTCCCATCCCTGGTCACCCTGGAGCCATGTCTCTGTGATCCCAACTATATCATAATCATTAATAACAATCTGCACTTTCAATTCATCCACCTTATTACGAATGCTCCTTGCATTGACACACAAAGCCTTCAGGCGCTCTTTTACAACTCTCTTAGCCCTTATACAATTATGCTGAAAAGTGGCCCTTTTTAATGCTTGCCCTGGATTTGTCGGCCTGCCACTTTTACTTTTCTCCTTAGTACTTTTTGCTTCTACCCTCACTTTACACCTCTCTGTCTCTCTGCACTGGTTCCCATCCCCCTGTTGTGAACTAACCTCCTCACGCCTAGCCTCTTTAATTTGATTCCCACCCCCCAACCATTCTAGTTTAAAGTCACCTCAGTCATGTGCCAGTAATACTTTGCCAGATGAGCAATTTGACATTTTCTTGCAAAAGAAATAGGGCTTGCTAGATCTTTACTCACTCAGTTAGCCTGTGTCCATCCCTTTGAAACTTCCTCTGATGCTCTTCACTACTTACTTCACAACTTACTTTCATACTGATCTTGTGTCACCAGCAAATTTGGTAACCATACTCTCATTCAAGTTATTTGTATAAATTGTAAAAATTGAAGTTCTCAGCACTTATCCCTGGAAAGATAACTCGGCACATGTTGCCATCCAGAAGCAGCATTTATGCTTACCATTTTTTCCCTATTAGGTAGTCATCCTTTTCAAGTTACGCAAGATGGGAACAGGCCATTCAGCCCATCATGTCTTCTGGCCATTCATCTGCTTTAACACATTTCTATATTCAGGAGCTCAAGTGCTTCTCTAGATATTTTGTAAATGCTGTTAGCAACACTGGTTGAAACTCTCTCAGGAAATAAGTCCTCCAAACACATATGCCACTTATTTACACAATACCTATTAACAAGTGTCTTCTGGAATCACATTCCCTTTTACATGTTACTTCTTCAACAAACATTAGCAAATGAGGCAAACATATTTCTAGTTCCACACAACAATGTTCACTTTACTTGATTACATTATTTTTAATTTTTAATTTTAATTTTTTTTTTATTCAGAGCACAGAATAGGCCCTTCCAGCCCTTGGAGACACGCTGCCCAGCAACCCACCAATTTAATCCTAGCCTAATCACAGTTCAATTAATGATCAATTAAACATAGAAAACAGAAAACCAAAAACCTACAGCACAATACAGGCCCTTCAGCCCACAAAGTCGTGCCAAACATGTCCCTACTTTAGAAATTACTAGGGTTGCCCATAGCCCTTTATTTTTCTAAGCTCCATGTACCTATCCAAAAGTCTCTTAAATGATCCTAGCTTGTCCGCCTCCACCACCATTGCCGGCAGCCCATTCCACGCATTCACCGCTCTCTGCGTAAAAAACTTATCTGACATCTCCTCTGCCCCTACTCCCCAGCACCTTAAACCTGTATCCTCTTGTGGCAGCCATTTCAGCCCTGGGAAAATGCCTCTGACTATCCACATAATCAATGCCTCTCATCATCTTATGCACCATTATCAGGTCACCTCTTGTCCTCTGTCGCTCCAAGGAGAAAGGGCCACGTTCACTCAACCTGTTCTCATAAGGCATGCTCCCCAATCCAGGCAACATCCTTGTAAATCTCCTCTGCACCCTTTCTATGGTTTTCATATTCCTTCCTCTAGTGAGGTGACCAGAACTGAGCACAGTACTCCAAGTGGGGTCTAACCAGGATCCTATAAAGCTGCAACATTACCTCTTGGCTCCTAAATTCAATTCCACAATTAATGAAGGCCAATACACTGTATGCCTTCTTAACCAGAGTCAACTTGTGCAGCTGCTTTGAGCATCCTATGGACACGGACCCCAAGATCTCTCTGATCCTCCACACTGCCAAGAGTCTTACCATTAATATTATTTTTGACCTACCAAAATGAACCACTTCACACTTATCTGGGTTTAACTCCATCTGCCATTTCTCATCCCAGTTTTACATCCTATGGATGTCCTGCTGTAACCTCTGACAGCTCTCTACACTATCCACAACACCCCCATCCAATGTGTCATCAGCAAGCTTACTAACCCATCCCTCCACTTCCCCATCCAGGTCATTTATAAAAAAATAACAAAATGTAAGGGTCCCACAACAGATCCCTGAGACACACCACCGGTCGCCGACCTCCATACAGAATATGACCTGTCTACAACCGCACTTTGCCTTCTGTGGGTCAGCCAGTTCTGGATCCACAGAGCAATTGTCACTTTCCCACTGTCACACTTGATAGGTCTTATTCTTTCATGTCTTACCCTCTTGTTCTTCACATACTTGTAGAATGCCTTGGGATTTTCCTTTATCCTGCCCACCAAGGCCTTCTCATGGCCCCTTCTGGCTCTCCTAATTTCCTTCTTAAGCTCCTTCCTGTTAGCCTTTATTCTTCTAGATCTCTAACATTACCCAGCTCTCTGAACCTTTCATAAGCTTTTCTTTTCTTCTTGACTAGATTTACTACCACGGCTCTTGTACCCTATCATAACTTCCCTGTCTCATTCGAACATACTTCTTCCGTACCTTTCCCTGAGAACATCTGTTCCCAATTTAAGCTTCTAAGTTCCTGCCTGATAGCTTCATAATTCCCCTTACTCCAATTAAACGTTTTTCTAACTTGTCTGTTCCTATTTCTCTCCAATGCTATTGTAAAGGAGATAGAATTATGATCACTATCTCCAAAATGCTCTCCCACTGAGAGATCTGACAGCTGACCAGGTTCATTTCCCAATACCAAATCAAGTACAGTCTCTCCTCTTGTCAGCTTATCTACATATTGTGTCAAGAAACCTTCCTGAACACACCTAACAAACTATATCCCATCTAAACCCCTTGCTGTAGGGAGATGCCAATCAATATTTGGGAAATTAAAATCTCCCACCACGACAATTCCGTTATTATTACACCTTTCCAGGATCTGTTTCCCTATTTGCTCCTCGATATCCCTGTACTATTGGGCAGCCTATAAAAAACACCCAGTAAAGTTATTGACCCCTTCCTGTTCCTAACCTCCACCCACAGAGACTCTGTAGACAATCCCTCCATGACGTCCACCTTTTCTGCAGCTATGACACTATCTTTGATCAACAGTGCCACACCCCACCTCTTTTGCCTCCCTCCCTGTCCTTTCTGGAACATCTAAAACCTGGCACTTGAAGTAACCATTTCTGTCTCAGAGCCATCCAAGTCTCTGTAATGGCCACCACATCATAGTACTGGTCCACGCTCTATGCTCATCCGCTTAGTTCACAATACTCCTTGTGTTAAAATAGACATGTCTCAAACTGTCAGTCTGAGCGCATCCCTTCTCTATCACCTGCCTATCCTCCCTCACACACTGCCTGCAAGCTTTCTCTATCTGCAAGCCAACCACCTCTTCCCCAGTCTCTTCAATTCGGTTCCCACCCCCCAACAATTTTAGTTTAAACTCTCCCTAGTAACTTTAGCAAACCTCCCCACCAGGGTATTGGTCCTCCTGGGATTCAAGTGCAACCTGTCCTTTTTGTACAGGTCACACCTGCCCCAAAAGAGGTCCCAATGATCCAGAAATCTGCATCCCTGCCCCCTGCTCCAATCTCTTAACCACGCATTTATCCTCCAGCTCATTCTATTCCTATATGCACGTGGCACAGCCAGTAATCCCAAGATTACTACCTTTGCAGTCCTGCTCCTCAGCTGCCTTCCTAACTCCCTGTAGTCTGTTTTCAGAACCTCTTCCCTTTTCCTACCCATGTCATTGGTACCAATATGTACCACAACCTCTGGCTGTTCTCCCTCCCACTTCAGGATATCGTGGATAAATCTGAAACATCCCAGACCCTGGCACCTGGGGGCAAACCACCATCCGAGTTTCTTCCCTGCGTCCACAGAATCACCTGTCTGACCCCCTAACTACAGAACCCCCTATCACTACTGCCTTCCTCTTTCTTTTCCTACCCTTCTGAGCCACAGGGCCAGACTCTGTGCCAGAGGCACGGCCACTGTCGCGTACCCCTGGTGGGACAGGAGTACTTATTGTTCAGGTGCACAGCCACAGGGGTACTCTCTAGTACCTGACTCTTCCCCTTCACTCTCCTGACTGCTACCCACTTGTCTGTTTCCCGTGGCCCCGGTGTGACCACCTGCCTATAACTCCTTTCTTTCACCTCCTCACTCTCCCTGACCAGATGAAGGTCATCAAGTTGCAACTGCAGTTCCCTAACACAGTCCCTTAGGAGCTGCAGCTCAACACATCGGGTGCAGATATGGCCGTCCAGGATGCTGGGAGACTCCAGGGCTTCCCACATCTGACATCGAGCACAGAACACATACTTTCTTTCCGCAATTAACACAGGTGAACCCACCTTGCCTCGTCCCATTACTGCCTAAGCCCGTTGAGCCAAAGCCCTATCACTCTGCTACCCTCTCATTCCTCTGCCCACTGGATATGGCAGTCTTATTTTTAAACTCTTCCTGTTCTACTGGCTGACGTCAAGCACCTATGCAGTCTTGCCTCTCTTTACCCCGAGTAGTAAAATGCCTTTGCTCCGTAATTAACTTACCAATTTGGACTGTGACAGGAAACAGAAGCACCAAAATGAAACTCTCAGTCACAGGGAGAATGTACAAGCTTCTTACAGCCAGTGGCACCATGCATTAACATCTTAATAATCACTTCTACTATTTTCCCTTTGACAACCATTAAACTAACTATCCCATTGGTTTCTGCTTTCTGTCTCCCTCTCTTTAAGAACAACATGATAACTACTATTTTCTAATCTAATAGAACCTCTCCTGACTCTAGGGGAGTTTTAGAAACTCATTTACTATCTCATTGGTCAGTTCTTTTAAGGTCTTCCAATGAATTCCATTGTCATCCAAAGACTTGCCAGAGCTTCAACAATTTACTCAGTATCTCTTTTTTGTTGGTTGCAATTTTCCTGAGTCCCAATTTCTGGATTGGAAGATTTTCATTATGGGAAGAAATTGCACGGGAAGCTGGAAAGGAGACTGAAAGGTGGGCTGATAGAAATAAATAAGGTTAGCTTTTGGAAATACATAAAGTAATAAAAGGCATAGATAATTAACATCAATTTGCCAAGGTTGGGGCATCAGAAACAAATGGACATATGTCTAAGGTGATAGGAAGAAATTTAAAGCATTGTTCCTTTTTTTGCACAGAGTATTTTATATATAGGACATGTTGCCAGAACAAGTTGTAGAATCAAATACGATTACTACATTTAGAGCCATTGAATGGATACATGGAATTTGTGTAGCCAGGAATGCAGGTAGGCATGGACTTACGAGAGACTGTAGGAAGAAGATAGTTGATGGTCAGGTGCATGACCCACTGAGTTCTTTCGTTGACATGGACTTTCATACTGAAGCCTGATGAAAAATACCTGTGTTACATGAGAATGGCAGTGAACAAACCCAAGTGCAGAACACAGATGCATGGGCAGAGTCAGGAGGCATTATTACCATAGCAAGCGTGGAATCAGTTTCCAGGAGAGTCTTTATCCAAAGTCTTGGGTTTGGAGAGAATCCAAGAGCCATACTAGACTTAGAACTGATAGTCCTAAGAATCATGAAACACGGTTACTTACACCACAGTCAACCAACAAACTGGCAGCTCCTTGTTGTGATCACAAGGTCTTTATCCTGCCTTTTCTGATGGAAAGCAGGTGTGTGTAGTTAGTGGAACCTGGGAATGATTAGAAATTGAACGAGGGGATTGAGGCCCAATTCCTGAGGTAAATAGCAAGGTAGGGGGATTGCCAGAAGGGACCATGACTACCTGCTTATCTGCCTTGTCCTGTGTTTTCCATTAATATTTCCCAAGCTCACTCCTTAACAAATTAATTTTACTTTGCTTACTTGTTCCTTATTTAAGTATCTGTAGAAGCTCTTGTTACCATTTTTTAAAAAAAATTCTAGCCAGAATTATCTCATACTCCATATTTTACCTTATCAATCTTTTGGTCAATTTTCACTGAACTTTAGATTCATGTCAATTTCCTGACCTGCCACTCATCCTTATGCAATTGTAAGCTTAATTTCTAAATTTAATAGAATATATATTTATTTTTAGATAATCATAAAATTTCACAGTGAAATAGCTTAAGTCCATTTCTTCTGAGAGCCCTTTAAATGCCTGTCACTACTTCTTGATTGACTGATCCTCTAAGCCATTTTTTTCCAGATTACTTAAGATAAATCTGCTTCTAAATCTGTATTTAAGTTTAAAAGATGAGTCTTGGACCCATTCTTTTCTCCTATAAACTACCTGTAAAATTCAATTGCATTAGGATTTTGCTACCCAAGGGCCACTTTGTAAGATCGATCAGATAGAAGCAGCATCTCCTTGTGCAAGTTCTTGTGCCATCACTTGTCAGTCATTCAGTTTCCCAGTCTCCAGGTAGAATCAGTGGGATCTAAGGAATAATCAAGCATGATCAGATCAACAGTATTAACATAGAAACATAGAAAATAGGTGCAGGAGTAGGCCATTCGGCCCTTCGAGCCTGCACCACCATTCAGTATGATCATGGCTGATCATCCAACTCAGAACCCTGCCCCAGCCTTCCCTCCATACCCCCTGATCCCTTTAGCCACAAGGGCCATATCTAACTCCCTCTTAAGTATAGCCAATGAACTGGCCTCAACTGTTTCCTGTGGCAGAGAATTCCACAGATTCACCACTCTCTGAGTGAATAAGTTTTTCCTAATCTCGGTCCTAAAAGGCCTCCCCTTTATCCTCAAACTGTGACCCCTCGTTCTGAACTTCCCCAACATCGGGAACAATCTTCCTGCATCTAGCCTGTCCAATCCCTTTAGGATTTTATACGTTTCAGTAAGATCCCCCCTCAATCTTCTAAATTCCAATGAATATAAGCCTAGTCGATCCAGTCTTTCATCATATGAAAGTCCTGCCATCCCAGGAATCAATCTGGTGAACCTTCTTTGTACTCCCTCTATGGCAAGGATGTCTTTCCTCAGATTAAGGGACCAAAACTGCACACAATTTTCCAGGTGTGGTCTCACCAAGGCCTTGTACAACTGCAGTAGTACCTCCCTGCTCCTGTACGCGAATCCTCTTGCTATGAATGCTAGCATACCATTTGCCTTTTTCACCGCCTGCCGTACCTGCATGCCCACTTTCAATGACTGGTGTATAATGACACCCAGGTCTCGTTGCACCTCCCCTTTTCCTAATCGGCTACTATTCAGATAATAATCTGTTTTCCTGTTTTTGCCACCAAAGTGGATAACCTCACATTTATCCACATTAAATTGCATCTGCCATGAATTTGCCCACTCAGCTAACCTATCCAAGTCAACCTGCATCCTCTTAGCATCCTGTTAACAGCTAACACTGCTGCCCAGCTTCGTGTCATCTGCAAACTTGGAGATGCTGCATTTAATTCCCTCACCTAAATCATTAATATATATTGTAAACAACTGGGGTCCCACACTGAGCCTTGTGGTACCCCACTAGTCACTGCCTGCCATTCTGAAAAGGTCCCGTTTATTCCCACTCTTTGCTTCCTATCTACCAACCAATTCTTTATCCACATCAATACCTTACCCCCAATACCGTGTGCTTTAAGTTTGCACACTAATCTCCTGTGTGAGACCTTGTCAAAAGCCTTTTGAAAATCCAAATATACCACATCCACTGGTTCTCCCCTATCCACTCTACTAGTTACATCCTCAAAAAATTCTATGAGATTCGTCAGACATGATTTTCCTTTCACAAAATCCATGCTGACTTTGTCCGATCATTTCACCGCCTTCCAAATGTGCTGTTATCACATCTTTGATAACTGACTCCAGCAGTTTCCCCACCACCGACGTTAGGCTATCCGGTCTATAATTCCCCGGTTTCTCTCTCCCTCCTTTTTTTAAAAAGCGGGGTTACATTAGCCACCCTCTAATCCTTGGGAATTAGTCCAAAATCTAAAGAGTTTTGAAAAATTATCACTAATGCATCCACTATTTCTTGGGCTACTTCCTTAAGCACTCTGGGATGCAGACCATCTGGCCCTGGGGATTTATCCGCCTTTAATCCCTTCAATTTACCTAACACCACTGCCCTTCTAACATGTACTTCTCTCAGTTCCTCCATCTCACTAGACCCTCTGTCCGCTACTATTTCTGGAAGATTATTTATGTCCTCCTTAGTGAAGACAGAACCAAAGTAGTTATTCAATTGGTCTGTCATGTCCTTGTTCCCCATAATCAATTCACCTGTTTCTGTCTGTAAGGGACCTACATTTGTCTTAACCAATCTTTTTCTTTTCACATATCTATAAAAGCTTTTACAGTCAGTTTTTATGTTCCCTGCCAGTTTTCTCTCATAATCTTTTTTTCCCTTTCCTAATTAATCCCTTTGTCCTCCTCCACTGGACTCTGAATTTCTCCCAGTCCTCAGGTGAGCCGCTTTTTCTGGCTAATTTGTATGCCTCTTCTTTGGAATTGATACTATCCCTAATTTCCCTTGTCAGCCACGGGTGCATTACCTTCCCTGATTTATTCTTTTGCCAGACTGGGATGAACAATTGTTGTAGTTCATCCATGCGCTCTTTAAATGCTTGCCATTGCATATCCACCGTCAACCCTTTAAGTATCATTTGCCAGTCTATTTTAGCTAATTCACGTCTCTTGTTAAGGTGCAGGGATGAAATCTGGATGTAACCCAATACTCTCAGGTCTAAGAGGTGAACTGAACAGTAGATTTTCAATTATTTGTCAAACAAATTGATTGCATTTAAGATAGTTTGCATCCATAGCATCATTAGGAACATATTATAGTGTGTATATTATTTATTGCTGGATTTTGTACAAAACCCACAACGTATAATTTTCAGTTTTATACTTAGATTATTTAACTTATATATTTATATGTACATCTGAATTTTTGAGGTGGTAGTTTCACATGGTGAGTTTTAGAGTGCTGTACAAATTTCATGGGAAATCTTTTCATATGATGATTTATTCAACTCTCAGCACATTTTCCAAAATTAAAACAAGCCTATGAATCAGTATGGCTCATCCTGGGAAATGTCATAGAATCGGAGTAATGTAACACTGGAGAAGACCTCAGTATATGCCTGCTTTTCCATTGAGTAATTTAGTTAATACCATGGTCCGCCTTAGATTCATACTCTTGCAATCTTTTCTCCTTTGGGGTTGATTCAATTTTCTTTTAAAGGTTGTCTTTGAATTGTTTTCTCCACCCTGTCAGACAGTATATTCCAAATCCTAACAACTCATTTAGAATGTTTTTCCTCATGTCACTACTTGTTCTTCCAAAAAGTGAACTTAAATCTCTTTCCTCTGGTAACTGGTTTTTCAGCTGCAGAAAACAGCTTATTCTTTACTCCATTTTAAACCCTTTGTGATCTGAAACAGCTCTGAAAAATTTCCAAACCTATGCAAATCCACTTCTATTGTAATTTCATGGCCACACTTTGTGTACAGCTTTTTCTGGATTTACTAAAAAATTAAATTTGATTTACTACAGAAGCATGCTTACCTTTGTCTCAACACAAACAAAAAATCTTACTGTGCACAACAGACACACAGATAGAGTCAATTGGTATCAAGTGATTGTGAAGGCAATAATGGCAGATCCAACATCTTCACCAGAATTCTGAGGGATATCCTGACTCCATACATGACGGAGCAGGCACAAAAGTGCAGAAACTGAAAATAAAATTTGTATTGTTTGGTCTAATTGTGCTTTTTTGTAAACACTATCTAAAATTTATGCCTAATGTATGTTTTTCTTCTGAATTCTGCTTATATTATATTATTAGATTATGAGGACATGCAGTCCTCTTTTATTGTCATTTAGTAATGCATCATTAAGAAATGATACAATATTACCTCCGGTGTGATATCACAAAACACAGGACAGGCCAAGACTGAAAAAAGTAACAAAACCACATATAACATGTAGTTACGACAGTGCAACAATACCATAACTTGATGAAGAAGTTGATGAACACAGTAAAAAGTTGAAAGTCTCTCAAATGTCCCACATCTCACGCAGACGGGAGAAGGAAGAAAAACTCTCCCTGCCATGCCCACCACAGTCCGACTCTGAGTCATCCGAAAACTTTGAGCCTCCGATCAGCTCTCCGACACTGAGTACTGAGCGCCATCTCTGTCTGAACGATTCAACCTCAATCTCGGTCGCCAACAGCAGGCAAAGCCGGGGATTTTGAGGCCTTCCCTCCAGAAGATTCCCGACTGCGCAGTAACAACAGCAGCGAACTGGCGTTTCAGAAATTTCTCCAGATGTTCCTCTGTACTTTCACGTCCATCTCCATTAAATCAGAATTGTCCACGGCCCCTATTTAACGGATACAATATCATTTTTCACTGGAGGGCTGTGCGCGCGCGGCGCGCTGCTCTCTCTCCTCCCGTGATGCTATATGCTTGTGATACTGCTGTAAGTTTTTCATCACACCTGTACATACTGTACTTCTGAATTTGGAAATGTTGATTTTAAATTTAACCTCATGTAATTGATTTTGGAGTTATGGAATTATATTCCCTATTATTCCAACAGGAACCATACTTCAGTTCTGAATGTCAGTTGCAAACAGCAATCAGCTTTAGGTTAAAAAGGCAAGCTGTACTGTCTACAGAGCACAGGCCTACAGCAGGAGTCTGGCAAAGTAATGTGACCATGTATGCATCAGCCAAATATAAGGTAATGTGGTTATGTTATTTGCCCACATCAAGTGAGGCAGCATTAACTAAATTGTTTTGCACCATTGTGATTGAGATCGAAGAGATTTCCAAGCAGACTGATTTTGTCACTTAACACATCAAGTATATTTGCTCTTTCAGTAATTAGGATACTTATGAACAAAGGAAATTAGCCCTCACAATTTTAATTCTGGGTATCAGAGTTCTCTGTCCTTAGAAACTTTTACACCTTGCATGTTAATTACTTTGTCCCATTAGAGGTCTTTGAAAATTCAGAGGTGCCTTATCAGTTACAATGTGCTCTCATTGTAAATACAACCAATGGCCAATTTATTAGGTACCTCCTGTTCTTAATAAATTGGTCAATGAGAGTATGTCCATGGTCTTCTGCTGCTGTGGTTCACCTGCTTCAAGGTTCGACCTCTTGTGTGTTCAGAGATGCTCTTCTGCACACCACCTTTGCAAGGTATGGTTATTTGAGTTGCTGTCCTGTTCCTGTCAGCTTGAATTCATTTAATCATTCTCCTCTGATCTCTTTCATAACAAGGCATTTTCATGCACAGAACTACACTTATTGGACTTTTTTTTTGTTTTTCGCACAATTCTCTGAAAATTCTAGAGACTGTTGTGTATGAAAGTCCCAGAAGATCAGTAGTTTCTGAGATACTCAAACCACCATGTCTTGCACCAACAATTATTCCACAGTCAAAGTCACCTTTCTTCTCAGTTCTGATGTTTGGTTTGAACAACTGCTGAAACTCTTAACCACATCTGCATGTTTTTTTTGCGTGTGCGTGCATGCATGGGCGTCTGTGTGTGCGCGTCTGCGTGTGCGTGCGTGCGCGTCTGCATGTGCGTGACGATGTCTTTTTTAAGCCTTTTATAAGGCGCGGAGCGAGAGAAGAGACTGTGTGGCACACCACTCCTCACACAGACATTTTCCCAGTATTTTCCCCTTTTTATTTTACGAGGGTGAGTTGCGATATCGACACTCAACCCGGCACGGATGGAAAGCATACTCGAGAGTGGCCCCGACTGGATTCGAATCTGGGAACCTCCGTTCTGGGGTCCGGCGCTGATGTCATTGCGCCACCAGCCGGTCACATCTGCATGTTTTTTATGTATGAAGTTGCTGCTATGCAATTGGCTGATTAGAAATTTGCATTAATGAATAGGTGCACAGATGTACCCAATAATGTGGCCACTGAGTGTATGTGATTCAATAGAACTATTTGTCTGACTTGGATGTTGAAGTAAGTAATGTCATTGGGGACGGTGAAAAGCACTGAATTTGTTCTTAAGAGTATAGAGTCTTGCTGTATTTTGAGTTTGAGAGAGGGCATTCAGTAGAATGCCCGCTTGCTGTGGTGACTACCATCTTCAGTGTTACTTCAGTGACTCAGTTCACAGTAACAATTCCTACAACCATTAACCTGTTGACATGCTCCCTTGCTGTCATGAGGACACATGAGTTGATCTGATGAGAAGTCTGTTAGTTCCTATATCTGTGATTAGCTACATGCTTGCTCTTCCTTGTAATCAAACAGTCTCAAACAAAACATTGTGTACTTAACGGGAAACACACTAAAAGTGAAGTTCAACAAAAATAACAGAAGATTTAGATGCAGTTATTTACCAATAACATCATATAACAATATAAAAAAATTACACCCATGTTAATTGAAAGTCATTCTGATTTTCTTTGTCTTCATATTTTTCCTTAATTTAAGTTTTACTTTGTTGCATAGTGACAATATCTGCAATGCTGCCATCACAAATCCTTTCGTGATTGTCCCTGCAGATTACCAAATATCATATGGGGTTGTTTGCTTCCTTGTGCAGTTTTCACATTTCACGGGAACTGTATCCTGAAGCATTTGTAGCATAGATCTGAACTTCATGCTTCTCTCCATTGACTTTCCTACTGTGTTGGCCTGCCTTTGTCACAATAGGATACTGTAGATGTTGTCACTTTTCTCAGTGTCTACATCCAAAAAAAATCTAAACATACACTGTGTGAAAGGGATTTTAGCTGATGGCATTACTAGCAATAAGTGCAACGTGGAACTGTTAAAAATGTTAAAGTTCGTGCTTGCAAAATTGAATTTAGCATGTAAGTATAGATGAATTTCTTCAGCATTCACAAAAATATGTTCACATCCTTCATGTTCTCAAAGGCTTATTAACTTGGTATGGTTACATTTTCTACATAAATTATTCCGTTTTTCATCAGCAGGGGAAACATTGGCTAACTGTCATCAGAGCAATAGTGCAATATTTTCATTGATGCCCACAATTATTCTTCGCTGGCAATTCTGAGGAGAATACTGTTGGGTGTTTATCTTCCTTCTCTGATCCTAGTTACAGCTGTATTCTCTGGTTTGTTTTATATCAGCTTCTGCAATTTGAAAGAGACTTGCTAACTCAGTATCAAAGAGCTTGATGTCCCTTTCAAGGGCTTTGATTGTTTTGATATATATCTTTCAAAGATTTGCATTTTCAGTTTTCACCCAAAATCGGAAAATTGATATTTTACAGCAAGTGATCTCAGAATTAAAATATTGCCTTTATTTGCTAGTTCCCTTACATTAAGGGAGATTAGCATCTCCCATACCACACTCTATAATAAAATGTAGGGTCAGAAATATATACCTCTGTATAGAAAGTCTCCAGTGTTTCTGTACCAGCTCAATATTTGCAAGTGTGTGCAACATTATAGTCAAAACGTCTACAATTTTTATCTGTTTCTCAGCAATTTAACATGCATTCCATTAAGAAATTTATCCTTTCTAATATATAACTTTTCCATGGCAATGAATAAATGTTGACTGTTCATTCATTTCCATAGATACTGCCTGACCTGTTGAGTCCCTCCAGCATTTCGAAAGTGCTGTTTTGGATTTACAGCATCTGCAGAATTTCTCATATTTATAACTTTTCTGTCCATTTTTTAGACTATGCTGTACCGTACCTGAACCACCTCTTTCTTTCCTGGAGTTCACGCTTTCTCTTCTTATTTCTTTTTTTTTTAATTCTCCTTCTGAAGTTTCCATAATCAGCCTAGTTCTTAACCTGACTTGAGTCATAAGTCCTGTTTTAATTATTTTACTTTCAACTTCTGAGCCAAAAGCTCATGCATAAATGTCCTTCCTTTTCACTTCTACTAATGGATCTAGACAATGACAGCATCCCACTTGATGTGGTGAATTTGGACTTTGAAAAGAGATACAAAAGAAATACAGCATATGACAGGTTTATCATCGAGACTTGAAAAATAGAGTTAAAAAGAAGTAGCAACATGGGTAGGAAATTGACTTACTAACTGGAAACAAACAGTGGAGTGAACGACTTTTTTCACTGGAAAGAAATAGATGCTGTAGTTCCACAGAGATCAATATCGGACGAAGATGCAGTATTTCCTTAATATACTGTATATTCACAACATAGGCCTGAGTACGATTTCCAAATTTTCAGATATAATAACATGCACAAGTGGACTGAATGGTGAGAGAGATAGTAACAGAATTCAAATGAAGTGTAAAATGTTATGGGCAAGCTGGTGGGAGCAGATGGACACATGCCAGGTGAAGGCGAAGGATGTAAGGATGTCATCAGACTCAAAATTAGGTTTAATGTTATTGATGTATGTCATGAAATGTGTTGTTTGCAGCAGCAGTACAGTGCAATACATAAAACAAACAGTAATAACAATTTTATATATTTGAAAAATAAAATTAAATAAACAGTGAAAATAGACGGGGCCAGGTTCTGAGTTTTTACCACACTTGCTTTGGTACAAATATCAAGAAGTGTGAAAATTGCCAGTGCTTTGCAACATTGAGGTCTGTGAAAAACAATAATTTTGAACTGCCAGGGTCATCTCCTGTTCGTTACAGACACTCTTTCAGGGCAATGCTTCTTAAGTGACACGGGTGCTCCAGTGAGTGTGTTGCTAGCATCACCTCTTGACGAGAAGTCAAAGAGCAACAAAACCTTGCTGGAGACTGGCAATGGCAACAGGATCCAGACTTACAGGACACGACGGGTGATGCTCTGCCCCAGTAGATTTATGTTATACATGCCACTTCATCCTGGCTGTAGTGGCTAGACCTCTGCGCAGTGCAGGTTTCCTGTGTGCCAAAGGACTGTTAGTCGATCTTAAGAAATGCAGGATTGTAGATGTCAAGAAATTTGGTCCATTACTCTATTCCCCACTAAGTTTCCCACAATGAATCTGTCAAGCACATGCACCACGACGGCTGGGCAAACTCCCAAACCTCACCAAACCTACATTCTCCACTATGGTCTCAAAACATGGGGTCAAGCACCAAATTCCGACAACTGGACCACCAGTGCATGCACACGCACATGGACTGGATGGACCCAGAAAAGCTGGTAACCACAAAGGCTGAGTTTACCAACATGGAAAGACTTGGCATTGTATGCCGGTCAAATAACCCCTGGGCTTCATCCCTCAATATGGTCCCTAAATACGAAGATGGTTGTCATCCACGTGGTGATTACTGTCGTCTTAACAAGGTTTCTACCGCCGATTGTTACTTGGTTCCAAACATCCAAGAGTTTCAGCACATTTAGGTTGATTATTAACCCTGCTAAATGCCAGTTTGAGTTGTCAACTATTGACTTTATCAGCCATCGCATCTCCGCAGAAGGTATGAAGCCCTCCCACCAAAAGTAGATGTTATTATGGATTTCCCACCGTTACACACTACTAAAAAACTACAAGAGTTGTTAGATGCAATGGCCTGTGTGAGCAGTTTCACCACTTAAAGTCTGCTCTGAAGGCTTCCCTAATAGATGAGGGTTGGCGTGACTGTCTCCCATGGACCCTGCTGGGGCTCCAATAGAGGACCTGCAGTCATCCGTGGCCAAGCTGGTATATGGGCAACTATAACTAAGGTGATTTTATTCCACAGATCACAACTGCCTGGTCAGCCTCTCAACATGTTCCACCCTTCTCAGTAAGTTCAATTCCTTTGCACCTATGCCCACCTCCAGTCATGGCGCACAGTACTCACTTTCTCCTGTTGGGAAAAAACGACATTAGGTTGGGGTTTACTTTACAAGGCTGGGCTGACCTGATGATGTATCATGTGAAGTTCTGTTCCTGCGCTTCTTGTTCTCAGTGTTTGGAGTACAATAAATAAGTTGTTATGCCATTTTGTTTGCAAAAACCTTCATTTTATGCAGCTTTGGTTGCCACAATCTCTAAAGATTGCAATTGTGTTGGAGAGGAAACAGAGGACATATACCCGGATATTGCTTGAGATGGGATGTCTGGATTGTGGGAATATACTGGATGGGCTGGGGTTGTTTTCCTTTTGAGCAGAAAAAGAGTTTTAGAAATTATGAGAAGCATAGATAGTATAGACAGCTGTGAAGTTATCCCTATAGCTGAGGTATCGATAATATGAAGACTCATAAGTTTAAAGGACTTAAGCAAAACCTCCTTTTTCACCCAGTAGGTGGTTGGAATCTCACCCAATTCTTTGACAAATTATCTTGAATCTTTGATATCCGATTAGCTATTGGTTGATGAGATTTCTTCCTAATGACCCTGTCAAAACCATCCATAGGCTTTTACAAAATCTCAATTTTTTAATCTCTCCAAACACCAAATTTCGTTAGTACAAGTCAAATATATCTCTTTTATTTGATATTATTCAACTATAATACCAAAGTATTTAGAAAGTAGCACTTCAAAGAATGATGAATGTAGAATATAGATTCAATGAGGACTTTTAGAATGAAAAACAGTTATTAACAAGATGCTGTGACCTTATGGTGATAGAACAGGGGATTGGGATTAATCAAATAGAACTTTCAAAGAACTAATATAATGGTTTGAACATTTCTTTATGTTCTATCTGATCCTATCATTTAATCAAGTTGTCAACTGGGAGCTGTCTCTCTTTTCTATTCAATGAGTATGTACTTTTTTTTAAGTTGTGGGAAGGAGGAGGAAAAAACAATGTAAAACCCAAAAGTGACAGAATTTTCCATTAATATTATTATATATCTAATATAAACCTATTTAAAATGTGCAAAAATTGTTAAAGTCACTGCTATTATTGCTCAGTTATTGCAGCTTTTTGGTTTCACTTCCATTTATGTGATCTCTCAGTTTACTTTGAAATGCAATAGACTTCAATCCTTTTTGCCAGACTTACGGTTTCAATTATTGTCTCTGTTTAAGAATCTACTTACTCCTTCATTCCACTCAGAAATATACCAGTTCCTATAGTGGGGGAGTCTCGGACCAGAGGGCACAGCCTCAGCCTCAGCCTCAGATATTCCTTTACAAGGAAAATGAGGAAAATTTCTTCAGCCAGAATCTGTACAATTCATTGCCACATTCAGCTGCGGAGTTCAAGTCATTTGGTATTCTAAAGTACAGTTTGATAGGTCCTAGATTAGTAAGGGTGTCAAGTGTTATAGGGAGAAGGCAGAAGAGCAGGGTTGAGAGGGATAATAAAATAGCCATGATGGAATGGTGAAGCACACTCAATGGACTGAATGGTCTAATTCTGCTCCTTTGTCTTATGGTCTTATGTTATGATTTAAGTAGTAGGTTTCATCTTGTAAAATTATCTACTACTCCAACTCGAATTAAACTACTTTCAGTAGCTAGTGGTGATCATTTTGGGATTACTTAGTGCACCATAAGAGAGTTAATCAATGATACTTGTTCAAGAAACAACATAGAGCTGTTGAGAATACAGATCATACCTTAATGAAGCGACAGAGTGTGTGGGGGGCAATCTCTTCTCCCAGCTTACTTGTTGTCTGAGCAGGTTCGTGATCCTATTGACATGTGTCAAGTTCTGTTACTGGGTCGGAACAATTATGATTACAGGCTTATATGTCTTGGGAAATCTTAATCTGTTCAAAGTAAATCTTCTCTGCACATCAGTAGGCACTGAAACAAATTATGGTCCTGATGAACAACAGTGTTTTATATGGGAGAACATTCCATATCATTGACACTGACCAAGTGGCTAAAAATAGCACACGTCAGCAGAGAACATTTCCTTTCAGTGCTGCTCCTCCGAGGAAAACCTTCCAAGGCACAATAGTGCCGCTAATAATTAATTGAGGGAATGCATTACTATTAAGGTATGTGGGTCAAGAGCTCATGAGTATGATCTCTGACCTGCAATGCATTCAACAACATTGGCTAATGTTAGGCAATGTAACCTGGGATACAACGGCATAGTAGCAAATGATCGGGACCTGGACGTTGATGAAGAGTCTTAGCCCAAATGTCAAATCTATAGATGCTGCCTGACCTGCTAAGTTCCTCCAGCATTTTTTGTGTGTTGCTCTGGACACTTGAGCCCCACTTCACTTAATGCAATTAATACTAGAATTAAATGTAAATGGTAATCAGTAACTGGTAAACAGAAATATTAACTATGAAACAGCCAGACTGTCTCAAGATGTCACTAAAATCCTCTAGAGAACTATATCTATTATCCTTACTCAGTCAGTCAGTATAGTTGACTCAAGCATCCTCTAAAATGGTGTAATAATCCATTTTGTTCAATGACAATTAAGACGAGCCATAAATACAAATATAACAGTGATGCTCTAATCCCAATAATAGATGAAAAGACGTTTTTGATGCCCCTGGATGTGACCTCAGGATACCTGAGGAAGCTCCCGTCCATATCCTAGTGTGTGTCTGTAGGCGGTAAGTCATGGTGAATTGGGCTCAGATGGAATAAACATGGTGTATTGGGTTCATAGGCAGCTGCAGTGTTTGCAGAACAGATTAATCAAACAGGTTGCTCTCCCATCGCCAAATCCACCTTATTCCATTGATTGCCCCATGGGCAGTTCATTTGTAAAGATTTCCTGAGCACTCTTGTCTCTGCAGCTAAATAATGAAGAAAAGACTAATGAATAATAATGATGGCACATTTTCAATGTTCTCCACTCATTCATTAAAAATCACTCATCAGAATTACATCCCACAGTGTCTGAAATGATGCCATGTTGCAGTTAGATGGCTTGTTTTGAACTGTCTGCCTAATAGCCATTGTGCCCAAGCCTTTAATATTTACTCAGTCCTTCGGAACTGCTCATTGCTTCATAAGTAGAGCAGTTCAAAACTCTCTATTGTTTCATTTCTTTCGCTGGTCATCCATTAAATTCAGTCCCTCTGAGATTAAGATTTCCAAACCTGTCACTGGAGGAGGTTCCATCGATATTCCCAGCAATATCAGATATTTGTGGAGATAAAATAGAGAATGGAGACACTGGGATTCAAAAGGAACAACAAACTGCTGGAGGGACCCATTGGGTTAGGCAGCATCTGTGAAGGCAAATGTATTGTTGATGTTTTGGACTGGAGCCCTGCATTAGATCTTTGTTCTTTCTATACATTTTTTATAAATTGACCAAGAAATTTGCTCTTGTAGTAAGATATGTAGACACAAGGAATGGCCAAACACTCAAGGACAACCCCAGTATTTCACCAGAAAGATGCCTCAAAGACTAACCTGCAATAGCCCTTAATATTCAGGAATCCTAATTTGCCATTGAAAGGGGGAGATCATAAACCCAATAACACTTTTCATTATACAGAATGGAAAAGTCAGAAACACATGTCAGATGATGTTACATCTGTGGAGAAGGGTGAAAGAAAAAAACAATATTTCAGGTCAATGACCCTGTATTAGACTTCCAGAATTTAAAATTCTTAATTTATCTTTTGCTTGTTTATATATTAGAATATATTACTGATAATAGTGCAGCACAGGATCAGGGTCTTCACCCAGCATGTCTTTTTGACCATGATGCAAACCTAACTAATTCCATCTGCCTACATGTGATCTGTATCTCTCCATTTTTCCCTGATCATATGCTTGTCTAAATACATTTTAAACTTTGCAAATGTATCTGCTTCTCCTTCCTTCCCTGGCAATACGTTGCAGCCACCTACCTCTTTCTTCATAGTATTAATGGTAAGATTCTTGGCAGTGTGGGGGATCAGAGGGGTCTTGGGATCCGAGTCCATAGGATGCTCAAAGCAGCTGCGCAGGTTGACTCTGTGGTTAAGAAGGCATACGGTGTATTGGCCTTCATTAATCGTGGAATTGAATTTGGGAGCCGAGAGGTAATGTTGCATTACCTGGTCAGACCTCACTTGGAGTACTGTGCTCAGTTCTGCTCGCCTCATTACAAGAAGGATGTGGAAGCCATAGAAAGTATGCAGAGGAGATTTACGAGGATGTTGCCTGGATTAGGGAGCATGCCTTATGAAAATAGGTTGAGTGAACTCGGCCTTTTCTCCTTGGAGCGACAGAGAATGAGAGGTGATCTGGTAGAGGTGCATAAGATGATGAGAGGCATTGATCGTGTGGATAGTCAGAGGCTTTTTCCCAGGGCTGAAGTAGTTGCCACAAGAGGATACAGGTTTAAGGTGCTGGGGAGTAGGTACAGAGGAGATGTCAGGGGTAAGTTTTTTACGCAGAGACTGGTGAGTGCATGGAACAGGCTGTCGGCAACTGTAGTGGAGGCAGATACAATAGGGTCTTTTAAGAAACTTTTGGATAGGTACATAGAGCTTAGAAAAATAGAGGGCTATGGGTAAGCCTAATAATTTCTAAGGTAGGGACATGTACGGCACAAGTTTGCGGGCCAAAGGACCTATATTGTGCTGTAGGTTTTCTATGTTTCTATGTTTCTGTGTAAAAGACTTGCTGTGCACATCTCCTTTGAACTGTACCCCTCTCACCTTAAGCCTATGCACTCTAGCATTTGACATTTCTACGTCAGCAAAAGCAGTCCAAGTGTTTACCTATCCATGCTTCTCATAATCTTACACATCTCTGTCAGGTCATCCCGCAATTTCCAATGCTCCAGAAAAAACAAGAAGTTTTCCCCTTAGAGCTTCTTAGATTTCTCCTTTGAGCTAATATCCAACAATCCAGGCAACATCCTTGTGAACTGCTTCTACACTCTCTCCAGCACAATCACATCTTCCCTACAGTGCAGCAACTAGAACTTCACATAATATTTTGGATTAACGTAGCTTCCCAAATTTAAATTTGCCAGCTGCCAAGGACAAATGTGAACTCACGTGTCTAAGTCATGATTTAGAGCACTACTCTTGCAACTTCACCACAATGCCATCATAAGCATATCAATAGGAGAGGATGGATATAATATCTCTAAGCAGTACTGGGAGATTCAATATCCAACATTCTCAGTGTTTGATAAACGATCTATAATCTTGCCACCTAGAAGGACTTCCATCATAACATGTATCTATTAGATTAGATCAGAATTGATTAGATTTATTTATTAATCACATGTACAGTGAAATGTGTTATGTTTTATGTTAACAGCCAACTCATTCTGAGAATGCGCTGATGGCAGCTCATACATCCTGGTGCCAATAAAGCATGCCCTCAATGTTCAACAGAACAACATAGAACCACCGTTCAACCCACACACACAAGCAGGCTGCCAACCTCCAGATCATGGACCCAGATTCAAAGGCATTGGGCCTCTATCCTCTGGACACTCTAACCACAGGTTTTGACCTCTAGATTTTCCAAGCCCATTGACGTCTGGGCTTTGAGCTCCGAGCTTCGACCTCTGGTCTGGAAATATAAATTGACTAAAACAGTGGTACAGCTGGTAGAGTTTCTGCCCCACAGCTGCAGTGACCTGATGCCCAAGGTGCTGCCTGTGTGGTTTGCACATTCTGACAGTGGTGCTCTGGTCTTGTACTGTCCTCCAGGTTGCTCCAGCACAAACATTACAACAATCTAAGAACTACCTTAATCTCTCTCTCTCTCTCTCTCTCTGCTACATGTTTTAGGGCCAGCCTGGTATCAGTCTTGTATCTTGTATGCCAACTTCAACTATTCTGACTACAGTTATGGGATCATGTTATTGAAGTCCTTACTGAACATTTACGACATTACCTTTGCACTTCTTTCAATAAGTTCAGTGAAGCATGACATTTCCTCCTGAAGTTCCTGTGTTGAATAAATTCATCCATTGAGGGGTGAAATGAATGCTTGAAAATGACAAAAAGTGCTCATTATTTTCTTTTTCCTGAAACTCAGACAAGGAAGTCAATGGAGATAACTTCAGATGTGGAATATTGTGTAGTTATCCTATGTGACTAAAAACAGATTTTTAAGAGTGGCGCATGACTACAGGTCTTGTTGGCTCAGGGAAGTGGGGTAACAATGTGTGTTATATGGTAGGTGGCAGCAGTAGTGTGGATAGAGGAAATCCAATCGTTTTGGTGCATTTGGAATGGTTTTAGATAAGGTCCCACATAAGAGACTAACATCCAAAATTATAGCATATGGGAAGGGGAATAATGTTATGTCATGGATAGAGAGCTAGTTGGCAGACAGGAAGCAAAGAACAGAAATGAACAGGCCCTTTTCTGAGTAGCAGGCAGTGATTAGTTAGGTACTAGTTCAGGACCTGGGTTATTCAGGATGAGGAAATTAAGTGTAATATCTCGAAGTTTGCCAATGGCACAAAGCTGGGTGGGAGTGTAAGCTGAAGGAAAGATGTAGGAAGGCACTTGTCCGGCTTGGTAGGTGAAAAGGATATAAAGTGAGGTCATATGTTTTGATGGCTGAACAGGAAACAGATTATGTCCTGAAGGGTGATAAAATATTAAGGGGAAGATGAAGCGAGACCTGGAAGAGCTTGTGCACAGGTTGATTGAGATAAACTGATTAGCACAGCAGGAAATTAAGAAATTGAATGGTATGTTGGCCTTCAAAGGAAGAGGGTTTATGTCCAGGAGCAGAGACGTCTAACTGCATTTGTACCAAATGTTGCTGAGATTACACCTCGAGGCTGTGTGCAGGTTTAGTCTCCTAATCTGATGGAAAATGTTTTGGCTATGGAGGGAGAGCAAAAAAAGGCTTGATTCCTGGCATGGCAGGACTGGCTATGAACAATGATTGAGTTGTTTGGACTTCAAATCATCAAAATTTAAAAGAATGAGATTGTCGTTTATAAAATTCTCATGGGACTGTACAGAAAAGACGCAAAAGGAACATCTCTGCAGATGTGAAAGAACAGAACTAGTTGGTCACATGATGTATGTGATATAGAACTGAGATCTGGATAAATTTCTTCAATCAAAGCATATTGAATGTGTGCAACTACTTAACACAGAAGGCAGATGAGACCAAATTTTTAAATATGTTCACAAATGAGTTAGACATAGCTCTAATGGCTAAAGAGATCAAATAATATGTGAAGAAAGCAGGAAGAGGACACTGAATATGAATGATTAGCTGGAGTTTTTATTTTCTTATTGATTTATGAAGCTGTAATTAATGATAGAACAGACTCAACTGTCTAAATGGACTAATTCTGCTATTTTCTAAGGATATAATTTCCATTCTATTGGCTCATTTGCCTTTTCTAGCTTCTATTTGATTTGACTTCCAAACATTCAAAAATATAGGTTAGTTTAATTAAACATGAGAAATTTGATTCTCGTTGTAAGTTTAACTGTCAGTTTGAAACATTGGCAATAAATATGCTTGACTTTTGTCTCCCTGTTATTGCTTTGAGATTGATTCTGGAGGGGAAGGGTAATTGCAGCAATTATTTTGACCATAATTTTGCTCCTATAAGATATAGGAGCAAAATTAGGCCATTCAGCCTATTGAGTCTGCTCCACCATTCCAGCATGGCTGATTTATTATTCCTCCCAACCCCATCCTCCTGCATTCTCCCTGTAATTTTTGATGCCCTGATTAGTCAAGAATTTATTGAACTCCACCTTAAATATACCCAATGACTTGTCCTGGAAAGCTGTTTATGGCATTGAATTCCACAGATTTACCACCACCTGGCTAAAGAAATGATTTCCTCATTTCCTTTTTAAGTAGATGTCCCTCTATTCTGGGGCTGTACCCGTAGGTCCTAGACTCCTCCACTATCAGACGTATCCTCTCCACGTCCACTCTTTCTAAGCCTTTCAATACCCGATAGGTTTCAATGAGATTCCCCCCCTTATTATTTTAAAATCCAGTGAGAACAGACACAGAACTATCAAACACTCCTCATGCATTAACCTTTTCATTCCTGGGATCGTTCTCGTGAATCTTCTCTGCGCTCTCTCTAATTCCAGCACATTTCTTAGATAAGGGGCCCAAAGCTGCTCATAATACTCCAAATTATGTCTGACCAATGTCATATAAAGCCTCAGATTTACACCCTAGCTTTTGTATTCTAGTCCTCATGAAATGGATGTTATCATTCCTTACCACTGACTGAACATGCAAATTAACCTATAGGGAATCCTGCACAAAGACGCGCAAGTCTCGTTGCACCTCTAATTTTTGAATTATCTTCCCACTAATAAATAGTCCACATCTTTATTCCTTCTGCCAAAGTGAATGACCGTACACTTCACTACGCTATATTCCATCTACCACTCCTTTGCCCATTCTTCCAACCTGAATAAGTCCTTCTGCCGACACCCTGTTTCCTCCAAACTACCTTCCTCTCCACCTATGTTCACAGTGTCCACAAATATGGCCACAACATCATCAATTATTTCATTCAAGTCACTGATGTATATTGTGAAAAAAAGGTGGTCTCAACTCTGACCCCTGCGGCATAGTACTTGTCACTGGCAGCCAACCAGAACAGGCCCCCTCTATTCCTACTCTTTGCTTCCTGCTAGTCAGTCAATCTCCTGAGCATGCTAATATCTGTCCTGCAGTACAATGGGCTCTTATCTTCTTAAGCAGCCTCATGTGCAACACCTTGTCAAAAGGCTTCTGAAAATCCATATAAACAACATCCACTGACTCTCCTATTTCTATCCTGCCTGTTACTTGCTCAAAGAATTCCAGCAGATTTGTCAAACAAGATTTCCCTTTTAGAAAAAAACCATGCTGACTTTTGCCTATTTTATGATATTACCCCAAATCTCATCTTTAATAATAGACTCCAGCATCTTTCCAACCACTGAAGTCAGACTAACTGGCCTATAATTTCCTTTCTCCCTCCCTTCTTAAAGAATGGAGTGACATTTGCAAATTTAGCAGTTGTCTGGTGATTCTTGGAAGATCATTACTAATGCCTCCACAATCTCTCCATCTATCTCTTTCAAAGCCTTGTGGTGTAGTCTGTCTGGTCCAGGTGACTAATCTACACACAGACTTTTCAGCTTCCCAAGCACTTTCTCCTTCTCCTTAGTAATAACCATGGCACTCAGTTCTGCTCCCGACACTTTCATATTTCTGGTATTTTGCTAGTGTCTTCCACAGTGAAGATGGATTGAAAATACTAATTTAGTTCATCTGCGATTTCTTTGACCCTCCCCCCCATAACTACCTCTCCAGCATCATTTTTGAGCAGTCCAATATTCACTCTCATCTCTCTTTTACTCTTCATATATATGAGAAAATCATTTTGTATCTTTCTTTATTATTGGATAGCTTGTCTTCATACACTATTTCATATTTTCTTTCTTTATGACTTTTTTAGTTACCTTCAGTTGTTTTTTTAAAACTTCCCTTTTCCTCCACTTTTCCACTATATTTTGCTACATTATATGCCCTCTCTTTTGCTTTTATGTTGTATTTAACTTTCCTTGTCAGCCACAGTTGCCTCAACCCCCCTTCAGAATACGTCTTCATCTTTTGGATGTATCTTTCCTGCGCCTTTTGAATTTTCCGCAGGAAAACTATTCGTTGCTGTTCTGCCTTCACCCCTGTTAGTGTCCCCTTCCAATCAACCTTGGTCAGCTCATTACTTGTGCCTCGAATTTCCTTTACTGGTATATCTGATTTCAGCTTGTCCTTCTCAAACTGCCATATTATGATCACTACCACCAAAGGGTTCCATTACCTTAAGCTTCCTAATCACATTTTGATCATTATGAAACACCCAACCTAGATTTGTCATTCCTCTAGTTGCTAGCTGCTCTAAAAAGCCATCTCATAGCCATTCTACAAATTCCCTCTGTTAAGATCCATCACCAATCCAATTTTCCCAATGTACCTGCATATTAAAATCCCCCACGATTATAGTAACATTGCCTTTTTTACATGCCTTTTCCATCTTCTGTTGTAATTTGTACCCTACATTTTGGCCATTGTACATAACTTCCGTCAGGTTCTTTTTATCGTTGCATTTGTTTAACTCTACCCACCAGGATTCTACATCTTCCGATCCTACGTCACCTGTTTCTAAGGATTTGATTTTATTTTTTACCAACAGAGCCACCCCACCCCCTCTTCCTGCCTGCCTGTCCTTTCAATACAATGTGTACCCTTGGATGTTAAGCTGTTTGATATGTTCCATATTTTTTCTCATCTGTTTCAACATCTGTACACTGACCAAAAATGTGCAGTGTATAGGAAAATAAAGTACTAAATTTGGAGTAGGTTCCCAGAAGAATATAATCCTATCAAAATACATCAAGATACGCTAATACAAGAACTTTATTTCCATTACATTTTAGAGCATATAAGTCATCTTCTATTGTGAAACAGAATTATTGAGGCTACAAATCGAGTTACGTCGATCCCCTGAGAGAAGAGGAAATTTGTTTTCAACATCTGCAGGTGCAGTGCATTGTTTTCCTATCATAATAACAGTATCTTGAGGAGATTTAATAAGATGGAGTTTCTGACGTACTTACTGAGGCTACCTAACCAAAGCCTTAATGATCTGTTGCAACACAGTCCAGCCAATTATGAAACAACAGTGGAATGGCTATATTGTCAAGTGTACACTGTGCATTGATGTCAACTCTGGTGTGATGTTCATTTAATTTTTCCATATCAGCAAATGTCAAGAGATGCTGTCAAAACCCCAAGCTCTGGATTTCACTTCCTACTTATTTTCCTCATTATCTTTGCTGTTTCTTTATTATACTCTTTATAATCTGCCCCACTCCTGAATTCTGGCCATCTGTCCTAGTATCTCCTTCTGTAAGTCAGTGTCAAAAGTTTCTGTGGCCACCAGTCCTGTCAGAATCTCAAGATGTTTTACTATGTTAATCATGTTTTACAGGTGCAATACAAACCAACCTAAAACCTTCTGTTCCCCTCTCTACAGATCTTGCCTGGCTTGTTAAGCATTTCCAACATTCTATGCTTTTTTTTGCCTCCTTCATCTTTGACAATCCCTTGATGTTAAGAATGTTGATGTTGCTTCATTCTGGTTTGGCGACCTCTCGGGTGGCTGATGAGTTCAATGTAGGAACTGTGTATTGATCCAAAGATGAGTTTATTAATCTGTTTCTTCTGCTACATATGGAGCACATACATGTACTCTTATGCAAGCTTGACATTCCCAATGTCATCCTGCATACCCCTTTTCCATTTTGAGCACAATGGGCTACATGTTCCTAGCTGTCACTAGGAATGTTACATATCTTTAATTCTGGATTCTGCCTTTTTGAGGCATCACCTTTTGAACGTATGCTTGATGCTGGGGAGGCTAGTGCCCATAATTGAGCTGGCTGAGATTATGACTTTCTGCAGCTTTCTCCGATCCTGTGCCATGGCTCCTCCATATCAGATGCAAGAGTCTTTGGTGGCATACCATTTCTCTTCAAACTCCTAATGAAATATAGCCATTATCATACATTCTTTGTAAATGTATCAATATGGTGAGCCCAGGATAGATCTTTAAAGATGTTGACATCCAGGAACTTGAAACTGTTCACCTTTACCACGGCTGAGCCCTCAATGAAGGCTAGTGTGTGTTCCCTCAACTTCCCTTGAAGTAGGAAGGCCTTGGTAATTGGGTTATTCTTCTCACAATGTACCAAGGTCCAGTGCATAACTTTGTATTGCATCCCATCCATACAGACCATTATAAAACAGAAGTAGAATCAGGCAATCAAAGGGAAAAGCAATAACAAAGTGCAGAATATTGTGTTACAATTACAGAGGAAGTGAAGTGCAGACAGACAATAAGCTGCAAAGGCCATGAATATGGTAGATTGTGAGGACAAGTGTTTATCTTTATTGTTCACTCAGTAGTCTTCTGACAGTGAGAAAGAAGCTTTATTTACCTCATTACAGGAAGAAGGTGAAGGCCTGCAAGGGGTGCAGAAGAGACACTGCCTAGATTAGATGGTATTAAGAATTATAACTAGTGTTGTTTTCACTGGAGTGTCAGTGGCTGAGGGGAGACCTCACACATGGTTATAAAATCATGTGAGGCATAAATAGAGCTGACTGTCAGAATCTTTGTGCTAGGGTAGAATTATCAAATTCCATGCATACATTGAAGGTGAGAGGGAGAAATTTCAAAGGCGAGACAAGTTTTTTTACACAGTGGTAGGCACTTGAGCAGGGTGCCAGAGAGAACAGTGGAGGCAGATAATGGCATTTAAAAGGCTATTGGATAGATACTTGAATATGTGGAGAATGGAAAGATGTGGATAATGTACAGAAAGAAGAGATTTAATCCAATATCATGGGAGAAGTGCCTGTAACATCCACGTAGCTGGACCAAGACTCCCAATGTTTACTCCCAGTGACTAGAAGCTCTCAAACATTTCCATCTTAGCACCATTGATACAGACAGTGGTGTGTACTCTACTGTGCTTCCTGCTTAAGAGAATGACCAGCTCTTTTGTCTTGCTGATATTCAGAGGAAGGTTGTTGCTATGAGACCAGCAAAGGTCCATGGAATTGGACGATTTTATGGACCTGCACTGGAGACAAGTATTGGGGCATACATGGGAGCATTTTGCAATTATGGGAAATAGCTCAAAGGTCAGAAGTAAAATTAAATTTCTTGGATTTTGAGTTGAAAAATATCAGAATAATGTCAAATTTCAGTCATATCAACAATTCAGATCAGGAAGCATGATATAAAAATATGTTGGAATGATGTTGTCAAATTGGGGATAAGGTTTATATAATGTTGTGGAAAAAGCTAAAGAATAAGAATCAGAATCAGGTTTATTATCACCGACATGGAAAGTAATTAAAAACTGTTAATAAACTACTTTTTTATTATGACACCAAAATGCTATAAAGTTACAGCTCAAGGTCATGAACTGAACCATGGAAGACAAGACTGGAGATTTTTTTACTTTACTGTCCAAATTCACCACTTGTAAAGAAAGCCTCTAAAGAGGCAATGCTTCAAGAAGGTGGCATCTATCACTATGGGCCCTCACTGTCCAAGATATGCTTTCTTCTCATTACTGGCATTGGGGAGGAATTACGTGATCCTGAAGACCCACACTCAATAATTCAGGAACTGCTTTTTCCTGTGCACTCTCAGATTTCTTTACGGTCCATGAGACCACTATCTTATTACTGTTTTGCTTTACCTTATTCATTTATTTTTGTACTTCATACATATTTATATATTGTCCTGCAATACTATCTTAAACAACAGATTCCAGTTTGTGTAAGTCAGTGGTAACAAATCTGATTCTGATCCTAAAAGACAAATTTCACTTCTTTTTCCCTAGAAACTACACATCCATCCCAGCACTAATAGTAATGTCAGCCTTCCAGATATGGAAAGCATTGCCTGCCTCAACACAGTCACTTCCATTTACGAGCAAATTTAGGATGTTAACCTCCTACTCAGTCTTCCTGATCCTCCAGATCAGTCTGCTCCCTTAAGATTTTTAAGAGTGTTCAGCTTCAGAACAGCCCTTGGACGGAGGATGCAAACATCCTGAGTCACACTGGTAGAACAAATTGTTTCTCTGGGTCAAGGCAAATTTTTCAGTACAGTGAAGGTTTTTTTTTTGTTTGTAGAGGGAATGTAATTGGTGCTTGGAATGGACTTGTATAGTTGTAGAGTCATACAGCACAGAAACAGGGGCTTTGGCTCAACTCTCCAATGCTGACCATGATGCCAATCTAAGTTAGTCGTCTCTGCCTCTTTTTGACTCATATCTTTCGAAATCCTTCTTACCAATCTTCTCTCTCTTTGTACGTTTTGCAGAGGTTTCACTCATTAATGTTTAGCTGCAGCAGTTGTATGCAAGCTGTTCGATAAAACTAGCACGGACACTCCAAATATTCTGCAGGTGGTCCCACCAGAACATAAAGGATTAATGGCACTAAATTTTTACTTTGTTTCTCTTGCCATCTTTGCTGCCAGATCTAATGTGATCTTCCCACATTTTGTGTTGTTACTTCAGATCATAGCATCTGCAATTTTTTTGTTTTTGATTCAGCGTAACTTTCTTACTCAATATTTAATATCCTTATTGAGAGTGGTTAGCAAACACGTGGAATCTTGGGCTCTATAAATATGTCCTGCCCATGATATTTGATATGTCCATGAACATCTTCTCACACCTCACTAAGTTTCTCTGTTTCGTAAACACCCCACTTAGAACTATGACATAAGTTTACATTGCTTCCCCCATTCTTTCTATGAAGACATCACCTCTGTATTAAACACCACTTGCTCCCTGACTTCTTCTCATCTGTGTCTTGTTGCAATTCATTTGTATCACCTGTTTTTTTTTAACCACATTTCCAAATTTGAGATAACGTCAGAATAGAAATATTTTACAACACAGACACAGGCCATTTGGCCCACCATGTTCATGATAACCCTTACTTGTATCCGCCTTATTTCTTCTTCACCCTGCTGTATCTGTCCCTTCGGTTCCACTGTCAGTCATCCCACCCTCCATGTTTCTACCTGTGGCCAATCACATTTATGCATTCCTAGCTTCATTGTCCCTTCGCTGTGGCCAACACTCTCCCTGGTTCATTCTACATGGTCCCCTAGACCTTCATATTTCCATATCTGCTTGAATGACACCCTGATGTCTCCTTTTCACATCCACCTGAGAACAGCATGCAGGTGTATTCCTATCAAGCTCTCCTGAGCTCCACCTTGCCTCTCCTTTTCAGCTTGACTTCACCTGCAGTCTCTTCTATTCTCCATTCATCTGAACCCAGCAGAGTCCACACCCAGTTTATTCGATTTAGCCTGGGTCATTATACCGCCTTTATAGTCTACTTAATTGCCAGCTACAGTACCTATCCAAATGCCTAAGGTACATACAGTATATACAGCTAGTGTACCTAAGACTTTTGCACAATACTGTATTTGTCAACGTGGAGCGGTGAGTGAATTTGTAAATCTGGGGGGAGCAAAGGATGTTGGGAATGGAGAGGGTAAGTACCACAGGAGGGGTGTGGGACAGATGATGGAGGAAGAGTTCCAGGAGCTGGGGTTGGCAAGGGCGCAGACATACACAGCCCTGAGGCATCAGGCAAGGTCATTTGATTCCAATCAATTGGTTTATTGATCATTACAGGATGTCTCTCTGGTGTTTCCTGCTCCCTCCACTCTCCCTTCTCCTTTTCCCAACCATGATTCCCCTCCCCCTGCACCCTTCCCACTCTCAGTCCACAATAGAGACCCATATCAGATATAGGTTTATCATAACTCACGTACCGTACATCATGAAATTTGTTTTTGTTTTTGTGGCAGCAGAACAGTTCAATACATACTATTGCTACAGTACTATGCAAAATTCTTAGGCACCCTAGTGTTTATATGTAGACATAGAAACACAGAAAACCTACATCACAATACAGGCTCTTCAACCCACAATGCGATGCCAAACATGTCCTAACCGTAGAAATTACCTTGGGTTACCTATAGCCTTATATTTTTCTAAGCTCCACATACCTATCCAGGAGCCTCTTAAAAGACCCTATTGTATCTGCCTCCACTATCATCCAGCAACCCATGCCTCGCACTCATCACTCTCTGCATAAAAAAACTTACCCCTAACATCTCCTCTTCCGAGCACCTTAAAACTGTGCCCTCTCCTGGTAGACATTTCAGCCCTGGTAAAAAGCCTCTGACTATTGTTACATGCTCAAGGAGATCTGTTTTTTTTGTGAGAATGCTCTAATGGTCTTTTGGAGGTCACCTAATGTGATTTTCCCGCTGTTGTGAGGTCACGTGATGACACGTGCCCCGTGACTATATAAGGGTCGACTCAGGTGACGCAGTAGAGATTTTGAGTTTGTAGATTTCCAGGTAGAACGTGTTGTATCTCCGTTTCTGTTGCATTTGTTTTTGTGACGCAGTTTCATTTTTAAAACGGTTGTAGGTTCTGTTGAAAAATTCCATATTACTTGGACTGGGAGTTTGTAGCTGGAAGTGCCAATTTACTCAATTCCGACAGTTTTGAACGGAGAGTGAAGAATTCATCAAAGTGAAGGATCAAGAGAAGTTGGCATCGTTTGGCAGTTTAATAAAGGTTCGACCTTATTGAGTCTTCGTTGAAGAGAAGCTGCATTGAGGTAACTCTTGCAATAGCGCAATGAGTTCATGCAAAAAGGCTCTCTCTCTAAAAGGAATTTAAGGTCAGTCGATTTAAACTGTTTATTTTCGGCATCAGGAATCCTGCAGACAGAACCGACAGTAAAGGTGCGTCGGTGAAGAAATCGCTCTCCAGAGAAGTCTCTCCCAATTGAATGTGTAAAACTGTTGGACTTTCGAAGTTATCGCTTTAAGAACTATATCTGACTGTATTGCTTTAAGAACTGCTTTCAGCATTTAACGCTTTAAGAACCAGAGCCTAGTGGAGTTGATGAACAGCTGCGTACCTGTTTAACCTCCGGTTAAAGTTTTCCTTTGTTTTTCTTTCCCCTATCGCTTATACGTGTTTAATAAATGTTTGGTTGTTTTTATGAAACCTGTCTCGATTAATATTACTTGTTGCCAGTTACGTAACACTATCCACACGATCAATGCCTCTCATCATCTTCTACACCTCTGTCAGGTCACCTCTCATCCTCCGTCGCTCCAAGGAGAAAAGGCCGAGTTCTCATAAGGCATGCTCCCCAATCCAGGCAATGTCCTTGTAAATCTCCTCTGCACACTTTCTATGGTTTCTACATCCTTCCTGTAGTGAGGCAACCCAAACTGAGCACAGTACTCCAAGTGGGGTCCGACCAGGGTCCTATATAGCTGAAACATTACCTCTTGGTTCCTAAACTCAATCCCACGATTGATGAAGGCCAATGCACCGTATGCCACCTTAACCACACAGTCAACCTACACAGCAGCTTTGAGTGTTCTATGGACACGGACCCCAAGATCCTTCTGATCCTCCACACTGCCAAGAGTCTTACCATTGATACTATATTCTGCCAACATATTTGACCTACCAAAATGAACCACCTCACACTATGAGGGTTGAACTCTATCTGCCACTTCTCAGCCCAATTTTACATCCTATCAATGTCCCACTGTAACCTCTGACAGCCCTCCACACGATCCACAACAAACCCAACATTTGTGTCATCAGCAAATTTACTAACCCATCCCTCCATTTCTTCATTCAGGTCATTTATAAAAATCATGAAGAGCAGGGGTCCCAGAACAGATCCCTGAGGCATACCTCTGGTCACCGACCTCCATGCAGAATATGACCCGGTTACAACCATTCTTTGCTTTCTGTGGGCAAGCCAGTTCTGGATCCACAAAGCAATTTCCCCTTGGATCCCATGCAGCCTTACTTTCTCAATAAGGCTTACATGGGGTACCTTGTCAAATGCCTTGCTGAAATTCATTAACACTACATCTACTGCTCTCACTTCATCAATATGTTTAGTCACATCCTCAAAAATTTCAATTGGGCTTGTAAGACGTGACCTGCCTTTGACAAAGCCATGCTGACTATTCCTAATCATATTACGTCTCTCCAAATGTTCATAAATCCTGCCTCTCAGGATCTTCTCCATCAACTTACCAACCAATCAATAAGATTCACTGGCCTACAATTTCCTGGGCTATTTCTATTCCCTTTCTTGAATAAGGGAACAACATCTGCAACCCTCCAATCCTCTGGAACCTCTCTCATCCCCATTGATGATGCAAAGATCATCGCCAGAGTTTCAGCAATCTCCTCCCTTGCCTCCCACGCCTCCCACTGTAGCCTAGGGTAATTCTCGTCTGGTCCTGGTGACTTATCCAACTTGATGCTTTCCAAAAGCTCCAGCACATCCACTTTCTTAGTATCTACATGCTCAAGCTTTTCAGTCCACTGTAAGTCATCCCTACAGTCACCAAGATCATTTTCTGTAGTGAATACTGAAGCAAAGTACTCATTAAGAAACTTTGCTATCTCCTCCGGTTCCATACACACTTTTCCACTGTCACACTTGATTGGTTCTATTCTCTCACGTCTTATCCTCTTGCTCTTCACATACTTGTAGAATGTCCTGGGGTTTCCTTAATCCTGTTCGCCAAGGCCTTCTCATGGCCCCTTTTGGCTCTCCTAATTTTTTTCTTAAGCTCCTTCCTGCTAGCCTTATAATCTTCTAGATCACTATCATAACCTAGTTTTTTGAACCTTTCATAAGCTTTTCTTTTCTTTTTGCCTACAACAGCCTTTGTACACCACGGTTCCTGTACCTTACCATCCTTTCCCTGTCTCATCGGAACGTGCCTATGCAGAACTCCACGCAAATATCCCATGAGCATTTCCCACATTTCTTCAGTACATTTCCCTGAGAAGACCTGTTCCCAATTTATGTTTTCAAGTTCCTACCTGATAGCCTTATATTTCACCTTACTCCAATTAAATGCTTTCCTAACTTCTCTGTTCCTATCCCTCTCCAAAGCTATGGTAAAGGAGATAGAGTTGTGATCACTATCTCCAAAATGCTCTCCCACTGAGAGGTCTGACACCTGACCAGGTTCATTTCCCAATACCAGATACAGCCTCTTTCTTGTGGGCTTATCTACATATTGTGTCAAGAAACCTTCTTAAACACACCTATCAAACTCTACCCCATCTAAACCCCTCGCTCTAGGGACATGCCAATGTACTCTAAGTGGGGTCTGACCAGGGTCCTATATATCTGCAACATTATCTCTCAGCTCTTGAACTCAATCCCACAGTTGATGAAGGCCAATGCACCTTGTGCCTTCTTAACCACACAGTCAATCTGCGCAGCAGCTTGAGTGTCCTGTGGACCTGGACCCCAAGATCCCTCTGATCCTCCACAATGCCAAGAGTCTTACCATTAAAACTATATGCTGACATCATATTTGACCTACTAAAATGAACCACCTCACACTTATCTGGGTTGAACTCCATCTACCGATTCTCAGCCCAGTTTTGTATCCTATTCATGTCCCACTGTAACCTCTGACAGCCCTCCACACTATCCACAATAACCCCAACCTTTGTGTCATCAGCAAATTTACTAACCCATCCCTCCACTTCCTCATCCAGGTCATTTATAAAAATCACAAAGAGAAGGGGTCCCAGAACAGATCCCTGAGGCACACCACTGGTCACCAACTTCCATGCAGAATATGACCCATCTGCAACCACTCTTTGCCTTCTGTGGGCAAGCCAGTTCTGGATCCACAAAGCAATGTCCCTTTGGATCCTATACCTCCTTACTTTCTCAATAAGCCTTGCATGGGGTACCTTATCAAATGTGCCTAGGACTTCTGCATAATACTGTACCTCTCTGCTCTCTGTTGTTTGCTCTTGCTTCATCTTCTTAGCGTGATCATACTTCACTCTACCTGCTCTGCTGGCTCTTCATCTGCATCTTTTCACACTGCCTCACCCACTACTAGTTGCCCCTTTGTTCACTGCATCCCAGCTCATGTTTCAACCTACACGGTCCTCTAGGCCTTCAGCCTTTCAAATCCCCTTGATCTTAATTTCCAAAAACAATTGTAGATAAAAACATTGCTGAGAGTGTTTGATGGTTTGTTAAGCTTTTCTTCATGCTTTTCTTTTGCAATGTATCGACTTGTTTTGCCTCTATCTTAAAAGGTTGAAGCAACTCATAAAGGGCTGCAGGAACTCAGTGGGTGAGGCACCACCTATGGAGGGAAGGGGACCCGTTGAGTTCTTCCAGAGCTTTGTGTGCAGCTCCAGAATCACCATCTGCAGTCTCTTGCATCCGTTAGAAAATTAACAGGTCTTTTTCTGAGTATAGAACATAGAATATAGAAACCTACAGCACATTACAGGCCCTTCAGCCCACAATGTTGTACCTCCCATGAAACCTGCTCTAGAAACTGCCAAGACTTTCCCTAGCGCATAGCCCTCTGTTTTTCTAAGGTTCATGTACCGATATAAGAGGCTCTTTAAAGACCCTATTGTTTCCACTTCCACCACCGTCACTCGCTGTGTGGAAAAACTTACCCCTGACTTCCCCTCGGTACCTATTTCCAAGCACCTTAAAACTATGCCCCCTCGTGTCAGCCACTTAAGCTCGGGAAAGAAGCCCCTGGCCATCCACACAATTGACCAAAGCCCCTCATCATCTTATACACCTCTATCAAGTCACTTCTTATCCTCCATTGCTGCAAGGAGTAAAGGCCAAGTTCACTCCACCTATTCCCATAAGGTATGCCCTCCAATCCAGGCAACATCCTTGTAAATCTCCTCTGCCCTCTCTCTATAGTAGCTTTTACACAAAGACAATTGAAAGTACCTATTGTGACTGTTAGAATGACAGCTGCACCTGTCAAACCATTCCCCGACGTGGGATCCTCTGCAATTCCCTCTGTCATGTTGATGGTGTTACGATGGCTTCCTCAGTCCTCCTTCATGAGATTGTCCAATGAAATGGTTACCATATGAGGAACATCTGGCAGCTCTTGGGTTGTATTTCCTGGAGTCCAGGAGAATGAGGGGGCATTTCATAGAAATATTCCGAATGTTAAAATGCCTGAACAGATTAGATATGGCAAGTTTATTCTCCATGGTAGAGGAGTCTAGGACAAGAAGACACGACTTCAGGATTGAAGGATGTCCATTTAGAACAGAGATGCGAAGAAATTACTTTAGTCAGAGGGTGGTAAATCTGTGGAATTTATTGCCACGAGCGGCTATGGAGGTCAAGTAATTGGGAGCTTTTAAGATACAGATAGTAGGTTCTTGATTAGCTAGGGCATCAAAGGGTGTGGGGAGAAGGCGGGGGAGTGGGGATGACTGGAAGAATTGGATCAGCCCACGATTAAATGGCAGAGCAGACTCTGTTTCTATATCTTATGGTCTTATGAAATTTTGACAGGAGGATTGATCTTTATTCATACATAAATTATAATTCAAAGAATATATCAATATTCAAAGTTCAAAGTGAATTTATTTATTATCAAAGTGCCATATGTCATCAAATACAATCCTAAGCGTCCCTTGTGAACAATCACAGTAAATACAAGAAACACAATAGAATCTATGAAAGATTGCACTCAACAGGATGGACAACAACCAATGTGCAAATAATAATAAATAAATGTCAAGAACATGAGATAACGAATTCTTGAAGATGAGTCCATAGGTTGTGGGAACTTCACTTTGGAAAGTTGAGTGAAGTGATCCCTTTAGGTTCAAGAGCCTAATGACTGAGGGGTAAGTACTGTTCCTGTGTGCTCCAGTAACTTCTTCCTGATGGCAGTAGTGAGAAGAGAGCATGTCCTGGATGGTGGGGGTCCCTGGCGATGGATGCTGCTGTTGTGTGACGGCACTCTGTGTAATTGTACTCAGCGGTGGGGAAGGGTTCACCTGTGATGGACTGGGCTGCATCATTGCTTTCTGTAGGCTTTTCCATACAAGTGCTTTGCTGTTTCCATACCAGGGCACGATGAAACTGTCAATATATTCTCCACCACACATCTATAGAATTCTTTTTTCTATCTATTATTATATATTGTACTGCTGCCACAAAGTCAACAAATTTCACAACATATGCCAGTGATATTAAACCTGATTCTGATAGAAATTTATCAACGCTTAAGATGATGTACTGAATCTTCCGAAACTTCAGTTTGTGAAGTCAGAGATTCTAGAGCACATTCGGACGCAAATTAACTACAGACAGAGTCATTACACATGAATTGAGAGCCTATGTAGATTTACAATGAGTTTATCATTGATCAAGCAGGGAATGTCTGTGTTTTAATGAGTGTTTGGAATTAAATATTAAACATGGAATTTTGTAGAGTAAAGTTGTAAGCCTGGAGCACTTTCTGTTCCTTTCTTATTGAGTTAAGAAGGATGCAGTAAAGATGTTAGCACATCTACAACATCTCATTTATATCTCTTATTTTCTTATGACACAAAAGTAGGCTACTTAGCCTATCAAGCATATGTCTGCATTCAGAACAATTTTGTCTCCCCCATTCTCCATTCTCCAATTATTGGCAGCATGGTAGCACGGCGGTTAGTGCTACATGTTACAGTGCAACAACTGTAAGATTAAGCTTTGGTCAAGGACTGAGCGAGCTCTGCTGGCACTGGGAGCATGGCAACACTGGCGGTCTACCCAGCACAACCCTTGTCGATCTGATTTGATGCAAACAACATACTTCACCATGTGTTTGGTTGTTTTGATGGACATGTAAATGCTATAAAAATCCTATTTCCTGTAACCTCCTCCCTCTCACATAACAAATAACTTCCCTCTTATTCTCCAACCATCACCGAAACACTTGCAGTAGATAGATAGATAGATATACTTTACTGATCCCAAGGGAGACTGGGTTTCGTTACAGCCGCACCAACCAAGAATAGAGCATAAATATAGCAATACAAAAACCACGAACAATCAAACAACAAAATGCAAACTATGCCAGATGGCAAATAAGTCCAGGACCAGTCCATTAGCTCAGGGTGCCTGACCCTCCACGGGAAGAGCTGCAAGTTGGATAGCCACAGGCAGGAACGACCTCCGGTGCCACCCAGTGTTGTATCACGGTGGAATGTGGCCGAAGTCCAACAGTAAAAAGTTGAATATCCGGTCTACAAACACGTTCCTCGATCGTAATATGACCCAGATTGCACCATCTGTTGTTAACCAGAACAGTAAGCACCCAACTCCCTTACGCTTACCGGTCTCAGTGCACTCCCGGTCAGCCGGAACGGTCTGGAAGCCGTCCATGGAGAAGTTTCGATCGGGTATGTCCTCGTGCAGCCCCGTTCCATTGAAACACATCACACTGCACTCCCGAAACGTTCTCTGATGCCTGGCTAGTGCAGTGAACTCGTCCATTTTATTACCCACCAAACTCCTCTTCTCCATAAGTCTCTGTTGTCTCGACCCGGTCCTCTTTCCTTGACTTTGTGATCCCCCTCTGCATCCTCTGTGTGTTTTCCTCCAGATTTCAGCAGGGGTATCCGCCGCTCTGCTCCCTAAACCAGCCGGTATTAGTGCAAACAGCTGGTCCCTGGAATACACAATGCGACCATGCCTCTGTCCCGCGTGTCGGGATGCAACTATTTCCAGCGCTAAAAACCCAAATAAAACTCTCTCTACCAGCATGTTAGAGAGGGTGCAGCTTCGACGCGTTACCGTGAAAAAAAATACAAAAAATAACGTAAGTTAAAAAGTATGAAGAAAAAAGTAACAATACTGATCGGGAACGGCTGTAACAGGCTGCATGCACCACCGGCGCATGCTCACAGAGTCAATCAAACTACCTACCAGCACATTTTTAGGAAATGAGAGGACACCCACACAATCACGGAACACACACTCCACGCAGATGGTGCCATAGGTCAGGAATTAATCTGAATTTCTGGAGCTGGGAGGTAGCAGTAGTACCCACTGTGATACTGTGACACCAAGTGCATAAACATTCAAGAAAAGTTGGGGAAAAAAATGAAACGAGAATTTGCATCTGAGTATTTTCAGGCTAACAGCCTCCAGGGGAGAAAATTACTGTCATACCTGATGTGACTGCAGACCCACCAAAGCAGTTGATTGTCAACTTGTCTCAAGCCATCGATAATTAGGGATGGAAAATATATAATCTCCTTGCTGAGGGCTGTGATTATGGCATTTAAGAATTAAAGACATCCAACCAGATAAATTACTTGATATGCCACAGTCAGCAGGGTAATACAACAGGTGCTCACATTTAGTTTCTATAGTATGGTTAAACTAGTTTAGTTATATTGCATATAATATAGCATTACGCATACAATGTTACCAAAATTATTATATAAATAATGTATTTCTCAGAACTAAATGTACCTAACCTGTGAACCTGTTGTATGTGAATACTTATCAAAATACTGCCTTTTTTGCAGAACTGAAATATCACCATGACCTTTTCTGCAGTACAGAAGCATGCTGAATTAGAGATACCTAATTTATCTCTGCTTGTGTTGAACTGTGAAGCTAAATACTGTTAGATCTGTAGAGAGAACTTGAAGGGACTAACTTGAAATGGTAAAATACTCTTTGCACTTACATTTGCCTCCATTAAAATCAACTAAAACTTCATTTTAAATTACATTCTGCACACTTATTATAGATAATATGGAGAGCGTAATAATCACAATTCCAGCCTGTTCCAAGATCAAAAGCTGATATTTATGATTGGCTCATAATGATTATTCTTTAATTACCACTTATCCATAACTAAGGAATTGAATGAAAAGTACAGAGACCCTCAAATGCCATTGTGCTCCGTGTTCTTTAAGAAGCAGTAAAGGTGAAAATTAAGTTTTACAGTGAAGCTTTACGATATTCATTGAAAAGTTGGCATGGTTGGACAGAGATCAGAGCTGGGAAGGGACTCTCAAAGTTTACCCTAGTTAATGGACACCTGTTTCTGAGGAAGAAAGTGTATTCTACTGGCCATTCAGCTGTGGAATGTTGTTATGAAATTTAATTAATACAGTAACTAAGTTGAGCAGCGACAGTATGCTGAAATTTGAGAGCAAGGAAGTATATTAATTGTAATAGGATCCTTCAATCACTTGGCAGAAGATTCACAAGTTACACTTAACCGGTGTACATAGAGTGGAATATACACAACGTAGTCTCTTCACGCTGACTATAAGGCCCACTCATCACTTACCACAAAAGAAGTGCCTTCATGACTACCATCATGTCGTGCTTCAAGAGGCTGATCATGGCACACACCAAATCCAGCCTCTCAGATGATCTCACCATTTTTTTTCGATGCACCATAGAAAGCACGGATTCACCACAACTTGGTATGATAACTGCTATTCACGTCTCACTATCTTGGAAAAGCAACTGACATAACTAAAGACCCACCTGACATTGGACAGTCATTCTTCTCCTCCTTTCCATTGGACAGAAGGTACAAAAGCTTACAAACATGCACCAACAGCCTCAAGGACAACTTCTAATCTGTAGTTATATGACTACTGAACAAACTTCTTTTATAACAATGAACTCTTGATCTCACAATCTGCCTCATTATGGCCATTGTACTTTATTTTCTACTTCCACCGTACTCGCAAGGCATCAGGCCCCGACGTTGTATCTGACCAGGTACTGAAAACCTGTGCTGAATAATTGTTTGGAGTGTTCAAGGGCATCTCCACCCTCTTGCTGTTGTTGTCTGATGTTCTTACCTGCTTCAAAAGAGCAGCAATCATACCAGTGCACAAGAAGAGAAGGGTGAGCTGCCTCTATGATTATATGAATATATCACAACCACTGTAATAAAGTGTTTGGAGAAAGGTTATGAATAGAATTGACTGCAGCTTGAGCAAGGACCTGGATACACTGCAATTCGCCTACCACCACAACAGATCTACAGTGGCAGATCTCACTGGCTCTACACTCGGCTCTGGAGCACATAGATAACAGCAGAATGTACGTCAGGCTGCTGTTTATTGATTCAGCTCAGCATTCTGAACCTTAGCCTCTGTACCTCCTTCTACAGCTGAATCTTTGACTTCCTCTTTAGGAGTCCACAGACATTAATAACAACTCCTCCTAGCTGACAGGTAACACAGGCTCACCTCAAGGATGTGTGCTTAGTCCCTCACACTATTCGCTCTATGCTTATACTGTGTGGCTAAACACAGCTCAAATGCCAACTATGAATCCACAGATTACACAACTGTTGATGGTAAAATCTCAAGAAGGCTTAGAGGAGTGAGATGAGTTGGCTGGTTAAGTGGAGTCACAACAGTAACCTCACAGTCAATATCAGCAAGACCAGGTAATTCATCGTGTACTTCAGGAAAGGAAAGCTGAGTGAATGTGAACCAGTCCTTTATTGAAGGGTCAGTGGTGGAAAAGGTGAGTAGCTTCACGTCCCTGAGTACCAGCATCTCAGAGGTTCTCTCCTGAGCCCAACACATTGATGCAATCATAAAGAAGGCATGCCAGTGGCTATACTTCATTAGGATTTGGTGGAGATTTGGTATATCACCAAAGACTCTTGTAAACATTTATACATGTGAAGTGTAGAGCATTCTGGTTAGTTGCATCACAGTCTACTTTGAAGGCTCCAATGCACAATATAGAGGGTTGTAGACTCAGCCAGCCCTCCCTACCACAGGGGACATCTTCTAAAATGGTGCCTCAAGAACTTGGGTTCAAGCATTAAGGATCCTTGCTGTCTAGGGCATGTCCTCTGCTCATTACTACAATCAGGGAGGAGGTACAGGAGCCTGAAGACCCCACCATATGATTCAGAAACAACTTCTCCCTCTCTGACATTAGATTTCTGAATAGTCCATGAACCCATGAACACTATTATTCCTTACTTTGTATTATTTATTTATTCTGCAATTTACAGCAACATTATTTCTTTGCACTGTACTGCTGCCACAGATTTCACATTATATAAGACAGCGAGAATAACTCTGATTCTACACTTTCTCTGCAACTGTAGTTCTAACACTATATTCTACGTTCTGTTGTTGTTTTCCCCTGTACCACCTCAATGTGCTTATATGTTGAAGTAGCCTATACAGACAGCATGAAAGAATGTTTTTCCCTGTACCTTGGCACATGTGACAATAACAAACCAATTACCAATGCCACGACAAATTATATAATAGGTGATTAACCAGAAAACATCAAAAGTTCTGAGTCAATTCTGAGAATCTCCTTTACCTGATTGTAAACCACTTGTCTGTCACCTCCGGTGCATTTGACCTGCGACTTGTACAAGAACCAAGGTGGAAGTCCCAAAGGAAGACACAAGGACATTTTTGCTGAAGTTCTTGATTCTGAGAGTGATCATGTCAGACTGGTGCATTTATGAAAAAGCTTTCCCATGA